>NC_141693.1:1649628784-1652445034 GCF_964263255.1 Lissotriton vulgaris | reverse complement strand
ACGTCCAGAGCCTTACCCGATGCATGTCGTTCCACAAGAAAATAGACTCTAACCCTCTTTGTTTACAAGCACCCAGAACTTGAGCATACAGACTTGTTTTAAAGAAGATGATTTCTCTAATCCTTTTTGAACTTTTGTAGCTTTGCACTTTGGTTTTAATGTAATGGTTTTGAGTAACCACACAATAAATTATTCATTCATTCATTCAACTCGAACAACTAGGAGTCATAGAGGTCTCTGTCTCAACACTGTGGGTGTCGCCCATGGTAATCGCAGAGAAGCCAAAACAACCCAGCAAATTAAGACTTGCGGCTAACTAACTAACTAACCAAGGGATTAAAAGAGAGAGGCACATAACACCTACAGCACATGACATGATAGCTGACCTCAATGGGTTAAGATGGTTCACTAAGTTGGACCACAATGCTTGGTATCATCAAGTAGTGCTGGCAGAGGAAAGCTGCTACATAACCATGTTTTCTTACAACACTTAGAACTAAGCTGGTACAAACAGCTGAATTTTGGAATCTCAGCAGCTGCAAAGGTTTTTCAGAATGAGTTACGACAAACCATATCTGGCCTGCAAGGAGTACTAAATGTCAACAACAACATCTTGATTCACTACTCTATCGAAGAACATCACTAGTGCGAGAAGTTGGCCTGGTATATGCTGTCCACTAGTTCTAGTGGGCCCCTTGCACCAGTTCAAACAACCCTTATTGATGATAGGTTTCAGCCAACATTTATTGAAAGCTATCCTAGTGGTAGCTATGGAGAGCAGCCTTCAGGCTAAGTCTAGAAGGAGTGTAAAGCAGCTTGGTTTACCAGATTATAACCTCTTGAGTGACCAAATGAAAGGAGAACCACACAAGGTATATATAAAATATATGTATCTAATACTAAAAAAAACTCTCTACTAACCTCTTTATAAGATTCAAGAACAAGATACACAATATCAACACAATAGAACTTCAGTAAATAGCACAATATAGACCAAACCATATATATTAAGAAAGTGGTATAGGAACCATGGCTTGACTTGGCACAGTGCATAGAGCATGTAGAATTGCTGGGGCCCCAAGAAACCACCCAAGGTAGTGACACAGGGGACACACGGGGGACGCATGCAGTGTGAGAACACAGTTGTTAGCTCTGTTAGCTTCTATGGGGAAAGTCGCGGTTGGAATTTTAAAGTTTACGGACACTTAGGAGAGAACTTTGAGCAAACCCCTTTAGATTTAAGGGGTTCTAGGGCCATCATCCATTGGAGCACAGGATTACTTGAGTTACCTCACACACACATAGAAGCCGGGTGCATAGGTGTCAAATGTTGTCTGCAATCGTCGTTGATTTCAATGGCGATGTGCTGCAAAGTGCTGCTGCCGGGATGAGGAAAAGTGTCCGGGAGGATCCAAGTCTGGATCGAAGATGTGAAGAACCTGAAAGCAGAGGGGTCAGAGTCTGGGTCACTAGCCAGTGACCAGTGGCACGATAGACGAGAGTCAGGGCACGTCTGGAGCGACCAGGGAAGCCCAAGGAAAGTTAAAGTTGCCTTCTCAGGGACCCACAGGTCGACGGACCAGGCATCACGAAGGGACCCCAAAAGAAAACATAAAGGGCCGGCTCACGGAACACTCTTGGAGTGTAGGCTGGCAATCTTCGGTAGAATTGCTGCTCGGGGTCAGGGCTACAAGTAACCCAAAGCTCAGCCACAGGGGTCGCCGAAAAGCTGATGCTTCTGCAAATGGTCATGGTATCCAGGGGTTTGGGTTGCACAGTCTCCACGAGGGATACAGACCTCAGACTTGTTAAGCACACAGATAGACCTCAGAGACCACGGGAACCCACCTCCTGTGTTGCAAAGTTCTTCAGAGTCCTCAAGAGCTTTGGAGATGCAAACCGGTCTGATGCGTCTTTGGTGCCTGCCAAGCAGGGGAGTAACTCCTTTACTGCAAGGGAGATTCTTCAGTTTTCTAGTCTTCAGATTTGTGGCTAGCCTCAAACTTTTTAGTTGCCTTTGTCATGTACTCAGTTATACTTGGGCGGAGACCAAGTACATAGTCCACAATATCTGTTTAGGGGGTTTGAGAGGAAACTCCCAATCCTCCTTCACTAGACACAATAGACCCCTTACTGGATGTCCAAAGAAAAGTTCAAATGGGCTGTAACCAACCCCCTTCCATGGAACCTCTCTGTGGGCAAATAGAAGGCAGGGCAAAAGTATGTCCCATCTGCGCCCAAGCTTTTCTGAGAGACCTTTAATCATGATACTGGTAGGGCAGGTGCACAGCTAATTTTAACAATTTTGTAAGTTTCTCAAATTTGTAGATGCTGCATAAGTGACGTCGAGTGTCCTGCGGCGTCTATAACAATGTAATTCAACTGTGAAACCAGTGGGTCACTGGTTCCATCCTTATGTGCACACTATCATTCCTCCCACAAAACAGAGGATTCGTTGTCTGTTATATGTGTCCGAATATTTGTTGTTTTTATTCAGTAAGTACTTTGCAAAAAAATATATTCCACATTTAGCATTTGATAATCAGTCTTTTTTTCATCATTTTCAACATGTGACAAAGTCCTTCAATCAGATCCCATGCATTTCGGGCCAATAGTTGTGCCCTTCATCAGGGAAAAGACACTATGAAAGTAAAACATAAATAAACAAACTGTCAGTGAGTCTCCTATATAATCTATGAATAATGGGGGTGTGTGGTGATCTCATCATGGTGGGTCGTGGTGGTAATATGTGGATAGTTAGGGTGTCACCTTAAGTAACCTCAATACCCATGTGTACAAAGCAAAAAGTTGTGTGGAATCCCTTACATGTCGCGTTTGCGAACGTCCATACCAGCGTTCACGAAAAGAGAAAGATTGTGCCGACACGATTACCCACCTTCAGGTTAGTTTCCCGGCAACATTGGCCTGGATGCGGCAGTAATGCGGCTTGCAATCATATTCAAAACACTCTCTTACTAGATTTTTTTTGGATTTCTGACCCACAGAGACAACCGCGCTAACTCAGCAAACGCGACATGTAAGAGATTCCACACAACTTTTTGCTTTGTACACATGGGCATTAAGGTTACTTAAGGTGACAGCCTAACTATCCACATATTACCACCACAACCCACCATGATGAGATCACCACACACCCCCATTATTCATAGATTATATAGGAGACTCACTGACCGTTTGTTTACTTATGTTTTACTTTCATAGTGTCTTTTCCCTGATGAAGGGCACAACTATTGGCCCGAAATGCATTGGATCTGATTGAAGGACTTTGTCACATGTTGAAAATGATGAAAAAAAGACTGATTATCAAATGCTAAATGTGGAATATATTTTTTTGCAAAGTACTTACTGAATAAAAACAGCAAATATTCGGACACATATAACAGACAACGAATCCTCTGTTTTGTGGGAGGAATGCTAGTGTGCACATAAGGATGGAACCAGTGACCCACTGGTTTCACAGTTGAATTACATTGTTACAGACCTTTAATCATGCCTGTGAGGGTTTTGTTGAACCTTTCAACTAAACCATTGCATTGTGGGTAATAAGGGGTGGTATTTTTTTATTTGAAATCCAAAGCAGCATGGTACATATAGACATCCATCTTTGATTATTCCAAGCAATAACAAAGATCATTCCATTCATCATCTGACATAAGTATTGCTCTCAATCTACGTAGACCAAAATAACAAATTTCATATAACCAAAGATATTACCCCGCCATATAATCCATCAAAGCCCCCATACCTGTAAGCCCAACTTTCGTTTTCTTGGTCCTTTAACAGAATAGAGACTATGTTCAATATTAAAAATATTAAACAACTTGGCCCACCACATTTCAAAAGGTGGAACCTCTTGCCGTAGCCTGAAGGAAGCTATTGATATCCGTGCCACCGCAATGGCCAAAAAGATTAAGTAGCAAAATGTATACATTAATTTCCCTTGGCTCAATTTCTCACCAATTCTTAACAGCATCATAGATTTGGAGATTTTAACAGGGAATCCCGTAATCTCTGATAAAAATCTTTCTATAGATCCTACCATGAGATTCAAAGCAGTATATAGACAAAAAACATGAACAATATCTGCATTATCCGCCCAACAACGAAAGTATTTTCCATCATTATGGACCCCATTTCATTATCTTGGCAGGGGTATGATACAGATTAAATAGCATTTTATAATGCTGGGTTTTAGATTAGTTGCCATTAGGATCCTCCCTGACAAATCAATCGATTTTTCTATTGAAATTGAGGGATTTCCCAGCCAAGTTCCCCATTTAGAATTGTACTTTTATAGGTCATCTACTCTTTAATCCAGTAATATTTTATATAATGAGCCAAATGTTTTCCTGTCGTCTAATAGCTTCTACAATTTTATATGTTGTAATACTAATTGGATGTTTACCTGAGAAGTTCCTTAATTACAGTAAACTTAAAAAATTGAGTTGTAGATAAATGATATTTATCCACCAACCCTCAGAATGACAAAAAAATCCCATCAGTCTGATACCAAGTCGGATAATGCCCTAAATCCTCCAAATGGCAGCTACATAATCCCATAAGATCGAAGGTAGCAATCCAATAGCATCAGTAGGTGTTTAAACAGAGAGTGCAGGAATCTGAAAACTTCTCCGAACTATGTTCCAGACTTTAAACACAGCATTCAGCAGTTAAAAGCGACCCCCCCACTTCCCCCCCCAGCGCCGCAGCGGAATTACCGCCGCGGCCAAGGAGTTAACGAGGCCCGTATCTTAATGCCCAAATATATGGCTTTGTTAACAACTCTAGTATTGTTAC
The DNA here is from genome assembly GCF_964263255.1 of Lissotriton vulgaris. NCBI lineage: Eukaryota > Metazoa > Chordata > Amphibia > Caudata > Salamandridae > Lissotriton > Lissotriton vulgaris. The sequence continues at coordinate 1,652,440,216 of NC_141693.1, read as the reverse complement.
CCAGCATTCGACTTTTACATAGAATTTGGGTTTTAGATGTATTAAGTTTATACCATGACACTGTCCCAAACTTCTGTGCCAAATCTTCTATTTCAGGTACTGCAAGGCCCGGGTTTGAAGTTACAATTGCAATATCATCAGTGCACGGCAATACACAAAAATGGTCTTGTTCTACACTAAAGGAATATAAACGTTTTACTCCATTCTAATATGATAATAAAAGGATTAATATAATGCGCAAACAAAAGAGGTGAACAGGAATAGCCTTGTCGTGTACTGCTAGAGATCTTAATTGCCTAAGAAGAATGCCCAATTGAACACATTTCAGCTGTAGGGGAGCAATATAAGGCCTGCAAAACTGCCCCCCAAAGGAAATGCCATGAAACACAGTAAATAAATCGTAAATCATACGTTCTTATATAGCGCCTTTCACCGTAAGGTCTCAAGGCGCTTGCTTTGGGAACCCGTCCTGGCTTTTCCTTGCGAGATAACCCCTACTGGGCATCCCCAAGGTGAAAGCCAGGCATCCCATCGCAGTGGGGCCGTAGTGGAGATTAAGCAAACTATTGCCCAGAGTTGCAGAGTGTGAACCCAAGATTCGAGTAGGCACCGAGGCAAGAATTATCAAGTCCGTGGACATTTTGAGCTCAAGACCCTGCTGCATCGGGGATTGAACCCTGGTCCCGGGTCTGACCTCTGCATCTGGGTCTGCCTCCTCTAACTGGTGAGCCACACTTCTCCACTCTAACTGGTGAGCCACACTTCTCCAGTCAAATGCTTTTTCAGCATCCAGTAGGACCAATCCTAATTCTCTAGACTCTGCCTGTGCAATATCAAAGAGGGTCACTACTCTGCTAACATGGTCTACCGTTCCCCTTCCTAATATAACGATGTGTTGTTTTAAAGATACTAAGGATGCTATAACTTTTGCCAACCGTGTAGCCAAAATTTGTGCATACATTTTACCATCACAGTTGATAAGGGAGATTGGATGGTAGGACCCAGGTTGCTCAGACGGCTTCCCCTTTTTCTTGAAAATACAGATATTAGCCTCAGCCCAGGATCGCGGTGCCCCCCCCTTTTTGTGTTGTTTGAAAAACCATAAGCATATCAGTTTTAACATCTTGAAAAAAAATCTTATAGATTTCCAGGGGAAGTTTAACCTGTCCTGCAGCTTTTTCTATTGCAAGACTATTAATGGCTTGTCTAATTCATCTAAGGCAGAGTTCTTCAATCTGTTGGGGGGGGGGGGGGCGTGACACCGTCTCAGGGGGGGCGCGCACTCCACCCTAAAATCTCACCTTTGTCCTCTACTGTCCCACATCTGTGCAATTCTGCTTCACCGGCAGGCGGGGGGGGGGCTTATTCTTCAAGCAAACAGCAGAGTAGAGCTGCAGGGGCCCTAAGAAGGGGTGAAAACCTTCAAAGCCTCATTAACAAGCAAAAGGTCTTTTAAAGACCTGTGAAGTACTCAGGTGCACCCGGGAAGCTGTCTCATCCCGGGCTGACACACAAGGAGGGGGGGGTGAGGGGGGAATAGAGCTTTTGCAACATTGCTGGGCTAACCAGGTTAATTCCTACAGCTGAAAAGCTTTTGCTGCAGTGGGAGGCAAGGAGCCCCCTTTGCTAAAACTGAAAGCAATAATTTCATAGCAGAGGAGACTCTTTGCCTCACACTGCAGATGAAATGAATGTCTGTTACTTGCTTTCAGTTTTAGTAGAGAAGGCTTCCTGCCTCCCACTGCAGCTGAAGAATTTCAGCTCTGGGAATTTAACCCTGTCCAGCGAGGGTTAACTCTTCCCAAAAAAGGCGACAATGTTGCTTTTTAAATGACACCGGCAGGAGTGCAACTATCACAGTGCTAAAAGGGTTTTAAGTTGCCAAAGACAAATCCCAATAAGGTGTTTAAACAGCCTGCAAATGGCTTTTCTTGACACTAAATATGGGTTATAAATAAAGAAGTATGTATTCATTTATGATGTGACTTTTCTGTCTTTGTTCCCTTTTATTATCAGTCATATCATCAGGCAGCCCTAAAACACAATTTAAAGTGCTTTCTATTTATATTTGCTGTTCCAATTATGCACAGATAAGTGCTGAAAATAGAGCTTTATGTTACTGCTTATTTTTGTACCACCTGGAGCATCAAAATAATGAGCTGGCAACCCTAATCATAAAACTGCTTGTTGCAAGATCAGCCCAGTATTTATTTCCTCCACCCTCGATCACTGGACCCTGAATAATGCCATAATTTTACGTATCTGAAAACCCTGCGCTGCCGTCAATAACATGCTGAGTTACTGCAAGTGTCTGGGAATGTACCCTGCATTGAGAAAACTTGCTCCTCATTCTAGCCCTTCACTTTCATGCTCACCCTGCACTCATAGCGATCACAATTCTCTCACACTGACCCCCATGCACTCACACCCATTCACTCTGCACTCAGTGATCACTCTGCTCTCACAATGCACTTGCGCGGTTTTCCCTGTACCTCAACCTGCAGCCACACAAGCACACTACCCACCCTGCACTTATGTGATACTTCACTCACCTGTCCCCCTCACTGCTCAATCTGGTATCTCACTTAAACAAGACCATCACTAACCATGCATTCATTAGTCCCACTCTGCATTAACATGCACACCCAAATTCATATGGTCATCTCACTCACCCTGTAGACACTCCTATTACCCTACTCTCACACTGTTGCATACCTCACTGTGCACTCACATGAGCTCTCCTGCCACTTCACAGCACAGAGGGTTAATGTGACTTCTACAAAGAAGGTGTACCATGCAGATCAAAGAACTGAGGGGCATATGTTCAAGGAAGTTGCGGAGTGAGGCATTAGCAGTCATGGGTTAAGGCCTCTCTCCCCCACTTCAGAAACGGAAGGCTGCACCATATTTACAATAATATGGTGCAGTCTTGCGTTTCCCCTGCACTGGTGCTACACTTAGCTGTGTAGCGCCAACGCAGACACCATTGCACCATAATGCAAGGGTGTCTGTGTGTAGGGGAAAGATTGTTTATGTACAGGAGGGGATCTTCCTGTACATAAACAATCTTTAAATGCCATTTGTCACACTTCATGTGTGCTGCTTAATGCAACACACACGGAAATCACAAAATGGATATTTTTTTTTAAAGATTACAAATACAAGGCATTTTGCTTTTTCCATGTGTGCTGCACAAGGCAGCACACATGGATGACGCAAAAAAGAGGTGAAATAATGCATTTCTCCTAGTTTCACCAGCTTAAGACCAGGTTTTCCCTGTTCTTTATTTTAACGCTGCCTACCTTTTACGCTGCCCTTGTAAATAGGGCGCAGCATCAAAACCAGTTTCTGTTGCAGTGGAAAGCCTACCGCAAACACCCACTGCCCACCCTTTCACGCTAAGCATAGCATGAAAGGGGGCCCTATTTACAAGGCAGCGTTAAGCCAAGTTAAGTAGCTTAACTCTGCCTTGTAAATACGGCAATGCCCCTATCGCCACCACAATGTTATTAAGTATGATGGCGTGCTTTCTATAGGGGCTTGTACATATGCCCCATAGTATGATGAAACTATGAGTAGTACTATAAAAAAAATTATGTTTGCCAGAGAGGTGCTATAGAGAGATGAGGTGCATTGTTGGTGAGTGGTAGTGAGAGAATTCATGCAGATGGTGAAATACTCATTGTTTTGAATATTATTTGCCGTATATGGCCCAGGATATGCGGGTGGCGGTCGATTCTGTAGTGTACCAGATTCCAGAAATTTCGGTCAGGGGGTGGGGGGCCCGGACATTTAAAAAAATTCAGCTTGGGGGGGCTCAACCTTCAAAAGTTTGAAGACCTCTGATCTAACGTGATAGGCTCATCCAGCATTTCAGCATCCTCCTGTTCCAGTTTTTCCCACAGTGAGGATGGGAACCCCAAATCCATAACATATCACCCATTATCTTTCCGTGTGTACAATTCTGTATAGAAACAAAAAAAAACCTTGAGAAGTTCCTGAGGATCATACACCATATTCCCTGACACATTTTTTATCCCAGTTATCCTATGTTCAGCCTCCTTTATACGAAACTTCTGGGCTAAACAGCGTCCAGTGGCCTCTCCCTATTCATAAAACTCTTTTTTATTAGTTTGATATTTTATAGCAATTTCCTTGCTCCATTCCAGATTTATTTTAGCCTTACGCCTAGCTAAATTAGTTTGTAAAGCTGAAGTATTATAACCTGCGGCTAGCCCACACGCCAATTACTCTTCAGCAGTCTTATGTTCGTTATACGTTTCCTGCATCACCAATTTAGCTAGTTTTTGTTTATGAAACCCATAACTCTGAGTTTCCCCTCTAAAATTGGCTTTGAATGTGTCCCAAAAGACCCCCAATGCCGCAGAGTGCCGATTAATCTGGAAGAACTCTTTTATCCAAACCTTCATATGCTCAATAAAGGCATCATCCAGCAAATGCTTTCTATCAAAAGTGAAAGCTCTCTGGACTGCACTCCCACCAAGTGCCAGAATTTCGAATACTACTGGCGCGTAATCTGATGTAATCCTTGGATACACACAGATTTTTAGCCCTTTAAATAATAACAGGGATATAAAGAAATCAAGGCGTACAAGCATATTATGTGGATACAAATAAAACATATATCCCAGGTCTTGCTTGTGTAGATTACTTCAAGCAGCCATCAAGCCATGGTCAGCTAACAGTTGACATAGGGCTTTACAGACCATGGGCTTCTTGCCTTTATAATTCTGACCACAAAATTGAAAATCCCTATAAGTCATGTTTATATTAAAATCGCCACAGAGCAATAGCGGAGTAGGCCATGTAGCAATATCGCCATTTAGATATTCATGTATCAGGGCCTCCTCAAAATTAGAGCCACGTACTGTGCACAGGGTAAATGTTACTCCCCCCACCCTGCATTCCAAAATAGCCCCCCGTCCTTGAGCATTGACCGATATACGTCCCGTTGTTGGAAAGTTGGTCTCGCTAGTATCGCCACCCCTTGATCATATTTGATTGCTGTGAGGCTGCTAACACTACACAACCCAGTTCTGACAAAATCTTCTGTTTCCTCCAAGGAATGTGCATATCCTGCAGACACACTACAACAGGCTGGATCACACCCTGTGGCTTTCATTATGGTTATTTAACCCACAAACATTTAATGTACATATTCGAAGTCCTATCTTAGCCATATGATCCGTATAAGTACTATTGCTTGCTCAAATCCATAAATACATATTCTCAGAACTCTATGCCTTTCCTTGCTACTGTGGATTATTTTCCTTTTTTTACCCTACCATCCCTCTTCACCCTGCTGCCACCTTTCAACCTAGGAACCCCCCACCCTGTCTCCACAATGAGGCTTTAGAACTAATAGTCCTAGCGATGACATGCTCCCACCACCCAGGGAGTGCCTCTCACACCTTTATGATACCCCATGTGCATCATACAACCCTTAACACTTCCAATTGAGCATAGAGAAAAGCCATAGCAAGCTCAGAGCATTTCAGAGTACCTTACTTATTCTTTCATCCCTATGCATATATAAAATATTCATGCTTATGGGGTATAAAACACCATAAACCAGAGACAAGCAAGCAAACAAAAAAGAGAGGAAATGACTCTTTCCTAAAAAAAAAAAATAGACCATACCGTAATAGCCCTCTGGAATACCCATTACACTAGTACCACATAGACCAGGATATCAATGTCTATCAATATTAACTCTTTATTTTGCTAAAGTCTCAGACGTAAAAAACCTGGTATTCTCTTTCTACAAAATGTTCAACTTGGCTGGATTAAGTAAGAAAGCTTGAGCCCCTTTAGTTTGGTATGGTGCAATAATCTGGCAGTGTTGCCAGAGCTTCTCTATTTTCTGAGGACAGTAGTCTGGTCTTACAAAAAACTCCATCCCCTTCCCAGCTCTATTTCTATCAGGGCGTGCCAAGTCAATGACAGCTGCATGTGCCAAAAAGTTACTGAGCAAGATCAGTATGGCTCCTGGCTTAGTTGCTGTTTGGTCAGACCGAGCCCGAAGGGTAAAGGGAAAGCATTGTGCCCTCTGAACCTCTCTCTGCTAGTCCCAATTAGAAAGTTCAAGAAAAGCCTCCGTGAATAGTTCAATGATGAATTTGTGTGGATCATGTCCTTCCAGGCCCTCAGGATTTTGGAGGAATCTCAATTTATTTCGCCAAGCCCAATTCTCTAAATCAGTAAGATTCCACTGCTTGTCATCCTTCACTGTTCACATGGTCTTGGTCAGCATTTTTTGTGCTACCAGTTGATCCTCCAGACAAGAGATATGAGCCTCTGCCTCAGTGATCTGGCGTTCTTTCAGTTTGTTGTACTTTGCCATTGCCAGATAAAGGAATGGAATCAATCACATCGATAGATTGGGTAAACAGGGGTGCACCGGAACCCTTTTCCACTACCTCCTGTCTCCCCAGACAACCATTGATTTCCCCATCCACTAATACCACCGAAGGGCCTTCCAACTGGTGTCTTTATTTTTGCCTTGCCCCACCGAAAATAGCTGGGAATAGTTAGCTTACCGGAGCTATTGTTAGTGTCTCTTCCATGGGCAGTGAGCTCTTTGCTTTTGCAGGTATTTATATTGGTAGCACTTAATCGTTCGAATTGGGCACAATCTTGCTGCTTGCTGCGTCTGCTATCCTCCCTGCAGCCGGGGAGTCACCCAGGGGCCGGGGTTTCTCTCTTCCAACCTTTAGCAGCATCATCAGTATTCTAAGGCTTCCCACCCTTGGGTTTCCGTGTACTGGAGTAGCTAGTAGACGTCTTAGTCTCCACTGCCCACTCCTCGCCATAACAAAGTATCCACCACGGAGACGCCAGCACCGAGCAAGAAATGTAGCCGCCGCTAAGCTGGTGAGTCTCTACAGCATTCAAAACAGGCCTCGAACAGCATTCAATACATGCCTTCCTCCTCTTATTTTTCAAGACATTCTATCTACATACAGGTGTGGGGGCTCTGGAGCAGCCAGCTCATTCGTCAGAGCTGACGGTCACCATCTTGCCTCCCGGGGTGGTAAATTTATAATTTACTTCACACTCCTTCCACATAGCAGTTAAGTAACTAGACATGAAGTTTGCACCTCTGTCTGATACAACCTACTTAGGAAAACCCACCCTGGAAAAGATTCCCAGGAGGGCCCTTGCCACCACAGGAGCTGTGCTGGTCTTTAGTGTGATTGCCTCTGGATACCTAGTGGCATGGTCCACCACCACCAGTATAAATCTGTGCCCAGATGCAGTTTGGGGATCCATAGGACCAACAGTGTCAATCCCTACTATTTCAAAGGGAACCCCACCACAGGTAGTGGTATCAGGGGGCCTCAGTTGTACCGACTGCCTTACCACTGGCTTGACAAGTGACACAGGAGCGACAAAACTCCTTTGTGGCTTCAGACATTTGAGGCCAATCAAAGTAAGGGACAATTCTGTTCCAAGTCTTGTTTTGGTCTAGGTGACCTGCTAAAGGGATATCATGTACTAGTGTCAATAGGAAACCCCTAAACTTCAGAGATATTACCAGCCTCCTGGCTGCACGAGGCTTGGGATCTCTACTCTCTGGGTAAAGGAGTCTATCATTCCAGTAGATCACGTGGGACCCACAAGCACTCCCAGCAGCCTCAGCAACACCTTGTTGTCTGAGGGGTTCAAGAGAAGGGCATCGTAACTGCTCCTGGCTCAGATTTGCCCTGGAAGGGCCCCCTGTCCCCAAGAACTCAACCTGACCAGGCTCAAGCACCTCTGGGACAGTTCCTTCTTCAGGAATAAGATCATCTCCCTCAAGAGACTAATCTGTACTCTGAGTCAGGGGGGAAGACACTGCCTTAACCCTACTGCTCCTTTTCTTGGAAGGCACCTGGTCTATTCTTCCAGGATCCAGGGCCTGTTCAGTGGATGGCATCTTTGCCTGTGACCTTGTCATAGCAAACACATCTTCAGGGATGCCCAGCATTTCTGCATGAGTCCTGAGATCCACTGCAGCCCAAGCTGAAGTTTCTAAATCATGGACAAGCAAGCATTCAACAGGGAGGTCTGCACTTACCACAACCTTCATAGGGCCAGTTACCCCTTCCCGGGTGAAATTAACAACTGTCAAGTTATGGTCTGTCCTGACATTGCTAGCATTGGTCACTTGGTACATCATGCTGAAGAGCCACATTGTAACACTTGCTCCTGTGTCCCTGAACGCCAAAGCCTCTTTTCCATTTATCAAAGTCTGCTGTCTGTATTTGCCCAGATTACTGGGATTGACAAATGACATATCCATGCCTCTATTACAGATACGTACAGCCTGAGTTGGGACTCTGACTAGGCCAGAGTCCATCTCAGAACCCAGGGTTAACCCTACTACACCCTTATTCTGAGTATTACCACATGTAACTTTACTAGGGGGAACACTTGCCCTAGGGGCAATGGTGGCTGGAGTTGAGTCTTTGGACTTGGTACAATCACTAGTCCAATGGGTTTTCTGTTTACAGATTTTACTCCATGGATTCTTTCTGCCTCTCCATGTGTTAGATTGGGACTCCCCACCAAATGCAGATTTTTGGGGCCAATGAGAAGACTTCTGGTCTTTACCCTTGTCCCCCTATCAGAATTCTTAGAAACTTGCTTCTTGGAGTCACCTTGTTTCTGAACCTTCTGCCTCACCCTGGTTCTGACCAATTTTTCTGCCTTTTGACGCAATTCTTGGGGAGAGGTCAGATCAGAATCCACCAGGTACTGATCCAACAGCTGATGTTTACAATTATTAGGGATCTGCTCCCTCATAATTAGGTTGTACAATCCCTTAAAATCAAACATCTTACTGCCAAGTAACCAGCCCTCCAGAGCCTCAGTAGCACAATCTACAAAGTCAACCCAGTCTTGAGTCTGTGCCTTTTGGGCGTCTCTCAACTTAATCCTTTATTGCTCGGTGGTTAAGCCAAACCCATCATTCAGGGCACTCTTCAAGACACTGTAATCATCAGCATCCTCTTCTCTTACAGTGAGGAGCGTGTCTCTGCCTTTGTCTGCAAAGGAGAGCCACAAGATTGCTGCTCACTGCTACTGAGGGACCCTCTGTACTTTACAGGCCCTCCCAAGTGCAGTTATCCATTTGTGGATGTCATCCCCACTCTGGTAGGGAAGGACAATCTTGTTCAGGTTCCAATTATCATAAGTATGCTCTCTACCTGTAGGGACACTGTAGCTGATACCATGGGGCACTACCCCTCTCTTTTCTAGAAGCTCTCTGGAGCTCTAGTTATTCCCTGTCTAATGCCAGCTGCTCTCTCTTGATCCTAAGCTTAGCTTCTACAAACTCGAGCAGTTTGCGCTTTTTATCATAGGAGGACTCTCTCCTGTAGGATGCTGAAGACCTATGAGAGACAGATGTTCCTAAAGATATACCAGAATGATTGGATTCCTGAGAAAGAGATCTAGACCTTCTAGGTACACTGCTGATTCTTCCTGGAGGGGTAAAGAGATGGCCACTGGGGTTCTCTTCTTCATTCCAAGGGAGAATTGGATTGTCCAGGTTAGAATCATCATATTCTTCCTGGTCAGCATCAAGGTCTAGCTCTTGGACGTTTTCACCTCCTTGCCTTTCCTCTTCTGCTGCCCCACCCATCCTGCCTGTCTCATCAGACCCTGGGGTCTTTCTGTGATCATCTGCAAGCAACAACTGTATGAGATGCTGTGTGGTTAGGCTAGGTGTCCTTAATTACCGAGAGGAACACATGGTCCTCAATTCTTGGTATGAGACATGGTCATACTTAGATGGGAGAGGCCCACTGGCTTCTGCCCTTGAAGACATACTCGAGTGGTGTGGTGTATGCACCTACCTCCTCTAGTGGGACTACTAAACTCTCTTGAGTTGTAGAAAGGGTGTGCTCAGCCCTTGACACACAACTATAAATTCAGTAGACCTTACTTTATTCTAGACTTGTTTTATATGTACCTATGTACCTATAGTAGTTTTCAGGTAGTCACTCAAATGAGATTAGCTGGTAAAGCAATAGCAAGCTTGAATCCCACCCGCTGCACACCAATGTGAAAAGTTGGACCTGGCATATGCTGTCCACTAGTTCTATTGGGCACCTTTCACCAGTCCAAACAACCCTTATTGATGATAGATTTAAGACAGCCTTTATTGAAAGCTATCCTAGTGGTAGCTATGGAGAGCAGCCTTCAGGCTAAGTCTTGAAGGAGTGTAAAGCAGCTTGGTTTAGCTGATTATAACCTCTTGAATGACCAACTAAACACTCTCTACTAACCTCTTTATGAGATTAGAGAAGAAACTACACAATATCAACACAATAGAACTTCAGTAAATAGCACAATATACAATGGGCCCGAGGGGGAGACTAAAACATATATTAAGAAAGTGGTATAAGAACCACGGCTTGACTAGACACAGTGCCTAGAGCGCGTAGAATCGGTGGGACGCCAGGAAACCACCCCAGGTAGTGACACAGGGAACCCACGTGGGACGTGTGCAGTGTGAGAACACAGCCGCGAGCTCCGTTAGCTTCTATTGGGAAAGACGCGGTTGGTTTAAGTACACTTAGGAGAGGACTTTGAGCAAACCCCTTTAGACTTAAGGGGTTCAAGGGCCAACACCCATGGGAGCACCGGAGTACTCGAGTTACCTTACCCAGGGAAGCCAGGTGCAGAGGTGTTAAATGGTGTGGACAATCGTCGTTGATTTCAATGGCGATGTGCTGCAACTAAAGAGATGCTGCCGGGAAGAGGAGAAGTGTCTGGGAGGATCCAAGCCGGGATCGAATATGTGAAGAACCTGAAAACAGAGGGGACAGAGTCTGGGTCACTAGCCAGTGACCAGGTCCATGAAAGACGAATGCCCACCGATGTTGGGTGCTCAGATGCGAAGAGGTGAAGCTTGACTCTACAGCCACGAAGACCAGGAGGCATTGATGATGAGCAGGACCTGGATTCAAGCTGTCCCAGAAAGGATGTCGAGTGCTGCAGCGTGCTGCAGCGTGCTGGTGCTCAGATTGAACACAACAAGCCTTGGCAACAGCAAACCATGCAGAAAGAGAAAAGAAGCTTCGGTGCTGACCAGCAAGATCCAGGGGACACCTCAAGCAATTGAGAGTTAGGGCACATCTGGAACCAGGAAATCCCAAGGAAAGTTAAAGTTGCCTTCTCAGGGACCCACAGGTTGACGGACCAGGGATCGCGAAGGGACCCCTAGAGAAAACACAAAGGGGCAGATTTATGAGGCTGTTGCGCCTCTGTGCGCCGCGATTCCGTCACTTTATTTGACGCAACTGCGGCGCAAACAATGCACCCTATTTACAACGTGACGCATCTAGGAGATGCGTCACGCTGTAAAGCACTGAGCCATAAGGAGGCGTTCCTGCGCACGGGGGGCGTTCCTGCGCAGGAACACCTCCTGAAAGTGACTGAGTGAAATCTATGAGATTTCACTCAGTCACTTTCAGGGCAATGCTGCGTCAAAACCCTGCGCCTGCTTGAAGCAGGCGTAGGTCTTGACGCAGCATTGTGCACATGGTGTACCCCTGAGGCTTGCTGGAGCTGCGTCGCGCTTGCGACGCAACTCCAGCAATGCGCCACATTTCCGGCACAAATGCGTCACGCATCTGTCCTGTTTTTGCACCATGGTGCGCCGCATTATAAATGCGGCGCACCATGGGTGGCGGAGCTGTGGCGCACTGTGGCGCATGTTAACTGGCGCATCCCTGGGGATGCGCCAGTTAACATAAATCTGCCCCAAAGGGCTGGCTCACGGAACACTTGAAGAGTGTAGGCTGGCAATCTTCAGCAGAATTGACTACAAGTAACCCAAAGCTCAGCCACAGGGGTGGCTAGAAAGCTGATGCTTCTGCGAATGGTCACTGTGTCCAGGGGTACAGGTTGCACGGTCTCCACAAGGGATACAGGCCTCAGACTTGCTGAGCACACAGATCAACCTCAGAGACAACGGGAACCCACCTCCTGTGTTGAAAAGTTCTTCAGAGTCTTCATGAGCTTCAGGGATGCAAACTGGTCAGATATGTGTTTGGTGCCTGCCTAGCAGGGGAGTAACTCCTTTACTCCAAGGGGTTATCTAGCACCTTGTAGATCGTCGAAGATCCAGGATTATGTATCAGAGTTTCATCCAGGTAAATCTAAAGTCCTGTAGTCAGAGGTTCCTACTTTATACCCAAGGAAGGGGTGGGAGAAACTCTTAGGACCCACCTATGGGAGGGTCAGTAAAGAGGGGTGGCAACACCGATTTCCTTTGTCCAGTTTCACACCAGAGGAGGGGCTGATAGCCCTTGCAACTGGTTTGGAGCTGGACTATGCACAGGGACACCAAATGTGCCCCAGTGCAGACATCAAAGCACTTTTGGAGTGCGCCCACCCAGCGCTAATACATTAAAGCCTGTCTGGGAGGTAGTTACACTTCCCTGTGACAGGAAACCTATTTTCCAGGCCTCCCCTGACAGAGTTTCATCCAGCAGCAGGAGGCCAGACTTGTGTCTGTGGCAGCAGCATCTATTTTGTGATGCCAGGGTTCAGTTAAGCTGGTACCGGGTGTACCGGTGTAGTCACGTTTCTCCCTCTAGGAGGATGAAATCATACCTCCGTCGCCAGGACTGGCGGGGAGGTATGATTCCAAGGTGTTTTATACCAAACACAACATGTTTCCTTGCAGCCATTCCAGAGTTAACATTAACAGCGAAGTTATAATGCACTTAAGAGTACAGGGTCTGGCTGCATCACAAAACAACCCCTGATAATGGATTTCAAAGGCTGCAAAGGGGCCCTGCTCATGCAGGGGCATCCTCGCACACAAAACCTATGGATAGCAAGGCCCCAGCCAGACTAAAGGCAAAAAACAGTGAAACATCAGCAAAAAATGGGGGTAACTATAAGAAGCAGATCCTACTCTCCTACAACTAGTACCTGAGGGCAGCTTTGGCGTGGCTGTCTGACCACAGTGTTACACTACATAAGAACTCCATTGAATTCTATTGCTATGTGTTAAACCAGGACGGAATTCAGGTAAACCCTCGCAAGTCTCACATCATCAAGCAAGCCCCGCTCTGACCACTGCGTCTGTAATATTCAGTTTCCTGGGAATGGCCATGTACTTTGGCCAGTTCATCTCCAATCTAGCAACTGTTGCAGAACCTCTCCAAGCCCTCACAAAACAGGATTTTCTTGGAAGTGGAACCATATCAAAGAAGAAGCTTTTCGCAACATCAAAGAGGTGCTGCTCAGCAAAACAACCATGGCATACTTCAACACAAAGAAAAATACAAAACTACTAGTCAATGCCATTCCCGTAGGCCTAGGAGTGGTGATTACCCAAGAGGTGGAGCCAGAGAAGTGGGCACCTCTTGCATTCACCAGTAAAGGTCTCACAGTGATGGAGGCAGGGTATCCTCAAATAGAGAGAGAGAGGAACTAGTGATCATGTGGCATGCAACCATTTCCACCTCTACCTCGGTGGACAACCATTCCGGGTAGTCACTGAACACCAGCTGCTTGATCCCCTATTCTGAGGCACAGTACCACACCCTCCACCATGAATTGAACAATGGGTGATCTAATTGCAACACTATCAAATGGAGTTAGTTCCCCGACCAGGCGCAAAAAACCCTGCTGATTTCCTTTCTCGTAACACTAACACCAAAGAAGACTTTATAAATATTGTGTCCCAAGGTGCATGCCCACATTCGCTCACTATCGTAGAAATCAGCGAAGCAAATCAAGTGGACCCCGTTATGACCAAAGTCTTGGATGCACTGCAACAAGGCTCCTGGGAAATTTTCAGATGAGATGCCAACACCTGGCATGGCCCAGACAAAGAACGCCTCGAAAAAATGGGGAGGGTATGTTATAAGCTGAGTGCCACAGTGGACAGCCTAATTTTATGAGGGTCTTGCGCCCTAATCCCCAAAAGGTCCACGCCCGAGTGATGATCCTCGCCCACGAAGGCCACAGAGGAACGTTCAGATGAAGTCCCGGATGATAGAAATGATCTGGTTCCCAGGGATGGTGCCACTGTTTATGACTTTGTGTGACAGTGTCCGTCCTATCAGATAACTAGTATTCAAGAAACCCCAGCACCAATCAACATCTAAGAACCATGCACATTTGGCTGTTCCAAAGACAGTCTTGTCTTCTGAAGTTTTCTGGATTGCAAGATCACTACAGTGATGATCGACAGCTACTCCAAATACCCAATAGTCAAAGTAATTGAGCCGACAGCATTCACAAAAAGTTTCCCCGGTGCTGGAGAAGACTTTTGCCCTATCAGGACTCCCTGAAGAAAAAAAGACTGACAACGAACCACCATTTCTAAGGGCTGACTTGAAGGACCTACTCGCATGTCTCGGCATAAGACATCGCTGCATCACTATGCAGCGGCCCCTGGCTAACTGCAAAACTGAACGATTCATGCGCACGCTAAAAAAAGCACTATGCATCACAGAAGCTGAAGACAACAATTCCATAATGAGCCTACACTAATTTCTGCAGTACAGAGCAACACCACACTGTACCACACAACAATCACCTTGGTCTCTGATGCTCAGTGGCAGCTGCAGCCCGTGCAGGTAAGAGCTGTGGGCGGTGGGGCCGGTTTGGGGTAGATCCAACACAAGACCACAAGGGAAAATTAAATAAGTAATTCATTTTCCCTCGCTGTCATCAGTCAAAATCCCCCACACCTGGCCCCATCGCTCTTACCTACACAGGCTGCGGCTGCTCAGTGGGCATTGAAGGGACACCATCCACGTATTCAGTCAGTGGACACCAGTGCCGTATGAGCCGACAAGTGCCCATGACCGGCGCTCCCGGACCAATAAACGTTGTCAGCCTAAATGACGTACCCAGTCCCAACAGCTAATATTTGGAGATCTAGTGTTGATCAAAGATCAGAGGCCCAGATGTAAGTTCTGGACGCCCTTTGAGGCTGGTACCTAGGCCATCTTTAATGTGAACAGAACTATGATCACCGCTAAGCATGGATGAGAAGCTGTCCTCAGAAAGGTATCATGGTTCCAGAGGGTAGACCGCCTCAGCCAAGACATTAACCCATCGGGAAACAAAGAAAACTCGACTGGGGTGATCTAAACGCACTGCCGGACTCGGCATGGAGTCCCCCTTCAAGTCAGCCGGCTGAGTCACTGGAAGTAAGAAGAGACATGGAGGCAAACCCCCACCATGAGTCTAATGATGGGATCAGAAGCAGTCCCTTCTACCCTCAAAGGTACAACCTAAGGCAGGACCCACCGCAGAGCGAAATACTGAAATCCTTTGCTTGTCACGCACTCAGACGGAAGTTGACCCCACCTTGGAAAGGTATGTAAGGACCCCAGCACTGCTCTGGTGGTGCTGGGATGACCTGGAAAACAACACCCTGTAACACCCTCTGGCCAGGCATGGCCATAGATTATAAAATAAAGGGGCGAAGCCTGCTTGGGGTCTTCCGACTCCAAGGTGGCCGTGCCTTGCTGCCAGCTGCTGCGACGCGCACTGCTTAGGCGCAAACACTGTTTCACATTAGTATGAGCATGGTATGTGCTTGATATTCTCACTCCAGTTGTTTGGTTCAGCCACAAAAGTGGGACAGTCACTGATATCTGACAAGTGCTGTGGGCTTTTAAGAAAAGGCTTAAGTCAAAAGCTCCCTGTCTCAAGGTCAGGGGGTGCAGTACAACTGATTATCACCTTTGCAATTATTATGCGGATGTACGAATAAATGGCACATTACTATTCGATATTGCCCATAGCTGTGATGTGTTTCGAAGGTATTAAAGCAATACAAAACTTTTTTTAAAACCCTCTTCGGAATGCTATTGTCAGTAAGAGGAGGGGGCAAACTATTTGCGCTCACTGCTGACAGCTAATGAGATCTTTAGGTTATTAGTTTGAATACCATAAAGTCTAACAACTTTTTACACCTCGAAAAGGCTTACTGTTTCTCAGAAATTACAGGGAATATAATTCCGCATTTGGGGGCATTTTAACAATGGCCAGCGATAATTATCGCTGGCCGTGCTTAGCAATAATTATATTATCGCAGGCTATCTCTGGTATTTATCTCCCTGGTAGCACGTAATTAACAACGCATTGCTCCAGGGCGATTAAAATTCCAGAGATAACGAGGTTATCGCCCTTTTACAGGGAACATCGCTGGTTTTCCAACGATGTTCCCTGCAAAAGGGTGATAACCTTGCTGATACTACCCATAGGGTCGTATCAGCATAATCCACACCCTATGTTAGGGATGGCTAAGTCAAGATTTTAGCAGACGTTAGATTTTGACGAAAAAGTCAGTTTTCATCAAAATCTAATGTATGCTAAAATCATATGGGCTGCCTTGTAAATATTGCAATGTAAACATCAGTGATATTTGCAAGGTAGTCCATCTCGGGTACGCCCAGTAACGCCCACTTTGCATCTCATTGGAGATGCAAAGGGAGGCGTTGGAAAAAAGGGTGCTAACATGCAATTATGCATGTTAGCACCCTCATGTAAATAGGGCGCTGGTTTTATCTACGCTTTTTAGGCTTTGTAAGCCAAAAAAGCGGAAATGATGCCCTTGTAAATATGCCCCATGGATAGTTACTAGTAACACTGTTAGCCGAGCAAAATGTCGAGTTCTGGGCATTTAAACTAGATTTTGCGTTCCTTTTCACACGTTTAGGGATATTCATATATATGGTTAGTGTATTGATATCTCTGTATCCTGCCTCCTCACTTCAATAAGGGAGTGATATGCATTTACCATTACATTTTCAGGAAGCGAGAGACCCGCAGAAGCTTTCTTAACCCTCCCTCAATACGTTATGGAAAATATGAGTACTAGGCCCCAAGTTGCATTGGTAACCTAAATTATGAACGCTATCCCCCAAAACATACTAGTTTGTCAATGATATTCAATGTTTTTGTGGCAGCTCTTTAAGCATGAAACAATAGTCGATTTTAAGAATTCCAGATTGAAAGAGGTACAGTTTTCTGTAAATTTGGTTTGCTAAAGCTGGCGGTCTGTGTGCTTTAGCAAATTGGCCTGGAACATGCTCTCTCGTCCTCCTCTTGGGCAAGGTAAAAAGCACAGCGCTACATCTAGTGCTCACAGAATGTAGTGACTTGCTGTAGTGTACTACTTATTTAAGTCAATTTAAATAATTTGTGAAAATGCTTTCTCCATGTTAGGCCAGCACTTCAAGAATCTTTGATAAATTGACTTTTCTGTTGTTGCTGCTGCCACCATAGTTTGGGTCATCCTGTGCATCTTTCAAAGGAGGTGTGCTGAAGGACGTTGTGCTGCCGTGTCAAACTTTCCGCAAGTTCGACGCCCGACGCTCCAACACCCGGGGTAGGGACTACAACCCCCAGGGTGCTCCGGCATTCCACAGCTGCTGCGAGTGAGGGGAAGGCATGCCCAACGCGCTTAAAGGGCTGCTTATCCCCTGCGGCACGGGGAAACCTTTCTGTTGTTGCTGCTGCCACTGTAGTTTGGGTCAACCTGTGCATCTTTCAAAGGAGGTGGGCTTAAGGAAGTTGTGCTGCCCTGTCAAACTCGCTGCAAATCCGACAGCCGAGGCTCGAACACCCGGGGTAAGGACTACAGCCCTCAGGGTGTACCAGGCATTCCACAGCTGCCGCAAGTGAGGGGGAGGCGTGGCCATCGCGCTTAAAGCACTGCCTCTCCATCCGTGATGCGGAACATGCGCAGGAAGTAGCCCGGACGAAGCCCAGACCAAGGGCGGGCCCGTCTGTGCCCATCAGGGGCCGGAAGAGGCTGGGCTGGGCCATCCCACTTGGTCCTAATTTTATAGCTGTGGAACAATACTTGCACTCTGGTTAGTGACTTTGTTTTTATCTAGCAGGTGTACTATTAGAAGTGTTCAGGTATAGCTCCTAAATGTGGGAGAAGTAGTATCAACTCGAGATTCTACTGAGGCTCTTTATTTTCCATAGTGGCGAATTTGAGCGAGGCTATTAGTTGCTTTGTTGCCAATTTATCACAAGTTTTGGGGGTTCATCTCGGTTCCGAGCCATGGGGAGGTGGAAGACTTAAGTGAGCCAAGAAGGGACAAAAGCTGCATCCAGGGTTACTGTTACAACTATGGATGCCTTCTTGTCAAGAGCTGCCTCAGTTATTGATAAGGAGATTGAACTAGTGAACAGGCATCTCTCTAGATCTCCCTCTAAGGGTCTTTTCTCTCTCCTGGGTGGGCCAAATAAACCGCCAAGGGAAACTCTCAGTGAAGCACCGAGTATACTTTCATCCCCTGGGTTGGGTAGTGATTGTCAGGTCAACAAAGCCCAATCCCCTTTACCAGAAACTCCCTGGGAGGTGCCTCCTAAGACACTGTCTCCCATTGTGATTATCAGGAACAGGAAGAGTAGTGCCTCTTCCCTTACGTTAGGGAATGGTGTGACGGGTGGTAATATTAATTATACATCACTAGAAGTTCCCAGCGATGCTGGCGCCTTGCAACTTCCAAGGGTGGCTCACAGGTCCAGTGGTAGCTTGAAAAGAAAATTTGAGCCAATGGGGAGTCAAGCCATAAAGACAAAACCTAACGTGCCCTCCAAGCCTGCCCCTTAAAATAAGGTACCCGTGTTGCCAGCATCTAATATAGTCAACTTGGCCATGTTGGAAGCCTTTAAATCTACTATGTGCTGCATGCTGGAGGATAAGCTGAGCCCCATTGTGGCTAAGTTAAACCGTATAGAGCAAATCCTAGGTGAACAACATAAGTCTTTAGAACCCACTCTTTTTTTCCAACCTGGGGTCTCGGACTCGTCTAAGGTTAATACTGTACCAGGCACTTTGCCTTTGTCTGGGGTAGCCGTTGATTCTCGACCTTCTAGTGGAGCCCAGTCCTGCGGCGAAAATGTGTTATAATGTTGTTTTCACTCTCTCTCACTCTCTGTGACATCATTTCTCTTTCTCTCTTAAACTTAGACACTGCTGTCTGCTTGTACGTGTAGAAGATCTGCTCAACTTAAGTTGTGAACTCCACTTCCAAATGTTTTTGGTGCAAAGTTTACACAACGGTAAGCACAGAGGCCTAGATCTACAAATCCTTCATAGGAATGCATTAGAAATATTTCGGCATAATGGGCGTCAGTAACGCAGTAGGCACTTCCATATAAACACCACTTGAACGCGGCACTATAACAAGTAAAATGTACCAGTTACACAGCACTCGTAAAACAGTAGTGTTACCTTTATTTGTGAAACGAGAGAGGGCCATATTATCAACCCTTGGCGACAAAATTATCGCCACTTTCTCGGCAGCAAACTGCCATAAAAGTGGCCACAATAAGTTTGATAATATGCTCTATGGAATTCCAATCGAAGCTCATGTTAGATATGAAGGACATCTGACATGAGCTTCGATTGGAATTCCATAGAGCACATTATCAAACCCTTTATCGCCACTTCAGCTACACTTTCCTGCTGATCAAGTGGCAATAATTTTTGTCGGTAAATCAAAAAGAGACTAGCTAGGGATGGGGTTAGTATGACATTAATATTGTTATTGTCATAGCGACTCAGTGTTGTTTTGCCAATTGGTGGTGGCACCTGTTGGGTGTCTTTAGAAAGCCCTCACCCACCAACCTAGTTTGTGGCATGCTTCATCATCGGGCCCACCCAGTGACACCTAGCGTGTCCCGGGTGTGCTTCGATGCCTGATTACAGCGGAGCAGGTATGTCACTGTGTGTGCGGTGAAGGATGTTTTGGTATGTGAGGTTAAAACGGCTTGGCGGAGGTCCCTGGGGTGAGGATACTTTATTAAATGGGCCTCCGTCAGCGGTTAAAAATAAGGCTGTGGGACGTTAGAGGCGGGTTACGACCTCCTACGTCCTTAGAGTGTCAACATGTTTCAGCCAGTGCCTTATTACTAATCTGGCTTTCTTCAGGACAGTAAAATATGTGTAGTTAAAATAGGGGTGTGTGGTGTAGTCTAAGTGTCTACACGCCCTAAAGTGTATATAACTGTGAGAGGGGGGATTCCCTTCTCAAGATCACGCTTTTTTGGCTTGCTTTTGCTCCAAGGTTATTGAAGTGGCAAGGGGTGGCCAGGATATCTGGCCAGCACCGGCGTGGGACCTGTTGTGCCTCCTTCGCAGAACCGGTTCTGCGAAGGAGGCACAACAGGTCCCACGCCGGTGCTGGCCAGAAATCCTGGCCACCCCTTGCCACTTCAATAACCTTGGAGCAAAAGCAAGCCAAAAAAGCGTGAGCTTGAGAAGGGAATCCCCCCTCTCACAGTTATATACACTTTAGGGCGTGTAGACACATAGACTACACCACACACCCCTATTTTAACTACACATATTTTACTGTCCTGAAGAAAGCCAGATTACTAATAAGGCACTGGCTGAAACATGTTGACACTCTAAGGACGTAGGAGGTCGTAACTCGCCTCTAACGTCCCACAGCCTTATTTTTAACTGCTGACGGAGGCCCATTTAATAAAGTATCCTCACCCCAGGGACCTCCGCCAAGCCGTTTTAACCTCACATACCAAAACATCCTTCACCGCACACACAGTGACATACCTGCTCCGCTGTAATCAGGCGTCGAAGCACACCCGGGACACGCTAGGTGTCACTGGGTGGGCCCAATGATGAAGCATGCCACCAACTAGGTTGGTGGGTGAGGGCTTTCTAAAGACACCCAACAGGTGCCACCACCAATTGGCAAAACAACACTGAGTCGCTATGACAATAACAATATTAATGTCATACTAACCCCATCCCTAGCTAGTCTCTTTTTGATTTACTGACATATAAACCGGGGATCTGGACTAGCTTTCTGGTCCTCTCTCTCCCTCTTGATTCGCGCAATAATTTTTGTCGCCCAGGCTTGATATTATGGCCCAGAGTGCGTAGTGTACAGCAGCTTCTCTGTAAAATTTATAATTACCTCCCAGCAGTGACAACAGATAGGTTACAACAGTCTGACAACAGATCATCAACCTTATTACGCCACTTTTGAGTCACTTTTAACATGGGTACAGAGATGCAAAGAGCTAGTAAATCTACGTCTGGTTCAACAAAAAATCTCAACTCCAGACTCTGCACACAGTTTTATTGTTGTTTTCTCTCTATCTCACTCTCTGTGACATCATTTCTCTTTCTCTCTTAAACTTAGACACTGCTGTCTGCTTGTACATGTAGAAGATCTGCTCAACTTAAGTTGTGTGTAAACACCACTTCCTAATGTTTGGCGCAAAGTTTACACAACGGTAAGCACAGAGGCCTAGATCTACAAATCCTTAATAGGAATGCATTAGAAATAATTCAGCATAACGGGCATCAGTAATGCAGTAGGCACTTCCATATAGACACCACTTGAACGTGGCACTATAACAAGTAAAATGTACCAGGTACACTGCACTCGTAAAACTGTAGTGTTAGCTTTATTTGTGAAATGAGAGAGGGCCATATTATCAACCCTTGGCAACAAAATTATCACCACTTTATCGGCAGTAAAATGCTGCTAAAGTGGCCATAATAAGTTTGATAATATGCTCTATCCTATTCCAATCAAAGCTCATGCTAGATATGAAGGGCATCTGACATGAGCTTTGATTGGAATTCCATAGAGCATATTATTAAACCCATTATCGCCACTTTAGCGACACTTTCCTGCAGATAAAGTGGCAATAATTTTTGTCGCCCAGGCTTGATATTATGGCCCAGAGTGCGTAATGTACAGCAGCTTCTCTGTAAAATTTATAATTACCTCCGAGCAGTGACAACAGATAGGTTACAACAGTCTCACAAACAGATCATCAACCTTATTACGCCACTTTTGCGTCACTTTTAACATGGCTAAAGTGATGCAAAGAGCTCGTAAATCTACGTCTGGTTTAACAAAAAATCTCAACTCCAGACTCTGGGACACAGTTTTAATGTTGTTTTCTCTCTCTCTCACTCTCTGTGACATCATTTCTCTTTCTCTCTTAAACTTAGACGCTGTTGTCTACTTGGACGTGTAGAAGATCAGCCCACCTGAAGTTGTCCATATCAGTGGCTGAAGTGTTTGGCCGCAAGCATTATACAACGGTAAGCACAGAGGCCTAGATCTACAAATCCTTCATAGGAATGCATTAGAAATAAGTCACCATAACGGGCGTCAGTAACGCAATAGGCACTTCCATATAGACACCACTTGAATGCGGCACTATAGCAGAACAGGAATATACGAGTCACACTGCACACGTAAAACTGTGGAGTTACCACAACTTGTAATGCTTCAGCTCATTTACTCACATCTACATAATTCTAAACTCTAATTTTCTTTTTTCTTTTGCAGATTACCAATCGGACACCTTTTGGAATCCATTTCACAATTTCTTTATAACATTGTTTGACTTATTTTGCCAGTTCTAATATAGTTATAATTGAGTTTCATTTAGATTTATTGTTTAATAAAAGTTAATTAAAAAAAAGACCTACTTCTTTTATTTAGTGGGGTAGGGGTATGACGGTCCACAATAAAAATAATGTTGAAATACTATAGTAAGATATTCAAGACTAGGATTGAAAACTACTGAGTACTAACTAATTGATATAATAAATACAACAGTGAGAAACTACTAAAATGGCGGTGGACGGAGTACATAATCAACGTTTGGCGCCTCAGCACTACCTTTCAAATAAATATATAAAAAATATGACTATTAATACTGTTCAAAAGTAAAGCACCGGATGAATCCCACGAACCGGGAAAAGAAAGCGAAAGATGTACTAACTGATATAAAGAAAGGTTTGCTTGTTGAACTTGAATAAAAAAACGTGAACTTCGAAATGATGCTGAGCATGCGAAGAGACTACAACTGCTACACCAAAAAAAGGAGAGCTTTACATACAAAAGGCGATACATTATCGCTGCTTTTATCGACAGGAAACTGCTGATAAAGCGGCGATAATGTGCTTGATAATAGTCCCTTGTAACTTCCCGTAGCAGCCCAAGTTCTGATCCTAACCTCGGATGCTATGGTTATTCACAAATACATATTATCAAGCCCATTATCTCCACTTTATCTCCAGTTTCCTAACAATAAATACGACAATAATGTATCGCCTTTTGTTGATAATATGGACCATTGCTCTTTTTTTTGACCAGTAAACTTAGGTGCATATTAATAAGGACCGGTGTTAAAATTCAGCACCGGAAGAATCACACGAACCGGGAACAGAAAGCGACAGATTTACTAACTGATATAAAGAAAGGTTTGCTTGTTGAACTTGAAGAAAAAAACGTGAACTTCGAAACGACGCCGAGCAAGTGAAGAGAGTACAACTTATACACCAAAAAAAAGGAGAGCTTTACATACAAAAGGCGATACATTATCGCCGCTTTTATCGACAGGAAACTGCCTATAAAGCGGTGATAATGTGTTTGATAAAAGGCCCTTGTTACTTCCCATAGCAGCCCAGGTTCTAATCCTAACCTAGGCTGCTATGGTTATTCACAAGTACATATTATCAAGCCCATTATCTCCGCTTTATCGGCAGTTTCCTGCAAATTAATGCGATGATAATGCATCGCCTTTTGTTGATAATATGGACCATTGCTCTTTTTTCTGACCAGTAAAGTTAGGTTCATATTTTCAAGGACCGGTTTTAAAATTATTGCCGTTTTATTGGCAAGAAACGTCTGATAAAACAGCGATAATGAGCTTCATAATACGGCCTTGTTATTTCCCATAGTACCCCATGATAGCACCAGAACACAGGCTTCTATGGGACTTAACAAGGACATATTATCAAGCCCACCCGCCCAACATTAATTAAAGAATTCCAGACAATGCAGACACCCGGAGCTGGAAGGTCATTTTACATATCACTGCCCAGAAATGTGGCGTTCCTCGCGACAGAGAGAGAGAGCTCAAAACATATATTTTTTTTTAAAAGACCCGAGGGGTGCCGCTCACCGAGACTGCGGGGAGTAGGACCATAACCCTCCCCGCATTCTTCAAAATAAAACTAGAGGAGTGCCATTCCCCAGTGCTTGGGACACCTTACAAGCCCCCATTATGCAGAAATATTGCCCCCGTTAATTACCCCCGGGACCTAATGAATAAAACGGACTTCTACTTTTTTTTTCACCTTTTCCACCGCGTACAAGTACTGCACGAGTACCCCGTCATTTTTTATTTAAAAAAAAAAAAAATTACCCTAAAGATCCATGTACCTCCCCCTGACCACGACTATAGACTCAGAATGATTCTACCCTGCCCCCTTTCCTTATTTCTCAACTTTGTTTTACTGTTTTCTTGTGACTCTGCTCTTCCGACAAAACACATACCTGCCAATACTTCCTGGTTTGGAGTATTGACAGCCAATCAGCATGCAGCTCCTGCTCGTAGGTATTTACATACGTGTATGCCGCAATTTTTGTTTAAAAAAAATACAATAAAAAATAGAGCCTAAACATCCATATACAACCCCCTGAGCAAGCCTACAGGGTCAGAATATCTCTACCCTACCCCCTTCCCTTATTTCTCAACTTTGTTTTACTGTTTTCTTGTGACTCGGTTCTAGCGAGGCACAAGATGGCCACCAACACTTCCTGGTTTCTAGTGTTGACAGATAGTTCCCAGCAAATCAGCATGCAGCTCGCGCTCGTAATTGAACAGATTTCAGTACGCGTACTGAACTCTGACTCTAGATACCGCTATGATTTTACTTGTAAGTTTCTCAGAAACTACTGAACGGATTTACACCATTTAACAAAAAGCACAATCTGCAAACAGAACTCTACCTCTCTGCCAAATTTTGTGTAATTCCGTTCAGCCGTTCAGGCAGTAGCCGTGGCTAAATGTCCCTATGTAAAATTGCATGGGGAAAACACGTTTTGAGAACCCCTTTTTTATCGGCCCCCACTTAACGAATCACCCCCAAACTTTCAGGAAAGAAGCAGAACCGAGCAGGCCATTAAAAAAAAAAATTGTACATACAGGGACGGCACCCCTGTTTTCATTTTAGATCCCAGGTGGGCGAGGTCCTGGGGGCTTGAGGGTAATTAAAAAAATGAAAGGAGGGGCACACAAGAGCTCTTTAAAACCCTGAGGTCACACCACCTGGGACTTTATTTTAAAAAAATTAGTGGGGGCCTTAATATTCCCCAGGTCGCACCAGCTCCTTGGGGCTAAATTAATAAAGATGCTGGGGGGCCATGGTGACCCCTCAGGTTCAGGGGATCACCACCTCCCAGGGACCTAATACAACTTTAAATGTCTGTGTGGTCCCCCTCCTTGGCCAGAGTCGGCCCAAGCATACTAAAAGAGGGGAGCCATTAAAGGCCCTAGAGTTGGTTGGCTCCTGCTATCGCCCAAGGTGCCCACCCTCTGGAGATTACAGTTTGATTTTGCTTGGCCAAATGAGAGAAAACACTTACTCCATTTGCAGCAAACAGGAACTGTCCAACTGCTCCTGCTTGCTGGGAGTGGAGTTTTTAGCTGTTTCCCTGTCCGCTGTCGTACGTGTAGGGAAACAGATAAAAAATTGCTCCAGCATGCAGGGAATTGCATATTAAGCAGACCCATGCATGCAGGTGCAATGTTGGTTCTCGCAGGAGGCGGGGAGCTGGCTGGGACCACCAGGATATTAAGACCCCCCCTACGTACCCCATCAAAGCACAC
Source organism: Lissotriton vulgaris (assembly GCF_964263255.1). Taxonomy (NCBI): domain Eukaryota; kingdom Metazoa; phylum Chordata; class Amphibia; order Caudata; family Salamandridae; genus Lissotriton; species Lissotriton vulgaris. The sequence goes on along the minus strand of NC_141693.1, from coordinate 1,652,414,536 downwards.
TGGGTACCCTGGGTGGGTCCAGGGCACCCATGTAAAAGTAGTTGGGCGGTCGGGGAAGAAGGATGCATGGTCCCACTCCTCATTTAGGTTTGGAGGGCACAAAAACTAACAGAAAAGGCAAAATAAAGGGCAGAAAAACAAACAGAAAAAGGCAAAACAGATGGCTGAAAAACAAGCTGAAAAGGCAAAACAGAGCAAGAAACGAGTAAAGGAGGTACAAACAGAGGGAAGTAGGTAGACAGGCAGCAGAGGGAAGCGGACTGAGGGCAAGCTGGACAGAAAAACTGTTGCAGGGAGATCTGGCTTGAGGACCAGATCAATGGGGTCACTCTGCGGCTTCTCTAAAGTAGGTCCTGGGGAGGAGGGGTGCTGGATGGAAGGAGGAGGGTATCGGTGGAAGGAGGGAAACTGCTGAAAAGTGAAAACACAAGCAGAAAAAGACAAACAGAGGGCAGAAAAACTAGCAGAAAAAGGCAAAACAGAGGGTAGAAAAAACAAGTACAAATGGCAGAACAGAGCAGAAAAGGCAAAATTGAGGGCAGAAAAAACAGGATAAAAGGCAAAACAGAGCAAGGAACGAGCAGAACAGGCAGAAACAGAGGGCAGCAGGTAGATGGGCAGCAGAGGGTAGAGAACTGCAGGCAAGCTGGGCAGGTGGACGGTCCTAGCGGGAGGAAATGGCGGTAAGAAAAGGAAAAACCTGTGGGGAGGTGGGGGTGGTAGTGGGAGGCGGTAAAAGATGGGAGAAGGGAAACAGTGGTAAGAGGGAAGAAATACACAGACAATGCAAAACAGGAGGCAGAAAAATTAACAGAAACAGAGCAGAAGAGGGCAAAACAGAGGTAATAAAAATGAGCAAAAAAGGATGAACCAAAAGCAGAAAAACTTGCAGAAAATGCAAGACAAAGGGCATAAAAAGAGCAAAAAAGGCAAAACAGAGGGCAGAAAAATGATCAGAAATGCAAAACAGAGCAGACAAGGGCAAAACAGTGGGCAGCAAAACAACCAGAAAAGGCCAAACAGATCACAGAAAAACTAGCAGAAAAGGCAGAACAGAGGAGAGAAAAACAAGTAGAAAAGGGCAAAACAGAGGGCAGAAAAGGCAACACAGACTGAGACACGAGCTGAGGAGAAATAAACAGGTAGACAGGCAGCTGAAAGTAGTGGACTACAGGTAATCTGGAAATGAGAACTGTCACGGGGGAGCTGACACAAGGACCTCCATGGATTTGGTCCTGGGTGGGAGGAGGTGGGAAATGGCGAGAGAAGGGAAACGGCAAGAAGCGGGAAGAAGCAAGCAGAAAAAAGGCAAATAAAAGACAGAAAAGGCAAAACAGAGTGCAGAAAAATTAGCAGAGGAGGCAGAAACAGAAGGCAGCAGGTAGCCAGGCAGCAACGGGTAGGAAAATGGGGGCAAGCTAGGAAGGAGAACTTTTCTGGTGGGAGATAGAGGTGCTGGGTAGTTATAGGCGGGAAAAGAAGGGAGGAGGGAAATGGCGGTCAAAGGGAAGAAATGAGCAGAAAAAGGCAAAACAGAGGGCAGAAAATCGAGCAGAAAGGCTAAACAGATAGCAGAAAAACTAGTAGAAAAGGCAAGACAGAGAGTAGAAAAAGAGCAGAAAAAGACAAAACAGAGGGTAGAAATTGATCAGAAAAGGCAAACCAGAGAACAAAAATACAAGCAGAAAGACAAAACGGAGGGCATAAAAATAAGCAGGAAAGGCAAATAGAGGGCAACCAAATGAGTAGAAAATGACAAAACAGAACAAGAAATGAGCAGAGGAGGCCCAAACAGGTAGACAGGCAGCAGAGGGTAGTGGACTATGGGCAATCTGAACAAGAGATCTGTTACGGGGGAGCAAAACAGAGGGCGGAAAACACAATCAGGAAAGAAAAAACAAAGCAGAAGAGGGCAAAACAGAGGGCATAGAAAACAAGCTGCAGAAGGCAAAAACAGAGGGCAGAAAAGCAAGCAGAAAAAGCCAAAACAGAACAAGAAATGAGTGGAGAAGATACACAAATAGGGCAGCAGGTAGACAGGCAGCAGAGGGTAGCAGACTGCAGGCAATCTAGACAAGAAACAGTTGTGCGGGAAATGACAAAAGGACCAGCGCAATAAATTTCCCATGTGGCCTTCATTAAGTAGGTCATGGTGGAAGAGTGGGGCCCTAGCTGGCGAGAGGAGGGAAACTGAGGAAAGAGGAAAGCAACAAGCAGAAAAAGGCAAAACGGAGGGCAGGAAAATAAGCAGAAAAAGACAAAGCAGAAGGCAAGAAAATATGCAGGAAAGGAAAAAAGAGCAGAAGAGGGCAGAAATACAAGCAGAAAAGGCAAAACAGAGGGCAGAAAATGAGCAACAGAGGGCAGAAAATGAGCAGTAAAAGGTAAAGCAGAGGGCAGAAAAGTTTAAGAAAAAGGTAAAATAGAGGGCAGAAAAACAAGATGAAAAGTCAAAATGGAGCAAGGAATGACAAAGGAGGCACAAACAGAGACTGTGGGCAAATTGGACAGGAGAACTGTCACAAGGGAAGCTCGCACGAGGACCTGCTCGGCGACCCCAAATAGGTAGGTCTTGGAGGATGGGGGACGCTTAGTGGCGGGAGAAGGGAAACAGAGGGAGGAGGGAAACAGCAGGCAGAGGGAAGAAATGCGCAGAAAAAGGCAACCCAGAGGGCAGAGAAACAAGCAGAACATCCAAAACAGAGGGTAGGAAAACAAGCAGAAAAGGCAAAACCGAGAGCAGGAAACAAGCAGAAAATGAAAAACAGGGGCCATAAAAATGAGCAGAAGATACAAAACTGAATGGAGAAAAGCAGGGAAAGACAAAATAGAGTGCACAAAACGAGTAGAAAAGGCAAATCTGCGTAAAGAGGGCAAAACAGAGGGCATAAAAATTTGCAAAAAAGGCAAAACAAAAAGCAGAAACACTGGCGGAGAAGCATAGACAGAGGGAAGTAAAAAGAGTAGGAAAGGGCAAAACGGGAAGAAAATGAAGCAGAAAAGGCAAAACAGAGCAGAAGAGGGTAAACAGAGGGCAGAAAACAAGCAGAAAAGGCAATACAGAGGGCAGAAAAATGAGCAGAAAGGCAAAAGAGAGCGCAGAAAATCGAGTAGAAAAAGACCAAACAGAAGGCAGAAAAATGAGAAAAAATGCACAACAGAGCAAGAAATGAGCAGAGGAGGCACTCACAGAGGATATCAGGTAGACAGGCAGCAGAGGGTAGCGGACTACAGGCCACCTGGATAAGAAACTGTTGTGGGCAAAACAGAGTGCAGGAAATGACATAGTAGAAGGCAGAAAAATTAGGAGGAAAGGCACAACAGAGGTCAGAACAATTAGCAGAAATGGCAAAACAGAAGGCAGAAAACAAGCATAAAAGGCAAAACTGAGGGCAGAACCATTAGTAGAAAAGGCAAAACAGAGTGCAGAAAAACCAGGAGAAAAAAAGGCAAAACAGACAGCAGAAAACAAACAGGAAAATGCAAAGCAGAAGGCCGAACAATCATTCAATCTATCACTGGTTTATTTAGCGCGACTACTCACCCCTAAGGATATCAAGGCCCTGTGGGGGAGGGGAGGTGCAGCTTTCAGTTCATCAAGGTCTGTCGAAGAGCCAGGTTTTGAGGTTTCTCGTGAAGATGGGGGGTGATGTTGTCTGCCTGAGGTGGAGCGGTAGGGTGCAAGGAAGGAGAAGGAGCGGCCTCCTGATCTGGTCTTTCTTGCACGGGGGAACTACGGTTTAGGAGAGCTGGGCTGATCCTCGGGTTCTTTGGGGTACGTGTAAGTTGATTCGGCTGTTGAGGCATGCTGGTCCGGTGTTGTGGAGGGCTTTGCGTGCATGGGTGAGGATCTTGAAGGTTATTCTAGCCTCGATGGAGAACCAGTGGAGTGTGAGCAATATCTTGAAATGCAGGTGTTCCATTAGGGCTGTGGTCTCGTCAGGGAGTGTGCTCAGGCGGAGGGTAGATTTGTGGACAATGGCGATTCCTCCTCTCGGGTGGGTGGGGCGGTCCTTCCTGAAGATCATTCATCCTTGAGGAATGGTGATGGTGATATCCGGTCCTGAAGTGGCTTTGATCCAGGTTTTGTTGAAGAAAGCTATGTCCAGGGTGGTGATGTTGTGGAGGTCGCAGATTTTGGTGGCATGTTGGTGGAGTAAACGGACGTTGAGGAGGATGCATAGCAGGGTCTTCGGCTCAGGTATGTTTTTGAGGACGGGTTGTGCTGGGTCTGCGTTCCTGGCAGTGCTGAAGGTGTACCAGCAAAGATGACAGCTGAAGGGTCCGTGGGTGTTGGCTGGTGATGCTGGCTTGCAGTTGTTGTTGCGGCCTGGTTCGAGTGCGGGAGTGCTGCTGGGTCTTAGCGCTGGTTGTGCGGTGGCCCAGGGATACTGGAACGGTCGGGTCGCGGACAGGCACAGACGGGCTTCCTTTTAGCGTACCTTTGGGATGCACGCGGCCAGCATCTTATAAGGGAAGAGAGAGGGAGGTGCAGTTGGTTGGCGAGATCGGGAAATGGAGGAGGGGAGGGGCCGCGGGGGCAGCAGCAGTGGGTGGGGGAGCAGGAAATTGGTGGAAACAGCACAGAATGGCAGAAACAAAGAGCACAGTGAGATAGACAGTAACAGGCGCAACAAGGCAGAAAACAAACAGACAATGCAAGCAAGGCAAAAAATCAACAATGTGGGCAAAAGGGAAGTGCAACAAGGCAAACAATAAGCAAACCATGCAAGCAGGCAACCTAGGCTCGAACCCCTACAAGCCAGGACAGAGGCACAGCACCGCAGACCAGAGCTACGGGGTGAGAAAGCAAGTCCCAGGCAGAGGTCAGAGGGATTGCTCTGAAAATGAGCAGGAAAGGCAAAACTGAAAGCAGAAAAACTAGCAGGAAAGGCTAGACAGAGAGCAGTAAAAAGACCAGGAAAAGGGACAGCAGAGGGCAGAAAACAAGCAAAAAAGGCAAAACAGAGAACAGAAAAAAGACTGAGCAGAAACGGCAAAACAGAGGGTAATAAATCAAGCAGAAAAAGGCAAAACAAAGCAAGAAATGAGCAGAGGAGGGAACACAAACACAGGGCTGCAGGTAGAGAGGCAGCAGAGGTTAGCTGACTATGGGTAGCTGGACAGGAGAACTGTCACCGGGGGAGCTGGCACGAGGACCTTAATTTTTATAGAAATTATACCTCAACGGGAAACACTTACATATTTAAACATAGCGGGTACCCAAATAGAAACTCCACTTCTGTAAAGGACAAATTATCCTGACATCCTGTTAGGGTTTGTGCACAGCAAATAGCATGTCCCCTCTCATTGCACTAGTGGTCGCTGTAATAGCTCTCTTTAAACATACTACTGAAAGCCTTTCTTTTTATCTCAGCCCCTCCCTAAGACTTCTGTGTATGTTGCTCAATGTATTCACTAGTTTGGACATTGCTGTCTTGTTTGCACATTGGACCTTGCTTTTACCAAGGCTTATTTAGAAAACATTGGACCTTGCTCTTACCAAGTCTAATTTAGAACAGTCCTCCCGAGGCCATGTGTTACTTCAACTCATTAGCATAATAACTGAAGCTCTGCACACCTGCTTGTGAGAGCCACACCCAGTTCTTCGAACCACACCCAGCTCTTCGAACCACACTCAGACCTGTCTATAAAAGGCAGCCCCTGAGCCTCACCCAGTGCTTGTGCTTGTCTACCTCCCACTTACCTGAGAACAGATCCTTCGGCGCTGGCACTCCTGCTCTCTCCAGAACTTCATTGACTTCAACAGAGCGCTGCTTCTGGCTCTTCCTTCTTCTGGTTTCTGGCTACTTCTTGTCCCAGCCCCTCTTCTGTCCACTTCAATCGACCTGCAAAAGAGAAAGAGGTCAAGGTTAGACTGATCAGTATCCCTTTTCAGCAACAAGTAAGTGCAAAACTTTTTATTACCTGAAAGAACTTTATCAGCGATTTCTGGATTCATGTAAAGACAATTTAGAACAAGATAACTCCCACAAACTTTGTGGTTCAAACCCTTTGTTACAAGAATACTTTGTGGAACTTTGTGAAATAAACATTGCTTTACATGGAACTTTTTTAATCGAACAGAGGAAACCATTGACAGCAAGGCAAACAGTAAATCAAGGACTTGCACAAATTATCTGCTGTATTTTGATGTAAAAGTACAGTATTTGTTTTATAAAAACTCTGGAAATGTGTGAAAAGTGAGTTTGCTATTAAGAATTTAGGCTTTAGTTATATTAAGGTGAATGTTAGATGTTGGTAATTCTGGTAATTATATTCGTTTGATTTTACAGAAGATTTACAGTAATAGAAAGCACATCCCATAACAGTAACACATTCCAAACCTGGAAGCTTGAGACCAGGATCCAAGAGGTACTTCTAGAAGAGAATTTCTAATAAGATTAAGGTTTAGTCAGGAACACATTTAGGGATAGGTTGCACTTATCTGCTCTTTGTTTATGTTTTATTAGGCACCAGTTTCTACAGAAGTCAGAGAGGGCCGCAGATTTTAGCAGCTCTTCTACAGTGGAAACGCAAGAACGGTGTTGTCTCTCTTTTTTTATTTTATCCACTTCCCCCCTTCCCTTGAGCTTCTGGTTCTTAGTACACTGTTTTAAAACTAGTGTGCTGGAACAAGCAGTTTCAGAGTGGGGTCGGACTGTCTTCAACCTCCATCAGAACTGAACAGAAACTCAGGTGAACTGGGCTTTGACACCTTCTGGGCTAAACGAAGGCCAAGCAAGTGTGTTTTCTCAGCAATTCCACATTGAAGGACAATCTGAGTTGCTTCATGGAGGTGAATGCAACGTTGATCTGTTGGATCGCAATGTGTAGTGATTGTGATGAGTGGGTTTTTTCTTGTCTTTACCTGGTCTAGCAAGCCGATACTTTGCGATAGATCATTATAAATGAATATTCTGTATACACTTACCATCCTAAACGGGTGTACACAGAAGATATTTTAAACACTAGTGGATCAGATACGCTAGGATCACCTTACATTTTTAGGCCTAATACATCCTATATCCCCCAAGGCTTAGTATCAGGTGAATAGCATATTAACTTGGCAACATTAACCTGGATGTCCACTGAACAGCCTAATATCCTCTTCGCTGCCTGCGTCGGCCAACGGCCGCCGCGAGGACTACCTCAAAAGGTGCTGCACTCGTCCGTTGGCCTACACGGCCCTGCCCACTCTTTTGAACTGCTGCACCGCGGCGGAATTCGCGCTGCGGTTAAGCGGATATCCACACATTAGATGAGCCATCAGTGAGGTAAAACACATTCCTCACTTTCATTTCTGTTGCGGAAAAAGATGAGCTGACAGATAAAAGCAAGCGAGAGGAATGCGAAAACAAGGTAAGAGGTGTCCCGGCACCGTGCACTCAATCCATAGGGCGTCCACACCTGTGCGTGCACTGTCAAGCACAGGACTTTGCTCGACCCCCATGAGCCATGGGGGAGATGTGTGTCATGGCGTGCGTACTTGTAAATGCGCTCTTCCTCAAAAACATGGCAAGCACACCTTGAAGGACCACTGTATACAATACGCACTTACTTGCTTTGTGTTAAGGTGGTCCGGTTTTGGATCACATTAGCTACTATAAATATCAGTGTGAAAGGGAACCACAAAGCGTCACTCTCTGAGTAAACACATTAAAAAACATAAAAATCCTATATATTTTCCCTTTATCACTCAAAGCAAATACAATAGAGATCAGTAGCATGCACTCCACTAATGACACCAGCTTTGATTCGCTATGCCGCAGCTTTTACACTAGTCAAATAATTCTTATTTTGGTTCTGACTAGGTGAACAGCACCACCAAGGCAACTTCTGAGGTTTTAGTACCGGACACGATACTTCTCGACTACCAAGGGAATGCTTCACCAGCCTCCAGTATGGACTAGAGTCAAACTAAAAGGCACCCAAAAAGTTTTAGAGCGGAAAAATACCCACTTTCTAGAAGTGTCATTTGTAACGTATTGATGATAAATTCAACTTTACCACAGGAGAGGGTTTGTTATTGTGAATTCAATGATAGGAAATATGATGAGGCTGCTCTACTGTAAGCCACTATTGCAACTTGAAGTAATTTCAACTACTCTCCTATGTAAACCTATGGGAAGAGTAAAAACACACATAGGCAGGGAACACAAGTGTCCTTGTCCTGCCTTTCACCTACCTCTTGCTGAACCCCTTAAGACTTGTTCTAGGTATGCTGTAGTAGTAGTGAAAGATCCCCTCAGGTCTGGCCAGTGGTTTAGAAAGGCCAACCTGCAATTGCGTACACACATGCCTGCAATGGCAGGCTTGACACATGCGTAAAAACATCAGAGATGTAAGTGTGCACACACAGACCTGCAAGGGCAGGCGCGAGATATGTTTAAAAACATTACGGGTGCAAGTGCGCACACACAGGCCTGCAATGGCAGACTTGAGGCATGTTTTAACAACATCAGGTAGAAACCACTCCCTAATGTGTGTAGGAAGGCTGTGCTCTTTCACACTGCATTCACAGTGGGAAAGTGGCCAGTGGCCTAAGGCCATAAAAAAGAATCAGTAAAACCCTGGTGTTATCCCATGGGAAGAGTCAACCTCCTAGGAAGAGAAACTTCACTAACTGCACAAGGAACACCAATGTGTACCTGCCCTGCCTTTCACCTACCGCTTGCTCTGCCCCTCAGGGCTTACTCTAGGGATGCTCTAGTGTTAGTGGCATTCCCACTTAGGGTTTGGCTGAGTAAGAGATGCCAACCTGAGCATAAGTGTATCTGCACACCCACAGATATGCAATCACTGCTATGCAATAGCGGACTTGAGACATGTTTGAAAGGCCATTCTTGAGGAAGGCACAATCAGTGCAGGAGCCCATGAGTAGCTAGTGCAGTACCTGCCCTAGGTTTGCAATATATCTCTTTACAGGGTACTCCAAGGTATAGAGCCTAAACCAATCATGTAAGCACCCTGTACTAGCATGTCCAGGAAGGGCGCATATGCTTTCACACTACAAAGCGCCCAGAGCCCTAAGACCATGAAACCAGAAAAAAACAGGAGGAAAAATAATAAGGTTTTAAGGAAATCCCCTGAGAAGGGTCTTGTCAACATGACCCCCTCCCAGCCAAAAGCCAGGGTAGTTTAATTATCCCTTTGATAATCTTCCCTCTGTAGGATAATAGAGCCTGGATGATGGCCTACCACTGCAGTGGTGCCTACCATCTCTAGGCTCCATAATCCTAGTAGGATCCCTTTGCACCTCTCGGGCCTTACCCTAGCGTTAAGCCAGGGTGTATCCTTCTCCTCACCTGTGGACCCGAACCAGATGCAGGCCCCAGGACATCCAGGGGTCTCTCTTCTCTGAGATGTCACAGAGTGTGGGCAGAAGTCCAAGGCATTGCATCCTCTTTCTACTCTATTTCCCACCAGTTGATGGGTTCTACCCTGCAACTCGTCTTTCAACCAAGGGTGTGTACCTTTCGGTTATACTGGGGTCAGGGGTGAGTTCGTCCTCTCTCTCTGGCCCATCCTTCTGGAGATTTGCATTTTCCTTCTAGGATTGTTACCTCCAGAAGGCAAAACTGTAGGTACATTTGTATCAGTCAACCCGTCCCCCAGGTCAGGGGTGATACCCTGAACCTGGCTCTCCAACCCAGTTTGTGTACTCTTAGGCTGAACTGGAGTAGGAGAAGAGTCTTTCGTCCTCGCCAAACCCCTCCTTCTGGGGTTCTGCACCCTCCATCTAGGTGGGGTACCACCAGAAGACAAAACGGTAGAGATGCTAGTGTCAGTCGTCACATCCCTCAAGTTAGGGGTGATACCTGGAAATTGGTTCTCCAACCCAGGGTCTGTACTCTAAGGTTGGACAGGAGTAAAGGAAGAGTCCTCCCTCCCCTTGCAAACCCTCCTTCTGGGGTTCTGCATGCTCCATCTAGGAGTGGTACACCCAGAAACTAGAACTGGTTGGAGGCTGCTATCATTGACCCCCAAGGTCTTGTGCAACTATTGGGTCCCCTTCAGTGGATGGACTCCCAGTACTGACTAGACTTCCTCCCTCCTGGGGCCCCCTAAGGGTGCTTGTGAGGATTTGGGACAGGGCATAGGGCATCCTGGGAGTTCTCCCACTCCCATCTCTGAGTAGGTACATGGGACCCTCTACCCACCCCCACTACATTGGCAACTGTCTGAGCTACTATGAGTCTCCCTGCCCTCAGTTAGAGGAACATGAGCCATTCCCCTTAGAATCACTCTAAAATGCCTTTCTTAAGGCACAGCCTAAGGTGTGGGCCCTCTCGTCCCGGGGATCAAACTTCTGTCCCTACACCTGGGCCACCTTAGTTCACTGGAACAGCACCTGGCAAACAGCATCAACAGCTGTCAGCATCCATAACCAGACACCCAGACATCCAAGTACCTCTGCCCTTGACGACTTCAGAAAGTGGGGGCCAGTGGCCCCAGATGTTTTGCAACTTTCTGCCACTTTCCTTCTGGCCAGGTCAGGGATAGTTTCCTACACCTGGTCCTCAAGTCCAGAATCTGCACCCTTGTTCTGGACAAGGGACAGGGATAAGTTATTTTCTCCCCTGCCCCTTGTTTTGTGTGCCTGAATCTCCCTTTTGTGAGGGGTAGCCCCCAAGTCCTGAACTGGTGGGACACCAGTTCCAGTTGCCCAACATATTCGCCTGCCACTAGGGGACCCCCTCAGTGGAATTTCTCCTGGCACAGGCCAGCTTCCCCACCTGGCACTCCCACTGGGGATACACCAGGCCCAGGGGCTGGGAATAGGACATGCTGGGCTTTTGCCTGCCCGACTCCCTCCTCACTTTGAGAAGGAACATTGGACTAATTCCTCACACAGCTCTACAGGAAACTGACTACACTAACATGAATCTCCCTCACCCATGGTGGGGAGGTAGCTGGCCCATCCAACTGAGGGCCATGTCCTAATGTCTTTCCAGCAAGAAATCCACCCAGAAGAAGTGTGGCTCACTGATTAGAGCGGCAGACCCTGATGCAGAGGTCTGGCCCGGGACCAGGGTTCAATTCCCGACGCGGCAGGGTCCTGAACCCAAAAATGTCCACGGACTCGATAATTCTCGCCTCGGTGCCTATTCTAATCATGGGGTCCCACGCTGCAACTCTGGGCAATAGCTGCTTAATCTCCACTACGGCGGCCCACCTGCTGCGGCATGCCTGGCTTTCACCTTGGGGATGCCCAGTAGGGGTTATCTCACAGGGAAAAGCCAGGACGGGTTCCCAAGGCAAGCGCCTTGATGCCTTCGGGTGATACGTGCGCTATATAAGTCGCAATACATACATACATACAATACACTCTGGGATGGACAGTTTTGGACTTCCCCCAAACATATTGATCAGTATGGCTTTCTTGACCAGATAGCTCACCTTGTACTTCCCTGCTGGTGTAACGAGGTCATCTCTCTCCACCTTAAGTAAGTACCGCCATAAGTTACCTCCCCCCCCCCCCCCCCTCAGATTTCCTCTGGGACCTTGTGCTCTGGTAAAGCAATTTCTTAGGCTGCCAGCCATTTCTTAATGTCTGCCCCAACAGGAATCTTGATACTATCTTCTTTGGGATGTGACCTCTACACTTAGACATAGCAGGTGTACTGCCACCATCACAGCCGTTGGACCCGATGTGTTGTGTTCTAACGTCAAACTCTCTGAGGCTAAGCTCATGGACCATCTTTTTATCCTCCATGATAAGTCACCTTTCAGCCAGGGCTTGCTCGGTTTCCAATCTGGCAAAGGCCTGCTCTTTTTCTAATTTAGCAAGGGCTAGAGCCAGCTCTTTGTCCAGTCTGGCAAGCTCTAACTTCAGCGTTCTTTCTTTCCTTCTTTCCTCCAGCTCTTCAGAGGACATGGCCCTGGAGACCACACTGATACCTGTCACAAAGAATACCCACTGTTCCGAAAGAAAAAGGTTCCCCAGTCCACAGGTAGTCCATCAGGAAACCCCTGTGTCAGCTCTGATCCCTCCCAACACTCAGTATCTCCCCACACCATTCTTTGACCGTTCTGCTTGCAGGGCTGTCTGGAGATCCACCTTTGTGGCACCCCCCATCAAGCACCCCCTCTCCTGGTAGAACCCTTCGAGCTGCACCACCAAACACAGGTCCAGATCAGTCAACTTCACCAAGTCCCCCGTAGGGAAGACCCCAGGCATTGTGGTAAACTAGCGGAAGCAGAAATAGAGATCTGTGAGGAATAAACATCACAGACCGTGAGGACAATACATCTTTCAAGAACATCTTAGGAAACAAAGGCACACTTTGCAGACATGAAGTTGTGGTGCACAATTGGCTATTGTGCGATGCTGTGGAAATGCCAGTTCTATCCACACCACTGGCCAATACATTTTGCATCTGTCATTTTCTGGTTGGCTGAGGTGGCACACTAGCCAGGCAGAACCTATAACTCCTGTCAGAGGTGGGTGATTACACTCGCTGTATAATCTACGCTCACCCTTGGGTAGCTTAGTTGGCACTGAGCAGTGAGGCTTATCACAGAGGCAATGTGTAAAGCATTGGCGCAGCACTCTCACCCAATAAATACAATGAGCGTCACAAAAGACACTTCACACGTGGTGTATGTAAATAAAGATTGTATTCAGCAAACACATTTATTAACACAACATGAACATCATGTATGTCTGGGTGCAAATCACATTTGGAAATATTACAAGCAGTACTAGGCCAAACATGTTAAAATGACATCAGTACCATGCACAGTTGGGAAATATCCTCCTTTACCCCCACCACCCCTTATGCGGTGTGATGCATTTTCAGAACCAGGCCCACCCTGGCAATTATTACTCTTCAATGCCACACAGCTATAGGATGCACCCCAGATCACAACGATATCAGAAATGTGTACACACAGATAATTACAACAATTTTAGGCCGCACTGTGGGCCAAGGCTGCATGAATGAAAACCAAATATAGTATTCTTTTGGCAAGTGATCAACGTACACAGCACTGTAATGCAGTGCATTGATGTACACAGCACTGTAATGCGGTCCTCCTCTACCTTTCATCTAACCCTGACTAAACTACACCCATGGGTTGGAGATAAAAAGATCCCATCCCCTGATACTGGGCTGATTAAGGGCAGAGTCACACTTATTTAAGGTCCCAGGGAAGAAAGTGGGGATAGATAGCCGGGCTAATTAGGCAGCAGTAGATAAATGGGGTTTGGTTGTCGCTCAGGATGTTCACCCACAAAATGTGGAGCATAAACAGGCTGAGGACAATAGTTGTTTAAACAAAGGATTTTACAATGTGCCTTCCGGCACCAGCCTGTTTCTGAGAAGCGTGGGGGGGTTCACGCAGTCTCTTGAACCTCTTCCTGTTGCTCTCTGAAGCGTTCCATATCCCAGTCAATTACTCTCACCACCCAGACAGGATACGGGCAATTTTACAAAACACAAAGTTGGTGGGGCTGGGTGAGGAGAGGGCAGTTGAACAGCGGAATGGAGGGCACAAAAGGAACGATCGATCAATGGGGGATGAAGCAAGGGAGCCTCTCAGAGAAAGGAGGTACCCCATCAGATACAAGTCAATCAAAGCAGCACCCAAGCAATCTGGGCACACCGGAACATGAATACGCTCCTCCTCACCTCCTTGGAAATGAGTCACAATGTCTGGTCCACATTGATATGGGTCACACCATACAATACAGGTCACACACAATGAAGAGTTGCGAATCACGAACCTCCCTGAAAATGAGAGATAACGTATGGTGCACGTTGATACGGGTCAGACCAGACCAGAACCTCCCTGGAAATGCTGAACAACATTTGGTGTGCGTTGATATGGATCGCACCAGACAATAGCGGTCACACACAAGAAAAGAGTTGTCAATTCCGTACCTACTGTAAATGAGGCACAACATCTGGTGCGCTCTGGTATGGGTCGCATCAGACAATTCCAGGCACACACAGTGCAAATTCAGTACGGCTGCATGAGGTAAAATGATGAGCTACTCTGGGTAAGCCCTCCCTGTGAGGGTTGCAACATGTGAATTGTACACTGCACGCAGTGAGCATGCAATTGGTGTGTTGCATGAGAGACATACTGCACGATCAACGTAACGGGCAATGCTGGATCCTGCAACCTGTGAATCCGTTCACCACCAACAAGATGCTTATGCGTGTTGAGGCCCCACAATGCTTTTAGATGTGAGCAGTACTGTTGGGACTCCACACGAGCTAATACTTAGTTCCATGCTCATGCCGCGCTACCAGTTGGGATCCAGCAGACAATGTGGGCCCTTAAGAGGGCACTGCTCTCCAGGTGTCACAAGTAGATGGTGATGTCCCTGAAACCCCCACAAGAGAACAGGGGGCAAGCAAACAAGCCCTTGGAGAGCACATTTTAGAGTGCCACACAGCAGCAGGTGATCAGCCCAAGCCAGCCACTATTTAGGAAGGGTGCACTGTCCCTTCCAGTGGAAGTAATCCTCCTTGTGCACAGCAGATTCCTCTGGCAGTGTGCCCCACGCAGCTCCAGGATCCCCATTTCCACCTCCTCACAAGTGTATCTCTGCCCTGCTGAAGTGTGGCACCAGTAGTTATCCTGAAGTGTGCCTTTGAATTTTGGGGTGATTCAGTGGTTCCTCCCTAAATTTCAATCCTGTCTTCCATGAGGCAGTGGAATGCAGATCTTAATCTTCAGTGGAGCAATGATCTGGCTTCCCTGAGGCCAAGAGTCAAAACCTTTCCCTCCATTCTATCCAGCCAGGCCTTGCATTGGTAGAAGTCTCTCATTTCAGTTGCATGCCCAATGTTTATAGCTGTGTCTGGGGAATGCACACATCTGCTCCCCTAGGCTCCAGTATGAACTGGGGTCAACCTAAAAGGCTTACAAAGAGTTTTAGAGCAGAAAAATGCCCACCTTCAAAAGTGGTTTCTTGAAGTGCCATTTGTAAGGTATTAATGTCAAATTCAACTCTATCACAGGAAAGGGGTTGTCATGAATCCAAAGATAAGAAACATGATGAGGCAACTCCACTGTAAGTACTATTGCAGCATGAAGTATTTTCAGCCATTCTGCCATGTTAGCCTATAGGAAGAGCAAACCTCAGGTAGTGAAAACACATGTGGGTATTCTTCACTACCTGGCAGGGAACACATATATGTACCTGCCCTGCCTTTCACCTGTCACTTTGCCTACCCCTTAAGACTTGTCCTAGCGGTGCTCTAGCAGTAGTGATAGGGACCCTCAGAATTGGCTAGTGGTTTAGAGAGGCCAACCTGAGCATAAGTGCAATTGTGCACACACAGCCCAGTAATGGCAGGCTTGAAACGTGTAAAAAAACATAGATGCAAGTGCAATGAGAGGCATGAGATGTTTAAAAACATTATGGGTGCAGGTACACATACACAGGCCTGCAAGGCTTGGACATCTTGAAAAAAAAAACAGGTAAGCACCACTTCCTAACATGTGTAGGGAGGGCGGGCGCGCTTTCAAACTGCATTCACAGTCAGAAGTGCCCAGTGCCATACGGCCAAAAAAATGAATCAGCAAAATCCAGTAGTTGTTACAAGCATGTGCCACAGTAAATAAATAATGCCTATTTGAAATCCAAGTAATACATAATACGGGTATCCACTCGATAACACCTCCAGCTCGCCCTTCACCTCCAACTGGGACTGAACATTCCAATGAACTGCCCAGTAAGTGACACAGAGTGGAGTTGTCACAAGCCAGAAATACCACAAGCCAGTACTTGCAACAAGAAGATATAAAACCCATCCCTCGTTTCAAAAAATGATTACAGAAACAGTTGAACTAATAGCGGAACAAAGTATAACAAAAGACAAGCAACTGCTCTAGAGAGAAGATGCACTAATATACAACGAACAGTAATAATACTGAATTATAAAAAACAAAATACATTAAAATCTTAAGTCATGACAAAACCTTTGACTCCTCCAGGAAACTAACAGACACGCTTCTACCTCGTAATCATTGCATAGTTCATCCCTCTGGGCCAGATGTATGACCTACCAATTTGCGAGTTGCAAATTGCATTGCATTTACAACTCGCAATTTGCGACCCGCAAATTGGGATGCACAACAGTGTCTGAAACACTGTTTGCGATTCCCAATGGGGTCGCAAATTGCATCCCTCATGCATATTAATGAGGCTGGCGCAATGTGTGACCCCATTGGGAATGGCTGGCACTCCCAGGGATGGTGGCCTGTTGGGGTCAGCACACCATTATGTCTCAGTGTTTTTTCCGTTTAATACAGCCTGTTTTTCTTAAAGGAAAAGGGGATGCATTTAAAAAATATAAATGAAACTTTTCAGTTTACATTTTCATATGCAGGCAGTGGTCACTCACAAAGGGGAACGGGTCCCCTGGGAACCTCTTCTAGTTTGCAAGTGGTTTACCACCCTTCTGTGAAGGGGGGTAAACTGCGACTGTTTTGCAACCACAATTGCAATTGCAAAACATTCATACATAACTTCAGGAGACGCTATTAGGACGGACGCCCTTGGAACACCCCTCCCTAATAGAGAGTCGCTAATCCTATTTTGAAAGTCGCAATTTGATAACTAATCTTGCACAATTCCATTACTGCTGATTTTGTATTCTCACTGCACATCCATCTTCGTTACTTCCTCCACCTAACAAGCAGGTCCAAACCTCAAATTTCCCTTGACACATTTTGAATTAGGCAACTTCACAAGCACATAATAACCTCTCGCAATCCTGACAGTTTTAGCCCCTTCAATAATGTCATACATCCTTTTATTTTTTGCCCGACTTTCCCAAATTTTACTTTTGGTCAGTCACTTCGATGTCATGTGTGCTTACACTTCTGCATTTGATTTTCTGTAAAGTGTTCTATCATGCATTCCTCAACATATCCTGAGAGCCCCTGCCACTTAGGGCCACAAATGGTGCAATAGTCATAGAGCGAGTGGTATTTTGATACGACCACAACATATTCCGCATCCATCATTTCTAGGTCTTTAAATGCAGCCCCCTGACACAATCAAAGACCCTCATGTTGGCCCTCTCAAACTGCCCATTCTGCTGGGGATTATGAAGACTGCATCTCTTATGATTGATTCTGGCTCCCAACAAAATTCCTTCATTTCTAACAAGATGAACTGCACCCCAATGTCAGACCAAACTTCATAAGGAAAACCTTCTCTAGCAAAGACATCCGCAAGAAATGTTAAAACACTTCTGATGTTTGGTTCATAAATGAATTTGACTTCAGGCCACTTCGATAAGTGGTCAATTACAACAATGGCAAATTGTTTCGTTCAGGCCCCATGTCAAGTAGATTAATACTTGTTAAGAATTCCTCCTTTACCGAGTTTCCTCAACAGGTTCTTGCTTCCTTCACTTCATCGTCAGTGTTCAGACGACACTTGCACACACAAAGTAAATAAATAATGTTTATTTAAAATACAAGTCATACATGCAAAACATGCAGAGCGGAGGTGTCACGGGCCAGAATAATTTCCACGATCCAGCACACCCAACAAGAAGATATAACAATTAAGCAATGTAACATAACACACATCTGTTTACCACAATGTGATCATGTACTGTAATCGAGTTCTGGATGTATTCAATGTTTCTTCAGAGCGCACTGCAGGCCTTTTTGGTTCCCAATTTTTGTAAGAACTTTGTAGCTATGAAATAACGGCCCCTCAAAATAAGTATAACATTGGATCAGTAAATTTAAGGATTTAGGGCCCGATGTAGGTAAAAGTCATTTACCGATTTCAAAATGCCGATTTTTACCGAATCGTGAAACTAATGAAAACAGCCAATGAGGTTGAACCACCCTCCCCACCCTAGCAGGGAGTGGTAGCTGATTTGTGAACACAGTGGAAATGGCAAGCACCTCTGAGAGCCAGAAGGCTGAGAGAAAGCGCAAGGTGAAGTTCAGCAGCATGGAGCTGCAAGTACTGGTGGAGGAGGTCCACAGGCAGCTGTTTGGGAGGCTGTCCCTCACAGTCCCTGAGTCAACCAAGAGGAAACTGTGGACTGCCATCAGTGAGAGGCCCTGAAAACGTGGCTTTTTAATCAATAATACTGTTATGTCTGTTATCCTCTCCTTTTTCAGTAATGGGTCAGAAAGCGCCGGGACACTCCTTGGAGTAGCCGTGCGCTATATAAGTCACCCATTAACATAACATAACATAACAGAGGGTCAATGCCGTTGGTGTGACCCCCAGGAGCCTGGAGGACCTCAAGAAGAGGTTTTATGATATCCGGAGCCTCACCAAGAGGAAATTGGCGGAGCTCCACAAGCAGGCAGGTCTGACCGGTGGAGGCAGGAACCCTGAGCCCCCCCCCCACTGAACTGGAGGAACTGGTGTCCACAACGATCGAGGCGGAGAGTGTGGTGGGAGTTGGGGACATGGACAGCTCAGCCAGAGCTACATCAAAAGGTAAGAAGCATGCGCAGCATGACACACCCTACCAGACACCTCCCCTTTAGCCTCAATGTACAGCCAAACCCCAGTCCAGTACTGCTAGCAACATACATCAGCAATGCATTATGGGAAATGTAGTCAGCTAATGTAGGAACAAATGTCAGTGCACATTCAACTGCAATGCACTTTAAAAAAGAATCAGAGTAATGAAAGTGACATGTGCAATGCTTTTATTGTAGTGACTGTAAGACATTTGCACTCAGTTCACAAATGCTTCTTTATACCTAGGGGCGCCATCAGGCAGTAGAGCAGCAGCTACACAAGCCACAGCTCCAGCTACAGCGGACAGTGCGGTGGCAGGACCAAGCAGCATGGATGCCTCGCAGGAGGAGGAGGAGGACAGCAGTGCCATGGCCAATGAGGATGACCCAGGACATGCCCTCTTATTTCCCCACTCTCTCCTACTGTCACAATCCCCCCATTGCAGTTCTCACCAGAGAACTCACCCACACGGTTCCAGCCAGCACCTGCCACATCTCCAGCCAGGAGGAGTATTGTGGCCCCATTGACCATCATGGAGGGAGCTGCGGGTCAGGCACCAGCACCCACACCTGCGACACCTGTGGCACAGCAGGCCACCCAGCAGTCCAGTACCAATCGCCGCCGCCCACGCACTTCCAGCAGTTCATTTCCATCACGGGAGGGCACCGTCTTCCAAGTGCTTGAGGGGAGCATGGTGCGAATCCAGCGGATGCAGGCCAAGTCCATCCTGGCTTGCCACCGGCAATTGTGTGAACATAACCTGCAGATGGTGGAAATGTCAAAGGGATTTGTTGAGTTTGTGGCAAGTAACCAGGAAATTGCAACAGGACTGGGTCGCATGACAACTGCCATTACACAGCTGTGTGCCAAGATGGAACAGAATGAGCACACAAGGCGCAGGGATGCCCATGTACAAAGCCGGGCAATTAACCGGCTTGCCGCAGCGACGGCCCTGCTATGCCGCAGAGGGGCAAATATGGAAGAGTGCCTCACTCAAAACACTGCGGAGGTGACCAGGGGCATGGCCCGCTTCACGAGTGCCATGGATACACTCATCATTTCCAATGCAGTGGTGAATCCTGCCCTAGACATGGCCGAGGCTGGAGACAGCAGCAGCCGCAGCAGCCCAGCTTTTCATTTGTTGCACATCAGTGCTGTAACATTGTGTCAAAATTATAAAACTTTTTTTTCACTTCCATAACGCCTGGACCGCGCCAGGACCGCGCCCAGTGCCAGGACCCCTGGGCCCCACAGACACCAGCCCACCCGCCGGACCTACGACGCCGCCACCCTCAACGCACTCAACACCGGCCGAATCCCGGGATGCTACCGAGCCACCCCGAGACGAACCCACGGACCCTTCAGCTGCCACGCCTGCAAGTTCACCTGCATCCGGACCTGCCCCGCACCAGCACCCGCCAAGCCGAACACCAGCAGCAACCACCTGAAGTGCATCCTCCTCAACACACGCTCCGTCCACAGACACGCCATCGAACTCTGGAACCTCCTCGACACCACAGCTCCTGACGTCACTTTCCTCACGGAAACCTGGATGAACGACTCCTCAGCGCCCGACATCGCCATCGCCATCCCAGAGGGCTACAAGATCACCCGAAGAGACCGCGACAACCAGACTGGAGGAGGCATCGCCATCATCTACAGGACACCATCCGCATCAAGACCAACAACGAGCGACACCCTGACAACCGCCGAACACCTGCACTTCCAGATCCACACGGACCCCAAAACCACCCTCAGAGGCACCCTGATCTACCGACCCCCGGGACCACGCACACAATTCAGCGAGGACATCGCCGACATCATCAGCCCGCATGCCCTCCCCTCCGCTGACTACATCCTCCTGGGGGACATCAACTTCCACCTGGAGAACAACAACGACCGCAACACCATCACCCTGCTCGACAACCTCGCCAACCTCGGTCTCAAGCAGCTGGTGTCCACCCCCACCCACCTCGCCGGACACACACTCGACGCCGTCTTCTCATCCAGCAAAGACATCGCCTTCAGCCACGCCACTGGACTCCACTGGACGGACCACAGCTGCGTCCACTTCACCTTCAAAAGAACGACGATCCACCACCACCAGCAACAGGTTGCTCGAAGAAGCTGGAACAAGATCACAGCCGACCAGCTCTCCGCTTCCCTGAGCCAGCACCCTCCCGCCAGCTCAGCGAACCCAAGCCAGGCCGCCGACAACCTCACGAAGTGGATCAGCAACTGCGCGGATGAACTCGCCCCACTGAGGACCCCGCCCAGCAGACCCGGCAGCAAGAAAGCCCCATGGTTCACCGACGAACTCAAGAGCTCCAAGAAGAACTGCCGAGCCCTCGTGAAAGCCTGGAGAAGGGAACCAACACCGGACAACATGACCACCCTCAAGCTTGCCACCCGGAAGCACCACCAACTGATCCGCGCCACCAAGAAAACTGCATTCAAGGACCGGCTGGACAACAACGCACACAACTGCAAGGAACTCTTCAACATCGTGAAAGAGCTCTCCAACCCCAACACCGGAAACAACGACATCACCCCATCACAAGACCTCTGCAACTCCCTCGCCTCCTACTTCCACAACAAGATCGCGGACATACACAACAGCTTCAGCACTCAACCGACGCACACCACGACCGAACCACCGCCCCCCACCACCACCCTCCGCGCCTGGACTCCGATCAGCACTGAAGACACCGTCCGCATGATGAACTCCATCCACTCCGGATCTCCAACCGACACCTGCCCTCACCACGTCTTCAACAAGGCCGACGCTGTCATCGCACCCCACCTGCGGAACATCATCAACACCTCCTTCGACACCGCCACCTTCCCGGAGAGCTGGAAGCACGCCGAACTCAGCGCCCTACTCAAGAAACCTACAGCGGACCCCACCGAACTCAAGAATTACCGCCCCACCTCGCTCCTCCCGTTTCCAGCCAAACTCATCGAGAAGACAAACAACAAACAGCTGGCCGCCTTCCTCGAGACGAATGGATCCCTCGACCGCTCACAGTCTGGCTTCCGAGCCAACCACAGCACCGAGACCGCCCTCATCGCTGCCACCGATGACATCCGAGCCCTGATGGACAACGGGGAAACAGCGGCCCTCATCCTCCTAGACCTCTCCGCGGCATTCGACACTGTCTGCCACCGCACCCTAGTGCAGCGCCTCAGCAACGTCGGAATCCAGGAGAAGGCACTGGAATGGATCATCTCCTTCCTCGACGGAAGAACGCAGAGAGTCTGTCTACCACCGTACAAGTCAGAGGCCACCGAAGTCATCTGCGGCATTCCTCAAGGATCCTCGCTGAGCCCCACCCTCTTCAACGTCTACATGAGCCCCCTCGCGGCCATCGCACGCCTACACAACCTCAACATCATCTCCTACGCTGACGAGACCCAGCTGATCCTCTCCCTGACCAACGACCCCGCAGCCGCCAGAGCCAACCTTCCTGAAGGGATGAAAAACGTAGCCGAGTGGATGACGACCAGCCGCCTGAAACTGAACTCAGACAAGACGGAAGTCCTCATCCTGGGCTCCTCGCCCTCCGCCTGGGACGACTCCTGGTGGCCCCCCGCCCTGGGCACCGCACCCAAACCGACAGACCACGCACGCAACCTGGGCTTCATCCTGGACTCCTCCCTCTCCATGACCAGACAAGTCAACGCCGTCTCCTCGTCGTGCTTCAACATCCTGCGCATGCTACGGAAGATCTTCCGGTGGATCCTCACCGAGACCAGGAAGACGGTCACCCAGGCCCTAGTCACCAGCCGTCTGGACTACGGCACCGCCCTCTACGCCGGAACCACCGCCAAGCTCCAGAAGAGACTCCAGCGGATCCAGAACACCTCAGCCAGACTCATCCTCGACATCCCACGACACAGCCACATCTCCGGACATCTGAGAAACCTGCATTGGCTCCCCGTCAACAAAAGAATCACCTTCCGTCTCCTCACCCACGCACACAAAGCCCTACACGATCAAGGCCCGAGCTACCTCAACAACCGCAACAACTTCTACACTCCCAAACGCCATCTCCGATCAGCCAGTCACGCCCTCGCCGCCGTCCCCCGCATCCGAAGAACGACAACATGAGGAAGGTCCTTCTCCTACCTGGCCGCCAAGACCTGGAACTCCCTCCCGACCGACCTGCGCCTGACCCAAGACCACCTCTCCTTCAGGAAGAAGCTCAAGACCTGGCTGTTCGAGCAGTAGCAGCACCCCCCCCCCAAGCCATCACTTGGTGGAGACACCCCAGCAGGTTGTGTTTGTGGCACAGCAACGTCATTGTCATGGTCCTCGTAGTCTGACAACTCCACCTCAGTGCCCATCTTCACCTTAACGTTGTGCAACATTGCACAGACAGCTATTATCTTGCAGCAGGTGATTGGGGTATACTGCCTTGCACCTCCACTCTTGTGCAAGCATCTGAACCTGCTTTTCCAGATGCCAAAGGTCCGTTCTACCACATTCCTTGTGCTTTTTTGGGCCCGGTTATACCTCCTTTGGCTGGGTGCAGAGGGGTTGAGGTAGGGGGTGAGTATGAATGAGCGGAGGGCATATGCGCTGTCGCCTAGAAGGAAAAGGGAATACATTACTCACATGCATACATGTACTTCACAGTGCTATTTTTGTTATGGGGGTCTGATGATGTGTCTCACCTAGGAGGTATCCTTCACCAAATTCCCCTGCCCTCAGCCGTGCATAGATGCCGTTGTTTTGGAAAATGTAGGAGTCGTGGGTACTTCCTGGGAATTTTGCAACCAGGTCTGTCTGTGATGGTGCACTTAGCATTGCAAATCACCTGCACATTGATGGTGTGCGTAGACTTCCTATTGCGATATATGTATTCTGTGTCAGCAGGGGGGCAAATCAGAATGTGCGTGCCATCAATGCAGCCAATGATGTGGGGAAATCGTGCCATCTGGTAAAAGTCTGCTTTTGTTTGTACCAGTTCCGCATGGGTTGCAGGGAAAGAAATGTATTGATCCATCCTCTGTATCATGGCATCAAGGAATTTGTGGAAAAACCTTGACAGGCTGCTCTGGGTCACTCCTCCTACCGCAGCAACTGCACTTTGATAGCTGCCCGACGCAAGCAGGTGTAGACTGCATAGCACCTGCATGTGCGTTGGGATGGCGTGTGCCCTTGGGGTGGAGTGGTCCAACAGTGGTTTTAGGTCCCTGATGAGCTCCAGAATGGTGTCTGAGTCCAGCCTGTACCTCTGTAGGATCTCTGCCTCTGTGAGCATGAACAGGGTGATCCTCTGTCTGTAGACCTGCTCCTCTCTTTACCATTCCCTCTCTCCTTCCTGCTGTAGCCGTAGCCGCCTTGCAATGACATAAAATGCCGCCATCCTGCAAGTTGCATTGCATTTTGGGTCTCATTTTATAGGTTGAAGTTGGTTACCACCTGATTCCAATCCATGGTAAATACCGAATTTGAAATACCGATTTTGAGCCAAAATCAGTATTTCTGTGCTTCCCTACATCTCTATCTGACTTTTGGCCTGTCCGAATCGGTAATTTACCGATTCGGTAACTCTACCGAATCGGTAGATGGTCCGATTCGGAACATTTACTGATTCGGTAACTCTACCGAATCGGTAGATGGTCCGATTCTGAATATTTACCGATTCGGTAACTCTACCGAATCGGTAAATGGTCTGATTCGGTATATTTACCGATTCGGTATGTTACTGATTTGTTAATTTACCGAATCAGTGTATTTCCGATTCGGTTTTTTACCGATTCGGTATCTATACCGAATCGGTAAAAATACTGATTCAGACGGATTTCTGGCTCCTACATCCCGATGGCTGGATACCGCTCGGTAAGGGCCGAAAATCGGTACTTTCGCCCGGTACCGATCGGTATTGGGCCACCTACATCGGGCCCTTAGTTGGTTGCTGAAAAGAACTGTTCATTATATTATTTCCTTATAATTGGGTGATTAGTTTCATTCTGTGGCTCCTTTGTAGGTAATGCACTCAACAGGCCTTACTTCATAAGTAATATGATAGGTTTTAAAGTCATGGAGGGTGAGACTTTTAAGATAGGACAAAGCCAAATTCAAATGGTATGTTCTTATTAAATCTATCAATTACACTGAACTTTCTGTGATATGTGGGAGGTAATGGTTGTTAGCCAATGTGTTTAATAAGTTCCATCGTACATTAGGAACTTCTTTTGTATACAGCATATGTATGTACCTCTGTTGAGCAGTGGACATTCATTTCTTAAGGTGCTATGAAAGTTATCCTCATGCAGGTTGGGATAAGATAAATAATGCCTACCCTCCAGCAGTACATTGATGTACCTCTGTGCTTTATGAATTGGTGTATTGCTCTGGGGGGGAGGGGGCACTCAAGCAACAACCACAGTGCTTGTCAGGGCCAAAAAGTAATTTAATTTGCCTCTGCTTAACCCTCTGCAGCTCGGCACAAAAGCTGTCAAGCCTAACTTAGAGGCAATGTGTAAAGCACTTATGCAGCACTCTCCCACTATTAAAGTGGAAACCCAACACATGAAAAATCCCATACCAATTTAGAAGAATAGAGAGAAATGTAATAAATGATGTGGCACCAAAATGACAAAAATACAGTCAGCAGAACTGGAGATGTGCAATTTTAAAGTTTTAATGGAAATATGGCACCTAAAAGCACAAAGAGCCAACTGTGGTTATTTGGTCGCACCGGACAGTGACAAAGTCACAAGTTTAAGCCGATCATGATGGAGCGTGGGCTGGATACAGGGACCAGGTTAGCCCCATTGAGAATTGCACCTTGTGTCCTTGATCCGACGCACTGCATCGGTTCAGCTCAGGCGCTGCGAGGGCTGCAATACATTGCTCTTCATGGAGTTGCACTGCTCTGCGACAGTTCCAATGAGCAACTGTGTGGGCTGCGATGTCAGGTCCTGAGGTAAGTTGTGTTGTAATGCGTTGGATCCAATGAGGGGCTGAGAGGGCTGTTATGCAAGGTCTTGTGTCAAGCTGCATTCCACTGCATTGGTTCCGATGAGGAGATGTGACAGCTGCAATGCAAGATGCTGCCTGGAGTTGCATTGTGCTGCATCAGTTCTGATGAGGATGCCGATCTGGGAGCTTGTTTTGTTGTGTAGCTCAGAACAGGAGGCCAATCATCTAGTCCTTGGAGTCAATCAGGTGGTTCTGGGTTCAAGGAGCAAATCCATTCAACCTTCTTCGGCAGCAGCACAGTCAATCCAGCAGCAGGGCATCAGATCAGTCTGTCTTCTGAGTCTTCCACAGGCCCAGAAGGGAGCTAAAGAGTGGATCAGTGAGACATACTTTTGTATCTGGCCCTGGCTTTAAAATGGGGGAAGGTCCTGGAGATGTTTGGACTTTCCTGCCTCCCTGCCCAGATTCTAATCTGTCTGCAGTCACAATAAGTTAGTGTGAATTTATTTGTGTGTGAAATGAGGCTGTGCCTTTCAAGTGCAAGTATGACAGCTGACAGCTCCACCCCCTCTCACCAAGTCAGGATGACCCATCCTGCCAACACCCAGGCTTTCTACTGTGATACTGTTGGGAGGAATACACAAATGCCACCTACCAACTACACTTAGTTGTGTGACCCAGGAAACAAATTGCAGGCAACAAATAGTTAGGACAAAAAAACGCCAACTTTATAAAAGATCACTGATAGGGGGGTGCGGGTGCACACCTATGTGAAAACAGTTAGTTAGTTTCTAATTTTTGATGAGATGTTTAGTGGGTTTGTAAGGAATGTGCGTGCAATTCCCAGTGGGGAAATGACCCTAATTCCCCGTGTTAGGACATCAAAGCGGACTGTGGGGGAGCCCACAGTTGAGGGAATGCACAGCTCAAAGACAAGAGTGTCTAAATCAAGGTTATCAATAACAGTTTGAAATTTGTAGAAAATGCTCTAAGGCAATCGATTATTTGTTTCATCTCATGTTTTTTACTGTTATAGCATTATGCAAAATCACATTTCAAAAACATTAATAACATATATATGTGTGTAGACTGTTCATATCAATTGTCAAAATAATATCAAATCAACAATGAATTTAAGCCATCACAAAGCGGCTAAGAAATACATAACATCCTTTTTTTTAACAGTCCCAATGCATTTCGGGTTACGTGGAACCCTTCGTCAGGGGAAAGCGTTAGAGAGTGGAGTCTTCTCATTCAATGTCGCCACTGAAAATTAAAACACAACAACATGCAGTAAAAATACTGCTCGGCTATTAGGATTTGCACCCCAAGTTGTGCACTGAAATAAAGAGTGTTGAGGATAGGCCAATATAGATTACATGCCTATGCTAAGAGAAATGTGCTTTAGAGTAAGCAAAGTGAAAAACGCAAAGGACCAATCACCGTGAAATAGAATGGTAGCGCCGGGCCAGTACCTTGCACAGGGTGCTGGTCGGGACAGGTGGCCTGATACTGTGAGTTTCAGTGCTTAGCGCTTTTATCTGTAAATAAAATAATATAATAATATACTGCTGAGGTGACTGTCCTGTAGCAGCAGTGAAAAGGGCGGGAACAGTAAATGAAGAGTAACTGCGCTGTGATGGCTTACCGGAAATTAAGTGTTGCAAGCACTGTCGATGTGCTGCTCATCCGGGATAGTCAAAGGAAGGGAGTTCCTCCGTGTTGCTCAAAGGCAATTCTCGACGCTATAGGGATAAATGAGGAGGAGTAGAGTTAAAGTCCTCCATGTCACCGATATTCAACTGTAGACAAGCGTCTTAGTCAAGGTGTAAACAACGGAGCGAACGTACCCAAGGCTAGCAGGGTTCTCTGCTTGTAAACCGCTTCTAACGCGATGTGTTGGAAACCATCCAGAGTGCAGTGCGCGGCCGGGGAGGTTCTGTTCAAACAGGCAATGGGAGGTCTAAGCTGCGTAAAAATAGACCCGAATGGGTAAAACGATGTAGAAAACGGGAAGTCTAAGGAGATGGACAATGTCGCCAGTGATCAGAAAATAGAAAGGGAGAAAACGAATATTGGAGTGATGAAGATGAATCTGAAAGTGTAACATAAGAAATGAAACGAAGGCAACGTGCAATATATAGTGATTAAAAAGATAAAAAATTATAAATAAAAAATATATAAAAAAGCTTGTGAAAGAACAAAAAATGAAAGACACAATAAGAGATGGGTGCAGATCCTGTACAATTTGGAACTATAAGGGCTACTTTATAAGAAACACAACATCTCGTAATGGTCATTAAGCCCATTTGGGCGTTAGAAGCGGTTTACAAGCAGAGAACCCTGCTAGCCTTGGGTACGTTCGCTCCGTTGTTTACACCTTGACTAAGACGCTTGTCTACAGTTGAATATCGGTGACATGGAGGACTTTAACTCTACTCCTCCTCATTTATCCCTATAGCGTCGAGAATTGCCTTTGAGCAACACGGAGGAACTCCCTTCCTTTGACTATCCCGGATGAGCAGCACATCGACAGTGCTTGCAACACTTAATTTCCGGTAAGCCATCACAGCGCAGTTACTCTTCATTTACTGTTCCCGCCCTTTTCACTGCTGCTACAGGACAGTCACCTCAGCAGTATATTATTATATTATTTTATTTACAGATAAAAGCG
Source organism: Lissotriton vulgaris (assembly GCF_964263255.1). Taxonomy (NCBI): domain Eukaryota; kingdom Metazoa; phylum Chordata; class Amphibia; order Caudata; family Salamandridae; genus Lissotriton; species Lissotriton vulgaris. The sequence goes on along the minus strand of NC_141693.1, from coordinate 1,652,386,459 downwards.
CTAAGCACTGAAACTCACAGTATCAGGCCACCTGTCCCGACCAGCACCCTGTGCAAGGTACTGGCCCGGCGCTACCATTCTATTTCACGGTGATTGGTCCTTTGCGTTTTTCACTTTGCTTACTCTAAAGCACATTTCTCTTAGCATAGGCATGTAATCTATATTGGCCTATCCTCAACACTCTTTATTTCAGTGCACAACTTGGGGTGCAAATCCTAATAGCCGAGCAGTATTTTTACTGCATGTTGTTGTGTTTTAATTTTCAGTGGCGATATTGAATGAGAAGACTCCACTCTCTAACGCTTTCCCCTGACGAAGGGTTCCACGTAACCCGAAATGCATTGGGACTGTTAAAAAAAAGGATGTTATGTATTTCTTAGCCGCTTTGTGATGGCTTAAATTCATTGTTGATTTGATATTATTTTGACAATTGATATGAACAGTCTACACACATATATATGTTATTAATGTTTTTGAAATGTGATTTTGCATAATGCTATAACAGTAAAAAACATGAGATGAAACAAATAATCGATTGCCTTAGAGCATTTTCTACAAATTTCAAACTGTTATTGATAACCTTGATTTAGACACTCTTGTCTTTGAGCTGTGCATTCCCTCAACTTTATAAAAGAGCCATTTTCAGGATCCTGACTTAAAATCCGACTTTGCCCTTTTACAAAGATTTCAAATCGGAATTTTGCAGACACAAAACATGATAGTGCTACCTGCTCCCACACAAAAGGTATCACATATTAAATGTAATAAGGTAACCCAATGGCAGGCCTTGCAATAGTGAAAAACAAAATTGAAAGTTTTTCACTACCAGGACTTGTAAGACATAAAAGTACATGTCCGACTTTTTAAATACACTGCACCCTGCCCAATGGGATGCCTAGGGTTTTACCTAGAGGGGACTTATATGTATTAAAAATGAAGGTTTGGCTTGGCAAAAGGTTTCTTTTAACAGGTCAAAATGGCAGGTTAAAACTGCTGACCAAGGTTGCAAAGGCAGGCCTGAGAAATGCTTTTAAAGGGATACTTAAGTGGGTGGCACAATAAGTGTCGCAGGCCCAATAGTAGCATGGCAAAAACCACAACATTGTATTATGGGATCAGAAGATGTGGGTTTTTGAAGCAAAGTGTTACAAACCACAAAAGGGAGAATTGGTATGTGAACATCACTATTGGATTGACTTTAGCTATGTGTGGCCCTTGTGAGTGGTGCCAATAATGGAGAATTTCCTAATGGTCTAAAGAGAAGGGCACTTTAGCACATCAGTGTACTAGATGTATGTGAATGGGCTGGTCAAAATAGTTCTGTGAGTGTTTGCACAACATTTTGAACAACCAGTTGAAATAGTCTAATCTAGCACAAAACGTATTGAAATTCATCAATCTTGATAAATCCATGGTACAGAGAAGACATTTAGAGGACATAAACCTATCAAATCCAATGGCAGGGTTAACACAAAGAAGTAAACAGGCATATAAATAATACAAGTCATCACTTTGATTGCCTCACGAGCAAGTGCCACTTGAAGTGCTGCACATTCAGTAGCAGAAAGTCACCAATTCACACACTGAATCCACATAAATGTTACACAGACGCAATCCAAAAATCTGGCATTATAAGTGGAACAAACCTGTGCATGTGCGTGAATGTCTGTGTGCATCGTCTTTGTGCAAACGGGCATGTGTGCTCTACAAAATAGTGTGCACCCCAAAACCAGCCACATGCTGTGGGCTGGTGCACAGCCCATTATGTAAATGTATGAACAGAACTTGTCTGAACAAGTCACTGGCTACAGCAGGAGAACCCTTGGCCCCCTCAATGAATGTCATATGCAGCCTGATATTTGTTTTGTGTAGTAGTAATTTGAAGTCTGAGAGAAATAGCTATAGCTGTCTGCAGTCATACTGACTAAGAATGCTGGTTGGATTGTTATTGCGCTGTCTAAGCCTGTTTTGCTGCAATCGTATACCATATGCCCACTGGTAAAGGTCAGTTGCTCTACTCCCATGCGAGCACAATATTTTCTTCCTAATTATGTAGCTATTTTTGCCCTATTCATTTTTTTCCTGACATTCAACCTGATAATATTATTCTTTTATTTGTGTAAATGGAGCTCGGATCACCAGATGCTTCGGTGCATGCAGAGCCCAGAGCACGCTGACAATGTCAAAGTACGTTCTTACTTCAGCTTTTTTATTCCTCTAATCAAAATATAAATTCAGAAGATTCACAAAGAGTCTGAAATTAAAAGGCAAACAGTATTAAGGCTGCCTGTTTGTTGTGTACGGCGTCAACTTAAAGTTATTAGTGTAATCAGATTTTTCTTGTTTCTGCTCAGGGGTATTCACTGCGGAAATGGTATGGCAGTAAAGAACACACAACTTTAATTTTCACCGTATAATTACAAAGTCCCAAGAGGTGGTAAAATTGCTGATGTTTCTGTCTTCCCCTGCCACCTTGGCCTCTGCAGTCCAAAGGTAAACAGTGCAATGTTCAAGTTCAAGTTCAATTTTTATTGCATGATTAATAAAAATCTTTACAATCTTCGGGCAGAGAAAAATACAAAATTACATGCTATAAAAATATATATACTTTGATAAAAGTCCCTATACAGTTTAAAAAAGCCATTCATAGTTGCACCCTATACAGTACGTTATTAAGTTCAAGTTCGTGGGCAAGGTTTAATAATTTCATTTATGCCTCAATGTTCTTCATGATTAACAACCACAGGGGCTGTCCACAAAACCCTGAATCTGAGACAAGTAATCAATACATCTAACAAAAGGTTCAGGGGGAAGAACAATAAAAACTGAGGATACTCCCACAAATTCAAAAGAAAATAATTTTTTTGCACTCCACACCACCCCAGTTCAGACATGATCATATGCAAATCAGTCAGACCCTGTGCCTCATGGGAACAGTCCAGCCCGAACTGCGAAGCCATGCTTCCCTGGACCAGAAACAAGCTTCCGAGGACCGGTTTCTGGCATTCCAGCCGTCTTCAGCCCGGCTTGCTTGAATCCAGTGGTGTGGAGAGCATGGGACTCACGTCTGAGCATACCCAGACTTGGTAGTTCGGGCTGGACTGTTCCCATGAGGCACAGGGTCAAGGCTGATTTGCATATAGCCAGTGTCTGACCTAGGGTGGTGGGGAGTGCAAAAAAACGATGGATATAGGCCCAGATCTTTGTACTGGGGTGAATGTAAGACATTGTACTGCCTTCTGTCCATCAACTGTGTTTTTTGTCATTTGAGATGTCATCAGTGATGTCATCAGTGATATCACTGACCATGTCATGAATGATGTAATATGTGACATCATCAGTAGTGGATTGCGGGCGTGCGAGGTATAGTGAGTACAACTAACTATAACGGGGGAATTTCAATGGTTTTGTATGAGTAAAATGTCCAGCTAACAATAACTGGTGTGAAACCTATGGTTTTTTCAGTGAATTTCAAAGGTTTTTTAAATGCGAATTCCTAAATATAACGAGTGTGAAACCTATGGGGCCTTATTTACGAGCCCCTTGCACCTCCGGAACGTCACTTCGTCAGGACGTTCCGGTGGCGCAGAAGACTGAGTGATATTTATCAGGCAGGACTAAGCCACTTTTTGTGGCGTAATCCTGCCTGTTAAATATCAGTCTCTTCAACGCAGTGTCCTGCGTTAAAGGGGCGTGCAATGGGTGTTGCTGGGGGCGTTCCCAGCAGCATCCATGGACTTGTGTAATTTATAGCATCCTCAAAGGCAGTCTTTCAAAAATTCCAAAGTATAGGACATGATAATCCAAATCCAAATGCTTCTCAACGCCGATATTCCGAACGATTAAAAATGACTATTCTTGAAAAACATTTGGATTTGGATTATCATGTTCTATACTTTGGAATTTTTGAAAGACTGACTTTGAGGATGCTATAAATTACTCAAGTCTGCCCGAATTGTGTGGGTAAAATTGATACCTCGTCACTTTGAATAAGTGGAGTGTTGTGGCTCACTGGTTAGAGGCGGCAGACCCAAGAGCAGAGGACGGCCCGGGACCAGGGTTCAATTCCCGACGCGGCAGGGGTGTGGACCAGGGTCAGCGGACTCGATAATTCTCATCTCAGTGCCTACTCTAACCAGGGCTCACACTCGGCAACTCTGGGCATTAGCTTGCCTCATCTCCACAACGGACCCCCACATACGCTGGGGATGCCTGGTTTCAACTTGGAGATACCCAGTAGGGACCATCTCAGAGGGAAAGCCAGGACGGGTTCCCCAGCGGTCTACGCGCAGAGATACTCCTTCGGGAGTCGATTCTAGCGCATTACAAACCCACAATTAATTAATTAATTAATGTACTTACGACTCGTCTAACATTTGGAAGAAATATCTTGTTATATGGCAACAGGATACCAACATAACTGAAGGAAATATGAACGCCCTGAAGAAGTTCTGTTGTACAGAATGAAACGCGTCGGATGGCTGTGGTACATAAACTTAAGGAAAATAAAATCATTTCAATATACACCAAGATTCAGCACTTCAATAAGGACTCTAAGTGATATGATTTGATTGGACTTCTTGTGCAAGTGGGGTTGTGCCACACTTTGGAATATTCTCCACTACTCTCTAATACTCACTCTCTACTACTCATTCTCTACTACACTACTACTCTCCACTACTCTCTCTCTACTACTCAGTCCCTACTACTCACTATCTACTACTCTCTACTACTCACTCTCTACTACTCTCTACTACTCACTCTCTACTTCTCACTCTCTACTATTCTCTACTACTCACTCTCTACTACTCTCTCTTTACTACTCTCTCCTACTCACTCTCTACTACTCACTCTACTACTCACTCTACTACTCACTCTCTACTACTCACTCTCTACTACTCTCTACTACTCACTCTCTGCTACTCTCTCTCTACTACAGTCTACTACTCACTCTCTACTACACTCTACTACTCACTCTCTACTACTCACTCTCTACTGCTCTCTACTACTCACTCTACTACTTACTCTCTACTACTCTCTACTACTCACTCTCTACTACTTACTCTCTACTACTCTCTACTACTTACTCTACTATTCCTCTATTACTCTCTACTACTCACTCTCTGCTACTCTCTCTACTGCTCTCTACTACTCTCTACTACTCACTCTCTATTCTCTATTACTCACTCTCTATGTTATGTTATGTTATGTTAAGGAATATTTATATAGCGCCTATCACTGCCGGTCTCTAAGCACTTGACAGAAAAAACATAACACACTGGTGCCCATAGAACCCTCAGCTGTTCCACCGTCTAAGCTGTCATGAAAGCCTTTCTGAAAAGATGGGTTTTTAGTTTCTTTCTGATGGGTAGAAGCCCTTCTCTCTACTTCTCTCTGCTAGTCTCTACCTCTCTACCTCTACCTCTCTACCTCTACCTCTACACCTCTACCTCTCTACCTCTCTCTACACGCACACATATGCACATACATATATGCATATACAACATATGCATTTATATATATGTATGTGTATTTATATATATACATACATATATAAACATATATTATCTATATAAGTACAAATATAAATGCATTCATACATATACATATATGCATACATATGCATGTTATTTACATGAAAGTTTGAAAAACACTAATAAAAGCAAAGCTAAAAAGCCACCTCATTTTAAACAGAATTGCTTTAACTTAAACGAGGGCGAGATTTATTGCATTTTCAATGCTTGTTTATTTTGGTTCCATCAAGAAGGCATTCCGATGTGTCACACATTTGCCATACATTCTGAATGTTAGCACTCTAGTTGCTCATTAGATCACTGTAGTAAAGCTACTGCTCACCAGGGAAGTCTGCTGCTGGTATTGAAAGTGCATGTTTCAGTCTGCATGTCAGAATCTTTTTAATGAAATAGAAGAGGATTTGAGAAGTCAAAATGTGCCCTAATTTTTCTTTCTTCAGCACTCTTCATAATTTCTATGGCAAAATAAACCCCCTCATTTTGTTCCTTTGCAAATTAAATGTTTTAAGTGTTACCACTTTATTCCAATCAAGATGACGTCAGGTGTGTCATACTTTTGTCATAAGTAAGACTGTTATCGCTCTAGTTGTTCTTTAGAACACTCTGGGACATTCTGTCATTGGGCTATACTTGGGCTACATCTGGGTGATATTTGGGCTACATTTGGACTTTTTTGTCTTTAGTGGCCATGTTGGGAGACTTATTTGTTATGAAGTTTCCTAATTTCCTCATTTACTACAATCTCCTCTGCAGGAAATACTTTCAGTTTTCTACTTTGATTCCATCAAGAAGGCATTCAGATGTGACACACATTTGCCATAAATTCAGAATGTTAGCACGCTAGTTGCTTATTAGATCACTGTAGTAAAGCCACTGCTCACCAGGGAAGTCTGCTGCTGGTATTGAAAGTGCATGTTTCAGTCTGCATGTCAGAATTTTTTAATGAAAAAGAAGAGGATTTGAGAAGTCACTCAAAATGTGCCCTAATTTTTCTTTCTGAAGCACTAATCATACTTTCTATGGCAAAATGTGGCAAAATGAACCCCCTCATTTTGTTTTTAAATTAAATGTTTTCAGACTTACCACTTCATTCCAATAAAGATGGCTTCTTGTGTGCCATACTTTTGTCATAAGTAAGACTGTTAGAGCTCTAGTTGTTCTTTAGAACACTCTGGGACATTCTGTCATTGGGCTATACTTGGGCTACATCCGGGTGTTATTTGGGCTACATTTGGGCTCTTTTGTCTCTGGTGGCCATCTTAGGAGACTGCATGCCAGAATGTTTTAATGAAATAGAAGAGGATTTGAGAATTAACTCAAAATGTGCACTAATTTTTCTTTCTGCAGCACTAATCATACTTTCTATGGTGAAATATACCCCTTCATTTTGTTCCTTTTTAAATTAAATGTTTTAATAGTTACCACTTTATTCCAATCAAAATGGCTTCAGGTGTGCCATACCTTTGTAATAAGTAGGACTGTTAGCGTTCTAGTTGTTCTTCAGAACACTCTGGGAAGCTGCAGTAGAACACAAAGGAATCAACTGACAGTCTCTGTCCTTGTTGGATGTACATGTTTTACTGAGAATGTCAGACTTCATTCTCACATGACTGAGAAAGATAATGTGAATTTACAAAAAATATGCTTTCAGTTTAGCTTATAGATCCCCTTAAAAGCTACTGTGAGAAAAGCATGAGATAATAATTTTCTTTCAAACATGATTCATAATATCCCAGCAGACGGATTTTTCACATGGTAAAATAACCTTAGAACACACCACAATTCCTAAAATGAGTATGGTAATATCAACAAATGATTTATAATGTAAATAAAGTCCTAAAACCTTCTATTAACTGCAATGCTTTTTAATGAGGAGCTATCATATATATTGGTCCCAAGATCAATCAATCAATCAATCAATCAATCAATCAATCAAGGCATTTATATAGCGCACTACTCACCCGGAGGGTCTCAAGGCGCTAGGGGAGGGAGGGGGGTCCGCTACTGCTCGAACAGCCAGGTCTTGAGCTGTTTCCTGAAGGCAAGGTGGTCCTGGGTCAGGCGGTGGTGGGTCGGGAGGGAGTTCCAAGTCTTGGCGGCCAGGTAGGAGAAGGACCTTCCTCCTGTGGTGGCTCTTCGGATCCGGGGGACGGCGGCGAGGGCATGGCTGGTCGAGTTGAAGCGGCTGTTGAGGTATGCTGGTCCTTGGTTGTGCAGGGCTTTGTGTGCGTGGGTGAGGAGACGGAAGGTGATTCTCTTGTTGACCGGGAGCCAGTGCAGATCTCTCAGGTGTCCGGAGATGTGGCTGCGACTGGGGATGTCCAGGATGAGTCGTGCTGAGGCGTTCTGGATCTGCTGGAGTCTCTTCTGGAGTTTGGTGGTGGTTCCGGCGTAGAGGGAGTTGCCGTAGTCCAGTCGGCTGGTGACGAGGGCCTGGGTGACCGTCTTCCTGGTCTTGATGGGGATCCACCGGAAGATCTTACGTAGCATGCACAGGATGTTGAAGCACGATGAGGAGACGGCGTTGACTTGTCTGGTCATCGAGAGGGAGGAGTCCAGGATGAAGCCCAGGTGACTGCCAACACTTCTTGGATGAAGTGCTGACAGCCAATCAGATCTCACAATGAGATGTGTGGTTAGGCTGCCCCCAGATATATAATTTTTTTTCTTTTGATTTTCTTAGGCACTACTGGAGGGATTTACACCATTTAACAAAAAGTGTGATCGGCGTACCAGACCCTACCATTTTCCCAAATTTGGTTTAATTCCGTTCAGCAGTGTCTAAACGTCCTATGGAAATTAACATTGGGAAAACACGTTTTGGGATCCCCCTTTTTTCTCGGCCCCCGCTTGATGAATCTTCCTGAGACATTTAGGGAAGGAGCGGAGCGGGCCATCTTCTTTGAGAAATTTGCGAAGATTCAACAACCGGCGCCAAAGTTATTCCCAATAGAATGTTGCGGATTTCCTATGGAAACTAGGTCCTAACTATACCTACCTACTGGCAACTGGCAACTGCCAGTAGGTAATATAAATATATATATACTTTGATTGGTTGGAGGCAGTACCTGTGTTGAAGCCAACCAATCGAAGTGAGGGATGTTACTAGAAAAGAGGGCGAGAGAGGCACTTGCATAAATTCCAAGCTGCACTGAGGAAGTTTTCTTTAAAACGAAACGTGTCTGTGCTGAATAAAGAAGAAATTTTCACTTTTTGTTCGGGTCCCGCGTGTGCTTTCCTTCTCTGCGAGGCTGGAGGAGACTGGTTATATATATATATATATATATATATATATATATATATATATATATATATATATATATATATATATATCCACGCTGGTTTCAAAAACAATGTTACGGGCTCAATCCCGCCGCAGCACCGCCGAGAAACAGGAGACCCAGGTTTTCCGTGAGCAATTATTTTATTTCTGCAACGGACAGCATAACGTTTCGGCCTCCCAGAGGCCTTGGTCACATGGCGCCACAGAGGGCAGCGGCAGAAATTTCAAGTGCAAGTGCAAGTGAAATAACAAATTTCATTGGGTCAGTTTCAAGCACAAGGAACATAGTAAAAATACTACACATTTTTCCTTAATTTTCTATGTGCTTCTTAAACAGTAAAACAGTATTAGGATAAATCCTTATAAGCTTATTATTGCATATAAATCGACATGATTGATCGGGTCACATGACACTAGTGATCTGGTGCACGCTGACCTCGTGGTTAACCACAGTATTAGGATAAATCCCTAACCATAACATTTCCTATATCCAAACAATATAAATCAATACACATAATGTTTATGAAACCTGACTCAGGATCTAAATTGTTAGTATTGATAAATATTCCATGCATTGTTGTACACAACATTGTGAAATAAATAGGTGTTTTACTTTAAATAATTATATATATATATATATATATATATATATATATCCATACCACGCCCCTCTCCGTAGGAAAAGAACGAGCCACACCTGTAGCAGGTCAGAAACACGCTTTATTCAGCATTCTGGGCATGACGCGTTTCGTCGAGTAGACTTTTTCAAATGCCCATTTACATCAGAAGTGCTTGCATAACTCCACCTTTAACCCAGCTGGCCTCGTTGCGATTGGCTGAAACCTGCTGGCCGGCGCTAGGGAGCATTACACAAACTCGGACCTCCGAGTCCTTGCAGCAGGCAGTCCTATTCGTCAGTACTCCCCCCAGTGGGCGGTGACTGCCTCTCACTCCACTAGCGCTGAGGTTATGGTGGAAAAGCGGCTGTCCTGAAACAATCACCCACCCGCAGGGCACAACTGTAGCCTTGGAGCGACACATCAGTTTGAGACGCTCCCTCGTGTGTTCACGATCCAGTCCATTGGTAGGTCACAGCAGCGCGATGCGGTGGTTCGGCAGCATCCCCCGGCGATGAGGTAGACCAAAACTTGCGTTTGTTTGCCACTGCTTGCTCCGAACAACTTGGTTGGGTGGGGGGCTCAAGTGTGCTGTGGCCGCACACAATATTTCCATACCACGCCCCTCTCCGTAGGAAAAGAACGAGCCACACCTGTAGCAGGTCAGAAACACGCTTTATTCAGCATTCTGGGCATGACGCGTTTCGTCGAGTAGACTTTTTCAAATGCCCATTTACATCAGAAGTGCTTGCATAACTCCACCTTTAACCCAGCTGGCCTCGTTGCGATTGGCTGAAACCTGCTGGCCGGCGCTAGGGAGCATTACACAAACTCGGACCTCCGAGTCCTTGCAGCAGGCAGTCCTATTCGTCAGTACTCCCCCCAGTGGGCGGTGACTGCCTCTCACTCCACTAGCGCTGAGGTTATGGTGGAAAAGCGGCTGTCCTGAAACAATCACCCACCCGCAGGGCACAACTGTAGCCTTGGAGCGACACATCAGTTTGAGACGCTCCCTCGTGTGTTCACGATCCAGTCCATTGGTAGGTCACAGCAGCGCGATGCGGTGGTTCGGCAGCATCCCCCGGCAATGAGGTAGACCAAAACTTGCGTTTGTTTGCCACTGCTTGCTCCGAACAACTTGGTTGGGTGGGGGGCTCAAGTGTGCTGTGGCCGCACACAATATTTCCATACCACGCCCCTCTCCGTAGGAAAAGAACGAGCCACACCTGTAGCAGGTCAGAAACACGCTTTATTCAGCATTCTGGGCATGACGCGTTTCGTCGAGTAGACTTTTTCAAATGCCCATTTACATCAGAAGTGCTTGCATAACTCCACCTTTAACCCAGCTGGCCTCGTTGCGATTGGCTGAAACCTGCTGGCCGGCGCTAGGGAGCATTACACAAACTCGGACCTCCGAGTCCTTGCAGCAGGCAGTCCTATTCGTCAGTACTCCCCCCAGTGGGCGGTGACTGCCTCTCACTCCACTAGCGCTGAGGTTATGGTGGAAAAGCGGCTGTCCTGAAACAATCACCCACCCGCAGGGCACAACTGTAGCCTTGGAGCGACACATCAGTTTGAGACGCTCCCTCGTGTGTTCACGATCCAGTCCATTGGTAGGTCACAGCAGCGCGATGCGGTGGTTCGGCAGCATCCCCCGGCGATGAGGTAGACCAAAACTTGCGTTTGTTTGCCACTGCTTGCTCCGAACAACTTGGTTGGGTGGGGGGCTCAAGTGTGCTGTGGCCGCACACAATATTTCCATACCACGCCCCTCTCCGTAGGAAAAGAACGAGCCACACCTGTAGCAGGTCAGAAACACGCTTTATTCAGCATTCTGGGCATGACGCGTTTCGTCGAGTAGACTTTTTCAAATGCCCATTTACATCAGAAGTGCTTGCATAACTCCACCTTTAACCCAGCTGGCCTCGTTGCGATTGGCTGAAACCTGCTGGCCGGCGCTAGGGAGCATTACACAAACTCGGACCTCCGAGTCCTTGCAGCAGGCAGTCCTATTCGTCAGTACTCCCCCCAGTGGGCGGTGACTGCCTCTCACTCCACTAGCGCTGAGGTTATGGTGGAAAAGCGGCTGTCCTGAAACAATCACCCACCCGCAGGGCACAACTGTAGCCTTGGAGCGACACATCAGTTTGAGACGCTCCCTCGTGTGTTCACGATCCAGTCCATTGGTAGGTCACAGCAGCGCGATGCGGTGGTTCGGCAGCATCCCCCGGCGATGAGGTAGACCAAAACTTGCGTTTGTTTGCCACTGCTTGCTCCGAACAACTTGGTTGGGTGGGGGGCTCAAGTGTGCTGTGGCCGCACACAATATTTCCATACCACGCCCCTCTCCGTAGGAAAAGAACGAGCCACACCTGTAGCAGGTCAGAAACACGCTTTATTCAGCATTCTGGGCATGACGCGTTTCGTCGAGTAGACTTTTTCAAATGCCCATTTACATCAGAAGTGCTTGCATAACTCCACCTTTAACCCAGCTGGCCTCGTTGCGATTGGCTGAAACCTGCTGGCCGGCACTAGGGAGCATTACACAAACTCGGACCTCCGAGTCCTTGCAGCAGGCAGTCCTATTCGTCAGTACTCCCCCCAGTGGGCGGTGACTGCCTCTCACTCCACTAGCGCTGAGGTTATGGTGGAAAAGCGGCTGTCCTGAAACAATCACCCACCCGCAGGGCACAACTGTAGCCTTGGAGCGACACATCAGTTTGAGACGCTCCCTCGTGTGTTCACGATCCAGTCCATTGGTAGGTCACAGCAGCGCGATGCGGTGGTTCGGCAGCATCCCCCGGCGATGAGGTAGACCAAAACTTGCGTTTGTTTGCCACTGCTTGCTCCGAACAACTTGGTTGGGTGGGGGGCTCAAGTGTGCTGTGGCCGCACACAATATTTCCATACCACGCCCCTCTCCGTAGGAAAAGAACGAGCCACACCTGTAGCAGGTCAGAAACACGCTTTATTCAGCATTCTGGGCATGACGCGTTTCGTCGAGTAGACTTTTTCAAATGCCCATTTACATCAGAAGTGCTTGCATAACTCCACCTTTAACCCAGCTGGCCTCGTTGCGATTGGCTGAAACCTGCTGGCCGGTACTAGGGAGCATTACACAAACTCGGACCTCCGAGTCCTTGCAGCAGGCAGTCCTATTCGTCAGTACTCCCCCCAGTGGGCGGTGACTGCCTCTCACTCCACTAGCGCTGAGGTTATGGTGGAAAAGCGGCTGTCCTGAAACAATCACCCACCCGCAGGGCACAACTGTAGCCTTGGAGCGACACATCAGTTTGAGACGCTCCCTCGTGTGTTCACGATCCAGTCCATTGGTAGGTCACAGCAGCGCGATGCGGTGGTTCGGCAGCATCCCCCGGCGATGAGGTAGACCAAAACTTGCGTTTGTTTGCCACTGCTTGCTCCGAACAACTTGGTTGGGTGGGGGGCTCAAGTGTGCTGTGGCCGCACACAATATTATTGCATATAAATCGACATGATTGATCGGGTCACATGACACTAGTGATCTGGTGCACGCTGACCTCGTGGTTAACCACAGTATTAGGATAAATCCCTAACCATAACATTTCCTATATCCAAACAATATAAATCAATACACATAATGTTTATGAAACCTGACTCAGGATCTAAATTGTTAGTATTGATAAATATGCCATGCATTGTTGTACACAACATTGTGAAATAAATAGGTGTTTTACTTTAAATAATTATATATATATATATATATATATATATATATATATATATATATATATATATATATATATATATATATATATATATATATATATATATATATAAACAATACCTAAAAATGCTTGGCATGTGATAAAAGATAACCTAAAATCCAATTCTCTATATACACGAATAATGAATAAACATCAATACGGTGACATCAGTTGATTCACCAATGCATATACATTATGTCTATGTGCAAATTCGCAAATTTATATACTGTATCCTGACACCCCCATGAATGAATAAGTGATGAAAATTATAAAGTGCTTGATAATGTGTGCAATGGATGGTAAGGATGTGTGATCAATGAAAATCATCACTTTTAAAAGAAACACACCCACCAATACCTAATTGCATTTTTTTGAAAAAACGTTTTGTTTTCTATAAAAAAGAAAAATGTTATTAAACATCTATTTATATTACATGGATGAGATGTTATTAAGACTGGTCCCAGTCTATCGTCCTAACACAACTAATGGCTAATTACACAAGATAACTGGATGGCTTGAACACAAGTATGAGTAAAAGTAAAATCTTACACCAACCAGTTGGTATTACAGTGGGTTGTATCTGTTTTATGTGTAAGCTAACTTTTACAGAATAGTATTATAAACACAGGCTGCCTAACATTTGAATATCTATATGGTGTGGTTTGGAGATAGTGTTTGCTTTAGAGACAGGTGTAAAAGTCTTCCGAAGCATTAAGCCCCAGTGGTGCCTTACTGTCCAACATCAGAATATATCTAGTTTCTAATTTTCTGAGTGCAGCATCCCTATCGCCTCCTCCTATAAGGGGTGCTACTGAATCAATGGCATAGTATTTCAACAGAGTACTGTTGCTGTTATGATACTCCTTGTAGTGCCTAGCCACTGGATAAGCAGAGTCATTGGAATTGATAGCCCTCAGATGTTGGAGGACCCGTTTGTGGACTTGCAGCTTTGAGCTGCCCACATATCTCAAGCCACACGGGCACTCCAACATGTATACTGCAAATTCACTCTTGCAGGTTAGTTTTTTGTTTATCTTACATGGGACCGCTGAGAAAGGGGTAAGATATTCTGTTCTGTTTACCCCATGGGAACATGCCTTGCATGTAGAGCATTTTCTAAATCCTCTACTGCCAGCCAGCCAATCTTTAGGTGTTTCTAATTCTGGGCTACATTTCACCAAAGCATCCTGTAAGGAGTAAGCCCTTCTGTAAGTGATTGCTGGTTTTCTTGGCATGGATTCACCGATGACTGGATCACATTTTACTAGATCCCAGTATTTGTTAACTATCTTTCTGAGTGCCCCATGCTGGCTATTGAATGACCATATTAGTCTGATAGGTTGCTGCATAGGCGTGACAGTTGCAACTTGGGATTTCTTGTGAAGTAAAGCTGTTTCACGGGGAAGAGCATTGGCTTTGCGTATTGCAGCCACCACTATGTTCTAACTATATCCTCGGGCCAGAAACCTAAGTTTACTGGCCTGCTGTGCTGCACTGCATTGAGACTCAGTACTGCAAACCCTTCTAATCCTGAGCATCTCCCCATAAGGGATGCTCCTTATTAAGTGCGGAGGATGGTGACTCTGGGCATGTAGTACTGTATTACCCGCCGTAGGCTTCCTAAACAACGCTGTTTCCAGATGGCCATTGATGATCTCAATTGAAACATCCAGAAAGTTTGCGTGATGTGCACTGATGCTGGAAGTGAATGCCAAGTTGTAGTTATTGGTGTTTAACTGAGTAATGAAGTCCTCTGCCTGTGTGGGTGTACCATGCCAGATCATAAAAACATCGTCGATGTATCTATACCACCGAACGATATATATATATATATATATATATATATATATATATATATATATATATATATACATTTCTAATGTACGGATGAGCCTCCTATGTCCCGTAATGGCAGCACATCAAGTTGAAGCCAGCCACATAGAGCATTCTGTCCCCATAAAGAGGTCGACAAGAGGGGAAAAGCTTTCCCTGCCAGTCAGATGCCTTTATTTTTAAAACTTAAGGGCATATCAACAAGGGCCTTATCTCCACTTTTTTGGCTTTAAAAAGCAAAAGAAGCGGAGATAAAACTAGTGCCCTATTTACAAGTGGGTGCTAACATGCATTAGCGCTTGTTAGCACCTGTTTTCCTGACGCATCGCTTTGCATCTCTAAGGAGATGCAAAGTGGGCATCACTGGGCAGTACTGCATGTAAATTATCGCTGAAGTGCACAGCGCGATATTTACAAGGAGGCCGAAGAATTTTAGCAGACGTTAGTTGTTGGCGAAAAACACGGTTTATGCCAAAAACTAACGTCTGCTAAAATGCTTACTTATGTATACTTAACATTGGGGGTGGATTATGCTGATATGACCACAGGGTCGTATCAGCAAGGTTATCGCCGTTTTCCATGGAACATAGCTGGAAAACCAGCGATGTTCCATGGAAAGCACCGCTATCGCTGGACTAATTATCGCCATTGCGCTATGCATTGTTAATACAGTGCTAGCATGGCGATAATATCCAGCGATTGCCGGGGAAAAAAATTTGAGCTAAGCACGGCCAGCGATAATTATCGCTGCCGCTTGATAATATGTCCCTTAGAGTACCTCAACATTTGGTGTAAACAAGTTCAGTAGTTTAGGAGAAATTAACATTGAACATTTTGGTATATATCATGCCACATAGAATTATGTCCTCAAAATGTTTCATTTTATCAATAGGGTTAATAGATTTCGCATGCCGAAGAAAGGGGTAGTCAGTGTTACCAGATAACAACTCTCTGTGAAAAGACTGGCTCAGAAATATCCCCAATCCCTTGAAAGGTAAAATAAAAGGCCACTTTCACATCATCCTGACATTATCCGTAGAACCTTGGCCCACCTAATAATTTCTTGAAATTAGGGAATATTGTTCATCAATTAATTAACCAGCATAATGGCCATCAATTAAACCTCTTCCATATTAAACCCCATCATTTATATTTGTTGCATAAAACAGCCCATCAATCATGCTCCAAAGTAATTCAAAGCAATAAATCATGTGTTATAGCAAAGCTCAGCAATTAATTCTGTGTCACACAAATTGCAGATCAACGAATTATGTGCCATAATAATACGCATTATTGGCTTGTATGTCACTCTAGAGTCTACTGAGCCGGTGAAGTAGATTAGAGTGTGATTTCATCTGTTACAGAGATCTGAATGCACCCCGTTTGGCCTTTCAGTGCCTTGATTAATGCTTGACTCCGGCTGATAAAACAAGAAACTCTAATGCTTTGCAGTACACAGGACCTTCAAGCCAGTACTAACTAGAATATATTTAGTAAAGTTGCAGACTTCCAATTTAAATATTTTTACATATGAAAACATTACGAAGAAATGCACTGCTTACAACTGATATCGTCTAGTAGAGGTAAGCTCAGTATTTCAATCAACAGGAGTACAAGTTCAGTGAACTTAGGGGCATATTACCAACAACTAGCGATAATTTTTGTCTCTAACTTGTTTAGAGACAAAAATTATCGCCGCACATCGGCGATTTTTATCGCAGATAAACCTTGCTATTAGCAAGGTTTATCGGAAATGAGATAAAAAACGGCCGCAATGCATGAATATCGCTGAAAAGTCCGCGATATTCATGCATTATCGAGCAAATGCTCTTAGCCATGTTATCCACCTCCCATTGGACCACATGGCTAAGAACTGCTCAGGGCAGGTGTTAGCTTTTGGAGATATTCGCGCTTAGCGCGAATATCTCCAAAAGTTGGTAATAGGAGATAGCGATGTTAGGGACTGTTTCCAGTCGCTAACATCTTGGCACGCCCACTTTGCATGTCATTAGTGATAAATATCACTGACATGCAAAGCGGGGCCCAAGATGGTCGCTATCTCCTTTTAGCTGTCACTAACTGGTGTTAGCGACAGCTTGGTAATAGGGAGATAATTTTATCTCCGCTTTCTTGGCTTTTAAAGCAAAAAAAGCGGAGATAAACCCCCTTGATAATATGCCCCTAAATTATTTTCACTTTACAGAAGTGAATCATTGTCCTTTGATACGTGTTAATAGAAGATTTGAGTGCTGAAAATGTTGAACTAAAATATCACCTATGTATGTATATAATTGCTTTGCATTGAGTTGATTTGACAAGGAAGATACTTCGTAGTGCAAAAATAATATATTGCGAGCATTTCTATTTTTTGGGGGGAAAACTTGTATCAATTTAGGTGAAATATATCGCGATGGAGAAAGGTACTCTCAGGTGAATCTTCAATTCCAGGCTTTTGAGGTGAGTACACCCTGTGGCATGCAGTGTTTCTGTGCCACCAAAGGCTGCATTGTCTGCACATCACGTTCCTTAATGTTGAGCGTGCTATGACTTGAAGGGAGAGAGCAGTCACGAGTTGGATTTTCACCCAAAGGATGCTCTGGGAGTTTTTGTAAGAAAGTTGCTACTATGTTATTGGTGTCCGGCAGTGAATGCCTGAATTCTAAAAGCAGCGACGAGCTGGAGCTCCCCATAAAAGGAACATTGCGACCTTGATCGAGGAATAATGGAATTTCACCCAGTGGCTGAGTCCTGGCAAACAGATACTTCGAATAGGAAGCATGTATTCAACAAGGAAGCATAAGCGTGAATGGCACAAGACTAGTCATCATTGCAGGGCATGTTGAAGCACATACAACCATTTTACATACTTCTGCTTCCATGTCACCATCTTGGGCATGAAGACAAAAGGTATGTCCAATAATCCTAGCTGTATTTCCAAATCAATTTATTGATGCATGTGAAGTGATACAGCTCAACAGCGGTTCAAGCCAGCATCATCAGCTTATGCACTAAGTAATGCCTCCACAAATACTTTGCACAATGCCCCCTAAATTAAGCCTGCCTGCTCAGTGCCAAGCTGTAAAAGGGTGAGCACAGGATAATTTACCCTGACTAGTATTGTGGTCCCTACTTGGATAGGGTGTGTACAGCTGCAAACTAGAGACACAAATTCTAATGCAAAGTAATACACATCCAATGTTTGTGTGTCTGCTTGTGTGCATGCATGCTTATCTGTTTCTGTGTATGACAAGGTTCTGTGCGTTAGTGAATATTTCACTGCTACTTTGGTTACTGTAAGTATCCTGTGATTCGGAGAGATGTAAAAAGCTACTGATCATAATGTATCTCTTCTGTATGTGAGGGTTGCTTTCAGTGAAGCACGACTTCGTAGAATCCAATGACATCCTCCATCCCTCCCAATCTGGTTTCCGCAGCAACCACAGCACTGAAACCGTCATCCTGGCTGCCACGGACGACATCTGCACTCTACTCGATCAATGCAACACTGCAGGCCAAATCCTACTAGACCTCTCAGAAGCCTTCAAAACCATCTTCCACTGCACACTAGCCACCAGACTCCAAAACACCGGCATACAGGGAATTGCCTTAGACTGGATCCGCTCCTTCCTCACTGAACAAACTCAAAGAATAAGACTTCCGCCCTTCCTCTCCGAACGCACAGAGATCAAATGCGGAGTACCCCTAGGATACTCCCTCAGCCCCATGCTCTTCAACATCTACATGGGCACCCACACAACCACCGTCCGAAAACACGGACTCTGCATAGTATCCTATGCCGATGACACCCAGCTCATCGTCTCCCTCTCCAAGGAACCCAACATCACTAGATATCATTTCCAGGAAGGAATGAAGGAAGTTGAATCCTGTATGAGTAGCAGCTTCCTGAAGCTCAACTCTGAGAAATCAGAAGTCCTCATCCTTGTATCCACCCCCATCACATGGGACAACTCCTGGTGGCCCTCATCCTCAGAAACCCTTCCACCCCCATGGACCACACCTGCAACCTCAGAATCATACTTGACTCCTCCCTCACCATGAACCGACAGATCAACGCCATATCCTCCACCTGCTTCAACACCCCAGTCTGCAACAGCTTCAAATGGAAAACTAACAAATCCAGGAAGACCGTCACTCACTCACTCATCACCAGCAGGCTGGACTCTGGGAACACCCCTATGCTGGAATCAACAAATCTCTACTTTACAAACTCCAGACCGTCCAGAATGTGCGCAGCATCCCATTACAAGACCACACCACCCAGCACCTCCAAGACCTTCACTGGCTCCCTGTCAAAAAAAGAGTGACTTTCAAGCTGCTCACACACACCTACAAAGCCCTCCACAACACCGGACCCAAATACCTCAACGAAGAATCTCTTTCCATGCCCGAAGTGAAACCTCCGCTCCACCGACCTAGCACTGGCCGAAATCCCCCACAGCCATAGAGCCTGAAAGGGAGGCAGATCCTTCTCCAACATTGCGGCCAAGACCTGGAACGAACTCCCCCTCAGAATCAGACGAAGCCCCACACTGCAAGCATTCAGGAAGGACCTCAAGACCAGCCTCCTTGGAAGACCTCAGAGCTGCCCGAACCCTCTCCCCCTAGCGCCTTGACGATTGGTTTAGTGGTTTCTTTTATTTTATTTTAGAGACCCCTGACGAAGAGCCACACAGGCTCGAAATGCATTGGGCGTGAATATGTATATGTCTACTCCATTAAATGATTGACCTCAACATGTTGTTGTACAAAGCCTGGACGGGCATACAGCGCATGAGAAGACTTAAATAAAGAATTTATGAGCGCAATCACATCGTCTACGCAGTGTTGATAAGAGCAGAGTATAAGCTTGGAAGAATTAAATGTTTAATACTGGTATCATGTGTTCACTATGGATTACTTGGATAAATTGTTACATTGCAGGAGTTTATCCTATATTGGCAGTGCGACAGTTTGGAGCACAAGGAAAGTGCTCCTTTTTTGGACTACTTCAGTATTTACTGTGATTGGGGGCCATTCACAGTTACTGATCGCACGCACTTTCAAATAAAACTAATTAATTTAGTCTTAATAAATATAAGGGAAGGAGTGCATCCTCTTACATGTGTTCTTTCACTTTATAAAAGTGTCATTCCTCAATTTGTAATACCAAATCCAACTTTACCCCTAAAGGGGACTTGTCATTACCGGTCCAATTATATAAAGCATAAAACAGCTACTCCTCTGCAATCAGGAATTAAACTTAAAAAGGGTATTTAAGGAATTCCCAATGTTAAAGTCTGAGAGATTGAAAAAGTAATGAAAACGAACTTGGGTGGTTGGCAATACCTGGATATCTATACTACTATAATAAAGTAAGAACTTCCAGGCTTTGAGCCAGGTAAACTCGGGAACCATGGCGCCAATCTACACACCCGATACACCGTTGAAATCGTCAGGGTGTGTAGATGGTTATAGGCTACATAAATGTAAAAAATAAACGTTATTTACAATATTTATATTTAAAAAAAAGTAGTCCCCCCAAAGTAGCGCCGGCCGCGACGTGCGTGCTCACTTCAGGAGCACGGGGAGGAGCGGCGTCCGAGGAGCGGCGGACATGGCGCGGGGGAGGAGCGGTAACGTCAGGAGCAGCGGACAGGCCAGCAGCGGTGCGAGCGGACAGGCGGGAGGAGCGCCGGTGGAGGAGGAGCGGCGGCCATGGCGCGGGGGAGGAGCGGTCACTTGAGGAGCAGCGGACAGGCCAGCGGCGGTGCAAGCGGACAGGCGGGAGGAGCACCAGCAGAGGTAAGGGGACCCATGTCGGGGCAGGCGGGGACCGGGGCCGGGCGGGGACCGGGGCCGGGCGGGGACCGGGGCCGGGCGGGGGACGGGCTGTTGTAGTCATGCGGTCAGGCTACTCTGAAATATGCATAGTGGGAGAGTGGTTACTTTTTAAAGATTTGCCCTGCCTAGCAACGAAAGTGGGAGTTCGCTCTAGAGAGATATGTTGTACACAAGTCCATTGAGAAGTGGTTCGGGTCGGGGAAGGCGGGGGACGGGCCGGGCGGGGGCCCGGCCTGATGGGCAATGTAGGGGCGGGCGGGGGTTGGGGAAGCTGCCTGTTGCTCCCGGACAAGGTCGGGACGGGCTGCTAGTGCAAAATAAAAAAGGTACATGTAATGTAATGCAAAAAATATTTCTAAAGCGCAGCTAACACCAGACGGTTTCTTGGCGCTCGAACACTTGGGGGGAAACAGTCCACAGGACAAAGGGTGTTATTGATAAACATTACAGAACAGATGGGTTTTGAGAAGAGACCTGAAACGAGTGTAGGAGGAAGCAGATCTTATACCTAGAAGGAGCGAGTTCCAAAGGGAAGGGGCAAGAAAGGAAAATCTCAAACCTTGCGTTTAAAGGTAGGAACTTTAAGCAAGGCAAGATGGGAGGAACGGAGGTTACGGGAGGGAACATAAGGGTGTATTAGTGAGGAGATAAAGAACGGATCCGTTCCGACAAGGGACTTAAAAATAGTGCAGCCCAGTTTAAATTTACAACGCTCGGACACAGGAAGCCAATGAAGGGACTTTAACAAAGGACGGACGTGTTGGTGCCTGGGTTGATGATAAATGAGACGTGCAGCCTGGTTCTGAACAAGCTGCAACCTCTTCATTAGATACGCCGGGATGCCAACATAGAGAGAATTGGCGTAATCTAACCTTGAGATGACTAAGGGTAGCAGGACTAAGGTAAGGGCCTCAATAGTCAGAAAGCTGGCAATCTTGCGGATTTTCCGCAACAGGAAAAAACTGGAAGAAACCACGACATTAATCTAGGGCTTCAGTGTGAGATCATTACTAATGATCACCCCCAGACTTTTTGCTGAGTCAACTGGACTGGGGGCGAGACCCAACCTCGCTGGCCAAAAGGTGGATTTCCATGGGTTGGCAGCACCCCCGACAAGAACCAGCTCAGTCTTGTCGGGGTTAAGTTTGAGGTGGTTAACCCCAATCCAGTCACTGATGTGGCATGGGGTTGACTGGAAGTTGACAATGGACTGGTCCGAGGAGTCAATATTGAAGACCAGCTGAATGTCACCGCGTAGTTAAACGCGGTGACATGGCTGCCTCGCAGGGAACGAATTAGGGGGACCAAGTATAAATTAAAAAGAAGGGGGGATAAGGAAGAACCCTGCGGGACACCGCAGGTCAGTTCGACCCTGTCCGCGGTGAGCTGCGAAAGTCGGACCGCCTGGAGGTGATTGCTTAAAAAGGAGCAGATCCAGTCAAGAGCCGTACCCCAAATGCCTGCCTCCCCGACACAGGGATCCAGTCAAGAGCCATACCCCGAACGCCTGCCTCCCCTCCCCGACACGGTCGACCAGAATGTCATGGTCTATCGTGTCGAAGGCGGCCGACAGATTCAGGAGCACCAAAACCTACATGTCCTACCTTTTAATTACACAGCACTCTGTCCTTAGGGCTAACTAGGGCCTACCTTTAAATGTGAGTTTAAGGCTTAGCAAGTAGTTGGAAATACCAAGCTGAAGTAGCAGTAAACTGTGCCCACAAGCCCTGCAGTGGAAGGCTTGAGTCATGTTTGAAAGGCTACTTCTGTGGGTGGCACAATCAGTGCTTCAGGCCTACTAGTAGCATGTGGGTTTCAGGCCCTAGGTATATGGAATACCACTTTACTAGGGACTTATAAGTGAACCAAATATACCAATCATGGATAAAATGTGTCATCACATTTTAGATAAGAACACAAGCACTTTAGCACTGATCAGCAGTGATAAAGTGTTGAGTCATAAAGCTAGCAAAAACAAAGTCAA
The DNA here is from genome assembly GCF_964263255.1 of Lissotriton vulgaris. Taxonomy (NCBI): domain Eukaryota; kingdom Metazoa; phylum Chordata; class Amphibia; order Caudata; family Salamandridae; genus Lissotriton; species Lissotriton vulgaris. Next base: position 1,652,363,621 of record NC_141693.1, on the reverse strand, counting down.
AAACAGGAGGTCAGAAATCAAAAAGTCAGGGGAAACCACGCCAAAATATGCCAGGTCAAACAGTGTGCATCTTACCTCGTTGAGGGAAGGGAGCCGTAAACACCCTGCCAGTCCCTCATCCGTCTGACACAGATGCCTTATTAGTGTCGGAGGTTACGTTTTGTAAACCGAGAGGAGCGTCCTCACATGACAGACTCCAGTCCAGGAATCAGCAAAACGCCACATCATTATGTTGCTAACGGGGCTCTGTAATGAGACATAGAAGCGTTGTACCTTCAATTGCTTGGTCAATCGAGATCTCCTTGTGTGTGCTTAACGTTTCAAAAATAAAACTTTCGTAATCTGGCTCTCAGTCTTGTGAGACATTGGCGCATGAGATAAATATAAAAGGGTTAATCTATAAGTGAGGCAGTAGGAGAGACCTATTAGCTTTGACAATGCCTGTATTTTTTAAATAGAAGCGTAAGCTACGGGTTCAGAATTAATCACAAAGGTGATGCCTTACATAGTGGTCAGTCTAGCACGGAGATTTATTTTATTCTGAAGTGCTACGTGGCTGCTTCAAATCTCATTTTGCAGGATTTGCTCTAACTATGAGTGAAGGAATATCTCTGCCAACTCTCGTTTGGAATCTGCTATTTAGACATCATGCACCATTTGTGCACACTTTACTGATGAATTATAAAAAATGTAATCATGTACCAAAAGTGGTGAAAAAGAGATTTCCTCACAATATCCTATAAATTAACAAAGAAAGGATTGTAATAAACTTCATATTTTATTATTTGCTGAGACCTTTTTGTAAACTAAAGGCAGAAGCTAGCTTTTAATAAGCTTCTAATCCTTCTGAGGCAGCTCAAATGAGTACCACAGGGCTTTAATGATAAACATTTTGCGCATGTAACTGCAATTTCAGAAAGGAGCAAAAATAAATGAGTAAAGAAATACGTTATTCTAAAGTTCCATGCAAAATAGTCCGTCTTCTACTCACACAATACTTGCAAGGCAACTCAGAGGGTACTGTCATAACTAAGATATAGGATTGGTGTTAAAAAGGGAATTAAAAACGACAGCAACATATGAAGCAGGAACAAATAGAAAGAAAACATATTTAAACGAATATAATTTTCATATCCATCACATGTTGGTGTTCATTTTCGCCATGATAGATGACGGGCATGTATACAAAAAAGAGTTATATTTATTATTGGGAATGTGTCTTTTTGCGTAATAAAATATCACCTGATTCATAGGGGTAGGTGTGGCTTCAATTATCTTTAGGTCTGATATTTCCGTTCATAAAATTATGAACAATGTTTGCCAGTGGTTTCAAGAGGGCGAGATTGATTTTCCTTAAAGGTTGTTTTTGAAAGCCTTAAGTGGTTGGGTAAAGTCAATCACACGTAACTGACACCATCCAGCTTCGCTGCCCAAAAAATACACCTGCTTTTTAGGAAATCTCCCAGTAGCCACATAAACCAGTCTGATTCTCTTAACACCACAGGGATTTTAAGCCAATTATACGCATTATACGCCTTGTCACTCAGGGTCCTGTTTTAAATAGCTGTATTGTGTGCAGGCTTCCGGCTACTTCACCCACAAGCATGAACACTGCAGTTGGTAGAGCAAAAGATGTTCAGCAAACCGACTGAAGAGCCTCTCTTGCCCACCTGCACGCGTCATGATGTGCGACATTTTGGAAGACTTGACATTTCAGAACTGGTCCAGGGAGAAGCAAGAATTAAATGGGCTAAAATCTGTTTCTATTTCTAGGTTTTGTTAGACTAATAATGGAATGGGCATTTAGCTCTAACTTTAGGCATTTCGTAAATTAATTCCCTTAACAGTACTGTATAAAATATACATGAGTGAGCTCACTGCAAATGGAATGCTTCGCTCCATGCCGTTACTTAAAGCGAAGTCAAAAGAGAACGATTGTTGGAAATTATTAACATTTGTGTGATATTCACCCAGATATTTGCTTTCTGTGCTGCATCCGTTTATGTTGACCTGTGTGCACTTTGCCCCTGCCACCCAGTGGTAAAGTGCTTGTGCTCTACTAGCATGCTGCAGCATTCATTGTCCTACACACTAAAGTAGCACTGCAAAACATGCCTCAGGTCTGCCGCTGCTGCCTGGATGTGCAGTTTTAAACTGCCAATTCAACGTGGCAAAATAATTGTTTATCAAGGCATAAACTTTCTTTTTTTAATACTTAAAGGCCACCTCAAAAATAGGCTTTAAAAGCCCATAGATCATGAAGCACGGTATTCAAAAGGTAGGTGCAAAGGCTGGCTCTCCCATAGGTTAACAATGGTTTACACTATTGCCATTAACTGGTTTTTTAAAAGTGAAATAATAGTGGATGGTAGTTGTAAGAAATTGAGTTACTGGTTGAGGGCAGTGAAATTCTTCCCAAACAGCAACCACAATTCTTATCAGGGTGAAGTCACAAGCCAAACAAAAAATTAACTTGTGCTTGACCCTTGGGTAGCTTGGCACAGAGCAGTCAGGCTTAACTCACAGGCAATGTGCAAAGCAATTGTGCAACACCTCAAACGATAACACAGTGAAAACACACCATAATAGGTAACCACAACAGATTTAGAAACAAAGAGTAATTTTTAATGAATAAAACAAGACCAAAACGACAAAAATCCAATCATTAGAACGGATATATTTAAATTGAAAGATTTTAGTAAAAATGGCCCCTAAAAGCACAAACCACCAATTGTGGGTCTTTGGTTAGGCTTGACCTGGACAAAGACACGTTTAGGCCAAATGCAATGGAGTGAAGCCCGGCAACAGGTACCCAGTTAGGCACGCTGAACAAAGTTCCTTAAATCCTGGTTTGTGGAGTGTTGTGGGGATAAGTGCCGAAGATATGTCGAGCAGCTGATGCAATGCGTTGGTTCCGAGATGTAGCAAGACTGTTGTGCAAGGTCCTGTGTCGTCATCGGGGATCCCGTCGATAAGGGCTTGTGATGCAAAGTGTGGTATCATGGATACCCCGCACAATCGGAATGATACGTCAGCTGCGATGCAGAGTCTGTCATGGTGGTCTAGGCTGCCATTGATGAGGGATGTGCGGGCTTGAGCCAAGGATGCTTCATGCAGCTGCAGTCCGGATACGGTGATGGGCTGTAATGCAATGCAGGTCTTTGTGATGGTTGCAATCTAGTACCAGTGGTGATGAGTTGGTTCTGCGCGAGGTTGAGCCGCAGAGGAGATGCATTGGTTTGCTGGATCCACAGTGTCTGGCAGAGCACCTTAGGCCAACTTCCAAGGGACCAGTACTGGGTGGCATAACCTGGCAGGGTAGAATCTCAAATGGCAGAGCCCAGTTTCAGGGTTGTTGGATGCCTATTGTGGCCCTGAAGCTTCAGGTCAGGAGGCAAGCCAACTCTGGGGTTCTGGATTCAAGAGATTCAATTCCAGTCCTTCTCACCCAGGCAAGAGGGTAGCAGGCAGCAGATCAGCACAGCAGGGCAGCAGTGCTACAGAGCAGCAGTCAAGCATGGTGGCAGTCCTTTCAGCAGCACAGCAGGCCTTCTTCCTGGCAGAATATCCAGAGGTCCCGAAGTGCACTGAAGAGTTGGTGTCTGGGGTACATGCCTTCTGTGAATACCGAAAGTATTAAAGTTAGCAATTCTCTCAGTTTAGGAGTAGTAAAGTTAGGAATTCTAACTTTAGGACTCCTAAATGCCTTCTGTGAATACCAAAAGTCTTAAAGTTAGGTTTTTTCTCAGTTTAAAAGTAGTAAAGTTAGTACTCTGAACTTTAGGACTCCTAAACTGAGAAAAATCCTACCTTTAAGACTTTCGGTATTCACAGAAGGTATTTAGGAGTCCTAAAGTTAGGAGTCCTAACTTTACTACCCCTAAACTGAGAAAAATCCTAACTTTAAGACTTTCGGTATTCACAGAAGGCATTTAGGAGTCCTGGCGTCATTCAATAATTTTGGCCTTTCTGAAGAAAGATAAGTTACCCTCCCTTCCGGCCTCTTATAGGCCTATATCTTTAATTAATGCTGATAGCAAGATTTATTCAAAGATTTTAGCTTCCTGAATTTCAGGTATAATATCATCTATTGTTGCTTATTCTCAGCATGGCTTCATTTCTAACCGGGATACTACTGATCATATTTGACGTTTGATTGCTTTAATGGATTGGGCTCAGGTGATCAAGACGGCAATGGGAATTACCCTGTTGGATGCCGAAAAGGCATTCAACAGGGTAGCCTGGCCATACTTGTGGATCTACTTTATCAGAAGGGTTTTGGCCCAAAGATGATTTCTGCGTTAAAAGCCCTTTATGCTTCTCCAAAGGCTTCTGTTAAACTAGCTGGTCAGGAATCTGCTTCTTTTTCTATTTATCGCGGAACACGGCAGGGATGTCCGTGTTCCGCGTTATTGTTTGCCTTATATATAGATTTATGTTTAAATAAGTTAAATCAAACTGAGGATAATAAACCAGTACAAGTTTCCCGAATGAATTATAGGGCTCTCGCATATGCGGATGACATTGTCGTAGTGAGGGCAATTCCAATAATCTCGGATCTGACAACTCAGTTTGGATCCTTCTCAGGGTATAAGTTGAATATCTCTAAAACACAAGTATTGTGTGTTGGACAGGACCCTCGGGCTCAAATTAAAACTGTGACAGAAGCTACATATTTAGGTATTAAAATTACATTTCCAGTATCTACTATTCCGGAACTGAATTGAAACACTCTTTTAAAAAAAGTAAATTCCTTGCTGGAGAGAATAGATCATTTTCATCTATCCTTAGTTGGTCGGGTCAATGTCTTAAAAATGCTGGTACTTGCTAATTTTTTATATATGTTTTGTGCTATACCTTCTGAATTCCCTTCTAGTTATTAAACAGCTGGAAAGGATGGCAGCAAGATTTTTATGAGGTTACAGACGTCAGAGAAGGGCACATAAAAAGATGATATTGCCTAAGGATAGGGGAGGCTGGGGGATACCGCATTTTTTGTTTTACTATCTGCCGTCTGTTCTGCAATTTATGAAACACTCAGAGGCACCCTCCTCTACAGACCACCAGGACCCCGCGCAAAATTCAGTGAAGACATCACGGACTTCATCACCCCACACGCACTCCCCTCCAAAGACTACATCCTTCTGGGAGACCTCAACTTCCACCTTGAAAAGAGCAACGACCGCAACACCGCCACCCTCCTGGACAACCTAGCCAACCTCGGACTTAAACAATTGGTCACTTCCCCCACCCACATCGCAGGTCACACACTCGACCCCATCTTCACCTCCAGCAATCACGTCTCCTTCAGCCACACTACGGATCTCCTCTGGACCGACCACAGCTGCGTTCACTTCACCTACAACAAACCGAAACCCATCGTCCACCTCCAACCAACTCTACAAAGAAACTGGAACAAAATCACCACGGATCAGATCTCCACATCGCTCCTTCAAACCTCCCCAGCCCTCTCTTCTAACGCCAACGAAGCCGCATCCAACCTCACCCTCTGGCTATCCAACACCGCCGACACCTTAGCACCAATGAAAAAACGTCAACACACACTTGGCATCAAGAAGGCCTCATGGTTCAACGATGACCTCAAGAAGTCCAAGAAACTGTGTCGCTCCCTTGAAAAGGCCTGGAAAAAAGACCCATCCACCAGCAACAAGGACGCCTTCAAAAGCGCCATCCGTACTCACCACCAACTGATCCGAAAAGCCAAGAAAACAGCATTCAAAGATCGACTTGACAACAACGCCCACAACAGCAAGGAACTTTTCAACATCGTCAAGGAATTTTCCAACCCCTCGGCCAACGCCAACGACATCTCCCCCTCTCAAACCCTCTGCGATTCCCTAGCCTCTTTCTTCCACAACAAGATTGCTGACATCCACAACAGCTTTGACAACCAACCCGGAAGCCAACCCACCCTACCTTCAGCTGACCATCTTCCCCCCGTTAACACCCTTAACGCCTGGAACCCTATCTCCACTGAGGACACCATCCGCCTGATGAATTCCATCCACTCTGGATCCCCCACAGACCCATGCCCTCACCACATCTTCAACAAAGCAGACTCCGTCATAGCTCCTCACCTCCGAGACGTCATCAATTGCTCCTTCAACTCCGCTACCTTCCCAGAAAACTGGAAACACGCTGAACTCACCGCCCTTCTGAAAAAACCAACAGCAGACCCCACCGAACTCAAAAACTACCGCCCCATCTCGCTTCTTCCGTTCCCGGCCAAAGTCATCGAGAAAGCTGTCAACAACCAGCTCGCCGCCTTCCTCGAAGCCAACAATTCACTCGACCCCTCACAATCTGGTTTCCGGGCCAAACACAGTACTGAGACCGCCCTCATCGCAGCAACAGACGACATCCGAACTCTACTGGACAATGGAGACACAGTCGCCCTCATCCTCCTCGACCTTTCTGCAGCCTTCGACACAGTCTGCCACAGCACCCTTTTACACCGCCTCAGAAACATCGGAATCCAAGGAAAGGCACTGGAATGGATCACCTCGTTCCTCACCGGAAGAACCCAGAGAGTCCGCCTCCCACCATTCAAGTCCGAGGCCTCTGAAATCATCTGCGGCGTACCACAAGGATCCTCACTCAGTCCCACCCTCTTCAACGTATATATGAGCCCCCTCGCGGCCATCGCCCGCCAACACAACCTCAACATCATCTCTTACGCGGATGACACTCAACTGATCCTATCTCTCACCAAGGACCCCAGCACCGCCAAAACTAACCTTCACGAAGGAATGAAAGAAGTCGCCGAATGGATGAAACAAAGCCGACTGAAATTGAATTCAGACAAAACAGAAGTCCTCATCTTAGGTAAATCCCCCTCTGCATGGGACAACTCCTGGTGGCCGGAAGCCCTCGGAAATGCACCCATCCCGACAGACCATGCACGGAACCTTGGCGTCATCCTGGATGCCTCACTATCAATGAACAGACAAGTCAGCGCCGTATCCTCTTCCTGCTTTAACATTCTTCGCATGCTCAGAAAAACATTTCGCTGGATCCCCACCGAAACAAGGAAAACAGTCACCCATGCTCTGGTCACGAGCCGACTGGACTACGGTAACACCCTCTACGCAGGTACCACCGCTAAACTCCAGAAGAAACTACAACGAATCCAAAACGCCTCAGCCAGGCTCATATTAGACATCCCACGCAACGAACACATCTCTGGTCACCTTAAAGACCTCCACTGGCTACCCGTCAATAAGAGGATCACTTTCCGACTGCTCACCCACGCACACAAATCACTCTACGACATCGGACCAGATTGCCTCAACTCCCGACTGTCCTTCTACTCCCCCTCCCGCCAACTCCGCTCTTCCAGCCAAGCCCTCGCCACTGTACCTCGAATCAACAAAACCACCATGGGAGGCAGATCCTTCTCTTACCTGGCTGCCAAAACATGGAACTCACTCCCCGCCTACCTTCGCCTAACCCAGAATCACCTAGCGTTCAGAAAGCAGCTTAAAACGTGGATATTTGACAAATAATCCTCCTCCCCTTCCTAAGCGCCTTGAAACCCTCTGGGTATGTAGTGCGCTATATAAATTTCATGACTTGACTTGACTTGAAACCGTTGGTGATTGGTGAAAGGGCACGGATCCCACTGTGCCATTCTCTATCCATTTATGAATTTGCTTTGGGTGAGGATTGTCGCGGATGCTTGATTAAAGTAATAGAACCTAGTTACTTTAAAAAAACTAAATTCAAGATTTTGAAATCAGCTTATAGCGTATGGAGAATAATTAAGCGACAATTAGGTATCCCAAGAATGACTGTTTATACACCTTTTGCAGCTCCAGGTATTCTTCCCCCAATCTTTCAGGATACTGTAATGAATAGATGGCGTTTGAGTGGAATTCAGTATATGGATGATATAATGGATAACGGCCATATTGCTTCTTTCTCCAAATTACAAGATAAGTTTAACTTATCAAGAATTGATTTTTTAAAGTATTTGCAGATCTGCAGTTATTTTAACTCCATAGAGGAGGTAGTGGAATCACAATTTAGGAGAATTCCTCTTATGGATAGAATGTTTAGTAAAACATCGATAGGACATTATTATAAACTGATTATCTCATCATGCCCAGATAATATAGAGATATGTCGAAGTAAATGGTCAACAAAGTTAGACAGGGATGCACTCAACATAGAGGAGTCAATCAGATGAGTCAATCAGGTTTGCAAATAGAATCTTAATTACAGGGAGATCACGGTCACAGCATTATATGGCCTTATATGATCTATATTACACGCCTTCTAAGATATCGAAATGGGGGACGACAGGGGGAACATCGTGTAGCAGATGTCGGGAATTCGCAGCCGATGCATTACATATGTTTTTCTTATGTCCACAATTGACCAACTTGTTTTTCTTCTATTCAGGAGTTTTTGGTAGTACTGTTGAGGTCCACAGACACGGTTTTGATTGGGGTAACCTCAGATATATTTTGTGAAGAAAGGAAAAACGTTTTGTTTATTTGCATGGCATTATTACGGGCCTGTATTACACAGGACTGGATCAGTCCAGCTCCCTCGTCATTTTAAACATGTCGTGCTCACCTGTTAGCCACGTATAATATGGAAATTGCTATTTATAGAACGAAGGGCCGGAAAAAAGGGCTATGGGAATGAAGATCTGGGCATCGGTCTTGGATTGGATTCAAGCGGAAAATGTTTAAATATATATATACGACTGCTCCTTTAATATGCACTTTCTCACATCGCGCAAAATCTTTCAGAAAGGGTTTGGAGCTTTAAGAAAATTGGTTATATTACTGACTTATTGCTGCTAGAGAATCAACTATGTGTGTATATATATGAATTTTTAAATGAGTATATATTTATATGTATTTATTTATTTATTGATTTTAAATTCATTGCACAATAAGACTCAATTGCACATTTTGTACCAAATTTTAATCATTTTGTATGACCAAAAGATTATTGACAGTGTCCTACTTACGTTTATGTATATCAATGCATTTATGCAGTAACTTATTTCGACAGAACTCTTTCTATGTCTATGACGTTACTGTTGATTGGCTCCGAGTAAGTTAAAAAGAGCACGCCCGCCTTGTAACATTGTCATGTGATCAAGGTGCTGTGGGCACCGAAACGCGTCATGGCGGAGTGGTGATGAGCGATTAAATAAAATATACCACTACTCACAGATATCGGGTTTGCTTCGTCTGTCCTGCTGCTGCTGCATGCTGCTGCCGACGTTCTATGCCGAATATATATATATATATATATATATATATATATATATATTTTTTTTTTTTCTGTTTTGGCATCTTATCTTGTTTTTTTTCTGATATGATTTATCTGTTGTTGTTTGTCTGTTCTGCTCTTCTTGTATAAAAATGGCAGAAAATCTCAATAAAGATATTTTAAAATAAAAAGGAGTCCTAAAGTTAGGACTACTAACTTCTGTGAATACCAAAATAAGTAAGTGCCTTCTGTGAATACCACAATGAGTAAGTGCCTTCTGTGAATACCAAAATGATAGTAAGTTTAGGATTTTGTCTTAAGTTAGTTCTGTGAATCAGGCCCTTAGTCACTGGAATCAAGCTATCGTGGCTGATGAGAAAGCCCAAAACCGGTCCTAGGATGCTTGTTTCCAGTCCAGCTAGGACCTGGCTTGGCAGTTCTGGCTGGACTGTTCCCATGGGGCACAGGGTCAAGACTGATTTGCATATGGCTGGGTTCAAATTGGAACGGCATGGAAAGCAAAAAAACAATGGATTTAGGACCAGATCTCTGTACTGGGGTGAATGTATGACATTGTTCCGCATTCTGGCCATCAACTGTTGTTTTTGCATTCGTCACCCAAGTGGGACAGTATGCTAAAACGTGAGTGCCCGCCATGCCACTGGAATCAAGCTATCCTGGCTGATGAGGGTTGAAAGCCAGACACCAGTCCTAGGTTGCTTGTTTCCAGTCCAGGAAGGACCTGGCTTAGCATTATGGGCTGGGCTGTTCCCATGGGCACAGAGTCAAGAATGATTTGCATATGGCTGGGTTCAAACTGGAATGGCATGGTGAGCGAAAAAAGCGATGGATTTAGGCCCAGATCTCTGTACTGGGGTGAATGTATGACATTGTTCTGCATTTTGTCCATCAACTGTTGTTTTTGCATCTCGCAGCAGCGCGGCAGCCCCAGCTGAGCAGAGCTGCAGCTTCCCTCACACTCCTCCCGAGTCTTGGCCCCATCGTTGCTGCCCTTCTGCGGTAATCCAATGTGGAACCGCCGTGAAACTGAGTGTAACATCGCTTTTCCAGACCCCCGACTATCCGCCACATTCAGCACATCTCCTGAGAGACCTCACCCTACTTTCATCATGCTGGGAGGCACAGGTATGCAAGAAAGACTTGTGGCTGCCGTCTGCTTAGGAGAGCTCGCGACCAGAGATACCTAACAGCTGCCATGTTCCCCCGGCTTCATCTCACTTGTACTTATGAGGCCATGGAGGATAACATCAACAACCTGGTAGAAAGAGTCGGGCAATGGAAGTTTCATTGGAAGATCTTTCTAAAAAGGTAGCCCTTAATCAGGAAGAGATACAGAAGAAAAAGAATAGCGAAAAAGACTCCAGAGACAAACTGGAATCCCTTGAAAACAGTGCAAGAAGGAACAATATTCAAATTTTAAATGTTCCTGTGGGCCTCGGAGGGGGGGACAAAAAGGCCTGTGTGATACATCTCCTGAAGGAATATAACATGGATATTGACCAAAGCAGCCTAGAAGTAGACAGAGAGTTCATCGTGATTACTTTGTGAGTCGCCCAGGGAGAAAAAAAGCAAGAAGGATTCTTGTAAATTTTAAATCAGACTCTTTGAAGGAAATAATTCTCTCCGGTTCCCTCAAAGCAAGTGCATACAATAAAGATGAATGGTCTTTTCGCATTAGGTCTGATATCTCACGCACTACCCAGGATAGGCAATGGGAACTGGGCAGATTTATTCAGGAGTTGAGAGAGCTGGGAGCTACTGCAAATATAAGATTTCCAGCATCTCTGAGGGTCACGAGAAACAATAAAATGCACAATTTTAGAGGCCCAAGTGATGTGAGAGACTTCATAGAGCAGAGAAAGGCACAATCAGTATAATTCTTTGCTAATGTCGGTCGCCACGCTATAGGATAGTTCAACAGGACTAATCAACACCATACCTCTAGATTGTAGGGAGGGTTCCCCAGGGAGGGTGGGGGGTCACGTGTTAAAATGTAAAGTTAAAAAAAAAATATAGAAACACGCTGGGTAGCGGAACATGTGCGATTTTTTTTTTTTAGAGTCCTCTTGTCAATTTTAGAATTAAATACTTTTTTCAAACTTCATCGTCTTCAAGATCGACTCAGTTATCTAGGTCTTTTCTGGTATCCCTTTTCTCTTTAAGTACCTTTACATTTTATGGTTGGCTTGGATAAGCCAAGGTTTCTATGGATATTATCCTGGAATGGTTTTGGATTTTGGGTCTCCCAAAGAAGGAAAAAGATTATGGAGTACCTCAGGCTCAGTGCCACAGATGTGATCTTTTATCAGTTTAAGGAAGAGTGTTGGGAGATGTTAAAAGGTCAGCAGTGGACAGAACACTATTTATGCACTTCCCAGTCCTGCAAAGTTAAAGGTGTTTCAAAACATCTTCTCAAGCTATATTAAGGGAGTGTGTGGTGGACCATTCAGGTAGATGGGTAATCGCAAAAGCAAAAAATGGATGGTATCTGGTTGGCATTGGTCGGATATTGTGACCCTAATCTGGATGACCCTCCGCCTTTACACACTCTACTTTTGCACTTAATGGACATTAACAAGCTGATTATGTTGGGAGGTGAATTTAATGTCTTTTGGACCCATTAAATGGAACAACTTCTAAGAGGATAGTTGAAGCTGCTCCAAAAATGAGAAGGGTTTTGAAACAACTGATACGTGATACAGGTCTAATCGACATCTGGAAATTCATTAGTTCTACGGGGGATTGAGGGGGAAAAGCACAGTCATCACTCTAGGATCGACTTTTTTCTTGTGGATTTAGCTATTAGTATTAACACTAAGAAAGTTACTCACTTATCGGGCCATTCGGTGGTCTCCCTTGAGATTCTTTTCAAAGATAATACCACATCACAGCGTTGGACTTTAAATCAGACTCTGCTTTTAGATTCTTCTGTAGTGCATAACAACTGAGGGGCATATTAGCAAGAAACGGAGTTAAGATTATCGCCGCTTTAGCTGCAGGAAACTGCTGCTAAAGCGTCAATAATGGGCTTGGTAATATGCCCTTGTGAATTCTCATAGAAGTCCATGTTCTGGTGAGAACATGGGCTTCTATTGGAATTCTCCAGGGCATATTTTCAAGCTCATTATTACTGCTTTAGCCGCAGTTTCCTGCCGCTGAAGCGGTGATAATCTTAACTCCGTTCTTGATAATATGCCCCAAAGTTTTGTGCCTTTAACCTAGATTCAGCTCTTTTGAATAAGGTTTTCGACGCATACAAGGCTTACCTTAGAGGTATTCTATCCAGTCTAAGCTCACCATAAAATAATAAAGTCAGGGAGGAGATTAAAACCATTGAAGGTTCAATTAAAATTCTTCAAGGTGCTTTAGTGCATGCCATAATCCTACAACTATAACTCAAAAAGAAAGTGATTTAATCAAAGCAAAATCTAAATTAGCCGACTATTTGGAGACCAGGGTTAGGTGAAAATAGGAAGACAGGAAACTATCTAATTATGAATATGGTGATGAGTGCAGGAAACTCCTGGCTTGGAAGATCAAAGCAAATCAATCCAGAAATCTTATTAAAGACCTAAAATGCCAAATTTCAGGTAATATAATTTCTGAGTATGGCGAGATTGAAAACGCATTTGTGCAGTTCTTCCAAGACCTGTACACAGAGGACATAGCCGTTAATAAGGAACAGTTAGGGGAGTTCTTTCCGGATCTCGAGCGTCCATCCCTTAACGAGGATCTAAAAGATAAATTGAATGACCCTATAACTATTGAGGAAGTCCATGATGTGATAAGTAGCTTAAAAAAGGGAAAGCCGCAGGCCCAGATGCCCTCCCAAATGAAATTGGCATTTTATTAAAAGAAAAATTAGCCCCAATTCTGCTTGAACTCTTTAATTTAGCCTTTAGTTCGTATCAAGAATTACCATCTTCCTGGGATCTTGCTACCATAATAGTCCTTCTCAAACCTAATAAAAATCTGAGGGTGTGCTAGTTGTACAGACCTATTTCATTTCTTAATAGTGATTATAAGGTTTCTGCTCAGATTCTCACTAGACATTTAGATCAGATAGTATGGTTTCTGATACACACCGATCAAAAGGGCCTCATAAAGGGGAGGCAATTACAAGACCTGACCCACGAGTTACTCGGCGTTATTGATCTGTCAATCTGTCAAGAGAGTATGGTAACCCCCTGATGGTTTTGACATGTGATGCCGCAAAAGCCTTTGATAGGGTTAGTTGGCACTTCCTTTATGAGGTGATGCGATGTTTTAATTTAGGAGAAACTTTTTTATCAGCTGTTAAGGCTCTTTATAAAAACCCTCTAGCTAGAGTTTTGGTCAATGGGAATCTGTCTAAACCATTAAATATCGGTAGGGGAGCTACACAGGGATGTCCTTTATCACCCCTTCTCTTCAATCTCTACATTGAACGATTGCCCTTAAAACTAAGAGCATGTAGGAATATATTTTCATTTGTTTGTAATGGTTGGGCGAAAAAGATTGGACTTTATGCTGATGATCTGATGATTTTCACAGGCCATTTACATTTATCTCTGCTAGCAATCTGGAAAACTTTAGAAAGCTTGGACAACATATCTGGTAATGCCATAAATCAACAAAAAACTGAGATTATGCAATGGAATGCCAGCTACCCCTGTGACTTAATTAGACAAAGAATAAGATATTTAGGAATCCAAGTTGTTAAAAATCTGGAGAAAATAACAAAAGTGTACTTTGATATGGTAACATCTAAAGTAAGGAAACAACTTCAAGCTTGGGAATCCCTCTCTCTATCTTTCTAGGGAAGATTTAATTGTTTGAAAATGTCCATCCTCCCTAAATATACCTTTTTTATTTAATACCATTCCTTTGGAGTTTAAAAAAGAGTGGATTAAGAGGGTACAAGAGGTGTTTACCATTTTTATATGGGGGAATAAAAGGCCAATAATTGCCTGGTAAAAAACTCAGGTAGAAAAAGAAAGTGGCGTTATAGCTAGTCCAGACCTCCTGCAACATCACTGGGTGTTTCATAAAAAGAAAATCAGGCAGTTGCTGAGGGATACTCCTTATTTATTACCACTCTTCTGCGCTCTCACATTTGGCCCACAAGATCAATCCAGTTTCTTTTTTTTTTAAATTTGAGGAACCCAAGTAAAGTGAGAATCAAGATTTTCTGAAGGGCATGTAAAATTTGGCACCAAATAAGAACTCAGCTACAGATACTATACTTCACTCGTTATGCACCCATTTGGAACTCACCAGTTACGTCAGCCTGCCTGAAAGTCTCACTTGCTATACCATTGCATGCAGGAGATTTCTGAGGGATCGGTCTCAAAGTTGAAATATTATCAACTACAGAGTTGGGCAAAAATGCCAAGAAAAGATGGAAAGGGTAATCTGATTTTGGAATCAAAGATTTATTCACGCCCCCTTTTGCGGAGAGAGGTATCAGAATGGTATTGGATGTTGATACAGGCCATGGAAGACACACAAGCCTTGATGATAGCGACATGGAGGAGGGAACTGCCACGATTCATTATGGCAAGTATCTTTATCTTTCCTATGGATGTTTGTGGAATCTGCTCCATTAAGGAAAAATCACCGTTTTACCATTCACAAGGCTTATTGGATGCCTCAGAGACTGGCTAAAATGGGGACCCAGGCTGTGAAGAACTGCCCAAAGTGTGGCGAGCCCAACGCAGACGATGTTCACATGTTTTGGCAGAGTCTCTCCTTCCAGACTTTTTGTCAGAAAGTGGGTATGATAATATCAGGAATTGTGAGTTAACAAATTAAGGTGAGCCTAGCACTGGTCATTTTTGGGGTAATACCAGTTGAACAGGGTAATAGGACTTTCTCTAAAGCACATAAAGCACTCACTTTTATATTGTTTCTTTTGTCACGTAGAGAATTATGCATTACATGGATTCTACCTAACCCTCCTCTTGAAGGAGAATGGGTAAGCACAGTACTAAGAACAGCAAATTTAGATCAGGCTATACTGAACACTAAGAGAAAAACATTTTGGAGTTTTTGGGATGATTGGTATAGAATAGCAAACCCTTGATCTGGGATATTTCTCCTTTTTTACCTTTGGGCTTTTATTTCTTTACCCTTTATGTTTAAATCATTTTTCATTCTTGTTTTTGTCTGTCTTTCATTCCATCTTGTTTTTGTTATGTTTTGACTGATACCTGGTCCAATGGTGGATCTAGAATTTAGGCAGTGTTGTGACGGATACCCGGAATGTCATTCGTCCCTCCCTTTGGCGAGTGATCAGGATTTTCCCTTCTCTAAATCGAGGCTGCCAGAATTTGTTTTTACTCCTACCTACACGACAAATGAGGACAAAAAAAAACTTAAAAAAAAAAAACCAACGTGGCAGCTCCATTCGTCCAGTGTTCAGAGCTCTAGGCACAGCCCTGAGATCTCTCAAGGGAAATAAGGATCCCCCTGAAAATCAGATCTGGAATAGGTTTTACTCCCACTGGGATTGATCCCACTCTGGTACTTGGACAATGGCAGGGAGGTGTGAGTTCCATCATGCCTGGACATGGGATGTCCCTTTGAAGCTTGTGAATTTAGTGGGCACATCTTTCAGGCCATCCTTTCAGGAGGAGGTCATATCTCCCAGCCAAGCTCTTTTGTTCTCTTTCCTGAGTGCTATTCACACCTCCCAGCAGGCTTCAAGTTGACAGTTGGAGATTAACTCTGAAAAGGCTAAGAGAAGGTTAAAGCAGGAAAATGGCAAATTTCTAATTGTGGCATTTTCAAAATAATAATTTTGAATCTGACTTAGCCATTATATTGGGGTTTAAATTACTATTAATTAAAAACCTTGAATCATGGTTCTAGCTATTCTCAAACTGAAGTTATGCATTATAAGGTGTTATAATGTAACTAAAGGGGTCATTAGTATGGCGGGCGGATCAGCACTGCTCGTATGGTGTTGGCGATCCGCCTTTAATAAACCACTGCCGGCTTACAAATTCCCCCCGCCACATTACTATGGCGGGGGGACACCGGCGGACGGGAAGACCGTCCACCGGTTTTCCGCCCGGTCAAAGAGTCGACCGGGCGGAGAAGCTGCTAACATGGGGGGGTCATTTGGATAGCGGGCGGATCGCCACCGCCCGTATGGCAGTGGTGATCCGCCCGCTAAAAACCACTGCAAGCTTAGGATTTCCCCAGCCACATTACCATGGCAGGGGGGACCCCGAGGGATGGAAAGACCGTCCACCGGTTTTCCGGCCGGTCGCAGAGTCGACCGGGCAGAAAAGCTGCTAACATGGTGGCAGTGTCTGGGAGACATCGCCATCCATATTAGCATAAATGCGGGGTTGTACCTTTCCGTGGCGGCAACGCCGCAATGGAAAGGCAGGTGGTTGTTGCCATTGGGTGCCCGTAGCGGGCCTCTAGGGATTCTAGGGGTTGGGGTGTGCACATGGGGTACCTGTGGTACCCCTCTGCAGTTCCATGCACAACATGGCAGGCACAACGCGGTGCCTGCCACGTTGTGCATGGAAGTGCACGACATGCCTTACTGGCATTGCGCGGGCAGTGCTGAGAGCAACGCCCGCGGCAAATGTCAGGATTGCAGGATGCGCCCACCAGTGTGGCGGGCTCATCCTAATGTCAGTGATGGGACACCGCACCAATGGTGGGCGGTCCCAATCTACGGAAGGATGGCGGGCGGACAAAGTCCACCCGCCATCCTAATGACCCCCATGGTGGCGGTGTCTGTGAGACACCGCCAACCATATTAGCATGTCTGCGGGGAAATCCCTTTCCAAGGTGGCAACACCACCACAGAAAGGCAGGCAGTTCAAGCAATTGGGGGCCTGTAGCGGGCCCCCAGGGATTATGGGGGGAGGGTGCACATGGGGGGTATAGGTACGCCCCTGTAGTTCCATGCACAACATGGTAGGTACTGCACGGTGCCTGCCTAGTTGTGCATGAAAGTGCACAACATACCTTCTTGGCATTGTGGCAGGCGGTGCTCAGAGCACCCACTGCCTGCCG
Organism: Lissotriton vulgaris; assembly: GCF_964263255.1. NCBI lineage: Eukaryota > Metazoa > Chordata > Amphibia > Caudata > Salamandridae > Lissotriton > Lissotriton vulgaris. Next base: position 1,652,346,329 of record NC_141693.1, on the reverse strand, counting down.
CAATGCCAGGACTGCAGGATGCGCCCGCCAGTGTGCGGGCGCATCCTAATGTCGACAACGGGACCCCCGCAGCAATGGCGGGCAGTACCTTTTCGCGAAAGGATGGCGGGCAGACAAAGTCCGCCCACCATCCTAATGACCTCTAAGTGTTTTTTCTATGGTTGCACTAGCTTTGCTACTGTGAAAAACGGGTGCAGATATTTTTCACTGTCAGGACATGTAAAACATGCATGCACTTGTCCCGCTTTTTAAATAAAATGCACCCTTGTCTACAGCTCTTTAGGGCCTGCCAGGGGTGTCTTACAAGCATTGAAAATGCATGTAAAAACCTAGCGAAGTGTTTATTTAGCCAGGTTGAATTTTCAGTTTTGAAACAGCACGGTTAGGTTGCAGGGGCAGGCATGAAAACATTCTTTGCATTTTCACTTTAGTGATGGCACAATATGTGCTACAGTCCACTAGTGCCATTTACCGTACAAGCGGAGGGTATACTGGGTACCATATACTCCCAGTTCACTAAGTCAAAAAAAAGAAAAACAGTTTAAAAAAATAGGGGTGATCATGCAATATGAAGGATTTTCTTACAGTGATACATTTAGTTTGGGAATAGCTAGAAAAATGGTTCAAAGGCTCATGTAATACTAATTTAAAATTCAACTTAATTGTCGTATCAGATTTTAAATTAGGGGGCATGGCTAGATGCCAATGGATACAGCTCTCAGAGCTCCCGGACGGGCACCCCCATTCGGAACTATCTTGATATATAGATGCACACCCATTCTTTGGGGAGGGATTGTATGTGCAGTGGCCCCTTTGCCCCAGATTCCTGATGGCAGATGGGCTGTATGTGGCTGTCACTTAGCTGACTATGAAGAGAACAGGGGCCGTGCAGATGGGTGGTTCAAAAATGGCAGAATCTCTTATTGGAGCATGCTGAGAGAGTGCAGCCCAGCACATTTGAGAAGGTGGTACAGTGACCAACTAGAATGCGCTTGTCGTCAGCTGTGCGGGTGATTGTAGCCCACGGTCGGTGGAGTATACGGAGACCAGTCCGGTGTTTGGAACCAGCTGAGCTGACCCTGCCTTATACACTAGATAGAAGATGTCTGGGTGGACCAGTAAGAGGGCATGGCAGGCCTGGGTATCACAGCATCCACAGTTGCAGACAGCCTCAGGGATGCCTCATGTGCCTCTCACAGAGGGGAAGAGGAGCATGTTAGGATAGAGATAACCCTGGGCATCAACACTACTTCCAGCTTCCATTCTTGGCTTGGCCTGCTCCCGTAGTGGGATCAATAGGCTTGACCACTGTGAGTAACTGGAGATGGGCTTGAGGGCTGGAAAACTCAGCTCCTTCCAGGTGGGCCACAGCCCCACTGAGTGCTACTAGAAAGGAGCAAGCACGCTGGCCGGCTTAGGGACCATTGTGTGCCACAGCCGCTGTAAAGAAGGTGTGACTGCAAAACCAGAGGAGAAGATACCTGCTGCAGACCGGGATGAGTGGGAGGCTGGAGCACCAGAAGGATCCCAAATGGTCCCACAGGCCAATCTTGATTATATATTGTTGCCCATCAGGGGAAAAAAGGAAAGCCTACAAAATAAAATGGGCACCATAGTGGCAGACATGGGCCTCCTCCATGCTGACCAGCATAAACTGACCTGGAGACTAGTGGACATGGAGCAAACCCTACAGGAGGTCGTCCAATAACGAGGGACGTCAAGGCACAGATGGCAGGAGTACTGGATCATGTCCATCTTCTGGTGACTGGGGTGGAGGACTAAGTTGGTGGAGCCTGGAAAGAATTGAAGTAACAGACATGGTGGCCTTTCAGGAGGACTGGGTCTGGTGCATGGTGGCCCAGGAAGGAATGACCTCCTTCTTTTCCCTGGAAAGGGTGCATATGGTGCCAGTGTGCACGCCTCCTCCGGGAGGGTTTCCCAGACCAATTATGCATGTCTCCTTTACTATCGCGACTGTTCCCATATCCTGAGATGTGCCTGTAATCTCAGAGACCTGCATATCGAGAACAGTAAAATTATGATTTTCCGAGACTTTGCTCTGGTAGTTGAAAAGATGAGTGCTTCTTTAACTGAGATCAAGCAGAAGATTCACGAATTGGACGTTAAACATGAAGTGAGGCTACAAGGTTCACTGACACATGTGAGGTCTGGATTAGCTTGACATGAGGCAGCATGCGATATCCTCGTGCCAAGCACATGAGGAACAGCCTACCATCCGCTGTTCAGGTGCATCAGAATTGTCATAACATGGTGCAGGCAGCTGCAAAACGAACAACTTCGAACCCCGAGAAGACATCAATTGCGTGGAGAGATGCCTTATGAGACATAGACTCGTAGTCGGACTCGGATTCCACATTTGAAACTATCAAGAATGTGGATCTACCTCACATCACCCTGCAAATGTCAGACAACCTGCTTTGAATAAGTGGCTTGTCCTAGAGGATGGAGGTCGTGGAGGACTGAAAGGGTGGCTTGCCCACATTACTATGTGCACATTCTCAGCAGGGGCCCAGGAAGCACCTGAGGTTGGAGAGTGATAATTTATTGGTGTGGACATTGGAAAGTGATAAGTAGCACTGCCAGGACTGCCTCTTTTCTTCTTATCCTCTTCGTTTACACCTATTTTGTTGAGACAGCATATACCGGAGCCTACTGGTTATCTACATTGAGCAATAATATTTGGATGGGGGTGTGCTGCCTTACTATCCTGGGGTGGGGGAGTTGGGGTTTATGTTTCAGGAACCTCAATTCGAATGAATTTCCCTGGGATGGGGTCAAGTTGGGGCACTCTTGTATCCTGAGGTACTCAGAGCCCCATTGGGGGCATGGAAAATGCTGATGTCAGGTGGTTATGAAATGTACAAAATAATATCCTGAAATGTGCATGGCCTGAATAACATGACTAAGCGCTACAAAGTGCAGGTGTACCTAAGGCGGTGGGGAGTACAATTAGCCCTGTTACAGGAAACTCACTTAAATGCTTGAGGAGGGGCGGCACTATGGAAGAGATGGAGGGGACATGCTGTTTATTTCATATACTCTGATGTTGCTAGGGGGCACTTATCTGGGTGAAACAAGGGATACCCTTCCAGGTCACTAGTAGTCAAAAGAAGGATGTGGACGGGAGATACACTTTCATAACTGGCTATTTAGTGGGAAGGATATTTCTATAGTTATCATCTATGCACCTAATGCTGACCAGGTCATGTTCATTAATGCCGAGTCCTGTACATAAATAAATAAACTTATAATTGTAAGCACAAACTAATCAGTCCTAAGGCTCTCCAGGCACTGGGGGCCATTGGTTAGATTAAGAAAGTAATTGCCCGGAGTTACATGATGCTGAGCTGAGCTGTCACGGGCGCCGGCGCCACCCCCCCACTTAGAGACTCACCCTCCGCTTATCTGGCTTTGGGGTTCTCAGATTGGCAACATCATTATGGGATCGTAGATGGGTGAAAGTATCTCCATCCCAATGAAACAGTTTATTCCTACTACTCGGCCATGCACGTGTTGCAGTCAGGCTGGACACCTTCCTTGCTTATCCGACATGCTGGGTGCAATCACAGATGTGGAATACTTGGCGAGGACTATATCTGCTGCCTATAACAGCCTTCTTATATCTTTGAACTCGAAGGATTCATAACCCTGTATCTCGAGCTGGTGATTGAAAGCAGATAGCCTGGAAGAACCAACATCCCAGGACAATATTTTGCTGATACTTAGGACTCAGCAACTTCAGTACTCAATAAATGGGAGTCATTCAAAGTTTCCAACCAGGGTAGGTGAATATCAGGATTGGCTGGAGACCGTTGGACCTGCTGATCAAGATCACCACACATAATTGCTCACTTCAGGAGCATGAACGGCTTCAGCCTGAGTGGTCAGACTTGACGCAGGAATTACTGGAAGCTAAGGAAAGAGTGACAGAGTGAGAAGAGCATCTCTGATGTTTTGAATATAGAGAGTATATGATACATGCACATGCGGAAAGGGACACAACTTGCCTCCTACTAGCCTGGTTGGCTTACCCCACCAGACATGGAACTCAGATTCTAGAAATAGTCACAGCTGCAGGGATAGGGTCAATAAATAGGAGGAAATTAATCAGACCTTCGCTGGGGATTATACTGCATTATACACCAGTGACAGTCACAGCAGTGATAAGATGCCTGCCCAGACACTCGCCTGACGAGGCAGAGGACTTGGGGGAATGTTTCAGTAGAAGAGATCAAGGCAGAAGTGAGGAGACTGGCCTGAGGGCAAGTTCGAGGGATAGATGGGATTCCAGTGGAGTTTTATGTGACATACACTGACCTGTTTGCCCCCGACTGACCGCCTTATATAAGAAGGTGCTGAGAGCCCATGCCCTACCTCCTTCACTGCGTGAGGACCTAGTAATTTCCCTGATAAAACCTGGCAAATTGTTTAGAAACATGTCAGAGTATTGGGCACAATTGATCCTATAGAAAGCCCTTGCAGACAGCCCATTTGTGGTTGACAAAGCCAAAGGGTCCATGTTCCCGTACTACACAGGAGGTCCAGCGGAAACAGGCCTCCTACTTTGAGGTTTAGAATGCACTCCGTGCAGAGGGTATCCAGTACTCGCTCATGTAAGCTTCGAGATGTAGTGGATGGCAGGACTCACTTCTGTGACAGCCCCCAGGTGGCTTGGGATTGGTTTGAGACCTACCACATGGAGCTGCCAGACCTGGCACCGAAACAACAATGGCCCCCAAGAGACCCAGGACCAGGGAAAAAGTCCCGCAGATAGTCAGAATGTATTGGGGCAAAGTGTGGTTCTGAAAATTCTGAACCTGTGTTTTAAATATCATGATTCTGTTATGAATTTGGTATCAGCGAACCGCACATGACGAATGCGGTATGCATGAGTGTTTTCACCATGTTACACCAATGGATTCGCTGTGCATTTGAAGGTTTTGTATTGAACACTTGGGTTCCATACCCCTGAGAAGGAGTATTGTAAATCTTTGGTTCTTCAAAAGAAGCCCACCTAATCACAGATGGAGCTGGAACGAGCGGCAGAGCTGCAGGCTGTGGTTGAGATAGCCCGGAGAGGAGATTCTCCATTGGACCAAGGCTTGAAATCCAAGAGGGGGTCGGGAGGCTCTGAGTCAGACTCTTCGGATAAAGGTAGTTTGGAACTCCGAGTGGTGACCCCTTACACGGCGGATGACATTATGTAACAAGAGGAGCTGGATTGCGCAGCTTGGACAGCTTATTATAGTTTTGCCGAGGTAGCAGTGGTGTGACCCCCCTGGAGGTCTTCACCAAGTTAGGTTTGACTTCACTGTTTGATTTTTGTGCGGGTGGAGTTTGGGCGGATGGCTGTTGCTGTATTGCCCTGGGGCCGGGGAGTTGTTTTGTGTTTGAGGGTTGCCCTGCTACTGGATCCTATTACTTTGGGGAGGTGGGCTTGCTGGGGTGGGACTGGTGGGAGGCCTGGAATGGCGATGATGCAATAGGAGATGAAAATACTCACCTGGAATATTAGAGGTATGTGCTCCATGGCTAAGCATTATAACATTTACAATTTTTTTTAATGGAGGTTTATATAGCGTGAACTTGACCCGGTATCGGGTATCATAGCACTTTACATAGCACCAGTTGCATTAAATGAGAACACATTCATTTTGTTTGTTAGGTGGGATTATTTGAAGCACTGGGAATGTGTGAATTGCCCTGTTGTCGGAAACTCATTTGACGCATGAAGAAGTGGGTCGGTTGATGAGACGATGGAGGGGGCAGGTGTTTGCCACGGGATATTCTGCTTTTGCCCAGGGGGTGCTGGTGTGGGTACGCCCTGGGGTTCCCTTTGAGATGACCTGCACCCTGTCAAATGATGCCAGCCAGTATGTACTGGTGGTGGGATGACTAATGGGTTAAAAAGTGACTATTTGCTGCTGTAACGCTCCCAACCACGACCAACTGACATACCTGACGTCTTTATGGCACCCATAGCAGACATGGCCATGTGACAGTTGGTGTTGGGGGGTGATTTTAATTGTGTGGCAGATGTGTGTCCGGACCGCTCTCATCTCCCCCTAGTGGGCACACAGTCACACAGGATAGCAGTGGGGTTGCAGGAGTGGATGGCACACTGGGACCTACATGACATATGACAACTGCAACATAATGGGGAAAGTGAGTACTCTTATTACTCACACCTTCATCAGCACCACACTTGGATTGATGCATTTTGGTGTTCACAATTGATTGGCTCCCTAACGCACTCTGCCGAATACCTAGGCTGAACTTTTTCATACCACAGCCCTCTGCTGTTGACTCTCCACCCCCTGAAGCATAGGCCACTGACACCTGTCTGGTGACTTAGCCCAGCAGCCTTGGATGATCTGCCATTTGCGGAATCATTGCGTTCTGTGGTAGACGCATACTTTACTGAGAATGAGGACACTGCATCTACGGCTCTAGTTAAATGGAATGCTTTTAATGTGGTGGTGAGAGGACACTTTATGGGGCAGACCGTAGGGATACAGAGGGTACTCCACCGAGAGCTTGCTGGGATTGAGGGGAATCTGCGAACCCTGGATAATGCGCTGAGGCTGGATCCCGGGACCCCTGAGCAATTACTGGCCAAATGTGTGCAGTATGATAATATTCTGGATAGGCTCAGTGTGCATTTATGGACAGAGTGCAAAGTGAGGAGGGGAGCCAGGGCGCTTGCTGGTGTGGCTTATTAGACCCGAGTGCAAGGGATCCATGATTATCCGGATTAGAGTGGCGGAGGATAGGGTGGAGTATGATCTGGATAAGATTAATGGGGCCTTTCAGACATATTATGAAATGCTCTATTTGGGGCCGCCTGGCCCATCTCCGGAGGAGATTGCTGCCTTCTTGGCTTCCCTGGCACTGGCGGAGGTAGACAAGGATGCTGTGGAGGATCCGGGGGGCCGGTCAAACTTCAGGAGGCGAGGGGTGCTGTTGGACTTGGCCCTTTTGGCAGGTTCACCCCAAATTATTTTGCATTCTCCTAGCCTTTTTCCATAACCTGGTGTTGGTGATTTTAGGCCTCTGAGCATTTTAGCACTGTGGTCCAGTGTAAAGTGCATACGCTCTCTCTGTATGTGTGGTAAGATGGGCCTGCCCTCCCATAGGAATGCATGGGGGTTATGTGTGTCCCTGGTAGTTCCTAGTATGAGAGGAGTGCAGGGGCGAGTTTAGTATGTATGAACTCGAGAGGATGAATGCTGCGCAATGGTGTGCGCAGATTTATGGTGACTGGTGGAGAAATGCCACTTTTAGAAGTTGGCATTTCTGTGTGCTGTGTGTCTGCCTGCCTTATGTGAATTGCATGTCTGGCTTGTGATTGACAGGGGCTGGATGGTGTTGTTGTCTCTAGGAGCCATGATGAGTCTGCCCAGTGGTGAATAGGGAGATCTGCATGAAGATGGCAGGGAGGAGTTGTGCCTGGGACCTGAATAAGGCTGTGCCTTCCCTCCACAATGCCTTCTCCACTCCCTGGCTGAGCACCTAGCCCCCACCTGACAATGGTGAGACCAAACCAGTTGCGTTTGTTTTTTTTCCCCAGCCGTGTCACAAAGGGAAAATGTAATATAAATATAGGGGCTATGTCCCCATAAAATTGTTCAGTTCTGTTCCTGATGGAGGGGGGGGGGGGGTTGCTGCTGCTGGGGACCAGGGGGACCGCCATGGGGGTTGCCTCCCTGCTGGAGAGCCCTGTGTGCTGGCCCTTGGGCCCAGATCTGCCCCTGGAGCCTCTCCTGGATCTTTGCCTGTTACTGGAGCTGTGGCTCCTTGTGAGTACTTTGCTTTCATTCCCCCAGGAGCGTTTTGCTTGGAAGAGCACTTTGTTTTGAGGGGGGAGTGCTCATGTTGTTCCCTAGCAGTGCCGTGCTGCCTGAAGGAAGAGAGAGAGATCCCCCGTGAAGCTGCAGGGAGCAGGTGCCCACCCTGCGTTATAGTGCCTGTGATAGCAGTACCCTGCCTCGCTATTTCTTGTAATTATGCGGATTTGCGGGTGCCCACCCCACGTTCCGCTGATGCTTTTATATTTACAGTGGTTGCCCACCCCTCATGGCAGCCTTGGATGTATTTACTTTTATTTTTATGCGGCTGCCAACCCTTCTCTATATTTTAATTTCGGAGGGAGCTTACCCCTTGTTTCACCGGTGCAGACCGAGCAGTGGAAGTGGAAACCCGGTGCCCACCTGATGGTGGGTGGGGTGCCATGCGGAAGTGCTGCAGGACAGGAATGGCGGCGTGTGGAGAGGACAGGAGCCCACCCCGCCTCACGAATTATGGGGAGTTAAGTCCCGGGTCCCAGGAGGGGGCTCGGTGAAGCATGAGGATGAGGGAGCCTTGTGGGCTCCATTTTCACCCCCTCCTCATCTTAAAGGGAGGGAGGTGGGTTCACCATCTTGAGCCGTGCCAGCTCCCTGTAAAAGACCCAGATCCCAGGAGGGTCCCAGGTGAAGAGGGAAGGTAGCAGAGGCCGAGCGGGGCTCGCGTGAGAGGAGGTAAGCCCCGCAGGCCTTCTCCAGATGCCGGAGATCCTCACCAGAGAAGAGCCCAGGTGAATGGGGCTCGCGTTAAATGGTGCCTGACAGAGGCACCCATTCAGAGCGACCCCGTCAGGCAGCTCCAACGCTTTTGGGGCACAGATCCTGAGCAGCCCCGTTTTCCCAGCGGGCCGCTCCAACGTGGCGATATTTGTTTAAATGCCCCCCGTGCGGGGTTCAAAGTCCCGTGGGTCTGTGCTGCCCCATATCGGTCATTATTCTCCAGTTGCCCCACTTTGCAGGGGTCAGCTGCAACGCTGGACATAATTATTTTAGAGCCCCGTATCCATCCAACAGGAGCACTATTGTGTAAAGAGCCCCAGCAAGACACAGAGGGCACAGTTGTGCCATGGCCCGTTTGTTCTAATCAAAGCTGCACTGCACCAGTGCGGGCAGCTGCAATGTGTCTACCTATCTATTCTGCGGGCTGAGTGCCCGGGCCTATCCCTCATTTCCAGCTGCCCACCATGTAGTGGGCAGCTGCACCATTTAGGCCACAGTTCTTTAGGGGGAAATTTTGATTTAGGATGCACTCCTTTGCCCCATACTTTCCCAGCTGACCAGCTAGTAGTGGGCAGCTGCTACGTTTAGGTTTGCACAGTGGTGCATCCTTGACTTTCTCTGCATAGGCAGCAGCCTGACTTTTTAGACATAGGGCATTTGAGCCCCTGTTTGAGATGGCCAGTTGGCCAGGGGGGCTGTTGGGATTGTAGGGCACCAGGCCCTTATGTGATGTGGTGCTAGGAAATGTAATGTATGCAAGTATGATTACGCACCCTGTGTTTTATACCTCTAAATGTGTTTTTATGGTTGTTTTGCATATCAAGGTTTATGCTAATGAGATTATGTTTCACTGTGTGATTTATGCCCCTAATGTGAGTCATGCTGTGGAGGCTAGGGTCTAATGTGTTTAGACTTATAAGAGGATTGCACAATGTGTTTATGCTGATGAGGTTGGCGCAGAAGGTAATTCACGCCTGAGGTGATACTCTGCATAATGTAGTTTATGTTACAAGCTGAGGCTAAGTATAGTGATTACCAGTGGTTACTGGTTGTATGTTTATGATCTATTTTACTTTTACTAAGTTTACTTTGTGATGGTTCTGACAGTGGTCCTTGTGACCCTGTCAAGTGTATATAATCCCTTGTAAATACTGCCAGTGCCAGTTGGCATTTTCTTTTGTAGTGTGCCAGAGATGTTGTTGCTGTGTGAGTGTGCAAATGCTTTACACATGGCCACGGGATAAGCCTGACTGCTTGTGCCAAGCTAATAGGGGGGGGGGGAAGCAGGGGTTATCTTTAGTGTGTAACTCCCTTGCCCTAACTAGAGTGGTGGTTTCTGCCTGGCTTTGGTGCAAGCCTTAGCCAACCGGAAATCCTATTTCTAACAGGTGCCATAAACCTGCTGGTTGGTGATAAGACACCTGGCCCAAATGACCTACATGCTGAATTCTATAGAAATTTAGATCAGAGCTGGCCCCTCGCCTGGTAACTATGTATAATGAAGCCAGTCGGCTGATGGGACTGCAGCCCTAAACATGGTCCGCTACTGCGAGACCACTTCCCAAGACTGAGCTCCTGAAGGCCGGAGTGCGGGATTAGAGACTTTTGTCTATGCTTAACTCTTTAACCTGCGTAGTAAGATACTAGCACTCAGATTGCTCCCCCACATGACTCAATTGATTCACCCAGATCAAAATGGGTTTGTCCCCTCTTGCAATACATTGTTTAATTTACGCCGGCTGTACTCAGTTCTGTATCATTCTGAGGCAAAAGACTTGCCCCGGGCTGCACTGCTCTCAGCAGATCTGGGGAAGGCGATTGAAACAGTTAACTGGGACTTCCTCTTGGAGGTAATGCGGAAGATGGGGCTGGGAGAGGGCTGGGTGCAGTGGGTTCAGTTATTGTACACATCCCCGACGGCATGGGTAAAGGCGGGCAGCACTATTTCACCGGAGTACGCGATAACTCGCGGCACTCGTCAGGATGCCCCTTGTCACTGTTGTTTTTGCATTGGCAGTGGAACAGCTGGCAAAACTTTTCAGAGTGGGAGGCGAGGGATTAAGAATACTGCTAAATGGAAGGAGCTATATAATTTCCCTGTATGCAGATGATTTGCTGATTTACCTAAATGATACTGCCAGAGGGGCAGACTCTGCTTTTGCACTGTTGGAGGGGTTTGGTAGCCTGTCCGGATTATGGGTGAACCATCGCAAGACGCATCTGTTCCCAGTGGCTGGGCCCTCCCCCCGACCTGAGGTCTTCCTGCTGAATATAATTGGACACCAGCATCTTTTCAGCACCAGGGAATTCAGATTTTTTGTTCCCTGGAGGATATGATAGAGGGTAACCTGGGGAAAGCAATGCGCACTCTGCACTCTAGTGTGGCCATTTGGAGTTCATTGAGACTACTCCTGATGGCCAGGATATCCCTAACAAAGATGGTAATGTTGCCCCAATTGTTGTATTTCTTTGCCAATTTACCGGTTCTGGTGCCTGCAGGATGGTTAGGCCACTGGACGCACTGGCGTGTGATCTTATTTGGGTGGATGGGAGATGCAGAGTTGGATTGAACACATTGAGTGGTCCAATAGGGGAGAGAGACTTAGGTGTGCGAGATTTGAATTCTACCAGTTGGCTGTGCAACTGCAGACCTACATCCATAGGCCCTTCACTGGGCATAGAAGTGGATGCAAAAGACCTCTCCTAAACACTCCTGGTAATGTGAAGAATCATAAGAAGGACTGCCCTGCTGACTGAAGAACATGAACTAAGACTGGACCTGCTTGCCTTGAACCCAGGATCCCATAAGTGACCCACTGGTCAGTTGCCTCACCTCTTGTTTGAACTGCAAAGACACAAGAGGCTCTTCCCTGCAACCGCCTAGGTGACCAGTAACAATTGGGCCTGCCTCGGACCTTGCTTATGGCCACAGTGGAAGTGAGTCCTAACCATCAAGTGATGCCCCCCAGGTCCTGGACCATTGGCTGAGGTTAGAGTGTTCTCCTCCTGACCCAAACTGTAAAAACGTTTTGCCAACGTTCTGCCTGGGAAACTGGTGGAGATTGGGATAGCTGTTGCAGCCACATCCATTGAGGTTGAATAGCCAGCCAGCCTCAACTTAACAGTTTGCCTGATAAAGTAGATAAAACTTCCAGAAATGTTTTAAAGTCAACGTGTAGTCAAAAAGTAGTGGACTTCATCAGCACCAACACAAAGCAGCAACTGATCGATGTTGAGGCCTTTCTGGGCTCACACTTTGGACTTTGCCCACTCAGAGCTTTCCCGCCTTTGTTGATGAGTATACTGTGATCCCTTTCTGCAGCATACTGCTTGTGATCCAGCTTTCAGCATGCCCCACTGAAAAATGAATGAACACCACTTTTTCTACATAAAATGTTCTACGTTAGAAGGTAAACTTTGAACCAGGATGAATCTGCATCCTGTACCAAACCCAAGCTTCTTTGTGGTCAGCCTTAACTTTTGGCTTCAGCCAGGTATAACTCAACCTCGTGAGCATGGTTGGCATTTTTAGATGCTATTATTAATTCAACCTTTAACAATTCGTATCTGCAATTTTACTAATTAAATGTTTGCTACTTTGGTGTCATTTCATTTATTAAACTTGACTCTATTTTCTAAATTGAGGGCTCATTTGGATGGCGGACAGACTTTCGTCTGTCCGTCATCCAATTTTATTTGGGACTACCCACCTACAAGGGGGCAGTCCCACTGGGCAAATTAGGATGTGATTGCCACTGTGGCAGTTGTATTACCCATGTTTTGTATTGCAGCAGGTGCCATGCTCTGCAGCCGCTGCTGCAAGACAAAACAGACACCCCACACATATCCCTGCACTACATGGCAGGCACCATGCGGTGTCTACCACATGGTGTAGGGATGTGTAGGGGGCACCATAGGTGCACCCCTGGGCCTACATCCCTGGCCCAGGGGTAGGGGGCCACTCTACGGGCCTCCAAATCTGATTCCACCTGCCATTTTGCTGTGGTTTGACCGCCGCAGAACAACCAGCGGAAATGGATATTGTAATCCCTACGTTGGTGCCAGACAGGCATCGGCGCCATTCTTGAACTACAGGTAGGTCCGAAAGGTTGTCGGATAAAGACCACCTTTCGGGAACGTGGAGGTTGGTTTTTTCAACTGCCATCCGTCCAGAAGCCATTGTAATATGGTGGATGGAGATCCCTCTTACGATAGCCAAAGGACAGCCACCGGCAGCCAGTCGGTAGTGGCCCCTCGGCCATCAAAATCAGGTCCTTGGTTGAGGATTTTTTTTGTGTTTCAACTTTATATTTTTATTTTCTGTTTGTATGCAGCATAAATACTTTACATATTGCTCCTAAGTTAAGCCTGACTGCTTTTGTCTCAAGCTACCAGAGGGTTAAGCACAGGGAACTTCATACACCAAGAGTTCACTTGAGAACTAGACATTCCTTGCATTAAAAAGAAAATGCCAAAGCCTGTTAAGGCAGTTGATGCCTATTCCCCAACATCTGGATCTGTACACTATCATATAAGTTTGATGCTTATGAAAGTGGGTGTAGAGCATCTCAAACTTATTTGATTTGATCTCATTGACGGACCTCAATTTGAACTCATCCTGGAGAAGCCATGGTTAACACTTCACAATCCTTTGATACATTGGACCACAAGCTCAGTCCAGGTAAACTCTGACTTTTGTGATGAAAATTGCCTCCAAGATGCTGTTTTGGCCCATGAAACAGAAAATCTAGCAAAACTACTTACGTATGGAAGTGCCAATGCAAATGTATGTTGTGTAGTAACCTTGCCTGAGTGTTATGCAGCCTCATTTGACAAAAGAAAGGCTAGCAACCTCCAGCGCATGCACCATCTAGTCAGAGTCCAAAAGGGTGATGATTGGAAGACCACATATCGAATCAAATTTGGACTATTTGAATACTAGGTCATGGGAGCAGACACCCGCCCAACGTCACCAGAAGTAAATTTATCCTTACCTTTGGAAGTTGATACTTCATATCATGCAATGACACAATGGGCGTGGTGTTACCTTAGAGACACCCAGAAACTACTAAGTGCATTCAGTGGCTTTCTATTCCCATATGTTTACACTCTGTTAACTAAATTTAGTATTTCTGATAAAGAGCTCCTAGCTATTAAACAAGCCTTCAAGGAATGGTAACTCCACCATGGCAAGTCCCATGCCCAGCTGCGAAAGGAGGTGAATTAGGCATAGGGCTAGCTACCCCACCATGTGATAAAGTTCTAGCTACAGAAACACAAACCAATCCACCTGCTTTCAACCAAGATCATCAGCATTGGGGCATGGAACATGAGGATTATGTATGAGACAGGAAAGAAAGTCCAAGAGGCAGCAAAGCTTCAAAAATACAACTTTGCCCGGCTTGGCATCAGTGAGACCAGATAGATACAGGCAGAACAGAAAAGACTAGCTCCATGAGGAATGCTGCTGTATTCTGGAAGCAAAAAATACAACACCCCACATACTCAGGGAGTAGCACCGATGCTAACACCAGCAGCCAATAGATCTCTGAATGGATGGGAATCCCACAGTCCCACCACCATCACAACAACCTTCTGCTCAAAGAAAATGAGGATCAACATGAATGTATCCAGTGATATGTACCTACGAATGACAGCAAAGTGGGGGGAAAAGAAAATGTTTACAACAGGCTCCAGTCCATCCTGGAGAAATGCCTAGACAGAGACATCACCATACTAATGGAGGACCTCAATGCCAAGACTGGAAGCGACAACACTGGGTAAAAGGAAGTCCTGGACACCATGGCCTTGGCAACATAAAAGAGAATGGTTCTGTGCCCTTGAACAGTCTGGTGATAGGCAGTAGTGTATTCCCACACAAAAGAGTACACAAGGCAACATGGGTGTCACCAGACCATTCAACAGATAATCAGATTGACCTTGCCTGAATTGCCAAGAAGTTCTGGAGTTCACTGCGGGATGTGAAAGTGATGAGAGGAGCAGAAGTCGCATCAGTCCATTACCTTTTCATGGACAGTCTAAAGCTAGAGCTGAAGAAAGTATGAATGGAACCAACAAGCCAATGCCAGAAATATAACACCACCCTCCTCAGAGATGCATAGAAACAGAGTGAAATTTTCAAGTCCTGCAATATTTAGAGAATGACAGAGAACCAGAAGAAAATCAGTGGGAGATCAAAGAAAAAGTGACATCAACCTTCCGGGAAGTACTGGATCCCAATAAATTCCAGCATAAAGAAAGAAACTCCACCAAGAAAAATCCAAGAGAGAAAGAAAATAAAAGTTGCTGTCAGCACCAGCTGAATAAAAGCAGAAAAAGTGAAAGCTCAAGGCAAATACACCAAATCCAACTAGGAAACGAAGAGAAGCTTAACAGCGGACAAAGCGAAGATTCATTTATGGTCTTGCATCAGAAGCCCAGGAAGCAGTAAGCCATGGAAACTCGAAGGAACTCTATGACATACAAAGAAAACTCTCTGGCAGATACAGGAAACCAGAAAAACCTGTTAAAGACAAAGCTGGGAAGACTATCATGGGTAACGAATGCCAATAACGAAGATGGGTGCAGCACCATGAAGACCTCCAGGCAGGCCCATCACTAAACAAATGGGAGAAGGCCTGTATCTAATGAGATAGCGAAAAGTATACCCTAATAAGAACAGTTTATTCATTAGTGAAGCAAAACTCAACTTTGGGGAAGTGAAAATCAGCAGAAGCCTTTTCTCAGAAATAGCAATGGAATAGTTTTGATCATAATTCAAAATGGCGTCTTAACAGAAAATGGTGATGTGAATGCTAACTTACATAGGATAATGCGCAAGCAGGAACAATTTCATTTTAACAGACAGAGACAGCTGGAAAATCAGGGTTGGTGATCTATATCACAGGAGGGGTAGTAGGCATAAGTACGTAAGTAAGTTTGAGGAATGTTGCCATTATTTAATGCAAGAGAGACACAATATTGAAATGCATTCAGACCACAGAAATCTGCAATCTGTCTTCGGACGAATGCCCTCTGCTGTCACTTTGTGACCCAGGAAATCAATTTCCGCACAGCCAATCCTGCACTTCTCTTCCTTAACAGTGAGTCCTTGTTCCTTGAATCTTTCCAGCACTTTTCTTAACCTGCCTTCATGTTGTTCCACGTTCTTCGCAAAAATCAACACATCATCCTGGTAGCACATGACCCCAGGGATCCCTTCAAGCAAGTTATTCATTATCCGTTGGAACACTGCTGCGGCAGAAACCAACCCGAATGGCATTGGCTTAAACTTGAATGCTCCCATGGGCGTGATGAATGCCATGAGTTCTAGGAGTCCGAGTGGAGTCTAACCTGGTGATAGGCTGATGCCAGGTCTAATGTAGTGAATATTCTCGCTCCCTCCAACATGCATTTCATTTGTGAGGTGTTCGGAAGTGGAAACTTGTCCACAATAACCTCCTTGTTCAACGCCCTAAGGTCAATGCACAGCCGAACAGACCCATCCATCTTCCTGGCTGCGACTTTTGGTGCCAACCACTCCGTGGCTTCAATTGGTTCTATCACCTCCAACCTGCATAGCCTCTCTATTTCTTCCTTCACCGCTTCCTGTATGGCAATGGGGAGGTTTCTGACTCTGGCGGCAACTGGTTTTGCATTTTCCTTGAGCCTTATTCTATGGGAGTAGTTTCTGAGACAACCTAGGTCCTCAGTAAAAACCTCTTTGAAGTTCTCCTCTATCCCTACTCCTGCTCTTCCCACCTCCTGTACTAGAATCTAGGGATCCTTGTTGGGGTTGAGATATATGCCCAATTCTTTTTGTGCTTGCCACCCCAGAATGTTGTCACCTTTCTTCGACACGTAGATCTTGGTAGCTGTTACCCTGTCTTTATAGCCCACAGTGCCCCAAAAGTAACCTTACATTCCTATGGGTTGTCCCTCATACCCCCCTGGTCTTATATCCATTTTCTTGAGACTGATTTTAATATTGGACACTCTTTCGAATTCCCCTGCAGATATGATTGTGATCTTAGAACAGGAATCAAACTTTGCTTCCAACCCAGTCCCTTCCACAGTTATTTCATCTTTAGGGCTTCAGACTGATCCTCCCTGTACATGCAACACAATTTCATCAATACTCTGCATGGATCTTTTCTTGCCCTGTTTTATATAATTGTTACTACTTCTGCAACATTGTCTGAAATGTCTTCTCCTCCCACACTTACTGCACAGTGACTTCAGGGCAGGACAATTCCTATCACTCGCCATGTGACCTTGCTTGCCACACCGGTAGCAATTTCCTTTGAAGCTCCAACTCCCTTCACTTCCATCTGTACTTTTTCCCCTCTTTTACTGCGAGTAATTTCTCCTCTTCCACTGATACTTCATTGACCTTTACCTTACTCTCCCCATCCTGCCTAACCCCACTCACACACTGCATCATGTGTTCAACCTGTTTTGCTACAATGAGAACCTACCCCAGGGGCAGATCGTCCTTAAGCCATGGCTCCTCCCTTATGCATTCGATCTTACACTTTAGGACAAACTGATCACGGATTCTCTCTTCACAAGCTCCTCCAAACTTGTAGGTGGCTGCTAGTTTGCGCAATTCAGAGACAAATTCTTCTTTCATCTTTCCCTCTGTTTGCCCTCTCTTTCCGAAGTGGTAGCACTCCATAATGGTGCTTAACTTAGGTAGGTAGTGTAAGTCTAATCATTTCAGGCTCAACTCGAACTCATTCAAACCCCTCGCATCATTCGCATTTAACTCTGGTAGATGCTCCAACACCACTTGCTCTTCTCTGCCTAGGTAATGCATTAGCAGGGAAACTTTTCTTTCAAGTCCTAAATTTGGTCCACACACAACCGCATAGTTTTGAAAGACTTTCTTCCATTTGAGTGTCAGTTCTCCAGGGGTGGGCAAGAAAAACGGAGGAGTTACGTTTTCAATATTAGCTGAATTTCCTAGTAGGAAGAGTGTGAAACTATGTGATACCTATTTGTCACAAGATATTACCACCCCCGCTACAGCTTTACTTATTATGTGAATATTCACTTCCCTTGCATGAAAACAAACATACAGAAAAATGCATAGAGCAATGGAGTAATAACACACAACAGTATAAAATGTGTAAAAAACACAGCTTCTCTCTTGTCTCCAGTAGATGACACTGAGGTCCTTAGTATCCCCTTTAGGAAGACAAAGGCTCCCCACCCTCCCATGTGGGTATTTTCTTCTTCTTATCTACAGTGTGTTCCCACAAGATTAAGGCGAGGCTCCTGGCCTTAAGAGACCCATTTCAAATGATATGCACCTGAGCCTAGAGCTGGGACAAGCTCCAAGGCCACTGGGTCTATGCGTGGTGAGAGTGTTCTTTCAAAATGCAGCCCAGGTTCCGATTCCCCAACCACTGAGGTCCTCCAGCGATGCCAAAAAGGCTCTGCATGTAGTAGATTTGGTCCGTAGTTCCTCCCTGCGCCTCCTCTGCACTCTCCCCGATGCTCTATGCTCTACTTCCTGACAGGATCACAGTTCAGTTTGTTTCTCCGTCTCCACCACTCACACTGGCACTCCACCAACAGGTACGCCAACCGCTCTTCGCGTATGATCACTTCCGACACTAGGGAGTATGCACCCACATATTCTGATGACAGCGCAGCCTCTCTCTCTCTTGCCCCGCCAGCACTCTTATGACAGCACCGCATTGTTTGACGAAATGGCAGCAGAAGTCTTTCTCTCACTCTGTCAATACCACACAGAGATGCCCAGGATGACAAACAACACCACTGTCAGCTCCGTATGTATGAGGCCAAAATACAGTAAAGACGCGCTATGAATGTCACAGCTCAACAGCTCCTCACCGTGATAATACTGAATGGTACCCCCGCACTTTGCTTCAGTGCAAAACCGCTCTCCCTCTGCCAACACACCACACTGCTCATGTGTCGAGGCACCGTGCTTCTTTCCTCATAGCTTTCCTCATGCCGATGCTGCTTCCAGTAGCCAGCAGCTGATCTGACGAGAGGTCGGTGACAGCGATCTTATCTCAGGAACAGGTGAGCTCAAACAGTCCCTGCCCATGTACTTCTCAGAACTCTTTGAGACAATACTGTCTCCGGTCCTATTAGCGCTATCGCCCTCTGCAGCGCCTTACTTCTTTTAATCAGCTGCAGCTTCCTTCGCGTGGTTAGACTTCTTACACAAAGACAGCGTGTTGGGGTCAAACGTTCTTCTGCGTCCCGTCCTCGTCGCCAGTGAAAGTTAATCGATGGTCAGGACAGGCAAGTAGGGTTTGGACCAAGAGTCTTTATTAGACAAATATGTTTGAAGACAAGTCTCCAGCCACAACTCGTCCGAGTCTGATCGTTCCACACCACACGGGCGCCTCGCATAGAACCTTCACCACATCGGCATTGTATGTGATTTCACAGTGGTGAAGACCAAAGGCAAACGCTCAAGAGAGGTGAGGAGAAGGTTAAAGGTTTCCCCCTCGGCCAGAGGATACCACACTTAGATTTACGATTTCTTGTAAATCTGGGGCAGTGTCAAAAGGCCATAGAATTTGCTGGGAACGCCCCCAGCAACACCCATTGCATGCCCCTTTAACGCAGAGAACTGCGTTAAATGGACTGATATTTATCAGTTCTGTTAATCAAGGAGTGAGAGAGGAACTAATTTAGCTAGTTCGTTTCTCCGGGGATATAGTGGTTAATCAAAGAGAACTAGCTATGTCTGTATGCTATGTGTCTGCATGGGAAACCATTTGGTTTAGTATGAAGGCCCTCACCCACCAACCTAGTTGGTGGCATGCTTCATCATCGGGCCCTAACCTGTGCTGCAACGCCAGATTACTCCGCCAGATTACTGCGGAGCGGGTTTTTTGGAAGGTGAGTGTGCTGTGCAGGTGTGTTGCATGAGATTTTAAAATTCTGTCCTTGGGGTCCTTAACTGGTACTTTAGTGGTGGGTCCCAGGCAGAGGTTAAAAACAAAGGCTTGGGATGTGTAGGGGTTGACTTATGGTCTCTCACGTCCAGTGTGGTCGACTAGTTTCAGCCAGGCCTTTTTATTAAACTGGCTTTCTTCACGGCCTATGTGTGGGGGTGTTACAGGGATCTATGTGATTATCAGTGCCCTGTATGTGAAGCACGCGCTAAGGTGCTGATATACGTAAGAGGTATTTCCTCTCAGCTTCTACCTGTAAAGGAAAAAAGGACAAACAATTGTGAAAAAAGCAGTTCTTATGGATAACCTTTAGACGCTACTTGGCGTTAGTCACCGCTCATACCATTCGAGGATTTATCAAATAAAGAGGCAGGCGCTGGAAACTGGACAGCGGGAAACAAAGTTTAATTCCGTCGGAACAGAACAGGTCAGATCAGACAAACAGGGTATCGTCTCGAGGTGCTCTAACTGCATCTCCGAGGCCTGGCCTCTTATACACAGGTTTATGACTTTATTGCATATAACACATTCTTGTCAATACTTTGATGTTCGGAAAGACATCCTTGGAATCCCCGCTTCAGGCCCGTTCCCACACATATCTACAGTAGAAATCCCCACCCCAATCTCAGCAGGTGATGACTATCGCGCAGCTGGACATTCCGCCGGTTCTCGGAATGTGTGCGATCGATCGGATCTGATGGGGTGGAGACATTGATTAATCTTAGCTCCTTTGAAGAGGGGTGAGTTTTACAGTAGGAGTAATAAACTACATCCGCAGGGCTAGGTGATGGCCTGGGATCAGCTCAGACAATCGGGCACGGAGGAAGGGGGTTATCAAAGGATCTGTGGTCATGAAAGGGATGGAGGGAGGTGTTGGTTTGGCACGGGATGTAGCTCCGAGGCAGGGCTGCGCTGAAGGGGTGATTTATGGCCCGGGGGTGTGAGTGCGGGGGCTGTCAGTGCGCAGGGAATGCTTGCGAGGTCAGAGAGATGCGCTGGCCATCGGCAATGGGCAGAGAAGCCATGGTACTTAAAATGGCTGCCGCTTACGCCCACATATGGGCCTAGAAAAGGGACAAGATGGCGCTGATAATGTTCACGCTGCAAACTAGATTTTAACACAAGAGACACATAAAGTTTAAAAAAGCTAAATTGTCAACCACGCACATGGTTGGGTTAGAGCCTGGTGCCTAGACATGTGAGTGAATAAGGCGTTTGTGACGGAACGTGACAATTGCTGGTTTTGTATATGCGCTATAGGTGCTAGCACTTAGATGCGTAAAATAAATGTGCACATTATCTACAAGTAGGATGCTTACTCCTGTCTACAGAGGACAAAACTCCCTGGACTTCCGCCGGAGGGTCGAGACTTATTAGCACTCTGGAAGTGGAGAAAAAAGGTAATGTCTAAAAAGGAGGGGAGGTCACACGCTGCTAGCGGTAAAGTGCTGCACGCTCAGTTATGGCCAAAGGCAGCATGACTGGCGGCTGTACAGCGAGAAGGGACCGGCCTCCTTACTTACTTGGCTGTGTCTCCAGGCCCAATGGAACACCTTTGATCCGGTCGCAAGGTCAAAAAGAACTGAGTGCTTGGAGAAGGAGGCTTTAAATACCCTCTCTTTCTCACAAGTGTAGCTCGTTGAGGATGGGCGTGGTCTGTGTGAGTAGCGTGCTCCCAGTGCTACTCTCAGTGGGCGTGTCTCTCTCTAGCCAGCATCTGTGGGATAGACAGAGAAGAAAGATGCATGCGCTCGTGCCCTAGATGGTTGTTGTGGCAGTAATGAAGAAAAAATCTCCGTAATGGTTTACATAATAAATAATTCTATGCAATAAAGGAATATTATGCAATAAAAGAATTTGCTGTCTTGTGTGTTACTTAAAGGATAAGGGATAACGAAATAAAGAAATAAAATAAAATAAAGAGTGTATGACTGGGCAGAGGAGCTGACTTGAACCCCTAGTCAGTGCTGTGTGATGGGCGGTGCAGCGCTCAAGTGAGCTATGCTCTAGTATTTGGTAAAGGGGCAAAACACTGGTTATTGGTAGTGTTTAGGCTTCGGATGGAGTAGAGGCATGTATGTTCGGCACAGTCCTTGCTGGATTTGTAGAGGTGGCTGGAGGGGACAAGGGATGATTTCCTTAAGCTATTCCGAGGCAAGAAAATTATTTCTTTAGGCTGTTCCAAGGACTGTTGTCATTTAGGCCCCGGATATGGGTTGGCAGTCTATAGATCCAGCGCTGTTCTTTGGTGAGGAGGTTTTTCTCATTGTCACTGGGGTGGACCGGAATTTGTTCAATTACTGTCCACCGCATATCGTTAGGGGTGTGACCTGTAGTGAGAAAGTGTTCCATGAGTCTGCTGTTGGACTTTTTGCAACGGATCGTGCCTCTGTGTTCTGTGATCCACGTGCGCTCTTTTCTCATTGTCATCGCTATGTATCTGAGTTTATACGGGCACTCAATGAGGTAGATTTGTGGAAATGCAATTGGTATGCTTCAGTTAATGCCATGTCCTTCCTGGTTCCAGGTCTAGGGTCTTGCTGTGCCAGATTGCAGATGCTGCAGTCTCCACAGTGGTAGTGTCCCGTCACTCTAGGCAGGCCCCATGCAGTGTGTAGTGTGGTGCCTGCTGTGCGTTTGTTGGTTCTTGTATTTGTATTTGTATTTATATTTGTATAGTGTATATGTAAAGCGCATACTGTCGCTCCGGAAGGAGCATCCTGGCGCTGAAAAAGTGTATAGTACAGTGCTAGGGAACTAGATAGAGGCCATTACAAAGACATCAGATAGATTGAAAATCCATGTCTTCCGTCAAGCAATTCTTTAGGTTTAGTTCTGCATTGGTAGAGTTCTTGTCCATGGAGACAATCAATTGAGTGTCATCGGCATACGATGTCACAAGTATGCCGTATGACTCTATCAATGCAATGAGGGGGACCATAACAACATTGAACAATAAAGGACTCAAAATAGAGCCTTGTGGGACTCCAGATGGCACCCGTTTTTCCCTAGAACAGAAGGGACCTTCTTGGTTGTGTCAACACCAGTTGGTCCCTCAGGCTGTTGGATTTTTTGTAGGCGAATAGTGGTTGTGACCATTCACGACTGCCTGTGTTTAGGATCCTCCAGCTTTTCTTTATTATGTTGGCCACTTGGTTTGAGATGCGGTTGTAAGTTGTGACACATGTAAGCGGCGGGCTGGCCTCAGTGTGTTCATACACTTCCAGGAGGGTGTCCCGGTTTTGATTTTTAGAGTGTTTCTTTGTCTTGGCAATTATTCTCTTTGGGTAACCACATTGGTGTAAGTTCTGGGCCAGGTCGGCTTTAAGTTTTCTATAGTCCTCTTTGATGCTGCAGTTGCGCCTAATGAGCAGAAATTGCCCGAAGGGCAAGTTTTCCCTGAGGGGGCATGGGTGGAAGCTTCCAAATTGGAGTATTGTGTTCCTTGCCGTTGGTTTGTAAGACGTGGTGGTGGTTAACTTGCCACCTTTTGAGTTGATCATTAGATCAAGGAAAGGTAATTGGTTACTGCTGCTTATGCTCGTGAAACGCAGAAATGGGTCCCGTGTGTGCAGCCAGGTTAGGAATTGGTGTTGCGACTCCTCAGTGCCAGTCCATACCATGAGGATGTCCTTGATGTACCGAAGCTAGAAAACCATTGAGTCTTTGAATGGGTTGTTTGGTGACAGGATGTGTGTGAGTTCCAGGTGGTAGACAGATAGTCCTACCACGCTGGGGGCAAAAATGCTGGCCATCGAGGTACCATTTGTTTGTAGATCGTATGTACCTTCAAATTTGAAATAGTTCTCCTTAATGCGGGTTTGGCGCAATCCAGGACAAACTCCCTGGGTGTTGAATGTTCCCATTGCGATCTTGTCAGCATTTCCTCTAGCACTTTGAGGGTGGCGTCTTGGGGTAAGCTGGTATATAAGCTTTCGATGTCCAGCCCCACCAGTAGTTGTGTGGTGGGATTAAACTCCATATCAGAGATGAGGGATAGGAGTTGTTTAGTAGCCTTAATATATGTAGATGCTGCCTGTACGAGTGGATTAAGGAAAAAGTCACAGAACCTGGAGAGGGGCTCCAAAAGTGAATCAATACCCGACACAATTGGTCGGCCCGGGTGTGGTCTGGCTTCTTTATGAATTTTTGGGACCGTATAAAAATACGGAACTTTAGGGTTTGTTTTACAGAGGAAGGCTGCCTCTTGTTTTGAGATATGGTTGCGGTCCGCAGCTGCTGTCACCAGATTGGTAATGGCGACCTGAAGGTTGGTAGTTGCGTCCCCATTGAGACGTTTGTAGTTATGTGTGTCATCAAGTAGTCTTTGCCACTCTGCTCTGTATGCCTTTTTGTCCTGGATCACTATACCTCCACCTTTATCTGCGGGTTTGATGATGATATGTGCTGCTTAAAGCATGCCTGGTATGTCTGCTAAATACAATAGATTTTGTCTGTGTGAGGGGACCGTAGATGAACTACACCCCTCACATGCGCAATCCACACATCCAGCTCCGGAGTGTTGTATTTAGCAAAAATCAGCCCGCACTCCTCCTGCTCCTATCATCAGGAGACTGAAGAGGATGCTAAGAGGGTTGACCTGCACACTAACCACATTCATGAGAACACAAAACTCGGATTTTCACGAAGTTACACAATTAAATCTTGAGCAGGAGAGGCAAGGGGCAGAAAGTGGTGCCTACCAGGAGGTAGCGCTTCTACCCTTACACCCTGATAAGGAGCAGCTGCTGAAGTGAACTCGAGGGTTAAATATTACAACCGATAATATAGTGAGTGAAGTCATTAGGGAAATAAATGGGTATGTTTGATGTGTACTAACAATGGCCTTTTTGTGCAATGACTGCCTGCCAGAGTTTACATCTGTAAGAGGAACCTCCCTCGAGATGTAAATCCATGTTGCCCCTTGCTGGTTCAATTTGCATTGTCGTTGCCGCAAAGTGGAGCCAATCTGAGGCCCTATTATTTATAGGGTGCACATTCCCTGTTTGCGTCCTGGTGCACCTTGACACAGGTCCGCCGGGAGCAAACAGGGAAAGTGTGCCATGTTACATAGAATGCACTGCCCCCAGGGCAGCCGCAAACTCTTGCTGCCCTGAGAGCAACGCATTAAGGTGAAATATGGATTAGCCAGAAACCAGTCCCAGGATTCTTGTTTCCGGTCCATGGAAGACTCGACAGGTGGGGCTGTACTGTTCCCATGAGGCACAGGGTCAGACTGATTTGCATATGGCCATGTCTGAACTTGGGTGGCGGAGTGAGCTAAAGAATGATGATGGATTAAACCCAGATCATTTGACTGGGGTGAGTGCTTGCAATGTTCAACACTCCGTCCATCATCCCCTTTGTTTTTTTTGCGTAGTTTTGAAGTAGCCACGCTGTTTTACTGTGCAGGCGGCAACCCACTAGCACTTTTAAAGAAAATTAGAGAGTCCCTTGCAGGCGGGTACAGTGTGTGACTGCACCAACCTGCAAGGGAATGTCTCGGGGGTCCACAGGACCACATAGCCCCCATCCAGAGGACTGCTCTCATGGGGCGCACTGTCAGGTCCCCTCCTGACAGCTTCTTTGGTTCTGTGCCAGTTGTCAATAATACGGTGCTGGTGCAGAGGCAAAGGGATTCCCTCAATTGCATGGGGCACGCACCCATGCAAATGAGGGAATGTCCACTTTTGAAAGCCCTCGTGCTGTATGTGCGCCAGTGATTTCAGTATTGCAGAAGGGGCCACACAAGCATTTATGGCCCCTTCTGTAATACCAAAGTGCCCCGATGGCCAAAGAGGGCGCAAACATCTGTTGTGCCCCCGGGGTAATTTTTGCAGTGAAACAAACAGCTCCCTGTCACAGGAGTTGTCGGCCTGCGGGGTCTTACAAAATGACATCCTCCTGGAGGTGAACACTTAACTATTGAGCTCCAGACAGCTCCAGACAG
Source organism: Lissotriton vulgaris (assembly GCF_964263255.1). Taxonomy (NCBI): domain Eukaryota; kingdom Metazoa; phylum Chordata; class Amphibia; order Caudata; family Salamandridae; genus Lissotriton; species Lissotriton vulgaris. The sequence continues at coordinate 1,652,320,851 of NC_141693.1, read as the reverse complement.
CCCTAGCCGAGGTGTCAGGAACGTCTTCCATGTGTGCCATCTGCAAGCTGTCTCAAATACACCAAGCACTGGCAAAGCCAACAGGTCTTGGCTGTGAAAGCTATATGTTTTGGCAATGCTTCTTTGCCTAGAGGGCTTTTCAGGAGGGTGGAGGTATGGGAGGTATCACACAAACCTACTCCCATTGAGTGCTAAATGTGAAATGGAAAAAAATCCTAGTAGAAGGCTTCAACTCATCAAATTAGAACCCTGGATACTTACATGTTCATGGGCGTGGCAAGCCCAAGATTAGAGAGGAAAACCATTGAATCAGAAGCAGCAGGCAGATGGGATAACCTAAACAGCCATTCAGGCATGAAGGTGGGGTTCACGATAGGCCCATTTTAAGCATATGTACAATACTTCCGTCTATAAACAGGTAAAGCTGTCTGTGGTTCTTGCCTAAAAAAGAAGACAGAAAATTTCCAATTAAAATTACCTACCCACTCCAGAGACTACAAAATAATTCAAATGGGATTTTCCCCACAACATATTTAACGTATGTTACACACAAACCACCTAAATTGCCTTACATATTCTTCAAAAAACTGTTCGGATATGCAAACTCTATGCTTCATACCTTCATTTTAACTGAAGGCGCAGGGCTGCCTTTACGCATGATGTAATCCGGCAGGTGGCTTGATTTATGTATGATTGATGGACTGCAATATACAAATACTGTATGATCAACGTGTTATCTTTAACTAAGTCACTGTGCCCTGGGAAAAGGCATGCATTATACATTTCAATACACTGGCGGTTGACCGACTAATGTGTGAGGTGCATAACAGTAAATGCACAGACTTCCATAATTCACTTGAAGACGATTCACTTCACAACCAGTTTGGCATTTAAATGAAGAATGTTTTTCTCACCACTTGTGCTTATCTGGTCCTTTCACCCACGATCCACGTACTCCAAGTAAATTGATTTTATTATTGCACTGTCATTTTGAATGCCTTACTTGACACAGCAGTTTGTTCTCATTCATCAGGTCTGGTTTTTACAGTTCAGCTGTCGCCTGAACTTATTATAAGAAGCACTTCTGGGAGAGGGGCTTGTTTGCGCCTACAGGCTGATTTCCTTAAGTTCTGCATTTGATTGGAAAGACATGTGCCTCCACTGAAAAAAGGATGTGAACATTGAATTTTTTTGCCTTGTGAGAAACGTTATGCTTAGTACAGCATGAATCAGCTGATGAGTTTATCATGATGATCTATCAAAGTCAGGCGCCGGCCTTATTTATTTTGCATATCTTATGTTAAAGCCAATAAGCCTTTATGGTTAGATAGATACTGCACTGTGTTACAAGATGTAAACTACCTTTTTTTTTATTTATTTTTTTACATGTAATATCACAAATTAACATAGTAGGCAAGAATTTTGATGTTGATTACCCCTCTGACAAAATAATAAGGGGCAAATTTACCAGGGCATTGTGCCACAGGAACGTCCCGTTTAATGACGTTCTTATGACACAAGGCAATGCTCCATATTTCAAAGGTAGGGTTAAATTACTTAACTTGGCTTAATGTCACCTTGTAAATATGCCCTTTTCTGCATCAGTCTGCTGCGGCAAACTAGTGGTCAATGGGTGTTGCTGTGGGTGTTCCATCGCAACACCAATTGCTTTTTTGACACTGCCCCTTATTTACAAGGGTGCCATAAACATGGGGCATGCAACACAAAAAGATGATGGACAGAATGATGAACATTGTCAATCATTCACCCGAGTCACAGATCTGGGTTTAATCCATTGATATTTTGCTCACCACACCACCCTATTTCAGACATAGCCATATGCAAATCAGTCTTGACCCTGTGCCTCATGGGAACAGTCCAGACCAAACTGCCAAGCTGTCTTCCCTGGACAGGAATCAAGCATCCTAGGACCGGTTTTGGGCTTTCAGCCCTCATCAGCCATGATAGCTCGACTCAGGGCTGGACTGGCCGTAGCGGGCACTGGTGTGTCGCATGGGTGGGGGGCCGGCTTTGGGCCCCTGTGGGCCGTTTTTTTTACAGGGTCGTTTTCGGCCCTGTAACAAAATTGACAGAAAACCGGCCCTCGCAAAGTGTTTTGTGGCACTCAAAACCCCCCAGAAGACGTGGGCCGGCCGAACACTTTGCCAGGGCCGGTTTTGTTTCCCAGTCTGGCCCTGGCTTGACTTCAGTGGCGTAGTGAGCAGGGGACCCATGTCTGGGCATACCCTTCCCACTTAGGGTGCAAAATGCAACACAAAAAGATGATGGACGGAATGTTGAACATTGTCAAACATTCACCCCCATTCACAGATCTGGGTTTAAACCATCATTATTTTGCTCACCAAACCGCCGCAGTTCAGACATAGCCATAAGCAAATCAGTCTTGACCTTGTGCCTCATTGGAACAGTCCAGACCGAACTGCCAAGCCATGTCTTCCTTGTACCGGAATCAAGCATCGTAGGACCGGTTTCGGGCTTTAAGCTGTCATCAGCCAGGATAGCATGACTCCAGTGGCGTAGTGAGCACGGGACCCACGTCTGGGCATACCCTTCCCACTTAGGGTGAAAAATGCAACACAAAAAGATGATGGACGGAATGTTGAACATTGTCAATTATTCACCCCCAGTTACAGATCTGGGTTTAATCCACAGTTATTTTGCTTACCACGCCACCCTAGTTCAGACAAAGCCAGATGCTAATCAGTCTTGACTCTGTGGCTCATGGTAACAATTCAGACAGAACTGCCAGGCCATGTCTTCCCTGGACTGGAATCAAGCATCCTAGGACCGGTTTCGGGCTTTCAGCCCTCATCAGCCAGGATAGCTTGCCTCCAGTGGCGTAGTGAGCACGGGACCCACGTCTGAGCATACTCTTCCCACTTAGAGTGAAAAATGCAACACAAATAGATGATGGACGGAATTTGAACATTGTCAAACATTCACCCCCAGTCACAGATCTGGGTTTAATCCATCGTAATTTTGTTCGCCACACCCCCCGATTCAGACAAAGCCATATAAAACTCAGTCTTGACCCTGTGCCTCATGGGAACAATCCAAACCGAACTGCCAAGCGATGTCTTCCCTGGACTGGAATCAAGGATCCTAGGACCGGTTTGGGGCTTTCATCCCTCATCAGCCAGGATAGCTTGACTCCAGTGCCGTAGTGAGCACGGGACCCACGTCTGGGCATACCCTTCCCACTTAGGGTGAAAAATGCAACACAAAAAGATGATAGACGAAATGCTGAACATTGTCAAACATTCACCCCCAGTCACAGATCTGGGTTTAATCCATCAGTATTTTGCTCACCACGCCACCCCAGTTCGACATAGCCATATGCAAATCAGTCTTGACCCTGTACCTCATGGGAACAGTCCAGACTTAACTGCCAAGCCATGTCTTCCCTGGACCGGAATCAAGCATCTTAGGACCTGTTTTGGGCTTTCAGCCCTCATTAGCGAGGATAGCTTGACTCCAGTGGCGTAGTGAGCACGGAACCCACGACTGGGCATACCCTTCCCACTTAGGGTGAAAAATGCAACACATTGGTGAGCAAAAAAACAATGGATTTAGGCCCAGATCTCTGTACTGGGGTGAATAATTTACATTGTTCGGCATTCTGTCCATCAACTGTTGTTTTTGCATTTGTCAACCTGAGTGGGACGGGTATGCTCAGACGTGAGTTCCCTGCTCTCCATGCCACTGGAATAAAGCTTTCCTGGCTAATGAGGGCTGAAAGGCCGAAACGGGTCCTAAGATCCTTATTTCCAATCCAGGGAGGACCTGGCTTGGTAGCTGGGGCTGGACTGTTCCCAGGGGGCACAGGGTCAAGACTGATTTGCATATGGCTGGGTTCAAACTGGAATGGCATGGTGAGCAAAAAAACGATTGATTTAGGTCCAGATCTCTGTACTTGGGTGAATGTATGACATTGTTCTGCATTCTGTCCATTAATGTTGTTTTTGCATAAACATGGGGCAGCGCCAACAATAAGACCAGGAAAAGCCTGGTTTTAAACAGGAACACATAATGTACATAATCAATCATTAAAAAAATACGTTTTGCAACTTCTAAATGTGCTCTATTCTGCAGCACAAATAGAAGTTACAAATTGCCATTAGTGATTGTTTATAGGCAGTAAGGGTCACTTCCTGAACATGAACAATCACTCCCTGCAAGGCAGGCACCCTTGCACTATGGTGCAGGGTTGCCTGCGTTCAGTGCGTTGGTGCTAGACTGCTAAATTAAGAACCAGTGCTTGGGGAAATGCAGGGGTACACAACATTTTTGTAAATAATTGCTGCATTTTAAAACTGCAGGAGCACAGCTTTAGCAATTTTGGCTTAACACTGACAGTTGTTTGTAAATATCACCCTATATGCTTCCATTATTGAGTATTAGAACATTACGTCATCAGTACACCACAACTATTCACTCTCAACTCACTCACATACATAAATACATACTCAAAAACACAGAAAAATTGAATACCACAAAGTAAATATTATATATCATGTTATCCCAACATTATGCTTAAAAATCTTTAAAATCACATCTAAATATAAAGACAAATATATATACCACATATAACAAAAACAAGGAAGATTCATCTGAGACTAAAAGAATCCCTCTTCAAATATGTACACCTTTACTATATGTATCACTTTGTGTCCACGCATTTTAATTAATACCATGTAAGGACATGCAGTGTCCGTATATATTGTCTTCAGATTTCGTCCATGCGTTTCAGTGGAGATAACGATATATGTCACCTTCTTTAGGACTAATACATGAATATCTCCTCCCTCTGTTACAATAAGAAACTTGACATAACATCTATGAGAGAGCGAAAAAACATATTTAGTGACAAACATGAACAATCACAAAAATGTAAACAATTCATAACCTAATACTAAAACATGACAACTGCCATGCTAACACCCAAACATCCACATAAATTCCACAAACACAATTCTTCTTTGTCATTGTAAATTAATTCTAAAACTATCATAACACTTTAAAATATTAAATAAATACTTTTAGAATAAAAAACCATATACATTTGTCAAATAGCATTAGGATTCATTGCCAATAAACATTTGTATCTTTGTGATACTACATTTAACATGCTGGTATTTAAATACCCTTGCAATACAGGCACACATTGAAAGGCAGTCACTAAGCACCCATGGCTCAGGAGACATCCTCTGCCGTGATCACTCATCCAAAGTTGATAAATATTAACTAACAAATGAGCAACTGACAATCAACTTCACACCAAAGTGTATAAGTGCTGAAAACCCACAGGTCTGCTACGTTGAGTGCCTAAAATGAGGGACTCTATAGATGCCTAAAAAAATGTATGGCACCCCTGTCTGGAGTGACATATCATCACTCCACTCTCCTGGTCTCATCTCAGTGTTCGCTGGGGTATAAAAGAAAATGATATGCCAAAAGTTGGACACTGTATTTGTAAGGGTGTGAATATTGTGAGTTCCTCCAGTTGGTAAACCCTCAATTCTGGGGAATGTCCCCAAGCCTGTGAGGTCAACACATTCCTTAATATGCTTATGTTTGACCAAATATACCCAAACTCTTTCCGACCCACCTCAAACTAACATTTTAGCTTTATCTTGTGGTGCACTAGTTGTCTCGCAATTTGATAAAAGTGGTTTACTCCTCAATCCAGTACATCTGTAATGTCAAGGTCCTAAGTACTAATAACGTACCATATAAGGTAAAAAATCACCACAAAACACAAGTATTAAAATATCTTATTATAATGCACAAAATACCCAAATCTAAATGCTAGTTAGGCAAATAGAAAGAATGAATGAAACTAGATCTTATAAAGTGCGGACTTAGCCCAAGGGCATCAAGAAGCTCAAGCAGACTATACGTAATGGAGGCAGAGAGCGTTAAGCTGCAGACTGAGTGAAGAGCCATGTCTTCAGAGCTTTACGAAACAGTAAGTGAGAAGAAAGGCCGGAAAGATCATGAGGAAGGGGGTTCCAAAGTTTGGCGGCAACCGTAGAAAAGGCACGGCCTCCCCACCTAACCTTGCTGAACCTTGGCACTGTAAGCAAGTTCTTATCAGCCGACCTAAGATTTCTAGAGGGATTATAACAATGTAAAAGTGTCTTAATACCATCTGGACCAAAACCGAAAAAAGCCTTATGAACTAAGCATACGTTTTTTAAAAGAATCCTGCGGTCAATGGGAAGCCAAAGTAACGCCCTAAGAGAGGGGGAGATGGAATGAAATTTAGGTAGGTTCATCACCAGATGGCCCCAGCGTTCTGCACCAGCTGCAGCCGCTGAGTCAGACCTCTGTTAATGCCCAAATAAAGGGCATTACAGTAATCAAGTCTGGACGTCACAAGTGCGGCCACAGCTTGTTTACAGGAATCCAATGAAAGATAACATGAGATTTTCTTTAAAGTTCTGATTATCCAGAAACAGGTGGAAACTGTCCTACTCACCTGCCTATTCATGGTGAGAAAGTTGTCCACCCGAATGCCAAGATTTTTTCCAAGTGAGACAGGGCAGGGACAGTCGCCCAACGAATCTGGCCACCAGTCGCTGGACCAAATGTTCAAACTACTTTAAAAAATCAACACCTCAGTCTTCTCCCCGCTTAATTTAAGAAAGTTTGAACTCATCCAGGAAGCAACTGCTTCCATGCAGAGCCTTAAGTTGGTAACATCATCTCTGATATTAAGGGTAATACATACCATAATTTGAGTATCATCCGCATATGATCAATCCTCCAATCCAAACGATCCTACAACTTTGGCGAGCGGGGCCACATAAATGTTAACAAGCATCGGACTCAGGGAGGAGCCCTGAGGGACGCCACACACCATAGTCTTGGGGGCAGAGAAAAAAGGTCCAAGGTTCACCATCTCAGTCCGATCATTCAGAAAGGACGCAAGAAGCCCCAGCTCTGAACCCCCGATCTCTATCTCCCTAAGGCGCTCTACTAGCCTCACAGGGGACAGGGTATCGAAGGCTGCTGTGAGGTCAAGAAGAATAAGCAGGATAGTGTGGCCTGCATCCACCTGCATACGGATGTTATTGAAAACAACCGTAAGGGCCGTCTACCATACTAGGCAGGCTTCTAAAGCTGTGTTGTGAATCATCCAGCAATTGATGATCACTGAGATAGAAAGGGAGGTGAAAATTGAGATGCCTTTCAAGGATGTTGGCCGGGACGGGGAGCAACGATATCGGACGATAATTCTTAAGCTCCACCGGATCAAGGGAAGGCTTCTTCAACACCGTCTTTACCACTGCTGTCTTCCAGGACAAAGGATAGTGTCCTTCAGAGATAGACAGATTCAGAACAGCAGTAAAATGTGGTGTAATAACATCTTGACAGCGTTTTAATATCTTAAGAGGGCACCGATATAAAGGAGAACCCGATTTAACACCTTCAAGCAATCTGTCTGTATCTTCGTGCGCTAATAATGGAAAAGTAAGGAGGCAGGGAGAGTCTCAGAGGACGCCAATTCCTCTATTACTGCAATCAAAGACGTGGACTGTCCTACATTGGCAACTTCAAGAGCCAGATAGATATTTCTAATCTTACTGGTGAAGAAATCTGAGATTTTGTCACAAAATGACTGTGAGACGTCCACGGTATGAGTTGTTGTCGGGACAGTGAGGGAACTAATAACCTTAAACAGTTCCCTAGAGGATTTAGACGAATCCATCATCTTTGAATAATTAAACCTTTTTTCTTCCATAATAGTTTCCTTGTAATGTTTCAGAGAAATCTCATGGAGTTCCCTGTATGCAGGATCTAACTTTGAATGCCATAACCTTTCTTGTCTACGGCAGATTAATCTCAGTTTTCTAAGTTTCTCCGAGAACAAAGGAGCGGAAGGTTTACGTCTAGCCGAGTAGTGTTTCCTAACTGGAGCCAGATTGTCCAAAGCATCTGACAATTTTTGGGGCAACTCCATAGCACCCTGATTAACATCATGATGCCTAGAGGGAGGGTAGTTGTCTAATACGCCAGTTAGGGCCTCATTAGTTATAGGGCTATGGTTTCTTCTTTCCACCCAATGATTATGCTCTGAAGTAATTTTACCGGATGAACTACTGCGTAAATAGAGAGATACCGCAAAATTATCCGACCATGTCAGAGGAACAGGGTCTCCCACACTGACTGGAGGGTCATTGGAAAAAATCCCATCAATGGTGTGACCCGCTACGTGCGTGGGACTCCTGACCAATTGAGGACAGCTCCAGCCATTAAAAATTTCAATGAGGGATTGAGTGTCCCTACAGAGAGAGTTGTCTAAGTGAAAGTTAAAATCACCAAGGGAAGTAAAATTCAGTCTATCTAGAAAAGGTTCCCCAAGGTTACTACATTTCTGGCCAAAGACCGTCCTGGATCCCGGGGGCCTATAGCAGAGAACACCGGAAAAAACTTTCAGTGGGAAGGGAAGTAATAGAAAAATAAAGAACTTCAACGTGGTCCGATGGAGCGGAAAGCTGCTGTGTACGGCAGACCAAACCGTCCTTATAGAGGACAGCCAGACCTCCGCCTCGTCGGCCAGTCCTGTCACATCTGGCAAAGTGATAGCCAGTCAGAATAGCCTCATCAAGATCTAGCCCTGAAGAGTCCGAGGCCCAGGTTTGGGTGATAAAGACCCAATCTGGGTTCCTGAAGGACACAAAGTCTTCAAATGCCATTCTATTCTTAATCAAAGATCTAGTGTTAATGAGATAGACCAACATTGTGCAGTCATGGCTTTGAGAATGCGTGGGTGGCGCCAAAACTACATTATTGACCAGCAACCTGCACTGAGTGCAGATTAGACACTTTCTGTCGACTAACAACTCGGGGTCAATAGTATGGAGGCAAGGAGACATTACTGGGCATAAGTCCAGAAGTTTCTCTCTTGAATGGAGTATAAAGGGAGCAGCATCTCTGGCCACTGGGGCGAACTTGGCGTGGACGGGCGCAGACAGGCTTGCCTTTGGCACGCCCGCTGCGCGCGTCCACTGCACGCTCAAATCTGCATCCGTTTTTAAAGGGAGGGGAGGCGACTAGAGCGCCAACCTCCACTGGACCGGAAGTTGTCTCCCTCCACACAATTGGGATCAAGGAACCCACGGTGGAACGGGGAGTGCAACCGGTACAATTGAAACAGCTTACCTTCATGGCGCCAGATTTAGATCTTGGTGGATCTGGTCCTGCGTCACTTTTCAGTCGGTTCTGTGCCCGCCTACTAGGTGGTACGCCCGCTCAATTTAGATACTGGCAGGTCTATGGACCATAGTCAATTTGAGGGCCGCTGTCTCGTCCAGAATTTTACACCCACATCGACAGCACAGTTAAGGAAAGGTAAGAGACAAATTTGAAAGGAGTAAAGGTAGGACGGTAGAGGGAGCTAGAGTGGGTGATGTGGTTTTGTCTGTATGTCTGGCAGTTGCATGTGACTCTGGTGTGTTGTGTATGTTGGATGTGTGTTGATTACCTGGTGTTTGGGCTTCTGGTGAGTGTGTGTGTTTGTTTTTGATTGGTGTTGTTTTGTGTGTAGGTGTGCTTTTGTGTGAATGTGTTGGTGTTGATGAGTGTGTTGTTGCAGTGGTAGGTGTGGTTGTGGTGCTTGTATCTGTATGTATGACAGATGCATGTGGGTCTGGTGTGTGTTGTTTGACTGGTGTTTGGTATTCTGGTGAATGTGTGTGTCAGCTTTTGGTTGGTGTTGTTCTGTTTGTAGGTATTCTTTTATGTGAGTGTGTTGGATCTTGTTAGACATGTGGTTTCTGGCTGGCTGGGACTCACCAAAGCCAGGCAGAATATACCATCATAGACAGGATGAGTATGATACACTCATCCTATAACTTGTGCTCACCCTTGGGTAGCTTGGCACAGAGCAGTCAGGCTAATCCTCACGGTCAAAGTGTAAAGTGCTGGCACAACACAACCCTTGAAACACACTAAGTACACTACAAAAAGAGACTCCACACAATTGGTATAAAACACTGGTCTTTGTATTACACACATTTTGAAATCAACATGACATAAACATTGTATATATACTTGACAGATATATGCATTTGTAAAACTCTCCCATTAGCAGCAGAACAGCATCAACTTATATTTGCACTATTCAGAGGTGCTCATAAAACCCAAAATTTACCATGTTGCATACCCCATAGTGTTGCAATGATCAAGAAATCACAGATTTTGCTCATGATCCAGCCCCTCAGTCACCAGCACCTGCCAATGATACACGTTCCTCCTGCTGGCGACACTTTGATTACAATTATCGAGATCATCTTGAGGGAAGGGAAACAGTTACTGGGTTTCGTTCCACTAGATTAGGCCTTCAGGCAGCCAGCAGCACCTTCACAAGTGTGAGATCATTATACCATCCATACGAAAAAGACTTTGACACCAAAACTGGTGTGCTTCCTAATTTTAGAAATGTTTCTCCTCTGGTGGAGGTGCAAGCTGCAGCTTCTCCAGGTAGCCAGGAATTGGTGCCCACAAGGCACAAAGAGACCCCTTGGGTCCAGTCACAATTTTCTTCACAACAGAGTACCTTGCGGTGTGAGTCCGGGTAGAGGGAGCCAGTGACCTCGGACTGAGGCCTTGATGTCACGCACTGACATTTAGACATTTTAGACATTTTTTTTTACTTCTTGGTACAGTTAGTTAAAACCATTGAAATTGGGGGGGGGGGCTCCAAAACAACCTTACATTCTTGGGAGCAGTGGCCAATCTTGCCATCACATTTAAAGATCATTATTCAAACAAGGCAATCTTACACAGTGGCCTTACTGCAAATAAAAGCGTTAAAATCAGAAATAAAATGAAGAAAGTGACTTGGTGTAGTAGTAAAACACTGGGACATACTATAAAATAGTCAGTAATGAGTTTTTGAGGGGCAGAGTCCAGATTGGGAAGGGCTATACTAGGAAAGAGTAGGTCTTCCAGGAATCTCACGTACTTTCCGCACATTGTGAAGTAGTGTGGCTCACTGGTTAGAGGCGGCAGACCCGAGAGCAGAGGACGGCCCGGGACCAGGATTCGATTCCCGGCGCGGCAGGTTTCTGGACCAGGGTCAGCGGACTCGATAATTCTCTCGCCTCGGTGCCCACTCTGATCAGCGATCACACTCGGCAACTCTGGGCATTAGCTTGCCTCATCTTCACTAACGGCCCCACCAGACCGCCGGGGATGCCTGGTCTCACCCTGGAGATACCCATTAAGGGACCATCTCTCAGGGAAGCCAGGAAGGGTTTCACAGCGGTCGAAGCGCCTTGGGACCCTACGGGTAAGTAGTGCGCTATATAAATGCCAATACATTTACATACATTTACATTGCAAGCGTGTGAGTGTCTGTTCGTGTGAAGCAAAGTGCAGATGCCTCCAAGCATGTTTAAATGCCCCTTTTCTGGTATAATGGCTCCAGGAGAACTCCTCTGGAGGCATCTAAGGAAGGTCAGCAGCAGACAAGATGGAGCCCTGATTCAGACATGTAGTTGCACAGTCTGCAATCCCCCTCCTCTCCACGTATGGCCATTCAGTGAAAATCCATGGCTCGCAGGCCTAGAAGGCACATGAACATAATATTCCTATGAGCCAGGTAGTTTAAGCTATCTGAAAGATATGGTTGTGATAACCCTGGGAGGTAAAGTTCCAAAAGGTCAAGGCAGCAGACCAGGTCAAGCACTACTAGTTCTGTTGTTCTAAATTCTGGGTGGTGCAAACTTCTTCCTACACCTGCTACCAATAGGTGTATGAGTCAAAGATACAAAAACAGAAAGTGGAAGGTGCACACAATTAGAGTCCAAAGGAAGAATAGTATATTGTATATCTTCTTCTTTATTTAGCAATTTTTGTCAAATACAGGCACAGCCAACGCGTTTCGTTCCATTAGCCTTGTGGAACTTCGTCAGGGCAAATTGGTTCAATTTGAAGTTGTCAACCTATTTGGTCCCACCGTGTGGATCGAACAGCAAATGGCAATAGCTCTTCAAAGGTATATAGCCTTCGTATATTAAGAAATGGTGTTCACATCAGATACGAATAAGTCAGCCCAGTGGATATCCCAGTAATAAATTCAGCACTTTTCTGGGTATTGAAGAAATTCAAGGACTTGGTACAATAATTGTTCAAAGTCAACCGAACGTTCGCCGTGGAATCTAATAGTTCCCAGGCGAAATTTCTTTTTTCTCTTTCTAATGTCCAACTCCAGTATGGGCATAGAGTGAAGCTGTAGGGGACACCGGTCTGCAGTGGAACGCGGTGTTCGTGGTAGTAACCACCGAGCACCTGTAGTCGGGTGCTCAATCTCCGTGGTCTGGCTCGTAGCGGCGTCCAGGTAGTTTAAGCTATCTGAAAGATATGGTTGTGATAACCCTGGGAGGTATGATTCATTCAGAGCAAACAACAAAGTAGACAATTGTAATGCCCGAAAATCCAGCTGGTAGGAGATTTGTCTTGCCTGCTTGATTATGGCACTGTTCCAAACTGCGCAGGGAATAGAGTCTGCTTTTAGTGTGGATTCATCAATTTGTAGGGATCTTATGGCCTTTACAATTTGTCAATCCCATGGATTCCCATTACTGGCGAGGATTTCTTTTAGGCGGGCTTTAAGGGTGTTGCCCAGAGCTTTTAGTACCCTTATATAGCACTTAAAGGTGTCTGCGTTACATGAAAGAAATTGTCTTGTGAGGCCTGGTTCAAGTCATAATCTTGCTCTACGTGTATATTTTGGGAGTCAAAAGGTTTGTTTGTAGGTTGTGTTCTGGGCATAGTCTACACATCCTTGCTTCAGGCCGTCTGAGGTGGAAATATTTGCAGAAACAGTCGAGGGGCCTGTTCTGATTTGCACCCATGTGTTCTTGTGCAAGAAAAAGTGGGCTCCAAGCAAATCCCCTTGGATCCCTCACACGTCTAATTTCCACCAGAGAGTGTTGCGAGATACTTTCTTGAAGGCGGCACTATAATCTATGAAGCAGCAAAAGAGGGAAAGATGATATTTTTGGTCTGCTTGGTGGCTCAGAAAAGCTAGAGTGGTGATGTTATCAATTGTGGAGGCAGAAGCACGAAATCCAGTTCGGAAGTATGATAAGATGTTATTTTCCGCAACTCTTCTAATGACTTGAGAAGACCCAGAGCATAGACCTTAGCCTCAAGATCTTAAAAGGCTACGAGTCGGTAGTTGGGAGGAAGAGAGGGATCTCCTTTTTTAAGAACTGGGCATAAAGTTGAGCCAATCCATGAATCGGTTATCTCTAATGAATGCGTGATTGTACAGGGTGGTTAACAGCTTGGCCCAGTCTTTGAGAGCACATTTGAATCGGTAAATGGAAGGCCATTGGGCCCCAGGTGCACCATCATTTTTCATATTTTTCAGAAACCTGCTAACCAGCACAGGGGTGGTCAGCTCATTGGTGTCCATTGGCATGTTATCAAAGGACACCCTATTTTCGACTTCAGTGGAGCTGGGGCTTTTGCTGCTGTATTGCCATGCCATGACCAGGCCACTTCAGACACAACATTCCCCCTGCTCTTGTTGGAGGAGCAAAGTTTGTTAATGTGGTTGCAGAAGTGGGTCAAACTGTTTCCTTTTAACAATACATGTATTGTTAGCCACTCCCTCTGTTGTTTGAATTTCTTAGCTTCCCATATTGATTTTTTGTATAGTTTGTATAAAAAGGCCATATTTTTTGTGAAGAGCGCTGCAGCTTTGTGTTTATGCAAGTGCACATCCCTCCTTAGGCCCCTTCTTGCGTTAACTGTAGCCGTGTTGAGAGGCTGCCGTGGGGGAGGTCTGGTGTATCTATCATGGGCTCTGGATCCTGTTAAGAGGTCTCTAAATTTGGTTATTGCGGTGTTACACCTATGATGGTAGTCAGTGGGGAGGTAGGTCATGAAATTCAGGGTTATTTCCTTAAGCCAATTGCCCACATTACCGAGGCCTGAGGAATCCCATTTAATTCTTTTGGAAGGAGTATGGAATTCAGTCAACATTAAATCCCCCACTTCTGTAACTTTGGCAGCAACAGTAGCTTGTAGGTCCATTATTGCAGTCAGGGGGTTATGGTTGCTTTCTGTGTGAAAGGGAATCTCCAGTTTGACTAATTGGCTTGCCAAAGGTGTTGATAAGAAGATGTAATCAATAGTTGAGAGGTTCTTATATGTTGCGGGAGATGTACACAATCATCTTGGGAAAATATATTTTGCTTTGTGGAGCGTAAATGGCAGTTGAATAGTAGGGTGTTCCTAGCTTCTTGCTGTTTAGTTTTAGTGGCTGGGTGATCATTGGATCGGAAGCCCCTGTTGTTAAAGTCACCTAGTAGCAGGACTTCAGAAGAGGAAACTCAAGTAGGAGATCCTGCAGTGCTTAATCAAAAGAGATGTTGCGGATAGCTTTGATGTATTAGTTGTGTTATGGTAGTAATTGATTAGGAGAAGAAGGAAGTCCATTGTTTGGGTTCAAAATCCTGTGAGTGGTAGAATTTGCCAAGCCAGGAAGTTTCGGTAGAGGGGAGTGGCCGGGCTCTTACAAGAGTGTTTAATGAAAATGGAAAGACCCACAAAAAGCCATCTAAAAAGATTAGGCCAGGATGCCGATTGAAAAAGTTCATAGTAGCCGTAGAGAACTGATGGAGATAAAGATCAAGTCTCTTGTAAGCATATGATATCACTTTTGCTCAGATAGTCCATGGTTGATTTGGATGAGAATGTTGACTTAAACCCCGCCACGTTACAGAAAGTAATGTTCAGTTTAGGGTCTGCCAACTTAGGTGAACCGTGAAGGGGGATTGGAAGAATCCTGCTAGGAGAGGTACACTGACTGGTCTCTATGAGGGAACCCATGGCAGCTCTGACTGTTGAGGAAGTCTGTGGGGTTCACCAAACAGTGATTATTGTTGTATGAAAGTTGTCAGCTTTTGAGGTGCCTGGCAGCCAATCGTGGGTTGGACCCCATGTCCCTTTGAGAACACTTATATGAGACCTTACTAAGTCTTGATGGAGAAGAGCTTACGTGTATTTTTGTTGAGGAGGAAACCAGAGTTCGATGCCCCAGTCTACAGAGGACCTGGCTTCTCTGAGAATAGAGTCCCTTAAAGTCTTCATGACCATGTTGTAATGGTTGCTTCCAAAGCCCCTTTGCCCGGTTTAAGGGCAAACTTTACTGCTGTTAAGTCAGGGGAAGTTATCCCCATAAGTGCCGGGAAGTGTTTGAATAGACGTAAGGGATTATATCTGTTGAGAATATCATGTGGGCCTGAAAGGGTGTAATACGGATAAAAACAAGTTCTACATGATTATCAGGACCTTGATGATTCTTCCTCCCCAGAGTCATCAAGTTGGAGTGGAGGGGCATTATAGTGAATAGATGTGACCTCAAGATGCAAACAATTTACCTGTCTGTGACCTGTAGGCTTTGAGGCTGTTCGGGCGGTAACATTTGAGGTTGAAAGGCCTGAAGGACTTTAGTGGAGTTGCCTTTTGACTGTGGCAAGAAAGGGCCCAACAGGCCACCGGTGGTTGTGACATGTGAAGCAGCAGTGTTATTACTTGCATTTCTCTTACACTTACTGGGTCCACTCCGTATATTTGAGGCACCCCTCAGAGACTGTGCGAGGATGTCTTGAGGGATTGAACTTTGAAATTGTGGGGGTTCCTCCCTAAATTGAGTGGGTAAGGTACTGGTCTTAGCATTAGTAGAATACTTTTCCAAGACACTGGGGTCAATTGCTTTGACTTTGGAACTTCCTGAGTGATTGTCAAAAGGTTGTTGAGGCAGCATTGTTGTTAGTGAAGACCTCCTTAAAGTCAGCGATTTCTGTTTTTGGTTTTGAGTCCTGATTAAAGATAGGAAATGAATTGCCCTCCTCTCTTCTGGTGCTGGCAAAGTGAATGCCCACTCCCCTGCAAGCCCAGATCTCCGTTTTTGTGAGACTCTGTTTTTTATTTTGTTTCTCTGAGTTTCTTTTTATCTCTTCTGGATGTTGTTGATTTTGTTGGGAGATGGATGGACGATTGGTGGACACTTGGTGGAGCTCGGTCAAAATTTCCTGGCTGAGTAATGGCCGATGGAGACGAAATGGGCATTGGGGTATGAGTACTAAGTGGCGTAAGTCTGGGTTTGGGTCACTAGAGCCCGTTGCCTGAAAATTGGAGGAGGTTGACTTATTGAGTCCTGGTTCCAGAGGGAGAGAGGTAGTGCCTCTGGGAGATGCCAATATATCATTAGTTATGGAGCACGATGACTGTTATGAGGGGGATCCAATTTGAACATTTTGGGTGAGTTTGCTATAACCATGAGTGTGGATCTTCACGATATCCAGAAGCGAGTGTAGAATTTCTAGGAGAGATAAAAGTTTGTTAATTACGGGAGAGCAGGAACATGTATTGATGGCATCTGGAAGCCTAATGATCCTTTTGATTGTACTTAGCCTAGAGCCCAAATCGGCTAAGGTTGAGGCCTTGAAGGTCAATTGTTTGTGATTGCCATAATAGAATGGTGGCAATAGAGTCTTGTTTTACATTTAGGGTTGTCGGTGAGATCGATTCCATAAATAAATCCTATCCTGGGCTGGGCTGTGAAAATGATGGTGGGCCTCCATCTTGTGACCCGGTGTTTGGGCTAGTTTGGCCTCAATTCAACCTTCTAGAGAGGCTAGGAACCTGTCAGATAGATTTTTAGGTTCAAAGGGGTTTTGGCAATTTGGCCTCTTTTTTGGCATCGGGGAGTCAGTTAGCTCATTTCAATGGTCACCCAGGTTACAGCGCAACTTGGACTCAGATGGGGTATGGGCTGCTACATGATCACCCCAGCATTCATGGAGGATTGAATAGCAGATGTACTGCTTTCTTGGACTTGAGCTTGAAAGTTGACTGAAGTAAGTTAGTAAGTAAGTATTGCAGAGCTGGGGGAGTGAGCTCCCAATGTGTAAAGGGCAGTGTCCAGGGTCATAGTGGACCCTCCATGAGATAGCCAAGGCCGATGAAGAAATTCCAGTGTTACCTGGAACTTGGGTGAGCAGGGTCGGGGATAAACAGAGGGTGACCCGACGATGGGGCTGGGTGTGGGAGGCTGTACGTTGGACTGTGCTTCTGGCCCAGGTTGCGGGATGGCAGATGGAAGTGAGCAGTTCCGGGTCTGAGATTGGAATGAAACCCTGCTGAAAAATTCACTGATCTGCGCTTGTGAAGTTTGGCATCCTAGTAAAGATGGATCTCGCTGCTGCTGTTGGGGCTCCCCGGGCAGATCCGGTATGGTGTTGGCTCAGACAGTGGTACCTTTTCTTCAGGGAAGTTTCCTTGTTTGCTTATCAGTGTGGCCTTCCATGCACCATCCGGCTTTTTTTCCCAATAAGTTTGAGCTGATGTTGAGGATTTCTGCTTGGCTGCTTGCAATATACAGCGGGCTATGACAAACAAGAAACCTTCTCAATGATCCCCTGCTTATCCTTATGGCTTGGACCGATTCACATGCGCAGGTACAGGACCTGTGAATGCCCTTGGCAGAGCTCGCAAAATCCCGGAACTGTCACAGTGCTTGGATGAACCAATAACACAGGGCATCACACATAGAGCACTGAAGGATTAGAAGTATTGAAGGTATGTTGGGGAGGATTGGGACTGAGGTCGGGTGCACTGACGGAGAAACAGTCACTACAACGCTGGCATCACATCACAATGCCCTTACAACGTGGTCGTTAAAACGACCACGTTGTTACCACGCACTGCCATTACTACGCAAGCCATTACATAGGTTGCAGTAGTTGGCATGCTAACATTAGAAATAGTATAGTTTACTATTCCAACACCTTCCTTACTGTTACGTAGACTAGAGTTGGAATAGTAAATTACAAATGTCTAATGTCAGCACACGATCTACTGCAAGTCAATGTAATGACTTGCATAGTAATGGCTTTGCGTGGTAATAATGTGGTCATTGTAATGACTGGGTTGCCATGGAATGCATTGTGATTACTCATGTTGTAACGAGTCATATTTGCACTGACATCACCAACAGCCCTCCACGCAGCACATAGCCCTCCTGTGCTGCTCTGGCAGTAGGAGAGATAGGCGGACCGCTCCCTTAAGAAGAGAAGAGCAAACAGGAGGGATGAGGTGTGAATATAGACAGAGCGGGGCGCGGGCACAGTAGTGCAGGCAGGGGTGAGGCGGTCCTCACATTAATGCAAGCCACCCTAACCTAGTGTCAGACGCTTCCTGCATGAACGGGAGTAAACAGCGGCACTAGCCAGGTCACCGCCTGTGCTCCCCTACTGGTCCCCATACAACTGCTCACTCACCTTTCTTACCACGGGCCGCATGCAGCTAGACTTAGCTTGCTACCACAGTGAGCTGCGCACTGTCATTTCCAATTTCGACTCCTCCTTTCAATTGAACCCTGCTCATGCACAGTTGTCCTTCTGATCTGGAGGTCAGAGACAGTCAGGTCCTGCGGACTCAGAAAAACTTCCCCCAACATCCCTCAGCCACCATAAGCTACAAAGTGCGAGCAAGCACAGGTTTCCGGGTATTAGCTCGGGTCCCTTAGACTCAGGAAACTTCCCCCACACTTTTCCAACTCCTCACATTCTGACACCCCCAGGTGGGCTGCTGATCTTTACAAGCACACTCCTCTGCACAGTGTGATTACACATATGTCAGGAAGATCCTTGTCCCAACAGACACTCACTTCTATCCATTTCCACAGCACCCTGCATTGTCATGACAATCACATGGAAATGGGGAGATCCTTTCTGTTCCTGCAATTTTGATGACAAGAGGCCAGCCAATCAGCCCTTGGAGGGTGCTTAGAGACCTGGACCACAATGGTTGGCAATTAGCCGCATGCCAGCAATATTCAGGCAAAATGCACCAAGTGATGGCCCCTTCCTAGAGCATGACAAGCCCCAGGTTACCACAAGTTTGTGGATAATCCATTTGCATTCCCCCTGCCTCTTGTTGATGTCCCAGCATTGAACCAGCGTAATATGCTTCCAATCCCCAAAGTGTCTCTTACTCCTGGGGACAGAGTCCCAATAGTTATCCCACAATGGCCTTTGAAGTAGAGAATTGTTCAAAAGGTCATCTTTGAAATGATGTATTGTCTGCCATCCTACCTCGGGAGGCTTGATCAGTATTTTTAGTGGGGCCAAGACCCTGCCCCTTGGGATGAAAGGTGCCTATTCCACCCCCACCTATCTGTCCCATGAAGGTCCCTTAGAGTCAGAGGTCAAGAGTTTTCCTTTAGCACCTAATTTACGACTATTTTCCCAGGAATTCACAGATGTTGCTGTCTCCCAAGTACCCAGATGTGCTTTGAGATGCGCTGACAGGCACACACAGCCACAAGCACATAAATGCCCAGTTTCCCAAAGTGGTGTTTCCACAATAGTAATGTTGAATCCACTCGCACCACTGGAGAGGATTCGCCATAACAAACTCGTTGATATCAAACACTATAATGCTACTCTTCTGCATGTAGAAAATACAGCTCCAGGGAAACAGTGCTGGCTGAGCCACTTGTGCCATTTTTCTGCAAGCGTAACAAAACTTGCCTGAACCAGGCATCTGCCGTAATCATGCATATGTGTAAATAAGGCATATAGCAGTCTAGTGTCCGGATGGGTTGAGAGAGGGACTGAAGCATTAGAACAGGAAGGTCCCAATGCAGACAAGTAAGCGGGGTTGTGATTTGGTTTGGGGGGCTAGATTTTACAGATGGGGATCAGTTTTAGGGATCAGGGAGGGGGGATCAGGGTAGTCTTTTAAAGGGGGCAGGGTTTTAGGGCTCAGGTTGAGGGTTGTGGTAGTTTTAAGGGCTGAGGCTGGGTTTGGGGGGAGTTTTTTGGCTCAGGTCGGAGTTTTAGAGGGGCAGGGCATTAGACCTCAGGGCAGGGTAGTTTTGGGACTCATTGAAGAGGGGCTGTGGTAGGGTTAATTTGTGGTAGGGCAGGGTTTTAGGCCTCAGAGCAGGGGAGGGGAAGGATTAGTATAAAGGGCAGGATGAGGTTGGTTTTAGGGCTCAGGGTGGGGAGGGCTGAGGTAGGGAGACAGAATTTTAGGGCTTAGGAGGAGGAATATTTGAGTTACATGCCCTAGGTTTATATCTTGCCAATCATGTATACACTAATCACCAGTATGTTTATGACAAGCACAGCACTTTGGCACTGATAGGCAGTGTCAAAAGTGGTCAAAGTCCTAAGGCTAGCACGTAGATCAGTGGAACACTGGGATGGTCAAACGCAAAAAGTCAAGGGAAATCACCCTAGACAGGGCCATTTTCAACTGTTTTGATGAGTGTATTTTTGTGGTGGTTGGCGTGGTGCTTCTGGGACTGGTAGTGTTTGTGGGTGTGGTGATTGTTGTGGGGCTTGTGGATATGATGTGTCGGTGGGCTGAGTTTGCATCGTTACACTACGTGCAATTTCCAGAGTCGCATATAAACTCAGTGGAATTCTGTGGAGTTCCACGCAATGGTAGTGCTCACTGAGGCCCTGCTACATGGATTAAACAAGGCTTTCATGCCTCTGTTTTTTACCCATAACTCATCGTTCTTGCTGCTCCAAGTGTGTGATCTCTGGTGCAGCCACAAGCGAGAGACTGGTCTTGTGCAGCCGCCCTCCGACCACAGTCTCTGTCCAGTTTCCCTGCAGCTGAAGCTCTCGTCTCAATGCCTCCCTCGTCTCAATGCCTCCCTCGGAGGGCCTGAGTGAAACAAGCGCAATGCTCCATCAAAACAAACAGAAAGTTCAACCACAATCTGCCGAAAAAGACCAAAACAAGCCCAAACCTGCACAAATTGAACAAAATTAAGCAAGGGCATACTCAAATAATAATAATCCACATGTGTAACGCGCGAACAGTCACCCGTAAGGGTCTCTAGGCGCTGTCTGGAAGATTAAGCAAGCTATTGCCCAGAGTCACATAGTGCTGTGCTGATCTGCCGCCGGTGCCGGGGATCAAACCGTGACCCTCAGATTCCAGCATCAGTCGCCCTAGCCGCGGCGCCACACCTCTCCCAGTGGCAGTGATCTGGCACCTTGAGTGGCTTTTCAACTATAACCATTGCAGAGTGAGTATAAGGGGGTGCTGCACTATTTAGAGTGCTTGAACTACAACTGTCGTAAAATCTACTGATGGCACATTGGCACATGCAACATGAAACTAAAGCACACTCTAATCTCACTTTCCATCTAAAGGAAAACATGAATTTGGCTTACAGTGCACATACCATCATGTCATGCACCACAACAGCATGAACACCAACCCCTCCCACTACACCAGTTTGCACAAGCTTCGAAAAATACAAGTGTATTCCAAGGGTTTCTTACAGCAGCTGGAGAAATGGAATTTGTTTTAAAACATTATCCCCTGGAATTTCTGTAAAACCTGACCTCACAAAGGACATAAAAAGGAATAAAATGAGAAAAATGTTCTAACATGCCAAGTTGTTATCACTGTGCTGCTCTAACGCATTATTATTTTACAGCACAGATGGGCAGCATGCAGGTCTGTCATCTCTATAAACCACCTGGCAGCGGGCGAGTATCAAACATTACCGCAAGAAGACCCCATGCTGTCCATATGAAGTGTACAGAGACGCAATGGCTGCTGGTCCCCAGACGTACCTCAGGAGAAATAACCAAAAACTTACAGTTAAAATACATCATGGAGGAAGTTGTTGGTATATTCTTGGCCTTCTCACACAGTGCATTGTCTTTGGTACAAGTGCACCTGCATGAGCATATTGTCTCTTGCCTTGGCTCAGCAGGGGGAGTGATGAAAGGTACAGGAGGCAAACAACCCCCTGAAAGGGCCTGCTGGCATTTCCAATTATTACGAGCCACTCCCTTTCAGGCCAGTGAATGGGGTAGACTTACATATGAACAGTGTCTCTCTCCTTGCGGGGGTGCTGTGCTCAGTGTGCGCTCATGTGTTTTGCTTCAGTAGCCTCATGCTCTGCTCTCTCGCCTGGACGCAGGGACTTGGGCCAGCGCCTGTAAAGTCTGCTCCGTTACTTGACAGGCAGAGTTTTTTTCCAATCTATCTGTTTCAAAAGTAGTGCGGAGTAAAAAAAACCTTTGCACATTCCATCAGCTGAGCGGAGTTCACAGCCCACCCTTAGTTTGCTGGTGTTTGTGAGTGTTGTGGTGGTTGTGGTACTTGTGGGTGTGGTGGTGCTTGTGGAAATAGTTGTGGTGTGTGCTGAAGGTTCTTGTGGTTGTTGTGGGTGTTGTGCTGCCTGTGGGTGTAGACTCAATAGTGTGTGTATATTATTTGAGTGTGTGTTTGTATTTCTGTGTGTGTGCGTGCGTAATTGTGCTGCTTATGGAAAGGGGCGACCAATCGGTCCCCCCGAACGTATGGTCGAGTACCACGATCCCCCCGGGAAGCCATCTTGGGCGGGAGGCGAGTCTCGGCTGGTATGCCCGAAGCGGCGTAGCCGGGGCGCGCCTTTTTCCCGCCCTAGAGTGGGCTGGCCTAGACACCAACACGGCCGGCCACGCCCTTGGAGGCAGGCGGGGGCGGGTTGACGCCCACCCTGAAGACGGATAAAAGGAGCAGAAGCTAACAAAGCATCCTCTTGTTCCTGTGCTCTGAAGCTGCACCTCCCCGCTGCACGTGAGCTCGAGACGGAACGAAGAGCAATTTTGACCCACCCACCAGCCCCTGAGGACAGCGATTCGTTGTAAATACAGTTGATAGTATCTTTGATTTTCTCTGCTTTCTTACAGGTTGTGATGATTGTCGTGATAGTTCTTAACGATGCAATAAAGATTGATGATTTTTCAGTATATGTTGCTAATAAAGTAATTTTGAACAAGGATTGATCAGTATTTACGCTTGATAATAAATGCTGTTTTGCTTTAGAGATCGTAGTAACTTAGGTAAAACTGTCGTATTTATTTTGGTCGGGCGGTAAGGTCATGATCGGTGAGCAGTAATTGGAAGATCCCTATGAGGGGGCGTCACCCATTACGGATGGGAGCGCGCGGGGGAGGTGGCCAATTGGCCCCTCAATGGGGAGGCGGTCCTGTCTAAGGAGAGGCCGCCGGAAGGAAAGGAAAGGTGGTCAAGGCCCCTTCCTGGATAGGAGGGGCTACGGCCCCTCCTGGGGAATTTCCCGGGGCCAGGACATCTGCGACGGCAGATGGGTAAGTTGTGTGGGGTGCGGGAGGGGGTTTACGCTACCTTTTAGACACCTCACACGAGTCCTCGAACGACCGTTAAATGGCGTCGAGTTTATTTGGGCCCCCGTCAAGTACAAAGGGAAATTGGTAAATGCACTTGAGGTACGCCTCTGTGCGGTCGCCCCTCTCACAAGTGAGGGGGGTATTTCTGGTTTAGGGATCTGACACCGGTTACGACCTTGCCGTTGGCCCTTAACGTTAGGATGTACAATTTCAAGTCAAATGTTTTGTAGGATGTTAGTTCGGCTAGGAGAACCTTTGTATTAGAGATCTGTTAAGGTTAGCCAACAGCGTAATGTGGAAATGAAATTGTACATTATATGAAACTGTTATTTTAATGTTTTCTTTTGTTTCATATTTTAATAAATACGGCCGGGAAGGGTGACTCCCTTCCCGCCTTCCAAAAGTTCAAGAACTGTTTCCGGTTTCCCAATTCTTGGGGATTGTGTTGAGAGGGGGTGGCGGGTATCTCGGCCATATGTCTGTTATAGTGGATGCCTGCAAAGAAGTGAGTGTGCGTGGGAGTTTGGATTAGGCTTGAGGAGGGGATCTGAGTTGGGGTTAGAAGGTTGGGCTGTTTGGGAGGTTGGTGTGAGTGAGGAGGCTGTTATTTTGGCAAGCAATCTCTGCAGAGATGCTGCGCAAGAAGTCAAAAGCCTCTTCACTAAGCGCAGTTGGAGAGACAGGGGCAGGGCAAGAGGTGCCTGTGGCAAAGGAGACACAAACTCTTTCAGGGGATTGATTTTGGCCAAGAGACGGGGAGCAAGATGGAGGGTGGAGATTATCTCTGGGTGGTGGACAAGGATGATGGTGGTAAAGTTCTGGTAGGGTCAACCACAACTAGACACGAGTCACTTGAGAAAACCTCGTAGAAAATGATGAGGTGGCAGCATCCATTCCATTCCCATCACCCTCTATGCCCAAGTTATGTAATACCTTGCCATACTGCATTAAGATGTCTCCTTCACTCCAGCAGTTCCGTAAATTACTAAAGACTTGGCTGTTTGATCAGTAATCTAAGACATTTTCTATGAGTCGCTAGGGAATCACTTAGCGCCGAGATGCCCACGGGTATTCGCCGCGCTCAACAAATTATAAAAATAAATAAATAAAATAAATAAATACTGTGTCCATGGGTGTCAGATGTTTTACCACCCGAAACACAGTGGCCAGCTTCTTCCAGGGCAATGTCTCCTCTGCCTGCTCTTGGAGATGCTGTAAATACATATACAATAGTTTTATTGTATATGTGTAAATATAACTCTAAACATTTTTACATTTTCTTATTTCAAGTGCTTCAAGTCTTGTAAACTTTGTTTTATTTTTATCTTTATCATCTGCATGTAGAGAACATCTTTCGAAACCATTTGGTCACCGTTTTGTCATTTCTTATTATTGCTCCTATCTAATTTTTTGATCATTTTTCATAACCAGTTTCAAATCTCTCCAGGAACTGTTTTACATCTCTGAATGGTTCAGATTTGTTGTTTTGATTAGTGAATTTATAATAATAATAATAATAATAAAACGTTTATAAAGCGCCTGGCTGCACAAAACTGTGTATCCCGCGCTAACTGCTAAACAAAACAAATCCAGAGGAGTAGAGTCATGAAGCTCATCAGACAACTTAATAACTAGGGAACAGATGAGTTTTTAATTTAGCTCTGAATCTCATTTCGGAAGGTTCCATCCGAAGGTGGAGAGGAAGGGCATTCCAATATTTTGTGGCCAGATAACGGAAGGATTTACCTCCCATTTTAGCTCTTGTAATTCGGGGGGGGGGGCTTGAATAACATCATGCCTGATGATCTTAAGTCTCTAATTGGACGATGAATGGTAATAAGACTTTTTAGGTAGTTGGGGCCTTTGTTATGAGCTACACGGTGGGCATAGCAGAGGGTCTTGAATCTAATTCTCTCCTTAATAGGGAGCCAATGAAGTTTTGATAAGGCTGCTTTGGCAGATGTTCTTCTTGATAGACCAAGCACCAGTCGGGCAGCTGTGTTTTGTACACATTGAAGCTGGTGAAAGCTCTTCTGGCTGAGGCCTATCAGGAGGGCATTGCCATAGTCCAAGTGTGGTGTTATCAAGGCATGGACTATTGTTTTTCTAGCATCGATGGGAAGAAGGTCAAGTACCTTTTGGAGAATTTTTAGTATGCCAAAGCACTTTCCTGTTGGTTTATTAACTTGGGTCTTGCCGGAAAGATCTGAGTCCAGCATGACACCTAGATTCTTAACCGTCTCTACGGGGCTGGCCAGTTTTCCCAATTCACTGGGCCACCATGCATGAGACCATACGGAGATTTCTTTCCCCACCACTAGTACTTCGGTCTTGTCTCCGTTTAAACGGAGATAGTTTTTATCCATCCAGGTGGCTACTGCTTTACGCCTTTGCGTGATACGCCTTTACCTGACTGCATCGAGCCTTCTTCCATCTTTTCAGACTTTGAGGCAATCTCACTGGAACACTCACTGATGGAACTGTCTAGATGCCGCTCCGGCTCACCACTTGACCCTTGGCCAGCCAAGCAATATAAATCATTGGCCTCTTTTCTTAATCCCTTCCTCAACTACATCTGGAATGACTCGCTCAAAACCGGAATTTTCCCGGAGTCTTGGAAACATGCCCTACTGGTCCCGATTTTAAAGAAAGCTAATACAGATCCTAATGAGCCGGTGAACTATCGACCCATTTCTCTGCTTCCAGCCCCTGCCAAGGTCCTTGAAAAGCTAGTGCAGCAACAACTGGCAGGTTTTCTTGAAACCCACGGCCTACTTCATAAATCCCAACATGGTTTTAGAAAGTGCCACAGCACTGAGTCTGCCCTTATAGAAATGGCCGACTCTGTGCGGTGGAAACTGGATGGGGGTTCCAGAGCGGTGCTGGTGCTGCTCGACTTGTCGGCAGCATTCGACACTGTCTCTCACCCCATCTTGATTGACCGTCTTCGGTCGAAGGGTATTCAGGGGAAGGCCCTGGAGTGGCTGACCTCTTTTTTGTCTAATCGCACCCAGGCAGTCTATACTCACCCTTTTACCTCTGTTAGCCGTACCCTGAAATGGGGTGTCCCTCAAGGCTCGGCTTTGAGCCCACTATTGTTCAATGTTTATTTTTTTCCTCTGGCTGAACTCATTGCAAGGTCGGGCATCATAGCTACTTCCTATGCAGATGACATTCAGCTGCTTTTCTCCTATGAGGGTGCCACGCAAACTACTTTTGATCCTTTGAAGGATTGTCTGCGGGACATTTCAAAATGGATGGACCATAACTGCCTCCGGATGAATGCGGCGAAAACGGAGGTTCTCTTTTTCCATCAACCCTCCCCTCTTGATTCAACTCTCTGGTGGCCACAGGAACTCAGCCTTCCCCCTGTCCCTAAGGACTCTGTAAAAAATCTAGGGGTCAAGTGGGACTCTAATCTTTCTTTTAGCAACCAAATACAGACCGTTTCAGCCGCTTGTTTTTCCAAGATCAGGATGATTAGGAAATTCATCACCTATCTCCCTAGTGATACCAGGAAAACCATAGTCCAGGCATTGATTACATCTCACCTGGACTATGCGAACGGCCTGTATTTAGGGTTGCCCGCGGGCCTCCTACATCGGCTCCAGACAGTCCAGAATGCGGCTGTTCGGCTGGTCTGCGGGGTTTCCCTACGCACCCATATTTCGCCACATCGCAGAGCATTACATTGGCTTCCAATCCATCAAAGAGCTGCATTCAAAGCCATGACCTTAGCCCATCGAGCAACTAGGGGTAGGGGATCGGCTTACCTCTCTGTTAGTATCCGTCCTTATTGTAACTCTCGGAACCTCCGTTCCAACTCCCAACATCTGCTTTCCATACCAAGATTCAGGAAAGCACGTTCTGGAGGTAAAACCTTCCAGGTCTGTGCCACAACTCTCTGGAACAAACTCCCGATCGCAATTAGGATGATCCAGGAAGAATTACCCTTTCGTAAGGCACTAAAAACTTTTCTCTTTTGTTAATTCCCCCAGGACTATCACTCTGCTTTCACTCAGAAGCGCCGGGACACCCCGTTGGGGTAGCTGCGCGCTATATAAATTACACAAATAAATACTGCCGACATACAGTTTGAAAAATTGGTGGCATGTTCTCTACTATCCGGAGTTAGCTTGAACATCAACTGTGTGTCGTCAGCATAGCTAACAATGCCCACCCCAAGATCCTCTACAATGTGTGCCAGGGGTTCCATATAAATGTTAAATAACGTAGGGCTTAGACTAGAGCCCTGTGGAACCCCATGGCTCACCCTGCGAGGAGATGATCTAAAGGGTGGGCAGTGTAGCTGGAACGATCTGTTGGTTAAGAAGGATTGAAGCCATGCAAGTGCTGGGCCCTTTATTCCCATGTCCGAGAGGCGAGACAACAGCGTTGAGTGCAGCACGGTGTCAAATGCTGCACTAAGGTCCATTAGGACCAACGCTGCTGTCTGGCCTTCGTCCACCATCCTCCGGATACATTCAGTGGAGTATAGGACTGCTGCTTCGGTAGAGTGGCCTGGCCTAAATCCCGATTGGGAGGGGTGAAGGAGGGCTTCTTTCTCCAGAAATTCCATAAGTTGTTTGTTTGCTATCTTTTCTATAATTTTGGCACAGAATGGGAGGAGTGAAATAGGCCTTAAATTTTGGAGTTGGGAAATAGGAATGTTCGGTTTCTTTTTTAAAGGCATCACTTGAGCAGTTTTCCAAGCTTCTGGAACGTAACATTCCTGGAAGGATAGAGTGATCATGTGACTTATTTGATCAATTAGAATCTTTTCCATAACTACCTTACTTTTTTCCTGTGGTCATACATCACTGGGGGAACCTGAATGTATTCCATTGATGATGTTCAGTACATCCTGTTTATCTGGCATAGTGAACGTGGTGAATAAGGAATTGTGCATTTGAGAGGCTTTATTGTCTACATTGCTGTTTACGGAAATTATGGAGTTTGTGAAAGTGGCATGAATTTTTTCCACTTTTTCTACGAAAAAGTCAGCAATTTGTTCACATATTTCAGTAGAATATGTGTCTTGAGTGTCTAATCGAGTGGGGTTTGTGAGTTCTTTATAGACGCAAAACAACTCCTTTGTAGGATTGTCTGCCTCCTCTATTCTACATTTGTAGTGATGACTTTTCTCTTCTCTAACCATTTTTTGGTATTTTTTTAACTCCATTCTGTAGTTTTCTTTAAGTTCAGGTGCATAATTTTTCCTCCATTTGCGCTATGTTGATTTACATTGGGCTTTTGCTATTTTGAGTTTCTCTGTAAACCATGGAGCGATTTTAGATTGTCTAGCTGGAGGTTTGGTGGTCCATGGAGCAATTTTATCTAGTGCTTTACTTATCCAAAGTTCATAGTTGTCCCATACCTCTTGCAAGGAATGACCTATCGTAGGGGGTTGCTCATCTAGTATGCTTTTGAAGAGTTCCGGGGTGAATTTTTTCCAGTTTCGGCGCTTATAAGAAGGGAATTTAGTAATGGGATCGAGGGGGAGGTCTCAATTCCCTCCCAATTTGCAAAAATCGGGTCTAAAAGATGTCCTTGTTGATGAGTAGGACTGGTGGACAAAAGTTTTATATCTACCAAATTAAGGGCGGTCACTAAATATTGTGCTTCTTTGGCGTTAGTGTCTTCGAAATGAAGATTTAGGTCACCTAAAATAATAAGATTTTTATGTCTTATTGCTAACTGGGTGGCTGAATCAATAAGTTGGCTACAGAAAGTAGTGGATTCTAGTTTTATAGTAAATATACTGCACTCACTGTTAATTATAGCAGATTTGCATTCTAACTCTGCTTTACAGATGAGTGCAAGTTCGCCTCCACGTTGTTTTTGTCTGTCGATTCTCAGAAGACTGGAGTTGGATGGTACAGCTTCTAGAATGTCAGGGGAGGATGATTCTTCTAGCCATGTTTCGGCTAAAAACATGACGTCTAGCTCGTTCTTTTTTAATAGATCATAGATTTCCATTTTATGTTTTGTCATGGATCTACAATTTAACAATATCATCTTCAGTTTATTTATCTCTCCAGAAGTTTTGGTTATCATGGGGAGTGGCTGATTACATATATTACAGTGCGCGGGTATCATATCAGGGTCTAAGGTATGGAAGCAAGGTTGGGTTGTGTTCTTACCAAATGTGAGAAGGTCTGTTCTCGGGTAATGAATTTGGCGTTTTTCGCTTCCTGGGGTTTCGGAAAATGATTGATGAGTGGGGCCATGGAGTCCTGGCCCGCGCCCCAGTCGTTCGCAGACGGGCGCAGACGGGCAGGACTCTGGCTTGACTCCGGCGCGCGATCGGCGCGCCCGCAATGCGCGTCCGCTGCGCGGAGCCATTGACGTATGTTTTTATGCCGTCGTCCGAGCGACGTGCACTGCGAGCCCTCACTAAGATGGCCGATGCCCTATCCCTGCTAGTCCCCGCAGATGACGGCCCGTGATTCGGCCACACCCACAAGGGCAAGGCAAGTAGTCTGCCACCTAACAATGGAAACGGGTACAATTTCGATCACCCTTGCCTTGTCTAACGCTTCCAAACCAAGTGAGGGAAATGCTTTCGAAAGTTCGTGCCTCAAATTGTTTGAACAGCGCGCGCTTATCCAAGTGCCAAAGGGAGGGGGAAAGGACACACGGGGAAGAATTCCACAAGATTAAAAGTAGTTAAGAATTATTAAAAAGTAAACCTTCCGGCTCAAGCCTCAGGAGTGAAATGCTAAGCAGTAAGAGTGCTCACATGCTTTCTCTGGTTTTATGCCGTCGTCCGAGCGACGTGCACTGCGAGCCCTCACTAAGATGGCCGCTGCCCTATCCCTGTTAGTCCCCGCAGATGACGGCCCGTGATTCAGCCACACCCACAATTATGTCACAATTAATCTAAAACAGAAAAGAGAAATTCCTTATACATTGTGTGCAGTCGGAAACAAAAAAGCTGATTTATTAAAATTCTCAAAACTAAAAATATGAATCAATGTGTGTTAATATTTACTGTAATGATGTACCAATATTTGTTTAAACTGGAAGCCTGTTTCTCTTGTTAGGTCATTTCACAATGGTAAAACCTACTTCAAGTAACTTAAGCATTGTTTAAAAGTTAAAATACATTGTATGGATTCTGTTGCTTTCATGTATTACACCCTATGAATTTACTTATGCTGTTTAAGATCCTTCCCAATTGTGGTGCAGCATCACATCTGACGCATGCAAAGGGACATGCAAAGGGACAGCTTGGTACAACTGTCCCTTATACTACACAACACACCCATGTTTCATTTTTTAGACAGACATGTGTCTGGTCAAAATAATCATTAGACAAAGATCAAAAATATATTGGCTTCATTTGCCACAAATGTATATAAAAAGCACTTCATGATACACCTTTTGCAAAGCTTACACCTTCGAGAACTCGCTTTGTGTTTGGTCATATGTCAACAAACATGTTGTTGCCATAATGTATTGCTATAATCAAAAATAGTAATTTAAATTGAAAAAAACCCCAAAACAATTTACCCCATTCATGCTGCTGCTTTTCTCTCAACTGCCCATCAAGATGGGGATAGACCACTGCAAGTATGAGTGCCACGGGGGGGGGGTCAGGATACTGTGTATACACTTTGAATGTTGGGCAAACTGGGCAAGCTGGATTTCTGCTGACTTCTTGGTCCGGCGTCGTAGGTCTTCCCATCTGTTTCTGCAGTGGATGATGCACTGCTTGTAGAATATTTTGCCACAGAGCTGTGTTGCAGAGGTGTAAAAAAGGGCGTGGCCTCAGAACAACACTTTGCAACGTAGCCCCCTGGTGCATACTGGAGGTTCCAGGTGTGCTAGTTGGCCCCAGGGACCCCCAGTATTCAAGGGGAATTCGTTACCCCTCTGCGAACGCGCCAGGGGGCCCGTTTGCAGAGGGCTGCATGAAGGGGGCGTGGCCTCCGGCGCGATGCCGGTGTTTTTCTTTTTTTGTTTTTTTTGCCCTCGGGATCCCATCCCCCAGGGCTTACCCCCTAATTTATTTCTATATTTTTTTTAAATGGGGAGGGGGACTGCGTGGCCCCCTCCTGAGGCTTATTTTAGCCCCAGGCACCCCATCCTCCTGGGCCCTGTCTCGTTTTTTAAAAATATTTTGTTGGGGAGGGGGCCCCTCCTGGGCCACTTGTAGCCCCGGGGACCCCATCCCCTGGTGCTGGACCACTCCGTTGGGGACCGTGGGGGGGGTCCTCAAGCCCCCCCATGGTCCCTGCTGGCTCCCCGCATCCTGCCGGAGCCAGCATTGCTTTTCTACATGGGGAGAAGCTAACATGCTGCTCCCCATGTAGAAAGCAATAGGGTTTGGTTTTTGGAAGAGAGAGCAGGTTTCCTGATCTCTGTTCCAAAAACCAAAGCAGTGTTCTATGGTAACAAACTACAGTTTCCTACCACAGCAAACTACAGTGTCCCGGGAGTAGGCACCCCGGGATACTGCAGGAGCCGGCCCTAGAGGGTGGTGGTCCCCGGGGCCACCACAAGGCTCCAGGAGGGGGGCCGTGTGGCCCCCATCCCAACATTTAAAAGCCCCAGCGAGTGGTGGTCCCCAGGGTTGGGGGGGTCCATCACGGACCCCCCAATTTAAAAATGTAGTGCCCCGAGGAGGTGGTGGTCCCTGGGGCATGTGGGGGGGCTTGAGCCCCCCCACACAGGTTTTCTTTATTTAATTACAAAAAAAGAAGCCCGGTGGGTGGCAGTCCCCGGGGCTGCGGGGGCTGTGATCCCCCCAAATACGTAACATTAGAGTCCCGGGGAGTGGCGGTCCCTGGGGCCCCTCTGGGCCCCCATAATAATAAACAACAGTACACCCAGGATTTTGCCCCCCTGAGGGCTAATTAGAAATGAATCAGGCCTCAGGTTTTTTTTTTATTCTTCCATTGACCTCGACATATACATATATAAAACATTTTTAAATTTAAGAAAAAACACACATTCACTGGACGATGTCATCAGCGATGTCATCAGTGATGTCATTTGCGATGTCATCCATGATGTCATGAGAGATGTCACTGACCATGTCATGAATGATGTAATATGTGACATCATCCGCAGTGCATTGCGGGGGCGTGCGTTATAGTTAGCTGAACTAACTATATCAGGGGAATTTCTATGGTTTTGTAAGAGAGAAATGTCCAACTAACTATAACGCCCCTGAAACCTTCGTTTTTTTCAGTGAATTTCAAAGGTTTTTTTAATGCTAATTTCTAACTATAACATCCCTCAAGCCTATGTCTTTTTCAGTAAATATCAAAGTACCATTGTGCTATTCATCATAAAAACTCTTTTCAAAGTTTGCCACATTGTACAATAAAATAAACCAAAAAAACTGTTATGTAATGTAATATATTACACAAATTACACTGTTACCTTTTCAAAACTACAACATAATTAAGATTTACATAACATTTCCCCTTTTTGCTGTTCCCAGATTCCACTTAACTTTACTATACACATTGATGTTGATGTAGTATCTTCATAAAATAGCAGGGAAAAAAACAATCAACTAGATTGTTGAAAGGAAAAACCCAATCAGCGTACAACATTATTTTCAATATTTGTGTATATATTTGTTCCTCCTTTCAATTTTTTTAATTACATCCATTACAGGACGACTTTCATTCATCTCAACAACATTTTCAAAATATACACTCATTTACATCTCCTACAATATTCAAATAAAATATATAAGCTATTTGCATTTCAACACAATTTTTCCAGATGCATACCAAAAAACACAAATGATAGTCCCAACACTAGTTATAATTAGTAATTGTTTCCAGTGCTCTCTACTATCACTTCACATCTTCCCAATAGGTCGAATAATGTATTCAAAACTTTGGTTTGCAAAATATCCAATATGAGTTTGTAAAAGCACGTTTACATCTTCCCAATAGCCCAAATGATGTATTCAAAACATTGGCTTCAAAAATATCAAATAAGAATTTGGTAATTCATAAGGCAATCTGGCTTTATTTGCAAGTGTGCATCATTGCAAAGTGTCCATCCTTTATTACACTTTAAATATACAGTATAGTGTCCAGATGTTGTGGTAGGTCCAGCATGGAAAATAATAGCCACTGTTGTAAAAGTTCTTCCAGAAATAGATATTTGACTCGCAACACATTTTTTTATTCTGGTTTCCAGTTTTCTTCCATTTGCTCTACAACGTTGTAGCATTAAAATCAGATATTTTCCATATCTTTCTTTGTGCAATCTAGATTACATCTCTGATTTGCAATGAGAACATGTCATCTCATGATTTGCTGCTTTTACTAATTTGTTAAAAGCTACAGATTTGCAGTCTGGTATTGTTAAGTATATGAATTGTTCTCTGTCGACTTCAGTGCTTGAAGTTAATGAACACTGTTCACATTTATGATTCCATTTGTAAGTTACTTTAAATACATTTTCAATCTGTATTCCTTCTTCTTCTAATATTCTAAGCATAAGCATTAGAAGTTCTTCTGCGTCTTGTTGTATATTAAGACTGAAGGTCAAAGAACCAGTATGTATATATATATATATATATATATATATATATATATATATATATATATATATATAAATATATTACCTACTGGCGGTCGCCAGTAGGTAGTTATAGTTAGGATTTTTTTCAATGTTAAAGTGGGACAAAGTGGGAACTGACCATAAGGCGTCAGGGATAGACCCCTTTGACCCCCTAGGTTTGATGTGGGGGCTATAAAAGGGCCCCGCGGGGCATTTAAAATATTTTTTTTTTTTCGTTTTGCGCGGGGGAAGCGCACGGTGCGCGCACCGGGGAGCGGCCCTGGGAGCGCACTATGATGAAAAAAGGTGACAGAGTGTTTAAAAAATGAAGTTTTGATTTAGAAATTGGAGGTAGTTCTAAAAAGAACTTTTTTTTTTCTTCTTTTTGTTGTTTTATATTTTTTTTGTGTTTTTTGAACTTTTTGTACTTTTTTTGGCTTTTCAAAACAGTTTTATATATTTTTTTGTATTTTTTTGGGGGAGAAACAAAAAAAGGG
The DNA here is from genome assembly GCF_964263255.1 of Lissotriton vulgaris. Classification (NCBI taxonomy): domain Eukaryota; kingdom Metazoa; phylum Chordata; class Amphibia; order Caudata; family Salamandridae; genus Lissotriton; species Lissotriton vulgaris. The sequence continues at coordinate 1,652,286,596 of NC_141693.1, read as the reverse complement.
AATTGAAACTGGCTCAACTGGAGCAAAAAAACAAAAAACCCAAAAAATTACTTCTTTTTGGGGCACTTGTGATTATCACCTGCAAGGACGATGAGTTTCACACTTTGTTCCCCATAGGAGATAAGTTTGCCACAAGCTTTGCAAGTAATTTTAAAATCAGCAAACCTCGGCTGAATGCAAGGCATCACCTCAGATGTTTCTGGTTGCGAGGAAGTGGGTTGGTTTCTTTGGGAGGGGGTCCTTGATGAATGGGGGAGGTTACTGGCCAGTTCCCGGAACTCTGCACGAGAGTAGTTGTTTGGATGCTTTCTTGTCATGTGCCGAATCATGGTATAGTTACCAAAAGAATATTTCTTATTTGGGTTGCCCCGTGAAAGTTCATCATTGCAGATGAGGCAAGTGACTTTGGGCGCATTCACCTTTTTTTTCCCCTCTGGAATTGAAAAAAACTCCCAAATGAAGTGTGGTTTGGGTTTATAAGGTGTGTTTTCTTCAGGCAGCCATCTTCTTCTCCCCTCCTCCTCTTCCTCTTCCTCTTCCTCCTCCTGTTCTTGACCACCAACATAATTTGGAGCTGGTCCTCTTGGTGGTTGTGGTGGTGGTGGTGGGGCAGATGCACCAGCTGATGCTACTAATGAAGCCATTTTATAGTACAAAATATTACTCAAAGAGCAAAAAAGTAGACAGAGCAACAAACAGGTCTTCCTCAGTCAAAGGACAAAGTCAGAATAAGGAAAAAAGGTGGGGTCTTTCATCATTTAGAAAAAAAAACTGTCCTGAACCAATGAGAAGTGTTATTTTCAGGTCACAAGACCAGGGGCTTCATCATTATGAAACCAAAACTGTTATGAACCAATGAAAAGTGTTATTTTCTGCTCACATGACCCGACCCGACCCGACCCGATGGTCAGTGACATCACTCATGACATCACTGATGACACCATCCTTGTGACACAGTCACAGACCTCCTCTCAGTGTAAAGTAACCCTTGAGACACATATTCAAAAATAGAAACTGAAATTTTTAAAAAATGGACATACCTATATCAGTTACAACAAGCAATTCTGTACTTCCACTATCTATATACACATCCACTCATTCACCAACAGTTCTATATAGTCACTCATACATATACTCACTCATCATATGAAGAGATACACCTATACATCCTGTTACACACCGACATTCATCCAAAAGTTACTCACACACATATTCACACGTGCAAATAAACTATTGAACAACCATTTATTTGAATATAGAGTTATACACACACTTCCACCTTACTTTTATTGAAAATTACACATATTTATTCTCTTAAACAATCACTTATAGAAACACATACTTATTTAAACAGGAAATCTTACAATCTCTTACTCTCACATATACTCACTTATATACATCAATATTCATATATACTAGATTAAAACATATGTAGTTACTGATAAAGACACTAGTGAGACAGTCATTCACTCACTAACAAACACATATAGACACTCATCCACCCATACAGTCCTGTACATATGCTGTCTTCAAAACACATACAAACAAAGAGTCAGTCACTCATGCATCTATGTGCTAAGTAATACCCCCACCAAACCATATAGACACTCATACTGATACTAATAAAAATATCAAATAACCCATATACATACGCATGTAGCTACTTATCAACACATGTAGTCACTTATACACAAAGTGAAACACTAATATATGTATTTAAATATTTAAACATAACTCACTAATATTTATTTTTCAGAAAGACACATATTCACTGGATGGTGTCATCAGTGATGTCATGAGTGATGTCACTGACCATGTCATGAGTGATGTAATATGTGATGTCATCAGCAGTGCATTGCACGCGCAAGTTATAGTGAGTCCGACTAACTATAACGTGGGAATTTCAATGGTTTTATATCAGTAAAATTTCCAGCTAACTATAACTGGTGTGAAACCTATGGTTTTTTCAGTGAATATATATATATATACATATATGTCTTGTCAATTGTTGAAATACATAGTGAAGTGCAGAGCATAACCTTTTTTCTTGATTTCCCTTGATTTCAAGATGAAGATCTTGTAGATAACATAAAAATCCCAGAACTACATTAGTGTAACAGTTGATACCTGAAGTATTTTCCAATTGGTATCTCACAACAGCATCAACACTTTTCATTTTTGTCTTTTTACACCATTTCCTTTCTCTTCCATTTTTTAGATTTTTTTCAACCACACTTCTTTCTTTAACATATTTTTTGTCTTGAACAAACAACACGTTTCTCATAAATGGGATATTCACCTTAACTTGGTGTATAAAGTCTTCTTAAATGATTATATTCTCTTACACAACTTACATTAGCACTAATCTTGTTGTCATCGAAATCAATCAAATACAAACCAGACAATGTTCTTACTCGAGATAATGCAACATATGCCATTCCCTCTTTGAACACAGTACTTCCAATATTTACACTATCTATACTTAAACCTTGAGATTTATGAATAGTTACTGCAACTTTCCCAATTGCTCTATTTACTAAACCTTCTTCTACATTCAAATTACGCCGCAAATTAGCCAGACAATTTATACATGCATCTAATGTTTTTTCTAAGCCAGCAGTTTTAGATACAGACTTTTCCAGAGAGTGTAATGCAGTCTGTAGTTTCGCGGAAAGAAGAATGGTCACTCCCTGGTGCTCTCTTTTATCAATAGCTTCAATGTGAAATATTTCTTGCTCTTAATTAAATGTACAACACTCTTGCAGTATAGGCATAAGGCAAACTATGGACTTCTTTTCTCCAATCTTCTTGTAAATTACTTTAGTTGCTGTGTTTTCAGTTGTAAACAAGTTCCTTAGTAGCAGACTTTCTAAAACTTGTTTACCATGTTTCGTTAGGACACCAATTCTTATATCTTTGAGAATATTTCCATAATCTTCATCAGTTGCCTGCCGCACATGCTTTATAAGATCTTTATATTCAAAATTCAACCACATGTTCACATTTCCAATACTTCCTAAACATTTCCTAGTGTCTTCATGAGTGTACTTTTATGATTTTAATTAATCGAATAAAGTGGATTATCTGTCTGTCTGTCTTCATGCATTTACAGAAGGTAGTTGTACAATACAATTAAATGTTTTCCTCCAAACAGAAAATTGTAATCTGTTTTTAAAATCTGTTGCATTCTCAAGTGTACAAGTGTACAAAAGCAAGCATTAAGTTTGGGACCATAGTCACCTCATCAATGATTAAAATTAGAATTTTCTTCAGCACTCTTGACACTTCATAAGAAGCATCTCCAGACAGCTTCTGATATTCCACTTTATTATCATGTTCAACTGGTAACATAAGTCATCTATGATTAGTAATTCCTTTAATATTGTGCGCCGCTAATCCAGTCAGAGCTGTTACAACACAAGATAAATGTGAATCTGTTGTTTTTGTAGATAAATGGTCAAAACATGAATTAAAAGACTTTTACCTGTTCCAGCTTGAACATTGATATACATAAGAATAGGTTTAAATGTTGAACATACACATTCTTTCGTTTCATGCAACAAACAATGTTGCATCTGTTCTGTCACTTGTCAATATATTTCTTTCTGTTCAACATTTAGTTGTTCTTCTAAGTTTTCCAATGTAGTATTCTCCTGTTGCGCTTGTTGCAATTGCAATTTCTACTTCATTCATGGCTATTGCTGCTTCATTTTCCATTCTTGGTTGTCCCAGTGGATCTTGACTAGCTGGACCAGAACTTTAACTTTCTGAGAAATGTTGTTAGGTATTTCAGCTTCAAAAGTGTTGTCTTGTTCAATTTCATAATTTAACATTGTAGATCTGTTGGGAAAATTGTACATGCAATGCTATCTTTAAATGCATTAAAAGAATCTTCATAGCAATCGAAATGTCCAAGTAATTCAGTTTCGCTACACCATGGCTTAAACAGTTGCAGAAGCGCTAAATAGAAAAATGCTCTCTTATCTGGAGTTTCGCAACTGAGTTTTCTGTGGTTAATAAGATTTCCTTTGGCATGTTTTACTAAACAATCGTCACATCCAATTACTGCACATTTTCCTTGGTTTTTTTGGTGTACCATTTTTTTAAAGCTGTAATGTTGAATTATTTCATACAGACATAGCTCATTCAAATGTGGACTCCTTTTGGGATAGTATGCATCCAACATATTGTAGTTTAGTTCCTATATTCCCAATAGGCTCTGGGCATTGGAATAATATATTCTATAGATGTGACGTAGGACTTATGTCTAGTAGGTCGAGTATATTAGACTTAATTGTGAGTGCCAGCTAGCTCAGAGGTCACTAGAAACTTTCTTGAGTTCACAAGAAGGGATTTAGTTTCTGACAACCGCATAAACATGAAAACTTTGTTTCCCCAAGATAAAACTGATCTTCAGTGTCGTGGAAACAATAGATAGATATTTTATTCAGTCATTCGTGCATGCTTCGTTTCACCAGAGGTGCAGAGAAACAGATAGACGGGCGATTTCAATGAAAGTATTTATTGAACAGTCTTCTTTCTCAAGCATAAGAAATAAACTGCTACAATCGTAATTCTAGTTGCAAAGTATAATGCGTACAATAAAAGAGTAGGATAAAATATTACTGTAAAAGCATTATATGGCTCCTAGATAATAGATTAATACATATATAAATAACAGAGGCTGGAAAGTACTCAACTGGTGCTTCTAAGATACGCCTACCCCGATGTACCTAACCTAATTCTAGTACGAGGGAAGAAGTAAGTGAGGTGTAGCATACATTTAGTTTTCTTTGCCAGATCATACATCACTTTGGACGAGTTCACTGGCACAGTTTTTTGTAAAAGAATGGCTTTCATACTGCTTAAAGTATCAATTCGTATAGAATAGATGTTCAGTGAAGGCCATAGTGACGACTCCCCCTCTGTCTTAGTTTTTGGAAACAATACTTGCATACAACAAGTGACCCTGGCTGACACACTAACGAGATAGGCTGTCCCTGGCATCATTCCACAACAGCTGTGATCATTCAGCATTATGTAGCTTCCATTGAAAAGCTGCCTAAAAATTGGATATATCACTGCTGCCGGGGAACCCTGCAGGTGGCATGATAAGTTGTTTGAAGAACCCTCACAGGCTCCATGTAAATTGATGCCTTGACATAGAAGTGTTCCGCTTGATGTGGTTTTGCAATTTTTACCACTAAGAAATACCTCCTTTTCCCCACTCCAACATTTGTATGTGTATGGTAAATCCCAGGTCGACTTTATGTACTCTTTACCCAACCTTTCATACAGACCTGCTGGTATGTGTTTTAAGCAATACTGAAACTGGAATATCGTCACTGGTATCATGATAGTGCCATGTATTATCCATTTAATGGTTGGCTTCTCAGAAACGGTAAATGGTAAACTTTCCAGTTTTTCTATGCTCAGCTTCAGAAAGTCTGCTCCCCTCTGTGCCAAACAGATTTGTTTATCTGTAAGGTTAAATACAGTACAATGACGTGGTGTTGATTAGATGCCAAGGCACATCGCCAGAACAAAGGTTTTGTAACGTCCAGCCTAGCAGCATTATAGGACGTAATTGAGACTGGCCATGTTGTAACATTAGCAAGTCTTGTTCTATTATGCCTATCGCAGAGGATACAATGCTGTCCAAAGAAAAAATTCTGGATGACAGAGTTGTTAATACATTGTCAACTACAGAGAGTGCTTTCTCAAAATTAATACGATGAATTTCTCCTGTTCATTCTGCACTTTCCATTTGTGTGACTTCCCATGCTTCATTATAAGCAGCGTAAATACCGGCATATATGAAATGTTTATGACGTGGTTTGCGAGGTCCGAGTAGGAATTCTCGTAAATCAATGTCATTTTTAAGTAAAGTTAAGGGTTGTTTTTTTTCTAAGAGTGTGGTTTTTTGTAGCCATTCAAGGCACAGTTATCCAACACTGTAAGTCGTTATTATCCCAGGATGTTGTCTCTGGACATATCTTGGATCTGGCCTAGTTATTGTAAACCCTTGTGTCTTGTTCAGGAATCTATCTTGACAGTTATTCGTGTCTCTGGGCCAGATTAACCATTGTTTCCATTCGGGATTAGTTCAGTTTTGTTATAAAATATAATTCACGTCTACCTCCTCATCTTTAGTTCTATTACTATCAGGTGTAGGTTTAGGTATGGACGGTTTGTTTAAATCTTTTATCTTAGCCAGGCCAAGACAAGATGTCTGTTGAACAATTTCATTTAAGAACATTATTTGTTCTGGGATGATGCAGGCTCTGAACAATGCTTCTAAACCTTGAGCCTGCCAGTCTTTTGTGCCCCAGACAGTTTTTGTCTCAATGTTGTCTTTCCAAAAGTCAAAGCCTAATGTGGACAATTGACCATAAAAGGCTGCAGAATAAATTTGCTTAGTATTAGTTACCATATTTTTCATGCCTGTCTTATTAACATTTTTAAAGTAAAAGGTTTCTGGATTTGTGACATTGAAGCCTGAGAAGTATTGACATTTTCCATAGAATGTTCTAGAGCAACCTTTTGGTGGTGTTGGACAATGTTACCATTGATTATAAGTTAATACATTTCTAGGATATGCAGATTTGTGCAGATAATGATGACCAAAATGATTAAAACAATACATTTATTCATAATTTGATGAACCTGCTAAGTATTCATGTTTTGCAAATTGTGATGACATTTCTAAGTCTGCCATCATGTTATTAACAGTTTCAAAGTCCCAATCATCAGAAAATGTACTCGGTGAAACAAAATCGCTCAAGGAAACATTAAATTGGTGCAGAATTTTTAGCAGCTCTACTGGGCCATAAATGTCATAATCAGTTCTATCCCATGCTATTCCACCAGGTAAAGGAACAGCTGTGATGTTCACTGATGACAGGTGTCTTTGTTCACAATGAGATGATTTGTGTGGCTTCAGGATTAAGTTGATGTTCTTAATTGCTGTGTCCATTTTACTATATTTCCCACTAATCAGCTTTCCCAAACTCAAAACAAGAATGAGCGATAGTAGGAGAAAAAGTACACCTAACACAATCCAAAGTTCAGCCTATGGTGATACCAGGTATGTATTTGTAAGCTGGCGAAAAAGTTCCGTTATTTGTTCCTTGAAAGTTTTGTTTGTTGGCGTTGTTTCAGGCTCACTGGGATCCTCAGAAAAGGTATCGAAGTTGATGAAATAGATAGAGGCAGTTTTATCAATTGTTTGTATTGCATACGGATTATTTGAAATTGCTGGAGCTGCTTGTTCCCTTGACATGTTAGTATGGTCTGATGCTACATCATTGTAGATGGGAGCTTCTTGACGAACTGTTATTTGGGTTTCAAGAGGCACAAGTTCCATGGCTTTGTTGCATAGTCCTTCTTTTCTCACTGCAGATTCTTCAAAGGTGATGAGTCTTTCAGTTTGAACCTCTTGGATGGTAGCAAGATTTGGTCATCTACTACATCTTTGGAGACCACTGGGCCTAGTACGTATTATCAGCTCATGGTGTGGTTTTACCAGATCAATTGATATGGACCATATGGCAGCAGTAACACTGTTCTCGATCCGTGGATTGCTAGTACAGGTACTGGTTTTCTGTAAGAAGGCCCAAAATCCTTCTTATCCGCTATTTTTTCTCTGACCAGATCCCCAATCTTTGGAATCCAGACAGGTCTTGCTCGGACAGGTGGTTTTTCTTCAGTGTTCATTGGCTTTTGTATGGTGTTGCTTAGACTTCTTCTTGTTTCGTTTAAGTCCTTCAAAACAGCCAAACGATCTTTGATATCAAAGCGTTTTCATTCTACCACTGAACTAAAACTATCGAGGTCTTCGACCATAATTCTAGTACCAAAAAGAATTTCATATGGAGTGCTTACACCCAGATAATTTCTTGGCAGGTTATTAAGACTACGTTGAACATCACCCGAACCTAATACCCTAGTTGTTATAGATTGCTTTATTTTACGGTTTTTTCTTTCCACAACCAAATTTCCCTCAGGATGGAATCGACTTGAGTACCGCAATGCAATGCCCAAGCTGGCCACGGCCTCCTTGTAAACCCTAGATTTAAAAGCAGGACCCTGGTCAGAATGTAGCGTGCCAATTGCATATGTGCCGATGAAGACTTGCAAATCTTTTATAACAGTTCGGGCGTCAGCTGAGCGCTGAGGCCACATCCAAGTGAATCTTGTCCTAGTGTTTGTGGAACCGCTTTTGTCCATGGCGACATCTGAGAGTGGATAGTCTAATGCTATCTAACAATCGTGTCTGTACTGGGCTGGCTACACTGTAGTCAGGAATCTGGTGGCTGGGATCTCTATAGCAGACATCGCAATTAATTCCAAATTCGTAAATGTAGGCGCTCATTCTAGGCCACCATTACATCTCTTACAATTCTAATAGAGATTTAGAGATCCCTTGATGTATCAGACCCTCTCCCATATGTGCTTCTTGAATCAAAGCACCTCTCCGATTCCTGTTTGGGATTACCCTATCCCCCACACCAGGGATTCGAGCAAATGGAACGGAGTTTGCATCAATTATGTATGTATATTCGAGTGGATAATTTAGAGGTAACACAGCTCGCCTGCCTTTGCTTTTGGCATTGACAGCTAGCATGGTTTCACCGTCTATTTTTGTTTTTGTACCAGTGATTGTAGCTATGGAAGCCTTTTGCACAGCTGCCTTCGTGGCTTCATCAGCCAATGAATACCCTTTAACGTGAACGCCATCACGCTGATGACTTAGTGTATGGATCACGTGAGTCTTTTGTAGTTCTTTCTGTAATTGAACTACTTGTTCCCAAAGCATTTTATGCTTGATTGCGCCACCTTTTGCGTCTTTAAAACCATTTAGAACCCAGTTCTGCAAATATTCATTGTAAGATGAATGCAATAATATGAATCGCACACTATGAGTGTGGGGAATTCGCGATCTGTATTTTCCAGCACCATCTTGAAAGCCTGTAGTTCAGCTCGCTGAGCTGTACAGTCTCCTAGAATTTGAGTTTTTGTGACCATAGGTCTAAATTTACCATCGCGCCAGTGACCTTAAACAATCGTGCACGCAGCACTATAAGCTTGTTTTCTCCCAATTGCGGGTTGTGCTGATCCATCTGTATAAATTATACATCCGTAATGTTCTAGAGGCAGAATCTCAGTGGGCAGAGGACATTCTTGTTCGTATTGGAGAAATTCTTGAGTCTTCAAGTAGAGGTCAAAAACGTATTTAACGTCTGTTGCAGCCAGAAAATTAACCCATTGTATCCACCTTGGATGTAAAGCTTTCGCATTCAGAATGCTCGCTTTTGTCACTGCCTCTAAGGCAGGTACACTACTTTTATGCGTTTACCCTGTGCGAGGGCTCTCTCTTTTGCTACCGCAGTTTGAACCGCTGTCTGAATTTTTTCTGTTGAAGTGAATTTCATTTCAGCTTGTGTGTACAAGTGTGATGTGAAAGCTATTGGTACCTTTTCACCTTCATTAAAGGTTAGGTATGTAAATCAGCATCTCCCTGGGATGATTCGGATTACAAGGTTGCGTTTATTTACGCGTGTCTGTAAATGAGTTGTTGCTAACATGTCTGTTTGCACTGAACACAAAATTTCTGTGTTTTTGAGTCCAATTGGTAGGTTTGAAATCAGGTTTGATTAATTTGTAGAGAGGTTTAACCCATTCTGCGTAATTTAGAATGTAAGTTCTTCCGCAATTCAGGAATCCTAAAACTGACTATGGTTTTCAGCATTTTTGGAGATTGCAGCAGCGCACATTTTTCTAGAAAGTTTGCTGCCAGGCTTTTGCCTTCACTTGAAAGTTCATGTCCCAAGAATAGGACGTTGAGGTAGGCAATTCATTATTTTTTTTTATTGAATTTGTACCCTTCAGAGGCAAATTCAAGATATATGGGCCCTTATTTATGAGGCCTTGCGTCAGTTTTCCGCCTCCGGTGCGTCACTTTTTGTGACGCACCAGCGGCGTACAAAATGCGCCTTGTTGCGCCATATTTAAAAAGTGATGCATCTAGGTAGATGCGTCACTTTTTAAACCCCTGCGCCACATTATACCTGCGTCAGGTATAATGTATGCAGAGGGGGCGTTCCCCCGCAAAAATCCTCGTAATAGTGACGCAGTGAAATCTATGAGATTTCACTGCGTCACTTTTAGGATGCTGTTGCGTCAAAATCTTGTGCCTGCCTCACAGCAGGCGTAAGACTGACGCAAGGCCTTTCACATGGGGCTTTCCCCATGTGAAAGGACGCATTGCTGGAGTTGCGTCACTTTTGTGACACACTCCAGCAATGCGTCACTTTTGCGCTTACAGATGCGTCAGAAATACTGACGTATCTGTAAGTCCTTGCGACATGATGCGTCATACATTAAATATGACGCATCATTGGTGTCGCAAGGAGTGCGCAGTGAAAAGTGACGCATCGCTGTTTTCACGCAGCGATGCGTCACTTTTCATAAATGAGGCCCATGGTGTTCACCCTGTTCACGTGTCTGTCCAAATCATCATCTGTAAGATAAATGTCATCGGCATAAGATAATGCCTCATCATCGTACGTTTGTAGTAACTCTGTTACTCTGGCTGAAAATAATCCAGGACTGTTCTTGAATCCCTAGGGGAGGCGACACAATTGTCGTTATGTCTCCATTATTGAGAAAGCGGTCCAATGCCTGCTTTCAGGTGCAAAGTTTTGACAGAAGAAACCTTTTGAAATATCTAATGTTGTTTTGTATTTTTTTACCCACAATGTTATTCATCAGTGCTGCACTGTGTGCATTTTGTACTGCAAAGGTTTTGCAACTGGAGTTTAAATGTCTGTGGTCCAAAGCTAGACAATAAGTATTGTCTGTTTGGAGACAGGAAACAAAGGATTGTTCATTGACAAGGTGCTTGTTTCAATCACCCCTTGGTATTCCAGTTGATCTAGGATCTTCCTGGCCTGTTTTTTAGATTCTTGTTTAGCTGGATACTGCTTCTGAGCAGTTGGTTGATTTTTTAACTGGAACTTATGGTGAGGAGAATCCTCATCCCATCCCACATGATTTTTATATAATGCTGGAGCCTGAGCCACAGACCATTTCTTTGCATAAGTGTATCTTTTATTAATAGGAATGTGATTTGAGAAGGCTGGCATAATGATCTCTTCGCCATGTGGGCACTCCTTGACAAATTCAGGTGGACAGTCTTTTTCAGCCAGAAGAATGTCATAACCCTTAGATAGTTTTTCCCAAAAGAGTGATTTTATTTTCCCTCTATTCGTAGTGTGACTTCATATAACTTATGTGGTACACTAACACTGGTATCCGCAGTTTCAACCTGAATGCATTCATTCAGGTCCACTGTCTCCAGATGATCCTTCAGGATCGTGTGAGCTGTGGTAACCTCTGCTTCTTTATTTTAAAAGTTTTATATAGCGCTAGCTTAACCCGTAAGTATCAGAGCGCTTTACATGCACACAGTAAACAGCGGAAGGACATTAAATTACATAGTAGGCCGGTAATATGGAAGCAAAACCACAGAAACAAAAAAGTACAGCATGGGCAATAAATATGTAGTGCAGAGGAGGAGGAGAGAGCCATGAAAGAAAAGGCGAGAGTGACATAGTCCGGTCACCCACTATCCATTAATGTCCAGAGAGAGGGGAACCAACTCTGATAAAGAAGACTAGGTTAGTTGACGTTGGTCATGAAAGAATTTGAGGACTCCAGGGAGAGCGTTCCATATCCTGGGAGCGTTGGGTGGTTTTCTTTTTTAATTTTGGAGGAATAAGAAGGAGTGAATTGGAGCTTCTTAGTGAACTGGATTGACCTGCTCTACTCAGTTTAATATTTAGGTAGTTGTGGTCAGCAGAGTGAAGGGTTTTGTGTGTGATGCAGGCCAATTTATAGATACATCTCCCTTCCATGGGAAGCCAATTTAGACAGTTGAGAGCTGGAGTGATGTGTTCCAATCTTTTAACTCCAGAAACGAGTCAAGCGGACATGTTCAGCACTGCTCTTAGAGGGGCTGGGTGAGCTTTCGGTGTCCCTGTAAGGATGGCGTTCCCGTAGTCGATTTTAGAGAGAACTAGGGATTGGACTACTGTCTACTGGTCATCGTGAGATAGAAAAGGTTTCAGTTTCTTGAGGTGTTTTAGAGAGAAGAGAGCACTTTTTCAGAGTTTTTAATGTGAGCCTCCATTGATAAGTTCTTGTCAAGGGTGATGCCTAGAGACTTAACTGAGTCAGATAGGGTAAGGGGGCAGTTCAGGGCTACCATATTCTTGAGCCACTGTTGGATTGGACAATGGTTTCTTTTTGGAGAGAATAGGATTAGTTCCGTTTTGTCTGGGTTGAGCTTTAAGTGGTTAACGTAGAACCAAGTTTGGATCTTAGTTAGGGTGGTATTGAGGAGTTGGATGTCGCTGGGGGACTTGAGCCTGATATAGATTTGGGTGTTGTCCGCGTAAAGGTGATAGTTCCTCGGCATGTCTTATTTTTCGGAACGTTTTGATTGTCTTTGGACTTCACGCGTTCTTCCTTGTGTTCTGATCATACTATTCTTTTGGATTTCTGCAAGGAAGTTTGAAAGGTACGAGAGGAACGTGTATCAGTATCTTGTTATCTATTAGGTTGTCTTAAATTATCCCTATTTCTGAGGTCATACCTTTTTTCAGAGGGCTCCTTTTGAGGAGACCTACCTCTGGATTGAGAATGCTTCTCTTTAGGAAGTGGCTGTCTAGTATTTTCCCACTTCTTTTTAGGAGTAGTGAGTGTGTTTTTGATAAAAACTTTTTCAGGATTTTCTGTTAGTTCGGGTTTTACTGGTTTCCCTCCCAAACTATCTCTTCCTAGTTCTTCATAGGATTTTTTTATTATTCTGGCCAGTTCATATGGTTGCTCAGTTACATCAAGTTTTTTTTTTTTAGTTTTTGGCGGATTGCCATGGATGCTGCTTCACCTTAAATATTAGCTAATATTATAGCTGAGAAATCTTTCAGTAATTTCATACCTAGATTTAAAGCATGCTCTGCCCGTATTCATTTTGGATCTGTTTCAGGACGTCTGGTATTACCGCCATGGATGGAACACCATGTGTTTTTGTGTAGATAGCAGCAAAGACTGTACCCCAAGTGTCACAGTCCTCCAGGTGTGGTGCAATCCCCATTGGTAAACAGATTGTTAGAATCCTGTGTTTCTCATGAGGTGTACTATCGGGAAATACTGCCTCGATCTGAGTAGTTTTTTGAGCTAACCAGAATGGATTTTGTTCCCTTTTTGTGGGTAATTTACTGATGACTGATTGCATAGTCTCTGGTGTAATTTTGTTTGTGTTCCTCTGATGAGGGGTGTGCTGTGGAATTCTCATAGCAGGTTGGACTGTTGGAGTCCACATGACGCTGAGCTAATAATTCTACATCTGTCATTCTTTAAATTTCAGGATGTGGTGTATAGCTGGCTAGTACCGGCTATGTTGCTCTTGGTCTACCTAGTGGATCGAGCCTGGTAATGGGATTTTGATGTTGTAGGGCGCCTTTAAACCAGAGTTGATGCTCTTGGTAAGTTAGTGGAATTTCAGTGTCCTCGAAAGGAATGTATTCCGCTGGAGGTTCCTCTATCTTGTAGAAGTGGAACACATGTGTTGTTGGATTTGCTTGTGGAAAGATAATCCATGAATAGAATACCTCTGTCTGCCGATATTCACGTACCTCTATGATGAAAATAACCCTACCACCTCTTGGTGATAGGCCATTTTCTATGAGCTATATTGCTATTGTTTTCCGCACATTTTCCGGGATGTTTATAGCATCCGCATCGTCATGTCGGAAACCTGTAGTGTCAAAACCTGGTTGGTTTGCATTTACTGCAGTTCCACTGCCCCCGGGATTGTCATCGTCTGACAATTTGTTAAGAAGGTTTGCAAAGCAAGTTTCAGGGAAATAAATATAAGGTGCACAATATTTTGGAACACTGTGTCCTTTAACGTAGAACAAACCAAAAACTAATAAATAGGATTTTTCATCCTAGTCAGTTTTGGCGGATATTTGATCCTTTTAACCCACTTCAGACGTCTATTGGAGTATTTTATGGGGTAAAAGAGTCTCTGTGAAAAGCACGACTGAGTTACTCTAGTATCTAGCATGAAATTAGTGCCTTATCAAACGTTGGGCGCCATGTAGTGTAGTTCCTATATTCCCAATAGGCTCTGCGCATTGGAATAATATATCCTATAGATGTGACATAGGACTTATATCTACTAGGTCTCTATCGAGCATATTGGACTTAATTGTGAGTGACAGCTAGCTCAGAGGTCACTAGATACTTTCTCGAGTTCACAAGAAGGGATTTAGTTTATGACAACCGCATAAACATGACACATTTGTTTCCCCAAGATAAAACTGATCTTCAGAGTCGTGGAAATAATAGATAGATATTTTACTCAGTCATTCGTGCATGCTTCGTTTCACCAGAGGTGCAGAGAAATAGATAGACGGGCATTTTCAATAAAAGTATTTATTGAACAGTCTTCTTTCTCAAGCAGAAGAAATGAACTGCTACAATCATAATACTGGTTGCAAAGTATAATGAGTACAGTAAAAAGAGTAGGATAAACTAATACTGTAAAAGTATTGTATGGCTCCAAGATCATAGATAAATACATATATAAATGACAGAGGCTCAAAAGTACTCAACTGGTGCTTGTAAAATACGCCTACCCCGATGTACCTAACCTAAGTCTAGTATGAGGGAAGTAGTAAGTGAGGTGTAGCATAAATGTAGTATTCTTTGCCAAGAATCTATCCAAGATTTCTCTAAGGGTCTAATCAGCTCCCTACCTTGGTTTAGAATAAAGAAGGTCAGGCTCAGGACTCGATTTCCCAACAACCCACAAGGGTAGCTTGGAAACACTGGAGCTGGATTTCTTTGCAAGAGAAAAGACAGCGTCTCTCTCAGTGCATCTGCTGGAGGGTCGGCTTCCTTCGGCACTTGTTATAGCAGGATGCATCGGGCAAGTAGATAGTTGACTGCTCCAAACGACTGTGTGCTTGCTATGGCAAGTGTGGGAATATTTATACCTTGAAGGTGCTGAGATTGACGTAAAGGTGGACATAATAACGTCATCAAAGAGTCTCAGTTCTTTGAAATCTCCATGAGTTCTTGGACAAGTCAGTATTCGAGCAAGTGGAAGTCCCTAGCTGCTGTACCCGAGTTTTCCAAGAAATCATTGTGGATTTTCGGAACTAGTGGAAGTAGTCCTGCCGTATTTGGACTGCATGAGCTATGTCTAAATATGGTTATGATTTCTATACCTATATAAGGATATGGTGATTTATACCTATATGAGGGCATGAATCTGAAAAATTACAATAGGGTCCTAAAATGCAATACAACAATATTAGTTTTAAGAATTTTTGTACTTTCTGGTTCATTCACTGCTAAGTATTCAATTTCTTCCAATGTTTTCAACACTCCATTTTGGGTGCAGGCAAGACCTAAACTTACCCAAATGATTCCTCATGACTTGCATATGAACTGGAAGAGCACAAGCATTCTGAACATTCATAGGATCCAATTTCTCTGTTGGAAACCATTTTTAAGCTAAAGCTGTACAATTTCTTGCAAAGGCTCTTCTCTTGTGGAATTTCTTCCCAAATTTCTTTCATCTCTGTCTTTTTTGATGTAATTATATATGTTGTAACATAGCGTGCAACGGCAATTGAGTTATCCGCAAAATATAGAATGTCCATGTTTGTATTCCACATTTTCAAAATAACTGGATTGTATATTTATTGTATGCCTTACAGCAGACAAAAAAGAGTATACTCTTCCTTTAGAAATTACTGTGGACGTAGGAATCCAAAGCGACACTTGGTATAAAATGTTATTTAGACTTTTATTTTCGTCGACAGTACTTTCCACACTGGTGACTTTGGAAATGTAAAACTTGTTGTCTCAAGCTTTTTTCTCCTCCTTCTCTTGGAATCTCACAGGTAACATATGGTTTGATGAAAGACAAAACACTTTCATCAGTATCAGTTCCATATTTCGGAGCATTCCTTAGCCACAATAGCATGTGTAGATGTGGAGCACCTCACGCTTGATAATCTTATTACCACAATAAATCAATAACTTCTCCAAGAGAAGAATTATTTTTATTGCAAATAAAAGACATCATGGCTTAAAACCTATGATTAAAATACCTGCACACATTTACATGATCCAATGAAAACAATTCTCCAGGTGTCTTCATTTCAATATCTTTTATTTTAGAATTTGCTTATCATAGAAATTCAAGCAAATCTTCCAACACATACTCAGCACAGCTAAGTGTTACAAACCATGTTGGTGTACCTAGGATTCTTAACATACACTTAAGTTAACCATGACGACGAAACCAATACTCATTGGATCCACGTTGACATGCCATCAAATTAATTAACTGTGCTTCTAAACTTTCCTTTATTTGTTGAACTTTGTCCATGAATTCTTTGGCTGAAACAATAGATTGATGAACTCCCGTTTTAAGTATGTGGTTCACTGCATATGAAAGAAAAGACAAATCACTTTAAAAAAAGTTCAAATATATATGGAATGCACTGTCAAAATCTAGGATCTTTAGAGTATAATCTTGTTGAGCGATATTTTGAAGCTGGAATCTGTTTACTAGAATAACTACTTCCTCAATTTCCTCTATGTCTCCACCAACAGTTTCAATATTTTTCGTAAAAACGAAAGGTAAGTATACAACTCTTCTTTTCAGACCTCTTTGTAAATCTGTTGGTGGCAGTTTACCTATTTTAGCCCCCATACGAAATATAGCTTGAAATGGGTGAACAGATTGAATAAGAACTGATTCATATATATTCAAATCTTTAAGTTCCTCTGGAATAGCTACTAATTCTAAGTTGTTATGTACTTCTCTAGCTGGCAATTTGTTCTCTTCTAATCTGTTGTAACAATATTTACAAATACATTGATCAGTACCCAACTCAAATCGACCTTCCAACTCCAAATTTCTGCCACCTATCATTGTTCTCCTTTTCACTTTTTAAATATAAATTAGCATTCCTAGATTGACTTTTATAATGAGTATGTCAACAACAAATACAAACAAAGGGCCTCATTAGGATGGCGGACCGACCAGCGTCCGTCCGCCACCCCCAAGATGGAAGGGCCATCCACAGGGGCAGCAGCGGTCCCTCAGGTGCAATTAGGATGGGACCGCCAGCCTGACGGTCACATCCTGGATCTTTAACCTTGTGGCGGGTGCTGCTTGAAGCAGCACCCACCGCAAGGTTAAAAAGCATGTTTTACATTTACATGCACAAAGCGGCAGGCACCGCGCGTTGCCTGCCGCTTTGTGCATGTAAATGCAGGGGGTTACCATAGGTACCCCCCATGTGCAACACCCACCCCCTTCACCCTGGGGGCCCGCAACGGGCCCCCAACGAAAAGACTGTATGCCTTTTCGTGGCGTCATTGCCGTCGCGGAAAGGCATGTCCCCATGCAAATCCTAATATGGCTGGAGGTGTCAGATAGACACCGCCACCACATTACAGCTTTTCCGCCGCTGTCGGAAGGCGACTGCGGCGGAAAAGCGGCAGACGGTCTTCCCGTCCGCGGATGACCCCCAGCCATCCTAATCTGGCGGGGGGTCTTTAGCATCACCGCCGCAGAAAGGCATGTCCCTATGCAAATCCTAATATGGCTGGCGGTGTCTGATAGACACCGCCACCATGATAGAGCTTTTCCGCCGCGGTCGGAAGGCGACTGCGGCGGAAAAGTGGCGGACCGTCTTCCCGTCTGCCAATGACCCCCCTGCCATCCTAATCTGGCGGGGGGGTCTTTAGCATCACCGCAGCGGTGAATCCGCATCCTCCGGGCCGGCGGTGGCTTCCGCCGGCCTGGAGGATGCGGATTCACCGCAATCCTAATCGGCCTCACAGTTTGGTTTTCCAGAACACACTGTCTTGAAATTAATCATTTCGTCTATAAACTGATCAATGCTAATCTCTTGTTCTTCTTACAAACTTCTGCATTCCTGAGAGGTGTCCTGCTAACATTCTTAAGTGATGAAAAGTACTTTTACACACTTTTCTTGAAATACAAGCCAGAGAATGTCTGTGCTCTTAGTATATTGTCTTACCTTACGTGGATCTAGTCCTTGTAACAACCTAATCTTCTGTTTAACACTTTTGTTTGCATATTGTCGTAAACAAATTCACATTATCACAATAGATTCCTCTCAAATAATACAAATGCTACTACAATCCCACTTATATACAGGAGCTTGTGCTGAATTTACTTGCTCATCTTCAGATAATAATTCTTCTGCACTCCTAACAACTATTTCTTCTTTTGCAGTAAGACAACCATCACGAAATTCATAACAGCGATCTCCAGGATCAACTGCAAAGGCCAATGTAGTCTTTTGAAAGTAGCTTTCTTCATTAAAAAAGGCTCACTAGTAGAAGTGTGTTTACATTCACCACTGAAACCTTTACAAAAGTTACTACTACTAACAAGTCTTTTTCTTTTGCTTTTGTCTCTCAGAAACTTGATTGTTTGTCCATTGATTTCATTCTCATTAATATTAAAATAAATAATTTTTGTTTCAAATTAAAAGCCGTATCCACTACAGTTTCAATCTGTTGTTTCTGCAGATATGTTACTAATCTTCTTTAACACTTCTTACAATCTTTCAATTAATTCTGAATTACACTACTTTGAAAGAATCTTTGCCTTATCTGTTGAAATGTTTAATTTCTTTGTGTAACATGTGTTGGTTTCCTAAAAACTTTTACCATTGGAACTCTCATTCTCCTTCTCCTTAGTCGAAAAAATCCTCTTTTTCCTTTCATTCCTATTCTCTTCATGTAATTTCTCCACAACTGTTTTAAGAAAGTGTTTAGTGCTCTTACATAAACAAAGTTTATCCTTAGTAACATTCTCATTTGTTTGTAACACAGATTTCTAGCTTTTTTAAGTAGATCTCTAATTTTTTGTTTCCTACTCTTTTCATCTTTTCATCTTTTCTTGGCATCTTGAATATCTGATCCAAACAAAAAAAAATCCAGAAAAGCAGAACAGTTTCAATAGTTTCTCACATCAATTCAATATTTAAAAATAAGTACATATAATTGCTGATTTTTACTACAAATACATTATTTAAATTAGTATTTTCTTGATTTCAAATATCAAAACACTACTCATTCCACTTAAATATATAGTGCGTACTTCATCAATTCCATCCTAAAAACTCATACAAAGTACCATAATCGCAAATTCCTTTGCCACCATGTCTTTAACCTCATTTGCCTGTTGCTTCTTCACTACTCAGCAACTACTAACAATCATCGGCCTACCCAAATGCAAACCAGAAACCCTTTACATGCTACAGTTGAAAGTCTCACTATTTTACTGAAGGATGCATGAATCTACCTCTGTCTTTTCCTAGTGCCATCATACTTAACACAAACATACAAATAGATCAATAGCTATTGGATCATACCATACATAACTCGTGTGAAAATACATGTTGAAGCATACACATACCTTAGCAAAGTTAAACTGTTAAGAGGAGTCATCTAACAATATAAATTGGGGGGATATGTAAGTTGCAACTGTGTGCAGCTTTTTTGTATAACATAGAAGTTGATTACAACTTTCTCTGTGCTTGTCAGATGCCCCCAGCACCCAGTGAGGCTCAAAGGCAAATGGGATTCTGTTACCTTCCTTTTACAAATGAGGGGGGAGGAACTGTTAGAGAGGAGGAGGAATGTGGGAGAGCTCAAGGGACGTGTCATTACCAGTCTCTCGATCTGCAACACTGTGAACACTTTCATCCCAAGCAGGAAGCCTGACAAATACCTTAACTTGTATTCACCTGTGCTTCACCAGTGTGAGCAAACCCGTGCACTAAATGTGCACGCA
Source organism: Lissotriton vulgaris (assembly GCF_964263255.1). NCBI lineage: Eukaryota > Metazoa > Chordata > Amphibia > Caudata > Salamandridae > Lissotriton > Lissotriton vulgaris. The sequence continues at coordinate 1,652,266,669 of NC_141693.1, read as the reverse complement.
ATATTTGATTTTTTTCATCTCCTTGAAGTTAATAAAGCATGTCCCTGTTATAGGCCCCCCTGTATTTTTCCACAAGGTTAAGTTTGCAGAAGGCCATTCCTTTTACATTTCCTTGGCCAATTTTGGATCCCCAATTCATCCCTTTACCTTTGCGACAACACCATGTACCATGCGAATGGTGTTCACCCATTGTGATAGTTTTTAAGCCTGATGGGTCTATCAGGTTCTGCATAGATTTTAAGGAGGTTAATAAAATATCACAATTTAATGGATTCCCTTTGCCCAGAGTAGACAAAATGATTGAGAGACGGGGCAGAGCCCAATACATAAGCACACATGACTTATGCAAGGGATACTGGCAGGTGCCCTTACGGGAGCAAGACATGGAAAAACAGCCTTCTCCACACCAGGGGGATTTTATCACTTTGTCATGCTCCCTTTAGGGTTACATGGAGCTCCAACCACCTTTCAGAGTCTAATGAATCGCATACTTAAACCATGCAAGGATTTTCCAGCTACCAATATGGACAACACCATTATATATAGCAATTCGTGGGAGCAATAATTGAATCCATCTGCGTGAGGGAAAACAGGCCATGAAGGTGGGAGGATTAACCATAAATCCTGCCAAAAGTCAGTTGGCTGGTCGCTGTGTTAAATACTTGGGGTATCTCTTAGGGGAAGGTTACATCAAACCACAGGAGGAAAAGGTAGCTGCCATATCACAACTACCCTTTCCTCTCACAAAAAAAGCTAGCATTTATGGGGATCTTGAGCTCATGTAGGAGGTTCATACCCAATTTTTCCAAAAAAGCCTCCCCACTGACTGATTTTCTAAAGAATGACATAGGAACAGAAAGAAACCTCAAGCATCCATCACACAGAGCCCTGCGAGCCTTCCATCAAATAAAGCTAGCCCTGACAAATAATCCATACTCCTTAGCCCAGACTACTCCAAACCCTTCATACTCCAAACAGATGTGTCAGAGTAGCCGTCTCATCACAATAACACTTCCCAAGGGAATGAGAGACCTAATATTTATATAAGTCGCAAGTAGTTTCCCAGAGAGAAAACCTACGATGTTGTGGAAAAAGAAGCACTGCCATCAAATGGGCCATAGATTCCCTAAGATATTACCTGGCTGGGAGGTAATTTACTTTACGTACATATCATGCACCGCTTGAATGCTATATTCCGAAACAAAGGACACAATGACAAGATACTTTGATTGTTCTTGGCCTTACAACCATTTAGATTTACCACTCTTCATCCTCTCCAGGTATCCCCTGGATCTGATTCCTATAAAGAAGAAAGTTAGGGAAGGGGGTGTCGGAGGTGTCCATGTCAGGCCCAACAAAATACCCCACATGCCTTGGAGAGAGACAACGATCTCTCAAACCAAGAATTGCTAGGGGACTGCGGCAGCTAATTCCGGGTTTGCAAACTCTGCCCTGCAGGAAGAAGGAGGTGTTCTTGGAAGGGGGACACTTTGCCGGCTAGAGAAAAGGCAGTGCTGGATGCAGAGAGTCATCTGGAGGAGGAGGAGACTGGAAGGCGGAACTCGAGAGAGTTGCGGAACGCCGGAGCTGAAGAAAGCAAAGAAATGCTGAGGAAGGCAGGTGAAGAAATTGAAAAGGACCAGAGCAGTGACGAGGCTGTCGATAAGTGGTCTGAGGAGTGGTGGAATCCCTTCACTCGGAGGAGCAAAGACGCGACGCAACTCAGGAGAGTTGCGGCCCGGATGCTTCCAGGGGAAAGACCAGCCATCAAGCTAAAGCCTAACAACCCAACACAAGAAGGACCCGTAGCCTATGCTCATCGTCCAAAGCCCATGTCTGGAAGAACATTTATTTTTGTTTCAACTGAAGAAACTGAAATAAATCATAACCATTGATAAACATATCAAGCCTCCTAGCTTATATTTCCGCCCATCCCTCTCACTGTGCGTTACTATGGTTCAATGCAATTGTTCCTTGGTTTTGTTTACACTTCCTTGAGAAAAATGATATTGAAATGTTTTTTATGTGTAAATAACACATACAAAATGTATTATTTACACATTTCTGTGAATACATTTACTCATGTCAAAGATATAATTGAAAAAAGAAAAGCAATTAATTAATGTTGAATACAATTATGGTAAAAAGTATTTATTTGAAAGCTGAATGAAATGTGTGTTTTATTTAAAAAATATGTTTACACACATTTTTAACAATTTTTCTACTTTTACACTGGGAGAATGAGAAATTGACAGCCTCAAGTCTGAATCCATTTCCAGTTCTTGCCACCATGGAAGAATGGGATATAATTGGAAAAATCTGAATAAATAGTCAAACTATTTTTGATTTATGTCATCAGCTGCAGCCAGATCTTCTGCCTCACAATAGGAGTCCCACAGCAGTAACACTAATAGTGAAATTAATGGCAGTACTCCATTTTGTGATCACAGGATAATTTCAACACATTGCTGCAGCATCAATGGTGTGCTACAAGATGTTCTTTCTTCAGTGCTGAGACACATCAACAGCTTCATACAGTTTCCACAAAATAAGAATGTTGCCAATGTGAAGATAGATTTTTGTACTCTGATTTGCCTACCACATGTTTTTGGAGCAATTGATGGCATGCATATTGACTTGTGACACCACGCAACAGAGAACAAGTCTACCGCAATCGGAAAAACTTCCATTCAATCAGTGTGAAAATTGTGTGCTTCCAGATTTGTACATCACATGCCTGTGTGCAATTTTTCCAGGAGCAACACAGTATTACTTTGTATTACAGAACAGTACCGTACTCCTGCAAATATCTCAACTTGGACCTGAGAGTGCCTGACTTATTTGTTAGTCCACTCTGTCAATATATTTCTTTGTTAATTTCAAACTTAATGGTCCACAAATTAATTTAATTATTTAGTTCTTTTTTTTTTAATTCATATAGGTGACTCAGCTTATCATAATGCCAGATGACACCACTTTAATTAGGTCAATGGAAGAATCTGAGGCTAGTAGAGCATGCTTTTGGGCTCCTAAAGGCCAGATTTTGATGTCTAAAGAAGATTGGTGGAGCACTCCTCCACTCATCCGGTAAGGTGTGCAAAGTCACCCTGGCATGCTGCATTTTATACAACATAGCCCTGCAACGGAACATCCCGTACATTACACAGGAAGGAATCCTTGATGAGCCACCAGGATGTTAAAATGCCAAATAACGATGATAGTGGTGAAGAGTAAGACATAGACTAATGTCACATTAGTAATAAGTATATATTCACAAATTATTAAATTACATTTAAAAGCAACTTTTAATCTAAACCTAATGACAATAAAAGTCTATGTTAGACCTTTTTTTAGAAAGGGCAAGTTAAGGTAAACCCAGGGCAAAGATGGCTGTTGATTTAAGTTTTCACACAATGACAACTGTGTTTATTTAAATTTGTTATCTTTGATTGCTTTTAGAAAATGTGTTCTCAACATTTTTCATTTGTAATGTGTCTATTTTGTAATGTCATACAATGTTTTTTGCTTTAATCTGTTATGTTCCTTCACCATGTCATCTTCATTTGGAAACTTCAAAGCTGTAATGTTTGCAGTTATATGCTGCTATTGCAAAGTACAAGGGGAACATGGGCTTATCCTGTGAAAGAAACACACAATTTGTATGTACATATCTTGTACAAAGACAACTTGCTCAGTAATTGTATTGTATGTATTTGTTCAGATTGCATTGGGCTTGTTTTCTGTTGATTGTTGCTACTAAGGCAACAAATATGTGCTGCTTAAATTGCTATACCCACATGTGGTAGGCAACCTAAAGCATGCACATCTCCCTTCACCTAGGCAAAATCAACATTATGTTAACTGTACGTAGCTGTTGATGTGTCTCATCATTGAAGAAATACCTTATTATAGTACACCACTCAAAGTTTATTGTGCCACCAGATAATACAACAGTGTATTGTATTGATCCCGTTGCCACAAAAGGGAATACTTTCATTATTTTCACTGTTGGGGTTATTAATGTGGGTTTACTACTGTGTGTCTCCAGCTGATGATATAAATCAATAAGAGTCTGCTTATTTATTCTGAATTGTTTTATTATCTCCTGTTCTTCTATGGTGGCAAGGTCTGGAACTGTAAATGAAAATATAGCATGACATTTTTGGAATATGCATGAGTTATAATGCATTAAGAAAATAAGAGAAACATTTCTTTATTCCAATTAAATCAAATACTAGTTAGGTTTGAGGCAATGTCATCCCGCATACCTAGCCATACAATTTCTAGATAATGTTTTTACCATTTATTCTTTCATTGCATTTAAAAAAAAATGTTTTCAAAATGCTTAAATCAATTATGTTATGATTCCTTATGGAATATTGTATAATTGTTTCTTTATTTGTCCCTCTACCATGTTATTCTGTGTAACAATATTTTACCAGTATTAGTTTTTTTAATCGATTTGAACTGAAATTATTACATGCTGATTTAATTCTAGATCTTAGACTGTATTTTTAAAGCATTTTTAAATATTGAATTTTTATATATGATGTGTGCTACTATGTAATTTTATGATTTTCTAGATTGGAATTGAATAAAGCTGTATTTGATTTGATTTGATTGACTAGTTCTGTGTTCTTTTTTGTCATTTTAAAAAAATTTGAAAAACATTACCTACAAGAAATATAAATATAAATAATATTTTTTAACTTAGCTTTTCTAAATGTAGAATGGAACTAAAATAATTAAACGAATTGAGAAAAGAAATAGAACACCAGTCTGTGTGTATTTTCTTATTAAAACAAACAAAAAATGAAGAAAAACAGGATTAAAACTAAAAACATGATAAGTCGACCATGGGTAATGAAACTAGTTTGCAATCCAATGTACAAACACCTGGTATCAAAAAGGTAAATGAGTCCAGAAAATAGTCAACTGAGTTAATGGAAGTCACACATTGAAGGTGGTGTAGGTCTCGCCATCCTCTCCTGGTGGTCCAGATGATCATCCCCTCCTGAGGGTGACTGGTGAATCCAAAGTTGCTGGCACAGAGGTGGATGCAGGTGTTTGTTCTTATGGCAGGTCCTCCCTTTCTGTGGATGAGGCAGATGTAGTAGGCCAAGATGTTTAAGTACAGAAAGGTGAGGATGTTGCTGGAAAAGCCTGGCACCTATTAATAAAACAATCATGCAAACCCCAGTCAGTGAGCCCAAATTAGAGTTCGGATTTTCCATCTGAACATTGTTCTCCCTCTGCAACTGCTTCATTTCCTGGAGCTCTGTAAAGACCTGGCCATTCATATCTTGGGACTGATTGAGAGATCCCAAGACTTGGTCAATGGTGGCTTGGGTGACAATAAACCCAGGGGCCTCACCTTTGCTTGCCCACAGATTCCCTCCCACAATCCCTACCCCCACTACCCTGTGCACTTGACCCTATGTGCCCCATCCCAACGGTTCCTGGCTGAATTGGAGATGGTGGTGGTATTAAATCAACTGCAGCCATGGCTGGGGGGAATAAGATTTGGGTAATAATCCTTTGTACCTAGGAAGCGGAAGTATCCAAAGGATGAGGTGTAGTAACAGCTGGGGTGAGAGGTGTAGGTGTGGGCAGAGTGAGACTCACTATAGCAGTCAGCCCAGGCAGACTAGATAGACGATCCTGCTACTCATCATCCAGACTTGCAGCACTGGATTCCTCACTGAAGGTTTGTTCCTTGTCTGGAGTTGAGGTATAGTCAGTAGCAGTGGCAGATGTGTGACCATATATTTTATGTGTTGGAACTATTATAAGTTAAAATAGTAATTCATTTAATTATCTGGGTGATACATTAAATGAGTTTGTAGGATACAAATGTAGCAAACTATAAGGAAACCCTGATTTAATTATGAATATACCTTTTAGTAGTATTATGATAAATTACAAATATTCACTGACAAAACTACTTCTAAAAAGCAGGTAAAAATATGTCCTGAAATGGAAAAGAACATTTGGAAGGATACAGAAAAGTTTGTAAACATTCAAAACAACACAGCAGAGAGGAAAAATGCAAACTAGTCCATTCCAAGGACCAGCAGGGTAACATTTTGTGAATTAAACTACTTAGAAGGATAGATAGCATGAGTCATCATATAAACATTTATTATCAACACAAAATTAATTCAGGTTACGACGTAACATACGTTAAACATTTTGAGTCAACATACTTTGATTTGTGAAAAAAATAACATCAATTCAATAACATTACAACAAAGTGAGAACATACAAAATTAAACAAAAAATTATACTTTATAACAAATCATACAATAGAGATTTATAAATACGTAACACATTTACATATGTGAACATATGAAAGAAAAGACAGCATGACCAAAATACCATTGCAATATTATTTTTACAAAATAGAAAATATAACACAAGGCATCATGGTAGTTGTTGTCATTTCAACTGAACAATAACAACACTTGCAAAATTGTAAGTTGAACATGCCTAGTAAAATATATGCAGTGAAAATGAAAACACATTTACAATTTAAACTGATATATCAAATATGTTATCAGGTAAAAAAGCAGTTACAAGCACCGTGACATCACGTGAAATTAAATCTAAAATGAAAACTTGTAATCTTAAATATAGCAAAAACATTCAGACAAACACATAAACAAGCAAATAAAAGTTAAAACAAGAAGAAAAACACACACATTGACAACACATATTATCAATTAGTAAAACGAGAGAAACAACAATAATGCTACGAATTTCTCTAAACCAAATGGATTTTTTTTAATGGTGATTTATGTGTTTACAAAAGGTGCAAAACACATTAGCAACAGCTAAAATGAAAGCAAAAACAACATTTAGGTTTAGTGACATTTTAGAAAGTATAAAAAAACATTTGGAAGGATACATAAAAGTTTGCAAACATTCAAAACAACACAGCAGAGAGGAAAAATGCAAACTAATCCATTCCAAGGACCAGCAGGGTAACATTTTGTAAATTAAACTACTTAGAAGGATAAATAGCATTGGTCATCATATAAACATTTATTATCAACACAAAATGAATTCAGGTTACAACGTAACATACGTTAAACATTTTGAGTCAAAATACTTTGATTTGTGAAAAAAATAACATCAATTCAATAACATTACAACACAGTGAGAACATACAAAATTAAACAAAAAATTATATTTTAGAACTAAGCATACAATAGAGATTTATAAATACGTAACACAATTACATATGTGAATATATGAAAGAAAAGACAGCATGACCAAAATACCATTGCAATATTATTTTTACAAAATAGAAAATATAACACACGGCATCATGGTAGTTGTAGTCATTTCAACTGAACAATAACAACACTTGAAAAATTGTAAGTTGAACATGCCTAGTAAAATATATGCAGTGAAAATGAAAACACATTTACAATTTAAACAGATATTTAAAATATATTATCAGGTAAAAAATCAGTTACAAGCACCATGACATCACATGAAATTAAATCTAAATTGAAAACCTGTAATCTTAAATATAACAAAAACATTCGGACAAACGCATAAACAAGGCAAAAAAAAGTTAAAACAAGAAGAAAAACACACACATTGACAACACATATTATCAATTAGTAAAACGAGAGAAACAACAATAATGCTACGAATTTCCTAAACCAAATGGATTTTTTTTAATGGTGTTTAATGTGTTTACAAAAGGTGCAAAACACATTAGCAACAGCTAAAATGAAAGCAAAAACAACATTTAGGTTTAGTGACATTTTAGAAAGTATAACCTACTAGTCTCATCTCGACCATGAATTCCTGTCAAGCCTTCAGAATGTAAGATCTGCATGACCTTCTCCTCCCAGGGAAAAAGTTGTAAGGGGGGTCCTCGGAACACCAGTCCCATGGACTTCCAGGTGATGCTTGGTACCAGGGAATGCACTGTCCCCCACAGGTCATGCCACCTCTTTCTTATTTCCTCCTGTGTGCGCAGCTTGTTTGCTACAGCATTCACTCTGTCAACTATTCTGGCCCACATTTGCCTTTTTGAGGAATAGTTGTATTTTGTTCTTGGGCTCCAAACTATTGTGACTCTTCTCTAAAAATGTCATACACCATGACTGTCAATTCTCCCTCAGGAATTCATGGATTGTACTCCCTGCCATTACAAGATAATAAACTTAAATTAATTTAATAACCCACAGGTAAACAAATAAATAAAAGAGAAATGAACAGGAAACAGAGAAAGCACAAAAAAAACCTGATGTCACAGAATAGGTGCTCATGAACAATGCTCTTAAGCAGTGGATTGGCAAAAGATCATGGTCTGGATTTGAGTGTGTTTTATAGTGTTATATGCAGTTGAAAAAAATTAGCCAATACACATCAGGTGTGTGATGATAGCATCCATCCAAATGCCACAGGAACTAGTAAATGCTGGATGAGTTTTGTAATGGAATCCTTTAATCAGCAATCCGCCGCTAGGACAACGTCATCACAGCTGTGAAATGTAAATATGCTCAGCGCAATCCCACCACCATGACAGAGTAAAGTTAGCCAGCAAAGGATTCTGCTGCATCAACAGCGGTGAGCTGTTTCCATAAAAGAAAACAGTCTGAGTCTGTCAACGCGCAGGGCGGATTAGCCAGCCCACATTTAAATATGGTGGGCAGAAATCCCGCAGCTTGATGGAGTATTTGTAAATGATACCACGAAGGGATGATGGGAGTCCCGCTAAGATATTAATCAGGCCAATAGTCTTATACTACATGCATTGGCATGATTTTGATCCTATTCACGTTGCATGGTATCTTCTGTTCTCTTCATTTATGGGGTTACTACCTCACACACCAAAGTAACATACTAAAAAAACAATGAGAGTACATGCTACAGTTTCTAAGTACTTATCCCCCAGGTTACCCAGCCAACCATCATCTATGTTATAAAACTAAGGAGCTAACTCACTACTAGTGTCATCTCTATTCAAGCAAGGTACTTTTACTATATGACCATCACTATTCTCAGTTCACCCATGTTTTTACCAGTAAAACACTGGCTATCATCTGCTCACCCTTATTTAAACTCTGTACCGAATATACCTGGGGCTTCTAAGTTCATCACACCTGGCACGTGCCCCCCCCAAGGCACTCAATCATCATACTGGTTACTAATGATCCAACATTGTAGCCATCTTGTAGAGCGATCCAATGGTTCTCAATAATGTCCCCTGCTTGTGGGCACCTCATCCTACATAGATTTTACAAAATGTAATAAATAATCGATTCATCAAGAAACTGCGCTGCTACTTTCCGTACCTTGATTACATGTCTATATAACATCCTTAATTTAAATAAACCGCCCTGCCTTATGTGCCAATTGTGGCAGACATCTTTAAAAAATTCAAAAATATATCTAGACTTTGTTTCACCTATTACATTTTTCCTGCCATATCACTCCCCATTTGAATCATATATAAAGGAGGCTATTACGAGAGGAAGATGTATTGCAATACATTTTGATTTAGCTCTGCAGTTTTCATCCTTTCGTTTTATGTCTGCCCCTGATGTTTTTTTCCAGTGGTTTGCATCATTCATCTGAAATCTACGCCTGGACGTGCTTGGCTCTTCTATCCATCATCATGTCATGAGAAGTTTGGTGTCCTACACATTGCTCCAGTGCTATCTTGTGTCCAATCAAGAGACAAAAGAGTGACAGAGGATTATGTTTTCTTTTTGATTGGGACCCTCTTAAGGTGATAATTGATACCTTTCATGTATATTATTCTGTGTATTGTGGTACTGTGACTATTGAGAAGAGTTGTGTTTCGTTCAGCAGTCATAAGGGTAATCAATAGAACTCTGCATTCATGCTGTGACAGTGCTTTCTTTAGAATAGGCCTGGGCATGAAATTCTGCTCCACTCGCTGAGGTTTCCCCACTCCATCCTCTACCTAGAGCGCAAAGTTCTGAAAAACTCAGTAAAGCTGAGATTTTTCCTTGCTCGCGCTCACCAATGGTAAGTTGGCGAGAAGGGAAAATCTTACTCCAGATCACCTCCTTGTGATATTTCTCAACGTGGGTGGTCATGGATGGTCGCTACCACTCACGTTGAGAAAACTTGCATTCGCGTTGAGGAAGCAGCTGCTCGAGTAGAACATCTACTCGAGTGGCAGAAAGAAGAGCACCCGTTTGCGCTGCGTGCGATGCAGTTCGCACTAATTTTGTAGCATGGGCACTACAAATCAGCATGAACGGCGTGATGTAATGCACTCTGCAGCTTGAGGAACTCCATGTCGCGTGGCAGAGTTTTTGGTTGTTCTGCAGAGTTCTGCGTAGCGGAACTCCGCAAACTTTGCCCAGACCGAGTTTGTAATCAATGTAGTGGTCATTGTGGATTTGCACAACAATGATACACTACACTTAATACAATTCCATGATGGCTGCCCAGTGCAATGTTAACTGGTTGGCGACCTTGCAATGGTATTGTGCATAGTATATGATTGATTTATTCTAAATGTGGCATCCAAGGGGAACTTTAAAATAGTGATGCAAAATGTACACAGCAGTCTCACGGTGACTGCCCAATGCAATGTACAATTTTATTTCATTTTGGTTTTTTTTCTACTGTATTCTTTTAATTTATCTTGCGTATGATGATGGAGTGTGGTGGGGTAAGTTAGTGAATGCAAGAATGAGCCAGTGGGTGAAAAAATCGATGCATGTGTACAAGAATGAGTGACCTATTTCATCTATGATGATTTACTGAATGCTTCCTGTCCACAGTGACTGAAGAGTTACTTTCAGTTATAAGCCAATCCTTGTGGCTTTGGCAATCCTTGTTTTAGTATGGCCACGGTAATTTTGTAATGCTTATTATTATTATTATTATTCAACATACTAAGAAAGTAACAGCAGGCAATATAAAATAACATATCCAGGTCTGTGCCTGAACGAGAATTTCTCTTTCATGTCTAGAAATTTAAACCACAGCTACAGAAACCCTCCTATGTGTTTTAACACCAAATGCTTCAGGTAAAATACCTGAAATATGTCACCAGAGGAATGGATGGAGGCAGTATTGCAATTGCTACATAGCAACATCTATAATAGGATAGTCATCATCCATACCGCGACAAAAAGGTCCCTCTTGTGAACAGTTCAGTGATTTATCTGTTGATGAGGAAAAAGAGTACTTGTGAACTCCTGTGAATGTCTATGTATATTTTTATGTTAACAGCAAAGTATTATAGGCCTATAGCTCTGGCTTTAATGTGCAAATTTACACAAATATAGTGATACATAAATAGCAGCCCGTCCCGACCTTGTCCAGGAGCAACAGACTTCCCCGACCCCCGCCCGCCCCGACATTGTCCAGCAGCCCGGGCCCCCGCCTGCCCCGACCCCCGACCCCCGCCTGCCCCAACCCCGACATGGGTCCCCTTACCTCAGCCGCCGCTCCTCCCGCCTGTCCGCTGCTCGCACCGCCGCTGGCCTGTCCGCTGCTCCTCACATCACCGCTCCTCCCCCGCACCATGTCCACCGCTCCCTTACCTCAGCCGCTGCTCCTCCACCCTGTCCGCTGCTCGCACCACCGCTGGCCTTTCCGCTGCTCCTCACGTCACCGCTCCTCCCCCGCGCCATGTCCGCTGCTCCTCGTGACGCTCCTGGACGCCGCTCCGCCCCACGCTCCTGACGTGAGCTCGCACGTCACGGCCGGCGCTATTTCGGAGGTACTACTTTTTTTTTTACTTTAAATTTTTTAAATAACGTTTTTTTTTTATTTATATAGCCTATAACCATCTACACACCCTGGCGATTCCAACGGTGTATCAGGTGTGTGGTTCCCAAATTTACCCGCCTCAAAGGCTGAAAGTTCTTCCTTTATTATAGTAGTATAGATATATTTTTCATACAATCCTTACCACTCAGCATTTTACAGATGTATATCTGTTTGACTTGGTCCTCTCTGCAGGAACACCCCCAAACGTTTTGCTTTAATCTTTCCTGTTTTCAGAACCCATTTTGTTGGCTTTTAGGATTCTGTGCACTTTACAACTGCTTGCACTCTCGCCTTTAAACATGGTCGAAGTGGCTTATACACAGTTGTAACATTTGATGTACTTACAAATCCCTAGTAAAGTGGTACTACATGTACCATGGGCTTGTAAATTAAAACTACTAGTGGGCCTGCAGCACTTATTTTGCCATCCATTTAAGTAACCTTGTTAAACATGTCTTAGGCCTTCCATTGAAACCTTTGAACATCTTTAAACTGCATATTTGACCTGGCAAAAAATAATCCCTTGACAGGTTTGAATTCACTCATAAAATAGGCTGAAACAATCCATAGGGCAGGGTACATTGCATTTAAAAATATGGACATATATTTTTAGGTTTTGCCTGTCCTCGTAGGGAAAAACGAAAAATGTGTTTTTCACTACTGCAAGGCCTTCCTCTCTAATAGGATAACAAAGGGTTATGTTTGGGAGGAGGAAGAAACATAATTTTTGGTGTCTAAAAAAATTTAATTTAGCATCCTCTTCAATGGGAAAGTCGGATTTTAAGACACAATTCTGACAATGCCACTTTTGGTGCCTAGGTGTAGCTGGCAGTTGGTCTTTGTGTATACCTCCAGACAGTCACAAAAAACAGGGACTGCTAGTTGGCAGGATAGGCGATCGTGGCAGGATGAGGGGGTGGAGCTGTGCACAACCCCACTTGCACTTCAAAGACACTGCCTCAACGCATACACAAAGAAATTCATTTCAAGCTGACATACTGCCCCTGGTATGCGGAACATGTAAACAGGCTCTCCCATCCCCTAGGATGACCATTTTTGATGCTCCTAAAGCCAATATGATATTATTAAACTGTAGGTCATTGAAAAAACATAAGCTCGAAATACACGATCTATTAGTTACGGAGAACCCTAATGTTCTTTTCCTCACTGAGACATGGATGGACGAGGACTCGTCTCCCGAGGCACTTGAGGCAACTCCTTCCGGGTACTGTCTACTTCGTCTAGACAGACACAAACAAAGAGAGGGGGGGATTAGCCCTCATTTACAAATCTGAGCTAGAATGCACCCTAGTAAAAGGTCACCTTACCTAATAGCGAAAGTGGCTTATTCACCATTAAAATAGGGCCGAGAAATGTCATTCATGGGCTGTTGGTGTACAGACCGCCGGGGGCGGCGGGACAGTTTGGCAACCTGCTTTTAGAGTGCATTACCCAAGCGGCTCTTCACTATAAAAAATGTATTATTCTAGGCAATCTAAATCTCAATTTCAATGACATGGTGTGCAGGGAAGCACAGGATGTGGCTGCTGCTTTAACATCTTTAGGCCTCAACCTTAAATCTACTGCCCCTTCCCATCAACATGGTCATCTCCTGGAACCCATTTTTGCGAACTGGGAGGGCATCAATGTCTCTACTCCGGTTAGAATAATCTGGTCAGATCATTTTATCATCCCGTTTACAGTAGATAAAACCCTTTTAGACAACACTTTTTCAAAACCCCCTCCCCTGAAACGAAGAAAATGGAAGAATTTTAACCAAGAAGTTTTTAGATGTGCACTCCAAAAAAATCCCCCTTCCCAAAGTAACTCTTTGGAGGAGGCCTGGAATAAATACGAAGCATGGGTGACCACTGCACTCGACAAGATAGCTCCATGGGCAACCAAGCCCCCTGCTAGGCAATTGAAAACCGCCCCCTGGTTCTCGGAAACACTAAAACTGGCCAGATCCAGATGTAAAAACCTAGAACGAAGGTGGCGATTACAGTATAACCCTGAGGACAAACTGCACTACAAAAGAGAACTCAATACTTATAAGAAACTGTTGAGAGCAGAAAAAAGCTGCTACCTCAAAAACAGAATCGATTCAGCTAAGAGTCATACTAGAGAACTCTTTACCATCTACAGAGAGCTTAAGGTCCCTACCAGGCTGGACGCCCAAGATACCTATTCAGAAGAGCTGTGCGATTCTATTGCAGACTTTTTTATAGGTAAGATTGATAAAATCCACGCCACCTTTACGAAAGATGAAATCCAGCCGTTTAAACACGCAGAAGTCATAAACACCCACACGGAGACCCCCTGTCTCTCTTGTTTTGTAACACCTGAGAAACAAGATCTAGTAAGCATTGCCAACAGCATTCAATCTGGCTCACCCAGCGATGTGTGTCCCCAGCTCGCTTTAAAGGAGTATTAGAGACCACAATAATTGATCAGATTAGACTTATTGTGTCGCTCTCCTTCCAAGAATGTCAGGTACTAGACGCGTGGAAAACTGCTCAGATAATCCCCCTAAAAAAAAAACCAACATTCACATCACCCATTTTCAGAACCTCCACCCCATCTCCCTCCTCCCTTTCTGCGCTAAAATCGTGGAGAAGGTGGTGAATAAGCAGCTCATGAGCTACTTGGAGGAACATTCTCTCCTGCACCCCACTCAATCGGGCTTTAGAGCGGGACACTCCACAGAATCAGCCCTACTTTTTTCCACCGAAGGCTTGAGGAGTATAGTGGATGATGGAGAGACAGCAGCGTTGGTTTTATTAGATCTAAGTGCAGCTTTTGACACTGTGCTGCACTCAACGCTGCTGTCTCGGCTGGCGGACATCGGAGTTAAGGGACGGGCCCTGGCTTGGTTAGGGTCTTTCTTGACTAACAGGAGCTTCCAAATGCATTGCCCCCCCTTCAAATCTTCTCGCAGAAATGTAGGCCATAGGGTTCCACAGGGCTCGAGCTTGAGCCCTACCTTGTTTAACATTTATATGGCACCTCTGGCCTGCATAGTTGAGAGTTTTGGGGTGGGCATTGTCAGCTACGCCGAGGATACACAACTGCTGCTTAAGCTCACGCCTGAGTGTAGAGAAGATGCCATCAACTTTTCGAGCTGCCGTTCATCGGTAGCAGCTTGGATGAACCACAACTGTCTTCGCCTTAATGGCGATAAAACCGAGTTGCTGGTAGTAGGGAAATCAGCTTCAGTATGGTCGCATATGTGGTGGCCTATGGAACTGGTCAGTCCCCCTCGTCCGGTGGAATCGGTGCGCAATATGGGCATAACATTAGACTCTGATATTTCCTACAAAACCCATGTGAACAAAGTAATAGCCAGGTGCTTCAGTATACTGAAAGCTCTCCGTAGAAAGTGAAGTCAGTCAACAGAGGAGCGAGCAGACAGACCGCAGGGCCCCTCAGACAACTGTTGCTGTTGTCGCCGTTAGGCTTTCCAGACTTTCTACCCTCGCCTTTGCTGACACCCGGCCTCCCTGTGTCCCAGGAGGGATTGACCGCCCTCCCGCAACGCTACAACTTGCAGCACCCGCTTCGCGGGCGCTGCTGCGCAGTGAGTGGCGTGGGGTCGAGGCTGGGAGAGCACTCGCGCTGTTGGGTCTGTCCCAGGAGGAGGGAGCACCGAGATAACATCGAGGGAGGGCGCCGCAGGGACTCATAAGACCAGGAGTCCCTGCGCTGCACAGGTGTGCACGGGCGCGCCCCCAGGAAGACACACCCCCTGCTTGCAAAACCTCCTTATATTTAACAGTCTACCGCTTAGCGGGACACGAGCGGGACGCCGAGCGAAGCCCGGGCAAAGGGCGGGCCCTCTGTGGCCCTCAGAGGCCAGAAGAGGCTGGGCTGGGCCACCCCCCTGAAAAATCGTACTTTACAACTCTTGAACCAGGCTTCTAGTCGGTTCCACCTGCTCTAGCAAAATCTACCATCTGTATTTAGCACTACAGATTATGAGGAAGACCACCAAGAAGCCCAAGATGCCCACTTTAAGATCGAGCGCAAAAAATAAAACGGATCCTCCCCCGCCATTACCAACACTGACTGCTATTGACAAAATGCTCAAACAAACTATAGGGGCAGTGTCAAATGCCATCGCAAACACCGAAAGAAGAATGTCACTACCACCCGTGACAATTATTCAGGAAACCCAGGAATCCCTCATCAACCTGACCGAGGCCTCTCGAGATTTGGTAGAGGAATTCAACACCAGCTTGCCCCTTTCTCCCTCTTCTTTTGCTGACCTACCTTGTGCGCAGGTCTCTGCAGACATTCGCAGCGAGAGATCTGTTGTACAAACACACAACCATATTACCGCTCCCTGCAGCATTGAGAAAAATCTGCACAAGGAAGGCCCTAAACGTGGGGGGAAAATAGGATCCTCAAAAGGATCTTCAAAAACTAGAAATCACAACCTGGTTACACCAATAAACCCACCTGCCTCGGGAATACCGTGTTGGATCACCAACATGGTGGCTGACCTTAAAACGGACCTCGAACACTCCATTACTGTGCTGCTAAAACCCCTCATAGCCAAAATAGACAGACTAACCTCAATTGTAAACAACAGAGGGAATGGCACAAAAACCCAACCAGGGCAAGAAGGCGGTTTAAGAAAACAGACCGACGTTACATCCCATAGCCAAACTAAGGACAAGGTTCCTACGATCCCTGATGCGCCCGCAAAAACCCCAAACAGAGCCAGTCAAAAAAGTATTAAAGATAAGCAAAAGGTTTCCTCCACACCAGACAGAGGGAAAAGCAGTAAAAAAACAACTACTGAAAACAACAAATCAAACCCAGGACCCCTCCAAACGTTGGAAGCAAACAACGTTCAAACTCCCAACATGAACCCAAAGCCTCCGCCCACTGCAACAACTAAAGAAAACAAAACATCTACTCGCTTTAGGTCAATTAACCTCCCGCCTGAAGCACTGCCCTATGTAGTGGTTTTAACAGGAGTTCCACCTCTAAGGGAGGGCCAACGGGAAACACAAATAGAATTGAAAAATAAATGCGCACAGTGGCTACAAATACACAGACCCTTGCCCCCCAATGTTTTGGGGGAAATCTTGTCTGTAAGAAGAGGGGAGTGGATCGGCAAAGGCACCAAGACCATAGCAGGGGATATAATTACGATAAACTTTAGAGATATGGATGCAGTTAATTTTATCTGTAATGCCCCCCCTAGCTATACCCGATCACAGATCCACCCGGTACACTTGTCTTATTTCTATCCCTTTGCACCACAAAGAATCAGGCAGAACAACAGAACCTTCCCGAATACCTTACCATATCCTGGTACCCACTATGGTCCACCTCAATGGCAAAGACCAAACTTTGCCATGCCAAACTACGACTCCTCCCTAATGCAATATGCACACTGGAACAGATTCGGTGCGCTGGAAGAGGTCGATTGACAGGGATGGGACAACCAGTCCCCCAAGACTGAGAGGTGGAAGGTGGAAAATCCACCACTAACAGGAAGGAAAAAAGGGATGGACGATGAAACAGTTGACGTGCCCGACAGAGGAGGATACACCAAAATTCCGAATACCAGCCTTGGAAGAGAAGAAGGGACAAATCCACTAAATACTTTTAGCGACACTCATTCCAACAATGCCACCCTAACAGAAACAAGCAAACAGGTTTTGCCCCTACCAGATGAACCAAAAAGAACCACTAAAGAAATGACGCCAGCAAATCTACTAATAGCATCCTGGAACATTGCAGGACTAGCGGCCAAGTTCGAATCACAGGAATGGCTGAGCTACATCAAAAAATTCCAAATAATTTGCCTGCAGGAAACTTGGGCTCTCGAATTAAATGACTACAGCCTGGAAGGATACAAAAGCTTTTGTGTCCCAGCCAAAAAAGTAACCTCTGGGAGAGCAAGTGGGGGTCTGGCCATATATGTCAATCTAGACATTAAGGGCACCCGGAGTAACATCAAATGGGCCTCACACAACCTACAAGTTTTAAGGTTCACCTCATCAAGAATAACCCTTTTCCTAGTTAATTGGTACAACGCCCCAGCACTGATGGAGAGGGGAAAAGCTATTTCTGAATTAGAGGAATGCTTAAGAAATGTAAACTTTTTACACAAGACACCAAATGAACCGAGCGTAATACTAACGGGAGATTTTAACTGTCATTTATGCGACAAACTAAAACCCTTTAATAAAGACTGGTCAAGATGCACTTTAATGAAAGGCCCGCATTTTGCACATACAAAAGAGGGATGGGATTTGGAGAGATTAACGAAAAGGAATAACTTAACCCAAACGCTAGACCACAGGTCTCCGCAGGATACCCTTCATTTTGTCCTATTGTGTCCATTTTATACTATGCCTAGACGTAAGTTCCTGGTGGGGATTCTGAAAGACATAAAACCTAAACATGCAAGAACGGCTCTGAGATTCCTACAGGAAGCAGAGGACGCATATACCCTCTTTTGCACCATAAACTTTATTCGTGTAGCGATAAGACTAAGAAATACTAGAGAAAATTGACCATTGATATTTGCCTGTCCCCATGATGAGTTAAATTGCATGAACATTTTAATCAATGACTCCCGTATTTATTGATTTATTTATGTGTTTTTCTCTAAAAACTTTTTATGTGTGTATTTTGTATCTGTGCTTTTATGGTGTCTTTTTAAGAACCGAATAAAGATTATAAAATTGAAAAAAAATTGAAAGCTCTCCGTAAGATTCTGGACCTCTTACCAATCGACTCGAGAAAGACTATTGTCCATGCCCTGGTAACCCCCCACTTTGACTTCGGAAATGCTTTGCTTCTAGGGTTGAGCCAAAAAGGATTATACCAACTTCAATGCGCGCAGAAGGCCGCAGCTCGCCTAGTACTTAAACTTCCCTGCAAAGCATCAGGTAAATCTGCTCTATCCAAACTCCATTGGCTACCCATAAGAGAGCGTATTAAATTTAGGTCCCTTTGTTTCGCTCATCGTATCGCTCAGGGCAAAGGCCCGACCTATCTTCTAAATGTACTGACAATACACCGCCCAACCAGAGACCTGAGATCAGCCGGCAGGATGATCTTTAAACTTCCGAAAATTACCAGAGCCAGGATGGGCGGACGTTCGTTCAGATTTTTAGCGGCTAAATGTTGGAACGATCTCCCGCTCGGCCTCCGGATGGAGCCCTCCGAGAGTATGTTCCAAAGAAAACTTAAAACTTTTCTTTTCCCTCAGGCTTAACCCCTGTGCCATTTCCGCTCCTCAAATGTTTTACCTCTGTCTCGTCCTCTTAGCTTTTTTTTGCAGTATTCAGCGCGGGGACGCACTGTTTTTGGGTAACCAGGCGCTTAATAAATGGTTTTAATAATAATAATAATAATAATAATTCACACTAGCTACTGTTACTGCAGACAGCCTGGGACAAGGGCAGAGAGGCTGAAATTCCATAAACTTCTGGGGGAGGAAGCTCCAGATGTTTTCTCCACTTCAAAGTTGGTACCAGGTATACAATTAGGACCCTCAGACCCAGTCTTCAGTTCACTACTGAACTGGAGGAAGAACTCTCAGAAGACTCTCCTGCTGCCTGTGTTCTGCTGAGTACTTCAGAGGACCTCCCTGTGGAACCAAGTTGACTTCCCTGCTGCTTGAGAACTGCTTTTCTGCCAGTCTGGCAGACCGCAGGCAACCACTACGGGCTTGGCAGTCCCATGAACCTAAGCCCGAACATAGAATTCTCACTGTGTCTTCGTCCAGTGGCTCCCTGACGATGATACCTCTTCCTGGGACACTACAATACTGCCTTTCCCTGCTGAACTTTACCTTCTCAGATATTTTTCTGGCTCAATCCACTGTATTTATCTGAACTGCTATCCATCGGGGTCAGCCATAACTTTCAACTTTGCAACTGTCTCACACGTTAGATGTCTGCGGTTGGTGCTTTGATCTTTTAGGAGCTATTTTTCACTTTATAGTTACAAATTTCATAACTCCGGTTCTACTGATTGGATTTTGTTACTTTGGTGTTAAATATTTCATTACAATGTATCCATTTTTCTAATTTGTGAGATTTGTTTTCTTGTATTGTGTTATCACTTTATTACTGTTTAAGTGCTACATAAATACTTTATACAATGCCTCTAAATTACACCTGACTGATTTAGTGCCAAGCCACCAGAGAGTTAAGCACAGGTTAATTTACTGACTTTTTGTGGTTCAATCTCACAAGTATCGTGGCTGTTGCTTGAGAAAGGCTTATAGCTTCCTCAACCAAAAACCCAATTTCTCATAGTTTGTATATATATATATATATATATATATATATATATATATATATATATATATATATATATATATATATATATATATATATATATATATATATATATATGTATATATATATATATATATATATATATATATATATATATATATGGTATTTCTATTTTTCAAACCTACGCAAAAGGCAGTAGACTGCGGTACATTGTTGAAAACTAGCTTTAAGTCAACAAGTAAGAAGAGATAAAGCAGCTTGAAGATGGTTAATGCATTGTGATGTAGCATTTTTTAACATGTAAATCTTCAGCTCTTTCCTAAACTGCATCAGCTTTGGGTGGTCCTTATGAATATGGGTACGTTATTAAAGATCCCCGATGCACAGATTTAAAAGACCTGCTTTTTTTGACACTTCTAAGGGGGCGATTATGATGTTTGTTCGGAAAGGCTCCGAATGGTATTCAGTATCTCAGAATCTGATTCAGAACCCTTGTTTACGACTGAATTGTACACATTTTCCATTTACAATTACAATACCCGGAAACAACTTGGACTGTCCGAATCGTTTCCGAAAGGCATTTGGACAGGAGCTGAATTGTACAGCTCTATGGACGGTTTCCAAGTGAGCGATTACAATGACCGATTTGGAGAGCAGGTGCGATTCAGTGTGCCCAACATGAAGCGACTGCCGGAATCTGTCTTTGGGAGTCTGTAGCAGGCCCCCTTTCACCCTGAGGCAACTGATTGGGGCCCGTGGGGGTATCCAAGGGACCCCTCTTTCCAACCATGCACAATGTGGCAGGTACCATGGGGTCTTATCTTAAGTGTATACAGCACCTAACCTCTGCGCACTGTTACTACTTGCGGAAAACCGCTACTCGTTTATGAATACAACAACGCTTATAGAATTTCAACAGTAAGTGTATTTATAACATATTTCCACAACAAATATACTCATTTGTTTTACACTGATAAACACAAAATATGTTATTACATTTCAACACAAAATATATACAATATAAACATAAGTAGATGTCGAATCTTTCATTTCTGGTGACTTTTTCTTTGTTATGCCCAATGCATTTCGAGCTCAATGGAGCTCTTCGTCTGGGGCCTGTGAAACTGAATATGATTTTCAGTTAGTAAATTCATTCAACTCATCATGGCATCACAATCTTAATGGTTTTACAAAGCAAAAAATGTATGGTAACATTCACTTCTAAAATACCCTTCACCAACACCACAGTGTGTGTGAAAAAAATCAAAAAGACAAACTCACTGAAGTCGCAATAAACCAGAAATCTCCTCTCCTAAAAGAAAGTGAAACACTAAAACAACCTCCATCTTTTCTATCATTATAAAGTCAACTACCCGACTAAAAAACCACAAAACGCTAACACAATCTCTTACCTTGAACACTCAATGCACTGTGCTCAAACCAAAATCTCCAACACACCCAATCGTCCCTCTTCTCCTGTAAATACATAGAAAACATCAGCTATACTCCGGGATCCATAACCCTGAAACACTTATCGGCTCAACCACCAATGTTCCAGAAGCTCACCTCGCTAGTAACTCCTGAGTGTGCAAACCGTTTCCCTCTCTCGTTCAAACGCTCTCGCTATGGGAACAGCTGACAGCATGGATCAACCACACCCAGATCTTAAAGTGGTAACCAATGTTCAACATTAAAAACGGACTAAAAAACGAACAGCTACCAACTAAACCACGAACGCCATATTTAAAGAGCAAAATGACCCTAGTGACACCAAGAATCACAAAGATGATAGCTATGCACGTGTTTAAAATGAAGAAGAAAAAATAAAGTGAACAGAAAAATGTTACCATTTAGTCGAATAATGAAACAACAAAATGCAGATAAATACAGTTAGATGCAGACATCAGTCTCGTACAGCATTAGGGTGAAAGAGGAATCATAGAAAACATGATAAATCGATTTTCTCATTAAGACCTTTGGGTTCTTGTGTGACAAGATATTTTATCCAGTGAATTTCTCTTTGGAGGAGGGATCTGGATAGATCAACCCCCTCATATGTTCTTACTACCTCTAGAATGGAAAACCTGATCTGGGCTATGCTATGGTTGTTTTCGTTCCAGTGTTTGGCCAAATTACTCTTGACATTTTTGTTTCTTATTGTACTCTTATGTTCAGAAATCCTTGTTTTGAGTTTTTTTTCTGTTTTTCCTGTGTAAATTTTCCCGCAGGGACACTTTATGTAATAGATCAAATTCTATGAGTTACAATCCCCGTTGTATTGTAAAGTCAGTTCTTTACCCGTTTGAGGATGATGTAGCACTTTCCCTTCAATCACATTTGAACAATGGACGCAGTTTTGACATTTCTTCATGCCTCTATGAGTTGCTTCTGTGTCTCTTATGGGGGTCATCAACAGTTCTTTTAGATTTTTTGATCTCTTGTAGGCAAAAATAGGCTTGTTTGCGAAAATCCCATTGAAGTCAACTTCATTCTTTAGAAGGTCCCAATGTTTGTGTATGATGGTTTTTAGTTTCTGTGATGCGGTAGAGAATTTGGGTACAAACACATGTCTGTCCTGCGATTTCTTCGGTTTATTGCGACTTCAGTGAGTTTGTCTTTTTGATTTTTTTCACACACACTGTGGTGTTGGTGAAGGGTATTTTAGAAGTGAATGTTACCATACATTTTTTGCTTTGTAAAACCATTAAGATTGTGATGCCATGATGAGTTGAATGAATTTACTAACTGAAAATCATATTCAGTTTCACAGGCCCGAGACGAAGAGCTCCATTGAGCTCGAAATGCATTGGGCATAACAAAGAAAAAGTCACCAGAAATGAAAGATACGACATCTACTTATGTTTATATTGTATATATTTTGTGTTGAAATGTAATAACATATTTTGTGTTTATCAGTGTAAAACAAATGAGTATATTTGTTGTGGAAATATGTTATAAATACACTTACTGTTGAAATTCTATAAGCGTAAGATTTCTATAGTCAGGCACGGAACAGGACAGACGTGCTACCTCAGCTGCACGCTTGGTTTAAATTTGAATAGACCAAAAATTAGTGAGATTACCAGAGTTTAAAAGCAGAGTGCTCCTCTCACCCCAATTCATTTTGAGGCACCATGGGGTGCCCGGCGCAGGGTGCAAGGTTATCCCCAACCACCCCTTTTTCATGGGAGCCTGTGCTTTTGTTTGGAACACAGACTCCCATTGAAGTCAATGTAAGTCCAACCGAATGATATTGGGAAGCATTATAATCGGGTAGTCGGACTTGCACAACCCAGATTTGGATTAAAACAATTCTGGATCTGATTCGGTAGGTACAGTTTCCGAACGCCATTACAATCCGCCCTTTAGTCTGAAGTTGTATCGTGTCCGGATTGCGAGTGTGCCAAGATCCACCAGAGGTGATGAGCTTGTCTGCAAGAAAAGAGGGCCTACTGGCTGTGATACTTGACTTAAGAACTTGTTTATTTAGACCATAAAACATAATCATTATAATAAAAACATCCATAAATATATTCTAAGGTTATGGCTAGTATAAAATAGTTAAAAGGGAATAAAAACACATTTCTCCATGCATACAAGATCAAAATAACATCAATTAATAAAAGATCTCATTTCAACCCCCTGGGTTCTTTCAAGTTATTTTGACAACTCTTTTAGTGATTTCTGTATTGCAAATAAAATTCGTCCTATTCTACATACAACATTTAAAAATCTCAGATTTCACAACAGGCTGCAAGCTTGATCCCAATTAATAATCGTATAAGCAACAAAAGAAGGTTTTGAAAACTCCTTTTGTTCATCTAGGAACCACAGACAATCCAATAAAATATGCAGGTATCTGTATTTTACATTCAGCCCAGCATGTGCACGAGCCGTGTTCATCTCTCATTGCAGCTTACATCTTTATATCTGCATAACTTGAATTAACCCCAACCCTAAATTTGAACATGGTATTCCTAAGCTTAGAGCTTGGCAAGGACTCAGTGTAAGGGAACGTATCATCATTGCTCCATCCTTTGAACAAGAAGTAGGTGGACAGTTTACTTGCCAGGAAGACCAAATCCTGCTCTCTAGCATGTTTACTTATATTAGAGCCTAACTCCTGATTAAGGATATGCTGCTCTGAATTCCACTGTTCTTGTGCTAATGATAAATTAACACAGATCTTAATTAGCACGAGTCTAACTTGGGATGTCCAATTGAATTCCCTTTTCTCTATTTCCATTTTACAGAGATGTGATATTTTTAGAATCTCTTCTTTACTCAATCTATGCCAAACATTCAATGTGGCTTGCAGCCCCTGGTAACTCCAGGCTGTAAGTTGTCATTCTCCCTGCCCTTATAATCTGGAACATGGCTGATGGTGGAAGCGCAAGGATCTGTTTAAAGCATTAACCGTCCTCCAAATCCCAACCCAATTTACCGCCTAAGGAAAACTCCTCCACCCTGTACTGGAAATGTGGGCCAACCATTGATTTAAAGGCCGACAAAATGGGGTGTAAGGACCGCCCTCCTTATTTCCGCCTGAGCTGTTTTAGGAACCAGACAGAGGATAGCGTAGTTGATTTGAATGATTCAATGTGGTCTCTCCAATTTCATTTGGTATTGAACCAAATACCCAAATATTTATATCTGTTGGCCTCCTCAACTTTAACCTCTCCTAAATGCCAATTAAAAAAAAAAACTTTCCTCTCCAGCACCATTATTTTGGTCTTGTCCAAATTAACCGTACGCCTTTTTTTTTAAACCAAAGTCCTGGAAAATATCCAATTTCCTTTGCAGACCCAATTCTGTCACGGTCACAATCACCAGATGATTGGCAGAGGGCATAGGCCACTAGCTTTACGTAATGTATTTGGTAGGTCAGGCAAAAATAAAGTAGCACATTTTTTTCTGTTTTTTCTTTGATAGGGTCCCATGGGTATCTCTAATCACCCGGGCCCACTTCTTAAAATGCATTAGTGAAAGTTATGCCTTGTTGATACTGAGCCACCCCAATATATCCCACAATAATTTACGATCGACTGAGTCAAAGGAGCCCAGAAATCAATAAAGCAGCGAAACAATCTACCTCGCAGTTCACTTGCCTTTCTTGCCAGTGCCCATAGGCTAAGGCAATGATCTAATTTTGGGTAGCCATCCTTAAAGCCCCATCAGAATTAAACTGGTTTGCTCCACCATGACCTTCATTAGGCTAAACAGTATTTCTAAAAGTATTTCTCCACCACATTCAACAGGCTAATTATGCGATACGTCTTGGCCTGTGTGGAATCATACTTTTTGTACTTTGGTCTAACTTTGGCCCCTTTCCAACGCTCAGGAAAGTTCCCAGAGGTCAAGGCTTTTTGGAAAATGTAGTTAAAAAAACTTGCCCACCAATCCACATACTTTTTTTATTACAATTGCTGGTAGGTTATCTGGGGTCGCTGCATTAGTAAGTTTTAGGGATTGGATGGTTTCTTTTTTCTTCCCAAAAGAGAAGTGCAACTCTATTTCCACACCAACCCTAATTGTATTTTCCAGGCTCTCATCTACCTTATTTCTTTCATATAGATTGCTCGAATGGAAAGGGGCGACCACTCGGTCCCCCCGAACGTATGGTTGGGGGCCCGGATCCTCCCGGGAAACCATTTTGGGCGGGGGGCGTGTCTCGGCTGGTATGCCCGAAGCGGCGTAGCCGGGCGTGCCTTTTCCCGCCCAAGAGGGGTTGTCCTAGACACCTACAACGATGACCACGCCCAGTAGGCGTACCGGTGGAGGGTTCACGCCCTCCCGAAGAGGAATAAAGAGAGCGGGAATCCGAAGAAGCGTCCTCTTGTTCCTGTGCTTGGAAGCTGCACCCACTCGTTGCACGTGAGCCCTCGACGGAACAAGGAGCAATTTTGAGAACTTGTAATTCTTGTGTTTCTCTTTCAGTGACTTTGCAGAGAAGAGTCCCGGACCGTCTTGATCGAAACCATGTCTGGCAAGAAGGCAGGAAAGAAGTCCGAGACAGACCAGGTGCTTCGCATGTTGGTAAACAGAATGACGAGAATAGAACGAAGCATCAGTCAGGTCCCAGCGCTTGGTCGTGATATGGCGGGTATAAAGAAGCAACTGGCCGCAATGAACAAGCCTGGTAACCCGAAGAAGGTAATAGGCCCGGCATTGCCGGGAAACGTCCCCGAGGGTAGAGGGAGACGGGTCAGGAGGAGGGCGGCAGGGGAGGTTCCGGTCCCTGAGGTGCCCCCGGTCAGTCCCGACATACCAGCCGATGCCCCAGCACCAACCCCAGACGCGGGTCAACCGATTCCGGTTGTGATTACGCCCGCCAACGACGAGGACATGCCTCCCGAATTGGCCACCCAGTTGGCCGCGTGGCTCAACAAAAAGTCTGGGGGTGCTACGGCGCCCGGAGACACGGCTGAAGAGGCCAAGTTACTAATAAAGCAGTTGCGGCAGTCGAGAGATGCTGCGAAGGCGAATCTCCCTCTTGTCTCCCCACAGGTGACCCCGGAAGGACCGGCATCTGGCATCGAGAAAATGGCGGGAACGGCGACCGAACCGGGTAAGCTCGCTTTGCCAGTGGCGGGGGAGGGCTCATTGCCCTCTAGACGGGAGAGGGTGGTTCAACATATCCCGTTGGCTACGAAAGAATTGATTTGGGCAGACAAGTATGTTAATATGTTTTCGTTGTTGACTGACCATCGCGAGATGGAGTATGCTAAGACACAGAAAGATTTGTGGCACCCTAGTGTCTGGCGAGCCAAAATGGCGGGATTCAGGGTGGATGAAACGATAACAAATTGGGCCAAGGCCTTTGCAATGTTTACTGCGATTATTGGCGAGCGTAAGCCCGAGGTATTGCCCGAACTGTCTTGTTATCAGGCACGTATAATGGATTTTTATGAAACATATGAGGGGAATGAATGGATGGGTTACGATATGAAATTCCGTAAAGCGAAAGAGTACGATTCATCTCTGACATGGGATTGCCTCGACTCGATTTCCTGGCAAAAGCAGCTCTTGCCCGGCGCGGTGAGGACGTCCTCGCCTGGTGGGAATGGGTCAGGGTTTTCCCGCCAACAGCCCGCGGTGCCCTTTCGAGCAGGCGCCGGTGGCGATCAACAGCCAAGAACCGGCGGGAATGGGGGAAAACGGGGGGTCTGTTGGGGCTTCAATAGAGGCAACTGTACCAGACCGCAGGGGGCATGTAAGTTCAAACATGCGTGTGCAGGTTGTGGGAATTCCTCGCACCCGGAGAGTTCGTGCAGGTCCAAAAATAACGGGTCGGGAGGTGGAGGAGGGTCCAAACAAGACTGAGGGGGATCGTTGTGGACAACTGCCTACTCCCGTTGATACCATGGCTATGACTCCCTGGCTAAACAAATACCCTGATTATGTCTCCGCTGGGGTGCTGAGGAAGGGATTCTTATATGGCTTCCACATCCCGGCGGGGGATTTTCATGGGGAACCTTTTTGTAGAAACCAGCTTTCGGTACAACATAATCCAGGTGTGGTGGAGAGAAAGATTGCTAAAGAGGTGACCCTTGGCCGGGTCGCTGGCCCATATCAGCACCCGCCAGTAGCGAATTTCATCTGTTCCCCATTAGGGGTGGTCCCCAAAAAAGTCCTGGGGGAATTTAGGCTGATCCATAATCTATCGGCTCCAAGGGGTTACTCAGTGAATGATGCGATTGACCCGGAAGTATGTTCGGTGCGGTACGCATCATTCGATGATGCCGTCACCATGTTAAATCGCCTGGGCCCCGGAGCGCTGATGGCGAAATCAGATATCGAATCAGCGTTCCGGTTGCTCCCGGTACACCCACAGGATCAGCGTTTGCTAGGTTGTGCGTTCCAAGGACGTTATTACATGGATAAATGCATGCCGATGGGTTGCTCCATTTCTTGTGCTTATTTTGAAACATTCAGCTGTTTTTTAGAGTGGGCATTCACCGAGGCCACAGGGCATAGGCATGTTATGCATTACCTAGACGACTTTCTGTTCTTGGGAGCTCCCGGCGACACGGAATGTGCGCGGGCGCTACAGGACTTTTGCATCCTCATGAGGGAGTTCAGAGTGCCATTGGCACCAGGTAAGACGGTCGGACCATCTACTTCACTCGAGTTCCTGGGAATTGAGCTCGATTCTGTGGAGGGATGTTTCCGTTTGCCGGTGGGAAAGGTAACTAAATTTAGGGCTTCCCTGGAACTGTGCCTTAGTAGGGAGAAGGTGACCCTGCATCAGCTACAGCAAGCAGTGGGTCAGCTTAACTTTGCCTTGAGAGTGATACCAATGGCCCGCCCCTTTTCACGCTCTATTGCACAAGCTATGGTTGGTCTCAAGGAAGGACACCACCGCACGAGACTGTCTGCAGAGGTTCGCCAGGATATGCGCATCTGGTTGGCATTTCTGGCGGACTTCAACGGTCGAGTAGTGTGGAACAAGCCGCCAGCGTCTTCGGACGAGCTGGGTTTGTGGACTGACTCGGCGGGGAGCGTGGGATTCGGCGCCATCTTTGGTAATCGATGGTCGGCGCAAACATGGCCGATGTGGTGGCACACCAGCGGTCTCACAGGTAACATAGGGTTCCTCGAGCTATTCCCTATTTATGTTGCTCTGATGGCATGGCCGGACGAGTTCAGAGACCGCTCTGTGGTATTTTGGTCTGACAATATGACTGTTGTCGAATGCATTAACAATCAGGCAGCACGCTGGAAATGGATCATGAGATTGTTGAAGGAAGTTGTGCTGCTTTGCATGAGACTGAATGTACAGTTCAGGGTGAAACATGTGCCGGGTGTACTGAATCATGCGGCTGATGCACTCTCTCGTTCACATATGCAGGCGTTCAGGGGTTATCTACCTACAGCGGACCTAGCGGCGGCACCATTCCCCGAAGCACTCTGGCTACTCGGTTCCCCGGATTACAAGACCTTGTGGCAGCAAGCTTAGCCCCCAGGACGAGGAAGGCATACAAAGGAGCGTTTCGTTCCTATTGTGCATTTTTGGGTCCGACAGGGAATCAGAACTGGGGTCAGGAGGATTCCTTTCTAGGGTTCCTGGTAGCACTGCACAGGGAAGGCCGATCAGCGGCAAAGGCCAATAGACACAGGGCGGCCATTTCATTCAAGGCGCAGGTGCATGGCATCAAAGACCCAACAGCTTCCTTTTTGGCAAGAAAAGCCCTTCGCGGTTGGCAGCGCCTCGAGGGTCGGAAGCAAGACGAGAGGCGCCCGATTGGCTTAGAAAGGTTGTCCCTACTTATGGCGAAACTACCTACGACATGCTCCTCCCAATTCGAAGCAGTTCTGTTCCGGGCAGCTTTCGCATTAGCATTCCATGGGGCTATGCGGGTGAGCGAACTGGTCGCAAAGAATAAGAAAGATGTGGAGGGAGGCTTGTGCAGGGATCACATCCTAATTAGGGGTGATTCGATGGTAGTCATGATAGCTAGGTCCAAGACTGACCAGGGAGCTATGGGAAACAGTGTTGTTGTCCAACGCATGTGAGGGTCCCCCACGTGCCCGATATAAGTGCATTGAGGAATACTTGGCACTGAGGGCCGATACATGGGGGGGAGTTTGCTGAGGCACATGGATGCCACCCCACTGACGAGGTTTCAGTTCCAGAGGGTGCCAGCACTGACAATCGCGGCGGCGGGCATGGACCCGTGCGATTTTGGGACCCACTCCTTTAGGATAGGGGCTGCTACTGAGGCTACAGCCAGGGGTCAGAGTGCGGAAGAGGTGAAACAGTTAGGACGATGGTCCTCGAATTGTTTTAAAAGGTATGTGCGATTGCACATGTTGTGAAGTCAAGTTACATGCACTCACGCTTCTTGTCTTCTGTTTGATTTACAGTTTCGCGAGCATGTCATGTGGGGCGGAATTGGCAGTCGACCCAGCACCAGGGGACCAGCGGTCAGAGATCACCTGCTGAGGAGAGAGTGGTGTGGGTCGTGGGCCACTCATATGTGAGGCGGGTCGGGGACGTATTCAAAGCAGGTGACGTGACTCACGCAGCTGGGGAATACGGGTACAGAGTGGCCTTCCACGGAAGGGGCGGGCTCTGTATTGACCAGTTCGAATCTTTTATTGAGGGTCTCTTAGGGCGGCAGAGGTCACCGCCATCTGTAATCATAGTACACCTGGGGGGCAATGACTTGGTGACACTCGGTAGGCGAGTATTACTCGAGCGAGTTTTGTCAGCCGTTAGCTGGTTAGCAAAAAGAGTCCTGGGGTGCACAATTGCCTGGTCCCACATGATTCCCAGAAGGGTTTGGCGGGGGGGCCTTTCAGTATCAGCACTGAACCATTCGGTGAAGAAGGTTAACAGTAGAATTGGTAGATTGTTTCGCTCTGCGCAGTTGCATAGCATTCCGCATGGGTGTATTCGGGGTGATCACATGTATCTCAATGATGGGGTTCACCTGTCCCGGGAGGGGAATGTCTTACTCATAGGAGACTTCATAGCATGGCTAAGGGGTTTGAGGAAGCATGACCTTTAGGAGGAGTTTGTGGGGGGGCTGGATAGCCGGTCAACTATCCGGCCTGTGGCGGTAAGGTCATGATCGGTGAGCAGTAATTTCAAGGTCCCTAGAGGGGGGCGCCACCCACTATGGATGGGAGCGCCCGGGGGGAGGTGGCCATTGGCCCCTCCCACTGGGAGGTGGCACCCACTAAGTATGGGTCGCCTAGGGGGAGACGGTCATAGGCCCCTTCCAGGGGAGGGGGCGGCTATATGCACCTCCTACGAATTTCCCGGGGCCCGGATATCCGCGATGGCGGATGTGATAGAGAGTGTGGGGTGGGGGGGGAGTCCACGCTGCCTTCCTACAGATACCTCACACGGGTGCTCGGACGACCTTTAAGATGGCGTCGAGCGGAAATGGGGGCCCCCAACAAGACAAGGGAAATTGGAGTTGGCACAGAGGGTACAGTCCTCTGCGCGGCCGCCACTCACACCGTGAGGGCGAGAGTTTTAGTAGTAGGGATCTGACACCGGTTGCGACCTTGCCGTTGGCCCTTAATGCTAGGATGTACAATTTTAATTTAGAATTTATGCATTTGGAGGATGTTAGACTCGGCTAGGAAACCTTTGTATTAGAGATTTGTTAAGGTTAGCCAATAAACATGTCTTCATCGAAATGTAATAAATGAAAATTGTACATGATATGAAACTTTTATTTAATGTTTTAATTTTGTTTCATATTTTAATAAATACGGCCGGGAGGGTGACTCCCTCCCGCCTTCCAAAAGTTCAGCAACTGCGTCCGTCATCCCATTCTTGGGGATTGTGTTGGGAGGGGGTGACAGGCATCCCGGCCATATGGAAAGGGGCGACCACTCGGTCCCCCCGAACGTATGGTTGGGGGCCCGGATCCTCCCGGGAAACCATTTTGGGCGGGGGGCGTGTCTCGGCTGGTATGCCCGAAGCGGCGTAGCCGGGGCGCGCCTTTTCCCGTCCAAGAGGGGTTGTCCTAGACACCTACACTGATGACCACGCCCAGTAGGCGTACCGGTGGAGGCTTCACGCTCTCCCGAAGAGGAATAAAGAGAGCGGGAATCCGAAGAAGCGTCCTCTTGTTCCTGTGCTTGGAAGCTGCACCCACTCGTTGCACGTGAGCCCTCGATGGAACAAGGAGCAATTTTTGACCCACCCACCAACCCCTAATGGCAATGTTAGTTTTGCAATAAAGTTTTTCTCTGATAATATCTTCTTCCCTCTGTTTAGTAGAATATGAAGGTTTAGCTTAAAGATGTGACTTCTGTCTGAAAGTACTGTTTTCTTTTAGGAATGAACAAATGATGCAAGTAGACACGATGATATTTTTCTCCCTTAGTAGGTAAACAAATGTCGTATTTATTTTTTGGTCGGGCGGTAAGGTCATGATCAGTGAGCAGTAATTTCAAGGTCCCTAGAGGGGGGCGCCACCCACTATGGATGGGAGCGCCCGGGGGGAGGTGGCCATTGGCCCCTCCCACTGGGAGGCGGCACCCACTAAGTATGGGTCGCCTAGGGGGAGACGGCCATAGGCCCCTTCCAGGGGAGGGGGCGGCTATATGCCCCTCCTACGAATTTCCCGGGGCTCGGATATCCGCGACGGCGGATGTGATAGAGATTGTGGGGTGGGGGGGGGAGTCCACGCTGCCTTCCTACAGATACCTCACACGGGTGCTCGGACGACCTTTAAGATGGCGTCGAGCGGAAATGGGGGCCCCCAACAAGACAAGGGAAATTGGAGTTGGCACAGAGGGTACAGTCCTCTGTGAGGGCGAGAGTTTTGGTAGTAGGGATCTGACACCGGTTGCAACCTTGCCGTTGGCCCTTAATGCTAGGATGTACAATTTTAATTTAGAATGTATGCATTTGGAGGATGTTAGACTCGGCTAGGAAACCTTTGTATTAGAGATTTGTTAAGGTTTGCCAATGAACATGTCTTCATCGAAATGTAATAAATGAAAATTGTACATGATATGAAACTTTTATTTAATGTTTTAATTTTGTTTCATATTTTAATAAATACGGCCGGGAGGGTGACTCCCTCCCGCCTTCCAAAAGTTCAGCAACTGCGTCCGTCATCCCATTCTTGGGGATTGTGTTGGGAGGGGGTGACAGGCATCCCGGCCATATGATTAATGCAGCCATCTACTACAACTAAAGACCTAATTTTCCGTTGCACATTCCCCTCACACACCAGTTGCTAAAATTAACTAATGTTATTTGTGTCTATCACTACAAGCATAGTTTGCCAATTTTTTGTTGCATACTCCAATTTCCTTTCCTTCAACTTGTTTTTATACTTGAGTTTTTCCTGGCGGAGGCTCTCTCCAATATGTCTTTTCCTAAGCAGTCTTTCCTATTTTCGTAGCCTTAATTTTAAGCTTCCGAACTAGTTAATAAACCAACCATTTATCTTGCCCTCTCATTATAATCACATTCTTTAGTCACAGGGCATGATTTCAGTTGCACCCTCAAATAGTTAAGCACCTGCTCAATATCCTGGCCGTGCCAGGTTGGAACATTATTCGGTTCCTCTGGTTTGTCGAAAGATGTATAGTCAACAATCAGGTCATTAAGCAGTTTCAAACTGTCCTCAGTTATACGAGTGGTTATACATCAAGGATACTCTACCTGCAGTGGGGCCATTCTATCTCTTTGCATCCTTGCTCTATCTTGAGTATTACCTGTAATGGCCAATGATCACTACCTCCAATTTGCAACTCTTCAACCCTTCTACTTCAGAAAAGTGCCAGGCATTTATAAAGGCATAGTCCATTGGACAGATCGATTACCTATACGAAAGGTCTGTCTTGCGGGTGGTTGATATCTACTAATACTTTGACACAGAACAGCCCTATGGATCCAAAAAGCTTTACTTGCCAGAACAGAGTTGAGTAAAGAAATAAATAAGTAAAACAAATTACATTGTGTGCGCTGCAATGTCAAATCAGTGATGCAGAGCGCAATGTAATTTGTTTTATTTATTTATTTCTTAACTCAACGTCATTACTTGCCATCATTTAACAGGACAGAATTACAAAAAACATTTTCTTCAACTAATAGTTATGAAAAACGACTCTGACCTTTCCCCAACATGCCACTTCTTTTCACTCTCAGTTTGTCTCCTACCTCTCTGTGAACTGGCTTATGTTTGTGTTTTAGGTCACAATATTTCATTACGCATGACCTGTGCCTTTGAAAATCTTTCCCTTACTACGTCAGGTGACCAGTCCACTATTTTGGTCGCCATAGCGTCCTGCCCAGTCTGGGTACTCGCCAATGACTATGGCACATGGAGCTCGGTATTGCACTTCTTTATTCATCTGAATGTAACGAAAAACTGAATATTCTAAGCCTGTATTAATTTCACTATGCTCAACATTTACATCACAGTTCTACGGAGTACATCAGGAGTCAAAAGGTTACGTCATTGCTAACTCACACGCAAAAACCACAGTTGATGGACAGAATGCAGAACAATGTCATAAATTCACCCCAGTACAGAGATATGGGCCTAAATCCATTGATTTTTTACACTCCACACCACCCCAGTTCAGACATAGCCATATGCAAATCAGTCTGACCCTGTGCCTCATGGGAACAGTCCAGCCCGAACTGCCAAGCCATGCCTTCCCTGGACCGGAAACAAGCTTCCGAGGACCGGTTTCTGGCATTCCAGCCATCTTCAGCCCGGCTTGCTTTAATCCAGTGGTGTGGAGAGCATGGGACTCACGTCTGAGCATACCCATCCCACTCGGGGTGACAAATGCAAAAACCACAGTTGATGGACAGAATGCAGAACAATGTCATACATTCACCCCAGTACAGAGATCTGGGCCTAAATCCATCGTTTTTTTGCACTCCACACCACCCCAGTTCAGACATGGCCATATGCAAATCAGTCTGACCCTGTGCCTGTGGTGATGTAGGAATAACGGTAGTCATAGGGTCTTCATTTGTTCTTTCAGACCCAGTTTCCACATGTTGGAAATGCAAGGAATCTTGTGTAATGGACTACCCAGGAGATTGGGCAGTCACCATATGTCCTTTGCTGGTCACAACATGAAACAGCTCAGCATCAAAAGGAGCATCAGATTTTAGTTTTTTAGACTTACGACAATCACTCGATCTCCTCTGGTGAAAGTAACATCTTTTGCATATCAATGCTTGTCTGTACAGGACTTAATTTTCTCTTTCTACTCTTTAACCCTTTCGATGCGGATGACAAAGCCAGCTCGTCATGGGCGTTACCTGTGCTGCGCGCATGACCAGCTGGCTTTGTCAGTAACACGGGATTTTTCAATTTTCAGCGCGCAGCGGGAAAACCCGCTAGCGCGCATGCGGTTAATCGAGATGAGGAAACCAGACTGGATATCGAGGAGATAATTCTGTTGCAATGATTCCATGATGTCCTTCATGGGCCACTTCAATTTTCTGTTGTCGCAGACTCCCTGGAATAACAATGCTCACACCTCTCAGGATAATGCTTTCTTGAGTAA
Organism: Lissotriton vulgaris; assembly: GCF_964263255.1. NCBI lineage: Eukaryota > Metazoa > Chordata > Amphibia > Caudata > Salamandridae > Lissotriton > Lissotriton vulgaris. Next base: position 1,652,231,609 of record NC_141693.1, on the reverse strand, counting down.
CAGACGGGCCATCTTTGACATTTTATAACTTCTGGTATTCATTGTCACTGGTAAAAGGTTGAGGGTGCTGGTTCCAAGACTGATGTGTAATAATAGCTTTTAGTTTTAGCATGTCACTATATTGCGTTTCCCAAAATGTGGTTTGTAACCCATTGGTGGGATGCAAGATGATTGTTGGTGAGGCATGAAAGTTCAAGCTATAAATACAGACGCCTTTTAATTTTATATTTATCCTGTAAAATTTGTTGTCTTCAAAGACATAGGTCAAATTTTGGGCTGTGTCTTCTGATAAATTGCTACTTATGTTTTTTAAGATGGGATTAGTTTTCACAAACTCTTCTCATTTTGCAGTCAGAGAAAAAAAAGTAAAGTATGTTTGCAACTGTGATGATTTAGGTCTCTGGAACTAAAAATAAATTACAACTGTTAGAGGGTTCGGACCTTAACTAACCTGACCATACCAGCAGAAATCTGTCATCCTCAGTGTGAGGCACAACCCATTGCTGTCTTGCTTAAGGATCCTTTTCTCTATGGCTTCATGATTTTACACAGTACAGCAACATTTGCCCTGTGTTGGCCATTTAGTAACCCTGAATTAGCTTGCACTAAGAACACAAATTGTCCTAATGATAGTGAAAAGTACAAGTTTAAAGATTCTGGCCCAGATTTACTAACATTTTGAATTGAGGTTGTTTCACTTTGGAACACAGCTGTATTGGCTGTCAGGGTTGACAATTTGATCTAAGAAATGGAAGTTGGTGTGCTTTATTACACAATTACATTTATGTAGACTCAGCCATCTTGAAAGGGATTCCAAGGCACTGCAGAGGCACTTGTGAGAAGTAGTCAGCAGGGTTTTGATCTTTCCCTGCATGGTGCATCATTGTGTAGTTGTGCTCTTGTAACCTTAGACCTCAGTGTTCAATGCGAAGAGGCATCTTGGTTTTGGGCTGCCAAACATGGTCAATAATGCTTGATGATCCATCACAAGTGTGAAAAGCTTTCCATATAAAAATATGTGGAAATGTTCACAAGCCCACTCTACTGCTAAACTTTCTTTCTCGGGCTGTGATTAAGCATCTTCAGTTTGAGACAAATGTCTGTTTGCATAAGCCACTATATGTTTTTGAGCATTGGGGCATCTGCTATTCCGTGCAAGTATTGCGCCTAACCCGACTGGGCTAGCATCAACAAGAACCTCAGTATGAAACTTTGGATCAAAAGCATGCCATTTCAGTACCATTTTCAATAGTTTGTTTGATTTTCTTGAAACCTTACTCGCATTCAGGTCACCAATGAAATTAAACATTCTATTTTGCCAGTCTCTCAACAGAGCACTTATGGTGGCAAAGTCTCTTATGTATCGAGAACAGTAGCTAGTCATGTCAAGGCATAAACATACCATTTAAACATCTTGTGGGGGACTGGCAGTTGACAACACTTGCCCTTTAGGTGTATCAGATCTCATACCTCCATCAGAAAAGATTTGTCTTATTAAACTCACATTTCTCAGCATTCAAACTTAATGCATCAAAAAGTAAACAACACACTTGCATGAGAGCTTTATTCTGTTCCTTCCGTGTAGCTCAGAAAACTAACATTTTATCACTATAATTGAAAGCATTCATGACCGGCTGTTTCATACATCAAATGACATTTTAAAAATGTTCTGCACCTAATTGCACACCGAACCATAGTATTTTACATCGGAACAGAACAATATGTGCAGAAAAGGTCGTAGTGTACCTGCAAATCTCCTTGACTTCCAACTTTTGATATCCTTTATTCAAATCAAGGCATGAGTGGAGCTTCATACTATTCAATTTTATTATAATGGTAATGTGTGAACCTGGATGATGTTCTCATTCATTTTCCTTGTTCGCTTGGCGCATGTCAATACAGATGCGTGCAGCTCCTTCACTGCCCTTTTTGGGTAGTACCACTATGGGAGAAACCCAGGACGTTGGACTTGGGGAAGGCTCAATGACATCATGTTCAAGTAATGTTTAAGTTCTTTTTCAACTGCTTCCTGTAAATCAAATGCAACCTGTCTGTGTCTTTGAGCAACAGGACGGACCGACGCCCTCTTTTATGTTTAATTGTACTTTCATAGTCTTGAGTTTTCCTAATCCATTAAACAACAAAGGGGACTGACTTCCTATTTCAAGATGAACATTCTTTTTATAGTTCACTGATATCACTTCCATATCACCAGCTGTGCTGAATCTGTGTACACAGGCACTTGATGCCATACCTTGAAGTGCATGAATGGGTGCTTGTACTTTATTTTCTTGTATTTCATTGTTGCTGCAAAGGAACCCTGACTTTTTAATAGAATTGATGCAGCCCGTGTATACACTTTAGTTTTCAATGATGTAAGTGGTTAAAACAGGGATAATTCATTGTATTTCTCCTTAGGCATAATGTTTATCAATGCACCTCTGTTGATAATAAAAGGTGTTCAGCAAAACATCAGACAATGTTTGAATGAATTTGGTGCTTTTTCATGTTGACTTTTCTTTGACCTGTATTTTCTTCATAGTAAAAATCGACATTGCACATCCATCATCTTCACTTTTACATGACAGTGAGGATGAAGAACTGTTTGACAATGATTTAGATGACAATCAACTTTGTTTGGTGTTGATTTGCCTCAGCTGGTGTTGTTGCTTGGCCTTGTGCGTTGAATGTCACTTCTGGTGAGTTCGGTGTACTATTTTGTGTGTTTGTGCTGTAAGGCACTTACTTTTTCCTTCGCTTTGCAAACTGTTGCAAAATGTTTCTCTTTCCCACAACCTTTGCAAATCTGTCCAATGGTGCGACATTTACCTTTGTGCGGAAATGAAAATCCACACCTGAAGCACAACTTTTTTTCCCATGTAGACATCACTCTGTGACCTTCTGCATTATGCCTTTGCTTACTCTCCTTGTTCATGACTGGCTCACTCTGGGCACCGCCAGCCTCCATGTCATCAGCTTGTGAATCAGCATGCTCTTCAGCTCTGGCAGCCATGAGAACTCACTCTAGACTTAGAGTTTCTGTCAGTATCCATTGTGTTTCTGACAGACATCCATCAATGACTCTGAGTGTAGCTTCCTCTTCATTGAATTAATTGAACTTACAGTGATAGATGAATGTATGTAGTCTCTCAACAAATGTGTTGATGGTTTCACCAGCATTTTGTCATTCTTGACTGAAAATATACCTTTCACAATATTCATCTGGCGCTTTGATTTGACAGTATGTGATTTTGTCAACTTGCTGCAATTTCTTCATTACTTCTTTTACGCTTTTGCCTACAAGATTATTAAGGTATTTGGTAATCTTTTTTTATCTGTTTCTTCTAGCACATCAATAAAATCATCACATGTCTCTATCCAAGCAGTCCATCTGTTGTCAATATTCAGCTTTTTGGTGGTATTTAATCGTAGTGGTGGTTTTAGGAAGGTGGCAGCATTGTAACCATTTATGGAATTGGCTGACACTGAGATTGGAGTTCTCTCTGATCCTGTCTGCTGGGATCTGCTTCATCCATGCCATTTCTAAGGTCCTGTAGTGTGCTGGCCTCTGGGTCATCTTGGACAGTCTGTTAAACCTTGACCTCCCTCCTGGTCCCCATTTGACCCCTTCCCTTTCCTGGAGCCCTTTGGAGTTGCTCTGATCCCTACTTGGCAGGTTTGGTGAGGTGGTGCGTCATGTATGGGTGTCTCTGCAAGCGCAAACTTGGGCACTTCTTCACCCAACACTGTGGTAGGATGACTCTCATTAATCAGTTCTAATAAGCAGATAACCGTTTCTTGTATCTGGATTAGTTGGCTTTTAGGTGTCTCTTTGTACTGTCTGTCACCTGGTTGATCTCACAGCTCTACTGATCACAGCGTTATCTTGCATTTTACTGTCACTATTTGGTGCTGTTTCAAAAGCTGGTTGTATCCACCTTTAATGTTATCACTCAATTGATGTATAACTTTAGGGTGTGTAGTAGTGCGGGCCACCCTTTACAGCCTTACCAGCAGGTTATCTGACAAAATGTGTAGACTTTTCAGTGAAGCTTTTGGTATATACAACGGCTTCACAATGGCTGGAGTTGCGCTTTGACTCCACATAGGCCAAACATCAATTCTGCACTTCGCCTGAAGCACACATGGCATGCACGAGCAATTTGCTGGGCCACAGCAAACTCTCTGGGAGAGCACTGTCAATCTTTAGGTTAATTATCTCTATCTCATCGCCAGTTGTAGCGTCCTCCTCAGCCTGGGTCCCTTCCAATCACTACGCCACACGTCTTTATTCATCTGTGTGTAACCATGAACTCAACATTCTAAACCTTGAATTCACTTCTGTTCGTTCTAACACATAGGTCACAGTTCTACGTGGTCCATCGCAGGTTTCTTCATTGCTAACTCATGAAACACTGTATTCATTTTTTTGGGAATGGATTCATTTATATTTTTTTATCACAGTGCAAAACTGTAGTGTAGTTCCTATATTCCCAATAGGCTCTGCGCATTGGAATATTATATCCTATAGATTAGACGTAAGACTGACGTCTACTAGGTCTCTATCGAATATACTAGACTTAATTGTGAGTGCCAGCTAGCTCAGAGGTCACTAGAAACGTTCTCGAATTCACAAGAAAGGATACGTTTCTGACAACCGCATAAACATGACAACTTTGTTACCCCAAGATAGAACTGATCATCAGAGTCGTGGAAACAATAGATATATATTTCACTCAGTCAATTGTGCATGCTTCGTTTCACCAGAGTTGCAGAGAAATAGATAGACGGGTGTTTTCAATAAAAGGATTTATTGAACAGTCTTCTTTCTCAAGCATAAGAAATGAACTGCTACAATCGTAAAACTGGTTGTAAAATATAACGCATACAGTATAAAAAGTAGAACAAAATAATACTGTGAGAGCATTGTATGGTTCCTAAACCATAGGAAAATACATACATAAATAACAGAGGCTAAAAGATCTCAACTGGTGCTTCTAAAATACAACCCACCCCGGTGTACCGAACCTAAGTTTAGTACGAGGGAAGAAGTAAGTGAGGTATAGCATAAATCTAGTATTCTTTTGCCAAAAATCTGTCCAAGATTTCTCTTAGGGTCTAATCAGCTCCGTACCTTAGTTTAGAATGGAGAAGGTCAGTCTCGGGACTCGATTTCCCAACAACCCGCAAGGGCAGCTTTGAAACACTGGAGCTGGATTTCTCGGCAGGAGAAAAGACAGCGTCTCTCTCAGTGCATCTGCTGGAGGGTCGGCTTCCTTCAGCACTTGCTGTACCAGGATGCATCGGGCAAGTAGATAGTCGAACTGCTCCAAACCACTGTGTGTTTGCTAAGGCAAGTGTGGGCATATTTATACCTTGAAGTTGCCGAGTTTGACATAATAACGTCATAAAAGAGTCTCAGTTCTATGAAAACTCCATGAGTTCTTGGACAAGTCAGTTCTTGAGCAAGGGAAAGTCCCTAGCTGCTTAAGTCGAGTTTTCCAAGAAACCGTTGTACATTTTCGGAACTAGTGGAAGTAGCCCTGCCGTATTTGGACTGCATGAGCTATGCCTAAATATGGTTATGATTTCTAAGCCTATAAAAGGTTATGTTGATTTATACCTATATAAGGGCATGAATCGGGAAAATTACAATAGTGTCCTAAAATGGTTCACAACAAAACCACATCAGAGATACAAAGCATCTTTTCTCTGTGTACAATACAAGTACAACGAGGTCAAAGAATATTAATACATAAATATTCAAATACCACGAATATTGTCTGTCAACGGGTACCTTTTCATTACATCCCAGTATCCCCCTATCCCCCACTCTACTGTGAATCCGTGAGTGTCAGACTGTAGTAAGTTAGCCATGGTTTCCATATTTTCCAAAACTTTTTGAGGCACCCTCTTGCTTTGTATGTTGTCTTCTGCCCCAACATATACATGTCCATCCCTCTTCGCCATTCATCCAGCATTGGATTAGTGTCCACTGCCCACGCCTTTGCCATGCTTCTTTTGGCTACTACCAGGCCCAGTTGGAGTGGCATCAGCTTCAATTTGGGGAGATCAATCTCTGTGGGTATACCCAGCAAAATGAATACAGGGTCTCGGGGCATTGATTCTTGCAGTATAAGCTCCAATTCCTTCAGGATTGTGCTGTTCCTGTGTGCATCCCCATGTAGTGTGAAAGAAGGTCCCTTCCATGTTCTTACATTTCAGGCACGTGGGGGACTCTGCCCTAATCATCTTGAGTCCCTTGCTCACTTTGCCACTGGATTCAAGCAAGCCCGGCTGAAGACGGCTGTAATTCCAGAAACCGGACCTGGGAAGCTTGATTCCGGTCCAGGGAAGACATGGCTTGTCAGTTCGGGCTGGACTGTTCCCATGAGGCACAGGGTCAGAATGATTTGTATATGGCCATGTCTGAACTGGGGTGGCGGAGTGAGCTAAAGATCGGTGATGGATTAAACCCAGATCAGTTGACCGGGGGGTGAGTGTTTGTATTGTCAATGCTCCGTCCATCATCCCCTTTGGTTTTTCTTTGTTCGCCCTAAGTTGGCAGGGTATGCTCAGACGTGAGTCCCTTGCTCACTTTGCCACTGGATTCAAGCAAGCCCGGCTGAAGACGGCTGTAATGCCAGAAACCGGTCCTGGGAAGCTTGATTCCGGTCCAGGGAAGACATGGCTTGTCAGTTCGGGCTGGAGTGTTCCCATGAGGCACAGGGTCAGACTGATTGCATATAGCCATGTCTGAACTGGGGTGGCGGAGTGAGCTAAAGAACGGTGATGGATTAAACCCAGATCAGTTGACCGGGGGTGAGTGTTTTTATTGTCAACGCTCCGTCCATCATCCCCTTTGGTTTTTCTTTGTTCGCTCTAAGTTGGCAGGGTATGCTCAGACGTGAGTTCCTTGCTCACTTTGCCACTGGATTCAAGCAAGCCCGGCTGAAGACGGCTGTAATGCCAGAAACCGGTCCTGGGAAGCTTGATTCCGGTCCAGGGAAGACATGGCTTGTCAGTTCGGGCTGGACTGTTCCCATGAGGCACAGGATCAGACTGATTTGCATATGCCCATGTCTCAACTGGGGTGGCGGAGTGAGCTAAAGAATGGTGATGGATTAAAGATCAGTTAACTGGGGGTGAGTGTTTATATTGTCAACGCTCCGTCCATCATCCCCTTTGGTTTTTCTTTTTAAGCCCTGTTATAAACTTAGTTAGTCTGTTAGCCAGAATTCCAACCAAAATCTTTGTCTCCATGTATGAGAGAGATGGTTCTATACGTACCGCATTTCTGTGGGGGCCTCCCCTCTTTAGGTATCACCACTATCATTGCTGCCCTCAAATCTTCAGGGATGTGCCCCTCTCCTGTGCCGCCAGATATACCTGCAATAGAAACATGCTGAAAATCGCCCTGTGTTGTTTAAAAAATTCCATCGAGAGTCTGTTAGGGCCCGCGGATTTCCTTGTCTTTGCCTGGCCTATTGCTTCCATAATTTCATCGTTAGTCAATGTTGCCTCCAGCGTTTGTGTGTCCCTGGGCTCTAGTGTGGGGAGCTGCATAGTTTGTAAATATGTGTGAAACTGTGCTGTGTCTGCCAGTAGTCTTTTGGCATAAAAGGCATCATAATAGCCTGCGAAAGCACACACTATTGCATACGGTGTCTCATGGACCTGACCCTCATCCGTCAGTATTCAGGCTACCCATCTGCTTTCCATCTCTTTCCGGCTGAGCCAGGCCAGCAGTCTACCAGTTTTATCACTAGCATCATACAATCTCCTGTGCATGGCTTGCATCGCATGTTGCATGTCTTTTTTGGCAAGCGTCAGATATTCACTCTGCAAGTGTTGCAACCTTCTTAACCTGGAGTCATCATCTCCAGTACCGGCCTGCGATTCAGCCTGCAGGAGCTGCATCTCCAAGTTTTCCACCTCCTCTGTCTCTTTGCGTTTCTTATGTGCAGTAATGTTTTGTGCCCTGTCTCGGAGGACTGCTTTGTAGGCTTCCCACAGAGTAATAGTGGAGTCCACTGATTCCACATTTTCTTTGAAGTATAACTCCGTATCCACTCTAAGCTCTTGGGACCCCTGCAGGTCTTGCAGTTCCCACAAATTTTATTTCCAGTCTTTAGGTTTATGACGTGACTGTACACCAATCGTTAACCACACGGGCGAATGGTCCGAAAGACCCCTCGCCATGTATTCAATACTTTTTATTTCCCCTACCTCTCCTGCCAGGGTGAATATATAATCAGTTGTCGAGAATACCTTTTGAGTCCCAGAATAGAAGGAGTAAGCTTTGGTCTGGGAGTGCTGTTTCCGCCACAGGTCTGTAAGTGCAAGTGTATCCACGAACCTCTTCAGCGGGGTTTCCATAGGGCCCCCTTGATAAATCATTGTGCAATCCCATGATGGAGTCATCACATCATTAAAGTATCCCCCTATAATGACGGTGCATGAACCCGCCTCAAGAGTTTGGGCGTGGTTCCTGCATGGAGTGTGTTGCCGTAGTCCAGTCTGCTGCTGACGAGGGCCTGGGTGACCGTCCTTCTGGTTCCAGTAGGGATCAATCTGTAGATCTTACGGAGCATGCAGAGGGTGTTGAAGCAGAAGGAGGAGACAGCGTTGACTTGCTGGGTCATTGAGAGCGATGAATCTAGGATGAACCCCAGGTTGCATGCGTGGTTGGTGAGTGTGGGTGCAGCTCCCAGGGCAGCTGGCCACCAAGAGTCGTCCCAGGCGGAGGGGGTGGGGCCGAGGATGAGGACCTCTGTCTTGTCTGAGTTGAGTTTCAGCTGCCTGTTGACAACCTTTTTGATGACTTTCGCTGGTAATGGAAGCAGGGAGCTGGGCCTGAAGTTATTGAGGCTTTTTTCCAGCTTTTGGGGAATGGGCGCAGCTCATATTGCCTCTGTTTTCTTTGGGTTTACTTTGAGTCCTTCCCTGGAGAATACATATCTGGTAAATGTTTCTGAGCTTTCTGCCTTTTATTCTCTATATAAAACATCTGGCTATGCTAGCCAAGAGCAGAGGGATGACCACGGTCTCCTATGCCGATGACACACAGTTGGTAGTGGCTCTCTCGAGCGACTCCAAGCAGGGCTCTATACAATTGCAAGGTGATCTTGTGGCAGTCCCTGAGTGGATGACCGCCAACTGTCTCCAACTGAATGCCAACAAGTCACAGTTGTTGTTGGTGGGAAAGGACCATGGCCTTTGGAATGAGCTCTTGTGGCCCAAGTGCCTTGCACTGCCCCCGCCCCCGAACTGGCAGTGAAGAACCTAGGAGTCTGAGTGAATGCTTCGCTTAACTTTCAGATTCAAACTAAAAAGGTGGCGGGAACCTGCTGCGAGGACTTAAACACATCTTGGGTTTCTTCGATGCCCCTACCAGGCAGATTATCATCCAGGCCCTGATTCTGTCAAGACTTGACTACGCTAGCTCTCTATATCTGAGTGCAAACAAGTCTGAAAAACAGAGGCTACAGAGAGTCCAGAATGCGGCAGCAAGATCTCTCCTCGGTCTGCGTAGAGCCTGCTCAGTGACTCACGCCATTTGCCGCCTCCACTGCCTGCCAGTAGCTAGGCGTATCGAGTTTAAGGCCCTCTGTATAGCCTTTAAAGTCCTGAAATTTGCATCACCGATCATCTTGACTGATCTGCTTCTACCCTATGTTCCCTCCCGCCCGCTGCGCTTCATGGGACAACACCTGGTGGTGGCCCCCCGAGTCAGGAGGGTTTGCGCTGGAGGTCGTTCCTTTCGGAACAGAGCAGCTAACCTTTGGAACTTGCTGCAGGCACACATTAGAGGGCTTAATAATCTCCTCAAATTTAGCAAAGCCATAAAAACCTTTCTCTTCCCACCTTCATAGGTCCTCCTGAGTCTCCTTCTTGTTACCTTATTGCTGTTCAGCGCCGGTATGCCTTTTTGCTGAGGCAGCTGTTGCGCTTTATAAACCCGCTAACATAACGTAACATTGAACATTCACTTCAGTTGTTCTTTGCAGGGGTAGTGTTCTGGTTCTACTGTAGTGTAGTTCCTATATTTCCAATAGGCTCTGTGCATTGGAATAACATTAACAATAGTTTAGACGTAGGACTGAGGTTGACTAGGTCTCTATTGAATATGTTAGACTTAATTATGAATGCCAGCTAGCTCAGAGGTCACTAGAAACTTTCTTGAGTGAACAGGAATGAGTTAACTTTCCTGAATAAACAAGAAGGGATTAGCTTCTTACAACCGCATAAACATGACAACTTTGCTCCCTCCAGAATAAGGAGTATATCTCCAGAGTCGTGTGAAAACAATAGATAGCTATTTCACCTAGTCAATCGTGCATGCTTAGTTTCACCAGAGTGCAGAGAAAAAGTTGTTATTTATTGAGCAGTCTTCTTTCTCATGCAAGAGAAGTGAATTGCCACAATTGCAATACTTGTCATAAAGTAAAGTGCGTACAGTAAAAGGAGTATTATGAAATAATACTGTAAAAGCATTTATATGGTTTCTGAGCCATATGATACTTAAAACTGATAAAATATATACAATACATATAATGATAAAAGTTGACTAAACGTACTCAACTGGTGCTTCTAAAATACGCCTACCCCGGTGTACCTAACCTAAGCCTAGTACATGGGAAGGAGTAAGTGAGCTGCAGTTTAAGTTAAGTTATTTTTGCCAAGAATCTGAATCAAGAATTCTCTAAGGATCTAATCAGCTCCATACCTTGGATTTAGAATGAAGGAGGTCTTGATCTCTTTCTCAGGACTCGATCTCCCAGCAACCCGCAAGGGTAACTGGAAACACTGGAGCTGGATTTCTCTGCAGGAGAAAAGACAGCGTCTCTCTCAGTGCGTCAAATGGGAGGGTCGGCTTCCTTCGGCCCTCGCATAAACTGGGCTTTGGGTAAGTAGATAGCCACTCTGCTCCAAACCACCGTGTGTTTGCTTAAGGCAAATGCTGGTATATTTATACCTAGAAGGTGCCGAGTTTGACGTAAGGTTGGACATAAGACGTCACTAAGAACTGTCACTAAGAACTGGCAGTTCTTTCAGGACTCTCAGGAGTTCTAGGACAAATCAAAACAGAAGCAAGGGGAATTCCCGGGCTGCTGGAGGCTTGGTTTGTTTAAAGAACGCGTTGTACTTTCTAGGAGTCTAGGGAAGTAGCCTTGCCATATTGGACTGCATTGGCTATGACTAAATATGTATATAATTCTTATGCCTTTATAAGGATATGATTTGTTATAACCACATAAGGGCATGAATCGGGAATATTTAATTAGGGTCCTAGATACGTTCACAACATCCACTCCACGTATAATGTCCATCATTACTAAATACTAAGCATATATAAACATATAAGTATGCATGGGTTTTCCAGCCCACCCCAAAATACATAAAATTCATTTGAAATGGTATAGATACACGAAAATGAGTATTATACTGTACGTTTTTCAAGCAGTGGTATCATTCAGATAATGCATATTTTGTTCATTTAGAATGTTGACTAAATGAATCACGAAAATTACATTCATGAAATGGCTCTTAATACAGAAGAGAAGGTCAAGACCATTTCATCACATATTTATACAAGACTGTACATGTGCTAGAGGCTGATTCAAAATATTGTCTCTAGAGTCTCTAAAAATAGAAGTTCTGTTCTCTAAGAATAGTTCCACTTTAAGCAGAGTACCATGTGCCAAAAAAAGGTAAATATTTTGGGAACTGGAGAACTGGAGAAAAATAATTTTGCTTTCATGGGAAAAAAAAATAGTTCTAATTTTTTTTAGAAGTTCTGTTTATCAAAACTGAAGGCCGAATTCAAAGTTCAGGGGACCCTGTGTGCTCACTATTTCAAATAATATTTCCGTTGTTAGGAGAGAACATTACCTCAGATAGGCCGGCAAAAAATTCATCTACAACAGTAGGTGAAAGTTAGGCCAACTCCGAAAAATCGGAAATAGTGCATACATGCGCTGCATTGCCATCATCGGTGTTTAGATCAGCAATGGTCACAGAAGGTTGTACCTGTATGGTGCCGCTTTCATCTCGTACTTCACCACTACCTAATCGCTTAGCGCTCTAGCAGCTGGGTCTATCGGGGCTATTTAGCCTTCGCCCCCTAGTGAGCGCGCAGCGGTCGCGCGCAGTGAAGCCGAAGCTACGCCGAAGAGTAGCCAAAGAGTAGCCCGTCTGCGCCCGTCCGCGCCAGGACGGGGCCAGGGGCCACCCACCTTGCCCTTCTCTCTGCTATTCTCCCGTCTGCAATGGCTACTCCCGACGATTCTCTTCTCAGGTACTCTTCACAAACTTTATTAGCTCTCCGTCCCATGGGTCCCCGAGAATGTGCCCATAACAGCTGGCTATGTTCAGAAGGCCCCTTTCTCTGCTCTTTTTGTGGGTTTCAAGCCACCTCCAACAAAATAATATCGGGTCCCCTACAAACCATCAAGCCAGAAATAAAAGGCTGGAAAAGCTTCCTCCTAAATGTTAGATCACTCCTGCGTCATTGTAGGAGATATGGGACACTATCCTTAGCATCAATCCGGAAATATGTTTTCTCACGGAAACTTGGTTAAAGCCACACACTGTACCAACTGTTACGGTAGGAATTCCTTTAGGGTACAAAATATTGCGACAAGATCGCCCGGTAAAAACAGGTGGCGGCACTGCTATAATATACAAAGACAACCTTCGCATTACAATAATAGAACAAGCCTTACTCCCTTCTATGGAGATTATGATTTTCAAAATTAACACCGGAACTAAGAACAATTGGAAGGGAGCCTTAGTATACCGACCCCCTGGCCCTAATACCAGTTTCTCACTAACCTTAACTGAAGCACTTGCCCCACACATGAAGGACGGAGAACGTTTCATCTTACTTGGGGATTTTAATTTCCATGTAGATGTACCAGAGGATCTTGATACCAAGCTTCTACTAGCTGACCTTGCCCTTCTAGGCCTATGTATGCGGAACAGTGGCCCTACCCATAGGGGAGGACATACCCTAGATCTTATTATTTCCAATGCCCCATTCATTCACTGCCATTCTCCCAGATCTGTGCATTGGTCTGATCATAGCATGCTGGAATTCTCCATCATGCAACCAACCAAACCTTCTGACCCTTCTGCTAATCTGACCACCAAACGAAGACCCTGGCATAAGATCACCCCAGAGGCATTTGCAGAAGCTTGGAGTACTCCGATTTTCACTGACTCTGATAACTCCGAGTCGGCCCTAGCCAAACTAAACAACACTCTTCTTGACACTATAAGCCTTTTAGCCCCACAAAAACTAGTCAAACAACCAACGACCAATAAAAAGGAATCCTGGTATACTGAAATGTTAAAATTAGAGAAACAAAAATGCAGAAAGCTAGAAAAACAATGGAGAAAGAATCATTCCAGTGAAAGTAAAGAGCTTTACCAACAGGCTGTTTCCTCCTACTATAAAAATATCAAAAAGGCAAGGAAAACCAGCCTTCAATCTCAAATCGATGAAGCTGATAACTCGACTAAAGAATTATATAAAATTCTTCGAAATTTCACCAACCCCTCAGCATGTGGAAGCCCAGACACCTTCTCTCTGGAGTTGTGTAATAATATCTCACAATTCTTTGAAGATAAAATTGATGCCATCTACAATAAAATCCTGACCAAATATCCCAACATCACAGAGACTCATAGTGCCTCCTGCACTCAGTCTAACTCTGAGACTTTCACTGACATCCCTGAAATTACGGTGGATGATATAAAATCACTCCTCAACAATATAAAAACTGGATCCCCCCTTGACCTTCTCCCTCCCAGAGTAATGAACACTCTGAGCACAGCTCTCTGCCCTGTTATTCAAAAAGTCCTGAATCTCTCTTACAAAGAAGGTAAACTTCCCCAGCAATGGAAAGAGGCAGTAGTGAATCCCATTCGAAAAAACTCCACCTACCCGTGGACAGAACTCTCCAATCTCCGTCCTATCTCTCTTCTGCCCCTTCTGAGTAAACTGGCCGAGAAACATGTCAACACCCACATGTCCAGCTTCATAGAGGCGACAGGGGGCCTGGACCATTCACAATCTGGGTTAAGGCCCAACTACAGCACCGAATCAGCACTCCTCTCCGTGACCGACAACATCAAGATGTCACAGGATAGAGAAGGCTCAATGATTTTGGTGCTGTTAGACCTGTCGGCCGCCTTTGATACTGTGTCCCACAAGATTCTCATGAGCCGGTTAAAGGGAGTGGGCATTGGAGGTCAGGCCCTTTCTTGGTTGGAGAGTTTCCTGTCCGGGCGCTCACAGTCCGTCAGCTTGGGACCCTATCGTTCCTCCTCTAGGGTGCTCACGAAGGGGGTGCCACAGGGCTCATGCCTAAGCCCCACATTGTTTAATGTGTAGGTGGCCCCCCTCGCTGAGATTGTGAGGAAATATGGATTCCCTCCGGTGTCTTACGCTGACGACACCCAACTCCTCTACCCTTTCCATTCTCTCAGCGCTAATGTCAGGGAAAATTTCGCCGAAGGAATGAGGGCTATTTCCAATTGGATGGCTTCCAACCGCCTCCAATGTAACGTCGGCAAGACAGAACTAATGCTCTTTGGAAAAGCCTCTATACTGTGGTCCCCTGATAGGTGGCCCCTGGATCTAGGTCCGGTACCTTCCCCAAAATTAACAGTAAAGAACTTAGGGGTGAAGTTAGATCAAAATCTAACCTTAAAAGAACATGTGAACGCGATCGCGGGGGCATGTTTCCACACCATTGGACTGCTGAGACGAATCTTCCCCTATCTCCCAGACAATTACAGAAAGACCCTTGTACAGACCATGGTAATAAGTCGCCTTGACTACTGTAACGGGCTCCTGATACAAGCTAACGAGGATGCCATAAACCGTTTACAGGTGGTACAGAATACGGCGGCAAGATTGACTCTGAATGCCCCTCCAAGAACCCCCTCCAAGCCTTTACTAAAAAAACTTCACTGGCTCCCAATACGGCAACGTGTCAAATTTAAAATCTGTTGCACTGTCCACAAGTGCCTATTCGGGAATGGCCCCAAATATCTGAGTCAAACACTACATCCCTACAAACCAGATAGATCCTTACGCTCAAGTAACCAATTGCTGATAAAAACCCCTCTTGTAAAAAAGACCAGACAGGGTGGCCGTGCCTTCTCTTTGGTTGGGCCCACCCTATGGAATAACCTGCCCTTCAGCATAAGGCAAATTTCTAACCATCTCGCCTTCAGGAAAAAGTAAAAAACCATACTGTTCCTAGAAGTATAATTGGATCGTTCTGCCTACCAGATCACAGCTCACCTACTACATCTCCTCCATGTGTACTTCTAAAACGAGCAAAGCGCGGAGATACCCCATAAGGAGTTTATTCTTGCGCTATATAAGAAATTAAATAAATAAATAAAATAATGGTGAAGTCTCAACAAATTCCGTCATCAGAATAGGTAGCCGCTGGGGACACCACGTTGCATGAG
The DNA here is from genome assembly GCF_964263255.1 of Lissotriton vulgaris. Taxonomy (NCBI): domain Eukaryota; kingdom Metazoa; phylum Chordata; class Amphibia; order Caudata; family Salamandridae; genus Lissotriton; species Lissotriton vulgaris. The sequence continues at coordinate 1,652,216,117 of NC_141693.1, read as the reverse complement.
CCGTTACCGAACCAAGCAAAGCATCGATATCCATTGGTACTGCTGATGGTAGTGTAAGACAGACGTCCAACACGCATTCTTCTCCGCATAGCAGACATCGAAGCACAGGTAAGATGCAATCTTGCTAGATTGGTCTGAACGAAAGAAACCAGGTAGTATTCAGATCTCTTAGCCGGGCCAATCCGAGGACTTTAGTGATCTGTTCTCGGTATCGTATTGCTAGGATCATGTTTTCCATCATAGCCTGAGTTTTGTCTGTGACTTGGCTTGCCATATCGGATCAGGAGGAACAAAAATAAAATACCTGCTACGAGTCCCAAAATAAGAGGCAGGCCACCGAATAAAGAATGCACAAAATTCAGGAAGATACCCAGAACTGTTTCAAAGGGTGCTAACATTCCCGAAAAAATTGTCTTAAATACATGTGTGATGCCACTGGTATCTGACATGTTTAAGATTTGGCTTAACATTTCTACGAAATGCACAGGGCAATTTGTCGATAATAGGGTATGTATCTCTGCCGCTGTCCTTGCACTTGCAGATCATACGTCTCTTTGCACGAGGTTAAAGGCACAGTTGTTTGTAAAAGAATAGACTTCATTCTGCTTAAAGTATCAATTCGAATAGAAGAGATATTCACAGAAGGCCATATTGCTGCCTCCATGTCTGGATTGCTGTTTGGATACAATACTTGCATACAACAAATGACCCTGGAAGTAACGCTCACGAGATAGGCTTTTCCTGGCATCATGCCACAACAGCTGTGGTCACTTATTATAACGTAGCTACCATTGGAAAGTTGTCTGAAAAAGGGCTCTATCTGTGTAGCAGGGGTGCCGTGCAGATGACATGAAAGGTTGTTTGACGAACCTTCGCAGGGTCCATGCAAGTTAATACCTTGACACAGAAGTGTACCGCTTAGTGACTTTTTACAATTGTTACCACTAAGAAATACCTCTTTTTTCCCCTCACTATAACATCTATGTGTATAAGGAAAATTCCAGGTTGACTTGATGTATCCTTTACCCAACCTTTTATACAGGCCTGCTGGTATATACTTTTGGCAGTATTGAAACTGAAACGTTGTTATCAGGATTGTAATGGTGCCATGTATTATCCATTCAATGACCGGTCGTTCTGACATTGTCAATGGTAATTTTTCTAGTTTTTCAATGCTCAGCACCTTATAGTCTGCTCCTTTTTGTGCCAACGAGATTTGTCTATCAGTAAGGTTAAAGATAGAAAATAATGACGTTGTGTTGATTAGACGCCATGGCACGTAGCCTGAACAGAGGTTTTGTAACGTCCAGCCGAGCTGTACAATAGAACGCAATTGGGATTGACCATGTTGTAACATTAGCATATCCTGTTCTATTATATCAATAGCAGATGATGCAATGCTGTCCAGTGAATAAATTCTGGAGGACAGCGTCTTTAACCATTGTCCACTACAGAAAGTGATTTTTCCAAATTAATACGATCAATTTCTTGTATTTTTTTCTGCAGTTACAATTTGTGTTATTTTCCTAGCTTCATTGGGAGCTGCGTATATACCGGCGTATATGAAACGCTTTTGACCTTGTTTGCGAGGTCCCAGTAAGAAATCTTGCAAGTCAGCACCTTCTTTAAGTAAAGTTAAGTGTTGCTTAATTACAGGTAGTGTGGATTTTTGTAGCCATTCGAGGCATAGTTTTCCTACACTGTATGTTGTAATTTTCCCTAGATGTTGTCTCTGGGAATATCTTGGGTCTGGCATAATTCTGTTTGAACCCCTGTGTTTTGTTCAGGAATCTATCTTGACAGTTATTAGTGTTTGTGGGCCAGATCAACCATTTGTTTCAATCAGGAATAGTTCTGTTTTGTTGTAAAATATTGGACACGTCTAACCCCTCATCTGTAGTTTTATTTTTATCAGGCATAGGCTTTGGTATAGACGGGTTGTTTAAATCTTTTATCTTGGCTAGGCCAAGACAGGTTGTCTGTTGAATGGTGTCATTCAGGAACATTATTTGTTCTGGGATCATGCAGGCTGTAAATAATGATTCTAAACCTTGTACCTATCACTCTTTTGTACCCCAGATGGTTTTGTCTCAATGTTATTTTTCCAAAATACAAAACCCAATGTAGACATTTTTTCATAACATTTTTCAGAATAAATCAGTTTAGTATTTGTCAACATGTTTTTCACTCCTGTCTTATTTAACGTTTTGAAATAAAACGTTTCTGGATTAGTGATATTAAACCTTTAAATTTTTTTTAACTGCCTTTTGGCAGAGTTGGACAATGTTCCCACTGATTATAACTGAAAACATTTCTAGGATTAGCAGATTTATGCAGATAATGATGCCCAAATTTATTGAAGAAATACATTTCTTCATAATTCTAAGACCCCTGTCAATAATCATGTTCTGTAAATTTTACTGACATTTCTAAATCAGACATCATATTAATATTTTCAAAGTCCCAATCATCAGAGAAAGTACCAGGTGATACTAAGTCACTTAAAGAGATCTAGAATTGATGTGGATATTTCAAGAGTTCAACCGGGCCATAGATTTCGTAATCAGTTTTGTCCCATGCTATACCACCAGGTATAGGATTTGCTGTGATGTTCACTGATGATAGTTCTCTTTTTTCGATGTGAGAAGATCTGTGTGGTTTCAGGATCAAGTTGATGTTCTGACTTGCTGTGTCCATTGTACTATATTTTCCAGCAATAAATCTACCCACACATAAAACCAAGATGAGCCACAGAAAGAGGAAAAGTACGCCTAACACAATTTATAATTCAATCCATGGTGAAATCAGATATGTTTCTCTGAGTTGATGAAAGAGCTCTGTATTTTTCCTTTTGAAAGTTTTATTTGCTGGCTTGTCTCCATGTTCACTTGGATCATCTGAGAAATCATCGAAATTGATGAAGTAGCCAGATGCAGTTCTGTCAATTGGTGGAATTGCTTCAGGATTTGCATTTATCTTTGGATATGTATGTTCAAATGCTACATCATTGTAGACAGGTGTTTATTGACAAACTGTTGCAATTTGGGTTTCAAGAGGCACAAGTTCCATGGCTTTGTTGCATAGTCCTTTGTTATTCACTGCAGGTTTATCAAATGTGATTAGTCTCTCAGTTTGAATCTCTTGGATTGTAGCAAGATTTGGTCTTCTCCTATTTCTTGGGAGTCCACTGGGCCTACTACTTATTATTGGCCACATGATTGTGGTTTTACCGGTTCTCCTTTTTACCAGCAAGGGGCGGTAGTACTACTGATCTTGTTTCGCTGACAGCTAAGACAGGAACTGCTTTTCTGTAAGAAGGCCCAAATTCCTTCTTCACCACGATTTTTTCTCTGAGCAGATCCCCAATCTTTGGAATCCAAACAGGTCTTGCTGGGACAGGTGGTTTATCTTCAGTGGTCATTGGCTTTAGCTTTGTGTTACTTAGACTTCTTCTTGTTTCATTTAAGTCCTGTAAAACAGCCAAACGATCTTTGATATCAAAGGTTTTTTGTTTCACCACTGAAGTCTGACAATCAGGATCATGAATGATCATTCTTGTGCCAAACAAAAGTTTGTATGGAGTGATGCCTCCTAGAGAATTTCTTGGCAGATTATTAAGACTACGTAGGACACTTATTAGATGTTTGACCCACCCGTCACTCGAACCTAATACCCTTGCTGTTATAGATTGCTTTATGTCACGGTTTTTTCTCTCCAATACTGCATTTCCCTCGGGATGGAATGTACTAGAATACCGCAATGCAATGCCCATGCTGGCCATGTCCTCCTTGTAAGCCCGACAGCTAAACGCAGGACCCTGGACAGAATGTAGCATGCCAATTGCGTATGTGCTGATAAAGACTCGCAAATCTTTTATAACAGTTCTGGGGTCAGCCGAGCGCTGGAGCCACATCCAAATGAACCTCGTCCTAGTAATTGTGGGACGCCTGCGTGTCGAAAGTCTGATGCTATCTAACAGAGGTGTCTGGGCTGGACTGACTGTGCTATTGTCAGTCTCCTGGTCCGGTTCCTGACTGCGATCTCTATTGCAGTCCTGACAATCCATTGCAAAGTTATAAACTTGCACGCTCATTCCCAGCCACCAGTATCTTGATTGTAATTCTATTAGAGATTTCAGGATCTCTTGGTGCCTCAGACCCAATCCCATGTGTGCTTCTTGAATCAAGAAGACCCTCTGGTTCGTGTTTGGAATTACTCTTTCTCCCACTCCAGGGATTTGAGCAAACGGAACGGAGTTTGCATCTATTATGTATGTATTTCCGAGTGGATAATTTAGCGGTAACATGGCATAGTTGCCTTTCAATGAGGCTTTTACTGCTAGTAGTGTTTCACCGTCTATTTGTTTTTTTGTATGCTTTTTTGTAGCTACGGAAGCCGGTTGACCCGCTGCCGCTGTGGCTCTGCCAGCCAATGAATTCCCTGCAACCTGAACGCCATCACGTTGAAGACTCTGCGTATGTATCACATGAGTCTTTCCTAGTTCTTTCTGCAAAAGAACTACTTGTTCCCATAGTTTTTTATGCTTTATTATGGCACCTGTCTCCTCTTTTCAACCATTTTTTATCCAGGTATGCATGGAATTATTGTAAGACTGGAAGCAGTAATGCGAATCGCACACTATCAGTGTGGGAAATTCTCCATCGGCATTTTCAAGCGCCATCTTTAGAGATCTTATTTCAGCTCGCTGAGCTGTACAGTTTCTGAGTGATTCAGTTTTAGTGACCATCGGTCTAAATTTACCCAAGTGCCAGCGACCTTTAACAATCGCACATGCTGCATTGTAAATTTGTTTTTCCACAACGTAGTTTTGTGCAAATCTGTCCATGTAGATTACACAGGTGTAATGTTCGAGAGGCAAATTTCGATTGACAGAGGACATTCATTGTCATATTCCATATATTCTAGTTTTTTCATTTTCGGATCAAATGCGTGTTTCACGTCTTCTGTTGCAAGAGAATTTTCCCATTGTATCCATTTTGGACCTAGAGCTTTAGCATTTAGAATGCCTGGTCTTGTTACTGCCTCAAGGGCTGATACTGCTGTTAGTACAGATATGCTCTTCCCTTGGGCTAGGGCTCTTTCTTTTGCTACAGCTGTTTGAACCACAGTTAGAATTTTTTCAGTAGAACTGAATTTCATTTCAGCTTGTGTGTACAAGTGTGATTTGTAAGCTATTGGTACCGTTTCTCCCTCATTAGAGTCAGGTATGTGAATCCGCATCTTCCTGGGATGACTTAGATTACAAGGTTGCGTTCGTTTGCGCGTGTTTGCAGTTTTGTTTTAGTTAACATGTCTGTTTGTAATGGTCTTAAAATTTCTGTGTGTTTCTGAGTCCAATTAATTGGTTTAAAATTGGTTTTATTAGTTCGTAGAGAGGTTTAACCCTCTCTGCATAATTTTTAATGTATGTTCTTCTGAAATTCAGGAAACCTAGAATTGATTGTAAGTTTTTCAGCGTTTTTGGAGCTTGGAGTACTGCACACTTTTCTAAGAAGTTGTCTGCTAGGCTTTTGCCATCACTTGATAATTCATATCCTCAAAATAGGACAGTGTGGTGGGCAATTCGTGACTTTTTAAAGTTAAATTTGTACCCTTCAGATGCAAACACAAGTATGATGGTGTTCACTATTTTCAAGTGTGTCTCCAGGTCGTCGTCTGTAAGATAGATGTCGGCGACATAAGATAATGCGTCATCATTATACATTTGTAGTAACTCTGTTACCCTGGCTGAAAATAATCCTGGGCTGTTCTTGAATCCCTGTGGGAGACGACAAAATAGTTTTTTGGTCCCCATGCTGGAGAAAGCGGTCAAATATCTGCTTTTAGGTGCTATGTTTTGACAGAAGAAACTATTTGAAGTATCTAATGTTGTTTTATATTTTTTGCAAACGATAATATTCATTAGTGCTGCACTGTGTGAGTTTTGTACTGCAAAAGATTTACAGCAGGAGTTTAGGTGTCTGTAATCCAAAACTAGACGATATGAATTGTCTGGTTTAGAGACAGGAAACAAAGGCTTGTTCATTTGTGAGGTGCATGTTTCAATCACCCCCTGATATTCAAGTTGATCTAAGATTTCTCTGACTTGTTTTTTAGCTTCTTGCTTAACAGGATACTGCCTCTGTGCAGTTGGTAGATTTTTTAACTGGATTTTATGGTGAGGAGAATCCTCATCCCATCCTACATGATTTTTATATAATGCAGGGGCTTAAGCCACTGCCCATTTTCTAGCAAATGTGTATTTTTTATGAATTGGAATGTGATTTGAGAAGGCAAGCATAATCATTTCTTCGCCGTGTGGGCACTCCCTGACAAACTCTGGTGGCCTGTCTTTCTCTGCTAGAAGGATATCTTATCCTTTAGATAGATTCTCCCAGAAGAGACCTTTTATTTTCCTAGTTTTATCTCCCTCTATACGTAATGTTATTTCATATAGTTTATGGGGCACACTAACTCTGGTGTCTGCAGTTTCCACTTGAATATATTCATTCGTGTCCACTGTCTCCAGAAGATTCATCAGGATTTTGCGAGCTATGGTCACTTCTGCTGCGCTGTCTAGAATTGTCTGGGCCCACTCTCCTTTTTTTCAGTCGTGTCCTCAGAATTCTCGGCACGTTTTACTTTAATACTGGCAACCTTCTTTCTGGGAAATTTTAATTTTTTACTTTGATGTGCAGGTTCCTTGTCTTTGGACTTGACGTGCTCTTCTTTGAGTTCTGACCATCCTCTTCTTTCTGATTTCTGTGAGGAAGTCTGAAAAGATCGAGAGGGACGTGTATCAATATCTTGATATCTGTCAGGTTTTCTCAAATTGTCCCTATTTCTAAGGTTGTATCTTTTTTAAGAGGGCTCCCGTTGTGGAGACTTGCCCCCCCATTCTGGAGATCTATCTCTTCGTTGGGGAGACCTTCTTCTGGTCTGAAACTGTTTTTCTCTGGCGGTGGTTTGTTTATTACCCTCCCATTTCCTATTTTGAGAGTTGAGATTATTTTTAATGAAAGTGTTTTCAGGATTTTCAGTTAGTGTTTTTAGTCGGTAGGTTGTACCGTCAAATGTTAATTGAACTAAATCTCTTTATGCTTTTGTTAATTCTTTTATTTTAACTAAGAGTTCTTCGCTTGACATTTTTTCAATGTCGGGATGTGGTATATAGCTGGCTAGAACAGGCCATGTGGCTCCTGGTCTACTTAGAGGACTGAGCCTGGTAATGTGATTTTGATGTTTTAGGGCGCCATTAAACCAGAGCAGGTGCTCTTGGTATGTTAGTGGAATTTCAACGTCCTCGAAAGGGGCGTATTCCTCTGGAGATTCCTCTATTTTGTAGTAGTGGCACTCGCGTGTCACAGCATGTGCAGCTGGAAAATGTATCCAGGAATAGAATACCTCTCTCTGCCGATATTCATGGGCCTCTTCCACAAATATGACTGTACCACCTCTTGATGATACTCCATTTTCTATAAGTTTTATAGTTATAGTTTTTCTTATATTGACCGGGATGATTATAGCATTTGGGTCGTCATTTTGGATAATTGTGTCATACGCTAAGAGTTGAGCTGCCAAAGCATCTCTTTCATCATCACTTTCCGGCGTTTTTGCTGAAAGAAAGTTTGCAGAGCGAGTTTCAAGGAAACAAAGATTAGGTGCACAATATCTTGGAACACTGTATCCTTCAACGTTGACTAAACCAAAAACTAATACATAGGAATCTCTTCCTACTAAGTTCTGGCGGATATTAACCTTTTACCCACTCCAGATGTCTATTGGAGTTTTTACGGGAAAAAGGGGTCTGTGTGAAAAGCACGACTGAGTTACTCTAGTATCTTGCGTTAGATTATCGCCTTACCAAACGTTGGGCGCCATGTAGTGTAGTTCCAATATTCCCAATAGGCTCTGCGCATTGGAATAACATAAACAATAGTTTAGACGTAGGACTGAGGTCGACTAGGTCTCTGTTGAATATGTTAGACTTAATTATGAATGCCAGCTAGCTTAGCTAGCTCAGAGGTCACTAGAAACTTTCTCGAGTGAACAGGAATGAGTTAACTTTCCTGAATAGACAAGAAGGGATTAGCTTCCGACAACCGCATAAACATGACAACTTTGCTCCCTCCAGAATAAGGAGTATATCTCCAGAGTCGTGTGAAAATAATAGATCGCTATTTCACTGCATGCTTAGTTTCACCAGAGTGCAAAGAAATAGAGAGACGTGCGTTTTCAATAAAAGTTGTTATTTATTGAGCAGTCTTTTTTCTCATGCAAGAAAAGTAAATTGCCACAATTGCAATACTTGTCATAAAGTAAAGTGTGTACAGTAAAAGGAGTATTATGAAATAATACTATAAAAGCATTCATATGGTTTCTGAGCCATATGATACTTAAAAAGGATAAAATATATACAATACATATAATGATAAAAGTTGACTAAACATACTCAAATGGTGCTTCTAAAATACGCCTACCCCGGTGTGCCTAACCTAAGGCTAGTACGTGGGAAGGAGTAAGTGAGCTGCAGTTTAAGTTAAGTTATTTTTGCCAAGAATCTGAATCAAGAATTCTCTAAGGATCTAATCAGCTCCGTACCTTGGGTTTAGAATGAAGGAGGTCTTGTATCTCTTTCTCAGGACTCGATCTCCCAGCAACCCGCAAGGGTAACTAGATACACTGGAGCTGGATTTCTCGGCAGGAGAAAAGACAGCGTCTCTCTCAGTCCTTCAAATGGGAGGGTCGGCTTCCGTCGGCACTCGCATCAGCTGGGCTTTGGGTAAGTAAATAGCCGCTCTGCTCCAAACGACTGTGTGTTTGCTTAAGACAAATGCTGGTATATTTATACCTGGAAGGGGCCGAGTTTGACGTAAGGTTGGACATAAGACGTCACTAAGAACTGTCACCAAGAACTGGCAGTTCTTTCAGGACTCTCAGGAGTTCTAGGACAAATCAAAACAGAAGCAGGGGGAATTCCCGGGCTGCTGGAGGCTTGGTTTGTTTAAAGAACGCATTGTACTTTCTAGGAGTCTAGGTTAGTAGCCTTGCCGTATTTGGACTGCATTGGCTATGACTAAATATGGATATGATTCTTATGCCTTTATAAGGATATGATTTGTTATAACCACATAAGGACATGAATCGGGAATATTTAATTAGGGTCCTAGATATGTTCACAACACTGCCATATGTGATCTTTGCCCGACTGGGCATTAAAGGAGGATGGGGCACAAGCTTCTCGAACTGTGAGTCCACCTAGCGTGAGCTGACGCAGAGTTCTTTTAGAGTATGCACTTCCATGTCCCCACCTCCCACCTCTGCACAACTTCGCGAGGTGGTTAGCCTTCCTGCACTTCGAGCTGATCTTTCCTTTTGCCGGGCACACCCATGCAGTCTTGTGTTCTAGGTCACAGTTGCCACAGCTTCTGGTCAGTGCAAGTGCAACCTCTCACCTGCCCAGGCCCTGGAAATTTCTGTACTGTGTCAATTCAGTCTTCCTTCACGCCAGGCGCCTTCGGTGCAGCTGTGGTGGATGTAGATTTTTCTAGAGCTGCCTACATATCGTAAGTACCACTGTTTGATAGCTCATGCGAGCATGCCAGGATCAAGATTTCGAGTGAGATGCCAGGTTGTCTTAATATTTGTCACCACGGTGTCACAAACTTATAGCCTGGTATTATCTGTGCCCATATCTCCTCATGTTGGTTGATCCCCATGCAGGCTAGTTTCCAGGGAAGGAACATGTCTACAGACTCAGCATCCAATTGTTTGGCTTGGTGCAGATTGTTGTCTAGATTGAGCTCCAGATCAATATGCCGGTTCAGGGCACCAACAGCTGCCTCATAGTCATAGTCATTCCCAGTATCTAGCAGTGTCTTGAATAGTTCATACAGTACATCACCCTCAAAATGCATCTATAGCGACCTCTTCACCACATCATTGATTTTCCTTGTGATGCGGAAGTAGTGTTGTAGCCGCCCAATCCACAACATCCACCTAGGTGCAGCTGTGGCTGGATCCACTCATTTTCTGATGCTTGGGTGGACTGTGAGAAATGAAGTTCTTTTTGTGCTGACTGCGCTGCACAGTGTTTGACTGACTGCAGGACAGGTGCACACACAAGAGAACTGAGGCAGTTCACAGTTTCTGCGCGGGTCTGCACGGACGACAGGCACACCTGCTTGCTTCTCTCCCCAGGGCAATGACAGTTATACAGTGCCTTTCAGATCAGCACTGGCAGAAAAAGGGTAGGGGGGTCTCAGGGCATTGACCTCAGGCAGCCAGGGTGTGAGCGCACACCAGCATGTAGGCTCCGACATCAGTTAACTTTGTGCACCTCCAGTGCAAACGTCGCTCACCGACCAACAGGGGATATAAGCAATGTACAGCAGGGTGAGCGGAGTCAGGAGCAGGAATCTCAGGGAGTGGCAGTGTAGGGTTTCATGTGCTATTGATAGAGCACCATGTTATTTTGAAAATTTATAGGGGTGCATCATAATCCCAAGTAGTCAGCACCCACATATTTAGAGGGCCATGTTATTGTGTGACTTTAAAATGTAGTACTAGGCCGGGGATCAGTGCAATATGTAGTTGTGTGCTTATATCATTTGAAGACTAATGTAGTGCCAGATTCGTGAATATGTCTTAAGTAATGTAGAAATTATTGCTTTGTGTTTAAAATGTTGCATTAGATTTGAACGTGCCTTATTAAAGCTGCACCTGTAGGTTGCTTATTATTAAAACGTGTGATGCTCGAACATGAGAAATAATAATGTTTAGAAATGTAATGAAATACTGCTTTAGAATGGTTTAAATGTAATGCTTATATTGTATTAGAAATGCATGTAAAATTGTAGAGGCCTGAGACATGAAATTGCCAGCAGAAGCCTAACCGTAGCACAACTAGAAAGGCAGGGTTGAATGTTTTCCTTGTGGAAAGGCTCCTGTTCGTAGTTGAATTTCGAAATGTAACTTGGAGCGTGTACAGGATTGTTTCTCATGCATTTCTTTTGCAGGTGCAAAGCCATGTAGCTCGTTAGGTAGAATAATCCATTGTTTTAGGAGTTAGGTTGGTAGGAGTGAGAACGGAGGGAGTCTACTGGTATGCAAAACTGCAACATTTGGCGGAGAAGGTGCCTGGGACCCAAGGACACAGCAACAGTTTTTGGAAGAAGATGGACCTGTACTCGAAAAGTACGAGGGGATGCACCTGCCAAGAGGGTGTGTGACCAAGGTGGGTCTACTGTTTTGGGATAATGATTAGGGAAAGAGCCCCGAGGGAGGAGAGTCAGTGGCAATTGGAGTTAGGGTTAGAGTCAGTTGGAGTCAGACTGGATCCTGTCTAAGGCAGTCCAATTGGAAATGCAGTTAAACAGGGGACTTGGTGGGAATTAGGCAGGAGAAATTAAGGAGGATCTTAAAACGAGCTCGGTAGCTTGGGCTACTTACCTGGAAAAAGTGAATGTGGTTCTTAGGGAGCCTTCACAGCTGACACCTTTTTCTCTTGCCTGGGAGATATGCTAAATAGGGATGCAACCTTAGAGTTAGTGTAGGGATAGACTAATCTTTTCTTTCCCTTTGGATCAGAGGCAGTCGAGACTTCCAGTGGGAACTGTTATTGCTTGCCTAATGCTTCTTGAACTTACGTTGCTTTTAATATTGAGTCGTCTGAGACTCCTGCATAGGATTATGTTTGAATCAGTGCCAGTTTATTTCTTGAACCTCTTGCTAAGTTGATTGCATTCTTCAGTTGTTTTTGGCTTTGTAATAAATCTTTAAACTTTATTTCGTAGTCAGTGGTCCTTTGGATTGGGATGTATTTGGTTCTTTGAAAATTTTCATAAGTATGAAAATAGAGAACTTCCCTTTACACTTCTTCGCAGACTAAAGAAATTCAATCGGCCCGGGATTCTAAGGATTGGTAAGAAAAAGTCTGTATGAGAATTCCAGCGTCATCAGTTGGTAGCCAGAGGACAGTTTGTCTCTGGAAGTAAGGGAGTTCTAGATTAGGATACAAGTTTCCCCAAGGTCCATAGAATTCAGGCGATGACGGTCCAGTGGATTACCGGCGGAAGACGGCGTTTCATCGAAACTAACCGTGAGTGACGGTGCGGCGAAAGCAGCAGTTCGTGGGAGAGTGAGTATGAATAGGATTATATGTTGTTAGATTATGGTGTTTGTGTGTTGATGTCTTGCGGAGTTGAATGCCTGTTGTATGAAAGGAGATCAGGCTGTGAGCTTGCGCAGTTTGGGAAAGTCTTAGGCTCAAGGAGTAGCTTAAGCAGTTGGGTGTGGCAGACACCTGGAGTAATTGTCGACCATTGTTAAGGGAATCGTGAGGTACCATTGATTACCTGCTGGACCAAGATAGGGGGAACGAATGTGTGAGTGTGTGAGTACCTGACGCTTGTCGTGGGTTGCTGAGTGTTTGTGACCTATCAGTTGAGGTAATTGTACGGTCGTTTTGTAGACAGACAGTTGCCAGTTTTCGGTAGACAATTACACGACTGTGAACATACAGTCAGACTGTGGACGTACAGTGAGCAAAGTAATTGCTTGGACGTACAGGTAATTATTTCAGTACATGTATGGGACGTGTCTGAGAGTGAGAAGCAAACTAAAAAGGAGGGGAACTGCTGCGAGCGGGGGAAAAGTGATGCCAGAAGGTGCCGCGCTGTGACAGGGCAGTTAGTGTGAAGCCGCGTTGGGATTGTCTTCAGGAATAAATAAGCGCTGCGAACGGAGAAACGCTGGGTTCATCATGAAATGTTTCAAAGTTTTGCAAGATTTGTTCAAAAGAGAAAAGAATATAGAGCCCCGGGGGGGGGGGGGGAAGAGGCTCCGCCCAAGGACACTCCAGCTCATTACATGGCTACAAATGTGGGTTTGCATACTATACTGTGGCTTTAGAATTGGTGCAAAATGACTGAAGGAAATGAGGAGTTGACCTTTCCCAGATATGAAACTTTTAGATTGGAAGTGTTATACCAGTTGAAATCGATTGTGACTTCTTTGCGACCTTTGCCTAGACCAACACAGTTTGAGGCATTGCATGCGTGGATTAGGGCGGCGCACAAAAGAAACAGGGACAGGAGACAGGAACGAGTGAAGAGGTCAGTCAGGGCATTTCAAGATGCAGGATGGGATGCATTGGAAAAGAGATGGAGAGTACAGACGATTGGGGGGATAAATTGTATCCATTGTTGGTCAAGTCAGGGGATATGCAGAAAAAGAAGGCTGAGGATGAAGACAGTGATACTGACGATAGCTTGATAGAAAGGCTGTTATCTGAGAGACCACCTCCATACAACCCGGAGTCAGAGGGGGAGAGATCAGCCCCGACGGAGGGAGCTAGGGAACCACAAGCTCCACCGAGTTCTGACGTAGTAGGAAAACTCTCGATGGGGGAAATGCAGGATGCAAAAAGTGTAACTTCTCAGAGGCTACCGGATGCTCTTAAGGTGCCGGTTACCATTGGTTCCATAGTGTCAGTGTACAATCTGGAGCAGGTGAGGAATGGAAGCCCATCACAGACAGGAATGGAAGGAAGTGTTGGCTTTGGAGGAAACAGTGTAGTGAATGAGTTGGTCCCGTTACGGAGGCCTGTAGAGTCTAGCACACCGTTGCCGGCTACAGCAGATTCGTGAAGAGGACCGATGGATCTGAGGGGACCAAGACCGAAATCCCTGGGAGGATGGAGGTCAGATTTGAGAACATGGGAGTCGGTTGAAGGGACACTGAGTGATAGGGAAAGGGAGGCCTGGGATCATGGGAGTGCTGAGAATAGAGGGGCTTTAAGGGACACATTTGAAGTAAATAGGTGCAGAGAACAGGACAGTGACTACAGAGAGTCGAGTGGTACATCGAGTCAAGGCACTCTTAGGACAGCAATAAGGGCAAAGAGGTTAGATATGATGCGATTGAAAGCAGAAGTGGACCAGATTGTTGAAGGGAACTTGCCTCTAGAGAGAGTGGAACCAGACGAGTTGTTGTCTGTTGGCAAAGGATGTGACCCGTAATTCAAGGTCGGTACATGAGAAACTAACTGAATTGGCAAATAGGTATGAAGTGGATTTGTCTAAAACTAAAATGTTGCAGGTTGATCACCGGTTACAGTATACTGACCAGGACTTGGATGAAAAGAGGGTAATTGGACTGAAGACTCACATCATAGAGCTGATTATAGGGATACGAGCATGGAATAGGCTTGATAAGTGGAAAGAAAGATGGTCCAAGAAAAAACGTGTTTAGAGAAATGCGGCAGAGCCACCTCCTCCGGTTAGGGGAGTACAAGGAATTACCCTTTATGAAAGGTAGCTAGCGGAGGGTATGTGCATGTGCCTTGGAGTAGGGGAGATTTGGCGGCATTCACAAATGACTTCCCAAAACTCAGAGAAAGTCAAGTCGAGTGGTACAAGCAGGCTGAGAGGTTTGTCAAGATCTCAATGGTGTTGGGGATTGATTTGAATACATTGTTTGACATTGTGGTTCCGAGTGACTTGTGGGTAGCATGTAAGGTTGCTGTTGAATGGCCCACCTCTGAACCGGACAGGGATGTTGTCACTAATGGCTCATCACCTCTTGATATGAAGAAGTACGAGCAGGTGATCACGTGGTTGAAATCCAAGGTACCACAGCAGGATACTGACTGGGTGAAAATAGATCAGACAGTTCAGGAACCAAAGGAGATGGTGCAGGAGTCTTACGAAAGGTTGTTGCAAGTCTTTAAGCAGTACAATGGGTTGGATGTAATGGATCCTAAGGAAATAGAACAGTTTGTGTCGAAGTTTGTTCTAGGGTTGAGACCTGAGATTTGTCTTATGATCCAGCAGCATTTGATTTGTTGGCAAAACAAGCCGTTGGATGAGATATTGAGGTATGCTAGATATTGCAGTGATGAGGTTGATTTGAAGCATAAGAAGCTCAAGGACAAGCTGATGTTGCTTCAGATGCAAGCTGCCGATAAGGGAGGCCAAGTACAGTCAGGTGGAGGTACACTGGGAAGGACACAGATGCCTCTTTTTGATGACAGCGATGATTGTTACCCAGAACCATTGCCATGACGGTGCCTGAGGGTGGAGGAAGACTGCACTCTTGGGGCAGTCTTGGAGATAGACCTAAGGGACCATTTGTGGAAGCTGATGTCGATGGTCACCCTACCACCTTTTTGGTTGATACTGGTGTTACCCGTTCTACTTTGAGATCTGCAGTTGTCCCCAACCTACCCCTTGGGACAATGTATCTTACAAATAGGAAAATAATCAGCCCTTTGACTGAACCGATTCCTGTGAAGATAGGAATGTTTCGAGACAGACATCAGTTTGTGGTGTGCGATTCGAGCCCTGTTTGTTTACTAGGGGGGATCTCCTGTGTAAAATCAATTACACCATTTATTGACCCCTAAAGGAGTGGGACTGCAAACCAATGACGTTGATGCTGCTTTTAAGTTCACAAATCAACATTTGTGCATTGAAATGTACCCTGTTGTGACAGTGGAAGAGCTTCCACTTGATTTGAGAGATTCGGTCTCGCGGGAAGTGTGGGACTTCACTGGTGAGGACATCGTCTTGATCAAAGGAGTTGAGCCAAATAAGATTCAGGTCAAGCAGAATGTTGAGTTCCCCAGAACACCTCAGTACAATTTGACGCCAGAAACAGTTGCAGGGATAAAGCCTGTGATTGGGTCCATGATTTAGCAGGGAATTCTGAAGGAGATAATAGGCAGTCCATGTAACTCGCCTAATATGGGATTGCAGAAGCCGAGCAGGATATTCAGAATTGTGGAGGATTTGCGCCGGGTTAACAACATAGTTGTTCCCTGTTGTCCAGTGGTACCGAATCCATCTGTAATACTGTTTCAGAATCCATGTCAAGCAGAGTGGTTCACTGTGATTGACCTTTGTCAGGCTTTTGTCTCAATTCCATTGCATGAGGAGAGCCAGTTTATTTTTGCGTTTAAGATGGAAAGTTGTGTTTTAACGTGGTGTCGTATCCCACAGGGGTATACAGAGAGCACATCGATCTTTAATCAGATCTTGAAGAAGATCTTGAGAGTCTTGTACTGCCGCAGAACTCCGTTCTCGTACAGTACATAGATGACCTCCTTGTGGCTTCAGACACTGAAGATGCCTGCAGGATTGATACCATCGCCTTACTGAACCACTTGGCAGAGAAAGGACACAAAGAGTTGCCAAATAAGCTACAGTACTGCTTGAATGAGGTGCAGTATTTGGGTCACCGGATAGAAAAACGCAAGAGGAAGGTGTCACCAGACAGCATAGAAGCAATTCTGTGAATGATGATGCCTTCTACTCAGAGAGAAGTCAGGATGTTCTTAGGGATGGTTGGCTACTGTTGTCAGTGGATTGCCAACTTCTCATTGAAAGCAAAGCCTTTGCAGAGACTGACGCAAAAGGATGTAAGTGATCCGGTACCATGGGACAACGACTGTATGAATGCATTCTTAGAGTTGCGAGAGGAACTTTTTTCATGATCTTTTTTACTATTCTATTGTGAGCGAGAAGGTTGTGCACTCTCAGTTTTAGTCCAGGAATGTGGAGGTACTTTAGATCCAGTAGCTTCAGCGTGGCCTGGATGTCTCAAATCCGTTACTGCAACGAGTGTCAACATTGAAAGGTGTGAAAGTATTGTCATGGGTCCTCCTCTAGTAGTTCATGTTCCAAATTATGTTGAATTGTTGATGACCAGGACCAAGACACAGCACCTGACCAATAACAGGCTCACACGCTACGAGCAGGTTACACTTGCTACAGAGAATATGACCCTTAGGAGGTGTTCTGTTTTGAATCCTGCCACACTGATGCTTTTGCCAAACACACTTGATGAAGATTGTGCGGGTCATGATTGTCTTGATGTGACTGCACTTTGTACCAAACCGAGACCCAACATTGTTGATGAACCATTGTCTGACCCTGATGAGATTTTCTTTGTCGATGGTTCATGTTTAGGAGACAGTGTTGGTAAGTTGAGAGAGGCTTTTGCTGTATGTACAATTACGGGAGTAGTTGAAGCTGCATGCCTGGAAGGAGTATACTCCACTCCAGTGGCTGAGATCATTACTTTGACTTGTGCCTGCTTGGCAGCAGACCAAATTTGAATCACCATTTACACTGATAGCCAGTATGGGTTTGGTGTGGTTCATGACTTCGGACAGTTAGGGTCCAAGGGAGGTTACAGACATCATCTGGATCACCCATCCGGAATGGGGAGTTTGTGAGGTTGCTAGTAGAGGACTTACAGCGCCCTAAGGCAATTGCAGTTGTTAAGTGCACGGCTCATGGTAAGGGGACAGATTTCGTGTCACTTGGAAATCGCTATGCTGACGAAGTTGCACGATTCTGTGCTGAACAAGGTTGTTCATTCACTGAAAGTCATGTAGATGGGAGCCAAGAAGGAGCCGAGTTCAACATGATGTTGGCCATGGCAGATACTTGGGATTAGCTCAAGTGCCTGCTGGAAAAGGTTTCAGACCAGGAGAAGAATGTGTGGATCAATTCAGGCTGTACGAAAGGGAATGTGGACATTTGGCTCTCAAGTGATGGAAGAGCGGTGTTGCCGGATGAGTTGTTGAGCCCAATGGCAAGACAGATTCAAGGTGCAGTGCATTTGGGAAGAGATGCAATGGTGTGAGTGTTCGACAAACGTGGTACAATCTGCACTTTCATGCAGTGGCTGAAGCTGTGTGTCAAAGGTGTGTTACGTGTCAGCAAATGAATGCTGGAAAGAAAACTGTGGTTACAATGAGTCACATTGGGAGGCCCGGGGAACCTTTCAACAGGATGTAGTTGGATGTTATCGAGATGCCTATGTGCAACAGGCTGAGGTACATTTTGGTTGTGGTTTCTGTGTTCTCAAGGTGGGTGGAAGCCTACCCTACCCGTAGGTGCGATACACTCACTGTAGAGAAGCTGTTGTTGAGGGAAATCATTCCTAGGTTTGGGATTCCGACATCTTTGGAAAAGGACAGAGGAACACACTTCCATAGCGAAATCATGAAGATGCTTTGCACAACACTAAATGTTGATCAGAGACTCCATTGTAGTTATCGTCCAGAGGCTTCTGGGATAGTGGAGCAAATGAATGGGACTTTGAAAGCTCGAATGGCGAAAGTGTGATCATCCACGTCTTTGGAATGGTCTGTTGCTTTGCCTTTGGTGTTGATGAGTATGCGCAGAACTCCAGACAGGAGAACAGGTCATGAAGTGCTGATGGGGAGGGCTATGAGATTACCAGCGGTACCATCTGCAGCCTTGAATAGCATCACAGATGATCTGATCCTTGACTATTGCAAGGGACTAGCTGATGTCATACGTTCTGTGTCCCATCAGGTGCAGGCTGCTGTGGTTCCAGCTTCGAGTGATCTCTGTCACGACCTAAGCCCGGGGGACTGGCTGTTGGTATGGAAGCACGTGAGAAAGAGCTGCTTGTATGTTTGCTGGAGAGGCCCATATCAGGTTATCTTGGTGACGCACACTGCAGTAAAGTGTGGAGCATTGCCGAATTGGGTGCATGCTTCTCACACAAGTCGCGTTTCAGCACCCTTGAAAGAAACAGCCCCTCTTCCAAATGAAAATCCAGCTGAGGTGGCAGGGCCACAGGAGTGGACAAGCCAAGCTGTGAGGGTGTCTGAAGAAGCTGGTTGCTCACTTAATCGAGCTGAGGAGGGTCCCGAGTACAGCAACACTGAAACTGCCTAAGAAATGGGAAGTTGCTGTGAAAAAGGTCCAGAGTCAGACTCAGCCGAGAGAAGTTATGAACAGGGTGAGCAAAGTGAAAGCAGGAGAACAAGCAGGGCAGAAGAGCAGTGGCCAGAGAGGCAGAGGCGACTGAACTTGAGACTGGTCTCCGAGAGGGATCTTGCTCCTGTGTCTGAAGAGAAAGAGTCAGACAAAGGTGAGTAAGAGCAAGCTCGTAGAGGTCTGAGGAGATCAAGATGAAAGAGAGTGTCTTGCCGAAAGTACGCGGCTCCAGAGTGGTCATAGGTTGTGACTGATGCCAGGTGTGCTGAGATCGGGGAAGGTGAGGGCGGTGACAGTGATTTAGTACCATCCCTAACATGAAGTGGGATGTTGTGTTGTTAGTACCTGGACTCGAAACTGAAGGAGTGCTGACCATCACAGTTCCAAACCCTCCATTCTGAGCAGAATTTGCAACTTGATCTTGAATAGACTGATTTACCCTACCTTTGGAACTGAAATACCATCGCACAAATCTATTGTTCTTTGTCTTGAACTTTTGCAGCGCGTTCTAGAAGCTGTTGGAGCAAATCTTATCTTGGATTGAAAAGACTTTGTTGTAAATAATCTGAATGAAATAACCTAGGTCCGAGTGGAAGAAGAAGACATTTTAGGGGCTTTCCACAGAGGACGGAAAAGGGTTAAGGTTTTCTTTTGCTTGTTGTAATTAAGGAACTGAAACAAAAAGGGGACTTCAAGCTTTCCGAGGTGCAGTTCGAGTTGGTTCACAAGCATCCGAAGAAGGAGAAATTAGACTCTTGGACTGCCCATTATCGCCATAGGGCTAGGTGCACATTAGGCACACTTGTAGGAGGAGTGATATTCTTCATAATTTGAGTAGTTGTATTTCTGTACTTAGCACTACATGAGCAGGCAGTGGAGGTAGAGGGAAACCCTACACCTACTACTCCTAGCACAGAAGAGGTCAAGGTAGGAAAGGAAAGAGCTTTGCTAGTAGAAGAGAGTTTTAAATTACATGCAGATCTATCTAGAGGTAACTTAAGCTTAATGCATATGCAAAGTTGTTGTATGAGTATATTGATGCAATGGATGCATTAGGTCTGTATGCAGTTGCCAGCTTCAGTGGATGAGGGTATTAGATACCATCATCTCCCTTTGACATATGGTATTACATGTAGTTTGCTGCTTAGTATTTTCTATGCACAACATCATTTTGAGTATTTCTTTTTAAATTATGATGCAGTTCTTCCTGAAGTGCTAACTCATAAGCATTTAAATAAGTATGATTATTACAAATCAGAAGATAGACTTAGGATGTATTTCATTCCGACTCAGGAGTTAGATAGCAGGCAAAGCTATACTTGGTAGGATTCTTCATTGGGCTTGGTAATCAACGTGGATAAAACCAAGTTTTTAATTCTAAATCCTCCAAGGAAACTGGGCCGCCCACCTATTCTCAACTCTGTTCCCTTGGAGAAAGTATCCGAATTTGATTACCTTGGAATACGGATTACGGATAGCATGAACTGGTCACCTCAAATTGCTAAGATGGTCTTGAACCACAAGAGAGTAGGAGGTGCCCTGCTGAGGGAATTCCGGGCATCACCGAGGAGGTCGCTTGCCACAGCAATTGACATTTACAAGGCTAAGGGAGTAACATCAGCCTTGTATGGGGCAGAGTTGAGGGGGCATTGCTGCCTATATTCCCTGGCAACAGCAGAGAGCAAGCTTTTGAAATCTTTAATCGCCCTCCCTCCGAGCACTCCAACAGTGCCTGTGCTGTTGGACACAGGCTGTAAAAATATCAAAGACCAAGCCCGGCTTCGTCCGCTCCTTCTATGGGCACGTATCTGGAGGGGTGAAGAGCTAAAATCATATGCTGAAGGGTTGGCTGAGATAATGAGCCTGGGCGGTTGGGTGAAGATTAAGTGGTTGAGAGACACCAAAAAGCTTTTGGAGGAACTTGGGCTGGGGGACTGTTGGTCATCAAGAACGGCTCCACCAAAAGATGTTCTGAAAAAATTATACTGGAACTGGGTTGCGGATCAGCTAGTTATAAATTCTAGTCATTGTAAATCTACAGTTGCCTTTTTAACAATAAAAGATGTAGTAGTTTACGAACCTTACCTGGACCTAATTACCCTTCCAGCTGATCGAGCACTGTATTTTAAATTCAGAGTGGGCTCCCTTCCAATTGGGATTCAGAAAAGGGGGTGGTGATGAACAGAGTGTCTGAATTAAGCAGACCACTCTTACCCAGTCCAAAGATCAGGGCTTGATCCATCACCGTTATTTATCTCACTGCACCATCCCAGCTCAGAACCTGGCTATGTGCAAATCAGTCTGTCCCTGGCCCAGTGCATCATGGGAACAGGGCAGACTAAACTACCAAGCCAATTCTTCACCAGAAAGGAGACAAGCTACCGGGGACCGGTTTCTGGCATTTCAGTCTTCTTCGGCCCGGCTTGCTTGAATCCTGATGATGCAGTGAGAAAGGGACTCATGTCTGAGTATACCCTGCCACACCTATAGTGGCCAAAAACGATTCAGAAAAGGGGGTGGTGATGAACAGAGTGTCTGAATTAAGCAGACCACTCTTACCCTGGGTAGGAGTATTCTACTTAATTCAGAAACTCTGTCCATCACCACCCCCTTTTCTGAATCATTTTGTCCAATCTAAGCGTGGAAGGGTATACTCAGATGTGAGTCCCTTGCTCATTGCACCATCAGGATTCAAGCAAGCCGGGCCGATGACGGCTGTAATGCCAGAAACCGGTCCCCGGAAGCTTGTTTCCTTCCCAGTGAAAGAATTGGCTTGGTAGTTTGGTTTGCCCTGTTCCCATGATGCACTGGGACAGGGACAGACTAATTTGCATGTAGCCAGGTTCTGAACTGGGATGGTGCAGTTAGCTAAAAAACGATGATGGATCAAGCCCTGATCTCTTGACTGGGTAGGAGTATTCTGCTTAATTCAGAAACTCTGTCCATCACCACCCCCTTTTCTGAATCCCTTCCAATTGGGGCACTGGTGTCAAAGTGGAAATCAGGTGCCCACACGTCACCCTTTTGTGCCCGTTGTACCACTAGGACAGAGTCTATACCGCATATCCTGTTCGAATGTCCGGACTATGCTAAACCCAGGAGTTTTTGGCTCAAACCCCTTTGTTGCAATATGGGTACGCGTAGTTATCTGGTAGCCCTTCGCATCCTAATGACGGACACTTCCCCCCCCATTGTTTGTGGAGTAGCCAAATTTTTAAAGCATTTTTGGCTGATTCGTTGCAAGAGATTGTCAATAGCGGTTTAATTCGTTTTTTTAGCTAATTTATTCTGGCATCATATTGCTTTTTATCTTTCTTAAATGTACATTCAGTATTTGCTTCTTAAAAATGTTTTTTCTAGTTCTGTAAATGCTGTATTTTGTGTACGCTTTCAAGATATCTTGCATATCGAATAAAAGCTTCAAACCAAACAAATCAGAAGATAGACTTAGGATGTATTTCATTCCGACTCAGGAGTTAGATGCAGCTTATGCTCATCGCCATAATCTGACGTGCCTGTTGTCAGATACAGAAAATACATTTATAGATCAAGTAGACGATAGATACAGGAAACAAAAGCAGTTCCGAGACTCAAGACAAGGTAGAGTAGACTGGACAGATGAGGAGAAGTTGTACAAGTCGAAGGTAAATATGGTCCGATAGCTCTAGATGAAGTGCAGAAGGGGAAGTTGTGCAAAAGTCATCCACAGACATATTACAAGAATGTGTATGTGGGACAGACCACATGTGAGCGTACTTTTACATTAGAGTATTATGCAAAGGACTTCTCGCAAAATGTAGTGCAGATAATTCCAACTGTGTATTTTGTTTGTGGGAGGAATGCGTATGTGTGATTGCCTGAGAAATGGTATGGAACGTGTTATTTAGTGATAATTTTTCCCAAGATTTATCGTACAGAAGATTTTGAGCTCCTAGAAGGAGGGCAACATGTAAGAGTGAAGCGAGGTGAAAGTGCAGCAGCTGTGGTTGGAGATCTTTTTGGAGAAATGATACCAACTTTGGGAGTGATTTTGAATGATGTGAAGATTAGAAGGTTGGCGACTGTTGTGGACGAATTGTCAATGAACACAGCTAAATCAATGGTGTTGGTTGAAGGAGAGATGTTATCAATAAGTACAACGGTTTTACAAAATCGTCTTGCTTTTGACATCCTTCTAGCAATAGTTGGAGGAGTCTGTAAACTTTTAAATGTTCAAGAGTGCTGTACTTATATACCAAACAATAGAAAAGATCTAGAGAAATACATATGTAACATCACTGCTAATCATTATGAGATATAAGATTTGAATGAAGAAACTGTGTTGGAAAAAGTCGGTAAAGGTTATGGCAAAGTGGGGAGTTGGCTTGCGAACCTTGGAAAGGGGTTCGTTGGTTATGTGTGGAAACCCCTTGTCATAGTTGTGTTATGTGTGATTGGATTGCGGGGTTTAATAAGAGCTTGCAAGTCTAGTACATTGGAGAGATTGCTGTGAGTGCAAGAGAGACGAATGGAGAGGCTGCAGGACAGTAATACCATGGAAATGCTCAGGAGAGGAAAAATGGCAACTAGCTCTGTTTAAGTAGGTTCTTTCCCCAAGTATGGTGTAGTTAGTGATGACACAGGTCATCAAAGGGGAGGACTGATAGAGCGCCATGTTATTTTGAAAATTTGTAGGGGTGCACCATAGTCCCAAGTAGTCAGCACCCACATATTAAGAGGGCCATGTTATTATGTGACTTTAAAATGTAGTAAATGTAGTACTAGGCCGGGGATCAGTGCAATATGTAGTTGTGTGCTTATATCATTTGAAGACTAATGTAGTGCCAGATTCGAGAATATGTCTTAAGTAATGTAGAAATTATTGCTTCGTGTTTAAAATGTTGCATTAGATTTGAACGTGCCATATTAAATCTGCATGTGTAGGTTGCTTATTATTAAAACGTGTGATGCTCTAACATTAGAAGGAATAATGTTTACAAGTGTAATGAAATACTGCTTTAGAATGGTTTAAATGTAATGCTTATGTTGTATTAGAAATGCATTTAAAAGTGTAAAGGCCTTAGACATGAAATTGCCAGCAGAGGCCTAACCGTAGTTTTCTTAGCACAACCAGAAAGACAGGGTTGAATGTTTTCCTTGGGGAAAGGCTCCTGTTCGCATTTATATTTCTTAAAGCATGTACAAGATTGTTTCTGATGCATTTCTTTTGCAGGTACAAGGCCATATAGGTCGTTAGGTAGAATAATCCATTGTTTTAAAAGTTAGGTTGGTAGGAGTGAGAACAGAGGGAGTCTACTGGTATGCAAAACTGCAACATTTGGCGGAGAAGGTGCCTGAGACTCAAGGACACAGCAACAGTTTTTGGAAGAAGATGGACCTGTACTGGAAAAGTACGAGGGGCGGCACCTGCCAAGAGGGGGTGTGACCAAGGCGTGTCTACTGTTTTTGGGATTCTGTATTAGGGAAAGTGCCCCGAGGGAGGAGAGCCAGTCTCAATTGGAGTTAGGGTTACAGTCAGTTGGAGTCAGACTGTGTTCTGTCTAAGACAGTCCAATTGGAAATACAGTTAGACAGGGGTCTTGGTGGGAACTAGGCAGGAGAAATTAAGGAGCATCTTAGAATGAGCTCAGAAGCTTGGGCTACTTACATGGAAAAAGTGAATGTGCTTCTAAGTGAGCCTTCACAGCTGACACCTTTTTCTCTTGTCTGGGAGATATGCTAAGTCACCTTAGAGTGAGTGTAGGGATAGACTAATCTTTTCTTTCCCTTTGGAGCAGATGCAGTCAAGACTTCCAGTGGGAACTGTTATTGCTTGCCTAATGCTTCTTGAACTTACGTTGCTTTTTATTTTGAGTCGTCTGAGACTCCTGCGTAGGATTATCTTTGTATTAGTGCCAGTTTATTTCTTGAACCTCTTGCTGAGGTGCTTGTATGTTCAGTTGTTTTTGGCTTTGTAATAAATCTTTAAACTTTATTTCGTAGTTAGTGGTCCTTTGGATTGGGATGTATTTGGTCCTTGGAAAATTGTCATAAGTATGAAAATAGAGAACCTCCCTTTACACTTCTTTGCAGACTAAAGAGATTCAGTCGGCCAGGGATTCTAAGGATTGGTAAGAAAAAGTCTGTATTAGAATCCCAGCGTCATCACTATGCCTTATCATGCAGGCAGCCTCCACACTGGAACAGGGCCTTGCAGGAAAGCATGTGACCCGCGCATACAGTGTCTGTCAGCTCTGCATTGGCAAACATGGGACTCCACGAAACAGCTCCAGTTACAGCACAGCATCGACAACAGGTCACAGGTGAAGATGGCGTCATTGGCCAGCGGGAGACCATGCACCAGCACTTTGGAACTTCACAGGGTGGTACGGCCCAGTCGCTGGCAGTCATCATGACTGAGCACTTTGTGGTCAGGTTGCAGGCACCACAGCCCAGTGATCATCGCACCATGCAGTATAGGACCCAGTGGGGCAGGTGCTGTGCAGGGTCGATCAGTTCTTTGTCGCCAAATGTAATCAGGACCTAAGGCAGTAGGCCTGGCATAGTAGTGTTAGGACATGTAGTGACACACATGCAGTGTAACAACAAGGGACCATGAGCCCCTTTATTTACATCCTTGGGCCATGCCTGACCCTCGGATTGAAAAGTGAATACAAAGTACTGTAGAGACCGTGTGGCACAATAAAGACTGTAGCGCAATGGAAGTCTCAGAAAATGCCAGTAAAGTGTTGTGTAGGTTCTTGTGATTCAGGCAGTTTTTGGTAAAATCTGTAAAGATGTACCACACACACAACTTCAATGTGAAACTTCTGTTTTTTCAAGGAGTATATATTTCCTGACACACTCTGGCAAAAACAGCACAAACACACTTCCCAACTTCTTGCTACGGCTTCTTCTTCAGCACTCCCCATGCCAGAACGCTATGCTTACACAACATTACATACTAGAAGGTGACATACCAGTACGGTGTCCACCTAGTTACACTAGCAGTAAACTCCTCACAACTTTCTTATGTTGAGTTTATGCAAGCCACATTGTAGATAACAGCTTTGACAGACATTTACTTTCATATTTTGGGACCAGACTGGAAAAAGGGTATTGCTACAAAATCTTGTGTATCTTTAATCATAATATCCAGCTTGTCACCGAGTGGTGATCCGGTTTAGTTTGGCAGTATAGAAGTATAAGAAATATGAGGAGTTGATGCAATATGTACTGCAAAACAGAGACAGGAGAGAACAAATAGGGATGAGAAGGAACAGAGGGGTTGAAAATGGCGATAGATGAAAGACAGGACAGTAAGTAGAAAGGATGGGAAGGGAGTAAAAGGTGGGAAGGGAGTAAGGCAAATATGGATGAAACTTGGAAGCACGTAAAATGTATGGAGAAAATGGTTAAATGCAAAAGAGAAAGCAAGAGGGGGCAAAGAGAGAGTGAGAAAAAAGGCAGAGAAATAGAGAAAAAGGCACAGGCAGAGAGAGAGAGAGAAGTAAGAGAGACAAAATAAAAGATAGGAGATGAAAAAAAACATAGAGAACCAAACAGCAACAGAGACAGACACTGTTAGACGTTTCCCCAGACCTTTTGCCTCTACCTCCTGCATTTTTTGATGATGGTATGGTGGGTTTAATTTTTGCTGGCTTAAATGCTTTGGGCACTTTGCCACTGCTGATCAGTGTCAAAGTGCAAGTGCTACCTGTGTAAATTGTTACTATGATTGGTTATCCATGATTGCCACATTTGATTTACTGGTACTGGTAAATCCCTGGTACAGTGCACTATCTGTGCCCAGGGCCTGTAAATCAACTGCTACTAGTGGACCTGTAGCAATGATTGTTTCACCAAGATGAGCAGCCCGGTAAATGCATCTCAGATCTCCCACTGCAGTGTCTACGGTCACAGTTTTAAACTGGCATGTGCACCCAGGTGCCATGCCCTACTCTTCCCTTTTCTTACATGCATGTCACCTCTCAGGTCTGGCCCAAGGTACCCCTATGGGAAGGGTGTAGTATATGTAGAAGGAAGGACATGTATGGGTGGATTTTGCATATCCTGATTGTGAAATACTTCCATTTCAGTTTTTCACAATTGATAGGCTAGCTGTCCCATAGGGTAACATGCCAGTTGCTTTATAACATCTTACACGTATAATGTTCCATTGGAATAAGAAAAAAAAACAAAGTTTAGGCTCTCTGAACTCAGAATTTAATGACACATATTTTATGGAAGATGGTTTTTAAATTGTGTGTTTAAAAATGCCACTTTTAGAAAGTAAGTATTTTCTTGTTTAACCATTATGAGTGCCTCTGCTGTTTGTGTATTGACTGCCTGGTTTTGGAGGGACAGGACCTGGGAATATGCATCAAGGACCAGTCTGGCTGTATCATTTTTGACGTTCTATAGTTTCTGACCTGTTTCTGGGTGACAGCAGTGTCGAGTGCATTGCCTCAGTCGAGTCTGCTAGTGTGTGAGTGACCGGCCTTCTATATTCTGTGGGGATCCATCTGAATGTCTTTCAATGCAGGCTGAGCGTGTGGAAGCAGGATGAGGATACTGCGTTGATTGGCAGTTCATTGAGAGCGAGGAGTCCAGTATGATGTCAAAGTTGGGTGTGTGGTCTGTAGGGGTGGAGAGGTTCCTAGTGCAGTGAGCCACCAGGAGTCTTCCCAGGGTGAGGGGGTGGGTCCCAGGATAGGTATTTCAGTCTTGTCCGAGTTGTGGTTAAAGCAACTGTCTTTTATCCAGGTAGCAACGGCCATAATTCTGCTGTGAAATTTGATTCTGTCAGCTGTGGGTTCATTGATGAGGAAAAGGATCATCTGGGTGTCCGTGGCGTAGGAGACGATTTTGAGTCTGTGGCTTTTAACGAGGGTTGTGAGGGGGGCCATGAAGACGTTGAAGAGGGTGGGGTTCAGGGGCACTGATCTCTGTAGATTCTGAGAGGGACAGGGTATTCTAACTTATTGTCATCTGCTGGTAAGGAAGGAGTGGATCCAGTCCAGTGCCATGTTGTAGATGCTAGCATCGTGGTGTCACATGATTAGGGTATGGTGGGAGACAGTGTCAAAGGCAGCCAAAAATTCCAGTAGGATGAGGGATGTGGTTTCACCCCAGTCAAGGAGGGAGCGGATGTCGTCGGTGGAGGCAAGGAGTGCAGACTCAGTGCTGTGGTTGCTTCAGAAGCAGGATTGGTAGGTGTACAGGACATGGTACTCTTCAATGAACATAGATGGCCTTCTGAATGGCCTTCTCGATCGCCTAGGCTGGCAAGGGGAGGAGGCGAAATGGGTCTGAAGTTATGAAGGTCTGTTGGGTCAGCGGACAGCTTCTTCATCAGGGGATTGATCTCAGCGTGCTTCCAGTCATCGGGGAAGGTGGCATTTTCGATGGAGCAGTGGGAGTGAAGAAGCGGCTGCTCCATGGAAGATGTAGTACTGGCAAGAATCTGATGGGACTCCTGAGTCAATGCTCAAGAGAATCACCTTCAAGCTCTTTACACATGCGTACAAAGCTATCCATGACACAGGACTAGAATATCTCAAAGACTTCCTTGCATTCCTCACACCCATCAGACAACTCCGCTCTTCCCAACTTGCCCTAGCCTCCATCCCATGAATCCACAATAGCAGAAGCGGAGGAAGATCCTTCTCCTAGCTCACTGCAAAGAAATGGAACATCCTGCTCATCCACTTCAGGCAATCCGAGTCATTGACTCAATTCAGGAAGGACTCCAAAACCTGGCTCTTTGACTGAACCTCCACACCCAGATGGATCAGCAGCTCACCCCCAGTGACCATACAACTCAAAACCCCACAAATAATACAAAACTAGACAACCAACCCAGCGGCACCCCATCCTTTAACTGGTCCTTACCCACAGTGGAACAAATTACTAAGGAAGTCATGACAACCAACTCAGGCAGTCCCTTAGACCCATGTCCACCGAAAATATTTCAAATATGTTCAGAACAAATAGGACAAGCACTTCAAAAATTGTTTGAAGTAATTCTGAACACCAGCATATTTCCAAATGACTGGAAAACCATTTCAATCAGGCCACTACTGAAAAAACCCCATCTGGACAGTGAAGTCCCCAGCAATTACAGACCCATAGCCAGGATTCCTTTTGCCGCAAAAGTGCTGGAGAAACTACTGAACAAACAGTTCTCACGGTACCTACTGGACAACAATTGGCTTGATCACTCTCAATTTGGATTCCGGGAAGGGCACGGAACAGAATCAGCCCTCCTCACGGCCACCGAGGAACTTAGAAGTATACTGGACAAAGGAGAAAAGGCCGCCTTGGTGCTATTGGATCTCTCGGCGGCCTTCGACACGGTCAGCCACGAGATACTAATAAAACGCATTAGGGAAGCCGGATCTAGCGACCACGTGTGCAATCTCATCGCATCCTACCTCAATGAGAGAAAATTCACAGTTGAACTAGGAAAAGCAAAGTCAGACTCCTTTAAAGTACCATGCGGTGTCCCACAGGGCTCTTCATTAAGCCCAACACTTTTTAATTTATATGTGGCCCCCCTTGCCGAAGTAATAAGAGAAAATGGCTTTACACCAATATCCTACGCTGACGATACACAAATCGTCATTTCTATAGGCAAAGACAATAAAGTAACAGCCAAGAAATTCCAACTATGCATGCTAAAAGTTAGTCAATGGATGCAACAAAATTGTCTCAAACTCAACGGAGATAAGAGTGAGGTAATGATCCTGGGAGGTAATGCTGATATCTGGTCCCCAGACTGGTGGTCTCCTGAACTGGGAACAAGACCAGAACCCTCAGAGAAGGCTAAAAACTTGGGATTCATGATAGACACCAAACTAACATACGAAGCCCAAGTAAACAAACTGGCCTCGTCTTTCTGGCTGATATTAAAAATGATAAGAAAAATACTCCCATACCTGCCTCAAGACACACGCAGAACGGTAGTGACAGCCCTGGCACTGTCTCGACTGGACTACGGTAACGCATTATATGCGGGAGCCAGAGTAAAAATCATGGAAAAAATGCAGCGACTCCAGAATGCAGCGGCACGACTGATACTGGAAATTCCAAAGTTTCAGCCTATCAGTCATAAACTGGAGACACTCCATTGGCTACCTGTGGCCAAAAGAGTCAAGTTTAAATCACTATGCTTGACCTACAAGGCACTGCAGGGCAAAGGCCCTCACTTCCTGAAAACTCACCTGAAGCACTACGAACCTTCAAGGCTTCTCAGATCAAGTAAAAAAAAACTGATAGCGATACCCAAGTTCAAACGATCAAACTGGGGAGGAAGAAGCTTCCTCGTTCACGCAGCACGGACATGGAACTCACTACCACTTGACGTAAAAAACAGCCCAACTCTGGAGATTTTCAGAAAGAGAATCAAGACTTGGCTTTTCACCGCATAAATTTTCACTAACTCCAGACCTGCACCGGAAACTGGACAATTCATAGCGCCAAGACACCTTCGGGCATTCGTGCGCTTTAGAAATGGACAAATCAAATCAAATCAAATCAATCAGTGACTTGAGACCCTCACAGGTGAGTAGCCATGCTTTATAACCCCCTGATTGATAGATTGATTGAGTATAATCAACAGGCTGTGCAAATGTCAAGCTTCAAAAGATTTGACTTTCCCACCCTAGGGGTGCCTAGATCGCGTTAAATGCAACCAATGCTTGTGCGGGAAGTCCAGGTTATTGCAGCCCCACACAACCCAACATTGCATACTTGCTGGTATGCTGTCCATCATTTCTGGTTTGCTAATAGTCCTGTAAATGGTTCAATGAAGCAGTGGTAATTCAAACACAATTTTGTAATTCAAAATAGCACACATAATTTCTGTACAGAAAAAGAACTATAGGCATTTAAAAGCTTTTATTTTGACTGTCTAATCCTGTTCCTTAGTACATTAGTAATAACCACACAGAATATACTCAAAACAGCACTAATGCATGTTACTAGCAGCAAGAATAATATAAAAATTTCTAGCATGCACCACACTATGAGACTATGGAGTAACTAACGTGTTTCTTAGAAATCCGCACACTGCATATTTCGTTACAACTGAGCATTTGTGACTATCAGACTTCAGCTGGGAGAGAGTGTGCTCTCACAAGAAAAAGATACATCAACTGGGCTCAGCTAAGATATATGTATATATCTTACCCACTGGTGGTCACCAGTAGGTAGTTATAGTTAGGACCATGTTTCCATAGGCAAAGTGTTTTTTGACTTGTCTATATCTTTGGTG
Source organism: Lissotriton vulgaris (assembly GCF_964263255.1). NCBI lineage: Eukaryota > Metazoa > Chordata > Amphibia > Caudata > Salamandridae > Lissotriton > Lissotriton vulgaris. The sequence goes on along the minus strand of NC_141693.1, from coordinate 1,652,185,100 downwards.
CCGTTTAACCCTTTCGATGCTGATGACGAGCTCAGCTCGTCATCACCCACGGGTGTCGTGTGCTGATGACGAGCTCAGCTCGTCATGGTGCCACTAAAATGGCATTTTCCAGCACAGGGGGGGAAAACGCCCAGCAGCCATGTGGTTAAAGAATATCAACAAAACTTTCCCAAAAAGTTCTCTGTGATTCTAGATGTACATGGAAAGTTCCAGGGTGATCTGTCTAGCGGGGGCTGAGAAAAATGGGGGTAGCTCAAAAAATGTGTTTCCCACACCTGCAGCCCAAACGGCTGGAAGGAATTACACCAACTTTGCTAGAAAGGTAGGGGCATATTCTCAAGAATTTATCACTGAGTTAAGAGCACTTCATCACAGCCAAAGTGGCGATAAATGTATGTCACCTTCACAAGCTGGTGCTAACAGCCCATATCACCAGTTTACCTGTGATAGCAGCCACAAAAACCATCCCCACGGGGCGTGGCCAAGATGGCGTCGGAGTAAGATGTGCTTTCGAGTCGCTCCGGCGCCCGACCTGCTAAGCATTGTACAGCAATGCCTGCGGGGCTTCAGTCCGCTCTGAAACGGCCACAGACATCAACGGCTTTGTGCGGAGTGGTCTGGTGCCATCGGTGTGTCCCGGAGTGGCTGGGCGACGCCGCCGGGAGCTCTTCAGCTTGCGGCCTACGGAGCACCGGCCTTGCGTGAACGTGAAGCCGCGGTGGGACGCAGCTGCACGGCATCGACTTGGTGTGGCCTCGCAGACCGGAGGGTGTCATCTGCCCTTCCCAGCCGTCAACCCCCTCTGCTGCAGCGAGTGGTTTGTTTTGTGGCGTGTCTTGCACGATTGGACGCCTAGTCGGCCGGCTGGCCACGTGCGCCTGAACGGTGGAACTCTAGCGGGCCCGGACGAACTGGGAGTGGTTCTGCCTGCCCCTCGCATCGGCACCCTTGATGGCCTCTGCCCACCGGAGAGACGTCCCCACCGGTCCCCTCCGGTGTGAACACCGCTCGGCCTTGGGAGGCCCATCACCTGCGTTTCCTACAGCTTCCCTGCGGCTTGCAGTGGTGGACTTGTGAGACTCGCCTGCGACTGGACACGAGCTACGTAAGGTCCTTGCTCTGTCCCACGGACTGTTTCCCAGACTCACGCGATCCAGGAGCGGTGCCTTCCGCCCGGCTTCCCCGGGTGTCCTCCCCCGGTGCCTGACCCTGTGCTACGGAGCCTTCAGCATCCTCGGCGGGAGGCCTTGTGCCGCCATTTTCTCGGGCGGCTGCCGATGGTAACGCGGGTGTCCCAGCACGGCTTGCATCCTAGACGGCCCTGCCTCCGCAGCTCCGCCGCGATGTCGCAACAGCCGCGTAAGGGGAGGACGGTGAAGGAGGGGACCTCCAAAACATCGCACCCACCGAATTCCCCTGGGGCAAGTGGCTCGGCTAGACAATCAGACGAAGACGCGCCGGCCACTAAGGCCTTCATGTCTGAACTCTTTGCCTCGATCAAGGAGGACATTTCCGAGCTCCGCGCTCAACTGGCTTCTGATCTACGTGAGGTCCGGAGGGACGTGGATGGCATCGGGGAACGGGTGGCCATGCTAGAAGACCACGATTTGAGTATGGCCAACGACGTGCACCAGCTGCAGCAAGATGTTCTTCGCCTTACGGACCAGAACTTGAACCTTCAAGCATATGCCGAGGACCTGGAAAACCGCTCCAGGAGAAATAACATTCGTATCAGGGCGGTCCCCTGGGACGGTGAGGCTGGGGATCTGAGGGGCTACGTGCAGGCCCTCTTCATACAGGTTCTGGACGACGAGGACGTCCGGGAGATTAAGCTGGACAGGGTGCACAGGGTGGGCCTACCCAGGCGAGGGGGTCCCCCTCCGGACATTCTTGCGTGTGTACACGACTTCCAGACTAAGGAACGCATTCTCCAGAAAGCCAGAACACTCTCCGACTTGGACTTTCGGGGCCATCGACCCCAGCTATTCCAAGACTTGGCAGCGTCCACGCTTCAAAAACGAAGGGAATTCCGGCCGGTGACTGCCTATCTGAGGGAGCACGGCATCTCCTACTCCTGGGGTCACCCCTTCTGGATTATTTTTCGCTGGCAGAACAGGTTGGTGCAGATCCGCTCTCTGAAAACTGCGAGGGAGCTGTTAGGACTGGAGGAGGACCCATCATCGCAAGCGTCACAGCCCTCACCTTCGCGGCGATGACGTCACTCGTCCTCTTGGCACCGAGTTGGGGCTTCCCCGGAGCGGCTGCGCCCAGACCACTCTGTGAGCTTGCAGGAAAGAGGATCGGCTGTGGCGTCGGTGGCCTCGGCCACCCTTGCGGATTCTCAGCAGACCTCTGGAGCGGCATGATCCCTGCTTTCTGTGATGGTTGGGCGCCGGGGCGCCTCTATTCCTGAGGCCCTGGGGTACTATGGTACTTTTGGAGAAGACACCCCGGGCCTTGGCCCTGGGGGCCCCTGATCTGGTATTTAAACAAATGGAGCCTCACCTACATGTGTACACATCCATATAAAAAACCACCAGGGATAGGGACCCCTTCTTATTAGTGTCCCCAGGGATTTGTCAATGACATAAATCCTATGGTTGGGATGTGTGTAGATACTAAAATCACACAGGACCACAATTACCTCATCCACCAGAAAAATGTGAGAGATAGAGAGAGTACCTCACGGTAGCACCACCCGAGGGGGTTCCCGGTTAGTAATTGCCGGTATACCCACTTCTCATCATTGGCCACTCTCTCTATGTGAAAAGACAAAAGTGCACTAGAAGGAGATAATAGTGCAGACGTGAGAATAGTGATGTGAAAAACACAAATAGTGACAAACGTCTCACCACTAACACACACTTTATAGTGTACAGATGTAAAGACCCCTGACCAAACACACAAATAATATGTAAAAGTGTGGTAGGGTTGTGCTTGCTTTACCGTTTTATTCTGATGCAGCAGAACCCCACTTCTTAAAAATGGTAAATATGTACCATGACTCTCTTTTTACTCAAGCCGACATGTTTCATCGCTGCAATTTTAGCGATTTCATCAGGGCAATGAGGGGTAGGAAATTCTCAGTCTTTCCAGCATGTGACCGGTGAAAATCACAGCCACTGTCGCCGAGTCCCTCCGGCGCTTCCGACGATCCACGTGGATCGTCGGAAGCGCCGGAGGGACTCGGCGACAGTGGCTGTGATTTTCACCGGTCACATGCTGGTACACGTGGATGCTTAAACACGGTGCCCCTCTGAGTGGTGCTGGTATGTGCTAACGTAGCACCCTCAGGTTCATAATTGCATGAAAAGACTGAGAATTTCCTACCCCTCATTGCCCTGATGAAATCGCTAAAATTGCAGCGATGAAACATGTCGGCTTGAGTAAAAAGAGAGTCATGGTACATATTTACCATTTTTAAGAAGTGGGGTTCTGCTGCATCAGAATAAAACGGTAAAGCAAGCACAACCCTACCACACTTTTACATATTATTTGTGTGTTTGGTCAGGGGTCTTTACATCTGTACACTATAAAGTGTGTGTTAGTGGTGAGACGTTTGTCACTATTTGTGTTTTTCACATCACTATTCTCACGTCTGCACTATTATCTCCTTCTAGTGCACTTTTGTCTTTTCACATAGAGAGAGTGGCCAATGATGAGAAGTGGGTATACCGGCAATTACTAACCGGGAACCCCCTCGGGTGGTGCTACCGTGAGGTACTCTCTCTATCTCTCACATTTTTCTGGTGGATGAGGTAATTGTGGTCCTGTGTGATTTTAGTATCTACACACATCCCAACCATAGGATTTATGTCATTGACAAATCCCTGGGGACACTAATAAGAAGGGGTCCCTATCCCTGGTGGTTTTTTATATGGATGTGTACACATGTAGGTGAGGCTCCATTTGTTTAAATACTGTGTGAGTGGGGGGCTGCCTCACCTATTCCTCTCCCCCTATACCCCCTAGTGATTGTTCGGCCCCTGATCTGGTGCCCGCACCCCACTTCCAGTCTGATGTGGACCGTGTGACCTGTGGCCCATTGGAACTGTCGACTGTACATTACAGGTTGCGGGCCCTGTGCCCTGTTTTTTTGGTTCTTGGGTTGTTGCGGGGGGGTGGGTTTGTTAACGCTCTGCATGTGGATGTCATGACAGGGCGGTTTGGGTTAGGGATGGGGGCTGGGGGGGTAGTGGCGGCGACCGTGTGTGCTGAATGTGTGCTGATGAAGTTTTTTTTTATGTTCACTCTTGTATTTTGTACATTGTTCTGTGGTGTGACTCCTGTGGCCCCCACGTGCTCTGACAGCGTAGATGCCTCGCGTGGCTGGGGAGGTGAACTTGCGAGCTCTTTGGGATGGTTGTGGCCGGGTTCTTTCCCTCGAATACCTGTGCTTGCTTATCTCCCTTGGGTGCGGCTTCTGGTTCACGTGCAGGACCGGTACGAGCACTGTGGCTGTTTGGATGTATGTATGGCGTGGTGTTTTAACTTTCCCTTATGCCTATCAGCGTAGGAACTTGGAATGTGAAGGGCCTTAACTCCCCGCAGAAACGGCAGAAACTCTGAAAGTATATTGTGGATCACCACCTAGATGTAGTCGCCCTCCAGGAGACCCACCTGGCTAGGAAGGACGAGTTGAGGCTTCGCCATAGACAGTTCCCTCTTATCTACAGGGCGTCTGCGCCCACGAAACATAGAGGAGTGGCCCTGCTCTTCCGCGCTTCCCTGCATTTTCAGCCCATGGGAGTGAGTGTGGATAAGGAAGGCCGTTGGCTACTGGTGAAAGGTTTGTTGCGTGGCCGCCTGTGTACTTTTGCTGTATTGTATGCCCCTAATGCGGGTCAGAATGGCTTTTTGCAGGGTCTACTGGACAAAATGGGGGACTTTGTGGAGGGTCACTTACTCTTGCTGGGCGATTTCAATATGGTATGGGACAGGGGTTTGGATAGTTCTGGGGCCCGCAGGGCGGACACTGGTGTCTTCTCAGATGAAACTAAACGTCAGTTGGGTGATATCGGACTAATCGACAGTTGGCGCTTTCTCCATGCACAGACCAGGGATTACACCTTTTTTTCCAACGTTCATAGATCATACTCCCGCATAGACTATATCTTGGCTAGCCAGGCTCTTCGGGGGGACATACAATTGGCTACTATTTTTCCACTCTCACTATCGGACCATAGCCTCGTGGTTCTGGGACTACATTGGGCCACTGGGGGGGATGGTTGGCGTAAGTGGTATTTCCCGGCAGCTCTGGTGCGGGATGAGGTGTCCTGTAAGGCCTTGTGCAAGGCTATTGGTGAATTTTTTCTCCTCAATCCCCCGGCGAACACATCGGTGTATACCACGTGGGACGCGTGCAAGGCCTCTTTAAGGGGCACGTGCCTCGCTCTCAACGCAAACTTGAATAAGCTAAGGCGCGAGGAGAGGGAGGCTCTTGAAAAGGAGCTGGCCTCTTTGGAACAGGCCCACAAGGCGAACCCCTCCAGGGTGACACTGCGACCTCTGACGGCGGTACGAGGGAAACTGAGGGCCCATTATAATAACAGGGCGGAGTTTACTCTTTTGCACCTTCTGCGCACCTCCTACTCCCAGGGCAACAAGATCGGGCACCTTCTTGCCCGACAACTCCGGGACAAACGCGAGAAAGATTATATAGGGGGAATTTGCGACCGGGCGGGCACTGTTCAGCATAAAGATGCGGACAAAGCAACCATATTCGGGCGCTTCTATGCGGCGCTCTACTCAAGTGACGCTCTCGATCCGGGGGCTCAGTCCAGATTCCTGGAAGGCCTGCCTCTCCCGAAAGTCTCTAACGAATGGAATGACTTACTGTCCTCCCCCATCACCCGGGAGGAGGTCTTAGATGCCATTAAGGCCCTGAAGTTGCACAAGGCCCCTGGGCCTGACGGCTACACGGCCCTCTTCTACAAAACGTTCGCCTCTGACATTTGCGACTACTTAGTCTCCCTCTTCAACGCAATGGCGGTTGATGGTAGGACCACGGACTCTATGGCCGAAGCATTGATCACCATTATCCCTAAGCCGGGGAAGGAACCCACTTCTTGTACATCCTATCGCCCGATAGCGCTTCTCAATTTGGACGCCAAGCTGTACTCCTCTATACTGGCGGGTAGACTGCGGGATCTGATGCCTGCCTTGATCCATCCCGATCAATCCGGGTTCATTAAGGGCAGGCAGACTCATGATAACCTGCGCCGCGTCGTCCACCTCATCGAAAAGGCAGAACGATTTCGCATACCTGCGGTGCTAGTGGGGCTTGACGCGGAGAAGGCTTTCGACCGCGTCGACTGGGGGTTTTTACATCAGACGTTGGTGGCCTTCGGATTCTCGCCCCTTTTCATAAGGATGATTGAAGCCAACTACAGTGGCCCTACCTCTCGTGTGCTGGTCAACGGCCATAGATCCGCGAGTTTTCATCATTCTCGAGGGACGCGCCAGGGGTGTCCCCTCTCGCCCCTACTTTTCGCCCTTAGTATAGAACCATTGGCGTTGGAGGTGCGGGAGGACGAGCGAATTCTAGGCCTTCCTTTTACAGGCGAACAGCATAAGATTTCGCTCTTTGCTGACGACGTCCTGTTGTCCATCAGAGACCCAGCTCTGTCGCTACCCCATGTCCACTCGGTACTCTCTGCCTACGAGGAGGTGGCGGGCTTCAAGGTTAATTTCGATAAATCCTACATCCTAAATCTGACCCTGTCGGCGGGGGAGGTGCAACTGACCCGGCTGCTTACTCCGCTCGCGTGGGCGTCAGCGTCCTTGCTCTACCTGGGCGTACGGTTGACTTCCACCGTGGGTGCCCTGTTCCACGCTAACTTCCCCCCGATGTTATCCTCCATTAAGACTGAACTGGAACGGTGGAAGCCTAAATTCATTTTGTGGCTGGGCAGGATACACGCCCTTAAAATGGTGCTCCTCCCCAAACTGTTATACCTGTTTCAGGCTTTGCCTATTCCGATTGGGCTCGACTATTTTCACCGATTGAAGACCGTGATGCTGAGATATGTCTGGCAAGGAGGCCGAGCACGGCTTCCGTTTGCGGTTCTGCGGCGCCCGCGCTTGGAGGGAGGGGTTGGCTTTCCGGACATGCATTTGTACTACAAAGCTGCCCAACTGAGAGTCATCGTGGAGTGGTCACAACAGCTGTCGGAGAAGCATTGGCTCCACATGGATCGGAGCGTGGCAGGCCGCTCCATCTGGGATCTGGCCTGGAAACCTAAGGCAGACCGGCCCAAAAACGCTTACATTAGCACTCCCACGAGCACAGTGCTGAAGGTCTGGGACACGGTGAGCGGCGACGACCGCTGGACCACCTTCCCGTCCCCGTTCACCCCGATTCACTTCAACCCGGCCTTCCCCCCGGCTCAGACAGAAGGTCCCTTTGACGCTTGGAGGGAGGGTGGCTGTAGAGCCCTCACCCACTTGTTCCATGGCGTTGAACCCCTCACTTTCCACAACTGTATGCGGGATTATGGTGTTCTTCCAACGGAACGCTTCAGACATCTCCAGCTCCTGCATTGGGCGACGTCGCCTGCAGTGGTGGACGCGGCCACCAGACCCTTATCGAAATTTGAATCCTTCCTCCTCCGCACCTCCACCATGAAGGGAGCGATTTCCTTCCTGTACAAATTGTTGCTGGACTCTGCCGTGTCGCCGCGACCGCGATACCAAGACCATTGGGAGACCACATTGGGGAGGGACATCTCTACTAGTGAGTGGCAGGGCCTATGGAGGGACATAACGGCGCATAATCACTCTACTGACCTCAGAGAGGCACATATGAAACTCATCTTTGATTGGTACCTGTATCCCTCTAAATTGCACCGCATCTTCCCCACTGCTTCAGATAAATGTTGGAGGGGCTGTGGGATGTTGGGAGACTTTAGCCATATATGGTGGGAGTGCCCCACCATCAAGCCATTCTGGGCTGAGATTCTATCCCACATAAAGGACATTTTGGGTTACCCGATCCCGGACTCCATGGCCTTTGTCTTATTAGGGCTTAGAGACCCGCTGCTGGAGCACCAGACTAGGGCGGATAAGCGTGTTATGTGGTTGTGTCTGGGTGCGGCTAAGATGACTCTAGCAGCTGCGTGGAAGTCACCATCTGCCCCCGCTATTTCCTTGTGGCATGCCCGATTGTGGCGTCTGTTGAGCATGGAACGCCTCTCTGACATTTTCCTAGGGAATTTTAAGAACTTTATGTGCAACTGGAGCCCGCTTGTGAGGTTTCTGTCCCGGGGTCTGCCTTCAGCAGTGTGTCCATCAGCGCTGCGGTCCCTTCATCTCTTCCAAATTTGATTTCAAGAGTGTCTGTATTGCTTTGTATGCTTGCTGGTTGCCGCCGCTGGGGGGAGGGAGATGTTGGGGAGGGATGAGGGAAGGGGGTCGTTGGGGAAATTGTTTTTTTTTCTTATTCTTTCTTTGGTTGCGACTAGCTCTGATTGGGGATGGCCGCTGGCCTTGGGTGTAGTTCAGGCTGCTCTTTCTGTCTGAGGATGCCGCGTCCACGGTTGGGATATCTGTCCTGAACAAGGGCCTGAACTGAGCGGACGATCCCCCGTTGCTTTTTCCGACTATTGCCAGCTTTTTGTGGACTTTGGAGCCCTGTTGCCCTTCTTCTGCGAATGATTCCCTCCCTATTTTTGCGCCCCCTGTGTGGGGTTTAGTGGCGGTATGTCGCCTATCTTTCTCACTTTTCTTTCCTGATCCCCTTCTTACTGTTCCCTACCCCCTCTCTGTTTCATCTGATATACTGCAAAATAAAAATTTTACAAAAAAAAAAAACCATCCCCACAGATGACCCTGATAACTATCGCTAATGAGATAAAGAGTAGGCGTTCCCTTGCAAAAGTCGCGACAACACCACTCCGCAACATTCTCTACGACCAGCCAGATAGGCAATAAGAACCCAAAACATGGGATAAGGCGTGGTAGCAGCAGGCAATTAACACCTGCTCTGACCTGGTGTAAAGTAGGACGACAGCCTGGCAGAAAAGGGAGCTCACCCATAGCCACACCTGAAGAACAACAGATGCCATGGAGCCACTAATCATGCAGCTCGGAGCCCCAACAGGGTCACAGCACCCACTGCCACCACCCCGGGACGCCCAGACCTCCCCCCAGGCACCCCCACAGGCAAAGTCATGTCACATTAACTTCACAAAATCATGTACCAAACAATCCGCCTGATGTCGCACAATCACAACACGTAAAATGCATGTGTCATCACAAAAATGAGCATCACAGATTCACCTTTGAATTACCAAACGAAAATGTATAAAACAAACTCAGAAGAACATTAATGAAGAGAGATGGCGGCTCTCCTCGGAGAAATCTGTAGGTCACAGCCTGCAAGACAAAAATCCAGATAAGAAGGTGTGCCATGCGCTCATCAAAGGACAGAGGGAGAGCGCAAAGTAGAGAGAGATACAGAGAGAGAGAAAGAGAGGAAGAGAGAGAGAGAGGAAGATGGAACGAGATGTAGAGAGAGAAAGACGGAAATAAAGGGAGAGAGAGAGAGGGAGGGAGAGAGAACGATGGAAAGAGAGGGAGGGAGAGAGAAAGACTGAACGAGAGGGAGGGAGAGAAAAATACAGAAAGAGAGGAAGGGAGAAAGAGAAGGACAGAAAGAGGGGGAGGGAGAGGAAGATGGAAAGAGAGGGGGAGAGAGACACAGAAAAAGGAAGAGAGGGACAGGGAGAGGGAGTGCCGACACTGCGCACCCAGGCCTTACTGCTCACCTGCTGCCACCAGTCCAACCACGTGCCAGTATGTAGTGTAGTTCACCAGGTCCCTTATCTGAAACAGAGTCACGATACATGAATGGCAAAGTACATACAATTGCACATGCCATCATCGCCTGTCTGCCCTTGCGCTCCCAGGCAGCTGCACCCCCACCCCTCCCCTCCGCTCAGTGGTACATGCCCAGCCCTGCACACCAGGCCTCACTGCTCACCTTCCACCCCCGGTGTGTTGCAAAGAGGTCCCACCACATGCCGGTGTAAGCCCCAAGCCCTGGACCTGCAAACATTGCACCCTCCACATCATGTAGCCCCGCTCCGCGGGCCACCAGGGATCACACTTGATTCTGGGTCTTGATTTTGCTATGTTAGGCTGCCATTCGGTCAAAACCCACTTGCACCTGTTCAGCCAGATTCTCCTGGCACACCAACACACAGCCTTGGAAGGCCATGTGTTCTTCGTGGGGGTCTTTGGAGGCAGCCGTGGTGGTGGGTGCTGCCTGCTGTGTGGGTTGGGGAAGGGGTGGGGTCTCCTCCTAGCCACTGGGCTGCCCTGCTCCTGGAGGTGAGCTGCGGAGGCTCTCCACGAGCTGTTGGAGGGCATCAGAGTCGAAGCTGTGGTGGTCCTCTTCGTCATCAGAGAAGAGAGGTTCGGGCTGCTCAGCAGGAGGTGTTCATTCTCCCTTTGCAATGTGAGGGGGAGATGCAGTTTAACAATGTGTTAACATGTATGTTGTCGCATTGTACATGTTTTCATACAGACTGCATGCCTGTGTACATTGTGGCTGCTTGGGAGGAGCTGCCTTTTTGATGGGGGACAGTGGACATAACGGATGCATTTTTGTACTTGTACATTTTCAACTCACATTTCCCTGCAATGCCAAATGTGATTGGCCAGTTTCTACACACATGCGGCACCAGTTTTGTCATGTGTTCTGTTGTGGACCGGTTACGGTTTGTACCACATTGTTGTCAATGTTGATGTGCTCTGTGTGTTATGTGTGTGTGTGCTGCATTTTGGGGAGTTGCCCCAGCAACTCCTATTTTGCTGCCCACTTATCCCTTTCATGAGGTGTGCCTTTGACTTCTGTGCTTATACAGTGCTGTGATGTTGCATACTTGGGTACATTGGTCTCTTGGTGGGACTCTGGGGATGGGGCATGATTTGACCACAGATGTGCTCTACTCAATTGTACATGTGTGCCATTGTGCCCATTTACCACTGTCCCTCCAGTACCTGGTCGTTATTCACCCTGGTGCTGTTGTGTACGGTCATGTTAAGCAGTGTCCGGTCCCACAACTCTTGCCACCATCTCCCCAATGATGACTGTGGACACCATTTCCTCCATCTCGTCCAGGTCCTCCTCTGGCGCAGGACTCCCACCCCCAATCTGCATTGCTGCCTTCCGGTTGTTGGAGAGTTTCAGCTTGGTTTTGTGCTTGACATCATTCCAGCGCCTCTTTACTAGGCCTGGGTGGGAAATTCCGCTCCGCTGGCGGAATTCGGGTAATTTTGCATTCCACAGAGAATGCGAAATTGCCAAAAATTCCGTAATCCACAGCTTCGCTGACTTTTTTGCTTGTTCCTCCTTTCAAAATGCGTGTTTGTGAGATATTTCTCCCCGAGCATGCACATAGTGTTCGGAAATTTTTTACCGTTTTGCAGAGCTTTGTGTAGCCGGACTACGCAAATTCTGCCCACCCCAACTCTTAACCTCTTCCATTGTCCTCTTCAGCACTTCTACATCATTCACCTTGTCCACAATGGACTGCCGTAGTCCATTTTATGTTGCCAATGACACAGTGCAGTTGACGAACAGTTGATGGTGTTCTACCACCTCCGTTATCAGGATCCTGTTTTCCAGCGGACTGAACCGCTTTTTCCTACTCTTCTTCTTCTTGCCCTTCCCTTACCCCAAGGTCCCTGGCTGGTCCTCCGGGGGGCTTGTGGGGTTCTGGTTGTCTGGCAACATCCATTGTGCTGCGCTGTTATTTGGTATTTGTTTGTCTTTCATTTTTCTCCTTTTATGGTGATTTTTCCTACCAGACGCGTGTGAATTGCAGGCCTTTTGCTGGTTTTCACTGATTTTTGTATTGTGATTAGCCCCATTGCAACTTTTTTGCGTTTGAGTTTTGCATTTTTGCGGCGTCACGTTGACTTTATCACGGAGATTTGACACGTTTCCGCGAGCCTATCGCATGGTACCGCCGTGTTGTGTATGCTACGTTAACACAGCCTTATTTTCCTGCTATAGACTGCGATAAGGAGAGTTTGGTTAAGTTAATTTTGTGGTAATTAGCACACATTCTTGAGAATATCTCCTGTAGCCTTTAGTTCGCAGATTACACTTTTTGTTATTTGGTGTAGATTTGTTCAGTAGTTTGTGAGAAATAAAAGGAAATTCTTTGTGAGTAATGACAAGCTCATGCAGAGATCTGCAGAGCTTTAGCTGGCTACCAACACTTCAACAAGGAAGTGTTGAAAGCCATTTTGGGACTCTGTTCCAGCCGAGTTCCAAACAAAAGCAAAAATAAAATAAAAGTGGGCAGGCTAGGAATAACCTAACCCCTTAGCCTTAGTCCTGGGGTCCCAGATGGACCGCGGTAGGGCAAAAAGCATGTTTAAAAATGTATGTTAAAACTTTTGAATATTTGCAAATATAGCTGTGAATTAAAAAATAAAAACAAGTACTGTCTCCCATGCATGTTTTTATTGTGGCCCCCGGGTGGGCATGTGCAGTTTATGAAAACATGGAAGGGGGTGCTCAGGACCACTGTACCCATGGTGGTGGCCCGACCACCGCCATACTGCTGGTTTGCCTGCAGTATTTGGAGTGTGGTGGTCTGACCCCCATGAGACCGCCGTCTCCGCCGAGAGCATGAATCGCGCAGGCCAGCGGTCAGAAACCAGTCTGAATATACCGCTGAGCCTATTACAAGGTGCATTTTCACCACCCTTGTAATTGCCGAGAGTTCGCATTGAAAAGGATGGTGGATCGGTAATTAAAGGGGCCCCCTTGTCGCATCTGAGCCTGGTGGTGCATGTCAGGGGCACATGTTGTCCCCCCCTGTAATTTCAACCTCGTTTCTGCACAGTGTAGCATTCATGCCACACCCAAATGGAACGTGCTGCACCATGGTCACAACACCGACTGTCTCCATTACTAAACATTTTAAACCCACACCCCGTGATCAGTATTATCAACATTGTAAAAGGACTAAGCCCCCTTTGACAATATTCAGCAACATTTTAGTAACAGGAATTTCCATGCGAACATTATACATCATCAATCAAAAGTTGTATTAGCAGTAATACATACTTATTAATTTAAAAGTCCATTATGCATCTACTCCAATACTTTGCATTTATGCTGGTTTGTTGGCACTTTGTGTTTTTTCAGTACTATGAAATATTTTAAGTTTAGTCACCATCTTGGGTGATCTAATTATTGCATGCCCATACTGGCAATGAAGGCAAGCATTGGGTATGTTCAGTTTTTAAAAGTTAGTGATACTCTGTCAGTAACATTCTCCCACTCTCATCAGACATACTAATACAGTGTAATCATACAGGATATTGACTGGCCACCCCCTTGTTAAGTCAGAATTTCCCATCCTGCAACGCCTACCTTCAGTTTGTCTCACTATCAGGGAGCAATAAAAAAGATGAAAAAAACAGCTTTCCCTAGTCATGTGACACAGGATACAGGGGTTATGAAAGCGGCATTTTCCGAATTGTGATTCAAAATTCAAATTTACTAGGAAAGAGGGTTTAAAGTACAATTATTAAGTCACCAAACTTGGTATTCATACCTGCTCTCAATCGAAAGTTATCACTTATGAAAAATAACAAGTTAACCCAATGTTATCCTATGCAAGAGGTAGGTCTAACAGTACTAAAAAATTAATTTAGGATTTTATTGACAACCAGGAGATGTAAAATTTAAATGCACATATCCAACCTTTTACATAAATTCCACCCTGTCATCTGGGTTGTATGGGGCCTAAACTCGGGGCCACCTATATGTATTAAAAAGAGAGGTTTGGGCATGGTAAGAAGTTTGTTGTGCCAGATCGAATTTGTAGTTTAGAACTGTACACACAAGCTGCAATGGTAGGCCTGAAACATATTTTAAAAGGGCGACCTAAGTGGGTGGCATAATTAGTGCTGTTGCCCACTAGTAGCATTTAATTTACTGGCCTGGGGTACATAAAGTACCACTTACTAAGGACTGGCTCAGAAAGCAGAAGGGTGAAGGCAAATTATCGAGGGCTGACCCTTCAGACAGGGCTAAGTCCAACATTGAGAATATGCATAATGTAAGAATGTCATAAGTTTACAAAAAAATCAACAATCATCTGATGTTACCTTTTATAAAAGTATCCTTCAAATATTTTTGTCTTAATTTTAAAAGAGCAGGGCATAAAGAAATCAATTATTCAACTTAATCATCCTTACACCAACAGTTGTTCACATTCCACGTTCCCTCAAATCGAAATAGCGAGAAGTAAAAAAGGTGAAAATGCAGTACTTTTTTTGCATCCAGTCTGAAAAGTTCAGCAAGTAGACTTGTATTCCACATGCTTATAGGACTGTAACAGCAAAATGTCCTCAAGTTTTCTTTTAGTCTTTGAGTTTGAGACAAGGTATGGATGACATCTTGGTAAAAGTAGGTACATTAATAATTTTGAGTTAAACAACCTGGATAAAGCTGAAGCTTTTTGAAACATTTTTAAAGCTTGTTAACTAAATCAATCAAGAATGTGTTAGTTAAGCACGACTACTCACCCTTGAGGGTCTCAAGGTGCTGGGGTGGAGGGGAGGTGTAGGTTCCTGTCCATTAAGGAGAGGGTCTGTCAAAGATCCAAGTTTTGAGGTTTCTCGTGAAGGTGGGGAGTGATGTTGTCTGTCTGAGGTGAAGCGATAGGGCGTTCCAGGCTCTGGGTGTGAGGAAGAAGAAGGAGTGGCCTCCCGACCTGGTCTTTCTGGTGTGGTGGACCACGGTTTATTAGAGCTGAGCTGATTGTAGGGTCATTTGGGGTACGTGGAATTTGAGTTGGTTGTTCAGGTATGCTGGTCCGGTGTTGTGGAGGGCTTTGTGTGAAAGGGTGAGAATCATGAAGGTAATTCTAGCCTCGATGGGGAACCAGTGGAGTGTGTGCAGGTGCTGGGAGATATGGCAGTGTTTTGGCAGGTTGAAGACCAGTCTTGCAGCGGCGTTCTGGATGTTTTGTAGCCTGCGGGTGAGGTTTTTGTTTATTCCAGCGGAAAGTACGTTGCCATAGTCGAGTCTGCTTGTGACGATGGCGTGAATGACGGTCTTGCTCTGCTCAAGGGGGATCCATTTCAACATCTTAGATAGGAGGCGGAGGAGGATGCAACAGAGTTGATCTGGTGGTCCATCTGGAGCTCGGAGTCCAGGATGATTCCTAGGTTGCATGCGTGGTCCGTAGAGGTGGGTGGGCTTCCGAGGGCAGGGGGCACCAGGTGTCATTTCAGGCATCGGGGTGTGGGCCCATGATGAGTACTTCTGTTTTGTCAGTGTAGGCAGCTGCATTTCATCAATTTTGCGACAGCTTCCATGCCTTCTTGAATGTTACGTTTTGCTGTGTTGGGTTTGTTGGATAGGGAGAGGATGAGTTGGGTGTCATCTGCAATGAAACAATGTTGAGTCTATGGGTTCTTACAATGGGGGTGAGTGGAGCCATGTAGATGTTGAAGAGTGTGGGGCTGAGGGAGGACCCTGGGAGACTCGGCAGGTGGTTGGTGTAGGGTCCGAGAGGAAAGGAGGGAGTCTGACTCACTGCATTCTACCAGAGAGGAAAGAGTGGATCATGTCGAGGGCCTTGTCCCAGATCCCTGCGTCGTGGGGTCTGCATGTTAAAGTGTGGTGGGAGACTGTGTCGAAGATGGCTGAGAGGTTGAGGAGGATGAGGGCAACTGTTTCTTCTCTGTCCAGGAGGGAAGGGATGTTGTCTTTGCAGCGAGGAGGCAGGTTTCTGTGCTGTGTTTTTTTCTGAACTCAGATTGGGAAGAGTAGAGGATGTTGTGCTCTTCGATGAAGGTGGCAAGTTGGCTTTTGATGGCTCTCTCGATGACTTTAGCTGGAAACGGGAGCAGGGAGGTGTGTCTGTAGTTTTTGAGGTTGGTGGGTTCCGCTGAGGGCTTCTTCAGGAGGGGGATGATCTTGGCATGTTTCCAGTCATCGTGGAAGGAGGTGTTCACCAGGGAGCAGTTGATAGTGTGGCGATGCATGGGTGCCATGGTGTCAGTGGATCTGTTGAAGATGTTTTAGGGGCAGGGGTCTGTGAGGGTCCCAGAGGGTATTGACTTACTTATCTTCAGTGTATCTTCGGTGGTGAGGGCTGTCCAACTGTCAACCATTGGCTTCAGGGTGTCGGGTGGCTGGTGAATGTTTAGTGTGTTGGTTGTCTTCGTTGAAGTTGTCGTAAGTGTTCTTGATTTAGCGTTGGAAGAAGGTGCTGAGTTTGTTGCAGAGGTCTTGTGAGGGAAGAATGGCAGATTTGCTGGTGGGTTGTGCAAATTCCTTGATGATTGCTGTTGTGCGCACGTGTGAAGATTCTGTCTTTGATCACTGATTTTCTTGTATTTCTGATGAGTTGGTGGTGGGTGTTGGTGGCAGCTCTGAAGATGTTGTGGATTTGTAGTTCCTCCAGGCCTTTTTGAGGCAGCGGCAGGTGTCTCTGGACTCTTGAAGTTTGGTGATAAACCATCTGGCTTTCTTGGTAGGAGTAAGGGTGTAAGCATGTGTTCCTCCCTTCAGTCGGTCAAACCATTCCAGGTTGTTCGAAAAAAAGGGACATAGAACACGTGTTTTGCCCTATGTGACAGATTGAGCCAGAGCTTTCTCAAGGCTAGTTGTGATGTTCAGAAATCATACAGTCTAGTAGAAGTATCTTACATTCCAGATTTCTTCATAGTGGTATGTGAGATTATTCACAATTCGAAGTTTCAAGGCTAAGTCCCAGGATAAATACATCTGTGGGATTGTTTCTGTACTGAAACACTCTGACGGTTGGATTTATCACCACATAGGGCGAAACACATGTCGGATGTCCCCTTTTTTCCTAACAACCTGCCATAAAACATGATAAAAAAACAGTGGAATGGTTTTGAAAAGTGATAAATTGAAATAAAATATCTACCTTCACTCAATTCCACCTGGACTGCTGTGTTGTTTTACAAAAAAAGTAATTAACCTAATGAAAATACAGACCGACTGAAGGGAGGAACACATGCTTACACCCTTACTCCTACTTGTCAATAAGAGGCTGAAAGGTCCAGAGCCTTTAGCCACATTCCTCCTAAGATTCGTAGGAATTTACATCCAACACCAGGATCTCTGGACCGTCCTTTTTCCCTGAACATCTGGCTTTCTTGGCATGTTTGTTGTTTTTCTTCTTGAGGAGGGCTATCGTGTTGGCGTTGTCGGAGATCCATATGTGCATGGTTCGGGCTGCTGTATTGGGGTCATCGTCTTCCACTGTGGTTGGAGTGGGGTTGCCGAGTGAGGAGGTGAGCTGGTTGTTGGTGATTTTTGTCCCGATTCTTCATGGGAGCAGGTGCTGGTGTCTGTGGATGGTGGGTGTTCTAAAGGTGAAGTGGAGGCATTGATGGTCTCTCCACAGGAGTTTGGTGGTGTGGCTGAGAGTGATGGAGTACCCTGTTGTGAGGAGGGGGTCGAGGGTGTGCACTGCTGAGTGCGTGGGTTCATTCACAATCTGGCGGAGTCCAATGTTGGGGGGTTGTCCAGAAGGGATGTGGTGTTGGGGTCTAGTTGATTGTGGAGGTGGAAGTTATTGTGGAAGTTATTGTATTCATGCAGGCAGGAAATTAGGGCTCACACTCAGAGACAGAATCCAGACAAATAAGGTAAATATAAAAAATATATACTTATGTTTTATTTCTAGAACCAAGCAGAGGACAGTAAAATATACTTTCAAATGCAAGGCAATATAGATAGAAGTGCAATTTTGGATGGAACTGGAATCTGTCATGCCAAGATTCCACTGGAGCGAAGATGAGAATACCCCGAACTTCCAGAAAACAGCCCCCAGAATGCTCTTTAAAACACACTCACAGATGGCTGTTCTCTAAAAGTATAGGGGAAATATTGCAAAGAGTGTCCACCACTCTCCCCATACGTTGGTGGTCACGCAGTTGATAATGGTATGGCAGTATAACAGGTACTGTAAACAAGATAATATATATAATAAACAAGAATGCCTTAATACATGAAACGCTCTTAAACATTGACGTATAATCAGCTCATGTGTTCCACTTACCCCAAGGTAGTTCTCAAAAGGATCTTGAATAGGAGTTCCAAGTAGAAGGAATTACCAATGGACGATGTCTTCGGTAGTGTATATTTCTTACAAGTGGGGCATGCAGTGAAGGGTACACTCATACTGCACTCATTCCATTGTGACACAAGAAAAGGAGTACATGTAGGGAGAGGCCTAACTCTCAGAAAATAATGGGGCCCAAACAATCCCACACTCCAGATAGAAGAATGGGGGACTGTATTCGTCTCAGAGGGCTTATGTAGCAACAAGCGCAACTACAGACCGCCCTCAAAACAAGGGAAGGGAGCAGAGAAGTTCCGGACGGCTTCCGAGTAAAGAACTACGGAAGCGGAGCGGATACAAACTCTGGAGTTGTGCCGTCCAGCTCTGGGAGCAGAATTGAAGCAGAACAGCATCACACTCAGACATGGGAAGCGGGAGGGCCAACTAGCGCCAAGTCAAAATGAGAGCGAGATACAGCAACTCGCTCAAGAGAGGGAAGGAGGAGTGTTGTCCGTCCCTGAGAGCTGCAAAAGCGGAACAACAACTCGCTCAAGGGCAGGAGGGACGAGTGCCGGCCGGCTACGGGGGGTTGCAAGGAGCGGAACAGTGAACTCACTCGAGGGCAGGAACAAACAACTCTTCTCTGCGGAAGACGCCAGAAATGCCTGAATGAAAATAGTGGGCGTGGTCACTTCAAGATTCAGTAAGCCAAGCAGCGGCTTACGTTGGAAACGTCCCTTCAAGTTCCAAATTACTCAATGCAAGGGAGGGGCACAGAGCTGAATACACGGCAAGGTTTTCCTTGCTATTCGACTATCCCTAACAATTCTCCCACCAATAGGCCCTCTCAATGGCCGGGGTTTAGTTGGGTGAAGAGCATGAAATCTCTTAATCAATCTAGGGGCATGGATATTTTCTACAGGCTCCCAGGATCTATCTTCAGGGGAATCGCCCACCTAGTCTACCAGATATTGTAATTTACCTCTATGCCTCCGGGAGTCTAATATTTCCTTCACTTCAAATTCTTCTTCCCCATCTACAATTACTGGAGGAGGTGGAATTTCGGGCTTTTGAGGTGGTGTATATTTCTTGAGTAAGTAACAATGAAATACGGGGTGGATTTTCAGTTGTTTGGGTAATTGCAATTTTAATATGATTGGAATTATAATTTTCTGTATGTTGTGAGGACCTATGAATCGAGGCTGTAATTTTTTAGGACCTTTTAATCTTAGATTTCTTGTTGATAACCAGACTTTCTCTCCAACTGTATAAGTGGGTTCTAGAGTGCGATGGTTATCTGCTTGTTTCTTCATAGCTTCCTTAGCCTTGCCTATTTCTCCTTTGGCCTGTTCCCATACTTCCTTAATGTTATTATGATGCTCTTTAAGTGCAGGGATACTTTCTAACTCTGAGGGAAAGGATATAGGTAGAAATTTTGGATGTTATGCATAATTGAAGTAAAAAGGAGAGACCCCTATAGAGGAGTGTGTGGTGTTGTTCTAAGCGAATTCTGCTAAGGGCAGGACTTGCACCCAGGTATTTGTGAGACTGCTTAACGAACAACATAGATACTGCTCTAATGTTTGATTAGTTCTTTCAGTCTGACCATCTGTCTGTGGATGATAGGCTGTTGAGAGTCTATGGTCTATACCAAGAACGGAACACATACCCTGCCAGAATTTGAAAACAAATTGAGGGCCTCAGTCTGAAATAATAACAGATGGAAGACCATGTAGGCACACCACGTTGTTTAAAAAGCTGTATACCAATTCTTTCGAGGATGGCATCTTCTTTAAGGGAATAAAATGAGCCATCTTGGATAGCATGTGTACTACCACATATATGGTGTTATATCCTTGACAAAAGGGGAGATCTGTAATAAAGTCTATACTAATGGAAAGTCAAAGTGTCAGGGGGATAGCTATGGTCTTTAACAATCCAGTAGGTGCACAACATGACACCTTTTGTTGGGCACAGATGAAACATGCATTAACAAAAGTAGATATATTTTTAGTCCGAGTCTCCCACCAAATCCATCTTTGACAAGTGTTTATGGTCTTAGTACTTCCCGGGTGTCCTGCAAGAGAACTATTGTGACACCATTCTATCAATTTTTGTCGTAAGGAGAGGGTAGAAATATACAGCTTATTCTTATGATCATATAAGTCTTCCTTGATTGTGTTCAATGGATCCTTTCTCCATTCTTCAGGAGAAATACACACATATTGATCCCTCAATTGATCCAGGAAGCTTCTACGCTTATATTCCTCCACTCCTATGATCTTGTGTGCCGGAATAATGGGGAGAGAATCTTCTCTTGACATAGATGTATGATATCCAAGACGTGACAAGGCGTCTGCTTTGCCGTGTTGCAGTCCAAGGCGATAGGTAATGACAAAGTCATACTCACTAAAAAATTATACCCATCGCATTTGTCTAGGGGTGAGGGCCCTTGCTGATTTAAAGAATTGAAGGTTCCTATGATCGGAATAGATTCCAATAAGTTATGCCTCCATTCTTGAAAGGCTAATTTCATAGCTACAACTCTCTTTCCCCTATGGTATATTTCTGCTCTGCGGGTAACAAAGTCTTAGAAAAGTACGCAACTGGGTGTAAATGTCCTGTGTTCTTATCTCTCTGCGACAGAACTCCCCCCACAGCATATTGTGAAGCATCCGCTTCCACAAAATAAGGCTGAGTATAATCAGCATGCTTGATCACAGGAGCTGAGGTGAATTTGTTTTTCAAAGTACAAAAGGCCTGTTCTGCATCTGCTGTCCAGTTAAATGATACCCCCTTTTTTAACAACCTAGTTATTGGGGTGATCAATTCAGAGAAATGGTCGATAAACCTCCTATAGAAAATCGCAAATCCTATAAAGGATTGAATTTCTTTTACTGAACTGGGACTAGGCCAATGAACCAACGCCTCAATTTTCTTGGGATCCATTGGATACCATCGGGGGAGATTACAAACCCCAATAAGTCTACTTTAGTAGTATGGAAGGTGCTTTTGTCCAGTTTAGCAAAAGGATGATTCTCTTGCAGTTTGCTCATTATTTTCTTTACATAAATTATGTGTTCTTGTTCAGATTGAGAGTAAATTAAAATGTAATCTGTATACACTATCACAAAGATGTCAAGATATTCTCTCAATATGTAATTAACGAAATACTGGAAGGCAGTTGGAGCATTGCAGAGGCCGAATGGCATTACACAGTATACATATAACCCTAATTTTGTATGAAAAGTTATTTTCCATTCGTCCCCTTCTTTAACTCAAATGAAATGGTACACCCCTCTGAGATCTATTTCGGTAAAGAATTTCGATCCTCTGACTTGAACTAACAGGACAGAAATAAGAGGAAGGGGATATTTGTTTTTTATGTCGACTTTATTTAAGGCACGGTAATCCAAGCACGCTCTCAGACCACATTCTCTTTTAGGTATAAAAAATAGAGGTGAGGATACAGGTGAGGTAGAGTGTCTTATGAATCCGTTCTGTAACATCTCATCTACATAGGCTTTTAGATAGTCGGTTTCAGAGGAAGTGAGTGCATGTATCCGACTGCTAGGTAATTCCGCACGAGGTAACAGGTCTATATCACATTCAGAACTGCGATGGGGAGGCAGCTTAGTGGCGTCTGCTTCATTGAAGACAGATTGGAATTCTGCATAGATAACAGGAAAGCAAGAAGCTGTGGCTATAGTTTGAGCAGAACAACATAATGAGCTGATTCCTTCACTGGCTTCCTGATAACAATGGAGCATGCAATAAGGGGATTTTAAGGTTACTGTCCGAGATACCCAGTCAATTTGAGGATTATGTATTTGTAGCCAAGGGACCCCCAATATTGCCCCTAAGTTAGGGGCATCAATAAGATCAAAGGTCAGATGTTAAGTATGCTCATTAATGGATACAAGTACCAGTGGCAGAGTTTGATGAGCTATTAACCCCGAGGATTAATCAGTGCTATCTACTGCTCATACTGGTTCCGTATGCGCCTTGGGTAGAAAAGGAATTGCAATCTGTTTAGCTAGCTGAATGTCAAGGAAATTTCCTGTTGCCCCAGAATCTAATAAACTAGACATATTATGTGTATTTTGAGAAGAGGTTATCAAAGTACTATTCAAAGTAAAATGCTTTACTACTCTAGGTGTAATGTTCTTGTATTTTGAGATCTGCTTAACCATTTTACTCGAAGAATCGATCTCAGCTTTCTTCAAGCACTCTAGTTTTCCTGCAAAAGAGAGTTGCCCAGACTACTGGCAACATTTTTAGAAGAAATACGAGGATGAACAGGACAATCTTTTGCGTAATGGCCTCCTTTCCCAAAGTATAGATAAAGATAATTTTTTCGCCTTTTGTCTTCTTCTTCTGAAGATAGATGGCCTCTTAACCCACCTATTTGCATGGGTTCAGAGTTATCCTTGCTTTCTTTCTTCTCAGGACGTATCATTAGATATCTGGGGGAATTGAGTCGTGATTTTTCACCTCTTCTTTCTTGCAACCTGTGATCCATTTTGACTGTTACCTCAATAAAAGAGGGATAATCTTCTGGAGGATTCACAATTTGAGACAAGAGATCTTTCAACTCGTCACAGAGCCCTCGATAGAACAAAGACGTCCTCTTATCTTCTGGCCAGTGTGTCTCTGCTATTAATCTATTAAAACTGGTGATGTAGGAAAGGAGATCTTTAGACCCGTGTTTAAGACTAAGAATGGCATTATCACTGGCCTGCATATACTTATGCTTAGCAAAGAGGCTTTTCATCTTTTCTTGAAACATTGCAAAGTTATATAGCAAAGGGTCATTATTTTCTACCAATGGTACCGCCCATTCCGCTGCATTACCTGCAAGATAAGATATAATAAAGGATACTTTGGCTGCATCATCTGGGAATGCTGATGCCTTACACAAGAACTGCAATTGACATTGATTCATGAAGACACAGAATTTTGCGCTGTCTCCAGTAAACCTCTCAGGCATGGCAAGTGGAACAGGAGTAGGAATATGCACAGTAACCTGCACAGGAGGTATGTTGCTGTCTCCCT
The DNA here is from genome assembly GCF_964263255.1 of Lissotriton vulgaris. Lineage (NCBI taxonomy): Eukaryota > Metazoa > Chordata > Amphibia > Caudata > Salamandridae > Lissotriton > Lissotriton vulgaris. The sequence goes on along the minus strand of NC_141693.1, from coordinate 1,652,161,968 downwards.
TTGAGGAGAGGCTCCCTCCTGGGAAGAAGGCACTGAGAAATGGCCTGCCTGAATGTACTTTTTTCTACTCTTGGGGATAGTACCTGATCCTCTAGCCTCTATGGAGTCTTGGGCTTTCAACTGCATAACTTCTGCCTGTAATCTTTGGTTCTCTATTCTTAATCTCCCAACTTCTGATTGAAGATCAACTAGGGCTATGGCTAACTCCTCTACTATGGGATTTTGTAAGGCAGATTGCAGGTTTTATTCTAGGGGCATACCTGTATTGTCTGGGTTCATTTTCGCTCAGGTGGAAGATAAATCATGGGCTTGGCTTTCTGTCACATGGACTCAGTATGTGCCAAGATTCCACGGGAACAAAGATGAGAATACCCCAAACTTCCAGAAACCAGCACCCAGAATGCACTTTGAAACACACTCACAGATGGCTGTTCTCTAAAAGTATGGGGGAAATATTCCAAGGAGTGTCCACCAAATAATCTTTCTGGGAACCAGCAAATTTGAGCATTATCTCCTGGTCAATTTTTACAACAACATGTATAATGCACAGCTGATTCCTGTTTTAAAAGAGATTAGGTCCACTTTGTTGGATTGTAAATATAAGAGCGCCCAAAACTTGTCCATAATCTGGGGTGGTGACTTTACTTTATCCCTGTGTAGTGAAAATAATGGTGTAGCCTGTGGCTTGACTGACGAGGTTGGGAACAACTTAACTCACACTATAATCGGAAACTGCCTAAATGAAACCTTCTTCCTATTAGATCTTACAATAGCTAATGATTTGGTAGTAGAGGATCAAACACTATAACTGATTTTATATTTGTATCCAGAAATGCTGCATCCCATATTTTAAATTTTAAAACCCATATTAATTCAATGAGCGACCATTTCCCGATTAGTGTAATATTACGTAATACAAATGTATGCAAACAGAAGCTTAAGTCTCGAGTATTACCAAAAGATAATTTGATAATTTGACGTTAGCTAGGCTAAATTGTTATTCCTTTAAATGGGAAAAAATTAATCCAGCACATATAAATGAGACAGTGGTAAAAAACTCCCTTGTTTCCATAGAGGTATGTCTGATCGATTCTTCTTTTCCTACGGAGATTTTAACTAGTTTTGAAGTTATAGTTATTACAATAAAAGAAGCCCTCTCTGCAAAACAAAAACAACCAAGAACCTCTAAGGGATGGTTCAACAGCACTTGCACAAAGGCATATTCTGCCTTAAAACACTCCCTACATAAACCAAACAGGGACAAAAATTAAATAGTATCTCTGTGGAAAGCATACTATAAGGCCATAAAAGCTAGGAAACTTGAAATAATAAGGGAGGCTTGGGATCAACTCTACAAGACCTGTTCCGAAAAGGACAGCACGTCCTTCTGGAAAATTGTCAATATGCCTTTTTTAAACGAAGGTAGGGAAAACCCAAAGATAGAAATAGCCATAGATGAGTCAACATGGATTGACCACTTCTCCCAGATATTTAGAATAACGACTGAGGAAGACATCTCATAACCCGAAACTGACTGGGTAGCTCAGTTGCCCTTCCATACATCCTTCCCAATTCTCCTTGAAGTCACCATGCAAGAAGTTGAAATCGCATTAAAAGCCAGCAAGGGGGTAAAGGTGCCAGGGCCCGATGGGGTCCCTGTGGACCTATACAAGCATAATATTGACCTTTGCACCCCACTACTTACAAGGGTCCTCTTAGCCACATGTGAGGTTGCCTCATCGAGTCCTGGACCAAATCTATATTGGTCCCAATATTTTAAAAGGGCAATCGACAGAGTCCGACCTGCTATCGGCCAATATCCCTTTTAGACTCCTTGGGAAAGGTAGTGGGACGAATCATCCTCGACCGCCTAACCCAATGGTATGAGGATAATAACATACTCTCTGATCTTCAGTTTGGGTTCAGGGAAGGTATGGGCACACAAGAACAAGCCCTCAACCTGGCCCTACTGATGGCCAAATATACGAACGCAAAGGGGGTCGGTTTTTATATGGCTTACGTAGACCCATCAGCAGCCTTTGACTGTGTAAACCACTCCAAACTTTGGAAGGTTTTCAGTAAAATGGGAGTAGACCGGTTCTTACTAAATTTTCTGAGAGAACTATATTCAAACGCAATAGCCAGAGTTAGGTTGGAACAGGGGGAGATCTTACGGAGCCATTCAAAGTGGAAATAGGGGTTAGGCAAGGCTGTGTCCTGGCACCCTTCCTATTTTCGCTGTATACCAATGGGCTGGAAAAGGCGATGCTGGAGGAGTCTCAGGACCTACCCTGCCTGATAAAAAGACCAATACCCGCTCTACTCTGCGCGGACGATGCCATAATTATAGCTCAAACCCCCCTAGAACTTCAAAATGCCGTTGATAGATATTACACCTACATGGCAGAATTAGATTTAAAGGTCAATATCAAAAAAACATTTGTCATGACTGCAGGGGTTCGGAAGAAGAAAATACATAGTATTTATATAGAACAAGTTAAATTGGAATTCATTACTGCGTATCCCTACCTCAGTATTTTAATAGATAACAAGTCCTCCTGGGAGCAGGCAGTAGAGGCAATGAAATTGTTGTTTATTAGGACTACTACGGCCCTAGTTAATTTCACCCATAGGCATGGTAAGAGATCTCCTGTTGAATTGTTACAGATTTACCAGGCTAAATGTCTCAGTGTGGAGACTCTAGCGCTGGAGTTTGGGGCCATGGAAGAGTGGAGGCCCTCCAAAATGTGGAGAACAGCTTCTTAAGGTTCCTCCTAGCGGTTCCGCGCAGCACTTCTACCTTTAGCTGCCACACGGAACTAGGTCTGCCATATGTTGCAGACTTAGTTAAACTGCAACTGCTCCTCCTGTGGCACAGAATATGGTCCTTCCCAAAACTAGCGTTTAATAGACAACTTCTAACCGACTGCCTTGGTCTTGATAACGCACAAAAAACAGCTTGGCTCGCATACATGAAGAACTTTCTGTCAGACCTTGGTTTAACACGGTATTATCACAATCCGCTACAGATTACTGAGATCTCCAGAAAACATTTTAGGAACCTATGCCTGACACATATGGCGGAACTGCGATTGGCTACGGAGTCCGCTAAAAGTTCAGCCCAACATATCCTGTCGGTTCAAATTACTCTGGGTATCCAGCCCTACCTGACTTTTAAACTGAACGGATTTGATAGGTTTGTCCTTACCCGTTTTAGAATGAATGCTTTTCATAGATTGCTTACATTCCCCATGGTTAATGACTGGTCAAACTCATTGCCCCCATGCCCCTGTAATGGCGTTTTCCCCCAGTCCACATTTCATGTGGTTATGTTTTGTAAATTTTACCGGGAAGCAAGGACACAGTGGGTCCTACCAATATTAAAAATTCTAGGGCTACGACAATGTTGCCCAGCTTTCCTGGCAATCCAGTACCTGGAAACGGAGTGTTTTGCAAACACTGTGGCTAGATTTTTAAAATTTTGTATTAAACACAGACCAAACCTAGAATCGATGATTTGAAGTAATTGTACCCTAAAGGATACATAAAGCCTAACTTATGCGACTAATTAATCATCTTTGATTTAAGCCTGATACCTGTATTTATGCATGTTTGTGTTACGAAATGCTGTTTTTAGTAATTGATACATTTTCAATATATTTTATTCTTTTTAAACGTACCCATTGTACCATAGGTGCAAAATGGTTTTCAATTTTTATGCAATTGTTTTTATATTCCTGTACTTATATGGCTTTTCTATATTTCAAATCCGATTAAAGAAAAATTGAATCATTGATTGATATTCCAAGGAGTGACCACTCTCCCTATACGTTGGTGGCTGCGCTGTTGATAATGGTCTGGCGGTATAACAGGTACTGAACACAAGATAATACATATAATAAACAAGAATGCCTTAATAGGTGAAACCCTCTTAAACATTGACGTATACTCAGCTCAAGTGTTCCACGTACCCCAAGGTAGTTCTCAAAAGGATCTTAAATAGGAGTTCCAAGTAGAAGGAATCACCAATAGACAATGTCTTCGGTAGTGTAAATTTCTTACAAGGGGGCAGGACCGTGAAGGGAACACTTATACTGAACTCATTCCATTGTGACACAAGAAAAGGAGTATGTGTAGAGAGAGGCCTAACTTCAAGAAAATAATAAGGCTCAAACAATCCCACACTCCAGATAGAAAAATGGGGGACTGTGTTCGGCTCAGAGGGCAGATGGTGCAACAAGCGCAACTACAGACTGCCCTCAAAGCAGAAGGGAAGGGAGCAGAGAAATTCCGTCCCACTCCCGATTAAAGAACTACGGAAGCGGAGCGGATACTAACTCTGGAGGTGTGCCGTCTGGCTCCAGGAGGAGAATTGAAGCAGAACAGTAGCACACTCAGACACGGGAAGCGGGAGGGACAACTAGCTCCAAGTTAAAATGAGAGTGAGATACAGCAACTCGCATAGGAGAGGGAAGGAGGAGTGTTGTCCGGCCTGAGAGCTGCAAAAGCGGAACAAAACTCGCTCGAGGGCAGGAGGGAGGAGCGCCGTCTGGCTCCGGGGGGTTGCAAGGAGCGGAACAGCAAACTCGCTCGAAGGCAGGAGGGAGGAGTGCTTTTTTTGGCTCAGGGGGGAGGCAAGGAGCGGAACAGCGAATTCGCTCGAGAGCAGGAACAAACAACTCTTCTTCGCGGAAGACGCCAGAGACGCCAGAATCAAAATAGGGGGCATGGTCACTTCAGGATTCAGTAAGGCAAGCAGCGGCTTACGTTGGAAATGTCCCTTTAATCTCTTTAGGGACGGTCTCCAATTTACTCAATGCAAGGGAGGGGCACAGAGTTGAATGCACGGCAAGGTTTTCCTTGCTCTACGACTATCCCTAACAGAATTGTTACAGGTTTGTATTTGCTTTCAAAACAATTCAGAATATATTTAAATTACTTTGGATTACTCTTGCTTTACTTTTTAGTTACATCAACTACTTGGGGCGATATGCCTAAGTATCACATCATGGGTCCTACAATTATAAGGTAAATAAAAAATTTACGTTTTAAACACAGTTACTTTTGTTTCATACAAAAACAGGTTGACACTTAGAACGTTTTTAGAGGAAAACCCACAACATAGGCTCCTATGGAGCAAAAGGATGTTGACCGTTTGCAGGTAAGTAAACGACTTACAATGCTGGGTGTCTGGGGTTAGAACTAAGGGCCAGATGTATGTTCCTTTATTTAGCTCGCAAACGAATCGGCCTGTTTGCGAATGGAAAAAAGGCTTTTCAAATTAATCAAACCCAAATTGCGATTTGGTAACCTGTTACTGAATCACAATTTGGGTTTGCGATTCGGTATTAGGTAGGGGAATGTCTAGGGCGTCCCTTCCTAATACCGAGTTTCATCATTATGTTTGAATGTTATGTTACCATAAATGGGGGCACAAAACATTCGCATTTTATCACCTACCTCAAGCAGGAGGTAATCCATTTGGACGTGATTGTGTGCTCTCCGTACTACACTTCCCATAATACATAGTGGTGTAGCCCCTGAAGAGAAGCATATGGAGCTTTGAAACACGTCGGGCAGATCCATTACAGAGCGGCATCTACAAGCAGATCCCCGTCCTCACCTACACATAAATCAAGCTGCTGCTCGTGTGCTATTCAAAGGTGGACATCCTTGGAGCGACAATATATATATTGCCAGTAGGTAGTTAAAGTTAGGACCTATTTTCCATAGGAAATCTGCAACATGCTATTTGGAATAACTTAGGCGCCGGCTGACGAATATTCGCAAAATTTTCAAAACTGGTGGGGTGCTTCGGTCCTCTCCTATCCTAAAAGTCTCGGGGTGATTCGTCAAGCGGGGGCTGGGAAAAAAGGGGTGCCCCAAAAGGTGTTTTCTCCATGCAATTTTCCATAGGAACCTGTAATCGCAGCCACAGCCCGAACAGAATGACACCAAATTTGGCAGAAAGGTAGACCTTGGTTCAGAGTCATGCCTTTTTGTTAAATGGTGTAAATCTGTTCAGTAGTTTTTTAGATATTCAAGGAAAAAAATACATATATATCCGGGCGGAGCCTAACCACACATCTCATCGTGAGATCTGGTTGGATGTCAGCACTTCATCCAAGAAGTGTTGACAGCCATCTTGGGACCAATTTACATGATAGCACCTCATTAAAAAGTATTGCAGTTAATAGAAGGTTTTAAGACTTTAGTTACATTATAAATAATGTGTTGATGGTACATACTAATTTTAGGAATTGTGGTGTGTTCTAAGGTAATTTTACCATGTGAAAAAGCCTACTCCTGGGATATCATGAATCATGTTTCAGAGAAAACTATTTTCTCGTGCTTTTCCCACAGAGGTTTGGAAGGTGATCGATAAGGTAAACTGAGAGCATATTTTCTGTAAATTCACATTATCTTTCTCAGTCATGTGAGAATGAAGTCTGACATTCTCAGTAAAACATGAACATCCAACAAGGGCAGAGACTGTCAGTTGATTCCTTTGTGTTCTACTGCAGCTGCCCAGAGTGTTCTAAAGAACAACTAGAGTGCTAACTGTCCAACATATGACAAACGTATGGCACACCTGAAGCCATCTTAATTGGAATAAAATGGTAACTCTTAAAACATTTAGTTTAAAAAGCAACACACTGAGGGGGTTCATTGTGCCATAGAAAGTGCTGCAGAAAGAAAAATTAGGGCACATTTTGAGTGACTTCTCAAATCCTCTGCATGCACTTTGAATACCAGCAGCAGATTTCCCTGGTTTGCAGTAGCTTTACTACAGTGATCTAATAAGCAACTGGAGTGCTAACATTCTGAATTTATGGCAAATGTGTGACACATCTGAATGCCTTCTTGATGGAATCAAAGTAAAACACTGAAAGTATTTCCTACTGAGGAGACTGTAGTAAATGAGGAAATTAGGAAACTTCATAACAAATAAGTCTCCCAAGATGGCCACCAGAGACAAAAGAGCCTAAATGTAGCACAAATATCACCCAGATATGGCCAAAGTATAGCCCAATGACAGAATGTCCCAGAGTGTTCTAAAGAACAACGAGAGCGCTAACAGTCTTACTTATGACAAAAGTATGGGACACCTGAAACCATCTTGATTGGAATAAAGTGGTAACACAATGAAGGGGTTCATTTTGCCATAGAAATTATGATTAGTGCTGCAGAAAGAAGAATTAGGGCACACTTTGACTTCTCAAATCCTCTTGTATTTCATTAAAATATTCTGACATGCAGACTGAAACATGCACTTTAAATACCAGCAGCAGACTTACATGGTGAGCAGTAGCTTTACTACAGTAATCTAATGAGCAACTAGAGTGCTAACATTCAGAATTGATGTCAAATGTGTGACACATCGGAATGTCTTCTTGATGGAACCAAAGTAAACAAGCATTGACAATGCAATAGGACTCGCCCTCGTTTCAGTTAAAGCAATTCTGTTTGTAATTAGGTGGCTTTTTAGCTTTGCTTGTATTAGTGTTTTTCAAACTTTCATGCACATGACATACATATGTATGCATATATGTATATGTATGCCTGCATTTAGATATGTATTTATATAGATATGCATGTTATATATATGTTTATATATGAATGTATATATATTTATATACACATACATATATATAAATGCATATGTATATATATGCATGTACAAGCATATATAGATATGTGCATATGTGTGCGTGTAGAGAGAGGTAAAGAGAGGTAGAGAGGTAGAGTTGTACAGGTAGTGGTGTAGCAGTAGAGAGGTAGAGGTAGAGAGATAGAGGTAGAGAGGTAGAGAAGTAGAGAGTGAGTAGTAGAGAGCAGTAGAGAGTAGAAGAGAATAGTAGAGAGATTAGCAGAGAGTGCATAGTACAGAGTAGTAGAGTGAGTAGTAGAGAGTAGAAGAGAGTGAGTAGTAGAAAGTAGTAGAGAGTGAGTAGTAGAGAGTAGTAGAGAGTGAGTAGTTGAGAAGTAGAGAGTGAGTAGTAGAGAGTAATAGAGAGTGAATAGTAGCGAGTGAGTAGTAGAGAGTAGTAGAGAGTGAGTAGTAGAGAGTGAGTAGCAGAGAGAGAGTAATAGAGAGTAGTAGAGAGTGAGTAGTAATGAGAGTGTTGTAGAGAGTGAGTAGTAGAGGGTAGTAGAGACAGAGTAGCAGAGAGTGAGTAGTAGAGAGAGTATTAGAATAGTAGAGAGTGAGTAGTAGAGAGTAGTGGAGTAGTAGAGAGTTGTAGAGAATGAGTAGTAGAGTGAGTAGTAGAGAGTAGTAAAGAGTGAGTAGTAGAGATAAAGTAGTAGAGAGTGAGCAGTAGAGACTAGTAGAAAGTGAGAAGTAGACAGTGAGTAGTACAGAATAGTAGTGAGTGAGTAGTAGAGAGTGAGTAGTAGAGAGTAGTAGAGTAGTAGAGAGTGAGTAGTGGAGTATTAGAGAGTGAGTAGTAGGGAGTAGTACAGTGCGAGTAGTAGAGAGTGAGTAGTAGAGAGTGAGTAGTAGAGAGTGAGTAGTAGAGAGAGAGTAGTAGAGAGTGAGTAGTAGAGAGTAGTAGAGTGAGAAGTAGAGAGTGAGTAGTAGAAAGAGAGTAGTAGAGAGTGAGTAGTACAGTGAGTAGTAGAGAGTAGAAGCGAGCTCTCTACTACTAACTCTCTACTCACTATTACTCATTCTCTACTCACTACCTCTCTACCTCTCTCTCTACTACCCTTTACCTCTCTACCACTACCTCTCTACTTCTACCTCTCTACTTCTACCTCTCTACCGCTACACCTCTACCTCTACACCTCTACCTCTCTACCTCTCTCTACATGCACACATATGCACATATATATATATATGCATATATATGCATATGCATTTATATATATGTCTATATTTTGTTTATGTTAAAAACAATCTGAATAACATATGCATCACTGTTTTTTAAGGAGCGATTGCCCATCTGTGGGCTGTATTACATCCAATTCCATTGACTGGCTGAGATATAAGACACATGACATAGCTGTGTGTTTATAAGGTAGACATCTTTATAAATTGTTTTTTATGCATGGATTCAATGCTGGTTTAGAAATTGTGTAATGGTTTCATTGGACTTGTAAATATGCTCCTTTTTTTAAAGCGCCTTGTGCAACCTTTAGCATGGGTGGATGCAGTGAATGTATGGATAGGAATAGCAGATAGAAAACCATATGAAATAGTGTGGGAGATGCATAAAGTATTTCAGAAATGGTAACAATTGAGATGGAATATAAGATAAAGAGGGACATATTTACAAGACTTTTGTGCAATTTTTGACATGGGTACAAGCAGAAAATGCATGCAGAATAATAAAATATGCACCCAGACAAGAATATGAAATGCCGTGAGAGATGTTTAAAGCTTCTTTTTAATGGCATAAATTGAGATAGAATGTACAAAAAAAGAGAAGCATATTTACAAGCTGTGTGCGCAATCTTTGACATAGCTGTGTGTTTATAAGGTAGACTTCTTTATAAATTGTTCTTTATGCTTGGATTCAATGCTGGTTTAGAAATTGTGTAATGGTTTCATTGGACTTGTAAATATGCTCCTTTTTTTGAAGCGCCTTGTGCAACCTTTAGCATGGATGGATGCAGTGAATGTATGGGGAGGGATAGGAATAGCAGATATAAAACCATATGAAATGGTGTGGGAGATGCATAAAGTATTTCAGAAATGGAATCAATTGAGATGGAATATAAGATAAAGAGGGACATATTTAAAAGACTTTTGTGCAATTTTTGACATGGGTACAAGCAGAAAATGCATGCAGAATAATAAAATACGCACCCAGACAAGAATATGAAATGCTGTGAGAGATGTTTAAAGCTTTTTTTTAATGGCATAAATTGAGATAGAATGTACAAAAAAAGAGAAGCATATTTACAAGCTGCGTGCGCAATCTTTGACATAGCTGTGTGTTTATAAGGTAGACTTCATTATACATAGTTTTTTATGCTTGGATTCAATGCTGGTTTAGAAATTGTGTAATGGTTTCATTGGACTTGTAAATATGCTCCTTTTTTTGAAGCACCTTGTGCAACCTTTAGCATGGGTGGAAGCAGTGTATGTATGGAGAGGGATAGGAATAGCAGATAGAAAACCATATGAAATGGTGTGGGAGATGAATAATAATAATAATAATAATAAAGCCATTTCTAAAGCGCCTGGCTACACTCAGAACAGAGTGTCCCCGCGCTATATTGCTACTAGTTCCCAAAAGGCAGATGTTAAAGAAAAAAAGAAAGCCAGGCCAAAAAGGAGAGGGTGAATTAGATGACTGGAAACAGGTGGGTTTTCAGTTTTGCGCGGAATCTGGTTTCTGAAGGTTCCATTCGGAGGTCAAGCGGCAGTTCATTCCAGTGTTTAGGAGCCAGATACCTGAAAGAACGACCACCCATCCTGGCTCTGCGGGTACGGGGGAGTTTAAACAACATTGATCCGGCCGACCTAAGATTCCGAGTGGGGCGGTGAATTGTGAGGAGCTTTTGCAGATAGCCTGGGCTTTTGCCCTGGGCGAAGCGGTGTGTAAAATATAAGGCTTTGAATTTAATGCGTTCCTTGACCGGGAGCCAGTGAAGTTTCGCCAGAGCCGTCTTCCCAGATGCTCTACGAGACAGGTTAAGTACCAGGCGGGCAGCAGCGTTTTGCACGCACTGCAGTTGTTGCAGGCCTTTTTTACTTAAACCTAGGAGCAGGGCATTGCCATAGTCAAGGTGGGGTGTGACTAAGGCGTGGACAAGTGTCTTCCTGGCGTTGATGGGGAGAAGGTCAAGGACTTTACGGAGGGTTTTCAATATGCTGAAACACCTTTCCGTAACTTTACTAACTTGAGATTTAAAAGAGAGGTCAGAGTCAAGCATCACTCCAAGATTTCTGACAGAGTCCGTGGGAGAGGGAATATTGCCCAATTCAGTAGGCCACTGTCATATAGTTACTGCTTTTCTATATATTGTGTTAAGTTAGCATGAGTTTATTAAATGTTTAAACAACATATTTTCCTTCGGCTTCAGTTTGCACACGACACATAATTGTTATTGTAGCTTTCAACCTAGACAAAAAATGTGATTTATTTGAGAATAATATGTTATTGCTCTGATATCAGTTGTGCTTGGTACACTTGGTACACTGTCTGCACACTGAGAACTGCACCCTCTAAGAATAACCTAACACAAGGTTTCTGGGAGGCCTGATCCTCGCACCACATTAGACATAACACAAATAATGTTGCTGCCAACATTGGGCTCTAAGCGGGTTTAAGATAGAGTTACCGAGAATGCAAAAACACACTTGATGGTGCTTCGCATGCAGAGAGCTGTTAGCTGATGATGCGATCTCCTACTGACATTTAGAGGTATGGGCCCGCCCTGCTAAAACCCAAATGAGACCTTCTTAGATATAATATAGTATGCTAAATAGGGTGCGGGAAATATAGGTGATACAGATTTCTATTGATTTCTGCATTATAATATGCTATCACCGTTCGCTTACTATGGATTGGTGACTATGCTGATAACTCTGATTTTTATAATATGTATGCTGGTATTATATAAGATACTGCGTTTGAGAACCTTGCATTGAAAAATAAATATTTCAAACTTGCACGTGTGTTCTTTACTCCCCGTTGTGGTTTGAAATGATTATAGAGCGAAAGAGTGTTCATGTGTTCCACGATACCTGAGGTAACCCAAGTTCATGTTCTGGTTTGTCTAAGACATTGGGAGTTTGTTATTACCAATGAGACACTGTAGCTAGTTCAGTAAGGGGATTTTGGATACTAAGGTGGGTTTTGGGTCACCCTAATTCACCGAGGTTCTAGATCTCTGTGCACAGTTCTGTGGGAGAACAGAAACCCTGCTACATGGCGCCCATACGTTGTTGGCCTTATATCATGACACTCGAGTAGTATATCATTCAAACCTTAACCCCTTCATTCCCGTTTCCGGAAAACGGCGGTGTCGGAAAAACCTACCTATTTTTGAAATAGGTCTTTTCAAGCTTGAATCTATCTAAAACGGTTTCCTTGAATTACTACCCAGTTGTGCTACAAAGTAATCTTTGCTTTTTCACGTTCCTGTGCAGTCATGGCATCCCGTGGACATCCCGCAGCATAGTCGCATTGCGGTGCGTGATCATTTGCGGACTTATGATGTACCTTTGGAAGGCTTGGCTGTGGTTCTGGTGGTGAGTGCGGAACATGCTTACCCATACGAACTGTTTTATTCGTGGGTGACATTTCCGGCAGTGGACGCAAATTCTGGTGTGTTCCACTCATACACTGCGTCACCTGTACCTGCTGAATATGCTCCGTACAGAGCACAGGAAGTACCTATTGATTTTTGGCAGCAGGGAGTTTGGTTTGGTGGCGCCCTTCCCCACTCTTTAACCGCTCCGAGGTAAGGTCCATTGTCCATTCCGGGCACAAATTGGCTCGCTTTGGCTGGATTTACTCCTCACCCTAATCACGCCACTTGTAACTTAGCTGACCTTAGGCGACTTCATGTAGTCGCCATTGCCGTGATTAGAGCCCTTTTGCATTACACGAGTCGTAATGTTCACGGGGTGCCCCCAGAGGTGCGGCCCTTCCGGCAGGGCAGGCTGGTTTGAAAATCAGTCCTGTCATGGTGAATTCCGTTATGGGCAAGAAGCCTCTTGATAAGGATGATTTTCCTTTTTGGCTTGCCGAGAAATTTGACCAGCTGGAGGCGGTGTTTCCTAATACGACCCCTGGTGAAAAACACCGGATTCTTACGCTAAGTTTGCCGAAGGATTTGGCCCCTGAACTTGTTGACTGTGAGACCTGGGGTAGGACTTTTGCTGGGGTCTATTCGATGTGCTTTGGCTCCCCGTCTGTGTCCAATCTGTCTACGGTCCTTAAACGTGTTCAAGATGATCATGGGCCGGAATCGGCTGTTGAGTTGGGTATGCGCCTGTGTGGCTCCTTTGAAGTGGTTTGCGATCTGATCCTTGCGAATGTCAAGGGGATGCTGTGAACTTTCAGGTGGCTAACGCTTTGGCGCTGGTGCCCAATGCCGAGAAACCCTGACAGTTAGCGGGGATTATTGTGGCGGCTTATAAAACAGTGGGCCGCAATAGTAAGGGTAATAAGCCTTTTCCTACTAAGGAGAAGAAGCAGCCCCAGGGACAGGCTTCGGAAACTGACGTTCAACCAAAGTCCAAGAAACAAAATTGGCCTAAAAAACAGAATCAGGGTAAGCAACAGCAACAACAACAAACACAGGTTTCGCGTTCTGCGTCTCCGTTGCCTGCGCAGTCGGAACGTGTTTATGATTTGCGCGACCGCGCGATGATTAAATCACCTGAACGTTTTCAGGCTTCTGACCAACGCTCTCCTCGTTCCTTTCAGGACTCATCGGCTCCATCAACCGGTGGTGGAGGGGGCGGCAGTGGCCGGGGTGGCCAGCAAGGACGTGGTCAGCCCCGCCCGCTCAACGGTGCAGACAAACAGGAAGGCTCTACGCCTCAGAGACCGCAGTTTGCCAAGAAGAAAGTCGCAGCCTTAACGGCGCATCGATATACCCCAGATTGTGAGAACGCGGCTTCGGAATCTGACTTGGGCTCTGACCTTGCTGGACAGCGCGGCGGAGATTACCATAGTGAGAGAGGCCCTCCGTCCTCTACTGAAGGTGACAGCGACTGACACTTACGTTGTGATTGAAACAGCTGATGCAAGAGTTGCTCCCCCTGATAGACTTTTTGAAATTGTCCTGTTAATTGAAGGTGACATACAGCGTACCATTAATGGGGTATTTTGGGAAAATCTTTCATCTACGTATGACATTTTGCTTTCGGAGACTGACTGGCCCCCACTTTTTGTGCTCGCAGCTCCGAGAGGGGAGGAGGTAATCCTCCCCAGTTTCGCAAACACTGTTTCGAGAGTGGAAGCGCTGCACTTTGCAGAAGAGTGGGCTCTAGCGCTTGCACCGGCTGTGTACCGCAATCAATGTGGCTGGGATAAATTGTCCCCAAACCACGAGATTCCTTTACGGTCTCAGCCACAGCCTCAACCTCAATATCCCATACAACGTGAAGCCAAAGCTTCAGTCGCAGTGATCCTTGAACAATTGGAATATCAAGGTGTAATTGAAACGTGTGTGTCACCGATGAATAACCCCCTTTTTACTGTAAACAAGCCGGACGGCTCTTATCGTTTGGTTTTGGATTACCGGCATTTAAACTCGCATTGCCGTAACTGTGCAGTACAGAATACTCACGGCTCTGCCCTTGTAAATAGTCTTGTGCGTAAGCGGTTCAAAACCACGCTTGACATTTCCAATGGTTTTTATGCCCATTCATTGGACAGTCTAAGTTCCCAATGGACTTCTTTCACATGCGGCGGTGTCCAAAAAATGTTTTGGCGTCTCCCAATGGGCTATAAGAACAGTCCTGGAGTATTTTCCGCCCGCATTGTCTCTCTGTTGGAGAGGGTCGACCCAGATGCTTGTTCCTATGTGGATGATATCTATCTCACAGACGACGAACTTTGGGAGCATCTGTGTCGAGTGAACAGTATTATTTGTAACTTCGCAGACATGGGTTACAAGTTTAATTTTGGAAAATCGCACATTGCAGAGTACACAGTGTTGTTTCTAGGCTATGAACTAACTAATGAAGGAAAAGGCTTGGCTCCTCACTTCCTGGAGAAGTGCGCACAGTTGCGCTCTCCGACAACAATGAAAAATTTACAGTCTTTACTGGGCTTTTTGAATTTCGGAAGAACATACATTCCGGAATATGCCCAGCGTATCAAGCCTTTGTATGCTTTGGTACAACCATCTTTTTCCAAATCATGCTGGCTGCCTGAGCATTCAGCTATTCTGCAGTCTTTGCAAGCTGATTTGCTCGCTTCTGAATACTTACAGACTCGTGATAACCAGACCAACCTGGTGATAAGAATTGTCCCGGGGACGGTAGGTTTCACGTACCTAACTTTTAATGAAGGAGATACAGTACCTATGGCTTACAAGTCACACTTGTACACTTCGGCTGAAATGCGCTTTTCCACTGTGGAGAAAGTTTTGATGGCTGTGCCGATGGCAATTCTCAAGGAACGTGCCCTGTCACAGGGAAAACGCATGTTGGTTGTGACCCCGTGTCCTGCCTTGGAGGCAGTTACAAAAGCCAGTGTACCAAATTCTAAAGCTTTGCACCCTCGGTGGATTCAATGGGCTGCATCCTTGTCATCCCAGGATGTCACGTTTATTTTTGACGCCATTTTACGGTCGCAGGGGTACTTACAGTATGAATTTGTTCATCCTGTTCCTTTAGCAATGCGGCCGTTGGGGAGGATTTCCATTGCATCATTTACACTGATGGTTCAGTGCAGGTTGCGCATGACTCTAAGCATGCCTACGTTTCCGCTTGCGCCATTGTGGTCGGTGCCATGGTGAACGATGAGTTCAAGTCCAGTGTCGTGCACACGCAGACGCTTGGGGACTGCACCATGCTCTGATGCTTGCATTGGAGTACGCGGATCCTAGTGTGACGACTTTGATCGTAAGTGACTCTTACTACTGTGTCCAGTCTTACAATCAGAACTTCAGAATGAATTTCGTGATTCCAAAGGTAGCACAATAAAACATAAAATGATCTGGGTCCGAGTGGCGGAACTCAAAGAAAAGTTGCCGCTCGTGTTTGTGATTCATACTCTTGGCCATCAGCCGGTGGGAGTCCATGCTGTCGGTAATTCGCTTGCTGATGAAGCAGCGAAGTCAGCAGTATCAAAATACTTAGTTGCAGCAGTCACGAGGTCCAAAAGTAAGATAGATGATGACATCTTTGCAGCTGTTGCTGCAACTGAGAAGGGAAGTAAATGTCCTGCGGGGTTCCCTTCAAAATACACATACCACTTAAGTCCCGATAAGGTTCCTTATGTGAAAATTCCTGATGTTGGCGAACGTTTAATTCCCAACTCGGATCGCAGAACTGCTTTGATTACAGCGGCTCATGAAGGTGTGGCGTCTGCTCATGCGGGTGTCGCAGCCTCTGTAACTCAGCTACAACAGAGGTTCTGGTGGCGGGGACTGTACAAACAGATGCGCGATTATGTCCTTCAATGTGACATTTGCCAGCAGATTAAACCTTCAACTGCTGCGCGGCCGCCTCAGACACAGTTGTACATATCTGATAAACCACTGGGGTGTGTTTATTTAGATCACTGTGGTCCTTTTTCTTCTGATACTGCATATAAGTACATCTTAGTAGCAGTTGAGTCATGCACACGCATTGTGTGGGTTTGGCCCCATCGGAGCGCTGATTCACGGACTGTCATTAAGGATTTGCGAGTCTTTGTAGGGATTTTTGCCTGTGGTACCTTCCATTCGGACCAGGGTCTGGCTTTCGCCTCTAAGGTGTATAAGGATGCTATGGTTTCGTTGGGGGTCTAAGTCAAGTTTTCGTCTCCGTACAGACCCGAGGGAAACAGTGTAGTGGAACGAATGAACCGTGGCTTAAAGCAATCTTTGACAGCTCGAGTTATAGGCACTGGCAGAAACTGGTTAGCCCACCTCAATGGCGTGCAGCGTGTGCTTAATAACCTCCCTAGAAGGTCTCTGGGTGGGCGGACCCCATACGAAATGCTCTTTGGTATCAAGATGTACGTCCCTGACTTCGACGGTCTAGACTGCAAGGCCCAGGCCGCGGCCTTTGACGTAGATGAACATTTCAATGTTTTACAGGATCTACAAAGACCAGAGACAGTCTAGCAAAGTAACATTTGCCCTCCACATCGGATGATGCATTGCAGATCCCGGTAGTTGGCTGGCTACCCCAAGTTGGAGAACTGGTTCGAGAGAAGATCGATAACAAGAAAGAGTTTGGTCCCTCATATCGTGCACCGGTTCGAGTTCTTGGAGTGAAGGGCACGAGAACAGTCATATAACCACCACTTCCAGGTCGTAAGGAAAACAGATTTATCTCTATTGACAATGTCAAGACACACAGGGTGGCCGATTCTTCATAGCATGACACCGGCTGTATCCTGTCCTTCCATGGTGAGGCATTCTGTGCTGGCTATTACTTCTGGTACAGAACCGGAGGTGTCCCTCGAGATGCCTGCTATATCCAGTCCTTTATTAAATACTATTCCTGTTACTAACATTAATGAGCTGAACTACACCTATCCTGCTGATTTATCAATGCCAGATTTGCAGACTCGTTTGGCCGACCAGTCCAGATTCTCTTTTGACTCTGTTTCGGAACTTTCAAAGAAACCCTTAAATATTGCAAAATATGCCACTCTATTTAAAAAACATTTTTTAATTCCCCCTTGGACATACATTTGGTTGATTCTATTTTCGTTTTAACTTTTTATGTCAATTGGTTTTGTGTTTTATTTTTTCCGCCTGATCGATGGCCACTATGTTAAAGAAAGAACAGGAATTCGGTACCTTAATGGAACATTGGCCCCTCTTTCCTCTTCACATTCAGCACACAGACTGAAACGAGACTTGAATACAGTCAACATTACTGCTTGGCCTGTCCTTGATGTGATTGTGTGAGATGCAGTTAGATTTCAGATACATGGGCCCACTGAAGTGATTAATGTTCCGAATGTGCTTAGAGTAAACATGGGGGATGTAATTAAACAAAATATACGTTCTGATGATTGGGATATTCAGGCCGTAGAAGCATTGTTCTCTGATTTGAAATATTATGCAGCTTTTGATGCTGAGGATTTATATTTAGATTCTGTTAAATATGGTGATTTGTTTTGCTTCCAACATTATAGTAATCATTTTCTGCATAAGACGAATTCAAGGAGGGTTGCTGTGAATTACACACAGTGGGAACACTGCCCAGCTCCATTAATAGGCAGCTCCAGTACATTTCTGAAAAAATACACTTATTTTACAGACTTTAATCAATCAAATCCTGAGTCATTCTATTTCAAAATGACACAAAAGCCCATGTCCAAAGTTAGACTTACCAATACAAAATTGCTGTATTCGAAGTCCTTTCTAGACAAATTAGCTGTAGATGGCTACGAATTCTGGAAAGGAATAATTGACCTTAAATCGGTTTGGGGTACCAAAGATTGGCAGGTACAAGGCACTGGGGCTTTGCACCGTGCATGTCTCATCCCGAATCACATGTTGTTTCTAAATTCAACTATTTCCCAAACAACATGCTTTGGATTGGCTACTTCTAAAAAATTAAATACACCAATTATCCCCGAATTGGAAGAATATTCAGGTTGGGGTAATTTTTCTGAATTGTCTATTCGTGAGTTACAGACTCTATTACACAATTCATCCTTTAATGTATCCAGTTTGGATCCAAAGGGTTGGCTGATGTGGCAAAGAAGTGCTGATTCTTGCCAATGTCATTTTCTGGGTTTGGCTGAAGGGTTCACACAAGTCAGACCTGATCCCCGTTTTGAAACTGATTATACTGTCACCACTTACTCTGTGAGGAAACTGTGTCAAAATTGGTTACAACATTCAACTTTAGCTGCAGTTAAACTACATCTGTCTCAGTTGACTGAAAATGTGGATTTAAATGATTTTATAAAAGGCCCGGCTAAGGGTAGGTCTAAACGGTGGATTTATGCAGTATACAATGAAATGTGGAAATGTTCGCAAATTAAGGCTGCTAAGCGCCTAAGGGCGATTGACCAAGCAAATTTGGAAAAAGTGCTTGCAGTTGTCGATAACAGTATTAACATGCTTTCTTCCCAAATTTACACGTTGAACAATATTGTCTCTTCTTTAGTTGACATTGTGAATGATGAGGTGTCTGTATTGTACCATGGACAAAATCAATTGCGTTCTGTGATGCAGTTTGCATGGACACTACAGACTGTTAAGGCGGGTCGCGTGCCCTGGAGTTACATGAACGTGTCATCCCTATATGCCCCATTTAATTTGACTGACAAGCAGCGCATGCTTTCCATGCGAGATGCATCATTTTCTATGTTACACATTGAAAAGTTAGAATCTTTGCCGTTTTCTGTAGCTGAGGCAGCTGCTGCTACATGGCTTATCCATGGTGTTATTATGTTACCATTTGCTTTGTACAAATTTACGAATTGTATGCGATATATTGCAATAGGGCGATATGAACCACTAGGCAGTGTTTTCCTACATGAGGCATGGTCTTTACCATACACGTACAGATGCCTGAAGGATGGAAAGGAAGTGAATCTGAATGGTGAAGAATGCACACAGTCGCCTGACCGTTCACTGATATGCAGACACATCCAGTTGCATGGTTCTTGTAATCAGGACCGGCCTAATTTGGCATGTGTTTTAAAAGGCACACCGGTTCCTGCAATAGTTCCCACATTCACTTTATTGACAAACGGTAGTTATTTACTTTTGAGGAGTGTTGTGGGTTAATGGTTGGTATCTCCTATGTGGTTACTGTATCAGAACGTGTGGTGTGTTGCAAGAACGTGTTATATCCACCCACGCATGGGAATTCAGATGTTTCCATCTGGCCGCGCATCCCAACCTTGAAAGCGGAGTTCAATGGTATGAGCAGAATAAGGGCTCTTTTGTCTCAAAAGGAAGTGGCCCTGAGCTCAGGCCGTGAAACTTATGTCCTTCACATAGCTAACACACGCACAGAGGTGCAGGCACTTTTAAATACTGACTTGCCGTTTCATTTCTGCGAATTAGTTCATCAAATCTTTAATGCCTCCTCCACGTCTGGCTTAGCTCATTCTTTTAAATTGGTTAGCAGTGGTCTCGTGACTACATTTGAAAAGATTTTTGGTGTCATCCCCGCTTTCTTCCATTCAATATTTTCGAGTTTGTTTGGCGGATTCCCTGTTTTGCTGGCGTTAGCTGCAGGCCTTTTAATATTATTCTGCTTCCTAAAACATGGATGCCCATCCTGCGCAAGAAGCCGCTCAGCCCCTTCTGACACTGTTTCGCAACCGGATGCTTGATTACTATGGCACCCTGCCGCTTGCGACCTTAAGCACGGCATTTGGATTATCGTTTCGATTTTCCTATTTCACATGTGTCCAGCCTGTGTTTCATTGCTTGAGCTGCGATTTTGACTGGGCCATTGATTTGTGTCTCTGCTTGCCCTTATCTCCTGAAGTCGATTTTAATCACCTGATGGGCCCCGTAGTTGCTCACGAGTTGGTTTGTTCTGGCGAAAGGATTATGGCCTTGGCAGCGATGCATGGACTAATGGGTCAGTGGGACATCCCCGCAGCGGCACATGAGTTTCTGGCACATAGCGTTCTTGAGAACCCACCGAGTTGTCCTCTGATGTTGCTAGAGGGTCCGGTGCTGGAGGAGCACGTATGTTCTTTCCCATTGCTTAATTGGATGGCTGAACTGTTTTCGGATGATGACAGTGATTTCATGTTGGAAGCTGTGGCTACCTATTTTGCATATTCTATCCACCCATGAGTGGCTTTGGAGACTTTCACTATACTGGCACGTGACTTTTTAGTAATTCTGAATGGTGCCTTTTCTCTTACGGACATTCGACTTTTATATGTTCTAGGCCTATGATTTTGAATTTGGCCTCAAGTTCAAGACTTTCATTACATTTTTGTTTGGCCACTATAGGCATTCATACATATTTTGTATTGTTAATTTTTATAAACATCTACATACATTTAGCTTGGCTCAATATTGTTGAACTCTGCTTTCATGTTATGCCTTTATTATAATATTGGCTTGTTCTTTTTTGACCGTCCTCGGATCATTGGGGGGGTGTCATATAGTTACTGCTTTTCTATATATTGTGTTAAGTTAGCATGAGTTTATTAAATGTTTAAACAACATATTTTCCTTCGGCTTCAGTTTGCACACGACACATAATTGTTATTGTAGCTTTCAACCTAGATGAAAGATGTGATTTATTTGAGAACAATATGTTATTGCTCTGATATCAGTTGTGCTTGGTACACTTGGTACACTGTCTGCACACTGAGAACTGCACCCTCTAAGAATAACCTAACACAAGGTTGCTGGGAGG
Source organism: Lissotriton vulgaris (assembly GCF_964263255.1). Classification (NCBI taxonomy): domain Eukaryota; kingdom Metazoa; phylum Chordata; class Amphibia; order Caudata; family Salamandridae; genus Lissotriton; species Lissotriton vulgaris. Next base: position 1,652,140,982 of record NC_141693.1, on the reverse strand, counting down.
CCTGATCCTCACACCACATTAGACATAACACAAATAATGTTGCTGCCAACATTGGGCTCTAAGCGGGTTTAAGATTGATTTACAGAGAATGCAAAAACACACTTGATGGTGCTTCGCATGCAGAGAGCTGGTAGCTGATGATGTGATCTTCTCCTACTGACATTTAGAGGTATGGGTCCGCCCTGCTAAAACCCAAATGAGACCTTCTTAGATATAATATAGTATGCTAAATAGGGTGCGCGAAATATAAGTGATACAGATTTCTATTGATTTTTGCATTATAATATGCTATCACCGTTCGCTTACTATGGATTAGTAACAATGCTGATAACTAACCCTGGGCGGAGTTGGCGGAGTGGGGCTTCGCGGAGCTACGCGAAGTGGGCAAGAAACTACTCCCACCTCCGCACTCCGCAAAGCCCCACTCCGCAAACACCACTGGCCGCCAGCCCCGCCACCCGCCTCCCGCCTCCCTCCCGCCTCCCTCCCGCCCTCCCTCAATACTTTAAATTAAAGGAATAAATTAATTTAAAACGCACTTACCTTGCCCGCCGCTGCCCGCCGCGTCCCCGGGGCTCGCTATTTTCCGTCTTCTTTACTAATGCGCAAGCGCGGGCGGCAGCGCATGCGCATTTCTCACGAGAAAATGCGCATGCGCGGCCGCCCGCGCATGCGCATTAGTAAAGAAGACGGAAGATAGCGAGCCCCGGGGACGCGGCGGGCAGCGGCGGGCAAGGTAAGTGCGTTTTAAATTAATTTATTCCTTTAATTTAAAGTATTTAGGGAGGGCGGGAGGGAGGCGGGTGGCGGCCAGCTACGCTCCGTCTGCGGTATTATATAAGATACTGCGTTTGAGAACCTTGCATTGAAAAATAAATATTTCAAACTTGCACGTGTGTTCTTTACTTCCCGTTGTGGTTTGAAATGATTATAGAGCGAAAGAGTGTTCATGTGTTCCACGATACCTGAGGTAACCGAAGTTCATGTTCTGGTTTGTCTAAGACATTGGGAGTTTGTTATGACCAATGAGACACTGTAGCTAGTTCGGTAAGGGGATTTTGAATACTAAGGTGGGTTTTGGGTCACCCTAATTCACCGAGGTTCTAGATCTCTGTGCACAGTTCTGTGGGAGAACGGAAACCCTGCTACACCACCACATGTGTGACCAGGCAGAGGGGGATTCACCAACAACCAAAAGTTCTGTTTTTTCGCCGTTTAGGCGCAGACAGTTGTTATTCATCCACCTTGCCACTGATGACAAGCATTTGGAGAAGTTAGTAGCATCTTCTGTGTGGTCGAGCATAAGCTTTATCATCAGTTGGGTATCGTCAGCGTAAGTGACAATATCCACCCCGAAAGCTTCCACTATATGAGCCAGGGGTTCCATATAGAGATTGAACAAAGTAGGGCTCAGGCTAGAGCCCTGTGGAACCCCATGGCTCAGCTTCCGGGGGTTAAGATTTGAAAGGGGGACAGTGCATCTGAAAACTCCTATTTTCCAGGAAAGATTTTAACCAGGCATGGGCAGATCCCTCATTTCCCATATCTGAGAGGCGGGACAGCAGCGTTGTGTGCAGCACGGTGTCAAAAGCTGCACTGAGGTCTAATAGAACCAACGCTGCTGTCTGTCCTTCATCCACCATCTGTCTAAGACACTCAGTGGAATAGAGGACAGCTGATGCCGTAGAGTAGCCGGCTCTAAACCCCGATTGTGTGGGGGTGGAGGAGGGATTCTTCCTCCAGATATTTCATGAGTTGCCCATTTGCCACTCTTTCCACTATTTTCATACAGAAGGGAAGAAGGGAGATGGGACGAAGATTTTGAAATTTGGAGATGTGGACATTGGTTTTTTTTTCAGAGGGATAACCTGGGCTGTGTTCCATGCATCAAGCACATGGCATTCTTGGAAAGATAGAGTGACGATATGTGTAATCTGATCGATCATACTCTCCAAGACTCCCTTACAGCGATTGGGAGGACTCACGTCACAGGGGGAGCCAGACTGTATGCTGTTAGCAATGTTCAGCAATTCCTGCCTATGTGGTACTTTAAAGCATGTCAGACGAGGTTTAATGGTAGAGTTGTCTCTTACTTCCACGTGTTTACTCGAAGGATCAACGTCGTCTGTAAAGGTGGCATGGATTTTGTCGACCTTGCCAACAAAATAGTCAGCTATGGAATCACATAGCGCGCTGGAGTAGGTGTCTTGGGCTTCTAGTCTGGTCGGGACCGTTAGTTCTTTATAAATGGCAAAGAGTTCCCTAGTGGGGTTGTCGGCAGATTCTATTCTACCCTTAAAGTGGGCACCTTTAGCTGATCTTACAAGTTTATGATATTTTTTTAGTTCTGTTCTATAATGTGACTTACATTCTGGATTGTAACTTTTCTTCCAGCATCTTTCCAAATGTTTGCATTTTGCTTTGGCTTCTTTGAGTTCTTTAGAGAACCAAGGGGCAGTTTTGGTCTGTCTTGCGGGAGGTTTGAGTGTCCAGGGTGCTGCAATATCCAACACATTGGACACCCATTTTTTGTAACTATCCCACGCCTCCAGCAAAGTGTTGCTAGGGGGCGGGGGATTCTCAAGTAGGGCAAGTTTAAAGGTCTCCTGCTTGAATTTCCTTCAGTCTCTACGTTTCTGGGGTAAGGGTTTGTTAGTTCTAATTTCTGAAGGAATACCTTCTATTTCGAACGGAATGATAAAATGATCAGACCAAATCGTTCTGATCGGGGAGGAGACCTTAACACCCTCCCAGTTAGCAAAGATAGGGTCCAAAATATGCCCTAATTGGTGTGAGGGGGACCTAGATTGTAGGTTGAGCTCTAGGGATTTCAATGCTTCTGCCACAGCCTGTGCCTCCCCCCATTCAGTATTTTCAAAGTGAAGGTTTAGGTCACCCAAAATAAGAATTTTTTTGTATCAAAGTGCCGGCTGGGTTATCAGTTTTGTTAGTTGGTCACAGAACTGTGCTGCCCCTCCGGGCGGGCGGTATATAAGCAGTCCGTTAATGATGTTTTTGGGTCCTGCTTTCATTGTGAAAAAAACACTCTCGCTATTAGGTAGCGTAGCCTTCTGTAAGGTACATTCTAAGTCTGTCTTATAAATAAGAGCTAACCCCCCGCCTCTCTGTCTCTGTCTGTCTAATCTGAGCAGGCAATAGCCTGAGGGAATGGCTTTGAGAGCTTCAGGCGACGAAGCTTCGTCTAGCCACGACTCAGTTAGAAACAGCACATCAAGGCCACTCTCCATCAGTAAATCATGTATCTCTATTTTATGTTTCTTCATAGATCTACAGTTTAGTAGCGACATTTTTAACTTAGCTGTCTCCCGCCTTTCCCTCTTCGAGAATTGGAAAGTGTAATTGCAGGTCTCACATAAGAGAGGTAAAGAATCAGCCGGTAAAGTATGGTAGCAGCTATGTTTAAGTTTCGGGCATAAAGAGAGTAGTTCCTGTTTAGTATAGTGTGAGCTGTACCTGTTAGTTCCCATCATATCAAAGGGTACAAATGGACCAGGGGGTCCAGCCCGAGCCCCGTCCGGTCGTGGACGAGCGCTGACGGGCTGGACTCTGGCTTGACTCCGGCGCGAGTACGGCGCGCCCGCTGAACGCGTCCGCTGCGCGGAGTCATGGCCGTATGGTTATATAGTGGCGACTAGAGCGCCAGGAGTGGGGAGCCCTACCCAAAATGGCCGCCGCTGATTCACTCAGCCCGGGACCCGTGGAATATTGGCCTTAGAATCGGTCAGTCACCACAGGAAAGAGGAATTTAACCCTGCCAACACATGGCAGAGTGCAGTGAGTGAAGTTAAAAATTAAGTAAGTCCATTCACCATAAAATCGGTAATGAGGGCAAAAGCGCAGCGCTAGAATCCGAGTGCTAATGCAGAGGGGGGGGGGGGAGCGGACACAAAGGAGAATGCACAACAATTTTATCTCAGGAGTTAAAATAATGCAACCACCCGGCTCAAGCCTCAGGGGTCAAATAAGCAGCAACCTCATGAAGTATTTCAGAAATGGTATCAATTGAGATGGAATATAAGATAAAGAGGGGCATATTTAAAAGACTTTTGCGCAATCTTTGACATTAAAGCTGATACAAGATAGTGCATTGGTTTCATTGGCTTATTTACAAGCCGCGTGTGCAATGTTTGACAATAAAGCTGATACACCCACATCCATTTAAAATCAAGCTTCACTCACAGTGTGATCTTAGGCACATGTCCACGATATTACATGTAATCTACCATCTCTGTCTCTGCAAGCAGTATGTGTGTCTATGCACAAATTATTTCTCTGTATCTACAGGCCAAAAACAGGCCATCTATATATAAACAAGATATAACATTAATTAGTAAATTGTATCTAACAATGCGGAAGCGGCTTGTAAGTATGCCAATGAAACCTTTACACTATCTCTGGACCAGCATTAATGTCAAACATTCAGAATTTATGGGAAATGTGTGACACATCTGAATGCCTTATTGATGGAAACAAAGTAAACAAGCATTGAAAATGCAATAGATCTCGCCCTCGGTGTCAGACATACTGTTGGCAGTGACAGACATGGTACATTATATCTAAAATCCAATTAATCTGCCTAAGATTACACTGTGAGTGAAGCTTGAAATAATGAGCAACTAGAGTGCTAACATTCTAAATTTATGGCAAATGTGTGACACATCTGACTGCTTTCTTGATGGTAGCAAGGTGAACAAGCATTGAAAATGCAATAGATTTGGTGTGATCTTAGGCACATGTCTACAATATTACATGTAATCTAGCATCTCTGTTTGTGCAAGCAGTATGTGTGTCTCTGCACAAATTATTTCTCTGTATCTACAGGCCAAAAACAGGCCACCTATATATAAACAAGATATAACAATAATTAGTAAACTGTATCTAACATTGCAGAAGCGGCTTGTAAGTATGCCAATGAAACCTTTACACTATCTCTGGACCAGCAATAATGTCAAACAATCAGAATTTATAGGAAATGTGTGACACATCTGAATGCCTTCTTGATGGAACCAAAGTAAACAAGCATTGAAAAGCAATAGATTTGGTGTGATCTTAGGCACATGTTCACAATATTACATGTAATCTACCATCTCAGTCTCTGCAAGCAGTATGTGTGTCTCTGCACAAATTATTTATCTGTACCTACAGTCTAAAAACAGGCCACCTATATATAAACAAGATATAACATTAATTTGTAAATTATATCTGACATTGCGCAAGCGGCTTGTAAGTATGCCAATTAAACCTTTACACTATCTCTGGACCAGCATTAATGTCAAACATTTAGAATTTATGGGAAATGTGTGACACATCTGAATGCCTGCTTGATGGAACCAAAGTAAACAAGCATTGAAAATGCAATAGATTTAGTTATTTTTTGTTTTCCACAGATTATAATCATCTATACAAACAAACAAAAAGATGCCTTCTAAAACAAGAAGAGAAAAAAATTATAAGAGAAAATTAAGGTCTAAGGAAAAAGAAAATCAAGAACCACCAAAATAAAAAAAATGCTCCTGGTAAGCAAAGTAAACATTCTCTCAGAAAGTTATTGAAATGTCAAGCAAAAAAAATGTTTTAACTAAGAAGAATGAAACACCTGTAATTTCGAAAAAGACAGGATGTCCTTCTAAAAATGTTAGACGTGTAGAAGGAGACGATATCTTGCAAAGCATTAGAAGAAGCAAACAATTTTCTGACATTCGTAGACGAATGTTTTACAAAAGAATTGTATTAAATTTATTAAAAAATGTAAAAAGAAATAAAAAAAGACCGCTTTTTACAAGAAAAAAAACATAGTTAAGATCGTGGATGAAGCATTTAAAGTGAAAAATAAATTGTTTTCTTTAGTAATGAATAGAATTCGTACACTTGATAAGATAATCAATGTGTTTAAATCAAAATGTAAGTGGAGGAGAGTAATTAATCAAACTAATTTCTGTGATGTTTTTTCTGGAGAATGGAAGCATAGTTCAAGTCTGCGCCATTTTTTAATGAATAAAGTTACTTTCAGGATAATGATTTGGTACATGCAGTTGACACCAGTGGTCGAGCATATGAGGTGAAGGACGGTTGTCCGGTTGAAAAAGAAAAGATTGTGCCTAGAAATACAGAAGAGGTGTTAGCTGATGAAGTTTTAGGGAGATGTTCTGAGGCTCCAGTATACATGGAATTGTAGTAGTATTTGTAGTGTCCGACAGGAATCAATTGATTTGTTTCGCACTTTCTTACGGATATATACTAAGAAAAGTGTGAAACAAAAAATGAAAATTTTACAAGAGTTAGATCCTTGTAGAGTGAGGGAAAAAACAGGTTTGCCTGGTCATTCACTGGATTATCTTTCTAGAAAATTATGTCAGAGTGTTTTTCACCATTTTAGGATGTCAGCAGTGCATCATAATAAAGTGAGGAAATTAGTGAGAAGGTTGTAGCACTTAAACTAAAACAGTTAAACAGTGCTCTTTTGCATGGAACTGAATTAGATGTCGAAAACATTTGTGATGAAATTGAATTTTGTTACTTTGGTGAAAGAGGTTAGTGCAGAAATTGATCCAGTAATGGAAGGTAATGTAGAAGAGAATGTAGAGATTTTAAGTACAGTAAAAATTTGAAAATGAAATGATAAAGTTTAAAGTCAATTCAAGTGAAAGGCCTAATTTTTCTTGTGTTTGTTGTCGACGGGCTCATATATAAGCATCAGACTAGATTAGTTGATTTATATGTAAAAAGCAAAAAGATAAATAATAATGAGTGGAAGGATTTTGCAACTTATTTGTTGGTTGAAAATTGTTTTGATTTGGGCTCTGATCAACATATTTGTACATACTGCTATAATAAATTAAATGAAAACAAAATGCTTGCTAGAGCTGTTCATAATAATCTGGAGTTGGTAGACATTCCTTCTGAATTGATGGATTTAAATACCTATGAGTCTATTCTGATTCAATGTGTGCATCCTTTTCAGGCTATTGTTCGCATGGAGCCTAAGACAGGGAAATTGCCTCCTTCAGATTTACATCGAGGATTAAAGGGAAGAGTTGTTTATTTGCCTCTAGATTTTAAGGAAAATATTGATACAATTGGTGTTGAAAAAGTAGAAGAGGGACCTCTGGTTATTCTAGTTAATGGTGTTCCGACAAAAAGTAAGAAAATCTGGCAAGAATTAGTGAATGTTAGAAAAGTCAAAAAGGCAACGTTGTATCTGGAAAAAATAATCAGTACTATAAAAATGTGTATGTGGGAGATGAGGAAACAACTGTACAAGATGACACTGATGTCTCTGCTGGACAAATAGAAAAAGTTGATGTCTCTAGAAGTGAAGAAATTTCCAAACATTATAGTGTTCATCCATTGCATTCCAAAGAAGTAATGGGGAATGCTATTGACTTGTTTCAGATGAAAAAAGCCGAAGGAAGTCCCATTAGTGTATGGGAAGAAAGTTTAGAAGCTCGTTGTTTTCCACAACAGGTGAAGGTGGACGATATGACGACCGACCTGTTCAAATTCCTGCATCTGAATACCGGACTTCAAGATTATATGCAGAAGATCCAAAGTTTCATCAATGCATTCCATATTTGTTCCATCTACTGTTTGAGAGTGACTTGTCTGGACTTTCCTATGCAGTAAATCATATACTGAAAAGTGGAACACATCTACAAAATGTTTCAGCAAGGGATTTTATGGATAAAGTGAAACTGCAAGACAGTGTTTTGGAATCTCACCTAATTAATCTCATGGCATGTCAGCGTGGTACTAATGAGTATTGGTACCGTAGTCATGGGGAATTGAAATGTATGCTAAGAAACTTAGGAAATCCTACATGGTTCCTCACTCTTAGCTGTGCTGAGTATGCTTGGGAAGACTTACTTGAATTTCTACAAGAGGCAAATAAAAATATTGAAAATATTGAATACAAGACACCCGGAGAACTGTGCTCTGTGGATCCAGTTAATGTATGCAGGTATTTCAATCATAGGTTTGAAGCTATGATGTCTTTTATTACAAACAAACAAAAAATCTTCCGCTTGGAGAGGTGTTGGATTTCTTTTGGAGAAAGGAGTATCAAGCAAGAGGTGCTCCTCATATACATATGCTGCTATGGATTAAAGATGCACCAACATTTGGAACAGATTCAGATGAGAAAGTGATGAGTTTCATTGATCAGTATTCTACATGTGCTGTTTCAAAAAGTACAGAAGAAAACAGTTTAAGACATCAGGTTTTACGCTTTCAAAGCCATCGTTGTGGGAAATACTATTGTCGAAAATACAAATCCAAGGACAAGTTTTACACGAAATGTCGTTTTGCATTTCCACATCCAGTAACATCGAAAGGAAGAGTCAACAATTTGATGTCTTCTCTGTGACATACTGTGACAAGGAAATCACCCAAAAATACATACAACCTAAGAAGAAATGAGCAATTCAAATACATAAATGACTACAACCCAGTCATTTTGTCCATGTGGAATGCTAACATGGATATTCAATATGTGGCTGACAACTATATTGCTGTGGCTCGATATGTGACGTATTACATTACAAAATCAGAAAAGACAGAACTGAAGGAAATGTGGGAGGAAATTTCACATGAAAAGAGTCTAAGCAAGAAATTATACAGTTACAGTCTGAAGATGTTGTCGCATCGAGAAATTGGAGCATATGAATGTTCTGATCGGTTGTCATCAGCAAGTCTATATGCCAAATCTAGAACCATCATTTGGGTGAGTCTAGGTCTTGCTGCAACACGAAACCGAGTTTTGAAATCTGTACAAGAAATTGAGTATTTGGCGGAGAAAGAACCACACAGTACAGATATTTTGAAGACAAACATGTTGGATACATACTATCCAAATAGAAGTACTCACCTTGAGAATGCTTGTCTCTATGAAGTTCTGCAAACCTACATTTTTAAAAAGAACGTCACAGAAGACATCAATAAAGGTGTATATGCTGTAATTGGATGTGAAGGCTGTCTAGTAAAACAAAGAAAAGGCCATTTGATTAATCATCGAAAATTGAGTTGTGATTCTCCAGACAAAAGGGAATTTTATTACTTAGCTCTTTTACAACTCTTTAAATCTTGGTGTAGAGAAGAGGAACTACTTGGAGATTTTCTTACTTATGAAGATTCGTTCAATGCAACCAAGGATACCATCGAATGTCCTGTTTTTTCAAATTATCTGGAAATGTTGCATGAGGAAATACAGCAAGAAGCTACAAGTGCAGCAGAGATTGCAAGAGACAGTTCTCAAGACAGTCAGCGTTCTGCTTCATTGAGTCAGGATCCACTAGGAGGACCAATTATACAAAATGAAGCTGCCACTGCCATGGATGAAGTTGAAAGAGCCATGGAACAAGCTCAGGAGGATGGAGTTGACTTAGAAGATTTGGAAAAAGAACTAAACGTTGAGCAGAGACAAATATATGATCAAGTCACACAACAAATTGAGTGCTCATGTACATCATTTGTACCTATCCGACTGTATGTGAGTGGAGAAGCAGGAACTGGGAAAAGTTTCCTGATTAAAGTGATTGCAACATATTTGAAGAAAACAACGGAATCATCGCTCTCTTCTGTTGTTACTGCTCCAACTGGGTTGGCAGCACACAACATTGAAGGGATTACTTTACATCGCTTATTGATGCTGCCAGTGGAGCATGATAACACATTACAATACCACAAGCTATCTGGAGAAGCTTGTTTTGAAGTTTCAAGAGTCTTAAAGAAAATGAAACTTCTTATCATTGATGAAGTAAGCATGATGGCAAATGTAATGCTTGCTTTTGTGCATTTAAGAATGCAAGAAACTCTTAAAACAGACTATGATGTGTTATTTGGAGGCAAACACATCATTGTTTTGGTGATCTACTGCAACTAACTCCAGTGAAAGGACAGCCAGTGTTTAAAATGCTTACGCACGAAGATACCAGGAAGTACTTAGGAAGCATTGGAAATGTTAACATATGGCTAAATTTTTAATATGCAGAACTACTTCAAAATATGCTACAGGCAAAGGATGAAGATTATAAAAATATTCTACAAGATGTAAGAATTGGGAAACTAACTGAGCATGGGAAAGCAGCTTTACATGCACGATTAATTTCAAATTTGTTTCCAAAAGAAATCATTCTCCCAGAGAATATTTTTTAGAAAATTCCTGAAAATAAATCTGTCATATGCTTGATGCCAACTCTGTAAGAATGTTCAATCTTCAACATCAAAATGTTAAAGTTGGAAAATCAAAAAATTGTGAAACTGGAAGCTATTGATAAAATAGAACATGAAGGAGCAACAATTATTTTGTCAGAGAAGTTGAAATCAAAATAAGATTCTTTAGAGAAGGCAATATCTAAAACTGCTGGTATGGAAAAGACTCTGTATGCATCATTAAATTGTCGTATAATTTTACAACGTAATTTAGATGTGGAAAAAGGTTTAGTAAATGGACCAATGGGTCATGTTGTGGATTTTGTGAATTACCGAAATAGAGATGGAATTGAAATTATAAAAATTTAATTTGATGGTATTGAAGAAGTACAACAAATCTGTTGTTGTTCTGCTTATTTTTTGCTAGTGAAAGATTTATATGTACGCAGAAAACAGTTTCCTGTTTGTTTGGCATATGCAGTAACTATTCATAAATCTCAAGGTTTAAGTTTTGATAGTGCTTTGGTGAATATTGGAAATTCTGTGTTCAAGGAGGGCATGGCATATGTTGCTTTATCTCGAGTCAGAACTTTATCTGGATTGTTCTTGATTGATTTTGATGAGACAAAGATTAATGCAGATCTAAATTGTGTAAAAGAATATAATAGGTTAAGAAGAGAGTATGCTCCAAATTTACCTCAATATCCTCTGTTTGAAAAGCGTGTCGTAGGCCGAAAAAGAAGAAATGAGAAAAATTTTAGTGAAGTTGTAGCAAAAAGAAAAAAAGTAGATGAAACAGTAATTGTAAGCAGAAACTAAATGGATTCAGTTAAAGATGTTGTTGAATTTCAGTGTAAAAATAGTTCTGGTGTCAACTGCTATGCTAATGTAGTGGTTAATGTTGGTTTTTTTCTCCAAACTGTAAAAGAACAGATTGCTGAAAATCGTAATCAAACACTTTGTTGTTTATTAAATTCTGTATTAGAGAAATGTAGCAGTGATAGAACAAAAATACAAAGTGTTTCTGAAATTCGAAAGGTTTTAGACATATGTTCTGATCTAAATCAATTTACACAGAATATTCAGCAAGATTGTCAGGAATTTCTAATGTATATGCTTGTTGTTATGCAAGGTGAAGGTGTAGATGTAGAAAATCTTTTTGGCCTTTCTTATAAATGGCAACATGACTGTGACAATTGCTCCTTTTCAAGTTGTACTACAGAAGACACTGAGAGATTTATATATTTGACTTTACCAGACTGCAAATCAGTGTCTTTTAATAATGTAGTTAGAGCAGCAAATCAAAACATGGTCTGTAGTCAATGTAAATCTGAAATGCTATCAACTTTATTTTTAAGAAGATATGGACAGTATGTTATTTTAATGTTCCAACGATGTAGACCTGATGGAACTAAATTGACAACATTAATTAAAAATGTTGTGGTTTCTCAATTATCAATTTCAGGAAGAACCTTTACAACTGCAGCAATTATTTACCATGATGGTCCTTCAACAACATCAGGACATTACACATGCTACTTAAAATGTCAAAAAGGGTGGAAGCTCTGTAATGATACTCAATTGAGTTTCAAACAACGTTTGCCTTCTGACTTACTGAATTCTTACCCAGTGTTCTTACAACCGAAGTTTTAGGGAAGGTAATTGGCCTATGAAGATTGCAGCAGTTAATAAAACTTAGTTTGCTCTTCAAAATTACTTTCTGAATGAGAGTGATGAAGATAATAAAAAACATGTAGTTTTCATAGAGATAGTATACTTTTATCATATAGTGTGTCCTGTGAGTATTATACAAATTATTTATAAAAAGTAAGGTAGAGGTGGAAGTAAAATTCTTGTTTCATAATGTAAAAGGTGTTGGAACTTGTCTTTCAGAAAGTCGGGTAAATGAGACATTAAGAAAACAGTGGACTAATTTACATAGAAAAGGACTTTCCATATACTATTTGGCCTCGTGGAAAAGTGGATGGATCAAAAGTGAGTTTAGATATGGTTTTTAAAATTTTACATTATTTTAGAAATTATTCAATGGGTTTTTTAAACACAATCATTTTGATTATGTTTTTTTGCCCCCTGTTATATGATGAGTACTATTGAAGTCACTGTTTTAAGTGAAATTCAATATATTCTGAGAACAGCAAAAATAAACCATTTAACATGATGTTGAAATAATTTTGTAATATCAATTATTAATAAATATATATTATTTTCCCATTCTCTTATGCTCACTCACCTATTTCCACCCTCTATCACTCCTCTTAACTCACCCTCACTGGCCTTATTTCACTCTCCCTCACCTCTCTTCCCATATTCCACTTTCTTCACTTAATCTCATTAACCACTCCTTCACTGCCTTTTCCCTCTCTCCCATTCACTACTTTCGAGCTGTCAGTCAGTCTACTTCACTCCCCTTCCCCTTGTTTTCTTTCTTTGTTTCCTCAATAATTCCCTTTCTCTCACTCATCTTATTACACTTCCCTCACTCCTTCTCTCACTTCCTCTGTCCTCTCACATCCTCACTCCCTGTCTCTTAGTTTCAGTCTATCGATCCTGTTATTCGCTCACTCCTCTTTCGCCATCCTTACTCCCTAAAACTCACCCACACTCCCTTACTTATCTTTCTTTGATCTCTTACTCAGTTTCTTTCTGCCAGTGTTTCCTTCACTGCCTCTATGTTCTCACTCTTTCACTTCCTTTGTCTCAAGCTCATTTGCTTGTATTGTAAAATATATATTATAAATATTCTAATTTTTTTGTCTTTCACAGATATAAAATGTAATGGAAATATAATATTAAATGTACATTACTTATAAGTTAAGTTTGATGTACAATATTTCTTTTCTCTATACTATTTTCCATAACCTCACTACTCTTCTTTGATACTCCCACACCTCTGTTCCCTTATTGCGCTTGCCTCACTTATTCTGAATCCCCATATTTACTCTCTTTTTTCACACTCTTCTCTTACAGTCACCTTCTTTCAGGCCTTCTCTTTTACTTTCTTTCCTCTCTCTTCTTGTACTTTTTCTTTTTTAATTTTTTTCCCTTCCTTTACTTTTTGTACTCCACTTCATTAACTCCTTCTCTTACTCCCTCTGTCCTCTTGGTGCAGGTATAATGTGACACAGGGGTTTACAAAGTGACGCATCTACCTACATGCATCACTTTGTAAATATGACTCAACAAGGTGTCATTTTGACACCACTGGTGCGTCACAACAAGTGACGCACCAGCGGCGTAAAAGTGACGCAAGGCCTTATAAATGAGGCCCTCAAGCACACCACAGGGCAAAACAGTGTAAAAATTTGTAGTAAAAAAATAATTGCCGGCAATGCATCCTTTCACATGGGGCAAGCCCATGACCTTACCTTATGTAATGTGAGAGATGTTAACATTGTGAGAGTCTACCTTATAAACACACAGCTATGTCAAAGATTGTGCACACAGCTTGTAGATATGCCCCTCTTTTTTGTATATTCTATCTCAATTCATGACATTTAAAAAAAAACTTTAAACATCTCTCACAGCATTTCATATTCTTGTCTGGGTGCCAATTTTAATATTCTGAATCCTAAACATCACTTCTCTTTTCTTACCCTTCCACACCCCCGTTCCTTTACTACATTTTCTTCACTTATCCTCATTACCTTTGTGGGGTCTCCTCTGGAAAGTACAGTATGGCAGATCTTGCACTCCACCTTTGGAGCATTACATTTCACTGCCTTCTGAAAGTACACAAAATGGCGGCAATAGTGTACATTAGAGAGAGACAGTGAGAGAAAGAAGGCATGAGATGAAGAAGAGATGTGAAATGCACATTTGAGAAAATATAGTGGGAGAAGGGAAGTAACTGTGAGTAAACTTACTATGTAACACAGAAATGTTGCACTCTATAATATAAGTCTCACTTTATACCACAATCATTTTGCTACTATCTCATAAATTACAAATAGAATAATAAAAAAGTCTAAAACAATTTATAATTTCTTAATATAAATTTATTCTTCAGAATGTTCATAATTTAGAAGAACTTCTAACATTAACTGATCAGGAATCTCCTCATCAGAAGTATCCATACATGACTCCTGAAACTCAATATAGTCCAAACATTGGATTAATTCAGCATCCAAAGTCTCATCATTAAAATCCTCCATTCCATCTCCTGTCAAAAAAAGGTCTTCATCATGGATAGTGTTATCAACTGGATCATTCAAGACCTCAATAAAACTCGCCTCAACAAAAGTTGCAGAAATTTCCAAATTAATATCAACGGTATCCTCATTCAGATCCATATTCTTTTCACATTTCTTGCTGTAAATTGCAGGAAAAAAAAATCACTTTAATTTTTCGTTTTTAGTAATAGATAATATAAAACTAGCTTTATCAAATATTAAATTCCCCTTACAAATTAACAACTCACCTTTTAGAAAGCAGTAGAAGAGGTAGTACTGTGTAAATTTCACACCAGAAATAGAACACCAAAAATTCCTCACAAATGTACCTCAAAGAGAACTATCACAAAATGGCTGTGTTTCCCTCTCATTTCTCATGTATTATCACACACAAATTCAAAAGCACAAATTCAAAAGCAAAGAAACATTTTAATTGGTTCTAAATTTCAAAACCTTATTGGCTCTTGAGTGCCATTCACTCACCAACACATCCATGCAGACAGTCAACCCCCTCATACAGCTCTTTCCACATGCACTCTTGAACCCATATACCAAGTGAATCAACTGCTCACATATATATGCACAGAGTCACACACCTCCCAGCCACCCACACACACACTCACCCTCACATACAAATACTTGAACAACCAACCAATTACCCATATAGCCACTCACATAGCTACTGATCAACCCATGCAGCAGCTTACACAACAACAGACATACTGATTCACATATTCAGACAGTTTAGTCACTAACCAATGCATTCAGTAAGACACATTTAATCGCTCACTCATACAGTCAGTCATGCACCTACTAAATCCTTCATGCAGACACTCATACATCCACTCATTCTTCAATATGTAAATTATTAACTTTAACTTAATTGTATTTTAACTTTTCAGAAACACACAGACACTGGATGATGTCATCAGTGATGTCATTTGAGATGTCATCAGTGATGTCATCAGTGATGTCACTGCCGATGTCTTGAATAATGTAATATGTGACATAATCAGCAGTGGATTGCGGGCGTGCAAGTTATAGTGAGTCCAACTAACTATAACGTGGGAATTTCAATGGTTTTGTATGAGTAAAATGCTCAGCTAACTATAACTGGTGTGAAACCTATGGTTTTTTCAGTTGATATATATATATATATATATATATATATATATATATATATATATATATATATATATATATATATATATATATATATATATATATATATATATTATTTTTTATATATATATATATCCACTCATTCTTCAATGCAAATTGCTATATATATAATGCATATTTAAATAACAAAGCAAACCACATTCACTGGATGATGTCATCAGTGATGTCATCAGTGATGTCATTTGAGATGTCATCAGTGATGTCACTGACCATGCCATGAATGATGTAATATGTGACATCATCAGCAGTGGATTGCGGGTGCACAAAATATTGTTAGTACAACTAACTATATAGGAGCAATTTCAATGGTTTTGTATGAGTGAAATGTCCAGCTAACTATAACACCCCTAAAACGTATACTTTTTTCAGTGAATTTTAAAGGTTTTTTAAATGCTAATTCCTAACTATATAAGGCCTGAAACCTATGGTTTTTTTCAGTGAATTTCAAAGGTTTTTTAAATGCTAATTCCTAACTATATAAGGCCTGAAACCTATGGTTTTTTCAGTGAATTTGCAAGGTTTTTTAAATGCTAATTCCTAACTATATAAGGCCTGAAACCTATGTTTTTTTCAGTGAATTTCAAAGGTTTTTTGAATGCTAATTCCTAACTATATAAGACCTGAAAGCCCACCAGGAATCTCCAGTATGCGCCAGGGGACTGCATTGCAGAGAGGTGTAATGAAGCCACGCCCCTTTTTACACCTCTCTGCAACGCAGCCCCCGGGAGTGTTTGCAGAGGGGGAACTAATTCCCCATGCATACTGGGGTCCCTGGGGGCCAACTAGCCCACCTTGAACCTGCAATATGCGCCAGGGGGCTGCATTGCAGAGAGGTGTAATGAGGCCACACCCTTTTTTACACCTCTCTTCAACGCAGCCCCCGTGCATGTTTGAAGAGGGGGAACTAATGCCCCTTGCATACTGGGGGCCAACTAGGCCACCTGGAACCTCCAGTATGCGCCAGGGGGCTGCATTGCACAGAGGTGAAATGAGGCTATGCCCCTTGTTACACCTCTTTGCAACGCAGCCCCCTGGTGCATTTGCAGAGGGGGAACTAATCCCCTTGCATACTGGGGGTCCCTGGGGGCCAACTAGCCCACCAGAAGCCTCCAGTATGCGCCAGGGGGCTGCATTGCAGAGAGGTGTAATGAGGCCACGCCCTCTTTTACACCTCTCTTTAACGCAGCCCCCGTGCATGTTTGAAGAGGGGGAACTAATACCCCTTGCATACTGGGGTCCCTGGGGGCCAACTAGCCCACCAGGAGCCTCCAGTATGCGCCAGGGGGCTGTGTTGCTTTGCCCCGGAGGGAGGCGGTCCCCGGAGCAGTGTGGGGGGGATTGGGCACCCCCCATACTTCTTTATCAATATGCCCCCGTGATTTGGTCCCCCTGGGGGGTTATTTTTTAAAAAACATACCGGGTTTAAAAAAAAATGGCCTTGGGGGTCTTTGTGGGACCACCTTAACAGGCGTAGGGGGTCAGTGTGTTTCTACCCTGCCCCCTTTTTCTGTTCTACACGTTTGTTTTTCTGCTTTCTTGTGCCTCAGTCTAATGAGCACAAGATGGCTGCCAACACTTCCTGGTTTGGAGTGTTGACAGCCAATAAGCATGCAGCTTTCTCAGAAAGGTACGCGCACCATCCGCGTACCGTACGCATACGTACGCGGACCCGTGCGCGCACAGTACGCGCAACCCACGATTTTTCGAATTTTTGGGGGATTTTTTGTTTGGGGGGTTCTAGTGGGACCCCCTGAGTAGACCTAGGGGGTCATAGTGCTTCTACCCTGCCCCCTTTTTGAGTTCTACACTTGACAGACATTGGCAGCCAATCAGCAAGGTCCGCGCACGTCCGCGCACTTATATATAAATATATATATAATATAGTTAGCTGGACATTTTACTTATACAAAACCATTGAACTTCCCCTGTTATAGTTAGTTGTACCTACTATAACTTGCGCGCCCGCACTCCACTGCTGATGATGTCACATATTACATCATACATCATTCATGACATGGTCAGTGACATCACTGATGACATCACTGATGACATCATCCAGTGAATGTGGTTTGCTTTGATATTTAAATATGAACTATAAATACACTACTTTGCATAGAAGAATGAGTGGATATATAAATATAAATGTGTGGATGGTGGATTTAGTAACAGTGTCATTGATTGTTTCCTTGACTAATTTGTAGAGTCTCACTATATATAATGTGTAGTTACAAAACTGTGTGAAAGTCATCATTGCTTTGTCTTAATTGCTATGTTAAAGACTATGGGCTAGATGTAGGAGCCCTAATACCGGTCGGTAATGGCCGAATACATCCGTTACCGACCGGTATTAGGGTTTTCTAATGTAGGGGGCATATTTTTTACCGATTCAGTAAATTTACTGAATCGGTAAATTTACCGATTCGGTAAAATACCGAATCGATATATTTACTGATTCGGTATATACAGATGTAGCTGGCACTTCAAAGAGTGCCACAGGCCCTTTAGGAGTCGGTATTTACCACCCAATCCTATTGGGTGGTAAAATACCGAATTCCAGTGTACATGCACATCTGTGCATGTACACCTATGCCATGTGACACACACACATGCCCTTAGGGCATGTATTTGTGCCACATGGCACACCAGCCTGCAATTGGGGTGCTACAGGGTGTCAAAGTGACACCCCGTTCCCCCTGCAGGATTCGGTATTTACCGATTCGGTAAATACCGAATCAGTATTTCCCATTGATTCCTATGGGCTTCAAGGCCCATAGGAATCAATGGGAAATACCGATTCGGTATTTACTGAATCGGTAAATACCGAATCTTACAGATTCAGTAATTGTAAATAAAAAATTACCTAGATCTGCCTCCTTCCAATTTACCTACTCTTAAATACCGAATCGGTATGATTCGGTATTTAAGAGTAGGTAAATCGGAATTACCTACATCAGGCCCTATATTTGTTATTGGTGTCCTAATTGAGTATTTATATGGGTAAATGAATGTATATGTGGTTTGGTGGGGGGTGTGTGATTGCCAAAAAATGTGTGAATAGTTCATTCAGTAGGTATATGAGGTTAAGACTATATGTTATAACAGTT
This sequence comes from Lissotriton vulgaris, assembly GCF_964263255.1. NCBI lineage: Eukaryota > Metazoa > Chordata > Amphibia > Caudata > Salamandridae > Lissotriton > Lissotriton vulgaris. The sequence continues at coordinate 1,652,122,339 of NC_141693.1, read as the reverse complement.
GTTTCAGTGAGTGTATATGTTTATGGGTGTGGTGGTGATGAAATATTTCTCTCAATGGTACATCTCGATTAAACTTGAAAATAAAAGGCAGTGTATGTGACAGTTATATCTAATTAAGTGTGCCTAAGACTTAGTGATTGTATGAGTCACTATATGGATAACTGTATACTTGTAATAGTGATTTTACAACACACTAAGTGTGAGTTACTACCTATATAAATAGATGAAGTGGTGTTTGTATAAGTGTGTAGGTGAGTAAATGTAAGTATAATCAATTGTTTGCATAAGTCAGAAGGATGTCTTTATAAGTGAATACAATGTGTTCTGGTGTGTAATGTTGAAATAGGCGTATAAGTATATTTGATAGTGTTCTGTTCATTATTCACTGCATATAACACTGAATCTATAGGTAAGTGATTAGATGTGTGTATAGTTCTATGAATAACTGAGTGGGTGTTTAAAAATTTCTATTGGTGTGTCAATGGTTTCAAATATGGCACTTTCTATTTTACAGTGAGTGATGAAAGATTATACTAGTGTGTGATGAGGTGTATTTGATTGTCACATGGATGATGTCATCAGTGATGTCATCAGTGATGTCATTTGAGATGTCATCAGTGATGCCATCAGTGATGTCACTGACCATGTCATGAATGATGCACTTTTTGTGACGTTCCGGTGGCGCAGAAGACTGAGTGATATTTATCAGGCAGGACTAAGCCACTTTTTGTGGCGTAATCCTGCCTGATAAATATCAGTCCCTTTAACGTAGTGTCCTGCGTTAAAGGGGTGTGCAATGGGTGTTGCTGGGGGCGTTCCCAGCAGCATCCATGGACTTGAGTAATTTATAGCATCCTCAAAGTCAGTCTTTCAAAAATTCCAAAGTACAGGACGTGATAATCCAAATCCAAATGTTTCTCAAGAAAAGTCATAAACCGTGTCCGTGGGTCATATCTGCCCAAACGCTGATATTCCGAACGATTGAAAATGACTTTTCTTGGGAAACATTTGGATTTGGATTATCATGTCCTACACTTTGGAATTTTTGAAAGACTGACTTTGAGGATGCTATAAATTACTCAAGTCTTCCCGAATTGTGTGAATAAAATTGATACCTAGTCACTTTGAATAAGAATGTACTTACGTCTCGTCTAACATTTGGAAGAAATATCTAGTTATATGACAACAGGATACCGACATAACTTGAGGGAAATAAGAACGTCCTGAAAAAGTTCTGTTTTACAGAACGAAACGCGTCAGCTGGCTGTGGTACATAAACTTAAGGAAAAGAAAAGCATTTGAATATACACCAAGATTCTGGGCTTCAATAAGGACTCTAAGTGTTATGATTTGATTGGACTTGTTGTGTAAGTGGTGCTGTGACAAACTTTGGAATATTCTCCACTACTCTCTACTACTCACTCTCTACTAATCCACTACTCTCTAATACTCACTCTCTACTACTCATTCTCTACTACTAATACTCTCTCTCTACTACTCACTCCCTACTACTCACTATCTGCTACTCTCTACTATTCACTCTCTACTACTCTCTACTCTCTACTCTCTACTCTCTACTACTCACTCTTTACTACTCATTCTCTACTACACTCTACTACTCACTCTCTACTTCTCACTCTCTACTACTCACTCTCTACTACTCTCTCTCTACTAGTCACTCTCTACTACTCACTCTACTACTCACTCTCTACTACTCTCTACTACTCAATCTCTACTACTCACTCTCTGGTACTCTCTACTACTCACTCTTTACTACTCTCTACTACTCACTCTCTACTGCTCTCTACTACTCACTCTACTACTTACTCTCTACTACTCACTCTCTACTACTCACTCTCTACTACTCTCTACTACTCACTCTCTGCTACTCTCTCTACTGCTCTCTACTACTCTCTACTATTCACTCTGTACTCTCTATTACTCACGCTGTACTCTCTACCTCTCTACCTCTCTCTACTAGTCTCTACCTCTCTACCTCTACCTCTCTACCTCTCTCTACACGCACACATATACACATATATATATATATATATATATATGCATATGCATTTATATATATGTATGTGTGTATATATATATATACATACATATATAAACATATATAATCTGCATATCTATATAAATACAAATATAAATGCATGCATACATATACATATATGCATACATATGCATGTTATTTACATGAAAGTTTGAAAAACATGAATAAAAGCAAAGCTAAAAAGCCACCTCATTACAAACAGAATAACTTAAAGGAGGGCGAGATCTATTGCATTTTCAATGCTTGTTTACTTTGGTTCCATCAAGAAGGCATTCAGATGTGTCACACATTTACCATACATTCTGAATGTTAGCACTCTAGTTGCTCATTAGATCACTGAAGTAAAGCTACTGCTCACCAGGTAAGTCTGCTGCTGGTATTCAAAGTGCATGTTTCAGTCTGCATGTCAGAATTTTTTTAATGAAATAGAAGAGGATTTGAGAACTCACTCAAAATGTGCCTTAATTTTTCTTTTTGAAGCACTAATCATACTTTCTATGGCAAAATGAACCCCCTCATGTTGTTCCTTTTTAAATTAAATGTTTTCAGACTTACCACTTCATTCCAATCAAGATAGCTTCTGGTGTGCCATACTTTTGTCATAAGTAAGACTGTTAGCGCTCTAGTTGTTCTTTAGAACACTCTGGGACATTCTGTCAGTGGGCTATACTTGGGCTACATCTGTGAGATATTTGGGCTACATTTGGGCTCTTTTGTCTCTGGTGGCCATCTTGGGAGACTGCATGTCAGAATTTTTTAATGAAAGAGAAGAGGATTTGAGAAGTCACTCAAAATGTGCCCTAATTTTTCTTTCTGCAGCACTAATCATACTTTATATGGCAAAATGAACCCCTTCATGTTGTTCCTTTTTAAATTAAATGTTTTCAGACTTACCACTTCATTCCAATCAAGATGGCTTCTGGTATGCTATACTTTTGTCATAGGTAAGACTGTTAGCGCTATAGTTGTTCTTTAGAACACTCTGGGACATTCTGTCATTGGGCTATACTTGGGCTACATCTGGGAGATATTTGGGCTACATTTGGGTTCTTTTGTCTCTGGTGGCCATCTTGGGAGACTGCATGTCAGAATTTTTTACTGAAAGAGAAGAGGATTTGAGAAGTCACTCAAAATGTGCCCTAATTTCTCTTTCTGCAGCACTAATCATACTTTCTATGGCAAAATGAACCCCTTCATTGTGTTCCTTTTTAAATTAAATGTTTTCAAACCTACCACTTCATTCCAATCAAGATGGCTTCTGGTGTGCCATACTTTTGTCATAGGTAAGACTGTTAGCGCTCTAGTTGTTCTTTAGAACACTCTAGGACATTCTGTCATTGGGCTATACTTGGGCTACATCTGGGTGATATTTGGGCTACATTTGGGTTATTTTGTCTCTGGTGGCCATCTTGGGAGACTGCATGTCAGAATTTTTTAATGAAATAAAAGAGGATTTGAGCAGTCACTCAAAATGTGCCCTAATTTTTCTTTCTGCAGCACTAATCATACTTTCTATGGCAAAATACACCCCCTCATTTTGTTCTCTTTTAAATTAAATGTTTTAAGAGTTACCACTTTATTCCAATCAAGATGGCTTCAGGTGTGCCATACCTTTGTAATAAGTAGGACTGTTAGCGCTCTAGTTGTTCTTCAGAACACTCTAGGAGGCTGCAGCAGAACACAAAGGAATCAACTGACAGTCTCTGTCCTTGTTGGATGTACATATTTTACTGAGAATGTCAGACTTCATTCTCACATGACTGAGAAAGATAATGTGAATTTACAGAAAATATGCTTTTAGTTTAGCTTATAGATCCCCTCCCAACCCACTGTGGGAAAAGCATTCGATAATAGTTTTCTTTCAAACATGATTTATGATATCCAAGCAGAAGGCTTTTTCACATGGTAAAATCACCTTAAAACACACCACAATTCCTAAAATGAGTATGGTACCATCAAAAAATGATTTATAATGTAACTAAAGTCTTAAAAAAATAATCTTTTTTTTGTTTGTTTTGGGGGGTCCTAGTGGGACCCCCTGAGTAGGCCTAGGGGGTCAGGGTGCTTCTACCCTGCTTCCTTTGCGTGTTTTGAACCTTTGTTTTTCTGCTTTCCTGTGCCTCAGTCTACCGAGGCACAAGATGGCTGCCAACACTTTCTGGTTTGGAGTGTTGACAGACATTGGCAGCCAATCAGCATGCAGCTCGTGCTCGGAATGGTACAGAGTACAGTAAGCTGCTATAGATATATATATTTTTTCTCTTTTGATTTTCTCAGGATCTACTGGAGAGATTTACACCATTTAAACAAAAGGCACTTCTGCGTACCAGTCCCTACAATTTTGCCAAGTTTGGTGTAATCCCGCTCAGCGGTTCGGGCTGTAGCCGTGTGTAAACGTCCTATGGAAATGAACATGGGGAAAACACGTTTTGTGACCCCCCTTTTTTCTCAGCCCCCTCTTGATGAATCCCCCCAAAACTTTCAGGAAAGGAGCATAACTGAGCTGGCCAAAATTTGGGAAAATTGCACGCAAATTCCTCAATCGACGCCAAGGTTATTCCAAATAGAATGTTGCGGATTTCCTATGGAAACTAGGTCCTAACTATATATACCTACTGGCGACCGCCAGTAGGTAATATATATATATATATATATATATATATATATATATATATATATATATATATATATATATATATATATATATATATATATATATATATCTGACAGATCTATAACTATGCATGGAGGAGTGAAAGTTTTGATTACCTTATCATGTAAAATACTCTTTAACAACATCAGATATTTGATTGTCCATTGATGTAAATGTAAATGTATGTAAATGTAAATGTAAATGTATTGGCATTTATATAGCGCACTACTTACCCGTAGGGTCCCAAGGCGCTTCGACCGCTGCGAAACCCTTCCTAGCTTCCCTGAGAGATGGTCCCTTAATGGGTATCTCCAGGGTGAGACCAGGCATCCCCGGCGGTCTGGTGGGGCCGTTAGTGAAGATGAGGCAAGCTAATGCCCAGAGTTGCCGAGTGTGATCGCTGATCAGAGTGGGCACCGAGGCGAGAGAATTATCGAGTCCGCTGACCCTGGTCCAGAAACCTGCCGCGCCGGGAATCGAACCCTGGTCCCGGGCCGTCCTCTGCTCTCGGGTCTGCCGCCTCTAACCAGTGAGCCACACTACTTCACTTGATGGCCACTCTAAAACTTTGTGAATCCTCCATTGTGTGTTAGTCTGCAGCAAATGACCTTCATGCCTGAATGAACAATGCATCCCCTCAACCTCTCTAGTGGAATTAACTTGTCATCACAAATAATCATGTTTCCTTCCTCTAATGTCAATTCATCTGCACTTTTGCAAAAGGTTGTATTTCTTTGGGAAGATTCCTCTTTTTAGGCTATCCCTATACTGGCCCTCGTCCTACTGGTCTTCTGCCCTCATCCCATCTCCTGATCTCAGTTCACCACCTTTCTCCATTCAAAGCCCTGACTACATTCCAAAATCAACCTGAATTTCTCCCGCTGACCAAATTCCTCCACTTTTCCACCTGTCCAAAAATGACTAAATACCCCAAAATAATCTCATACCCGAAGCCTCATCATTCTACTTGTCGTCTCTGCAGAGCACCTTGTTCCTGCCAACCTAAAAAACATTAAAACTCCACCCCTTCCCAAAAAGTAGATGCTCAGACTGCCCTAGGGAGTGGAGTGCCTCATTGGAAGGACACTACTATTACAATTTGGAGGCAAGATGAAGGCCTTGAGCCTAAAACTCAGACTGTGACAGAACATTATTTTTATCACATTAAACACAGACTTTTAGTTCAATTATTATTATTTTTTTTAAACTTTAATTCATTCAGATGACCAAGATTTGTGTTATCCCTTTTCTTGTTTTTTATAAAAAGTGATACTCGAAATGTTTGTCTGTTGTTTACTTATTAATATATTTAGATTCCTAAATGTTATGGGCCAGATGTAGGTAAATATCATTTACCAATTCTAAAATACAAAATTTTACTGATTCGGTATTTTAGAATCGGTAATGATATGTAGCTAATGATTTGGTAAATTTTACCAAATCAGTAACATTTGGTAAATACCGATTTGGTATTTACAGTTTTGGTATTCCCCATTCATTCCTATGGGCCTGGAGGCTGAGAATTACCGATTCGGTAAACACTGAATCGGTAATAGGGGGTAGACTTACAAGGGTGGCAGGGTGGCACATTAACACCCTATTGCACCCCTGTATAGTGCATGCATGGCATGTATGTCTGCCACATGGCACAGTTGAAAAAAGCACAAAATTGCTTTTTTTAAGGTTTTCGATATTTACCACCAATTATTATTTGGTGGTAAATACCGAATCCTTAATACACATGAGCACTATTAGATGTGCTTGCTACATATCATCTACCGATTCGGTGAATACCGAATCAGTAAATTCCGAATCGGTAACATCCGATTCGGTATTTACCGATTCGTATTTACGGAATCGGTATTTTTTGGGCTCCTACATTACAAATTCCCAATACCGGTCGGTAACGGACGGAATTCGGTGATTTCGGCTTTTACCGACCGGTATTGGGCGACCTACATTTGGCCCATAATATATGCCAAATAGGATTGCGTATTCTAATATGTTACTCATGTTAACCATTAACTTACACTTCCATGTCTTGTAAATTTCAGTGTGTTGAACTGTGGGAGATGTAGTTCATTTCCTTTCCGATGTGTTTTAAAGAAAGTGGAAGTGTTGTTATGAGGGCTCAGGGTGTGTGGTATTTTGAGTAGGAGTGTGTGTAATTACATTTAACTTTATTTTTTGGGAATACCTTCTCATCTTAGTATTGAAATAATATTCATGTCATTCATTATTTATACCAGCCCCTAGATTAAGTATATTACGGAAAAATATCTGGCATGTCAGAGTATGTCCTCACTTGATACTCTGTGCCACATTTAAAGATGTAAGATATTAGTGATTCGGTTGTGGAAATATGTACTTGGTGTATATGCTTGAATCACATGATGGTGGTGTGTGTATCCTGTGCTCACTGTGCCACTGGATTCAAGCTAGTCTCGCTGATGAGGGTTGATACCTCAAAACTAGTCCCAGGATTTCTGTTTCTGGTCTAGGCAGCATATGGCTGAGTCCAAACTGGGTTAGTGTGGTAATCAAAAAAACGATCTGTGACTGGGGGTGAATGGTTTGATTTGTTGAGCATTCCGTGCATCCTTTGTTTTTTTGCTTCTGTTGCCAGATCTATGATCGGGAGTGAATGTTTTGATTTGTTCACCATTCAACCCATCATTTATTCTTTTTAGTAGCGGGTCTGCAGCACTGTTTGTTCCAACCACTCAAGTAGCATTTAAGCATGTCTCAGGCCTGTCATTACAGAGCATGTGTGTGCAGTTTACACTGCCATGTTGACTTAGCATTTAAAGCCCCTTGCCAATCCTTAAACGCCACTTTGATTCCATATACATCACCCCTAAGATAGGTCCTAGGTAGGCCCCAGGGCAAGGTAGAACATGTGCTTTCAAGTTTTACATATCCTGGTAGTTAAAATCCCCCAAATTCGTTTTTCACTACTAAGAGGCCTACCACTCTTATGGGTTAGCATTTAGAATTCCTTTTTAAGTTTAATAAGCTGTAATTCCTAATTGTGCGAAGGTGAGTTTTCTTTTCATGTTTTGTATGTATGGAATGGTAATGATAAATCCTCTCCAATTGTAAAGTTGTTTTACTATTCTGAAAATGTCACTTTTAGAAAGTTTGCAATTTTCTTGCTAATAGCCATTTGGTGTCAGCTGCCTATCTTTGATCACTGGCTGGACTGGGTGACAACTGGACTTTGTGTATTCCCTCTAGACAGCCACACACAAAGGAAGGCTAGATGTGACTACATGAATCTTCCTGGGAGGGTGGGAGAGAGAAGGTGGGCACATCCTCACACGTACTCCGAATAGGCTTTATCCTGTCCACATACAAAGGGGTGCATACCCCCCTGAAGTGAGTCTGGAGGGATGGAAGAAAGGACCTCTTTGGACTTCAAAAAACATTAGTTGAAAGCATTCCTACTTCAAAGGCACAACTGAGTATACGTACTGGACCTCTGACCCTACAAACACAGTACACTCCTGGATCTGAAACCAATCTGCCAAAAATTATACGGATGTGCTTAAGGGCTGCCTTTCTGCTGGACGCTGCTCTGGGAGACTGCTACCTTAATGAGCGGTCCTGCTCTCTCTGACTAGAACATCATCCCTTGAACCCAGAGTGACTCCAAGGGCTTGCTAACTAGCCTCCTGTTTTAAGACTCAGGGACATCAAAGTCTTCCATCCTGCTCTTGTGTATGGTCCATTGGAAGTGGTGCTTGCTCCAGCAGAACTGATGCATTCTCTGCTACAAGAGCAGAATCAATGCATTGCCGCTGTTGTGAGAACAGAACTAGCACATCGCAATTGAAACCAGCGCATTACCAGCGGAACTGCTGCATCAGAACTACTGCAGAGCCGCCACTGTAGAGAGACGATCAATGCTTTCCCTTGACTGGTTTGGAACCATACTGCGCTTCATCCTCAAAACCGGTGCATCACCATCATTGCATGGAAAAATTCAATGCACCACATCGACTTTCACACCGACCCATCGCTTGGCTGCACCCCACATCTCGCTGTGTGCGGCCAGGATCAAGGTGCTTTTGTTCAGTGGGCCTTGCGTGGCTCCTGTATTTGGCCCCTGCTCCATCACAGCTGGACTAAACTCTTGGCTTTGTCCTTGCCTGGCACGACCAATTGAGCCAATAGGCACTTATTGCTTCTAAGCACTATTTTCACTTTTACTCTTTAAAATACATATATTGACCACTGCATATTGGATCTTTTGTTGTTCTGGTCTTGCTTTGTTTATTACATTGAAAGCTATATTTCTAACTTGGTTTGGATTCTTTTTGTGAGGGTTTTTCACTGTTATAATGTTTGATGTGCTACTTTACACTGTGCCTCTTAAGTTAAGACTGACTGCTCAGTGCCAAGCTACTAGAGGGTGAGCACAGGATAAAATATGGAGTGTGGTGACTTACCCTGACTAGGACTGTAGACCCTGCTTGGCCAGGGTGCATACCTCTGACAACCAAAAATCCAATTTCTAACACCTGGACAAATCCCCTCGATTTTAAATCATAACACGTTACCTTCTTTGTGATTGGAAAAGACAAATCACTGACTGAGAGAATAGGCAGTGGTGTAGCAAGGATAGTATGGGCTTTAATAACAGAAAAGAAACGGGGACTTCTTCCTCCTTCCTACACAAACAATGTAAAGCACTTCATTAACTTTTCCTAAATCTAGCCCCATATAAGGTGCCTGCCTAAACCTCACGCACAGCACTCTGGCATCACCCGACAAGAACTCATTCACCTCACCAACACAGCGCATCAAAAGAAGACTGATGCAGCGGCTTGAAGTCGCAGCACTACAAAGGATGTTGACACCGTCCCGGTGTTTTAATATCGCAGCAGCAGAAACAAGCTTGACACAGTGGATTGATGTTACAGTGGTACAGAGCAGTTTTATCACTGCAGCACCACGGCAGCTGGGTGGAACTGACGTCGCAATGAACTGCTCTCTGATGGGCGTTGTGGGATAATATGACACAGGAGAATAAAGTAAATATATCGTCCTCTTTTGTGTGAAAAAGTGACCATCTGTGCAAACAAGGATTACGGTTTTTGATTTGTCTCTGAGACAGTATGCATTAAACACAATTGATGGCTGCCAGGCAGAAATAAATAATGTACGAGCATGGAAATTCGTATTTCCAACAGCGGTGTTCTTCAGATATGCCCCCTTTCCTTCAGATTTAAGTCAGAGCACGTGTGGTGCATGGGAATAAAGCATGGGCTGCGCTGAGAACCTGGTGCACAGCGGGTATGAGGCACGATTAAGAGCAAGGGAATCATGGTGCTAAACAACAAGCAAACATGAACAAGATCCTCGCTCTACAAAGCCGGACTTTACTGTAGGAGGACTGGGGAGACCGCGGCGCTTTGATCTGATTGGTGTGATAGCTAGCAGCTCTGTTGAATAAGTGCCTGCGTTGTGTTCCTGATAACGACTCGCCATTTACCATCACATGGGGCCATCGAAAAACATGAATGAATGGATGGATGGATGGATGGATGGATGGATGGATGGATGGATGGATGGATGGATGGATGGATGGATGGATGGATGGATGGATGGATGGATGGATGGATGGATGGATGGATGGATGGATGGATGGATGGATGGATGGATGGATGGATGGATGGATGGATGGATGGGTGGGTGGATGGATGCAATACCTGTGACTCGCACAGCTGCCATGAGGGAGTCCGGGTGCTGCAAATTCACCTGATATAGGCAGTCACAAGACTTTAGCTTAAGGTGGATAAGCTATGTTTTTCCTAAACAAACTGAGGGATGACGCGTTGCATATTATTAAACGAACAGAAGGCCAATGCTTAGTATCAGGCAGGTAACGGTTCTGCCTTCCTGTCTGGTCAACCAGACCTTAGTAATGTTACCAAACTACTGGTCAGGGTAACTGCACTCCCCTCTTGCAGCTCCGATGTTAAGACACTGCCCCCAGCGCCTTCTGGTCACCCTTGTAGGGGGTTCGAAGCCCTCCTCCACCCACAGGCTCCTGCCTGTGACTCATCCCCGATGGTCCACCAGAAGAGTTAGCCCTTCTGCTGGTACACCTATTGCTTGTCAGCCTTTTACTGTCTTTGTCTGTTTATCTGTTGATTCTGCCTATGTCTGTTTTCTTTGTATTTGCTTTTTTCTTACTTTTTTCCTTTTTCTTTTCCTCTGTTTTCTTTGCCTTTGTCTTTCTTCCCACTGCTGCTGCCCCTGTGGCCCCTCCCCAGCATGTTCCCGCTCCCACCTCCCGCCTCCCACCTGATCTCCCTCCGCAACTCCTACTTAATGGCTGCCGACAAGGCAAGCAAGACTTCTGACCACCTGGTCAGGGTATCTTCTCTCCCCTCACACAGCTCCGTCATTAAGGCACAGCCTCGGCACCTTCTGGTCACCCAGGTAGGTGTTTGAGGCCCTCCTCCACCTGCAGGCTCCTTGCCGTGCTTCATCCCTGGTGGTCCAGTGGAAGAACCTGCTCTTCTGCTGGTCCGCTCTGTGCTCGTCATCCTTTTTCTGTCTTTGTCTGTTGTTCTGTTGATTCTGCTAGCTCAGTTTTATCTGTGTTTGCCCTTTTTTCTGCCTAATTGCCTTTATTTTTTCCTCTCTATTTCCTTGCCTTTGCCTTTCTTCCCGTTGCTTCTGCCTCACTGTCCCTGGCCCCCCAGCATGTTCCTGGCCCTGCCTCTCGCCTCTCAGCTGCTCTCCTTCCCCCGACCCCTACTTAATGTTGGTTGCTACTCAGCCATGCCACTGGCATGCCGATGGTGTGCCAAGGTCAAGCCCATCTGTGCCCCTCCGCGACCAGCGCCAGGGACCCTGGTCCCCCGACCCTCCACCACTTAACTCCAGCACTCTCCATGCACTCAACACTGGACACAACAACACCTGCCAGCCCTCAACACTGAGCAACTCCCAAGGCCAGTTATCCTGCTGAGACTGACCCCACACCTTCACCCACCTCTGGACCCAGACAGCCACCACCAACCCACCGGACACCAGCACACTCAAACCCCAGAGCTGAATCCTCCTCAACGTGAGCTCCCTGCACAGATATTCAGTAGAAATTTGGGACCGTGTCAGCACCATCTTGCCCGACGTTGCCTTCCTCCCAGAGACCTGGACCTGTGCCAGCTCGGCTCCTTGCTACCACCAACCCCAACGGATACAAGATCTTGGGGACAGACCACCCCAACCACCCCGTGGGAGGCATCGCCATCATCCACAAAAGCTCTCTCCGACTGAAAACCTCCAACATAAACAATGCCTCCCTCCCATGGAACACATCCACTTCCATATACAGCCCAACCCCAGAACAACACTCCACGGAACACTCACCTACAGAACATAAGGACCCCGCTCCCTGTTCACCAACACCATCACAAATTACATCACTCCCCATGTCCACGCCCTTGCCTCCATGGACTACGTACTTCTGGTAGACCTGGTTTTTCACCTAGACAACCTCAGCGACCTCAAACCCACCGCCCTTCTAGAGAATCTGGCCAGCATTCGACTTAGGCAACTCATCTCCAGCCCCACCCTCACCGCTGGATGCACCCTCAAACCCATCTTCGCCGGAGGAAACAACATTCGCTTCAGTCACACCACGGAACCTCCTTGGACAGAGCACCTGTTTCATGGATGTGGAATCGATGCAATGCCTGCTTCACCACTGTTGCATCGAGGTAGCACGTTTGGATTTTCAAAGCATTATCCATGGGTGCTGATTTTTCATTGACCCCACACCTCAGTAAGGAACCAAGGCTGTGTGTCTCGAAACTGATGTATTACCTCCCCTGCCAGTAAGGAACCAGCCCATCACCTCCCCTGCCAGTAAGGAACCTACGCATCACTTCCCTTGCCTAGTAGTAAGGAACCACAATGCTACCTCTTTTGCCAGTATGGAACAGACGCATCACCTTCCCTGCGTAGTAAGGAAACAATGCATGGCTTTGCTTTCCGGAGTATCACCTTTCCAGCGCCTCTCACCGTCTTTGATTTTTGACCTATCTGATTTACTGCATGCTAAAACTAACACATCCATTGATTTCTAAGTACTAAACTTGCTTAATCTTTGAAAAATAATATGACTTGTGTATGTTGGATTTTTGTCGCTTTGTTCTTGTTTTATTCAGATACATTTTGACTATTTTTCTAAAGTTGGGTGACTCCTTTTGTAGAGTTTCCACTGTATTACTGTGTGTGCACAAATACTTTACACATTGCCTCTGAGATAAGGCTGTCTGCTTGTGCCAAGCTACCAAGGGGATTAACAGGGGTTATCTTAGTTGTGTGACTCCCTTACCCTGACTAGATTGAGTGTCCCTACTTGGACAGGGTGCAAACCACTGCGAACTAAAGACCCCATTTCTCATTGTATTCTATTGCTTTTGTGTTTACTTGATGTCATAGCAGCACCCTTTTGATGTAACCAAGTCACAGTTCAGCCTTGGAAGCTCCTGTCTCCTGCCAATGGTGGTGTAAATTGCTTTTGAAGGGCCTTTTGCTTACCTGAATAAAAGACTTTGTCCATTTAAAACTGTATTAAGTAATGCCTTGTTTCTTTCTTTCTTGCCGTCTTTCCTTCCTTCCTTCCTTCCTTCCATCTTTTTTTCCTTCTTTCCTTTCATTTAACTGCTTTCTCTTCACTTCTTTCCCTCTTATTTGCCTTTCATTCTTATCTTCTTTCCTTTCTGTTTCTTCTATCTCTGTTTGCTTTCTTTCTTGAATTTGTCTTGCCTTCATTCTTTTTCTTGCCTTCTTTCTTTCCTGGCTTTTTTCATTCTCTCTTGCATCCTTCCTTTCTTTCTTCATTTACTTCTGTCATTCATTCCTTTTTCCTTCTTTCCTTTTTCCTGCATTCTTTCTTTTTTTGCCTTCTGTCTATCTTCCATCTTGCCTTGGCTATTTTCTTGCCTAATAAACAGACAAATTCCCTAGGGAGCTGCAATACTCATAACATGTCTGATATAGATGTACACATCAATAGATAACTTTATGCTGGACATTTTATTCCAAACACTTTGTTTTCTGACACTAGAAACAGTACATGCTCAAAAAAGCATTTTTCCGTACATTCTAGCCTGATAACAAAGCGAATTCATAGAATATGTTACCATTCATATAATTACAGATTGGCAAAAGGTCAACCATTGTCCAAAGCCTATGTAGGCAATGTAGTGAAGTGTTTCCAAGCATAAACTTTACAAAACTACCTGTTTGCAACTCGTTTTCCATCAACAAACACGCACATTCATCTTTTGTTTTCAACGTTAACTCTTGTTTTCAGCTAACACATGTTTTGCGGTGATACTTAGTAATAAACAAAAGAAGATGCACGTGCTGTTACCTAATTAATCGCCCTACTTTTGGCAAAACATATGAAGTGAAACAAATGTTTTTATGATCAGAATGTATCGTTTTTTTATTTTAACTTCAGTCAAGTATTCATTTTTTGTTTAGAAAATGAAATTTAGCCAAGTTCATATTTTAGGACCTTATGTACAACAAAGAACAAAATGACATATATTCGAATTTCTATTTACAAATAAACAATCAAAATACATTTCAAAGTTATCTAATTCTAACAGTCAATCATACCACTTTCACACCGCAATATGTACAAAAAACTGACAATGAAGAAAATATGTAAATTATTTCCAAGTTGTAATATGATTAATTACAACAAAGCCATGAACATTTCTTATATTTTTCAAAAACCTATCGGTATTTTTTATAACTTTTGGTTATTTCAGGCTTTTAAAGTCTACGCTTTTCGAACTCAGATAAATGTTGAGTTCTCATCAGGACCATAGTCTGTAAAAGAGAAAAGAAAAGAAGATTTCATGGTTTTAGCGTTCTTTCTCAATACTGCACTAGCCCTTTCCCTACTACAAGCTCCTACATCTTACCTCTCGATCAATAGAAACCAGAGGAGGTGGAGTTATCTCCGTCGACAGCAAACATCTAATGTAAGAACATATTCGACACTTGATCAACTACCGTTTTATGAATGACATTCAGCATATACCACTCAGTCACAACCTCCTTTTTTGACTTACTTCTTTAGTGCGAAAGCATTCCCAGCGTATTTCTGGGTGAGCCGATTTATTGCTTTCTACAAAAGATGGTGTATGAAAGAAGAAAGGGGGTGATCAGTAATCCTATGTAAGGAGAGTCCAGGGTGAGCGTTTGTAGGTTTTACAAAAGTGCTTACCTCAGTTGAGGGATCGGACTTCTTTTAATATGGGTTCTGAACCAAAGCCCGGGAGTCTGGAAAATAATTATGGCGTTCCTGTTAGTTGCCATAGACGATTGAGAGGCTGGCGCGCTGCTATGTTAACTGGTTGCTTGTGGCAGGCGTTTGTTCTTACCTCGGTCCGGCGTGGTAATGTACGACGATCTTCTCCGTTTGTTTTGAATCGCGTCCTAATCGCATATGCTTCCGGGTCCGCAAAGGATCATGGGGCATGTAGTTTAGTCTGCTTCCGTTCTTCATATATCGGACTTCCCGCTCGGATTTGAAGACTCTATTTTGAAAGACCTAGATTTTGTCAGACCTCTCGATTAAATTTCATATTCTTTTATTTGGTATGGAATACACAGGTCATTATTGTCGACGTATATTTAATTTATTTTGAACTGGCTTCATATTTTTTTGAAGTCTCCTAGTTTCTTGAGTGCCGTCCAATGGATTCTGGTATTTGAAGTGTATGCCAGGGACCATTTCACTATTTGCCTCAAAATTCATGATGGTGAAGAATAATTTTTGTGAACGATCATTAGGAGGTAGAAAACCTTATTTACATTTATAATTCATTAATACCTTTAAGTGGTATTATAGTCTCCGCGTCATCTGGAAGCTCTAGTTGCGTTATTTCTACGGCAGCATGAGAGCTGTCATTCAGACTCGAGTGTGTATCTTGTCCTCGAACTCTATTTTCTGGTACTTGAAGGAATAGTGTCTTTTTAGGAGGAGTGGTGGCTGTCAGCTCGGTAGGATTTTGCAGGACCATAGTTCAGAGTTTAAACATTTCTGTCATCTCGTTTAATCCCGATAATGCCGTATTGAATTTGACAATTAGCATTGCTTCCATTCTTGTCAGTTTTGCGTCAAGATCTCCGCCTCTGGCATCTTTTTCCACTTTTGCAATGACTGTCCAAACTAGATGTAAATGTAAATGTAAATGTATAGGCATTTATATAGCGCACTACTTACCCGGAGGGTCCCAAGGCGCTTCGACCGCTGCGAAACCCTTCCTGGCTTCCCTGAGAGATGGTCCCTTAATGGGTATCTCCAGGGTGAGACCAGGCATCCCCGGCGGTCTGGTGGGGCCGTTAGTGAAGATGAGGCAAGCTAATGCCCCGAGTTGCCGAGTGTGATCGCTGATCAGAGTGGGCACCGAGGCGAGAGAATTATCGAGTCCGCTGACCCTGGTCCAGAAACCTGCCGCACCGGGAATCGAACCCTGGTCCCGGGCCGTCCTCTGCTCTCGGGTCTGCCGCCTCTAACCAGTGAGCCACACTACTTCCATCTCTTTATGTTGTTTTTCTCACCAGTGATTGACTAGGGGTGCTGTTGCCACATTGTTTCGGATTCTTGATTTATGTTGTTGTATCCGAAAGCGTATTTCTTGATTTGTTTTTCCAATGTATACTAAGTTACATGGACATACAATTCCATAGACCACGTAGCGTGATTTGCAATTCGAAAAATTCTCATGTTTCCAGCTAATTCGATTGTGTGTGAACACTGATCCTTCTTCGTTGTGTCACAACATGTGCATGTACCACATCTATGATGTCCCTGAATCGGTGGTAAGCTTAACATGGTCCGTAGGTTAGAGGTTTTTTCTTATAGTAAAGCAGCTCTAACCAATTGGTTGGCAACGCTACAGTTCTTTCTGAAAGCGAAAAGTGGTTCATTTTTGAAGGCCTGATCTACATTGCGTAATAGATGCCAGTTTTGTTTGACCACCTTCTTCAAAGCATTTGAATTGGGACAAAAGGTGGATACAAAAACCATCCTGTCGGTTTATTTTTTTTACTCTTCTTTCTAAGAGGGTGTCACGTGGTGTCCACCATGCTCGCTTTGATGACTTTTTCAGTAATTTTTTAGGGTACCCACGTTGTAGTAAATTCGCTGTTAGATTATTTGCATGTCTCAAGTATTCTTCTTTACATTGGCAATTGCGTCTGATTCTTAAATATTGTCCATATGGGAGGTTGTCTTTTAGACTGCGTGGATGATTACTTCGAAAATGCAGGGCCTTATTTCGATCTGTAGATTTTTTGTAAAGTGTTGTTATCAAACCACCTTCTGAGGGGTACACTTCTACGTCCAGGAAAGGAATTTTATTCCTTGAGTGTTCCATACTGAATTTTATTGTAGGTACTCTGTTGTTAATCCAATCGTGGAACCCTTTGAGTTCCTCCTCTGGCCCGACCAGATGAAAAAAATATCGTCTATATAACGATACCAATGTGATATCCATTGTTCATAAGGGTTGTTATTATTAATCCTGGGCGGAGTTGGCGGAGTGGGGCTTCGCGGAGCTACGCGAAGTGGGCGAGAAACTACGCCCACCTCCGCACTCCGCGTAGCCCCACTACGCAAACACCACTGGCCGCCAGCCCCGCCACCCGCCCTCCCTAAATACTTTCAATTAAAGGAGTCAAATAATTAAAACGCACTTACCTTGCCCGCCGCGTCCCCGGGGCTCGCTATCTTCCTTCCGTCTTCCGTCTTCTTTACTAATGCGCATGCGCGGGCGGCCGCGCATGCGCATTTCTCATGAGAAAATGCGCATGCGCGGCCGCCCGCGCATGCGCATTAGTAAAGAAGACGGAAGACGGAAGATAGCGAGCCCCGGGGACGCGGCGGGCAGCGGCGGGCAAGGTAAGTGCGTTTTATTTATTTGACTCCTTTAATTGAAAGTATTTAGGGAGGGCGGGAGGGAGGCGGGTGGCGGCCAGCTACGCTCCGTCTGCGGAGCGTGCGTAGTGCCGCCTGGCTACGCCCGCTCCGCAAAATGCGGAGTAGGCGTCACTACGCACACTCCGTGCACGGAGCGTAGCTGGCCGCCCACCCTTAATTATTATAGACAAATGCCTCCTCATATTTGCCATGAACAGCACAGCCAATTCAGGGGCAAATGGACATCCCATCGCAACCCCTCCTACTTGGAAGAAAAAATCTCCATTGAAGTTGAAATAATTCTTTTTTAGGGCGAATTCAGCAAGTTTTAAGATGAATCCGGTTGGTATTTTATATGGTCTCTGTCTCTCTTCAAGGACATAAATGCCTTCATCCTGCGGGATTTGGGTATATAGAGAGATAATGTCCATCGTCACCATTAAATGGGAATTTTTGTCAAACGTAATTGTCGTGAGCTTATTGATAAAATCCGTGGTGTCTTGTATGTAGGATTTAACTTCAGGCAAAAACGGCTTAAGGAAGAAGTCTACAAACTTGGAAATGGGTTCCAGTAGGGATTCGCAACCGGACACTATTGCGGTGATACATGGCGCTTCTTCAGGACTGAAATAACAACAACAGGGAAACTATTTACATGCATGCCAAAACATCCTCACTCTCCTCTTTCACCTGAGGCGGAAGGCGGGTGTGGGCTAGTGACAACTGTCGTGCTGACTACAAGCGGTTTTAAACATTTTTTATCTCTTATTTTAACATTTGGTGTTCTGATAAACTGTACTGTATTTTAAAAAGCTGACTACTAGCTTTCTTCATTTCTATTGCTGCTATTTGCACACTGCACTTGTGACTCTCCTTTCAGGCACCTGAGGAAGAAAGCCGGGTGACCTTAGGCCTCTTAGCACTTTTTTTATATCTCCTACCTCTCATTCACCCTTGCCAGTGCCGCGCTGCTCTGCCCGATGTACTCCCACCCTTCCAGCCGGTATATCGTAGCGCTGGGGGATACTCTTGGATCTGCAGGCGCGCATTTCCTTGGCGGCCATCTTGGGGTAGGCAGGCTCACGGGCGGCAGTCTAGTGGTTTGGACTCGCGCCGGACAGCCAGCGACGCCTTAAAATTAGGTGCTCTCCCCTCCGCGCAGCGGACACGCCCAAGGAACGCCAAAGGAAAGCCCGTCTGCGCCCGTCCGCTTCCCGGAGGCGGACGGGTGCATGGCAGGTGGGTTTCCCACGCCAGGATGATTAGGTATACCCATGAAGAGCTTCACGCTCTCAAGGACCATAGACTCAATTGTTGTTCGGTCTTTCCTATATCACCTAAGGGCAATAGGAGCTGCCCAGGGTGTGGATAGCTACCTGGTAAGAGAGACATTTCCCTTCCTAAACCCCCCTTACTAAAAGCAATTGTTTGCTACTTAATACCAGATCCCTGGGTAAGCATGCCCTGGACTTACACGACTTGCTCTGTGACAATTATCCCACATGTCTTTTCCTGACTGAAACTTGGCTGGGAGAAAGCTCTGGTCCTGATATTACCACTGCGATTCCCCCCAGCCATGTGATCTTCAGGAAGGACAGAGCAAGCGGGCGGGGGGGTGGGGTCGCCCTGGTGGTTGATAAGCGAACGACCTGTTCTATTATACCCACGGACAACATTCAGGGCTGCGAGACCTTGGATTTCTCGCTTACCCTGACACCCAATCAATCATG
Organism: Lissotriton vulgaris; assembly: GCF_964263255.1. NCBI lineage: Eukaryota > Metazoa > Chordata > Amphibia > Caudata > Salamandridae > Lissotriton > Lissotriton vulgaris. The sequence goes on along the minus strand of NC_141693.1, from coordinate 1,652,102,930 downwards.
CACCGGGCTTCTGGTATATAGGTCTCCGGGCCCTTTGGGTTCCTTCCTTGAAGAACTACATTCGGTAATCTTCATGCTTTGTCTTAGGACCAATCACTGCCTATTATTAGGAGATTTTAATATCCACTTGGACATAGAAGATGCGACTGATAGCATCAAATTGTTGGAAATTACGTCTCCTCTGGGTCTTATTCCATATCTATTGGCCACTACACACTGTAAAGGTCACACACTGGACCAGGTATTTTCCACTACCCTGATAGAGTTATCATCCCTTGCCCCAGTCCTCTGGTCTGATCATTATCTGGTGGAGTTTCAGATCTTTCACTCCGGCAAAGAACCGCCCAGTGGGCCCGCCCTCCAAGCTCAGGATTTCAGGGCCTTCCTTAGGGTTTCTCCTGATGCAGGCATTATGCATTTACCCTTGACAGTTAACTGGACTGCTCGAGACTGACCTTGAGCTTCTCCAGTCCTGGTTGACCCGACAATTAGATGAATTCGCTCCTATTCGAGCCCTGCGGACCAATCAGTCTAGAGCATCTGCACCCTGGTTTTCCTCTGCGTTGGAGGAGAAACGGCGGCAATGTAAAAAAGCGGAAAGAGCTTGGCAAAAATAATATGACGCCAACTCTAAAGAAGCCTATAGAGTTCAGCTGAGGGCCTATCACCAGGATATTAGTGCTGGTAAGAAGTCCTACTATGCCTTAAGAATAGAAGCTGCTTCCAACTCGTGTAAGGAGATCTTTAGAATAGTAAAGGATTTCACCTCCCTCCTTGGTGCACCCCCAGGATCACCCACTCTGAGCCTTGGATCACTGAGCTCGCCAATTTTTTTGTTTGCAGACAAAATCCAGTCCATCCAAGCCTCTTTTGCTGCAGGCCCTGCTCCTGCAATTAGCGATGTGCTTTTGTCTCCTCTTCCTCTTAATCAGTTGAGCCCTTCTCTTTGGGATTTTCCTCCTATTACTTCTCAAGCCTCTCTTGACTTACTGTCCAAATTAAAATCCGGCTCCCCCTTAGATCCCTGCCCTGCCAAATTTATTGCACAAATGGTGCACATACTCAACCCCCTAATTAACCCTGTACTTAACCTTTCCTTGAGCACTGGAACGGTTCCTTTGCGGTGGAAACAAGCCCTGATCCTGCCTCTTTTAAAAAAAAACAATCTTGATCCTAAAGTCCACACAAATTACAGACCAATCTCTCTCTTGCCCGCTCTAGCAAAAGTGGTTGAGAAGAATGTTCATCTTACTCTTGCCAACTTTCTTGAATTCAACAATATTTTGCACCCATCACAGTCCGGGTTTCGCTCTAACATGAGCACTGACACTGCACTGCTTGAAGTCACTGAGGCCGTAAGAGAAACATTGGATGCTGGGGCAAAAGCTATGTTGGTGATGCTTGACCTATCGGCGGCTTTTGACACCGTCCCTCATGACCGTCTCCTTTCTAGACTCTGGGAGATCGGTCTAAGGGGGTCGGTGTTTAGTTGGTTTAAATCTTTCCTTGCCGACCGCCAACAAACGGTCTGGGCTCCCCCTTTCTCTGCCAGGATGCCGCCTTTGGAAGTGGGAGTGCCTCAGGGCTCTATATTGAGCCCGTCGCTCTTTTACATCTATATGTCCCCACTGGCGGCTCTGGCAGAGGCTCTCGGAGCTCAGATCGTGTCGTACGCTGACGATACTCAGCTCTTTTTCACGTGCGACAAGGGCTCCGACTTTAATGGTAAGAACATCAGAGATTGCCTTGAGGCAGTCTTCAGCTGGTTCTAGCTGAACTGCCTCAAATGCAACTCTGATAAGTCGGAGGTACTTTTTTTGGCTGTCCCCCAGATCCCAGATGGAAGACATGGTGGCCTCCCGCCATGTTTCCCCCTGCTTGCGATTCGGTCATCGCCAAAAACCTTGGGATTTACATCGACAATGGCCTCACCTTCAAATCCCAGATATTGGGTCTGGTGGGCAAATGTTTTGCCATCTTAAAGATGATTCAAAAATTTCTGCCCCTTCTATCAGTCGACCATAGAAGAGTTACGGAGCAGGCATTGATTGGTGCCCGCCTAGACTATGCAAATGTACTGTATCTTGGCCTCCCCGACTTCCTGTTAGCTCGCCTACAAGTTGTTAAAAACTCGGCAGCGCGTGCCATTTTTGGTCTGACCAGAAGGGCCAGTGCCAGTGCTCTTCTCACCACTCTTCACTGGCTCCCTATAAAAAAATGGATTCTCTTTAAAACAATGACGTTGGCTTTTAAGGCACTGCATGGACTGGGAGCCTTGTATCTTCAGAAGCGGGTGAATTTCTACCTCCCTTCCAGATCACTCAGATCGGCCACTCTGGCCTTGGCCGTGGTTCCTACCATGAGGCGGGCCAGGTGCAGCGGTCGTTCTTTTAAACTCCTCGCTCCTCAGTCATGGAATGCCCTTCCCGTGTCCCTTACAACCATGGGCAATTTGCTTGCTTTCAGAAAGAATTTAAAGACCCTGTTGTTCACTCAGTAAAGTAACTCTGCTCTCACCCCTCTGTTCAGTGGAGGATCTGAAGCGCCGGGACACTCCTCGGAGTAGCCGAGCTCTATAGAAATCCCCCCATATAACATATAACATACAACATGTCATTATTACCAACACTCTAGTCGACACGTTGTGTGGCTCTTTGGACTGTATATAACAGTCAAAAATAGGAATAGCAGTATCCATGGTTATCTGAAAGGACTCAGAGTAAAGTCTAATTCACCAAGGGTTTGCTTTTATTTTTTAATAAAACTCCCCAAGGACATTAACTCGTTTCCGATGCTATTCCTCTCTAGTTCACATAAAATAAAATACAATTCCAGCACAAGGGGCTGATAGAGCACGCAGGTCACCTGACTATGCATTTACCATACTCACCTGGGCTCATAATCAATAATTCATAACTTAATCAGGTAACCTTCGCTCTACTACCAATTTATTTTTACTTACTAGGTTCTATACCATTGACTTACCAATACTTGTTGCTGGTACCTGTAAACCTATTGGGTCAGGGTGTTAGATTGAAGATAGATAGATAGATAGATAGATAGATAGATAGATAGATAGATAGATAGATAGATAGATAGATAGATAGATAGATAGATAGATAGATAGATAGATAGATAGATAGATAGATAAAAAATAACATTTGCACTCATGTAATACCCACAGACTCTGGAAGTTTTTAAACTCTTTATCTAAATTTCTTAAATGGTCATGATCCAACGATCAAACACCAAAAGACTCTCAATAATGAAAATCAATATTACAATATAACTATGCAAAAGATGTATTAAACAGTTTTCAAACATTTAGCAATAGGGAGGGTAAAAAAAGGAACATGATATGGAATCAAATGATTTTGAGCATTTAACAAAAGGAGGGTAATAGAAGGGAACATATGCAAACGAAAACTTTAACAGTAGGAAGGGTAAAGAGAAAGGAAACAAAACAACGACGAACCCACGCAAATTTATATTTACCTAGAATGGTGTGAAGACCAACCCTGGCCACGGGCTGGACAAAGGACAGAAACCCCAAAAGTTGCAGTTGCCAGTAGGCTAGCAGGTGCAGATCAGAATCAGGACAGGTAATGCCAAATTGGATCAGGACAGGACCACCAAAGGTTAAGACCGGCACCCGCAGTTCAGTTGCAACGCCTGCGCTACTCCCTCTCTGCAGCTAACGGCCAGAAACCAGATTGGGTTACCGATTTTACCGACAAAGTGCTTCGCCAGCACTTCGGCTTCCTGGAACCCTGATTGGGTTATCAAATCTTCTGACAGAGTGCTCCGTAGCCCTCTGCTCTTGGCCACCTATTGAGTGCATTGGGTCAGTGACAGCTCAGCTGTTCGGACAAATTAACTAGCTAAGCATACCCTAGTTATACTATTTTCCAGGTCAGTGTACCACCACGCAATTTTGTAAGTGTAAGGATCCCCAATTTTGATTGGGCAAGGAATGAGGAGTGGTCATCACACCATACCAAAATGAAACCTTTACCAATGAATATTATAATATTTTTCCCACCCATCAAATTTTATTTTCTGTCGTATGTTTTATTCCACCCGACAATGAATGTTTCAATATTGGTTACATCTTAGTCCATTTAAGAACTTTAACTTCTTCCGTAGGGTCAAGAGGTAAGGTTTCCACAAGCATCTTCTAGCAAGTTGGCTCTTTGGCAGCTTTTTTAACCCTTCTGTGCTGCGCAAATTTTGCTGCGGTGCTGAACGTTCCATTGGGCCTATGGAACCATGACGGAACGGTTCCGTCATAAGCACAGGCCAACCGACGCTCATGACGGAACCGTTCCGTCATGGGCATGGAAGGGGTTAAAGGTCATTCTGCTTCATTGACTTTGTGATTCATGTGCAGTCGCAGTTTCTCCAAGATGGAGTTCAGCAATAGGCGTCATGCCCAAATTGATTTACATGTAAGAAAAAAAGAAACAGTATGAGAACACAGAATAAATGAATGCACTGTATACCACTTATCTCTACTCCATTCCCATTACTTTATTTTTAACTATTGCGTTAAGGTTAAGCAGAACGAACAGCTTAGCAAAAGCAGCAGTACAAGCTTCATGCATGCGGTTACACAGAGTAGCCATTTTAATTCTAGAGCGCAGAAGCGAAAGTTTCCCCCCAAGCAAAAGATACGTCATGTCACGTGAGTATGACAGACGCATGCGCAGTAGCAAATCCTGCGTAGCAGCAGCCATTTTATTGCAAGCGGATTAACATTAGCAAAAGCACATACGCAAGCTTCCCTCAGATGTCGTGTAATGCGATATTAATAAAACATGTTGATTAGTATATTAAGATAAATGTAAAAAACAAGGACCCCCTGAGAAATTAATATATCTCAATTCCTAGGACAGGGAAAAATCATATGAGTGAATAAATTCCTAGGCAATTATATTAATCAACATCATATTAATGAAATATAGGAGAGTAACAGACAGAGAAACCATGTAAACATTATATGGAGCCTTTAATTATTAAAAAAATGCAAACAAATTACAATATAAAATTACATTCAGTCATCAACAAAATTCATAAGATTAGTGAATATTTAAAAATGTACATAACAATGTATAAGTGGCAATTTTGTCTTTTAGCTTTAATCGACACGCGTTTCGTATATTAACGTTATGTCGAGAGGACTGAGTACAAGAAAGTAGCATTACTTGTGAATCCTTGCTTCATTAATCCCCTCTTTGATGATATTTTATATCATCACAAATTAATGAAACAGATGTCAACTTTTCACAATTCACTGAACTCAATCTCTTCAAACTTTTTTTTTGTTTCTTTTCATTGTTTGTGTGAACCTTTTTCACCTTCTTGTATATATTTCTATTTAACTCTTCTAATTCTAGTTCTTCAATATTTCTCTTTTTCCCTCTCTTATTTACTGTATATGCCTTTTTGTGTTTCCGACATTTGCAACAAATTATTATCCCTACAATCAGTAATCCTATTCCCGCCATTGGCATCAGTATTCTACCTACAACCTTTTTCCTACATTAGAAAGCCAACTACCTATAGAGGAGAGACCATCAGTAAGTCTCTTCCATGCAACCTCCAGTGGTTTGAGCTCTTTTTCCAAATGTGTAATATTTCTCACATACCCCTTAATTTCAACACTTTTGTCAGGTATGTAAGTGCAACAATGCTGTGCTTTCAACATTCTACAGACTCCGCCCTCTTTTGCTAATAATGTATCAAGAGCAAGTCGATTTTGTAAAACCATTGATCTGATCGAACCAATTCGGTATTGACCATCAAAAACCCTCCAGCAGTGTCAGGTAATAACTGATCCACTACTGTTGACAGTTTGCAAATTCTGTGTGTATTCAGAGCTACTCCCACTGTAGGTATCAATACATTAAATATATCACCTTCTAATTCACCAAAACTAGCTCTTTTATTAGATATTAATCCATTAGTCTCTTCATTGTTTCCAGTGATTTTATTTATATGATATATCTTTGGAAAGATTATTCCAAAATAACAGCTCCCATACCAGTGATCTGGCAATTTGCGCAAGATTGAATTCGGAAGCCGCAAATTCGTGCGAATATGCGATTTGTTTTTTTGCGGCGTGTTAGTTCGCAAGGTTTTTTGCGTTTTAGCGAGCAGCTTGTAGCGCAACGGCGCGAAGTTACCATCACATTCGTACACGGGCGCGGCCATCTTGTTTGCGTGACGTATTTCCGTTTCCGGGCGCTATATGTAATCTCGCAAAGTGTGCGGCTCACTAGTACAAGTTCGGGTGTGATCGCTAGGGAAATCTCGCGCGAACTTACCCACGCGGTTGTGAACGGGCACGGCCATCTTGTTTCTCATTCATTGCCATGGTTCTGGGCATGCTTTCTGTATCCTCTGTCAATCTCTGCCATCCTTTGCTTGTTTGAAGTTTTTTTTAATCTATTTTACTTATTATCTATCCCTCTATTTTTCTATTTCTATATTTTTGTGTTTTCTGCTACTTTGGTTACTTTTAAACTACTTTTTTAAACTCTTTTCTTTCCTTCTTCCCTATTCTATTTCTTATTTATTATTTACCTTCCTTTCTGCCCAGACCGTGGTAAAGGGAGCCGGGAAGCAGCCTGAGAAGGGGAAGGGTCCCGCACCCCGTGCCCGTCTCCCGTGCGGGCGTTTGAGGGGGGAGAAAGTCACAGCCCAGGAGATCTTTAGCGTGGAGGAGGTGGCCGCACTAGTGTTTTATGTCCAGCGCCACCTCCCTAGGACCATCATGGCAGGCGGCAAGATCGCTAGCGGCTACGGGATCCGGGAGCGCCGGAAGCGGTGGGAGAAGGTGTGCCGGGCCAGGTATCAACACTCTGGGGTCCGGCGCACCTACAAAAAGGCCACCCACCGTTGGACGGACCTCCTGGACCGAGAACGCGACTTGGTCGACCTGCTCGGCCTCGAGATTCCCGGGCTTGGTGAGTAGTAGTAGCTATTTCATCACTACTCATTTTTCTCCTGCTCTGTGTGTTATTATATTGCAAATTTTAGTTTTTTACCAAGAGCAATAATGCTGCCGATTACATTGTAGGTAAATTTAATTATATTTCAAAAATCTTCTGGGCATTTCAGGTGCACTACTCTCCTTCTCAGTAGCGTTGCTACTATGCTTATTTGTTTTTGATTTTGTGTTCATTTCATTGGCCTGAGAAATTATGTATGAGTGTAGTTTAAAGAACTGCGTGTTGCTAGACACTAAGGGTCAGATTTTCAATTACCGGCGCATCCCTGCAAAGTAGCAGGGATGCGCCAGTAATTGTGCGCCACGCCACCACCACCCATGGTGTGCCATATTTACAATGCGGCACACCATGGGCCCAAAACGTCACCGAAGCATTACGCATCTGTGCCGTAAAGGCGGCGCATTGCTGGAGTTGCGTCGCAACGATGGCGCAGCTCCAGCAATGCTCTGGGGTGCCCTATCTCCCCAATGATGTGTCAAGCCGTACGTCTGCTTCAAGAAGGGGCAGGGTTTGAGTCATGCATCATTGTCCTAAAAGGGACTGATTGAAATCTTGCAGATTTCCCTCAGCCACTTTTAGGATGCGTTCCTGCGCAAGAACGCCCTCCCTTGCGCCGGACCGCCCCTGATGGCGCAGGGCTTTACATCGTGACGCATCTCCCATATGCGTCACGTTGTTAATATACGCCGCACCATGGCGCCTCTTTTGTTCTGGCTCTGCATCACAAAAGTCACGCAACAATGGAGCAAAAGAGCCGCAATGGGCTTGTAAATCTGCCCCTACAACTCAAGTCCAGTCCTTCCTTTGTACACCTGGCAATAAGAAGAAATAGTGGTGGTGGATTGATAGTTTGAGTATTTTAATGACTGGTTAATGTAGTAGGAAACTTTTTAGTGTTGTCGCTGATCTGCAATCACAATGGAGTTTGTCTGTCACTTCGCGTGCTGGGGACTGCTGCCTACCAGTCCTAGGCGAACCTTTTTAGTAGTTTGTTTAGTGAGTTACATAACTTTCCAAGTCGACGGTCCGCAAATCAAGCAATACTAATATCGTAGTAGACCACATGAGATAGGTCCGTATATCCCGTGGAATAGTTGTCTATTTGCTATTTCGCCAAAATATTTTGTTATTGTTCTTTTGAAATGCTTCATTTGGTTGACAACAATCATCCATGTTTTCGGGTCTTTCTTTCTTTCATGTTGTACATCAGCTCCCACTGAAAGAATCTAGCCTGCACACCTTAATTTTAACTAATGTTGATCAATTTTAAACAATTTTCTCTTTGTGTCTTGGGAGCTTCCCAGTGGGTCAGTTGTGCCCACAACTGTAGTTAAACTGCTTATTTGGAGGCCTAGTGTGAACTAGGTCTGAACCGGGAGCTCTCACTATTGGTCCCTAGGGTTTCAGAATGTATCTATACAGTTCATGAAGTTCAAGTCAATAATAATTCAATAAACTCATTCAATAAATTTTTGAGATATAAAGGTTTGTTTAGTAAGCATTGCTTCAATACCTTATTTCAGAAATATTGACAAAAATAACATAGGTTCAAATGTCCATGAAATAATTCAATTATTATCCACAACAAATACAGTAAACAAAATTACACATTTCCCAATGCATTTCGGGTCTAACTCGACCCTTCTTCAGGGGAATTTCAAAAAGTAGCAATCAGTTCTGTAAACAGTGTCAAGCACTTCAGTCCGATTTCAGGCACTGTTTGGTGCTCCTAACAGTCCTTAAATGAAGAAAACCGATGCTGCAGAGTCCAGTACGAAGTCCATGTATGCACTCGCTATGTTAGAGATTAATCGCTGGGTGTCACTTGATTATGCCTACTTGGGCAGTGACTCCTCATCCACTTCCGGTGGTGACACCGGAAGTGGATGAGGAGTCAGAGGTCATCGCACGCGAGAACGAAGGTGGGAGATTGTGAAGGGTTTTATTAACGAAGAGAGGGAGTTTAAAGACACTTCTTCACTCATGAACGAGCGACTTTGAAGGCGAGAGGGTTTGAACAGCGGAACACTGCCCAAGTAGGCATAATCAAGTGACACCCAGCGATTAATCTCTAACATAGCGAGTGCATACATGGACTTCGTACTGGACTCTGCAGCATCGGTTTTCTTCATTTAAGGACTGTTAGGAGCACCAAACAGTGCCTGAAATCGGACTGAAGTGCTTGACACTGTTTACAGAACTGATTGCTACTTTTTGAAATTCCCCTGAAGAAGGGTCGAGTTAGACCCGAAATGCATTGGGAAATGTGTAATTTTGTTTACTGTATTTGTTGTGGATAATAATTGAATTATTTCATGGACATTTGAACCTATGTTATTTTTGTCAATATTTCTGAAATAAGGTATTGAAGCAATGCTTACTAAACAAACCTTTATATCTCAAAAATTTATTGAATGAGTTTATTGAATTATTATTGACTTGAACTTCATGAACTGTATAGATACATTCTGAAACCCTAGGGACCAATAGTGAGAGCTCCCGGTTCAGACCTAGTTCACACTAGGCCTCCAAATAAGCAGTACATCAGCTCCCCCCAGGGGCAAGAGGACAGAGGAGGAGGCTGCTGCTGCTGTACAAGGCCTGGATCGGTCAGGCGAGGGCTCCTTTGCTGGGCCCGGTAAGTTTTAATTTTAATATAGAGTACCTGTTTTTTCCTAGCGTTCCTCATTCGATTTTTTCTAAATCATCTTTGATCTTCTTGTAGACGGTATCTAAATTCTTATCCTGCCTCTACTATGACTCCCTGTGGTATTACTAGATTATTCTTATTAGTCTGTCTGTGTAGCTAACTAAGATTGCACATTTGGCAAAAGGTGTTAAAGTAAACTCCCATTCTAGTCAGCAATAGCTCTATGCACTGAGTGCAGTCCTCTGGGATTGTCCATCTTGTCTTTTCAAGTCTTCTAAATGTTTATGCTTTGACAATTACCAACAATAAAAGGGTGAATGACCACCAAGAAAGAATAAGATACTACTTTACTTTTGGTTTGGATAGGAGGACAATCCATACTACTACTGTTGCAGGGACAAATCTGCACAAACAGAACTATGAACACTAAATAGTGCATTGTTTATCAATTATAATAGGTACAGGTAGACTTTCCACATACCTCAGTGATATCAGACTTTGAAGAACCCCCAATCTCCTTACTGACTAGATAGTGTGGCAGAGTCATTTAGCTCCCGAATTCATCGATGATTGATCCCCAATGATGATTATCCAACGCAGGACAAGAGTACGGAGTCAGAGTCCATAAGTGTCAGAGGCATGGACTCATGCTTGCAAATTGCAAAACCTTTTGCTCATTCACTCTTAACCAAAAACCACAGAGTCTATTTAAGTTTTAAAGATTTATTAAAAGTAAACATATTTATTAAAATCAAGCTTGTCATAAAACATAAATGGTTGATTAAAAATGGAAAAGTGCTTAGTGATTTATTTAACACATTTATTGTGGGCGAGCCGAGCCCTCACCTGGTTGGAACTTTAATTTTTCTTTTTGGTGCTGAATCATTGGTCACTCCATCCTAGTGTTGATGATTTGTTCTTAGAAGTGAAGCTTCTGTCTGTTATGAGAAAAATGGTGCGTGTTAAAAAGCAAGAATTCATCAGTTGTGCCAAAAAGTGCAGCAAGACAACACCCTTCCCTGGAAAAAGGGACATTTTTACTTTAGAGTAGACAGTCACAAATTATTAGATTGGTTTCTGTATTCACATTTCTTCATTCCTAGACAAAATATTAGTGAGTGGTGTATGTCTATGACATCTAACATTCTTAAAGGTACTTTGTAGATGGAACATCTGGTGCTGGGCCCAGCGCGGAGGTAGAGGAGGAGACTTCTGGGGAGGAGGCGATGCAAGTGCCGGACGAAACTGCTGTGCGGGTTGCCACGGTAGTGGCGGGCAGTGGTAAGCTCTTATATTCCTTACTTATTGAGATTGCAGACTGCATAGTGTGCTCCCAGTGAGAAAATGTAAGGTTTGTCCAGATGAGAGACATGAAGAAGAATGATTGACATATAGTTTGAATGGGTGGATGCCTGGATCATGGTACTATCTGACTCTTAGATAGCATATGTGTATCTAGAGAGAGGAGAGGGTCACTGGATGAACTAAGTGTTACTTTGAAGAGCATGTAACACCGCACCCGCACGTCCGTCTCAGTGTAGGAAACGCAAGGAAAAGAAGTTGTCATTTTGTCCGAATACTACCATGAATAGTAGCAGTAGTTTGTATTGCAAGCACAGCATATATCCGGCTATTACGATGGCCACTCACTACCTCTGTTAATAAGTTTAGTAGAACTTGGTCATTCATGTGTGGATGTATCACTGTTCACTCAATAAAAAGCAAAGCACCTAAAGTCATCCTATATGTAAGCAAATACATACCATGTGCAGTGATAGATAATCAGAATATTTATCTTCTTCATTTTCCTTTTCTAGTATTCATTGGCACTTTAGGGTGAAAGTTAAATTAATTAAGCAGTAGCCATTGTAACAGAGTATTTTCAGTGCCACCCGTAATAGAAAAGTAAGAGCATCACCACCTGCATGTACTGGACTGGTACAGTAACGCAAGTCTGTCTCACTCATCATGGCGGGAGTCTGTTTTTCTCGGGTGCAAGTTGACTGTGCTGGCATTATGCCGGCTTGCAGACGGTAACATACCAATTTTGCTAAACAAGAGATAAGAAGAAGAATAAGACTGGTGTACTGTCATAGTCGACTCTAATGGAGTGAGTCCATAGTGCTCTTAGAATTGATTCCTTAAACTCCCACTAATGTTAGAGCAAGGATGAAGAAGTGGGAGGTTAGATAGAAACTGGCCACAATAGTTATGTACTGCGCTTGCAAGTTGCTAGTTCTACTGTGACACAACTTTCTGCTGAATCATTTTGTGTTAATCTTAAAGAGCATTGGTTACAGACTATGTCTTTCTTTCTTCAGATAGATGCTCCTTCCAAACCAACATGGAAGGAGCTGGCTAAAAGGGCCCGGCAACGGAGGCTGGAGGCCACTGTCGCTGAATATCGGCGGCTGGTGGCCCAGGAGGAGGAGGACACGCAGAGTACGTCGGCAACATCCACGGCGACACCTGCATACTCCTCCGCGCTCCCTGGGTCAGCCAGTCAGTGCAGCAGGTCTCCAGCGGTACGGAGCCGGGGTACAGCAGCCACCTGCCACCGCCGAGCAGCAAAGAAATCAGCTGCCTCCCACAGCAGTTGCAAAAAAAGGATGCACCACATTTCCCTCAGGGTGTCCTACCTCAAGCAGGAGCTCCTCAACACAAAAACCCTGCTCGACCCTCCGCAAGGAGCATGCCGACCTGGCCCGAAAAGTCAACAGCAGCCAGCAGTAGGAGGAGACTGTCCCTTGCCCCTTTTTTAAAGACTTCTGGGGGGTGGGAATTAAGAGTTGGGTTTTTTACTTTTTTGGACTTAGTTTTCACGGACATTCGTTGGGGTTCGGGAGGGGGGGTGGGTTGGGTCTTGCAGGAGATTCTTTATGTTAGGGATACATAAATATACTTTAAACTTTATCTTAGCATACGTGTTTTTTACTGCTTTTGAGGCTGGTGGGTGGGGGTTTAACAGTCCTGAAACTTAAGTGGCATCTTGATTCAAGTTGTGTAAGTACTAATGGCCCAAATGTTTTCAAAAGTAAGTGCCTCTCACAGAGTAAGTGAATTCAATAGTCCTAGGACCGTCAGTCTCTCGTCTCTCCTAATACTACCTCCCCCCCAAACGCTTATCTTACCTGTAATTTGTGTTTGGAAATAGGGCTAGGCACAGGCGTGGCTGCACACAAAATGGCGATTAAGGTTGGCAATCTAGGCGGATGAAATGTCATCATTGCGGTGGTACTTGTGGTGTTACACAGTGGCAGTTGCAGCATCTGAAAAAAAAGAAAATGAAACCTTGTTTGTTCCTACCGTAGCATTAGAACGGTACGATAGAGAATATAGCAGGTGACAGTACACTAGGACAGTGCCACAATGTAGCCCAACAAATGGTAAAGTATTGAAAGTATAACTAGTACTTGCATTGAATTTCTTTGACATTGGCTACTACTACAAGAAGTAGTACTGAAGGTGAAGGACACAGCAGCGTGATAATTTGCCACATCTAGGAGGAGGATATTCTTGATGACCAATCAAGTTGATGGCGCACATGAAAATCTGCTTTCATTTGCCAATAGTGACTCAGTGTCAAGCTGAGTAAGAATATATCCTTGGATTCCTTCACCAGCCTGTTGCTATGACCTTATCCTCCCCAGCAAGGGTGTGGAATTATTGCTATCATTTAGTCACACATCAATCAAAACCACGCAGCCCGGGGGAAGAGGGTTAGGGTTTGGTAAATGAATGGGAATGGGGTTTTTTGGGAAAGTTTTGTTGAGAGAAGAAAAAAAAAGCACAGCATGGACAAACAATAATTGAAGATAAACAAATCTTTGGGTACAAAGCTAACCATAAATCTTTTAAGTGACATGAAGGAAGTGCATGCACTACTGCATGCATGGTTACTGAAAAGTAAGTAGTACTTTCGACAACTGTGAATGAAAGAATGCGACAGTACAGGGCTGCAGTAATAATTATGCGTTTTCACTTGCCTATCTCTGCAATCAGAGAAACACTTCTTACATTAGAGTAGGTTTAAAAAATAGCAGAAGTAAAACCTATAGAATGGCTGTAGGGATGAATTTAGAAGCAGAGATCAAAGAAATGCAGAGTCACACTCATAGAAGTTCACAGCAATAACATTACTTAAAAGATAATTAGAAAAGAATGGATATTGTATCTGTATGTTGTTGTAGTTGTCCTGTTGAATTTGGCATGCATCCAACCATTCCTCTTATTAGCGGGACTCCTCCATTCCATCTGACACTCCGTCCATCAATGTTGGTGACCACAAGAAGACACCCTGTCCACTGCCTGCCTGGCGGATGCTGAATTGCGGCTTGCTAATGTGAAGCCTGACTTCATCCTTTTTTTCCCATTGCACAGGCTGAAAACCGGCCTGTAATTATTGATGGAAAAACAGGAAGTGATATTAGAACACCACTGACAAATAAATATAAGGTATGTACGCTGTGTGGTGCAAAAAGTCACACTTTGAGTTTCCTAATAGAGAGTACAATATTTTTGAAAGTGCGTACTCTGTTGGAGTCTCCTTTTGAAGGATAAATAAGTATGGGCAAATTAATTTAGCGGATCTTTCCCCTCAAGCTAGGTGTACTGTAAACTGTGTTTTAGAACAAAATTAGACCTTCCCAGCAGTGCTCCCAGACCCTTACTAAACCCAGTCTCAAAAATGTAGAAGACCCCCAATCAGATCTCCAAAAGCGAGGCCTAGTAGAAAATGGTGACATACTTTGAAAGTAAAGTAGGCCCAAATCCCCCCTTACCCACCATGGATTGTATTCAAACCACTTGCAAGCAAGCAAAAGTATCCATACCCAGCATCGCTCCAAGACTCGCAAACCCCCCCACAACCAGCCCCCCACCCAAACACATGCAATACAATACTGCTAACCCTAACAAGCCCTAAGTTAAGAATAGTGGCAAACTCTTTCTTCAGCTAGGCCAAATCCCCCCTTTCCCACCATGGATTTTCTTCAAACCACTTGCAACCAAAATTACACATTTCCACAAGTGCTCTAAGTCCCCAGAACTCAGTTGCAAAAATCTAGAACACCCCGATACACATGCAATCCTGCTGCTAGTGCTAACCCTAACGAGCCCTAAGTTAACGTGCCAAAACGCTTTTCAGCATGGATTTTCTCCAAACCACTTTTATCCGGTATTAGACCTTCCCAGCAATGCCCCAAGACCTGCCAACCCACCCACAAAAAAGCAGAACACCCCCATACAGGCAAAAAGCAAAAAAGGAAAATCTCATACTTAGAATATTTTCGGCCTTCTTTCAATTCTGTCCAAATGCGCTGTGCAGCTAGGCCCTAACTCCCCTTTTCCACCATGGATTTCCTGAAACACAAATGCAATCAACATTAGACTGTACCAGCAGTGCTCCCAGACCCCAAAACCCACCCACAACAACCTAAAAGCCCACCAAACAGCACCCCAAAGACAGGCAAGTGATCAAAAGCGCAAAATCTTTTTCTGCTCCGATTTTCTCCAAACCACTTTTATCCGGTATTAGACCTTCCCAGCAATGGCCCCAGACCCGTCAACCCAGGCGGAAACTAGTAGAAGACCCCCAAACAGCCAAAAAGCAAAACTACAAAAATGGGGACTTTGACATTTTCAGGCAAATTTCCAAAATCACTCCCCGCGCGGTCTGCAGCTAGGCCCTAACTCCCCTTTGCCAACATGGATTTGCTTCAAACCTCTTACAATCAAAAGTATCCATACCCAGCAGTGCTCCCAGACCCCAAAACCCACCCACAAACACCCTGAACCCCCCCAAACAGCACCTCAAAGACAAGCAAGTCAGCAAAAACGCAAATAGATTTTCAACTCCGATTTTGTCCAAACCTCTTTGATCCGGTATTAGACATTCCCAGCAATGTCCCCAGACCCCTGCAGCCACCCGCAAAAAAGCAGAACACCCCCAAACTGGCAAAAAGCAAAAATAAGCCTACTACCTGGAATTCAGTCCAAATAGGCTGTGCAGCTAGGCCCTAACTCCCCTTTTCCACCATGCATTTCCTGAAAAACAAATGCAATCAACATTAGACTGTGCCAGCAGTGCTCCCAGACCCCAAAACCCACCCAAAACAACCTAAAAGCCCTCCAAACAGCACCCCAAAGACAGCCAAATGATCAAAAGCGCAAAATCTTTTTCTGCTCCGATTTTCTCCAAACCACTTTTATCCGGTATTAGACCTTCCCAGCAATGGCCCCAGACCCGTCAACTCACCCGCAAAGAAGTAGAACACCCCCACAAGTGCAGAGTCTTTCTTCATTGGGCGTAATCCAGCCATCTGCTTTGAAGGAAATAGGAGTCTGGAGGAGGAGGATAGAGGAGCATGTTCTTGTGAACTTGTGAACCTGGGGAATGCAGACTGCAGCACCTTCAAATCAATAGGCAAACAAGTGAAGACAGTTCTGCTGATGGGCTTGTTTTTGTGATTAGGTGATTAAAGTTTTTTTATATACATTTTGCAAAACAAAGAAAGACAGACACACAGGAATAAAAGTGAATAAGTACGAAAAAGAAAGTTAGTGATTCATTGACTCATTTTCAGGGCTCGGTGTCAGGGAAGAAGAGCTCGTCCTCATACTCTGCGAATTCAGGCAGGAGTTGGTCACCTAACAGAGAAGAACTTCCCTCATCTAAGTTGGTGTTGGTGTCCTCCTCGTCTTCTCCTGCGTGTATTATCGTATTTTGTAATCTGGTGGTATGAGGTGCTGATTCATCTTGATCATTGTTAACCTCTCCACATTTTTGGGCAAGAGGCGGGTCCTTTTGCAAGTTACAATGCCACCAGCAGCACTGAAAAAACGTTCAGAAGACACGCTTGCAAGTGGGCAAGACAAGTAATTTATAGCCAGGTTGGTGATCTCTGGCCACAATTCTCTTTTCCCATGCCAATACGCCAATGGGTCATCATGAACATAGACCTCTGTTGAGTCATTCAGATAGTCCTGCACCATCGACTCAAGGTTCCACTGTTCCTCCACTTTGCTTACTTTTTGCTGGGACCTTTTGAGAAGCAAACCCAAGCTGAGTTAGCCAATCCTCTTCTTCACACAATGTTACTGTTGTGTCTGGTGCCGATGATTCGGTTGCTGGTGTTTTTAACGGCTGGGAGGGAAAATCACTCACTTCTGCCACAGCCACAGATGCAGAAGTGGATTCTTTTGACTCCGGATGGCCTGCTGATGCTGATGTACTGCCTTTTCCTTCAATTTCCTGCCGTTCTTTTTCAAACCTCATGGCTGCCACAGCTAGCCAATGTTTGTACTTTGTAACTACTGCGTCATCAAAAGGAAAGAATACGCTGCCTGCCAGTGCCTTTTTGTACCGTGGATCCAGAATAGTAGCACAAATGTAATGCTATTCTGTGTGGATCTTTTGAAGACGTTCATCGCAAAGTAGGCGCTCTAATAACTTCTCCGCCAACTCAAATGCTTGTTCCTTTTCTTCAGCATTTTGAAACGTAGAACACACCGCCTTCAGTTGGTGCTCTAGCATGCGCAACAATGGGATAGCTTTTCCCAAATTACAGTCCTCCCTGATGACTGCACGTGTGAAGACCTCAAAAGGACGAATCATGTCTGTCAGGCTTTTAACTAGCTGCCATTGCTCCACCTGTATCCTCAGGTCAATCATAGGTGTACCCAGTGTAAAGAAATACTGATCGACTACCGCATACTGCTCATACAGACGCTCAAGCATGTAGAAGCTTGAGTTCCAACGTGTTGCCACCTCCTGGATGAGTGCTTTCACTGGCAGTTTACGTTCATGTTGCAGGCACCTCATCTGCTTCCGGGACTTAAAAGAATGGTTGAAATGTGTGCACATTCTTCGGCAGGTGGTCAGTAACTCGCACACTGGACTTTCTTCACTCAAGAATTTTTTAACAACCAGGTTTACACAGTGCGCCAAACCCGGCACTCTGAAATAGTTACCCATATCCATGGCCTTAACTATATTGGCGCCATTATCCGTGGAAACATAACCAATCATGCAATTTCTTGGGGACAGCCATTGTAACACCTTTGTGTTAAACGCATGCAAAATGTTTTCTCCTGTATGACTTTTCTCCATGCCAAACATGGCTAGTGTTGCATGTTTCCGAGCAGCTTTAAAAACATTGTACGGGTCAACACCTGCTCTTAGCTTTGCTTAAACCCCTGAAAAAGTGACCCAGTGTGCAGTGATGCACATGTAATCAACGGCTTGGCAACTGGTCCACATGTCTTTTGTCAGATGTATAGTCTGAACAGCACTCTTCTGCAAAGCTGCCCCAATCACCTCCAACACATCTTCATGTAGTGCTGGGACCGCAACTCTGGCAAAATAGAACCGGCTAGGAACCTTCCATTTAGGGCAGAGCGTTGCCACTAATTCAAGAAAACCAACCCCTTCCACAAAAGAAAAAGAGAGAAGGTCCAGCGCTAGCATTTTAGCCAGCTTAGTGTTATACAGACGCGTCATTGGGTGGTTGCGTTCAAATGGCGCATCTCAAAACAACATGCTTCTAATGGTGGGCTGGACCATTTTACGGGATGATGATGATGACTTCTTCGACCCAGTTACGCTCGGTGATGATGAACTTTTTCGTATTGGTGTCTCACTCTCTCCCACACTCTTAGTGTGGCTCATATATCTTGCAGGGGGTGGGCTGCTGACAGGGGTACTGGGTGTAAGTGAAGAAATGTTTAATGCTTCTTCCTCCTCTTCATTATCAGATGAAACATCAACGGATACAGTTTGTTGACTTGGAATTCGGGCTTCCTTGACCTCAGGTGCGCATGCCATTTGACAGTGTGCTGTCTCTCAGGATGACCTCTCTGGCCTCCGGTACCATAGTTGGTACCAAGCTTACCACGACAAACTCCAAGCTTACAAATGGTAAAAATGGCTATGTTTTCCCTTGTTGGGCTAACACTAAAGAAGTCCCAAACTGCGGACTTCAAATGTCTGTGGGGGGGGTGGAGGAGGCGATACTGGTAATGCTAATGCCAGATGAAGTGGAGGATGTGTGTTGACGAACTCACTATGTTGTGCACTTGCAGCACCACTAATTGAGGAAATGGAGGTCGAGGTGGATGGAGGTCCCTTCTGGCGAGAAAATATGGAAGCGGTAGGTGGTGGTGTACTAGTTAACTGCATTGGTGGTGGTCCCATTGCCTCGTTGACAACATCACGCTCACCAGCATTTCGTGCTATGGTAAAAATGTCTGTTTGCTACATGCCCGCTGGGGCTGCAGTGACGTTTATGATGACTGCGTCGTCGTCGTGAGAGTCTTCATCAGCAGTAGTAAACGCCACTTCTTGTTCAGCGTCATCATCACACTCCATAAGTACGAGAGTTTCGGGGACCTTCCTTTTACGCTTAGCTACCTTTGTCAGATAATGGTGTGCCTCACTCTCAGACGGCAGTGGTGGTTCCCAATTTGGATCCATATCATCAGAAGGAAGGGGGCTTGAAGAAGATGTAGACACCATCCTTGATCTTTTCCTTGCTAGGGATCTGGAAGACAATGAATGATCAGGAGGAGTGGCTTCCTCAAATGATACCTCGGCTTGAATGTCGATTTCCTGATGTGCCCCTACTTCGGGAGGAACAACTATTGTGGGCACTTGTGCCGCTCTATGCACCTCTGCTTGCGCATCTCCTTGTGCTGCCTTTCCTTCCACATGTACTTGGGCTTGTACTTGCACATGTAGTTGTTGTTGCGGCTGTGGTTGTTGAACACTCGTCAGATGAGTTACAACAACCTGTGTTTATTTGAGGGATGCTGCTACTTTCTTGCGATGAGCCTACATCACTGGTCGATGGTGATTGAACAACTATACTGGCAGCCTCTAAAACACTCAAGGGCTTGGACTTAAGTTGGCGTGGTGGTGGCGGCACTGAGGACAATGAAGGGGGGGTGCTGCTCCCATCTTGGTCCCCAGCAGACCCCGCTGCTGCTGCAGGCGTACTTATTTTTTCCCCAAAAATGTGGCGGTCGGCACACCAGTCTCCTTGGTAAGTGGCGCCACTTGCTTCTTCTGCTCCTTACTGGCAACTTTCTTGCTAGAGGATCTACGGGGAACTTTTTTTGGGGCCATCTTCTTCAGATGTCAGAACAGCAGGCCGCAGTTGCACAAGTTGCAGAGTTGTCTGTGGCCACACGTGAGGTTGTGCTGCACACACCGCAGCAGGACTAGTTCCTGGCACTGATGATAAGGAACGATGAGGCTGATGATTCGTCTTTCTGCACCTAAAAGCAAACGTAGCCAGAGGAACATCAGTTAAATAAATGTTGCATATGTAGCGCTTCAATTAATAGTTTGCAAGTAAGCATTTTATTATACCCACCCCGCAAAATAGAAAGACCAATAAAATGCACCACTGACAGAGTACCCCTGGGCATAATGGACGAAAGCATGGCAGACTGGGTGCAGGCATATGGCACAACAAAGCACACTGCCGGGCTTCAAAATGGCCCCTAGACCCCCACCACATGGCCAGGCCCTACCTGTAGCAGTCCTCAAAAGTGCCCCCACCCACATGGACAGGCCCCATCACCATCCCCAAAAATCGAAAAACACATAAAAATCACCACAATCCAATGCCATCCATGCCCTCAATCATGTTCAAATTCAAGACACCCCACAGAAAGACTAGGCCCATGCACCACAGAGTACCCCTGGGCAAAAGGCCCCAACAACAGCCTAAAAATCGAAAAACACACAAAAATCACCACAATCCACTGCCATCCATGCCTCAATCATGTTCAAATTCAAGACACCGCACAGACTAGGCCCATGCACCACAGAGCACCCCTGGGCATAATGGATGAAAGCATGGCAGAGTGGGTGCAGGCCTATGGCACAACAAAGCACACTGCCTGGCTTCAAAATGGCCCCTAGACCCCCACCACATGGTCAGGCCCTGCCTGCACCAGTCCTCAAAATGGCCCCCACCCACATGGACAGTCCCCATCAACACCCCAAAAAACTCGAAAAAACACACAAAAATCACCACAATCCAATGCCATCCATGCCCTCAATCATGTTCATATTCAAGACACCCCACAGAAAGACGGCCCATGCACCACAGAGTACCCCTGGGCAAAAGGCCCCATCAACACCCCAAAAAATCTAAAAACACACAAAAATCATCACAATCCAATGCCATCCATGCCCTCCATGATGTTTACATTAAAGAGACCCCACAGAAAGACTCAGTCCATGCACCACTGAGTACCCCTGGGCAAAAGGCCTCAACAACAGCCCAAACATCGAAAAATACACAAAAATCACCACAATCCAATGCCCTCAATCATGTTCAAATTCAAGACACCCCACAGAAAGTCTAGGCCCATGCACCACAGAGTACCCCTGGGCAAAAGGCCCCAACAACAGCCAAAAAATCGAAAAACACACAAAAATCACCACAATCCAATGCCATCCATGTGCTCCATGCTATTTACATTAAAGAGGGACCACAGCAGAAAGACTCAGTCCATGCACCACTGAGTACCCCTGGGCAAAAGGCCCCAACAACAGCCCAAAAATCGAAAATTGTAGTTGCAGCAACTGTAATGCCCCAAACAAACTTACTTGTGAAATTTCTAATCCAAAAGTGATCCAAAGAAAGTCAAAAAGGCCTCAAATCCAAATATCCAGCAGCATCCACAAAAAGTAATCCTTCCAGGTCAAGATCCAAATCAAAGTGACCAGCACATGAAGAAAGCACTGGGAGGAGCCTGCTGGACAGGAACAGGAAGTTGGAGACTGTGAGGCACTTCCTTCCTCCCACCCCCTTCCCCCAAAATGGACTCCTTGCAAAAAAAGTGCAGGAAAATGTCAACCTGAGGAGTTATTCTGATAAAAATCATCATTTTCAGAAGGTTTATGCTGCTTGCTGGTGGATTTCTTGTACAGAATTGCAAATTTTGCAATTTCGCGAGTGCGAGATTGTTGCTGTCCGCCGCATCTACCTGTTCGCAATTGCAAACTCCAGTGATGCATGATCACGGAGTACTCGCATTGACAAACTTTCGCTATGCAAGGTGGCAAGCCGCGATGACGTAATCGCGGTCGCCAAACTCCTGCGGGTTCCAAAATGGCGCAGCAGAGGCAAAACATGGAGAAAGACAACTCTGCAACCGCTGAATGACGGTAAGTGAACGCCGCGCGCCGCAATATTGTATCACCAAGCAAAAAAATCCGCTGCGCGTGAATTTGCTAATTTTTGGCAAATTCGCGAGAGTTCGCGGATTGCGAATTTGCCGAAAATCCGCAAATTCCGCGAGCGAAACGGATTTTACGCCCATGCTTAGTCCTAACCATACTATGAGTACTATCGCTATACTACATGTGCATATTCTACAGCCATTTCTAACCAAGGAGACTTAACCCCTCTTTGTAGCTTTTATACAGTCTTTTACCCTGTGAAATTTTCAAGTAGGTCTCACTTCTCCGTCAGTCTGATCAGCAATCAATTTGTCATCACTTTCATCACTTATTTCTAAGTTTTCAAAATCTTCAAGAACGATGTAAGTCCATTCAGGGCCTTTGAATTTCAGCCTTTTCAGTCATGGACTTCTCCTTCTTGGTTGTATTACAGATTGTTCAGCTTGACTAGTTATTTCATTAACTTGTTCTGGTTCCTCATTTATTGTCTTTAGACGAAGTCTCAGTCTTTTGACAAACCTAGGCCACTTGTCTCCTTTTCTGAGTCTTTTAGCTGGCACTGTGCTCTGGCCTTCTTCCCATGATCTTTTATTTTCATTCAGTTATGGCACATCTATTTCAATACTGTCTTCTGTATCCCTCTCTATCTGACTAGGTCCAATTTCCGTTTCTTCTGCCTGGTTACTAATCTGGCCTTGTTAAGGTATCTGCTGAATTTGACTTTGATTTATTTCACCTTCTTCCTGAACACATCTACTCCTATCTGGTCCTGCTCAAGCTCTTCGAACTCTTGATTTTCTTCTGCTCGAGCTTCCCTTTTACCTATCTGTCCCTCCTCAGACTCTGGAGCTGTGACAGGTATTTGGTATTTGATTTTCCCTTCTCTGGTCATCCTCAAGATTACCATTGGCTTGGATCTCTGTAATCTGAGTACGTTCTTCTAGACCTATCTCGTCCTCACTATCACTCTGACTGTCAAAATAGGTTTGACTTCTGGTTTTCACGTATTCTGCAGGTATCTTAACTACTGGAATCCAATCATCTTGACTGGTGCTTGGTTGTTCCTCTTCAGCTACTCCAGGATCGATATCTTGAGACCCCTCAGCTGCACAACCTTCAGGTTCAGTTTCATCAGGTTGAGTCACTCTTTTTGTATGACTGGCATGGATCCAGTGTGGAGCTCCTTCGTACTTTACAGCTGTGGTGGTAACCAAAATCACTTGACGTGGTTTTCCCCACCTGGGTGCAAGGCAAGATTTTCGAGTATGTTTCTATAGCACTACCCAGTCAACTAGGTACAGGTCATGTATCTTTGAGTTGCTTGTCTGGCGACAGCGTCTTCCCCAACCTGGTGAGAGATAGAACGCGCTTGGTCAGCCAGTTCTTTGCAGTACTCCAGTACTAAATCTTCAGATATATTTATCAGCTTGTGTCCTGGCACCCATGCTTGCCTCATTGCTCTTCCCATCAGTATTTCATGAGGACTCAAGCCTGTGTTCTGATCTGGAATACTTCTGAGTCCCATCAGAACAAGAGGTAAAGCACCTGGCCACTCTAATCGGGTAGACTCATACATCTTTCCCAATCTTGACTTGATTGTGCCATTCAGTTGTTCTACCACTCCAGAAGCCTCTGGGCGGTATGCACAGTGCAGCTTTTGTTTAACATTGAATGCTTCACAGATTAGACTAACTATTTCACTATTAAAGTGTTTTCCTTGGTCTTGATCAATTGTTACTGGAAAACCGAACCTTGGGATAAGTTCTCTGAGTAGAAGTTTGGCTACAGTGATACTATCATTCCTACGTGTGGGATAAGCCTCCACCCATTTTGAAAACAAGCAGACAATGACAAGAATGTATTTTAGTCCTTGACAAGGGGGCAACTGAATGAAATCAATCTGTAATCGTATGAAGGGACCCTCTGCTTCCCAACCTTTCCTGGTAACACTACAGTTTTTTTTTCCAGGATTCATCTGTTGACAAATTAAACATCTTTGGCAAAGTGCTTCTGCTATGTTCCTGAATTTTGCATTGAACCAACTCTATCTGAACAACCTAATCATGCCATCTCTTCCCAAGTGGCTATCTCTGTGAAACATCCTAGCCATAGGAGCAAGCAAACAGTCTGGTAACACAGGCCTACCATCAAGGTAAACGATGACACCATCTTCAACCCTTCTCTGACAACCTATCTTTCTCCACTCTTCCCTTTCTTTTGGTTCTGCTTCATTTTGCAAATCTCTCACTTCTTCCCACGTTCTCACACCTTTAAGCAATATAAGTTGGCAGCTATTTCCGCCTACTTCAATTTTCTTGTTTACAGCCATTCTGAATTTGGCACAATGTTGGGCTAACTGGTCAGCATATCGGTTACCAGTTGTCACTTTGTCATTTCCAGATTTGTGAGCAGCACAATCGAATCACTCCAGGCAAATCTTTTACATAATGGCCATTTTTGATTGGAGTACCTGAAGAAGTCAGAAACTACCTTTGCATCCATAATTGGCCATAGTCTTGCAGAACCCCGTACCCATACTGGCTATCAGTGTA
Source organism: Lissotriton vulgaris (assembly GCF_964263255.1). Taxonomy (NCBI): domain Eukaryota; kingdom Metazoa; phylum Chordata; class Amphibia; order Caudata; family Salamandridae; genus Lissotriton; species Lissotriton vulgaris. The sequence goes on along the minus strand of NC_141693.1, from coordinate 1,652,078,519 downwards.
TATGGTTACTTTCCAATTTTTCCCAAATTTGAAGTCTGGCTACTTATGCAGACTTAACTCCAGGTAAATAGGATGCTTCAATTGGACCCCCCAACGTACACAGCGCGTAGGCAGCACTCAAACCTCCTTCATCATGTCTCATACATGAGCCATCTACAAATAGCTCATATTCAGATTCAATTAACGGCTCTTCTCTTATGTCCGGACATGGTTTTGGTACTGTATTCAGTCAAGTCGATACAATCATGTTCAACTTCTCCCTTTACTTCTGCAAAGTGTGAATTAGGTAGCAGGGTTGCTGGGTTCAGAATATTACACCTTGCAATGGTTACTTTCCCTGCACCTACAAGGATTCTCTCATACTTAGTCAGCCGACTAGGTGTGAGATACTGGGTCTTGGTTCTGGTTAACAGGATCACCACTGCATGTGGAACATACACTGTTACTGGATGTCCAATGACAATAGACTCACTTTGTTCGAGACTCATGCAAGTTGCAGCTACTGCTTTTAGACATCCAGGCAATGCAGATGCCACTGGATCTAGTGTGAAGGAAAAATATGCCACAGGACGTCTCATTAGACCCTGAGTTTTGGTCAAAACTGAAAGTGCACAATTATCTTTAAGTCTGGCGTTTCCTCCTCGATAGATCTTGTTGCTCCATTGGCTCCTTTTGCCTCCTTAAGGTCTAGACCATCTGCGCCCTGGTTCTCCCCGACATTACGGTAGGAAAGGAGTTGATGTAAAAGATTAGAACGTAAATGGAGATTGACATATGATCTCTTCGCAAAAGCTACCTATAAAGCTGCATTAAAGAACTTTCATAAATTAAGGAGAACTACTATGAAAGATTTCTTTGCAGAAAAATTTAAGAGCGCTGAAAATTCAGCAAAAACCTTGTTTAACATCATCAAGGAATTCTCCACTCCCCCAGTCCTGGCCACATCTATTCCCCCCAGCCAAGCCCTCTACAAGGGTCTCTCCAATTTCTTCCACGATAAGATTAAGAACATCTCTTCTTCCTTTAGTCAGGAGAGGGCTTCGCTCCATCTCGATCCCAAAGCCATGCAGGAGGAGACTTTTGTGTCATTTAGGAAGCTAACTTTGGAGTCTGCCTTGACCCTGTTTAACCGATGTAAATCGGGATCTCCTCTTGATCCAGCTCCAGGAAAGATCTTAAGTGAACTGGCCCCTTTGGTGATTAGCCCACTTCTTGCCATCTGGAACACCTCACTTCTTACAGGCCAATTTCGCTCGGCATCAACTCCTTTATTTGGACTTTTTTTCCTGACCATTCATGTTTTCTAAATCTTTGTCAGAAAATTCAACTCGATATGGTTTTTGTAAGACTTTTGATTTGCCAATGCCAATTCCCACATTAGCTGCCATGTCCGTTAGTTTTTCATGAAACACTTTGTCTTTCTAGTAATGCCTTTTACATATAAACAGTAACTCATCTTTACTGAATGTATTTTATCTGTCCAATCCCACATTTCCAGCCACCATTTCCTCTAATTCGACTCTTAATCTAAATATATCCAATACCTTTGGCTGTGACTTTGGTGTCTCTATTTCTCGTGTCCATCTCTCTGTTTCTTCTGGGGTTACTACTGTGGCACTTCTTGAACCTGAGGATGTCTTTATCTGTACTTTTCTAGAACTCATAGAAGTGGTTTTTCTGACCGAGTCACCCACAGGTTCTCTTATGGGCAAATCCATCAGGCAAATCACTGACTCACATTCACTTGCTTGATCATCAACTATTAAGGGTTCTTTTCCTGGCTGAACTACAGGTGTAGTGAGAACGGGGGTTTTAGGACTAGCTAGCTTGTCTCCGTACAAAGGTACAACTGGGCCAATAGTTACCGGAATTGTCAGGGCTTCAGGATTTGTATTTAATTGGGAAATTTTCTGAATCATATTACTTCTTTGTTTATTTAATGCTTCTCTTTCCCTGTCTTGCAGTACTTTTTCTATTGAAGTCTCATGTACCACTTGCGGAATTAGAGGTGGTTTCAGAAACGGAGCATTTTGGATTAACTGTACTTGGTTCTTCATTATAAGGTACTGGATTTTTCAATAACAAATCCTCTAAATAATCATCCTCTGCCTCAGCACTAGTCATTACATGTTTTGTTTTCTCATTCTTTCTACTTCCAGTAGGCTCTTCCAAAGTTAATACAGGATATAGTCCTTCCACTAACACGGACTGTCTCCATTGTTTCATTAATTTATCTCTTGTGTCTTTTGGAAATTGGGGATAAAACCTACTCCAATTACCATTACATCTGGGTCTATCTTGCTCAAAAGCCTCAGTTTTCCATTCCTCGAATGCCTCATACTGTGTTAATCTAGGTCTGGGATCTAATTCATTCATGCGAGTTCTCAGATTGTGCAAAACTCTGCCATTAAATGTAGCATTTTCTGGGAATGCTAAAACACAATCATCTTTTGTGTACTCCATCCAATTGTCTAACCACACACAAGTGTGATAGCCCCTTTCTACCATCATGTATGATGCGGGCGTATTCAGGGGTGGAATATTAATTCCTTCTCTTGTTTTACTTACTTTATCTTACTTGAAATAATTCTTAATTCTTTTAATGAATGACATTTTTCTCTTTCCTCCGTACATATTAAAGGGTCTTCCTCTTATATGCTGTTCTTGTGCAAACCCTAAATATCTCATAACCGGTCTATTTCTGACAAGTGGACCTATATGCTACATATACTTTTTACGCAAGTCTTCTAAATATTCTCAATTTGTTTACAAATTATTTCCAATACCAGCGCGTCTTTTATTTTTCAGCGACCAATCAAAATTTAGATTTCAAATAAATGCAACCAATAGTTGTGCGGTTTTTCTTGTGAGACTAGTTCCCACACTCCTGTACTTACCCCTCCTTTACAATTTTTTACCTCAGCTACACGCCCGCTGTCTCAACCAATACCAGCGCAGCTCTGAGTGACGTCAGCGCAGCTCCGCGATTGACTCCCTCCTTTGCAAGGTAATACGAAAACTTAATTTCTTTCACTTTTAATGCAGATTTTTATTATTCACAACGTAGAAACATTCGCCACTGTACCTGAGTGACTAATTCAAAACAAAGATAATTCTTCACTCACTACGAGTAAATCCCTTCCGCTTACTCTTCATATACTACGAGCAGATCCCTTCTGTCTACTCTTCACACAAGCATTAGAGAACCTACTACTCCTTCAGACTTATCCACTCTGGGATATACTAAGGCCAAAGTTTCACCAGCAAACCCCATTGCTATCAATCAAGCTCAGACAAACCTGCTACTCCTTCCGTGTGACCCTTTCTAGGTGACATCACACCAAAAGTTTTCCTTTGTTGCCTCCGTTACATATTCTCGTGTTGCTTTCAGAAATTTCCCCAACGCAATTGTAGTATCCAAAGAAGACATTTCTGTGAGGAGGTCAATAGCATCAGCCCGTGAGGACACCTCATTTAAAAAAAAAAAATTGGACGTAATTTTTTTTCCGAATTGCTAAAATACACGTACAATCACACAATATATGTAAAATATCATTTCTTACACCTAGACCACATTTGCTAATTTCATCCGGATGGATCAGGACCACTCTTATTTTTCTTTCAATCTTCCATGGATTTAGTCCCACCCGAATCTTCAAAATTTCATGTCTTAGCCATCTACTAGGCAGTAAATCCAGGTATGGGAACCGGACCTTCTTTTCCCAATCATTTTTTACCCAATTCACTGATTTTTTTAGCCTCAGATAGTCCATATCTTTTGATCTAGAGTATTCAAGCCCTTGGTCTCTAAGCATCTTTTTCGTGCACACTATATTCAACAGTGGTGGGGAAAGTCTCAATTTCAAGTTCGCAGCTACCGTCTGGAGGGTTTTCTTCACATCTCGCGCCCAGCGTAAGCTGCTTACTCGAATTTCCTCTCTACACCAAATTGAAACCTTCTCATCACCACCAGGCTCCAGTCGGTTCCAAAATCTTATTAGAGACAATTGGGACTTTACTTCCCATGATGTTAAACCCACCTCCATTCTAATTGCTTGAATCATGGAGCTATTTGGTAAGGACAACAACATTTACACAATTTTTCCTTCTTCCCGGTCCCACCCTTTTTTACCGCTCAGAAAAAGCACCTCTGCTCCATAAAGCACTTGTGGGGGGATCATAGCTTCAAAAGCCTTCAAAAGCGGTCTGTGTGACATATCGCCATAATCTTTGTTAAATTTTTTCAGCCCACAGACAGACGAGTAGGCCTTTGCCTTCTGTGCCTCCAAGTGGGTATTCCACTTTAATGCGCCATTAAACCAGAGGCCTAAATATTTATATTCATTTACTATGTCTAGTTTATCCTGTCCTAAAAACCAATTAAAATTGTTTACCCTCTTTCCAAAACATAGGATCTTTGTTTTTTCCATATTCACTGTTAAGAGCTTTTTATCACAGTACTTATTGAACACATTTAGTTTCCTATGTAGTCCCATTTCTGTTTGATCCAAGATCACAAGATCATCGGTGTATAAGAGACATGACACTTTATTATTATTCATACGAGGGCTCGCACTTTTTTCAACTTCCAGAGTCGCTGGGAGGTCTGCCAAGAAGATTGAGAAAAGCAAGGGTGCTAAAACGCACCCTTGTCTCAAGCCATTTTTTACTGGAATATTTTGGGTTAGGGAACCCTTGATATCTCTAATAACCTGGGCCCAATTACCACTATGTAATTCTTTCAAGATGTTCAATATGCCCTGTGGCATTCCATAGTTTTCCAGTACCTCCCAAAGGCTTTTTCGGTCTACTGTGTCAAACGCCGCTCGGAAATCGACGTAACAGCAAAATATTTTGCCATTTTGTTCCATCGATTTCCTAGCCAGGGCCCACAATGCAAAACAATGATCTATCGTAGAGTGGCCTTCTTTGAAGCCCCCTTGTTCAACCGGGATGATAGATCTATGTTCCGCCCAGACTTTTAGCTTACTAAGGATTATTTTAGAGAAAAGTTTTTCTCCTATATCTGATAGGTTGATTAGCCTATAATTTTTCGGGGTATATACATCCCCTTTCTTGTGTAGCGGTCTTATTATAGCTCCCTTCCAGTTTTGGGGCATAATCCCTTGGTCTAAAATTAAGGTAAACATTTTTGCGTAGAATTCCGCCCACCAAGTCTGATTTGAAATTAATATCAGGGCTGTTAGATTATCTGGGCCGGCTGCCCTAGTTAGGTTCAGCGTCTTTATTGTTCTAAGAACATTTGTTGTTAAACATTCTTGTTTTAGATCCTCTACTTGGCCATGCCAGTCCCCAGCTACCTCATTTCCAGTCCCTCTCCTTGGGGCATATAATTGCTGTATATACTGTGTCCATGCCCCCTCTTCCACTACGCAACTCATCGGGGCAACCGAAGGTACCGTTGCTGTCTGGATTAGCTCCCAGAACTGCCATATATTTTTGGCTTCGATTGCTTCTAATAATTTGCCCCAACACTTTTCTTTATAGGTCATTTTAGCATTATGGATTAGGGTGGCATATTCCTTCTTTATTTTTATTAGGTTTTCTGCCCTGGTTTGCACAAATTTTTTCCGTAGGCTACGTTCTTCTCGCCTAACTTCTCTTTTCTTTAGTAAACATTCCTGATTAAACCAAGTTTCTCGCTTTGCTTGTGACCTTCCGTTGTTCTTATTGGCGCTTACATCATACCTTAATTCTACGCTTATGCTTTCCACTACTTGAGTTATTTTCTCAACATACCAAGGTAAATTTTGGCCGCACAAGTGACCTAATTGCACCTTTTGTTGCAGCTTAGTCAACCTTGTGATATATTTTTCAGTTAAACGAGTGGTTATCCGCTGTGGATAATCCATCTCTTGGGGGATAACTATATCACATGCTAAATGTTGGGTGATTACAAGCTCTAGTTTTAACATTTTATGATCACTACATTCCGCAGGGACAATCCTAAAATCTTTTATCAACTCAAAATTCCAAGCCAACATAAAAATATAATCTATCGGGCATATTTGCGCCCCATAATTAAACGTTTTCTTTGCAGGACAATCCTGAATTATTCTCCCATTTAGACAAAATAAACTTTTTGTCGCCAAGAAGTTGCCCAAGTTGGCCGCATCAGTTGTTATTTTAGTTTCCAGGAATTCTGCTTTTTTCACATCACAAGCATCTAGAATTTCAATATACAACTGATCAGTCAGTTTAGGGTTTAATTTGTGATTAAAATCTCCCAGTAACAACATTAAATCATTTCCGTACTGATCACACAGCATATCCATATCATTTTTAAAATTTAACAGTTCATCCCCATATTCCTTCCTTGAGCTCCACTGCATATACACATTTAGGATCAACATGCTTTCATAATTTTTATCAGTAAATGATGTTTGTATTCTGCAAGCCAAAAGCCACTTAGATGTCACAGGTATCCGAAAAGCCGTTATTAATAAGCATGTTGAAATCAAAGTCAATAAGCCCCCGGCAGGGCGACCAAAGGTAGATTTTTCTGCTGGGCGGTAAATTTGTTGAAAACCCTTCCACTACTGGGGGTTCCCCACAGAGCCAGGTCTGTTGAATACAAATGATTTCACATTTTTTTGCGAGTTCCTTCAGAGTTTCCTGTTTTACTTGGGTATCCATCCCATTTATATTCCAAGATATTCCATATTTGTGCTCCGTGGTTGCCCCCTTACCTATTCTACATCGCTTAGGGGATCATTTATTTCTGATTCTTCCCTATAGCTTTGTGAGGGGCCTGCCGGGCTTTCAATTTTACTCCAATTTTTCCAGGACTCTACTAGGTCCGAATTATTTATCACTATATTGATATTTTCTCGCCCTTGTTCCATTTCTCTTCCAGGTAATTTCACTTGTCTCTTTCCTAGCCCTGCATGGTACTTTAAAAAGGTTCTCTGTTGGGGCACCATCCGACCTAGTCCTAGCTCTTCTTTGGGCACTAGTCTAATCCCCTCTTTTTGTTTCTCCTGTTCTGCGTTTAATATTGCTGTTACAGCCAGGGCGGAATAGAACTGTACCTTAGTAACCTCCTTGCCATCGCCATTTGCCTGGAAACCCACCTGTTTCAAGTATTCTGTATCTATGCTTTTTAGGTTTGGGCAAAGTGCGAACATGTTAAGAAGGTAGGACCTATTTAAATGAGCGCACTTTTTTGCTTTTTTTCCGCCCCTTCCCAGTTTTACACATTCGAAATAGAGTAGCTTATTCCCTTTATTCATCTCCTCTCCAAATTTACTCTCACCCTGGTGTAGTTCTGCATTAATTCTACAACCTTCCTCTAGGCTAGTTTCCCAGTATACCTTCTTTTTCGCTGTGGCCTTCCGGGCGGGTGCAATCACTTGCTCTAAAGCCACCTGTCTCTTATGTTTTGTCACCTTTTCCTGGAGGGTTTGCTTACTACAACTGCTTTCCTCTTTTGCTAAGCCCCTGTCCCAATTCTCAAATCTTATTCTCATTGAACTAGATTCACTCGCCATCTTGTGCGGCTGGGGCTTGGGATCATGACCTACTGCTTCTATTAACTCATGCCTTTCTTTGTGGTTTTTTTATCACTCTTTTACTTAGCTTCGCTTTCACCCTCCTTCTTGCCACTCTGACTCTTTTTGGTATGCCGTGACTCATAAATTCACTTCTTCTTTTTACCAGCATTAGCCATCTTGACACATAAATTTGGTTTTCCCCGGAAGGGGCTATGTCAATCTGGCTTGCTGGTCGGGGTTTAGTTGTTCCACCTTCCTCTTCCCCTTCCCTCCCTTGACTCATCATCACTGAGTCTGCGACGGGTCTTAACATTGAGGGCATTTGCTCCCTAATCCTGTGTAATTCTCCCTCAATTTTAGACAGGTGCATTTTTTGACTTTTCAAAATGTCATGATTTAACATTGTTACTTCTAGAAGGCCTTGTAACGATTTTTGCACCATTAACATCAATTCCAAGATTGAAGATGCTGGAGATTCCGACGACTCCAAGTTTATCTCAGGATGCTGGTTTTCCCCATTTGTGTCGCCATTTTTGACCAAGCCCACAGGGTGATTGCTGCTTGAAAATGCCATTTTTCCTGAACCATCAAAACTTCCATCTAAGTTTGGGTTTTTTTCATCACTGTGCCTCAAACTCAGGCTAACTACATCCTCCAGCGTCTGTCGTAAGAATCGCGGGGAGGAAGAAAGTCGCGGTGAGGAAGAAAGTCGCGGTGACATTATTGTCCCCTTTTGGCCTGGCAGGGACTGTACTGATCGGTCAACTAGATCTATTGAGTCTGCCAAGCGGTCATCAAAGATTAGAGACGTGCCCCCTTTCCATGGATTCTCCTCCTCTTCAGTAGCATTAGTTTTTGCCGGTGAAAAAACCATTTTGAAGTGCTTTCCCACAAATTCTTTGATTGTATGGGTTGCTACATTCCCCTTACTTCCTCCCTGTTGGATTTTTTTGGGAGTTTTCTCTTTGTTCTTTTGGGGACGTTTTGTTTTTTCCTTGACCACAGGTGATGTCGGGCTCTCTTGGTCATCTTGTCTATTTTCGCTGCTAGGCTTTGCTTTCCTTGTTGTTCCAAGTGTGCTCTTATTTCTCCGTGGGCCATTTTAATCCTTAATCACTTTCCCTTTCGTGCTTTAATTTAAAAAACAGTTTAATTGAATTAAATGAAAATTCTTTCCACTTACTTCTGTTGTGCCTTGCCCTTGCGCTCGTGACCCGTGACCTTCTCCACTTTTTCCTTAATACAATGTATGTCCTGGGCTAAGCAGGTTATTCTGCCAAGTAGTCCAAGTTTTCTACCACCTCCTCACTTGCGGGGGATGTAGCTAGATAGGGTTCCTCCTTACCCTTCACTTATCCTTTTTTCCTTGGCTTTACCGGGGCTTGATTTGCCACTCCTGGCCGCCCGGTTTTGGCCCGGGGCTCCGGGATCTATACTCCGAGGGCGAGGGCGAGGGCGTGGGCTGGAGCACAGCCTGGACACACGGGTCTCACAGGCACTGGTTGCCTCGCTTCCCCACTCCAGTTACTCCTTGCACCTCCTTTGGGGGGTAATATTATGTACGTATTCGACTCGCGCTGCAATTTGCGAGTTCTTACAGTCCTCCGATCGGCTCCAGCAGCTTCAGCCTCAGCTCGCTCCCTTCGTGCTCCTCGCGCACTGAATCACGCGTCACGCGTCGCGTCGGGTCATGGGGTCATGGTTCACAGCGGCAGTACGGCAGTACGGCACAACGGCACAACAGAGAACATCTACTCAGAACTAGTAACTACCTACCTTACCTCTGCTACCAAAAGAATATATTGATAGAGCACGCAGGTCACCTGACTATAAATTTATCATACTCACCTGGGCCCATAATCAATAACTCATAACTTAATCAGGTAACCTTCGCTCTACTACTAATTTATTTTTACTTACTAGTTTCTATACCATTGACTTACCAATAATTGTCGCTGGTACCTGTAACCCTATTGGATCAGGGTGTTAGATTGAAGATAGAAAAATAGAGAAAAAATACCATTTGCACTCATGTAATAACCATAGACTCAGGAAGTTTTAAAACTCTCTATCTAAATTTCGTAAATGGTCATGATCCGAAGATTAAACACCAAAAGACTCTCAATAATGAAAATCAATATTAGAATATAACTATGCAAAAGATGTATTAAACAGTTTTCAAACATTTAGCAATAGGGAGGGTAAGAAAAGGAACATAATATGAAATCAAATGATTTTGATCATTTAACAAAAGGAGTGTAAAAGAAGGGAACATATGCAATCGAAAACTTTAACAGTAGGAAGGGTAAAGAGAAAGGAAACAAAAAAATGATGAACCCACACTAATTTATGTTTACCTAGAATGGTGTGAAGACCAACTCTGGCCACGGGCTGGACAAAGGACAGAAACCCCAACAGTTGCAGTCGCCAGTAGGCTAGCAGGTGCAGTTCAGAATCAGGACAGGTAAAGCTAAATTGGATCAGGACAGGACCACCAAAGGTTAAGACCGGCAACCGCAGTTCAGTTGCAACGCCTGCGCTACTCCCTCTCTGCAGCTAACAGCTGGAACCCTGATTGAGTTATCAATTTCACTGACAAAGTTCTTCACCAGCACTTCAGCTTCCCGGAACCCTGATTGGGTTATCGAATCTTCTGACAGAGTACTCCGCATCCCTCTGCTCTTGGTCACTTATTGAGCGCATTGGGTCAGTGACAGGTCAGCTATTCGGACAAGTCGGACAAATTAACTAGCAAAGCCTACCATAGTTCCCAGAAGCATCTTCTATCAAGTTGGCTCTTTGGCAGAGTTTCAAAGGTCATTCTGCTTCATGGACTTTGTGATTCATGCGCAGTCGCAGTTTCACCAAGATGGAGTTCAGCAATAGGCGTAAGGCCCAAATTGATTTACATGTCAGAATAAAAAAACAGTTTGAGAACACAGAATAAATGAATGCACTGTATACCACTTATCTCTACTCTATTCCCATTAATTTATTTGTAACTATTGCATTAAGGTTAAGCAGAACGAGCAGCTTAGCAAAAGCAGCAGTGCAAGCTTCATGCATGCAGATACACAGGGTAGCCATTTTAATTCTAGTGCACAGAAGCGAAAGTTTCCCCCCAAGCAAAAGATACGTCATGTCACATGAGTATGACAGACGCGGGCACTGTAGGAAATCCCGCGTAGCAGCAGCCATTTTATTGCAAGCGGATTAACATTAGTAAAAGCACATACGCAAGCTTCCCTCAGATGTCGTGTAATGCGATATTAATAAAACAAACATGTTGATTAGTATATTAACGTTATGTCGAGAGGACTGATACAAGCAATCCTTGCACCATCAGGGCCAAAACAAATATTGTTGTCTATACTGTCTCTCATCAACCAAGTTTTTTTCTTTTAAGAATTACCTTCCTTTAAGGTCAAACAGCGCATGCATAAATACCCAGATTTCTGGATATAGAAATAAGCAAAGTAGAGAGAGTGTAAATAAAATAAGCACTATCGTGGTTACATTCGGAAAATATCCCCAACACGAGTACCAACCAGGGCCGGACTGGCTACCGGGCGTTTTGGAATGCTGCCGAGCTGGGGGCTGATTTTGTTGATGGGGACCTGCGTGTGCTGAACAAAATTTGTTTTGCTTTGTTTATTTCTAAGCACACTCAGGTCTCCATCAACAAAATCAGCCCCCACCGCAGTGAAATCGTCCCCCAGCTCGGCAGCATTCCAAAACGCCCAGGTAGGCAGTCCGGCCCTGGTACCCACTCCTCAAAACACAACTATCTTTTCAAAAAGTCTATTCGTACTCACTTCTAGACCAAATTTAATCTACCTACATAAAACACGCATGCATGTCCACAAAATTAACCTCTAACACCACTGTTCCAAATCCCTTACTCCTTTTAACATTCTCACTCACCCTAATCATACAGTTGGAAAGTTGTGGGTGATTTCTTCAAAACAAGTTTCCCCAAACTCGTAGTCTTCACTGCGTTCCCTAGCCATGAAAAAATAAACACAGGGGGATATTTACAAATAAGTGGCAGAGTGAGGCAATAGCCATCATGGCTTAATGCCTCACTCCGCCACTTCAGAACGCAAGGCTGCATCATATTTACAACAATATGGTGCAGCCTTGCTTTTCACCCTGCGCTGGCGCTACACTTAGCAGAGTAGCTCCAACGCAAGCACCCTTGCACCGTAGTGCAAGGATATTTGCATGCAGGGGAAGATTGTTTATGTTGAGAAAGGTCTCCTATCCTGCACATAAACAATCTTGAAATGCCATTTTGTCACTACTATGTGTGCTGCTTAATGTTGCACACATGGATGTTACAAAATGTCATTTTTTTAAAGATTTTTTATGTGCAGGAGGAGTCACCTTCCTGAACATAATCCAAGGTGTTTTGCTTTTTCCATGTGTGCTTCACAAGTCAGCACACTTGGAAAATGCAAAACAAGGTGAAATAAAGCATTTCACCTTGTTTCGCCAAGTTAAGACCAGGTTTTCCTTGGTCTTAATTTTTGCGCTGTCTCCTACTTATGGTATCCTTGTTATTTGGGGGCAGCGTCAAAATCCATAGGTTTTGCTGTGGAGCGCCCACCACACACCAACTGACCACTCCTTTCATGCTAAGCAGAGCGTGAAAGGGGGCCATATTTACAAGGCACCGTTAAGCCACGCTAAGTGGCTTAACGCTGCGTTCTAAATGAGGTGAAGCTCTAATCGTGACATTCCTGTGGCAATAGGGGCTTGTACATATGCCCCACGATATCTATTGCACTACTTTGAACCTTCTAAAAACTTGACTTAAAACATAACTACTACATGGCATACTCTCCTTTTCCAAATTTCACAACTACAAATATCACACAGATTTTCAAGTTATACTACTACATCACAGTTTTAATATTTGTGAAATTCCACAATATTATTAAACATCCTTCTTTACCAAAGTAATCTCCTTTTGCATAATTGTAAGAACTCGCCAAACCATTTCCGGCTGCCTCCTTTCTTTCTTTCCACAATATTATTAAACATCCTTGTTTACCAAAGTCATCTCCTTTTGCATAATTGTAAGAACTCTCCAAACCATTTCCGGCTGCTTTCTTTCTTTCTTTCTTTCTTTCTTTCTTTCTTTCTTTCTTTCTTTCTTTCTTTCTTTCTTTCTTTCTTTCCTGCCTTCTTCCAGTCTTGCATTTCTTCGCTCTTTCCTTTATTTCTTGCTTTCTTTCTTTCTAAATGACCTTCTATTTTCCTTCCTTCCTTCTCTCTTTCTTTCTTTCTTTCTTTCTTTTTTTCATTCCTTTTTTCTTTTATGCCTTCTTTCTGAAAGGCAAGAGGCTAGCAGTCAACTTCAGACTGATTAGTATTGTTAGGTCTGTGTTACTCAAGGACTTTGGTTTTTAATAAAAATTATGCATGCAACATAGTTAAGCGGGTTATCAGCCAGTCTTCATTCATTGGTCTGTGGTTGTGTCATTCAGATTTGTCAGGGGTAATGTGTCATCCCAATGCAACCATTGGCCAATTTTACAAGTTACAGCTAGCTGCCCTTTCACAAAATAAAAATCACACACAAAGTAGTTACCTTCACTGTTTTGCAGTACTATGTTAATCTGTCCTTTTGTGAAACCAAACACATTTTCACATTCAACCAATGTTTTACTTTACAATGACGAGTGCCCGGTAGCTTCCTAAACAATAACGTTTTGCAAAAACCATGAGAAAACCACAAAACAACTGCCAAAAGGCCTGCGGACCGAGCCAGACGCATTGGTTTTGATAATGCTTGTTAGATATGGTTCCAGTATTTGATTCTGCATAAGATATCAATTTAAACTGGAAAGATTTGACTAATCTTAATACTGTGGCAAATGGAGATGAGTGTATAAGAGCAATGTATCACTCAGCTAGTGTTGAGGGCAACTGCAGCGGCATGAGTGACTACAGCATTTGTGGAATTTGTTCAGTGGGTGAAAGTGAAGCAGAAGCTGGAGAGAGCACTCACTGCATGAACAATTGACTCACCCAGGGGCATATTCTCAAGGACTTATCACCGAGTTATTGACACTTTATCGCAGGCAAAGTGGCAATAAATGTATCGCCCCATTCACAAGCTGGTGCTAACAGCCCGTATCACCAGTTTACCTGCGATAGCAGCTGCAAAAAACATTGCCACAGTTGAGTCCAGCAACTATCGCTAATGAGATGCAGAATAGGTGTTCCCGTGCAAAAAGCTGTGACAACACCACTCGGCAAAATTCTCAACAACCAGCCAGATCGGCGATAAGAACCCAAAACAGGTGATAAGGTATGTTAGCAGCAGGAATGTAACACCTGCTCTTACCTGGTGTAAAGTCGGACGACAACCTGCACCAGAAAAGGAAGCCCAGCCCAGAGCCACACCTGAAGATCAACAGATGCCATGGAGCCACTGATCATGCAGCTTGGACACCCAAGAGGACCACAACACCCTCCGCCACCACCCCCAGGACCCCCCCGGCCACCAACTCTGTGCACTGCAAGTCATGGACCCTAGTGGCAGGGCCCTAGGCCCTCATGCATGAACAATAACCAGACAAATACACCCAGATAGAGAGTGTAAATGGCGTCAAGCACGTGCACCCGGCCATTTATATTGGCAGGGTCACATGCCCTGTTACTCGTGTGCTGGGTGGGTGTGGTGTGGGTGTAAACTAGCCCTGAGGGAGTGGCTGTAGCATGCCGATAACTAGACCTGTGATCAGCAGATCACTACAGGGAAGACCTGGGACATGCAGTGTTGTCGTCCCCCCCTGTGAGCATAAGCGGAGTGAGCTGGCCTGGCATAAGGGTGTGAACAATGACCCTGGGGCTCTGGGCGTGGTTTCATACTGGGCTGGACAAGGAAGTAACTAGTACGTGTGTCTCTGTTGTAGTGTTGGCGCCACCCAGATTGCAATCTTGCAATGGGTCACCCTGTGACCCAAGTCCCACAACATAAGAAACATGGACGCAAGGGGAATCACTGACCCTACATTCATACATACTTCCACACTTGAAAGATCATAGGCATGACACATTTGTGTGAATATGATTGTTTAATGCACATTCAGTGGAGTGTTGCAGGTGGAGCAGTACAGGGCCATGCAAACCCCAGTTTACATTTGTTGGCCCATGGAGGGCCAGCCAGAGTCCTTCAGGGAATGACAAGTCCAACGGAAGAGGAACAGTTCAGTCCGCAATCTGAATGCTGTGTCATTGGTGACCAAAGAGAATATGGCACTCCATGTCGCATTCCAAGATGAGTGTCGCAGAGTGTATCGGATTTATAAAAACAACAGTGGTCCAATACATAAGGAGTATTCACAGCCAATAAATATAAACACAATCGATTCTATATTAGTTTTGACATGTCCAGCCGGACAGGGGTCTCATTTTTTACTGAATAAGAAAGGCACAAGAAGAATTCCTTCAACAGATCACCATAGTAGGGCACAGTCCTGTACCCTTACACTTACAGATCAATACAGTGAAGAAAACATAACAAAACAGGGCTTTTTTAGGCAAAAGCTGCAGATTTCTGTAGCTTTTCAGATACACAGAAAATTCAAACAAGCACCTACACTTGTATATGACACACCGTTTATGTTTATGTGTAAGGTGCACAAAGGTCGACGGCGTTTCGGTCCCACTACTTAATCATGGGGCCCATACTCAGGACATTGGTATGATGCCTAATAGTTATAAGCCTCTATTGCCTTAAAGGGGGAAGGGAGAAAGGCAGAATTACATTTAGTAACAAACATAACATAACAGAAAAGGCGGGTGCTAATGGTGAGGGTGGGGTGAGGCTCATTGCAGTGACAAGAATATAAGTTGACAGATGACTTTACAGTTATAATTCAACCATTGAGACAAGGCTGCTAAGTTGTCAACGAGTGAAAAGGTTGTGAAACTGACATGTTAGGTTAATGACAGTGTTCATAGTCAGCAGCTAGCTCACTCAGATGAGGGTCATCCTAGATTAGTAAGCTGATAATATATACCATGCAGTTGCTGAGGAGTACGGGTATTTAAAGTGTCTAAACCCATGTAAGAGCAATTAGAAATTCTAATTCAAAAAGAACAGTTCCAGTGGTGTAGAGACAGTATGTGTAATGTGCCGGAGTTAAAAGTACCTCGAAAGTGAGAGCCTTGTCTGATATGGCGCAGTGCAATTAAAAGACCAAAGGTCGATTGATTAGATAATTTAAAAATGAAACGGCGCATTGATTTTACAATTATTAAGTGGCAAGAACCGATTCATTTCCCCGGTGAATACGGCGGGATTGCTAACCGATACATTTCCCCGGTGAATACGGCGCATAAAGTGAAAGAAAGGCAGAGATTGCTTACCGAGGGGAGATCCCCGGTGTGCACAAGGAGTCGGCGGGAGGTTGCGGAAACTTGTAAGGCGCGCTTATAAATGAAAGCAGTGGCTGCCCTAAGGGGTAAAATGGGGGGAGAGTAAGAATTAGAAGGGAAGGTGCAATTTGGGTCTATTGGCCCAAATGAAGCTGTTCTTACCGGGATCGGGAGCTCAGGAAAAACCACGTCTTAATTTCGGAGCACGGAGGGGGAAGTGCCTGTAATTTCAAATGGGGGAAATTTTAGGGAATCTTTCATTGGCCATATACAAGGGTTACGAACAGGGGACTACTCGGTAGCTTACCGGATTAGTCGGCATGATAGTCTTCCTCACAATGCGGAAGAATGCCGGGAGGAGGAGTTATGTAAATAAGAGGAAGTGGAGCCTGATTGGTTAGTGCGGGAGGGCAAGGATTAAGGAAATCGAAAAGGGGTTTGAGTTAAGGGCAGCCATGTTGGAGGGATATAAATGAATAAATTAATAACAAGCTAAGGCATTGGATCAGCCAGATATTAAGGGAAAGGATAGAATAAGGAGGTAGCAGGTGATAGTGACAAGCTTAGCTTTGAGTTAGAGTAATAGAATAATTAAAGTACGTGCCCAGAAAATACAATTATACACAAAACATTGGTACACAGATTATATACAATTGACAAGTCACAGATAATCAAGGTAATTCAAAAAAGTCAATGGACGGGAACAGAAAAGGTTAGAGCAAGGTTGTCCAGTCTTCTTGAAGATTTAATCTGGTGTTGAGACTGTCCGTCTTAAGTATCCATTTTAATTCTTCTTTATTGAGCATTTAGTCTCCACCTCTTGGTGGTACGCATACTTGGTTGATCACAGTCCAGTGAATTTCATTTTTATTGTGTCCTTTTTTGAGTAAAATGTTCAACAAGAGGAGCATTGGCCGTTTTACATCTAATCCGGCTCCGATGTTGGGGGATCCACAGTTTGATTTTTTGTTTTGTTTGGCCCACATAAATCAATTACACGGACAAAAAATGGCATAAACAATATTACAGCTGTTGCAAATGGTAAAAGTTTTTAACTCATTTTTGACATCTTTAAAAACAAACTCTTTGTAATCAATTGAAAAATCACACACTACACAAGCTCCACATTTATAGTGGCCTCTCAGTGGAGGTAAGTCCCAATGGTCGTTCAGGGTGGTATTGATAAAGGTGGTTGAGGGGAGAGCTGCCCTTACTAATTGAAGAGTGTATCGGGGAACAGTGGAAGGTGATAATGCAGAGGGCAGAACCAAGCAGAAACCGGCCATATGGCGGAGATGAATGCTACTGCGTCCCTACCACGAAGGCAGGTTCATCCGTATCTTCATCCTCTGCTGTATCATGTGCCTCACGTGTGGTTGGTGGTGGTCTGTCTCTAGCACTGTGTGGCAGTGATACCGCAGGGGCCGGAGGTGGAATGGCTGCCGCAGTGTGTGGCATTGACACTTCAGGGGGAGGAGATGTGGATCTAGTGGTAGCAGCAGCAGTCATCAGTGCCAGGCCTTGTGGAAGCAATGCCATGAGGAGGGTCTTTAGGGCATTAAGGAGCCATGCTACCTTTCGCTTGTGTGCAGTCATGGCAGCCACTCTTTCCGCCTGTGTCCACTCCATGGTCTCCATTATCTTCTGCATGCGTCCCAACTCCCAAGTGACATCGCTAGAGCCACTCTGACTGGACAGTTGTTCATGTCTCTGAGTCAGGACTCCAGCAATGTCAGCCATGGATCGTTGGAGAGCATGGAGCCGACTGTGGGTGTCTGTTAGGGACTATGAGTGGTCCCTGATGGGACTTAGACAGCCACTTAGGGCATATAGTTTGACTGCCATGCGGTCGAACCCCACCTGCACCTGTTCAGCCACCTGCTCCTGGCACCCCAACACATGGCGTTGGAAGGCCATGTGTTCTTTGTGGGGGCCTTGGGAGGCAGCCGTTGTGGTCAGTGCTGCCTGCTATGTGGTCTGTGCAGGGGGTGGTGTCTAATTGATGCAGCTGGGCTGCCCTGCTCCTGGAGGAGGGGTGCGAAGGCTGTCAATGTACTCTTGGAGGGTGTCGGTGTCGTATGTGTGGTGGTCCTCCTCATCATCAGAGAAGAGAGATTCAGCCTGTTCCGCAGGAGGTGTTGGTTTTCCCTCTGCAATGTGAAGGGGAGATGCAGTTTAACATATGTGTTCACATGTACATTGTCGCATTGTAAATGTTTACATACGGACTGCATGACAGTGTACATTGTGACTATTTGAGAGGAGCTGCCTATTAGATGCGGGACAGTGGACTTTTCGGCAACATCACGGATGTCTGTTTGTACTTGTAAATCATCAACTCACATTTCCCTGTAATGCCAAATGTGATTGGCCAGTTTCTACACACAAGCGGCACAAGTTGTGCCCTCTGTTCTGTTGTGGACATGTTGCGGTTTGTACCACATCGTTGTCAATGTTGATGTGCTCTGCATGTTATGTGTGTGTGCTGCATTTTGGCATTTTCACCCCTGCAGCTCTGATTTTGCTGCCCCTTCTTCCTTTCATGCGGTGTGCCTTTTACGTCTGTGCTTATACAGTGCTGAGATGTTGCAGACTTGGGTACATTGGTCTCTTGGTGAGAGTTGGGGATATAGTGCATGGTTTGTCCGCAGATATGCTCTACTTACTTTTGTATGTATGCCATTGTGCCCATTCCCCCAGTCCCAGGTCGTTACTCACCCTGGTGCTATTGTGTCAGCTCATGTTGAGCAGTGTCCGGTCGCCCAACTCCTGCCACAGTCTCCCCACTGATGACTGCAGACACCATTTCTTCCATATCATCCAGCTCCTCCTATGGCGTTGGACTCCCACCTCCAGTCGGCATTGGTTTTGCGCTTCACATCGTTCCACAATGGACTGCCATATTCCATTTTTTGTTGCCAATGAGACAGTGGAGGTGACGAACAGTAGTTGATGGTGTTCTACCATCTCCATTATCGGGATCCTGTTTTCCTGTGGACTGAACCACTTCTTCCTACTCTTCTTGTCCTTCCCCTTCCCTGACAGCGAGGTCCCAGGCTGGTCCTCCGGGGAGCTTGTGGGGTTCTGGTTGCCCTCTGTACTTGCTCTGGCAACCTCCATTGTGCTTCACTCTTCTTTGGGTTTTGTTTGTATGTTTTTTTTTCTACTTTTGAGAATATCCCCCCAAGTGTACTGGACGTGCGCTAGACGTATAGAAGGGCAACCTTTTGTTGATGTGCACATATGCTGACAGATTAATGTGCAGCAGTGAGAAGAACATAAAAGGTGGGTGGAGACTCCAAACTTAGGGCCTCATTAGGATCGCGGACGGACTTGCGTCCGTCCGCGACCCCAGAGCAGGAGGGAACCTCTGCATGGCCTGCGGAGTTCCCTCCTGTGCAATTAGGATGTGACCGCCACCCTGGCAGTCACATCCTCTATTTTTAACATTGCGGCGGGTGCGGCTTCAAGCTGCACCCGCGGCAATGTTAAAAATGCAGGTGTTGCATTTGTATGCAGAAAGAGGCAGGCACTGCGCGGTGCCTGCCGCTTTCCGCATACAAATGCAGGTGTGCACCCCCCACACCCCACCCTTCACCTAGGGGGCCCGCAACGGGCCCCCGCAGTGAAGTTACAC
Organism: Lissotriton vulgaris; assembly: GCF_964263255.1. Classification (NCBI taxonomy): domain Eukaryota; kingdom Metazoa; phylum Chordata; class Amphibia; order Caudata; family Salamandridae; genus Lissotriton; species Lissotriton vulgaris. The sequence continues at coordinate 1,652,058,974 of NC_141693.1, read as the reverse complement.
ATGCTTTTCCACGGCGGAAAACCCGCAGCGGAAAAGCATCTGAAACAGGCCATCCTAATATGGGAGATGGTGTCTGACAGACACCGTCATCATATTAGAGCTTTTCCACCGCGGTTGTAAGCCAGCCGCGGTGGAAAAGCTGCGGACGGAAACCAGGACCCACCAGCCATCCTAATGTGGCGGTGGGTCTTTGGTGGGTCCGCTGCGGTTTTTCCGCATCCTCCGGGCCGGCGGTGGCTTCGGCCGGCCCAGAGGATGCGGAAAAACCGCAATCCAAATGACCCCCTTAGTGCAATAGACTCCCAGCTTGACTGTGCCTGCGTCTCTCTCCCCATCTCTGTATTACTTATGGTACTCCGCTGAGGATGCACTGGGCAACAGTAGAAGAACCCAAGGGCAGTCATTTCCAGCGGCACTGAAAACAGGGCTCGCTCCATTTGTGACACAACATTGTTGTTGACTGTGCCTTTAAGGAAAGTGAAATTTCACCCGGAACAGGAGCAGTTGCAACTACCTGTAATGCCACTGAAAAAACACCTGGGGCCTCATTTATGAAAAGTGACGTATCGCTGCGTGAAAACAGCGATGCGTCACTTTTTACTGCGCACTCCTTGCGACACCAAAGATGCGTCATATTTAATGTATGACGCATCATGTCGCAAGGACTTACAGATACGTCAGTATTTCTGACGCATCTGTAAGCGCAAAAGTGACGCATTGCTGGAGTGTGTCACAAAAGTGACGCAACTCCAGCAATGCGTCCTTTCACATTGGGAAAGCCCCATGTGAAAGGGCTTGCGTCAGTCTTACGCCTGCTGTGAGGCAGACGCAAGATTTTGATGCAACTGCATCCTAAAAGTGACGCAGTGAAATCTCATAGATTTCACTGCGTCACTATTACGAGGCTTTTTGCGGGTGAACGCCCCCTCTGCATACATTATACCTGACGCAGGTATAATGTGGCGCAGGGGGTTAAAAAATTACGCATCTACCTAGATGCTTCACTTTTTAAATATGGTTCAACAAGGCGCATATTTTACGCCGCTGGTGCGTCACAAAAAGTGACATACCAGCGGCGCAAAACTGACGCAAGGCCTCATAAATAAGGGCCCTGGATTTGAATGATGATGGAGCACCGAGCACTTGTACTGAGCTGCTCATAAATCTTCACCATCTCCTCTCAAGCTAACCTCCCAATTATGGTGGGGGAATGACCATCAAGACCACATGCACCAGCCGCCCCTCTGTGAGCGTGTGTTGGTGTCGCTGTGCATGTACCTCTCAGTCTTGTTTGTCTGTCTATGTGTCTACCTCTCATGTCTGCCTACAAACCCGTACATCTGTGGCCTTGCCTATGTGTCTGCATGTCTCCATCATGTCTGTGTCTCTAGGTATCTGACATTTTGCCTGCTTGCCTGCCTTTTAGTGCCTCTACTTGGGTGCGCTTTCTTGCTTCACCCAGTGCACAGACTCTCTGTGCGAGCGTGCTCAGCTCAGTCCGAACCAAAAGAGATAGCAAAAGGAATATTTGATCAATGCTAGCAGCCATACGTGGTAAGCATGAAAACTCCTCTTCCTCTTTTTGTGTGTAGCATGCAGTGCTCCAAGAGACTCAGGACAGTCACCAAAGACAAAGGAGCATTTCAGCTGGCCGACACCTGGCAGTGAGAAACAAACACATGTGTGACTGCATTTCACACAGCAATGAAACATTGAGCTGGATTGTTACTGTGTAAAGGATACCCTTCCAGCACAAAAACTATTCTTTAGTAATTTTCCACCTTGAATGTGTGCTGTAAAATGCAGTAGGCATGCACAGTTTGAAAAAAATTGAGACTTTAAAAAACTGCGTAGCGGTTTAACCTGCCTCAAGGCGATGACATTTTTTGATGCAAATCTCTTTTTACAAATGTTAGTAGATAAGGATGTGCGGCAAAACCAGGGGCAGATGCATGGTACCACCCATGAAACATCCTGCCACAATGCTGTGTGCTGTGTTTCTCAAAATTACACAACCTTAGTGCAAAGTGTTATTAAATCTGGGCCAACATCTTTAAACTGGTACTTGTCACTATCATTAGGACAATTTATGTTCTTAGTGCAAGCTAATACAGGGTTATCAAATGGCCAAGACAGAACAAATGTTACTGTACTGTGTAAAATCAGGAAGCCATAGAGAAAAGGCTCCCCAAGCATGAGAGAAATGGGTTGTGCCTCCAATTGAGAATGACAGATTTAAGTAGGCATGTTCAAGTTATTTAAGGTCTAAAACCACTCTGACAGTTATCATTTATTTTTAGTTCTTTCAGAGCACCAAATCATCAAAATTGATAACACGCTTTCTTTTTCTTTCTCTTACTGAAAAATAGGAAGAGTTTGTGAACACTAATACCCAGGTTAAAAAACAGAAGTAGCAATTTATCATTGCATAGCCAAATGCGTTGCAGCGAACACAATTTAATTTGTTTTATTTATTTACCTTACTCTGTTCGGCCATATGCCGGAATTACTACCCCCCACCCAGCCCTTCTCCCGCCCCGCCTCACCACCCACAGCACTCCCTCCGGGAGCAGCTACTGGTTTTTAGGTCGAGGACCGAAGGCTGCGCTTGCGCAGTATCCGGTGGTAGATTTAATGATTTGGAGTATGGGGCTTGAACCCGCCTCTCTCTTCCATTGGCTGGCTCCCTAAACGGAGGCCAGCCATTGGATGAGAGGAGAATCACTCAGTTCAAGACCCGTCTCTTTCGTATTCGGGGGTGTGTTTTTTTGCGTTCTTTCGACTGTGATGCCATCTGTCACTCAGAACGTCAAAAACACGCCCCTGAATTTTCGGACGTTTGCGGCCGCCATTTTTTTGTTGTTGTCAGCTAGCCCGTCTAGGAACGTGTGTCCGCGTTACACACGGTCTGTCTTTGATTTATTTTACCGCTCCCCTTTTGTCCTCCCCTCTCACGCCTCATCCCTGCCCCCCAACACGAATACACATAGCCATCCGGGACCCCGTGTCCACAGCGGCGGCACCTGCAGCAGCACCCAGAGGGAATGGGACGTGGAGTCAGAGCGCTACCAAAGATGAGAAACGCCATGTTGTTCTTGGACGGACTTCTTCTGCTGGCCAGCAGCCGCACGTGAGGTGAGAGCCGTCCTCAGGGGGTCATGAGCAAAGGGGGGCAAAACATACCTCTTTGGCCCCCAGCAGGCAGAATATGGTAAACACCGATCTCCAGTTGCCCCACGGAGGTGCCAGCAGCTGGTCACGCCAGGGTATTTTCTTTTACATTTTGGTATTTGAAGTAAATCCTCCTCATGGGCCTTGTAATACACTGTTTGCTACTGCTTACATTTTGTTTGCTTTCGATACTCGCACAAGTGCCACCATTGTCTACGTAACGTTTGTTCTTGTGTTTGAGTGTCTGCCATTTATTGCAGTACTATACCTCTACTTGTACTTTGTACGCTTTTGTAACCTGCACACTTTTCACTTTTTCCTCCTGTAATGTACCGTTTGCTACCTTCACTTTTGCCTCATGTAGCTTAACGTCTGCTTTTGTAAGTTGTTCACTTGTAATGTTCTCATGTATCAGTACCGTTCCTATTGCAAAGGTCTCTGACACCTTCGGGGAAAGTCCTTGCTATATAAAAACGCATCAAATAAAAAAAATTAAAAAAAATTCCCTGCACCCTCCGAGCTGTCTCCACCCCACAAACAAGTGTCTTGGCTCTTGTCAGGATTGTACTACCTCCTTGCTCATTTAATGAGTTCTGCCTCTGTCCTTTGTCCAGGGATGAGACTGTGCCTCTTCTTCACCTACGTCATACTTTACCATATCTGCGCACGCCCAGATCAGGCTGGCTGGGTGAGACCAGTTTACTCTTTGATGTGTGTCTGACGCTGTGTGCCGGTGTGCTCGTTGTACAGCTCTGTATGGTGGCGTTCCCACAACCCTCGGGTTCAATCGTTTGTTTAAAAACCAAATATAAGACCGAGCCACAAACTTCGTTAAAAAAATGTATTTGCTGTGGCACTTCCCCAGCTGACACGTCTGCTGCATCCTTTCCAGACGGTCTGTGTCGTTAGTGCACCGCCCTGGTGGATTTTTTCGCCGTGTGCTCACCTCATGATGGTGGATGCTGCCAGCATTCCTGGGCTGCCCTCACGCCTCTGAAACATTGCACGTCTCCCCATGTCTGCTTCCTGGTTTCTCTACTTTTATGTCGCCGGTCTGGGGCCACTCTTTCTTCAGGAGCACTTTTGTACTTCCACAGGAAACACCCCCCCAGTGATGGACCCCCTTGCCATCATTCATAGCCTGTTTACTAATTTGTCTGCTGTAGAGGCTGATGGCGCTCCCTATGTTGGCTATTTCTTTTTTTATGTATTAGTTATCTGTATTGCTCTATCTATTGCAACTTCGTGGCACATACATTCTTTTTTCTAAGATTATATATATATTTAATTATTTTTATTAAATTCTTGCACTGATGGCTTGAAAGAAACTTTGTTTTGCTCCGTATAACATGTTCCTGCTTGTTGGAATTTTGTTAAATGTAAGCTTTTAGAACCTTGGTTGTAATTGTTAGATCTCATGATAGGGTGGAATATTTTATTGTGTGTACTCAACTGTAAATTTGAATCTTATACTATTTATGAGTATGTCGTTTTGTGATTTTATGTGGACCGCTTTGGCAGACACCGTAGTTATGACCTCCTGGCCTCATAGTCTAGGTGCCACTCTCCACTGCCCCACTCCCCCATCCCGTGATCCTCCCCTTGCGCTGCTGTCAGCCGACATTCCAAGTTATGAACGATGGATTCAGTGAAAACGAAGAAGGGCAAGCGCGTAGCTTCCATTGGTGCAGCAGGTGCAGTGGCACCGGGACACAGAGGCCGAGAGTCCCAAAGAACGCTGACTATTGATGTATTTTATAATCCACACAGAAACCAGGGGCCCCATTTCATTCCTTGAACTAGGGCCATTGACTGGCTGACTATGCCTGGGTCGAAGGGAAGGTCTATTGCCTTGTGCCATCAACCCAAAAAAAGTGTTAGCCATCTATAATATACTTTCAGATAATTTTCACAATTCTTGCATGCTCCGTGACTGTGCCTTTCTGTTTCTTCATTGCTATATTCTTCATGCATTTTGCCTGTCTCTGCTCTTCATCACTGTGTTTTATGTAGATTTTTCTGATTGTGTCATACATTGCTGAATGCTGCTTTGCTTTGCCTGATTCAACCCTGACTCACTAGGTTGTGTACCTTTGGCAGACTGTACCGTTCATTGCTGTATACTGTATTCTTGTTTTCGAATTTGCATTGCATTTCGGTCTCTGTGTGGCCTTCTCAACTATATTATTCTATTTTACTGGCTTTTTAAAATGTCAAACATACACAATAACCAGAGGATCTCTTAGTGTTGTCAATAAACACCCCTCAAACAATCTGCAATGGTATAGCGAATAGGACTGGCTTGCATTTCCAATTACAGGCCAATTACAGGCCACACTTATTGGCTTTAGAAAAACTGCTGAAAGCAATACATTTGTATTGAGCAACAGCAGTCCAGCAGCACTAGCAAGCTTGCTGCTGAGTGCTCTGCAGCTCATCAAGGGCCCATGGCCTGAATGTGGTTGCTAGGGACGCCAACCATTAGATCATCAACTCTTCCATAGAAACTCCTTTTTTTTTTTTAAAGTGAAGCAATGCATCTTGCAGTAAAAAAATAGCACAGTACTTTTAGGCGCTGATTTTTAAGTTGTATGGAATAGAGTGGGGTATATACCACACCTGGCAAATGGGTGTGACGCATTTATCAGATAAGGTAAAGCTAACTTTTCAACATTGGAACGAAGGACAATACACAGAAGCTGAAGGCAACACACCAAACTCTACGTGCCCGATTCACCAAAGTAAAGTGAGACGCCTGTCGGGGCCTGGACACTATCAGGTAGATTTGCATGAGGAAAAAATGGAAATCTGATTTTTGGTAACACGTTTGCAGTCAACGTAAACTAGGGGTAAAAGGCACCAATGTTTGAAGTGATGGGGCCTTGTGAGTGTACTGTGCAGTGTGAGGAGGCTTGTAAGGCGCTTCCACTCAGTATAATACTATAATTGTACATCCCCTCTAGCACTCTTCAACATGTAAATTCAGTATGTGGTGTGTGAGTAGTTTGTCCAGCCTCTATGCCCGTTTTTCGTGCCTATTTTCCCTCCTGCTTGTGATCTTGTTTTTCGTGCCTCTTTTCCCTACTGCTTGTGATCTGGTTTTTCGTGCCTCTGTTCCCTCCTGCTTGTGATCCGTTTTTTTCGTGCCTCTGTTCTTTGCTTCAATTCACTCCCCTCCGTAGACGCACCTATGCCCGTTTTCTGTGCCTCTTCCCTCCTGCTTGTGATCTGTTTTTTTCGTGCCACTGTTCCCTCCTGCTTGTGATCTGTTTTTTTCGTGCCTCTGTTCCCTCCTGCTTGTGATCTGGTTTTTTGTACCTGTGTGTGGCTGTGTGTGTGTGTGTGGCTCTGTGTGTGTGGCTCTGTGTAGGTAGCTCTGTGTGGGTGGCTCTGTATGTGTGTGTGGGTAACTTTGTGTGTGTGGCTCTGTGTGGGTGTAAATGCAATAGGTCATGCATTTGCGAACGATTAAGCTATTGGCATTGTAAATTACAATGCCATTTATTTAACGATTAAGCTATTGGCAATGTGAATGACAATGCTATTTATTTATGATTTAAAAAATAAAAATAAAAAAAAAAGTCATGAGCAATGCCAATAGCTCTACCTTTAATAATGCTGAGACCATTGCATTGTAAATGCTTGTTATTTATCGCTTGGACTTTCATGACCCAACACAAATCGGCTCATGTTCCACCAGTGGGATACAATCCACAGTCTGTGAAACACTGCTCTAGAAGGAGTTGAGGAACAGTTATTGCCAGAGAGAATGATACCTGTCTCAGGCAGGCAAACTCAGAATGGAGGCTACAGCGGAACAGAGACCAAACCTTCATTCAGCTGGTCTGTGCAAGAGCTTGCCATTAGACAGAAATCAAAAGAGAACAACGAGACAGGGCTGAAAATGATGGACAGGGGCGGCCTTAGGCATGTGCAAGCTATGCACCTGCACAGGGCCGCCAAACCCCAGGGGACGCCACGCCAATACATATCCTTAATATAAAAATCCTCTGAGGAGGGATTTGGAGGCCTCTGGCTCTGTTCCACTTCCAAACACCCTGAGCTCTGGGGGGCTCCGCCCCGCCAAAACCCCCTCTTCCAGGGCCCCCTACCTACGCTCCCTGCCCAGGGCCGCCATGAGCCTAGAGCCACCCCTGTGATGGCTGATGTGAAATGAAGAAGAGCCGAAGGTTCGAAAGCAATAGATGTGGATATAACGAACTTGGGAGGAGGAGGGCAAATATGGAGGCTAAATATTGAGGAGGAAAATAAATAAGGGAAATGGAAGAGTGGATGAGAATGGGATGAAGTAGACACAATACAGGTAGAGGAGAGACTGTTAGAAAATGGGCAAATTATATAGGAAAGATAAAATGGAAAGGAAAAAGGGAGAGTAGCGGATAGGAGGAAAGATAAGAACAGGGACTGGAAGGGAAGCAGGGTACAGGATAGGAAAGGAAGAAGGTAGGAAGGAGGGAAATAATTGAAATATGGAGAGGGAATACGATTTGGAGAGGAAAGCGAGGCACAGGGGACATTTGAATGTAGAGAGAAAAGGTGGTATATATGGAGAGAACGAGCTATGGTAGTGAGATAAATAGGGAACGTAAAGGGGGTAAAACATAGAAAAGAGGGAAAGGGGGCACAAAGAAGTAAGGAAAGGATGATAAGAGCATATACAAGAGCATAACTGGACAAAGAAGTGACAAACAAAGATGTTGGATACAAGGAGAGAGAATGCAGAAGGGAAAGAAAAGCACAATCATGATATAGAGAAAGGGTAGAATGAGAGGGGGACAGGGAGATTAGAGAGAGAAAGGTAGTACATAGATTAAAGAGAGGGGAGACAGGATGAGAGAGAAGTGGAGGAGAGCAAAAGGTAGAACGAAAAGTGGAGAGGGAAAGGAGAAGCAAGGTGAGAAGACAATAACGAGAAAACTGGAGGAAAGAGATAAGGAAAATCATGTGATTGAGTGGAATCAGATAGGGTTAAGAAAAATTGCAATGTGATGAGAGGCATGGAGATAGCGGAGAGAGACTGAGGATAGGCAGAATGTCTTGGATACAAGATGCAGTGACGCTGGTTGTCAGCGGTGCCCACTGGGCAACCATAATGGGTGTCTTTTAATACCAGCCCAGAGGTGAGGAGGCCGATTTTTCTGCTTTGAATTAGGGCCCCTGGTACCTTTGCTATGCCACTGATTTTTTTTAGCTTGCACATGCTTGCATATTAACCCTTTCGCTGCTGATGACGAGCTCAGCTCGTCATCACCCACGGGTGTCGTGTGCTGATGACGAGCTGAGCTCGTCATGAATAATGGCATCAAGAGTTTCCCAGCACAGGGGAAAAATCCCCACAGCAGCCATGTGGTTAAATTGTCTCTTTTCTTCAATGCAGACATCCTTAGCTGCAGCACATGGAGCACCTTAATTGCTGAGCAGCGAGGCAAAACATTGAGGGAACAATGCTTGTGTGCCTGTTTTACTTTAAATGTTTTCTTGCCTACATGATTGCGTAATTACGTATAGTTGTCGCTTAGGCCACACGTTTTGGGGGGTCCCGTGGTTCTCTCCACCCTTCAGCACCATCAAAACAATACAGTTATCCAGATATTTTGTGACTTCACCCTTGTAGCGCCAGTTTCCCTATAATTATACCACCGACCATTTGTTGAACACTACATGATTGTGTAGAATGCTTGATGGGCATGAGTGAAGTCAATGAACTGAACCCAGAGTGACTTTGATTTTACTTGATCTGACAAAGATCCAGACTGACAAGGTGGCGCTCCCTAGCACGTCACAGAGGTGTGGAATCCTGTGGGGCCATACTCCCAAAGAGAATTTTGTTTGATAACGGCTTTTATCTGTCTGTCCACGATGCAGGCCTGTCTACTGGAACAAAGAGCAGTCCTTCTTTTGTGACTACCATTTGCCCTTCAGAGGCAGCTTCCCCTTTGAAGCTTACCTTTTGATCTCACACCTTTTTTGGCTATCCTGCCAGGGGAGGTCACACCTCTTCCAAGGGCAGTTCTTTTGAGTTCCTTCCTGAGTATTGTTTACATCTCACCCCAGGAGGGAGTCTGTCTCGAGCACAGCAGCTTGTCTACAACCATAAATTGTCACTTGAAACATTTGGGCAACAAACTGGCAACTTAGTAAAGTTGCCATTTGTCGAAAGTTAAATTATATTCGCCTTTGGCAGCAAGTCAGGTTAAATTAAATCGTTCTTCTGAAACCTTCAAGTATCATATTTAGTAGTTCCATCCAGAAGCCTGTACTCACCAATGGGACTACTAGCCTTTCCGCAGTAAAAACGACAACGCAAGGTTTTTACTGACAGGACATGAAGAGGGTAATAAATGCATGCCCGTGTTTTTAATACAAAGCACCCTGCCTTCAGTGTTCAGTAGGTCTGCTTTAGGGGTGGCTTATAAATATTGAAAAGGAAGGTTTGGGGTTTGCCATTATTATAAATTGCAATGTTGGGTTAACAGTCTAAAACTGCTCTGTCAGCCTGCAATGGTCGGGCTTTGCTTCATCACACTCTTGGTGGTGCAGTAAGTGTTGCAGTCTACAAAGGATACTTTTCCTTATAGTCCCTGGGTACCCCTGGTACCATATACTAGGGACTTATAAGTAAGTTTACTTATGCCAACTGTGGGTGAGCCAATTAGACATATAGTTTAAAGAATCTGAGCACTGTTACTGAGGCCTGTTTGGCAGGATTTAGTGCACCTTCAGAGTCGAAAAACTAACAGCATCAGTCTAAAAATCTTGGGGATGATTATGCAAAAAGAGGCATTTTCTTACATATAAGCAAGAGTTAGGCCTTTATTGGTGTCTTTGAAGATGCTACTTACCCCGAGCCTCATTGACAGCTCTTGATTTTAGACCACTACCAGGGGCTTCTCTCAGGATTATCCTGAATGTTGATTTTGGGATTTAGAGGAAGACTGACTGTGTTTGGAATGTTGTGGGTTAGGCTGAGGTACTGTTTTTCAATGCAACTGATTGTAGGACCCACAATGGGAGGCATGGTTCTAATGTTTACTAATTGCAAACTTTATTTGCCATTAGGGTTCTGCATTTGGAATCTGAGCGCTGTCCTATTGTCATCAATGTGTTTGGTAAACGTTTTTCTAAAACGGTCAATTCCATTGTATTTAAATAATTTCTGGGTTCAACAAACATTACAGACTCCGTGTGCTTAAAAGAAGAAATCTGTCATCATAGTTCTTTGGGCAATGCCACCAATCCTCTTGTGAAAACTAGATTTAATCCTACACAGTATTAACAAAAGTTATTGGTGTCATGCGGTTCAGCATGTGCCACTTTGCCAAAATCTCCATAACAGGAACCCTCAAACTGACAGTTACAATGTTTCTAAAGCATATACAGTTTTTTCAATGTTGAATGACTGGAATAAATAAAAATAATGGGCCCGATTCACAGAATGAACTTAAGACTCAATCCTAAATTTTACTACTATTTTGGTATTCACAGAATGAACTTACTACTTTTGCTATTCACAGAAGTTAGGATTTTGTCTTAAGTTTGTTTTGAGACAGACTTAACCCCTTTGGGGCTGATGACGAGCTGGGCTCGTCATCGCGTAGCCTCCTCGCACGTTGATGCCGAGCCCAGCTCGTCGCGCAAAGTGCGATTTTCGAATTCTCAGTGCGTTAGCGGAATTCCGCTAGCGCGCATGAGGTTAAGACAGACTTAAGACAAAATCCTAACTTCTGTGAATACCAAAAGTAGTAAGTTCATTCTGTGAATGCCAAAAGTAGTAAGTGCATTCTGTGAATACCAAAATAGTAGTAAGTTTAGGATTGAGTCTTAAGTTCATTCTGTGAATCGGGCCCACCGTGTTATGCGCAGGGCGTCATGGAGCTATTCGAATACACTACAAGATTCATGAAGAAAACAGCTATTAGCTTTCGTGACATGTTAGAACATTCTCTTCAGTACGTGCGTTGTTCGGTAAGGCACTCCACAACACAGACACAGATATGAAAAAGATCTGCCTCCCGATCTAGGGTGGTAACAGGGGTTCATTTGGGCAACTGACAGAAGTCTAGCTTCATCAGAATGCATCATACGAATGGGATTACAACCTGGCAGTCTTGCTTGAATGAAGAAAGTACTTTTCTTATAGTATGGTCTGTGACAGAAACAGAGGGCCTTAACACCTAATAATTTTTGGACCAGAAGCAAAGATTGCCTTTTCAAATGATGTGTGGCATGGCTATGTGGAGAGACCTAATAAGTCTCTAGCAGCAGCATTCGAAATCTGTAGGTTGCTTTAGGTAGCATTCTTCTGAAGTTCGAAATATAGAGAATTGCATTAGTAGATGTGCGATAAGGTAACTGTCGAGATCATCCTCCCTCAAGAACGTTAAGGTAAAAGTGGCAGTGGTGTACTAAGCATCCTTAAGTAATAAAAGCATGACGGCCTAAAAGCATTGAGTTATTTTGTACAGGAAATTGTAGCATCTATCACAATGCCCAAAGATGTTTTTTGTTGCATCTTTTGGAGTTGGAGCATCACCCCATTCATGTGGTCACCATTCAGGTGACAAAAACAGAGAAGCCCTTGCAAAAAGCACAAACACTGTATTATTAGCTCCATTCAACTTAGGAAAATGATTCTGCATCCATCTTGTAACTGGGTCTTAGACAATCTTGAAAGTTCCCCTAGTCCAAGTAGAATAATTGGCAATGGGTGATTTCTGTGTCACAACATATGAAATTAACACAAATACATGGCTGCGAATGAGGTCAGTGGTGTTGTGTAAATGTTAAATTAAGGTGGGACCTAATTTAAACTCCTGTAGAACTCCTCACCTTAAGACTTTTGCCTTAGAATCGAATGATTTCGTGATGAAATGAATGAAATGAAAACAATATTTAATAAAGCGCACTGCTGCCAAGCGGCTTCCTGACGCTGGGGGACCTGGGTCAGAAATCACAGAGGGGGACACGAGGGAACCTAAGAAGGGAAAGCCAAAGAAAAAAGAAAAGTTTTTAAGGCTTTGCGGAAACGGCTAAGAATAGGAATGGAGCGAAGATGAGGTTAAAGGTTAGAGGTTATTAGGTTAAATTAGACAGAAACAATTCAAACCACTTTAGTGCTTTGCTGACAACCCTAACTGAATTGAGCCTGGTGCAGAGGGTGCAGTGAGAAATGGTATCAAAAGTAGCACTTAGGCCAAACAGAATAAGTTCTGCACTGCCACCTCTGACACGCAGAATTCAAATGTCATCTGTAATCGCTAACAGGGCCACTTAGAATCCACGCAGCAGGTGAAATCAAGATTGATATAACAGTAAATTACTAATGTTAATAAACTGACAATACGTTTGTTGGAAAAGGTAGAAACGACATTGGGTAATAGTAACATAGGCCCGGATTTACTAAGATAGTGCATCAGGGTAGCCCCCCAAAAAAATCAATCTTGGCATCTGCTAAGCCACGCAAAGTCGCTTTGAGTGGGTTTGTGTGGTTTAGCAAATACTAAGTGCACAATGCAGTGCATAGTGACACTTTGTGTTAATTTGCATGAGGTAGGCAGTACATGGGTGGAGTATGGGCACTCCCATGCATCCAACCATGTAGTTTGACGTTTACCCATATTTACAAACACCTGTATGTCTAGGTTTGCACCAAAACAATATGTCTACCTGACAGAGGTATAATGAGGAGAAACATCTTCATTTCTCCTCACATTCTGCAGCAAACATAGAGGAATATGACTCTAAGGATTGTTTTGTGCAGGAAATAATTCCTTCCAGCACAAAAACAATCCTGCCCATAACACATTATTTTGCAATGGGTGCTCGCTTTGGTTTTCGGCTGTGAGAGAGCACAATTGCACAATATCTTAGTATAAATGGAGCATGTCTGTTCTCTCCCTTTCATGCAAGGCAGCTCAACATGTTCCCTTGCTGTACTGCTTTGGTTGAAAGAATACCAAAGGTGCCCCCTAGTAACTCTGGGTCTCCTTCAGCAGTGGTACCAGCATAGCCTTATTCCATGTGTTGGGCACTATGACTGGTTACAGAGACATATTACATAGTTCCATAAGCTGAAGGGGTGGAGAAGTGTGGCTCACTGGTTAGAGCAGGCAGACCCTGAAGCAGAGGTCAGACCCGGGACCAGGGTTCGATTCCCAACGCGGCAGGGTGTTGAGCTCAAATGTCCACGGACTCGATAATTCTCGCTTCGGTGCCTGACCTAATCATGAGTTCACACTCTGCAACTCTGGGCATTAAGCTTGCTTAATCTCCACAACGGCCCCCCGCGGCGGGATGCCTGGCTTTCACCTTGGGGATGCCCTGTAGGGGATATCTCACAGGGAAAAACCAGGACGGGTTCCCAAGGCAAGCGCGGAGATACCCTTTCGGGGGTCGATTCTGGCGCTATATAAGAAATGTAATAATAATAACTTCACCCCTTTGTACCCTGTATATTGATGTGGCAAACCGGTCAAAGGAGATCCTGATTTACTCCTGCCCATGAAACTGTCAGGCCTTGTCAAGTCATATACTTCGAAATGAGCTAGTACTGGGGGGTTATCGATCTTCAAAAGAAACCACTATCTGTGAGCAGTTGTCTGAAAATGTCTACTCTAAGGTTGATGACGTTTCTGTACCTTTGCCTCAAAATACAATGACACAGCTTCACACAGCTCTAGAGACTGCTAAATCACTGCATTCCAGCCTGGAGGAGCTCTCCCTACCCCAAATAAAATGCTTTTAATTTTCCTGAGTAGACATTTTTAATTTTAGTCAAGCCTGTTCCCTATGCTAATATTAATCTCTCAACAATCTATCACCCTGATATTGTGTCACAAACAGGGGAACCCTTGTAGGTTTCCTGAAGTTTAGAACTTTAAAACTTATCTGGAAGTTGTTGAAAGCATTTATCCAACGTCACAATTGCAGAGCGCCATCCGGGCTCTCTCTCACAATGTAACCATTTCTACACATTGCATTCACCCCTCGAGGCGGGCTCGACCCGAGGGAATAAATAAGCGGCGGAAGACCGCTCGGGGTCTTCCGGTCAAGCACAAATCGAAAGTGTGGCGTACCTCTTTTAAGCGTTGCTGTGGCCCACTATCCACGTGGCCCCGCCGTACTACATTGGCAACGAGACCGGTCGCGCCTCATGTGTGCAGCGCTGCCTGATCGGTGCCCTGCCGGGAACTCGCAGTGCCCACCCTCGTCGATCCATTCCTGCTGTCACCGCTTGCAGGATAAGAACTGCCTGGTGCCCTGCGAGCGCCTGCGGCCTTCGCTACACTGCCCTTCTGTGGCTGCCCGCCCTGTGTCTGGGAGGACCTGTGCAAAGTTGTCCGCCGCTCTGCACTGTGCCCGCCCATGTGTCTCCCTGTCAAGCGGGAGCGCGTTCAGCTGGTGGCGCTCACAGCGGGAGGCACTTGGGGTGAGTGGCTGCCCGGAAATCGCCCAGCAGTATGCCTTGCGGTGGTGTAAAAGGGGTAAGACAACCAGTGACCAAAGACCCTTTAGTGTTGCCCGGCGATGTCGCCTCAATGACCCACCAATATTAATCAAATGAAGAAAGCAGGCGCTGGAGACTGAAAGGCAGGAAACGAGGGTTTTAATCTCTCCGGAGGAGAACACATCAAATCGGACAGCAAGTATCGTCACGAGGTGCTCTAACCGCATCTCTGAGGCCTGGCCTCTTATACTCAGGTTTACTGCTTTATTACATGAAACACATATTTGTCAGTACTTTGATGTACAAAAAAGCATCCTAGGAATCCCCGCTTCCAGCCCGTTCCCACACATTTACAGTTGAAGTCCCTACCCCGGTCACAACAGGTAGTGATTACCGCGCAGCTGGACATTCCGCCGATTCACGGAATGTGTGGAGTTGATCGGATCTCATGGGGTGAGGGGTGTTCGATCGACCCGAAGGTCCTTTGATAGGGGGATGCTTCCTACTGTACGGGGGGTAATAAACAGTGTCCGTAGGGCCAGGTGGCGGCTTGGGAACAGGGGAGACAGACGGGCACACAGGAAAAGGGGGTTTGCATCAAAGGGCCTGAGGCTATGAAAGGAATGAAGGGAGGTGTCCGCGCTGGGAACAGGATGGGATTCTGAGGCCGATCTGCGCTGAAGAGGGGTTTATGACCCAAGGCATGTGAGAGCGAGGGGGTTGTCAGCGTGCGGGGGATGCCTGTGAGGTTGAGAGAGAGAGTGAAAGACGCGCTGGCTATCAGCGAGGGGCAGAGGGGCCATGGTGCCTAAAATGGCTGCCGCTTACGCGCAAGGCATGTGAAAGCGGGAGTGATCAGTGCGTGGAGGTGCTTGTGTAGGTGAGGAACCGTGTTGGGGGTCAGGGGTGTGCAGAGGGTGGTTCTGGTCAAAGCAGCTAAAGTGGTGGGTGTGTGTGACGAAGAGTGCGGCATCGGGGCAAAAGGGAAGATGGCGTAGATAATGTTCACCAAACCGTATTAATTTTCCACAGTCCTCCCTTTAACATTTCTAAGATATCTTGCTGGCCTATTTCCTATCTATGTCTACTGTTATGGTCACAAGTAAGGAAGTGATAACCCAGGTGAAGGAACTGTACATAAACATCACATTTTAAAATCTTTTCATCTGGTGGGCGGGCTCATCGTTGAGCTTTGTTGAATGCAATGTCAGACAAAAATTATGCAGTGAGAGCGTTGGGTACAGATCATAGATGCTTTTAGTCATTCGGAATAGGAGCCGATAGGTTACCACGTAAGTAAGTTCTTTTTGTACTCGGTTGGAGCATAGTCAATTCAATGGTGGTTGGGAGAGAAATGAGACATAGTAAAAACAATAATCAGGGTTCCCAGTGTCTTATGGTCGTGGACCATTACTAGTGAGTTCTCAGCACTCTTTGTCGTCTTCTGTTGGCACTGTTGAGCACCTGTACTACAATTCGTTCTTTAGCAGGAATGTCCATGTGGGTTGAGCCGTTGGAGGTCTGCGGGCAGGAGAGTGTCTTTGTTTTGTTTCGCCAGACCTCATGGGAGAAATGCGTTATGGTTTTGGAGCAGATGCATTTTCTTCCATAATCCAGAGTGAGGTTCCGTGACGATTTGAACCCGTGTTTTCAATATTGTCGGAAATACATAATATTAGTATCAGCGAACCGCAAATGATCCATTTAGCATATCCTGGTGTTTTCGCTATGCTACGAGCAAGAGTACTCCTGTTACAAACATATTTCCGATCTACCCATGGCATCCATCTTAGATCATGGCAGCCATTTTGTGTTTCTTGCCCTCACATACGCAATAATCTCTGATCACTTCCTTTTCAATTAAGGACACGTAGCCTTAGCCGACGATTCACCTCTTTAGTGACACGTGCACCTTTGAAACAGAAAACGCTGTGGCTGCATGACTCGACAAAGGCTGCCTCCTCTGCCCGAGGCTAGTCCTGCTATACTGGTTCTTGTGGTCGTTGGCCTGATCATGATTAGGCGGCCGAAGCTGGTAGCCTTGCCCATTTACAACCCACAAACATCCCTTATCCTGCTTTTCTATCTTCTGCACCTGGCTCTGCTCTTTTCCTTCTGGGCCTTTATTAGGGGGAGGTAACGAAATTTACGATGAGGTGGTCCGGGTCTTGAATGAAAACTTGACATGAGATTATGATGGAAAAGTGGGAACCCCTCGTTCGTAATGTTTTGACATCAGATATTGTCGACGATTCCTGTGCAACGCCAAATATTTATTGTTTAGGACACAAAGGTTTGGGAATGTACTAATATTTAAAGAATTTGCCCGAAGCCTAATTTTTAGTATATAAGGAGCAACCCACTTTGTACAAATCGAACAGGCTCCTAGACACTGCCCATGCGTAGTTTCTGTGACTTCTGTGTCCCTGCAGTAATAAACCTTGGTCTTTGACGCCACCATCGAGAAGCCCGTGTTTCTGTTTATTTGTGCACCAAGACAGGTGGCACTCCTGGGTCTTCGGGTGTTGTTCCCTGACACCTCTGGACGGAACCAAAAAGTCCAGAACTCCAATTGGCGCCCAACGTGGGGCGACGTCATTCAGTACCGGTCCAAAAGCCTGAAGAGTTCGAGAAGCTTCGTGTGAAGATTCCTGAGGGAGGCGCCCCACTTCATCGATCCCGGCATATCGCAAAAGTGGCCCGAAGTTCTCTTCCACGAGGGTTCCCGTTCGGACGGCTGCAGTGGGCCGTTGCCTTGACCGTCGCCCTGTCTTGGACCCGAGGTGCAGTCCTTAGTACGGCGAAACGTGACGGGTTTCTCCTTGGTGACGTCTTCAGTACCTCAGTTAAGTATTTAGTGGTTGCTCGTTGGTTACTTCGTGAGGGTTGTTAAAATCCTTTTTGGTTCTTGGTTTGGTTTGGTTTCGTAAGATTATCACTGGTTGTCCTGGTTACGAAAATCTATTGGTTTAGTTTGGGTATCGATACATCAGTTCGCTTTTGGTAGGCCTAAGTTCTTGGTTCAAGTGCACATATCTGTTTCTTGTTTTGTTTGTTCTGTGTTCCGGATTACAAAATGGTAAGTCGGAAAAATTGTATGTTGTCTTGTTTTGGTTGCAACAGTGATTCACGATTGGAGGACTCATGTCTGGTTCCTCCGATTGGGACTCCTCTATATGATTTATATTGTAAGTTTGGTGTGGGTCCTATATCTTATAATGAGGTGTGGGTCCGCTATATGAAAAAGGATGGTGTCCTTAGTTGGCCACTGCATGGTAGTTTTGAACCCGAAATCCTTGATAATTTAGAAGCGAAATTGTTTAGGAAGAAAGCCCGGCCGGCAATGTTTGATTCTTTCCGTTATTGGCGAAAAGAATCCAAACAGAGAGAAATTAAAAGGTTGAAGAAAGAACAAAAAGAGCAAGAGTTGACTCTAGAGCAGGCTGTTAAGCAGCTGCAAGTCAACGAGTCTGAGAAGGCCGTAGAGGTGGCCATTAGAGAGCATAATTTAGCGATCGACAAATGCTATCCTGCCTTGCCATCGAAAACAACTAAGATACTGGAGGACCCCGAAAACGATCCTCTGTTGTCTTATCTGTTACAGTCACCTCCACCGTATGCACAAGGTGCTACGGCTCCGCCTGTACCGAATGTTCAATTGCCGGTTGCTGGACAACCTGGTATTCCTGCTCCTGCCCCTCAGAATCAAGTTCCTGTACCTCCTGTGATTAATGTGAATGTTCCTACGGCACCTCCGCTTCCTGGGTTGCCAACTTCTCTACCTGTACCTGTATCGCTTACACCTACTATTCCACAAGTTATCTTACCTAGTACTCCTACTGTCCCGCTATCTATTCCTACTACTTCTGTGTTCTCTAAATCTGCTAGTATTATGACTCCGCTTACTGTTCGTCGAAGAATCACTGATTCCGTCTCTAATATTCTGTCTCCTTTCTATAAAACCTTAATTAAGACTCCTGCCTCTGACTCTGTACAGAGACGCAGTCAGCTTCCAAGTACTGAGGAACGGGGAATCTTGGATTCCACGGCTCTCAGATGGATTTCGAAGAGTAGGAGATATAGTACGAGAGATGTACTAGATACTTTTATGCAGTGGAAGGAACCAACGCAACGATATGTTTTTGACGAGATGTGCTCTCTGTTGCGTGATGAATTAGAAGAAGATGATTCTGAATCGAACCTAGAAGAATTAATTAATGTTCAAAAAGAGTTTGCTGCAGGTATGATAGTGGGTCAAGATATAAAAGAAGCGATGGAACTGATTTTAAGTTTTAGAAATGATCCATCTCTTCGTTCACCGAGAGACTTAGAGAAAAGTAGTACGAAGCGGACTGGCCAATATCCAATGAGGGAGGTTCCCCCAATTTGGCGCGAAGCTGTGCAAGCTGATGCTATTAATGGTATCGCAGCCGCTCCGGCACAATTCCAGAGAGTGTGGATACACATTCCTTGGAAGCGAGCTGAAGTATTGGCAGTAAAACAGGCCCTGCCAGATCCGCGTAAGAATCCTGCCGGATATTATAAGGAGTTAGCACAAACAGTTGAGGCTTGTGTTATGAATCTAGCGGACATCGACATGTTATTTGGAAATGTAGTTCCGCAACCAATTTGGGCTAAAATTCGTAGAGAGAACCATCCAGTTGCCCTAGGTGGTGATTGGGCAGCTATTATTGCCGCAGATGGTCAGCAAATAGGTGGTTCCAAACCCGAACCTCTAGTTGCTAATCTTCCAGGTAGGATAATTGACTTAATGAAGACTCTGATGCCAGCATTGCGCGTTAACTGGGACAAGTTGTCCGCATGCAGGCAGAAGAAAGACGAAAGTGTCTCCGACTTCTTCACGAGGTTCGAAGAGACTTATGTAGATCATAGTGGTCAGGATATGAGCACAGAAGGAGGACAGAGATTATTTGTCGATAAATTTGTACACAACTTGCTACCAGAGCTCTGCAACAAATTGAAAGATTCCGAGAGTGCGTGGGCTGTCTCTACAACTGCGCAAATACTTGCAACTGCACAGTATTATGAAAATAGGGATAAAGAGGAAAAAGAGAAATCAGATAAGAAAACGAAAGATTTAAAAACTAAGGTTCTTTTGCAACAGGCGTATCCGCCTCGCATGAATCAATATAATACACAGCAAGGGTCATATCAAAGGACAGATTATAGTTCACCGAGGCCACAATATCAATGGAATCAGTGTGCATACTGTAAGAAAGAGGGTCACTATAAGAATGAGTGTCCAGTCTTAGCGCAAAATAACGCGGCAGCAGCCCAGAGAGGTCGTGGTGGTTTTGTGCAGAATTCTAGAGGTCGAGGACGAGGTGCTATGCCTCCACAAACGAATGATCACCCTTCCAATCACTTTGATCAACGAAATGGACAATCTGCCCAGCAAAATAGATCTCAGCAGTATCATGTTGAAGACTATTGTGAAGTGGATGAGGGATTCCAGGAAAATGGGTACTAGGACAGCCATGGACAGAGAGAGGGAGTAGTATCAGTTCCAGTGGATCAGAGTGGGCCTTATGTCGCAGTAGCAACATCAGGTGTAGTCGAACCGTTTCTGTTGGATACTGGTGCCGCAAAAAGTTCTATCATTCATGCGAAACTCCCTGGCGCACCTTTGTCCGGCTTAACAAATGTTTCTGTAGGTTTTTCAGGCGCCCCTGTTTACAACCCTGTATCTGGTCCTTTGTCTATTTCTGTTGGACCGTGTCAATTGAAAGCACCCTTGATTTTGACGACAGGCTGTAATGAAAATCTACTTGGTTTAGACTTATTAAAACGCCTATATGCGACATTGCACTGTTCTCCGGAAGGAGTACAGCTTACGTTGGGTAAAAGAATCACCTCTCCGATGTACTTGTCAATGGATGCACTCCCGCCAGAGCTATGTTCACTCCCTGATACTCTTTGGGCGACTGGTCCTAATGATGTAGGCCTTTTGGAAATACCACCGAATGTAATCACTTTGAAAGCAAATGTAAAATTTCCACGAATTCCCCAATACAAAATTTCCAGTGAAGGTGAACGTGCACTTTTATTGATCGTACAAGATTTGATTAAGAAAGGTGTGGTTGAAGAAACTAGAGGAAATGTCTGTAACAGTCCTGTATTACCGATTTTGAAACGTACTGACACGACAAAGCCTCCAGTATATAGGTTTGTCATTGATCTCAGAGAGGTTAATAAGATTGTGGTTCCACAGTTCCCTGTGGTTCCAGACATCACTGCCTTGTTAACATTGATTCCTGCAACAGCCACATGGTTTTCAGTCATCGACTTGAAAAATGCCTTTTTCAGCATTCCGATAGCCGAGGAGAGCAGGGATATTTTCGGCTTCTGTCTAGGAGGACGAAGCTTCAGGTTCAAACGCGCTCCACAAGGCTATTGTGAGAGTCCGTCCATTGACAGCCAGGCATTAAAAAGTCAGTTAGATTCTTTTGTACTTCCTCAAGGTTCTGCCCTAGTGCAGTATGTAGACGATTTTCTAGTGGCTGCCGATGACAAGGAAACTTGCAAAGCAGCTACGATCTCGTTATTGCATCATCTGTCTAATTTGAATCATAAGGTGTCACCCTCGAAATTGCAATACTGCTGCCAAGAAGTGACCTACCTAGGTCATCTCTTGTCAAAGGAGGGAAGGAAGTTGACCCCAGAGAGAATAAAAGCAATTACTCAGATGTGTGTTCCCCGCACTCAGAGAGAAGTACGTGCCTTTCTAGGTATTACCTCTTACTGTAGGCAGTGGATCCCAAATTTTTCTCTTTTAGCGAAACCATTGGTAGCTTTGACTGGGAAAGGTGTTCCGAGTCCGATGCCATGGTCTGATGAATGTCAGGAGAGTTTTTCTGAGTTACGAAAAGCATTGTGTTCAGATCCTGTATTGGGTACTCCCGATTACAGCAAACCATTCACGCTCTATGTTCACGAAAGAGAAGGTTGTGCGTTGAGTGTTCTGACACAGAGATTTGGTGATAAACTACGCCCCTGTGCGTATTTTTCATCAACATTGGATCCGGTAGCTAGAGTGTTACCTAGTTGTTTGAGAGCTACAGCGGCAGCTGCGGCTTCCATTCGACAATCTGCTGGTTTGGTGATGAATAGCATGCTAGTGGTTATGGTTCCTCATGCTGTGGATACACTCATGAACCGAACCAAGACACAACATCTTACCAGTGCGAGATTATCCGGCTACGAGCTGACACTGCTAGCGAGTCATATTCAGATCAAAAGATGCAATGTATTAAATCCAGCAACATTGTTGCCGGCTAATCAAGAGTCGAGTGATTCCGAGCCCCATGATTGCTGTTTTAGAACTGAGGAAGAGACAAAAGGACGAATTGATTTAAAAGACACTCCGTTGTCAGATCCAGATGGCACGTTGTATGTGGATGGGTCATGTTTTAAATTGGAGAATGGTGATGTGACTGCTGCTTATGCGGTAACGACTTTGAGAACGATTGTGGAGACTGCAAGAGTGAGTCAGAATTCTGCCCAAGCTGCAGAATTAATAGCTCTAACAAGAGCGTGTGTTTTAGCTAAGGGAAAGAGAGTGAATGTGTTCACAGATAGTCAGTACGCGTTTGGCGTGGCCCATAGTTTTGGCCGTTTGTGGAAAGAAAGAGGTTTCATTACGTCCCATGGGACTAAGATTCAACATGGTCAGTTAGTTAACGACTTGTTGGAATCTCTAACCTTGCCGATTGAAGTTGCAATTGTGAAATGCAGCGCTCATAAAGCAATCACGGATGATGTTGGTCGTGGGAATGCTTTTGCTGATGAAACCGCTATGTGGAAGAATGTAGTTATTTCAGCATTCCTTGATTCATTAACCTCTACCTCTCCATCACTTGATCAGGACATCGATGAATCAGAAGTAGCTTTTACTGAGTGGCTGCTTCTTGCAGCTGATGCTCATGCACCCTATATCGACTTCTCCCGCTCTCGCCCCAATGACGCTCACAGATGGTACACACCTCACCTGAAAAGCCTTAAACTTAAGGCTCGTCAAATGGAGCGTAAGTGGCGTGTAGCCTATTCAGAAGACGACAGGGTCAATTTTCGCAGAGCTCGTAGGGACTACCAAAATCTTATTCTTAAATGCAAAACTGACTACTTTTCAGACAAAATCTCTAAAGCTCAAAATAAGTCAAAAGAGCTATTCAATATTGTGGAGAATCTTTGCTCTAACGATAGAACTTCTCTTCCGATAGTCCCCACCCAAGAACTCTGTAACACACTGAACTCTTTTTTCCATGATAAAATCTGCTCTATCAAGCAAAGTATCCCCATCACTCAGTGTCCTCTTGTGTCTGATGACACACTGCACAACCCCACCACCTTAGATACCTTTCCCCTCATAGATCAGACTCAACTACCTAAACTTCTCACTAAAGTCAAAACAGGTTCCCCCGATGACATTTGTCCCCCTTACATCTTGAAAGAAGTGGGCACCTATCTTCCTGAGTGTCTACTTTCTTTAATGAACGGATCTCTCTCACAGGGTAAAGTTCCATGTGGTCTGAAAAAAGCTCTTCTTGTCCCCCTCCTAAAAAAGGCAGGAGCAAACCCATTAGATCCTATCAACTACCGACCTATATCGCTGCTGCCATACTGTGCGAAACTGTTGGAGTCACATGTCTGTGAAAGCATCTCCAGCTTTTTGGAAAAAACCGAGTACTTGGCACCTAATCAAGCAGGGTTTCGTCCCTGCCATTCCACCGAGGCGGTCATCCTCTCGGTGCTAAACACTCTAAGGCGGAACGCAGACGCAGGAATCCATCAGGCGCTTGTGCTTTTGGACCTATCTGCTGCATTCGACACGGTCGACCACACCATCTTGGTCGACCGTGTCGAACAGGCAGGTCTCAGGGGTCCTGCATTGAGCTGGATCCGCTCTTTTCTCACGGGTCGCACTCAATCGGTCAGATTGGGCTCTTTCTCTGCCCCCATCCTACCTACCACCTGTGGGGTACCACAAGGCTCCTCATTGTCCCCCCTGCTCTTTAATGTGTACCTACGCCCTCTTCTGCACTCGCTCCGTAATGCTAATGTAACCATCTTCAACTATGCGGATGACTTGCAGCTCATCTTTCCTCTTAACACCCAGGACTCAGTGGTTGAATTCCAAAGAACTATGTCCCACATACTGAGTTGGATGAGCTGCAGCCATCTGAAGCTCAATCCGGGCAAGACCGAGTTGATCTTGCCCGGACAGAGCTCGCTTAGTTGGAACTCCAGCTTCTGGCCCATCAGTATGGGAGTCCCCCCATCTAAATCAACGGTGGTCAAGAGCCTAGGTATCCTTATCAGCGAGGATCTCTCGCTAAAAAGACAGGTTGGAGCGGTGGTATCCTCCAGCATCTTCCAACTGCAGAAAATAAAAAAAATCGCTCGTTTTTTTTCCCCTGCAGCTCTCACACAGATTGTCATCTCCTTGGTTCTGTCCAGGCTTGACTTCTCCAACAGTCTCTATCTCGGCCTGCAAATTGGAGAGCTAAAACGTCTCCAGCTTGTCCAGAACCAAGCCGCCAGGCTTCTTCTGAATATACCTAGGAGGCAATCTATCAGACCTGGCCTTAAACAGCTCCACTGGTTGCCAGTTGAGCAGCGTGTGGCCTTCAAGGCCAGGTGCATACTGTTCACGTCTTTGAATAACTCTGGCCCTCTATTCATCAGAGATCTATTCAAAAAATACTGCCCTTCCCGTCATCTTCGTTCAACCTATAAATCACTCCTGATCGTACCCCCATTTAAAAGGAAACGCCTTGGAGGCAGCTGTTTCGACCACCTCGCTGCAGGTTTTTGGAACTCTCTCCCCCTCAACATTAAACTCAACGATAACATCCTCAGTTTCAGACATTCTCTGAAAACCTGGCTCTTCACTCAAGCTCACTACTGATAGCACTGCTTTTTCTATTATCTGCCTGCTTGGTTCATTTTCTATAGCGCCATGAAGCCTCCGGGCGTACGAGCGCTCAACAAATTCCCAATTAACATTAACATTAAACAGACAGCTAGAGATATGATGAGTAGAATGTATGTTGCTACGTCTGCAAGATGGATTTCCGAGTCTGGAATGTGTGAGGACACAGTGGAAAGTGTGAAAGAGATTCAGAAAGAGGCAACTGAGGAGGAAAAACGTGCATGGAAAGAAAGTACGGGCAAGTTGGATTCAAGTGGGTGTTGGATTGATTTGTCGGAACAACAGCGTTGGATGTTGCCTGATGCGTATGTGCTTGCAGTGGTGACAATGGCGCATGGAGTAGCGCATATAAGCTCTAAAGGAATCTGTAAGATGTTGGCTCCAGTTTGGAAGAATGATGGGATCAGTAAATGCGCAGAAAGAGTGGTGAAAAATTGTATGGTATGCCTGATGCATAATCCTGGCAAGGGAACCCCAACTCCTGCTGGTCACTTCGCTCCTCCTTCCTGCCCCTTTGAAGTAATTCAGCTAGATTTCATACACATGGATCGTTGTAACAATTTAAAATACGTCCTGGTGGTAGTCTGTGCATTCTCCAGATGGATCGAAGCATATCCACTGAAGGACAATACTGCCCTATCAACTGCCAAAATTCTTCTCAAAGAATATTTCCCTAGGTAAGGAATGCCACGGATTGTATGGTCAGATAACGGAAGTGAGTTTATAGGGAAAGTTATGCAGAGTGTGTGTGCCGGTTTGAACATTAAACAAAAGTTCCACAGTGCAAACCATCCCCAGTCTGCTGGTTTAGTTGAGGGCTACAATGGCACCCTCAAACTAAAACTAGCTAAAATACAGGCATCCACGGGTTTATCCTGGCCAGACGCACTACCCCTGGCTTTGTTATCCACAAGAGCAACTGTGCATTCTAGAGTAGGGCTTAGTCCATACGAAATTGTTTTTGGCCGTCCTGCGAATGTTTGGGGAGTGCCTAGGCCAAAAGAGTTTTGTTCTTTGGAATATCCTATGTTGATCGATTACCTTTACGACTTGACTGCTAAATTGAGCCTTATTCACCAACAGGTTTTCGATGCATTGCCAAAGCCTCCGGAGAGTCCAGGTCATCAGCTGAAACCCGGTGACCACGTTGTGGTACGAAATTTCGCGAGGACAAAGAACCTTCAACCCAAGTTTATCGGCCCCTTCCAGGTGCTGCTTGCAACAAGAACTGCTGTTTGTGTAGCTGGTCGCAAGCATTGGATTCATGCAACACATGTCAAACGTGTGCCTTTGCCACTTCCTTACGACGACTGGGTTAAGAAGGTAATTGGTGCCTCTGAATGCGAGCAAACACCAAAGTTTGTCCCTTTTAGCGATGCCGAAGTGATAACAGACACTACGAACTCTGACTCTCCTCCTGAAAATACTTCTTTGACTCCTGAACACTTGCCCTCTGCATCAGAAGAAAGTCTGCCATCTGACATTGCGAACTTTACCGACACTACACTGTTTCCTGATCAAACGATTCCTGCAAAACTAAGATACAACTTACGACCTCGTAATATGGACAAATAAAGCAGGAAACTGCCAATTTTCTACACATTTGAAATTTTAACACTTTGCCTTCAGCCAGGAAGTTTGCTATTGTTTTATTGTTTTCAATTGCCTTGCCGTCTGGGTAGCCGTAGGGTCGTGGCTGTGTGCCTAGTTGAATCTGCAGGGATCAGACACAAGGTCGATCTTTCTGTTAGTTTTGGGAACTCCCAGGACTAATAGAGGCATTTTCATCTACGTACACATCATCAGTGGTCGCAAGCGGATTGTAGAAGATTGAGCTTCCTGCGCTGCAACGAGAAAATGTAATTTATGTTCGCAGAAACAGACTTTACAGAATCTTTCATAGCAAATGCTTTTTGATGCAATGTGCCATTACATTTTTAATTGTTTTAATAACGTTGGTGGGTGGAATCGTCTTTGGTATAAATTTGATCTTTGTGCCAGTAACTACAGTACCTCCCCTTGATCCTGCTACTTCTACTGTTTCTTCTATGCACTCTTTTCACTCGTTTCCTGAACATGAGCAAGCTCGACGCTCAGAATTTATCAATACCACTTTTGTACAGCTCTTGCACCAACACCAACTGGTAGTTAACACTACAGACTGCTGGGTGTGTGGCTTGATACCCCACACTATGGATAAAGGTATTCCCTATCTGGTTTTGCCTTTTAGCTATAATGGATCATTTCAGGCCTTTCAAACCATCTTTGCTTATGCCCTTGAAACCTATCCTCCGCGTCCACCACGTTCCACTAAATATAACTCTGTCAACAAAGCTTTAGTCCAGGGTATTATTGATATGATCAAGGATGTCAATAACACTCCATCTTACCCTAAAGACGAATTACAAGTATATTTGAGTTGGAATTCTTCAGAGTATCGCCTTAGTTTGGGAGAAAGCAAGCATAAAAGCTCAACTCCAATCTGGGTTGTACCTCACCGAGGTCAGGTCTGTTTGCAAGGTAATGGGAGAAATCCAAGAGCTCAGCTAGGGAGGAGTGAGTGCATCGAAACTTACGTGTTTCCGTCTAGCTCCTCCCCTGCTTTTCTCACTGCTAGGGGTACCTACTTCATCTGTCAAGACAGAGCGTATACATGGTTGCCTGCTGACTTTTCAGGGTCATGTTATATTGCTCGGTTGTTGCCTCCAACATACACTGCTTCATCTGATTATCACAAAACCAGAGTAGCAAGAGGTGTCTTCAGCAAGGAAGATACTGCTGGTCAGGAAGCTGGAGACTTCTTCAAAGGTTTCCTTCCGTTCTGGGGGCCTATGGCCAATAGTAGAAACATACGTCAGCTAACACGGGTAGTTGAATCTACTATTACCGAAACTGCTGGTGCCCTTAGCAACTTGACAGCTGAGCTTCAGGCGGATAGACTCATGACGTTGCAGAACCGTATGGTTTTAGACGTAATACTTGCAGATCGAGGTGGGGTATGCAGAATGATCCAATCGAGCTGCTGTGTCTTTATTCCCAATAATGCTCCAACAGTTGATGAGGCGATCTCTAAGCTCCACAAGATTTCCGACTCTATTCATGTAGACAAGGGAAACTGGTCCTTCATGGAGTGGTTTTGGACTCTGATATCAGCGTGGGGATGGAAGGTTCTAATGGTCGTTGGTGTCATCTTAGTATTCCTATTCTCATGTTGCCTGATTATCCAGTGTGGTCCAGCTTTGTGTAGTCTTTGTGCTGCAACCTGTTTTAGAAAACCACCTGTGTTTGGAGAAAAGGCGCGAGAAAGGATGATGATACAACAACATGTCACTGACCTGATGAGCATAGAACTAGATTCTGACATAGACTGAGTAATTGCCTATGTAAGGGCAAAAGGAGGGTCTGAGGTTCCGTGACGATTTGAACCCGTGTTTTCAATATTGTCGGAAATACATAATATTAGTATCAGCGAACCGCAAATGATCCATTTAGCATATCCTGGTGTTTTCGCTATGCTACGAGCAAGAGTACTCCTGTTACAAACATATTTCCGATCTACCCATGGCATCCATCTTAGATCATGGCAGCCATTTTGTGTTTCTTGCCCTCACATACGCAATAATCTCTGATCACTTCCTTTTCAATTAAGGACACGTAGCCTTAGCCGACGATTCACCTCTTTAGTGACACGTGCACCTTTGAAACAGAAAACGCTGTGGCTGCATGACTCGACAAAGGCTGCCTCCTCTGCCCGAGGCTAGTCCTGCTATACTGGTTCTTGTGGTCGTTGGCCTGATCATGATTAGGCGGCCGAAGCTGGTAGCCTTGCCCATTTACAACCCACAAACATCCCTTATCCTGCTTTTCTATCTTCTGCACCTGGCTCTGCTCTTTTCCTTCTGGGCCTTTATTAGGGGGAGGTAACGAAATTTACGATGAGGCGGTCCGGGTCTTGAATGAAAACTTGACATGAGATTATGATGGAAAAGTGGGAACCCCTTGTTCGTAATGTTTTGACATTAGATATTGTCGACGATTCCTGTGCAACGCCAAATATTTATTGTTTAGGACACAAAGGTTTGGGAATGTACTAATATTTAAAGAATTTGCCCGAAGCCTAATTTTTAGTATATAAGGAGCAACCCACTTTGTACAAATCGAACAGGCTCCTAGACACTGCCCATGCGTAGTTTCTGTGACTTCTGTGTCCCTGCAGTAATAAACCTTGGTCTTTGACGCCACCATCGAGAAGCCCGTGTTTCTGTTTATTTGTGCACCAAGACAGGTGGAACTCCGGGGTCTTCGGGTGTTGTTCCCTGACACCTCTGGACGGAACCAAAAAGTCCAGAACTCCAAGAGTGTGATCATTAGAAGGAGACAGAAAAGGATTGTGGTGAAGGGTGCAATTGTCTTTGAGTTGTGGAGTCTGTCTGTTCTTGCGTGTCTGTGGTGGGTATTTCCTGTTGCTTCCATCATCTTCAAGGTGTTCGGTACCGGGCAGAACCACATACTTCGTTTAGCTTCTCTTTGGGGTGACCCTTGGTGGTGTTTTTAGGTCACCGCTCTGAGATTTAACACAGTTCGTGGTCTACTTAGTCAGGACTCCCTCCTTTTTGACGCAGGAAATACCCTTCTCCGGATGGCACAGTGGGATTTAGAGGATTTTGAAAGTTCAGGTGGAGGGAGGGGGTGTGTGTGAATAGTCCTTATGGCAGGTCGGAGGAGGAGGGGATGGAGCAGGGCCAGATCGGGAACAGACCAGGGGGACGGAAAATTTTAGACAGGCGGGTCCATAATCACGTTCAGAGAGCGGGGACTTTTCGGCACACGTCGATCATAGAGCAGGGGCCTCAGATCAGCCCTTTCCTTTAGTTTTGGCGGAAACAGTGCCTTGTCCTGCGACTCCTTACTGTTGTGGTCACGCCTTGGCCTCCGTCGCCGGGGTTTCACGATCTGCAGTCAGGCCGCATGCTCCCACATCCGGTCTCTTTCTCCTCCGACAGTGGTACCCTTAAATGAGTTTGAAAAGACAGTCTTTAGAGATTTTGCAGAGGAAGGTAATTACGTAAATCTATTTCTCTCCCAACACCAAGCAACTGGGGTAAACATCCGCTACATTGAGGTCTACAGCCAACGTATAAACAATTGATGATGGATTTGCTGGGTTCCCAACAACTTCCCTTCGTGGCTATTTCTTTGGCGTTTTGTCGGTTTATTACATTCATTTGTCGTGGTACGAGGTCCGATACCCATTCATTGCATTCGTTTATTACAGTTATGTCAGTTCTCCTGGTAGAGACCCATTTCCCTAGTACGAGTCTTGCAAGGCTAGACCGGTCTTCGGGGCTTTGTATTTTACGGAAAAGTGCAACGTTTTATTCACCATAGTCAGATAGGCCTCCTTCTGAGGAATGAACATAGGCTAAACGATTCTCCATTATGTCAATGCATCCTATCTTTCGTCTAAACATTTTACTTTCAACAGGTTTACTTGCAACAAGTTCTTTCATTTTCGACTTAATTCTAACTTTGCAAACATTATTCTAAATTCTACATAGTTTCTCACAACCTGGCTACTTTATTAAAAAACTCGGGGGCTTGCGATAACCATTAAACTCATCTTTGGGGTGAGTGGGGTCTTATGGAAAACAACTAGGAACACAGTGAATTGAAGCAAAGGACATTTTTCAAATTCTCATCTGGGGCAGCCGATACAAAACTGATGGTGTCCTGGGAAGGCGGGTATGTCTCGATCGCTTTTACTGATTGGGGCATTGAGACAATTTGGGACGGGGAAGGTCGCGTTACCAGAGATATTTCATCATAGAAGCCACTGACAAGTAGTTCCCTCAAGATGGGTCGGATTAGAGAACCTTAGTTGTCTTACCTGTCCCTTTCTTTTCGGCCAATCTAGGTTTCATCAATATTTAGCAGAAAAGGAGAGGTAGTAACGTGGTATCGATGCAATTTTTATTTAAGACAAATTTGTGCAAATACTTGTGGTATTTTGGAGCCAATCAGGTGGTGCACCAGGGGTAGTGGTTCGTCAATTAGGTGCCATTTGCTAGAAAGAGTGAAAGAGTGGAGGAGAGAGAGAGAGAAAGAGAGAGAGAGAGAGAGAGAGAGAGAGACAGATAGAGAGAGATCAACAATAGGCTAAATAGTACACGGGTGACATGGAGAGTGGCCATGTACTTATTTAGGCTATTCGGTGCATTACCAAACATGAGACATTTTTTTGGTTCGTGTTAGAATGTAGAAAGCATGCAGTTTGGGACGGAAGAGCATTAGGTCAGGTACAAGAAACGTGCATTGAGTTGGGCGCCCTTTGGTGTCATCTTGCAGCGTTAGTCCGTTTCATGTATCGGACGTGACGTGGCTCCAGATCTGTTACGATACCCTAATCGTGATTCCATTGTAACCTGCAGAGGGAGAAAAAGAGGGAAAAAAGGGAGGGGGAACAACATTCGAGCATATCAAATGTACGGGCACGAAAGTTATTTACTTACCACATACCCGTACTTATCCCCTCGGGATATAATCCCTAGGGTCTTGGTTTCTGAAGTCAAGGGGGGGGGCAGTGTGATAGGTTGTTCATGAGGGGGTTTGAGGGTGGCATTATAGATCGTGTGTAGGGAATCGCTAAAAAGAGAAATCGGAGGCGCCTAGTGCGAGGTACCTGGTTTTGTAGATGTATCTAGTCATCGGGATCCTTAAATCATTCCCAAAGCTGTGATGTTCTAAGGCATATTAGTTCTTCGGTCAACTCTGTCCCTTAGTGCCTTCGAGCACCATACCTTTATAACATTCTATCATTCACACCGTTTTACTTTACCCATTCTCAGAAGTCGAGGTCCTTTTTCATGCGTTAGTTCCTGAGCTTAGTCGCATATTTGGAGTCAGCGTATCATACCTTAGATTCGATCATTAATCCAGGGCCGAACAACCATTTTCTAATAACCTTGAAAAGAGAGCGAAACGGTTGCGCACAGAATAGCCCTCCCGTCGATTCCCACATTTGCAAAAGTATGCGATACCTGTTCATAGTTTGGAAAACCTTTATTTGCATAATTGTTCAGTAAGTAAATTTGTGAATGCAATCGTATTCGGTCGGACATGGTGATGGCTGGAGCACATACAGTAGGGGGCGTTATTTTGCAGCATAAGAACATGTTAAAAAGGCCTAATTAATTATTTGCTAGTAACTAAAAACGTCTCATTAAGTGATGAGGGATCGGGGGCGTTTTAGTTCATAAATGTAAACACAGTCAGGTTAATTGCAATCACATTTCCTAGATGTATATCGTGGGCGTGCGTCACAAGCTACATTATGTATCGGTCACAATAAATATCATAATAAATCGTACATTGAAATCAACATTTTAACGGGACCCCTTTCAAATGTTCGCCAAGTGAACCCTCCTCCCTTTTTCGTCAAGTGTGCAAATGTTCACATATATCTTAGTACATCAAGTCTCATTAGCTAAAGAACACCACGAGGTGTCCGTTAGTTCCTATTGATACCGGCGCCACTTTGGGCGAGGCTGGTTTAGTCCGGAAGTATCATCAGGGGCAATATGTCTCCGACGATTGGCGGTTGGACCAGAGTCCCTTTCGGCAGTTCAAAACCTGTGCTAACTGAGGGGCTGGTGGTGTGGACCGTCAATCAAAAAAGGGGGAGGGAGGTAGAATCTCTCTTACCGGGTCACGTTGATGTTCAGCCGGAACTTACTCGAGTTCGTTAGCCCATAATGTTCCTGGGTTGTTCAGACTGAAGCTGGTGCTGACACGAGGGCACCACCATCTTGTGGCTATGTCGTGGTCATTTCATTTGTGATCAAGGCAGTCGTTCCCCACCGGAAGCCTGTAGGGGCCGAGGGCTCCTGGGACTTTGGTAGAATCTTCAAAGCTGTGGGGATGCTGTCGAAGGTGGGGGCTTGTGCCCAGGTGGGCAAGCGCCCGAGTTGCAATACCGGACAAAGTTACTCCAGAGGCCTAGACCCGCCTTCCAGAGGGCCCAGACGCCATTTTGAGACCCTGCAGCCGCCGCCCTTCGTCGTGTCTTTCAGGAGTGGAAGAAACTTCTTGTGGCGACAAAGACAGAACACCATGCTGTTGAAGCAGGACATTTGGTTCGGGGCGCCAGGGTGCAGCTGTGGAGCCTCCACCT
This sequence comes from Lissotriton vulgaris, assembly GCF_964263255.1. Classification (NCBI taxonomy): domain Eukaryota; kingdom Metazoa; phylum Chordata; class Amphibia; order Caudata; family Salamandridae; genus Lissotriton; species Lissotriton vulgaris. The sequence goes on along the minus strand of NC_141693.1, from coordinate 1,652,026,214 downwards.
GGGGAGGTGAGGGAGGCTCGTTCGCGCCGCCTCCCTCTCCCAGCGCATCCCACGCCGTCCCTTCGAATCAGGGGTGCACATGATGACCACCCTACACCCCTGACTCCGACTCTTGGGGGACCATTGTATGTTCGGTGCTCCGCAAATATGCCCGTCGGACATTGTATGTCCTGTGCTATGGAAGTATGCCCGTTGGACATTGTATGTTCTATGCTGAGAAAATAGGTCCGTCAGACATTGTATGTTCGGTGCTGCGCAGGTATATCCGTCGCCCGGCTGGTAGGATTTCGACGCCGGGCCGGGGCTGGGACACCTCCTACCTGTGGAGGTGGGAGAGGCTCGTCCGCGTCGCCTCTCCCTCCCAGTCCCCCTGCACCAGTTCGATGGAGGAATTCGTGATGGCCGGACCAGGAGATACGAGGGAGGGGGTCACCTGCATCCGCCCCCTCCCTACTCGTGGCCCGGGGGACGTCACCCCAGGAAGGAGAGTATGGGAAGACCATTTCATGTCGGCCCATGGAGTCTCCTGTACCTTCTCGTCGGCGATTTCTTTTGGTCTATGGCTGATGGCTGCCCCGCCCCACACGTGCTGTGTGTTTCACCTTCCGGATGGGCGGGACCGTTGACTTGTTACATTTTGAGAACTTCCGGAGTGAGCGTAATATGTTTTGTATTGTTCCTATTAGTACAGTTTACTTTAAAGAATGTTTTACTAGTTTTTTCTATTTATCGTTGGTTGTGGGTTATCTTTATCGTAATTAAATCCTAAATTATATAACAGATGCTTGGCTTCCTTAAGTCCTTTTTCCACCGGGGGGTTGTCTACGCAGGCCTGTAATTGCTTTTGTTTTTCAGAGTGGTGGGGGCAACAGGGAGCAATCAGTCCCAGAATTCAGACATGTCGTTTAAATTGGTCTGACAAAATCTGTGCCATCGAGCATAATCAAACGTGGTGGTTCTATCCGTCCTGTCCGTGTTAGTCTGATTTGTTTTTATCTCGCGTCTTTTCCCTTTCTGCCGGCCTGTTATTTCTGTCGACCCTCTGCTCTTACCTATGTTCTGTAGAGTCGGGCATTGGGCTTTCCAGCGCCCGAGACATTTACAAAAAGCACATTGGTTTTGCCTTAAATCTGCTCGTCCTGTGTATAGTGTCGGGGGATTACTTTTGGGTCGTTGTGTCTCGGGTTTGTCCTGTCGACACATCCCATTACACCGTTCTCTTTTTGTATCTAATCCTCGGAACTGTGTCGTCGCTGGCCCTTCCTTTCGCCTACCAGGCGTTTGGGGGGTTGTCTGCCGCGTTTCTTTACCTACTCTGACTTCGTCTCTTTCCTTTCGTTGCGTAGCTTCTTTGCGCCACATACCGAGACTATCGAGCATAGTGGGCGTCGTTTTGTTTTTACCAAGGGCTGTTTCTAGTGCGTTTATTTTATCATCATCGAAGGATCCTATCAGTGGCCACTGACTTTCTCGATCCTTTTTCGTATATTTATGCCACAGCTTGCTATAGGCTATAGCGATCAATCCATGCTTCATGAACATGTCCTTATTAGGGGTGCCTTCCAGCGGAGCCGGATGGTTCATCTCTAATAAGCGGTCCGGGCTAAACAGGCTACTAACCAGTGGGGAGAAGACAGGCATGACGGATCGCAATGGGATAATAGTCAGCACTACCTATCTTATCACTGCGTGCAAAGACTAGACAGAATATTTCTATTCTACGTTGTTTGCAGGCAGTGAATACCTCAAGAACCAATATCGGGCAATCAGTGTTTGGTCAATAAATAAAAAATAAAAAATGGTCAATGGGGAGAATAAGTAGGCCCGCAAAGGTCTGCGTCACCTACCCTTTCACTATCTGCAAAGAGGGGGACCTATTCTTTCCTGTTTGCAGACAGAGAATCTCCAGAAAACAATCCGTAACAGTTAATCAATGGGGAGGGGCAATTGATCAGTGGGGGAGAAAGATAGGTCCAACGGACGCGTACCTATCCTTCACTGTTTGTAAAGGGAGAGCCTGTTGTTTCTCCGTTTGCAGACAGCGAATCTCCAAATAAATTAACAAAAAGTAATACTAGTATTTTTCATCAATTATCAATCATTTCGCGATTTGTCGTGTTTACACGACCTTACCCGGACCGCATGGACAGTTTCTTGTCTTCCGAATCCAGCGCTCGATCGTCCTCTTCTCTTCGTACTCCTCGTGGCACTCCTGATGGTTCCCAGTCAGGACCGTAGATCACTCGAGAGAGGTCCGTTCGGAACCAGTGAAGTTCGGATGATCGGCTGTCAGACGAGGGTCTATCGGACAGGGTACCTTCCGATCATTGCAGTCGTTCACTCTGTCGTCAGGACCTCTCCCACTGGATCCACGAGTCGCTGATGGGCCCCACGCTTGGGAAGCCAATTGTAAAAGGGGTAAGACAACCAGTGACCAAAGACCCTTTAGTGTTGCCCGGCGATGTCGCCTCAATGACCCACCAATATTAATCAAATGAAGAAAGCAGGCGCTGGAGACTGAAAGGCAGGAAACGAGGGTTTTAATCTCTCCGGAGGAGAACACATCAAATCGGACAGCAAGTATCGTCACGAGGTGCTCTAACCGCATCTCTGAGGCCTGGCCTCTTATACTCAGGTTTACTGCTTTATTACATGAAACACATATTTGTCAGTACTTTGATGTACGGAAAAGCATCCTAGCAATCCCCGCTTCAAGCCCGTTCCCACACATTTACAGTTGAAGTCCCTACCCCGGTCACAACAGGTGGTGATTACCGCGCAGCTGGACATTCCGCCGATTCACGGAATGTGTGGAGTTGATCGGATCTCATGGGGTGAGGGGTGTTCGATCGACCCGAAGGTCCTTTGATAGGGGGATGCTTCCTACTGTACGGGGGGTAATAAACAGTGTCCGTAGGGCCAGGTGGCGGCTTGGGAACAGGGGAGACAGACGGGCACACAGGAAAAGGGGGTTTGCATCAAAGGGCCTGAGGCTATGAAAGGAATGAAGGGAGGTGTCCGCGCTGGGAACAGGATGGGATTCTGAGGCCGATCTGCGCTGAAGAGGGGTTTATGACCCAAGGCATGTGAGAGCGAGGGGGTTGTCAGCGTGCGGGGGATGCCTGTGAGGTTGAGAGAGAGAGTGAAAGACGCGCTGGCTATCAGCGAGGGGCAGAGGGGCCATGGTGCCTAAAATGGCTGCCGCTTACGCGCAAGGCATGTGAAAGCGGGAGTGATCAGTGCGTGGAGGTGCTTGTGTAGGTGAGGAACCGTGTTGGGGGTCAGGGGTGTGCAGAGGGTGGTTCTGGTCAAAGCAGCTAAAGTGGTGGGTGTGTGTGACGAAGAGTGCGGCATCGGGGCAAAAGGGAAGATGGCGTAGATAATGTTCACCAAACCGTATTAATTTTCCACAGTGGCGTGGTCTACTCTTCTGCTCCCTGCTGTGCCTGCCCCCGTGCCTGTCCCTGTGAGATGCATCTCGCTACTGCCATCTGCCCCCACCACTCCCTCTCAATGTCTGGGCCTGTCGCTCGGCCCCAACTCCTCCGGCCACCTGACCTGCTGCAGGGCCCCACAGAGACAGCTGCCCAGCCTATTGCCTGCACCCACCGGCAAGGCAGGGAAGAAGTAAGGGGGTGAGAACAGGACCCCCCCGGCCATCATCTTCATAACGTGAAGGAAAAGAAGGAAAATAATAGAGAAGGAAGACACACTGGGATCCCAGCTAGGCCCACCAGCACCAAGAGAGGTCTGGTGCCTGGTTCAATACTCTGCATGAGCACCAGGGAGAAGCCCAGCACCGCAGTTAGCTCCAAAGAGCAAACCTACCACCCCTGTGCCATCAAGGCCAAAGAACAGTGCATCATGCGTGGTCACGCACTAGAACGCTCACCCACTCAAGGGTTCTCAGCGTCGAAGCCACACCATCACACCTGCATGCAGACGCATGGTCACCATGAGCAACCCAGCAGGACGGGGAGCAATCCAGTCAGGGGTGCAAATTCACCGCTCCCAGGACACAGCCACACAGCTGTGGTGCCTCTACCACCATTCAGTGGAGCCCCAGACCCTGCCACGGCTGTGCCACGATGGAAAGCGTGGGTTGGACGGCTCTACCATTATTTCAAAGGGACAAGAGAAATGGTTGCTTCTCATCTACTATGGACGTTCAGAAATCTATGAACTCTTCGAAACGCTCCCTAACACAGGCAACGACGAGGACTACGAGGCGGCAAACGCCGTGCTCAACACTTTATCTCCCAACTGAACCCCGAATTTGAGAAGTTCAAGTTCCAGAGGATGTCGCAAATGGAGTCAGTCGATATGTTCTACTCATGGCTGCGCTGGCTGGCCAGCATGTGCACCTTCACGGATCACTGGGAGGAGATACGGGACCAGATCATCCTAGGATGCGAAGACTGATCCTTCGTCAACCAGGGATCTCACTGGTTGAGATCCTACTCCTGGCCCACTCCCACGAGCTGTTGGACATCCGAGCTGAGGAAATGGAGGCTGCCTTACACACGCCAGTTGCCGCCTCACATGCTACCAGACACCCGCTGATCAAAGAAGAGAAGGTCAAGGCAATCTAAAGACGCCCCAACACAGCTCGTCAAGCTCCTAGACCACCACCAGGAGGTCAGTGTGTATATTGTGGAGAAGACCACTCAGCGACGGCTATCTGTGGGGAAAAGGGGAAGACATGCTCCCACTGTGGCAGGCTCAATCACTACGCCAAAGTGTGCCGGGCGGATGGTTCAGACAGACTCCATCAAAGCAAAGGGGCGTGTCACAATGGGTTCACCAGGTCTCTCTTGAACCAGGTCCTGTGTTTGAAGACAATGAGGTATTTGTAGTGTCGTACAGCAGCTGGACAGACCGTCGTCGAGGACCCCCTTCAATGTGCTTCCTCTCAGTGGAAGGCATGGCGGTTCAGGCCCTCAGCGACAACGGTGCCTCAGTGAATGTGATGGATTCATCTAGGGCACGGATTTACACCTACGGGGGACCGATCCACTTCCTCTCCAAGGAATCATCCATGCCAAAGTCACCAGCGGAAGCTACTCCACGGACACCAGGTTCCACATCACAGAAGGAAGAAAAGGGACACTGCTCAGTTGCAACACAGCTGAGGACCGTAGACTATTCTTCTTTGCCAATCAGATCCATGACTCACACGCCGGAGCCATCTTGAAAGAGTTCCCGGCTCTATTCAGAGGACTAGGGAAACCCAAGGGCTAGAAATTCAAACTCCACATTGACCCCTCTAAGAGACCAGTCACCCTCAGGCACCGGAGAGTGCTGTTCAATCTTTGCCTGCAGGTGGAAGAGCTGAGAAAACGTGATTGAGAAAGTCTCTGGCCCAACCCCATGGATGTCCCCGTTGGTTGTGGCCCCCAAAAACAAACAGCCCGGAGCCATACGGCTCTGAGTGGACATGAGGCTACAAAACACGCCTGTCAAAAGGGAATGTCACATCACTCCAACCATGGAAGACATAGTAGCAGACCTGAACAGAGCCAGGTGGTTCTCTAACTGGATTTGAACGCCGGCTACCATCAGCTGGAACTTGAGCCCAAGAGCAGGTATATCACCACCTTCTCAACGCATGTTGGTCTCCGAAGGTACAAGAGGCTCAGCTTTGGGGTGTCGTTGGCAGCCAAAGTCTTCCAAAATGCCATCAGAGAAGCATTCTCGAGGCTGAAGGGCGTGATCAACCTCAGTGATGACATATTGGTATTCTCAAACACGCTAAAGGATCACCGCAATCATGTACGAGCCACCCTGAAGAAACTAGAAGACTGCAGGTTGACCCTTCACAAGTCCCAGAAACTCATGATTTATTCTGGTATACCTTCACCCGGGAGGGACTCCTAGTGGACCCCAAGAAGGCCGCAGCATGCCAAAGAACCCCACAAAAGTGGCCACTTATTGTGGGTGCTTCATTCCAAACCTTGCTGCCATGTCAGAACCGCTCCGGACTCTCACACGCAATGATCACAAGTGGAAGTGGACTGGGGTCGCCAACAAAGCGTTCAATGAGATCAAAGCAGGGCTGCTGGACAAGGCGGTGATGGCCTACTTTCATCCAGGGCAGAGCACGGAACTGGGAGCTGTCCTCCTTCAGGAACACAGCTCTGAAGTCTGGAGACCAGTGGTCTACGCAAGCAAGGCCCTCATCGACATGTAGACCCGATATGCCCAAATTGAGAGGGAGGTGTTGGCCATCAAGTAGGCGTGCCAACATTTTCACCTCTACCTGTATAGCCAAGAGTTCCATGTTGTGACCAACCACAAGCCTCTGCTCCCGCTCTTCACAGGTTTATCCCGACTGGCGCCCCGAGAATTTAACGGTGGGCGGTGCAGCTGCAGTCGTACAACTTCAAGGTCGTGTACCATCCTGGGGCCCACAACCCCGATGACTACCTGTCCTGTCACTCTGAGTCAATGTCGTCCTCAGACCTGTTGATGGAAGCATGCAACACTGAAGCGTTTGCAAAAATGGGGTCGCAGGGGGCGTGCCCCACGGCCATGACGCTCGAGAACACTGGCTGTGCCACCCAAGAAGACGAAACATTGTCCCAGGTGAAAGCTGCACTGGAGAACAATGGATGGGCACACTTTATGGATGGAACACGTCCTCTCAGGATGGAGGTCAGCCATGCACGACAACAGCTATGGCAGTTCGCCACAAACTCAGTGTGGGGGAGCAAGGAGTCATTCTAAGAGGACACCTGATTGTGGTCCCAGAAAGGTTGCAGAAGCGGATCTTCACGCTGGCACATGTTGGCCACCAAGGCATGGCTAAGACGAAGGCCAGGCTGCTAAACAAGGTCTGGTTCCCCGCAATGGACTCCTTGGTGGAGGAAATGGTGAGGCAGTGCCATGCCTGCACAATCACAAGATCCAGCGCCAGCGCCAGTGATCACTGAAGAGCCAAGCGTGTCCTCCTGGACACACATCAGCCTGGATTTCGGGAGTTTCCCCAATGGACATCACATGCAGTGCATGGTAAGCTCATTTTCAAAGTTACCCATTGTGGAGGTGGTGGCGTTAACTGCGTTCACTCATGCAAAGAGAGTTCTAGACAACACATTTGCAATGATGGGCTGCCTGAGGAAGTCAAGTCGGACAATGGACCTCCGTTCCAGGGCCAAGAATTCTAGGAGTACCTTGAAAGCAAGGCGATTCATCACCGGAAGATCACCCTGCTGTGGCCCCAAGCCAATGGGGAGGTGGAACGTCTGATGCGGACACTTAACCGAGCATTGCATATCGCCATGGACCAAGGGGAAGATGCTGAGACAGCTCTGGACCAATTACTTGGTGCCTATCGATAGACGCATCACAGCACCACCAAGTGTGCGCTGTCTCACCTGCTGTTCAAGTGCCACCCGCGAGACAGTATCCCGTCAGAACCGGTGTGGGTGCCCTCGGAGTGAGACAATGAAGCTGTTCAGACAAGGAGGATGACAATGGACCGCAAGGCCAGTGAAACCCGTCGGGCACAAGAGCCCCAGCTACGAGTGGGAGACCGGGTAGTGATCAAAGACCGACAGCCCGGTTGGAAGTTCCAGACGCCCTGTGAGCCAGAGGTGTGGACCGTGGTGGGCGTTCAAGGTACCATGGTCACTGCCCAGAAGGGACAGCACCGCATCCCGAGGAATGTGTCCAGCTTCAAGAAGACGGCCGAGAATGAGTCTGGATACGAAGTGTTTAATTATCCAGAGACGATCCCGAGTCTATCCAGGAACGGTGAGTCCTTCATCAGAGGGATCCAGACGGATGAGCAACGGTACTTCCCTAGTGGCTGGGTCGGGCCGCTCTGATGGAGTGCCTGATTCATCAGTGAATATTCCGTCCAGTGCAGTGGACAGTTCCAGCTCCCGGAGCCAGAGGTATGGTCTCCGGCCGAACCCTGCGCCAAGTCAAAGACTGAAAGACTTTGTGTATGCGTCTCCATGAATAGGGATAACCCGATGGTCTGGTACCAAAAGAAAGGAGGGATATAGAGAGCCACCCGGGCTCCCTCTCACAATATAATCATTTCTACACATTGCATACACCCTTTGGAGCGGGCTCAACCCGAGGGGATAAATAAAGGGCAGAAGACCGCACGGGGTCATCCGGCCTAGCAAATAACCAAAGTGAGGCGTACCTCTTTTAAGCGTTGCTGTGGTCCACTATCTACGTGGCTCCGCCACACTACAACAGTGAAGCAGGGCATACTACTCCACCGTGTTTTGTTATGCAGGAGCTTCCTTGGATGGCACTGCAGTGATGTTGGTTGGGAAACCCCATTTCCTATACACGGACATGAAAGGGCTACGAGAGACCTCAAGAGCACTCAAAACAGATGCATAGCACAGAGGGGCAAAAACGCAAGAGAGAATCTGCTTCTGAAGAGAGTGGAGTCCTTGCTGCCCTCTAACTATGTCCTCTAATCAGCGAAAACCCCTCGACCTAGGACTAGTACCTCTTTCAGGGAGAACCAATCATAAATGGCCACACCATCCCATCATCAGTACATCCTGTTGGGAAAAAATATTTAAACTCAATAGGCACGATGGAAAACTGAGGCAATTTTAAACCACCAATAGCTTTCTTACGGAAATACTGTATTTACTCAACCAGAGAGTCAGCAGGCATCATTATTATCAAGATAAAAGCCTTCTGAAGTTAGATAAGGTAAAAGGGAAGGAAATAGATTGTTAGGCCCGCAAACAGCTCCCTGATGGACATACTTCTTTCGCTCAACAGACACCAGGAACAGCCATGGAACATACCTTGTGGACATCCTCAGCCGCCATTTGAACTTATAAATTGTGATAACATTTCTAAAGTCCCTTGACAAAAATGAATTATAGAGATTTCACTTCGTGTCCATTTCAGATAATACCTGGAGAGCCCACATTATTCAGGATGTTTCCAAAATCTACTTTTTTTAGTCTCTTTTATAAAGTTCATCCGTTGGGAAATCTAACTATACATCCAAAAAGGAAAATCAAATTATAATTGTGTGTGACAACACCACAGCATCTGGCAGATTATGACAGTTCTCAAATATCATTTTGTAATTTTCCCCAAAGACTCCTAGTCAGTGCTTACTTTGTACAAAATCAAGTTCCAGGGCTCTTGCCTGGAGGCCACTGCAGCTTGCATCACACATTGCCCTTGTCAGTGCTGCCAATGATAATAACAACACAATATACTTCACTCCCCAGCACACGTCAAGTGGTAAACAGGTTTCCCTATTGTAGTTGAGAACACATCAATATTTTGTCATCATACAACATAAGTTATGAACAATTCCGTCCGATTCTTATTTTCGGGCTTTTATTTTTGTTTTCTGTGTCTCAGTTGTCAATAGCCACAGCCAACACGTGTTTCGTCGCTAATGGGGCGTGATCCTGTGACTTCCTCAAGGCTATTCCTTTCAAATCGCTGAGTTTTGAAATGTGGTGATACTTCCGACCCACATTGGGGTTCCGATCTATGCGGCGTGTCCACAATTGTCAGTCAAATGTAAAAATCTCCTTGTCAATTCAAATTCTGGTTTCTCCATGTGTAGTTTAACTGGACTTGTGTGCTGGTGAGTGAAGTAGTTTGTTTATAGAGTTTAGGCTTTGATTTGTGGAGATTAGTGGTTCTCCACACATTACAGCACCGTCTTTATACTTGTTTCAAACCCTATACAAATTGTCTGATTCTACCAAGAGGCGCCATATTCCTATACTAAATACCACATGTCTGGGGATTCATATAATAACAACACAACTACAAACCATCACACTCCTACAGGTGTGACAATTCATACTATTCCAGGCCCTTAAAGCTATAAGAATGGCTTGGGCGGCTGGCAATAGTAATTTTTTATGTATTCTGAATTAATAATTGACTGTTCTTGTGGTCATCTCAAATACTATCAACTTGTGGCACACTGCCAGAAGTGCCAGTGTTGACAATTAAGTGCTGGTGCCGAGCCCAGGACACCACCCGCTCAAATTAAGCACTGCTCCTAGTTACCTCAGACACCCATGGCTAAACGCTGCCTTGTATGTCTCTATACCTTCATCCCATGTTATGTATGCCCATAAAAGGCCAGAATTCATCACCAATATTCTAGCTTTAGCCCTAATATGCCATGAATTACCACCAATATTCCAGGGCAAAATTTGCTAGGATTGGGCATTTTCAAGCCATGAGCACCTGCCCCCAATAGGCCAAGAATTACAACCAACATATTTGGGCCAGAATTTTGCCAGGATCCGACCCTATGATTGCAAGGATATCTTTATTATGACACTGCAAGCTTGTACGAGTAGTGGACACTTTGTTGCCAGGGATGACAGCCTATGATATGGCAAGAATTACCATCAATATGCAGAAACTAGCATTTTTCCAAACACCATCATGTCACACAATACAGCATAATGCCAGAAATGACCATGAATTTGACAGGCAGGCATTTCACTCGGAATGTTTAGGCTCATGATATGTTCACCCATTAATAACTATGAATTACTATCGGTAAGAAATTAGGCTATTTGTAGTGAGATGTGTAAACCCCACCAAAATAATACAAATAAACCTTGTGAGGGTGAGCCACAAAAGTCAGTAAATAAACCTGTGCTTAACCTTCTGATAGTTTTTGTGTCCCAGTACCTCAAGCAGGAGGTCAGTCAACTTATCCTTGGAATACTTTCTGGGGAGCTTGGAATCGAGACAAGCAGGCCCAGTCTTCCATCTTCAGACAGCAAGGCAGTCCATCTTTAGGAGTGGAACGTCCCTTTTGTCTAACCTGTCTAAACTTCCTGCTTTCCTTCTGCCCCATGTCTTTAGGGAATTCACAAACTACCACAGGAGAGCCATTCACAGTAATGTGACCCTGGACATTGACAGAAAGACACATTAGGTTTAGGCAGACAAATTGCAACTTTCTAAAAGTTTCATTTTCAAAATCGTAAATAAAAATTGGCTTTACCAATAAATAGAATTTTAGATTACAATTCGTTTGAGTGGAAGAAGCATGGATTTCTCTCCCTGTCCCAAACTGAGGATATCACTTATTAAGTGTTATAAACCATTCTTTGCCTATGGGAGTGAGAGTTTTACATTAGTGAAAAAAGATTTTAGAAGTTTTACTCTGTCAGAAAATGAAAAATGCAATTACATATGTCCTATTTTTTGAAATACCACGCAACCTGCCCAAGAGCCTTTAGACCACTCTTCAGGGTGACATATCAATATTAAAAAAGGAGTTTTAGGCCTGGCAAAAGGTGCATTTTGCTGTATTGAAATATTAGTCGAAAAATGCAATACATGCCGGAGACATGTTTTTCAAACGTATTTTAGCAAGTGGCACAATGAGTGCTGCAGCCCACTAGTAACACAATTTACAGGCACTGGCCCTGGCTATGTGCAGTACCATACATTAGGGACTGATAAGTAAATTAAATAATCCAGTCAGGTGTATGCCAATTTTACCATGTTTTTAAGGGACGAGTGCAAGAACTTTACTACTGATTAGCACAAGTAAAGTGCACTGAGTCCTAATAACCAGCAAAGATGGAATCAGCAAGGAAGGTAAAAACCTGGGGTGATGTCACAGAAAGAGCTTGGTCCAACACTATCAATATTAAGCATGGGCGAATTTTGTGAATCTCGCGTTCGCGAATTTTGCGGATTTGCGAACTCGCAATTCGCAAAATCCGCGAATTCTCGCGAATTTGCGGATTTTTTTTTTGTGTTCGCGTGGGTTTCTGCCAGTTCGCGAGGGTTTTGTAGAATTTCGCAAAAGCGAACTTACCTGTCGGGTCGCAAGTTTTGCGAACTTGTTGTTTCTACGTGTCCAGCCTGTTTGGGACACTCTTCTTCATCACTGCCACTCTCTGTCACCACTGCCACTCTCTGACTACTCATGCCACCCTCTGGCCCACCCATGCCACCCTCTGTTTCATCACAGCACCCTCTGGTTGTCCAGTCAGTGTACATTATTGTGGCAAAGCAAAGCACACCTTCCCTGCCTCAAGTGACCTGAATTAATTTGGGGCTGATTAATGTGTCACAGAATATTTTTTTAGCTGGCACCTGCTTCCTTAGTGCTTCCTGATTAGTGATCTTTAGCACTTGCTAAGTGCTTTCATTGTTGCAAAATTAGTTACAACACCTGCCCTGCCCCAACTGACAATAATGAATTAGGGGCTGATTAATGGATTTGAACTTCCAGCCTGGCTCCTGCTTGTCTCCCTTAGCTGTAATTCAGGACCTTTGTGGCATATGTGTAACTATTCTGAGGTTCAGAGCAGGGTCACATAATAGTTGCAAGTAGGCAACTGAACTCTGGAGGGGCCCCTCAGGAAGCACTACAGGAAATGGCTACTAATGATGAGCCTGAACTTTTGAACCTGGTAAGTAGTTTCAGTTTTGCTAAGATCGTATTTCTGCAATTTAGCGCTTATTCGCGGGGCGCGAAGTTATACTGGGAAGCCGCGAACTCACGCGAACAGTGCGAGCAAGCCATAAAATCCGCTGCTTGCGGATTTGCGGATTTTGCGGGAGATTCGCGAATCTCGCGGATTGCGAATTTACCGAAAATCCGCAAAATCCGCGAGCGAAATGGATTTTCCGCCCATGCTTAATCAATATGCAAGGACAGACATTTCCCTAAGGGGTGTACATTGGCATGCTATGAATATTTGTGCCTCCCCTCATCCCTCCCCAAATGCCGAACATTACGATAAACAATGGTGGATGTTACCATATCAAGGATGTCCCAAATATGCTATGACAAATATTATTCCAGAGTGAGCTTTTTCATGTCACAGATGCCCACCTTCGTATGAAAAGAATTGCCAACTACATATGAACAACTACATATGAGAGCCTTCCATTTGTCAGACATTGTAGAACACTGCCTCATTTTGTATGGTCATCCCCATTTCTTGTTGATGGTTGGCCAGTGCCCAGTGAATTTCTCTGACCCCTAAAACATGGTAAAACTGGCTAACATCTAGTTGACATATCAACTTTCTGTTAAGGCCTTTGTATATAGTGCTGGAAATACACCAATTGCATGGGATCATAACTGCCACTTGCTTCAATCCAACAGTATTTTGCCTTGCAAGTTGGGTACAGATATGGGGCTTTTTCTAGACTGAATACAATGGATCAGATATTAAGACAAAGTTTCAGTTTAATATGCATAATACTTATTGAAACAGTGCCGAGCTAGGGTCAAATCACTCAGTGAATCACTACACACTTGATAATTCAGAATACATGGATTAATGTGAAAGCTCAAAGCACACATGAAAAGTGAAAAGTGGTGCTGCTGTATGCCTACATGAAGAGAGCATGCTGATTGGAAGAGGGCGCATCATTTTGTGGATATGTTGCAAAGACTGAAGGTTTGTGGATGCTGCTGCGTCCTAGATCTAGAGTAATCTATGTGAGCTGGATAATAAAGTGACATGGTAAAAATAGTACCTCTGGGGGGCGTGGCCGGGCAAGATGGCCGAGCAGACGTAAACCTCATCGGCTCCCGGTCTGCGCGCTATCCTGCGGCGGTTTTTAGCTCCATTCTGCAGAAGAATCATCTAAATACGGCACCTACCGACGGTGGAAGATGTGAGGCGCAAGTGGGGGTAATTTCTCTGTCCTCGGCAGGCCCCTGAGGCATGCGGCTGACTGTCCCGACTCCGGGAGGAAACTCCAAGCTAAAATGGCGGCCGGAGCCTGATGATGAGAGGCGGCAGGCGGGCTCCCCACATCATGGCGGCGCCCACGCTGGCCTAGCGGCTGCACTGGAGCATTGGGGGCACCTGCGGTGAGCTTGTTCTTCTGCGGCGGCGGATGCTTCGGGACGCCCTGCCCCCGCCTGCCTGACTCTAAATTGGCAGCCGCAATGCCTCTCCCTGGCGGCGACTTCTGCTGAACACCTTCCCTTCCCAAGAGCCATCGCCTGAGATTGAGGGAGGAGCGTGCCTGCGGGGAGAAGCGGAAATCTTCCCTCTTTGCCGCTGCTGATGGGGCTAATGTGGATGGTGGGTCTGGGAGTCCTTCCTCTCCGTGGCTTTCAGTAGTCTAGACCTCCTGAAGTGCCCGATCTTGGCTGTGCCTGCACGGACTCCTCGCTGTTGGGCCCCGTTACACATACCGCGCTGCCTGTGTCATCGATGTCTGTCTGAGGCACTCTGCACCATCTGAGGACCCCGGCTCTATTGACCCACCTCTCTGGGCCAGATTCACCCTGTAGCCCTCTCCGTGCCCCTGCTTTCCCCTTGGCAGGTAGAGGCCTCTCCCTGACTTGACGACCGCGGAGGCATTCTGAGGTGGACCACCGGCACCCGCGGAGAACCCAGAGTGGCCTCATCACTGACTCGCAGGGGGTCCGGCTGTGAGGCGGGCCTTTCCCTGCGCATTCCCTTGTGGTTAGGCTTGTTCTAGAGGCACAACTCTACAGGGATCGGAGTGGCGGAGCTGCGTGGGACCTCCAGTCAAGGGTCTTCCCTTGAATTCCGGCTTCTAGGAACCGTGTTTTAAGATTGTGATGGCATACCGTGTCGAAGGCAGCCGACAAGTCCAAGAGGATGAGGGCCGATGTTTCGCCGTTGTCTAGTTGGTGCCTGATGTCGTCTGTGGCAGCGATGATGGCTTTCTCGGTGCAGTGGTTTTGTTTGAATCCGGACTGGGACGGGTCCAGGATGTTGTTGTCTTCCAGGTAGCGGGTCAATACCTTTGCCGGGAACGGGAGCAGGGAGATGGGCCGGAAGTTCTTGAGGTCCTTGGGTTCCGCCTTTTACTTCTTGAGGAGGGCGTTGATTTTGGAATGCTTCCAGCTTTCCGGGAATGTTGCTGTTTCGAAGAAGATGTTGATGACCTTCCGTAGTTGGGGTGCGATGGCTGCGTCTGCTTTGTTGAATACGTGGTGTGGGCACGGGTCTGACAGAGATCCTGAGTGGATGGATTTCATGACCTTGCGTGTCTGGTCGTCGTTGGCTTTGGACCAGGAGGTCAGGCGGATGGAGCTGGTGGTTTCATAGGGGAGGAGGAGTCCGGCATAGTCGGGACAGTTATGGTGTTGACGCTGTCATGGATGTCAGCCATCTTGCGGTGGAAGAAGATGGCTAGTAAGTCGCAAAGTTCTTGTAAGGGCGGGATGTCGTTGGCATGTTCTTTTACGATGCTGAAGAGCTCTTTGCTGTTGTGTGAGTTGTTGTCCAAGCGGTCTTTGAAGGAGGATCTCTTGGCTGATCTGATGAGGTGGTGATGTCTGCGGGTAGCGTCCTTGTGGGCTGCGTGGCTGTCCGGTGTGCGTTTGTGGAGCCATAATTTCTCCAGTTTTTGGCATGCGCGTTTGGTTATCTGGATCTAGTCATATGTAAATGTAATGTAAATTGATACTTGTATAGCACACTACTCACCCGCAAGGGTCTCAAGGCGCTTGTACGCTGTGGAACCCATCCTGGCTTTTCCTGTGAGGCATCCACTCCTGGGCACCCCCAAGGTGAAGGCCAGGCATCCTTAGCGTTGTGGGGGCCGTTGTGGAGATTAAGCAAGCTATTGCCCAGAGTTGCAGAGTGGGACTCCATGATTGGAATAGGGACCGAGGCGAGAATTATCAGGTCCGTGAAATTTTGATCCCAAGACCCGCCGAGGCGGGGAATTGAACTGTGGTCCCGGGCTAGACCTCTGCATCAGGGTCTGCCGCTCTAACCATTAATTAATTAATGAGCGCCTGATCCAGAGCTGCACCTGTTGTTGAGAGCAGAGCCAAATCCTTCTCAGCCTCTAAAAGAGCCATAGTCAATTCTGCGGCCCTTAGATGTTCCTGTCCTTGCCTAAAAAAACTAAAACTAAGTGTCTCGCCCCGAATGCCTGCCTTGAAGGTGCCCCAAGAAACTCCTGAAGTTCTTACTATTTTGTGAGTGATAGTAAGGCTTGGTAGGAGACGAGAGGCGCTAACGAACAAAGGGACTAACCCCATTCATGTTAATATCAGGAGACGGGAGGAATCCAAGGACGTTCTGATGTTCAAACCAAGAGATGGGAGTATCGAATGAAGCAGCCAAATTTTACTGTGAGAAGGAGGAAAAGCACTGAGGCAGGTGATGTAAGATTCTCAAAATTTCTCTGAAGTTTTAATTGGTGGTCACACTTTAACTTTAGTTAGATTTCTCTGAGAGAAGTACACACCTCTTCTATAGATGTCTCTGCAATGCTGACACCTTCCTGCTTTATTGGATCTAATTAGGATTTTCCTAAGTATCACTATTTAGTATAGGCTTAGTTTAGGTAGTTTACATTTACTCATTTATAGGCAAGAGGACCTCAAATCCTATAGTGATCATCACATTTTATTCCTTATTTTCTGTATTGCTATTACTGAATTCCTTGTTTGCTTTATTCTATTGAGGTTAAGCTTTGTCAGATGATTTGGATTGGCAGTAGCGATTCTTTCTTGTTACAATATATTGCTCAGACTTTCACACATCAGTTTGACTTTGAATGTAAACCTACATTTAATCCCACATGTCGACTTTTAGGGTCCTCACCGTGGCCAAACGGACTATTTTGTAAATTGAGCTCTTGGATGATGTTAACTCCTTTTAATTTCTCAGGCATCTAAAAAGGTCCAGAGCAGTATAATTTCGATATTCGGCTCGGTGCTCTGGCAACAGTGTGGACCATACCTAACTGTAATCTTCTTTGCACAGAATCCCAAAGATATAAACTGCGGGCCAATATTACTACTACCATGAGTGAGCGTGAAACATTCCAACTGAGTAACTTGTAAAACAAGTTCAGCTGTCTGTGTACTAGTCATAAGGGATGAGGATATATGGATTTGTGTCATGGCTTTGCCTGTCGTGTGCCTTTTATAATGTTTAGAGTATTCTGGACGCATATGTTCTGTTGTCAAGTGTTGACCATGGGGTCTTGAATGGTACAACTGTTGATGGTAAAACTAGCGTTTATCTATCAAAGAATTCTTTAAAACAATGGACTATTTATTGGCATACAGCCTGATTCATCAATCATATTTGCGCTCGCAAAGGGGCAGATTTTGAGAATCTGGCCCTTTGCGAGTGCAATTTTTGCATTTGGGATTCATCATCCCAAATGCAAAATTCGCTATTTAGAAACTCGCAAATTTGCGAGGAAAAGCATTTAAGGAATCTCTATTAGAGATTCCTTAAATGCTATTCTTGAAACATTTGAAAATTGCGAATTCGCTAATTTCGGCCGCTATTTACCGCGAGGTCAAACCTCGTGGTAAATAGCGAAAACTTAGAAAAATGCTTTTAAAAGCATTTTTCTAAGTTGCATGTTACACACACACATGTCCTTAGGACATGTGTGTGCGCAACACCTGTTGAAATGTGCATTTAAGGGGTGCAACAGGGTGTCCTTTCGACACCCCTGTTACCCTTCAAATCGCTATCTTATTTGCGATTAGCAAATTGCTAATCGCAAATAAGGAATTCTCCCCATTCATTTCTATGGGCCTTTGGGGAATGAATGGGGAGTATTCCTTATTTGCGATTAGCAATTTGCTAATCGCAAATAAGGAATCTGTAGGAATCGCATTTAATTTTGCGATTCCTACATGAATCCCGTTTTGCGAGTCTGTAATAGCGATTCCTTATGAATCGCTATTTCAGACTCGCAAAACGGGTCTTTCATGAATCTGGCCGATAGGATCTACATGCATTGTAGCAGCCATCGTTTTTCTAAACTCTAAAAGAGTCTATGTTGTCAAAAGTGTTCTTTTCTGACAGTCTATAGTATAACTATTTAAAATAAAAGTATTGAAACAAAGATAGTTGGGTTTTTTTTGTCGTTTAATCTTACTATTGTCAAGTACAACTCATATTCCTTGCATGATATTACTCCAAAAAATAACTTGCTTTTAGACTTGGCGTTTGTAGCATGCGACTACATACTAAATGTCTGCAGGGCTGCAAGCTAGAGAGCTCCTTAAATAATCACGAGCAGAAGGGATCAGGGGTTAGTGTGGGGATCAGTATCCAGACACCGACGCTCCTTCTTCTGACGTCAGCACTCCTTCGCTCTTGGAACATCAGAAGGTAAAAGTTCTATGGCGCTTCCCTGCTCACTGAACCAAAGAAATGTTTCATCCCAGAATGCAATTAGGAGGGCCTGGATTCTGATTGCAGAGCAAACCAACTGTGACAGGCCTATTTCCGAGGACCCATTTCACAGACACTAATGCGGATTCCCAGGAAATATATTCGTGTAAATTGCGCTCCTGGCCCTCTTGCCTTCTTAATAGCTTTCATTTGGGAAATGTTGACGTTTGAACAGGACGTGGATTGTGTTGCCCTATTCAGCGGGATCTTATAAGTAGGGCACGTGTAAGAAAACATTTGTATTTGCGGAGTGCATGTTCGCCTAGGATTTCTTGGCCATAACAGATGTTTGCTGTCAACAACTAAATGGCACTTTGGTTCTGCGCCTGCGCAAACGGTTCAAAGGTTCAAACTAAAATACGTTCAGCCACTTTTGAAAATGAATACCCTCAATTCCAATTCATGTATATTTTTATTCGACATCTTCACATAAAACGAAACTAATCTTTTTGAGAACAGTCTATCTCAACAAAGGCAACTCATAATATTCGAATATGCCTGCCTCTATAGGAAATGATGTGGTTTACAAGCAGCACCTTGTGTTTTTGTGGGTTGAGTAATGAGTAAGTAAGGGTTTTTATTTATGTTTTGGAACTCGTGAGAGGTCCACATAAAGTTTACATACACAATAACAATCCAATAGTACACAGGAAAGAAAACAACACATATTAATACAGATCTAAAAAGCATTTATAAAAGTTAAAAATTCTGGAACAAAACATTTCATTGGGGGGCTTAAGAATAGCGTCAGAAAAGGCACTAGCAGATAAAATTCCAAGTTTTAAGCAAATTGGTCTCACCCATTTACGACGAGATTTTGTCAAAGCTGGACATATGAATAAGACGTGAGTGAGATCTTGGATCGAGATGTTACACAAGGTGCATTTATTAGAGGAGCCATTCCACTTGGCTAAAAGGTTATTCAGTGGTAGCATATCTTGCCTTAATAAAAACCAAAAACGACGGATGCCGTGGGGGAGATTCCAAGTAGCGTAGAGTTGCATAGTTTTAAGATTATAGGAATTAAACACCGGCAAATCACCTTTCTTTGTCCTTATCTGATCCCTATCCAACAAGAAACTTAGCTTCCACGTTGCTAATTTTAAGGAAGCTTTTAACTGGTAAAGGGATAAAGAAAAAAGGGTAGATTCCTCCAATTGCAATAATGTGACCGCCTTTCTGAAGTTTTTTATAATTGGGGAAAACT
The DNA here is from genome assembly GCF_964263255.1 of Lissotriton vulgaris. Classification (NCBI taxonomy): domain Eukaryota; kingdom Metazoa; phylum Chordata; class Amphibia; order Caudata; family Salamandridae; genus Lissotriton; species Lissotriton vulgaris. The sequence goes on along the minus strand of NC_141693.1, from coordinate 1,652,006,852 downwards.
CCTTTAAAGGACCTAATAATTCCTTTTGGATAAGGTGTCTTAATGTGGCTGGTTCACATTTAGCTAGGTGAAAAATACATCTTACTATCCCAGCTAAGCCCTGAACCCAACTATTTCTCATGCCATACTCAAGCCTAAGAGAGGCTACAGAGCAGGCAGAATTAACAGAGGTTAGTTGTCGCAGGAGTCTACCTTCAATAGTGTGGAGAAATCCCCAGCTACTCACATCAATAAGTTCAGTGCCATAGAGCAAGGAAGCCGGGATTTTTGCGCGGAAAGCTTCAAGCAAATAGGGAAAATGCCGTTTTCCTGTGGCTTTATAAAGTGCATTTAGGCCCTTACCCTGCATCAGAGCCTTGCGCGTGTTATTCTCAATATGGGCCTTATTGCTCATGTTACCACATAATATTTTCCCTAAAAACGTATAGGATTTCACAATTTCTAACTTTTGGCCACCTATAGACCATGTGAAATTCCCATGAGAATATCTTTTCTTTCCGGACAAACACATAACCTTGCTTTTGGAGATGTTTATCTGTAAAAAATGCAACTCTGCCAAGACATGTAATGCATGCAGACGATTGTTCAAGCCTTTCGGTGTCAGATCTAATAACAGAATGTCGTCTGCATACATTAAACATGCAATAGCTTTATCTCCCAATACAGGGGCAATACCACTACTCAAAGACAAAGTTTGAGGGAGATCATAAACATAAAGGGAGAATAATAAGGGGGCCAGTTAACATCCTTGTTTGGGACCATTGGCAGAGGGGATGGAGTGTGACAGACCTCTTTCCCCACCCATCATTATTCGGCACCAGGTATCTGTATGGAGGTCCTGTATTAAATCCAACAGTAGAGGTGACATCCTAAGGCCGATAGTTTCCTCCACAGCAAAGGTCGGTCAACCTTATCGAAAGCTGTGGAGAAATCTATGAAGGCTGCATATACTTTTCCACCTCGGACCGTGATACATTTATCCATTATCACTTGTAAAGCTGTTAGGTTATCCAGGGTGCCGTGGCCTTTACGGAAACCCGTTTGCTCGAAAGGAAGAATGTCACACCGATCCACCCATTCAGTCAATAATTTCAACAGGCATTTAGCAAAAACGTTGCCGATGGCATCCAGGAGAGCAATCTGGCGGTAGTTTTGAGGAGACAGTCGATCACCCTTCTTGAAAAGGGGGACCAAAATACTCCCTTTCCACGAAGGAAGGACTGACCTGCTTGTAAAGCAGTAAGCAAAAACAGGAAAGAGTATTTTACTCCATTTTAAACTACTCTGCTTTAAGGCAGAAATAGGCAGCTCGTCTGGACCCATAGCTCCAGATGAGCGCATTTCCATTATTGCCTGTTCTATAGACTTTTCAGACGGAGATTCCTCTATGGCCCAAGGAACGACCTTGAAACTTCCAACGGGAAAAGAAACGCCATTTTACTTGCATAAAGGTTTTTTATATGGTCAACCCAGATATGTTCTTCAATAGGAAAGGGTGTGGGAATCGTCCTTGCACCACAACCCCTACCTATTAAAGACCAGAACATTCTTGCTTGGCCGTGAAAAGTTGCCTCCCTCAGTTGTATCCAAAGTTGGTCCTCCCTATCTTTACGTAATCTGAATTTCAACCTTTTCCTTCTTCTTTTTAATAGGTGCTATACATCGAGATCTTTTTATTCAAATATTTTTGTGGGTTGAGCTGAAAATATGATAGTACTGGTCACGGGAGAGTATTGCTCTCTATAAATTTTTTTTTCAAAAGTGATAGGAGGGGCATTGAAATATTTAGGTAACTGCAGCTATCTGCCAGCAACGCCCACAATTGCCCCAGAAGCATCACCCGCTGTTGACATGTCAAGAACAGTAATAACAACAGATGCCAGCATATCAGGGTCAACAGAAGAAAAAGATGTTTTAGCTATAGCAGGATTCGGTGAGCCGAGCCGGGCGGTTGTGCTCCGGCTCGGCTTCCGGTCCGCGCGCACTTCTGGAGCATCTAACGTCGGTTCCCCGAAGCACCGGGGGCTGAAATTGGTCGCAAGGCACAGCTCAGTATGTAGGGTGTAACTTGGGAGTACTTACCTGCTCTGGCACCTGCGAGAACTTCCTCGTCCGACGCTCCCGGCCCGCGATTGAAAATGGCGGCTGATGGTCGCCTTTGAACATCGGCTCCGTGGAGGGCAACGCTTCCAGGCCCTGGGTTCCCCATCATCGACTCCCGCACCCGAGGTGAGCCGATCTCCAGAGGGGACATCGAGAGGCGCTACCTGTTTTGCTGCGAGGGGCTCGTCCGACGGGAGTGCCATGTGGTTGCCTGACTCTGCAATGGTGGCACTGGTGACCCAGCAGTGCTGATAATTCTCGGTGCTCACTGTGTGGACTCCTGGGACCTGGTGTTGTGTGGAGGGCTCAGGGGGTGGCAGCACGGCTTCCACCATATGCCCCTGCTTGCTGCTGTGAGCTTGTCATTTGGCTCTGTCTCACGGAACCCATGCCTGATTCTAAGATGGTGCCCACAATACACAGCTACTGCTGTCCCTGCCTGCTCATCAAGTGTGCTGTTATGACTGTTGCTTCGACTGGGGGGTCTTGTGCAGGAGGCTAAACCTGGAGGGGGCAGACATCTTGCACACCATGCTCCCCTGTGCCCTGCCCTAGCCGAGAACCCCCAGCCATCCCAGACATCGGAGCTCAGGATCGGAGGCCTGAGGCATGACCCCCCCAGCTCTCACAGACATCGGAGTTCAGGTCTTTCTTCCCTGACCCCTGGTCTCCGGATTGATCTCCTCTGCCCCAGCTCCTCATGGATGATGAGGCTGTGACTTTACTGCGGACTGCCTTTCTCCCCCACCCCCGGACATGCTGGCTATGGCAGCCCTCTTCCTGGACTTTCGGACTTGGACCTTTGTGCTCCTTGCCATTTTCTTTTATGACTCGCTTCTTCTTCTACCTTTCTCCTCCCCAATTTTAGTGATCTCTGACCCCCCTCGTCCTAGCGACCTTTCTATTGTCTCTCCTGTTGCCTCTAACACACTCCTCACTGTCTCACTCATTATCTGCTTCCCTCTCTCGTTTGTCTCCCTTTTCTGCCTTTCTCTGTCCGCCCCCCCTTGGTGCTGTGACTGCATCCCCCCTCCGACCCCACTTCATGAAACTGTGCTTTTCTGTATGTAGAGATAACTCTAATCACTAGTAATTGCAGTAGACCAGGGGTCTCCAAACCAGTCCTGGGTGGCCGGATCCATGCCAGATTTTTAAAATTACTACATGTATCTCAATGGGCATATCCCAAAAATCTGGCGAGGATCCGGCCCTCCAGTACCGGTTTGGAGACCCCTGCAGTAGACCTTTGTATATCTACCATTCCTATGTGACTCTTAGAGTATATCCACTTGTATCCCCTCCCTATGTATATAGAGATAACTCTAATCACTAGTAGATGCAGTAGACCTTTGTATATCTACCATTCCTATGTGACTCTTAGAGTATATCCATTTGTATCCCTTCCCTGTGTATATAGAGATAACTCTAATCACTAGTATATGCAGTAGACCTTTGTATATCTACCATTCCTACGTGACTCTTAGAGTATATCCAGTCATATCCCTTCCCTATGTATATAGAGATAACTCTAATCACTAGTATATGCAGTAGACCTTTGTATATCTACCATTCCTACGTGACTCTTAGAGTATATCCAGTCTTTTCCCTTCCCTATGTATATAGAGATAACTCTAATCACTAGTATATGCAGTAGACCGCTGTGCTCTCTACCATTCTTATGTGACTCTTAGAGTATATCCATTTTTATCCCTTCCCTATGTATATAGAGATAACTCTAATTACTAGTATATGCAGTAGACCTTTGTACTATCTACCATTCCTATGTGACTCTTAGAGTATATCCATTTGAATCTCCTCCTTGTGTGACTTTACATCTTGTACATTTGCAATATTTTCTGTTTGTATCCTTTATGTAACACATGTAATCCTAAATCCTTATGTTTTTCAACAGGTTCTTATGTAAAACGCTCTGACACCTTCGGGTAAAGTTTGCGCTATATAAAATCGCATAAATAAATAAATAAAAAATAAATAAATAAACCTCAACTGCCACTATGCAAGCGACTGCAGCACCAATTGCCGTAGCAAGCAATGCTGAAATAGCAGAAGTTATAACAGTTATACTGATAGGACGGAAAATAGCTGCCAAAAGAGTGGGAACCAAAGCAGTCACAGCAGGAATAACAATAGTAGCCACAACAAGAGCAATACCACTTGTCACCACAGCAGCCACAACATCTGCCATATCAGCAAGAATGGCTGCTCATCAGTGAGCATGACTGTAATAAAAGCAGAGAACACTTGAATTAACATATCTGCCTTCAGATGAGGGGGCTGAACAAGGACAAAAGACTAAACCATGGGTACGACAAGGACAGCATAGGATCACAGATACCACATTGGCCTTAGGGACAAAAGCAATCAAGTACAAATAACATATTGGTTGTAATAAAAGCTGCCACAATAGCTTTAACAACAGTAGGTGCCACAGAAGCAAGAACATAAGTCACATCAGTAGCCACAAAAGCTGTGATCATAGCCACACCCTAGTAGAAACTGGTACAGCAAAAGTGGTTCCAAAGTGTACAAAAAGTGAGGGATGGAAAACCTGAAATATTCTCAAACACTGGTAACTACTCTGGGTCGCATCCCTATTCATTGCTATTTTGCACACCATGGTACCTCAGCTTAGACCTAGCCATATGCAAATCAGTCTTGACTCTGCTCCAATGGGAACAGCCCAGACCAAATTGCATGACCAGTTCCTCCCTGAACTGAAACACAAGCAGACCAGGACCAAGTCTGTCTTTGTTCGGGCTGATCATCCATGTATAGCTTGGTTCCAGGGAAACATTGTGAAAGGGACCCATGCCTAGGCACTGGACAATAAATATTGTTGAGGCTGAGCCACTGAGAGTGTGCTGACGTTGTACTTAATGAAATAAGATTTGTTTGTCTTTTAATCTGGCAGCTACATTTCATATAAAGTGTGTGGATAGCCCTATATTCTACTAGTGGATATGGTATTCAACAAGGATTAGTTATGATTGAAAATATACATTCGTATATGCTTAAAGCAAAATCTCTTTTTCTCTATGTTCACTCTATTTGTTTGACTTTTTAGACTTTATTTTTGCTAGTACCAGGACTTTGTGTACTGTGGCACGGCCACCCATTGCCACAGTGTTTGTGACTGATATCATCCATTTGGCCCACTTAACATTTCAGTAAGACAATTTTATAAGTCTTGATTGGATGAGCTGTGGTTTAAAAGCACAGCAATAACACATGGAAGGGAAAAGGGCCTCTGCAGTGTTGGAAAACCTGTTTTTACATACAAGGTAAGACCCTGCAATTGAACATTGTTGGCCCACACGATTAAGTGCTTAACATATAAAAACATGGGTCTAATAACAAATAGGGAATAATTTGCTGCAACAGCTATTTCTTGTCCTCAAGCTGTTTTCTTTATGTTGGTAAAGCTACATTTTCTAAGAAGAGAACTAGATTTGATTAAATCTTTCATTTCTATCTCCAGCAGGAAAAATGCTATAAAAAGTACTGAAAGTTATTTTTCAACTAGTTTAAAAAATCAAATTCAACAGTGAATGTCGATTTCTGATAACGTTAGTTGAAAAGTAACTTTAAGAAAGTATATTCAGCCCTACCCCAGAGGCTCATCACATATTTCTGGGTGTGTGCTAATAATGACCCACCCTACTCCCATTGGACAGCTTGGATTCCGGGCTCAGAAAGGCACAGTGTTTGCCAAACACTGGCCACTTTGAAGGCTTTGGCCAGCTGGGAGCAGTATAGGAACAATTGACAGAACAAAGGACAGCTGTAGCACTTCTTTTGACCTGGTGATTCCAAATGGGCTGGAATAAACTATTCCAAATCATTCCAATGGCCAAAGTGGACCCTCTTGGTCCAATCCCAGCAGGAGGGAAAACTGGTTTGTACTCTGACCGGGGTAGTATTTTATAGGAATAGGGAGCAAATAGTGAAGTAACATCCTACTCCAGATGGAGTAGGATGTAGCCATCTTGGATATAGTACTTCTTGGATTTTCTACACTAAATCAAAGCAGTATTGGCTGGGGATAATGCCAGAGAGTAATCAGAATGAGGCAATTGTTTATAATTCCAAGACAAACATGATTTACATATTTGTCCTGAAGATGATGCCATTTATCTTGTTTTTCGGCATTGAAACGTAGTCGACACAATAGGATCATATGTACTGAATATGCTTGTGAATGCTGTGTTCAATGGTCACTCAAACTACAATCAAGTCTGTGCAATGATTATAAGTATACAGAGCGATTTGCTCGCTCTTGCCTACACTTGTTGTTTTGTCATGTTCACTGTAGGTCACGGGCTGTGCCCCCTTGACATTACTTTCTGATTGTGTGCATCGCCAAATAAATTCCTCTCCGGCTGGACAAAGGGCATAAATACTATCCCAGTTTGTGTCTATTCTTACCCTGATCCCCCAAACTACTAGGGTCCACTGTTTTTTGTAATATAGTATCATAGAGCTGCAGAAGTAACCAGGAGATATTTTTGCATTTGTTGGACAAAAGCATGGCTTAGTTTACTTTTTATCCCTCTGTGGTACTAGGACAAGATGCTGAGCCTTTGCAGGGAGGATTTGTATCCGGACCCCTTTCCGTCCGAATCATACCCGTCCGTCCGAGTCGCGTAGTATGATCCGCATTCTGTGAATCCGTCCGAATCGTCACGATCCCTATGCATTGCAAGGCTGAAACCGTGAACCGTACGACTCGTACACATGCCGTATGACCCGATGAGTACAATCCGGACCAGGGAATCAGGACGCGATTCGTACGGTTCATGTCAGGTAAGGGCAGTACCCTGCGATCGCAGGGTGTATGCACCGTACACCCAGCGAACATGGGGTACAGTGCGTACACCCTGAGATCTCAGGGTATGGCGGGTACCCCCCATGATCGCAGGGGTACACGCCATACCCCAGCGATCATGGGGAGTACGCGCCGTACCTGTTTCAGGGCGAACTCTGCTTTTACGGCTGTTTTCAGCTCTCATAGGAAAAGGGTCATGCGGTGCGTACCCGACGCGAATCGAAGTTGCCGGGTCGTAAAAAGCAGCCGCGATCCGTACAGATGTCACGTACAGCGGGTTCCGAGGGAGAATCGTGCGAAGAATTGAGTCGTATGGTCTTTGTATGATTTGTACGGAGTCCTGCTCCTGGTATGAATCATACTTCGTTGTTCGTATGGGGGATGTTGCAAGGTACCATTCGTACGGGAAAAACGCTCCGTACGGCTAATCGGAGCGCTTTTTCCAGGATCGGAATCGGCCCCTATATATCCCAGCAACCAGATGGTTCTATGAGATGTAATAGTATATTGCTTTTGTAAATTGCCCATCATGACACAAATGTAAATGTTGTGACAAATGGATGTTTTTTCCTACTCATTTTCAATATTTTTTACTTCAACAGTTAGGGCCTAATTATCATGTTGGCCCGATTGCCATCGACAGGCTGTCAGTTGGGGCAGTCTGACATCTGAGGCAGCAGTCCAAGCGCCAGATTAGGATACTTGTTCTAAGTGCATAGGGCGTGGGGAAAGAAAGCCTCCAAGGAGCCTGTCTGGGTGGTGGTCGGAGCCTAATCCATATATTGGAGGCGGTGCCTGCGGAGGCACTGCCATAGGGATAAGGAAGTCAGTTTCCGACAGCATTTCATAGTAGTTCGATCGCCATGAAAAGGCTGTCAGAAAGTGACTTTGGGGGCCCCCAGCAGACCCCCATCACCCGTGGGCCTCTGCCATGTGGATTGGGGGGCACATGTGATGCCCCTCCCAAACATCCATGCACCATTTGCACATTGTGCATGGCACAAAGTGGATGGTTGTTTAAAACACCATTTTCCACTGTGGCTTGCGCCCTTTTCCGGGCCGCAGCACAAGCCACAATTCAAAATGGCATGTGTACGACTGCCATTCATAATTGGGCTGTCTGGACTGCTGACTCCTTGTCTGACGGTATCAAGCCCGAAACTATCTCTGACCGCCATTGTATTGAGACCCTTGGGAAATCTTTGAGGGATCTACACAAATTACCTTTTGCTGAATTTATAATGTCTACTTTTCAGAAATCTCTAGCTTTCTCCGATCACCCATGGAGTGGATCCTGGTTTCCATCACAAACTGGAAGTAGGATGAAAGTCCAAAAATTAGGAAAAATGGGCTACCTCTTTATAAAATGCTAAAACTGTGATTAAAAGAAAAATTGCTGTAAAAAATATTGATTTAGATAAAATCACTGTATGTAATATCATTTGTAAGTGTTCAGTGGTATGTACTTTATTATAGTGTATTTATTTTCATATGTTTGGGATTTTTATTTGTGTCTATATTAAGATAATTTATTTGTTAGGAAATTTTTGAAATGTTAAATTATATTTTGATTTATGCATATAAATAATGGTGTAATTTTTTTTAGTGCGGGTTAATGAGTTTTAGGGGATAATGGGTAGGGAGTCTTTTGACAAGTGTATAGTTTATAGTAACATCTTTAGTAAAATATGTAATTATATGCAAATTAATGTTTTATCATTTCAAATTGTAATTTCTTAATTTAAGGTTTAACTGTATTTAGTATTGATAAAAATAGATATTAATTGTATTGTGTAAAATGTGTTTAAATATAAAAATAATTTACAAAATAAAAATGTTTAAACTTTATTTTAATAAAGTAAAAAAACAGAAATACATGTTTTTAAATTTCCAAAATTTTGAAATGTAATATAAAGTAATGCAAACAAATTAAATATTAATACTATAATATTAAAGTATATTCATAGCATAAATCTTATCTATTCTTTTTGAAGTATAAATTATAAAAAAATCTTTTGCAATACAAAAATATTTAAAATATTTTTTTTAAAGTAGAAAAAGGTAGAAAATATTTATATATACATTTTCTGAAATATGTCTTCAAAATTAAAACAAATCATATTTGTTTTGTTTTTTAATGATAAAATTATATCTTTACTATTTTACAGTAAAAAAATTGGTTTAAAATATATAATTTAAAACTTCTTTTTATAATTTTGTGATAAAAAGTTCTTGAATCTGATTAAAGATGCAAATTTCCTACCACTTACCATTACCTCAAGTCTCTCGATAAAAATGGTACCTCATTTGTGTGGATAGGCCTAGTGTCAGTAACAGGAAAGGCCCCATAAAACCATGTGGAGACATCAACATTACCTGTCACAAAAATTAACTGTTTTTGCAATGGGGGTGGTAGCATTTTTTGGTGAGGAATCGACAGTCACCGATTGGAACCTACCAAACTCAGACATTTCTGAAAACTTGACACCCAGGGGAGACCAGGTTGGTGCACCAAATGTGAATCCCACAATGTTTTCTTATGCACAATGCCCACTAAACCTCAAACTTTGTCTAAAATTGCGCATTTTTGTGGAATTTCGTTAACGTAAACTTCCAGAATCAGCAAGAATCTACAATATCCCTACCACCTAGCATTCCCCAACTTGTCCTGATAAAAATACTACCTCACTTGTGTGGCTTTCTCTAGCACACGTGACAGGCACAAATCAAACCAAAGTCAATGGGAGTCTTACGATGTGACTCTCATTGGCCCTGGTTTATTTTGTGCCTGTCGCGGGAACTAGTCAAATCACAAAAGCGGAGTAGCATTTTTTTCAGGACAAGTGGAGGAATGCTTGGTGGTAGTAATTTTGTGGATCTCCAAGATTTCTGGAAATTTACATTACAGAAATGCAAGGAAAAAGTGTGATTTTAGTCAAAGTTTGAGATTTGGATGAAACTGCAGTGAGATCCATGCAAGGCACACCACCCTGGACTCTCCCAGATGTCTAGTTTTCAGAAATGTGTGGGTTTGGTAGAATTCCCTGTTTGGCCACCAAGTCTGAGTCCAAATACTGGAGCTATCCCTATTGAGGATTTCTCCACATTGCGTTTTGGGGGCTTTTGTATCACGCTCCAGGCACACAAGTGAGGTAACAATTTTATCAGAGCAAGTGGGGTAAGGCAGGGAGGTAGGATTTTTGTGGGTCCCTGAGGTTTTCGAAGTTTACATCACAAACACGCAAGAACAATTTGTATTTTTAGCCAGAGTTTGAGGGCATTGTGGGTAAGAAAATGTAATGAGATCCACACAAGGCACATCATCTTGTACTACCCAGGGGTAACGTTTTTTCAGAAATGCCTGGCCTTGGTTGGTTTTACCCAGGTTGCTGCTGATGCTAGCTTGAAGAGTGCAGTCATTCTGCATAGAAGTAGGCCTAAGTTTGAAATTTTGCTCCGCGTGAGGATTTTGCAGAGTTTTTCGCAATCCACAGTCTGTATAGTGCATTGAGTTCCAGAAAACACACACAGCGGAGTTTTTCCTCACTCACGCAAACCAAAGTTGGAAAGCGAGGAAAATCTTCCTATAGACCATCTCCCGGTGAGATTTCTCAACATGGGTGATTGTGGATGGTCGCTAACGCTTGTGTTGAGAAGCCTTACGTTCGCGGTGAGGAATCTGCTGCTCGAGCAGAACTTCAACTCAAGTGGCAGAAAAAACTGCTTCCTCTTCTGCAGCACGTGGTTCCATTGGTGCTGATTTTACAACGCGGGACAAACACTCAGCACTACAAATCAGCACGAATTGCATGACATAATACACTCTGCCGCTTGCGGAGCAGAACAACTGTAGGGGTCATATTGGAGTTGGAGCCTAGGTCAAGTGTGTGGGCAGGTGGGAAGGCCACCCCATGCCTTGTAGCCATAAAAAATAGTGGGATTCTGTCTCTCCATCAGTGGGGAGGCCAGAAAGACTTTTGTGGGTAATTTGAATGGTGGGGCTAGGCCCTATTCCTGGGTGGGGCGCCCCCACCCATTGTTCCACAAAAACAATCCCTGCTGTCTCATGGACTAGTGTGTAACAATCTCCAATCTACCCCGAAGGCCAAAACAACTTTTGGGCCTGGTGGAGCATTAGCCCATTTCCAGGGGGCACACCCCCTCCAAATACACTGCCTGGTGGTCTAGTGTTGTGTATGGCCCATCAAGGGGTAGATTATAGGGAAAACAACTCCTATCTGTACCTATTGGGGGGCAGAGAGACTGCTGGGAGTAATTTGAGGAGTTGGGGTTAGGCCTGATGCCTGGGTGGCCAGTCCTGATTAATTTATCTAAAATAAATAGTTCCTGGTTTCTAATAGGCTTCTGTCCCCCCCGCCCCCACCCCGGGTAGATTTAAGGTAACAAATGCCAATCTGCTCCCGGGGGGGAAAAAAGACTTGGCATACAGAGGTTGGCGAGATAAAGTGTAAGAAGGAAATTAGATATTTAGGGGTTAAAATGACCCAAGATATCACACAGCTCACAAAAGAAAACTTTGAAAAGGCTAGGAAAGAAGTGATTGGCTGGCTGAAGAGTTGGGTGCATCTGTCGTTAACATTATTCAGCCGAGTTAATCTCGTAAAAATGATAGTTCTCCTGAAGTTTAGTTTCCTGTTTGACACAATCCCTTTGCCTTTTAAGAAAGAGTGGTTTGCTCAGATGCAAGGGCAGATCAGTTCCTTTATTTGGTCATCCAAAGGTCCACGAATAACCTGGAAGAAACTTAGAAGGAGGCTGGCGAAAGGGGGACTAGCGTTGCCAGATTTGCTTTTTTACTCCTGGGCTTTTCTACTAAAGAATGGCAGAATGCTATTGGATTGATCCACAGATTGGCAAAATGTTTGAAGTGATGTTGAGGAAAGAGAAGGGAGTGGACTGTGGTTTCATGTATTAATATATGGATCCAAAATACTTTTAAAAAGTTAGGTTGAAGAATTTGGGGGTATGGCTGAGATGTGGTATAAAATTAGAAAGATCACAAAATTGCCATATTTCAGCCAGCTTGCCCCCATGTGGGAAGCTCCGATCTATCCAGAATGGACAAAGGATGAATTACCATGGAGAGAGGCTGGTGTACTAAGATGGAACCCTCTATTGAAGGAAGGTCATCTGATTATGTGGGAAGGGTGTATACAGGAAATGGGTCCAAGGATTTCAAGATTTAAGTTCCTCCAAATTCAAAGTTGGTATCAGGCCGCGAACATAAAAATAGGAGAACCCAATGAACTTGAGGAGAAATTGCTGTTGGGGGTCGTACCAAAGAAAGAAATTGCGATTTGGTATTGGCTGATGATAGTCATGGATGACAGGGTTTTCATCTTGCCGGAGGATCTATGGGGAGGATGCTTGCCGCAGACAACGCTGGAAGATCAATGGCAAGTATCTATGTCTATGCTATGCAAAATAGTTAAACCCGCATACCTGAGGAGGAACCATTTTTTTACCATACATAGATCGTACTGGACCCCCCGAAAGGGTATCTAAATTTGGGTCTCGTGGTGAAGTGGCCTGTCCAAAATGTGACAGCAAGAAGGAAGATTATCTGCATATGTTTGTACACTGTCCAAAGATTCAGCCATTCTGGCCGTGAGTATTATGTTATCTAACGCTTTGAACCTACAAATCAAGGTAAGCGTCTTATTGGTTATTTTTGGAGGTCTGGATCCGCAAACTACAGCTAAAAACAGAAGTGCAAAACTGTTTTTTATGCCATATTCTTGGCGTGTAGAGAGATTTCCAAACGATGGGTGTCACAGGCTCCTCCAAGTTGTGTTGATTGGATAAAGTCCGTGAGGAGCGTGGCCAAGCTGGACATTTCAGAGACGGGGAAAAAGAGGTATGGATTTTTGATACCCCTCTTACGTTGGTGTGAGCAACAAGTAAGATTTTAGATCAAGGATCCAATGATTAATCCTCTCTCCGCCTCGGCTGGCACCTTCCTCCGCTGAGCAGGGGGGCTTGTGGAGTTTGCATGTGTATTGGAAGTAATGGAAGAGTGATGTCACAATCCGAGGGTGATTAAAAGCATATAAAAAAGCACATTCCCTTCTTGTTCCTTTCTTCAGCAGATGGGGTTTGGGGCACCCCGTGGCGGAAACGTTAGTGGAAAGGTCTGAATGAGGCAAATGAGGACAAAAAAAACAACAACAATAAACTAACAAATATAGTAAATTCCTTTGGTCTCTTTGACCTGTGGCACTTTAGATTACAATAGGCAAAGTAACAAAGACACTAAAGAAACACTGTGTTTCTTTTAGTAAGAGCATTCCCTTTCAAAACCAGATGAATGGGATGGAGGTAGTCTCCTATGCTGACGACACCCAAATACTCGTCTTTCTCTCCCATTCAGATGTGCAGACCGTCTACAAATTTAGATCTTGTATGGAGGCGGTTGGTCACTGGATGATTCAGAACTCTCTCAAACTGAATGGGGAGAGGACTGAGGTGATGGTGTTTGGTGGGAACGAAAACATCTGGTCTTCCAGCTGGTGGCCTGACTCGCTAGGAGTGTGTCCCTCCCCCACTACATCTGCAAAAAATCTTGGGGTGATGATAGATCCTGCCCTGGATATGGGCAGACAGGTGAGTAGGACCATCTCCACCTGTTGGGGCCTTATCCACACCCTGCGAAGGATTAGGAAATATCTTTCTGTGCAGTCCAGAAAGCAAATAGCTGTCGCGCTCATTGGCTCACGCCTGGACTACTGCAATGCGCTGTATGCGGGGCTAAACAAGACCCTCCTGCAGCGCTTGCAGGTTGTCCAGAATGCCGCGGCCAGATTCGTCCTGGATGTTCCTAGACGCTCTTCGGCCACCTTGGCCAGAAAAACTTTGCACTGGCTCCCTGTAGAGTACCGAATACGGTCCAAGGTCCTGTGCATGACATACAGAGCCATCGCAAGGAACAGTGACTCTGGAGTGGGTTCTATCATTTCCCACTACACCCCTGGAAGGAATCTGCGTTCCTCCGGGAAATTGCTTCTGTCAGCCCCTCGTGTGCGAAGAGCTAAATGGGGTGGCAGGGCTTTTTCCACTTTAGCTCCCAAATGGTGGAAGGATCTTCCTTTGGATCTCAGGTCCCTACCCTCCCTGCAGACATTCCGTGGTGCCTTAAAAACCCGCCTCTTCTTGCAGGCCTATGTGTAATGATGATTGATTCAGACTTTTGATATTATTGTTAGGCGCCTTGATACCTGCGGGTCATTGTTTTGCGCATTATACATTTTTATCAATCAATCAATCAATGGGAGGTCTATTTTAGGTATATTGGAAGAGTAGGGCACTCTTCCTATTTGATTATATTTTAATTCCAACTTCCAATCAAAATATTCTAGCGTGCTTCAGTGGAAGACATGCTGTCCCTGCATGTCAAACATAGAAATCAGCTTAAATCAAGTGTTTATACTTGACCACTGTGCACTATAGCACTGCGTATCTTCTTGTACTGACAAAACTACGTAACCATTTCAAGCTTTTTCAATATATACTTGAAAGTTTGACCACATAATACATAAAACATCAAATAAATCATGTAAACTTAATCATGAACATTAGTCACAAATACAGTGATTTAAAAAAAGTTTTAATCTGTTGTTAACATAGGAACTACTTCATGATGCAGATGATACAGAAATGTAACATGCCCAATGCATTTTGGGGAAAGAGGTGGCTAATTCTTTTTTGCCTGAACTCTTACACTTCTGTCTCAATCAAAGCTATTTTCAATGGGAAGACATGTTTTACATGCAGCTAACTGGTACTTCCGTGGGCTTCGCAGGGGCCCCTGCATACGCAAATACCTATTATGGAGCAAGGATTCGCATTTAACGCGACTTGCTTGGATTCAGCCCTCTCGTTATAATGTTAATGTATTAATCAACATGTTTGTTCTATTAATATCGCATTTTACATAAACACAGGGTATCCAGATGAAGCTTGCATATGTGTTTTACTAATGATAACATGCTTGCATTAAAATGGCTGCTGCTATGCGGGATTTTCTATTGTGCATGCGTCTGTCATAATCACGTGACATGACATATCTTTTGCTTGGGGGGAATTTCTGCGCACTAGTATTAAAATGGCCTCTTTGTGTAACTGCATGCATAAAGCTTGCACTGCTGCTGTTGCTAAGCTGTTCGTTTTGCCTAATCCTAATGCTATAGTTAAATAAAAATGAATGGGTATAGAATAGAAATACAGTGTATTCCTTTATTCTGTGTTCTAAAACTGTTTCTTTCTATTCTTTTATGAAATGAGAAATTTGAGCCTGGGAGACGTAATAACTCCATTTTGAAAGTCCTTCTACGCATGACAAGCTCCAGAAAGAAGCTGAGAACATTTGTCATTGAATGGGAGCCAAAAATAATTACAGCCAAGATGTGCCTGGGAAGCTAACCCTTAACCCTGCCAGAGGAAGCTAAACTGTGCCCAATGTATTACTTTGTATTTATTGCCAAATTCTCCATTGTTGGGTGGAATAAAAATGACATGTGAAAATATATTGATGGGCAGGAACGTCAGAAGAGAAATTCGGTTAGAATGCATTACAAAACTTTAGTTTCCGATGACTCGCAGCAGTTGGTCCAACCCCCACAGTTGGCTCGTAGAAAACCCACATTGTAATCCAGAACACAGTCGGAGATTCCTGCACTGCCCGATGGCTGCTGTTTTTCTCCAACCACCATCTCGGTGGTTAGAGAAAGGCTGTCGGAGTCGGCAGTCTTGGTTGAAGTATAGGATACATGCATCGTACTCTGCTGGTGGTCCGACCGCCACCAAAAGGACCACGGAAGCTGTTCACCACTGGCATTGTGATAAATCGTAATAGGTCTGCAATGCTTTATACGTTGATGTTGGACATGATAAGAGCAGCCAGACGGAAAGAGATATAGTAAAGGAATGATTTGATTTATTAGGGAACGTTAATAAGTATGTACTTTATAATGGTCTTCTCCCCAGCAGTCTCCACCGTAGATCCCTTTCTCTAGGTTTCCCCTACACATGAGCAGCTGTACCTCGATGTCAATTACCCAGTGGAGCTGGAATACAGGTGAGTCCTTCTGCGGTATGTATACCCATTGACTAGACTGTGCACATTCTGCCACACTCCAGCAATTGGGTACATGTAGCACAAGGCATAACCCCACATATGTCATGCATGTGTGTACAATTCACGTTTTGCGTGATTTTCTAGGCACTTCCACCTACATATTTGGGGATATGTGCACTACCGTACATGAGACCACCGTGGTAGCAGTGGTTACATCATATCACGGTGAGCTAACTTTGTCTTCCTCAGCAGTCAGAATTGTATTGCTGCTACGGCATTTGGACAGTTGGTCTGACCAACATCTTTTTGACCTCCCCTGTCTCCAAATCATCCTGCAATAGTTTCTAACCATTTCCATCCTAATTTCCTCCACAATTGACCATTCCAGTAGATCATTCTCGCAGGAGTTCAATGTTGTGCTGCGTAGCTCAAATCACTGAAGGGTAATTAAGCATTTTGCCAGTATCAATGCAATTAGTGCAAATTTATATTTGTATTTGATTCTTGCACTCTTAGGCTTGGAAATAATTAGGGGTGGGCAAAACGAATGGAGCTTCACTTCATGTGTTCTGAGAGTGGGCATAATTCAGCATGTCACACTGCTTGTGCAATGTGTGAAATTAACTTTTTAGTCATATGATTTTTAAAGAACGCTGCAATACTCATTACAAAGCAGGGGTTGTAGCATAATATAAAGGAGGTATTACAGCGTCTCCTTTTTGAATTTCCAAGTTCCTCTGATAGTCTGGAATAGTAGGCTAATATGTTTACCTATTCTCATAGGTGGTGTGGGCAAAGCCCTTGGGTGAGGACAGCTATATAAAAATGGATTAGTCTTGAACTAAAACTAGCGTTTCCCCATCGACAAACAGGTAATTTATCTGTTCGCTCATAAGTGTGAACGTGAGTATGATTAAGATATAAAGCATACATAAGGAACAACAATAAATAATGATGCCAATGTATGAAGTACTAACTATACATATGAGTGGTCTGATGTTTTTAGATCTCTCCTCAGATTTATTATATTGTGAAACAGTTGTTTTTTGGAAATGAATTGGGTTAAGTATGTACATGTGAGGGAAAGTGATTTCTTATCTTCCTTCCTTGTTATCTCCATCTTTTCCTTCTTATTTTATCCTTTTGAGCCCATTGAGTAGGCCAAATGTTTTCCTGTCTTAGGTAGGAAGTTGCAAAAAATGTATTGCATGTTCAGAATATAATGCCAATCGCCAAGGTTCTTTTTAAGTAGAATGTTTGATTTCATGCTTTTAATTACAACACAATAACTGATATTTGATTGTCATATAAAGGATCTGTGGTATGTAATAATATTTTGATATATCATCGAGAGAATTAAAGAGAGTCTTGATAAAGATGGTTTCAATTGATGAATACCATCAAAATGCGTTGACGAACAGTTTTTACACAATTCAGTGGTTAACTGGCTCCAAAGATATTGTCAAAAGAAGTGTGTATTGGTTCCAGTCAATGTTTTGTCCCTTTCAAGAATGTGTCACATTTTATGACAAATTGAACTGGCTGTTGTTTTTCTCTCGGGGTTTGATTTAGTTTTGTTAATCGATATTTTTCTGTACTCTATCTATTGAAGAGAACATTGATTCGTTTATCAAATTATTTTGATGAGATGTCCTAGATATCAATGTTTTAATTTTTACGATAGAATATATTTTTAATGTTTCTTGTATAAATATGTTAAATAAAGTATGTATTTACTTTTACTTTTGGACAGTTTCTTAGAGCTTACTGTTTGCGCTTTACTGTTTGTTTATTTTCGATATCTGTTTGAATTACATAAAATGAGAAAGAGTGGTGGGAAATTGTGTGTCTAGAAAACCAAGGAAAAATCTATGTTTTACTTGTTAAGAATACCCCATTCTCTTTGGTGAGATACAGTGGTCCCTCTCTTTTTCTGCATATTTCCAATGAAACACGACAGTGGCATAATAAAGAAACATGTGCCGTACCTACATATGTACCTCTTCCGACTAGCCATATATTTAATCAGATGGCACATGTGATAAAATGCCCCTTCCCCTTCCCGACCTAATTTCGGCCTCAAAGTTCGGGCTCACCAACACTCGACTGTATCTAGGGTTCTCAAATCTTAACATATTTTTTATGAGCCCCTAGGGCTGGGGTCTTCAAACTGTGGGGCGCAACCCCCAGGGGGGCGTGGAGCGATGCAAAGGGGGTCGCCCCTTTACAGTCCTACTTCTTCCCAGGCCCAAGGGCTTCAGCCCCCCGCCTCCCTCATCGTGTCCCTCAGCCAGGCTGCTGCTGCAGTGTAACTCGAGGGCTGGGCAGGGCAGTCTCTGGAATCATCTCAGCGTATTTCAAAGGTCTTTAAAAACCATTTGCATATTTGCAAGCCTTTGTAAACTGATTACAGAGGCTTAGTTTTTTCCTGGTTTCAGTGCCCCCTGGCCCCCCACTGTGCCTGTTCTTTACATTTGTATTTTACAATTACGGCTGTAGTGTGAAAATGTATTTAATGAAAAAGGAATATAAAGTAGGGGTTGCCGAAATAAAATGCCTGCCTGTTTTGTTTAAAGAGCCTGCAAAGATCTCCTCGTGACACTAAATAGACTTTTAAATACAAAAGTATCTCTGCATTAGTTATGTGACTTTTCTGTCTTTTTTCTCTTTGTCAGTCAGGGATCATTGAGGCAGCCCTAGAACACAATTAAAAATGCTTTCCATTTATATTTGTTGTTCGAAGTATGCACAGATAAGTGCTTAAAATACAGCTTTAGGTGTCTGCTTATTTTTGTACCGACTGGGCCATCAAAATAATCTGCTGGCAACCCTAACCATAGGACTGTAAGATGTTGCAGGATCAGCACATTATTTCCTCCACCCTCATTCCCCGATTAATGCCGTAGTAGTTTAACTTAGATCTTAAACCCTACGCCACCGTCAAGAACATGCTGAGTTACTTCAAGTGTATGGAAATGCACCCTGCATTCAGACAACTCGCTCCTCATTCTCGCCCTTCACTTTCACGCTCACAGTGCACTCACACCATTCACCCTGCACTCACAGTAATCACAATGCACTCACACTGATCACCATGCATTCACAACATTTACCTGCAGTGCTCACCCTGCACTGACAGTGATCCCTCTGCACTCACAATGCACTTACGCTGTTCACCCTGTACCTCACCCTGCACTCACACAAGTACACCACTCTTCAAAGAACGTGTACCATGAAGATCACAGAACTGAGTGTGAGTAAACTATAAGCAGCGCTATAAAAAAAAAATGTTTGTCAGAAAGGTGCTGTAGAGAGATGAGATGCATTGTTAAAGTGAGAGGTTGAATGGGGAGAGTTCAGATGTTGTAAAAAGGGGTGAAAGAAAATGGCCTGCAAAGTGAGAGAAGGATCCAGGGTTAGGAGAGGAGAGGGGGATGGCAGTGAGGGGGTAAGAGGAAAGCTGCATGGGTAAACTGCTTACCTCTGCACAAAACGGCCAGGTTTTTAAGGGACCCCTGCCTCTCCTGGCCAGGGCCAGGTGAGCTTCTAATGTGGCAGCCCGAATTCCTGACGAGTGGAAGGCCCTTCTCGAAGGTTGACTAGAAATCTTTCTGATGTTAATTGCTGTATTTTGGTTATAAACAGGTACTTATGGGGTGAAATCTTTCCTCAGTGTTACTGTGTGTATAAAAATTCAAAATAATGAAGTAATGATATCCCAAAATAAGCGGCATCACATAACATCGCTTAAATTTCTTCCCATACAATTTAGTCAAGCCTGTCGTGTAATTTGGTCCTCACTTGCCTCATAATTCTAGTTTAGACCTTTTTGTCAGGAGGGGGTCCTTACGCCTCAAAATTTTGCTGTGCTGGATTTCGTTTTTGCTGGTTTAGATGCTTTGGGCACTTTGCCACTGCTGTACAGTGTCAAAGTGAAAGTGCTCCCTGTATAAATTGTTATTGAGATTGGTTATCCATGATTGTCATATCTGTGTCACCAAGAAGTCCCTAGTAAAGTGCACTGAGTGTGCCAGGGCTTGTGATAACAAATGCTACTAGTGGGCCTGCAGCACTGATTGTGCTACCCACATGAGTAGCCCTAAAATGGTGTCTCAGGCCTGCCACCGCAGTGCCTGTCTGCAGTCTGTGAACTGCCATGTCCTCCTGGTCAGTGTACCCACTGGCCAGGCCTAACCCTTCCCTTTCTGTATACATTGGTCACCCCTACGGAAGGCCGAAGGTACCCCCTTCGGCAGCGTGCAGTGTATGTGAAAGGTAGAGCCTGTACTTGTGCAGGTAACATGCTCTGGTAGTGAATTACAACCATTTTAGTTTTTCTCTATTGTAAGGCTATCTTGCCCCATAGGCTATCATGGGGGATGCTGGCTACAGTGGCTACCAGCATATTGAAATGACGAGCCGATACAGGTAAGGAGGAAGCTCGTTTATTCCGTCCAGTCCCAACAGCTCCTTGCAACTGCCCAACATAGAATCCCTAAAAATTGAATCCACACAAACACTCCAAGTGAGAACACACTAAGCACGAGTACAACACCACACCCAGCACACCCCCCTTCCCTCATAATAACAATAAAATAAGAAAACAATTATAACAAGCAATGATGAAATTAATTCTGCAAAGCACAAAATAAAACATCTCAAATTCTACAAAGCAACAAAATAAAACAACGTTTCATAGACCTGAAATTTAACCGAAACAGAAAATTAAAAAATAATGCAGCATGAAGATTAACCTATGGAAGAAACAACATAGCAAGTAATAACAAAAGAATCCTGCAATAAACAATGTACCACATTTTATAGTCACAAAATTAAGCAGGAATAGATCTAACCTTGGAAGGGGTTTCCCTCGGAGAAATATGGTCGGGACATAAAGCTTTTCTTTCACAGACGTTGGTAGAGCAAGAATCAAAAGAAGTTTTACCCCAAACCAATTGTTAACACAATCAGTCATGGAACCAGGCACAATAGATATGGTACTCTTGCTCCAAACCCTACCATCATCCAACACAACAACATGATCTTTTACAACAGACACTCTCTTGGGAGATGAAAATCGTGACTCCCCCTTGCGGAGAAAACCAGTTTTTTTTCCTTACCCAATTTTTTTATCCTTACCCAATCACCCACCTTCACTTTGGAAGGAGAAAAAACTGGAGGTCTGATGTCATATTCAGCCTGGACAGAAGCTCTGACATCGGCCACAACAGATAAGCTCTCAGCATCCACAACCCTTCTTGACATCCATTCTTTGTTTAATTTGGAACCAGCAACCCTACCACGCAACAAAGTAAAAGGGGCAAAACCGGTAGAAACATGAGGAGTAGTTCTCACTGCCCACAACATATCACTCATTGCCTGACGCCAATGCAGCCCATTCACCAAAGCAAGCTGAAGGTGTTCCTTAACCACACAGTTGAAATGCTCAACCAAACCGTTGCTGCAAGGATGATAGAGTGACGTAAGGACATGTTTAATCCCAGCATCTTAGAAACAAAGTCATTTCACACGAAACCAACTGCGTCCCGTTATCAGACACAATTTTCTCTGGAAACCCCTCCCTTAGGAAAACATCCTGCAAAAATGTAATGACAACACATGTACAAATAGTGTCAACAAATCGACTCTCTGGCTACTTGGTTATATAATCAATTAATACCAGAACATACTTTTGAGAGGTACCTATAAGACCACACGAACCAGCTATGTCCAACGCTAACTTGGACCAGGGAGTGTTCTTCACAACCACAGGTTCAACAGGAGAAGGATGAGTCACTTGAGATTTGTTGCTGACAACACACTCACAACAATCACAAACGAAATGCTCAACATCCTTGTCGACAGAAGGCCACCAAAAATCTTGCCTCACTCTGCGTTTCATAGCTCGAATACCTGGATGACCTTCGTGAGCTAAGCACAGAACTATTTTCCAAATAGAAGAAGGGACTACCAATAACTCCCCTCTTCTCAATATACCATCCACTACAGATAACTCATCCTTGTCGCAAGGCCACACTCTACACATGAGGTTGATGACCTTCACCATATCAGCATCCAAGGTAATGCCTTCCAACCACTCATGTTCAGAAAGCGCACAACCCACAGTGTCATTCAAGGAACCCACAGCACAAACCACCTTTAAGCCATCACACTGTCATCATTGTTCAGGAGAGGAAGCCTGGACAAGCAATCAGCAACTAAGTTCTTCGCTCCAGCCACATACTCGAGCTGATATTGAAATTCCTGTAACCTGAATTGCCATTTAGAGATGCACGGAATAGCCCTGCTCCCACCTTTGGTTGTGAATAAATCGACCAAAGGCTTGTGGTTGGTTCTTAAAATGAATTTATTACCCCAGAGAACGTTTTTAAAATGCAGAATGCCCCACCACATTGCCAAAGCTTCCTTCTCTATAGTGGAATACGTCCCTTCAGCACCCCTTAAAGTTCTGGAGGCAAAAGCAATGGTTTCCTCACGACCATCACCCTTCTCTGCATGAGAACAGCACCCAAGCCCACATTGCTGGCATCTGTGGATAAAATGCATAAATCATTGATATTAAATAGTTTCAAAGGGCGAGCACAAATGATTTCCTGTTTGATAGTATCAAAATTACTGTTACAATCATCATCCCAAATGAATTTAACATTTTTCTTGAGTAGAATATGCATGGCAGCAGTTTTGGCGGAAAAGTTCTTGACAAATTTGGGGTAATACTCCATCAAACCAAGGTATGAGCGAAGCTGATCTTTGTTCACTGGAACAGGAGCGCTCTTAATGGCATCAATGATCTTAATTTTAGGTTTGATACTATTATGGGATATGTGGTGACCAAGATAGTCTACTCCTTTTTGAAGAAACTTGCACTTGTACTCCCGCAGAGTTAGACCACTGGATCTTATGATACTCAAAATCAGTTTAACTCCTTCATCATGCTCCAATTCAGTATTTCCATGAACCAAAATGTCATCTTCGAAAAAGGCAACGCTGAGAATATCCTTAACCAAATTGTTCATCAGTCTCTGGAAAACAGACGAGGCTGAGGCCAATCCGAACGGCATACGAATTTAACGATATGCACCATCCGGGGTAACAAAAGACTTGAGGTGTCTGGACTCTTTGCACAATTCAATCTGGTGATAGGCAGATGAAATGTCAAGAGAAGTGAAAAACTTAGCACCTTCAAGAGTGGCCAACATTTCATTGATGTTTGGAAGTGGTTGACGATCGATCCAGATGTTCGCATTGAGATTGCGCAAGTCAACACACATTCTTAGGTATTTATCAGATTTACGTATCAAAACTATGGGGGCCAGCCATTTAGAACCTTCCATTGGCTCGATTACCCCTGCAGCACAATGACATTCCAACTCTTTCTTTAATTCTGGACGTAAACTCATGGGCACTTTATTCAGCTTGTGAGCAACAGGTTTGGCATTCTCTTTTCGTACTATACGATGCTGGAACCCTTTGAGCTTACCAAGCTCGCCATTGAATACTTCCGGAAACATTTGCACCCACTTGATATTAGACACCTGAGAAACAGTCTGAGCTCTAGATGCTTTGGAAGTGGAATTATAAAATTCACATAAGGCACTGAGGGATACTACCATATCAGGATGATTAGGATCCAGGATGATATTCAAATCACCTTGCTTGTCCTACCCTAACAAATTAGCACCTTCTTTAACCACAAATACTACTCCTGTAGTATGATCGGAATTGAAAATTCAATTCAGCAGTACATTTTCCCAGTACTTCTACTCTTTTGCCGCCATATGCAAAAATATTAATATTGGAGGGTTCCAAAAGTACACCAGAAATCTTACTAAAGTCAGAAAAGTTAAACAAGGTAAAGGGGGACCCAGAATCGGCCAGGAATTTACAACTTACTCCATTCACAGTTATGTGGCAAGAAGGTGATTTCCTTTTACGGAGGCCAGACAGAGAAGACAATTCGACAACACCAGCCTCGAGGGAAGAAGAAGACAGCATCAATAAATCATAACATTCTTCATCAGATTCTTTAGAAATGGTTTTCACAGTTTGAACAGGTTTTTTTGTCGAAGCAGCTCTGCACATTCTAGAATAATGACCCTTGTTGCCACACTTGTAACAGGTTTGGTTAATGGCAAAACAGAACTTGGCAGTGCCAAGATGTGACTGCCTACCACAACAAAAACACACAAGTTCATTTTGTAGAGGTTTAGTTTTGGATGGAGCAAAAGAAAAGGTAGAGGGGGAAACACTATTCGTAGGTACACTGTGGGAGGAGGCCTGAAGTTTAAAAGTTTCACCTCTGTGGTAGAAGAAGTAGAATTGTCACGGTTTAGGTGCGGATAGCCTTGGACTCCATATCCCAGAATGCCTGTGTGTTAGTCCGTTCTTTGTGTCTGTCATTCTGTTTCCCTTCCCTTTCCTATATCTGCCTCACTTCCAGTACAATCGGTGCTTGTCACCTGGAGTGTTAGCCCTTTCTGAGTTGTCTGGAGTCTGGGAGGCTCGAGAGTTCATTATCGTGTGCCCGTGATTCGGGCTTGGAACATTGTAGCCGCTGGAAGCAGGAAGAGACACTTACAGCTTTCGCGGTGTGCCTGACTTTTGACCTGTTTGAAACGCGCTGTGAGGAGCCGCGCTGGAAGCAGGGAGAGACGCTTTCAGCTTTCGCGGTGTGCCTGACATTTGACCTCTCTGAGACGCGCTGTGAGGAGCCGCGCTGGAAACAGGAAGAGACGCTGGAACTACGAGCGGTGGGGCAGCTCGGGACTGAGCTTAGGAGAACCTTGAGGAGGCAAGTGGATTGCTTTCAGGCTAAGCACTGGAACTATGAAGGTATTTTACTTCCCTGGAAGCACCAGTAGCTTGTGAGCTAGTAGCCTTCTTATTGTATTGGCATTACTATTAGACTCTTGCTCTTCAAGACTGTGAAGCTCTGCTGGTTTGATATTCTTTTTTTCTTGCTTTATTTTTGCCTTTTTTGAATGCACCTGTATTTGTATGGACGTTTGTGGCAGCTTCTCCCAGTGAGTGAAATATTCAGTTACATATATAGTATCTGTTGAGACAAGAAAAGGGGGGGGGTATAATGATAGTGTCCCTTGTGTATTTCTGCAGGTACACAGAACACAGACCCAACGTGAGGGTTCCACCCGTCCTTCTGTGCTGTTGAGTGATTTCTGGCTGCCAGTCCTTTATATTTTATTTCTCCATTTTTCCCCTTCCCTGGGTGGGGTCCTCTCAGTGGCGTGTTATCTATATTGCTCACTTGGAGTACCGCTCCTAGAGAAGAGTGAATCTATCATCTGCTTTGCTCCCGCCGTGCCTGGATCTACAGGTGGGTCAATCTGTTCCGAATTGTGACAAGAACTCATTTCTTTGATACAAAATTGCGAATGCTCAATACTTTTGGGAAGCATAAGCGCAGTCTCTAAATCGGGATCACCAGAAGCCAGTAATTTTTCTTGGATCCTTTTGTTACAAGTTCTTTCAATTAGTTGATCACAAATGATTTCGTCTCCAAACTCCCTAAAGTTACAATTAATGGCTAGAATACGAAGAGCTGCCACAAAGTCATCAATGGATTTGCCAGGAGTTTGAGTACATTTAAGAAACTTATGACGTTCAAGTACCACATTCCTTTTTGGGACAGAATCTCTTGTCAAGAGTTTTTACTAAAGAAGCATAGTCATCAATTAAAAGAGAATCTCCATTATCATCACCACTAACTACAGTACTGACTATATCGAGTGTCAAAGTTTTCAAAATGTTTCTGCCTTCGGTGCCCAGATTATAAATGAAAAGTGCTTTTTTTTCCTAGAAGTGAAAGTGTCACCATAAATCGCTTCTAAATATGCTTCAAAGGTATCTTTCCACTGTTCCCATGGCACCGGTGGTGTGCCAGCCAACTGCAAAAAGAGAGGAGGTGCTAAAAGACAATCCATTAGCGTGGGTGAGTTGCTGCCCTACTGTAAAAAATAAAGTGTGCGTGTCACTGAAGAGCAAGCACAATAAAATACATAGAATGCCTTCTAAATATGACGTTCTGGAACGTAGTATAGATGAAATAAATAGCTGTGAGCATCAGCGAAGGAAACAACTGTGCTAAACCGTGAATGGAATATCTATGCTTAACATATGCTCATATGGAGTTAAATGAACTTCTGTGTGCATAAACGAAGGAGATAATGCAGGTATACTATGCACAATATATCCAACTGCTGTGCGCACCGGCAAAGGAGAAAATGAGCACTGAGTGCAATCAAAATCAAGCTGTGCGCATCAGCGAAGAAAAAAGCAGAGCTCATGCAAATTAGGCTGTGCGCATCAGCGCTGAAGTCCGAAGGGTTGCTATGGCAATGTAAACTTGCCAGAATGCTTCAAAATGGCCGCAAACAATGTCAGGCGTGCGGTCACAACATCGCGTGTAGAAGGTCAGGCAGCATCGCAGGAGAAGGACACAGCCGCGCAGGAGGAGCACAACAGCGCACGATCAAGCGCGAAAGAACAAAAGTACCTCAGAGAGCCCGAACTGGCTCTAACACTTCACGCAGGCATCTAGACATCGAAGGGAATACCAGCCAAGGGATTTTCCAACCAAGGAAGATTCATCATGGAATCATCAGCAGGGAACACCGGATCGCAGGAATGGCGCAAGAGGAGACGCCTGGACAAAGGAATCGATGGAGAGAGCAGGACTGGCCAACCTCGTTGTCATAAAAGTCTGGTATCCCTGAACTCAAAATTTAATAACACACCTTTTAGGAAAGGTTGTTTTTACATCCTGGGTTTGAGAACAGCACTTTAGAAAGTTGCTGTCCTCTTGCCTGACCCTTCTGTGTGCCTTGGCCTGTTTGTGAATTGGCTGTCGGGTTTGAGAGTGACAGGGGCTGGGAACCCCCAGGAGGCTGGCTGAGTCAGCCCTAGGCTGAATGACTGCATCTGCATCTTGAGTGGTGGGAGGGGATAGCACCTGGGCCTGAATAGGGCTGTGCCTGCCTTCCACAATGCTGGTTCCACCTCCTGCTGGGCGGCTGATGACCCTGCCCCTCTCCCTGAAAGGAAAGGAGAGGCCAGGAAAACAAAGTGCTCAAGGAACACCCAAAACTGGTTCAGACCGGACTCAGAGCCCTCCTGCACAAAGGGATCAAAGACTTTTAATGGTATAAGTACAGGACCCCTGACTACAGAAAATGAGATCATCCTGGAATCAAGAAGAAACCTCTGCCAAGGAGAAAGTTGAATCTGAAGAAGGAAGACTGTCCTGCAGTTGCTCTGCTGGACTGACCTGCTGTTGCTTTGCTGCCAAGGAGAGGGGAAGGACTTTGCTTTTGGTGCTGTGTCCCCTTTTTGAAGGAATCTTCACGGGCCTGAGAAGAGCTGAATCCCTGTTAAGAAGTCCCAGGAACAAAAGGACTTCACCACCAGCTTCCCTGAACTCTGCTGAGAGAGTTCTGTCCTTCCTAGAATGCTTGGGCCAGTTGTGGTGACTCTGGAAGTTGTACCTGTGTTGGGAAGCTGGAAACCAAGCTTTTAAAGACATTCTGCAAGTGGAGCGTATCCCCGACAGTGCGAGGAAATTCCCGCTGCTACAAAGACCGAGATCATATGTTGCCGCTGCCAGAGTCATCGCATCCTACGCTTGCGGGAAGCAGCAGACCGGTGCGGGAAGATTACCATTGCTGTGAGTGTTGTCGCAAAGCCTGTCGTTGCTGGGTGAAATCGTCGCATTGCTTGTTTGAGGACCGCATCACGTCGCTGCGAGTGTCGTCGCAGAGCCAACGCATTGAGGAGCTGCGAAAGGAAGATCACCGCTGGTCCGCATATCGTTGCCCCGGAGATAGTCGGAACTCCAAAGATCATCGCATCGTGCCTTTGCAAGCTTCTTTCACTACGGAACCTCCGCATCAGAATCCATACAAGGTATCTCATCCCTCCCCATACAGACCGGAGTCACCGCATTACGCCCGCTACATCCAGCGGGGTTGTCGCAGCGCCTCTCCAAGGTCCCAGGAGTGACGCAACGCTTGTTTTCCACCGCACCAGCTTCTGTTTTGGAACTTTGTCGCATTTAAAGGTACTGTTGGCTAAACGTGACGCAACTGTGAACTTTTCACGCAACTGTGGATTATTTTATCGCAACTTTAAGAACTATTTTGCAACCATATTCTTGAACTGTGTATGTTGGATTTTTGTCATTTGGGTCTTGTGTAGTTTAGATTAAATACCTTTATTTTTCTAAACCGTTGTGGAGTCAGTTTGTGGTGTTTTCACTGTGTTACTGTGAGTGTTGGTACAAATACTTTACACATTGCCTTCGATAAGCCTTGACTGCTCGTGCCAAGCTACCCAGGGGGTGAGTAGAGGTTGTTATCTAAGAGTGTTTCCTCCTTACCCTGACTAGAAGCAAGGGTCCCTATTTGGACAGTGGTACCTACCTCTGCCAACTAAAGACCCCCAGTTCTAACAGGTGGCATTTGATAAGGTTGTATTTCCGGGACCACTGTGAGTGAATCGCTGTAGTGTCAAGTGCATGTCTTTAATGTAGAACCGAGGGGCTCTCCCCACCCAGAGAAATGTTTTGATTCAAGCCTGTAATTCTGTAAAGAATGTATGTGGCGGCTCAAATGGGTAATGCTGTAGGACATGCAGGGGGCCACCATTTTAAACAATGCCCAGCAGCCCATTACGGAGAAAGGTAGAGACGTCCAAACTTTAAATTTGATTTTAATTTTGGATAACAGTGGCAATATGTCAATTTAAAATATCGTTGTTGGGAGAGAGCAAAGTCTCGCTTCTGCTGACACTTCCCCATTGTCTTTTATGCTGGGAACTAGAGTAGATTTCCTCCAGTTTACCTTAAGTCGGGATGTGTCTCCTTAAATACAGAGAAGTTCCATTAGGCAAGAGATTGTGTGGCGGGGTTAGTGAATATAGAGGAGCATATCATCAGCATAGGGAGGGAGATTCTATCTTCCTGTCCTGCCTCCACCAAAAGACGTGCACACAGGCGTCAACTCAGATTATTCCGCTAGGGGCTCAACCACTGGGGGACAATAGCAGTGGCAACACTGGACAGCACTGATGGGTTCCTTTCTCAATGAGAAAGGTAGCAGCTAGTATCCTGTTGATGCAAACATTGACTCACAATTCAGAGTGGAGGGTTTCAAACCAACAATGGAATTGAGGGCACTGTCATCCGCAAGCTTGACTAGTCAGGCCAAGGCCAGATTGAGCCAGTGGAGGCAATGTCTAGTGCTTCTGTTGGGAATAAAGCCTCTCTGGTTCTTATGGTCCTTGGGATGTGCCATCCCTGCCAAGCGTGAGACCAATGCCTTGGGGAGGAGTTTAGATTCCACATTGATTAAAGAGCTGGGGTGATAGGCAGAACATTCCACAGGGGGTTTGCTGGGTTTGAGAATGACTGTTATGCTCACTCCTCCTAGATCACAGGGAAGTATTTGCTTGTCCCAGGTGTCTTCATAAATGGTAAACAAGTGCATAGTGCTAGAAGTCGGAGTGCTGGGGGTGCTGTAGCACCCCCAAAATAACCATGCTGTAGTTCAGAAGCTGAATGAGAAATAGAGAAGCCTTTAAATATTCATTTGCAATGCCTTCATAAACAGGGGTAAAATGTGAGGCTGTCTAATGGCAAATTGCTACTTGTCCTTTGAAAAGGGATATTGGTGTTTATTTTTCTTTTGCTGGCCGCAAAGTGAGAGGAGTTTGTTTAGTGAACTATGTGACAATCTTGAGGGGGTACAGGGGGCATGAAAGTAAAGTATTTTTGTAATACACAAAATGACTTAATTACCTGTAAATAAACTACCCAAATATTTCAAAATGTATCAGCACCAAGGACAGCATGAATGAGGCAAATGTTTAATTCTGAAGTGTTATGGAAATCAAGATTTTAATGGAATTCAAACAAATCAAGACACTTTACTGTCTTTGATCTGCAAATGCTAAATATTCTATGAAACCTGTTTTCCACACATCATTTTTGGGCCTTATAATCTTATCAGTAAAACTGTATGTCTTTGAAAATTTAGTGGAAATATTGCTGTCTTAAAGGACAATGTGCTATCACACAATGATCCAGTAATATATTTATGACTGTGTACTCCAGAATGCATCCCCGGATGCATACCACATCCTTACCCCCCTCCCGCTGAATTTACTACACTTGATTCATATGTGACACTTCGATTTTTCCCAATCCTGTGACTGTTGTGATGTAACATTGGTGGAGGCACCCACACTCTGAAAAAGGTTTCAGCACCACTTAACAGGTACGGGAGAAGCAGAGAGGAATATCATTTAAACAGTTTCATGGGGAAAGCCATTGGGGTTGGTGGTTTCACCGAGAGCATCTCCGTGGTGGTTTGTTGTATCCCTCCTCAGTGAGAGGAAGATCAGGCTCTGCATTGTCAGCTGGTGAAAGCAACCACACTGGAAAATCCTGCACTATTGGGTTCTCAATCTCGGGGGGGGGGGGGGGGGGGGGGCGGTAGGGTAGCGCTGCCGGTGGGCAAATAGCTCACCATGGCAGACTGCGAGCTTGGCAACTGTGCCGGTCATGGGTAAAGCCACCTTCCCTGTGAAAGTATGCAGATCAGCAACACATTTGACGGTACTGCATGCATCCTCAAGCCAGGAGAGCGGTTTGCCTACTTTGTCCTCCTAACTGGCAATCCCTTTCCTCGGCATGGAACTTGCTCGAATGGGCCTCTCTAAATGCTGCATGGGTCAAATCAAGCTCCCTCTGGGCCGCCGAGGTGGTTGCTTGTGCTATTTCAATGCTGCAGGTTTTGCCTTGCAGTCTCTAGTTTTGCTGCTAATATACAACAGGGATCTCCCTCATATCACTATTTTGAGCACTTCCCACAGCATGGGCGGAAAGGGGACTGGCTCATTATTGAGGTTGAAGGAATCTGTAATGTTGTTATGGAAGTGTTCAGCAAAGGAGTTGTCTCAATGCCATCAGACGTTCAGGTGACCTGAATTTTGTTCTCTGCCCACTCATGCCTATTGACAGCATCAACAGGAAGTGGTCAGAGTGTCCCTTCACGAGTATGCTCATGTGGGAAATGTTTCATTGTCCAAGGAGGGGATTTAGAGGTAGTCAGCTCATGAGGATGTGCCATTTAGGGGACAGTAGTGCGTGAACCGCCTAGCCTACCAGGGCTGTGGTTCCATAACATTGATGAGTCCCAAGTCATGAGTGCCTAGGGCTCATCGATGTGAATCGGAAATCCATCACATCATTCAAGTCACCGCCTCTAACAGTCAAACCCTGGAAAGAATCATCCAGGAGGTGTAACTTTGCCTCCAGCATGCAGCTAGAAACCGGAAGGGGGCTTATACAGTAATAAGAATTCAGTCATGTCCCTCCAACAGTCCTAAAACCAGTACAAAATGAGCAGAAGGATATGAGGGCTACTTTTGGACTGCCAGTGGAAATCTTTCCTTCAAGATGTTGGCCACGCCTTTGAGATTTGAGTATATTCTGAGTGGTATACTCTGGAGTACCCATACCACCCCAGGAAAGAGCAATATTTTCCTAGTAGGTGAGTTTCCTGTAGTACAATTGCCTCTAGTTGGACTTTAGTGATGTATTGCACAATTGCCCCCCTTTTGATTTTATCATTGAGGCTTTTAATATTCCTGGACAATAGGTTGTAGCATGTATGGGTGCCAGGGATCGGATCATCAACCATGAGGGTGTTATGTGCTAAAACACTTCAAAGGGGGACTTGGACCCATCCAGCACCAGAACAAGAGAAAAGAGTGAAGAGTAACACATGAACCGGCTACCTTGTAGGAGGTGAAGCCTCATCCCTCCCCCCTCCCTAGACTTCTTCCCATGAACAATCTGTTGCCCTAGTAACACAAGAAAACAACAACTTTCCCATTCTACAACAAAACCAAAATGCTCAAATAGATGCAAAGGGGGCTATGTAAGCCTGTAAATACGCCAGCATAATAAGAGAGTCAGCCATGTGTTCACTCTGTTTGTGGGTTATTCATTGGGCCCCCACTACACTGGGCACCTCTATTTCAGTGTCAATGACTTATGCGTCTCTCGACACTGCAGTATGCAGATAATTTGGAGTGACAGGTACTGGGTCTACAGGGTGGGGCCTCCCTCTCAGTGTACGATGTGGAACTTGTGTACATTTACTGGTCCCATGCTCCCCGATGGACGATTTGGGGGTAGCTAGGGTGTCGAAGGTCCGGGTGCTCCTCCACCCTGGACCAGGTGGTCTCTGATGTGTTGAAGTAGTGGATCTTGACCTTGCTCAGCCAAACCGTTGCTGCAAGGATGATAGAGTGACGTAAGGACATGTTTAATCCCAGCATCTTAGAAACAAAGTCATTTCACACGAAACCAACTGCGTCCCGTTATCAGACACAATTTTCTCTGGAAACCCCTCCCTTAGGAAAACATCCAGCAAAAATGTAATGACAACACATGTACAAATAGTGTCAACAAATCGAATCTCTGGCTACTTGGTTATATAATCAATTAATACCAGAACATACTTTTGAGAGGTACCTATAAGACCACACGAACCAGCTATGTCCAACGCTAACTTGGACCAGGGAGTGTTCTTCACAACCACAGGTTCAACAGGAGAAGGATGAGTCACTTGAGATTTGTTGCTGACAACACACTCACAACAATCACAAACGAAATGCTCAACATCCTTGTCGACAGAAGGCCACCAAAAATCTTGCCTCACTCTGCGTTTCATAGCTCGAATACCTGGATGTCCTTCGTGAGCTAAGCACAGAACTATTTTCCAAATAGAAGAAGGGACTACCAATAACTCCCCTCTTCTCAATATACCATTCACTACAGATAACTCATCCTTGTCGCAAGGCCACACTCTACACATGAGGTTGATGACCTTCACCATATCAGCATCCAAGGTAATGCCTTCCAACCACTCATGTTCAGAAAGCGCACAACCCACAGTGTCATTCAAGGAACCCACAGCACAAACTACCTTTAAGCCATCACACTGTCATCATTGTTCAGGAGAGGAAGCCTGGACAAGCAATCAGCAACTAAGTTCTTCGCTCCAGCCACATACTCGAGCTGATATTGAAATTCCTGTAACCTGAATTGCCATTTAGAGATGCACAGAATAGCCCTGCTCCCACCTTTGGTTGTGAATAAATCGACCAAAGGCTTGTGGTTGGTTCTTAAAATGAATTTATTACCCCAGAGAACGTTTTTAAAATGCAGAATGCCCCACCACATTGCCAAAGCTTCCTTCTCTATAGTGGAATACGTCCCTTCAGCACCCCTTAAAGTTCTGGAGGCAAAAGCAATGGTTTCCTCACGACCATCACCCTTCTCTGCATGAGAACAGCACCCAAGCCCACATTGCTGGCATCTGTGGATAAAATGCATAAATCATTGATATTAAATAGTTTCAAAGGGCGAGCACAAATGATTTCCTGTTTGATAGTATCAAAATTACTGTTACAATCATCATCCCAAATGAATTTAACATTTTTCTTGAGTAGAATATGCATGGCAGCAGTTTTGGCGTAAAAGTTCTTGATTTGGGGTAATACTCCATCAAACCAAGGTATGAGCGAAGCTGATCTTTGTTCACTGGAACAGGAGCGCTCTGAATGGCATCAATGATCTTAATTTTAGGTTTGATACTATTATGGGATATGTGGTGACCAAGATAGTCTACTCCTTTTTGAAGAAACTTGCACTTGTACTCCCGCAGAGTTAGACCACTGGATCTTATGATGCTCAAAATCAGTTTAACTCCTTCATCATGCTCCAATTCAGTCTTTCCATGAATCAAAATGTCATCTTCGAAAAAGGCAACGCTGGGAATATCCTTAACCAAATTGTTCATCAGTCTCTGGAAAACAGACGAGGCTGAGGCCAATCCGAACGGCATACGAATTTAACGATATGCACCATCCGGGGTAACAAAAGACTTGAGGTGTCTGGACTCTTTGCACAATTCAATCTGGTGATAGGCAGATGAAATGTCAAGAGAAGTGAAAAACTTAGCACCTTCAAGAGTGGCCAACATTTCATTGATGTTTGGAAGTGGTTGACGATCGATCCAGATGTTCGCATTGAGATTGCGCAAGTCAACACATATTCTTAGGTATTTATCAGATTTACGTATCAAAACTATGGGGGCCAGCCATTTAGAACCTTCCATTGGCTCGATTACCCCTGCAGCACAATGACATTCCAACTCTTTCTTTAATTCTGGACGTAAACTCATGGGCACTTTATTCAGCTTGTGAGCAACAGGTTTGGCATTCTCTTTTCGTACTATACGATGCTGGAACCCTTTGAGCTTACCAAGCTCGCCATTGAATACTTCCGGAAACATTTGCACCCACTTGATATTAGACACCTGAGAAACAGTCTGAGCTCT
Organism: Lissotriton vulgaris; assembly: GCF_964263255.1. Classification (NCBI taxonomy): domain Eukaryota; kingdom Metazoa; phylum Chordata; class Amphibia; order Caudata; family Salamandridae; genus Lissotriton; species Lissotriton vulgaris. The sequence goes on along the minus strand of NC_141693.1, from coordinate 1,651,972,363 downwards.
AGATGCTTTGGAAGTGGAATTATAAAATTCACATAAGGCACTGAGGGATACTACCATATCAGGATGATTAGGATCCAGGATGATATTCAAATCACCTTGCTTGTCCTACCCTAACAAATTAGCACCTTCTTTAACCACAAATACTACTCCTGTAGTATGATCGGAATTGAAAATTCAATTCAGCAGTACATTTTCCAAGTACTTCTACTCTTTTGCCGCCATATGCAAAAATATTAATATTGGAGGGTTCCAAAAGTACACCAGAAATCTTACTAAAGTCAGAAAAGTTAAACAAGGTAAAGGGGGACCCAGAATCGGCCAGGAATTTACAACTTACTCCATTCACAGTTATGTGGCAAGAAGGTGATTTCCTTTTACGGAGGCCAGACAGAGAAGACAATTCGACAACACCAGCCTCGAGGGAAGAAGAAGACAGCATCAATAAATCATAACATTCTTCATCAGATTCTTTAGAAATGGTTTTCACAGTTTGAATAGGTTTTTTTGTCGAAGCAGCTCTGCACATTCTAGAATAATGACCCTTGTTGCCACACTTGTAACAGGTTTGGTTATGGCAAAACAGAACTTGGCAGTGCCAAGATGTGACTGCCTACCACAACAAAAACACACAAGTTCATTTTGTAGAGGTTTAGTTTTGGATGGAGCAAAAGAAAAGGTAGAGGGGGAAACACTATTCGTAGGTACACTGTGGGAGGAGGCCTGAAGTTTAAAAGTTTCACCTCTGTGGTAGAAGAAGTAGAATTGTCACGGTTTAGGTGCGGATAGCCTTGGACTCCATATCCCAGAATGCCTGTGTGTTAGTCCGTTCTTTGTGTCTGTCATTCTGTTTCCCTTCCCTTTCCTATATCTGCCTCACTTCCAGTACAATCGGTGCTTGTCACCTGGAGTGTTAGCCCTTTCTGAGTTGTCTGGAGTCTGGGAGGTTCGAGAGTTCACTATCGTGTGCCCGTGATTCGGGCTTGGAACATTGTAGCCGCTGGAAGCAGGGAGAGACACTTACAGCTTTCGCGGTGTGCCTGACTTTTGACCTGTTTGAAACGCGCTGTGAGGAGCCGCGCTGGAAGCAGGGAGAGACGCTTTCAGCTTTCGCGGTGTGCCTGACATTTGACCTCTCTGAGACGCGCTGTGAGGAGCCGCGCTGGAAACAGGAAGAGACGCTGGAACTACGAGCGGTGGGGCAGCTCGGGACTGAGCTTAGGACAACCTTGAGGAGGCAAGTGGATTGCTTTCAGGCTAAGCACTGGAACTATGAAGGTATTTTACTTCCCTGGAAGCACCAGTAGCTTGTGAGCTAGTAGCCTTCTTATTGTATTGGCATTACTATTAGACTCCTGCTCTTCAAGACTGTGAAGCTCTGCTGGTTTGATATTCTTTTTTTCTTGCTTTATTTTTGCCTTTTTTGAATGCACCTGTATTTGTATGGACGTTTGTGGCAGCTTCTCCCAGTGAGTGAAATATTCAGTTACATATATAGTATCTGTTGAGACAAGAAAAGGGGGGGGTATAATGATAGTGTCCCTTGTGTATTTCTGCAGGTACACAGAACACAGACACAACGTGAGGGTGCCACCCGTCCTTCTGTGCTGTTGAGTGATTTCTGGCTGCCAGTCCTTTATATTTTATTTCTCCATTTTTCCCCTTCCCTGGGTGGGGTCCTCTCAGTGGCGTGTTATCTATATTGCTCACTTGGAGTACCGCTCCTAGAGAAGAGTGAATCTATCATCTGCTTTTCTCCCGCCGTGCCTGGATCTACAGGTGGGTCAATCTGTTCCGAATTGTGACAAGAACTCATTTCTTTGATACAAAATTGCGAATGCTCAATACTTTTGGGAAGCATAAGCGCAGTCTCTAAATCGGGATCACCAGAAGCCAGTAATTTTTCTTGGATCCTTTTGTTACAAGTTCTTTCAATTAGTTGATCACAAATGATTTCGTCTCCAAACTCCCTAAAGTTACAATTAATGGCTAGAATACGAAGAGCTGCCACAAAGTCATCAATGGATTCGCCAGGAGTTTGAGTACATTTAAGAAACTTATGACGTTCAAGTACCACATTCCTTTTGGGACAGAATCTCTTGTCAAGAGTTTTTACTAAAGAAGCATAGTCATCAATTAAAAGAGAATCTCCATTATCATCACCACTAACTACAGTACTGACTATATCGAGTGTCAAAGTTTTCAAAATGTTTCTGCCTTCGGTGCCCAGATTATAAATTAAAAGTGCTTTTTTTTCCTAGAAGTGAAAGTGTCACCATAAATCGCTTCTAAATATGCTTCAAAGGTATCTTTCCACTGTTCCCATGGCACCGGTGGTGTGCCAGCCGACTGCAAAAAGAGAGGAGGTGCTAAAACACAATCCATTAGCGTGGGTGAGTTGCTCCCCTACTCTAAAAAATAAAGTGTGCGTGTCACTGAAGAGCAAGCACAATAAAATACATAGAATGCCTTCTAAATATGAAGTTCTGGAACGTAGTATAGATGAAATAAATAGCTGTGAGCATCAGCGAAGGAAACAACTGTGCTAAACCGTGAATGGAATATCTATGCTTAACATATGCTCATATGGAGTTAAATGAACTTCTGTGTGCATAAACGAAGGAGATAATGCAGGTATACTATGCACAATATATCCAACTGCTGTGCGCACCGGCAAAGGAGAAAATGAGCACTGAGTGCAATCAAAATCAAGCTGTGCGCATCAGCGAAGAAAAAAGCAGAGCTCATGCAAATTAGGCTGTGCGCATCAGCGCTGAAGTCCGAAGGGTTGCTATGGCAATGTAAACTTGCCAGAATGCTTCAAAATGGCCGCACACAATGTCAGGCGTGCGGTCACAACATCGCGTGTAGAAGGTCAGGCAGCGTCGCAGGAGAAGGACACGGCCGCGCAGGAGGAGCACAACAGCGCACGATCAAGCGCGAAAGAACAAAAGTACCTCAGAGAGCCCGAACTGGCTCTAACACTTCACGCAGGCATCTAGACATCGAAGGGAATACCAGCCAAGGGATTTTCCAACCAAGGAAGATTCATCATGGAATCATCAGCAGGGAACACCGGATCGCAGGAATGGCGCAAGAGGAGACGCCTGGACAAAGGAATCGATGGAGAGAGCAGGACTGGCCAACCTCGTTGTCATAAAAGTCTGGTATCCCTGAACTCAAAATTTAATAACACACCTTTTAGGAAAGGTTGTTTTTACATCCTGGGTTTGAGAACAGCACTTTAGAAAGTTGCTGTCCTCTTGCCTGACCCTTCTGTGTGCCTTGGCCTGTTTGTGAATTGGCTGTCGGGTTTGAGAGTGACAGGGGCTGGGAACCCCCAGGAGGCTGGCTGAGTCAGCCCTAGGCTGAATGACTGCATCTGCATCTTGAGTGGTGGGAGGGGATAGCACCTGGGCCTGAATAGGGCTGTGCCTGCCTTCCACAATGCTGGTTCCACCTCCTGCTGGGCGGCTGATGACCCTGCCCCTCTCCCTGAAAGGAAAGGAGAGGCCAGGAAAACAAAGTGCTCAAGGAACACCCAAAACTGGTTCAGACCGGACTCAGAGCCCTCCTGCACAAAGGGATCAAAGACTTTTAATGGTATAAGTACAGGACCCCTGACTACAGAAAATGAGATCATCCTGGAATCAAGAAGAAACCTCTGCCAAGGAGAAAGTTGAAACTGAATAAGGAAGACTGTCCTGCAGTTGCTCTTCTGGACTGACCTGCTGTTGCTTTGCTGCCAAGGAGAGGGGAAGGACTTTGCTTTTGGTGCTGTGTCCCCTTGCTTGAAGGAATCTTCACGGGCCTGAGAATAGCTGAATCCCTGTTAAGAAGTCCGAGGAACAAAAGGACTTCACCACCAGCTTCCCTGAACTCTGCTGAGAGAGTTCTGTCCTTCCTAGAATGCTTGGGCCAGTTGTGGTGACTCTGGAAGTTGTACCTGTGTTGGGAAGCTGGAAACCAAGCTTTTAAAGACATTCTGCAAGTGGAGCGTATCCCCGACAGTGCGAGGAAATTCCCGCTGCTACAAAGACCGAGATCATCTGTTGCCGCTGCCAGAGTCATCGCATCCTACGCTTGCGGGAAGCAGCAGACCGGTGCGGGAAGATTACCATTGCTGTGAGTGTTGTCGCAGAGCCTGTCGTTGCTGGGTGAAATCGTCGCATTGCTTGTTTGCGGACCGCATCACGTCGCTGCGAGTGTCGTCGCAGAGCCATCGCATCGAGGAGCTGCGAAAGGAAGATCACCGCTGGTCCGCATATCGTTGCCCCGGAGATAGTCGGAACTCCAAAGATCATCGCATCGTGCCTTTGCAAGCTTCTTTCACTACGGAACCTCCGCATCAGAATCCATACAAGGTATCTCATCCCTCCCCATACAGACCGGAGTCACCGCATTACGCCCGCTACGTCCAGCGGGGTTGTCGCATCGCCTCCCCAAGGTCTCAGGAGTGATGCATCGCTTGTTTTCCACCGCACCAGCTTCTGTTTTGGAACTTTGTCGCATTTAAAGGTACTGTTGGCTAAACGTGACGCAACTGTGAACTTTTCACGCAACTGTGGATTATTTTATCGCAACTTTAAGAACTATTTTGCAACCATATTCTTGAACTGTGTATGTTGGATTTTTGTCATTTGGGTCTTGTGTAGTTTAGATTAAATACCTTTATTTTTCTAAACCGTTGTGGAGTCAGTTTGTGGTGTTTTCACTGTGTTACTGTGAGTGTTGGTACAAATACTTTACACATTGCCTTCGATAAGCCTTGACTGCTCGTGCCAAGCTACCCAGGGGGTGAGTAGAGGTTGTTATCTAAGAGTGTTTCCTCCTTACCCTGACTAGAAGCAAGGGTCCCTATTTGGACAGTGGTACCTACCTCTGCCAACTAAAGACCCCCAGTTCTAACAGGTGGCATTTGATAAGGTTGTATTTCCGGGACCACTGTGAGTGAATCTCTGTAGTGTCAAGTGCATGTCTTTAATGTAGAACCGAGGGGCTCTCCCCACCCAGAGAAATGTTTTGATTCAAGCCTGTAATTCTGTAAAGAATGTATGTGGCGGCTCAAATGGGTAATGCTGTAGGACATGCAGGGGGCCACCATTTTAAACAATGCCCAGCAGCCCATTACAGAGAAAGGTAGAGACGTCCAAACTTTAAATTTGATTTTAATTTTGGATAACAGTGGCAATATGTCAATTTAAAATATCGTTGTTGGGAGAGAGCAAAGTCTCGCTTCTGCTGACACTTCCCCATTGTCTTTTATGCTGGGAACTAGAGTAGATTCCCTCCAGTTTACCTTAAGTCGGGATGTGTCTCCTTAAATACAGAGAAGTTCCATTAGGCAAGAGATTGTGTGGCGGGGTCAGTGAATATAGAGGAGCATATCATCAGCATAGGGAGGGAGATTCTATCTTCCTGTCCTGCCTCCACCAAAAGACGTGCACACAGGCGTCAACTCAGATTATTCCGCTAGGGGCTCAACCACTGGGGGACAATAGCAGTGGCAACACTGGACAGCACTGATGGGTTCCTTTCTCAATGAGAAAGGTAGCAGCTAGTATCCTGTTGATGCAAACATTGACTCACAATTCAGAGTGGAGGGTTTCAAACCAACAATGGAATTGAGGGCACTGTCATCCGCAAGCTTGACTAGTCAGGCCAAGGCCAGATTGAGCCAGTGGAGGCAATGTCTAGTGCTTCTGTTGGGAATAAAGCCTCTCTGGTTCTTATGGTCCTTGGGATGTGCCATCCCTGCCAAGCGTGAGACCAATGCCTTGGGGAGGAGTTTAGATTCCACATTGATTAAAGAGCTGGGGTGATAGGCAGAACATTCCACAGGGGGTTTGCTGGGTTTGAGAATGACTGTTATGCTCACTCCTCCTAGATCACAGGGAAGTATTTGCTTGTCCCAGGTGTCTTCATAAATGGTAAACAAGTGCATAGTGCTAGAAGTCAGAGTGCTGGGGGTGCTGTAGCACCCCCAAAATAACCATGCTGTAGTTCAGAAGCTGAATGAGAAATAGAGAAGCCTTTAAATATTCATTTGCAATGCCTTCATAAACAGGGGTAAAATGTGAGGCTGTCTAATGGCAAATTGCTACTTGTCCTTTGAAAAGGGATATTGGTGTTTATTTTTCTTTTGCTGGCCGCAAAGTGAGAGGAGTTTGTTTAGTGAACTATGTGACAATCTTGAGGGGGTACAGGGGGCATGAAAGTAAAGTATTTTTGTAATACACAAAATGACTTAATTACCTGTAAATAAACTACCCAAATATTTCAAAATGTATCAGCACCAAGGACAGCATGAATGAGGCAAATGTTTAATTCTGAAGTGTTATGGAAATCAAGATTTTAATGGAATTCAAACAAATCAAGACACTTTACTGTCTTTGATCTGCAAATGCTAAATATTCTATGAAACCTGTTTTCCACACATCATTTTTGGGCCTTATAATCTTATCAGTAAAACTGTATGTCTTTGAAAATTTAGTGGAAATATTGCTGTCTTAAAGGACAATGTGCTATCACACAATGATCCAGTAATATATTTATGACTGTGTACTCCAGAATGCATCCCCGGATGCATACCACATCCTTACCCCCCTCCCGCTGAATTTACTACACTTGATTTATATGTGACACTTCGATTTTTCCCAATCCTGTGACTGTTGTGATGTAACATTGGTGGAGGCACCCACACTCTGAAAAAGGTTTCAGCACCACTTAACAGGTACGAGAGAAGCAGAGAGGAATATCATTTAAACAGTTTCATGGGGAAAGCCATTGGAGTTGGTGGTTTCACCGAGAGCATCTCCGTGGTGGTTTGTTGTATCCCTCCTCAGTGAGAGGAAGATCAGGCTCTGCATTGTCAGCTGGTGAAAGCAACCACACTGGAAAATCCTGCACTATTGGGTTCTCAATCTCGGGGGGGAGGGCGGTAGGGTAGCGCTGCCGGTGGGCAAATAGCTCACCATGGCAGACTGCGAGCTTGGCAACTGTGCCGGTCATGGGTAAAGCCACCTCCCCTGTGAAAGTATGCAGATCAGCAACACATTTGACGGTACTGCATGCATCCTCAAGCCAGGAGAGCGGTTTGCCTACTTTGTCCTCCTAACTGGCAATCCCTTTCCTCGGCATGGAACTTGCTCGAATGGGCCTATCTAAATGCTGCATGGGTCAAATCAAGCTCCCTCTGGGCCGCCGAGGTGGTTGCTTGTGCTATTTCAATGCTGCAGGTTTTGCCTTGCAGTCTCTAGTTTTGCTGCTAATATACAACAGGGATCTCCCTCATATCACTATTTTGAGCACTTCCCACAGCATGGGCGGAAAGGGGACTGGCTCACTATTGAGGTTGAAGGAATCTGTAATGTTGTTATGGAAGTGTTCAGCAAAGGAGTTGTCTCAAAGCCATCAGCCGTTCAGGTGACCTGAATTTTGTTCTCTGCCCACTCATGCCTATTGACAGCATTAACAGGAAGTGGTCAGAGTGTCCCTTCACGAGTATGCTCATGTGGGAAATGTTTCATTGTCCAAGGAGGGGATTTAGAGGTAGTCAGCTCATGAGGATGTGCCATTTAGGGGACAGTAGTGCGTGAACCGCCTAGCTTACCAGGGCTGTGGTTCCATAACATTGATGAGTCCCAAGTCATGAGTGCCTAGGGCTCATCGATGTGAATTGGAAATCCATCACATCATTCAAGTCACCGCCTCTAACAGTCAAACCCTGGAAAGAATCATCCAGGAGGTGTAACTTTGCCTCCAGCATGCAGCTAGAAACCGGAAGGGGGCTTATACAGTAATAAGAATTCAGTCATGTCCCTCCAACAGTCCTAAAACCAGTACAAAATGAGCAGAAGGATATGAGGGCTACTTTTGGACTGCCAGTGGAAATGTTTCCTTCAAGATGTTGGCCACGCCTTTGAGATTTGAGTATATTCTGAGTGGTATACTCTGGAGTACCCATACCACCCCAGGAAAGAGCAATATTTTCCTAGTAGGTGAGTTTCCTGTAGTACAATTGCCTCTAGTTGGACTTTAGTGATGTATTGCACAATTGCCCCCCTTTTGATTTTATCATTGAGGCTTTTAATATTCCTGGACAATAGGTTGTAGCATGTATGGGTGCCAGGGATCGGATCATCAACCATGAGGGTTTATGTGCTAAAACACTTCAAAGGAGGACTTGGACCCATCCAGCACCAGAACAAGAGAAAAGAGTGAAGAGTAACACAAGAACCGGCTACCTTGTAGGAGGTGAAGCCTCATCCCTCCCCCCTCCCTAGACTTCTTCCCATGAACAATCTGTTGCCCTAGTAACACAAGAAAACAACAACTTTCCCATTCTACAACAAAACCAAAATGCTCAAATAGATGCAAAGGGGGCTATGTAAGCCTGTAAATACGCCAGCATAATAAGAGAGTCAGCCATGTGTTCACTCTGTTTGTGGGTTATTCATTGGGCCCCCACTACACAGGGCACCTCTATTTCAGTGTCAATGACTTATGCGTCTCTCGACACTGCAGTATGCAGATAATTTGGAGTGACAGGTACTGGGTCTACAGGGTGGGGCCTCCCTCTCAGTGTACGATGTGGAACTTGTGTACATTTACTGGTCCCATGCTCCCCGATGGACGATTTGGGGGTAGCTAGGGTGTCGAAGGTCCGGGTGCTCCTCCACCCTGGACCAGGTGGTCTCTGATGTGTTGAAGTAGTGGATCTTGACCTTGTTTATGACTTTGAGGTGGGCTGGAAAACGTTATCTTGTATTGTATTTGGAAGGCCTTGACTTTCTCCTTCTCAGCGAGGAATGAGCAGGGCTGCGGCTGTTCTTTGAGGGTGTAGTCAAGAAAGAGCATGACAGGGCCTGGTACACAATACAGTTTTCAGTTTTTTTGGGCTATGCAGAGGATACCATCCCTGTCCACAAAATGTCCAACTCATGCTATCATTGGCCGCTGGGGGGCCCGTTGGGGCAGTCATGATACTGGAGACCTATGGTCCCTTTCAGCTACGAAACAGGCAACAGCTACATTGATGGCAGAAATGATTGAATTCAGTCCATGATGAAGTCAATGAGGTGCGCCCCCTCTTCTGCCTCCAGGTTTCCTGCTATTTGGATATTGTTTCTCCTGGCTCTACCCTCTGCATCCTTGGCCCTCATCTCCAGGACATCCCCTTCCGCCATTTTGGGCTGTTTTCACCGAGTCCTTCGCTTCTGAGAGGCAGCTTTCTACCTTGGCCACCATTTTGACCATGTTACAAGTTCCTGCCTCAACAGCGACGGGTTTAGACTCAATTTCACTGGCTTGCCTTCTAGGGAGGATAGTGAGTCTTGGATTGCTTGGAGTAGGAGTCTGTGAAGTCTTGTTAGAGGGTGGCCTCCATGTCCCGGCATTTCTGCTTATCGGCACTGGATATAGGCCTTGCCAATTTGTGGATTTTGCCTTAGGTTAGAATTCAATATTTCTTTGCCCATGGTGAGTATTCTATTGCAAACAGGGTTGATTTTAGACACCCTTTCACAGTTCAGGGTCCCAGGGACCCTTCTCTAGTCCGTGAACAGTCAGCCCTCTGTGAAATAGATAAGTACAGCAGCAATGTGGGACAAATCGGAAACAGGAGGTCTCTGCGGCACTCTGAAGATCCGTCCTGACTGTCACACTACAGCAGGTTAGAGGGTTCCCCTGATGGTCTAAAGTCAGGTTCTTCCCATACTGGGAATCTCTAATAGGCATGGGACACATCCTCCTCCTCTGGCACCTAATATCACTTACCCCTAGGACTCATCCCCCACTTTATCTGCTAGGCTAAATACACTTACTACTGGCAGGTCAGCAATTGCCTTGCCTCTCCCAGCCTTTAATGCACTGGATGGCCTTGCACAGAGGTCGTCCAATCTCTGGCACCCCTCTGTTGCTCTTCTCCTCTCTTTCCTTCACTTCAGTATGCAGCTGTATTAGGCATACCTGGGGCAGGAACAGGAGGTCTCTGAGGCATTTGGCAGATCCACCCCAGGACCGTCCCACTGTGGCAGGTATGCAGTTTCTATGGGACCCCCTGCGTGCCGCAAGGCAGTCTCCTCTCAAGAGTGGGTTCTCTAGTTAGCATTGACTAGGTCACCTCACAGGGAGTGATTTCCCATCCCAACACCCTCTCAATAACCCTTTCCCCCAATTCCACTCAGTCACACCCTTCTGTGATGGATGTTGTTGCTGTGCTGCACTGCAATATAGCTCCAAGTAAGGCAGTCCAAGTGTTCCCTTCACTCTGTCTAATTTGAAGATGTCCAGGCACACTCTGCTATTTTTGCCAGCCCAGACCGGAAAAATCAAAAGAGAACGTATTTCTTTAAACGTGGAGCGAGGGATCATACATAATCGATTTTGTATATAATATAAACAACAGGACAGAAATGTGATCTTTTCAAAAGCAATAGTTAGAGAGTATTCCATAAAGTAATCAACTTCTTTAGTCCCTATAGCATTCCGCCCATATTGCTAGCATAGTACTTTTCCTTTGTGTGAGCCACTTGTATGCCCACATTTTAAACAGCTCTATTTACAACTGTATCCAAATGGCTGTGTACTCTACTAATACAGGTAGTGATGTATGCTGGTTATTTAAATAAATCAATGTATCACCTGCCTATGTAGAAACAATATGGATTACATTCCCTGTCCTGTACCCTCAATCGTGTAGTGAGTACCTCCCGTAACCTAATCACCAAAGGTTCTAATGTGAGATCAAACAAACACAACCTACTAAATTAAAAGCTGTTGCTTGACTGAGCTAATACGTGTAAAATAAAATTAAGAGTTTATATTCAAGACGAAAATGTGTGTATTTTCAGAACTCATAAGCTCATGTTGGAAGAAAAATGTCTCAATTTCTAAAAAAACGAATATTGGGAATCCAGTGGAGGGTAAATCATATCTTACGGGAGGATTGAATGGGAGCATATTACCCATGGAGTACACACCAATTAGAAAATTCGAAAGTTGTCCAAGCAGGAACCAAGCACAGTGGCAGCCTGCAAGGATCTTACCCAATTTTTCATCGTAGCTGTGTAATTTTTGTATATGCTCCTTAAGTGTGAACTTATCTAATGTGTCTCATTTGTCACTCACTACTTACTTAGTCTTTATTATGTGGGCCTTAGTCGTAGTGTCTGAATTCACCTCTCATGTCCCCAAGAAAAGCTTCCCATTCATTATCTGTAGGGGATACTGATCCCCGCACAGTCTCAAAATATCCATCTATCACCTCTCATTTTTGTACTAAACACAAGGTACACAAGGTTTTGTAGTGCTACAGCGCTAGTCTCCTCATAGGAACTTGAGGGTCTCATTGGTATTGTGTGGTTTCTATTTTTACTGCGTTGTCACTTGTTACTAAAATGTGGTTACATTTACATTAAGTCCCATTAGCAATGAATGGCAAGAGTATTCCCATAGGGTATGATGTAGTTCAAGCCATATATCCACACAGTTCAAACTTCCCATCACCGCCCTCAAGCTCTTTGTTATGCACAGCTTCATGTGCTACTGAGCAGAGAACCTATTCATATCCCCATCAAGACTGCAATTAATGGCTTCATGTGCTATTGAGCAGAGAAACTATTCATATCCCCATCAAGACTGCAATTGAAATCCCCTCCACCCAGCATGATTGCTATAGTCACATATGCTGAAATCAATTCTAGGACTTTCCAGGAAAATGCTCCAGTGTCACTATTCAGGGCATATATATTATTAACACAAATCTCTAACCCATACAAAGGCCATACATTTGTATATGTCTGGCAATTTTAACAGCTTTAGTATAGTAATGGTGAAAAGAAACCAAAGGGATCAACCAAATTGACACCCCTGAGCCATTGAGTGAGGTAGTGACAAGGGATTGTGTTGGAAATTACCATCTTTTGCAAGGTGTACCCCTCGATGTTTGCTTTGACAATTTTTGCTGGTTGTATAACTCTGTGCCTGTTTCCCCAGTGCTTGGTCTTTTTTTTCAATATGATCAAATTGGCATACCTCAAATTGGCATATTTAATTACCTATATAGTAAAAATGGTTACCCAAGGCCTGTACGTTAAAGATCACAAGTAGACTGCAGCACACATTCAGCTTCATCTGACAGAATAACACCTTTCTATAGATCTAAACCTTCCCCTTGAATATTAATAGGTCACCTCTAACTAGGCCTTACTGCTATGGTGTTTAAAAGTAAGGCATGTAAGAGATTAATGCAAATATGTCTCTATAGTGAGAAAGCTGCATTGATATTTTCCCTGCAGCAAGTCTAGCTGTTCCATAAGACATAATTGGGATTCAATATTACATTTAGTAATGATATCCCCAACTACAAACACCTACACATTTCATTCTTGGACTTTCTAAGCATATTTTCTACAGTCAGAATAACTATAAATATTTTGGAACATCTATTTTTGGAATGTTAGCTTTTTAATGTTGAAAGGTACTGGAGACCCATTTAAATGGACTCAAACTGTCATGCAGCAGCTGAATGCCCCCTCCCCCCTTGATGAGGTGTGAAGAAAAACTGCTCCCAGAGCAGGAAAAAGGCTTTAGTTGTGGGGAGGTGGTCTGTTTCTGTGGTAGGATCAGCATCTTCATTATACCCAGGAACTTAATTAACTTCAAAGAGGCCTACCATGTCATAGGGATGTTTAAGTTGACACCTGAGCAGGGCCCTACGTTGTTACCCTAATCAAGCAGGCACCAATCACAGTAGCAGAGAAGCCGTACCCAGATTAGATTTAGAGTTACCACAGAGGAAGTTTTGCTAATTTCTATGACCATACCTCTAGCATGGGTGCACAGGTGAGAAGGGTTTCAGCATTTAGACTGAAGGACAATGGGGCACTCTGGGATTGTTTTCAGGAGGGCACACAGGAGGCAAAACAAAGTGGGTAGGGTTGCCCCAGGGAACTTTTACCCTATTGATGGGGAGGCGCAAGATGTCACCCTAGCCCGCAGACTGGCGAAGGCATAAAAGTTGTACTCACAGTACCCTTCACAGAACACTTCAATGCCTTTGGAAAAGCATAAAAGGACTAGACATGCTGTCTGTCACCTGAGAGGAGCCTAGACAACTGGGCATGCTTTCCTTCTTGTACCCAGTACAAAGAATTTGACTGATCTACTGTTTAATCGGCAGGAACAAAACCAGCTACATGAAGCCTTTTTTTGCAACTACCAGGCTGAACAGTTCCACATGGATATGTCCAGGACCCTACTGTTGGCCTCTTCTGGAGTGAGTCATGACTCCCATAAATATTGTTCTCAAGGTCCTGGATCATTGGCTGGTGTCAAAGTGTACTCATACTAAATTATCCTGAAACATGAGATTTAAGAAATATTTTGGCTCCAAAATCCTCCTGAGCAACAGGACCAGCATGCCAAGCTGATCCGCCGAAGGTGTGTTGCAGGTGGGCCAAAGACGCAGTTTGCTTTCGCTCTTTTCTGTTCCACACAACAGATTTGATTGAGTGGGACATATAAGACAATATATTTGGCATTGTGGAGCCCTCTCTGACTACAGCCTGCAGCCTTACCCCTCTGGAAGAATCAGAATTCCCAAAAAAGTTACTAAGTCCAAAGATAGAAATATTCATAGGGTGAAGTATTTGGCTTGTGAGGGGTGATCTTAGGGAAGGAGACTGAAATGTCCCCTGCTGAGCTTTCCCATTTCAAAATCTAGGTCTGAAAGCAAAATGTCTAGCTGTGTCAAACCGGGTTTCTTTATCTAACTCGTTCTCCCCAGCAGTCAACTTTAACTCGGGCATAGGTACTTGTCAAGTGCAACCTGATGACTGCAGTTGGCACGTAACAAGTTCTGGCTCTATTTTGATATTTGATCTTTAACAATTCATACCTTCAGTTTCCCTAATTGGATATTTGACGTTTGGGTGTCATTTTATTTATTGAAATTTAAGCTGTTTTCTAAATTTGTTCGGAAATGTTATTTTGTTCTGATTTCATAGCATTAATTTTTTTGTTCTGCATAAAAATTGTACACATTGCCTCTAAGTTAAGCCTATCTGCTCTGTGACAAGGCTAATGCCTGGTGAGTGATGACCGAGCTCTACGTGCTTCCCCTGATATGAAAAATGGAAACCAGGAATTGCCCAACGTCACACTTCATGCTCCATGCATACAATGCATTTCTAGAGCCAGCAAATCACGGAGGACAGGACCCTGCAAAGACTGACTGTTTTCCTGCCCTCAAAGCCATAAAAAAAACACTCATCGCAGGGCCCCTGTGCAACTGAGCTGGCTTACCGTGGGGGGCCACAAGGAGCCGGGTGTACGGCAAGACACACAGAAAGTCTAGAATTCTGCAGATAATGTGGAGAAAATATGGGGTCCCTGGCTGGAGCTGCTAACCTCAGAGAAAAGAGATAAAGGCGCCAAGGAAGACTGCATCAGGGATTAAATCCCTACGATATAAAAGAGCAGCAGGAATTGAAACTGGTGAAAGTGGAGGCAGCACAGCACACAGCACGTAGTCACTCAATCAGAAGGCTCAGCAGGTAAGTGTTGGAGGGCAAATCTCAAGTGATAAAGTTACATTACAATCAATGAACCAAAGGGACTGATAAAGAGGGAAAGGGTCCTTAAGATTGGGAGCTTAAAAGCATCTGGGTAGGAAGTAGACAGCTGATGCAAATAACACAATAAGGACCTTCTTAAAATCAACAGAATGAAGGAAGCCCGAATGGTCAAGCATCTAAAAAACAATATCTACTTGAAATATGGCAACTGGAAAAGGTAAATTATGAAAAGGGCAGAAGGGGCTGTCACAGGTAGATGCTAATACCTCAAATATAACTGGGACCAGCAAGGGAATATGGTACCCCCAAAGAAGAAGGGATAAGGAAAGCTCTCAGAAATATAAGGAAGAAATTCTTACTCAAAAATTCCCTGCAAGATGAGAAGGAGGGTGCATAAGTGTCTAGGGTCCATATGTAAGAAGACTATTTGCGCACGCAAATGCTGAAATTAGCAGAATTTCAGCATTTGCGATCGCAATTAAGGCAGTGTGCTATGTAGCACACAAAAAACCACATGCAAAATAAGGAATCACAAAATTTGCGATTCCTTATTTTGCTATTGCATTTAAGGAATAGCAAATTGCTATTCCTTAAATGCAATGTAGGAAGCACTCAATTCGTGCAAATTTTGGCTTAAGGAATCGCAAAATATCACCAACTTCAGGTTGGTGGTATTTTGCGATTTCTTTGAAAAATGTACTTTTTGGCATTTTTTAAAGTCACATGTGGGTCACATACATTGAGGTTCTTCGGTTTCTGACTTCGTCCCGTATTCAGCCGCCATTTTGTGTCTCGTCGCCATTTTGTGTTGCCCTCACTCAGGAAGCACGGCGAACGGAGTGTTTCTGCTTTTCTCAGCTGCTACGTGTCTCTTCTGTTAAAGAGTAAACCCCTGCCCTTGTTTACAAAACCGATGCTGAGTTCATTAATCCATGTCTGGGTTGATTGAATCCTGTCTCGACTGACTATTTGCCTTCTCCTATTCTTTACTTATATTATCTTATCTGACTGGCCTTCGCTATTCTCTCCTTATATTCTCTTGTTACACAACTATCCTTTGAGGCACACATATACTTCCTGCAACCTGCAAATTGGATTGTCGGTACTAGCACTGATTAATTTGTTGGGAGGGGTAACACACCGGGTCTGACTGAGGGGCGTATTTGAGACACTTGATAGCTTGTTTTCCAACTTTTCTTATTGGTTCGTTTTTGTATGTGTAGGGAGTAAACTCTGTAAATATGTTTGCTATAAAAGACTGCGCCACGGATTGAAGTGGCAGTCACCTTAGAATTTACATTTCATGTGTACTTTTAGGACAACTGTGCTTGGCTGTAGCTAATAAACCTGGTTTTCCACGCTCAACAGAGTGTCTTGTGTCTATGTTCGACAAGGCAGGTGAACTCGGGGATTTAAGGCGTGCCCTGCGCCGCCAGGCCCATAAGGCCCGGTTCTCCAACTGGCACCCAATGTGGGGCGGCTTCAGTGGTAGCGGTTCAGCCCGAGAGTCGTGAGAAGCCCCGCAAGAAAATTCCGGAGGATTCGCGAGCCACGTCGAGCGACCCCTGTATGTCGAAGTGGACCGAAAGTCTTTTGCAGCGTGGCTACTCCTTTCCGATGGCTGCTGACGACTGCTGCCCTGACTGCCACCCTGCCTTGGACCCTCTGGTGATGACTGGTATTGCGAGACGTTAGACTGACCTCTGTTGGCATGAGAAGACCATTTAGTTAAGTATTCGTGGGTAGTGCCCACTTCTTTGTTTTGTTTTTGCATTTTGTTATTCGACCATTGCAATAGCCGAAGCCAAGGGGTGAGTACATTTGTACTGTGTTCTTTATTTTCACTCCTTGAAGTTGGTAAATGGACCAGTGAACTTAAGATGCCTGGTTTTAGCGGATTTAGGAAGTTTTGTTGTTTTGGTTGTAATAGGGATTCCCGGCTCGAGGACTCATGTCCGATTCCTCCGGTTGGAACTCCCACTTATGAGCTCTATTCTAAACATGGTGTTGGTCCCATTGCCTTTAATGAGGCATGGATCCGATACACGAAGAAAGATGGTGTTTTTTACGGTGGCAACAAATTGGTAGCTTTTTGCCTGATATATTATAAATTTGGAAGCAATTTTGTTCAAGAGAAAAGCCCAGCCGGCAATGTTTGACTCTTTCCGCCTTTGGCGTAAAGAAGCCAAACAGAGAGAAATTAAGCAGGCAAAAAGAGATAGAAAAGCGAGGGATATGACGATCACACAGGCTGCCCAGCAGTTTAAGGATAACGAGACTGATCGAGCGATTGAAGTCTCAGACAGACAACATCGTATGGCAATAGATAGATGCTACCCTGTGTTGCCTACTTCGTCGTAGAGTAAGGATCTTGATGAAGATCCCTTGATGTCCCATTTGTTGAGATGTACCAGGAGCTAATGCACCTGTATTGTTGCCGCCTGTCCAGCAACCTATTGGTCAGCCAGGTGGTCCGGTTCTTCCGCAATTGCCTCTTCCTGCATTGCCACCTGCACCTCCTTTGCCGACCAACTTCTGTACCTCAGTCCCCTTCACTTTCCGTCCCTCTTGTGACGACTAGTCCTTCTCTTCCTTTGCTTAATACCGCGTCTCCAGTTTTACTGGCTGCTTCTTCCCCGACTCGTAATCGGTTGATTGATACTGTTTCCGGTCTTTTCTCCCCCCTTTTTGGACCTTTTAATTAGACTCCTGCTTTTTCTCGAAGGAAATCTCGTAGTCAAATTCCAGATTCTGCCGAACGAGTTGCATTGGACTCTCTTGCTCACAAATGGATCATGAATGGTCCACTGTATAGTGTACCTGATATTCTGAGTACATTTCTCCAGTGGAATGCTCCCACGCAGAGATATGTTTTTAATGTCATGTGTGACGCTCTTGTCAAAGGATGGGAGGAAATAGAGTTGGATTTAGCCCCTCAGGGTCTGTTAGATATACAGGATAGGTTTGATAAAGTACTTATTGTGGGTTTCGAAGTTGAGGACGCTGTAAAGACACTTGTCACTTTCAGGTCTTTTTTCTCCTCTCAGACTATTCTTGAACCTGATCCTGCAGTTAGACAGAAAATCAAACAGTACCCTATGAGAGAATTCCTCCAGTTTGGAGAGAAGAGGTTCCGCAAGCGGGTGCTGTTCAGGCTATCCCTGCTAATTTCCAGCTTATATGGGTACACGTCCCCTGGAAACGATCTGACGTTTTGGCACTCAAACAGTCTCTACCGGACCCTCGTAAAAATCCTGCTGGGTATTATAAGGAGCTGTCCCGGACTGTTGATGCGTGTATCATGAATTTGGCCGATATTGACATGCTGATGGGGAATGTAGTGCCACAAGCATTGTGGGCCCGGATTCATAGGGAAGACCATGATCAAGCTTTAGATGGTAATTGGGCCGCTATCAGTGCTGCAGATGCAGCACAAGTGGTCGGTACTAAGCCAGATGATTTGATTACACAATTGCCTGGTAGAATCATCACTTTAAGGAAGACGATGATGCCTGCCTTACGCGTTAACTGGGATAAGTTAGCTGCGTGTAAGCAGAAGAAAGATGAGAGTGTCTCCGATTTCTTTACTCGTTTTGAGGAGACGTTTATCAATCACAGTGGTCAGGATATGAGTACTGAAGGTGGAGAGCGATTATTTGTGGATAAATTTGTATTTAATTTACTTCCTGAATTATCGCATAAATTGAAAGGCCCCGAAAGTTCATGGGCTGTTTCTTCATCTGCACAGATAATAGCCACTGCTCAGTATTATGAGAATAGGGATAAAGAAGAGAAAGATAAGATCGAGAAGTAGACTAAAGAATTAAAAATAAAGGTTCTTTTACAACAGGCTTATCCTCCTCGTTCTGCTCAGCGCCAGTTTCAGCAGCCTCCCCAGCTTCAGAGGTTGTTAGAGAAACCTGAACCTTTTGTTCCGCGACCTTTGCTTGGTCCTAATCAATGTGCCTATTGTAAAGAGGAAGGCCATTTTAAAAATAGCTGTCTGGTTTTATTGCAGCGTAATTGTGGATACCAAGGGCCGCGAAGCCGTCCTGGTTTTCAATCAGCACCTAGAGGTAGAGGGCGAGGTGCGTTGCCTCAAGGACAGCGTTCCTTTCCCCCTCAGAAATCTCTAAATTATTTTGATCAGCAGAATACTCAGTCTGCACAATATTATAATGACAATTATTGTGTTGAGGGTGAGGTTCAGGATTTTCATTCTAGTTAGGACAGCAATGGACAAAGTAGTCAAGTCAAGTCAAGTCAATAAATTTATATAGCGCGCTACATACCCAGAGGGTCTCATGGCGCTTGAGAAAGGGTGGGGAGTTACTTGTCAAATATCCACGTTTTAAGTTGCTTTCTGAATGCTAGGTGGTTCTGAGTAAGGCGAAGGTGAGTGGGAAGTGAGTTCCAGGTTTTAGCTGCCAGGTAGGAGAAGGATCTACCTCCCATGGTGGTTTTGTTGATGCGAGGTACAGTGGCAAGGGCTTGGTTGGAGGATCGTAGCTGGCGGGAGGGGGTGTAGAAGGACAGTCGTGTGTTGAGGCATTCGGGTCCGATTTCGTAGAGTGCTTTGTTTGCGTGGGTTAGGAGCCGGAAAGTAATCCTCTTATTGACGGGGAGCCAGTGGAGGTTTTTCAGGTGACCAGAGATGTGTTCTTTACGCGGGATGTCTAGTATGAGTCTGGCTGAAGCGTTCTGGATGCGTTGGAGTTTTTTCTGGAGTTTGGCGGTGGTGCCGGCGTAGAGGGTGTTTCCGTAGTCCAGTCGGCTCGTGACCAGAGCGTGGGTGACCGTTTTTCTAGTTTCGGTGGGGATCCAACGAAATGTTTTTTTGAGCATGCGAAGAATGTTGAAGCAAGATGAAGAAACGGCGTTGACTTGTCTGTTCATCGAGAGTGAGGAATACAGGATGACGCCCAGGTTCCGTGCCTGGTCCGTCGGGATGGGTGCTTTTTCAAGGGCCTCTGGCCACCAAGAGTCATCCCAGGCGGTGGGGGAGGTGCCTAGGATGAGGACTTCTGTTTTGTCTGAGTTCAGTTTCAGACGGCTGTGCTTCATCCAGTCGGCTACTTCTTTCATTCCTTCATGCAGGTTGGTTTTGGCAGTGTTAGGGTCTCTGGTGAGAGATAGGATCAGTTGAGTGTCATCGGCGTAGGAGATGATGTTGAGGTTGTGTTGGCATGCGATGGTCGCGAGGGGGCTCATGTATACGTTGAAGAGGGTGGGGCTGAGTGAAGATCCTTGTGGTACGCCGCAGATGACTTCAGTGGCCTCTGACTTGAATGGTGGAAGGCGGACTCTCTGGGTTCTTCCGGTGAGGAACGAGGTGATCCATTCCAGTGCTTTTCCTTGGATTCCGACGTTTCTGAGGCGTTGTAAAAGGGTGCTATGACAGACCGTATCGAAGGCTGCGGAGAGGTCGAGGAGGATGAGGGCGACTGTGTCTCCATTGTCCAGTAGAGTTCGAATGTCGTCTGTTGCTGCGATGAGGGCGGTTTCAGTGCTGTGCTTGGCTCGGAAGCCGGATTGTGAGGAATCGAGGGATTTGGTGGTTTCGAGGAATGCTGCGAGCTGGTTGTTGACAGCTTTCTCGATAACTTTGGCCGGGAATGGAAGGAGTGAGATAGGGCGGTAGTTTTTGAGTTCGGTGGGGTCAGCTGTGGGTTTCTTCAGGAGGGCGCTGAGTTCGGCATGTCTCCAGCTTTCCGGGAAGGTTGCGGAGTTGAGGGAGCAGTTGATGACGTCTCGGAGGTGCGGTGCTATAATGGAGTCTGCTTTGTTAAAGATGTGGTGAGGGCATGGGTCTGTGGGGGATCCTGAGTGGATAGAGTTCATCAGACGGATGGTGTCCTCAGTGGACATTGGCTTCCAGTCATTGAGGATGTTCAAGGGGAGTGGGGGTCCTGCAGGGGGTTGGGTGGGTTGGTCTTCGGGTCGGTTGTCGAAGCTGTTGTGGATGTCTGCAATTTTGTTGTGGAAGAATGAGGCTAGGGAGTCGCAGAGGGCTTGAGAGGGGGCGATGTGGTTGGAGTTGGCTGAGGGGTTGGTAAATTCCTTGACGATGTTGAATAATTCCTTGCTGTTGTGGGCGTTGTTATCTAGTCGGTCTTTGAATGCGGCCTTCTTGGCAGTCCGGATCAGTTGGTGGTGTATGCGGGTGGCGTTTTTGAAGGCGTCCTTGGTGCTGGTGGTTGGGTCTTTTTTCCAGGCCTTCTTGGATTTCTTAAGATCATCGTTGAACCAGGAGGCCTTCTTGCTGCCTAGTTTGATTTGTAGTTTTTTCAGTGGTGCTAGGATGTCGGCGCTGTTGGATAACCATTGGGTGAAGTTAATGGCTGCTTGGTCAGGGTTTGAGGAATGGGCTGGGGGGTTTAGAAGAAGCGATGAGGAGATCTGGTCGATGGTGATTTTGTTCCAGTTTCTTTGCCGAGTGGGTTGGGGGTGGTTGTTGGATGTGGGCTTGTTGTAGGAAAAGTGAACGCAGCTGTGGTCAGTCCAAAGGATAGCTGTGGTGTGGCTGAAGGAGACATGTTTGCTGGAGGTGAAGATAGGGTCGAGTGTGTGACCTGCGATGTGGGTGGGGGTAGTGACCAGTTGTTTAAGTCCGAGGTTGGCGAGGTTGTCCAAAAGGGTGTTGGTGTTGCGGTCGTTGTTCTTTTCAAGGTGAAAGTTGAGGTCTCCCAAAAGGATGTAATCCTCGGAGGGGAGCGCGTGTGGAGTGATGAAGTCCGTGATGTCTTCACTGAATTGTGCGCCGGGTCCTGGTGGCCTGTAAAGGAGGGTGCCTCTGAGTGTGGTCTTGGGGTCGATGTGGATCTGGAAGTGAAGGTGTTCAGTGTTGGCGAGATTGATGTCTGAGCTGGTTGAGATGCGGATGGATTTCTTATGGACGATAGCGATGCCTCCTCCTGTGTGGCCGGTACGGTCCTTGCGAATGATCTTATAGCTTTCCGGGATGGCAATGGTGATGTCTGGGGCTGATGTGGCGTTCATCCATGTTTCTGTTAGGAAGGCGACGTCCGGAGAGATGGTGTCTAGTAGATTTCAGAGGTCGATGGCGTGCCTGTGGACTGAGCGGGTGTTGAGCAGGATGCATTGTAGGTGGTTGGGGTCAGATATCTGTTGTGTGTTTGTAGATGAGGAGCTGTTCTTGGTGCCGTCGAACTTGCAGGAGTTGCAGGAGAAGGGTCCATGAGTGTGTCCAGGGGCGGCTTGGACGCAGTTGGGAGAACGGCCGGGGTTAAGGGCTAGGAGGGTGGTGGAATCGTACGTAGAGCGGGAGGGGTGGGCATTACGAGGACCAGGGGGCCTGGCGCTGGGCGCGGTCCAGGCACGGACGGGCATAGACGGGCTTACCTTTGGCGCACCTTCGGCGCGGCCGTAGCGCGTGGACGCTGCGCGTGGGGCATTGGCCATAAATGGATGGTGAAGGGGCGGAGCGTGGGAGGGGGAGCTGGGAGGCGTTAGCGAAGGGGGAGGGACGGGCTGCAGGCACAACAAAATGGAGGGCTCCCAAACAACAAACACGGCGCTATGCGAGGGCTAAGTAAATGCACGACAACAAATACGAGCACTCAAAACAGCAGCGCTGTTCACACAGGTGGTAAATAATATTAAAGCCTGAGATGGACAACTGCAGTGACAGCGCAATACACGTAGCACAATATATGCAATTCACTGCAATAAAGTATGCAAATGCGGAACGCTACGCTGGGGGCTGGGCGCTGGGCGCTTAATTACGAGTGAGTGAAATGCCAATTAAAAGATACTGCCAGTGAATAGTCAGCGCTACGATACCACAGTGGCGCTTGTAGGTCGGTCGGGAGGTGGGCAGGAGCAACCGCTTCACGAGGAGTTCAGCTGGTCACAGGGGCTCCTCAGCCGAGTAGTTCCAAGTGCTTCGTGGGTGGGAGGGGGAGCTGGGAGGCGTTAGCGAAGGGGGAGGGACGGGCTGCAGGCACAACAAAATGGAGGTCTCCCAAACAACAAACACGGCGCTATGCGAGGGCTAAGTAAATGCACAACAACAAATACGAGCACTCAAAACAGCAGCGCTGTTCACACAGGTGGTAAATAATATTAAAGCCTGAGATGGACAACTGCAGTGACAGCGCAATACACGTAGCACAATATATGCAATTAACTGCAATAAACTACGCAAATGCGGAGCGCTACGCTAGGGGCTGGGCGCTTAATTACGAGTGAGTGAAATGCCAATTAAAAGATACTGCCAGTGAATAGTCAGTGCTACGATACCACAGTGGCGCTTGTAGGTCGGTCGGGAGGTGGGCAGGAGCAACCGTTTCATGAGTGGATCAGAATGGGCCTTATGTTGAAGTTGTTGCATTGGGTGTTGCAGAGCCATTTCTTTTGGATACTGGTGCAATGAGAAGTTCTATCATTCAGTCCAAACTCCCTGGGGCACCTTTGTCTGGCTTAACGAACGTTTCTGTAGGATTTTCTGGCACCCCAGTTGCTAACCCGGTTTCTTGTCCTTTGCTTCTTTCGATTGGTCCTTAAGATTTGGAACGACTGGTTGCGGAGAGAACTTGTTGAGTTTGGACTTGTTGAAACGCCTTCATGCAACGTTGTATTTTTCCCCTTCAAGTGTGCATCTCACCTTGAGTGAGAAATTGGTTTCTCCTATGTATTTATCTAAAGATCGATTCCCGCCTGAATTGCAGACTCTTCCTGCTACGCTTTGGGCTACGAGTCCGAATGATGTTGGTCTGCTCCAGATACCGCCTTACGTGGTTACTATTAAGCCTGATGTTAAATTGCCACACATTCCTCAGTATAAGATTTCCAATGATGGTGAACGGGCTTTGTTGGCTATTATATATGATCTGGTTCAGAAGGGCGTGGTTGAAGGGACGAGAGGTAATGTTTGCAACAGTCCTGTTTTACCTGTTCTTAAATGCACTGATCCTTCTCAGCCTCCTGTACATCCCTTTGTGATCGATCTTCGGGAGGTCAACAAGATTGTTGTCCCCCACTTTCCTGTTGTCCCAGATATCATTGCCTTGCTTAATATGATACCCACTTCAGCGGCATTGTTCTCGGTTATTGACCTCAAAAATGCGTTCTTTAGCATTCCTATTGCTGAGGAAAGTAGGGATATTTTTGGCTTCTCTGTTGGAGGCCGAAGTTTCCGGTTCATGCGTGCACCTCATGGCTATTGTGAGAGTCCCTCCATTTACAGTCAGGCTTTAAAATCTCAGCTTGACGCTTTAATTTTGCCCCCAGGTGCCTCTCTTATTCAGTATGTGGACGATTTGTTAGTTGCTGCTCATTCAGAGGATGTTTGTAAGGATGTGACTGTTTCACTGTTACATCATTTGTCTGACCTGACGATTGACCCCAGAACAAATTCAAGCAACTGCGCAAATGTCTGTGCCATCCACACAAAGGGGGATGCGTGCCTTTCTGGGCATTACCTCTTACTGTAGGCAGAGGATTCCGAATTTGTCTTTGTTGGCTAAACCTCTGTTGGCACTCACGTTGAAAGATACACCCCAACCTCTTGCTTGGACTGATGAATGTCAAAAGAGTTTTCTGACTTATGTACTGCCTTGTGTTCTGCCCCTGTGTTAGGTACTTCATATTGCAGTAAGCCTTTCACACTCTACGTTCATGAAAGAGAGGGTTGCGCGTTGTCAGTTTTAACACAACAATTTAGAGACAAACAACTGGCATGTGCCGTTTTTCAGGCACTTTGGATCCAGTAGCCAAGGCATTGCCTAGTTGTCTCAGAGCTACAGCAGCAGCAGCGATCTCCATTCGTCAATCTGATGGATTGGTATTAGATGACACTCTTGTTGTTATGGTACTGCATGCAGTACATACTCTTTTAAATAGAAGGAAAACACAACACCTCACGAGTGCTCGCTTGTCGTGATATGAGCTGACACTCTTGGCTAGCCATATACACATCAAGCGGTGTAATACTTTGAATCCAGCAACATTGTTGCCCATCCCGGGCAAGAAAGGCATTCAAGAACAGCATGATTGTTTCTCCGAACAGAGGAGGAGACGAAAGGCAGAATAGACTTAAAAGACACACCACTTGTGGACCCGATGGGATACTATGGGTGGATGGGTCTTGTTTCAAACTTCCAAAAGGCGAGACGACTGCAGCTTATGCTGTTACCACCTTGTATATGGTAGTGGAGACAGCACGCATTGCACAGAATTCAGCCCAAGCAGCTGAACTAATTGCCCTAACAAGAGCGTGTGTGCTGGCTAAGGGAAAGAGAGTGAATGTTTACACTGATAGCCAATACGCCTTTGGTGTGGCTCATAGCTTCGGTCGTTTGTGAAAGGAAAGAGGATTCTTTATTTCCCATGGAACTAAGATACATCTTGGTCAGTTGGTGACTGACCTTCTCGAATCACTTGCTTTGCCTACTCAAATAGCTATAGTGAAGTGTAGTGCTCATAAGAAGATTACTGATTATGTGGGTCGCGGAAATGCTTTTGCAGATGAGGTAGCAAAAGAAACAGCGAGAGATGCTACGAGTCGCATGTGTGTTGCAGGCCCTGCAAGATGGGTCAGAGAGGGAAGAATGTGTGAGGACACAATAGAAAGTGTGAGAACGATTCAAGAAGAGGCTACTGAGAAGGAATTGAGTAAGTGGAAAGAAAGTACAGGAATGTTGGACGCGACAGGGTGTTGGACGGAATTGTCAGAGCATCAGCGTTGGCTGTTACCAGACGCCTATGTACTACCTGTAGTTACTATGGCTCATGGTCCAGCCCACATTGGTACAAAAGGCATATGTAAATTTCTGGCTCCAGTATGGCAGAATGAAGGAATTCCTAAATGCGCGGAGAATGTGGTAAAGCATTGCATTGTTTGTTTAATGCATAATCCAGGAAAAGGAACCCCAACTCCAGCAGGTCATTTTGCTCCCCCTACGTACCCTTTCGAGGTATTACAAATTGTTTACATTCATATGGATCGTTGTAATAACCTCAAGTATGTTCTGGTGGTGGTGTGTGCCTTTTCCAGATGGATGAAGGCCTACCCCCTAAAGGACAATACTGCTTTGTCTACTGCCAAAGTCCTTTTCAAGGAGTTTTTCCCGAGGTTTGGTTTGCCGCGCATTGTCTGGAGTGACAATGGGAGTGAATTCGTAGGCCAAATCATGCAGAAAGTGTGTACAGGTCTTGGTATTAGGCAGAAATTCCATGCGGCAAACCACCCTCAGTCAGAAGGTTTGGTAGAGTGCTATAATGGCACTCTCAAGCTTAAATTGGCAAAGATTCAGGCCAGCACGGGTCTCGCTTGGCCTGATGCCTTACCTTTGGCACTTTTATCCACAAGAACTACTGTGCATTCTCATTTAGGACTCAGCCCATATCAGGTCGTTTTTGGGTGCCCAGCCAATGTCTGGGGAGTCCCTCGACCTAAAAAGTATTCTGACATCCCATACCCAATATTGATTGATTACTTGCATGATTTAACCACTAAATTATGTGTTCTTCATCAACAGGTTCAAAACGCTCTGCCGGAGACCTCTGCAGATCCAGGTCACTCCATCCAACCTGGTGACTGGGTCTGTCTGAAGAATTTCCAACGGAAAAAGAATCGGGAACCTCGTTGGGGCCCGCCTCGGCAAGTTTTGTTAGCAACATGTACAGCAGTAAAGGTCGTCGGGAAAAAGAACTGGGTCCATGGCGTGCACTGTAAGAGGGTACCTTTGCCTCTACCTTTTGACCAGTGGGTTCGCAAGGGTATAAACGACAGTGAAGGCGAAAGGGTCCCTCGATTTGTACCTTTTAGTAGTGCACGCCTGGATCAAACGAACTCTGAGAAAGAAGACGATGACGTGTTGCAAGAAGCTATACCATCACACCTGCGATTGAACACAGTGAATCCAGAAACTTTGTTTAAGGAGCAAACGATCCCTAATAAGACTCAGTACAATTTAAGACCCAGATTAACAAAAGACAATTGAATTTTTCTTTTTCCATTTTCTGAATACGTTTTTGAGAGACATTTCTTTTTTCCACTATCCATCAAGTTGCAGGGTCACGATAGGAGTCCTAAGCTGTGACCTGAGTAGTGACAGTAGATCTGCAGGACTTGCAGTATCATAGGACGGCTAATCATCACAGCTAAGTGATCTATGAAGATTGCCGTGAGCAACGCTTTAGAGTATGGATACTAAAGTGGAAATCAATGATAAGAACGAACAAATGAAAAGTAAATGTAAGAAATTGTTGGTTAGTCCATGTGGCATAACCTTATGTATTTTAATATGTTCATGTATTTTATTGGCGTGTGTAAGTTGGGTTGTTTACACTATGCAGCAAGCACCTGTTCCAACTTCTGTTTCCTTGTCTTTCCCTGCCACTGCCTCCCCACATCGGTTTCATACACTCCCAGAACATGAGCAGATTAGGGGAACAGAATACTTTAATAATTCATTTATTCAGTTATTGCATCAGCATCAACTGGTAATGAACACCACTGATTGTTGGGTCTGTGGGCTTATGCCCCATAATACAGAGAGAGGAATGCCATATTTAGTCCTTCCGTTTTCCTATGAAGGCTCCGCTTGGACCTATTTGGCTATGTTTTCTAATGTTTATCAGAACCAACTACGGTATCCTCCTGGTAGTCCATATGGTGGTGGAGCAGATTTTAGTCACAGTTCTTTGATAATGGGAATAGTGGCCATGGCTAGAATTGCTGAGATTAGTAAGATTCCCGTGGCTGAGAAAAGAGCATATGATGGCTGAAACTTAACCCGTTATGTTACTAGCCTTACAGATAAGGCTAGGTGAAGGAGATCCCCACCAATTTGGACAGTACCTCATCGAGGTAATTTCTGTCTACAGATTAATGGTCAGAATGTTAAAAATCAATAGGAGAAGAGTGTCTGTTCCCATACTTATGTCTATTCACCTCAGATTTCTTCACCGTTAGTGCCATGACAAGGCACATATCATATTTTATCTGCCATGATAGAGCCTATACGTGGCTTCCTACCTACTTTTCAGGAACTTGCTATGTGGCTTTTCTTCTTCCTCCAACATATACTGCTCCTTCAGGTCATCATAGAAAGAGATATGGCAGAGGGGTTATTGATTCGAAAGACATAGCAGGAAAAGAAGGAGGTGACTTTATTAAAGGGTTACTCCTTTCTGGGGCCCAATGGCCAATAGCAGAAACATCAGACAATTAGTTCGTGTTGTTGAGGCTACCATAAATGTAACTTCTGGAGCCTTGAGTAATCTGACAGCCGAACTTCAGGAGGATCGCTTCATGACTTTGCGGAACCGAATGATTCTAGACATTGTCCTTGCAGATCGTGGAGGAATCTGTAAATTGATCAGGTCTAGTTGCTGCATTTACATTCCTGATAATGCCCCTACGGTACACCAAGCCATTCCCAAGTTGCATATCATTTCAGAGTCTAAACACCCGGACACAGGAGATTGGTCTGTGATGGGATGGTTTTGGGGACTACTGTCCACATGGGGATAGAAGATACTAACTTTCCTTGGAATGGTCTTGGCCATCATTTTCTCTTGTTGTCTCTGTGTACAGTGTGGCCCTGCCATCTGTGGTCTTTGTGCCACTATGTGTGTCGCAAAGCATGTGCCACAGAAAACAGAGAATATTAGAATGATGTTACAGCAGCAGCTCGATGACCTCATGGCCATTGACATCGACTCAGACTAACTTGAGTCCTGTGTTTCTTGCCTGAGTATTGGCAAAAGGAGGGTCTGAGGTTCTTCAGTTTCTGACTTTGTCCCGTATTCAGCTGCCATTTTGTGTCTGATCGCCATTTTGTGTTGCCCTCACTCAGGCAGCATGGAAAACTGAGTGCTTTTACTTTTCTCAGCTGCTACGTGTCTCTTCTGTTAAAGAGTATACCCCTGCCCTTGTTTACGAAACCGATGTCAGGGTCTGGCCGAGTTCGTTAATCCATGTCTGGGTTGATTGATCCCTGTCTCGACTGACTATTTGCCTTCTCCTATTCTTTCCTTATATTATCTTATCCGACTGGCCTTCGCAATTCTCTCCTTGTATTCTCTTGTTACACAACTATCCTTTGAGGCACACAAATACGTCCTGCCACCTTCAAATTTGATTGTCGGTACTAGCACTGATTAATTTGTTGGGAGGTGTAACACACGGGGTCTGGCAGAGCGGTGTATTTGAGACACTTGATAGCTTGTTTTCCAACTTTTCTTATTGGTTCGTTTTTGTATGTGTAGGGAGTAAACTCTGTAAATATGTTTGATATAAAAGACTGTGCGCCACGGATTGAAGTGGCAGTCTCCTTAGAATTTACATTTTGTGTGTATTTCTCTGACAACTGTGCTTGACTGCAGCTAATTAACCTGGTTTTCCATGCTCAACAGAGTGTCTCGTGTCTCTGTTCGACAAGGCAGGTGAACTCGGGAATTTAAGGCGTGCCCTGCGCCACCAGGCCCATAAGGCCCGGTTCTCCAACATGCCCTTAGGGCATGTATGTGGGCCACATGTGCACACATATTAATTTCAGGGATGCAAAAGGGTGTCCTATTGACACCCTTACAACCCTGAAATTGCTTTCTCAATTTGCGATTCTCTAATTGAGAATCGCAAATTGAGAATGTCTTCCCATTCATTCCTATGGGTCTTCTAGCCCATAGGAATGTATGAGAAGGTATTCCTTATATGCAAATCTCAATTTGCGATTCGCAAATAAGGAATAAGTGGGATTCGCAAAAAATTTGCTACTCCTACCTCCATTTCGTTTTGCGATTCTCTAATTACGATTCCCTAAAAATCGCAATTTGAGAATCGCAAAACGAAAATTACCTACCTATGCCCCTAAATCAAGTAAGGATTTTGTGAGCAAACACTTTAAATGGAAACGATTCATATCATATTCACAGATAACCGGAAATGAGAATATTTTGGAAGATGTGACTAGCAGCCAAGGCCACTTAGACCTTTTGCACTTCCTGATGAGCCAGAAATGTATTACCCTTAGAACCTAGACTTTCCTGATCACCTCATCTCTTCTCCCGTCAAGATAAAGAGGCATCACAATTGGTGGAGAAAAGTATGGAGCTTGAGAAAAGAGATCACAGCATGATCTTTAGAACTGAAAAGGAAAAGAACAAGGAGCAGCTGCTGGGGTCAGACAACGAGACCACAGAAGGTTCAGCACACAACTCCCCTATTGGGATTGAAATTATGTCAACACTATTTGCCTCAATGTTGGACATAATTATAATGCTATAAAAAACATTGCAAGGTCTGATGGAAGTAACCATGATGAATATTTATATTCTAAAGGCCCAAAATATCAACTGCAGAACATTGTGGGAGAATTAAAAGTGATTCACAACCCTATGCCGTCTTTAGTTAGACCCGTAGAAATTGTTGACCAAATATGGAAAGCACTGGGGATGTTCCTCTACAGATGGAAATGCAGAATTTGTATATCTCCAAATGACCTATGCTCATAAAAAAGCGGGGAGAACCAACAAGATATAGACAGAATATACCCTGGCAAAAAAGAGTGAGAAGGAAAATATTATGGGAGGTTTCACAAATGAGAGTAAGCAAAAATGCCATGCAGGAAATAAAAGAAGGAAATTGGAAGAGTGTCCCGGCGAAGAAGGTAGGAGAGTGAAAAAGGGAACAAGGAATCATTCACACCAGCCACACAAAAAAGTGAAAAGCCCATAGATAATCAACAAGGGGGGGGATGTGGTACTACAAAGAAAATTGTAGCCCGAGAGGAAAAAGAAAGTGAGCTGAATGGCTTACATAGTAGGAATGGGGAAGGATAGTGCAGGTCTACAAGGCACACAAAAGAATAAAGAATCTAATATGTGGCTGTATTATGAACCAGCCAAACTAGGAAAGGGTGGTAAAAAAAGAGAAAGTTGTATCCCCTAAATCGGTCCCAACTACTCTTCACTTTCTCTAATGCATCAGCCTGGGAAATATAGGAACCCATGATCTTAGACAAGTTGGTTTCATACAGAATAGAAAAAGAAAACCAATAACAAAAGTTCTGATGTATTCAGGGCTTGTGAAAACAGGGCTGATAAAAGCTGAGAAGAATTACAAAAGGAAGGGATAAGGCTAGTGTCAGAAACACAATTACCTGGAACAGGACACCTAGGTGAACCATTCTTGATGAATCACACAGGACTTTGGTCAAGATAGGTGAGATTACTATATAGGATACATGAGGAAAAAGGCAACATCGAAATCACTGTTGACCCCATAGAGACAAGCAATCACTGGGGTAACAGGAGTTTTGAAAAGAGGTATGGGGGCCCATTTCAAACTGACCGAGATGAAGAGGGGTATTTAGGTGAAATCGACTAGGGTGTTGCATCATCACACAGCCTTGGAATATTAATGGGCTTAGAAAAAATTAGAAAACCTTAAACAATTTGCAAATTCCCTTGAGATCATGTTTGCAAGAAACTTGGCTGTGTAATGAAACCCCCATAATCGATGGATTTGTCCAAATAGATAGGCTCGCAGCAAGGAGTTGTCAGGGATGCCCCACAGGGGTATAATGATCATAGTATCCACTAGGCTAGCGAGAAAATTAAACCCCTAGAAGTAAAATGCAAATGGCTACTGGACCTGACACAAAATTTGGTAGTATGATGATTATAAATGTATAAATGTGGGGGGGTGCCCAGAAAACTACAGATTATGATTTGGGTACTTTAGGGAAGACCTAGATAATCTGTGCGAAAAATATGTTTGACATATTTTTTTAATGGGAGACTATAACCACAAATTTTACACAAAAATTATTGACCCATGGTTCAAATAGTTGTTGGGTACATACACGTAAATCTAGCAAGCTTCTCTAAAACAAAAATGTCCGCACGTTAAGTTGCATTAGGAAAGCACTTGGCCAAGAAAAATCTGTTCCGCCTGAATGGCAGGATGGCGACTGATCGCCCAGCTAATCAAACATTCAAGGTTGGTTGCCTAATCTGCCCAATTTGAATACATTTTGACCACGTTAAGTGGCTTAACGCTGCCTTGGTAATAGGACACCTTTCATGCTGAAATTAGCGTGAAAAGGGTAGGCAGTGGGTACTCCACTGCAACAGCCATTCACTTTGACGCTGCCACCTATTATCAAGAGAAGCGATAATAGGTGGCAGGGCCTAACTTAAGACCAGGAAAATCCTAGTCTTAAGGTGGCGAAACGAGGAGAAATGCTTAATTTCTCCTCTTTTTCCATGTGTGCTACCTTTTGCAGCACACATGGAAAAAGCAAAATGGCAAGTTTTGTTTATGTACAGGAAGGTGTTCCTTCCTGTACATAAACAAACCTTTTTTTAACCCCTTGCCTGCGGTCAGAATTCCACTCCTGTGCGGCACATTCCGATCGTGGGCGTGGTCGTGACGGCTCCCGGCCGTCATCAGCACACAAGCACTGTGTGCCATGACAGACAGGAGCTGTCACCAGCATACAAGGGGTTAAAAAACTACCTAGGAGCACTTTTTGTGAAAAAATGTGTAGTGCAGTGTTTGGGGATGTGGTGATGCTAAAAATACCTTGCTAGTGAGCGATTAATTTATTCCTGCTCCTAGTTGGGATGGATAAAAAGGGGTTAAAAGTAGGGAGGAAGTTAATAGGGATAAATTAATCACTCATTAGCTAGGTATTTTTAGCATCACCATCACCACTCCCCCAACACTTCACTACACATTTTTTCACAAAAACTGCTCCTACGTAAGTTTTAGCACGCCCCAGACAGTAGCTGTCTGGGATGGCCCCAATGATGAAGCATGTCACCTAGGGGCAACCCTTGGTGAGTGAGGGGAATCATGGAGAGAATTTTCTCTTCTTAGTTTTGGAGCTGTGTTTCACACATTTAGTGGAAGCCCTTCCTTTTGGTTAGGCTCTCTGATCTGTCATTTACAAATTCATTAATAACTATACACAGTCTGGAGGATAAACCTAACGTCTATCTCCATCTCCCCCATTTTTGTTCATATGTACAGGAAGGGACACCTTCCTGTACATAAACAATCCTCCTTGCTCGCAGACACCCTTGCACTCTGGTGCAAAGGTGCCTTCGTTGGCGTTAAGTCGTGAGACTTAGTGTCATCGCAGGGGGAAACACCAGGCTGCACTATATCCTTGGTGATATAGTGCAGCCTGGCGCTTCCGAAGTGGCGATGAGAGGTGTTAAGCCAAATAGGCTAATCCTCTCAAAGCCACTTCCGAGATAATATGCCCCTAAGAGTTTTTCAGTAATACAAGGAGAGAGAAGTGACCATGATCCTCTAAAATTAGAATTATTCAGGGGGGAAAGAGTCCTATGAGAAAAGAAAATCCCTCTACAGAGGACTGTATGAAAAAACTGGCTAATCTGCTGCAGAATCTAATAATGGAAAATGTAATGGTATAAAGTACCAACCAAGTGGTATAGTGCCTTAAGGTTAAGATAAAATCAACTGCAAACACCATCAAAAGAAAAAAGAATAAATATGGAAAGAGAAAGGAATGATTCAGTGAGGAATGTCTGAAATTAAAGAGGTTAATAAGGGAAGGGGAGTGAAGCCCCAAAGTAAAGTAAGTTTTTGAAAGTTATAGTAATCTGGTAAAACTAAAGAAACACTTATCTGAAATCAGAAAAATAAATTTATTGAGAAATGCTGGAGCACTTACTTGAAGAAATAGAAACAAAAGCTAATACAGGAAGGCTAATGCAAGGGAAGCTGATTAGGAGGAGTACTTGGGGGGAATCTATGGTAAAAGGCATGAACCAGTGGAAAGAAGTAGGAAAGAAGTAGAACACACTGAGTATGAGTGGAGGATGACATTAGAGCACGCTTCACTGTAGAGAATATAAAACAAACTATGGGAAGTTTAAATCTGAGCCTTGCTGCTGGCCCTGATAATCTCCCAGTCATAATGATAAAGGCTCAGCTGGGGTAGTTGGTAGAACTTCTGCTTCGGTTGTTCTCCTTTATACTTGACACAGGGCAATTTGCAGATTAACTGAAGTGGTGCCATAATAATTCACCATCCATAAGCAAGGTGCTATAATGTCCCCTATAAAATAATCACCATAGACTGATTAACCGTTTAGATGTGGGCGAAAATTTCTTCACAAATCACATACTTGAAATACTGAAGGATTGAGCTGAATTGAAATCAATAGTCCCGCCGGAACATGGTGGCTTTACTCCACTCCACTCCACAATTGATCACTGATGTGCCCGCTGGTCCATTGCACGGAAGTCGATCGAGCAAAGAGGGGGGTTGTTTTGCTGCCTTGTAGACTTCTGTGCTGCTGTTGATTTGGTGGACCATGAAAAACTATGATATTTCAAAAGGATATTTGGGCATAATACAGCAGCTACATAAACAAAATTGGGCCCAAGTTATTATAGATACAGAGGGGTCCCTAATGCAGAGAAAAGAAATTAAAAATGGATTAAGACAAGGCTGCATGCTGGCCCCACTACTATTCTCCATATTTGTCACAGCTCTCTCTCTAAGACACTGACAGGGGCAAATGGCAGTAGTCCTAAAATGGATGGGAAAGACATATTGCCTTTTGTATGCAGATGACCTTGTAATTTCAGATTAGGTGGAGATGGGTTTACAGAGAAGGTTGGATGCATTTGTAGATTACTGTAGCCACACACAGTTAAACATAAATATGGACAAAACTAAAATGGTGTGTTTTGGTAAAAAAGTTGATATGTTCAGGTGTTATGTAGGAACCACTAAAATGTAAACAGTTAATTACTATAAATGCAGAGGAATTTTTGTTTGAAAGGTTTCTGAACTGGTATACCCATGTGGAGGCCCTAAAGGTTAAGGCCCTCGCTTTGGTGAACGGCTTGAGTAAATTCAACCAGGACTATGGGGATCTGTCACATAAACCAGTTCTGAAAGCCTTTGTTGCCATGATACCGCCACAACTACAATACAGACCTAACTTACTTTGTGTCAGTGGTTAAAGTGGGTGGGTCAAAGTGGAAGAAAATATATCAAGACCCTAGTGTCCCTGTCAGGTTCTTCCATGGCACAGGCTATTAGACTAGAGGTGTGTCTGACCTCAAGGAACATATCGGCGCATGAGGCTTTAATACGATTCTGGAAAAGATTGGACCAGGGAGAGGAAAAGAAAGTTTCCCGCTGGTGCCAAAACAAGATTTTAACACAGTGAACTAAGATGGGCCAAAGGTCTACATAAAAATCTAACATCTGTCTGAAGGGATATGAAGGTGAGCCTATATCCAGAAACCCCGAAAATTGGCGTCCCCAAGGGGCAGCTGAGGTCTATAGGAAGATAACTATCCCGGGAAAAGGACGAGCAGTGTTTGGGAGGGAAAACATCAGTTGAATCTATGCTAAATTTATTGGAGGAGGGAGTCTGGCTTCCCTATCTGGATATTTTGCCAAACCATTGGCTTAGATGCGAAGTATTAAGAACTAAATTGACATCAACCTTATTACGTAAATTAGAAAATAAAACCAGAAATGATCCCATCTGATGGAAATTGCACATGTGGGCTACCTACTAAATGCAACATTTTGCACATGTTAGTGGATTGCTTATAGGTGCTGCCCTTGCGGAAATTGATTTTAAGGCCGCTAAGTTTTTTAAATATGGAATAATGAACCAAGTACAGGCTATATTACTGATATGCAAAACTTGGACACAGTAATTGCTATTGGAAGGTTTATGGCTATAGTTCAAAAGACTTGCCTTGGATAAATAACATGAATCAGGAGTCTAGATTTTTTTTGCAGATATAATAAGTAATTAAATGGTATAAAAATAATCTGGAAGCTAAAAGGCCACTGTTTTATCTTGGGTTTAAATTAGAAACACTGGAGGTGTCAACACTACATAATTAAATTTAAAAAAATGCATTATTTAAATTAATCATTGGTGGGCCAAATTTTAAATTAGGAACTTTGCAAATCTCATAGACGTTTTCAAACAATATCAGGATGAAATGCTATCTAAATAGTGTGGCCTTTTATCTGTTTTAAATTATCATGGCTGGTATATGAATTCTGACGCTGACATTTTAAATAGTGTCATATCTATTACTTAAATTGTTAAATGTTTTAGCTAATGTGATTATATGTGCAATGGTGTTGTTTAAAGACAATTGCCCTAAATAAACATTTTTTTGACTGACTGACTGACTACTGGAGGGTGAGCTTACATTAATTTAGTGGTTCACCCAAACAAGTGTTGTGGTTAACACTGAAGGTGAATTGTCAACCCCTCAATTTGTACAGATTGGATCTAAGGCAGCTGACACCTCTAATTAAACAACCACCTACTTAGCCTCTTGCCGACCACCATTCTATGGACACTGGCCCCAGATATAAAAACTGGCATCCTGCTTGAAACTTGTCTAAAATGATATCCTGCTTGAGACTTGTTTGTAATCACTTTCTCCAATAGCTTAATCAAATAAGGTAATTGGAGGGGCGTGGCCAAGATGGTGGCAGAATAGGACGTGCTTCCCAGTCCCTCTGGGGCCACCTGACATCTAGCGTTGTATATCGCCCTACCTGGTGCCAATCCACGCTGCTGACAGTGTGCACCTGTGCCCTCTCTCTGTCCTGGCGGTGCCATAATTTTTGCCGATTGGAGCGGTGCGGCCTTGACGTCCCCTGGGCCCGGCGCGCCTCGTGGTGCGAAGAGCGGAGGCCTGTGCGCCGTGGTGCGTCGCATTGCATGCTGTGGGCGGCCGCCCCTGGTAACGGGGACAGTGCGTGGTGCTGAGTTTGCGGCGGCGGAAGAGTGGAGCAGCCATTGTGGGGCTCGTAGCGGCGCCGGTCTTTATACGGCGCTGAGGTCTGCCCCGGGGAGGCTGGTGTGGTACGCGAGCTCCCGCTGCGGTGGCGGCGGTCGAGCACCCCGGACGGAGGCTGCCTGGTCCCAGAGGTGAGGAGTGAGGGGGCCGCTGGCCGGAGGCCCGGGACTCGGCGGACGGCATGAGGCCCACGCGGGTGTTCTGAGAGGTGGGCCTCAATACTGGTGGCGAGTGCGGCCCCCCTCTGGTCTTGGCTGCTCCCGGGGCCACGCTACTGTAGTTTCTGCTGCCTGGTTGGGGCCTGCTGATTTGGGGCTTTGTGGCTCTTTGTTCCGGCCTGCGGATCGGCGGGTGGCGCATCGGTGAGGCCCTTCCCCCCCATGATCTGGAGCGCTTCGGGGCTGGTGTGGGGCCTCGTATCGGCCCACATTTCGGCAGGCGACGCTTCTCTGTTTCGGCGCTTCCCTGCTTGGCCTTCCCCCGTGTGTGGAGGACGGAAGTACGCGGTGGGGCCCCATTGGGGATTTGGGCATGGCACGCGGAGAGAGTGCAGAGAGGCCCCCAGAGGTGCCTGTGGGAGGGCTTGTGGACAGAGAGGAGGAGAGGGGTGAGGCCTGGTGACTGCCTGCCTGAGTTACAACTTTTGTGGAGCTTGTGGGGCCTGGGTCCAGTGTCTACTAGCTGAAAGGACCTTTGTGGAGTCCGTGGGTGCCCTGGATAGAGGATTGCAGTGGCGACCTGGGCTGCGGAGAAGTGTGCAGGCAACGGCCAATGTGGGCCCTGTACCGGGGGCAGACCTCTGCAGTTGGTGGTCCTGGGGACTGCTCTCACGTGGCGCTGCCTAGGCTAGGAGCATGCAGGATAGAGGAGGGGGCGCCATTGGCCAGTGCATCTAGCGTTGGCCCGGGTCTGGGCTAAGCGGGGAGGTGCAGGTGCTGCTGGAGCCTGTTTGTGCCCACTGGACCCTCTGCGACGCCTCTATGTCGGCTACCAGGGGCAAGAAAGATAAAGATAAATGCCTGAAATACTACAGAAGATGGCGGGTCGTACTGCCTCACAGTCTGATGTCCAGTCCGCACTGCCTGACGATGTGGATGCGCCTACGACTAAGGCCTTTATGCTGGAGCTCTTTGCTGCCATCAAGGAGGACATCTTGAAACTCCGTTCCCAGCTCTCCTCAGATGTCTGAGAGATGCGGCGAGATGTCAACGTCATTGGGGAGAGAGTGGCGACCCTTGAGGAGCATGACCCGAGCACTGCCGATGAGATCCACTAGCTCCAGCAAGACGTTCTTCGCCTGACAGAACAAAACCTGGATTTGCAGGCGCACACTGAAGACCTGGAAAATCGCTCATGGAGGAACAACATCAGGATCCTAGCGGTACCCTGGAAGGGAGAAGGGGATAGCCTGATGAGTTGGAAAAGATGGACATTCAATTGGACCGTGTTCACCGCGTTAGCTTTACCTAGGGGTGCAAGGCCCCTCCACCAGAGATTCTAGTTTGCGTGCATGACTTTCAGCTCAAATAGCGGATTCTGTGCAAAGCGCGAGATCTCAACCCGGTGCAGTTTCGTGGGCACCAGCCCGCTCTCTTTCAAGATCTGGCAGCCTCCACTCTTACCAAGCGTCGCAGCTTGAAGCCTAACACTGCCTACTTACAGGAACAGGGCATCCCCTACTCGTGGGGGCACCCGTTTCACATAATCTTTAAGTTCAAAGATAAACTTTTGCAGATCCGCTCACTGGAGGCAGCTTATGAGGCGCTGGGTTTTGAGAGGTCTGTTGCTCAGACTAGATCAACCGGGTCGCCTCCTTGGCGGCACAGGCACTCCACGGAATGGCAGAGAGTTGGGAGATTGCTCCCACTGGGGAAGCCTGACCTCTCTGCAAGCCTTTTGGAGAGGGAGGCAGCAGTCTCCTTGGTGGCGCTGGTGACCGACAGTGAGAGTGTCCCTTAAAGGCTGCTTGCCTGGCACAGGCTGGGTTCCATGGCGGAGTCGGGGGGAACATGGGGGTGAGACTGTGTCTCTTGCTCTTCTTTACGTCCTTGTGTGGTGGAGCCCTGTATCAGGGTTGGGTAAGGTTCCAGAATGGCGTCATGTTTTCCCTACAGAGTGATTCTTCAGATGAACATTGGTCCCTTCATAAGACTTTTACTAACTTTTTTCTTTTCTGTGGTTCAGTCCTTTTGTGGGGGTGTTGGGGGTTGTTTTTGGGATGGGGTTGTTTTTGGGGCTCCTCATCAGTTCTCTGGGTGGCTAGGAGTAGGTTGGGCCCGCTGTTTGCTTCCTGCACTTCCCCCAATGCTCCGGTCCTAGATAGTTGGGCTAACGCTTCCCTCCCTCTTAGGGATTATGGGTAGGGAATTGTAAGCCTGAATGTTAGGTGCCTAAATAACCCTGTTAAGCGCACAGCCATCCTTTATTTGTTGGAGAATGCAGACGGCAATGTGTGTCTGTTACAAGAGACCCATCTCCTCCCCAAAGATACTAAGAGGATAAAAAACAGGCGGTTTTCTGTGCAGATATGGTCCTCCGGTCCAGCGAAGAAACATGGGGTGGCTATTCTCTTTAGTGCTCGGGTGCATTGCAAGGTCCTATCCCAAGTGGTTGATATTAGAGGGCGGTTTGTTGCTGTCCAGGTTCAATGGGGGGACACACACTTGACAGTGGGGTCACTGTATGCGCCAAATGAATGCCAGGAGCACTTCCTGAAAGCAGCTCTCTCCGAGGTGCTAGCTTCCCCAGATACGTTTGTGCTAGTGTGGGGGGGGGGATCTGAATATAGTAATGGACTCGGTCTGGATAGGTCCACGGCGTGATCACACCAGGCAGGGGACCTGAAGGTGGGGGGAGGCAATGGTTATAAGAAAGTGGGCTGTATGATGTGTGGTGTGTCCAGCATCCCCTTGATCGGGATTATACTTATTACTCTTCAGCCCATAAAACGTATGCGCGTTTAGATCACTTTTTGGCTACGACCTCTCTTTTGCCCCATTTGTCCGCAGCAACTATCACCCCGTGCTCTCTGTCAGATCACGCACTTATCTCAGTTCTGATTACCTGTAGTGGGCGGCGGCCACCATCGTCTGGCTGGCGTCTCCGAGATTCTCTCCTCCACTCAGAGTCTGCAGTCACTTGCATGATTGAGGCTATCACCCGGTACTTCACTACTTCACTACCAATGATCAGGATGGTGTGTCCTTGGCTTCAGTATGGGAGGCCCTCAAGCTGGTGGTTCAAGGGGAGTTTATTGCGCTGTCTGCGACATATGCTCGGGTGCGTAGGGAGAAGTGCACGGAGCTAGAGAAGGAGGTGGGTGACCTGGAGGCAAAACATAAGAGGACCGGGGCTCCACGCTTATACAGGGAGTTGGAAACGAAGAGATACATGCTACAGCACCTTGACCTAGATCGTGCGGAAATTACCAGATTTGCGTTTGTGACACAAGTTTTATCTTAGCGGGAACAAGGGGGGCGGATATTGGCACACAGGTTGAGGGCGCAAGCGCAGCAGTCAGCCATCCAATACATTAGGGAATCTCAAGCAGTGGAACATACCACCGATTCCCTCATTGTAGAATCCTTTCGGCAGTTTTATCAAAACTTATATCAAGGGGAGGCTTCGGACTCCGAGCGGGTGGCTACTTGCCTGGCATCTTGCGTCATTATGCCTCTTCTTAGGGTCTCAGCGGAGGCTCAGGATGCTGAGATATGTATTGAGGAGGTCATATCTGCGATTGCGCATCTGAAGCTGGCAAAGTCCCGGGGGCCGGATGGCTTATCGGCCATATTTTACAAGATGCATTGTGTGGAGCTGGCTCCTTTTTTAACACGCCTTTTCAATTCCTTTCTGGAGGTGGGGGAGGTGACCCCTTCCATGTCGGAAGCTGCCATCACAGTTATCCCCAAGCCCGGGAAGGATCCGGCGGAATGTGGATCGTATCATCCGATATTGCTTCTTAACATTGATGCCAAGCTCTTTGCCAGTATCTTAGCGGCGCGACTCAGCCCGTTGATGGCCGGCATCATAGACCGGGACCAGGCGGGCTTTATTCCGACACGGCAGGGGGAGATAACACTAAAAGACTTTTGCACCTTACGAATCTAGTCCGTCGCTCTCGCACGCAGGCCCTTTTCTTACCCATAGATGCGGAGAAGGCCTTTGACCGTTTTGATTGGCAATATTTGTTTGCTGTGTGGAATGTCTTCGGCTTGTGGGATAACTTTGTGCGATGGGACGGCTGTCTATATGCGGCCCCGAAGGCGGCGGTACGGGTGAATGGGTGCAGAACTACCCTTTTTCCTATCACCAGAGGGATGCGACAGGGGTGCCCCTTGTCCCCGCTGCTTTTTACGCTCTATATGGAGCCTTTTGCTCAGCTGGTTCGGTCCAACGGAGGTATAGCGGGGATTCAGTTTGGTGCGGATAAGCACAAAATCAGCTTGTATGCTGATAACGTGATTCTTTCGCTTAGGCAGCCCCATTCCTCCTTGCGGCACCTGTCGGCATAACTTCTCGAATTTGGCAAGGTAGCAGGATTTAAAGTTAAGTTCTCCAAATCGCAGATAATCAATGTTTCGTTCCCTACTGCTGAGGTACAGGATCTGCAGCGGGACTTTGCCTACCAGTGGGTTCACTCTGATATTCCGTACCTGGGAATCCGTCTTACCCCATCTATAGCAAGGACAGCCTCCCTTAATTACAACCTGTTAGTGGACCAGACAGCCAAATCACTGTCAGACTGGTCCCGTCTCAACCTGGCCTGGTTCGGTAGGCTGGCGGCAATTAAAATGACAGTGCTCCCTCGTATCTTGTACTTTTTTCAAATGCTCACTTTGAGCCCTCCTCCGGGTTTTCTCCAGAAGCTACAAGGGTTTATTAGTAAGTTTTTATCGAACCATAAAAGGCCACGGCTTGTCCTATCTTTGATTACGGCTCCTAAGTCTAGTGGTGGGATGGGATTCCCTTTCCTGAAGGCATATTTTCAGGCGGCCTGCCTGCGGTTCATCCTTGAGTGGAATAGGCCGTGGTCCAGAAAGCATTGGAATTTCATGGATTAGACGGTAGCGGGGTGCAACATTTGGCGCGAGTTGTGGCTCCCTCGAAAACCCAGAGCTTGGGGTCTTTACTTCTACCTGGTGATATCACCGACGCTGAAGGCACAGGACCAATTGGCGCAGCGTAAAGGTTGGACTACTTTCCCATCCCCTATGACGTCCATTGTAGATAACCTGGACTTCCCGCCGGGCTGTGCGTCCCCGATCTTCCAGTGCTGGAGGGAAGAAGGTTGTAAGGGAGTGGGTTCTCTCTTTGATCTTGATGGCCTAATTCCGTTCCCCCTGCTTCGTCGGGACTATTTTTCTCTCTCGGAGTCTGATGATTTTCCGTATGTGCAAGTAGAGCATTGGGTTACTCAACCCCCTAACATTGCGTTTATGTCCCGTCCTTTGACGGCTTTCGAAAGGTAGGTAGTCTGCAAGAAAGATGATCGCAAGCTTATATCTGACTTGTATGCTATGATCATGGCGCGTCCCAAAACTTCACGTACAAAAGTGCAGGTTCAATGGTAGACGGAGCTAGGGCGCCCGCTGTTGCATAAGAAGTGGGAGCAGGTTTTCTACCACGCGCACTACACCACTGCCAACGTAGCAGGCACAGAGTCCGCCAACAAGGCAGTTACTTATTGGTATTATACCCCGGCTTCTATTAAAGCTTGGGTTTTTGAAACACCCTGGCCTCTGTTGGAGGGGGTGTGGTTCCCCAGGGACCTTGACACACCTTCTGTGGCACTGTCCGAAGCTAGAGCAGTATTGGAAGGTGATCCTTGGCGACCTAGATGATGCTTTTCAGATCACGTTCCCTCGAGCACCTGAGCATGCGCTATTAGGGCTTCCACATGTGAAGTCATATCCCTTGCACTCGCTGAAGGGTAGACAAATCACTCTGGCCTTGCTGGCAGCGCACCTAGTGGGGGTCCCTAGACTCACCTGACCCAAGGGACTGGGTCCGAAGGCTTTGGCATCTTTTGGCTATGGAGCGGCTATCGCTGAGTATGGACGGAAAGGGGCGGAATACGTGGAATTCTGGGGCGCATTCTTGCATCTTCTGTATAGGGACTTGAGGGAGGTCACTTGCACAAAGTATTTGCAGATTCTTCAACTTATTCCTTTGGAGCCTTGGGGACCTGCCAAGGTGGTTTGAGCGGCATATGGGGGGCATATGGGCGGTGGGGTGATTAAGGGGTTAGAGGAGACTGATGCGGAGGTGGGTGCTGAGCAGCGGGGGGAGCTTTGAGGGTGGGGGAAGGGAGGTTTTCTTTGTCTTTGTTCTTGTTATTATACTTAAAAGCGGTAGCTTTGCGTTTGCACGGGCTGCTCATCATGGCATTACATTTTCCCTCGCTGGGTTTCCCTCCGGGGTGTAGGCCCGAACGCTGTGTCTAATGCTTTTGGATCTTGCTCTGCCGGCCAGCGGATGTAGGTAGCTGAGCTGTGTTGTGAGTTGTTATACTGCTCAATATAAACGATTCATTCTAAAATAGGGTAATTGATCCCAGCCTTTTTAACGGAGGACGTACTATGGCATTCTTTAACTCTTTTGGAACAGATTCCAGTGAGGCATTTATGTTCATAGAGATTAATAGAGCTAGTTGCACTCATGCCTCTTTGGTTATAAAAGATTCACTATATTTATTGTGAATACAAAATATTATCATCCAATAAATATGCAGGACTTTATTGGTTTATAAGTATGTTAACATAGTGCTAACTTAAAGAACTGAAATATACACCTAAAGGATAAGCAGCTCAGAGACCAAAAAGTTTTCCCTAAATATAAGTATGAAATATTTATCTGCTTACAGACCTTTAAGGCTGCACTCTGTAGATGAGATCCAGATACAGCAAAATATACATTAGGAGTTGCAATAAAGGGAAATATGAGGTAATCTTTAAGTCATGACTAAAACAAGTATACCAATACATTTTGAATGACATGAGAAGTTAGCCTATTGAAGTCTGTTATGTATGATGTA
This sequence comes from Lissotriton vulgaris, assembly GCF_964263255.1. Classification (NCBI taxonomy): domain Eukaryota; kingdom Metazoa; phylum Chordata; class Amphibia; order Caudata; family Salamandridae; genus Lissotriton; species Lissotriton vulgaris. The sequence continues at coordinate 1,651,928,949 of NC_141693.1, read as the reverse complement.
ATAGATGATCTATGAAATATACAACTATTTAATCCATCATGAGGTGTGATAGCACAAAGAGCAGAAGTGCTATTAAATCCAATATATACACCTGTGAAATATTAATGCTGGTTTGTTGGAATACTTGTAATACATGCTAATAGTCAATCATTTTTTCTACTAGTATTTTGGGCCTTATGCAAGCAGCATAATTTGAAAAGGTCCGAATCTTAATTGGTTCATCAGCGCTCCCACTGTGTCACACTCTAAATGAGTCCCTATTCTGAAGCTGGAAATCTCTCAGGGGCATCAGAGATGCTTCTACGAGGTAAAGTGCGTTCAACTAATAGCCTCTGTGGCAATGGGAAAGCAATTTCTATTGCAGAAATCTCAATGGCCTTGTGTGTGAACTGTAAGGGACAGGGGGTCATATTAGCAAGAACCTCATTAAAATAGAATTCCAATAGAAGCCCAGGTTAGATGTCCTGCACATCTAACCTGGGCTTCTTTTGGAATTCAATAACGCATATTAGCAAGACCATTATCGGTAAAACGGCGATAATTTTCACAAGGTTTTTGCTAATAGGCCCCTGGGTGTGTCTCTGATGCTTCTAGAGGGAAATGGTAGCTTAGTATCACCACGTCAGCATTGTCTTTGCTGTCTTTGCTGACTCTTTCTTTCCGGGTGTGATTGGTAGTAGGTTTAGGTTGAAGTTTTTTGCTCAGGTTGCATATTTGTTAACTCTATCCATGTTTTAATCTTCCCCTTTATCACCCATTTACTATCTTGTACATTTATGTGTGCCAGACTTCATGAGGTGCAGAACATTTTCCTAATTTTCCGCATTACAATACACCATGGAAATCAGCTTTCTCCCTTAGGGGTTAGAATCTTTGCAGATATGAGTTTAAAGAGGCACCCAGGACTGTGGTTTACAGAGCAGTAACACTCTGCGAATTATGTGGTCTCAGTAAGATGAGGTTTATCAGGAATAGGGTAATAAATAAAGAAAGGGGGTACCTCAACCAGGTCAATAAACCCACTCCGGTTAGGTCAGAACACAGTTCTGATACAATCACTCACCAATCCCTGGTAGTTGTGGCGCAAGCAGCAGACAATTACCTGAAATGTGGTGTTAAGTTCAATCAGTGCCTGACATAAATGCGATGCCTGATAGAGAGGCTCGGGCTGAGGCTCAGCTCAGTGGCCCAGGGTTTCACTGTCTTAGTATGCTGGGAATTAGAGAACGTGTAGTGTAGTTCCTATATACCCAATAGGCTCCGCACATTGGAATAACATAAACAATAGTTTAGACGTAGGACTGAAGTCGACTAGGTCTCTATTGAATATGTTAGACTTTGCGAGCTAGCTCAGAGATCACTAGAAACCTTCTTGAATACACAAGAAAGGATTAGTTTCTGACAACCATATAGCATGACAACTTTGTTCCCCAAGAATAAGGAATGTATCTCCAGAGTCGCAGAAACAATAGATGGCTATTTCACTCAGTCAATCGTGCATGCTTAGTTTCACCAGAAGTGCAGAGAAGTAGAGAGACGGGCGTTTTCAATAAAAAGGTTATTTATTGAGCAGTCTTCTTTCTCATGCAAGAGAAGTGAATTGCTACAATCGCAATACTTGTCATAATGTAAAGTGCGTACAGTAAAAGGAGTATTATGAAATAATACTGTAAAAGCATTTATATGGTTTCTAAGTCATAAGATAATTAAAATGGATAAAATACATACAATGATAAAAGATGACTAAACGTACTCAACTGGTGCTTCTAAGATACGCATAACCCGGTGTACCTAATCTAAGCCTAGTACATGGGAAGGAGTAAGTGAGATGTAGTTTGAGTTAAATAGTTTCTGCCAAGAATCTATCCAAGAATTCTCTAAGGGTCTAATAAGCTCCGTACCTTGTTTACAGAATGTAGGAGGTCTTGTATCTCTCTCTCAGGACTCTATCTCCCAGTAATCCGCAAGGGTAGCCGGGAAACACCGGAGCTGGATTTCTCGGCAAGAGAAAAGACAGCGTCTCTCTCAGTGCGTCAGCTGGAGGGTCGGCTTCCTTCGGCACTCGCTACAGCAGGGCGTCGGGCAAGTAGTCAGTCGATCTGCTCCAACCCACCTTGTGTTTTGCTATGGCAGATGCTGGTATATTTATACCTGGAAGGTGCCGAGTTTGACATAAGGTTGGACATAATACGTCACTAAGAACTCGCAGTTCTTTAAGGACTCCAGGGGTTCTAGGAAAAATCAATACAGAAGCAGGGGAAAGTCTCGGACTGCTGGAGGTTTGGTCTCTCCAAGAACTTGTTGTGATTTCTAGGAATCTGTGGAAGTAGCCATGCCGTATTTGGACTACATTGGCTGTGTCCAAATATGGTTATGTTTCTGATGCCTATATAAGGATATGATGAGTTATACCTATATAAGGGCATGAATCGGGAAAATTACACTAGAGCCCTAGATTCATCTACAACACCCACTCCACGTAGAATGTCCATCTTTACTAAGTACTAAAGCAAGTATAACATATCTAAGCATGTGTTTACAATCCCACCCAAAAATAAAGTGCATTTGAAATGTTTTGTACGCGAAAAATTAGTTTTGTACTGTACGTTTATTAAGCAGGGGTACCATTCAAACAATGCATATAGTTTACATTTGAAATGCTGACTGAATGAATCACGAAAAGTTACATTCATGAAATGGCTCTTAATACAGAAGAGAAGGTCGAGACCATTTCATCACATATTTATACAAGACTGTACATGTGCTAGAGGCTGAGTTCAAATATTGTCTCAAGATTTTTTCCTTAAAAATAGAAATCTTGTTGTCTAAGAATAGTTCTACTTTAAGCAGATTACTCTGTGCCAAAAAAAAGGTAAATATTTTGGAAATGAGATAAAATAATTTTGTTTGAGGAAAAAATAGTTCCAAAGTTTTGAATTTGAATTTGAATTTGAATTTAAAATCATTTATATAGCGCGCTTATACCACGCGGTTTCATGGCGCTTTTAGATTGCGAGGAGACAGCAGGAGCAGAGGAAGTTTAAACAGCGAAGGCTCGGGAGAAGAGTAGGGTTTTGAGGCTTTTCCGAAACTCTGTGTAAGAGGGTGTCATGCGGAGTTCCACAGGGAGGGAGTTCCAAAACACAGGGGCGAGAACCGCAAATTATGTTCGCCAGCCTTTTTCTTTTTAAATCGGGGGACAGTTAGAAGTGCCAAGTGGGTGGAACGGAGCTCTCTGCCCGGGGTGTAAGGCTTAATAGCAGAGCAGATGAACTCCGGAGCGGTGCCCATTTTGGCCTGAAAAGTGAGGCAGCCGAGCTTAAACATGGCTCGCTCTTTCACCAGCAGCCAGTGAAGTGCCTGCAATAGAGGGGTCTGTTATAAAACAGGGGTAGACCCAATATAGTCAAAGGACCTGGGTATTCAGCAGTATAGACAACAAATGGTCCTCGACATACTTTCGTTAATGAGAACAATCATAACATTTGATATATATTCCTCACTACACAAACACGACTCAATCTATAGTTTCAATGACATGGATGATGCTCGCCCACAGCCTCAAACATCATTTACAATAGGTACCAGAAAACAAATAAAACCAAAAGAGGGGGTTCGACTGGATAACTAATTTAATATATCATGTACTGACAAATGAGAATCAATGTCTCTATATACATATATTTACACAGATCATAAGGCAAAATACATTTTTACTAAAAAGGAGAAAGAACGTGCACAGAGAAAGATAAAGTGTGTGCTCTAGTGAATGATCAAGAGGATCAGAAAAAACAGTGTGTATCATCTATATCCAAGGAACATTGAGCCTGTCCTGGATAGTGCTTGTAAAAAATACTTCTTTTTTACTCGCTAAGTGCTATCTACAATGTCGTCGACGTTTCGACCCAACCATGTAGTGGGTGGTTCAAGTCCTCAACAACGGGTCTTCATCAGGACGGAGTGACAAGGGAAATTCTTTCAGAGTGCACGTCAATTATAAAACATTCTTTGGCACCTGTAATGATAAATGAATAGTGGGGCTAAGTATCACTATATTGGTTTAATTGTGTCCACTAATGACCCATGTGAAAAAGCACTCACCCTCACGTAGTGCTTTGACACGTCAAAGTGCGACGATCGGTCCGCACACGTAATATGCAAGTATCCAAAGGTATACTGTGAAACAGAGAGAAGAGGTAGCCATTAGTGCTACACAACTTTATGTCACCTATGAATGACTGCTAATCAAAGACAAAATTCAAAAGTGCTGTATACTTGATCACCCATACGTGTAACTATTCAGCTGAGGGAGTTGCTTGTAAATTCCAAAAAAGGCTCTCTACATTAGCGCTAACTGTCAACCTAGTCTCCAAAATCTCTTTCACCAGGCATTAGTCATTGTATCTAATCAAGAGATTTATAAGCAGAGTATACAGTGACTGTTTGTTATAGTTTCGCAGTGGTCACTTACCCAATGCGTTTGTCACTGGCGGTCAAATTTCAAAGGTATGTATATATTATCAATCCAGCACGTCTACTGCCAATTGCTATAAAGGAGAAAAGACAAAATGTCTCTCCATTAGTGCGCTGCCCATGTAGCTCGGCCAAAAATAAACTTCTTGCCTTAAGGTTTGTTTCACCATTGAGAACATAGCGTACCTCGTATAATTAAAGATAGCAGAGGTAGCTGGTTTCCTGGCGCCGTTCCGTTGTATGCAGCCTTTCGTCTCGCATCGCGTAATGGAATGCGGAAGCCGAGATGTGAGCAGCGAGGTGCTACTCGTAACTGAGCAACCGGCGCGCCTACGTCATGGCGTCCCGCGTTGCTAGGCAAACAGCGCGCCTGCGTCATGGCGTTGCTAAGTGAAACAGAAACCCTTGTTTCAATCTCTCAGGGAATTACGTGTGCCGGTGCTGCGTTGCATTACACGGCATGGATGCTTGTATGCCGCATGGATTCGTGTATTTACGCCAGTTGAGCATAGAGGTGCTCACAGATAAAATACGGTATTTCAATATAACGAGAGAGGGATACTCTCTGGTATAGAACCAATAAGATTGGATTAATGCAATGTCATAGGTCTGACCAAAGAAAAGCCGGATGCCACATAGAGATCCAGCTCCGGGTGTTGGTTCCCGTGTCAGTGTTGGTTAGATGAATCAGAAGGATAGAATACTGTGACAAACAAGTCAAATACAGAAAAATGTCACCAATACGTCAATACCATAATGCAAGATATTCACTAAGTAAACATATCTGACAAATGTGCTATATATATACTGCATAAATTTGAAATGTTGCATATATAAGAAGCATAGATTTAAAGACATTTTTAAATGTACATATCGTCCAATCAAAGGATTCATAGGTGCAACTGTATGGTTAGTGATTACAACAAGGTAAAGCTCCTCGATTGATCTAGGGGATTCAGCCATTATATAATGTTGCCATCTGTCTTGTTGTTTCCTCATATTCATTGAGGCCCTTGTTTACAGTATCGAAAGTGTGCATCCATTTACATTCACGAACACTTAAACAGTTTGAAAAGTTACCTCCTCTTATATTTACAGTAACCTTCTCCAGCACCCACCATCTCAGACTTTCAGGTGTGTGATCAAATTTTGTGAAATGTTCAACTAGCGGTGCCCCTTGAACTCTACAGCGGATCCTGCTGCAGTGCTGTAGGATTCTGGTTTTTACTTTTTGGACAGTTTGACCTATATACCAAAAATCACAGGGGCATGCAATTACATATATAACCCCTGCTGAGTTACAATTAGTGTGTTGTTTCATTACATGCGTGTAGTTATTATAAGTGCATGATGTTAGTTCTTCCGCTAGTTGGCATGCTTTGCATGATCCACATCTGTGGTGGCCCAACACAGGTGGCGTGTTCCATAGGGTAAACTGAGCATTCCTGGATACACTAGGTAACAATGATTGGACTATGTAGTCCCTCACACTTCTTCCCTTTTTAAAGGCAAACATAGGTGGGGTCATGATCCCTACATCCTCAGCCACAAGGTGCCAGTGGGTATTTATAATCTTCTTAATTTCCGTGCTTTTAGTATTGAATGTGGTGACACATGTTAACCTTTCATCACTGTTACTGATTTTTGTTTTTGGTTCTAACAGGTACTCTCGGTGACAGAACCAGGCTTTTTTTCGGGCCTTTTTTAACAGTCGTTGTGGATAGCCTCTCTCAGACAAGCGCTCCATTAGTGACATAGATTCATTAAAGAAATCCTCCTTCCTGGTACAATTCCGGCGCAATCTCAGGAACTGCCCATAGGGTAAATTGTCCCTGAGATTGCGTGGATGGTGGCTGTTGTACCGAAGAAGGGTATTTCTCTCACTAGCTTTTCTATAGAGGGTGGTGTGTAACAATCCCTCATCCTCCACTATAGAGATGTCTAGGAAGTTGATTTTCTTTTTACTGAATTCAAGGGTAAACTGTATATCCTTGGAGCGTTGGTTTAACCATCCATGGAACTCCGTCAAGGTTTTTTCCTCGCCTTCCCAAATCATCAGGACATCATCGATATATCGACGCCATGTCCTGATGTTTGTGAAATATGGGTTTGTGTCACTATATATGAATTCCCTTTCATAGGCGTCCATGAAGAGTATGGCCAGGTCTGGCGCAAAGCTTGCCCCCATGGCCACCCCGCATGTCTGCACATAGTAGTCTCCCTCAAAGTAAAAGAAATTTTTACGCATAGCAATCTCAAGTAAATCCAAAATGAATTGTGTAGGTATCTGACATGGTCTGGGACGTTCATCTAAAACCTCTCTAATCACTTCAATAGCTGCTGACTGTGGTATGTTCGTATAAAGTGATGTGACGTCCATTGTGGCCAAGATATTCGTGTTCTGATTGAACATATAGCCATCCACCAATTGTATCGCTTGCATGGTGTCTCTTACATAGGCCATCGTACCCTCAGCTGCTGGTTTAAGGAAGATGTCAATGAATTTGCATAAGGGTTCTAAAATGGACCCACAACCCGACACAATGGGTCTGCCTGGGGGGTTATTTAGCCTCTTATGCACCTTCGGGAGAGTGTAAATCGTAGGGAGCCTCGGGTGTGTGCTATTCAAGAAATTGTATTCCTGTTTAGATAGGTATCCCTCCTCAAGTCCTTTGTCTGTGATAGATTTGATATTTGATGCTATCTCCTTTGTTGGATCCGATCTTAATTTCTTGTAATTACCAACCACTCCTAGCTGTGAGAGAATCTCTGTTTTATACTCCTCTCTCCCTTGGACAACGATGGCCCCACCCTTGTCCGCGGGTTTTATAACAATGTCAGTGTTCTGTTTAAGGGAATCTAGGGCCTGACGTTCCTGTCTACTGATGTTGTATTTAATATACTTTTTTTCTTTTAGTACTTGGTTTACGTCCCGCATCACCACCTGTTCAAATGCTAGGATTTGGTGTGATACCATCTGAGATGTTGGAGTGAAAGTTGATGGTGGTCGTAAGCCAGTGCTAGTAAAGGTTGGTTGAAAGGGGACTTTGTTAAAATAGTGTTTCAGTCTGACTTTGCGGAAAAACTGATGTAGCTCCGTTTTCAAGCCAAACGTATTGGGTAGATTCGTGGGGACAAAAGAGAGGCCCTTCTCCAATATATTCTGCTCTGCTGGCTTTAGAGTGTAGGAAGATAGATTGATTATCGGGCTCACAACGGCAGCATTCACCATTGGTAATGCTGTCGTCTTGTCCTTATCTCCCCGTGAGCTTCCTGGTTGAAACGAACTTGTTTCTTCGCAGCTGCTCCCCTGCCCGTGTTCCAATTGGACTGGCCCCTTCCCCTGGGTCTCCCCCAGGGGCGGCCCCTGTTCTGATAACCCGCCCATTGGTCCTCCTCTAAAAAAGTGTTTTGATGATCAGGGTATTGATGGCTAGTGCTCGGTCTTTCCTGTTCGTTATCAGAGTTACTGGTAGCCGAGGAGTCAGAAAAGGTATTATACTTCCTGAAACCACCTCTACCTCTGGTGACGAACCTCCCTTGGTTGTCTTGTTTGTAGTATCCTTCAGATAAATAAGGATAGACCGCTTTTTTGTCATAAAACTTCAAATCTTTTGCCAGTTTATCCAATTTAGTCGATTGTGTAAACACATCGAATTCTTTTATCGTTTTCTCTAGGCGTTCTAGAGCTTCTCTGGCATTAGTCAAAGCCTTATCATCTATTATTTCCTTTTTTAGTTCAGATATTTCTTTCATCAGACGTTCTACCTCCTCTAGTGCTGTCTCCACCCCAAGCACCATCCAGTGCCTGGAACAATTATTACTGATGAAACTGAACTTTCCTTTGAAATTCGGATTATCAATAAAGATCGCGGGTTCGTTTCGTACCTGTAGACCAATAGGGATTACATTGGCTTGGAGGTATTGCGTTAGTGTATGGCCATGTAATCTGGTACGAATTAATTTCTTTTCCAATCTCTCTAATTTGTTAATTTTATCATTAAGAGTTAGATCAATCGGATTGGTGTTCCTCCCCAAGAAGCTGCCACCTCCCTGGGTCTCAATCAATTTGTTAATATACTCCTCGCTGTACGATAGAGTATCTTTATCTGCCATGTAATCAGTGGGTAGTTAATTCGCAACAATGTTTCGTTTCCAACAACAACAATTCAATCACAATAATTCAGTACACATAAAAAACGACACCCTCGCAGGAGTCCCTGCACAAGGAGACTGTTATAAAACAGGGGTAGACCCAATATAGTCAAAGGACCTGGGTATTCAGCAGTATAGACAACAAATGGTCCTCGACATACTTTCGTTAATGAGAACAGCACTAGAGGAGGTAGAACGTCTGATGAAAGAAATATCTGAACTAAAAAAGGAAATAATAGATGATAAGGCTTTGACTAATGCCAGAGAAGCTCTAGAACGCCTAGAGAAAACGATAAAAGAATTCGATGTGTTTACACAATCGACTAAATTGGATAAACTGGCAAAAGATTTGAAGTTTTATGACAAAAAAGCGGTCTATCCTTATTTATCTGAAGGATACTACAAACAAGACAACCAAGGGAGGTTCGTCACCAGAGGTAGAGGTGGTTTCAGGAAGTATAATACCTTTTCTGACTCCTCGGCTACCAGTAACTCTGATAACGAACAGGAAAGACCGAGCACTAGCCATCAATACCCTGATCATCAAAACACTTTTTTAGAGGAGGACCAATGGGCGGGTTATCAGAACAGGGGCCGCCCCTGGGGGAGACCCAGGGGAAGGGGCCAGTCCAATTGGAACACGGGCAGGGGAGCAGCTGCGAAGAAACAAGTTCGTTTCAACCAGGAAGCTCACGGGGAGATAAGGACAAGACGACAGCATTACCAATGGTGAATGCTGCCGTTGTGAGCCCGATAATCAATCTATCTTCCTACACTCTAAAGCCAGCAGAGCAGAATATATTGGAGAAGGGCCTCTCTTTTGTCCCCACGAATCTACCCAATACGTTTGGCTTGAAAACGGAGCTACATCAGTTTTTCCGCAAAGTCAGACTGAAACACTATTTTAACAAAGTCCCCTTTCAACCAACCTTTACTAGCACTGGCTTACGACCACCATCAACTTTCACTCCAACATCTCAGATGGTATCACACCAAATCCTAGCATTTGAACAGGTGGTGATGCGGGACGTAAACCAAGTACTAAAAGAAAAAAAGTATATTAAATACAACATCAGTAGACAGGAACGTCAGGCCCTAGATTCCCTTAAACAGAACACTGACATTGTTATAAAACCCGCGGACAAGGGTGGGGCCATCGTTGTCCAAGGGAGAGAGGAGTATAAAACAGAGATTCTCTCACAGCTAGGAGTGGTTGGTAATTACAAGAAATTAAGATCGGATCCAACAAAGGAGATAGCATCAAATATCAAATCTATCACAGACAAAGGACTTGAGGAGGGATACCTATCTAAACAGGAATACAATTTCTTGAATAGCACACACCCGAGGCTCCCTACGATTTACACTCTCCCGAAGGTGCATAAGAGGCTAAATAACCCCCCAGGCAGACCCATTGTGTCGGGTTGTGGGTCCATTTTAGAACCCTTATGCAAATTCATTGACATCTTCCTTAAACCAGCAGCTGAGGGTACGATGGCCTATGTAAGAGACACCATGCAAGCGATACAATTGGTGGATGGCTATATGTTCAATCAGAACACGAATATCTTGGCCACAATGGACGTCACATCACTTTATACGAACATACCACAGTCAGCAGCTATTGAAGTGATTAGAGAGGTTTTAGATGAACGTCCCAGACCATGTCAGATACCTACACAATTCATTTTGGATTTACTTGAGATTGCTATGCGTAAAAATTTCTTTTACTTTGAGGGAGACTACTATGTGCAGACATGCGGGGTGGCCATGGGGGCAAGCTTTGCGCCAGACCTGGCCATACTCTTCATGGACGCCTATGAAAGGGAATTCATATATAGTGACACAAACCCATATTTCACAAACATCAGGACATGGCGTCGATATATCGATGATGTCCTGATGATTTGGGAAGGCGAGGAAAAAACCTTGACGGAGTTCCATGGATGGTTAAACCAACGCTCCAAGGATATACAGTTTACCCTTGAATTCAGTAAAAAGAAAATCAACTTCCTAGACATCTCTATAGTGGAGGATGAGGGATTGTTACACACCACCCTCTATAGAAAAGCTAGTGAGAGAAATACCCTTCTTCGGTACAACAGCCACCATCCACGCAATCTCAGGGACAATTTACCCTATGGGCAGCTCCTGAGATTGCGCCGGAATTGTACCAGGAAGGAGGATTTCTTTAATGAATCTATGTCACTAGTGGAGCGCTTGTCTGAGAGAGGCTATCCACAACGACTGTTAAAAAAGGCCCGAAAAAAAGCCTGGTTCTGTCACCGAGAGTACCTGTTAGAACCAAAAACAAAAATCAGTAACAGTGATGAAAGGTTAACATGTGTCACCACATTCAATACTAAAAGCACGGAAATTAAGAAGATTATAAATACCCACTGGCACCTTGTGGCTGAGGATGTAGGGATCATGACCCCACCTATGTTTGCCTTTAAAAAGGGAAGAAGTGTGAGGGACTACATAGTCCAATCATTGTTACCTAGTGTATCCAGGAATGCTCAGTTTACCCTATGGAACACGCCACCTGTGTTGGGCCACCACAGATGTGGATCATGCAAAGCATGCCAACTAGCGGAAGAACTAACATCATGCACTTATAATAACTACACGCATGTAATGAAACAACACACTAATTGTAACTCAGCAGGGGTTATATATGTAATTGCATGCCCCTGTGATTTTTGGTATATAGGTCAAACTGTCCAAAAAGTAAAAACCAGAATCCTACAGCACTGCAGCAGGATCCGCTGTAGAGTTCAAGGGGCACCGCTAGTTGAACATTTCACAAAATTTGATCACACACCTGAAAGTCTGAGATGGTGGGTGCTGGAGAAGGTTACTGTAAATATAAGAGGAGGTAACTTTTCAAACTGTTTAAGTGTTCGTGAATGTAAATGGATGCACACTTTCGATACTGTAAACAAGGGCCTCAATGAATATGAGGAAACAACAGGACAGATGGCAACATTATATAATGGCTGAATCCCCTAGATCAATCGAGGAGCTTTACCTTGTTGTAATCACTAACCATACAGTTGCACCTATGAATCCTTTGATTGGACGATATGTACATTTAAAAATGTCTTTAAATCTATGCTTCTTATATATGCAACATTTCAAATTTATGCAGTATATATATAGCACATTTGTCAGATATGTTTACTTAGTGAATATCTTGCATTATGGTATTGACGTATTGGTGACATTTTTCTGTATTTGACTTGTTTGTCACAGTATTCTATCCTTCTGATTCATCTAACCAACACTGACACGGGAACCAACACCCGGAGCTGGATCTCTATGTGGCATCCGGCTTTTCTTTGGTCAGACCTATGACATTGCATTAATCCAATCTTATTGGTTCTATACCAGAGAGTATCCCTCTCTCGTTATATTGAAATACCGTATTTTATCTGTGAGCACCTCTATGCTCAACTGGCGTAAATACACGAATCCATGCGGCATACAAGCATCCATGCCGTGTAATGCAACGCAGCACCGGCACACGTAATTCCCTGAAAGACTGAAACAAGGGTTTCTGTTTCACTTAGCAACGCCATGACGCAGGCGCGCTGTTTGCCTAGCAACGCGGGACGCCATGACGTAGGCGCGCCGGTTGCTCAGTTACGAGTAGCACCTCGCTGCTCACATCTCGGCTTCCGCATTCCATTACGCGATGCGAGACGAAAGGCTGCATACAACGGAACGGCGCCAGGAAACCAGCTACCTCTGCTATCTTTAATTATACGAGGTACGCTATGTTCTCAATAAGGCAAGAAGTTTATTTTTGGCCGAGCTACATGGGCAGCGCACTAATGGAGAGACATTTTGTCTTTTCTCCTTTATAGCAATTGGCAGTAGACGTGCTGGATTGATAATATATACATACCTTTGAAATTTGACCGCCAGTGACAAAAGATCCAGCCCAAACCAAGATGCCGCCCAACCCCACCCACGCCACTCCCCCCACGCTGCTCCTCCATTTAAACGTTCCCCCATGTGTCAGCGCAGCGGAAGAGCGCAGCGGGCGTGCCGTAGATGCGCCGGAGTCACGCCAGAGTCCAGCCCGTCTGCGTCCGTCCGCGGCAGGCCGGGGCAAGGGGCACCTCCTTATGCTCCTTTGCTGACTTATTCCTCCCCCCTTCTCCTCTCACACTGGACTCCTGGCTCCATCAGTCCGCCTGTCTCTGAGCTATTGACACATCTAGGTTTACTCTCCTGCCCACCCTCCACTCCCCCCACCGCCATTTTAGGTGTGTCCCTTGTGCCCAGCTCTGTCCAACCTGCCCCCCCCCATTTCTTCTGCTCCCCGCACTCCGGCCTTCAACACCACGGCCGCGCTTCTAAACACCCGTTCGGCTGTCAGCCATCAGTATGAGCTCTTCGATTATATCGACACGCAGGAACCAGATATCCTGTTTTTAACGGAAACCTGGTTCAAGGCTGACTCCCTGCCCAATGTCTTAGCTGCGCTACCTCCCCCTTATTCTGCCATTCGAGCAGACCGACCAGAGGGCAGAAGAGTTGGTGGAGTGGCCTTGATAGCCCGCACTGATCTCCATTTTCAAATTCTCCCCTCTCCCCCCATTTCTGAAGTTGATTATTTGATAATCCGCTCTTGCTCTCATCTGGCTCCCTTAACTTCTGTTCTTATTTACGGCCCCCCCACCCTACTCCCACTATTGTTTCCAGACTCCAAGACATTCTGGCAACACTGGTAGTGAATAACACGTCAGTGTTAGTCTTAGGCGACCTAAACTTCTGGCCTAACGACCCTGACAAAAGTCCCCTCTCTAAAGAGTTTACTGACCTTATGCTTAGTCTCAACTTTACCCCTCACATCCATAGCCCCACTCATGCTCATGGCCACTCGCTCGATCAGGTCTGGACCCTGAACATCCCCATCACTCCCCCCATTATTTCCCCTTGCTCTTGGTCTGACCACTTTTCAATTTCCTTTTCCCTTGCCTTAGCCCCAGCCATCAAGCCTCCCCTCCCCAAGAACACCTGGGTTAATAAATGGGGCAAAGTGGATATGCCATCTCTTTGCTCTTCTCTAGCCAACTCCAGCCCTGATCTTGCCGGCCTCGCCGCCCCCGTCCAGCTGGCCACCATTAACAACTGGTTGACCCAAGCAGGCGACGACTTTGCCCCCCTGAGGCGGATCACGGTCAAGCGAGCCCACGCCGCTAACCGTTGGTTCACTCCCGACCTCAAGGAGAAGAAGCTGGCCGCCCGCAGAGCAGAGCGAGCATGGAGAAGTCAAGTCAAGTCAGAGAATTTATATAGCGCACTACATACCCAGAGGGTTTCAAGGCGCTTAGAAAGGGGGGGAGGGTTACTTGTCAAATATCCACGTTTTAAGTTGCTTTCTGAATGCTAGGTGGTTCTGGGTAAGGCGAAGGTAAGCGGGGAGTGAGTTCCATGTTTTAGCAGCCAGGTATGAGAAGGATCTGCCTCCCATGGTGGTCTTGTTGATGCGAGGTACCGTGGCGAGGGCTTGGCTGGAAGAACATAGTTGGCGGGAGGGGGTGTAGAAGGACAGTCGTGAGTTGAGGCATTCTGGTCCGATGTCGTAGAGTGAATTGTGTGCGTGGGTTAGCAGTCGGAAAGTGATCCTCTTATTGACGGGTAGCCAATGGAGGTCTTTAAGGTGACCAGAGATGTGTTCGTTGCGTGGGATGTCTAATATGATCCTGGCTGAGGCGTTTTGGATTCGTTGGAGTTTCTTCTGGAGTATAGCGGTAGTGCCTGCGTAGAGGGTGTTTCCGTAGTCCAGTCGGCTCGTGACCAGAGCATGGGTGACTGTTTTCCTTGTTTCGGTGGGGATCCAGCGAAATGTTTTTCTGAGCATGCGAAGAATGTTGAAGCAGGAAGAGGATACGGCGCTGACTTGTCTGTTCATTGATAATGAAGAATCCAGGATGACGCCTAGGTTCCGTGCGTGGTCTGTCGGGATGGGTGCTTTTCCGAGGGCTTCCGGCCACCAGGAGTCGTCCCATGCAGAGGGGGATGTACCTAAGATGAGGACTTCTGTTTTATCTGAGTTCAGTTTCAGACGGCTTTGTTTCATCCATTCGGCAACTTCTTTCATTCCTTCGTGTAGGTTAGTTTTGGCGGTGCTGGGGTCATTGGTGAGAGAAAGGATTAGTTGAGTGTCATCCGCGTAAGAGATGATGTTGAGGTTGTGTTGGCGGGCGATGGCCGCGAGGGGGCTCATGTATACGTTGAAGAGGGTGGGGCTGAGTGAGGATCCTTGTGGTACGCCACAGATGACTTCAGTGGCCTCGGACTTGAATGGTGGGAGGCGGACTCTCTGGGTTCTTCCGGAGAGGAACGAGGTGATCCATTCAAGTGCTTTTCCTTGGATTCCGATGTTATTGAGGCGTTGTAAAAGGGTGCTGTGGCAGACTGTATCGAATGCTGCAGAGAGGTCGAGGAGGATGAGGGCGACTGTGTCTCCAATGTCCAGTAGAGTTCGAATGTCGTCTGTTGCTGCGATGAGGGCGGTCTCAGTGCTGTGTTTTGCTCGGAAGACTGATTGTGAGGAGTCGAGGGATTTGTTGGCTTCGAGGAAGGCGGTGAGCTGGTTGTTGACAGCTTTCTCGATGACTTTGGCCGGAAATGGAAGGAGCGAGATAGGGCGGTAATTTTTGAGTTCGGTGGGGTCCGCTGTGGGTTTTTTCAGAAGGGCGGTGAGTTCAGCGTGTTTCCAGTCTTCCGGGAAGGTGGCGGAGTTGAAGGAGCAGTTGATGACGTCTCGGAGGTGCGGTGCTATGACGGAGTCTGCTTTGTTGAAGATGTGGTGAGGACATGGGTCTGTGGGGGATCCTGAGTGGATGGAATTCATCAGGCGGATTGTGTCCTCAGTGGAGATTGGGTTCCAGTCGTTAAGGGTGTTCACGGGGGGAGAATGTTCAGCAAATGGTAGGGTGGGTTGGTTTCCGGGTTGGTTGTCGAAGCTGTTGTGGATGTCTGCAATCTTGTTGTGGAAGAATGAGGCTAGGGAGTCGCAGAGGGCTTGAGAGGGGGTGATGTCGTTGGAGTTGGCCGAGGGATTGGAAAATTCCTTGACGATGTTGAAAAGTTCCTTGCTGTTGTGGGAGTTGTTGTCAAGTCGATCCTTGAATGCTGTTTTCTAGGCCTTTCGGATTAGTTGGTGGTGAGTGCGGGTGGCGTTTTTGAAGGCGTCCTTGGTGCAAGTGGTTGGGTCTTTTTTCCAGACCTTTTCGAGGGAGCGGCAGAGTTTCTTGGACTTCTTAAGATCATCGTTGAACCATGAGGCCTTTTTGCTGCCAGGTTTGCTTTGACGTTTTTTCAGTGGTGCTAAGGTGTCGGCGGTGTTGGATAACCATAGGTTGAGGTTGGCGGCGGCTTCGTTTGCGTTAGAAGAGTGGGCTGGGGCGTTTAGAAGGAGCGAGGCGGAAATCTGGTCCGTGGTGATTTTGTTCCAGTTTCTTTGCAGAGTTGGTTGGAGGTGGTTGGTGGGTTTCGGCTTGTTGTAGGTGAAGTGAACGCAGCTGTGGTCAGTCCAGAGGAGATCCGTAGTGTGGCTGAAGGAGACATGATTGCTGGAGGTGAAGATGGGGTCGAGTGTGTGACCTGCGATGTGGGTGGGGGAATTGACTAGTTGTTTAAGTTCGAGGTTAGCGAGGTTGTCTAAGAGGGTGGCGGTGTTGCGGTCGTTGATCTTTTCGAGGTGAAAGTTGAGGTCTCCCAGAAGGATGTAGTCTTTAGAGGGGAGCGCGTGTGGGGTGATGAAGTCTGTGATGTCTTCACTGAATTTTGCGCGGGGTCCTGGTGGTCTGTAGAGGAGGGTGCCTCTGAGTGTGGTCTTGGGGTCGATATGGATCTGGAAGTGAAGGTGTTCGGAGTTAGCGAGGTTGGCGTCAGAGCTGGTTGAGATGCGGATTGATTTCTTATGGACGATAGCGATTCCTCCTCCTGTGCCGGTACAGTCCTTGCGAGTGATCTTATAGTCTTCAGGGATGGCAATGGTGATGTCTGGGGTGGAGGAAGCGTTCATCCAAGTTTCTGTTAGGAAGGCGACGTCTGGAGAGATGGTGTCTAGCAGATTCCATAGGTCAATGGCGTGTCTGTGGACCGATCGGGTGTTGAGAAGGATGCACTGTAGGTGGTTGGGGTCGAGAGTCTGTGGTGTGATAGTAGCGAAGATGTTGTCGGTGCCGCTGAATTTGCAGGAGTAGCAGGAGAAAGGTCCATGGGTGTGTCCAGGAGCGGCTTGGACGCAGTTGGGGGCGCGACCAGGGTCAAGGGCTAGGAGGGTGGCGGCATCGTAGGTAATGCGGGAGGGCTGGGGAGCGCGAGGGGCAGGGGGTCTGGCGCAGGGCGCGGTCCAGGCCAGCATACTGCCCCGCATACTGCGGGCCAGCATACTGCCCCGCCCAAAAAATCACTTATCTCTCTGTACTCAAGGAATATAAGCAAGGCATCCTGGAGGCCAAGACCTTGTTTTATTCCAACAGGATATTGTCAGCGGAGTCACAATCCAGAGAAATCTTCGCCACGGTGCACGAGCTCGCCTCATCCAACAGAGCCACGGCCTCGATCCCCCCTTCCCAACCTCTTTGCGACTCGCTTAACGACTATTTCGTTGATAAGGTCGCAAAGATCAAGGCTAATATTCCTCTCCCATCCCCCACATTTACCAACCCCTCCCCCCCCTTCCATCTCCAAACTAACTTCCATTCCCCCCCTGACCAAAGCCACGCTCCTCCCTCTGCTTCAAAGGGTGAAGTCAGGTTCCCCCCTGGACTTTGCCCCTGCTCATATCCTGAGAGAAATCTTCCTAGCATGTCCCTCTCCACCCCTTACTCTTCTGAATGATTCACTCAGTAAGGGAGTGGTTCCCACCCCCCACAAATTCGCAGCGGTCATCCCTATCTTAAAAAAGGCCGATGCTGACCCCTCATCCCCTTCCAACTACCGTCCCATCTCCCTCCTACCTTACTTGGGCAAAGCCTTAGAAACTCACGTCACCAGCACCCTGAGTACCCACGTGGAAACCAACTACTGCCTCTCCTCCCGGCAGGCGGGCTTTCGCCCCCTCCACTCCACGGAAAAGGTAGTGATCTCAGTGATGGACAACCTACGCGAGGGCATTGACATCAACCTCCCGCAGGCCCTCATTCTTATAGACCTGTCCGCCGCTTTTGACACGGTGGACCATTCCATCCTTCTCACCCGTGTCAGGGCGGCGGGCATAGAGGGCCTAGCCTTCGCCTGGCTTGAGTCCTTCCTGAGTGACAGGGCTCAGGAGGTCCATCTTACTGGCTTCACTGCTGCCTCTCTTAAGGTTGTGTGCGGGGTCCCCCAAGGCTCTTCCCTTTCCCCTCTTTTGTTTAATTTATACATCTTCCCCCTCATTTTTATGTTGCAGCAGCTTGAGGTCACGGTGTTTAATTACGCCGATGACCTCCAGCTAATTTTCAACCTTTCTCATTCCCCCTCATCTTTTCAGAGCGTCCAATCTGTTATGTTGTTCATCCAGGATTGGATGAACTGCAACCACCTCAAACTTAATCCGGACAAGACGGAATTAGTCTTGACCGGAGGTGGTTGCAGTCCTTGGTCCCCTTCTCACTGGCCCCTCTCACTCGGTGTCCCCCCCACTTCCTGTTCCCAAAGTCAAAACTCTAGGAATCCTTCTTAACCCCTCACTTTCTGTCCACTCACAGGTGAGTTCTGTTGTCTCTTCTTGTTTTTTCTCCCTTAGAACTATTAGGAAGATCTCCTGCTTCTTTTCCCTCCCTGCCCTAAAGATTATAGTGATGGCAATGGTTCTCTCGCGCCTAGACTACGGTAACATCATCTACAATGGCGCACCTGCTTATGCCATTCACCGTCTGCAACTGGTGCAGAACCAGGCTGCCCGCCTGATCCACGGCCTACCCAAATTCCATCATGCCACCCCTCTATTGCAGGCACTTCACTGGCTGCCGGTGAAAGAGCGAGCCATGTTTAAGCTCGGCTGCCTCACTTTTCAGGCCAAAATGGGCACCGCTCCGGAGTTCATCTGCTCTGCTATTAAGCCTTACACCCCGGGCAGAGAGCTCCGTTCCACCCACTTGGCACTTCTAACTGTCCCCCGATTTAAAAAGAAAAAGGCTGGCGGAACAAAATTTGCGGTTCTCGCCCCTGTGTTTTGGAACTCCCTCCCTGTGGAACTCCGCATGACACCCTCTTACACAGAGTTTCGGAAAAGCCTCAAAACCCTACTCTTCTCCCGAGCCTTCGCTGTTTAAACTTCCTCTGCTCCTGCTGTCTCCTCGCAATCTAAAAGCGCCATGAAACCGCGTGGTATAAGCGCGCTATATAAATGTTTTTAAATTCAAATTCAAATTCAAATTCAAAACTTTGGAACTATTTTTTCCTCAAACAAAATTATTTTATCTCATTTCCAAAATATTTACCTTTTTTTTGGCACAGAGTAATCTGCTTAAAGTAGAACTATTCTTAGAGAACAAGATTTCTATTTTTAAGGAAAAAATCTTGAGACAATATTTGAACTCAGCCTCTAGCACATGTACAGTCTTGTATAAATATGTGATGAAATGGTCTCGACCTTCTCTTCTGTATTAAGAGCCATTTCATGAATGTAACTTTTCGTGATTCATTCAGTCAGCATTTCAAATGTAAATTTATGCATTGTTTGAATGATACCCCTGCTTAATAAACGTACAGTACAAAACTAATTTTTCGCGTACAAACCATTTCAAATGCACTTTATTTTTGGGTGGGATTGTAAACACATGCTTAGATATGTTATACTTGCTTTAGTACTTAGTAAAGATGGACATTCTACGTGGAGTGGGTGTTGTAGATGAATCTAGGGCTCTAGTGTAATTTTCCCGATTCATGCCCTTATATAGGTATAACTCATCATATCCTTATATAGGCATCAGAAACATAACCATATTTGGACACAGCCAATGTAGTCCAAATACGGCATGGCTACTTCCACAGATTCCTAGAAATCACAACAAGTTCTTGGAGAGACCAAACCTCCAGCAGTCTGAGACTTTCCCCTGCTTCTGTATTGATTTTTCCTAGAACTCCTCGAGTCCTAAAAGAACTGCGCGTTCTTAGTGACGTATTATGTCCAACCTTATGTCAAACTCGGCACCTTCCAGGTATAAATATACCAGCATCTGCCATAGCAAAACACAAGGTGGGTTGGAGCAGATCGACTGACTACTTGCCCGACGCCCTGCTGTAGCGAGTGCCGAAGGAAGCCGACCCTCCAGCTGACGCACTGAGAGAGACGCTGTCTTTTCTCTTGCCGAGACATCCAGCTCCGGTGTTTCCCGGCTACCCTTGAGGGTTACTGGGAGATAGAGTCCTGAGAGAGAGATACAAGACCTCCTACATTCTGTAAAGAAGGTACGGAGCTTATTAGACCCTTAGAGAATTCTTGGATAGATTCTTGGCAGAAACTATTTAACTCAAACTACATCTCACTTACTCCTTCCCATGTACTAGGCTTAGATTAGGTACACCGGGTTATGCGTATCTTAGAAGCACCAGTTGAGTACGTTTAGTCACCTTTTATCATTGTATGTATTTTATCCATTTTAATTATCTTATGACTTAGAAACCATATAAATGCTTTTACAGTATTATTTCATAATACTCCTTTTACTGTACGCACTTTACATTATGACAAGTATTGCGATTGTAGCAATTCACTTCTCTTGCATGAGAAAGAAGACTGCTCAATAAATAACCTTTTTATTGAAAACGCCCGTCTCTCTACTTCTCTGCACTTCTGGTGAAACTAAGCATGCACGATTGACTGAGTGAAATAGCCATCTATTGTTTCTGCGACTCTGGAGATACATTCCTTATTCTTGGGGAACAAAGTTGTCATGCTATATGGTTGTCAGAAACTAATCCTTTCTTGTGTATTCAAGAAGGTTTCTAGTGATCTCTGAGCTAGCTGGCATAGTCTAACATATTCAATAGAGACCTAGTCGACTTCAGTCCTACGTCTAAACTATTGTTTATGTTATTCCAATGTGCGGAGCCTATTGGGTATATAGGAACTACACTACACGTTCTCTAATTCCCAGCAGACTAAGACAGTGAAACCCTGGGCCACTGAGCTGAGCCTCAGCCCGAGCCTCTCTATCAGGCATCGCATTTATGTCAGGCACTGATTGAACTTAACACCACATTTCAGGTAATTGTCTGCTGCTTGCGCCACAACTACCAGGGATTGGTGAGTGATTGGGAGAGCGTCAGAAGTGCTCCTAAATGGAGGAGCAGCGTGGGGGGAGTGGCGTGGGTGGGGTTGGGCGATCCAGCCCAAACCAAGATGGCGGCCACTGCCGCTGGGAGCCTACGATGTTATCAGCTGCCAGCCAGCCCCGTAGAGCCCCTAGGAAGCAAGGTAGGAAGTTAAAATACCTGTGGATTTTCAGTGCAGGTTAGACACAGTAAAATCACAGTCTGACACAGAATAAAGCGTGTCACCGCTCGTGATCAGCTTGACAGCGCGAAAAGATCAAAAGTGCAAAACGCGATCCTCAGCTCCTGCTAGCAAGCCCACTGCCACCGGGCTGCTTCGCTATCCCTATCGCTATAGAAGTATTGCTATAGAAGTTCTGTTCATCAAAACTGAAGGCCGAATTCAAAGTTCAGGGAACGCTGTGTGCTCGTGTTTTCAAAAGTTATTCTTGTTGTTAGGAGCGAACATTAACTAAGATAGGCTGGCAAAGAATTTGTCTACAACAGTAGGTGAAAGTTCGACCATGTCCAAAAAAGTAGAAATAGTGCATATGTGAGATGCATTGCCGTCATCGTTGTCTAGATCAGCAACGGTCTCGGAATGTAGTAACTGTGTTCCGCTTTCATCTTGTAGCTCACTGCCAGCATGTTGCTGTGAGGTCTCAACGAATGCCGTCATCAGAATTGGTAGCCGCTGGGGTCAACACGTTGCATGAGCCGTTACCGAACCAAGCAAAGTATTGACATCCATAGGAGTGTGAGCCAGACGTCTAACACACATTCTTCTCCGCAGAGCAGGCATCGTAGAACAGGTAGGATGCAATCTTGCCAGAATGGTCTGAATGAAAGAAACCATGTGGTATTCAGATCTCTTAGCCAAGCCAAGCCGAGGACTTTGGTAATCCTATCTCTGTACTGCATTGCCAGTATTGTTTGTTCCATGGTAACCTGAGTATTGCTTGTGACTGGACTTGCCATATCGGAGCAGAAGGAACAAAAATAAAATTCCTGCTACGAGTCCCAAGATGAGAGACAGGCCGCCAAACACAGAGTGTACGAAATTCGGAAAGATGCTCAGGACTGCTTCAAAGGGTGATAATAGTCCCGAAAAAATTGTCTTAAATACGTGTGCGATGCCGCTGGTATCAGACATGTTTAATATTTGGCTTAACATTTCTACGAAATGCACGGGGCAATGTGTTGATAATAATGCATGTATCTCTGCTGACGTCCTTGCGACTTGTAGATCCTACGTCTCTCTGGACGAGGTCAAAGGCACAGTTTTTTGTAAAAGAATGGCTTTCATTCTGCTTAAAGTATCAATTCAAATAGAAGAGATATTCAATGAAGGCCATATTGTTGCCTCCTTGTCTGGTTTGCTGTTTGGATACAATACTTGCATACAGCAAGTGACCCTGGATGTAACACTAACGAGATTGGTCGTCCCTGGCAACATGCCACAACAGCTGTGGTCACTTAACATAACGTAACTGCAGTTGGAAGGTTGTCTGAAAAAAGGCTCTATTTGTGTGGCTGGGGTGCCGTGCAGGTGGCAAGAAAGGTCATTTGATGAACCCTCGCAGGCTCCATGCAAGTTAATTCCTTGACACACAAGTGTACCACTTAGTGAGTTTTTACAATTGTTACCACTAAGAAATACCTCTTTTTTCCCCCCACTCCAACATCTATGTGTGTAAGGTATATTCCAGGTTGACTTGATGTACCCTTTACCCAACTTTTCATACAGGCCCGCTGGTATGTGCTTTAGGCAATATTGAAACTGAAATGTTGTTATTGGTATTGTAATGGTGCCATGTATTATCCATTCAATGACAGGCTTTTCGGAAACTGTCAATGGTAATCTTTCTAGTTTTTCAATGCTCAGCACCGTATAGTCTGCTCCTCTTTGTGCCAAGGAGATTTGTTTATCTGTAAGGTTAAAGATAGAAAATAATGACGTTGTGTTGATTAGACGCCAGGGCACGTAGCCTGAACGGAGATTTTGTAACGTCCAGCCTAACTGTACAATAGAACATAATTGGGACTGGCCATGTTGTAACATTAGCATATCCTGTTCTATTATATCAATAGCAGATGATACAATGCTGTCCAAAGAATAAATTCTGGAGGACAGAGTCGTTAAACCATTGTCCACTACAGACAGTGTTTTTTCCAAATGAATACGATCAATTTCTTGTATTTTTTCAGCAGTTTCAATTTGCGTTACTTTCCAAGCTTTGCTGTAAGCAGCATATATACCAGCGTATATGAAACGTTTTTGACGCTGTTTGCAAGGTCCCAATAAGAAATCTCGCAAGTCAACGCCTTCTTTAAGGAAGGTCAAGTGTTGCTTAATTTCATCTAGTGTGGATTTCTGTAGCTATTCGAGGCATAGTTTCCCTACACTGTATGTTGTTATTATCCCTGGATGTTGTCTCTGGGAATATCTTCGGTCTGGCCTGTTCTGTGTGAACCTCTGTGTTTTATTAAGGAATCTATCTTGACAGTTATTAGTGTCTGTGGGCCAGATCAACCATTTTCTCCAATCAGGATTAGTTCTGTTTTGGTGTAAAATATGGGATACGTCTATCTCCACATCTGTAGTGTTATTACTATCAGGTATGGGCTTTGGTATATACGGCTTGTTTAAATCCTTTATCTTGGCTAGGCCAAGACAGCTTGTTTGTTGAATGGTGTCATTCAGGAACATTATTTGTTCTGGGATCATGCAGGCTCTGAATAATGATTCGAAGCCTTGTACCTGTCAGTCTTTTGTACCCCAGACCGTTTTTGTCTCAATGTTGTCTTTCCAAAATTCAAAACCAAATGTAGACAACTGTGCATAATATTTTGCAGAATAAATTAGTTTAGTATTTGTCAACATTTTTCATTCCTGTCTTATTCATAATTTTGAAATAAAACCTTTCTGGATCTGTGTTATTAAACCCTGAGAAGTATGGGAATTTCTCATAAAATGTTTTCGAGCTGCCTTTTGGCGGCGTTGGACCATGTTCCCTTTGTTTATAGGTAAAAACATTTCTAGGATTCGCAGATTTATGCAAATAGTGGTGCCCATAACAATTGAAGCAATACATTTCTTTATAATCTGATGAACGTTCTAAATAATCATGTTCTGTAAATTTTGCTGACATTTCTAAATCTGACATCATGTTATTAATAGTTTCAAAGTCCCAATCATCAGAGAAAGTGCTCGGTGAGACAAAGTCACTTAAGAAAACCTTGAACTAGTGTGGATACTTCAATAGTTCAACCTGGCCATAGATGTCGTAATCAGTAGTGTCCAATGCTACATTACCAGGTATAGGAGTGGCTTTGATGTTTACTGATGATAGTTCTCTTTTTTCAATGTGAGAAGATTTGTGAGGCTTTAGAACCAAGTTGATTTTCTGACTTGCTGTGTCCATTGTACTGTATTTTCCATTGATCATTCTTCCCAAGCTTAAAACCAAAATGAGCCAGAGCAGGAGGAAAAGTACACCTAACACAATCCACAATTCAATCCATGGTGAAATCAGATATGTTCCTCCGGCTCCAAGTTGATGAAAGAGTTCTGTTATTTTTTCTTTGAAAGTTTTGTTTGCTGGCTTTTCTTCATGTTCACTGGGATCTTCAGAAAAGTCATCGAAATTGATGAAATACCCAGAGGCAGTTCTGCCAATTGTTGAAATTTCATCATGATTGTTATTAATCTTTGTAGTTGCTTCTTCCTTTGTCATATTAGTATAGTCAGAGGCTACATCATTGTAGACAGGTGTTTCTTGACGAACTGTTGCAATTTGGGTTTCAAGAGGCATTAGTTCCATTGCTTTGTTGCATAGTCCTTCTTTATTCACTGCAGGTTTATCAAATGTGATTAATCTATCAGTTTGAACCTCTTAAATTGTAGCAAGGTTTGGTCTTCTGCTACATCTTGGGAGTCCACTGGGCCTACTACTTATATTGGCCACATAAGTGTGGGTTTACCAGGTCGGTTGATACAACTCTGTTCTCCTTTTTACCAGCAAGGGGTGGTAGTACTACTGATCTTGTTCCGTAGATTGCTAAGAAATGTGCTGTTTTTCTGTAAGAAGGCCCAAATTCCTTCTTTACCGCGATCTTTTCTCTGACCAGATCCCCAATCTTTGAAATCCTGACAGGTCTTGCTGGGAGAGGTGGTTTTTCTTCAGTGGTCGTTGGCTTTTGCTTTGTGTTACTTAGACTTCTTCTTGTTTCATTTAAGGCCTGTAAAACAGCCAAACGATCTTTGATAGCAAAGGTTTTTTGTTCCACCACTGAAGTCTGACGATCGGGGTCTTCGATCAACATTCTAGTACCAAACAAAAGTTCATACGGAGTGATTCCACCCAGAGAATGTCTTGGCAGATTATTAAGACTACGTTGGACACTTATTAGATGTTTGACCCACCCATCACCCGAACCTAATACCCCCGCTGTTATAGATTGCTTTATGTCACGATTTTTTCTCTCCACTACCACATTACCCTCAGGAAGGAAGGGACTAGAGTACCGTAATGCAACGCCCAAGCTGGCCATGGCCTCCTTGTAAGCTCGAGAGCTAAATGCAGGACCTTGGTCAGAATGTAGCGTGCTGGCGACAGCCGAGCGCTGGGACCACATCCAAATGAATCTCATGCAGGAATCCACTGCGACCATGATATATTTATAGTTACCATCCCTTTGTAAGGGACCACAGTGGTCCAGGTAAACACATGCTAATGGTTTATCTGAGATTAGAAGGGGCGTCTGTGCAGGTCATTTCACTGTTGATACCTTCATTTTTTGGCATATTTCACAGACTAGAACATAGTTTCTAGTCTGTTTCCTCATGCGCGGCCACCAACATCTCTGTTTTAGTAACGATATTGTGGCGGAAACACCCGCAAGTGCAGAGGCGAGCCCTTCGTGTGCCGCTAAGATTAGTCCTAACCTATGTTCCATGTTTGAAATTGCCCTATCCCCCACTCCAGGGATTAATGCAAAAGGTACATTATTTGCATAAGTTTTGTATGAGTACTTTACTGGAAATACTCTCGGGAGTGTCCTATCACTGTTTTTTACTGAAGCAGTGACAGCTTGCATTATCTCACTTTCTATTTTTGTTTTTGTCCGTGTGATAGCAGCTACGGAAGCCGTTTGCACAGCTGCCTTCGAGGCTTCATCAGCCAATCAATTCCCTGCAACACGAACGCCATCACGCTGATGACTCAGTGTATGTATCACGTGAGTCTTTTGTAGTTCTTTCCTCAAAAGAACTAGTTGTTCCCAAAGCAACTTATGCTTGAATGTGCCACGTTTAGCGTCTTTGAATCCGTTTTGAACCCAGTTCTGCAGATACTCATCATTGTAAGATTGGACGCAGTAATACGAATCGCATACTATTAGTGTGGGGAATTCGCGATCAGTATTCTCAAGCGCCATCTTGAAAGCCTGTAGTTCAGCTCGCTGAGCTGTACAGTCTCCGAGTGATTGAGTTTTAGTGACCATAGATCTGAATTTACCTTCGTGCCAGCGACCTTTTTAACAATCCCGCACGCAGCACTATAGGCTTGTTTACCCCCAACTGCGGGCTGTGCTGATCCGTCTGTATATATTATACAGCCGTAATGTTCGAGAGGCAGAATTTCGGTCGGCAGAGGACATTCATACTCGTATTGGAGAAATTCTTGTGTTTTCAAGTTAGGATCAACGTAAATTACGTCTGATGCAGCAAGAGAATTAACCCATTGTATCCATCTCGGATGTAAAGCTGTAGCATTTGGAATGCTTGCTCTTGTTACTGCTTCTAGGGCAGGTACAGGTGTAACGATTATTATACGTTTACCCTGTGCGAGGGCTCTTTCTTTTGCTACAGCAGTTTGAACCGAATTTTCTCAGTAGAAGTGAATTTTATTTATTTCAGCTTGTGTGTACAAGTGTGATTTGTAAGCGATTGGTACCGTTTCCCCTTCATTATAGGTCAGGTACGTGAATCCGCATCTTCCTGGGATGACTCGGATTACAAGGTTGCGTACGTTTACACGTGTTTGCAGCTTTGTTTTAGCTAACCTGTCTGTTTGTATTGAACGTAAAATTTCTGTGTGTTTCTGTGTCCAATTAGTTGGTTTGAAATCAGGTTTAATTAATTCATAGAGAGGTTTAACCCTCTCTGCGTAATTCAGAATGTAAGTTCTTCCAAAATTCAAGAAACCTAGAATTGATTGTAAGTTTTTAAGTGTTTTTGGAGCTTGGAGCAGCGCACATTTCTCTAAGAAATTGGCTGCCAGGCTTTTGCCTTCACTTGATAACTCATATCCTAGAAATAGGACAGTGAGGTGGGCAATTCACGATTTTTTAAAGTTTAATTTGTACCCTTCTCATGCGAACCCAAGTACAAGGGTGTTCACTCTTTCCAAGTGCATGTCCAAATCATCGTCTGTTAGATAGATGTCATCGACATAAGATAATGCCTCATCATCATACATTTGTAGTAACTTGGTTACTCTCGCTGAAAATAACCCTGGGCTGTTCTTGAATCCTTGTGGGAGACGACAAAATTGCCTCTAGGCCCCCATACGGGAGAAAGCGGTCAGATATCTGCTTTCTGGTACAATGTTTTGACTGAAGAAACTATTTAAAATATCTAATGTTGTTTTATATTTTTTGCACACAATGTTATTCATTAGTGCTGCACTGTGTGAATTTTGTACTGCAAATGTTTTGCAACATGTGTTTAAGTGTCTGTAGTCCAATACTAGATGATATGAATTGTCTGGTTTGGAGACAAGAAACAAAGGATTGTTCATTTGTGAGGTGCATGTTTCAATCACCCCCTGGTATTCAAGTTGATCTAATATCTCCCTGACTTGTTTTTTAGCTTCTTTCTTAACAGGATACTGCTTTTGTGCAGTAGGTTGATTTTTTAACTGGATTTTATGGTGAGGGGATTCCTCATCCCATCCTACATGATTTTTATATAATGCAGGGGCTTGGGCCACTGCCCATTTTCTAGCATATGTGTATTTTTTATGAATTGGAATGTGATTTGAGAAGGCAGGCATAATCATTTCTTCGCCATGTGGGCACTCCCTAACAAATTCTGGTGGCCAGTCTTTCTCAGCTAGAAGGATATCATAGCCTTTAGATAGCTTCTCCCAAAAGAGACCTCTTATTTTCCTAATTTTGTCCCCTTATATACGTAATGTTATTTCATATAAATTATGGGGTACACTAACTCTGGTGTCTGCAGTTTCCACCTGAATGTACTCATTCGTGTCCACTGTCTCCAGAAGATTCATCAGGATCTTGCGAACTATGGTCACTTTGCTGCACTGTCTAGCATTGTCTGGGCCCATTCTCCGATCTTGAGTGGTGTCCTCAGGATCCTCTGCATGTTTTATCTTTATGCCAGCTACCTTCTTTTTTTAAAAAATTTGATTTTTTACTTTGATGTGCTGGTTCCTTGTCTTTCGACTTGACGCGCTCTTCTTTATGTTCTGACTGTCCTCTTCTTTCCGATGTCTGTGAGGAAGTTGAAAAGATCGAGAGTAAGATGTATCATTATCTTAATATCTGTCAGGTTTTCTCAAATTATCCTTATTTCTGACGTTATATCTCTTTTCAGAGGGCTCCCTTCGGGGAGACTTGTCTCTCTGTTGAGGAGATCTACCTCTGGGTTGAGAATATTTTTCTCTAGGAAGAGTTTGTTTATTACTCTCCCACTTCTTTTTTGGAGTCGTAAGATTATTCCTAATTAAAGTTTTTTCAGGATTTTCTGTTTCTTTTCATTTTTGGAGGCAGGTTGTACCATCAATTGAACTAATTGTCTATATGCTTTTGTTAATTGTTTTAGCTGAGCTAACAGTTCTCTGTCTGACATTTCTTCAATGTCCGGATGTGGTGTATAGCTGGCTAGAACCGGCCATGTAGCTCCTGGTCTACCTAGTGGACCGAGCCTGGTAGTGTGATTTTGATGTTTTAGGGCGCCATTAAACCAGAGCTGATGCTCCTGGTAAGTTAGTGGCATTTCAAAGTCCTCGAAAGGAACGTATTCCGTTGGAGGTTCCTCTGTTTTGTAGTAGTGGAACTCGTGTGTCACAGCATTTGCAGCTGGAAAAGATATCCATGAATAGAATACCTCTGTCTGCCGATACTCATGTGCCTCTATCACAAATATAAATTTATCACCTCTCGATGATACCCCATTTTCTATAAGTTTTATAGATATGGTTTTCCTTATATTTGCCAGGATGAATATAGCATCCGGGTCATTTTGTTGGAGAGCTGTGTCATCTAAGACTGCTTGAGCTGCTATTCTAGCTCTCTTCCTTTCATCGTCACTCTCCGCCATTTTACTGACTGAAAGTTTGCAGAGCAAGTTTCAAGGAAACAAAGATTAGGTGCACAATATTTTGGAACACTGTATCCTTCAATGTTGACTAAACCAAAAACTAATACATAGGATTATCCTCCTATTAAGTTTTGGCAGATTTAACCTTTCACCCACTCCAGATGTCTATTGGAGTTTTTACGGGAAAGGGGTCTGTGTGAAAAGCACGACTGAGTTACTCCAGTATCTAGCATTAAATTATTGCCTTACCAAACGTTGGGCGCCATGTAGTGTAGTTCCTATATTCCCAAAAGGCTCTGCGCATTGAAATAACATAAACAATAGTTTAGACATAGGACTGAAGTCGACTAGGTCTCTATTGAATATATTAGACTTAATTTGTGAATGCCAGCTTGCTCAGAGGTCACTAGAAACTTTCTCGAATACACAAGAAGGGATTAGTTTCTGACAACCATATAACATGACAGCTTTGTTCCCCAAGAATAAGGAATGTATCTCCAGAGTCGCGGAAACAATAGATGGCTATTTCACTCAGTCAATCGTGCATGCTTAGTTTCAGCAGAAGTGCAGAGAAATAGAGAGAAGGGTGTTTTCAATAAAAAGGTTATTTATTGAGCAGTCTTCTTTCTCATGCAAGAGAAGTGAATTGCTACAATCGCAATACTTGTCATAAAGTAAAGTGCGTACAGCAAAAGGAGTATTATGAAATAATACTGTAAAAGGATTTATATGGTTTCTGAGCCATTAGATACTTATTTATTTTTATTTTTATTTAGATATCTTGTAAAGCACATGACTCGCCCCAAATGGGGTATCTCCGCGCTAATGATTGTGTGAGCGTAAGTTAAGTGAGTTAGAACAGAAGATTCTTCAGGTTCTTTCTGAAACTTAAGTAGTTTTGGTTTCGTCGGAGTGCCTCAGGGAGCTGATTCCACATTTTGGGTCATAGGTGGAAGAAGGTTTTCCCTCCCCACTTTGTTTTCTTAAAGCATGGGATTACCAGGAGGCCCTTGCCTTCAGACCGTAATTTTGTGCAGGGGTGAAGGTGATCAGTTTGTTGGCTAGATATGTGGGGCCTAGCTGATGGAGGCCCTTTAAAAACTAGGCAGCAAATTTTAAAGTGAACGCGTTTGCGTATGGGGAGCCAATGCAGTTTACGTAGAAGGGGGATAGATGGGGAGCGGCGGGGGAATTAGTAACCAGACGGGCTGCTGTATTCTGGACTACCTGGAGGGTCTGTAAGGCAGAGACTTTGGCGGAGATAAGGAGGGCATTGCTAAAATCAAGTCGGCGGAGTACCAATGCGTGTATAAGAGTCTTCCGGGTGTAGAGGGGAAGGAAGTGACACACTTTCCGCAGAAGACTCAAGGTGTGAAAACATGAGCGTTTGGTTGATGTTATATGCTCGTCCATGTTCAGCTTGCTATCTACTAGTACTCCTAAGTTTTTTACTATTGGTTTGGGGGTAGGGGCAGCTCCTAGTTCTTGTGGCCACCAACTCGGGGACCTGTTTGTAACTGCCTCTGTAAATAGCATAATCTCTGTCTTGCTAGTATTAAGCTGCAGGAAGTTCTGACTCATCCAGGCCATGATCTTGATCATGCCTTTAGAGAAGATCTCTTGGATGTTAGGCGTGTCAGTGTCATAAGCTAAGAGCAATTGAGTATCATCTGCGTAGGAGACCGGGATAAACCCGATCTTCCTAAGCAGAGAAGCCAGTGGAGCAATATAAATATTGAAAAGGGTTGGGCTGAGGCAGGAGCCCTTGGGGACTCCTTTGGTAACAGCGGTAGTCTTGGCTTGAAACGTGCCAAGGCTAACTGTTTGGGTCCGATCTTTCAGGAAATCTAACATCCACTCCAAGGCCCTATCCCAAATGCCTATGGAGTGTAATCTCTCTAATAGGATGTGGTGTGATATAGTGTCAAAGGCGGCGAATAGGTCGAGCAGTATCAATATTACTGCTCGACCACCATCTGCCTGCATTCTGATATCATCAATGACATTGACCAAGGTGGACTCCGTATTATGCAGTGGTCGAAAGCCTGACTGAGAATGGTCTAGGCAGTTGTAAGTCTCCACATAAGATGAGAGATGTTTGTTTATATGTTTTTCTATCAATTTACTGTATGATGGAAGCAAGGATACGGGCCTGTAGTTTGTGATAACATCAGGTGGAAGTTTGGGATTTTTCCTGATGGGCATGACTTGTGCGTCTTTCCATTCTTTAGGTAATTTTCCCTCTTTGATTGATTTGTTAAAGACGCCTTTGAGAGGTCCTGCCAGTTGTGTTTCTAGGGTTTTTACCATTTTTGCCGGGATTAGATCTTTAGGGGATCCTGACTTGGCTGATTTAAGAAGAGGTTCGGTTTCTTTCAAAGGAAGTAGGGGAAACGTTTTAAAAATGGCTGAGTGGGAGAACATGGACTGATGCATGGGATCTCAATGTCGGGTCCTCGAGAGCTGGGGGATGGAAATTTTGAATAGATGTCTTCTATCTTCTGGGTTAGGTGATTTGCTATATTGACATCCTTGGGGTTGCAAGCTTTTGGGTTAGTGAATGTATTAAGGATCTGTAAAAGCATTTTGGGGGTATTATCCGCCTGCTCTAATTGTAGTGCTAAATGTTTTTTTCTGGTGTTTCTAAGGTTCTTGTGGTATGTTCTCAGCATCTCCTTGAAGTTGTTCTTATCTGATTGGGTTTTGGAGCGGTGCCAGATACGCTTCATTACCTTGCATTTGCTTCTCTCTGTTTTTAATTCTTGTGTATACCAGGGTGCCTGAGAGCGACACGCCACAGTAGATGCAGTTTTTATAGGTATTTTGGCATCTAAGGTAAGTTTAGTAGCCCTTTAAAGTGACTGGAGGTGCTCCTCAATTGTTCTGTTGTTGATCTGTAGGGGAGCGTGAAATGCTTCAGAAAAGGAATGGGGTGAAAGTTTGTGCCATTGTCTAAAGCAACGGGTGCTTGGCTTTTTGTTGTGCGTGTTCACACTCTGTCCTACTAGATCAAAAGTTATCATGTAGTGATCTGTCCCGGTTAGAGGTAGTGTTTGTTTGTAAATTAAGTCCGTGGAATTGGAGAGTACCTGGTCCAGAGTGTGGCCTGCACCGTGTGTAGGCCCATTGTTTTTCCTAGTAAGTCCGAGAGGGGAGATGTCTTTGAGAAAATGTAGGGTATCAGGGTCTCTAGAAGCAGGATAAATCAATTGGTAGAGATGACATGGGGAGCAATTAGCTCTAAGAAGAGTGAGGTTGAATTAGTGATGGGACCAGGGGGTCGATAGGCTAGAGCACCTTTCCAGCTAAGTTACGCATGGAGTTCGGTTCTAAATATGATTAACTCAAGGTTGGAGCTTAGGTGCTCATCTAATACTGTGACCTTTATAGGGTCTTTATATACAATGGCAATCCCGACCCCGGTCTTCCTGGGTCTATCTAGTTTTGCGATCCGATATCCCTCAGGTAGGGCTTTTGCAATGGCTGGGGCCGATGTGGTCTTTAGCCATGTCTCAGTGAGGAATCAGAGATCCAGGTTCAAAGTGGAAACGAAGTCCCATATGTGGGTGGTGTGTTTGGGGATGTGGTTAGCGGGGTGATCTTTCGCGTCTGGGTCGGTCTGTGGAGGTGTGCTTGTGTTGTCTCGGAAACTGTGGAATCTACAGAACCTACATGTGAAAGGACCTTCTAGGCACGGTGGTAACTTGTGTTTACATCGATGAGTAATAGTGACTGTATGCGTCTGTCTATTATCATTGATAGAGAGATCTAGTAGCTCCTGCCTAGAGTAGCTGATCTTCCTGGTAGCCTCAATGGTAGAGTCATTACCTTGGATGGAACAGCCAAAGTGGCTGGCACCTGGCAGCGTTCCGGCGCAGATGGGCGCAGACGGGCGCAGACGGGCTTGCCTTTGGCGCACCGCCAGCGCTTCCACTGCGCGGCCGAGATGGCGCCGCCATTTATACGTAGGTGTGGGTGGGATCAAGAGAACAACTAGTCCGCAACTCCAATGCCTTCCAATCTGTCCGCAAAATGTCTCACAGAAGCTCCTAATCGTCTGCGTGGGCGGGGGTACTAGCGCGGTGTGGAGGCGGTGAGAGCAAGTCTCCAAGCGTGCAAAATAAGCAGATTAAAAGATTAAAATTACAAACAGTGCTATTTCCCGGCTTCCGCCTCAGGAAAACTCAGTTGCGCTACTACAATCAACCTGTGCTTGGGGGAATCGTGGCTTATGTAGCGGTATGGGCGGGGTCAAGAGAACAACTAGTCCGCACCTCCAATGCCTTCCAATCTGTCTGCAGAACATCCCACAGCAGCTCCTAATCGTCTGCGTGGGCGGGGGTACTAGCGCGGTGTGGAGGCGGTGGGAGCAAGTCTCCAAGTGTGCAAAATAAGCAGATTAAAAGATTAAAATTACAAACAGTGCTATTTCCCGGCTTCCGCCTCAGGAAAACTCAGTTACGCTAATACAATCAACCTGTGCTGGGGGGGAATCATGGATTACGTAGCGGTATGGGCGGGGTCAAGAGAACAACTAGTCCGCACCTCCAATGCCTTCCAATATGTCCGCAGAACGTCCCACAGCAGCTCCTAATCGCCTGCGTGGGCGGGGTACTACCGCGGTGTGGATAAAATACATATAATGATAATAGATGACTAAACGTACTCAACTGGTGCTTTTAAGATATTCCTAGCCTGGTGTACCTAGCCTAAGCCTAGTACATAGGAAGGAGTAAGTGAGTAAGTGAGATGTAGTTTGAGTTAAATAGTTTCTGCCAAGAATCTATCCAAGAATTCTCTAAGGGTCTAATCAGCTCCGTACCTTGTTTATAGAATGTAGGAGGTCTTGTATCTCTCTCTCAGGACTCGATCTCCCAGTAACCCGCAAGAGTAGCCGGGAAACACCGGATCTGGATTTCTCAGCAAGAGAAAAGACAGCATCTCTCTCAGAGCGTCAGCTGGAGGGTCAGCTTCCTTCGGCACTCGCTACAGCAGGGCGTCGGGCAAGTAGTTAGTCGATCTGCTCCAAACCACTGTGTATTTTTCTAGGGCAGATGCTGGTATATTTACCTGGAAGGTGCAGAGTTTGACATAAGGTTGGACATAATACGTCACTATGAACTCCCAGTTCTTTTAGGACTCCAGGAGTTCTGGGACAAATCAATACAGAAGCAGGGGAAAGTCCGGGACTGCTGGAGGTTTGGTCTCTCCAAGAACTCGTTGTGATTTCTAGGAATCTGTGGAAGTAGCCATGCCGTATTTGGACTACATTGACTGTGTCTAAATATGGTTATAATTCTGATGCCTATATAAGGATATGATGAGTTATACTTATATAAGGGCATGAATCTGGAAAATTACACTAGAGCCCTAGAATTGTCTGCAACACCCACTCCACATAGAATGTCCATCTTTACTAAGTACTAAAGCAAGTATAACATATCTAAGCATGTGTTTACAATCCCACCCAAAAATACATAAAGTGCTTTTGAAAAATGAGTATTGTACTGTACGTTTTCTAAGCAGTGGTATCATTCAAACAATGCATATAGTTTGCATTTGAAATGCTGACTGAATGAATCACGAAAAGTTACATTCATGAATGGCTCTTAATACAGTAGAGAAGGTCGAGACCAAAGGCAAAAAACCTCAGAGAGGACATGGAACTACTGGACTGGGGCTCAATAACAGATACTTTATGTGAGTCCATTGAGATTCAAATGTTGTCATTCAGAAACCCAGATATTCAATGCCAGATTGGTCAAACTCACATGTTTCAGGTTTGCAAAAAAGTTGATTCTGACGGAGTCTGGTCAAGACTGGTGGTATAATATGGGATCATTGGAATAGACCAGGATAATACTGAGATATGTTACAATGAATAGATTAAGTATGTCGGCAAAAATGTGGTCGATAACATGCTGAAAAAAAGCTGAAGCATTACTTTAACCAAAAGGCATAGCTTTATATTCAAAGTGTTGTAGTGGTGTTCTAGGACCATCTTCCATTTGCCCTCTTCTTTTATTCAGAGAAGATGATATGAACTATGAAGATCTTGCTTCGTAAACATCTTAGCTTCTTTAACGAGCCCTCTAAAATAACTTTAATCAGAGGAAGGGAATATATATATTTTATTATGACCTTGTTTAACCTTCTAAAGTCTATGCAGGGTTTCAACTTATTAGATTTCTCTGAACAAAGAACACAAAAACTAGATTGAGTTATTAGGCCATTTTGTAAATGTTCTTGCAAGTATTGTTTTAAGACTACTGTTTCAGACTCTGAAGGGAAATTAACTCTTTCAAATGGAAGTTGCTCCAGGTTCAATAGGAATGGCGCAGTCAAACTCCTGAAGGGGAGTCATTTTAAATTATTTGGGTTTTTCAAAAACATCTGCATACTCTTGGTACTGAGCAGATAAGATATACCTTAAGGTAGGTTTATCATATTGGAATTTTAAACTTGATCTGAAGCTACTTCCTTGGGAGTTCAATAGTCTTCCAAAAAGCAACAATGCTTGCAGCAGAATTGAGTGGCATGAGAAGTGTTTTAGTGTCCTAGTTGATAAAAGGCTTGTATTGTGCTAACCAATGAATCCTTAAAATAGTGATGTGATTGAGGAGTCAATGTGGTCAAATGATAACATCTCTTTGTGTTTATCAAAGGTCAACCATAAAGGCACAGTCAACTCCAGGTCAAGGGCGTATCATCTGCTTTCTGCAATTGCTCAGGAGATTCCTTAATTATTCTTGCAATATTTTTCTCTTTAGCCCAGTTCTCCTCTCATTATAAGAACCTGTCTCCACCCACAATCAAGTAGTGCCAAGATTCTAAGTTCCATTCAGGAAACTGACTAAAACTGGCAGAAAAAGAGCAGAACATGGAAACCTTAGGACACTCCAACGAAAGGGACTTGAGGTGTTTCTGTCCCTTTTCCTTTCACAGAACAATGGGATTGGTGGGGGTTTCCCCAAGGTTTCTGAGGGCATTCTGGTCAAGCACAGATCAAACGTTCAGAAGATCCATAGTGCATGCTCTAGCCATTCTTAAGACAATGTTCTCTTTCAAAGTCGGAAAGGGAGGCAGGAGCCAATCCTACCTGCAATGGTTTCTCACTAGAAATAAGTGGATAGCTGTTAAGGAGAGGCTTCAGTTTTTCACATAATGAAGTGTGTTTCTCGATCTGCAAGGCTTGAGGTATAAGTGCTTGAAAAGATGCCAGCCAGGCTGAGTGAACCAACTCATTGGTGTTCGTGCTTCCCAGGTTGCCTTGGCTGGCAGCTGGCGAAATCAGATATTGTAACTCAAAACATCTAGTCCCCTCGCAGAATTTCGCAGAGAGCCTCCTCAACTGAGAATAACAGGTACTGCCATTCAAACTTTTATTCGAAAATGGCCAGAAAAGTATAATAATTAGACAAACTGGGATCTTCTGCTGCAGTAGAGGGGTTGCCCAAGCTAGAACTGATCCAAACAAGGCACTGATCAAAGATTTAAAGTTGATTCAATCCTGTGAGAACTGAGCTGGAAGAAAGGTAAAGAAGGTGGTCAAGAAATCCAGAAACTCATGCAATTTGTTTATCTCCCTTGAGAAACAAGGTATAGCTGAAGAAATTAATAGAATGTCAGATGCTCTGCAAGTGAGGGCTTGACACAAGGACAAGTTTGTGTCATGCAGTTGCTGTAGCTCCTGTGCCTGTTGCTGAACTGCCTGAACTAAGGCCTGGGCTTGATCCATCTGGACTGCCTGAAATGTTCTTTGGTTCTAGTATGGTTTTGAGGAGATGCAAACTGTCACTAAGCTGATGCCTGACAGAGAGTCTTTATGTGTGTAAGAAATTAGGTTACTAGATGAGTGGGTGTAAGTTCTCAAACAGCAACCACAATTCTTTTCAGGGATAATTCACAAGCATACTCTAAGTTAACCTGTGCTCAACCCTGGGTACCTTGGAACATAGCAGTCAGGCTTAACTCTGGATCAATGTGTAGATTATTTGTGCAACATTTCAAATAGTAGCGCAGCAAACTCACACCACACAAGGATCCCACACAAATTGTAGAAGACTGGAGTTCTTTTAAAAAATAAAACAAAATCAAAATTATAAAAATCCAATGAGTAGAACTGGAGATATGCAATTCTAAAGATTTTTGTGAAAATAGCTCCAAAAAGCACAAAGCGCCAAATGTGGCTATTTGGTGCCACCGGACCAGGACAAAGTCACAAGTTCAGGCCAACCGTGATGGAGCGCAGGCCGGCTACAGGGGCCCATTTAGGCCTGCTGAACAATGTACTTTAAATCTTGGTTTGCTGAGCATTGTGAGGATCCGTGTTGCTGATACTTTGTGCCGTCGAAGTGATGTGTTGGACCAGGGATGAGGCATGGCTGCAGTGCGAGGTCCTTTGTCCTCGTCGAGGATCCTGTTGACAAGGGATTGCAATGCAAAGTCCGGTGTCGTAGGTGTGTCAAGCAGTCGAGCGATGCTTTGGTTCTATCTGGGTTCATCATTATTGTAGAGGCTGCCATTGACTTGGAATGCAAGGTCCTGCACTGACGATGAGTCATGCATTGGCAGTTCCAATGAGGCGATGGCTACGATGAGGGACTTTGCAACGGTTCTGAACCACGCTGCAGCGGAGATGCGTCAGTTCTGCTTAGGGATGTGCAGTGTAGTAGAGGAGATGAACCGTTTGATCTACCGAGGCCGGTAGAGCACCTAAAGCCCACTTCCAAGGGTCTAGGACTGGGTGACACCACTTGGCAGATGGCAGAGTACAGGTGCTGGGTTCAAGTTAGTTGGAGCCTTCGGTTCCTGAGGCTCCAGTCAGAGTGCCAGCAAACTAGCCCTTGGAGTCACTTTGGGGTCCTGGGTTCAACATATGCAGGTCAAGTCCTTCCCACCCAAGCCAGAGGGCAGCAAGAGCAGGGCAGAGCAGCAGTCCAGCAGAGTTACAGTCCTTTAAGCATCATACAAGGCATTCTTCTTGGCAGAGTATCCACAGGTCCAGAAGTATACTAACGAGGTGATGCATGAGGTCCAGTATTTACACCTGGTGCCCTCACTCTGTAAGATGGGAGAAGCTTCAAGAGGTTTCCCTTTGACGTCCCCAGGCATCCTGCCTTCCCTGTTCTGGCACTAGACAAACTACAGTGAGTATTCAGCCCATTGTCTGGAGGCAGGACATTGCCTATTGAAGTGTAAGTAGGGCTAGGTACACCTAAGTTCTCTATTGTAAGTAAGTAAGTGAGGGTTTGATATAGCGCTCGATTGCCGAGGTGTCTTGGGGCTGGAGAGACATAGAAAAATGAGTGAGTCCATAGGTACAGGCTCAACTACTAAACCGGAAAAAGCCAAGATTTTAATAGGCCACGGAATTTGGAACGAGTTGTATGAGATCTAATATCCAACGGCAAGCTGTTCCAGAGTTTGGGAGCCAAGTATGAGAGGCATCTGCCACCCCATCTGGCTTTCCTCCATTTCGGAATTTTAATCAAGCACTGATTAGCAGACCTTAATGAGTGCCATGGACAATACCATTGGAAAATGTTGCAGTACGCCAGCGGACCACCACCATACCGAGTTTTGTGGTCCAAGCGGAGAGCCTTAAATTCGACATGCTGCTTGAACGGGAGCCAATGAAGGCTCCTAATGGCCCCAGAGATACAATTGAATTTAGGAATGTTAAGTAATTCCCGAGCAGCAGTATTCTGGAGGGATTACAACTTAGTCCGCTGTCATTTATCAATCCCTAAATAGAGGGCATTGCAATAATCGATGCAAGACAGTAAAAGAGCAACAACAACAGTTTTCCTCAGCTCCATTGGAAGAAATGGTGGGATCTTCCGTAGGATTTTTAATATAAAGTAGCATGCCGAGGTAACTTGGTTAATCTGAGCGGAGAAATTGAGATGTGTGTCCCAAAGAGAAGTGGTTCTCTAGGAGGAATACTAAAAGCCCGGGTATCAGCTGCACCCATTCAGTGACCCAGGGACACGCTACAGACACTAAATGGCTAAGGCAGGAAAATTGAAACTTTCTAAAAGTGGCACTTTCAAAATTGTAATTTAAAATGTTACCTTACCATAGGAGTGGGTTTCTCATTGCAATTCCAAAGGCACAAGACATGAACTCGTTACCTGTTCCCATTTGGAAATTACAGATTATTAAATCTGATACGATATCTCCCACGTTAACTTATGGGAGAAGAAGGCCTTGAAGTAGTGAAAAGCAAATTTTTCAGTGTTTCACTACTAGGACATATAAGGCTTAAAATTACATGTATTACTTTTTATATACACTACACCCTGCCCTCTGGGATGCCAAGGGCCTACCCTAGCGGTGACTTATATGCATTAACAGAGAAGGTTTGACAGTCGCAAAAGATTTATTTCATTAGTTTGAAATGGCACTTTAAAGCTGCACACAGTCCTGAGACATGGTTAAAGGGCTAGTTATTTGGTGGTAAAATCAGTACTGTAGACCCACTAGCAACATTTAATTTATGGGCCCTGGGAGCACGTAGTGCCACTTTTCCACAGACTTACAAGAAAATTAAAGATGTCAATTGGGAATGAGCCAATGTTATCATGTTTTAACCCCTTCGATGCTGATGACGAGCTCAGCTCGTCATCACCCACGGGGGTCGTGTGCTGATGACGAGCTGAGCTCGTCATGGTGCCACTAAAATGGCATTTTCCAGCACTGGGGGGGAAAACGCCTAGCATCCAAGTGGTTAAGGAGTGAGCATATTTGCTTTAGCACTGGGTAGCAATGGTAAAGTGTGCAGAGTCCTAATGCCAGCAAAAACTAGATCAGCAAAAAAAGGAGAAGGGAGGAAAAATGTTTGGGAGAAGGCCACCTTTTGGCTGACAGGTCTAACACTGTGGCTCAGTCCAGTGGCCCAGATTGTAATGGTCTTATCCTGCTTAAGGTATGGGTGAACCCTTCCTATAGCCAAGTTACTGCCAACACTAGGTAGCACCTAAGCAGAAGGTGCCTTAAGGAAAAGGCCCCAAGTGGAGGAAAAAGCCCTAAGGCAAAAAACACAGAAATCATGAACTGGAACGCCAATCAATGCCAACTTGGACTCGAGGCTGGATACACCACTGGAGAAGAAGATATCCTCCTGAGGAAATATAAATTTTGGTCGAATTGTGTTCCCTAGCGCGTACCCCACCGTCTCCATGTACGAGTTAAAGTGCATGTAACTTCCCTCCTGTGCCAGCTATGAAGACGCAAATACATTTGCGTCCAACGTTAACATGTCCTCTTTCAGACCCACCCTGAATGGGTTGGATAGTCCGTTCCTAAGTATGTTATGCCAACGTCTTTTTGTAGTGTACTCTACATGTTTTTCAGCTCTGGCAAAGTAGGCCCAGAATTTCTGCCATCGAGCCTTTTTCTTCCTCCTGACTCTGAAAGCCTCAGCCCAGGCTGCCTCTGTACCCGTGAACTCTGACTTACTTCCAGCGCGGCCCACTGCGCTTAGCTCAGCCTGCTGCCTGCCAAGACTGACTTCAACCTTCGAGTTATCTGTTCCGCTCCTCGAAAATACATTCCTGCCTACTAGCTTCAGTAAACATCCCCCTCAGCTGCAGAGCCAAACGACCTGCCTGTCTCCGTGCAAGTAATTCAAGTAATTCATAGCCTCTGTTACCATGCCCCCACGCTTCTCATGCAGACACTCAGGCGCTTATACACGCACTCACAGTCAGTATAGAATAGCTTCTGCCCCAGAGACCTTTCCACCCAGATAGCTCAGTTCCTAAACACCAGATATCAGATATGATAGAAGCACAAGTTGATCTGACATGCTAGACTTCTGTCTCTTTCCGTCAGTGCAAATGTCAAGCCCCTGCACCCTCCAGTTTCACGTCAATCACACGTCATGCAGCTGCGCGGGCATCCAAGCCTCTGATTTCTGCTGACATTGCAACTTTCTGCTTAGTGCCGCCCCTTTGTGACACCTATCTGTGACGTTTCTAGCACACACCTCCAGTTACGCCTAGTCCACGCCTTCTGATTACGCACTAGTAACACGTGGATGCTGTTATCTTGTCTACTCTCAGCTGTTACGCCTACTCTATTACTTCCTATGATGTAAATTAAGTATATAAGCTATGTATTGTCAATAAAACATTGCTCTATCCCTTCTTCCACCCCTGCGGTGGGAAGAACATGATATCCTGGTCTTGACCATTCCTTTTTAAGGAATAAAAACCCTAAGAACTCTAACACCACGGACTCTGGTTCTTTCTTTCCGATTTGAGTTATTATTGATTAAGTACTTACCTGCATAGAAATTACGACGGTAAATTATATATTTACATCATTTTGGCGCCCGAATAGGGACCCCTCCCCCACCTCACGCGCCGGTTGGTGCGTTGTAAGCTCTGTCCCCTGCCATCAGCTAGAAGGAAACTACGCGTACCGGCAGGATTTCCTGTATCTCCCTCTGGCCCACGGAGGTGACGAAGATTACGATCAGTACCCAGACGAGGCGGTGAGGAGTGCGGAGGATCCCGACCAGAGCCTAGCCGAAAGAAGCAAGGTCCGAGGTGTCAAGAGGCCCACCAGTTTTCCGAGGTTTTCCGAAGTTTTTCCAAAGTTTTCCGAAGTGTCCAGTCGAGTCCAGTCGAGTTTTCCGAGGCCTTCTGTTTCCGTGCTTCCCGGTGAGTA
Organism: Lissotriton vulgaris; assembly: GCF_964263255.1. Classification (NCBI taxonomy): domain Eukaryota; kingdom Metazoa; phylum Chordata; class Amphibia; order Caudata; family Salamandridae; genus Lissotriton; species Lissotriton vulgaris. The sequence continues at coordinate 1,651,887,026 of NC_141693.1, read as the reverse complement.
CCATTGCTGGGACGTATCTAGACGGGTTTGGGTACACAAGTCCGGTCTGCACTGTTTTTAGACAGTGTATCTGTACTGTTTAGCAGTACATCCGTTATTTCAAGTTTCTGCACCGCTTTAGCAGTGTATCTGTGCTGTTTAGCAGTACATCCAGTATAGGGGGTAGTCATATATGTTTCAAAATGTCTTTTCATGTGATTAATGTCGATTAATGTCGTGGTATGAGTGTGATTGTTTCTAATGTGCATTAATGTGTTCTTGTATAACTAGCTGTATTCAGTATTAAGTAGTAAGGATTGAGCATTCAGTATTAAGTAAACAAGATGCCGTTTTTCAACAAGTTAAAACAGATAGGAACTAGAAAAGGGATACTAGAGGAAGAAATTCCTATCCCCCCTAGGGACACCCCAGGTAATTTTATGTACCATAAGCATGGCATAGATGCCATATTATATCTAGATTTATGGGCTGACTATACTAAACATCTAGACGAAAGACACAGATGGCCCGTTACCGGAACATGGGATGCCGAGTGCATCATGAAGGTAGAGGAAGCACTATGGAAAAAGAAAGCCAGACAATCTCAGAAAGACGCCATAGAGTTTTGGCGTAAGGAATCACATAAGCGTGCTGAAAGAGCACTACGTAGAGAAGACAGACTTAAAGAATCAGACAAGGCCCAAGAAAACGAGTTAGTTACCGAGGGGATCCGAGTAAAATCAGAGCAAGTAGACCGCGCACGAAATAACCTCGTAAACGGTATGTATCTCGCGGCCGAGGGTTCGCCTGAGGCCATTTCAGAAATACCGAAAAACCTGCCGCCACCATTGGTTCCAACTAAAGTAACTCATAGGACCACTAAAGACATATTCTTGAATTCCTATCTAGAGGATGTAGCACCCGCTTACACCAACCTGCCTGTTCGCGCCCTGCCTACCGACGGGGACGGGGGTGGTAACCCGCCCCAAGATCATATTCTGCCAGTATCACGACAGGTTTCCCCTGTTCCACCAGCTCCACCACTTCCCGTACCTAAAGTTGATCTACCGAAACCACGTCTACCTGATCCCACTAAAAGACAAATTCAAGTTCAGGTACAGACTCCACAAAGAGATAGTGTTCAAGCTTCCGCCTCAGGGGGTGCGACCGGGGGTTTTCACACCCCGCCATCGACACGCAGGTTACAGCTAGGGGACTTGCGGAATCCTTTTTCGTTCAAGTCACCCCGCCTAGACATATTCAAAGAAAACCTTTCGGTTTGCAGATATGATCCAGTACCCGGCAAAGACGATATAATGATGATGGCATCACTACGGTTAAGATCTGCTACTGATTTCCTGCTGTGCTATGCAGGAATGAAGGAGCGCCTAGATAGAATATATGAGTTTGTTCAGACTGGGAAGGACCCCGACAGTATTAAGGATGCCATGGAGCATCAGAAAGTTGACGTTCAAGCACAGATACTACGTTTTTTCATAAATTGCCTAATAAGAGAACGAGACAGGCCTAGGACAGATCAGAGTGAATTAGATGCACTAAACAAGTGGGGTCAAAATATATCTGAAGGAAAACACGACAAGGGGACCTGCATAGCCAGTATGTACAAGAAAATTAGAAAAGCAGTGATAGAAATACACCAAAAAGAGAAAGAAAAGGCTTCCTCCGAGGGGGAAGAAGAACATGAAGAACCAGAAAAAACTGCAGACACTATAGCATATGTAGGTAAAGGAACTTACCTTAGGAAAGGCATCCGTCCAGAAAGCAAGAGAGTCCTTTTCTCTGCCTTAACAAACCCGAATTCTGCTGAACATCAGTTCCAGGAAACTGATAAAAAGCTTCGAGATCGAGTAGGGTACCATGTACTCAGTTCTATGGATGAACAAGAACTAGCCCGGTCAGCCATATTATGGACCGAAAATCCAGACATATATAACGATGACACCGTAGCGCAGACATTTCTGAACCTCTCCCCAGACGAGCAGAAATTAGCAGGTGTATACATGATCCAGCACCTCCTCACAAAGTACAGAAACCAGCATTCTGACCCAGGTCCCTTACCCGAAATATTAGAAGCACTACTCATGGATAGATGGAGAGGTTTAAGTACCAAATTAATTTAAATAATTCTAGAACAACGTCATAGATATGACACTTTCATAAGCTCCGAATATGTCCCCGCCCCGCCCCCAGAAAGGAAAATGTATCATATGGAACGTCGGCATGGCATTGAAAGTCAGAACCCCTTACGAGAAGTACATCCAGTTATGGGTGAAGATCGTACCTTGAAACGCGTGTATGTACACACGCCACTGACTAAGTTAGAACTGCTAGAAATGAAGAAACTAGTACCCTGCCATGATAAAGACCCTGCAGGTTTTCACAGAGAGCTTAAAGACATGTTACTGATGGGAGATTATACGCACGAAGATATCATGAAAATGTTAAAAGTATTACTGCCCACGGGCCTCTACGAGAAATTAAAAGAAAAAGAATGGGAGGTGGGAGACAAAAAGATTGCATGGGCAGAAATAGAAGATGAAGAGAACAAACGGGTCCCAGGGGTAGGCCTTGGGGAGAAAACTAAAGCACTACCAGGTCTGATAGTACAGGTTCTGCCAAGATTATTGACAACTAGAAAAGAAGACTGGGATGCAATATCAGCATGTAAACAGAAACCCGACGAAGATACTAGTGACTTCTATTCAAGATTCGAGAAATGTTTTATTATTAATAGTGGTCTTAAACCAAGTAGCGAATCGTACCCGCATCTTTTTGTATCCAAGTTAGTTGAGAATTCCCTGTTAGCAGTTAAGAATCGTGTATACAAGGTTGAGAGTACATGGCAAGCAAATACGCCGTCACAGATGTTACAAATGTTACAATACCATCAGAACAGAATTAGAGAAGAACAGGATCAGGAACAGAAACGTATGAAAGACACGAAAATGAAAATGTTAGTAGCCCAGTCGGTCCATACCGACGGAAATAGAAAGGGTACGACCCAGACAGGTCACGCCGCAGCTCCCGTAAAAGGGACATGCAACTATTGCAAGCAGCCAGGTCACTACGTACACGAATGCCCAGTTCTGAAACATAACATAGCGACAGGTAAAACTAAAGAAAGACCGCATCCGCCTAGACAAGACCATAACCAGCATCAGTCTTCACAGAATATGCAGCCCATGCAGAATACACAGCCTACGCATGCTTCCTCACCTACAGCACAGACAGTAGCGATATCACAGCCGCAGCCCATTGCCGCGTCTCAGCAAGTTTCACAACAGATGTACCAGTATGCCCAGTCCGCTTACCCCGATTATCCACGATATACATGAAACAGCCTAGAGAGGGAGGGTGGCTTGCCTCTTATTGAAATTCCTGTAGATCAAGAAGGTCCTTATGTACACAGTCAAGTATTGGGAAAAGACAGAAAGTTTTTAATTGATACAGGGGCAAGTCGTACCACAATCAGTCATGAGGAAGTTCCAGGGGCACCCCTCTCAGGCTCACAGAATGTTTCCCTTGGTTTTTCAGGAAAGCCCATTGTAAATGAGGTATCAGAACCAGTCCCCCTGGCTGTGGGTCCATTATCACGTGTTACAGACTTGTTACTTACGAAATCATGTCCAGAAAATCTGTTAGGAATTAAAACATTGAAGGCTCTAGGAGCCATAATTTGCTGTTCTCCGGAGGGAGTTAGACTCTTTCTGCGGGATTTCAAGGGTCATTATATGTTGCGTGAGTTTGATGTCAGATTGAAAAACGTACCAGACCACCTGTGGGCAAAAGGCCCAACTGATGTAGGTTGTATGCACATTACCCCATACCGTGTTACACTCAGACAAGGTGTAGTTCTACCTCGAATCAGACAATACAAATTACCGCCCGATGCTGTAGTGGCTTTACTGGAAATCATTGAAGAGCTCATTACCCAGGGAGTGGTCGTAGAGACCGACTCCAATATCTGTAATTCACCCATCATTCCGATTCTTAAACGTACTGATCCCAATGCACCGCCAGTATATCGGCTGGTGATTGATCTTAGAGAACTGAACAAATGCATTATTCCACAGTACCCTGTGGTTCCCGACATCTCATCCTTATTGACTGCTATTGATTCAGAAGCAACGTTCTTTACTGTAATTGACCTCAAGAACGCCTTCTTCAGCGTGCCTATTGATCCAGAGAGCCAATATCTCTTCGGATTCAGTTTAAATGGACGCAGTTTCAAATTTTCACGCGCACCTCAAGGATTCACAGAAAGCCCCAGCATCTATAGCCAAGCACTGAAAAGACAACTTGATTGTATCACAATGCCAGTTAACACCGCTTTACTGCAATACATCGATGATCTGCTGATCACCGCACGAAGTGAGCCCGAATGTGAACAAGCATCACTGACAGTTTTACATTTTCTGGCAGACAAGGGACACAAGGTGTCTCCTTCGAAGCTACAATTCTGTGTTCAGCAAGTTGTGTACTTGGGTCACTTGCTGTCCAAAGTGGGGAGACAGCTCACTCCCGATCGCATTCAGTTAATTGCAAATATGCCACAACCCCAGACACAAAAGGAAGTGCGGGCCTTCATAGGCCTCACCTCGTACTGCAGACAATGGATTCCTCAGTATGCATTTCTAGCTAAACCACTCATTCAGTTAACAACGCAGGAGGCAGCGACTTCGACTGTCCTTCCCTGGACTCAGGAACATACACAAGCCTTTGAGGAATTAAAGAAAGCATTATGTCAAGCACCAGTTTTAGCGACACCATGTTACAGCAAACCGTTTACACTTTTTGTTACAGAACGTGATGGTACAGCATTGTCTGTCCTCACTCAAGACCAAGCAGGTTCACATAAGCCTTGTGCTTATTTTTCAAGTACGTTGGATTCAGTAGCCCAGGCACTCCCTGCGTGCTTAAAATCAGTAGCAGCAACAGCATTAGCAATCAGACAGAGCGATTCAATTGTATTAGGACATCCATTAACAGTTCAAGTTCCACATTCTGTAGAGGTTCTTTTAAACAGAACCCAGACTCAACACCTGACTATAGCACGACTGACAGGTTATGAATTAACGCTATTCCAGCCACACATAGAAATCAGACGCTGCAGCATTCTGAACCCCGCAACACTGTTACCTACAATTATGACAGATCCAGCCCCGCATGATTGTATAGAAATCATTAATGCAGTAACAAAGCCACGACGAGACTTAACAGATGTCCCACTGACAAATCCAGACCTGACACTTTATGTGGATGGTTCATGTATGCGAACAAGTACAGGAGAGTTAGTGGCCGCATATGCAGTGACCACTGAAACCGAAGTTAAAGAAACACATCGTATTGACACACTGTCTGCTCAAGCGGCGGAGCTCATTGCTCTGACCCGAGCCTGTATACTAGCCAAGAACAGAAATGTTAACATATACACTGATTCCCGTTATGCGTTCGGAGTCGTACACGACTTCGGAATGTTATGGCAAGAACGAGGTTTCTTGACCTCTCATGGTGTCAAGATACAACACGGTCCCCTCATTCAAGCACTGTTAGAAGCAATACATCTGCCCTCAGGCATATCAGTCATGAAGTGTAAAGCACATACTAAAGTTACAGATTCTGTTTCCCAGGGTAACGACCTGGCAGACCAGACAGCAAAACATACAGCATTGACTCACACTCAGACAACTGACATGACAAAGACAAAAGGACCGACAAATTGTATGACAGTCAGGGATCCCACACTAGATGTTATCGATATTCAGACACATGCTACCCCAGATGAAATAAAGAAATGGATTGAACTAGGAGGGATCCAGACAGATCAAGGTTGGATGACGAAGGGAAAATGTACATGGTTTCTCCCTGACTCTATGGTTCAAGTCATAATTATTACAGCACATAGTCCAGCACATCTAGGAGAAAAAGCGATGTTAGACAGTTTACAGAATCTCTGGAGCAATAAACACTTACGAGCAGCAGCAAAACAGAAAGTGCGTACTTGCATGATCTGTTGTCAGTTCAATCCAGGTAAAAGCGTCCCTGTAGAGCAAGGTGGATTTCATCCTCCCGATCATCCTTTTGAAGTCCTCCAGATGGATTATATCCAGATGGACCGTTGTCGAGGATTTAAATATGTCCTCGTAGTTGTTTGTGCACTCTCTCGTTGGACCGAAGCATACCCAGTCCCAGACTACACTGCTCCGACCACTGCCAAGCAGCTGGTTCGTGAATTCTTCCCACGGTACGGCATGCCTCGTGTCGTGTACTCAGACAACGGTCAGCCATTCTCATCTGAATTAATGAAGCAGGTTTCCTTGCTGCTAGGATATCAATGGAAATTCCATTGTGTCCGACATCCCGAAGCCGCAGGCCTTGTAGAAAGACATAATCAGACACTAAAGACACGCCTTGCTAAAATATGTCAAGAGAAAGGGGTCGACTGGATAGTCGCCCTGCCAGTGGCACTGTTCTATATGAGAATGGTCGCCCATTCGAGATCAGGACTATCCCCGTACGAGGTGGTCTTTGGTAGACCACCGAATATGTGGGGGACGCCCATTCCTAAGAAAATTACTGATGTTGATTGCAATATGTTGACAGATTACCTTGCCTCCTTGATGTCTGCACTCCAATCATGTCGTTCACAGGTTGCCGCAGCCTTCCCTGACAACACTGATGTAAAGCCGCATGATGTCAGTCCAGGCGACCTGATTCTCATAAGGAACTTTGACAGGAAAAGTCCGCTGGAGCCCCGCTGGAAATCGCCGAAGACCGTTCTACTTACTACAAGGACAGCGGTGAAAGTTGAGGGCCGAAAGGGGTGGATTCACATGAGCCATGTTAAATTATGCAATGAACTGAAATCCGACCCAGGCTCGTCCACCCCTTCCAAAGACTGTATCGAGCCCAGTGACTTTAAAGTTTCCAAACGAGAGAAAACTCCCCAAGAGGAGTATAAACTCAAGCTTCGATCTAGCAAGTCAGACAGTTTAATTGTTTAAGTCCTCCCCTAGGTGAATCGGTTAAATAGTTTCTGACATGTATCCCCTAGATCGAGATAGAGAGAGAGAGAGAGAATTCAAGAAACATACATACTGCAAATCACTGCGTAGTCACTGTATAGTGACATTATTAATCATGTTTTTTCTAAGTATTCTGATAATTGTTGCAAGTGTACTTCTCCCAATCTATTGCCCTATTTTCAAGCGTGAACAATCTGCTTACAACGTTTCTGCTGAACATTCTTTTAGCGAGTTACCTCCACATGAACTTTCTTACAGACTTGCGCTGCGCAACAACACATTCATTAGTATGTTACACCACTCCCATCAGACTAATAACGCTACAAACTGCTGGATATGTGGCCGACTCCCTCCCTACCAGAATTACAAGGGAGCCCTGCCCCTCTTTCCGTACCCGTTCACTCACAACGGCTCCTGTGGTGCATGGTTCAAAATAATTAATTCCTTAGATCCTGATATTGCTGTCCTCGACGGGAGCTGGGTTTGGGGAAACCTGAACTTAGTCCTGCTCAACGTCTGTTACCCTGATAAGGAGGGACTCCCCATTAGAATAGGAACTGACCTAGAAAATGAAGTATATGGACTAAGTAATTACACAATTAGCCTTATGATTCTCACTGTTGAATCCGAAGCTGCACCAGTCCTGCCCGCTATACCAGTATTACCAGTCACTGGTGAATTATGTGTCAAAAAGAAAGGTTCAGTACACTTAGGTCATAGTAAATGTACTACTGTGGTCGAATTCAGTGATCATGGTAAATCATCCTTTAAAGTTACCCGTCATTCTTATTTTGTTTGTGGTCATACCGCATACATACGTCTGCCTCCAGATTGGGATGGTACCTGTTATATTGCATTCCTTCTGCCACCTGTTTTTCTAGCCCCTCCTGATTACCACAGAAACACAAATCTAGTAAAGAATAGAATCCGAAGAGATCTCCCGCTTGTCGACTATACAGAAACGGCATGGGAACAATACACTGATTTTAATAAAGGATTCTTTTTCTTTTTAGGCCCCGTCCAAAACAGTAAATTAATACGTAGATTAACTAGAACCCTTGAAGCTGTAGTACATGAAACTGCCTCCGCCTTAGGTAACCTAACAGAGGAGCAATCTGCCATGCGGGTTGTTGTCCTTCAGAATCGTCTTGTTATTGACGTCATCTTGGCAGATGGAGGTGGAGCCTGTAAGGTCATCGGGTCAAGTTGCTGTGTTTTCATTCCACAAAACGCGCCATCCGTATATCAAGCTATTACACGTCTGCATAAAATTGCAAATCAGATACATCAGAATCCAGGCACCTGGACTTGGTCCGGTTGGTTCTGGACAACGTTAACTGCTTGGGGATGGAAGATCCTATCCTTCCTAGGCTTTGGCCTTGTCATAGTATTCAGCTGCTGCCTGTGCCTACAGTGTGGGCCGGCGATATGTGGACTATGTGCCACATCGTGCATTGAACATTCCAGTTTTCTCTCAAACAGACAACGGAAGAGAGACGAACAAATTATGTTACAAGAACAAACTGATCAATTTATGATGATCGATATATCATGAAGGGTCCGTAGGGAACAAGGAGGGAATGAGGAAATATACATTTTGGTCGAATTGTGTTCCCTAGCGCGTACCCCACCGTCTCCATGTACGAGTTAAAGTGCATGTAACTTCCCTCCTGTGCCAGCTATGAAGACGCAAATACATTTGCGTCCAACGTTAACATGTCCTCTTTCAGACCCACCCTGAATGGGTTGGATAGTCCGTTCCTAAGTATGTTATGCCAACGTCTTTTTGTAGTGTACTCTACATGTTTTTCAGCTCTGGCAAAGTAGGCCCAGAATTTCTGCCATCGAGCCTTTTTCTTCCTCCTGACTCTGAAAGCCTCAGCCCAGGCTGCCTCTGTACCCGTGAACTCTGACTTACTTCCAGCGCGGCCCACCGCGCTTAGCTCAGCCTGCTGCCTGCCAAGACTGACTTCAACCTTCGAGTTATCTGTTCCGCTCCTCGAAAATACATTCCTGCCTACTAGCTTCAGTAAACATCCCCCTCAGCTGCAGAGCCAAACGACCTGCCTGTCTCCGTGCAAGTAATTCAAGTAATTCATAGCCTCTGTTACCATGCCCCCACGCTTCTCATGCAGACACTCAGGCGCTTATACACGCACTCACAGTCAGTATAGAATAGCTTCTGCCCCAGAGACCTTTCCGCCCAGATAGCTCAGTTCCTAAACACCAGATATCAGATATGATAGAAGCACAAGTTGATCTGACATGCTAGACTTCTGTCTCTTTCCGTCAGTGCAAATGTCAAGCCCCTGCACCCTCCAGTTTCACGTCAATCACACGTCATGCAGCTGCGCGCGCATCCAAGCCTCTGATTTCTGCTGACATTGCAACTTTCTGCTTAGTGCCGCCCCTTTGTGACACCTATCTGTGACGTTTCTAGCACACACCTCCAGTTACGCCTAGTCCACGCCTTCTGATTACGCACTAGTAACACGTGGATGCTGTTATCTTGTCTACTCTCAGCTGTTACGCCTACTCTATTACTTCCTATGATGTAAATTAAGTATATAAGCTATGTATTGTCAATAAAACATTGCTCTATCCCTTCTTCCACCCCTGCGGTGGGAAGAACATGATATCCTGGTCTTGACCATTCCTTTTTAAGGAATAAAACCCCTAAGAACTCTAACACCACGGACTCTGGTTCTTTCTTTCCGATTTGAGTTATTATTGATTAAGTACTTACCTGCATAGAAATTACGACGGTAAATTATATATTTACATCACTCCTTCCAGAAGAAGTTCAAGGAGAAACCAGGAAAGGAGTGGAGGAGCAGAATACCTCAGATGGAATCAGGATGGGATGAAAACTGCAAATCCACTGGAGGGAACTGCAATTTAATCAGGAGCACTTGAACAAGACAACAGACCTCAATGAAGCATTGTGGAACAAGGTATGAATCAATTGCCTTCGTTTTATAGGCCAAAGGAATAGGAAAAACCTAAGAGTCCATATTGGATTGGGAAAAAAATGATTATGGACTTCAATAATGTAACAGCCGTCTTGAACTTGGTAAAACATTCCTCAGACAACCTCAAAATTGTTTCTGGGAGATACAAAGGACTGGAAGTATGGAGGTGCCATTGCAGATGGGGTCTCCTGAGGGAGACCCCTGAGGGAGAGGAAAAGTAGCATAGGGAAATAAATTTGCCGCTCCGACCACCTAAAGGAAATCTTAAATTGAAAGTGTGGCGGCATGCCGGCAGTCTCACACATTTTCCACCTCTACAAGAACTGTGTGTAACTCCCCCAAGATCGCCTTGGGTGTTCACATCAATTTGGGCACTGGCAGTTGTGCAACAGTGTCTACTATTTTAAAGTCAAGAAAATAACTCAACAAAATACCCAACCTCATTTAGGAAAATAGAGAAAACTCTAATGAGAAGACACCAAGATCATTAAAACAGATTAATTGGAATCAGAAGTATGAATTTTTGAAGTTGTAAGGCAAAAAGTGCCTAGAAAAAGTAAAGTGCCATTGAAAAACAACAGTCTTAAGTGCAAATTCAGGCTGACCATCGTTGAACGGAGGTCAAATACACCAAGCCGGTGTCCTTATTACAGACTGTACCTTCAGAATTAGGGCCTTTTTCAAGTATAGTGGCGGGGGTCACGTGGGGGGCATTAGGATGCCCCCGCCACAGTGGTGGGCGCATCCTGCATTCCTGTCATTGTGGCGGGCAGTGCACTCACCACAATGCCAGGAAGGCATGTTGTGCAGTTCCATGCACAGCATGGCAGGCACCACGTGGTGCCTCCCATGTTGTGCATGGAACTGCAGGGGGTACCATAGGTACCCCCCATGTACACCCCCACCCCCCTGGAGTCCCTGGGCCCATAACGGGCCCCGCGAGCATTTACTGCATGCCTTTATGGCTGGCGGTGTCTGACAGAAACCACCACCATATTAAACTCTTTTCCGCCCGGTAAACTTGTTGACCAGGCAGAAAAGCGGCGAACGGTCTTTCTGTCCGCCGTGGTCCCCCCCACCATAGTAATATGGGGGGGAAATGGGTGGCATGTGGGGATGGATCTCGGGCGGATCACCACTACCATGCGAGCGGTGGTGATCCGCCCGAGATCGTAATGTGTCCCTTAGTCTCCAATTGCTGGTAAAGTTCCTGCTCGCCAATCCTGTATACCTTTGCTTATCAGGGCAAGTTTTGGGCACCAAGTCTTTCTCCAGACAGGTCCCCTGTAGAGCCAATGCTCTGTGGTCAGCCTGGTCCATTTGGAATCAGATGTTTTTCTGCTTTTTGTGCCCCTGATTCTGTAAACAAGAGGACAATCAATTGACCCTTGTAGCCCAGTTCCAGTATGGGTGACTGCACGGTTTAGGAGTCCTTAGGTTCATGGTTCCGTGTGTGAGATTTCTTCTTCCATGAGGACTCAGGAGTCATCTTCCTGAAGGACCTTGTTCTTCAGGTGGAGCGTTTCTAGGTCCAGAAATGTTCTGAGAAAGTAGTGTTTGAAGCGGCAGTTGTGTCTTGTGCACTAGCCACTGACTGGAGAAATTCTACCACCGACTCCAAATTAATTATTTATAGACCTTCCAGTTCCATCTCCGTGTGCAAATCTTGCTCTTTGCCTTACCTTAAAATTATACAGGAGCCCTGTTTAAAGAATGCAGAACTGAAGCAAGATGCTTTCTCTTGCTTAGCCAACCCCCTTAATTAGATGGCCTCTACTCCCCTGGTTCTGTCCTCTAACACTAATGTTCTCTTCATGGGCTTAGAGGCATGCTAGTGTGCTTTGTTAATGCTCTTAGCAAAGGATGTGTATTCCAGCCCTCAATGTGTGGTGAGAGGCAGAACTGTCTTTCAGCCATTTCTGACTTAAGAAGTATACTGTTGCAAAGTTACTTTTTCACTGAAGAAAAATCTTATTTCAATATTAAACCAGATTTTGAAAATTACGTAGGAATTAACTTTGAAGCACTTGTCCAGCGTTTTTCCTAAATGGAGATAGGGACTACAGATTTTAATCCTATCCAGGCCTGGAAAGGGTAAGCAAGACCTACAAAGTGAAATTGCTCTTGAGTGTTATTTAACTGTAAGAGCACATTAACCCCAATATATAGTGAGACGTATATTTATGTATTAATACCCTACCCTGTAAGTTTACAATGCACTCTTTAGGGGTGATTTATGTCATAAATTGGTATTTCCTACAGCGCTAAGGCAATTTGCTTGCCATGTATATATATAGTGTATATTATACCACCCACATATATATATACATACATATATATATATATATATATATATATATATATATATATATATATATATATATATATATATATATATATATATATATATATATATATATATAATTATATTTGTATTTATACAAATATATATATTGTGTATATGTGGGTGGTATAAATACACACTGCAGGCCACATACGGCATTTATCTTCCACATCATTTGTGCATTTTTGCATCGTATACAATGATTTTACAAGCAAAAGAATAGACCAATGGCTGAACCAATTTTACCACTACCATTTTAGTGCACATATCATCAATAAGCAGTGTCATGTGGTGCAGAGTGATAATACCGGCAAACATAGGGCCAAGTGAAAAACCTGCATTGACCATGGTGAAAAGGCATATTTGCCACAGTATTTTTCAGATATGAGTACACTATGCGAACATGTAATTTACACTATGCGAACATGTAATTTATTTGCTCAACTGAAATTAAACGAATTGGTTTGCATTGCCATGTAAATGTGCTGGTCGGAGCAGCACTCAGGATTTTCATTTCAGTTGCGGCAGACTGTCTTCGCCACGATCAGCCATGACTGCAGTGTTTTATCAGCAATTTTCCAGACTTTGTTCAATCAGTCCCATGGAGTTGTCAGATTAACTATAATTCAGCGCTTGTCTTCTTAGTAGACCTATCACTTTTCAGAACAAAATTGTTTGAAAGTGTTATCACTTATTACCTCTAACACTCATTAGAGTAAACGTTTCAATGTATGCTGACATTTATCTCTAAACGTGCTCAGTCAGCCTAGCTTCCTATGGTCGCGGATGAAAGCGAATACAGTAAATTAGTTCAACCCAGACACAGAAACCGCAGCAGGGAGTTGAGGAATATTTTTAAGTTTATCGACCCCGCACTTTTTTCACTGTTTGGAAGCGTCCAAAATAATGAATACAGACGCCCAGGTATCGACCCCATTACATGAAAGCAAATCTACAAACACCTGGCTGGACAAGGAAATTGCCAGGCTGAAGACGTACAGTCAGGACATACTTAAATTATGTTAGAAGTAAACAAACATTCAACATGAAGGCCAGGAGCTACAAATGAAATATCAGACGACCTTCTTTCCCATTATTTGTACGTAAAAAAAGAAGAGCAGGTCCAGGTAAGGGCGCGCTTTGTAGATTGTTATCAGAAGCAGGCAGATAGTGGCCATTTTCACACATTCTATGCATATTCTTACAAAGCGACCAAAAAGACATACAGACAGACACACTTACGCACGCGCACACATACACTCTCTCTCTCTTGGGCGTGGTCCTATAAAAGAAGAAAATATATATTTACCTAAGGGGTATACCCAACTCACCTTCCTATATCAGGGTATAAAACAAAATCATGTATAGAAGAACAATGATACGGAGGAATTAATATATTGCTTTTATTTTAGTGTAGGGAACATTCAATGACCCCCCACTTTAGTCTTTGAATCATACAGAAAAATATTACCTAAATTAATGTAAGATACACCTACACAATGGGACCAATCCTCAAACAATAATAACAATCAATTGTACAAAGACATACAAATGTACATAAAGAAATATATATACAACACAAACAATAATACAAACAACTTTATGTTGCCAATACCCTGAAATATTTTTCTATAGTTAGTGTCTGCCCATTTATTTTGGGCGGTCCACTCAGAGGTAGTCAAATGTGTGCACAGAGGCAAAAAGTGCCCTTAATATAGCTCTCTTATGGCACAAAACGTTTTTTATATATCACTCGTTTTAAATTTAGTGAGGACTCCTCCAAAGTGAATGTCGTTGACGCGAGGCGTTTCAGCCTTCGTAATCTTTTCGGCCTCCTCACGACGAGGGCAAAGCGCATGGTGAGGTTTGGGAAGAGGACCGAGAGCACTTATCGGCTCGAGATTTTACAGCTGACCGGCAGGCAGTATTTACTTTTGAAACACCATATATTGCCCCTTTCCACACGTAGAACGGTAGTCCAGGCGTTGGTTGTTTCACGCCTGGACTATGGCAACGTCCTATATCTTGGATCCGACCAAACAACCTTAAAAAAACTTCAGGTTGTGCAAAACGCTGCTACCCATCTACTCTGCAACGTTCCCAGAAGATCATCTGCTATTACAGCACTTCGTGACCTACATTGGCTTAAAATCCCTAACAGAATCAAATTTAAAGCCCTGTGTCACGTTTTTAAAATCAAACACGGCTCTGCCCCAAGATACCTTCAGGACCTTATTCAGGCCTATAAACCCAGTCGAACTCTAAGATCATCACTTCACGGCGACTTTTCTGTCCCCAGATTTAGACTGGTAAAAATGGGAGGCCGTTATTTCTCCCACTTAGGCCCTAAATTTTGGAATACTCTCCCTGTGTCCCTAAAGACAGAAACCAATCTTTTTAGTTTCCGTAAGGGACTTAAAACTTGGCTCTTCCAACAGTAATATGTAGCTCTATAAAATCAGTAAAATCAGCTCGTCAGTCTTTCTTCTTCAGTCTGTTCCTGAGCGCCGGGAAACCCACTGCGGGTAGCTGTGCGTTTTAGAAGTTTAAATAAATAAATAAATATGAACTGGTTCACAACGATAGATTGACCCCTTCGAGTGAGAGAAGGGAAGTTATTTTGAATTCAGGCGCCATTCATGTGCCACCGAGGCACAGCTCAGGGTTAATATACACAAGACCTTTAGAGGATCTGATGATTATTGTTCCTTTGCGCTCATCCTGAGGAGGCCGAAAAGATTTCAAAGGCCGAAACGCGGCTGCGTCGACGACATTCACTTTGGTCCGAACTGTCTAATACCCTTAGTCTTGTGTGCATCAGCATTACTTTTATGTTTGAGGTGCATTTGAAAGCGACCTCAAGTTGTGGCATGGTTGAACTCCGAGACTGGACGATGTTCCAAAGCTTCTTATAATCTTGCGTATTCTGATTAAGTCAGCTGTGTATGTGATAACAGAAGTGAGCATGTCTTCTGGAGGTTTCGCATGTTCTTCCAATAATGCCTCTCTATTATTATTTCTTTTTTTGGCCATTCTCACACAGTATTGTGGGTAGTCTAGATTAACTAGATTTTCAGACAGTGTGAGGGCTTGTTTGCCATACTCAGAAACAGAGGTACAATTACGGTGCAACTGTAGAAATTGTCCATATGGGAGGTGGTCTCTTAGTGCCCTGGGATGGTGGCTACCGTATAATAAATTACAGGCTGTTGCTATCTATTTTTTTTAATGTAGTTGTGTTCAAGTTGCCATATTCCCCAAGGTGAATTAGTAGGACTAAGAATGAAATATGTTCCTCAGACATGTTACTAGTGAACCGAAGAAAAGGGTTAAGGCAATTAATCAAATCGCAAAAAGCTTTGCGTGTGGTTCAATCTCCTCTCCATAAAATGAGGATGTTGTCTATGTATCTTTGCCACAACAAAAAATGTGTGCTATATGGGTTAGTGACGTGATAGATGGTTTCCTCCTCAAAAGCTGCCATAAAAAGGCAGGCCAGACTAGAGGTGAATGTGCTTATCATTTGAGGTCCCCTGAGTCTGGTGGTATGGTTGTTCACCAAACTGAAAAAAGTTTTCTGTCAGGACAAGGTGTACTGTAGTTCCTATATTACCAATAGGCTCTGCGCATTGGAATAATATATCCTATAGGTTTGACGTAGGACTTAGGTTTATCAAATATATAAGACTTAATTGTGAGTGCCAGCTAGCATAGAGGTCACTAAAAACCTTCTCGAATACACAAGAAGGGATTCGATTCTGACAACCGCATAAACATGACAACTTTGTTTCCCCAAGATAATACGTATTTTCAGACTCGTGAAAACAATAGAGAGATATTTTATTCAGTCAATCGTGCATGCTTCGTGTCATCAGAGGTGCAGAGAAATAGAGAGACATGCGTTTTCAATAAAAGGGTTTATTGAACAGTCTTCTTTCTCATGATGAAGAAATGAACTGCTACAATTGTGATACTGGTTGCAAAGTATAATGAGTACAGTAAGAAGAGTATTATAAATAATACTGTAAAAGCATTGTATAGTTCCTAAGCCATAAAATACATACATAAAAAACAAAGACTATAAATACTCAACTGGTGCTTTTAAAATACGCCTACCCCAATGTACCTAACCATAGTCTTGTACGAGGGAAGAAGAAAGTGTGGTGTAGCATAGGTTTGATTTTTCTTTGCCAAGAATCTAACCAAGATTTCTCTTATGGTCTAATCAGCACTGTACCTCTGTGGAGGGTTGGCTTTCTTCGGTACTTGCTGTAGCGAGCTGCGTCGGGCAAGTAGATAGTCGAGCTGCTCCGAACCACTGTGTGTTTGCTAGGGCAAGTGTATATACCTTGAAGGTGCCTTGTTTGACTTAAGTCGGACATAATAAGGTCACTAAAGAACCCCAAGACAATGGTAGTTCTTTGAAAACACCATGATTTCTAGGACAAATCAATATTCAAGTAAGGGGATGTCCCTGACCGCTGAAACCGAGTTTTCCAAGAAATCGTTGTGACTTTTTGGAATTAGTGCAAGTAGCCATGCCTGTATTTGGACTGGATGGGTTATGTCTAAATATGGGTATGATTTCAATGCCTATATAAGGGCACTGTGAATTATAGCTATATAAGGGCATGAATCAGTAAATTACGCTTGATTTTAAATTGCTTCACAACACCCACTGCACCTTATTATGTTTGATATTACTAGATTCCAAGCATCTTTTCACATATCTAAAGCAAGATGTGTATAAAATCCCTCCCAAAATACATAGAATGCATTCGAAATGGCAGTACACATAAGATGAGCATTTGTGCTGTACGCATTTTAAAAAACAATATTTTCATTCAAAACATGTAGTGTGAAATTGAACAATGCTTATCAGAATGAGTCATGAAATAACATTTATGAAACGGCTCCTAAATACAGAGGAAAAGTCGAGACCATTCCATGACAGAACATATAAACTGTTTAGGCTGTGGACAAGGTCAGATATTGTCATTTGGAAGTGTTTCAAAGAATTATTGTTCTCTAAGAATAGTTCTACTTTAAGCAGATTACTTTGTGCTAAAATGTTCAATTTTGGAAAAGTCAAATCGTAGAAAAAATAGAGTTCTTAAAGTTGGAATGTTTGTTTGAAAAGTGAATGTCGAATACAGAGTCCCATAGAACGCTGTGTGCTAACTTCAAAAATCATTCTCGTTGTTAGGAGAAAACATCAAATCTTCTAAGCTGCCAAAGAAACAACTTTCACCTACCACAGTAGGTGAAAAATGGACCACTTCACTAAGTAAACCAATAGCACAAAAATGTGAAGCATCACCGTCAGCATTAGTCGCGTTAGCAATGTTTGTCGGAGATGGAGATGAAGGTGGTACCTGTGTAAATGTAAATGTAAATGTCAAGGTATTTGTAGAGCGCACTGCCACCAAGCGGTTTCCTGGCGCTATTACTCATACCGCTGTGGAACCTTTCCTGGCTTTCCCTGTGATGTGTCCACTCCTGGGCACCCCCAGGTTGAAGCCAGGCATCCTAGCGCCGTTGGGGCCGGTGTGGAGGTTAAGCAAGCTATTGCCCAGAGTTGCAGCGCGGGCCCATGATTAGAATAGGCACTGAGGCGAAAATTGTCAGGTCCGAGGAAATTGAGCACAAGACCCACCGAGGCGGGAATTGAACCCTGGTCCCGGGCCAGAACTCTGCATCATGGTCTGCCGCTCTAGCCATTGAGCCCCACTCCTCCACTGTGCCTATCGATCCACGTATCTCACTGTCAGCAGATTGCGTCTGTGAGATCTCAATGAACGCCGTCATCCGGATTGGTAGCTGCTGGGAACAACACGATGCATGGGCCGTTACTGAACCAAGCAGGGTATCAACATCCGTTGGTAGTGCTGATGGAAGTGTTAGACAGATATCCAACACGCATTCTTCTCCACATAGCAGGCATCATAGAACAGGTAAGATGCAATCTTGCGAGATTGGTCGGAATGATAGGAACCACATGGTATTCAGGTCTCTTAACCAAGCCAGGCCCAGGATCTGTATCATGCGCTCAAGACACTTCTTTGCCAGGAGAGTGTTCTCAATGGTAATCTGGGTGTCGTTGCTGACCGGACTTGCCAAATCGGAGCAGAAGGAACAAGAATAGTATTCTTGCTACGAGTCCCAAAATGAGAGGCAGGCCGCTGAACACAGAGTGCATGAAGTTTGGAAAAATGCAGAGGACTGCTTCAAAAGGTGCTAACAGTCCCGAAAAAACTATCTTAAATACATGTACAATACTACTGGTATCAGACATGTTTAAGATACAACCTAACATTTCTATGAAATGTATTAGACAGTTTGTGGGTAAAAGGGCATGCATCTCTGCAGAGGACCTTGCAACTTGTAGTTCATAGGTCTCTTTGGACAAGGTCAGTGGCACAGTTTTTTGTAAAAGAATGGCTTTCATTCTGCTTAAAGTATCAATTTGAATAGAAGAGATGTTCAGTGAAGGCCATAGCGGCGACCCACCGTCCGTCTTAGCTTTAGGAAACAATACTTGCATACAACAAGTGACCCTGGCTGACACTGTTACGAGATAGGCTATTCCTGACATCATTCCACAACAGCTGTGATCATTCAACATTGCATAGCTCCTGTTAGAAAGCTGCCTAAAAATTGGATCTATCACTGTTGCTGGAGAACCTTGCAGGTGGCAGGATAAATTGTTCGAAGAACCTTCACAGGCCCGTGTAAATGAATACCCTGGCATATGAGTGTACCACTTAGTGCTCTTTTGCATTGTGTACCACTAAGAAATACCTCTTTTCCCGTACTCCAACATCTGTGTGTGTATGGTAATTCTCAGGTTGACTTTATGTATTCCTTATACAACATTTATACACAGCAACTGGTATATGTTCCAAACTGTATTGAAAATTGAAAATTGTGACAGGCAGAGTAATTATCCCGTGTATTATCCATTCTGTTGCAGACTTTTCTGAAACAGTGAATGGTAATCTTTCTAGTTTTCAATGCTCAGCACCATATAGTCTGCTCTTTTCTGTGCCAAACTGATTTGTTTATATGTAAGGTTAAATACAGCAAACAATGACGTGGTGTTGATTAGATGCCATGGCACATATCCAGAACAAAGATTTTGTAACCTCCAGCCTAATAGCATTATAGAACTTAATTGTGACTGTCCATGCTGTAGCATGATCAAGTCCTGTTCCATTATGTTCATGGCAGAGGATACTATGCTTTCCAAAGAATAAATTCTGGATGACAGAGTCGTTGACCCATTGTCAACTACAGAGAGTGCTTTCTCTAAATTAATACGATCAATTTCTCATATTCTTTCTGCAGTCTCAGCCTGTGTCTCTTTCCAAACTTCATTATAAATAGCATATATACCTGCATATATGAAAAGTTTATGACGTCGTTTTGCCGGACTTTGTAAGAAGTCTCTTAAATCAACGCCATCTTTAAGTAAAGATTAGTGTTGTTTAACCTCTGTAAGTGTAGATTTTTGTAGCCACTCAAGGCACAGTTTTCCTACACTGTATGTTTTTTTTCTCTTTAAGTCCTTGTAGCCCGGAAAAACAGAGATAATCTGCCCCAGATCACTTTTCCCCTGGGAACCTCTAGTGATCTTACCGGGAGCCAGGAATGGTACACCCTATACCTTGCGTTCTTAGTCAACCATTGGTGCCAATTCCGCCCCGAGATCCGTCGGCTACCACCAGAGTATTTGCCAAACGATATAGAGGCCTAATCATTGGACTAATTTATCTATGACTGTATCCACGTCTCATAGGGGAGCCAAAAGGCATTTTGCCTGCATTTATGTGTTCTATCTAAGGTGTTTATATACTTTATCGAGGCCAACCATTCCAATTTGCTAGGGGGAGAAGCCTTAACCCAATTCTTACAAATTTCCCTGCGTGCAAGTAATATTAAATAGAAAATCAATTTTTTCACATTATTTGACATAAATTCATTAATATTTACCTAAACTGTATGTTGTTACTCTCCCTAGATGTTGTCTCTGGACATATCTTGGATCTGGCCTAGTTAAGGTAAACCCTTGCGCATTGTTCAGGAATCTATCTTGACAGTTATTCGTGTCTGTGGGCCAGATTAACCATTTCTTCCAATTAGGATCAGTTCTGTTTTTAAGTAAAATAGTTTTTACGTCGACCCCTCCCTCTGAAGTGTTTTTACTATCAGGTGTAGGTATAGATGGTTTGTTTAAGTCTTTTATCTTGGCTAGGCCAAGGCAGGATGTCTGATGAACAGTGTCATTAAAAAACATTATTTGCTCAGGAACAATGCAGGCTCGAAATAAAGCTTGTACTTCATGCACTTGCCCGTCTTTTGAGCCCCAGACAGTTTTTGTTTCTATGTTGTCACTCCAAAAGTCGAAAACTAACTAGGACAGCTGGGCATAAAAGGCTGCTGAATAAATTTGCTTTGTATTGGTCAACATACTTTTCATTCCTGTCTTATTAACATTTCTAAAGTAAAATGTTTCCGGATTTGTGGTATTAAAACCTGAGAAGTATGGACATTTCATAGAATGTTTTTGAGCTACCTTTTGGTGGCATTGGACAATATTCCCAATTATTGAAAGTATAAACATTTCTATGCTTTGCAGATTTGTGCAAGTAATGATGACCATAGTGATTATAACAATACATTTGTGCATAATCTGATGAACCTTCTAAGTATTCATGTTTTGGGAATTTAGCAGACATCTCTCAATTTGACATCATATTATTAACATGCTTAAAGTCCCAATCATCAGAAAACGTGCTTTGCGAAACAAAGTCACTCAAGGAAACCTTAAATTGATGTGGAATCTTCAGCAGCTCTGCCTGGTCCATATATATCATAATCAGTTCTATCCCATGCTATGCCACCAGGTATAGGAACGGCTGTGATGTTTAATAAATAATAATAATAGTTACATTTATAAAGCGCCTGGTTAAACTGAGGCCAGGGTGTCCCCGCGCTACGGTCACATAACAAAACAACAGCTCACTCTGCAAACAGTTTAAAAAGCTGGAAATAGATGCATCTTCAGACCTTTCCGGAAGACCGACTCAGAGCATTCCAGCCGGGGTGCCTGTGGGAGCATGTTCCATAACCGGGCAGCAAGATAGCAAAACGAGCGCCCCCACATCCTGGCTCTCTTGATTCTGGCAACAGACACCCTACCTATCCCACCAGACCTTAACAGTCTGGTTGGAACGTAAGGAGTTAGAAAATCATGCAGGGATTTGGGCTCCTTTCTTTGTAGAATCCGATGGCTCACACACAGTAGCCGAGGCCCACTTCGGAAGCATGAGAACTGCAAACGCCGCAAGCAACTAGCAGTTGCACCCAGATACAGAAGATTGCCATAATCAAGGCAAGAGGTTACCAGTGCATGAACAAGAGTTTTTCCAGAGGCAGTAGGGAGGGTATCAAGGGTTTTCCGAAGGTTCCTTAAAATACCAAAACAGGTGCCTGCCACTCACCTAGTATGGTAGTCAAAAGACAGCTTGTTGTCCACCCAAATCCCTAAGTTTTTTTAGCTTGTTCACAGGGTGTGGAAGTCAGGCCCAATGACTGGGGCCACCATGCTGAGGTCCATACTGATGGAGCCTTCCCTATCACCAAAACCTCGATCTTGTTGCCATTCAACCTAAGGCAATGATTTGCCATCAATTCAGCCAGTTCTTGAAGGCAGGATACAAAGTTGGAGGCAGCTCCGACCCGGGCTTGAGTCAGAGAGACCACCAGCTGAGTATCATCAGCATAGGACAGGGTGTTAATCCCAAATTTATCTGAGATTTTAGCCAGGGGGCGACATAAAGATTGAACAGTGTTGGGTTCAATATAGAGCCCTGAGTCACCCCCTGGGTCAGCTTGATGTTTCTAGAGTAATACCTGCCTTGTCTAACTGAGAAACTACATTCGGACAAAAAAGACTTTATCCACTTTAGTGCTCCGCCAGTTACACCCCCACTCTCTAAATCATAGAGCAAAGTATGATGGGCA
Organism: Lissotriton vulgaris; assembly: GCF_964263255.1. Taxonomy (NCBI): domain Eukaryota; kingdom Metazoa; phylum Chordata; class Amphibia; order Caudata; family Salamandridae; genus Lissotriton; species Lissotriton vulgaris. Next base: position 1,651,864,659 of record NC_141693.1, on the reverse strand, counting down.
ACAGTGTCAAACGCGGCACTTAAATCTAAAAGAATCAAGGCTGCTGTTTGTCCTTCGTCCACATACCTCCGGATGGTCTCGGTAGAATACAACAAGGCAGATTCCGTGAAGTGAAGGGCCCGAAAGCCAGCCTGGGAAGGATGAACTAAGTTGTTGAAACAAATATGTGCAGTGAGCTGGGTATTCACAATCTTTTCCGCAACCATTGCAAAAAACGGGAGCAGGGAGATAGGGCGCAAGTTGCCAAGTTGGTCAGCGCTGATATGGGGTTTCTTCTGTAGAGGAAGTACCACTGCCCCCTTCCACATTTCCGGAACCACCCCTGAAATAAAAGACAGTTTCAGAAGGTGTCTCATAAAAGGCTCAAGTGCGTCAATGCTCCCTCTGAGCACCCTGGGGGTGGCCGGGTCCCCTAATGTCGAGTCTCTTTGTTTACGATGAGATGATTTGTGTGGCTTCAGGAGCAAATTCATGTTTTTACCTGCTGTGTCCATTTTACTATATTATCCATTTATCAGCATCCCCAAAGTTAATACCATTATTAGCCAAAGTAGGAGAAAAAGTACGCCAAGCACAATCCAAAGTTCAACCCATGGTGAAACCAGATACGTTTTTTCAAGTTGTTGAAAGAGTTCTGTTACTTGATCTTTAAAAGTTAAAAGTTTTATTTGCTGTCGTCATTTCAGGCTAACTGGGATCCTCAGCAAACATATCAAAGTGGATGATGAAATAGCCAGAAGCAGTTCTGTCAATTGTAGGAATTGCATCAGGATTATTTGAAATCGCTGGGGCTACCGGATCCTTTGTCATAGTAGTGTAGTCTTATGCTACATCATTGTAGACAGGAGTGTCTTGACGAACTGTTATTTGGGTCTCAAGAGGCAGAAGTTCCATAGCTTTATTGCTTAGTCCTTTGTGCTGTGCTGCAGAGTCTTCAAATGTTATGAGTCTCTCAGTCTGAAACTCTTGGATAGTAGCAAGATTTGGTCTTCTGCTACATCTTTGTAGTCTGCTGGGCCTACTACTTATTATCGGTCACATGATGTGGTTTGACCAGGTCGATGGATACAAAACTGTTCTCTTTTCTTCCAGCAAGCGGCGGTAGTAACACTGTTCTTTATCCGTGGATTGCTAGTACAGGTACTGGTTTTCTGTAAGAAGGCCCAAATTCCTTCTTATCCACGATCTTTTCTCTGACTAGATCCCCAATCTTTGGAATCCAGATAGGCCTTGCTGGGACGGGTGGTTCTCCTTCAGTGGTCGTTGGCTTCTGTATTGTGTTGCATTGACTTCTTCTTTTCTCGTTTAAGTCCTGCAAAGCAGCCAAAGGTCTTTGATATAAAAGGGTTTGTGATCCACCACTGAAGTGTGACGATCATATGGAGTGATTCCACCCAGAGAATTTCTTGGCATATTGTTAAGACTACGTTGCACACTTATTAGATGTTTGACCCAACGGTCATTCTAGCTGTTATAGATTGCTTTATGTCATGGTTTTTTCTTTCCACAAATATTCAGAATAGAATGGACTTGAATACCGCAATGCAACGCCGAGATTGGCCATGGCCTCTTTGTAAGCTTTGGAGCTAAACGCAGGGCCCTGATCAGAATGTAGCGTGCCGATTGCGTACGTGCCGATAACGACTTGCAAATCTTTTATAACAGTTCGAGCATCAGCCGAGCACTGAGGCCACATCCAAATGAATCTTGAGCATGAATCCACTGCGACCATGCTATATTTATAGTTACTATTCCTCTGTAAGGGACCACAGTGGTCCAGGTAAACGCATGCTAATGGTTTATCTGAAATTAAAAGGGCTGTCTGCGCTGGGCGTTTCACCGTTGAAACCCTTCATTTTCTGGCAGATTTCACATTCCAAAACAAAGTTTCTGGTCTGTTTCCTCATGCGCGGCCACCAGTATCTTTGTTTTAACAACAACACTGTGGCGGAAACACCTGCATGTGCAGAGGTGAGCCCTTCATGTGCTGCTAAGATTAGTCCTAATCTATGTTCCATGTTTGGAATTACTCTATCCCCCACTACAGGGAATTGAGCAAAAGGAAAATTATTTACATCAGTTATATATGAGTACTTGAGTAGCAAGCCTTTTGGTAATGTTTTGACGCTGTCTTTATTGGAAGCGACGACAGCCTGCAATATTTTGCTGTCTATTTTTCTTTTTGAACGAGTGATTGCAGCTACGGAAGCCATTTGCACAGCTGCCTTTGTGGCCTCATCAGCCAATTAATTCCCTGTAACGTGAACGCCATCACGCTGATGACTCAGTGTATGGATCACGTGAGTCTTTTTTTGTAGTTCTTTCTGTAATTGAACTACTTGTTCCCAAAGCAACTTATGCTTGATTGTGCCACCTTATTATACATTCGTACTGTTCTAGAGGCAGAATTTCAGTCGGCAGAGGACATTCTTGTTCATATTGTAAAAAATTCTTGAGTTTTCAAGTAGGGGTCAAAAACGTATTCAACGTCTGTTGCAGCAAGAGAGTTAACCCATTGTATCCATCTCGGATGTAAAGCCTCTGCATTAGGAATGCTAGCTTTTGTCACTGCTTCTAAGATAGGTACAGGAGTAAGGACCATTATGTGTTTACCCTGAGCAAGAGCGGTGATTGTGCCACCTTATTATACATTCGTACTGTTCTAGAGGCAGAATTTCAGTCGGCAGAGGACATTCTTGTTCATATTGTAAAAAATTCTTGAGTTTTCAAGTAGGGGTCAAAAACGTATTCAACGCCTGTTGCAGCAAGAGAGTTAACCCATTGTATCCATCTCGGATGTAAAGCCTCTGCATTAGGAATGCTAGCTTTTGTCACTGCTTCTAAGATAGGTACAGGAGTAAGGACCATTATGTGTTTACCCTGAGCAAGAGCTCTCTCTTTTGCTTCTGCAGTTTGAACCGCTGTCATAATTTTTTCTTTTGAAGTGAATTTCATTTCAGCTTGTGTGTACAAGTGTGATTTGTAAGCAATTGGTACTTTTTCACCTTCATTAAAGGTTAGGTGCGTAAATCTGCATCTTCCTGGAATTATTCTGATTACAAGGTTGCGTACGTTCACGCGTGTCTGTAAATGTGATGTTGCTAACATGTCTGTTTGCACTGAACGCAAAATTTCTCTGTGTTTTTGAGTCCAATTAGTTGTTCTGAAAACAGGTTTGATTCATTCATAGAGAGGTTTAACCCTTTTTGCATAATTTAGTATGTAAGTTCTTCCGAAATTCAGGAAACCTAGAATTGACTGTGAGTTTTTCTGCGTTTCTGGAGGTTGGAGCAGCTCACAATTATCTAAAAAGTTGGCTGCCAGACTTTTGCCTTCACTTGATTACCCTTATCCCAAGAATAGGACGTTGAGGTTGTCAATTCTTGATTTTTTAAAGTTGATTTTGTACCCTTCAGAGGCGAAGCCAAGTATTATGGTGTTCACCCTGTTCAAGTGCCTGTCCAAATCATCGTCTGTAAGATAGATGTCATCGACATAAGATAATGCCTCATCATAGTAGGTTGGTCGTAACTCTGTTACTCTGGCTGAAAATAAACCCAGACTATTCTTGAATCCCTCGAGGAGATGACAGAAGTGACGTTGTGTCCTATAATTGAGAAAGCGGTCAAGTTCCTGCTTTCAGGTGCAATGTTTTGACAGAAAAAACCGTTAGAAATGTCTAAAGTAGTTTTATACTTTTTGCGCACAATGTTATTCACCAGTGCTGCACTGTGTGCATTTTGTACTGCAAAGGTTTTGCAACAAGAGTGTAAATGTCTGTAGTTCAAAACTAGAGGAAATGTATTGTCTGGTTTGGAGACAGGAAACAAAGGATTGTTCATTGACAAGGTGCATATTTCAATCACCCCTTGGTCTTCAAGTTGATATAATATCCCCCTGCCCTGTTTTTTAGCTTCTTGCTTAACTGGATACTGCCTCTGAGCAGTTGGTTGATTTTTTAACTGGATTTCGAGGTGAGGTGAATCCTCATTCCATCCTACATGATTTTTATACAATGCTGGAGCCTGGGCTACTGCCCATTTTCTAGCATAGGTGTATTTTAACCACATGACTGCTTAGACGTTTCCCCTCCTGTGCTGAAAAGTGATTTTCCCCATTATTCATGACGAGCTCAGCTCGTCATGAGCACACGACCAGTGTACTGCATGACAAGCTGAGCTCGTCATGAGCAGCGAAGGGGTTTAATGAATTGGAATATGATTCGAGAAGGCTGGCAAAATGATGTCTTTGCCGTGTGGGCACTTCCTGACAAATTTTGGTAGCCAGTCTTTTTCAGCTAGAAGAATGTCATAACCCTTAGAGACTTTCTCCTAAAATAGTGTTCTTATTTTCCTAGGTATGTCCCCCTCCATCCGGAGCGTTACTTCATATAACTTATGGGGTACACTAACCCTGGTATCAGCTGTTTCAACTTGAATGTACTCATTCAAGTTCACTGTCTCCAGATGATTCTTCAAGGTCTTGCGAGCTATGGTGACCTCTGCTGCGCTGTCCAGCATTGTCTGGACCCACTCCCCGTTCTTGAGTTGTGTCCTCAAGATCATCGGCATGTATGATTTTTTGACCTGCTACCCTCTTTTTGGTGAATTGGGTTTTCCTATTTTTTGGAACGTGTAGATCGTCTTTGGTCTTCACCCGTTCTTCCTTGTGTTCTGGCCATCCTCTTCTTTCCGATTTCTGTGAGGAAGTCTGAAAGGTACGAGAGGAACATTTATCAGTATCTTGATATCTATTAGGTTTTCTAAAATTATACCTATTCCTGAGGTTATACCTCTTTTCAGAGGACTCCTTTTGAGGAGAACTTCCTCCGGACTGAGAACGCTTCTCATTAGAAGTTTGTTTAGTGTTTTCCCACTTCTTTTTAGGAGTAGTGAGAGTGTTTTAATGAAGACCTTTTTCAGGATTTTCTGTTAGTTGGGGTTTAACTGGTTTCTCACCCAAACTATCTCTTCCTAGTTATTCATAGGATTTTTCAATTATTCTGGCCAGTTCATATGATTGCTCAGTTATATCAATTCCTCTTATTTTTGGGCGGATTGTCACGGATGCTGCTTCACCTTTAATATTAGCTAATATTATAGCTGAGGCCTGTTTGAAATCTTTCAGTAATTTCATACCCAGATTTAAAGCAGGCTCTGCCCCGTATTCATTTTGAATCTGTTTCAGGACGTCAGGTATCACTGCCATAGACGGAACACCATGTGTTTTTGTGTAAATTGCAGCAAAGACTGTACCCCAAGTGTCACAGTCCATAGTGCTAAAACAATGTATATATGCAAGCATATAAGCACATGACAGTAATAATGCATACTCTAATGATGCAACCCTAACTAGATGAGGCTAAATGTGCCTATGTAGAGCCAAGAAGCCCCCTAGGCTGAAGCCAACCCCATTACCTGAAGTGAGAGACTGTGGGACCCCGTCTTGGCCTCGAGATAGACAGCCCGTGAGGGATGTCAGACCACTGCAAGCAGGAGTGTCTGCGTGCAGGAACCTCAGCGTCTCATGTCAGTGTGTCAGCATGGAAGTCTTTCTCCTCTGCTCGCTCCAGCAAAGATATAGTATATATATATACCCCAAAGGTACCCTCAGGGGTTCTACCTTGCTGTAGCATGTTGGACGAGGATGACAGAAGGGATGACTCCTATACATAGTTATTATGCAAAAGAGGGTAATCCTTCTGTGATTCTGAGAATCCTCATGCATAATTAATGAGGCTAGCTTTTGGGGAAAACCACCCATTTATGCAGCACTTAACTAGGTAAAATGTAAATACCAAAACCTGTTATGCAGTAGAATTTAACGGTAAGTATAGGAGAAGGGTCTGGCGACTACTCAGGCCTATATTGAGTACCCTACTAAACATAACACTTTGATCAGAATGGGCAATACGCAATGGTGGAAGGTATACTTGATGGCCATAGTATATGTCTACTAAATATATACGCCACAAACAATGATGACGGGGACTTCCTGGGGACAGTTCTTAGGTGTGCCCACCCTGCACCGGGAATGGAATTTATAATGGCTGGGAATTATAATTGTGCATTGAACAGAGCTATGAATAGACACCCCCCCCCTGGAACAGAAACTAAACCTAAAGCATGGAAGGCCCTGCATCAGATACAGACCAGTCTAGACTAGATGGATATCTGGTGACACCACAACCTGAAAAGCCTACCTACTTGTGTCACACCCTGACAACAGACACATACAGCCGCTTCAACTATATTTTTATACAGGCGGCTGGTGTTCCACTTAAGACAAATGCTGAATGGGTGGGGGATAACAATAGGGGAGATGGAACATGTGATCTCCTAATAGGCAGTTGATGCCCTAGTATACCAAAGTCAGCCGATGACCTCTACTCCGATGCTGATGAGGGCGCCAGAAAAGTTTGGGGTGGTGTCAGGACTCCAAATAAATTAATCTAAATCCAACTATTCCCATTGGGTGGGCTAGGCAGAGTACACTACCCCAGCTCCATCATGTAGCGCTCCCATGGATAATGGACAGTATCCGATACCTGGGTATATATAAAAGGTGATTCAGAAAAGGGGGTGGTGATGAACAGAGTGTCTGAATTAAGCAGACCACTCTTACCCAGTCCAAAGATCAGGGCTTGATCCATCACCGTTATTTATCTCACTGCACCATCCCAGCTCAGAACCTGGCTATATGCAAATTAGTCTGTCCCTGGCCCAGTGCATCATGGGAACAGGGCAGACTAAACTACCAAGCCAATTCTTCACCAGAAAGGAGACAAGCTACCGGGGACCGGTTTCTGGCATCTCAGCCGTCTTCGGCCCGGCTTGCTTGAATCCTGATGGTGCAGTGAGAAAGGGACTCATGTCTGAGTACACCCTGCCACACCTATAGTGGCCAAAAACGATTCAGAAAAGGGGGTGGTGATGAACAGAGTGTCTGAATTAAGCAGACCACTCTTACCAAGTCCAAAGATCAGGGCTTGATCCATCACCGTTATTTATCTCACTGCACCATCCCAGCTGAGAACCTGGCTATATGCAAATCAGTCTGTCCCTGGCCCAGTGCATCATGGGAACAGGGCAGACTAAACTACCAAGCCAATTCTTCACCAGAAAGGAGACAAGCTACAGGGGACCGGTTTCTGGCATCTCAGCAGTCTTCGGCCCGGCTTGCTTGAATCCTGATGGTGCAGTGAGAAAGGGACTCATGTCTGAGTATACCCTGCCACACCTATAGTGGCCAAACACGATTCAGAAAAGGGGGTGGTGATGAACAGAGTGTCTGAATTAAGCAGACCACTCTTACCCAGTCCAAAGATCAGGGCTTGATCCATCACCGTTATTTATCTCACTGCACCATCCCAGCTCAGAACCTGACTATATGCAAATCAATCTGTCCCTGGCCCAGTGCATCATGGGAACAGGGCAGACTAAACTACCAAGCCAATTCTTCACCAGAAAGGAGACAAGCTACCGGGGACCGGTTTCTGGCATCTCAGCCGTCTTCGGCCCAGCTTGCTTGAATCCTGATGGTGCAGTGAGAAAGGGACTCATGTTTGAGTATACCCTGCCACACCTATAGTGGCCAAAAACGATTCAGAAAAGGGGGTGGCGATGAACAGAGTGTCTGAATTAAGCAGACCACTCATTCCCAGTCCAAAGATCAGGGCTTGATCCATCACCGTTATTTATCTCACTGCACCATCCCAGCTCAGAACCTGGGTATATGCAAATCAGTCTGTCCCTGGCCCAGTGCATCATGGGAACAGGGCAGACTAAACTACCAATCCAATTCTTCACCAGAAAGCAGACAAGCTACCGGGGACCGGTTTCTGGCATCATAGCCGTCTTCGGCCCGGCTTGCTTGAATCCTGATGGTGCAGTGAGAAAGGGACTCATGTCTGAGTATACCCTGCCACACCTATAGTGGCCAAAAACGATTCAGAAAAGGGGGTGGTGATGAACAGAGTGTCTGAATTAAGCAGACCACTCTTACCCAGTCCAAAGATCAGGGCTTGATCCATCACCGTTATTTATCTCACTGCACCATCCCAGCTCAGAACCTGGCTATATGCAAATCAGTCTGTCCCTGGCCCAGTGCATCATGGGAACAGGGCAGACTAAACTACCAAGCCAATTCTTCACCAGAAAGGAGACAAGCTACCGGGGACCGGTTTCTGGCATCTCAGCCGTCTTCGGCCCGGCTTGCTTGAATCCTGATGGTGCAGTGAGAAAGGGACTCATGTCTGAGTATACCCTGCCACACCTATAGTGGCCAAACACGATTCAGAAAAGGGGGTGGTGATGAACAGAGTGTCTGAATTAAGCAGACCACTCTTACCCAGTCCAAAGATCAGGGCTTGATCCATCACCGTTATTTATCTCACTGCACCATCCCAGCTCAGAACCTGGCTTTATGCAAATCAGTCTGTCCCTGGCCCAGTGCATCATGGGAACAGGGCAGACTAAACTACCAAGCCGATTCTTCACCAGAAAGGAGACAAGCTACCGGGGACCGGTTTCTGGCATCTCAGCCGTCTTCAGCCCGGCTTGCTTGAATCCTGATGGTGCAGTGAGAAAGGAACTCATGTCTGAGTATACCCTGTCACACCTATAGTTGCCAAAAACGATTCAGAAAAGGGGGTGGTGATGAACAGAGTGTCTGAATTAAGCAGACCACTCTTACCCAGTCCAAAGATCAGGGCTTGATCCATCACCGTTATTTATCTCACTGCACCATCCCAGCTCAGAACCTGGCTATATGCAAATCAGTCTGTCCCTGGCCCAGTGCATCATGGGAACAGGGCAGACTAAACTACCAAGCCAATTCTTCACCAGAAAGGAGACAAGCTACCGGGGACCAGTTTCTGGCATCTCAGCCATCTTCGGCCCGGCTTGCTTGAATCCTGATGGTGCAGTGAGAAAGGGACTCATGTCTGAGTATACCCTGCCACACCTATAGTGGCCAAAAACGATTCAGGAAAGGGGGTGGTGATGAACAGAGTGTCTGAATTAAGCAGACCACTCTTACCCAGTCCAAAGATCAGGGCTTGACCCATCACCGTTATTTATCTCATTGCACCATCCCAGCTCAGAACCTGGGTATATGCAAATCAGTCTGTCCCTGGCCCAGTGCATCATGGGAACACGGCAGACTAAACTACCAAACCAATTCTTCACCAGAAAGGAGACAAGCTACCGGGGACCGGTTTCTGGCATCTCAGCCGTCTTCGGCCAGCTTGCTTGAATCCTGATGGTGCAGTGAGAAAGGGATTCATGTCTGAGTATACCCTGCCACACCTATAGTGGCCAAAAACGATTCAGAAAAGGGGGTGGTGATGAACAGAGTGTCTGAATTAAGCAGACCACTCTTACCCAGTCCAAAGATCAGGGCTTGATCCATCACCGTTATTTATCTCACTGCACCATCCCAGCTCAGAACCTGGCTATATGCAAACCAGTCTGTCCCTGGCCCAGTGCATCATGGGAACAGGGCAGACTAAACTACCAAGCCAATTCTTCACCAGAAAGGAGACAAGCTACCGGGGACCGGTTTCTGGCATCTCAGCCGTCTTTGGCCCGGCTCGCTTGAATCCTGATGGTGCAGTGAGAAAGGGACTCATGTCTGAGTACACCCTGCCACACCTATAGTGGCCAAAAACGATTCAGAAAAGGGGGTGGTGATGAACAGAGTGTCTGAATTAAGCAGACCACTCTTACCCAGTCCAAAGATCAGGGCTTGATCCATCACCGTTATTTATCTCACTGCACCATCCCAGCTCAGAACCTGGCTTTATGCAAATCAGTCTGTCCCTGGCCCAGTGCATCATGGGAACAGGGCAGACTAAACTACCAAGCCAATTCTTCACCAGAAAGGAGACAAGCTACCGGGGACCGGTTTCTGGCATCTCAGCCGTCTTCGGCCCGGCTTGCTTGAATCCTGATGGTGCAGTGAGAAAGGGACTCATGTCTGAGTATACCCTGCCACACCTATAGTGGCCAAAAACGATTCAGAAAAGGGGGTGGTGATGAACAGAGTGTCCGAATTAAGCAGACCACTCTTACCCAGTCCAAAGATCAGGGCTTGATCCATCACCGTTATTTATCTCACTGCACCATCCCAGCTCAGAACCTGGCTATATGCAAATCAGTCTGTCCCTGGCCCAGTGCATCATGGGAACAGGGCAGACTAAACTACCAAGCCAATTCTTCACCAGAAAGGAGACAAGCTACCGGGGACCGGTTTCTGGCATCTCAGCCGTCTTCGGCCCGGCTTGCTTGAATCCTAAAGCTAAAAAACGGTGATGGATCAAGCCCTGATCTGTTGACTGGGTATGAGTGTTCTGTTTAATTCAGATACTCTGTCCATCACCACCCCCTTTTCTGAATCGTTTTGTCCACCATAAGCGCGGAAGGGTATACTCAGATGTGAGTCCCTTGCTCATTGCACCATCAGGATTCAAGCAAGCCGGGCCAAAGACGGCTGTAATGCCAGAAACCGGTCCCCGGAAGCTTGTTTCCTTCCCAGTATAAGAATTGGCTTGGTAGTTTGGTCTGCCCTGTTCCCATGATGCACTGGGCCAGGGACAGACTAATTTGCATGTAGCCAGGTTCTGAGCTGGGATGGTGCAGTGAGCTAAAAAACGGTGATGGATCAAGCCCTGATCTGTTGACTGGGTATGAGTGTTCTGTTTAATTCAGATACTCTGTCCATCACCACCCCCTTTTCTGAATCGTTTTGTCCACCATAAGCGTGGAAGGGTATACTCAGATGTGAGTCCCTTGCTCATTGCACCATCAGGATTCAAGCAAGCCGGGCCAAAGACGGCTGTAAAGCCAGAAACCGGACCCCGGAAGCTTGTTTCCTTCCCAGTATAAGAATTGGCTTGGTAGTTTGGTCTGCCCTGTTCCCATGATGCACTGGACCAGGGACAGACTAATTTGCATGTAGCCAGGTTCTGAGCTGGGATGGTACAGTGAGCTAAAAAACGGTGATGGATCAAGCCCTGATCTGTTGACTGGGTATGAGTATTCTGTTTAATTCAGATACTCTGTCCATCACCACCCCCTTTTCTGAATCGTTTTGTCCACCATAAGCGTGGAAGGGTATACTCAGATGTGAGTCCCTTGCTCATTGCACCATCAGGATTCAAGCAAGCCGGGCCGAAGACGGCTGTAATGCCAGAAACCAGTCCCCGGAAGTTTGTTTCCTTCCCAGTATAAGAATTGGCTTGGTAGTTTGGTCTGCCCTGTTCCCATGATGCACTGGGCCAGGGACAGACTAATTTGCATGTAGCCAGGTTCTGAGCTGGGATGGTGCAGTGAGCTAAAAACAGTGATGGATCAAGCCCTGCTCTGTTGACTGGGTATGAGTGTTCTGTTTAATTCAGATACTCTGTCCATCACCACCCCCTTTTCTGAATCGTTTTGTCCACCATAAGCGTGGAAGGGTATACTCAGATGTGAGTCCCTTGCTCATTGCACCATCAGGATTCAAGCAAGCCGGGCCGAAGACGGCTGTAATGCCAGAAACCGGTCCCCGGAATCTTGTTTCCTTCCCAGTATAAGAATTGGCTTGGTAGTTTGGTCTGCCCTGTTCCCATGATGCACTGGGCCAGGAACAGACTAATTTGCATGTAGCCAGGTTCTGAGCTGGGATGGTGCAGTGAGCTGAAAAACGGTGATGGATCAAGCCCTGATCTGTTGACTGGGTATGAGTGTTCTGTTTAATTCAGATACTCTGTCCATCACCACCCCCTTTTCTGAATCGTTTTGTCCACCATAAGCGTGGAAGGGTACACTCAGATGTGAGTCCCTTGCTCATTGCACCATCAGGATTCAAGCAAGCCGGGCCGAAGACTGCTGTAATGCCAGAAACCGGTCCCCGGAAGCTTGTTTCCTTCCCAGTATAAGAATTGGCTTGGTAGTTTGGTCTGCCCTGTTCCCATGATGCGCTGGGCCAGGGACAGACTAATTTGCATGTAGCCAGGTTCTGAGCTGGGATGGTGCAGTGAGCTAAAAAACGGTGATGGATCAAGCCCTGATCTGTTGACTGGGTATGAGTGTTCTGTTTAATTCAGATACTCTGTCCATCACCACCCCCTTTTCTGAATTATATATAAAAGGCGGGAGGAAAACAGTTTTTATTAACTAAATATGGAAAGGATTGTAAAGGGGCAGCAAGGGTACATCCAGTTCTGGAACACATTGATACTGTCCATGATTGGTAATGTAGCCCTGACCAAGATGGTAGTATTGCCAAGATGTCTATAGGTTATGTAGGGGTCGATATAGGAACCACTGCGCTGGCTATTTAAAGAACTATAAGCCCTCCTGGTAAAGCTACTCTGGAATTGGAAACGCTGTAGGGTGGAACTGGATACAATGAAACAGATATGTGATAAGGGGGACTGGAGATACCAGATTTGGAGTTTTACTACCTGTCAATGAAGCTCCAACATGCAATACACTGGTTAGACGCGGACCCTAATATGGAGAGAACCTTGTTTGAAGGAACCTGCGGAGGGCAGCAATTGGGAACCCAGCTCATGAAAGGCAGGAGACTGCAAGCGTTACTCCTTCCTCCTTCCACTAATACGACTAATGGCCAGGTTCAGGGACCGCACGGTACTGACTATAATTAAAAAAGCACCCTATGCTCCAGAATTGGATATTTGGATTGTACCCCAGTTTTCCCAGATAGCACAATGTCAGTTGGGAAATGGAAAGAAGGGAGTTGTTTAATGATGTCCGACCTGTACCCTGAGGATAGTTTTATTATGCTCCAAGACGCAACAATTGTGCTGGGTGAAGAGCAATTCCTGCAGAATATGAAAATCTGCCTGCCACAGCGAGAAAACTATGGCCAACACTCCCGGAGGCCCAAGACCATACCAACACACTAGCCACAATGATTACGATGGCAAAAGGACGTAAGTTTGTAATTCATTTATACAGATCGCTACGGGTGGACAGACAGGGTAAATCACTTAGCATGGAGGAGAAATGGCAGATGGCAAGTGAGAAGCCTCTGACATCTGCAGACTGGTCCCGCATACATGGGGAAGTCCATAAAGTATCAGGATGTGCCCAGTTCAACCAGATACAATGCAATATCATACACACGACATAACTGTCCCCTAGATGGCTACATGCTACATGCCATAAATGCAGCACGTGAGCCGTGGTGCCCCAGATTTCAATATCTAGAGGCAGTCTTTTTGCATATCGTCTGGCATTGTCCCTTGAAAAAGAATTACTGGACGAATGTGATAGAGCACTTAATCGAATAATGGGATGGAAGGTACCACTAGTGATGAGGAGTTGTCTCCTGGGTCTGCTGCCCAGAGACCCAAAGCATAAAACCAGCAGGCATTTTCAAGTATTGACCCTAACAGTAGCAAAAAGATGGATAGCAATACACTGGTTAGCTATAAAAAACCCTACCAGAGACAAATGGGAGGTTGACCTTAAAGAATGGGCAACAGTAGAAGAGGAACATATGAGGAAAACAAGGAGAGATTAGAAATTGCCGAAGGTGCTTTTAGCTGGGGAATGATGATACTTATTAGGCTCCTGATAGGTGAGAGGGGTGGGAAATAGAGAACAATCAGAGGACGAATCAACATACTAGTAACACTCAGAACGACAATGGATGAGGAAAACGCAATTCTTATTGGAATAAATGACTACTACCAAGAAACAACCCAATTTAATACATGGAATAACTGCAAATCCGAAGCTAGTTAAGGAGGGGGGAGTTAAGAGTTTAGTTCACTTTATTTGGTGTACAAAAAGTAAAAAATAAATACTGCATGGAAATGATGAAGGAAATGTAACTTACGGGAGATGAGTAAGTAAAAACTGGTTGTAAAGTGAAATCCAATAAAGAAATGTTAAAAAAACTGTGTGCTGAGACTGAGGTGGTTTTTCCATTGTCAACAAAATGTACTCTGTATGACGTTTGGGAGGCCATCATCAAGCTCCTATCTAATAAGACTCCTGGGCCAGACGGTGTCGCTATGGCTTTGTATAAATCCCTTCCAGAACTCTGGGCACCAGACGTTGGTTTACTGCCACTATCTTTCCCATCTTATAAAAAGGTGATTCCCAATCTCCAAGCTGTTATCCGCCGATCTTTGTGCTGGACTATGATTTGAAGTTCGCTGGGAGGGTTGTGCTGGATGTATACTTGGGTCATGATCAGGATATATACCAATATCTGGCAGGGCTATATCTACCTGGCCTTGATAGACCATCCTGTGCCTTCGTGGGTCCCTTGCTCACTTTGCCACTGGATTCAAGCTAGCCTGGCTGATGAAGGGTGTTACCCAGAAACGGGTCCCTGGATGCTTGTTTCCGGTTCAGGGAAGACCTGGCTTGGCAGTTCGGGCTGGACTGTTCCCATGAGGCACAGGGTCAAGACTGATTTGCATATAGCTAGGTCTGAACTGAGGTGGCGAAGTGAGCTAAAGAATGATGATGGATTCAACCCAGATCTGTGATTGGGGGTGAGTATCTGAAAAGTTTCAGCGCACCGTCCATCATCACCTTGTATTTCCTGTGCCTTCGACGGTGTAGTAAGACTCAAGTTATGGTAAATCTTGACCAACCTGAGGGTGTATAGTGGCTTAGTCAAGTTTTTTATGAGCCCTGCATTATTCTCTCAGTGTCTGCTAAGTTGGGGCTTGGGGAGCCAGGGTTGCATCCTGGTCCCAACTGTATTTCTTTTTTATATAAATGGCCTATGAGCAGCTCTTACCAAGAACACCTTGGATGCCCCATTTATTGGCAAGAAAATTGGTCCGGTATTACTCTATGCAGATAACGCCACCTTACATGCACGAATCCTAAATATCTTTGACATTTTGTTCAGAGAATTTTTCCAGTTTTGTGGAGTCACGACCTCACCATCAATTGGTCTAAAACATTTTTTATGGCCTGTGGTCCCAAACTTCTCAAGATACAAATTGTCTATTTACAATGACATCTTGTTGCCTCTACCCAGGACTTTTCTTATCTGGTTGTTCTTTTTCAATCTATAGGGAATTGGGGACCATACAAAATGTAAGCTTCCCACAGATTTACGAGTGTGTTTGACTGCATCAACAATCCAGCCTCTCGAATTGGAAGTAAATGCGCTCCCCTATAGGAGGGGTGTAGATGCCCCTCGGCTTTCCACTTAGTCTGTTTGGTTCCACAAAAGTTTTAATTATCACATGTGATGAGTCATACTCCCAGAGTTTGCTTATCTTTCTTTTTCATTTTTATAAAGCTTTTACTAAAAAGTTTTAAAGCCCAATACTAAGTATGCAAGCGAGTGGAATTATAACAAGTGGTGATGCCCTAGATTATCTACAAACGTTTCATTCTTCTACTCTCTGTGTCAGCATCTGTTCCTTCCTGAAAGGTACTATAGCAAAAATAAAGTGGATGTTATTCTAGTCAGGGGTATTTTAGTGGTGCGTGGCCATTTCTCATAGATGTTTACTTTGGGTCTGGTCTATTTTAAAGAATCTGTTATTTTTACCTGTCTTAGCCCTTGTCTGTCTTGCAATGTATATCCTAATTATTGATTGGGACTTATTGCATTCTTTCTGTTGAGGGCTGTGCTTGTGGAGCGCTCTGAATTATGCGGAATGAGATGCTTGGTGCATTATTTTTTACCTGAATTCACTATTCAAAGAGAACATTTTATTTTAATTACTTGATGTCTTTTTAATTCATGTTTTGTTTTTGCAACCTAGAAAATGGAATGCTAAGTAAGTTATTTTATTTGTTTTTTGTGATTTTTATGTGCTTTTCTTTTATGGTTACTTTTGTAGCGAAATAAAGGTTTGATATGATATGACTTGCATGATATTGATAGAGCGCGCACCTTGCAAACTCTTTGCTATCATTTATTAACACATTCATACAGAAATTCCCTAAATAGTGCTTCCGGTTTTACCTAACCATGCACTTTTTTCCTACAGGTAAGTGTGGCTTCCATTTACCACACGCTGTTCTGCCCCCGGGGATTCCAGACAAACATTAAACAGGTACAAACAATATTTTGGTTAATACATAAAATCAATACAGCATCAATAAAATCAATGTAAAATCAGATTTTGATTGATCAATATTCAGTACATAACTAACTAACTACCTATCTTAACTAAACCCTAACCATACTGCTGCTACCAAAAGTAATACTGATAAAGCGCGCAGGTCACCCGACTCAGTTTACCATTCTCACCTGGGCCCATAAACAACATATGATTAGTTTTAATCAGGTAACTTGTGCACTTACTCTAATTAGTGATTTATAAATTTAATTTAGGACCTATACCATTGACTTACCAATCCTTGTCCTCAGTACCTAAAGTCCTAAGGGATCAAAGGAGTTAAACTATTAGGTAGAATAATAACATTTGCACTCATATAATAACCACAAACTCAGGAAAGGTTTAAACTCTTTATCTAAATTTCTTAAATGTCTTAATCCAAATATTAAACATCAGAAATCTTTCAATCAGGAAAATAATGATTAGAATGAAAATATGCAAAGATTTTACACATTTGACATTAGGGTGGGAAGAGAGAAGGAAAAAGTACAATGACATACCCACATAGAATATTTACCTAGAATGGTATGAAGAACTAAGCCTGGCCACTGGTCAGTTCGAAGAAAGAACCCCAAAAGTGCAAGTGCCAGCGAGACAACAGGTGCCGACCAGAAATCAGGACAGGTGCAACCAGATTTGCATCAGGACAGGACCACCACAGGCTAAGACCGGTACCCGCAGTTAAAGTTTCTACGCCAGCGCTACAACGCTCTCTGCAGCTAACAGCCAGAAACCCCAATTGGGTTATTGAATTTTCCAAAAAAGTGCTCTGCCAGCAGCCTTACTCCCGAACCCTGATTGGGTTATCGAATCTTCTGACAGAGTGCTCAGCCTACACCTCTGCTCACGATCACCTATTGAGTGCGTTGGGTCAGTGACAGGTCAGCTATTCGGACAAGTCGGACAGATTAACTAAGTCTACTCTAGTTATATTATTTCCCAGGGCAGTGTACCACCTCCCAATGTTGCAAGTGTAAGGATCCCCAATTTCGATTGGACAAAAGGATGAGATGTCATCACACCATATCAAAATGAAACTTTTATGATGAATATTAATATTTGCGTTCCCACCCATCACATTTATTTTGCCATGTATGTTTTATTCTACCCAGCAATAAATATTCCAAGAATTCTGCTTCCTCCGTAGGGTCAAGAATTAAGGTTCCCACAAGTATGCTCTAGCAAGTTGGCTCTTTGGCAGCATCTCAAAGGTCATTCTGCTTAATGGACTGTGTGATTTATGCGCAGTTTCTCCAAGATGGAGTTCAGCAATAGGCATCAGGCCCAAATTTATTTACATGTAAAAATAGAAAAGAAACAGTTTTGAGAATATGGAATAAATGAATGTACTGTATACCACTTATCTCTATTCTATTCCCATTACTTTATTTTAACTATTGCGTTATAAATTAGGCAGGACGAACAGCTTAGCATAAGCAGCAGTGCAAGCTTTTTGCATGTGAGGACATAGAGCAGCCATCTTAGTTCTAGTGCGCAGAAGCAGTAGATTCCCTCCAAAGCAGAAAGTACGTCATGTCACATGAGTGTGACAGACGCATGCGCAGTAAGAAATCCGGCGTAGCAGCGGCCATTTTAGTGCAAGCGGATTATCGTTAGTAAAATCACAAATGCAAGCTTCACCTAGATGTCATGTAATCCAATATTAATAGGACAATACATATTGATTAGTACATTACGGGTTCTTAGAGAGGGTTGATTACAAGCAAGTCGCTTTACATACGCAACCTTGCTCCATCAATATTAGAGGATGCCGTCTTGGCTGTGGTCTCTAAAAGAAGAAGCCAAGGTGCGGATGGCACTCCAATCAGCTTTACGAATGCCTTAAAGTGACAGCTGACAACATAAATGCCAAAACGTTTTTATAGTGAACTGGGTTTCCTCTAACTCATGACAAAATCACTTGAAATAATAGCCCTAAAATCAGATGTAATCTCTTTCTTGTCTCTGCAGCACTCAAGATAATGTCCACTCGAAATCACCCTCATTTGTGACTGTGCATTAATAATGGGCATAGGCCATATTCACAAGAAAGAGAGTTTACTACTCCGCAATGAAATTTGACAAGTGTAATCGGTGCAAAAATCATAGCTTGACATCAGAGTAAAGTTTCCTCGTATTGTATAATAATTCGTGATGAACTGCTCTATTTATGATCTCAACATGAATCAATTATTAGGGAGTGAAAGGGTATTGTTTCCATCTCAACTACCTGTCTTTATTAAATGTTGCTGTACTTTACCGGAAATTGTTTTATCGCAGTCTTTTTTCGAACTTTAAAAATGCATAAAAGTTCAATTAAATGGTCAAACTTGATTCGCTGGTTGGCAACAGGAAGACAACTTCAGGCATAAGAAGCCCATTGATTGCTGTAGTTTCAGAAAAAAAAAATAGACACTTAAAGACCCTCATTGAAGGATTGATTGGTCTTTGTACTGGATGTTTGTTCCGTATTTCAATACTGGTAGATCTCGAAGCGCGCCGTTCATTTTATGTTTATATACATCTTATAATGCTGTGATTACGACTATGTTTTACGATCTTTTTCACTATCCTTACATGACTTTTCCTCTAAGTTGCCTTTTTTCTTTCCACCTGAGTTAGCCAAAAAGTATCATGGTGATTTTGAATGTTCATAAACCTTTGAACGAAATACAATGACAGTGAATACGTTTCTCTGATATTATTTATCGATTTTTCCCTCCATAAAGTGTTTTACCATTCTGTACAAATTAAGACTATTCAAAAGGGTATGAAACATCACATGGGCATCAGAATAAATAACAACAAGCAGATGTTTGCAGAGCAACAGACAAATGTTCAAAGGAAACATAATATGAACATGCCAATTATTGACAAGAAACATACATAATTTTTTAATACCTCTGATAGTAGACAGCTTTCCCTGACCTACTCTGTCAGGGAGCATCTGCCATGCCCCTGGTGCATCGTAATATCGAAGACATTATGCAAACATAAGGATGATCTTTTATTTGTAAATTGCTGCTCCAAAATATGCAGGGGAAGTTACTGCTGAGAAAGTTATGCGGGCGAAAACCATCAAGTATAAAGGTTTGTTTTTTCATTTGCGAGATGCACAAGGTTTCAGTGTATCTGCCAATGCTTATTAACCTCTTTTCTGGCCTGAGAGGCACATAACCTAGTAGAAAAGTAAATATATGTTTTCTGCGAAATATAGAAGTCTTACTGTTGAAGAAGAATAATGCCTCATAGTCCATGTAGGTATTAAGGTTGGTTTATTTATTCAAAATAAATGTTATTTTGTAGACCCCAACCAGGAGCGACCTTCCTGCTGCTCAGCCCATCCTCCAACTGACTCTCTCACTCACCAACATTCCACAGCCACCTCACTCACCAACACTCCACCACC
This sequence comes from Lissotriton vulgaris, assembly GCF_964263255.1. NCBI lineage: Eukaryota > Metazoa > Chordata > Amphibia > Caudata > Salamandridae > Lissotriton > Lissotriton vulgaris. The sequence continues at coordinate 1,651,845,136 of NC_141693.1, read as the reverse complement.
ACAGTCACACTGGCTGAGCAGCAGGTATGACACATCTCCTTTCTTTACACAAAAACACATTGGAACTCTAGAAAGGATGACATTAAAACCATTGCATGTAAAAGAATGACGGTTGAACTATTGCATGCAAAAGAATATCATTAGCACAATTGCAAGCAAATAAACAATGTATCAAAGGACTAATGTGAGTGCGTGAACACAACATATAGAAACAAGTCACACACAATAAATATTAAAATGAAACAAGCAATGAGAACACAGTGGTAGATAAAGAGAATACACTAACATCATCTCCCTTTCTAACGAACCATAAGACACCCACAAAAACCACACCACAAAAGCTGAAAACGAACCCTGATACTTCAAACAAGCCAGATGGCCAGGTTATCATATAAATGGTACATTGGGCACCAACCACAGTGCGCAGTAGGGAACCATCAAAAACTAAAAAGTTTGGAACACTACCCCCACACGAAGCGTATGACATCTAAACTGCCCTTCACCCACACCAGAAGTAATGGTGGAAAGTGTGGACCACCACTCCACACCAAACATAAACCAATAACACTGCCCTTCACCCAAACCAGAAGTAAGGGCAGTAAGTGTGGAAAACCACTCCACACCAATCAAGTAGAAAGGATGAAACAGCAATCACAAGTGATAAAAACGCTCACACTCAAAAATTCAAAATTTGCAAACAATCGTGACAAGAATTTTCAATTCTATTAAGGACTAGGAGGCGAGGATTATGCTTAGTCTCATTTCTTTATTTAGAAATGCCCAGCAGCCATAAAAAACAGATAAAACTACAATACCCATCAACAATTGAGTCATAACCATAGAGTATACACTATATAAGGTCCTGTAGATAGTCCCACTTCCTCTTTCTTTGGTGATATACCGTCCAAAATTTCAGGAAAGTCAACAGGAAACAAAATCCATTAAAGAACTCATTCCAAATCCAGGAGAAAGAAGGAGATCAACACTGCAACAGCAGAAGAAACAGGACTCCCAATCCTCAAAGAAGAAAGCAAGAAAATCCGGACTTCAACGAAGAGACCTCACTTGCGATCAGATCCTGAAAAAAGACACAAAGCCGTAATACACATTCCGTGTAAACATGAGCATACAAAAGAAGGGTGGGTAGAGAGAAACAAGTCAATGATAACATGTCAGCATGAATAAATCATGAACATCTTTACAGTAACAATAAAGCATGTAAACAATGGGTGGGATAATCCTCGCCTCCTAGTCATTAATAGAATTGAAAATTCTTGTCACGATTGTTTGCAAATTTTGAATTCTATTTCAGGACAGGAGGCTCCGATTATGCTTGTTTAATGCTGATACACCACAACAGAGACAACAGTTTCAATAGGTTTATAATAAAAGGTTTTTAAAACAGAGTCAGAGGACCAATCGGCGGCCTTCATAATATCAGAGTAACACCCATAGAGAAAGCTTTAGAAGCCATCGCCCCTCTAGCAGAGTGTGCCCCAAAAATAGACATATCAATACCCACTTCCGCCATGAGCCAACGAACCCATTGAGCTAGCGTAGCCGGGGTAACGGGGCGTAAAGGCTTCTGTAAAGCGACCAATAACTGACCTTGCATGTCAGAACGAAGAGTTGAAGTACTTACTTCATAATCCTTGAGACACTGCATCACACACAGATTAGGATGACTAGGAAAAGAGGGATAAGAAATAAACGCAGTATGGGTCTTAGTACGCAGAGAAAGGCGAAACGTAACACCTTCCGGAGTAAAACTGCGTCCGGCCAGATCTAAAGCACGGACATCAGACACCCGCTTGCAAGACACCAGACACAACAGCATAGTTAGCTTGGCAGACAGCTGTTTGCGGGAGAGTAAAGAATTGATCGGCCAAGCCTCCAGAAAACGTAAAACCACCGAAACGTCCCATAATGAAACATACTTAGGACATGGAGGATTAGCCACGCGTATACCTTTGAGCAACTTAGCCACCAAGGGATGTTCACCCACCGGCTTGCCGTCTATGTGGAGGTGTCCTGCGGAGATAGCAGAACGGGAATTATTAATTGTGCGATAAGCCAAACCGGAAGACGCAAGTGAGGCCCAAAAATTTACCATCACAGAGACATCTGCTGATGTTGGATCAACGTGCCGTTGAAGACACCAGTCACTCCACCGCTTCCAGGAACCTCTGTAGTGTTTGTGAGTGCCGGGAGACCAGGCATCACAGATGAATTTGGAAGCGTCAGCCGAAAGGCCCAGAACCGACCAGCATTCCCTGAAATCCGCCATGCCATGAGAAGGAGAGAGCCTGACAGAATCAGGGGATGCGGATTCTGAAGAGGATCGAGCAGGAGATTCCACTTCTGGGGAAGTAGGAACGGCAACGCACAAGCCATCTCCAAGAGAACTGGGAACCACGGTTGAGCCCTCCACAGTGGAGCAATCAAGATCAGCTCTGTCTGATACCGTTTCGCATATGCCAGGACCCTGGGGATCATCATGAACGGGAAAAAGGCATAGCACAGAGTCGCCGGCCACAGTTGGAGAAAAGCGTCTGGGGCCAAAGCATCCGGATCCGGCCTCTAACTGTAGAACAGAGGGAGTTGGGTGTTGAGATGGGAGACAAAAAGATCTATCTGACATCTCCCCCATGCTCGAAGAAGACGACGGAACACACGGGGATGGAGCCTCCAATCGCTGAAGTCTCTCAGGTACCTCGAGTTCCAATCCACCACAAGATTGCTGTGGCCGGGGAGATACTCTGCAATAACCGTGATCTTGCGTTGCAGACAATAATGCCAAAAATCCTTGGCAATCTCCGCCAGTTACCGCGACCGAGTCCCCCCCAACTTGTTGAGGTGGCGAACCGCTGACACATTGTCCATGCGTAGAAGAATACAGCTATTGGACTGAAGAGGAGAGAGGTAACTAATCGCAAAGGAGCCTGCCAGAAGCTCCAGACAATTGATGTGGGGAGATAGTTCCTGGGGTGACCATTGACCCCCCGTCGAGACCGGACCGCAGTGGGCCCCCCAGCCCCAACGACTGGCATCCGACTATATCACCACTTCCGGAGTGGCACCGAACAGGGCCCGACCATTCCAGGCCTCGATATGATCCAGCCACCACTGCATCTGTGAGCCAGTGAGCCACACCACTGTGGAGTGGTGTGGCTCACTGGTTAGAGGTGGCAGACCCGTAAGCAGAGGACGGCCCGGGACCAGGGTTCGATTCCCGACGCGGCAGGGTCGTGGACCAGGGTCAGCGGGCTCGATAATTCTCGCCTCGGTGCCTACTCCTGTCAGGGACCACACTCGGCAACTCTGGGCATTAGCTTGCCTCATCTTCACAACGGCCCCCCCAGACTGCCGGGGATGCTTGGTCGCACCTTAGAGAAACCCATTAGGGACCATCTCTCAGGGTGAGCCAGGACGGGTTCCCCAGCGGTCGAAGCGCGGAGATACTCCTCCGGGAGTTGATCCTAGCGCTATATAAAACCTGCAATTAAATTAAATTAAATTAAAATCTCCGACCTCGCTTCCTCTGAGAGAGGAATGTGATCCGAATACCTGAGGCCGTTCTGGAGATGAAAAATTTTCAGACGCTGCAAAGCCCTGTAATGTAGCGGGCTGGGAAAATCGCCTGCAGGGAAGAGGCTAATAGACCGACTACTCGTGCTAACGATCTCAATGACACAGTCGGTTTCGTAATAATGGTAGTCAACTCCCTCTTGATATACCGAATCTTTTGATTGGGCAAGAGAAGTTGACATGAAAGAGAATTGACTCTGAACCCCAGGAAGTCGATTATCTGCGTCGGGCTCAACACAGACTTCTGCATGTTCACCAAAAAGCCTAGGGATTGCAAGAGATCTATGGACCATTCCAGATGAGACAGGAGTTTGAGAGGACAATCCGCCAGAAGGAGGATGTCGTCCAAGTAGATGATTAATCGCACACCACGACTGCGAAGAGATTCTACAACCAACCTCAACAATTTCGTGAAGCACCAGGGTGCTGACGAGAGGCCGAACGGGAGAACCTGATACTCGTACCAAGTCCCCTGCCAATGGAACTGGAGAAAGCGGCGGTGGGGACGGAAGATGGGAACGGACAAGTACGCGTCCTTCAGATCCAGGCGAACCATCCAATCCTTCTCGCGTAGGAGATCCCTCAAAAGATGGATGCCCTCCATCTTGAAATGTCTGTAGACTACACCCCTGTTGAACTCCTCAAGATTGAGCACCAAGCGGGAGCCCCCTCCCTTCTTCTCCACAAGGAAGACCGTGCTGACGAACCCCTGCGGATGACGCACAGTAGGAACGATTGCCCCCTTTAAGAGAAGGGACTTGAGTTCCTCGGTGATGAACTCTTGATCCCTTTGAGAGAAACAAAGAGGAGAGGGAGGATGGGACTGATGCTGGGGTCGGTAAAACTCTATCCTGTATCCCTGAACCGTCTCCAGGACCCATGTATCGCTGGAGATCAAGCGCCAATTTTCTTGGAAAAAACGTATCCTGCCCCCCAGAACAACATTGCATGCAGGAATCAGGCTCACCTGAAGTGGCAGAATCTTGATATCCTCCGGATTGTCCACCGGAGCATCCTTTTCTGTACTGACCACAGGCTTTTCTTGATGGGTAGAAATTTGATTTCTGGGAGTAGCCTGTATCTTGGTTTCCTCCTCTATGGGACTGATTCCCTCGAGAGGGTTGTTGCTGACCGCGGCCAGACGAACGTCCCCTGTTTCGACCGGCCTTGGTGAAAACCAGACGGAAAGTCCGGCGAAGAGAGGCTTGGGCCTTATCTAACCCACTGAATGTGTTAACAAATTGGGTCAGCTCCTTTAAAAAGGGTTGTCCAAAAAGCAGGCCTTGTGCGGCTGGACCAGATTCAGAGGTTGAAAGCTCTGCCAGCTTGGGAGCGAGCTTGAGAAGGATTGATCTACGTCTCTCACTGGAGAGTGCGCAGTTGGTATTGCCCAACTGACAAATTGCCCGCTGAGCCCATTCAATCAGTTCATCTGGGTCAACTATCCTGGAGGTGCTTTTAGCCAAAAAACCTAAATCCAAAATTTTAGTGAGGGGACCCAGCAGATCCAGGACCTTGTCCTGGCACGAACGCCAGGACCTGTCCAGCCCCTTCTTAGGGTCTTTAGCAAATTTACGCATGTAAGTGACCATTGTGGGGTCGACTTCCGGAGTGTCCGCTACGTTATCCGCTAGATCAGGCCTTGGACACTCCGAACGGAGACGGGCACATACCTCCTTTTCGAAAGGCTGACGGATGTGCTGCTGCACATACTCCGTCACTGCTGGGGAAGAAAGCCACGCAGAGGAATGCGGACGGACAATGTCTGCGGGCTCAAATGTTAGAACTGGAGGATGAGTCGGTGCATCCACAAAATGCTCTTTGCATTTCTTCTTCTTTAGTGGAGGAGGAGCAGGGTCCGAGGAAGAAGAAGAATGACGGTCATCTCTATCGACATCTTCAACAACAGTCGTGGTTTTTGCGGAAGAAAGAGATTGCACCAGCTTTCTGAAGTCAGAACTATAGGGAATGCCTGGAGAGGATTTTTTAGCCACAGGCACACATCCTTGTTGTTGGGCATAAATAGTTAAATGGCGCTTTAGGGGCGTGATTGCGCGCACTACCGCTTTATTCATTGAGTGCTGTACACCTCTGTCCAGGGCTACCACCAAATCCTGTTCAAGTGATTCGGGAGCCTCCTCATCAAAATCACCTTCCTCATCATAATAATAATCACTCATGTTGCACGAGAGTTGTGAAATTCTGCCCACAAGATAAGGAAGGACAATATTGCCAAATGCAAAATTCAGGGGGAGTGAAAAACCCCACGTAGCAAGCAAAACCTGTTATTGAAAATAGACAGGTAAAGTCAATAAAGGGTGGAGGGAGGGCTTGCTGCCAAACAAAAGGTCACTCTAGGCAAAGCCTAAGCAAATTGTACAGCCGGAGACTTTTCCCAGCTCCCGGCGTCGAAAGAGGTTAATTCCTCAGGCTGTGGGCATATACACCGCAAGGACGCTCTTCAGAAATGCTCCGGTGACTGAAAACACTCGGAGCGCCGGAAATACACACTGCGCATGCGCGGACACGGGCTGCCAGAAAGAAAAACCGGGCAGCTCGCGCTAGAAGCGCGAGGCTGTCCAATCCCAAACTCTCACTCCACAAGTGCAGAAAAAGGCACAGGCACAACGCGCCCGGCCCCAGGGAGGAGACACTCGCTCCCAACCGCGTCACACCGCCAAACAAAAAGCAGAGCCGAGATGAACAAACGTGGGATGAACAGCGAACAAAGCACTACAACAAAGCTATAAACAGAGCGCTAGCAAAGCGTACATCAGCAAACCATACAAAATACATACCACAAGCCAAAAAGCATACAGGTAAGGGAAAATGCACTTAACTGGCTGCGGAGCAGCAAAGAAAGAGGAAGTGGGACTATCTACAGGACCTTATGTAATATAGACTCTATGGTTATGACCCAAGTGTTGATGGGTATTGTAGTTTTATCTGTTTTTTTATGGCTGCTGGGCATTTCTAAATAAAGAAATGAGACTAAGCATAATCGGAGCCTCCTGTCCTGAAATAGAATTCTAGCTTACTCAACCCTTCACAGTAACCCCATAGGCTGGGTGGAAAAAAAATACTAAAATCTCATGTACTGTGGCTTCATGTGGTAGCGCTCTAGTTGTTCCGTAGACGGAACAGGAAGGGGAGCGGGAGGAAGCGGAAGGCGGCCATCTTTGTTAGAGGCTCCGACCGCTAAGAGAAAGGTCGCAATTCCCGGCGCTCCGGCTAATAAATAAGTTTACTCAACAAAACACTAGTCGTGGTGTATAATTACGACTTCCACAATGGCGACGAGGTGCAGTTAACGAACCCCGCGCTCCGCCTGCATCCTGGTGCGGCGCCACCATCGAGAGACATCGCTGGAGCGTGGCAGAGGTCCCGACCTGACCAGCAAAAGGGCGCGAATCGGCGCCGGCCCTCCAGAAGACGCCACGGGTCCACCAAGTAAGCGGAACTGGGCTCTGCATACGACAGAACAGTCTAGGGGGAGACTTCATAGGTTTGGTGCACAAAAGAAAAAGAACAAAAATAAATAAATAAATAAAACACTACTGAGCCCAGATAAATGGTGCTCCTCACCCTGGCATACTGTCAAAGCAGTGAAGCTACAAGCTCAGACGGGAGCAGCATAGAGGAGCATAGAGGGGACGTCTGACCCTATCCTCAGGAGAGTCCCACCCAGGCCACGCGGAGTTTCACCAGGCAAGCTGGCGGAGCAGCAATCAGGCACGGAAGCACCTGGCCTTTCGGACCCAGACAGGAGGGGTAGTGTGAAGGCAACGCCTAGCCCCACTGAAAGGGAGAGTGGGGAAGAGAGCGACGGCGATCACAGCGAGAGGGACGTAGCCGAGCAAACTACGCCTGGGAGTCCACCGAGTCGGGCGATCCCTGTTACCGCTGTCCAGAGAGGTGTTCCCAAAATGGCGGTCCAGTCCTCCTCCCTCACCCAGTTGGTGCCTTTCCTAACGAACAGCGGGGAGCCAGAAAGGCAATGGGAAGACTGGAAGAGGTACTTTTTGAACTACTTAGACGCCCTCGAGGAAGAAGGTGGTGTCCAGTTTTCTAGCAAGAGGAGTAAGAAAATTCTGCTACACAATTTGGGCCCGGAAGGAATTAGAGTTTATGACACCATAGTAAAAGAAGTAAGGGACGCCAACGACACAGACGTATTCGGCCACGCCATTGCTGACCTCGACGCACATTACCGGCCGGTAGTGTGTGTCGCCATTGACAGACACAACTTCTTTCAAAGGAAGCAAAAGAGCGGTGAGTCGGTGGACGAGTATGTGGTGGCCCTCCAGAAGTTGGCCCTATTGTGTAAATTTGGCACCTTACATGACGAACTAATCAGAGACCAGATCATCATGCACACATCAAGCACTCACGTCCAAGAGTAACTGTGGGTAAATAGTGATGCCCCCCTCAAAGAAATCTGGGCAATGGTGAAGAAGGCTGAATTATCCAAACGATGTGCACAAGCAGCCAAGAAAGAAACTGGAGGATCGCCAACCGTGTGCAAGATAATGACACCGGGGAAGAGCGAGCGGCCAAAGCCAAGAGACCAACAGAAGAATCAAGAGGGACGACGCTCGGCCCCAACCACTCAAGCGGACCAGAAAACGAATAAAGGAGGGAGACTAAGCTGCTACAGGTGTGGGAGCCCAGCACATTTAGGGAAAGACAAAGCGTGTCCGGCATTCAGAGCAAGATGCTCCTTCTGCAACGTGTTCGGACACTACGAGAAAGTGTGCCGCCGGAAGCCAAAGGGAGCCATGGTCAGGTACGTCGACAAAGAGCAACAAGAGAAAGTGGACAGCCAAGATGATGAGGATGACCTAGAAGAGGTTCTCTACATTGACGTGCAAGTGTTGGAGATGGATGGCTCTGAGTCGGACAAACCCCGGCTGGTCATGCACATTGGAGGGATTCCCATAGAAATGATTGCAGACAGCGGTGCCCCCATCTCCATCATACAGAGGCGAGTGTGGGAGGAAAAATTTGTCTCCAACATTGAGGAGGATCTGCGCCCGATGGACCTGAGGCCGGTCACATACACAGGACAGAAGATCCCCATGTTGGGGTACTGCCCCCTCCTGTTCGAATTCAGGGGTCGTCACGCACAGTGCAAGCTATACATTGCAGAGAAGGGACCATCAGTGTTGAGCTGGAAGGACCAGGGAGCGTTGGGGATACAGCTCAACCCAGGGGGCATCAAGAAAATCCTGCTAATGGATTGGGAAGAGAAAGATGATGCGGAATCATGGCACAGAGCATACCCCAAAGTCTTCAATGGACAGATCGGAGAACTATCGAAGTACGAACACTTGATAAAACTCAAGGAAGGGGCCAAACTCGTAGATCACAAGGTGTGAAACATCCCGTTCCGTTGTAGGGAAGCAGTAGAGTTGGAACTGGACAGGCTAGAAAAAGAAGGGGTGATCAGAGCCATAGAGAGCGCGGAATGGCTTTCACCACTGGTGGTAGCACAGAAACTCAACGGTAAGGTGCGGCTATGTGTCGACCTCAGGGAATTGAATAAGAACATTGTAATCGACAAATTCCCTCTGCCCCGCATAAATGAAATGCTGGCGAAGACAAAGAACATCAAGTGGTTTTCCACAGTAAATTTATCATCGGCCTACCACCAAGTGAAACTGCACCCATCCTGTTGTCATCTCACGTCCTTCATCACGCCCTTCGGCTGCTACGAGGTTGTGAGAATGCCCTTTGGCCTGGCCTCAGCAGCGGCTGTATTTCAGAAGATGATGCACAGAATCCTCAGAAACGTTGAAGATGTACAGTTTTTTCAAGATGACATCTTGGTCATGGGGAGAACTAAACAGGACCACAATGAGAAGCTTCACTAAGTGCTGCGCACGATACAAGACAATGGACTGACAGCGGAATGGACCAAATGCAAGTTCGGAGTGAAATCTGTCACCTATCTGGGTCATGAGGTGAGCGAAAGGGGGATTGAGCCGAAGAAAGCCAACATGGACGCCATCCTCCAGGCCCCCACCCCGAGCAAGAAAGAGGACGTTCGGTCATTCCTGGGAATGGCCGAATACTACAGCAAGTTCATTCCCCACTTTGCAACAAAAACTCATCTCCTGCGCCAACTACTGAAGGAAAAGAACAAGTTTGTATGGAGCCAGGAGGAACAGACAGAATTTGACACCCTCAAAAGAGAAATGGGTGCCGCCATTCCACTTAAAGGTTTTGACCCGTCTGCAGTGTCTATCCTCACGACAGACGCCAGTGACCGAGGTTTGGGAGCGGTGCTGATGCAGAAAGCCGATAACGGAGACCTGTCCACAGTCAGCTTTGCCTCAAGATCGCTTGCGCCCAATGAAGAAAAGTTTAGCGTGGTGGAAAAAGAAATGCTGGCCGTTGTTTGGGCCATGGAAAGCTTCAGGAAATACTTGTGGGGCGCAAAATTTCTGGTGAAGACGGATCACAAACCCTTGGTCAAAGTGCTGACCTCCAGTGGCCATGCCCATGCGACACCTAGAATCGCGAAAATGACACTCAGGCTTTTGGACTATGTATATGAAGTAGAGCACATCCCAGGGCCACAAAACAAAGTGGCGGATTTCCTCAGTAGAGCAGCAGCCATGGAAGAGGTGAATAGCCCAGAGCAACATAAGTGGGAAGGATTTGTGGTGGCCACAATACAGGAGACAGAAAATGTAATCAGTGCTCAGGAATGGGAAGAAGCCTATAAAGAGGACGACAACTTGGAAGCCATCAAGGGATATGTAATCCATGGTTGGCCGGAAAAGAGGTACCTCAGGGAGGATATCAGGAGATTCTGGGAAGTAAGGGAAGAACTGTCGTTGGCAGAGAACCCGATATTCCTATTGCGAGGCGACAAAGTGTTCCCCCCAGAGGCATTCTAAATCATCTGATGGCCTTAATGCATGAAGGACACCAGGGCATCACGAAGACTAAGGCCCTTGCTAGACAAGCGTACTGGTGGCCTGCCATCGATGCTCAATTGGAACGATATGTGCGACAGTGCGAATCTTGTGCCAAGTCGGACAAATCACAGAGCATGCTGCGGCCACCCTGGGAAGGTTTCCAGTCCCGGATGGTCCTTGGGAAATGTTGTCGGTGGACATTATGGGCCCCATCCTCAATAGTGCAGGTACACAGAAGTACGTCATTGTTCTCATTGATAGATTTTCCAAGTGGCCAGAGGTGGAGGTGACGGAGAACGTGGACACGGAAGCAGTAGTGAATTTCTTGCGCTCCGCGTTTGTCAGGGAAGGAATTCCGAAGGTAATTACGAGCGACAATGGCCCACAATTCACCTCAGCCAAATGGGAGGCCTTCACCGCCAGGAATGGGATTGAAGTCAAACACACACCCATCTACCACCCGGCCGGTAACGGCCAGGTAGAGCGTTTCAACCGAGTGATCATGGGCACCATTCAAGCGGCGATCAATGATGGCTTAGACTGGGAGAAAGAACTGGAGAAAATGATCTGGGCCTATCGAATCACCCCAGGGAGCACAGGCTACAGCCCGTTTAAAGTTCTAAGAGGAAGAGACGCATTCACTAGAGACAGCGTAGCTTGGAGAAAACTAGTGGTGCAGAGCAAATGGTCACCGGCAGTGGTCAGAAGAAATCTGGAAAAGGCTCAAGAAACGTACACTACACACTTCAACAAGAGAAGCAACGTGCAGAGTTCAGTGCTGGAAAAGGGCGATTGGGTAAGGGTAAAACTGGGCGTTCTCAAGAAGAAGGGAGAGAGCAAGTTCTCACCGCCCTTGCAGGTACTGGAACCCTACGCACGGTCGGCCTTGCTCAGTGACGGGAAAGTGTGGTCACAGGACAGAATGGCAAGGTGTAGCAAGATCATCAAATGGAGTAACGAAGAAGAGGAAGGCGCAGAGTATGTAGGAGAAGAGGATGAAGAAGGATGGGACAGAAGGCGAAATGAGGAAGTCGAAGAAGGAATGCAGCAAGTGGAAAATAGCGAAGGTGAAGGAGGATCGAACGATGGAAAGAGGAGCTGGTGCAAAAGTAGAAAGCAAAGAGGAAGTGATTGGAAGAGAGGGAGAAAGTGATGAAGGAAGTCTGAACAGGAAAGAACCGAGAGAAGTTGGCATAGAAGGGGTGAGAACCAGAGCGGGAAGGACTGTAAAGGTACCGGAGAAGTTCAAGGACTTTGAAATGAACTGGAAGTAAGAACTTTATGTTACATTTGTTTGTATTGGTTAAAAGGGGGGAGATATGTGGTAGCGCTCTAGTTGTTCTGTAGACGGAACAGGAAGGGGAGCGGGAGGAAGCGGAAGGCGGCCATCTTTGTTAGAGGCACCGACCGCTAAGAGAAAGGTCGCAATTCCCGGCGCTCCGGCTAATAAATAAGTTTACTCAACAAAACACTGCCACACAACACTAACAAAATGTTGGCATCTACACTGCCCTTCATCCTTACCCTTAGTAAGGGTTGTAAATGTGAAAAAAACACTCCACACCAGTCAAGAAACCACAACACAGCAAATATCTGGCTTAACAACTGCACCAAACCCAAATAAGCAAGAAACATATGCACTGGACCATCCCACAGTTGCAACTCAACACACAACACACTCGTTAAAAGAGGAAGGGTAAATCTTGAATGTATCATAAACACACCCAGATAAGTGTCCCTTCACATTCGTTAAAGCACAACTGTTAAATTCGCCAAAGGAGGGGAAAAACAAGACATTGGAAATCAGCAGTCATGGCAACACTGAGAAAGGACATGTGAAACACCTCACGCAAGATCATGTTTGAATAACGAAAATGTGCTGTTCTTTGGAAACAAAACAATCTCGTCACATCACATTTCCACCATACTTTACGGCACTAGACCATGGAAATCGGAATAAACCCTGTCTCACAGGGCACGATTACATTGTTGCCTAGTAGAGATAAATTCACCAACTTCCCCACAAAGTCATTGTCTGTAGTTAACTACACTACCACTATACTACACTGCGGATTATGTTGCTTCACAAATTGCATGCGCGTGCAGTAAACAAAGTAAACAGTACCTTTAGTCCCTTTGGAAACCCCCTCTGGAAACAGAACATATGAAGAAAATGAGGAATGCGAAAGAGACTTCAGATGGAAATTGCACAGCGCAGGCACTACAGAAGTCAGAAGCTCGAAAGCTGTAATTAAAACAATATGGCTGCACGCATGCATTACCTGCATCGAGTGGCTCCAAACGCGAAGGTGCACCAAACGTTGTTGCACAGTTGCACAGACACGTAGGAAGGTGGAGCTTCACAAATGAAGATTCCTGCAGGAAATCCGGGTGAGACCCAAGCTAAAGGTAGGCGGGCGCAAGGGTTGCTTGACTCTCTCGTGCCACAATTTTAAAAAACATCGGTAGTTGAACTGTCATGGTGGTCCCATGAGTGTTTAAATAGTGGTAAAACACCATTTAAAATGTTTAGACAAAATCACCCTTCTGCCGTTTTCAAGGTCACTGTGAAAACTTCACTTGTTATCTACAGCACGTGTAAAATTCGGCATACACAAAGTGGTGGGCGTCAAGCCCAATGCACCACAGCATAGTCCACTCACACTGCGTATAAACTAATGCAATTCTGCAGTCAAGTAACAAAGAAAGGCAATGTCCACTCATGTACACAAACAATGCAGATCCTCTGTGCAGCATGACAGAAGGGTCAAGCATACACAAGACGCAGCACAGCAGACTAGTCACTCTTCAGGACAGGGACACCTCTGCAAGGAGCAGCATTAGAAACATACTTCCCACCAAGACAGATTCTTCCTCCAGGCTGTTAGAGACTGGTTGATCATCTGGGACACTCCACTTGATGGCTGTTGCACTACTTGATAGGGACACCTCTTCAAGTTGCAGCACCCCAAACACTCTTCTTTTTGCACTCATGTTGATGGAGACACTTTCCCAAGGTAATTTGACACAGACACCTCTTCCAAGGTTACAGCAGCCAGTAGGAGAGAAAGTCCAGCAAGAACTGGCACGTCGAGTTGAGGCCGACTGGTCTTGTGGTCACTGGTGGGGTTAAGGGCTACCAGATTGCTGCACTCGCCAGACTTAGAGTTACAAGAGGAGCTTCTTAACGTTTTTCTTCTTCAATTACAAGTTATTTCAGGCTTCATAGTTTTCTTTCAGGTGGCACACACAGGTTCTTCTTGGTAAAATTGTCGCCAAAATATGTTGTAGAAGAATGACGCCAGGTAGTCCATGTAGGTATTAAGGTTGGTTTATTCAAGATAGATTTTATGATATAGAGCCCCACCAGCAGCAGTCTTCCAGCTGCGCAGCCTATCCTCCAACTGACTCTCTCACTCACCAATATTCCACAGCCATCTCACTCACCAGCATTCCACCACCACAGGTGGCACACGCATGTTCTTCTTGGTAAAATTGTCACCAAAATATGTTGTATAAGAATGATGCCTCGTAGTCCATGTAGGTATTAAGGTTGGTTTTTTCAAGATAGATTTTATGATATAGAGACCTAACAGGAGCAGCCTTCCTGCTGCTCAGCCCATCCTCCAACTGACTCTCACACTCACCAACATTCCACAGTCACCTCACTCACCAACATTCCACCACTACAGTCACACTGGCTGAGTAGCAGGTATAACACTTACACAGAAAGCTTATGTGACTTGCTCCTCAATTCCAGGAGAGAGCCAGGAGGAGCAGAGGCCTTATTTTAAGTGTGATGGGAAGCCCTCAGCGACCCAGGTCGGTGGCATTGGTCTCCGCTCCCCGGGCATAATGTGCTCAGCATAATTAAACATCCCAGCCTGTCTAGCGGGGATCTTTATGCCACCAGTGCATCTACCAGTGTGATTGATGAACTCAATTCAAAGCAGGTTGCAGAGAAGGATCCATGCTTGTTTTTTGCAGAGAACTCATGAAAGACTCATGGTCCTTGCTGAGAGGGTCGTGTAGAAAGTCATGAATACTTACATAGGCCGGATGTAGGTAAATCTCAATTTCCGACTATAGAATACCGAATTTTACCGATTCAGTATTCTAGATTCGGTAAATGAGATATAGGAAATAATTCGGTAATTTTTACCGAATCGGTATTTACCAATTCGGTAATTTCCATTGATTCCTATGGGCCAATTCGGTAATTTCCATTGATTCCTATGGGCCTTGAGGCCCATAGGAATCAATGTAAATTACAGAATCGGTAAATACTGATTCGCTAAAATTACCGAATTGTCAAGGGGTATAGGGTGTCACTTTGACACCCTGTTGCACCCTTGATTCTGGTTTGTGTGCCATGTGACGCACATGCCCTTAGGGCATGTATGTGTGCCACATGGCACATGGGGAACATGTTCAGATGTGCATGTACACTGGAATTCGTTATTTACCACAAAATATCATTTCGTGGTAAATAATGAATTCTTAAGGGCCTGTGGCACTGTTTTCAGTGCCACCTACATCTAGATTTACCGATTCGGTAAATTTACTGATTCGGTATTTTACCAAATCGGTAAATTTACCGAATTGGTAAATTTACAGATTCTGTAAAATTTAAGACCCGTACATATCAAAAACCAAATACCTGTCGGTAACGGCCGAAATAGGCCGTTACCGACCGGTATTTGGTGTCCTACATCGGGCCCTAAAATAAAAATGCCCCATTAAGGGCAAGCATATGGCAGGTCATTGCTAATAAAGTAATTGTAGTTTCCAGTTATCGGTGTACAATTGAGGATTGTAAAAGGTGTTTTTAAGACCTTAGGCACCGTATTTGGGAGCTACTATGGAAGCATATGGAAGATTGACAAGCTATAGGTCGTGGAACAGCACGAGAGTTGCAGCTACATCTTTGGGATGAAGTATTATGACCACTTATTCAAACATCAAGTATTGAGGGCACTAGAGGTGGATCTGAGATACAGTAGGGGCCGACAAAATGAAGAGGTGGTTAACGGGTGGGGGAGCACGGGAGGGGGAGCATGTGGGGGTTAATAATAAAACTTTTTAAAAGCACTTACCTGGAGCTGCAGTCACCTCCTACATCTCCTCACACCTCTGTGTACTCTGCCTGGTCCCAGGCCCCAGTATGCACTGGGACAGACTCCCTGGGCATTCCCACGCTGCTCTCATGCTATGAGAGCAGAGAAGAGATTGGTCTCAGTAGGCTGAAAAGATGTTCAGGTCAGGGAGTCTGTGTAGTTTCCCCAGCCCATCTGTTCAGTGCATGTGCATGTGTTTGGCCAGCATGAGATGGCCAGCCAAACACATATGCACACTGAAAGAGTGCACATAGGACTACATGCATTTTCCTCACATTTCTGTGGTGGAAAGTTCTGGAATCTGAGTGGATCAACAAATTTCCACCCACCCAGTGTTCCCCCAGGTCTCCCAAAAAAAATGGTACCTCACTTGCCTGGGTCTGCCTAGTGCCTGCAACAGGAAACAGCGCAAAACGCAACGTGGTCGCACCTCAGTTTTGCATTGAAAATGTGCCCTTTTTTGGCAAAGAGCCTACCTTTTGTTTTTGAACCCTAGCTCTGCCGGCACCTAGGGAAACCTAGCAAACCTATACATTTTTGAAAACTACACACCCAGGGGAATTCAGGATGGGGTGACTCGACTGCCTCTCACCAGGTTCTGTTACCCAGAATCCCTTGCAAATCAAAAAAGTGACAAAAAATGCATTTTCCTCACATCTCTGTGGTGGAAAGTTCTGAAATCTGCGTGGATCAACACATTTCCACCTACCCAGCGTTCCCCCAGGTCTCCCGAAATATGGTACCTCACTTGCCTGGGTCTGCCTAGTGCCTGCGGCAGGAAACAGTGCAAAACGCAACATAGTCGCACCTCAATTTTGCAGTGAAAATGTGCCCTTTCTTTGGCAAAGAACCTACCTTTCGTTTTTGAACCATAGCTCGTCCAACACCTAGGGAAACCTAGCAAACCTATACATTTTTGAAAACTAGAAACCCAGGGGAATTCATGATGTGGTGACTCGACTGCCTCCCACCAGGTCCTGTTATCCAGAATCCCTTGCAAAGCTAAACAATTTACAAAAAAAACGAATTTTCCTCACATTTCTGTGGTGGAAACTTCTGGAATCTGCGTGGATCAACAAATTTCCACCCTCCCAGCATTTCCCCTGGTCTCCCGATACAAATGGTACCCCAATTGCATGGGTAGGCATAGTGGCTGCAAGAGGAAAAGGCCCAAATCGTATGGTGGAGACTTAAATATTACCTTTAGCAAAACTACCTTGTTTTTGGGGGGGGCACCTGAGTTTTTGGCTCGGGACATCTTTAGAAACTACCAAACCCAAATAGTTTTGCAAACTAGACAGCCGGGGGAGTCCAGGGAGGTATGGAAAGCGTGGGTCCCCCAACGTTTTCCTTCCCAGAATTCCTTGCAAACCTTAAAATTAGGTAAAACAAAACTTTTCCAAAGTTTTTTGCGTGGGATCTCTGTGCCGACACAAATGTCATACCATCCAGCGTTCCAATTGTTCTCCCGAGTAAAATGATACCTCACTTGTGCCCCAAAGCAGAACAGGCTAAAAATGAATTTTTAAAAAATGTAGTGTTTAGGATTGACAAATTAAGCAACTCACCTTAGTCACAGGCCTTTGGCCCACCCACACAAGTGAGGTTTCATTTTACTCTGGAGATTAAGGGGAACGCTGGCTGGTAGGATATTTGTGCCGGCATGGAGATCCCACGCAAAAAAGCTTGGAAAAGTAATTTTTTTACCTAATTTTAAGGTTTGCAAGGAATTCTGGGTAGGAAGACATTGGGGGACTCACGCATGCCATACCTCCCTGGACTCCCCCGGGTGTCTAGTTTTCAGAGCTGTTTGGGTTTGGTAGTTTCCAAAGATGCCCGCCGAGCCCCGGGCCACAAGCTCAGATGACCCCCCATAAAATAAGGTAGTTTTGCTAAAGGTAATTTTTAAGTCTCCACCGCACGAATTGGGCCTTTTCCTGTCGTAGCCACTATACCATTTTTATTGGGAGACCTGGGGGAACGCTGGGTGGGAGGAAATTTGTGTGAGCCCAGTGATGCCAAGCTTTCCCTCACAAAATAGTGTGGAAAAACTGATTTTTTTCAGCTAAAATTGAGGTTTGCAAGGGATTCTGGGTAAAGGAACGTTTGAGGATCCAAGCAAGCCATACCTCCTTAGATGCCCCTGGGTGTCTACTTTTCAGAAATGTGTGGGTTTGGTAGGTTTCCCTAGATGGCCGTCTAGCATGGGGCCAAAAACCCAGGTAACCCTTCGTGCAATAGCTGGTGGTTTTGACACTCCCACGGGTGTCTAGTTTTCAGAACTGTTTGGGTTTGGTAGTTTCCAAAGATGCCCACCGAGCCCCGGGCCAAAATGTCATAGGAACCCCCTTGCACAACCAAATTGTTTTGAATGAATTAAGTTTTCAATTTGAGAGCGTGCGATTCTTGGGACAATATTACATGGAAATTGTGATAGACATTTTCAAGTTTGCAGGAGATTGTGGATAAAAAAAACAATAGAATTCACCAAAAAGACATGACCATATACTACCATGGTTTAACAATAACATCTAAATTTAGTAAGTTATTTATAGCTATAATGTACACCTTAACAGAGTTACTCAAAAGTCAAACATTCAAGCACGGCTATCTATTCCTCAAAGACACACACATACAGATTGGATTTGGCACGAGGGCGAGTGATGGTTCAGTACATAAAATTTTATTAACATGTTATTTCAACAAAATGAAATGCTCTGTCAATAAATAAATGCATAAAAACCGAACCAGTGACTCGCAACTCGTGAGCTGTAAAGCCACGACAAGGCACCAACCGTTTTACAGGCCATTCACGCACCTTTCATACCTGATACACCCAGACCATTGACACCATCCGGAAGGAAAAGCAACACATAACAACATTCACAAAAAGGTACAAGGTACACCCTACTTCAGAAAGAGAAAAAAGACACATATTACTGCACAGCCATCTAATCCGCAAGCACACACACATACTGGGTGGATTTGGCACGAGGGTGAGTGATGATTCAGTACATACAATTGTATTCGCAAGTAATTTCACAAAAATGAAATACACAGTGTATAATTGAAAGTATGATAAACTGAACCACTGACTCACAGCTCGTGAGCTGTAAAGCCACGTCAAGGCACCAACCTCTTTACAGGCCATTCATACACCTTTCGTACGTGTGACACATACAAAACATTCACACCGCCAGCCGCGGACCCATCACATTACAACACTCACACCAGCAGAGAGCGCCATTCAAGGGCCCATCACTTTCACACGCCCACATTTCTGACACTGCAACTACACAAAATGATGGACTGCGTGGAGTGTCACTCAACTAGCAGTGTGTGTAGTGACCAACAGAAAGTAACTACTCACACACCGTCAGCCGGGCGCCAGTCCACCCACACCACCATCCAAGCACCAGACCATGCACGCCACCAGCCAAACACCACTCAGCGCACACCGACAGCCAAGTACCACTCCACACATACCACTAAGCAAACACCACTCCATGCACACCGCAAGCCAAGCGCCACTCCACACACACCGCCAGGCAAGCACCACTCTGTGCACAGACAGCCAAGTACCACTCCACGCACACCACCAGCTAAGCGCCACTCCACACACACCACCAGCCAAGCGCCACTCCACGCACACCACCAGCCAAGCACCACTCCACGCACACCGCCAGCCAAGCGCCACTCCACACACACCTCCAGCCAAGCACCACTCTGTGCACAGACATCCAAGTATCACTCCACGCACACCACCAGCCAAGCGCCACTCCACACACACCACCAGCCAAGCGCCCCTCCACGCACACCACCAGCCAAGCACCAATCCAAACACAACACCAGGCAAGCGCAAGAGCACGCACACCGCCAACCAAACACCAGACCACGCACACCATCAGGCAAGGCAAGCACCTGTCCACACACATCGCCAGGACAGCACCACTCCACACACATAGCCAGCCAAGCACCAGTCCAGGCACACCACCAGCCAAACACCAATCCAAACACACCAACAGGCATGCGCAAGACCATGCACACCGCCAACCAAACACCAGACGACACACACCACCAGCCAAACACCTGTCCACACAGACCACCAGGCAAGTGCCACTCCACACACACCGCCAGCCAAGCTCCAGCCCAGGCACACCACCAGCCAAACACCAATCCCAACACACCACCAGGCAAGCGCAAGACCACGCACACCGCCAACCAAACAACAGACAACGCACACCGCTAGCCAAGCACCAGTCCACAGACACCGCCAGACAAGCACCAGTCCACAGACACCACCAGCCAAGCACCAAACCATGCACACCGTCAGACAATGGACACTACAGGCAAACCAACATCATAATTTAGTTTTTTTAAATACAAATAAAAAACTGAAACAAATTGCAAATTGATACAAATCTACTAACACAACAACTAAATCTAAATACACTACACAAATGCCAACTTTGAAACTGAACAATACGTTTTAAAGAATAGAGACCAGCCTGTTCACTTTACCACTCATGGATGCGCCCAAAAAATCTTTTGTGTGTGGTACATTTTAAAACAAGCAGACACAGACAGCCCAGGGTTAGAAGGACAGTCGGGGCAGTACATACGAACCTCCTTCCGCAAATCTCTTGGCCAACAGACTCTACATCCCCGATGGGGAAAGTCTGTTGAGGTTGTAGGAGGAATTTGATCAGGAAAGTGGTGATCTTTCAATCTGGCAACATCCTCCACCACTCCAACTCTAGGAACTCTTGCCTGTTCCACTAAAACAAGGCTGCCTATTACAGACTCCTGAAACTTTACAAAAGTCATCTTTGACTGTGGACAAGATTGCTGGAACACAACAAAATCATTAAAGGTTGCCAAGTGGAAAAGATGGATAGCCAACTTCTTGTACCAAATGTAAGACTTACGAAGAGCAGCACACGGTTCCAACCTCTGATCTACTCTGTCAACACCACCCATGTGCCTATTATAGTCCATAATGCACACAGTTTTCCGCACTTCTGCAACCTGACCCCAAACAGTCACCGCTTCAGTGCTTTCATCACGTGCGGAAGTCAACATGTAGACATCTCTCCTGTCTGAAAACTTCACAGCTAAAAGCTCCTCACAACGCAATGCACTGCACTGTCCCCGAGCAAGCTTTTGACAAACAAGTTCTTTTGGGAAACCTTTGCGGTTAGAGCGGATTGTGCCACAAGCAACAGTGTCCACTTTGGCCAATTCCCCGAACAACCGCACACCAGTGTAGAAGTTATGTACATATAAATGATGGCCTTTGTTAACAAATTCCTCTACCAAGTTCCCACACAATTTTCTCAGTCACTCCAAAAGTGGACGGACAGCCAGGGGGGTTAGTCCTGGATTCCTTACCGGTATACACCCTGAAATTAGAGACATATCCAGTCCGACAGTCACACAGCATATAAAGCTTAATTCCATAGCGTGCCCTCTCACTAGGAATGTATTGCCTAAATACCAAGTGGCCCTTGAACAACACCAAAGACATCCACTGCAATTTCTTTCCCAGGATAAAAGATCTCAGGAAATCGATCAACAAAATGATCAAGGACAGGCCGAATCTTGAAAAGACGGTCACAATCAGGGTGATCACGTGGCAAAGCATCACCATTGTCAACAAAATGCATCATCTGAAGCAGAAGCAAACACCTATCACGACTCATGACTGCCGGAAATATAGCTGTTGCCATCAAGGGACTAGTAGACTAATATGAAGCCATTGATGGTTTCCTAAGCAAGCCCATCAAAAAAGTTAAACCCAAAAACTTTTTCATCTCCTCCAAATTTGTGGGAGTCCACCGGGTAGCTCTAGCGTGGGGCTTAAGGCTGGCACTGTTCTCCCTCAAATTCTTTCTCCTTCTAACAACAATACAGCTTGCCTCCCGTTCTTCGAAGCTGTTACGGAGGAACAAGTCCATTGACTCATTCTGTGTACAAAATCAGGATCACCTCTAGATCCTTGTCCCCCCTGCCATTCTTAACCGAATTCCTGAAGCTATTTCTCCCATCTTGACGTCCATCTGCAATTCCATGTTCGCAACGGGCATCTACCCCTCAGTCTGGAAAAAGGCTATCATTAAGCCGCTCCTAAAAAACCTACCCTTGATCCCCTTCTCCCTGCCATCTACCGACCCAGATTTTTGAAAAGGCGATGAACGTGCAACTTTCTAATTTTATAGACAAAAATACCTCATTAGATGAGACCCAATTCGGCTTCAGACGGGGCCATGGAACCGAAACCGCCCTACTTAAAGCAGCAGACGAGATCCGAGTGACCCTGGACAAGGAAGGTGCCGCGGTACTGATATTACTAGATCTTTCTGCAGCTTTCGACACGGTCGATCATGTCACTTTGATCGACCGTGTCTCAGCCATGGGAGTCAAAAACAAAGCGAAAGATCTCCTGGCATCCTTCCTAGCTGATTGTCACCAAACAGTTAAAATGGCCAATTTCACCTCCCAGACTTTCACTCTCCCTTGTGGCGTTCCTCAGGGCTCCTCGCTAAGTCCAACACTCTTTAACATTGATGTTTCGAACTTAGCGAGAGTAATAAAATCTTACGGAATTGCCCTGACAACCTATGCTGATGATACCCAACTTGTACTTTCGGTACACAACGACGGGTCATCAGTGGCAGCAAATTTTCAAACGGGAATGAAGGCCATCAGCTCCTGGATGTCATCTAATTGTCTTAAACTAAACTCTGACAAAACAGAGGTGATGACATTCGGGAGGCTGGACCCCATCTGGTCCCCGCACTGGTGGCCTTCAGAGCTAGGAGACCCACCTCAACCTGTTACCAAGGTTCGTAACCTTAGTGTCATATTTGATGACAAATTGACATTTCAGCATCACGTCAATTCAGTGGTCTCCTCATCTTTTTACATCCTAAAAAGAATCAAAAAACTGCTCCCTTATCTTCCATCATCGGCCGGTAGAACCTTGGTCAGTACATTGTTTTTTTCTAAAACCGATTACTGTAACTCTCTTCTATTGAACGCTCAGAAAAAAGTTATCAACCAACTTCAATTAGTCCAGAATGCCTTGGCCAGAGTCCTCTTAAACATTCCCAAATCCAAATCCATTTCCTCTCACATCCGCCAATTACACTGGCTCCCGGTCAGGAGCCGGATAATGTTTAAGGCCCCGTGTATCACTTACAAGGCAGTCAACAACGTGGGTCCACAGTTCCTCAGAGCAGCGTTTCACCCGCTTGACTACCCAAGAACACTTCGCTCCTCCTCGGTACATATGCTGAAAGTCCCTCGAACAAAAAAGGCGAACTGGGGTGATAGATGTTTCACTACCTCTTCATCAAAACTCTGGAACACACTGCCCCTCCACATCAAAACTGCCCCAAGCCTCCTCAATTTCAGGAAGAAACTAAAAACTTGGCTTTTCCCAGTGTAACTTATAACCTCAGCGATGGTTCTGTATTTTAGCGCCGAGACACCCCTGGGTATTTGCGCGCTCTAAAAATGGCACAAACATAAACATAAACATAAACATACAAATTAGTCTGCTCTACAATCTCTGCCAAAAACACATCATCCATAAACAACTTGAAAAAATCAATTGGCAAAAAATGTTCAGTGTTCACCCTACACCCTGCAACACCAGTAAATTCAAGCAATGCCGACTGCACCATGCCTGGGGCAACCAAGAGGTCAGAACTTTCATTGACAAGTCTTGCAGCCTCAGGCTGCTGCCCAGCTGCCTCTTGTCTCACTACACCAACTGGAAGTCTAGAAGCCCCAGGCTGCCGCTCAGCTGCCTCTCGCCGCACTACACCAACGTGAAGTCTAGCAGCCCCACGCTGACCCCTAGATGCCTCTTGCCACACTATCGGCACATCAATGTCCTCCTCTACCACAGGCCCTTCATCCACATCAAAAATAGCTTCATCAGCACTCATGGTATCTTCATCATCAGACGATGCCATGCGCAGAGAAAACTCACTACCAGAATCTTTACCTCCCACCTCTGCCTCAGAATCAGAGTCACTCTCAGCACCATGGTCAGAGGAAGAATCAAAAAGCATTCCAACAACTTGCTGAGCGGTAATCCAGCGGCTAGTCATTATCCTTACAAATAAAGGAGTCTGCACAAACAACTCAACAACCCCAACACTGTGCAAAGTAAGTTAAAAAATGTAAGCCTTTATCACAAATATCTATATTTAGAAAAAATATACAATTCACTTACAACAGACAACTACACTCACCAGCACCTACTCTGCAAAGACACAGCAAATAGGCAACGATATCCCACTAGAAAGAAGAAAAAAAACTTACATCTACAGAAGTACACATCAAAAACAAATGCAAAACATGTTTTACAATCACAAAAAACAGAAACCAAGCATACTTGTAGTACTACACACTTTGCAAAATAAACAATTACATTACAATTGAACAAAAAAAGGTCTCTTACCAAACACATGCAACTACAGAAACAGCAGAACAACAGAACCACCAGTAACGGAACCGCACACTGCAACAATCTAAAGAGAAAATAAAACAATACACATTAGAAGAAACAAAAACAACACACATTACACCAGGCTATGTCACAGGGTATGTCACAAATGGGGTGTCTGTCCCCATGGGGGGCAGAATATAAATCATTATAAACGTGGGCCCCCTGGAAGCAACCCTACGGAGGGCAGAGAGGCCAAAAAAAGACACAGCAGAACATACTTTTGAAAACAAATGGGACCTAGGAAACAACCCTTGGCCAAGGGGTCGCTCCCTATAAAAAAAAACAATCCCTGGAGTCTAGTGGGCTTTTCTATCCCCCCCTGGGTCCAGAAACAGCCGATCTGCCCCCGGGGGGGGGGGGGCAGAACAGTCTACAATATTTATATTGCCCCCTGGAAGCGATCCTTGCCCAAGGGGTCACTTCCTTTATAAATATAATATAATCCCTGGTGTCTAGTGGCCTTCCCCTCCCCCCCTTGGGTCCAGATCAGGCGCTAACATGGGAGATCTGCCTGTCTATACTAAATTCGTATGCCCCTGGAAGCGACCCTTGCCCAATAGGTCGCTTCCTTTGCTAATATAAACACAATCCCTGGTGTCTAGTGGGCTTTTCTGCCCCCCCTGGGTCCAGATTCCCCTAAAAAACGAGCAATCTGCCCCCAGGGGGGGCAGAAAAGTCTAAACTAAAATAATATGCCCTAGGAAGCGACCCTTACCCAAGGAGTAGCTTCCTATCAACAAAAATAATAATCCCTGGTGTCCAGTGGGCTTCTCTGCCCCCCCCTGGGTCCAGATCACGCGCTAACACGGGCGATCTGCCCCCAGGGGGGGCAGAAAAGTCTATATTAAATTTGTATGCCCCCTGGAAGCGACCCTTGCCCACGGGGGGCAGAGGGGGGGTGTAACGACCAGGTTCTCATACCAGATGGGATCAGCTCCTGAGAGCCCCTCCAACCAAGCTAAAACGTAACCACCTCCCTCCTCAGGACCATCTATCCAGGGACCTGGGTACCTACCTGAGGATGGTGAACTCGCAATATACAAGCTCATATCATCAGAAACACCACTAAATCTATAGGGATTACTAGGAATACTCACTGATTACTAAGGACGTCCATGCCCTACACCACACTCATACCTCATAGTCTCGCGACCACATGGGTCCAGACTAATCTACCCTGGGGCAGTTCTGATTATCTACCATTACACACTGATTACCCTCAGTGCTCACTCGACACGCAATCCGGCGTGTCTACACACTGGGCTGCAGCCCCAGTGCTCTCTGTTTATCCGGTCCACAATCCGGCGGGCCTACACATCCGGCTTCCGCCTGATGCTCTCACTAACGCCACTATCCCTAGAGGCAATCTCATTACACACCGTATCCCCCCGGTGCTCACTCAAGCCGCAATCTTGCGGGTATACACACTGACCACAATCAGTGCTCTCACTAACGCCACTTACCAATGACGACCACTTTCATATGAATACCTTCAGCTCTCTGTCTCTCTATGTTGGGAAGTTTCTCTCATACATCTAATACCTACTGGGGATGTAATTGTTATATTTTATGTGGTCCAAATCACAGTGTGCAATTGTTATTATCAAACACAAGCTCTACTCTCCCCTCATTGTTCATTTGCCATTTACCTGGACAGGAGTCGCATCTGTTCACATAACAGCATCTGACTAGGAGAAAGGTTAACCTTATCATAAGAAAACAACAGTTACACACTAGTTCACTAAGAACTGGGGTATCTTTATTACAATAAAATGCACATACACAAATCTGCGGGGTCTCTACAACTAACAGAAACATTAACACACCGCTGAAAGAAAAGGATTAGACATACAATAGCCTAGGGAATAAAGACAAGATTAAGGTGTAAGTGTAAAGCAGACTAGTTTAGACTACTTCACCTATTAGAAGGAAGATTTCTCTCTGTCTCTGGTGGGATCAGGGCTCTCTCTGTCTCTCCCTCCGTCACCACAGCTCCATGCCTCTGGCTCAATTACTTCAGCTGACAGCCTCAACTCCTCCATCTGCTTTAATGCATTCTGATAGTCTCTCTCCAGCTTCAGCAATCATCTGCCTTCTTTCTCCATTCCAGAAAACCAATAGAACTACACTGTATTCTGCAGCTCCAGCAGACATCCTACTCTCCACTCTTCAAGAACCAAACTGACCACTCCTCCTCTTCTGCACTTCGCTGATATGGATTCCTCTCTCCTCATGGAAATTTCCAACAGAGGGCTGCCTTCCACCGAATTCCTGTGCTAGCTCCAGGGCTTCCACGCAACCGCAGTGCGCATCTGCATGTTACATCTGGGCCCAAGAGACAAACACATTTCTCGGATAAGAACCAGTCCTGGCTGGTTTTCCCCTAGCAGTCAACAGCCTTAACTATAAACATTACCTTTCCCCTTCAAGCATCTCATCTCTGCAGGGATAGAAAGCAAAAATGTAGTCTTTCTAGTTCTGGGCCTTGTAGGCCTGAGAAGGATGAAATAACCCTTAGCTCTGTCAGAGTACCTACATAAACCATACCAATGTGTAATATAAAGTCAGGACCACAGGATCCACCCTCTACTATAGGCAAAATAATGAAAGGCAAAGCCAATAGGCAATAGATGGATTAGAGTAAGGGATCTATCATAATATAAAGCAGCTATCCTCTTCTAGGTCTGGAAGAAAGGGCTTAAAAGAGCCAACACAAGCTAAGAATACATATAATGGATGTGAGCAAGTTTAAAGTCTTTATCACTCCAAAATAGAGCCAAAAAGCCTGTCAAGACATTCCACCCTAAGACTTTATCTTGCGAACATCTATAAACAACAACAAACTAATAAACAAACATCTATCAATAAAACCAAAAACCAAAAGACTCTCTAAAATAAATGACAACTTAAGGAAATTCCACCTGAAACATGATGTAGGGAATACAAATCTAACAACTAACTGAAAACAAATCAAAGCACCTTTGACCTGAATGCTGAAACATAACTAAGATTGATCTGATAACAACAGAAACTAACCAAAGCACCCTCGAACTAAATGTGCCTCAACTTCTAGTGATAACTGATGAAATCTATTGATGTAGGGACATGTTTGTGGAATGAAAACAGCAAGGGGACTAAATGGGGCCTACCTACTTCGGTCAACTTAAGAACTAAATGTACCTCAACTTCTAATGATAAAACAACAAAGGGCCTAAATGAGGCCTACCTACTTCGGTCAACTTAAGAACTAAATGTGCCTCAACTTCTAATGATAACTCATGAAATCCATTGGTGTAGGGCCATGTGTGTGGAATAAAAATAACAATGGGCCTAAATGAGGCCTACCTACTTTGGTCAACTTAAGAAAGAATTTGGTGAAATCTGACAAATAAACATGACAAATGGTCCTCAAGGTCTGGGCAAACATTAATAATAGATGTAGGACATAACCTGACTAAAAGACACACCTCCCAGGACAACTTAAAGTCTAGGGTAACCACCCTTGGAACTAATCCCACTGTTCTAATTAAGAGTTAATGAATCAAAGTGAAAGTGTAATAACAGGAAAATAAGGATAACCCCATTCCTACAAAATAGCTGGTGTAGCACTATGCATATCGAGCAATAAATCAAAGAAAATTATCTAAGTGTGGTGCATATCTAAAAGATAAATTTGAACCATGCCAAAGGCAATAGGTAAAGGACACACTATCACAAAACAGTTAGCACCTAGTTCCTCACTGTATCACACTGTGGAACACATGTGTGCACCATCATTTCTAACTCTTTCATTGGCAAGACTGTTTTGCAGAAAACAGGAAAACTATGAAATAGATGAAAGATAAACAAGTGTATCACTAATGAAATGGCATAGCATACTAAAGGCAAAATATATCACTGCATAAACATCAAAACCATAAACAGGATTGTGAAAATCTTTTTAAGTTGGGCCTGTATATGATAAATGCAAAAGTGGCATAATGTCCATCTGAAATAAAAGAATGCAGGCCAAGAAAATAACATTGCAGATTGCTTTTGTGGGAAACATTATCATAACCAAATAAAAAATGAGTTATTTTAGAATAATTTTTGGGGTTAAAGGCAGTCAATTGTGGAAAGACAGTCTGTTGATTCATCAGTGTAGGTCACCACCCTTCATCTTCATCTGTATCCGGTTCCAAGGAAGCACTTCCTTCGATCTGGTCATTAGTCACCAGCTTCCGTCGTTCATCCGCCACCAATCCGGTCTGGTCTGGTTCCATCTTCCAAAAACAACAAACTAACATAAAAAATGAAAACAAAAAAGTAAAATAACAAAGGGAGTGGGAGGGGGGTGGGCCGACGCACACACCAAACACCACAACCCAACAACCTGAAACGAAAAAACAAGTATCATTAATCTAGCAAAAATAGATTTTCCATTTAAAAAGCACCCCAAGTGCTTTTTATTGTCGAAAGAAACCTCCTAATTTATAAAAGAAATTATTCTACATTCAAGGATTAATTTAAATCATATTCTTTTAAATTTGTTTGGGCAAAATCCAATTTTGTCATACACAGCCAGAAGGGCTGGGGCCTAGCTACTCCTTAAACAGCCCCTCCCTTCAGAAAGATGTTCGCGCTCGGAGTTTTGAATCCGCTCCAAAAATAAGCAGAAGCCAGGCTACAGTGCGATGTAATTTTGAATCACTGCCAAGTGCTGATCTCATTGCAGGAGCAAGGCTACTGCCAACCACTCTGTCCAAGCATCTCTAATCTCTAGTCAGGGAAGCTCACTTAGGCCTATTGTATTTATCTAACTCCAAGGGCCAAGCGTCTGCCAATTATTCTGCATGTGCAAGGATCCCTTATCTGAAGTCAATGAAGCTGTCTGCACCGACAGCAAGGAAGAGCGACTTGACCCCCCCCTTACATAAACATTTCTCCGCGGAAAGAAATTGGAATATAGCCAAGAATAACAAGCTAGCTCTCTCTGCTCTCAGAAGTTACCCATTTTCCACCCTTTCAAAAGTCAGAGCGTGAACAGATGCAGGTGCTCATATCAGTCAAGGTCAAAAGCAGATGCCTTGAAACTGAAAACATTACAGCTTTCCCAGGCCAGAAGCACTGACCATTATTTTCTAACTAAGCGAGGCAGAATGAAACGTGGTAAAAAGCAAATTAATACAGACATATTTTTTGCAACTAAGTCACATGCTAGCATTTAAAAATAAATATACCATAAAAACAGCTACTGGCTGAAAGGGAAAAATATTAGAAGCAAATACATTAAATTTTCGTTTTTTAAAAATAACATGTGAAACAACACAAGGGGCAACAGGTAATTTTGCATTGCAGAACCAAGAATTCATAATTTAGTGTGCAAGCATTTGTACTCTATCTATTAAAAAGGGCCAGATTCAACATCATTTATTTATCAAAAAGCCATTTTTCTCAAACTGAGTGGATTAACTTTCACACGCTATTCTAAGGGGCCGCTTGCATTGGAAAAAATAATAATCATGTATATTTTCTAGAACGCATTTTTTAAAAGGCACACGGTTGCATTTCACTAATTAAAAGCACATTCTATGATAGGTCTGTATTTATATTTTCGTTCTTCACAACCGCGAAAGCATCAATTAAAACACTGGTTCGTGTGCCATTCACAGCTGAAAACCCTTATCTCAATCCGACTGGTTGATTTATAACTTTCCGACCTCTGAGTCAAACACATTAAATCATGTGTTCCAAGGCAAACCCACACAAATTCGTGGACGCATTTCAAATAGAATGTTAAATGAACACAGCTTTTCTTTCTCCATGCAAGATGTTACCAGTCTGTCAGCAAGCTGACAAAGCACATAGGCAGAACCCAGCAACCAATGAAAGTCAAATCAAACCACCATTCATCTAAACAATCACTGACTTTTAGTGTCAGCTCACATAACCATGCATGGTAAACAGCATGTTAAAATAAATTCTGCCGTCACAATTCAAGATATTAACCCTTTGACAGCTCAAACACAATCATTCCCCAATGTCTGCAGTACATGGGAAATTCAAGAACTTATCACTCCACGTTTTCAAATAACACGCGCGCACATCTACAAAACATTCTCCCCAAGCAATTGAAAGAGATCCAGTTCTCTCCTGCCTAACGCAACAATAACATGCTCTGTACAAGCCATATCCACATGGCGCTATTCACAAGCCATATTTACAAGAAAGTCAACAAGTTCAAAAAATGACATGCTCCTCACAAGGAATATATGCAAGGCGCAATTCACAAGGAACACAGCAAGTCAAAATGAGAACATGCTCCTCACAAGCCACATTTAAATGGCGCTATTCACAAGCCATATTTACAAGAAAATCAACAAGTTCAAAAAATCACACGCTCATCACAAGGAATATATTCAAGGCGCAATTCACAAGAAACACAGCAAGTCAAAATGAGAACATGCTCCTCACAAGCCATATTTACATGGCGCTATTTACAAGGAACTCCACAAGTCATATTACATTGAACACATTTTACATTGCACAGCATAAGCAGATGCAGCAAGCAATTTAAATGGGCAATTTAAAAGCATTTTTCACACACATACGTACAATTGGATCATCACAAAGATGTAATTGGCTCCCTCATGCAATGTCACCCTTCAAGCCTGACAGTTCAAACACCAAGATGAAAAGCATTTCTTCCACCCTGCATAAGTCAAATGCCATGATGTATTGCAATCTCCTTACACTGCAACTGTTCAAGCCCATAGGCCAATTTTCGTGCCAAGTGCAAACCATCAAGATAAAAACCAATACAGTGCACACAGGCTTTGTAAACTGTTCGTCGACGCCAGATGTAACAACCAGGTTCTCAGACCAGATGGGATCAGCTCCTGAGAGCCCCTCCAACCAAGCCAAAACGTAACCACCTCCCTCCTCAGGACCATCTATCCAGGCACCTGGGTACCTACCTGAGGATGGGGAACTCGCAATATACAAGCTCATATCATCAGAAACACCACTAAATCTATAGGGATTACTAGGAATACTCACTGATTACTAAGGACGTCCATGCCCTACACCACACTCATACCTCAAAGTCTCGCGACCACATGGGTCCAGACTAATCTACCCTGGGGCAGTTCTGATTATCTACCATTACACACTGATTACCCTCAGTGCTCACTCGACACGTAATCGGCGTGTCTACACACTGGGCTGCAGCCCCAGTGCTCTCTGTTTATCCGGTCCACAATCCGGCGGGCCTACACATCCGGCTTCCGCCTGATGCTCTCACTAACGCCACTTTCCCTAGAGGCGATCTCATTACACACCGTATCCCCCGGTGCTCACTCAAGCCGCAATCTTGCGGGTATACACACTGACCACAATCAGTGCTCTCACTAACGCCACTTACCAATGACGACCACTTTCCTATGAATACCTTCAGCTCTCTGTCTCTCTATGTTGGGAAGTTTCTCTCATACATCTAATACCTACTGGGGATGTAATTGTTATATTTTATTGGTCCAAATCACAGTGTGCAATTGTTATTATCAAACACAAGCTCTCCTCTCCCCCTCATTGTTCATTTGCCATTTACCTGGACAGGAGTCGCATCTGTTCACATAACAGCATCTGACTAGGAGAAAGGTTAACCTTATCATAAGAAAACAACAGTTACACACTAGTTCACTAAGAACTGGGGTATCTTTATTACAAAAAAATGCACATACACAAATCTGCGGGGTCTCTACAACTAACAGAAACTTTAACACACCGCTGAAAGAAAAGGATTAGACATACAATAGCCTAGGGAATAAAGACAAGATTAAGGTGTAAGTGTAAAGTGGACTAGTTTAGACTACCTCACCTATTAGAAGGAATATTTCTCTCTGTCTCTGGTGGAATCAGGGCTCTCTCTGTCTCTCCCTCCGTCACCACAGCTCCACGCCTCTGGCTCAATGACTTCAGCTGACAGCCTCAACTCCTCCATATGCTTTAATGCATTCTGATAGTCTCTCTCCAGCTTCAGCAATCATCTGCCTTCTTTCTCCATTCCAGAAAACCAATAGAACTGCACTGTATTCTGCAGCTCCAGCAGACATCCTACTCTCCACTCTTCAAGAACCAAACTGACCACTCCTCCTCTTCTGCACTTCGCTGATATGGATTCCTCTCTCCTCATGGAAATTTCCAACAGAGGGCTGCCTCCCACCGAATTCCTGTGCTAGCTCCAGGGCTTCCACGCAACCGCAGTGCGCATCTGCATGTTACGTCTGGGCCCAAGAGACAAACACATTCCTCGGATAAGAACCAGTCCTGGCTGGTTTTCCCCTAGCAGTCAACAGCCTTAACTATAAACATTACCTTTCCCCTTCAAGCATCTCATCTCTGCAGGGATAGAAAGCAAAATGGAGTCTTTCTAGTTCTGGGCCTTGTAGGCCTGAGAAGGATGAAATAACCCTTAGCTCTGTCAGAGTAACTACATAAACCATACCAATGTGTAATATAAAGTCAGGACCACAGGACCCACCCTCTACTATAGGCAAAATAATGAAAGGCAAAGCCAATAGGCAATAGATGGATTAGAGTAAGGGATCTATCATCATATAAAGCAGCTATCCTCTTCTAGGTCTGGAAGAAAGGGCTTAAAAGAGCCAACACAAGCTAAGAATACATATAACGGATGTGAGCAAGTTTAAAGTCTTTATCACTCCAAAATAGAGCCAAAAATCCTGTCAAGACAGGGGGGCAGCCACCCCCACTACTGGCAACATGATCGGTGCCCCAGGGGGGAGCGCCAGTGCTCCCCCCGAGGGCTGTGCTGATGACAGAGCGGTTCCGTCATCAGCACAGCCCAACCGATGCTGATGACGGAACCGCTCCATCATCAGCATCGAAGGGGTTAATAAAACATTTTTTTTAAATGATCCCTAACTGAGGTCATCATATATTCTGAGGGCACTCATTCAGAGAACCATGTGATCAATAAACAAGAATAATTTGCTGAAGAGGAGGACCCCAAGGATCTCATATATATTTATATTATTGGCATTGAGGCCTTTGCCTCAGAGGATGTGCAGGGCACACACACCTCTACACCAACTGCAAGATATCCACCAACTCCTAATTTTCAATTCTCACTCTAGGGTAGAAATTAGTACAACTGTAGCAGCTTTCCAGACCGTACTTTTAACAATACAGAAATGATCAGCTCTATTGATATGAACCATTTCTGAACAGTGAAAAATCAACAGGTTGAGTTTCATACAGCACATAGACTCCGTATCCAAGAGTGTGTGACTTAGGGGCAGCACATACACACAGGGGCATATCTACAAGGGGAACGCTCCATTGGAATGCCACTTTTACTGATGTTCCGGTGGCAGAATGCCCTGCTCCATATTTACAAAGTGGCGTTAAGTCACTTTTTGTGGCTTAACGCCGCTTTGTAAATATGGTGTGCAATAGGTGTTGTTGTGGGCGCTCCACCGCAACACCGAGTGCTTTTTGACACTGCCTAGATTTACAAGGATCTGTAAATCTTAGGCAGTGCCGAAACCTAATGTCATGCAAAAGCAGGCATTAGATTGGTGCAGTGAGGAGAAATACTTGTATTTCTATTTGTTTTGCTTTTTCTAGGTGTGTTGCCTTCTGCAGCACACATAGAAAAAGCAAAATGCCAATAATGATTGTTTTTGTGCATGAAGGTTTCCCTTCATGCACAAAAGGGACACCTTTTACTAAACAAAAAAGGAGGTGGGGTATTGGCCATACGTCAACCAAGAATCACAAATCCTTCAATTTTCTAAATATTTTAACACAAAGCCATAGACCTATGGCTAGGTTTTGAGAGAATAGTCAACAAAAACACAACGGTGGGGTAGGACCCTTGGGAATATTTAAAGGCCTGTCTCTGAATACAGTCCCCAATACCGAACAACTACAAAAAAGTATCAGAGGGTCTAGAAAAGGGAAGAGTTTATAGATGACAGACACTAGACCAACTATACATAACCCTTTGACTGACTGAGCATGAGCGTGGTGTGCAATGACATCTCAATGGACGAGGAAAAATACCCATCAGTCACCACTCGGATCCGCCCTTCATCATTTGGGATTTGTCCAGACCATCCGTGTGAGTATGTATTGTCACAGGCATAAGGAGACCAGATGGTAAATAGGTCTCCTTTGCTGTACTAACAACAGTATGGTCTACCACTCTGTGAAACCTAATGAGTGGTAAAATATGGTGTGACTAGGGAGTGCTGTGCAAATAAACGTGAAAAAGAAACATAAACAATGTGTTATAAAATTGGATAAGGGAGCATAGAACCAACTTTATTCAAATGATGCTCACTTGACCAAGATTCATATTTTTGTCAAAGACAGTTAGATTAAATGGGCTGTCTAAGGTGGAACCAGGTCGACATGTTTCAGCAATTCAGGACACCTTCGTCCTTGCTTTCATCAGGACCATATAAACAAAAACAATGCTACTGCAAGATAGTGAAAATGAAAAGTGACAACAAAGAAATAGTGTAAAACAAACAAGTGCAAATGTCACCTGCAGTTTCCAAAGTCCTGATGAAAGCAGGTGTCCTGAATTGCTGAAACATGTCGACCTGGTTCCACCTTAGACAGCCCATTTAATCTAACTGTCTTTGACAAAGACAGCTAGAACTGGTTATAGGGAAGTCCTGTCAGTATCAGGGACAGAGGTGACAGTCGCCCAGTGGGGGCGTGGAGCCAGCATTGTGGTCAGGCAGGCACAGCCATTCACTATCAGGTGCCATCTCCTCCCACTTCCCTGGCAGCAGATGCTGCCTTTCATCCATGGGCTGACTCAGACAACCTCCTGGGCTCTACAGCCCCTGTCACCCTCAAACCAGACAGTCAATCGACAAGCAGGCCCAGGCACTCCTGACCCAGGCTCACCAGCCAATCACACGCCTGACACAAATTACACAAATATGCCAACTTCTAAAAGTGGCATTTCTAGACTAGACAAAATCATGCCGCATATACCATTTCGCAGCATTCAGTCTCACGAGTTCTCTCATACCAAACTCGCCCCTGCACTCCCGACACATCAGGAACTACCATGGGCATACATATTCCCCATTCATTCCTATGGGAGGGCAGGTCACTCACCACACATACACAGAGAGCTCAAGCACTTTACACTGTACCACAGTGAAAAAGTGCGCAGAGGCCTAAAATCACCACCACCAGGTTCCATAAACAGGCTAGGAAAAAGCAAAAAGTCTCGGGGTGAACCTGCCTAAAGGGCCGGGTCCAACACAATCCCCTTCCAGCCAAAATGCAGGGTAGACCAATCACTCCACTGATGGGCTTCCTTGCTTTGGGCGACAAAACACGGACACGGACCCGCACAGCAGGGACACCTTCCGGTTCTATGCCACTCTGAACCCACATGGTTTCCTCTAAACAATAACTCTCTGACACAACTAGGATACCCCACTGGTACTCCCTAGTCATCCACAGCCAGGACCAGGCCCTAGGCCATCCAAATCACAGGTCCTAACCAATCCACAGAGTGGGGGGCAGTAACCCCTGGCACACAATAGCCATTC
The DNA here is from genome assembly GCF_964263255.1 of Lissotriton vulgaris. Lineage (NCBI taxonomy): Eukaryota > Metazoa > Chordata > Amphibia > Caudata > Salamandridae > Lissotriton > Lissotriton vulgaris. Next base: position 1,651,809,399 of record NC_141693.1, on the reverse strand, counting down.
TCCACTCTTCCTCAGTGTACCTACAACTACCACTGATCCAACAACCTAGGGTCCACACCAGCAGACTGACCAGAGGTCACGGGCAAGAATGCCCCACCCTACCTCTACTTCTGGGTTTCTGCACCCTCACAGAGAAGCACTCACCAGAACACAATTCTCCTACCAGCTCAGGACCTCACTCCATCACTGGTCTACCACCTGGAAACTATTTCACTTCTGAGGTACAAAGCACACAGCACAGTTCCTCTTCAAGCAGGTGGGGGGACACAGCACACAGCAAAGTCCCCTTTCCTCTCCCTTAGTGGAAACAACAAACTGCAGGTGAGCCCCAGAACACACAGCAAGGGCAGCCCCTTCAGTCTCTTCAGCTGATCCACTTTGGCAGAGATTCCTCTTGACCTAGAAGTTTCCTAATCTCCCAACCTAAGATCTAAACCCTCAGGTTGCACCGGGGTCAGAAGTAAGAACACCGTCCCTCTGCACCCCCTTCCAGTTCCATGACTACAGGCCCAGTATGTCTCAGGCGAGACAGAGCACACGCCAGCGGCGCATCAGCGACACACTCTCCTCCAGTACTCCCTATCACAGGGTAATTCTCAGTATGTCCCAGGCTAGACAGAGCACACGCCAGCGGCGTATCAGTGACACACTTTCCTTCAGTACTCCTTCCAGGTCTGGCCACAACCCCAACCTGGCTTTCCCCCCTCCTCGGGGAACGACCTCCAGAGGCCCCACAAATGGTCGAGCACTCTAGACGGCCAATGCTCAGCGAGCCAGGACTTCTGCACCCTCCACTTAGGAGCGGTACTGCCCAACACCAGGACCGCCGGAGTTCTGGTTACAGACACTTCCCGTCCTCTAGACACAGGAAGATCCTCCTCAAATGACCTATGTACAGCTTAGGCCCCTGACCTGGCGCTCCCTTAGGGAACCCTCCAGGCCCTGAGATAGGGTTTCGGGCCAACGTGGGACACACCGTCCCACACTCACTCTGCCTCCACTGAGACAGGGCGTGAGCCCCTACACCCCTACCATGCTACTGGGACCTAGCTGGGTTACACATGAACCTCTTCCCCTTCACAGGATCATCAGATACACAAGCCACTCCTTTTAGAATCACCTCCTAATGCCTCTGCAAGACATCTAGCACACCGCCAGACATCCACCTTCTTGTCCAGTACCTCTGCAGGACCTCCTGCACACCACCAGAGGTACACCTCACGTGCAAGCTCCTTAAATAAAAAACTCACACCAACTCCTCCAGTTCAAGACACCACTCATCCACACACTCCCCCTCCAGACTGGTGAGACAGTTCCTCACTGCTCCTGACTCACAACCTGTACCCCTCTTACTGAGCACCAGGCACCATACTCTGGGAACTGGGAATGGGACTTCACACGCACTGGACACATTTAAGCTGCCACCACTGGATCCTACCATACTGTGGAATCCAGACACACACACTACACTCAGGCGATAACCACCCTCCTGAGCTTGTCATTTCTCCTCCACACTCCCTCTCTTCCATCTACCCACACAGGGACAGGAACAGGATTTGGGCACTGGACCCAGCAAGGTATTCCTAATCTATGGGAACCTCCCCCTCTACTGGCGTCCTGCCCTGTCAATTTCTCTCATCTGCCACTAAACATAAAGTGCAGAAACACATTTGAAAATGACACTTTGAGGAAAACAAAAATCAAAAACAATAATCCCAAACATGTGACTATCTAAAAAAATGAAGAGTTTTGTAATGTAGCCAGCTGTCGCTGTGGCACTGCGCAAACACAAGTCCAAATCTGCACCGCTGACCAACAATGTTAGAACTGGCTATTTCTGGTAGGCTAAGGCTGACGCCAAAGCCAGGCAGAAACCACCATTCTAGTCAGGGCAAGGGAGTCACACGCCAAGATAACCCCTGCTCACCCCCTGGTAGCCTGGCAGGAGCAGTAAGGCTAAACTCGGAGGCAATGTGTAAAGCATTTGCGCCAGCACACAACAACAGCAACATACTAGGCACACCACAAAAGGAACTCAACACAAGGTTATATTAAAATAACTTTTGTATTGTAAACACATATCAGATAAAAATCACACATGTACATTGTGCCAACTGGCACGGGCAACATTCATGAGGGATTATTAACAAAACAGGGCCACAAGGGCCACTGTCAGAATCAACACTTTTAGAAAAAGAAATACTTGTCAGAAATTAGAATAAAAGGATATAAAATCACTGTAGCACAACATAACAGTTATGAATCACATCCAGTAACTACTGGGAACAGGTACCATGACCTCACTAGGACTACCTGTACTAAAAGGACAACCACCTAAGTATCACACAGCGTTTAGGGGTCTCGGAAAGAACACATTACCCATGATGCATAAATATACATTCAGAGGAGTAGTAAAGAGAAACACATGATGCATAAACCTACACATTCAGCGGTGTTCAGAACAAAGCACATGATGCAATAAAATACATTCAGAGGTGCAGCGCAAGAAGACACATGATGCATAAAACATTCAGAGGTGCAGCACAGGGAAAAGGAAGACACATGATGCCTAAAAACATTCAGAGGTGCCAGAATAATACAATAGCGCAAAAACACACAGTAGGCAATTACTATTAAAAACATAGAAATCAAATTGCGCAGAAATCAGCCCCCATCTAATAAAGGGACCAAAAGAGCCCTGTGTCCAGAATGTCAGGGTGCGCTGTCATGCAGCGCCAGTCAGGGGTGCACGACTGGCGCAAAACCTAAACGTAGCAGGTGCCCACTACTTGCTGGGCACCTGGGAACAATCACAAGGGCCTAAACGTTGCAGCTGGCACTAAGTGCTGTGCAGCTGTAGCCGGCCTGGCACCACTGTGCCACCTCTGTCCCACACAGGGACTCTCTCCTGAAATTGCGCCTAAACGGTGCAGCTGCCCACTAATTGCTGGGCAGTTGGAGAATCATGAAAAACTGTGGCAGGGCCTTCAGTAGCCCCTCTGGCGAATTGCGCCACAAATGGTGGAGCCACACAGGCTCTGCAGCAAATCCTCTCTCTGGAGCCCTCTACAGCCTCCGTGGCTCTAAACACAAAAATGGCCCTTGAGCCTCGCTGGGCTCTTAAATGAAGTATGCCCCCTAGATCCTCCGTGGCTCTAAACACAAACAACAATGTCCCCGGGGCCCTCGTGGGTCAGACGAGTATGCGGTGGGGCGGCCCACTGCCATCCGGGGCCGCCCTGACTCAAGTGCCTCCGATCGGCACCGCACGGAGCTTCCCTCCCCCTCAGCCCTTCACTCGCCGGCTCTGCTGCGGGGAGGCTCCATCGTCGCGCCGCGCTCTGCGGCGTCTGGGAGGCTCCATCGTCGCGCCGCTCTCTGCGGCGTCCACCCTGCTGCCGGCACTTCTCCGCACTCGGGCCGCGGGCCCCTGGGCGGCGTCACGTTCCCGGCAGTCTCTCTCTCGGCTCCTCTCCTCATCTCGGGGCTCCCTCTTGGTCACGGGAGCCCCACAGCAGCCGACGCCATCTTCTTCCCCGGTCTCCCTCTGGGCACGGGAGACCGGCAACTCACGCAAAAGCTTCCCACAGGCAGGGGGAAGCGGAACAACACGTCCTCCCGGCCCCGCCCACAACCAGGCGGCAGCCCGGACCTCTGCTTCCGGTGAACAGCCAATGGCTGCGCGGCAACTCTCCCTGGGCCACCCAATGGCAGCGCGGCCCTCCTGACGAGCCCACTGGCTCTGGTCGCTCTGTCAAACCCACGGCGGCGATTTCTTCGCCGAAGCACGGGGTGGACTCCCGTTGTTAATTTCAACAAATAAAAAGCGCTCAAGCGCTGGGGGAAACAAAGCGCTCCAAAGTGCTTAGAACACAGCTAGAGCGCTCCCAGACGCCAAAGGAAATTTAAAGCGCTCCATGAGCTTAAAATAGCAAGTCAAGCGCTTCCAATCGCTACAACAGAAAAATAAAGCGCTCCTAGCGCTATAAGGCAGCCAAAGGTCACCAGTCCAGCAACAAGTACGATCAAAGCGCTCCTCAGGCGCTAGTGCCCCAAAAGTCCTCCACGAAGTCCTTCAGGGAGGCGAAGCAAAGGGGACCCAGCACAAGGGTCTCCAGAGTCCAGAAAAACAGCAGGAATCCAGGGCAAAGCCAAGTCCCCCCATCAGCCCAGGCAAGGCAGAGGGGTCCCCCAGAAGTCCTCCAGGCATTGAGGAGCTGGGCAGCGCCTGCCCCTGGTAGATTCAAGTCAGAAACAAGAACACATTGGAAGGGGACACAGCCCCGTCTTATACAGGGAAAAGTCTTTGAAATCTTTGTGCAGGCAGTGTGAGAACCAGCTAGAACTGGTTATAGGGAAGTCCTGTCAGTATCAGGGACAGAGGTGACAGTCGCCCAGCGGGGGGTGGAGCCAGCTTTGTGGTCAGGCAGGCACAGCCCTTCACTATCAGGTGCCATCTCCTCCCACTTCCCTGGCAGCAGATGCTGCCTTTCATCCATGGGCTGACTCAGACAACCTCCTGGGCTCTTTAGCCCCTGTCACCCTCAAACCAGACAGTCAATCCACAAGCAGGCCCAGGGACTCCTGACCCTGCTCACCAGCCAATCACACGCCAGACACAAATTACACAAATATGCCAACTTCTAAAAGTGGCATTTCTAGACTAGACACAATCATGCCGCATATACCATTTTGCAGCATTCAGTCTCACGAGTTCTCTCATACCAAACTCGCATGTGCACTCCCCACACATCAGGAACTACCATGGTCACACATATTCCCCATTCATTCTTATGGGAGGGCAGGTCACTCACCACACATACACAAAGAGCTCAAGCACTTTACACTGTACCACAATGAAAAAGTGCGCAGAAGCCTAAAATCACCACCACCAGGTTCCATAAACAGGCTAGGAAAAAGCAAAAAGTCTCGGGGTGAACCTGCCTAAAGGGCCGGGTCTAACAGTTTCTCACTTAGAATGTCAACTAATGTTGAAGAGAAATGCCTTAAGGAGTTTAACCGAGGAACTGTTTACACTAAACTGAAAAGTACTGAATAAGCAAAAGATTCAGAAATTATAGAATTGATGCTGATTAATAACATAACCAACATGTGATAGCAGGTTTATCAGCTTCATTTCAACTAAGAGATATTGAAAAACACATTATATTACAAGAATGAACATTAGTAATGTGCAGTCTATTTCAAACCATACTCTTCCACATTATTTCCAAAACTATTAATTTATGAATCCTAACTGTGTGCTACTTTGTCTGTGTAACTAGTAAACATAGTTCTCAACAATTCTCATGTGTCTAGCATACTAAAATAAGTAAAATAAAAGAGGATTTTTAATATATGGATTAATGTTACATGTATATACTTTCAAAATGTAGTTTTATGTCATATCAACCAATGTGCAATTTGATTATTCATTGTACTCTAATGAAATATGAATTAAAAGAACTAAAGAATATTATATTGGCGTTTGTTTAAATGCACATGTATATTAAAAGTGCATCATTGAATTAAGGTCTTATGTTTGCATTACACTTAAGTCTTGCCCTTTTATTACTGCATTTCATGAAGCTCTTAAAGTGTTATTTCTGCTGACTTGCATTTCTCCATTCCTCGAAGGTATTCACACACAGATCCAGTTTAAAATGTGGAGGAACAATGGGCTTTTATACCTAAGCTTGTGCTTGGGGCAGAGACACTGTTCCCATGTCTATGTTGGGAAAATTCCTTAATGTTGCAGACGAGTACCATGTGAATCCACATAGAGCTTGAAACAAGTACAATCAATCAATCAATCAGTTTGTTAAGGGCAACTACTCACCCGGAAGTGTCTCAAGGCGCTGGAGGTAGGTGGGTTACAGGCTCCAGTCCATCACTGGGAAGGGGTCTGTTGTAGAGCCGGGTTTTAAGTTTTCTTACAAAGATGGGAAGAGACGATGTTTGTCTCAGATGGAGCAGAAGGGCGTTCCAGGCCCTGGCTGCGAGGAAGAAGGAGCGGCCTCCCGATCTGGTTATTCTGATGCGGGGGATCACGGCGTAGGAGAGTTGGGCTGATCATTCGGTCCTTTGGGGTGCGTGGAAATTGAGTCGGCTGTTCAGGCATGCTGGTCCGGAGTCGTGGAGGGCCCTGTGCGCATGGGTGAGCCTCTTGAAAGTGACTCGTTCCTTGATGGGGAGCAATTGCAGTGTGTGCAGGTGCTGGGAGATGTGGCAGTGTTTTGGCAGGTTGAGGACCAGTCTTGCAGCAGCGTTCTGGATGTTCTGTTGCTTGTGGGTGAGGTTTTTGTTTATTCTGTGTAGTGTGCGTTGCTGTAGTCCAGTCTGTTGGTGACCAGGGCATGAGTGAAGGTCTTTCTGTGTTCAAGGGCGATCCATTTGGAGGTCTTACATAGGAGGCAGAGGGTGTGGAAGCAGGAGGACGAGACTGAGTTGATCTGGCAGTCCATTTTGAGCTCGGAGTCCAGGATGATTCCGGTTGCGTGAGTTTTCCATGGGGGTGGACGGGTTTCCGAGGGTGGGGGGCCAACAGGCGTCGTTACAAGTGTTGGGTTTTGGGCCCATGATGAGTACTTCCGTCTTGTTGGTGTTTAGTTGTAGGCAGCTGTTCTTCATTCATTTGCCGACGGCTTCCATGCCTTCTTGAAAGTTGTGTCTGGTGGTGTCAGGTTTGTTGGCTAGGGAGAGGATAAGTTGGTGATGTTGAGTCCGTAGGATCTGATGATGGGGGAAAGCAGGGCCATATTGACGTTGGTGGTTGGTGTAGGGTCCGAGAAAAAGGGGGGGGGCTGACCCACTGATTTCTGCCAAAGAGGAAGGAGCTGATCCAGTTGAGGGCCTTGTCCTGGATCCCTGCTTCATGAAGTCTGCGTGTAAGGGTGCGGTGGGAGACCTCATCAAAAGCCGCTAAGAGGTCGAGGAGGATGAGGGCCACGGTTTCTCCTCTGTCCAGTAGGGTGCAGATGTAGTCTGTTGCGGCAAGGAGGGCGGTTTCCGTGCTGTGTTTTTTCCTGAAGCCGGATTGGGAGGAGTCGAGGATGTTGTACTCTTCGACGAATGCGGCGAGTTGGCTGTTGGTGGCTTTCTCAATGACTTTCGCCGGATACGGGAGCAGGGAGATGTGTCTATAGTTTTTGTGGTCGGTGGGGTCCGCCAAGGGTTTCTTCTGGGGGGTTGTTCTTGGCATGTTTCCAGTCATCGGGGAACGAGGCGGTCACCAGGGAGTGGTTGATGGTGTGGCAGAGCATGGGTGCGATGGTGTCGGCGGCTCTTTTGAAGGTGTGGTGGAGGCAGGGGTCGGTGGGGACCCCAGAGTGGATTGGTTTCATTGTTGTCAGTGTGTCTTCGGTGGTGAAGGATGTTCCATCTGTCAATCGTTAGTTTCCAGGTGTCAGGGATGGGTGGTGGGGGTTCTATAGTTTTTTAGGTCGGTGGGGTCCGCCAAGGGTTTCTTCTGGGGGGTTGCTCTTGGCATGTTTCCAGTCATCGGGGAACGAGGCAGTCGCCAGGGAGTGGTTGATTGTGTGGCAGAGCATGGGTGCGATGGTGTCCGCAGCTCTGTTGAAGGTGTGGTGGGGGCAGGGGTCCATGGGGGCCCCGGAGTAGATTGGCTTCATTGTTGTCAGTGTGTCTTCGGTGGTAAAGGATGTTCCATCTGTCAATCGTTAAATTCCAGGTGTCAGGGATGGGTGGTGGGGGTTCCGTGTATTGAGTGTCATTGTTGAAGTTGTCATATATGCTCTTGATTTTGTGGGGATGTTTTAGAGCATTTTAGGACCTTAGTGTAATTTTCCCGATTCATGCCCTTATATAGGTATAAATCACCATAGCCTTACATAGGCATAGAAATCATAACCATATTAAGACATAGCTCAGGCAGTCCAAATACGGCATGGCTACTTCCACTAGTTCTGAAAATCCACAACGATTTCTTGGAAAAAACTGCCTTCAGCAGTCAGGGACCTCCCCTTGCTTGAATATTGATTTATCCAAGAACTCATGGAGTTTTCAAATAACTGAGTCTTTGATGATGTTATTATGTCCATCCTTACATCAAACTCGGCACCTTCAAGGTATAAATATGCCCAGGCAAACACACAGTGGTTTGGAGCAGTTTGACTATCTACCTACACGCCACAGCTCACTGCAGCAAGTGCCAAAGGAAGCCGACCCTCAAGCAGACGCATTGAGAGAGACGCTGTCTTTTCTCTTGCTGAGAAATCCAGTTCCAGTGTTTCCAAGCTACCCTTGCGGGTTGTTGGGAAATCGAGTCCTGAGAGAGAGAGAGATACTAGACCTCCTTCATTTTAAACGAAGGTACGGAGCTGATTAGACCCTTAGAGAATTCATGGATAGATTCTTGCGAAGAATACTGAAACTAAGCTACACCTCACTTACTTCTTCCCTCGTACTAGACTTAGGTTAGGTACACCGGGGTAGGCGTATTTTAGAAGCACCAGTTGAGTACTTTTAGTCTTTATTTATTAACTAGCAGCCCGTCCCGACGTTGTCCAGGTATGAATTGCGCCGGCCAGTAGTATATTGTTTTGTAGGATTTCGTTTAGATAGCATTTCCTATCTCTGACAGGCCTGTGAAACGCTCCGATTCACAGTGCACTGCTGATGCACTTAAGAGTGCGCGTTCAGTAGTGTGTGAGCTCGAGTTTCCCTACTTTATTTTTCCTTGCAATATTATGTAGCGCGAACTTGACAACATGGCATGAGCACAATTTACATTACAGAAGAACACATTCATTTGTGGTAGGCACGGGGAGACAAAGCGATTTGCCTGGAATCACAGGATGTTGAGCTGATGCTGAGATTCGAAAGTAGCTCCTCAGCTCTAAAGTTCGCAATTCTAGAACTTGTGGCGGGAGGTGTGTCTAAAAGTGTATGTCGGTGCTGGCCATCAATGATAGAGACTTGTGCATTTTTCAAATGGGTGGTGAAAAAATTTGAGTATGTTGCTGGAGATGTGGGTCTCTGTGCCACCAATGTACTTACCGGGGGAGGGTAAACACCCATTATTCCGCAACTTTCTTTCTGCATACCATCACTCCGCATACTTTCATTACGAAAGTACCACGACTCAGCAATGCCATTATAACTCATGGCATTGCATTTTATATGCTTTTACCAAGCATACATTTACAACGAAATTCGTTGTAAATGCATTAATGGTAAAAGCATGTTTTTTAAAAAATGTTTGGATAAGGTAAGTATGGGTATAGGGAAATATGTTTTGGGGTACTGAAGTATATGTTTTGGGGTGTTTGGGTATTTTAAGCATTCAGATATAGTTTTGGGTTGTGGGGTACAGGGGTAGTTTTAGGGTTTAGGGAAAGGTATAGGTTGTGGGGCACAGGGGTATTTTTAGGGTTCAGGGCTATGTTTGGGTTTTGAGGTATAGGGGTATTTTTAGGGTTCATGGGTGGGTTTGGGTTTTGGGGTACAGGTGTATTTTAAGGGTTCAGGGCTAGGTTTCGGTTTTGGGGTACAGTGGTACAGTGGAATTTTTAGGGTTCAGAGCTAGGTTTGGGTTTTGGGGTGCAGGGGTATTTTTAGGGTTCAGGGGTAGGTTTGGGTTTTGAGGTACAGGGGTATTTATAGGGTTCAGAGCTAGGTTTGCATTTTGGGGTACATGGGTATTTTTAGGGTTTAGGGATAGGTTTGGGTTTTGGGGTACAAAGTATATTTATAGGGTTAAGATGGGTTAGTGTTTAAGGGTGTTGGGTATTTTAAGGAGTAAGGGTGGGTTATGAATATGGGGCGCAGGGGTATTTAAAGGGAGCAGGGTGGGATTAGCACACGTTATGAGACTTTGCATGAAGGGCGGAACGTACCACACGTCTCCAGCATTTGTCACGCCCCAGCACATGCCCACAGCACAACGCAGACACGCCCACAAGGGACTACTTTGCTGGCACGGTTCTTTAACCTTTTAAATGTATATGGTGGGCGTCTGCATAGCCTATGTCCTTCTGCTGCAACTGCACTTTCCAATGCTGTATTGGGTGTTGTGATTGGTGCTGTGGTTCCTGAGATTACCCGCCTCAAAGGTTTGGGCTCTCTCTTTATTATATTAGTATGGATGTATGTATTTTATATATTTTAGGGCTTAGAAACCATATCATGCTTTTATAGTATCATTTTATAATACTCTTCGTACTGTACGCATTGTACTTCGCAACCGGTATTACGATTGTAGCAGTTAATTTCTTCTGCATGAGAAAGAAGACTTTTCAATAAATACTTTTATTGAAAACGCCCGTCTCTCTATTTCTCTGCACCTCTGGTGAAACGAAGCATGCACGATTGACTGAGTGAAATAACTATCTATTGTTTCCACAACTCTAGAGATATATTTCTTATTCTTGGGAAATAAAGTTGTCATGTTTATGCGGTTATCAGAAACTAATCCCTTATTGTGTATTCGAGAAAGTTTCTAGTGATCTCTGAGCTAGCTGGCACTCACAATTAAGTCTAATATATTCGATAGAGACATAGTGGACCTCAGTCATACGTCTAATCTATAGTATATATTATTCCAATGCGCAGAGCCTATTGGGAATATAGAAATTACACTATAGTGAAAGAAGGTGCTGAGTTTGTCGCAGAGGTCTTGTTAGGGAGGGATATCAGTCGACTCGCTGGTGGGTTGGGCGAATTCCTTGATGATTTTGAAGAGTTCTTTGCTGTTGTGTGCATGAGTGGATATTCTGTCTTTAATTGCTTTTTTTCTTGTTTTCCTGATTAGTTGGTGGTGGGCATTGGTGGCGGCTCTGAAGTTGTTGTGAGATTCAGTGAAATTGGTGTTTCTTCAGGCTTTTGCTTGGCGTCCGGATTCCTGAAGCTCAGTGGTGAACCATTTGGCTTTCTTGGTGTGGGTGTTGTTGATTTTTTTGAGGGGGGGCTATGGTGTTGGTGCTGTCGGAGACCCATCTGCGCAGGGTTTGGGCTGCTGTGTTGGGGTGGTCGATTTCCGTGATGGTTGGAATGGAGTTGTTGAGTGAGGAGGTGAGCTGAGCAATGGACTCTTATTGATGATGCAACCAAAGGAGAGTTCCCAATGAACTCTATCGATTATAACTTATCGCTGCCCTGGCTGAGGAGGGAAGATGACTTCGGACTTTCTTGGGGACCCCATGCCAAACTCTTTTGCTATGCCCCTTTTTGCAAATCCTATGTAGCACTTTCCTTGGACTCCGACAAGACTATTACTTAAATCCCATTGCCACTTGAATGGACCCTTAGAGATAATTTTCCCTATGTTGCGTTATTTCCCCTGGGGAGTGCCTTAGACTGACTTTTATTTCCGACTCATTGAAAACTTTTAACCGAGCTTCTGAAAATGCTTCTGTGGGTGTTACTTATATGTTTGTGCCTAATTCCTATACTTTTCCATAGATTTGCATGAACTCTGAACTCTGAGTAATCTTGTGCCTTAGTCTGTGCTTGGGAGATTTCGATTGCTAATGTATAGTGAAGATCGGCATCCGAGCATCTGATAATAATGCTATTGTTTTGTATCACTGCCACAAAAATTGTTAGTCTGTATAATTCTTGTTTGCTTAAACTTCTGCAGGAGATGACTAGCCCTTGTTATGGCTATCTTACATCTGTATAGAATGGTCTTAAGTGTGATTTAGCATAATTTGATTTCTAATCTTAAATAAACACACTTACATTTGGCTACTAATTCCTTGTCCTCATTGTGTAGCCCCTCATTGCATATGAACAATATTAATTGGAGGGCCAAGTTAGAGAGTAAGTAAGAGTTTATGATCCAATAGAGGAGGAAGAATCCCCCACCATAACCTGGGCCCAGTAACACAAGTTCTGCAGGATCAATATTTAAGAGCTTAAGGATCCACAAAGAGAACTGGGAAATACTGAAGGCAACTGACCATGTGCATATGGTTTGGAGGTGACATGAAAGGAGGGTTTAGCCAAGAAAAAAGAGGACCATCACCAGGCCAGGTCAGTAATCCCCCACTCCTCAAGTCTTCTGGGTAGTAACACATTGGACACTCTGTCAAAAGTGGCACTCAAATTCAAGAGAATGAGAGCCACAATTCCGTACTTGTCAAGAGTGGCCTTGAGTTCCCCCGTAATCTCAAGGAGTGCTGACTCTGTAGTGTGCAGGTGTGAAAACTCAAATAAAAGGAGTGTAGAAGTCTATGGGTTTTGAGTTACCCTGACAGATATTGGTTAATGTGCTTTTCGAGAATTCTTTACCCAGAAATGGCAGGATATAAACGGAGTGATAAGTCTCCAGTATAGAAACCTCTGGCGAGGGTTTGTTTAAACAAGGATATGACCAAGGCATGATTCCACTTTTGAGAACTTGTAGCCATTGTGGTAGAAAAGTTAAGACTATTGAGAAATACAGGAGGAGAGCAAGGCCAGCCTTTTTTGTATCCAGTAGGGTGCAGGATCCAGCAGGGATCCAGATTTAGTAGCCTTAAAGAGAGTCTCAAGCTTACTTGATTGATAAGGCACAGGTCAGCCATGGTAAGTGTCTTGCCAGGTGAGTTTCATTAGCTGGCAATTTGAGAAGCATCTAAGGGGTTGCCCTTAAATGTAGAATACATATTGTCTACTTTCATAAAATAAAAAAACAACTAACCTGTTACATCTGTCCACAACAATGGAGGGACACGTTTCCTGGAATGCTGGATTCAGCAAAGATTTCACAATTGTGGGAACTGTTGATTTTTAGTAGAAGAATCATAGCACTTACAGGTGTTTGAGGAGCGTACATCTTTTTTGAGCTAAGAGCTGTTGACTAAACTGCAGGGATGGTGGATTCACATTTCCTTTAGGGTCACTAGATATAGGATTACGCTTATCCATGGTATTATTAATGCAAAGGTTAACCTTATTCTCAAATGCCACCACCGAGGCATATGATGTGGGAGAGGGTGACTGAAGTGCCTTTCAAAAGGTATTGGGGTCCATTTAGACCAGGGTCTGGAGAGGACAGTCTGGCATCAAAGGTAATGAGCTCTACAGCTGACAAAGATTTTCAAAAGTAAAACATGGTGATCACACCAGAGGAATTGATGGATCCCAGTGACGCCAATGACTCCTACAATGAAGAAGCATCACCTCAGCTGAGAGCGTAGTGAATATTATTAGTATACACTGTTACGGGCACTGAAATAAATCACAATGACTTTAGGCTCAATGCCAAAGCCCTCAATCGTGGCTTATTACACCAAGTTTTCTTTATAACGGGCAGTGACTAAGAGCTCCGGAGTTTATACGGAGAGCAATGGGAGTTTTTCACAGATCCTGCCAGTTGGCCAAAAATGAAACAATAAAATAAAAATAAATACTTATTCACGCTTCCCTGTCCTCTGTGTTTTCCTCTTTAGAGCCTCAAACTCCCTTCATGCTGCTGATAATGTTAGCAGCATGAGAGAAGTGCCAAAATTGGGTGGAGCAGGCTCACTTGTTTCTCCATTAGGCACTGGGGGTCTGTGCCTGCTCCCCACTCAGCTGCCTAAGACAGCTTGGTGAAAAGGCTTAAAGTACACAAGTCAGGCTGGCTATTCAATGACAGCCAGCCAAAGTAACATGCACACTTTGAAATAGAGTGAGCACCACTCCTCCCCTGCTGCCAGTCAGCAGCAAAGACCCCCACCCTCAAACACTGCTTGGGCGGAGAGCAGTGAGGAATAAAATGGTTCTTCATTTTATTACTATTTTATTTTGCACCTTTGCTACACCGGCATCATTAGGGTGACGCTTCTGTGCTCAAATAAGGGGGCCGCCACTAGTGGATCCACTTGCAATGTCAAAAGACTAGCGAATATGAGGTTGAGCATATGGCTTGCGATATGCTTGGGTGCTGAAACCTGGTGGGGAAGATAGAAAGCCTGGACAGGATTACAGGCAGAGGTGTATTTTTGGTCTTCAAAGTGAAGATTGGATGACACACAATGATAACGTTTGCGCTTTTGAGAGCAAAGGGGGAGAGATCCTCTGCTACCCTGTCACACAACCTGCAGACTATTGGTGCTATAAATGAGCCTGACAGAGAAAGGTTTTTACAGAGGTTTAAGAGTAGATACTTCTTTCACAATCAAGGGGTAAAATGAGTTTGATTGAGCATATAATATCACTAATTATATTCACTAAAAGAAAAGTTTAACACACATATGTTGTGTAAATATCAATTTGTGTTCATTATAGTTAAATCACTGATTGTCAACCATCGAAACTTTTACATTTTAGATGAAGTAGTTTATATTTCTTGTGTTTAATTGATTGAACTACTTAATTTGATTATACTTACATTTTAATGGAAATGTAAAACTATTCCTATGGTGATTTTATATGAACATGTACTTGTACGTTTGATAACATTTCTAACTAAAATGTATGTTTTAATATCTAATGAAACAGTGATTGAGAGACAAGAGTGGATGTGTTACTATAATTATGTTTTGAAAACTGGGGGATATTTACACAGAAATTGCGCAGCATGGTGCTGCACGCAATTTAGCAGAGCCTATCTGAGTCATTTAAAAAACGCTGTGTAGATGTGTAGTACTTACAACAATGTGATGCACCTCTGTGTTTTCCCTTACGCTAAAAAAAGTTTCCTAGCTCCAACATAGACACCCTTGTGCCATTGTGCATATGGTAAACACACAAAAAGAAGGGGGACGGGGAGCTCTATTAAGAAAAGAAATGAGGTCCAGTGCCCTTGCTCCCAAGACTAACAATAAAACACAAGGTGGGGGCATCAGTTCCTCAAGGGGAGTCAACCATAATCTGGTTCGCTCTGTTATGTGGAGGAAGAAGAAGATACTAAAAGGGGTAATGGAAGGTAAAAGTTTGCTCTGTGATTATCCTAACAGGTATGGAATGAAAAAATGTATAATGTATGAGGTGGATGGACTCTCCTCGGTAACCTAGTGCCCTCAGAAAACAGTCCGAGCGCCCTAAGTCATCATTGGGCGTTGCTCCTCGTGTGGGTGGCGCTGCAGTCCCTTACGGGCCCCACAAGGGGACTCTTTTGCGGAGTTCTTTTGATGGAGATGCCGCAGTTGTGCATGCGGGTCTGAGGCCCTGGTAAAAAAATGGTGTGATTATAGTGAGTGAGTGCTAATTAAAAAGACCAAACTAGACCCATAAATCAATTTATTCGGGGATCTGGATGGTCAATTAAAAAAGGGGGATGGACCCTGGAGTATACCTCTATTGAACCAAATAATAGGGTGGCGCCTGTGAAACTAGACGCTCCTCTCAGGGTAAGTGAAATAAAGTGCAAATTGGAAAACAGTTGTTATCGGGTCGACATGTTTCGCGCAGCAGAAGGTCCCTAAGGGATCCAGTCGCGCTTCTTCAGGACCAAACAATATCAATTCAAACCAAAAATTGGATTTACAAAGGCAGGTCCCAGGCCTATTGCCCGTGAACCTACTCTACCTTTCTTCTTTAAGGTTTCGGAGCGTCTTATCGCTATGTGGTACGATCCTTGTTCGTACCTCAACCCAACCTGTAGAGAAAAAGGGGTCTATTAACACAGAGCAAAAAGTTGAACTTCCATAGTTAAAATAGTGAACATGGTACTGTTCCCGGGTTCCTTCTATGACAAAGAGTACATCAGGCAACATGTGTGCTATTCTACCATTTACAAGCTGCCCTCTCCCATATCTTCGTGGATACGGCATGCAAATGTTAAGTGATGCTTCTAGAACCGCTGAGTATCGGAGTTCTAGAGTACATGTTAAAAACTGGTCACGCGCGGGACATGGACCCAACAGGCTCAAGCATCGGTGCCGTGAATGGTACCTGTTGCATGAGACCAACTAAATCTTTCAACTGTGATATGTTGGTTTCCAAAGGAAGGACCATCCATAATTAGTGTCATTAGTGAATGGGCCGTGGCTGTCGCGATGACCTACTTCCAGACATATTGTCATAATGTGTGTTGACGCTGGCAATGAGGATAATGATGTGCGTCATCAGGCGGTATTAGGCTGAAAGCGTGGGTATTGGTATGCGTTGACGGGTGGTGTGGCTAGTTGTCACCCATCAACCGGCAAGTATACAAAGTGCATTCAGTTGGTAATAAATAAGCTACAATCATGCCATTAATTTGCACTTTCAAAAGCCTGGGACATGAGTAGGATATCTTGCTCCAAAATGACCTACCCCAAAGATCCTAGGTTAGGGCCCCATCGGCAGCGTCATGGCAAAATGTACCAGGAAGCACTATATCAGAAACATTGAAAAAGCGGACACATGCGGCTGATTAGTATGGCCCAAGACATTCAATTATTATCATGTGTATATGGTGCCTGCAATGCAGGGTTGATTCTTTATGATGCAGCTACCCTTGCACCAAGGAGCATGGGTGCCTGTATTGCGGGAATCATCCTTGCAACTCAGACCCCCTTGGACCATGTTACAAAGGCATCTAGGTTGCAGGGATGATTGTTTATGTGCTGGAAGAGACACCTTTCTGCACATAAACAATATTTAAAGGCAATTTGCTCTTTCTGGGTGTCCAGCAGAATAGGAACTTACCCCTCTATTCAACAGTAAGCTGGCAAAAATGAAAGCAATTCACCTCTTTCCTTTTTCTTTGGTGGAAGGAGAGGGGTGGCTGAAATTTGTGGAGACCCTCTGTCCAAAGTTTTTGAACTGCAACAGTGCCTGCGCTGTAGCATCAAGTGCTTTAAATAGTTCAAGAAACAATGAAGGAGAGTGATGTTCAGTCCATCCGCTTCACAACAGACATGTGGACCATTAATCAAGCAACAGACTACATGACCTATCACTGCACACTGGGTAAGCAAAACCTCACTTCTAGTCTCAACATTGCAAATGCTTTCCAAGGCATTCCTCAACATGCAACAGTTGCAATGTCTCCATTGAGACAGCACATATGGCTTGAATAATTCAATACAAGAGTATACAAAAAGCTTTAACTCAGAGGTCTAAGCATTGAATCTGTTGCCACTATCAATAGCAGCAATATTGTGTCATACGTTACTAGGAATTAAGTGGGACTGTGTATCCGAACAACATAAACGTCAGAATGTCATTAGAATATGGCGGCCCAATTCCTAGCTAGCTCACAGTGCACCATCTGGACCTCTAACCTCACAGGGTAACAGATGGTATCTGCAACCTCATAACATGACCTCTCTAATTCCCCAAGGGAATTTTGTAAAAAGATCTACCTCTTCGTTGTTACTTAGGCAAGTCCAAAGAAAGACACACAAAATATGCGAATGGGTATTTCAGGCATTTATTGAAGCAATTGTAGATGAAACACAGTGTACAAATCTATACTACTATTATAAAGTAAGAACTTTGAACCTTTGAGGCAGGTAAACTCGGGAACCACAGCGCCAATCCACACACCCGATACATCATTGTAATCGTCAGAGTCTGCAGATGGACATAGGCTATCTAAATAAAAAAAAAATATGTTATTTAAAAAATTGACGTTAAAAATAAAAGTAGTCCCTTGGAAGTAGTGTCGGCCGCACCGTGCGTGCTGAAATCAGGAGCGCGGGGATGAGCGGCGTACAGGAGCGGGAGAAGGAGTGGCAGACATGAGCGCGGGGAGGAGCGGCGGACATGAGCGCGGGGAGGAGCGGCGGACAAGCGGTGAGGAGCGGCGGCCTGGCGGTGAGGAGCGGCGGTCAAGCGGTGAGGAGCAGCGGACAGGCGTTGAGGAGCTGCGAGGATCAGCGGACAGGCGGGGAGGAGCGGTGGATGAGGTAAGTTATTTATTTATTTAGGAGCGATGAGCGGCGGATGAGAACATGAGAACATTACAAGTGAGCAAAATACAAAAGAAAACGTTACATTAAAAGAAGCAAAAATGACAATCGTGAGCCAACAAAATACAAGAGGTAGCAAACGGTGCATTACAAAAGTGACAATCGTGAGCCAACAAGGAGGAAAAAGTGACGTGTGCAGGTTACAAAAGCGTACAAAGTAAACATAGAGGTATAATACTGCAATATATGGAGGAAGGCTCCGGTGGACCCATGGACAACGTCGGGGCGGGCGGGGGCCCTGAAGCCTGATTGCTCCCGGACAACGTCGGGACGGGCTGCTAGTGTCATGATAAAATGCTAACAAATAGGCTGCAAGCAGAAGACTTTCTAAGCATGTTATTGTGTAAGTACAAGGCATGTAAAAAAGTCACTGTCTAAAAATATGTCAAGTTTAAACATGTGGTTTAGACTTTGTGTGCGCGCCCTGTTGAACCTTACAACAATTGTCAAAGCCATGGCAGATAGAGGATACATCACGGTCTTCTATTTAGCTCATTGCATCATCATAATTGTGGAGGACTCTCTCAGAAAGTAGCCGTCAACAACCAGTCCTTTGTTACAGGCACTGTGCTTATTTTCCAGCCATTCCTTCAAAGTGAGGAAGAATTTGAGGATCATTCAGTGTGATAAAAGAGTCTCAGTATAAATCCTTTATACAGAAGATTTCATCCCATTTAGAGTGTACCTTATACATCAGGTCTATCAATGATTATGTGCTACAAAGGGGAGAGGATGCAGCAGCCAAAGCCATGACAAAGGAGCTTGATGAATGAGCACTTGCAGAGTGACTGGACCAAAACCTAGTGTCTTTTGAGATTTGTATACAGGAAGTCTACATGCAGGATTGTACTATGCACAAAGTAATTCCATTGTTGCACAACCTGCGAGACCATTTGTAAATGTGGCAACAAACATATACTAGTGTCAAGAAAGAAGATAATGCTTTGGTAAACAGCTTAATCCATTGGGTTCATTATAATCAAACCCTTCAATAGGAGTTTGTGTCCTCAGAAGAGGACGTCTGTGCCATGATCCCAGATCTGCGTTACAAAAAAGGGGCTTCCCACTTTCATTCTCTTGTCATCACTTGGGTATCTGCATTTACTAGAAGAGGATCATCAGGAAATCAAATGAACTTGAGGATGAAAGATTGCAACTTTGAGGGCATAGAAGAACTGAATTGCGGTTTCCGACCTCTGGGGAGTGCAACAGTGACTCTGTCCAGAAGCAAGAAGCAAGTTGAAAATGGAGCTGCAACAGCCATCAGCAGTAACACAAACACTGACATATCAACACACTACTGTTAGTTAACCTACAACATTAACTTTATCACTTTCAGGTCGAACTTCTACAATGGATTGGCTTATTATGTTTCAGTACTTAAATCAGCACATAGGAATAGCTAATCTTGACTATGACAACAGAGAAAATGATACATGATTACTTGGATGATGAAACTGAAGTCCACAAGATTCAGGAACCATTGGCTTACTGGCATGGCAAAAAGAAATAGTTGCTAGACATCAGAAGACAGGCAAAAAAAGTAATTTTCATGTGGATGAAATATGGAAATAAGACATCGTTTTTAACAGACTTGGTGGTCTAAGCAGCCTCCTCTTTGGCATACATAGACCTCGCCATATGACCCAAAGTAGAACTTCTCAATTCTGACTATTAATAACAATATATATCTGTTTCAAGATGCTGTTCCAGACCTCATTTCTAAATTTGTGCAAACACTGTGTGCGAGGGGATGATGACGCTGGGGTCCAGCACTCATTTTTAGGGACCAGGGCATGTTTTTTTCTATGTAAGACAGAACAAAGGGAAAAAGAAGGAGGAAATAAAATAGGAAAATTATCTCAAATGTAGAATTCTGAGATGAATGCAAATTGGCTAGAATGAGATAAATAAAAAGAAGTGTACAGTGGTGAAAGAATCAAGCATGAGATAGAATCAAGACTAGAGATGCTTAGTATTGGACAAAATCTGGCATTTGTCAGCATTCAGTAGCACTGGTGGTGAGCTCCAAAGCAAGACTTTAGGCCCTTTCACTTATGTTGTCACAAATTAAGCACTACAGGAAGCACAAAGCACAAGTGATGGCTGCCATACACAAAGGGTGGAGAGGTGGATGTTCGGGGCGCTGGTTGGTATGAGCAAAGCTCTGTGTAGGGAGGTGTAATAATAAAGCATAAACTTTCCTTAAGGTGCCGTCCGCCTTCCACCTCGTCATGCTTCCTCTTCTCTTCCTGGTCTCGGCAGCCGCTGGGACAGACTCCCATCCAATCCCGCTCTACTTTCCCAATAGGAAAGCAAGGCATGGGATTGGCCAGAGTGGGATGAAAAGACGCTCCGCTGAGACCAGGGAGTCTGTGGGTGTTTTTTGAGTCTGGATGTTCAATGCAGCTTGGCTGGAGAAATCTAACAGCGTATGTGTGTTTTGGGCCCTGAGACAGCTGACCAAACACATATGTGTACTTAGAGACTGCACAGAGCAATCCTCCTCCCATGCCCCACCCCGCCCCTCCTCTCCCTGCACAAGCTGGCTCAGAGCCGGCAAATGAAAAATAAAACAATGCTAGAACATCGTTTCATTTTTCATTTGACAGCTCTGAGCTAGTCAGTGGGGTGACGCTCCTCCACCATTGCAGAGGAGCCACCTCTGCGTGAAAGCACTCAGAAGCTTTGTATACCTCTGCCCCACCTTTGTGCTGCAGCTGAACCAGCCAAGATGTTTTATACCACTCAACTAAAAGCAGCTGGCTATCTGCCAGGTATTGTACCTTCGCTTGTGAGACATATTACGTAGCTTTCATGACTGCGGCTGGAGCTCTTTAACATGAAAACAGTTTTAAAAAAGCCGAATTCTCACCAGTTTAGCGCATCATCGATCGCGCAATAACTACACTCCACGCTGTTACTTGAAGCGTAAAAGGCCATTTATTAGGACAAGGTTGCAATCATTTAGACTTATTAACAGTACATCAATGCATGAAATATACATTTCCATAATCATTTAGACTTATTAACAGTATCTCAATGCATGAAATATACATTTCCATCCCATACCCACGCATTCTCCTTTCTGCCTTTCCAAAACCATCTCACCTGTTTGACTCTTCACCCATTCACTCGATAACCTCCTTCCTTTCCCCATTCTCACCTTCACTTGCCCTCCAAGCATCCTCTGTTGACTTTGCCTTTATTGCTCATTGCCTCCCATGCCCCACTATCAGTCACCTGTGTACCGTTTTCCCCCCACCCGAGGGGGGGATCTGCCCGTATGTGACTCCCCACCCCTCCAAAGTACCGTACCGCCTCTGCTCTGCAACCTGCCCTAAACTGGCACCCCAACCCTTAAAACACCCCCGGTCCTTCCCCAAAACCTGCAGGGTGGGCGGGTGGACAAAATTAACAAACACCCTCCCGGTGGTGCTCAGGTGTCAGGAAGAGGCCGGATCTTCCTCTCCTGACACCTTATATGCCCTCCCCCATCCCACCCCTTCCTTTAACCCCTGTAGTCCCGCCCTCCACCTTGTCCTTCCGTATTGCGCGAAAACCCCGGGGGAAGACTGGTCTGCGACCTTCGCTTCCCCCGGGGGCCGCATCGCGCAATAACTACACTCCACGCTGTTACTTGAAGCGTAAAAGGCCATTTATTAGGACAAGGTTGCAATCATTTAGACTTATTAACAGTACATCAATGCATGAAATATACATTTCCATAATCATTTAGACTTATTAACAGTATCTCAATGCATGAAATATACATTTCCATCCCATACCCACGCATTCTCCTTTCTGCCTTTCCAAAACCATCTCACCTGTTTGACTCTTCACCCATTCACTCGATAACCTCCTTCCTTTCCCCATTCTCACCTTCACTTGCCCTCCAAGCATCCTCTGTTGACTTTGCCTTTATTGCTCATTGCCTCCCATGCCCCACTATCAGTCACCTGTGTACCGTTTTCCCCCCACCCGAGGGGTGGATCTGCCCGTATGTGACTCCCCACCCCTCCAAAGTACCGCCACCCAGGGAACCCCCGGAGGGCGGTTACCTGCCCCACCCCCCCCGTCCTGCGCACCTTTCGCCTCCTGCCAGCGACCCTACAGCCTCCCAGTGGATGACCATCCACCACCTCCCCCTGCGTCCTGCAGCAAAGCACCCCTCTCGTTGCCAACATGAATCGCGAAAGGTGCCCTTCCCAGAAGGGGCCCACGCGCCCGTCCTTCCCGCGCCGAAAGGCAGCCTCCCACAGCAGCACCCGGTGAACGACCATCCACCCAACATCCGTCCCCTGCAAGGCAGGAACGTCCCCAGGACAAAAAACCCCCCATGAATGTTGGTCGCAATGCAGTGATATTCCATCACTCCCACCTGCGCCTGTGTGTCGGGCAAGCTAACCCCGCCTAGGACCTACCCCAGCCAGAAACGGCACCCCCCACAACTCAGTGAACAGCCATCCACCACCTGGACCAACCCCCAAATAGACCAGCCACATGTCTGGCCCCAATCCTGTGAACCGAAAACTGTCTCCCCCCCCCGTGGCGAACGGCCATCCACCACCAGGCCTCCTCCAACCACCCGAACTCATGTCCAGCAGGACAATCGACCGCTCCGGACCACTCATCGTCCATCCAAGGTGCCCCCCTTTCTGGGGCGAACGACCATCCACCCCAGGCGCCCCCATCCATTACCCCTACGGCAGCCAATGAACTATT
The DNA here is from genome assembly GCF_964263255.1 of Lissotriton vulgaris. NCBI lineage: Eukaryota > Metazoa > Chordata > Amphibia > Caudata > Salamandridae > Lissotriton > Lissotriton vulgaris. Next base: position 1,651,786,846 of record NC_141693.1, on the reverse strand, counting down.
CTGACCGCCCTGGCCCATAAAAGGAGCCCCCCCCCAAAGCCGAGGAACATGCAATCATATGTTCCCCCCCGTACGTAAGTGCATCCCCTCTGCACAGAATGAGTAGCCCCAAGAGCTCAAGAAGACAAAGAAACAGTCCAGAGCAATGACGCGAACATCAGATGCCCAAGTGATGCCAATGAACAACTGCGCACAAAGGTGAGCATAAAAACCCCGCCTGTTGCCCTCACGTCATCCTGTACACCTACGTGAGTCGTACATTTCCCCCCTTCGCGGTGAACGACCGTCCACCACGCGTCCTTGGCTCACAAAAACCACCACCGGCCCGGGCCATACCTTAGGCACCCAAGGTGCCCCCTCACCATTTCCGAGGTGAACGACCATCCACCCCATACACCCCCCTCCTCTGCCTCCCTCGGCAAACAATAGCATCCGTAGACCGCTCGCGGTCCAAAAAGGAATCCCCCGATCAAACCAAATCGATCCTTGGTAATAGCCGAAATCCTGCACGGCCATGCACACCTCATCCCCCATCTCCCCATGCGTCGGACAAGTTACTGTGGCTCCCACCACACTTAGTGAACGACCATTCACCAATCCGTTCCTGCATTCCGTACCCAAAAGGATCTCTGGCCAATCCTGGCCAAGCTAGGCGCCCGTGGACGACCATCCACCGCCCGTACCATCACCCCCACGTAATGAGCAACAGTCCCCACCATTCTTGGACCATGACAGGCGGCTCCCTTTGACCAAAGGCCCCCACCACCAAGTCACACCGGACCGCCCCCATCACCCCAAGCGTCATGTCGTGGACCTCTAAATCCTCAGCCAACCAAACTGTCTCCCCCAAGCACAAAAACTGCGCCTGACCTGGACGCCCCATGTACCGTTCCTTGGAAACACCTCCCCAGCCAAGCACCTCAGGACATTGCCAGCTTGACCCATCCCAGCAACCATCCCCCTGCACGTGTCCCCAAATCAAGGCAACCGTACATCCCCTGCGCCGTATGGCAAACGTAACGGCACCAACACCTTCCAATGTCCTTCGCCCCAGTCTCCTACCGACCATCACCCAATCATCGGGGAACCTGCCCCTAAACGTCCACACCCCCGCTAGCGCACCTCCTGTGGCGATCACCTTGTTGTATTCCTATATGATGTCATTTCTAGAATTACTACATGTCATGTGTGGATTCCTCACTACACATCTGCTGGGAGAAACCACCCCCCCCCCCCCCTCCTCCAGGCGACAAACCTGGCTCCTGACTTACCTCCTGACCCCCTGGTAGAAAAGAAGAAGTCGTCCCCAAGAAATACCTGGCGATCCCCCCCGGCCCCCTTACGGCTCATTCACATAACATAAGGAAGCAGGTACGAAAATCGCTACCTGCGGCAAACAGAGAGCAGACCCGGCAAGACTCCCGAAATCAGGTACAATGCACACTTACAATTCGTACAGACCAACTTCTACAGACCCGAGATATGCAACCCTGGAGCCAGTTCTGGAATTATCAAAATAATCCACAAAGCAATCAACTGCGTTCATATAAGGAAAACCATTGAGCCCAATGCCAAATTGTGGATAGAAGTGTGCTGCCTACTCCAACCCCCGTACCTATCGTCTGTACAAAGTTAATTGGCTCACCGCAAAGAACTCATCCGAGACCTCCCAGACTGCGAACAGCATATTGTTGATCCCTGTTGGGTCTAGAAAGAAAGCAACTATATTGTGATATAAACAATCGGCCTGGAGTTCATTCTGTATCCGAAACAGTTTGCTGACTGAGTGCGCACGACACATGCTCACACTGCCCTGTGGTACTGCCCTACTGCCGGACCAAGCCACCGCTTTAGAGAGTAAGGTTACGCCTGGCTCTAACCTCCTTTACACCTCTGGGATATCTGGACTATTCACACTGCACCTCATTCTGGTCCAGTACTCCCACCCAACCCCTTACTCAGCATAGAGACTTAACTGGAAACCGAATGCACGCTTTTCGAGTCGTGAGCGTACATGGATATACTGCCACCGGAAGGTGGGGCAGCAACCCCAAAAGAAACATGTTGGAGATCAGAATCGGAATGATCAACAAAGACGCCATTATATTTTGGTCTTATGTCCCAGCCGCTGTGTTATGAAAGACAAAGGTGAAAGGCCAGGCCATTATAGAGGTCAAAATCCTCGCAGTTTGGTTCTTATCCTTCTAACCAGGACCCTTGCGTTTACTTTTCTTATCGCACTGCAAAGGTAGAGACGTTCCGAAAAGGTAATTCTCACATAACCTGGCTAGACTGCACTGAGTCGAAAGGAAAGTCGTGGGACGTCAGAGTTTATCTCAACAACAAAAGGAACTACAGAAATATTTCAGAATACGTCAGCAGGTAGGAAAGCACAACTGCCAAATCCCCAAGTCCTGAAAACGAAAACCTCCGAACCTCCAGCATAATCCTGCACAATCATCCCCCTGCCCGTGCGTGAGCAGCCCCCCGGGACCGCCCCCCCCCCCCCTTGCGCATCCGCTAAATCAAGATGGGCAGCAGTCCTCCACCTACGTGGTACACCCAAACCTGGCCAACACCCCAGGAGCATCCAGGCCCCGCCTCTACCTTCTCCAGTCCACTCTGGCGCCCACGTGACGCCGCCACGCCTGCCCGCCCGTCATGGGTAGGGCAGCGTTGTATCCCGCGGAGGACTCTCCGGGGTAGAAACATCCATCCCAGAGCCACTACCAACCCGAGCAACCAAATGCCATGTCACCAAAGGACCACATGGGAGCCGACCGGCCAACCCCGTCAACCCTGCTGTTGCACTATCCACTGTGAAGCTCGCCACCCACCCGGGTCCCGTCAGTACTCCATCCAGCAGCCGTATTGGCATCCCCCAGAGCACCCCCACTCCTGCAGCGCCCTGCAGCAGAAGCGCCATGGTCCCCCCGGATCATACCTTATCCCCAGGCCCCAGCCACAACGTGTACCTAAAGGTGCTCCAGCACAACGCCCCTCTGCTCCTGGGCGCCATCCCATCTCGGCTGTGCCCGCGGATCCTACCACGGCCACCCATGACCCCCCCACCATAAAGAAACCGCCCAGCCACCATTTTTCTCCCTGAAACAACCAAACGGCCCCCAGCCCCGCTCACACAAACTTCCAATCGACCCAACATCCCCACCACACAACTCCCACAGAGCCCACGACTCCTTACACCATCACACCCACCGACCCCCAGCACCGCTATCACGCCAAACACACCGACTCTCACAAAATTAACAAACACCCTCCCGGTGGTGCTCAGGTGTCAGGAAGAGGCCGGATCTTCCTCTCCTGACACCTTATATGCCCTCCCCCATCCCACCCCTTCCTTTAACCCCTGTAGTCCCGCCCTCCACCTTGTCCTTCCGTATTGCGCGAAAACCCCGGGGGAAGACTGGTCTGCGACCTTCGCTTCCCCCGGGGGCCGCATTACCAGACGTGTCTTGCAGGCACATGCACCCTCACTAACAACATTCTTTGATTGGTAAGCAACATGAGGGCTACACAAAAGAACTGCAGGTGTGGAGTACTTCCTGTAGAATCCACTAGCTACATTTTCAACCATTGGGAATGAGTGGGCGTGTCTTTTATTAATGCAAAATGAGTCATAATATGTATGTGAGGACGCCTCCGCCAGAAGTACAAGATGTAATGAAAGTCCCTCCTTTGTCTCTCAGATAAGAACAGTCTTTGTTGGGCACATGCTACCTCTCTGCCCCGCTCTCCGTCATTGAACGAGTGTCACGTACGGCACAATGTGAGTTAACAGAAACACAGCGATCTGAACAAAGTATGAAGCACAGCGCCTAAGACCTGCACTTTAAGGACATAAACATCTTACACCAGAACAAACTGACTTAGGTATAAGAATACACTTACAGTGAAGTGGACTAACACTGGCTTCAAGTTACAAAGAGCTCCCTAGACAAGTGCGCGCAGCGGCCATATTCATACAAATAGGACAAAGGAGGCCTTCTTGAATGGGTTTCTAACAGCAGATATCAAAGCTCCAGGTTTCTTTCATAGTTTCAAGCAGGGTACACCATCTAAGGAGAGGCATGCAGGTCTCCAGGCACATATATTATCACATTAAGGGCCAGTCTCCTTTCTGTCAGATTTTAATTAGAAGCCCCGCTGACACCTTGAATTGAACTACAAAGAGTGCGCGTGTAATGTTAATCTTTTAACTCCTGGCAGGACAACTTGAAAAATGATTACCCTAATTGAATTCTAATATAACTAATATCATTACACTTAATATGATAACATTTACGATACTACTAATGATAATAATGCTACTACTACTAATACCACTAATAATAGTAATGAAACTTAAAAATAACTTGTTTCATTTATTTCTTCACATGACATTTTCACTGCTTCCGAGTGATGTAGATATTACTGAATGTAATAGCAATTCTTTAGACACCGGTGACAGTTCAAAAGTGGACACAAATGATTGTTGACCCTTTTTTCCCTACCACCAATTGGGTATTGGCAAAGCCAATAGGTTTGGCGTTGGCTGCTAGCATTTGCTTTGTCATCGTTTTTGCAAACTTTATTGTTTGGAATTATGCCAGGCTCTCATCAAATTTAAAGCAAAAATACAATACTTGGCTACAGGCAAAAAAGATTTTATGGTCTACACACATGAACATAGTACTCTCTAGCTCTGAAGGGAACTACTTAAAAAGTCAAATAGTATGGCATTGACTCAAGAAAGAAAGAAAGAAAGAAAGAAAGAAAGAAAGAAAGAAAGAAAGAAAGAAAGAAAGAAAGAAAGAAAGAAAAAAATAAAGAAAGAAAGGAAGAAAGAAAGAAATGTAAAGTATTAGGATTTGCAGAGCGCTGCTTAATATTAATTGAAAAGCCATATCATCAGCTTCTTGCGGAATTATAGAAGTGAAGAAGAGGCCCTGATAAATTGGGGAGGTCGTTTCAGGATTTGGCAGCTCTGTAGGGAGAATGATCGATCTCCAGTATTTCTTTTGTGGATGCGGAATGTGTGTGCAAATAAGAGTGATGTTGAGCGAAGTTGTCTTGTGAGTTGGTGAGTGAAACCAGTGATTGAGGTATGTGGGTCCCATGTTGTGTAGTGACTTGAATGGATATGTGAGAAGTTTGAACTGGAATCGCTTCTGGAAGCGAAGCCAGTGGAGCTTTCTGAGGAGGGGTGTGGTGTGAAAGAATAGTCTAGTGGCAGTGTTTTGGATGGTTTGAAGTCTATGAAGGAGATGGGTTTGGATGCTGGTGCAGAGTGCGTCACTGTAGTTCAATATGCTTGTGATTAGCGCCTGCATGATGGTACGCCTAAATTCCTAGTGTGGTCAGTTGAGGTGGGTGTGAGTCCAATATCGACAGTCCTGAAGTAAGCTCTTATGCCTGAGGACTTCAATTTTGGCAGTGTTGAGCTTGAGGCAGTTTTCTTTAATGCAGTTGCCCACACTGGTTTGCATTTTTTGAAGTTTATCTTGGAGGTGGAGGGTCTTCTGAGAGGGAAAACATGGGCTGGGTGTCATCAGCATAGGAGATGATGTTGATTCCGTGGGGTCTGATGCTGTTTACCAGAGGAGTCATGTACATGAACAGGTTACATAAGGACTTTGGATTACATGAGTTACATAAGAGATACAGACCGAAAGAAATTGCAAATGTACAAGTTATAAAGCCACTCAAGGAAGAGATACAATCAGATAAACTCTAAAATCACATAGGAATGGTAGTAAGTACAAAGGTATACTACTTATACTAGTGGTTAGAGTTATATATATATACATATACAAATTGCAAATTCACTCAGGATTACATTTTAACAGCGATTAGGCTTGGACAACTATATATTACATATTTACATATTAACATCAAGTGTAACAGGGTGAAAATCAAAATTATCACTTTCTGACTGCTCAATGCATAAAAGGGGTGAATGACAAATCAACAGTGAAATATAGAAAACATCTGAGCTTATTAGCACCTTGGCGTGTGGTTCGATGAGAGAGGCCACACTGTGCCTCACAAGCAAGTTCTTAAAAATGCAGATCAATCCCTTAATGCAGTGGTTTCCGAACTGTTCGCCGTGGCACCCTGGGGAGCGGTTATACCTAGCCAGGGCACCAGTGCACCAAGCACTTTAATGCATTTAATGTTGAAGGGTCTGTTGACTTCAGTTAAACTAATTATACTTAAACGCATGATGTCGATGATTTGTAAGTGACATGCCTAAAGCTGTAAATGTTGTGCTTAATTGATGCCATGTCGAGGGAGATAACCTCCATATTTCACTGGATTCCCACATTCTAATACTCCCAGAGTTAGCGGAAGATGTCTGATTAATTTTGTTAGACTCAATAATTGTTTGGTTTATTTCCAAATGCATTTTACACTAACGAAAGTTATTGGGAGAGTACAGTTGTCCTGTATATTAAACACACTAAAGGGCAGAGTACAATTTCAGTCAGAAACTCTTACAACCCAATCAGTTCCGGAATGAATTCTGACTGAATCAGGTTCTACGAGTCCGACCGACCAATTATGATGCTTCAGAACATCGTTCGGTTGGACTCACATTGACTTCAACAGGAGCCTGTGTTCCGAACGAGAAAACAGGCTCCTTTGAAAAAAGGGTTTTTTGGGGAAAACCTTGCACCCTGTGGTGGGCACCTCATGGTGCCTGCCACACTGTGCATGGTTGGAAAAAGGGGTACCTTGGGTACCTCCAAGGTCCCTAACCATAGGCCTATGGGGGAGAAGAGAAATTCTACGGGGCCTCAAAGTCAGTTTCCGACAGCCGTTTCGTGTCGGGCAGACCGATTCGTAACGGCTGTCAGGATCGGATTTCGTAATCACTCTGTTGGAAACCGTATCCATATAGCTGTAAAATTCGGCTTCGAACATCTCGGGCTGTCCGAATGCTGATCGGAACTGAATTGGACAGCCAAACGGTACCCTTGCATCATAATCAGTTGGTTGGAAATGTATTGGATTCAGTCGGAAACATAGGTTCTGAATTAGATTTGGAGAATGCAAATCCCGTTCGGAGCCTTTCCGACCAACATCGTAATGGACCCCTACGTATTATTAGGTATTGACATTTGTACTTGATTCATAGGCACTTCCAGCAGACATTTCTTTCAATACACACACATTTCCAGTCAGGCCGGCTCTCTCTTTATGCACAGGGAAGTAAAACACTGTATACAGCATTATGCCAACATTTAGAAGAAAGATGGGCGTGCAAAAAAAGAAAAATCTGAGGAATTTATTTTACTTGCATTGATTTGAAGGCGATTTTAGGCAGGAGACAGCAAAAAATAAAGTTATATGTGGTTTAAAAAATCATGAGCCACCCTGCGGAGACAGGTGTGTTGGCACATGTGGGTAGAAATGGAAGTGCATGCAAATATTCTTCGAGCAGAGAAACCCTTTGGCAATGGGGCTCACATGCATAGGGGTGCTATCTAGCACTGTAAGTGGGATAACAACGTTTGAGAGGGTACTCTAAAAAAGATATGGGCAAAGACGTGTAACTAGGAATATTTTATTAGAAGCTTCACCTTAGTAATATGAAACACGCTGCATATATGATTATAATATCTTCATCAGCTTAAACCCAATTATTTTCAGGGAGAAAAATGCAGGTACTCCTGAGGCAAGGCTTACATCCACCCCAACCTCCCAAAAAAGTAACAGTGGGGAGTCACGACCAAAGGCCAATGGGTCAAGGGAGCTGTGGGTTGAAAACGGTTGGTAACCACTGCCTTAATACAACATTTTTGGACTTATCGAAACCCCAGTGGGCCAGATGTAACCATGCTATGTAGGATTATTGAATGCAGACTGATTCCCACATTGTTATATGGAGTGATTGATTTTAGAACCAATATGAGCATATTGCTTGCCATGGTCCAGTGCAGCACTCACCATTTAGTTTTCCTTCTCCCAGATGCTACTGCCCAAGTACAGTTACGCTTAGACTTTCATTTGACGAGATGCCATCTAATGCGTAGCTCTGGATTCTCAGCTTACTGTGCTATACTCAAAGAAGTTTCTCATAATACACTAATACATCATTTATGGACGACTATAATTAGAGGGAAAACTCCATGCAAAAAATATATCTACTCCTATTGCAAGATCTAGAAGCAGAGCGAGGTAGGGTTAAAAAAACACGTCCCATGCTAATTCTTTTTCGTTACTTTATAATCTCTTCTGTGTGTTGTGTTTCAGTATGAAGCTAAAGCTAAAGCAAACTTTGGCATCTGAGAGAAAAAGACAGACTCCTTAGCTAGCCCTAACTAACAACAAAGATACAGGCTCTAGAAAGAAGTGTGCTGTTGACTCCAGAGACAGGATTGGCTGAAGGCATTGCACAAGACAGATTTCTGACAAATAGAGCAAGCAGTCTTTACTAAGTTATGTTATGTTATGTTATGTTACGTTACGTTACAGTATCTTATAAAGCACAATTGGCACTCAATACTTTCTAAACATATTTTCCTTTAGTCACAAGCAGATTACTCAAACTAACCAGCTTATAGAGCTTTCCCATAGGGATAATAAGGCGTAATCTCCTTTAGCTTGTGAGACAGGAAAATCAAGGCTTTAGCTGCTAGCAAACTAAAAGGACCTTACTCGAAACTGAACCACTCTGAAACAAGGTATTCTCAGACTGCTCTTATAAGTGGATCAAGGCAGAGAGGAGGGAGATTTTTATGCACTTTCTCTTGCAGAATGAGACAGTCTCAAGTATTGCTTGGTGCACTAGGCATAGCGTTTTAAAACTAATCAATTTATCATTTGGAAGCCAATGGAGCATGCTACTATGGCAGGACACCGAAGCCATTTTTAGAAGTCTTTTTCAGCTTCTTGACCTCAGAATTTATTATGCCAGAATATACACGCTGATATGACATGATTAATTTGCTTGTGAAAAGGAAAATTACTGTCAAGGTAAACCCAAGATTATTGCCTGCTATTTTAGGGTCAGAGTAGAGCCAAGGAATAGGGTCCACCACGTGTCTGACCAAACTTTTTTATCCAGGCCAAAAACCTTTACCTCTGTCTAACATGAGTTTTCTCTAAAAGCCACCGAGCTATCTCCAGTGTACACATTTTGAAGGTTGTGGAATTCTGATTTTGGTCAACATCCAGACTGATAATCAGCCATATAACATCTGCATACATTATATATGGACAATTTACACTCCTAGTCTGATAGGAAGATATTTTGTGACAAACACAAAAAGTAGTTGCACGCTTTCATCCCAATGTCATTGTGTATGTTCGTATACAAAGATACGACATCCATGGCAAGAAAACTATCAATTGATATCCATGGATGTCGTATCCTTGTATACGAACATACACAATGGCATTGGGATGAAAGCGTGCAACTACTTTTTGCAAAACAGAGACATCAAATACAAAAACCATAACCAAATGTTACAGGATATGATTGAATTGTGTTTGTCACAAAATATCTTCCTATTCGGAACAATACCAAAGAATATTCCTGGAGGAGATCGAGAAAAAGCCTTAAGGCAAAAGGAATCACGCCACATCCTAAATTTCAGAACTTTAAGTCCGCACGGCCTCAATCAATCGGAGGAGTTATATATTCATCTCTGAAATACAAATGATACACATGAGAAGGGGAGAGGGTGTGAAGCTTGAAATAAAAATCACATACTGGACAAGATGTTAAAAAAGAAAAGAACCCCAACTACTATAAAGAATAGATGACAAATCCCACCAGAGGGATTGGAAATGACATTAACAGCCTGGATGGCTAGAGACAATGGAAAACTTAAAACAAAATAAAAAGTTTTTTGTCACTTAAAATTGGAAAACAGCTCCAAAACGAAAATAAGGGGTTATTATTTTCTTTGTTAAATGAACGGTACAAACTCTAACCAGAGACTCTTTTTATACACTTGAATAAATACAAAAGTCTATAAAAACTACAATTACCACAATGCCCAGCTGTGAGAAACAGGATGTGATGTAACATCATACAATGTTGTTTGCTTTAAATGCGTTTAAAAAAATATGGGAAAGTGATCGTGAGCAAGGTGCCGGGAGCACTGAAACGCGTAGATCGTTTTGTTTTCCTGCTGAAAAGATTGCAATAAATCTAATTGTGGAACTCAGAGGGAGTTCGCCCAATTTCTTTCGTGCCACAGCGAAGAAGTGTAAAATATATAATGGCGAGGTTCTGCCGTAGGGTTACGCACCCACAACGAGCGCTCAATGGCCGGGTATCCTGGAACCAGCGTGTGAAGATATATATATATATATCCAAAACACACGTAGCCCCAAACGTAGTGAAGCCTCAAGACACGATGAGCTCAATCTATTTAATGGCATTTAATGGCAGTTTTGCACGCAGGCAGCGGGAACAGAACAGGCATCACAAACAAATCACCAAACGCGTTTTGGGATTCTTTCAATCCCTTCGTCAGTGGCACGTCATTCATGAAATGGAAGCAAAGTTCAACAGCACACCTTTTTGATAAAAATGTCCCGCCCATTGGGCGTGGCCCTCCCACGGCCTTCTGGTCATTGTAGTCTGCAGTGTTAAAATCCACAGTGGGCATGCTTTCATTACGGATTATTGTGACAGTGTTCATCCCATGTGGATTGATGTCTTCTCCTGCCCGCCATCTGCACCGCTTTCCAAACCGCCACACTGAGCTTACAAGGCGGCTCCAGCCTGCATCAGGAGCCGTACCTTGCATGTCTTTCGTTGTTGCCAGCTCACGTGAAGACCGGCATGGACCCTCTGAGCGCAGTGGGCCTCACTACACGGCTGGGCAACAGCCGTTAAACATCCAAAACACAGGTAGCCCCAAACGTACTGAAGCCTCAAGACACGATGAGCTCAATCCATTTAATGGCATTTAATGGCAGTTTTGCACGCAGGCAGCGGGAACAGAACAGGCATCACAAATAAATCACCAAACGTGTTTCGGGAGTCTTTCAATCCCTTCGTCAGTGGTACGTCATTCATGAAATGGAAGCAAAGTTCAACTGCACACCTTTTTGATAAAAATGTCCCGCTCAATGGGTGTGGCCCTCCCACGGCCTTTTGGTCATTGTAGACTGCAGTGTTAAAATCCACAGTGGGATGGCTTTCATTACAGATTATTGCGACAGTGTTCATCCCATGTGGGTTGATGTCTTCTCCTGCCCGCCATCTGCACCGCTTTCCAAACCGCCACACTTAGCTTACAAGGAGGCTCCAGCCTGCATCAGGAGCCATACCTTGCGTGTCTTTCGTTGTTGCCAGCTCACGTGAAGACCGGCATGGACCCGCTGAGAGCAGTGGGCCTCACTACACAGCTGGGAAACTATCTCAAAGTTGCTGGTGTCTGCCATTCCACAAAAAGTTAAGTCCCTTTTCCACAGTCTTAGCTGACCATATCCATCTGTTCTCTTTTTGTGTTAGTGGACCGTCTGCTAACACAAAAAGAGAACAGGTGGATATGGTCAGCTAAGACTGTGGAAAAGGGACTTAACTTTTTTGTGGAATGGCAGACACTAGCAACTTTGAGATAGTCTGTTGTTCATTTTTTGACTGAGGCTTATTCTACTCTATGTCTGTCACAATAGTTTTGTTTTTTCTCTCTAGAGGAAAAGGTCTTAGTCCATAGAGATTGGTAGTAGGATTAAGGTAACAGCTATTACTGATAACTCACAGGGTATAAGAATTAGTAGGATTATACAGTATACTGTTATGCCTGACCTTCACTGTGAGGGTAATAGAGAGTCAGGCACGTCCTGGGAGGACAATCATGGCCGCCACACTACACGTAATCCAATGTGATTACCGTCCCATCGGTCTTAGAGTAAGACTGTAGAATTAGGGAATTAACATCATTGTTGCATGGCAGACACTATCAACATTTAGACAGTCTGTCGTTCCCTTCAGTTTTGACTGAGACTTGTTCTATTCTATGTCTGTTACAATTCATGTCTTACCTTTAGAGGAATAGGTCTTTGCCCATAGAATTTGGTAGTAGGATTAAGATAATAGTTTTTATCCCTATCGCCCAGGGTATAAGAACTAGCAGGATCATATAGAGCACTGTTATGCCTGACCTTCACTGTGAGTGGAATATAGAGCCAGGCACGCCCGGACAGGACAATTATGGCCGCCACGCTACACGTAATCTCACGTGATTACCGCTCCATCGGCCTTAGAGCACCAGGAAGACGCCGATCGGTACTCGTCTGTTGTAGCGAGCCCCGGATAGGTGCGGTGATTAAATCTCTGTTCAAGTAAGTGAAACGGACGCTTAGTACATCGGGCAATAGCTCGGATTTTTGTATTTTTGGGCTGACTTGTATTGTACTTGTATTTTTAGTCATCTTGTATATCTTTGGTTGACTTGTACATTATATGCACACTAAGGGTTACTCGTTGTTTATGTCACATAGATTCCATGTAGGCATTTTAAATATGCCCGGCAAACAAGATTGAGAGTGTGGACCTGTCTTCCTTAATTATACAGATTCAGGAGGTAAGCGTCTGGTTCCTCGTATCGTATAAACTAGAGTGAGTCAGAGTGGTCTGGACATAATCTTACTGATTTCCTGATTCATTCTTATATAGTATTGATTCATTGTAACATATTCACTTGTAAGTATTGATGGAAGAGGTGAAGTTGTTATACTAGATGTGTACACTTATTAAAGAGATAGGTGACTTACACTACCCCTGTCCTTTACTTACCCATTGTCTTAGTGCATGGTCGTAGATATGTATATAGACACTGTATATAGTTTCCCACTCCTTAGACACCATATCTGGTGGGGGCAGACGGTACATATCACACAATATGGAGATTACTGATGATATGTTATTTTACTGTAGATTCATGGTGCAACATTGGTCCTGAGGATGGTCTCGTTTAGTCATGAAGTCTGAGACCGAAACGTCGACGCTTTGACACTGTTTTGCTAATACCATTTGACTATGTATTATAAACAAATGTATATAGATGGTAACTAATGTATATATGGCATAAATTGTATATATTGTCCATATAATATGCAAAGGTGTCTGTCATCACTGCTCATACGAAAAATTTAAGTAGCAGTTTTTTGTTCTAGTTGCCATTTTCCTGAATTGTCATATGGATATTTACCTATGCTGATTTAATAACTTATTTGATTACATAAATTCAATGATTATATAAAAACAATCTCCGGTTGTTTATTGAATGATGTTCATGCTTATGACATTCATACAAATTGCTAAATGATAACAAATAATTCCTTTAGGAACTTCTCTGTTTTTGTTTTTGTTTTTGTTATTAGCTACATGAGTGTCAATATGGGTTATTAGTCCGTATGAGTGTCTGTATGGTTTGGTGGGGGTATTACTTACCACAAAGATTAATGAATGGGTGACTCACTGTTTGTATGTGTTTTGAAGAAAGCATGTGTGCAGGACTGTATGGGTGGATGAGTGTGTGTATGGATGTGTTAGTGAGTGAATCACTGTCTCAATAGTATCTTTATGAGTAACTACATATGTGTTAAGCTAGTGTATGTGAGTATTGATGTATATAAGTGAGTATATGTGAGAGCGAGAGATTGTAAGAGTTCCTGTATAAATAAGTATGTGTTTCTATAAGTGATTGTTTAAGAGAGTAAGTATGTGTACGATTCTGTAGAAGTAATTGTAGTGGTGGGTGTATAGCTTTATATGCTAGTAAATGGATGTTTGATAGTTTATTTGCATGTGTGAGTTTGGGTGTGAGTAACCCTATAGATGAGTGTTCGTGTGTAATAAGATGTGTAGGTGTTTGAGTACATATGATGAGTGAGTACATGTATGAGTGCCTATATAGAACTGTTAGTGAATGACTGGATGTGTATGTAGATTTTGGAATTACTGAATAGGTTGTTCTTACTGGAATTGGTATCTCCTTTTTTTTGAAAATGTTAGTTTCTATTTTTGAATGAGTGTATCAAGGGTTATATTACGCTGAGAGGAGGGCTGCCACTCTTTCACAAGGGTGATGTCATCAGTGATGTCATGAGTGATGTCATTTGAGATGTCATTAGTGATGTCATGAGTGATGTCACTGACCATGTCATAAGTGATGTAATATGTGACGTCATCAGTAGTGCATTGCGGGCGCGCAAGTTATATTTAGCTGAATTAACTATAATGGGGGAATTTCAATGGTTTTGTATGAGTGAAATGTCCAGCTAACTATAACATGTGTGAAACCTATGGTTTTTTCAGTGAATTTCTAGGGTTTTTTTAAATGCTAATTCCTAACTATAACGTGTGTGAAACCTATGGTTTTTTTCAGTGAATTTCTAAGGTTTTTTAAATGCTAATTTTTAACTATAACATGGCTGAAACCTATGTTTTTTTCAGTGAATTTCTAAGGTTTTTTTAAATGCTAATTTTTAACTATAAAATGGCTGAAACCTATGGTTTTTGTCTGTGAATTTCAAAGGTTTTGTGAATGATAATTTTTAAATGTATTAATTGTTATATTTTTTATACTGATTTACTATATTATTTTAAAATATTTATATTTAGATATTTTATTTTTTAATTACATTACATATTTTTAATATACATTGAAAAATTCTTTTTTTAAATATTGAAATTGTTTTATTTTTTTTATTTAATATTTTTTTAATTTATATATATTTTATAAAGCAGGCAATGATATCCCATGGAAGGAAATTCAAGTTACTGGTAGGTACAGTTAAATGTACTTTTCAGGAATAGTAGTGAGCAAGATTGGGGAATCAATTCCTCTTCACTCCTGTGGGCCAACATGCCCACCAGGTACCTCCAGTATGCGCCAGGCAGCTGTGTTGCAGAGGTGTTCAAACGGCACAACCCTTTTTACAACACTCTGCAACACAGCTCTGTGGCGCTTACTGGAGATACCTGTTGGACTAGTTGCCCCCTAGGGGACCTCTGGATTGTCCAGGAATTAATTCCCCAACTTAAAAGGCGCCTCAGGGCATGTTTGCACTCACATCGCCTCAAGTCCCGCCCCCTACCTTTACCACAGTGCTACGCGCCCTGTAGAGTGTTCTAAGTTGTGGGATTAAGTCTCCTTGCATACTGGGGGTCCCTGGGGGCCAACTAGCCCACCGGGAATCTCCAGTATGAACCAGGTGGCTGCATTGCAGAGACGTGTAATGAGGCCATGCCCCTTTTCACACCTCTCTGCAACGCAGCCCCCGGGCGCGTTTGCAGAGGGGGAACTAATTCCCCTTGCATACTGGGTGTTTCTGGGGGCCAACTAGCCCACCAGGAATCTCCAGTATGCGCCAGGGGGGTTGCATTGCAGAGAGGTGTAATGAGGCCACGCCCCTTTTTACACCTGTCTGCAACGCAGCCCCCGGGCGCGTTTGCAGAGGGGGAACAAAGTTCCCTTGTATACTGGGGTTCCATGGGGGCCAACTAACCCACCAGGAACCTCCAGTATGCGCCAGGGGGCTGCATTGCAGAGAGGTGTAATAAGGCCACCCTCCTTTTTACACCTCTCTGCAATGCAGCCCCCTGGCGCGTTTGCAGAGGGGGAACCAATTCCCCTTGCATACTGGGGGTACATGGGGGCCAACTAGCCCACTTGAAACCTACAGTATGCGCCAGGGGGCTGTGTTGCTTTGCCCCTGGGGGTGGTGGACCCTGGGGCAGTGTGTTGGGGATTGGCCCCCCCGCACTACTTTTTCACTATGCCCCGGGATTTGGTCCCCCCAGGGGGTTATTTGAAAAAAAGCAGACCGGGTTTTAAAAAATAAATGTTGGGGCCTTGGGGGTCCTTGTGGGACCCCCTGAGCAGGCCTAGGGGGTCAGGGTGTTTCTACCATGCCCCCTTTTAGTGTTCTACACATTTGTTTTTCTGCTTTCTTGTGCCTCGGTATACCGAGCACAAGATGGCTGCCAACACTTCCCGGTTTTGAGTGTTCACAGCCAATGAGCATGCAGCTCATACTCAGAAAGGTACGTGTATGGTACTCGTACCGTACTGGTACAGTACTCATACCCCGTGATTTTTGTCAAGAAAATTATTTTTTGGGGGCCCTTGGGGGTCCTTGTGGGACCCCTGAGCAGGCCTAGGGGGTCAGGGTGTTTCTACCCTGCCCCCTTTTTGCGTTCTACATGTTTGTTTTTCTGCCTTCTTGTGCCTCAGTCTACCAAGGCCCAAGATGGGAGCCAACACTCTCTGGTTTGGAGTGTTGACAGACAGTTGACGGCCAATCAGCATGCAGCTTGTGCTCGAAAAGGTAAGCGTACGTACTCGTACCGTAAGCGCCTATAGATATACTTATGATTTTACTTTTGATTTTCTCAGGAACTACTGAACGGATTTACACCATTCAACAAAAAAGCGTGATTGGGAACAGAACTCTACCTTTTTGCCAAAGTTGGTGTAATCCCATTCAGCCGTTCGGGCTGTAGCCCTGGCTAAAGGTCCTATGGAAAATTTCATGGGGAAAACATGTTTTGGGATCCCCTTTTCTCTTGGCCCCCGCTTAACAAATCACCCCCAAACTTTCAGGGAAGGAGCGGAGCGGAGCAGGCAATTTTCTTGGAGAAATTCGCGAGGATTCGTCCACCGGCTCCAAAGTTATTCCACATAGAATGTTGCAGATTTCCTATTGAAACTAGGTTTTAACTATAACTACCTACTGGCGACCGCTCTGCATTTCGGGGACGTGAGTTATAGCTAGCTGAAATAACTATAACGACCGAATTTCTCTGGTTTTGTACGAGTGAAATGTCCAACTAACTTTAACGTCCCTGAAACCTGTGCTTTTTTCAGTGAATTTCAATGGTTTTGTAAATGCTAATTTCTAACTATAGCATCCCTGAAACCTATGTTTTTTCAGTGAATATATATATATATATATATATATATATATATATATATATATATATATATATATATATATATATATATATATATATACACCCATACATATACATATACATCTATACAGACCAGGGGGTTAGGGTGAGCACAAGGGGAGGGGGGCCTCAAAGGGCTTGGTTGATGCCTCTACGACGTATAGATTTTTGAACATCCTACAAATATTGCATGCCTCTGTGGCCAGAAGAGTCCACCACACTGTATTAAATTTGCAGATTGACCTTCAGTGCCAAATCGTGCACATGAAAAGGGGTTGCATTCTTCTTCTTTTTCCCTACTTACATTCACAATTAGTTTCTTTGTAAATCATTTAGCAATAATCACATATAATCCCTTGCTGAATTCAGAATGTTCTCCAGTTTTCAAAAATGCACCCAGGAGTTCACACCTATTTCAGCTCAAACTGCAGGAAAGTTGAAACTGTAAAAATGTAATATATTGAACACCACTTAAAAAAGTGCACAAAGCGCTGCTGTGAGAAGAAAGGCTTTGTCATATTACCGAGTTAGGCCTATGATGTGAAGCAGCCTATTTATTACATTTCCCTTGAAAATAACATTTCTGCAGAGAAGTTTTGCACACATTTGCATGCACGAGAATGTTGGATTAGTTTCTCTGAAACTACTTTGTTTACACATCAAGATTTCCATAACATTAACACAACGCTTTGAACATCATGTACTAGGCCTCTTTCTAACCACTGGGTACAACAACCGTCCTATCTTCATCCACGAGGCGTCAATGCTATCTACATATACCTAACATCACTAATCCAACACGAACATTGCAAGGCCACATTTTATTAGAAATAATGAGCATCCTAATTGATTAGGAGAGGAGGTACTTCTGCTGACACTAAGGGTCAGTGCAAGCTGAGAATCCACCACACACTGGTCCGACATTCAATCAATCAATTAAAAATTTGTAGAGCGCGCTACTCACCTGTGAGCGTCTCAAGGTGCTGAGGGGAGAGTGAGGGAGCAGCTACTGGTCAAACAACCAGGTCTTGAGACGTTTCCTGAAGGTCAGCATGTCCTAGGTCTGGCGCAGGTGGAAGGGGAGGGTGTTCCATGTTTTGGCGGCGAGGTGGGAGAAGGATCTTCCGCCGGTGGTCGCTCGGTGGATGCGTAGGACAGTGGCGAGTGTGAGGTCGGTGGAGCAAAGCTGGCGGTTCGGTGTGTAGAAAGACAGTTGGTCATTGCGGTATGCTGGTCAGGCGCTGTGGAGTGCTTTGTGAGCGTGGGTGCGGAGCTTGAAGGTGATCCTCTTGTTGATCGGGAGCCAGTGCAGCTCTATCAGGTGGGTGGTGATGTGGCTGTGGCATGTGAGTCCGAGGATGAGGTGTGCGGGGCATTTTGTTTGTGTTGGAGTCTCTTCTGGAGTGTGGCCGTGGTTACTGCGTAGAGGGCATTTCCGTAGTCCTGCCTGCTGCTGATGAGTGATGGGTAACTGTTCTTCTAGTTTCGGTGGGGATCCATCAGTAGATTTTGTGGCGCAAGCTGAGGGTGTTAAAGCAGGAAGAGGAAACTGTGCTGACTTGCTGGGTCATAGAGAGCGTTGAGTCCAGGATGACTCCTAGGTTGCTTGCATGGTTGGTGGGTTTCGGGCAGCTCACAGCGTGGTCAGCCCCCAGGAGTCGTCCCATGCGGAGGTAGTAGCGCCAAGGATGAGGACCTCTGTCTTGTCCGAGTTCAGTTTCAGCCGGCTAGACTTCATCCACTCTGCAACAGCCTGTATTTCCTCATGGAGGTTGGATTTGGCGGTAAGGGAGAACATCAGCTGGGTGTCGTCGGTGTATGAGACTATGTTGAGGTGGTGTGCTCGGAGGATGTTGGCGAGCGGTTCCATGTAGATGTTAAAAAGGGTCGGGCTAAGAGATGATCCTTGGGGGATTCCATGAGGAGTGTCCAACTTGAGATGAAGACGGGTCCTTCACTCTCTCCCATCAGGTAATGAGGTCAGACAGTCCCTTAAAGGGTTCTTGGCTCTACACCTACACACAGTCTAGGTGCACTCAGAGTAGGGTTCGCATAGTAGGAGTACACCAGATTACTGCCTTGTTTATATTCCTCCATATACATAATTGTTTAGCACCATGGTAGAACTATATCTACTCTTTATGCTTTTGGTGCTTGTAATCATGTTTATCCACTTCCCTCTACTCATCATTGCAGGACACAAATTTTATGCAAGAATAATGTTGGTTCAATAAATATTATTGAAAACGTCCCAATGTGTATTCTCTGTATATTTCTCTGAGAATAAGTGAGCACGAGTGACTGAGCGAAAGGTTCTGTACTGTTTCCACGATTCCGGAGGAATCAGGGTTGTCATGCTCAGTGGATGACAGAATGCATTTTCTCCCTGGTAGGTTAGGGGGATTATGGTGGCACTGTGAGCTAGCTGGTCTATATGCCAACATATCCTGCAGCATTTTCCCCGTTGGTTGGTGTTTCCCTCTTTGACTATGACCCATACCGTTGAGTTGGAGTATGATTAATTGCATACTCTGCTCTTGATGCCCATGTCCTGAGGCTCGGAGTGGCCCGGACTCCATGGTTTATTTTGCCCTTATCATCCGACCATTATGGTTTAACAGGACGTTGACTGTTATGTTCAGCTAATTTAATTTTCTGACACTGGTTTTTTAACTTCACAGATAAGACGGCCCCACGTCGCCCCTTCCCCCACTGCTTTTGTCCTGATGAAGACCCCGGTAAAGGACTAAATTTAGCCTACATGTAGGGGTCGAAACGTCGACGACTTTCTTCCTTTGGGACTTCCGGCACATCCCCCGGATTGTATTAAATCATACATGTGACCGTAGAATGTCCATATTTGAAATGTATCTTCAATACTTGCTATAATCTGTGTTAGGTTTTTGTTTTTGGAAGAATTCCAATTACGTTTTGAAGATTGTAAATATTTACTTTTGAGTCTGTGTACTTTCCTTAACTTTTTCACCGCTGTTGAGCACCACTTCCTCTCCCCCTCCCCCCTTTTCCCTCTCCCATCATGGGGCTTCTCACTCTCCTAATGTGATTGTAATTGCTTCACTGATTCATACGCGGTGTTGTTGAATAAATGACAACATTTGTTTAAGAATAACGGTTTGATTAACTTT
Organism: Lissotriton vulgaris; assembly: GCF_964263255.1. Classification (NCBI taxonomy): domain Eukaryota; kingdom Metazoa; phylum Chordata; class Amphibia; order Caudata; family Salamandridae; genus Lissotriton; species Lissotriton vulgaris. The sequence continues at coordinate 1,651,766,773 of NC_141693.1, read as the reverse complement.
TAATTGTTTGGCAATTGTGTTAGTGTGCTTTCACTCAACACGTTCTCCTTGCGGGGACCCTCCCTTTACATTTACCAACATATCCTGCAGGGATGTCTGGAATCAGTTGACACCAAGCCCTTAGTTTATGTTGTCCGAACAATGCACAGGCCCCACAGATTGATAGGAGCTACACGATGTGGCACCACCAATGTTACTTACGCACCTATTTAAGGGTCAAATGTGAGTAGTTCAGTTGTGCTTTCTCAGAGACCCGTACTTGCCTTTAAACCGGAGATGTCTGTTGTGGGAAGGGAAACAAATACACCTCAGCTGAGTAGGTATACCCATTGTATTGTCTGTAGGTTAATCAAGATGGAGGATTAAAAGTTCCCACTCTATAAAAATGTGGTTATATACTACTACTTTGTCAATGATTGAAGAACAAGATGGTGACATTGGAGAACAGTTAATAGGACTAAATATTTCAGAAAACTGCAGACAGGCAGCTAATATGAAACTATTACAATATGGCCTCCCAGTGACAGGTGGAGTTGTTACCGTTGTGGTAGAGGCAGGCGAGGAATTCAGTACGGAGGTATTGTATTCTTGGGTTAACTTCCCACCGGCAGATGCACACACACAGTTATTTCATGAATACAATTAAAATGAACCACCTGAAGAGTATTTGACATAAGTGGATTTAGAAGTCCCATTAAATTACCAAGAGCACATTTATTGGTTTAAAGGTGCTCTACCACATACAACAGAACACAAAGTCTCAGTCCGCTCAGTAGAGGAGAAGCAACCTGGCCAGCCTTTGTATTATACATGCCACATCCAGGCGTGGCTGCCCTAACAACAGCAGGGATGTGCAAACTTTCCAAGAGATTTCGTAAAAATGTACAGGAATCTAACACAATATGCAATGACAACATTAACAGTCCAACCTGTGGGGGCTGCTCATGTTACACAACTATACATGGCTACTTTGAGTATAAGCCCTCAGACTCTAAATGCAATCATGGGAAAGGCTCCGATCACCCGGGAACACGTCCCGTTCTGGATAGCACAAACAACAGCACAATTTGAAGCAGTCTTTTCCCATATGGGCCCAAAGGCAAAACACAGAATACTGACAAGCTGCTTACTAATGGGGATGGCTCCCAGTTAAAAGATTGTGACACTTGGGGTACAGTCTTCGCTGCAGTATATAATAATAGTTGCATTTGTAAAGCGCCTGGTTACACTCAGACCAGTGTGTCCCTCCGCTACAGTATCAACAGAAAAACAGCAGCAACAACCAAAAAGACCAGGGCAATAATGTAAGAAGCTGGGAATAAGTGCGTCTTCAGACCTTTCCTAAAAATGGTCTCAGAACTCTCTAGCCGGAGTACCTGAGGAATGGAATTCCACAACTGAGCTTCTAAATAACAGAACGAGCGTCCACCTATCCTAGCTCTTTTAATTTTGGGGACATGCACCCTACCTGTTCCACTGGACCATAGCTATTTAGTAGGGGCATAGGGATTTAAAAGCCAATACAAATATGTAGGTCCTTTTCTTTGTAAAATTAGATGGCTCACACACAGAGCCTTGAATTTCACTCTTTCCCTGATAGGGAGCCAGTGCAAGGACGCCAGCGCCCTTGTCGCCGAGGCACTCTTCGGGAGCATGAGAATTAATCTGGCCGCTGCATTTTGAATGCATTGCAAGCGCCGCAGGCCTCTGACCGGAGCACCCAAGTACAAAGATTGCCATTGTCCAGGCAGGAGGTTACCAGCGTGTGAACAAGAATTTTCCTCGATGTCGTGGGAAGGGCGTCAAGGGTTTTCAAAAGTCTCCTCAGAATACCAAAGCAAGCGCCTGCCAACCGCCCAATGTGATGTCAAAGGACAGCTAATTTTCCACCCAAATCCCAAGATTCTTAGCATGTTCGCAGGGTATGGGAGTGGGGCCCAACGATTGGGGCCACCACGCCGAGGACCATACTGAAAGGGCCTTGCCTATCACCAGTACCTCGGTTTTGCTGACATGCAACCTCAGGCAGTTGTTTGCCATCCAGCCCGCCAGTTCTTGAAGGCAGGATGCAAAATTGGAGGCCGCACCGGGCTCGGCCTGGGTCAAGTAGACCACCAGCTGGTTGTCATCAGCGTAAGACAGGGCATTAATCCCAAAATTATCTGAGATTTTAGCCAAGGGGGCGACATAAATATTGAATAAAGTAGGGATCAAAATAGAGCACTGAGGCACCCCCTGGGCCAGCTTGATGTTTCTACAACGGAAGTTACCCTGCATAACAGTGAAGCTACGCTCAGATAAAAAGGATTCCAGCAATTTTAGTGCTCCGTCCACTGCACCCCCTCTCGCTAGATCCTAAAGTAAGGTATGGTGGGTAACAGTGTCAACCGTGGCTCTCAAGTCTAAAAGAATTAAGGCTGCTGTCTGTCCTTCATCCACTAATGATCTCTGTGGAGTAAAGTAGAGCCGATTCGGCGGAATGCAAAGCCCAGAAGACTGACTGTGAAGGATGGAGAAGGTTGTTGGTACAAATATGTGCAGTGAGCTGAGTATTTACAATCTTTTCGGCGACCTTAGCAAAATAAGGAAGCAGGGAGATGGGCCGCAGATTATCGAGCTGATCAGCGCTAATATGTGTTTTTTTCTGTAAAAGAAGTACCACGGCCTCCTTCCACATTTCCGGAACCCCTCCAGAGTTAAAGGCCAATTCTAAAAGATGTCGCAGAAAAGGTTCCAGTAGGTCTATGCTGCCTCTGAGCACTATTGGCGTAGCAGGGTCCCTAAGCGAGCCCGACTTAATACAAGTCGCCTCCCTTTTAAGGATGTCCTGGGAGGGTACATTGAAATTATGGGGACCTTGTATTTCAGACACAGCCACACATTCCTTATCAAATCTTTTACCCTCACGAGCAGATTCCGGAAAAGAGGAATAAATCCTTTCAACCTTCTCTGCAAAATATTCAGCAACTCGATTGCACGACTCTACAGAGCCCACAATAGACACTGCAGCAGATGCCAAGGAGGATATCTCTTTAAATATCTTAAACAGCTCTTTTGTAGAGTTCTCCGCTGTTTGGATCCTAATATTAAAGTAAGCTGCCTTTGCCATCATAATGAACGAATGGGGGCTGACTTTGTATTCAGCTTCCTAATCAGCTTAAAACTGCTTTCTCCATCGCCTTTCTAATTGTTTACAGGTTGATTTAGCAGCCGAAACACTTCACTGAACCACAGGGCTGATTTGCGTCCATTTGTCGCCATTTTAGTTGACCAGGGTGCCGTGCAGTCGAGAGCTGCAATTATACGCCCCTCGAGATCTTTACATGCCCCATTTATGTCCCCTCCAAGAGGCAGACCATCCCTTAGTAAGGCCAGGTTAAAGGCCCACTGCAAGAAGCCCGCTAATTTCCTTATCTTTATATCAGACTTAGCTTTCTCCTGCTTTTTATGCAGGGGCAGCTTTATCACAAACGTGATCAAAAAATTATCAGACCACAACACTGGAAGCGGAGGCTTAATTTCAATTGCGTTCCTGTTGGCGAGAATAGGGTCAAGTAGATGTCCTAGTTTATGAGTCGGGAGTTCCAATTTTAAAACTATTTGTAGCACCTCAAGTCCTTGGAGCAGCTCATGTGCCCCGGGGTCAAGTGCATCATCGAAATGTAAGTTAAAATCCCCCAGTACCAGAAGCTTTTCGTACCAGAGAGCTGGTTGGATAAGATAATCAGCAACACTTGGTATGAAACGGGAGTGTGGTCCCGGGGGCCCATAAATCAGAAGCCCCTTAATAACATAATCAGTGGCTAGCCTGATAGTAAAAAAGCCAGCCTCCCCATCATCTATGCCCGCAGATACAAGGGAGCACCAAATGTCATGCTTATAGATAATTGCGATGCCCCCTCTCCTTCCTGACATTAGGGAGTGCCTCTAGAATTTCAGGTGCGGAGTCAGTGGCCAGCCATGTCTCAGTAAGAAGCATACCATCAGTTTGACCCTCTGATAGTATGTCATAGATCTCAATCTTATGCTTTCTCAAGGATCTGCAGTTGATTAACGCTAACCTGAGTGCGGTGCTTCCCTCCCTGATGTCTCCTTGTTCTGATACCAGAACACGTTACCCCTTATAGCAGTCAAACCAGATGTACTGAAACAGATTCTGAATGAGTACGGGGAAGAGCCTGCCTCAGAACTGGGAATGAAACCGATGGGGCATTTTGCCCATGTCTCTACCATTATGTTGAGTAACAAAAACAAGGGAGGCAGCAGCGATGGCTATACACCAACGCTTGGGGGAATTCACTCACGCACAGGAGGAGCGTGAATTACCATAGATTATTTAAGAAACATATGCCTGTTTAGGCAGAGATAATCTGGGAGCCAAACCTGGGAAACCAACAGGGCCGAACTGGCTGTAGCAGGCACAGGGCATTTCCCTGGTGGGCCACCATGGTGGGGGCCGATGTTGGGCTTCTGAAGAGGCGTTTTTGGTAACAGGGCTGGGAATATCGCTCCCCCGTAACAAAATCGTCCAAAACCGGCCCTAGCAAACAGTGCAGCCGCAGCCGCCTGGCCCCCAGGGGAGCCAGCCAAGCAGTTTGCCAGAGCCAGTTTTGGTGCCCAGTCTGGCCATTGAAACCAATAGTAAAGAGTAGTTCTGAAAAAGATAACTCTAAGTAAGCACTGAATTCTTCAAAGAAACCAATTGTTACGAGTAGTTCTGAAAAAGATAACTCTAAGCAAGCACCCAATTCTTCAAAGAAGAAATGGGATAATAAACAATAAAATAAACAAAACAAGACACAGTCACGGGGTGGGTCTCCTTTACAGGAACAGATTAACCAGAGATAGGATACTGATACCAGTTCCTCTCGTTCCTTCTGGGATCAATCTGAAAAATGGTCAGAGAGAAATGGGCGTCAGCTCCTGCACTTTACCGCAATCATGTTGGGTGGGATTATTACCCCATCATGAAATCCCATTAAAATCAATTCCTCTACCACAGAGACAATACCCAATTAAACATGAAGCAAAGAAACAAGTCAGGGAGATCTTAGATCAGCTTGAGTACCTGGGTGTAATAGGGAATCGCACCTCACCTATGAATACTCCTTTGTTTCCAGAAATAAAACCAAAATATTCATATCGACTAATCTTAGATCATAGACATTTGAATGCATTCACACATATATTTGCAGTACAGAATGCACACAGGGCTACACTAGTGAATACCATTGTGCCGAAGTAATACAATTAATCAATCAATCAAAGCATTTATAGAGCACCCTACTCACCCGTGAGGGTCTCAAGGGGCTAAGGGGGGGGGGGTGCTTCTACTGCTCAAAGAACCAGGTCTTGAGGTACTTCCTGAAGCTGACATGGTCCTGGGTCAGTCGTAGATGAGTGGGGAGGGAGTTTAAGGTCTTCGCAGCCAGGTAGGAGAGTGATAATCCTCCAGAGGTGGTGCTGCGAATTCGTGGGACGAGGGCGAGGTTGGTGGAGCGAAGCTGGCGGGTGGGGGTGTAGAACGAGAGTCGGCTGTTGAGGTAGATTGGGCCCATGTTGTGGAGCGCTTGGTGTGCGTGGGTGAGCAGTCTAAACGTGAACCTTTTGTTGACAGGGAGCCAGTGGAGGTTTCTAAGGTGGGTGGTTATGTGGCTATGGCGAGGGATGTTGACGATGAGTCATGCGGTGGTGTTTTGTATGCGCTGGAGCCTAGTCTGGAGTTTGGCTGTGGTTCCTGCATATAGGGCGTTCCCGTAGTCCAGTCGGCTGATGACGAGGGCCTGGGTGACTGTTCTTCTGGTTTCTGTGGGGATCCACCGGAAGATCTTCTGAAGCATTCTCAGGGTGTTGAAGCATGAGGATGAGACAGTGTTGACTTGTTTGGTCATTGTGAGTGAGGAGTCCAGGATAAAGCCCAGGTTGCGCGCGTGGTCCGTGGGTGTCGGTGCGGTTCCCAGCGCTGGGGCCACCAAGAGTTATCTCAAGCAGATGGGGATTGTCTGAGGATGAGAACTTCCGTCTTGTCTGAGTTGACTTTGAGAAGGCTGTGCTTCATCCAGTCTGCTACTTCTTTCATCCCTTCCTGGAAGTTGGTTTTGGTGGTGGCAGGGTCCTTAGTGAGGGATAGTATCAGCTGGGTGTCGTCGGTGTAGGAGATGATGTTGATGTTGTGTTTTCGTGCAATGGTGGTGAGGGGGCTCATGTAGATGTTGAAGAGTGTTGGGCTGAGTGAGGATCCTTGATGACCGCCACAGATGATCTTGGTGGCCGCGGATCAGAAGTGGGGAGGCGGACTCTCTGGGCAACAACACTAGACATCTCAAATAGATTTTCTGCCAAAATATACTGCATGGAAGCAGAAATTTAGATGCATTGCGTGTGCTAGGCTCCCAACGCCAATTTTGTCATTTACACCAGTATAGGAACAGCCCAGGGTTGTTTTCAGCCAGGGGAGCATAGTTACTTCAACATTTTGAAGAGTATGTATTGTCCTATGCAGATGATATTTATCTGATGGACAATAAATGAATGGAACACTTGGCCAGAGTGAACCACATAATTCTTGGGTTTGCTCACCTGGATTACAAATTAAATTTCGAAAAATCAAAAATTGCCCACCTCAGTGTCCTATTTATAGGGTACGAGATTACAAGTGAAGGCAAAAACCTGGTGACATATTTTTAATTATGGCATTACATACATTTTAGATTACGCAGAAAGGGTGATACTTTTCTGTGACTTAATTTGACCTGATTTTTCAGTGCACCATTAAACACAAGGACATACTGATATGTTATGTTCTATACACGATGGCATGCTAGCTTCAAGACATTTACACACATATGTTAACACAACTAACCTGGTGATCCGTGTAGTCTTTGGGCCAACCATGTACACCTACATTACTTTTAATGAAGGCATTACAGTATCTATTGCATACAAATCATATTTGTACACAAATGCTGAAATGCGTTTTGTAACAACAGAAAAAATACTCACTGCAATACAGACTGCTGTAATGAGAGAGAGAGACCACAATGCAGGGGAAATGCATAATTGTCGAAATACAGTACTGACCTTAGAGGCCATTACAAAAGCCAGCATTCCTAATGCCAAAGCACTGCATCCACGATGGATTTAGGGGCTAGCTCTCTCACTGCAACAGACTTAGATTACATATTTGATTCTACATTACAAACACAAGCATTCCTGAAATACAAACACGTATTTCCTCTGATGAAAGAGATCATGCCTCAAGATCGATATGAACGTATCATTTATACCTATGGATCTGCCCAGCTGGCCATAGGAATGAAACAGCAATGTTCTGCCGCATGCACAATTAAAAGAGGGTGTATGAAGGATGAAATGTTTTGTCCTGGAAAAACGCACACACAGTCTCTAGGAGATTGTACGGCACAGCTGGCAGACCTAAAAGCCCGAATATGCTAAATACACCATGCTGCACATTGAAAAATTTGACCAATTACATTTTACCGTGGCTGAGACACCATCCACAGACTAGATAATCCATGGTTAATTCACCCTACCAGTCACGAACTTCCAATTCCAATAATGTCTCCAATACCAACAGGTAGGCAAATTGGAAGTGCTAGGCGACGGTTATGTACGCGAGTATTGGGAGTTAGCATTCAGGTTTAGATGCAGGAAAGGGGACACAGAGGTTTTCTTCAGTGGTTCCGACTGTGAGACCGCTTTGTGCGATTCCTTCGTTTACAAGGACATTTCTCTTCTTGGGGCATGTAATGCTTCTGTTGCGAACTTGGCTCGTTATCTGAAGGGTTCCCCAGCTGCCGTGATACGTTCGGTTTTCAAGCTACTCTCAAATGGAAGCTATTTGATGCTGAATGATCAAGATTGCTGTGGAATGGAACCGGGCTTCCAACATATGCTTTGATTCCCTTAGCAGACTGAAAGCCTAGCTTTTTCAATAGGATGTGGCCTTAACTTCGGCCAGAGAGATGTTTGATCTCAAGGTTGCAAGTTTCTCGTGTGAGATACAGACACTTCTGCACAGTAACTTCCCACTGCATTTTGGGGATCGAGTCCATCGTATTTTTAACATATCTGAATGAAAAGGAATAGTGCACTTTTTAAAAGGAATCAGCTCTGGACTGGTTAGCACCTTTCAGACAATCGTCAGACTTATTCTATCATTTATACTCTCCGTACTAGGAAGCAATTTGGATGATTTCCCCTTGTCTTGCTACTTTTGGTGGGAATCCTGATTTTTATTTTTTTCTCCGCAATGGACATCACAGTTTGATTCGAGACAGCACTGCTTGTGCTATGATGCTGTGAGCACATTGTTCACACGTTTGGCACAGTTCGACTGTACGATCACGGGTTCATGTCCTTCAGGCCTGTTTGACTTAACTGCATACAACCTGTATTTTACTGCCTGATTTGCTGTCACAAATGCGTATTGGACATATGTGTAGGATCACAAGTGGTTGTGCCATTGGAGATTGGACATTGATTTACTGCTGGACCTGTTAACAGCCCATGGGTATTGTTGTCCTCAGCGTCTTCCATTACTAAAGAATGCATTTCTTGAGCCACCCTCTGATGCTTCTGCTCCTAGTGACTCCTAGTGACTTGGACAATGGCTCTACGATACCTTTGCTCTTTAAATCTCCTTCGAGGTGCGCATCTGGGACTGTCGTCTGCAGTTATGGGCAACAGCAATATTGCCTCTGCCACTCGGAACTCATGGCCTTCTCCATGTGGGAACAATTTGGCTTGTTTTTAAAAACAAATGTATCCAAAACTGTTTTGTTGTAATTTTTTGAGGCATCAAGGCTTTCGCAGTGCTAAGGATTTCAAACAAGTATACTCACTTTAGGCTTTTGGATGCTATTTATAATGGAAACTTGCTTTTAGACAATTTTAGAGGTAATGTTTTAAACTTTTATTCCATTTTATGGTATACTAGCTTTTTAGGTAGCTTTTATATATTGACCGTTAGGATGAGGAAGGGGTGTTATATTCCCGAGATAGGCCCATGTTACGAAGCACCTTATTTCTTACATTGCCCTAGAAAATAACATTTCTGCTGTGAACATTTGGATACATTTGCATGCACAACAATGTTGGATTAATTTCTCTGCTTTGTTTACACATCCAGCCTTGCAAAACATTATCACAATGCCTCGAGCATTGTGTACTAGGCCTCTCTATGCACTGGGTACCAAAGTTGTCCTGTCTGCATTCATGAGGCGACAATGCTATCTACACATTCATGAGAAAATGAAAGGAGTCAGGCCCTTAAGGACAGGTGGGTAGGCTGGACCCTATATGAATGAGCAAACACACTAAAAGTGCCTAGCCACCTACATTTATGTCCACATTAAAGGAATGTCAAAAACGCTAACTGTCAAGTTCGACAAGGTACTTTTATTTATACCAATTAATTCCTAATTCATCAAAGTATATCAAAGACAATAATTAAAGGCATACAAAAACAAATATCTATATCACATATTTACACCAAAATTGTTGCAATTGTATCAACACAAAATGTGTTCTGAACTTGTCACATAAACAGTCAAAAAACAAATCAAGAGCAAATATAATACAAACAGAATACAATTTATACATGTGCATAAAAAGGGGGACAGTGATTCTATATAAATGTAATAAATGAATAAAGCATCGATGAAGAATGAGAAAAGTGAGAAAAAGGAGGAGACAAGACAATTTATGGCTGTTACTGTCACCAAAAATGAATAAAGCGATGAGGAAAAATGCCCGCCGTAGGTAAGAACAAGGGAGCACACAGGTATGTTGTGCTTGCGGTCTTTTCCATGCATTGAATACAAACTCTTGGTTTCTAGAACCTTAAACTAATTCGTTCCGCTATCTTTACAGCGGCTGCTTTTACGCCCCTTTAGAAATGGCAAACTTCAGCGCGAGTAGAAGTAAATAAGAAGTTCCAGTTAATAACAAGCGCCAATATAAGGTATGTTGTTACATAAAAAATCCCTTGTTAGTAAATAGCGATCACCCAGAAACCGCACTTACAAATCCCCCTTGTCCTTCTAGCACACACACCCCGTCGTCTTTGTGACATCCGTCAGATACATAACGCCACGGCGGCGGCAGACGCCTGCTTCCTCAAATTAACCAGTTGAAGGTATGTCCATTTAGGAATCACTTTTACTCAGTTAGCACCACGGTCTTTACGAGGGCATTTTTCCTCATCGCTTTAATAATTTTTAGGTGGCCCCCCGCCCCTTCCACTCATCGCCTTGGTAGCACAACGAGAAGCTTCCATATAACCAAGAAGGCTGCAGCACGCTCATATCCTGCGTGCCAATTTTCTGTCCCACGAAGTCGCTTCTTCTCAAACTTTGGGAGGTCTACTAATTGTCCTGAGTGTCACCCAAAAGCGAGGCGAGCCTAGAGTTCGATAGATAGAAATTCCTTTCCCCTTTTCATTGTCCCCCCCACAGACAGATTGACAGAGCCCTGATGAGATTCCGGGAAACCAATACCTGGATTCGAAACGCGTCGGCTTGTTAAAAAGGAGTAACTGCGATTTAATCCTCCATACCGGCATTTGCTGGTGACAATAACAGCCATAAATTGTCTTGTCTCCTCCTTTTTCTTACTTTTCTCATTCTTCATTGATGCTTTATTCATTTATTACATTTATATAGAATCACTGTCCCCCTTTTTTTGCACATGCATAAATAGTTTTCTGTTTGTATTATATTTGCTCTTGATTTGTTTTTTGACTGTTTATGTGACAAGTTCAGAACACATTTTGTGTTGATACAATTGCAACAATTTCGGTGTAAATATGTGATATAGATATTTGTTTTTGTATGCCTTTAATTATTGTCTTTGATAAACTTTGATGAATTACGAATTAATTGGTATAAATAAAAGTACCTTGTCGAACTTGACAGTTAGCGTTTTCGACATTCCTTAAATGTGGACGTAAATGTAGGTGGCTAGGCACTTTTCGTGTGTTTGCTCATCTACACATTCATAACATCAGTAATCTAACACCCACATCGCGAGGCCGCCTTTTATTATAAATCATAGGCATCCCGATAGATTGGGAGAGGAGGTACTTACGCTGACACTGAGGGTCAATGCATGCTGAGAATCCACCACGCACCGGTCTGTCATTCCGTGAGAGGTGCCCAACTTGTGACAAAAATAGGGTCCTTCACTCTCTCCCATCAGGTAATGGGGTTGGACCGTCCCTTGGGGGGTATTCTTGGCTCTACATCCTCACACACTCTAGGTACACGTAGAGTAGGGCATGCCCAGCAGAAGTACGCCATATTATTGCTTTGTTTATATGTCTGCATACAAACATTTTTTTAACACCATGGTAAAATGTCTACTCTTTACAATTTTGGGGCTTGTAATTATGATTATCTGCTTCTCTCTACCTGTCATTTGGTGCACTCATATTTTTAGCAAGAATAACCTTTTTTTAATAAATAGTATTGTTAACGTCCTGCTGTGTATTCTGTGACTCCGTTATTCCTGAGGAATCAGAGTTGTCATGTTCAGTGGTTGCTGAAAATCATTAACTCCCTGGTAGGTTAGTGGGGCTTATGGTGGCACTGGGAGCTAGCTGGTCTATAAGCCAACATATCCTGTGGAGGTGTCTGGAATCAGTCTTGACACCAAGCCCTTAGTTCATGTTGTCTGAACAATGCGCAGATCCTACGGATTGGTATGAACTACAAAACAGCTTAGCAGCCAAGTGGTTAATTGATTCTCGTACTATCGTCCTACCTTTCTAGCAGATCACTTACTGTCACCCGGCAATCTCACCAGTCTTCTGCTACTCTACTACCAGTTGTTGTCCACAAGGATCAGGTCTGAATACTCTTCTGTACACTACATTCCTTGGTGACATAACATCCTATACAACAACCATTGCCTTAAGCTACCGATTTCTGAACTCGGGTAAGATCTTCTCTTTTTTACCATTCCTCACAGCTAAAGCGATGAGCAAATCCTTGTCTTCAATAGGATAGGCTAGACACACTATTTGTTCATTCCAATAGAAAAAGTCCTAAACTCTGCCTACTTCCAACAGGAAGACCTCGATTACAAGATTTTCTGATCGAAATATGGCTTAAATAAATGACAATAACATTATTTGAGTGAAAAATGTAATGGATGTTTAATTATTGAAATTCCTCCTTGCATATGTGTGAATCATCTAACCGGCATGGTCCTGTGTTTCTACATTCTTTTTAATAATTAGAACACAAATGCGACAGTGTATTTTCATAATTATCGCTCCACAAATGATTAAACCCTCGTCTTGACAAATAATTAAACAGGAAATGAAACAATTTAGTTAATGTTGCACTTCTATAGAGAATTACCTTTTATTTAGCTTAAGAAGCGTAGGTGAACTCAAGATGTTGTTATCAACATCTCGCATATTCTGGTAATTTAGAGAGAAAACAAGATTTTTAAACTAGGGGGTGAGTGCCACATTAATTAGTTTTTTGGCTCATGTTCGCTAGTGCGTTAACAAGCCATCTGTCTTTACCAGAGCTTTCCAGGCAATCCTAAGTATAACAAACATGTCCTGCAATAGCATTAGACAAGCTAAAATTGGTCTGTGGTGGGTAACAGTTCACATTATCAACGCAAGTGCGTGGTATAAAATCATCTGATCAAAATAACGCAAAGCAAATATGATATATAAATTATGAGTTTTCGATTGAGCTATATGGGGTCATTTTAATAATAACTCTTTCATATCTTTGCATCCTGCACTTCATCTGATTCGGAGTCCTGGCAAATGAGAGTCAACGCCCCTCCCCCACCATACCTTAATAAATCCCCCAAGCCATACGACACCTGATTCCTGTACAGAGACGAAATTGCGGGGGATTCAGAGAATACGGGGCCTTATTTATGAAGGCCTTGCGCCGCTGGTGCGTCACTTTTTCCCATGTTAAAAGTGACGCACCGGCGGCGCAAGGCCTTCATAAATAAGGCCCATGGTCTCCAACCGCAAAGGGTCGATCGTTTTACATTATTTTTGTGTGACCTGAAAAGAACCGTGTTTTCAAATTGTTTTATGCTAAATGACTTTTTAGAGTTTTCAACGTTTGATTATGTGAAAAGCATTTGCCGAAAGCAATAATCTAACTGAGAGATGTTACTGCGACCCAGTATATTGTTGCTCAATTTATTGACCTGCCAAACCTGTTGTGTCTTCTTTATGCTTCTATGCTGCCAGAGGTAGTGGTGCGTCCTTCCTGTAGAAAATGTAAGCCTTGCAGATGCTATCATGCATGGCAAGAATAAGCAAAAGCAGACTATAGCATAACAGTAGGCCAAGATGAAAGGAAAGATAGAAAAGGACGGCCATTCAAATCCATTATAGGAAAAGATGTGATTTTATTTCCTTTGGTAAGATGATCTGCGACTGTGTTTTAGAGTGGCACTAAGCTGATCCTATAGCTGGGAGGCCAATGCTGTAGTAGATCCTGTGTCCTACAGGTAGCCAATTACGTTTTTGATTGGCTCAGTAACATGGCCAAACTTGTGCAAGGCCGAAACCAGTGCGAGAGTCATAATAAGAATCAACAGTAATCTTACCAGTAACTTTAGAGGAAGGGCTGGGTAGCATGCATTGCCGTGGTCCAGCCTTTAGAGACTGATGGTACCAATCACCTTTGATCGATATTCTGGGGAAATTACCCATAGACTTCTCCTTAAATGCTATTATTGGGAAACGCATGCCGATACTAAGGAGTTGACTGAGGTTCCAAGTAGGATTCTATTTGAAATTTAAAGTACCGCTGCTGTTGGTGGGGGTGGGCATCCTGCTGGGCCTGGATTTAGCATTTCACAAGAAGTCAGGACCACAGATCACAACCTTTGTTTGGTTTGCATTTCTTTTGAGCATATTGCTGCTCGTCCTGGGCTCGAGGGGTGACTGGAGTTTGTGAAGCGGGCAGACTGGTCTAGAGAAAAGCTGCAAATCATCAGCATAAGACATTCCACTCCAATGAATAAATGATGCTGATGATCGGTCTAATATAGATATTACACAATTCGGAAGAAAGGGAAGAACTCAGGGGCGCCCTACAGCTCATATCATTATATTTGAATCGAAAGAGTCCTTCAATGTGGTGTGGCTGCAACTGGACAGAAAAGACAAGAACCAGGGAGGCATAGTACCTCCCTGAACATCCTCAGCCAAAAAAAAATTATCAAGATAGAATGACTGATCACTGCAATCATCGCTGAGAGGCCAAGAAAAATAAGATTAAATGGTCTTATCTCATCCAGACTCAATTGAAAATCATTCTAGACATAGACCAATCGCAAGCCAAACCTTGTTTTTGGACATGTGGAGAGGGTTGTTCACCTTAAGATGCTTGGCAAGCAACTTTACCATTTATTTTCCTCTACTTTGGCATGGAAGGCAAAAGAGGGATGGGCCTATAAAGAAGGGATCTGGATGAGGCAGTTCAGTTCATGAAGCTTTATTCGGTTCATAGTAAAAATGACCATAAAAGCACAGCAAACAGGCAACAGAATTAAAAAGGTGCAAACATGATTAAAAACTCATACTTTTTCTAAAAGCCATAGATTTACATATAAAACTGGCAGTATAAAAACATATATCGGGGTGGTCCAAATTATACAACAAACACATAGCATCCTCCACATTTAAAACTCCATACTTGAGAAATATTGGTTTTAAAAAGGAGATCCTAACGTTCTGAAATAGGGAGCAGATGAGCATAAAGTGCATTGTGCTTTGCTTGGAATGTCCGTCACAGGGACACGGACCCGCAGGGGGCTTTTTAGGATGTGGGAAGGCAAGTAATACATGAGCAATGCCAACTCTTAATCTAGTCAATACAAACCTATTCGTTTGCCTGGTTACTACGTTCAGATAACACTGAAATCCCTCGATAGCAATATATTTATTGTAAGTTTTAACAGTAGCGAGGGAATTGGTTATTACTGAACGTTTATGAGCTTTGTGTGACATAAAGGTGTTTTTAAGATCCTGTTTCCCAAGACCTCTGGGGGGGCAGTTATCTGACAACAAATTAATATCAAAGATACTTTTATAACAATCTACAACATATTTAAGCCACGGTATCTGCATACAGTTGTCTAATCCAAGGCAGTCCCTAATTATAAGTTGATTGAACTCGGTCTCTTCCTTAAGCCAAATTGCTCGGTATAGCAATAGAGGCCTAAGTGAGGCGAGCTCGGTCAGGTGAAGAACCCCAGCCTCTCTATGGATCAACTCTGTTGGGGCAGATTTAGGGAGGCACAGTAATTTCTTAAGAAAGTTATTTTATTCTATCTGTAGACAATCAGTTTTGCAGTAACCCCAAAGCCCCGCCCCATAGAGGGCAATGGATACACTACGTGCCTTGTAGATTTCCAGCATATCCTTGATACGCCTATCCCCCAGCTTAGACGCAAATTTAAAAATGCCATAAGAGCTTTTGCTCATTTTAGTTCGAACATTCGTTAATTCATGCCCCCAGCTACCATCACTAGTAAAAGTAACCCCCAGATAGCAAAAACTATTCACATTCTGCACTTTAACCCCTTCTATAAAAAAGGAGTGGTTTCTGCCCGCTTTAGTCCCACAAGTCATCGCATGAGTTTTATTTTTGTTGATTAACAGTCTCCTGCTCCCAATAAATTCAGTGAACTTGTCCATCAGACGCTGCAGACCAATGGCTGTCCGTGACAGGAGCACCGCGTCGTCTGCATATAGCAGAACTGGGACACTATCCTCTGCAACCTGTGGAGCATCAGCCTTGATAGTTTTCAAGGCGACTTCAACCCCATTAACAAAAAGGGTAAATAAAAGGGGCGCAAGGACACAACCCTGCCTAATTCCCCGTTTCACATTAAAATTACTAGTACATTCCCCACTAACACCGTACCGAACACATGTTTTCGCTTACTGTATAGTCTGGCGAGAAAAAAGATAATTTCTTTCGGGGCACCCATGTCAAGCAAAACTAACCAAAGAAGTGAGTGATTAACTAAATCAAAAGCACTGCTAAGGTCAGCAAAGCAAAGATAGATGTTACCGGGTTTGGCTCTGGTGTACTTGCCTATCAACAACTCTAAATTCAGGCACTGATCTAGGGTCCCTCTTCCCTTCCTGAATCTGTATTGTGAGTTTGCAAGAATTCCATTCTCATCAGCCCACTCCTCTAATCTGAAAAGCAGGACTCTGCTCATGATTTTTACAGACGAGTCGAGCAGGCTGATGGGCCGGTAGTTACTTGCCAGAGCTTTCCCCCTTTTTATAGATTGGGACTATAATGGAGTCGCCCCATGTTGGTGGGATCATGGTTGTTACGGCAGCGTTGAGTACCAAGGTAAGTATTGGTCCCCAAAGCTGCGGTTGAGCCCTGTAAACATCTATCGGGACTCCATCTGGCCCCTGGGCCTTACCCCCCCTTACTATTTTTAATACCATTCTCCACTTCTCCCAATGAAATATCTAAAGGCACTACAGGCCAAGTCCTATTTTCATTGGGCGTCGTAGTATCATCTTGGAAAATCGCGGAGAAATTGTTCACCTAGTCCTCGCTGCCCACATTAGATGAAAGATGCAGGATTTTGTCATATTGGAGGAAAGTGGAGTTAACAGTGGACCAAAACAGGCGACTATCGGCAGTTTCTGCTGCCTGAGTAAGATGCTCCCAGGCTTCCTGCTGTAATTCCCACTTTCTTTTAGATAGCGCCTGTTTATAATCAAATCTTAAAAGTTTGACTCTGTCCTTGTCCCTTGGGATAACGGCCAAAGCTTGTTTAAGTTGTGAGAGCAGGGACGTACAGGCATGGTCAAACCATCCAATCCCTTTCCCTCCTCTGCCTACTTTTTTCCCCGTAAAGATGTTATTAATGACAGTATTGATCTTAAGAAAATGGGTCATAACCTGAGCAGACGGGCATCCTAGAGATAAGATAATGTCAATGTCCATCATGCATTTATTTATGATTAAAGGTTCCACTGTGGCCGAATTTTCACTTTTCCATCTCAGCCTAACCCCATTAGGCCTATGTGGCTCTATATTTGCCAATACTCTAGTGGGCGGCTCGGTTCTAATCATCCATGTGGTTATTTGCAAGCTGACACAGTTGTGGTCGCTCAAGGAGGATGTATCCCTTACTTTAATTATGCAATGGGGTACCAGGTTGGATGAGACCATAATATGATCAATGATGCAGCTCACATTCCTTCCAGTAAAGGTGGGAATTAGACACTCACTTCCCTCCTGTACAGTACTCACTAGCTCTAGGTCATACGAAACCATAGTGCTATTGATTGCCTCTCCATAAGCATTATGTGGAAAGTGGGACATATTCTCCCCGTTGTTAGTTAGGATCCCACAGACCCTAGAAGAGGATAAACTACATACTTGTAAATTAAAATCCCCACCCAAACAAAAATAAAAGTGCATGTTGCTTCGCTTACCAGCTTCATTAGGGCACAGGATAACTCATCTATCACTTTGTGCCGGGAATTGGTAAAAATGTTATTGTAAAAATTAATTAAAAGCACATCAGTTCCATCCGGTAAACGTACCCACAGGATTTGTGAGTGTGGTTCGACTAGCAAGTGTTTAATGATAGTCAACTTTACATCTACTGAGATAAGGATAAGGAGACCTCCCTTTGCCCTGCCATGGCTAGATTCAGAGGCATCTAAACTGTAGCATGTATACCCTTCAAGGCTAGGTTTATCAACACACCACGTCTCTTGCAGGCATAAAATGTCATAGGACCTTATGATATCCTCCCATTCCAATTTAAATGCCTTAGATGCCCATCCGGCAATATTCCAACTTGCCATAGAAATCCCCACAGAATGACAATTATTGGCGATATCAACAGTGTTATTGGAAAAATTACCCCTATTACTTTGGTCAGACGCCGGCCCGCCTATGCAATTACCTGTGGCATTCCCTGTAGCATTCACTGTATCCTCAGGAATCTCATTTACACAGTGAACTACTGTCCCACTTTCAGGATTGCCCCTAATAGCAGAATGTAGGTCTTCTCTCACCTCACTTATGTTGTTCTTGTTGGTACTCAGGATAACGTCCCTCCCCGTACCAGGCCCCATCTGACGACAATCATTTTGGTCCAAGAAACTCAAGGACTGGTACCCGTTCTGAACCGGGACTTGATAGACCATCCCATTAACAGGCGAGAAAATGTTATAGCAGTTGGGTACAAAATTAGTAGTGTGTGTTACAAATCTATTACAACTAGGAACAGGATTCAACAAGGGCGTGGGCAAGATAGACCTGCCACCAGTAAGTCCAGGGTTAAAAGTGGGTAGCAAAGATCTGTTACCATTAGATATAAAGTTAGAGTTGAAAGCCCCATCTCTACAGTTAACAGGAGGCAACCTATTGAGGTGGTTATAAAAGTAGCCCAAAGGTCTTGCGGCTACTCCAGTCTCAGACTGTGTTAAGGCAGCTGCTCTAAGTAAGACCGTCGCTACATGTTGGGGGTGTTTAAAATTGATAATCACACAGTCACCCCCGCAGGTCTTCCTGATGTTACCGATCCAGTTAACCCTTCTGATAGATATAATTTGGTTAGAGTAGTTAACTGGATAGGCACAGTGACGATTTAACCATGAGACCGTTTTATTTCTTAAAGAGTCTCCGGACTCCTGAGGATGTGGGGCCTGAATTAGAGATGGGACATTAGTTAAAAACACAACATAGGGTACACACTCTGGGGGAAGGTCTACTGGTCGGTTATTTATACCCACAGACACCCCATCGGAACCTGCTACAACAGTTGGCACAACTGGCGACTGCATGGTCCTGACTCTATTTGGTGCTGGTAGTATACTTGCACCAGAATTTGCACCTGTAGGCCCTGTGGCCGCTGGTGTAACCAACGGTACCTGCACAGGTC
Organism: Lissotriton vulgaris; assembly: GCF_964263255.1. Classification (NCBI taxonomy): domain Eukaryota; kingdom Metazoa; phylum Chordata; class Amphibia; order Caudata; family Salamandridae; genus Lissotriton; species Lissotriton vulgaris. The sequence goes on along the minus strand of NC_141693.1, from coordinate 1,651,747,822 downwards.
GACCCGTGTTACGTGCAGGTAGTGGTTTCGGACAAGTCAAAACAGGTGTCGCCTGTGGTGGTTGTCTTCCTACATTTGGGCCAGGTGAGGCAGTATTCATGTGGCGAGGCCTTCCCTTATCTAGCTTAGGTGCAGGTTGAGGACATGTAGCAACTCTAATTGGTAGTAACGATTTATCTAATTTGGCTACATGCTGGTCCACCACAGCCCCCAATCTCAATACTTCAGCCGACAATGCATCAATTTTAACTAATAAAGGCTCCACAACCGACTTCAGTTTGTCATCGATACAACTCACTAACAAGTCAAATTGGTTAATATTAATGGTAACACAATTGTCCTTGGTAGGAGTCCCTTTATCACCAATGATCTCCTTGGGAGTGGTGTCCTTTTTTTTCCTGGCCGAATGGCTTCCCCGTTTAAGCGCAGGTTTTCTACATGCTCTCATGAAACGTGTGGCCCCAGTGGATTGTTGCGGGGTGCCATCGGGAATCTCAGATAGGTATGGTTGGTCTTCCACTGCAGTAGGATCATCTGGAGTATCTGTAGCCTCTGCAGCAATGGATTCAACATTAATACTGATGTTATCAATCTCGGCTGCCACATTAGTATTGTTACTGCCCTCATTCGTTGGGTCCAGTGATAGGTCCGATGGGAGATCAGGTAAATTGCCTTTCCCTAGCGATTTTCTTCTATCGCTGTTAATTCTGCTGAAAACTTTCAGCAGATAGTTGTCCATTAGGGTAGTTTGAATAGACATGGTTGGTGGTGGGTCAAAGCTGCAAGCAGTTACAAAGCAGCACACAAGGGATCAGAAATGTAAGAACCACACAATCCTTAGAAAACAGCTATCAGCCCTATGAGTATGGACTGGTACTCACTGTTACAGCCAAGAGGGGTGGCCCGTCCCGTCCCTGGTCGTCCCCGGACGGCCTAAGATGGCCCGCCTTTTGCCCGGGCTTTGCCCCAGGCACTCCCGTGGGCGCGACTCGCGGGGCGAGAGGGCGCAGGTTGTTTAGTAGCACCTCCTGATGCTCTGCACCCGTCACTGGTGCGCCGCCGCCCCCGAGGCTGCTGGGGGATGTAGTGCTGTTCCCCTCACGGCTGCCCCATGGCGTGGAAGGCGACCCGCAACCAGGTCAGAGTCCAGGGAGTCTCCAGGCGCTCCCTCCTTGCCTGACACTCTGCCGTTCCCCTCACGGCTGCCTGTTGGCGTGGTGAGTGTCAGCTTCCTCTGGATGAGGCATTGTTTAGCAACCTTTTTCCTCCAGTTCTTTGGGACAATGCCTGAAAGAGAAAAGTGATCTAAGACTACTCTGATAGTAGGGGATGCCCCTTCTGCGATTTATGTAGAACTCTTATGGGGAAAAAATTGTGCAAATAGATTCCTTGATTTAGTCTATCTAGAGGGCTTTTTATACTTTATGATGACACTATTGGCTTTTTTCTCAAGCTACACAAGGAGCTGAAACACAGTGTTAAAGATTCACTGTTGAAACTGTCTTTATGTAGGGTTGTTTCTGAGGATTAGTTCCGGGGTCCAATGGCAGCCGGGGAATACTGAGTTCCAACTGTATCAATTGAGGCCATAGTGCCCCCCCTTATTGCTGTTCTGAACTACAGCTCTTCAGCACTTAGCACTGAAGTTATCAGATATCAATTAAGATATAAATAAAAACCAGATATAAAACAGCACAAAAAGATTACTACAGAATGGTACGTACATCTAAAGCTTCCTACTATAATAAGCGGATCCAGGAAGCTGAGAACTCCTCTAAAGAGCTTTTTCTGATCTATAAGGAGATCTCTATAGTTGAGTCCAACCCCACTCCCCAGAATGATTCAGTGGATATTTGCAATAAGATTGCCAAGTATTTCTCCGACAAAATCACCAACATCTATGCTAATTTTTCTAGCAACATAAAATCTGGCAATGACTTCATAGAGAATGATGCTTATATAAGCACTCCCATCCAGCTAAGTACCTTTTCTGTACCTCCAACCGAAACTCTAACTAAAATCTGTAAGAGTATTAAGTCTGGTTCACCACGCGATCCCGCCCCTCCTAAAATTCTAACGGCCAGTCTCCCGGCCCTGGAACCGCATTTCAGACATATGCTGCAAATATCATTCTCTACAGCTACTCTCCCCGCGGACTGGAAAAGAGCTATAGTATTCCCCATTAAGAAAAAACCTAACCTGAGCCAGGATATATTGGAGAATCTACGTCCAATTTCTCTTCTCCCTTACCTCGCTAAACTAGCTGAGAAAGTAGCTAATGCCCAACTTATGAGACATCTTGAAACACAAGAAACCTTCCATCCCTCACAATCGGGCTTTAGATCTGGCTTCTCCACAGAGACAGCACTCCTAAGAGCTACTGAAACTCTGCGGGAGGGAGCGGATTTAGGCAAAACCATGGCCTTGATCATGCTAGACCTCAGTGCCGCGTTTGACACTGTAGCTCACTCCATACTGCTACAGTGTCTAAACAGAGCGGGAGTCACAAAAGAGGCTCTAGGATGGCTGAAAGCTTTTTTAACCAACAGAAGCTTTCAGGTCCAAAGAGGAACCTGTCTCTCGGACAGCCTAACCTTAGAACAGGGGGTACCTCAGGGCTCGGCCCTGAGCCCCACCCTGTTCAACTTGTATATGACACCTTTGGCAGAGGTGGTCCAATCGTTCGGCGTGGAGCTTGTCTCCTACGCCGACGATACACAACTCCTGATCTCCCTGTCCCAATCCCCCTCCGCGGAGGCCGACAACTTCAAATCCTGTATGTGCAAGTTGGCCATATGGATGAATGAGCACTGTCTCAAATTAAACGGAACAAAAACAGAGGTGCTCATTATAGGGGGAAACAACACCAATTGGACCAAAGACTGGTGGCCTACATGTCTGGGACCAATACCTACCCCCAGTCAGGAGGCCAAGAATTTGGGTGTCTGGATTGACAACAAACTCTTGTATGACAGTCATGTTAGAAAAACAGTTGGAAAATGTTTTGGAGTTATGAAGACGCTCAGCCGCACCATGGACCTACTCCCATTGAGTTCCAGGCGCACTATGACACAAGCTCTGATCACTTCCCACATTGATTACGGGAGTGTGCTTTTGTTGGGCACTTCTGAAAAAAACATTAGAAAGCTGCAGGTCCTGCAAAACTCAGCGGCACGCCTTGTGCTCAGACTCCCGCGCAGAGCTCCATCTAAACCTTCCTTGGATGCTCTGCATTGGCTGGCCATTAGAAAGAGGCTAATTTTCAAGGCACTCCTCTGGTGCCATAGGATCATTCATCAGAGAGCACCCTCCTATTTGTCCGACCTAGTTTCCCTTTATGAACCCTCCAGATCTCTACGTTCTAAGGGAACAGGCTTGCTTAAAACCACACGTCCAAAAAAAGCCCGACTTGGAGGCAGGTCCTTTCGCACTCTTGCGGCCAAGGAGTGGAACACCCTCCCCATGAATATTAGACAGGAAAAATGCGAAACATCTTTTAGGAAACTTCTAAAAACTCATCTTTTCATCAGCTAATTTCACTGGTTGCTGCCTGTTTCTTCTTCCGCCCAAGTAATACTCTCTCCTAAGCGCGGGGACACGCCGGGAGGCGTCACCAGGCGCTTTATAAACTCCTATAATAATAATAATCAATTTCAGAGTCGTCTGAGGCTCCCTCAGTAATGAGATTTGAGTTGGTAATTCCGAGCTCTCACACACTTAAATAAAATGGGTATATTTAGCAAATAATGTGGTTCTGCGCTGATGCAACAATTCATTTGAGTGTTTTCTTGCATTTAAGCAAGCATCAGTGTGTACAGTGTAAAGAAACGTCTGATCTGTCATTTCTAACCTAACCTCTGTCTCTTCAGCAAGTCATCTTCCCTCACTAGGATTTTTAATGAGCTTGTGGTTAAAATTGTTCAAGTTAAAAATAAATGTTCCTCAAATTGTGCATATACTTTTGCTGCAAATTGCTTTTGAGTAGAGGTCTGTAAACTTCACATTCACTTTGGCGCACTTATGTGAAAAAATGAAGACGTTTGCAAAATCCAAAAACAGCAGTTATCACTCTACTTTAGAGCACAAATTTAGGGGTGGGCGTAGTTCACGAAGTAGCGCTACGCGAAGCTATGCAAAGTGCACTTCGCACTAGGCGAACTTCATGTAGGACTACGCGAGCTGCGTAGTAGCATGTTCGCACTGTGCAAGATGTGTTTTCAATGATTGTACAGTGCGGACAAGCATCCGGCACTGTGGAATAATTGAAAACGGCATCTTGCACAGTGCGAGCTGCAGTTTTCTGCTGCTCGAGTAGATTATTACTCGAGCGGCAGCTTTCTCATCGCGAACTGGTAGTTTCTCATTGAGAGCGGTCGCGAGCATGCGCAACCACTCACAATGAGAAACCTGACCTCCCCGCGTTGAGAATCTCGCCGGGATGTCATTTTGCTTGCTCACGGTCGCGAACATGAGGTTGAGGACCGTAAACAAGCAAAAAATGACTGCTGCACTACGTGTGTTCGCACTGTGCTACGTGCAGCTCGCGTAGTGCGAAGTTGCGCAAACTTCGCAAACTCCACGAGCGTAGCGTAGTGCTTCGCATAGGGTTACGCACAATGCGTTAATTGTGGATGCAAGAATGCATTTCATGCTAAAACAAATATACAACCGCCTCTCCTATTCTGGTGGGTCATGTTATTCCCATGCGCTAAAGTTTTGTTCTAAGGTCTTATTTTGGGGATTTCGTGTAGCAGGCGTAATGTGAAACTCCCCCAATTATGCCTGTGTAACAGAATTTCACCCAGGACTACTTTTTAGTTGTGCAATGCTGGTCTTTCAACAAAGCAGAACTGTTTAACTGTTAACATCAAATGACCTCTGTGTACTTATCTGAACATGGAATGCTGTTATTGTTAAAGCTAATAAGTGATAATCTTCTTAAAAGAATTCTTTAGAAAGGGACTGTGTTCACCATACATTGTATATTGTATAATTGCTTACTGAAACAAATTCTGCTATATGTATCTAGCAGGTGCAATTAATTGTCCTCTCACGGTTAATATGTCTATTTGTAAGCCAAATTTCCCCAAAGGTGCACGGAAGTAATAATTTTAGAATAGTGGCCATGTACTTTATTAATATGGGGAAATATAGTCAGACCATAGGTGGAACCCTTCGTGATAGAATGATCTTTGCAACATTAAGTAAGGAAGTATAGAGACAATAGTCTACATATATTAGGATGGACAGTTGGTGTCAGAATGGCAGACAGGTCAGTAGGTGGAAGGAGAGGGGGAGTTGGATCACTTTGCAACATTAGCGCAAGTTTATATATACACAGCAATGGATTCTAATACGCTCATGGACAATATGCGGGTGTTTTTCATCGAAAGGCCGAACAGACCCTATCGATTTGCTTGCTGTGCAACAACTACAAGGGACGCATACAGACAATAGCCACAAAAACATATTGTATACCCACAAGCATAGTGAAATTAAACATAATTGAAAAGTGCGCTTACTCTTTTCTTTCTCTTCCATTTAACCAGACAGAGCCACAGCAACGCGTGGCCGGGTACAGCTAGTCATTATATAATGCATCTATCTCTATCACTAAAGCAGTACTGTATTCTCTGTAGTCTTGTCCAAATAGTTGCCAGCAGGTGGGAGCATGCCCTGACTTAATTGACTGCATGGCAGATATGTATTTCTTGCCCATGACTGCCTACAAGCCAAAGGTAGTGATGGAGCAAGACGGAAACACATTTTTTTGTATACCCCTTGTTAAGTCAATTCTGCATAACAGTAACATGTATTATTAGTGTGGTTTTAAAAATAACCAACATAGAATAGAATGCACCCACACAAATACAAGTGGGATGCTAAATTGCATGTAATGGCCAAGCGTAATTTACTAATTTGCATCTCGTCATAAAAAGTACGCATTTGTCATAATCTAATCGGAAATTGCACTAATATGCTTTCTGTCTGTTTATTTGTGGCATAAATCATGAAGATTGATAAGTAAATTCACGGATATGTGTTGCTTAAAGCTAGGTAAATACTAACTGGGATACTATTAGAAGGGGGAGGTAAACAGAAGGGCTTTGTTTCTCAAATTTATGTTTATTTGTGTTTGTTTCTATAATAGTTCCCAAATTGAGGCCTATGTGGCCTAAGAAAATGGAAGCTGACTGTGACTCTGAGGTGGCGATCTAAGCATGCATGCGCCGAGAAGAAGAGCGAGCTGCCTGTGCCTGTGTAGAATGGGTCAAGGACAGCGTGGCCTGCCACTTGAAACAGATGTCAACTTTTTCGAATGTCAGCTTCTTGAACGTGGGAATAGGGTATTGAATAACGTATTAAAGGATACAACGGACAAAGCATGACACGAACAATGGTTTACTATTTTTTATTATAACGATGACTCTGCGGAAATTGAACAGCGAGGTGATGAGGTGATGCTCCTCCACCCCTTAATTGACCAATCACGGACACCCCAGTACTTTAGAGTTACGAATTTTAGATAGATAAGTTAGTGAAAAAGGGTATAAAAAGAGGACATTTGGGACAATGAGAAGAGCTTGCTTTCCGATCTAATCTTTGCACCCTGAGAAGCTGTCGGACTGTGCAATTTTCCTATGGCACAGAGACTTTGAAATTTTTCTGAACTTTAACTTCTGAATGGATTCAGAGTCCTATGTGAGGGGAACATCGAGATAGATAGAGAGGTGTTCTTTGGGAACTATTCTGTCTTATAGCTGATGTCTGCTTCTCTACATTTTGGTAATATCAATTTTCTTATTTCCTGAACTGTCACACTAATAAATAAATGTTTTTGAATTTAAATTTTTCTTTCAGGTTATTAATGCCTAATTGAATTTTCCTTTGAAATAAATCATAGAGGTCATGTTAGGAGATTTCATCTCTAAATAAAGATTAAATAAATGGAGAATTAAGCAGGTCTTGTTATCCTTTAGTTAACTTTTACTAGCAGATCCATTGACAAATAATGGTGGGGTGTTTTAATTGTTTTCCTTGAATCAAACCCATGGTATTAAACATTAAACTGCAGATGTAAATAATGTATACAATTTTAGTTATAGACACTCCGCTATAATCCAGCAGCTCTCCTTTGGCCTTTACTGAATCCTCGAAGCTGAGTAAATATGTTTATGAGGGACTTGTAGTGATATGGGCCCACTAATGAGTAAGTTGTGAATTGCTCCCTAGGTTAAGGTGATGGTTTAAATAAAATGTCTGGAGCTGCGCTGCATCAGTAGCATGAGCGGTTAGAAGTATGCGTCATTGAAATATGAGTTCCAGAATTTTAGAGGGTGCATGTGTTTTTGAAGGCGAGCTCTATTAGTGTAGTCATGAGTTAGAATCCAGGAAAAGCCAACATAGCCTACAAGTGTGGGTAATTTTAGTACCATTAAACTGTGCTGTAGTAAAGCTAGTTATGTGAAGTGCTCGGAAACTGCAAAAGTATAGTATGTAGCGTTACATAAAAAGTAAGCATTATTATTATTTTTTTAAAATATTTGTACAATGATCGAGCAGCATCTAGTTATCCCATTGTGACCTTTGGTGCAATAATCATGATTGTGGTGGTAAAAATCATGGCTCATGCAAAAAATATGTCCTGAATAGAACATATGGCAGGTCTATTACCTAATCATACCACAAAATATCTGAGATACAACCACGGTAAAGACAAAGAAGTAAGGGGTGTATTACCAAGAACCTCGTTAAAATTATTGAAGTTTTAGCGGCAGGAAACTGCAGCTAAAACGGTGATAACGGGCTTGCTAATATGCGTTATAGAATTCCAATAGAAGCCCAGGTTAGATGTGCAGGACATCTAACCTGGGCTTCTATTGGAAGTTTTCTGCCGCTAAACGGCGATATTTTTAATGAGGTTCTTGCTAATATGCCCTAAGTTCTCTTACTGGTTTGAGTATACCAGACTTAAGCGCCAAACGATAAAATACGACCAGTCTAAGACACAGTCATAATATTGAAAAAATAACTGAACTTTGTTAAATTCGCTACTTTGTACTTTTTGGATGGGAGTGGCAACAATTATCAGAGTCAAAATAGAAACGCATTTAATATTTGGACAGGGGCGCAAATTAAAGTAAACTTAGAAAAAAGAACCTTTCCATTTTTGGAATAGATTTCTCAGCGCAATTAGTATTAAAAACTATACACTCTTTCTTTTTAATATGGAAAGTCAAGATTCTGCGCTACAGAGGTCTTTCCAGGAAAGAAGCATTAATGCTGGAAAAGTGGCAAAGGGGGGGCCAGGACTCTGAGAGGATTAACTTGTCGTTAGGTTATAGCGCCTCTTGTCCTGTTGTTAAGAAGTGCCATGGGGTGATTTATACTGGCCATGAAACTAGGTACTTACAGGTACAGTCGGCTCTGCTGCCCCCCTCCTATCCATACGATATCTTGAGGCTCAGCTGAGATATTCCATCCAGGCTGCCACGTCAAAGTGAGGTCCGGAATCATGAAGCGCTCTGCGACGGGACCACGTTGGAACATTAAAGTGTTGCAAAGCAGCGGGGTGGGCAAAGACGCCATCTTGCGTGTGTCAAAGCGTACGCTATCCATCTAGTTTTAACCTGCAAATGTGAAGGCGCCGAACGTGGCGTTGCACTTTTGCCTATGTCAGTAAAGAGTTGTAACTGTCCGAATTCTTGTTCCATTTAACTAGTAAAGTGCGTTGGCAAAGCCAGGACTTTAAGTGAGCTAACAAGCGGGGCAGGATGCAGGGGGGTAGATGGGGGCTGCGCGATTCCCTTTTGAGAGCGATAATTGCTACCATATGGGGGCGCTGGCTCTCACAAGAGAATCACCAGACATGCACGCGTTGCCATTGAAGGCAATGGAACGCGTGCACATTTTTGGGTGAAAAGCCAAAACAATAGCTAAAGGTCTTTTTGCCTATGCGTGCTGCATAGGTGAGACTCAAAAAGGGTCTCAGGGAAGGTCATGCATCAGTTCCTTACACTCTGGAAAGGTGATGCGTCGGGTTCTTGCTCCAGGGGAGGTGATGCATCAGTTCCTTACTGCGTCCCCCAATGATGCGACAACCCTGGCACCTCGATGTGATGCGGCAATCCAGGATGATTTTTTAGTTCTTGCAGCTGCACAGCAGGGCTTGCTTCGGAATTGGTGTGGTGATCTCTCATTTTGGTGATCAGTGCACTTAATCCGGCATGTGGCGATTTTCCAAGCCGCGGGCAGGCAATGCGACAATTTCTTTGGCGGTCTGTCGGAAACAGGTGTAGATGCGTCACGCTTCTCATTGTTGCATTGCTTTTCTAGCTCCCAACAGCCACAACAACCTCCAGAGGCCTAGAACAGCTGCAGGCACATCTTGGCAGGTCAGAACTCCCAGCAAGGAAGTACAGGGGACCTGGAGGGGAAGTCTTTGTGTCCCTGAGACATCAGAACAGGAGGCAAGCTCTTCTTCAAGCCCTTTGAGATCTTCCTCAAGCAGGGGACACAGCAAATAGCAAGGCCATTTTCCATTTCCTTGCCAGAAAGTATCCACTGCATGCCAGCCCCAGACAGCAAACTGCACAGAGGCAGTATTCCTCCTCAGTTTCTCCAGCTCTTCTCTTTGACAAAGGTTCCTCTTGATTCCCAGAAGTGATCTAAAAGTCTGGGGTCTCGGCCCCTCTTTTTATACAATAAAATCCTTGGCTGTAAGTGGCACAGAAGCTTTGTGCCCAGCCAAAACCAGTTCCATCCTCTCTGATGCAGCTTCCTGGCAGGAGGTGGAGAGAGCATTGCGGAAGGCAGACCATACCCATTCAGTTAAAAGGAAATATCCTCCCCCTATTCTAAAGGCAGCCCAGGTATATTCAGCACAGCCCTGACTCATCCAGACTCTCTGGAGCCACTGTCCATCTCCAGCCCCTAACACTCCAAAGCTAGACAGTCAATACACATCCAAGTAAAGGCACACTGGATGGCTAAGCAAGAAAATACCTACTTTCTAAAAGTGGTATTTTCAAACATAGAATGTAAAGATCACCCTCACTAAAAGATGCATTCTGAGTTCAGGCATAGTAAACTTTATTTTCCTACCTTGTTACCAGGGGTAGTTATATTTATAAGATGTTATAAGCAAACTCCTCATTCTATCCTAAGGGAACAGATAGCCTTGCAATAGTGAAAAACAAAATTGGCAGTATTTCACTATCAGGACATGTCACACACATCAGGGCATGTCCTACCTTTCACATACACTGTAACCCGCCCACAAGGGTACCTTGTGCCTACCTTAGGGATGACTAACATGTATGAAAAGGGAAGGTTAGGGCCTGGCAAGTGGGTGCACTTGCGAGGTCGACATGGCAGTACTATACTGCAAACAGGCTCTGCACTGGCAGGCCTGAGTTACATTCACAGGCTGCTTTATGTGGGTGCCACAATCAGTGCTGCAGCCCACTAGCAACATTTGATATACAGGCCCTGGACACACACAGTGCACTGTACTAGGGACTGTCTAGTAAATCAAATATGCCAATCATGGAATCACCAATCCAAAACAATAATTTACAAAGGGAGCACTTGCACTTAGGCACTGAGCAGGAGTGGCAAAGTGCCTAAAGCATCTAGACCAGCAAAACAAAGTCCAACACACAGCAAAAATACAGGAGGCACCGGCAAAAATGCCTAACCATTTTTGTTCTCAGCCTACCCGGCACCATCATCCTATTTTATGTGATGTTTAGAGAGCTGCTGCTGACACTAAAATGCCTTTAGCAAAAGCACAAGAGATTGATAGCGATGTTCCAAGGAATCGCTATTTGAGAATTGCAAAATGGAATGTAGGTAAAAATGTGCCATTTTTTTGCGAATCTCAAAAATTCCTTAATTGCGATTAGCAAATTGCGAATCGCAATTAAGGAATGAGTGTCCCATTCATTCCTAAGGGCCAAGATGTATATAGGAATGAATGGGGATACATTCTCAAATTGCGATTTTCTATGAGAAAATCGCAATTTGAGAATACCAATTCCAAAGGTGCCAGGGTGTCCAAAGGACACCTGCTGCACCCCTGGAATGTGCCTATAAGTACATGTGGCGCACATACATGCCCTAAAAGCATGTCTGTGCACCACATTCCACTTTGAATTTTAAAAAAAATCATTTTGAAAGGAAATCGCAAAATACCATCTACTTGGAGTAGGTGGTATTTTGCGATTCCTTAAGCCCAAATCGCTATTTTAAATGCACCCCTACATAGCATTTAAGGAATCGCAAATTTGCGATTCCTTAAATGCTTGAGCAAAATAAGGAATCGCAATTTTTGCGATTCCTCTTTTTGCGATTTGGCACCTACATACCAAATCGCCGTGTGCGATTCGCAAACGCCGGAATTCTGTGAATTCCGGCGTTTGGGAACGCATACCTACATATGCCCCCAGATCACAACTTGCCCCAACTTCATTGCATCTATCAAGCCCGGCTAACCCGACTCCAACTTAGAGACTGGCTCTACATTTACATTTTTAAAGGGCACTACATCACGATGCCGCAACAGTCCACTTCTGTTCTCAAAGTCAAACTACCTCTCCTACTACTTGTTGACTATACCTTTGCCTTTGAGACTGTATAGCACTCTACTGCCTTTTGGCTAGGCTCACATTATGCAAATGCCACATAAATGGTGTTACCCACATTCCAGATTTAGAGGCTGAACTGCAGGCAATGTGTTAAAAGACAGGCAGTACTTCCCTAGTCTACCCAGTACTATTTTCTTTCATGGGTTTTCCATGAAAATCGTTAGAAAACCTTTAAGAAACAGTATTTGCAACTGTGTAACCATCTGTGGCCGTTAGAGTGAGCTATATGAATTTATAGTGAGTTTGAAACCCATCCTCAAGTCTGAATGATTGAATTTGTTTATGGAGTTTTTTCTACAGTATGAATGATTTCTAGTTCTTTTACCAAAAATTTCCCTTTTTTCTTATATTCTTTGAGATAGCTCCCATTAGAATCTCATAAATAGGGGCTCCATTTGTGAATAGACTTTAAGATTTTGTATCTGAATTTTTTTTTTAAAACCCCCTAAATAATACAAATCTTTTGTCAAATGAAAATAAAAGCAATTTGATTTGATGATTCAATAGAGACTGAAATAGTGGCCTTCACACTTCAATTGTTTAAGTCATTGTTCTGTTGAATTCATGAAATTACTGAGCAGTACTGGAACATTGTTTTGTTGGTTACTAGAGTGGCGCGGCCTTACTGCGCTTTTTGCCAAACCCTTTTTGTTTCTTCGCCTCATACAAGGATATATACTTGTTCGATGCGCATTTAAAACCTTCCTTAGGTTTTTTGATAACTTCTCACCTGTATGGTCAGAAACATTATCAGACATGGTATAAGATCACGTAGGAGGTCATGGAAATTAAAGATGGGTACCTAAGTACATAAAAGCATTGTCAGATCAATAACATAATGGATAATTCCCTGATGCAGAGGCTCGTAGCAGCAAAATAAAGGTTTATTTGTTGTGTAAGTCTCAGCACTGGAACTTTTTACTTTTTAAAAAAGTTCTAAAAATCAAAGCTAAATCATCACATTTCGCCAGAACTATTATAGGAACAAAATCCCTCGTAAATTCAAATCTTATTGTAAAGTAGTGAGTTCAATAAGTCATGCTTAGAAAAAAGTTGAAGTTGATGTGTACAATGTGCTGTATTGCAAGAAAAACAGATGTGTGTTAATCCTTACATATGCAATCTTGCAAGTTCCAGACGTGTACAAGCATAGTGGCCCCACTGTTTTTTTTATATTCTGGCACTTCCTGGTGCGCTTCAATTTAGTATTGCTTTTTGGTGCTGCAATGGTTGCCATGATCCATGCCTGAGAGCACCACAGGCATTATTTTCATTGCATTTCCTTAACCAGTGCCTATACCCTACAGAATGGTCCATTTGCTCATTAGACTTAAACTCGCACCTGTTGCAGGTAGCTGTTTTTTTAGGTCAAAGCCTACCAGACAGCACAGATTTGTTTTCTAAAGATATCTTGAGGAAATTCAGAAAGCTTCCCTGGGAATGTATTCCACCCTTTGCTAATCATTGGCTCTGTGGTTTGTAACTCACAGTTTCTGTTTTTCCATTTGCTGGCTTTATGACTTTATTTGTTTTAGGCTGTCCTGCTTCAGTTCATCCTTCCTAAAGAGCAAAACAAAAAAGGATTTATTTGGCAATCTTGCTGGATACTGAGGGTAAAACTTTTTTCATAAGCATACAACGTTTAAACGAACTGTGCAAGTACTTCAGAATATATAAAAATGAGTAAAGCACAAATAGAGAACATGTTTTGTTAATTTTGAAGTGTGTTTGAAACAAATACTTTAATTTGATCAAAACAAATGAATACATTAGGTGATGCCATTTCCATACATTGGCGTTTGCATGCTGTATAGTTTTATTAGTAAAGCTGTATGTCTTTGCAAATCGAATTGGCATTTCACTTGAAAACGTGTTGTCTGTAACAGCTACCACACCATGCATACTCCACTCTACTCTGCACCACTCCACTCCACTTCACGCCACTCAACTCTACTCTGCACCACTCCACTTAACACCACTCCATACCACTGCACTCTGCAACACTCCTTTGTGTGCCACTTTACTCTACACCTCTCTGATCTATTCTGCACCATTTTACTCTTTGCTAAAGCACTCTACTCTACACCACTGCACTCTTTGCCACTACATTGCACTCTGTGCCAGTACACCCACTGCACTGTGCTCTATGCCTGAATTCTCTTTATGCCACTGCACTCTAGTCTGTACCACTCCACTCAATGCTCCTGCACTCTAAGCCAAAAAACTGAATGTTGCTCTGATCTACACTGCAACACAGCACTTAGGCCACTGCACTTTACTCTATGCCACTATGCTCTCTGTCACTGCATTCCACACCACTGTTCTCTGCACCAATGTCCTCTACACCACTGTACTCAATGCCACTCTACTCTGCACCACTGCCCACTATATTACTGCACTCTACTATGCACCACTCCAATCTTTGTCACTGTATTGCACTGCATGGCTTTGAATTATATGCCACTGCACTCTACGCCACTGCAATCTACACTACAATACTCTGCAACAGTCTATGCCAAAGCACTCTACTCTGCATCATTATACTAAATGCCACTGCCCTCTATTCTACTGCATATGCCGGCACTCTGCACCACTGCACTTTATGCCACTGCACTTTACACCACTCTACTCTGCACTACTGCGCTCTTTGCCAATGTACTCTATGCCACTGCTCTCTATGCCATTGCACTCTACGCCACTCTACTTTGCATCACTCCATTCTACGCCACTGCACTCTGCAGCACTCCTCTGAATTCCAGTGCAATCTACAACACTCAACCGTGCACTACTATACAGTCCTCTGTACCACTTTACACCACTGGACTCTATGCCATTCTACTCTACACAACAGCACTCTAGGCCACTCTACTCTACATCACTCTACTGTAATCTGCACCACTACATTCTGCACCACTGCACTGTAGTCCACTGCACTCTTCTGTGCAACACTGAAAAGATACACCACCGCTTTCTACAATGCTGCATTGTATGTGCTGAAGTCTATGCCACTGCACTCTATGCCACTACACTCTGCAACACTTTATGTCAGTATGCTCTACACCACTCTACTCTGTACCACTCCACTGTCCGCAACTTCACTCTGCCACTCATATACACAACACTCTATGCCACTCCAGCACACAAAACTCTATGCCACTCCACTCTATGACACTCTACTCCACCCTCCGCCATTCCACTCCACTACACTACACTCCACACAACTCTCCTCTACACCTCTAACTTTTAGCCATATTGAGCAGCAGCAACGCTGGTGTTCAAAAAGGCTAAAACACATTGGCATAGCCAATAGCTCTTGCTTTGCCCCTCCAGTCCTCTTCTTGATTACCTTTTCAGCCTAATTTTCAGTCGACCGACCTTTACCTTTGACCCTTAACCCGGTCACTCTAATACCACACGGCCCCCGTGTACCCGGATTCTGCTGTCGCTGCCTGCTCGGCCCGCTTGCTGCCGCCTCTCCTTAGGATCCCTGCTCTCCAGGCTTGCCCTCCCTCTCCAGGCTTTCCCAGGCTTGCCCTGGCTCTCCACGCTTGCCCAGGCTTGCCCTCGCTCTCCAGGCTTGCCCAGGCTTGCCCTCGCTCTCCCCCGCTCAGCTTTCCCACTCTTTCCAACCCCCCCTCTGCTCTCCGCGGCTGCTCTACTGTGGCCCCACCCCCTTGTCCTGTCTCCCGCTCCTCATTCGCCGCCCGCTCCCACCTCCCAGCTGCTCCTCCCTCCCACTTCGCCATAAATGGCGGGGACCGCGCATACGCGCAGTGGCCACGCGCAGCGGGCATGCCGATTGCACGCCAAAGGCAAGCCCGTCTACGCCCATCCGTGCCTGGACCGCGCCCAGTGCCAGAACCCCTGGACCCCGCCAGAGCCAGTCAACTCGACTGAGCTACGACGCCGCCACCCTCCACACACCCAACACTGGACGACATCCAGCCTGCTACCAAGCCACCCCCAAACGCACCCACGGAGCCTTCACCTGCCACGCCTGCTACTTCACCTGCACTATGTCCTGCAACGTGCCAGCCAAAACAGCCGCGAACAACAACCACCTCAAGTGGATCCTGTTCAACACCCGCTCCATCCACAGGCACGCCGTCGAACTATGGGACCTCCTGGAGAAAACGGCACCAGACATCGCCTTCTTCACGGAAACCTGGATGAACGCCTCCTCAGCCCCCGACATCAGCCATTGCCATCCCGGACAGCTACAAGATCATCCGGAGGGACTGCATCAACCAGACCGGAGGAGGCATCGCCTTCGCCCACAGAAACACTATCCGCATCACAACCAACACCGACGACACCCTCGCCACTGCAGAGCACCTGCACCCCCGAGACCACGCTCACACTTCAGCGAGGCCATCGCAGACTTCATCAGCCCACTCGCCCTCGCTTCCCCCGACTACATCCTCCTAGGAGACCTCAATTTCCACCTGGAGAACGACCAGGACAACAACACCACCGCCCTACCAGACAACCTTGCCCACCTCGGATTCAAGCAACTGGTCAACACCCCCACCCATTACGCCGGCCACACGCTCGACCCTGTCTCCTCCTCCAGCAACCATATCTCCTGCAGCCACACCACCGAGCTCCACTGGACCGACCACAGCTGCCTACACTTCAACTTCAGGAAAACAATGACCCACCCGTGCCCTCAACAAACCCCCAGAAGATGCTGGAGCAAGATCACCACCGATCAACTCACCACCTCCTTGTGCCTTAACCCTCCCACCAACACCACGGACCCCAACGAAGGAGCCCGCAACCTCACATAGTGGATCACCGACTGCGCCGACATCTTGCTCCACTGAAAAACCCTCCCAGCAACCTCAACAGCAAGAAAGCCATGTGGTTCACCAACAATCTCAAAGACTCCAAGAAATCCTGCCGTGACCTCGAGAAAGCCTGGTGCCATAACCAGTCAACGGACAACATGACAGCCCTCAAGAACACCACCCTCAAACACCACCAGCTGATCCGCACCACCAAAAGGTCATCCTTCAGAAAATGACTGGACAACAACACCCACAACAGCAAGGAACTCTTCAACGTCGTGAAAGAGCTCTCCAACCCCAACACCAGCAACAACAACATCATGCCTTCTCAAGACCTCTGCCACTCTCTGGCCACCTTTTTTCACCGTAAGATCGTCGACATACACGACAGCTTCGGCGCTCAGAACACGTACCCCACCACCGAACCTACACCCCCCACCACCACCATGTGCGCCTGGACTCAGGTCAGCACGGAAGATACCACCCACACGATGAGCACCATCCACTCGGGCTCCCCAGCCGATCCCTGCCCACACCACATCTTCAACAAAGCCGACTCCATCATTGCATCCAAACTTCGGGACATCATCAACAACTCCTTCATATCCCACACCTTCCCGGAGAGCTGGAAGCACGCAGAGATCAGCGCCCTCCTGAAGAAACCCACCGCAGACCCCTCATACCTGGAGAGGTGTGGCTCACTGGTTAGAGGCGGCAGACCCGAGTGCAGAGAACGGCCCGGGACCAGGGTTCGATTCCCGACGCGGCAGGGTCTTGGACCAGGATCAGCGGACTGATAATTCTCGCCTCGGTGCCCACTCCGACCAGGGATCACACTCGGCAACTCTGGGCATTAGCTTGCCTCATCTCCACAACGGCCCCACACAAACGCCGGGGATGCCTGGTTTCACCTTGGAGACCCCCAGGAGGGACTATCTCACAGGGAAAGCCAGGACGGGTTCCCCAGCGGTCTATAGCGCTACGAGGCCTCCGGGTAGCAGTGCGCTTTACAAGACACAACAATACCTCAAGAACTTCCGCCCCATCTCGCTCCTCCCCTTCCCTGCAAAAGTCATTGAGAAAACCATCAACAAACAGCTGACAGCCTTCCTGGAGACGAACGGCTCCCTCGACTCATTGCAGTCCGGATTCCGAGCGAACCACAGCACCGAAACCGCTCTCAACGCGGCCTCCGATGACATCTGGACCTGCTGGACAACGGAGAAACCGCCGCCCTCATCCTGCTCGACCTTTCGGCTGCGTTCGACGTGGTCTGCCACCGCACCCTGACAACCCGCCTCCGCCACGCCGGGATCCAAGGAAAGGCCCTGGAATGGATAACCTCCTTCCTCTCTGACAGAACCCAAAGAGTCCGTCTCCCGCCCTTCCTCGCAGAAGCCACCAAGATCATCTGCGGCATACCTCACGGCTCCTCGCTCAGCCCCACCCTCTTCAACGGGTACATGAGCCCCTGCGCAGCCATCGCACGCAAGCACAGCCTCAACATCATCTCCTACGCCGACGATACCCAACTGATCTTCTCCCTCACCAATGACCCCACCTCCGCCAGAGCCAGCTTCCAGGACGGAATGAAAGACATCGCAGACTTTATGAATCTCAGCCTCCTGAAACTGAACTCAGACAAGACGAAGTCCTCATCCTCGGCCCATCCATCTCCGCCTGGGACAACTCCTGGTGGCCCCCTGCTCTGGGCCCCTACCCAAGCCCACGGACCAAGCACGCAACCTGGGCTTCATCCTTGACTCCTCCCTCACAATGGCCAAGCAAGTTAACGCCGTTGCCTCCTCCTGCTTCAACACTCTCCGCATGCTCCATAAGATCTTCCGCTGGATCCCCACTGGAACCAGGAAAACGGTCACCCAGGCCCTCGTCACCAGCCATCTGGACTACAGGAATGCCCTCTATGCTGGGACCACCGACAAACTACAGAAAAGATTCCAGCGCATCCAGAATGCCTCAACACGACTCGTCTTGGACATCCCCCGACACAGCCACATCAGCGCCCACCTGTGGGACCTGCACTGGTTCCCCATCAGCAAAAGGATCACATTTAGACTCCTCACCCACACACACAAGGCTCTTCACGACTTGGGCCCCGAATACCTCAGCAAGCGCCTTACGTTCTACACGACAACCCGCCAGCTCCGGTCCGGACCGCCAGCCTTGCCCTTGCCACCGTCCCACGGATCCGCAGAACCACCACCAGAGGAAGATCCTTCACCTACCTGGTGGCCAAGACCTGGAACCTACCTACGACTCTCCCAGGACCATGTCTCCTTCAGGAAGCAACTCAAGACCTGGCTTTTTGAGCAGTAGCAGCCTCCCCCCAGCGCCTTGAGACCCTAGCAGGTGAGTAGCGTGCTTTACAAATACTCTTGATTGATTGATTGATTGATTGATTACTCATCGCTATATTTTTGTCATTTAGGGCCATATGTATGAAGCTCAAATGGGTTCGCAAACGCCGAAATTTCGGCGTTTGAGAATTCATTATAGCAAAATGGTATGTATGTAGCAAATTTCAGTGCAAAATAAGGAATCGCAAATTTGCGATTCCTTATTTTGCGATTGCATTTAAGGAATCGCAAAATTTGCGATTCCTTAAATGCAATGTATGATGCAAAAAAATGTTGCTAATTGTCCCTAAGGAATCGCAAATTACGACCAACTTTAAGTTGGTGGTAATTTGCGAATTTCATTATTTTTTTTTTAAACCTTTATTATGTAGAGAAAAAGACAGTTACAGACCTACAACCACGGAGGCTGGTCAATCAAACACAACAACATCAACATCAAAATACACAGCTAATCAGCCGACAACCCGGGGGTACGGCAGCGATGTTTCATGTTTATGTAAAAGCAGGTGTTATAGCTAGGATCAGTGAAAGGTTTCACATTTTATTTTTTCTTTAAAGAAAACCACAAACAAAAAAGAGATCGAGGCATTGCTATGTATAAACTGTCCTTCCCTTATGGCAGTGGGAGACGGGTAAAAAACGTTTCCCAATGAAAGGAGGAGAAATCTCGGGGGAGGTAGGGGGGGGAAACCCAGTCGCAAACCAATACAGTGTAGTCAATAAGAACTGAGTATAGGGAATGCACGGTCAAGGGAGAAGAAGGACATCTGGAAGGTCGGTGAATGGGGGGGTGCAAATCTCTCCACGGTATGCGTTCCATTGACCCCAGATCCTACCCCATTTCTTGGGTCTGCCGTGGGAAACATACACAACTTTCTCTCTGAACAAGGACCAGTCCATATTTTCTTTCCACTTTAATAGCGCCGGTGGCCTTGGGGAACCCCATAACTGGGCTATGTCCCGTTTAGCAACCATATTACCCAATGTAACCCATTGAGTTTGAGCAACAGTACAGTCATTGGGCTCCCAGACATTCAATAGACAACGTCTGGCCTCAGGCAACAACACAACCCCTGTCGCTTCACCCACAACCGCATGCACTCGGCGCCAGAACGTCGCCACCTCCGGACATTCTCAGAGGATATGTAAAAAGGTGGCCAGCGCACCGCATCCGCGTCTACACAATCCATCCACAGAGAAGCCCATATGTATCAATCGTGGGCCCGTGACATATACCCCATGCGCTATTTTGAGTTGCACATTTGCGAATTTCTTGAAAAATTCCCATTTTTGCATTTTTCAAAGTGCCATGTGATGCACATACATGCCCTTAGGGCATGTATGTGCTTCACATGTGCACCCATGCTTATTTCAGGGGTGCAACAGGGTGTCCTTTGGACACCTTGAACCCTTGAAATTATTCTCAATTTGCGATTAGCAAATTGCGAATCGCAAATTGAGAATAATTTCACATTCATTCCTATGGGCCCCCTGGCCCATAGAAATGAATAGGAAATGATTCCTTAATTGCGATTAGCAATTTGCTAATCGCAATTAAGGAATTTTAAGAAATCGCTAAAAAATAGCGAATTTCTAAATACATACCATTTTGCAATTCTCAAATAGCGATTCCTTAAAAATCGCTATTTGAGAATCGCAAAAGTGTATCTTGATACATCCGGCCCTAAGTATTTGCATCCCATGCCTTGTTTTTAGAAATATGCTTCTGATTGGCTACTTCATTGTCCTTTCACCCACGTACACAAGCGAGCAAATCCGCTCATTGGCCACGGACCATGGGTATCACACAAATCGGGACAGGATTTTTTCATGGTCTGTCTATAGATTCTTCCTGACTCACATTCTGGAAGGGTACTTTTAGTTATTTACATCACATATGACAACACAGATGACTGCTGCGATGGAGCGGCTAGCCTGAGGAGCAGCTGCCCTTAGGTTGTAAGCCATTTACCCGAATGCTGTGATGCAGACGTTTGCATAGAGATAGGGTCAATCACATGCTAAATGCGCAGATTGATTAGAACAGGAGAAGTGGTTGCTGTCTTGCAACTTGTATTCTACAGTGCTAGCACGTGTCCAGTTTCCCTGAATTGTAGCTCTAACGGCTCTGCATGCTTAATTAACGATCCCCGTTCTGTAAACAGTAAAGTGTTTACAATTTATTATTTGAACATGTATGTTGTTGAAGTATTTTAATTCCTGTAGAGAGCAGGTTGGTGCATCTTGCTTCAGGGAGAGCACCGGACTTCACAGTAGTTTATTGTACAGAACTTCAGAGTCTAGGGTTGTCAAGACCTATTGGCTTTACAAACAGGATAATGTGCTGTTTGACTAAACACTTATAAAGCCCAAAAAGCGAGCCCTTTTGGGTATGCCAATGCTTATTACACTTGTTGATATTATCTGGGCATTGGGTACACTTCAATTGTACTAGTTTAACACCAAAATAAGGCAATAAGCAACAGAAAGGTGAGCAGCCATCCGTTGCAAAGGTGCCTCCACTGCATGGCAATATAGATCATAGAGGTTTTTGTAACATTTAAACTGTTTGAGCTAAAAACATTTTTCTTTTTTTAACATCTGCAAACTATGCAGCAAATGATAGATTATGTGGCAAATGCAGCAAATTTTAAATTAGGCGAAAAATGCCATGACCTCACAATCTCATAATTGTTGTTGCCCTGGGTATGTTCCTTTGTAAATGAGGGAAAGCCTTTTCCCGTGCAGCTGCCCAGTATGACTTACATTGGTACAGGGTTACAAAGGCTTTTGGAAGGGTGTGCACCAAGTGATCACCATCTAGGAAGTGGCATGTTAGCATCAGCTCAGAAAGCAGCTTTTGGGAGGATGCACATGGTGTAGGAAAGTGGGTTTCTTCTGCATTACCCCCCCACACACACTTTTTGCCAGATTTCTGATGCACTTTGGCTTGATGTGCCCTGGGTCCCTGCTAATTAGGTACCATGGGGCTGTGCACATTACCAAAACTGTGCATTTGAACTCACAATTTGCACCTCTCTGGCCATATGAATGTCCTTTGTAAAAGGTATCATGGATACCAAGGGCACTGTGACCAGGGAAGGTGTCTAAGGGCTACAGCACCTATCGTGCCACCCTTAGAGTTTCTGTACCTTAACACACACACTGCCATTGCAGGCTGTGTGTTTTGGTGCAGTGAACACTCAAGAGTGGACATGGCACACAAACCTGTGTGCCATGCCTCCAACTCACCGCTTATGGTATAGGTAAGTCACCCCTCTAGCTTGGTGCCCTAAACCACTGGTGAGGGTACAGTGGCATGAGCACTGTACCCCTACTGTAGTGTAGTTCCTATTTTCCATATAGGCCCTGCACATTGGAATAACATAAGCAGCAGTGTAGACGTAGGACTGAGGTCATCTAGGTCTCTACTGACTATGTTAGACTTAATTTAGGTTTGTGCCAGCTCAGAGGTCACTGGGAACTTTCTTGACTGAAGAGGAAGTGATCAGCTTCCCTGGCTCAGACAAGAAGGGATTCAGCTTCCGACAACCGCATAAACATGACAACTTTGCTCCTTCAGAATAAGGGTCAATCTCTAGAGTCGTGTGAAACAATAGACAGCTATTTCACTCAGTCAGTTGTGCATATTTAATTTCACCAGGGTGCAGAGAATAGAGAGACAGGCGTTCTCAATAAAAGGTATTATTTCTTGAGCAGTCTTCCTTCTCATGCAGGAGAAATGAATTGCCACAATTGCAATACTTAATGTAAAGTCAAGTACGTACAGTAAAAGGAGTATTATGAAATAATACTGTAAAAGCATTGATATGGTTTCTTAGCCATGAGACACTTTAAAATGGATAATATATATATACATATATACATAGGCTAACGTGCTCAACTGGTGCTTCTAAACTACGCCTACCCCGGTGTACCTAACCTAAGCCTAATACGTGGGAAGGAGTAAGTAAGTAGAGGTTTAAGTTAAGTAAGTTAGTTGCCAAGGATCTGTTCAAGAATTCTCTCTAAGGGTTTAGTCAGCACTGTACCATGGGAATAGAATGTAGGAGGTCTGGTATCTCCCTCTCAGGACTCTATATTCCAGTCACCCGCAAGGGTAGGCTGGAAACGCCGGAGCTGGATTTTCTTGGCAGGAGAAAAGACAGCGTCTTTCTCAGCGCGTCAAAGAGGAGGGGCAGCGTCCGTGGGCTTCTCGCTTCTGCTGGGCTCTCGGAAAGTAGATTAGCTGCTTTGCTCCAGAATCACCACTGCGTGTTTGCCTAAGGCAACGTTGGTATATTTATACCTGAAAGGTGCCGAGTTTGACGTAAGGTTTGGACATAAGACGTCAATAAAGATGTCACTAAGAACTGGCCGTTCTTACAGTGCTCGCAGGAGTTCTATTACAAATCAAAACAAAGCAAGCGGGGCTTTCCCAGGTTGCTGGAGGTCTGGTGTGTCGAAAGAACTCGGTGTGCTCTCTAGGAATCTGAGGAAGTAGCTTCTGCTGTGTCTTGGACTGCAGTGGCGATTTACTGAAATATGGCTCTGATTATTATTCCATTATATGGATATTATTGATTATAGCCTTATAGGGGCATAAAGTCACAATATTGAATCGGGTTCCTAGATAAAACACATCACTACAGTGTCTAAGTCCATTGTAAAGCCATAAAAAGTATATGGGCTAGGCGTTTGTCATCACGAACTCCACAGCACCATGATGACTTTAATACATTCTGGTAAGTTTGGTAGCAAGCTTCTCAGCATATTAAACCCACACTGATGCCAGTGTGGGATTTGTTATACAATGCACCCTACTCTGATTCACAACCAGCCTCTTGTGTGTTCCCTACTTGATAAACACCAGCCTGCCACCACAAGACATGTTTCTGGACTCCTGGGGCTCGCTTCCTAGGCCCAGAATCAAAGCCTTTCCTTGGCGGAAGTGTTCACATCTTCCCCAGGCCAGGAAGAGCAATCTGTGGCAGGGGAGCTTCAAAGGCCTTGCTGCCTTTGCAACATAATCCCCAGCATTTCCTGCAATTGGTAGCAGGCTCCCTTCCAGTGTCACCCCCTTTTCTTTGGGGAGACAGGTGGGAAATATTAGAGCAGCCCAGAAGGTGCGCCCACCTCTGCCAACTCCACCCCTCAGGTTGGAGTGGTTAGGTTAGTCTTGCAGATGGCAGGCGCTCTCCAATCAGGATAAAGGATTGTGCCCACTCCCCCATGGGGAATGAGATCACATAGAGTGTAGTCACCCTAAGGTCAGTAGCCCATTGACTACTACCTTGAGACCCTAAAACACCCGCTAAATACAGTACTTAGGGGCACTTCTGAACCCAGATGTCAGACAAGAACCAGAAGAAGGACTGAAGAGCTGTGGTGAAGGAAGAAGCAGAGGACACCAACTGCCTTGGCCCCACCCTGACTGTCCTGTCCTGACCACAACCTACTCCAGCAAAATCCCAGCATTGCAGAAGTCAGCAGATCCCCAGAACCCAAAGGATCTGCCCTGCCTTTCCTACAAAGACTCTGTCTCCCATGAGCACTGGACTTGCTCAAGAACTAGACTCTGGCTCCGGCCGAATCCGCTAGTCTGTACCACTCTGCACCCAATGCCTAAGGCCTGAGTTCGTGTGGCCCAACACCCAGAGAAAGTCCCCCCAGTTAACCTGACCTGGGATACGGTGATCCTTGACCTACCTCAAGTCTCCTGATGATGCCTGCAGCCTCTATCTGGAGGATCCCCCTGACCTCACCCCTGACACCCTACGCCGTACGGCCGTGGGTCCAACCGACGGTGTCAAGGCATCCCCCTGAATCTAAACTTACCTCTACAACCGGTGGGCGCCTCGAGGAAGCCTACCTGCCCAAACCTGCAGTCTTTGTTCCGACCATAGATCTCCCATTGAAAACAATAGGGCCCCCAATCCATAATCAACACCCTGCACCCAGCCGCCCCTGTGCTTCAGTGGGTGCACCTTGTGTGTTGACTCAGATCCCTCTTTGCCCTGAGCTCAACCCTTGGAGCCTTGCTCCTAGCTCCAGGTTGCAAGTTGCGAAAACTTCTTTTTTCAAATTGAATTAACAAAAAAAAACTTGTTAAATTGAACTCTACTATATCGCCGTTTTTCTTTCTAATATGAGCACTCTAATAGAGCACAGTGTCACCAGATCTGAATGTATAGCAGTGGGCAACTTTAAATTCCATCTAGAAAACAGCAAGGACAGTGACATCATCCATTTGTTAGAACTCATGGAGGCTCTAGGCCTTGACCAGAGAATTGAAGGCCCCACCCATTCAGGGGGCCATACGCTGGATAGGATTTTTACAAATAATTCACACCTGGTAGTTACAGATATCCTCGCCTTGCCATGGTCAGATCATAAGGCTGTGTTTTTTTTCTATCAGCCCACCTCAATTACATAAAGCAGTCAGAGCAACATCCTTAGCGACCCTAAATTTCAGATCATGGCGCAAAATAAACACACATGAGCTCAAATAAACCCTGCTAGATACACATCCCTCAAGTAAGTGCAGCTGACGATGATGCTGATCTAGCGGCACATAGATATACCACTTGGGTAAAAAAGGCCATGGACATTCTAGCACCTGAAAAAGTGCAAAAACAATGTCGCAGCACTGCGTCTGAACCCTGGTACTCCGAGTGCCTAAGGTCTCAGAAACAAATATGTAGAAAACGAATATGGAGATCCAAATACGTACCTCTTGACAGAGTGACCTACAAAAAAGCCATTGCAAAATATAAAAGCTTGATACCAAGGTATAAAACAAAATACTTTACTCAAAAAATTATGCTGGCTTAAAATATAGCCAAAGAACTTTTGAGTACAATAACTAAATTAGCCAAAATGATAATAAAAAATGATGGCACAGCAAATAAGACCTTCTGTGATTCTTTCAAATAAAGTCACTAAGGTATTCGATTCCTGTACATTAAATCATAATGAAGAATCTAAACCTTCTGGGTACAACTCCCCTACAATTTTTGAAAGGTTCTCTCCCCTAAGCAGAGAGCATGTTTTAAATCTCATAAAAGCATGCAAATCATGATCCCCACTAGACCCCTGCCCCCCAAAAGTATTCATTTAGCCCCAAGGGCCTTTGAAGAACAATTTACACAAATCCTCAACAAAGTGCTCAGCACAGGACATATTCCCACTGAATTGAAGATGGCATCCATCCTGGCCATACTGAAACACAGCAATCTTGACCCCCAGAAGCCTAGTAGTTATAGGCCTATCTCTAGTCTACCTTTCCCTACCAAACTACTCGAAAAAGCATTAAATAATGAACTTATGGCCTGCATCGACACGGAAATGACCTTGAAGAATACAGATGGACCTTGGATAAAGGCAATCAAGGTGTCCAGATCCTACTCGATTTCACGGCTGCCTTTGAGATGGTTACCAAACTATCCTGATCAACCGATTACGGGAGTTGAGAATTAGAGGCGTAGCCCTGACTATATTGAAAAACTTCTTATTCATTCATTGATTGATTGATTCATTGATTAACAAACAGAAGAAATCATGTAGCCTTGGGCAATTTTTAGTTTAAGCAATTCAGTTTGCCATGCGGGGCACTGCAAGGCTTTTCATTAAGCCCCACCCTCTTCAATTTGATGTCACCCCCCTGTTCAAACTGATAAAGTCCTTAGCGTTCTCAGTGGTGTCCTTTGCCGATGACACACAAATTGTGGCGTCAATCTCCAAAGAGCAGGAAGAAGTGGGTCACAGATCTAGCTCCTGCATGGCTCAAATCGATCACTGGATGAAACCAAATTGCCTAAAGTTAAATACCAGAAAAACAAAGGTGCTACTTTTCAAAAATTACAGATCTTTTTGATCGCCAACCCAGAATATGGGACCCTTACCAATGCCAGTTCAGAAAGGAAGAAACCTGGGAGTTATCTTGATGATAAGCCCCACTTTAACCACCAAGTAAAAGCACTCTCTTCCTCTGTATTTTATACACTAAAACTAATAAAGAAAATGTGTCCAATAGTTCTGTACGAACTTCAAAAAACAACCGTTATTACCTCCCTGACCATGCTGGACTATGGAAATGCTCTCTTTATTTGTATAAGAAAAAAGTCTTAACAAAAACTCCAAACTCTATCAAACGTGGCAGACCGACTTCTTGCCGGCATTCCCAAACATAAATCAGCAAACCAAACATTGGTCAATCTGCAATGGCTACCCTTAGCAAAATGTATAGAATTTAAAACATTATGCATAACCTTTAAAGCACTGCATAACACATGACCAAGCTATTTTTTTAAATAAATGACATGAATTTTTGTTTCTTATTTTCTCAGATATGACTGTGGAAACAGCTTATAGGCAGAAAGAATTTAAGAACTTAGTGCCAGATATACTAACATGTTTTGCAGGCGCAAATGGTTTTAGACAAATACTTGTGGCCCATGTACTAATCCTATTTTGCAAGTCCCAAATCAATTTGCGACTCGCAAAATAGGATTAGCGACTCGCTATTAGGAAGGAACGTTCCAAGCGCGTCCCTTGCTTATAGTATCTCCCGAAATTATGTATGATTGTTTTGCAACCGAAATTGCAGTTGCAAAACAGTCGCAGTTTACCACCCTTCATAGAATTGGTTTATTAGGGTGGCCTCGAAATTACCGAATAGAGAATCTTGATGTATTTGCTACCAAGCAAATTCCATCCATGATTTTTCTATTGCATGCTGAGAGGGCCTTTGACCTCTTGGTTTGGGAAACTATTATATGCATTTTTGAGAAATTTGGATTTTCCTACGGTTTACAGGGTTCATAAAGAGTATGTAATGCAACATGGAGGTTTAATTGATTTTAAATTCATCTGACATAGGCGTTTTAAGGTTCAGTTACCGACAAGACAAGGTTGTTTCCTTTTCCTTTTCCTTGTGCTTTTTGCATTTTCTATAGAATCACTAGCCTTAGCCATCCACAATGACAAGATAAACCAGGCCCCTATTCCCCAGACAGCTAGGATTAAGTTGTATGCCTAGGACATTATGCTGATGTTGAACCCAAATATAGAAGTCCAATAGAGAACATTTTAAATCTGTGAGTTATCAGACTCTAGAAGGCTATAAATCCATTAAAGCTATGAAGGATGTTATTTTAACTATCTGTTCCCTAGAGAGTTTGCTACCAGAGTTATGGATCTGCACCTATGGTTGCCTTAAATGTTATTTAGGGTTTACTTACTCAGAGGATATTAAGGATCTTTTTGAGGTAAATTATGAAATTCTTGTTGGCAAAGTTAAAGGATTACTGGCAAAGTGGATGCCACTTCACCGTACTCTTTGAGGAAGGGTAGCTTTAGTGAAAAAAGCCACCCTCCCCGTGTTTAATGTTCTGTTGTCGAACATACCATGTATTTTATAAACAATGTTTTTTTTACTATATTGAATCCATGGCCACATTTTTATGGTGTGATGCTAATCCGAGATTAGCACTCAGCACTTTCTATAGAAACGCAAAAGATGAAAGTTTAGCACTCCTTAATTTAACATCATACTACCATGTACTCTGCAATATGCATTCAGGTTTAGGAACTCTCATATATTGCACATTTACTTGCAGAATGAGCTAATGGATATAATGTTAAGACAATAAAATAAGAGATACTCTCAGATTGGCAAAATCCCCCAAAACCATAACACTATTTTTCTTAAAGAAAATATAAATTTTTCTCATTTTATTCCATCTCTTATATTAATTCAGAAATGCATATGAATCAGGTAAAATGGGAGAATGAAGGTTGGATGGATCCGGTTATAATAACCAGGTGGATGGTCAATGTCTTTATGAAATTAACAGACTTTTTAATAGGACCTGGACTGAATGTGTACCTTCGATTATAGTCAATGAGCTTCGGCTCCAGTGGTCCTATGAGGCTATTTATGCAGTGTTCAAACTTATGCTGGTAGATGCATCAACGTTTTAATTTGCGATTCCTTATTTGCGAGAAATAAGGAATCGCAAATAAGGAATCGCAAATGGCTATGCATCATTTTTTTCGCAAATTTATTGCGTTTCGGTAAAATTCGCATTTTTCACAGAATCGCATTAAATTTGCGATTCCTTAATTGCGAAATCGCATTTTGCGAAATCGCAAAATGCGATTTCACACACATGATGCATCTCATTGACTCAACTGCCTAAAAGCCACTACAGCAATCAGGCGCAGCTGCTCCCTAGTTTGAAGGTGTGGTTCGGCAGTTTGGAGTGTGAGCTTTTCCTGGAGGTTGCTGTTGCAGTCTGTGCCTTTCTTCTGCCTTTGAAAATGGAAAATGTGAATCCCGTTGAAGAGGGGCCAGCTCGAAAACGAAAAATTAAGTTTTCAGACCAAGAATTGGAAATACTCATAGAAGAGGTGACTGCAAGACAGGAGCAGCTTTTTGGTAAGCTGACTCTTAAGGTCCCTGAGGCTGTGAAAAGAAACCTATGGATTGCCATACAATCCAAAGTAAATGCAGTCGGAGTCGCACATTGTGATATTAATAATCTCCAAAAAAGGTGGTATGACCTGCGCAGCCGTGCAAAAGAGAAGCTTGCCAAGAGAATGAAATCTGCTAAGCTTACTGGAGGCGGAACACCCAGGGATACACCAAACACTCCCCTGGAAGAAATGGTGGAAGCCACACTTTTGACGGAGGCTGTAGTCGGAGTTACAAACATCGATACATCAGAGATTCCAACTCCTACTGAAGGTAAGTGATTTGTATGTGGGTCAAAAAGTGTGAATGGAGTCCGTTATGTTGAAAGTGCTGATGTGTCTTCAATGTTTTGGATAACAAATGATGTGACTGAGTCACAATCTTCCTCCAAGTAATGTCAATGAACTTGAAGCAGTGCATTGTGGTAGTTGTAGGTCTTTATACTTAGTACACAAAGGATAACATTTGCATTATTCAAAAACATTGTTACAAGCAAATAGTAAAAAAGACACCACATTCTTTAAAGTGAATTTATTTTAAAACTTTAATACATTTTGTAATGGTAGTGCAAACCAAAAGTAACAAATGCCTTTCAATGTTTTTAAATCATAGAGCAACTTCAAGAACTAATTGAGCATGACTTAAGGGATTTGCACCACCAAGATGCACATGAAAATCAAATTGAAAATGCTCCCAGTACTTCTACTGCAAATTCACAGCCAAGTGAGAGACAGAGAGTGCGACAACTGCTCCAGACAGATTCCGAAACAGAGCACAATGTTAATGTAACACCAATCCCGCCTCAAAGTACTCCTGCAGTCACTGATACAACGATGACCAGGCGTAGGAGACTGCAGCACTTTAGAATGCGTCGAAGTGCTGTGCGTGAAAGTGGTCAGGATGGAGATGGTAGCTTCACTGGCAATCTTGTGGAGGACAAAATTTTAAAGGTGCAGCGTCTGCAAGGAAAAGACATTCGGATTATAAAAGGCAAAATGGGGCATATCAGCAAACAAATGGGCACTTTGGCAAGCAGTATGAATAAAATGATCAATGTGATGAAAACTGGCCATGAATCAACAGCAATGAAGCTTGACCGTATTGCAAACTCTTTGGAGACAATGTGCACATTGATGCAGAAACATCAAAAGATCAGTGCTAAAAGGCAGGTCAAACTCCTGAACAACATGCAGGCCCATAACAGGGAGATGACTTCCCTTACTAATTGTACCCGTGCCCTCTGCAAGCAAACACTATCAACACAGGTACTCCTGATGAAAACTTTTAAACACATTCAAAAAGGTGTGGGGGCAACCTTAGAGACATCTGCCAAAACACAGTCCAAGGCTTCCACAGAAAATGTAATGGAAAAGGAGGAGCAGTGTAACAACAGTGCTGAAAGTGGCACATCTCAGCATAGCTTGAGTGGCACACGGAGAAGTATTAGGAAGCAGAATGATGCCACTAATGCCAACATGCACACTGTGAAATGTCCTGGAAAGGCATTAGGAGTGCGTGGCCACAAAAAATGACATTTCAAAGCATCTTGCAGGGTATTCCTGTGTCTAATTTTTTTGCCAATCACAGCTTTTCATTTGTACATGCCTGATTTTAAAGGCCTCAATTAAGTTTTTATTACATGTTAAGTTCAAAAAATCTAGCTATTCCTTTTGTTTTTTCAATTAAAATTCACATTGCTTCAAAATAATATACTTTTACTGAGTTTTTCTTACCTCATTTAGAAGTAATGCTGTGTGATCTCTGCCCTTCTCCTTCTGCCCTCTACTGCCTCTGGTCCATGTGCTCTTGGTTGTGGTTGTGGAGGCTGATTTATATTTGGTGGTAAAATATCGTCCTCATCAAGTTCGATTCCTCTTTCAGTTGCTAAATTATGTAGCATTGCACATGCTGCGACAATTTTACAACAAATGTCTGGTTGGTATGGCAATGCTCCTCCAGTTTTATGAAGTATCCTGAAGCGTGATTTCATGACTCCAAAGGTCCGCTCTATGACATTCCTTGTTGATATGTGCGCCTGGTTGTAGTGCTGCTCTTTCCTTGTAGTTGGGTTTAGGTATGGAGTTAAGATGTAAGACCTCACTGCATAGGCACTATCTCCTGAAATGGAAAGCAATGTAAATGTAATGTAAGCATACATGTGTGCAGTTCAAATATAAGTTTGTAGAGTTGAATGAAACATTTACCTAGTAGGTATCCATCTCCAAATTCGCCAGCAAGCAGTCTTGCATGAATGGCACTATGTCTAAATATGAAGGAGTCATGGGCACTTCCTGGGTAACTAGCAACTAGGTCTGTAATTGTGGATTTTGCATTACAGACAGCTTGAATATTAAGTGAATGGAAGCATTTCCTATTGCGATAAATATATTAATTTTCTGAGGGAGGACAGATGGGGACATGTGTACCATCTATACAGCCAATTACATGAGGAAATTGAGCCATGTTGTAGAAATCCAGTTTGGTCTTCATTAAATCCTGTTGTGTGCTTGGGAATTGGATATGAAACCGTATTCTTTGTAACATGGCATTTAAAAAGGCATTAAAAAATCTGGAAAGGGAACTCTGGGACACACCACCAGCAATGGCCACTACCCCCTGAAATGACCCAGATGCAAGGAGGTGCAATGAACACAATACCTGCACATGGGTAGGTATGGCTTGTGTCCTGTGTGTTTGCCTCTGCAGGATTGGGTCCAATTCCTGGATTAAATCTAATATTAAAGTGGCATTCAGCCTATATTTCTTAAATATCTCTGCCTCAGTCTGCCCCAATAAGGTTATGCGCACTCTGAACATTCTCTCCTCTATGAGCCTTCTCCTCCAACCTGCAGCTGCTCTCAGCCTCTGCCTGCGTGCCAAAAAGTAAAGTGCAGCCATCTTGAAAGGCTGGGTCAGGGTCTGAGAGGTCCTTATATGCTGTACAGGTGATTGACTGATCCAGTTATGCCACTTACTGAAATTAGCACCAGGTTCAAGTTCTTCTAATTTTTGGAATTCCTAATAGCGATTTTTCACAAAATCGCTAATTGCAAATTTTGATGCATTACTTTTTTTTCGCAATTTAACAATGAATCGCAATTTTAGCGATTTATTTAGAGAATCACAAATGGAATAGCGATTCCAAAATATGCGAAAAACTGGCAAAAAATGATGCATTCCAAAAACATGCATTGCATTCGCAAACGGCCGTATATAGCGAATCGCACCGTTTGCGAATGCAATTTTCTTTGATGCATCTGGGCAATGGATCCTAAAATGGTAGCCAAAAGGTGGCAAAACTGATCTATACCTAAAGGATTCACCATGGGGGCAATCATTTTTTTCGTTCTAATGACAGAACTGATGTTCAGACAAGCAGGTTTGGATCCTTCTGGAGGTTCCCCTATGTAACCTAATTGGCAGGGGCACTGTACAAAATAGATAACATTTGTGGATTTATAATTCCACATTTCTTGTGCTTTGGTAGTGTGCCCATTAAAGCTAAATTCTTCACCTGCAATAATACCTTTACAGGATATGCAAGTGGAACACGGAACTGTTCCTCTGATTGTTGGTTGAAATGGATTTTTGTACAAACTTCTGTTGGTCAGTGTGATTTGAAAACCGGGAGTGTACAATAAAATCTTTGATGTTTTTATTCCGTCTATGGGCAAATAGCGGCTTGTCTAATTTTGTTTGTACTGTGCAGTTAATATTGAGTACATGCCAATTGGAACTGATGATTTGTTTTACCTTGGCATTGATCGTAGAGTGCTTAGTGATGCAAACCACCTGTTTATTCTCCTTAGGGGCTTTACTCTCAAAAGGCAATCTCGATCGTAGTATCTAGCCCTTTTATATGAGTGTCTCACCAGCTGGTGAGGATGGCCTCTCTCAATAAATTTAGATCTCATGATCAGGGTCTGCTTGTCAAAATCGGCAAGGTCAGTGCAGTTACGTCTAACTCGCAAGAACTGTGAGAAAGGAATGGTGTCTTTTTGAGTTCTAGGATGAAAACTCCTATAATATAGGAGTGTGTTTCTCGCTGTGGGTTTCACGTGCAAATCAACGTTAAGTTTACCTTGATCTGTCATTATCACTATGTCTAAGAATTAAACTTTTTCTACACTTACATGAGTAGTGAACCGCAGATTAGGGTCTGCCTCGTTGATCCAAGCAGTAAATTCTGCGAGGGTTTCTCTCCCATCGGTCCAGACAAAAAATATATCATCGATATATCTGGACCAATGGGAGATGGATTCAAAAAAAGGGGCAATTTCATGTTGTATATATTTTCTTTCAAAGGCCGCCATATAATTATTCGCGACCGACGGGGCCACTGATGCCCCCATACTTACTTCCTTAGTTTGGCGGTAAATATGGGATCCGAATCCAAAGATGTTTTCGGTAAGCACAATTTTCAAACATACAAGTAAAAAAAAGTTGATGGACATTGAATGCCATATTCTTCAATAAACCATGCTGCAATTGGTATGTAACTATACAGGGATTCCACATCCATGGTGACAAGCAGGTAACGTGTTGAATTGAAGGTAAAGCCTTCTATTTTAGAAATCATGTGCCCTGTATCCCGGACATATGACTCAATTTTGGGAATATGTGGGCGAAGGTAGTTGTCCACATATTTAGACAGGGGTTCTGTTGCCGTACCTATAGTAGAAACTATAGGACGGTAAGGGGGATTGTTCTGGTTTTTGTGTATTTTGGGTAATCCATATACACAGGCTAATTTGCCTTGGTTGAAATTTAAAAAATCACTTTCCTTATTCGATATCTCCCCATTTTCTAGAGCCTGATTCATCAAGATCCGTATTTCTTTAGAGATATTCAGAGTGGAATAAGGTTTCACAGGACTATAGAACATAGGATCTTGTAGCATCTCCAGCATATTAGTTTCATATTGTGCAGCGTCAATAATGACAATTCCACCTCCTTTATCACAACCCTTTTTCGTAAAATTGTGTAGAGCTTGATGTTCATCCTTGTTTAAATTATATAGTGGTTTTGGTACATAACGTAAGGCTTGATCTAATTTCATTAGAACAACAAATTCGAAAGTGGCCACTTCCGGGCCAAGCTGTTCAAGGGAAGGGCTAAAGGTAGAAGGAAGACTGAGACTTCTCGTGCTATCGTTAATGTTTTCAAGTGAGGGACAGGAGGCAAAATACTTTTTTAAACGGATCTTTTGAAAAAAGGAGATTATGTCTCGATAGAGTTCAAATAGGTTAACTGATGAATGAGGGACAAATGAAAGGCCTTTTGAAAGCAGCTTAATACTGGAATCATCTAATTCTGTTGTTGTTAAATTAAAGATGGGAATTAATTCCCTGTTTCCAGTATTGCCTGTTCCTTGTTTTGAGGACAACCTGAGGTTCCTCTTGCTGGTGGTGATGCTGGGGCTGGTAATTCCCTCTGGTTTGTCCCTGAAAACGAACCTTCAAGCGTCCCCGGCCCATCCCACGGCTCCCTAAAAAAGTTTGCCGTTGGTTACGTCTACCTTGGTTAGAATTGTAGATAGCATCCGGTTCATAATATGCTTCATTATTATCATTATCAGAATCTGTGGTTTCAGAGAAAGTTTTTACTCTCTGTTGATGACCTTTATTTTCTTCTAAGTAATGATTATGTTGGTAGAAATCAACTTTCAAATAGGGATAAGTATTCTCTATTGTGCCAAATCTCTTATCCTTTAGAAGTTTATCATTTTTCCGTTTATCCAAATAATTTGTATATATATAATAATAATAAGTAGAAAGGGAGAAAAATCTAAGTGTTACCTTTAGGCCTGATATTTTAAAGTAAATCTCGATATCTTTGCGACCTGTTGGATCCAATATGGACGAAATCAAGTAATATCTTGACACTTTGTTCTAGCCCAATTGTACATCATGTCCACCTTTTATTTTACCACTTCAAGGTCCTTGTCAGAATGTGTAAGTATGGTAGCGGAAAACAGTGTAGATTTTAAATAGTAATCGATAGGGGAAAGAAGTAGAAATGGAGAAAAATCTTAGTGTTACCTTTTGGCCTGGTCATTTAAAGTAAATCTCGAAATCTTTAGGACTTGTTGTATCCAATATGGATGAAATCAAGTAATATCATGATACTTTCTTCTAGCACAATTGTACATCGTGTCCATCTTTTATTTTATTTTTCCATTGTTTAGAGAAACATTGGGTTATTACACCATTAATACCTTTTCCCTGGCTCTGGTTTTCCACCCTCCTCTAAACATGTATCTGAGTCCTTGTCCGCTGAAATACACAAAGAAATGAAAGCCCTCATTTAGGGCAGAGATGAGAAATGCATACCTGGTTAGAAAGAAGAAGTTGACATGATATTGTAGGTCTTAATTTCTTTGAGATTGTATATGGACTTATTTGCAAATTTATAATATTGTACACTTTGTTCAGTTCTGTCTCCTTTCTTTTCTTTTTTAATGTTTAGGATACACGTGGCTACTCCAGAAGAAGGTGCTGGTCACCGAAACGCGCGTAGAGAATTAATTTTTTATGCCACTTTTTTCAAATGTGATTATATATTTTTTTATTGTGTATT
Organism: Lissotriton vulgaris; assembly: GCF_964263255.1. NCBI lineage: Eukaryota > Metazoa > Chordata > Amphibia > Caudata > Salamandridae > Lissotriton > Lissotriton vulgaris. The sequence goes on along the minus strand of NC_141693.1, from coordinate 1,651,711,950 downwards.
GATTGTTTATTGTGGATTTATTATTTACCATTTAATGAAAAATACTTTCTTTCAATTTTATGACTTGAATTATGTTTTTGTTTGTGATCGATTCTTTTAACTTGGTCAGCAATAAAAATGGAATTTGGACCTACTTACATTACTTCTTCTTATATATTTATTTTATCGAAACAAAAATAGTTTTTGGTTTAAGTGCCTTGGTTGTTACTTCTCATGCTAGTAAACCCTGACCCAGTATCCATCCTCTCAGGAGATCCTTGATATTTACGACCATCGACAACACTCTCCCTTCTCCTTATGACCTACTCCACTGCGAATGGAACTCTTTGTGCTCATCTTTGATTAGGTAACATTATCTGTGGGACTAACCTGGTCCTTGGATCCGGCCTCCAGTCTATCACAGTTATCATGAACTTGTGACTTTCCCCCAGTCTAGCACAACCAGAGGATCGCTTTAAAACTGCATCCCTCAGGTTCTACTAAATGGATTTTTGTCATTCTGGTATCATGATATTTCTTAAACTGTAATATATGTTTCCAAATTGGTTTGGGATTATTCCTGTGTTGTGTTTTTGCTTTATTACTGTTTTTCTGCTGCATAAAAACTTTAAACTTGGCCCTAAATTAAGCCTCACTGTTTTGTGCCAAGCTACCAGAGGGTTAATTATAGCTTTATTTAGTGATTTCTGTGGTTCACCTTGACAAAGATTGTGTTTATTGCCTTAGTGGAGTTTCCACCACCCCAACCAATAATGACATTTCATGCACATTGTATATCTAAGTAATGTTTAAAATGTTTAAAATGATTAGCTGTGTTTGTGCACCAGTGCAACGGTGCTGAACAATGTCCCTAAGTTCAGTTTTAAAACAAACCTTTTCAAGTATTCCCAAGCAAGACTCTAGGTGAACCTTCCAGTATCCCCACAGGAACATTATCATGTAAGCCCACCTAGATGGTCGGTTACAAAGATGTCTACCTGCATTCGCACAATTACATATTTCCTCAGTACACGCTACACAGATGCCAGGTCAACAGTATATCTCCCCTCCTTCCTTGGAGTTAAACAAGAGCTTTCCTACATTAGTAGGTTTGGAGTAGTGTGATTGACTCAGAATCCCCCTTTGCCGGTCACTGAGTCTGAACCTCAAAAGGGACTTTCTTCAGTGCGAGACAAAGGGGGCCCTGTGTATCTGCTAATAACATCTTATCATGGAAAACTGAAGGCCTGGCTAATAAGTTCCAAGATCCACTCTGGTTGCAATTTGTGAATCAATTTAGTGTTTTCAAGAAACGTGGTTGTTGGATAGTGACTTTTTTTTTTAGGGTTATACGGCTTTTTTTTGTGCCAGGTCTAAGGGTGGTCTTGTTACTTATGTATCTCTGGCAGTTGACTACCAGATTCAGGTGTTGTCGTCATCAAGCCCAGTTATACAGGCTTTGGTACTAAAAAGGGGGACTAACAGAATGGGTCTTATACATTTTTCTAATTCAGTGGCATGCCCCCCAGGGACTTGTAATATTACAATCTTGGCTTCATTTATAAGGCAGTCCTGTAGAACTAATCTACAAAACCTCATGGTCTTGGGTGACTTTAATATCCACCCATGTGGAGACCCAAGGGCAACATGTATTACTGATTTAGGCTGCCCCCGGATGAGGGGGATCCATTTTGAACACCTGAATCAGGGGGAGTTTTTGAATAATCTATTAAACAAATTCGATTTGATGTCCCTGATGTCCTTATCTGACCTGCATAGTATAGCTGATGTCCTGTCTTTTAAGGGGAGCGGCAGTGTTTCTTTTATAGATTATATTTTGATTTCATCATCCTTACAAGATTTATTTTGTGGTTTCACTATCCGGGATAGTGTCTATAATGACCATAACCCGCTCTGTGTCTAACTGTGTGGTCCTCTTTTATTGCGAAATAGAAGTGTGGTAAACAAGGGTACGTTAAGAACAACAGATGGTAAAAGACGGCCTAAATGGTCCTAGATCTCTCCAGCTAATTTTGTAGAAAGAGAATCCTGTGCTAGCAAACTAGCTCTGTGTACCTCTCCAGGTATTTTCCCGGGAGATGTTAGGAGTGCTTATAATATTATCTCTACTAAAGTTGGCAAACCTTTAAGTGCTTTTTGAAAACAACAAGGGAACCCAAAGAAGTCGGCAAAGGACCTTGGAAGTCAATATTATTAAGGCAACAGTGGTCCCTTACAAATAATAATGCTTAATCAATAAATATAGACGAAGTCGTTGCTATATTTGAAAACGACATGCACAGCCAGGCAGAAGTCTTGGTATTTGCTTTTCAGTCAATGTAAAACATGAATAACACACAATATACAAGACAGGGCACAAGCCTGTACCCAGTCAATCACACAAGAAATATCAGGACAGAGAACAATTAAAGGGAACAAACAAAAGGGCTTAGGCAAGAGCTTAACGTTCTGTAAACCTGTTAATCGCACAGTTTTGATTATAAAACAGAACAATATTGACACCTTCACACTTTTTTTTTTTTGGGAAAACCTTTATTTTCAAATCAGTGCACACAGCTATTTAGCCTTACATCCCAGAGGCTAGGCAGCATATTCTCGGTCAATCGGCTGGCGTACAGTAAGCATATTACCAAATTGTTTTTTTTTTTCATTTTCAAAAATAACTGAGATGGGAAAGGGAAAAGCACCAAACTAGTGCTAGGAAACAACCTTCACACAGGGCAAATAAAACATTCCATGTGTGTAAGGAGCTCATAGTTGTCGACGGCGTTTCGATTCGTTTAACACATTCTACGGATCTCATCAGGACATTTAATGTATGCCTAATAGTAAAGCAGCCTCATTTGCTTAAAGGGAGGAAGGGAAGGAAAGTACCAAAAGACATCCGTAAGGACAATTCGGAAAGGACGCATGTATACATAGCGTGAATTTTGTGGGCATACACTCTGTGGGAGGGAGGTTCGAGTGCGACTGGCTGATATCAAGTACTGAACATAAAGGTACCTAAACAAATGCAAGAAAATGAAATTGAGATCGGTGCATGTGCATGACGTGAAAATTACATTTGACACAAGGTGCATGACGTGAAAATTACATTCGGCGCAAGGTGTGAAATAATTACATTCGACGGAAGTGCTGAAGCAGGTTATAAGGGGTAAACAGGGGGTGACGACGTGTTCATCTAGGCTAGTGAAGATGACATTGGAGAGTGTCAATATCTATAGGAGAAGGCTAAAGCTCACCAAAGGGAGGCCAAGGCTTATTGTGTACCCGGTCACAGGAATATCCTGCAAAAAACAACGAGTAGGTTACAGTCCGTTGCGGTGAGGTGTCAGATAAGGTGGTGGGTGGGATCGGTAAGGGGAGGCTTACCGGGCGGGCTGGTGCTGTGACCTGTTGGGGTCAGCTTGGATTCGATTCCGGTTAGCAATGCGCTTGTGTAAGACTGAAGAAGGGCCTGAAAGAATGAAAGGGAGTGTCAAGGTGAAACCAGCAGAAAACTAGGATCAGGGGCGACACAAAAGAAATGTCGCAAGGGCGCTTACCAAGGTTTGGCCAGTCAAAGAACGTCAGGCAGACCACAATCGGGAATATAGGGACGTTCAAGATAATCCGGTACGATAACCTGGGTGGGGAAGCATAAGGTCGTCAGGAATTAGGTGGTGGACCCGGCAGCCCCAAGGGGGAACCGGCATAGAGTGTGGTGGTCGGGCAAAACTTCTTGGTAAGGACTTACCGATAGTAAGAATGCAGTGCTGCTCAATTGCGTGTGCCGGTAGGAGTGGCGAGTCATGCTTGGAGTTTATGTGTGGGAGGAGAGTACATTTGATTGGGCAGACTCTCCCATGTGATTAAAGAACATAGAAGAGGTAGTGATGACTGTGTTGGTCATTTTGATTGGGCAGACGCTCCCATGTGATTACTAGACATAGAAGAGGTGACAAGAGGTGGTGTCGACTGTGTCGGCCATTTTGAAGGGGTGAATATAGATAGGAGAGAAGGAGGGCCACAATTTTAGAACACTATAACATTTAGCAGATAAGGTAATTAGAACAAAACATTTGAAGAAGGCAAACTATCCTATTGCATAAAATAGACAGCGGTTTGTAAAACAGAGAAAGGACATGGAGGAAGGCATGGAACTCGGGCCAAAATGTTCATATCAAGGTGTTCCAGTCCTCCTGTAGGTTTAATCCTGTGTTGAGGCTATCAGTCTTTAAAATCCATTTCAACTCCTCCTTATTGAGGATGCGTGTGAGGACCCCTCCTCTCGGTGGAAGTTTCATGGTGGTGATAACTGACTTCTTAAGAAAGTGATCCACGAGCGGCGCATTCTCTGTCTTGCATCAAATTCTGCTGCGTTGTTGCGAGATGCGTAGCCGGATATTTTGCTTTGTTTGGCCCACATAAATAATTTTACAAGGACAAAAATGGCATATATCACGTCGCAAGTATTACAATTACTCAGGGATTTTAATACATTTTTCACATCCTTAAAAACAAACTCCTTTCTCTCTATGGTAAACTCTAACACTATACAATTACCACATTTAATATGTCCTTTCGAGAGGGCCAAGGACTAAAGGTCAATCAGTGTGGGGTTGGAGTTCCGGATGGAGGGCAATGCAGTTCGAACCAGGTGGTCTTTCACATTCTTACTTCTTTTAAATCCGAACATAGGTGGGTCTATGTTGAGTGAGCCCGCTTTAAGAATTGGCCAATTCTTCCTGATGGTTTTGCGAACTATGCTAGAAACTGCGGAGAATGCTGTGACACAGACTAGAGTTCTGCCACTGGTTTGGGTTTGGGTTCGAGTAGAGTGTCTCGAGGGCAGTATCATGCTGTCTTTGATGCGTTACGCACTAGGCGGCGGGGATAACCTGGGGAAATGAGTTTGGTGGAAAGTATTTGGGCTTCAGAAAAATAGTCAGTCTTGTGTGAGCAGTTTCTCCTTATTCTTAGGAACTGCGAATAAGGTAGACTGTCCCTCAGGGCCATGGGGTGACAGCTTTTATAGCCGAGCAGAGTGTTACGCTCAGTTGGTTTGCAATAAAGAGATGTGAAGAGAGTACCGTCTTGATTCTGGATAGTGAGATCGAGGAACGGAATACTGTCTTTGTTGTGTGTCAAGGTGAATGTGAGACCATTGCAGTTTTCATTGAGCCAGTGAAGGAAGGCATTAAGAATTTCTAGTTCTCCTGACCAGATAAGGAAGAGGTTGTCTATATATCGTTTCCATTTTATTATGCATGTGTGGAACGGGTTGCTAGAGGGAAGAATAGTGTTGCATTCAAGCCAGACCATAAAGAGAATGGCTAGGGTAGGGGCAAAAATAGCCCCCATAGATGTACCCCGGACCTGCTGGTAATACTGGTCATTGAATGTGAAAAAATTCCTTGTAAGGCATATCTCAAGTAAGTGTAAGATAAAGAGTGTGGGGACTGTATGGGGACGTGGTCTTTTGTTGAGTATGGATTCCATGACAATGAGTGAGTCTCTCTGTGGTATATTAGTGTAGAGAGATTCTACGTCCAATGTGCATAAAGTCTCAGTGGTGGGATCAAATGGGTGGTTTTCAATTAAATTAATCATGGCCATGATGTCTTTGATGTAACACTCAGTGATGGGTACAAAGTCCTTCAGAAAGAAATTTACATAGTGGACTAGTGGCTCGAGAATCGAGCCACAGCCTGACACAATCAGGAGGGAGTTGATTGAGTCGAGTACCCTTAGGAATAGCTCCAGGTTTTGGAGTACTGTCAACAGACCACTCTTCGAGCAAGAAGTAGGGGGTGAACTAGGTTTGCGCATTACTAAGCAGGAAGGGGTGCTCAATTTGAAATCTATATTTGAAAGCCGAATTGAGCAAACCTGCCAGACAGGTCATGATATGGATGCCCCTGCAGTGATTTTTTAACACAGTGCGGTTGAGGTTGGCATTGCTGGGCTAACCTGCAATAAAGCTCCAGGTCCAGATGGCATCCCTCCTGATCTTTTCAATTCTGATCCATCTTTCTGGGCACTGGTCCTTGTGGCTGTTTTCAACACAGCAGCCATGAATGGTGGCCCCAAGTCCTGGGCAACCTCAACTTCAGTTCCCGTCTTCAAGAAGGGTGATCGTAATAGCACTTATTGCTATAGACCGATCTCACTTCTTGATTCAGTGGTCAAGGTTGTGGGCCGGTACTTTTAAAAAGACTGTCCACATGGGCGGAGGAGCATAAGATACTTTCTGATGTCCAGTTTGGATTTCGCCCTGGTCTGTCGACTATGGCCCAATGCCTTAACTTAACCATGGTATTAAGTGAATATATGGTTGCGCACCCTGGTAGCGTCTACCTAGCCTTCATTGACCTGTCTTCTGCATTTGATTGCGTAAATAGGGTCAAACTGTGGCAGTCCATAAGGTGTATGGGGGTAGAGAGTAGCCTTGTCAACTTCCTAGAGGACCTTCATAGAACAACCAAGGACTACGTCAGAGTCTCCCAGGACCTGCGTGTTTCACAGGACTTTGATATAAAGAGGGGTACACAGCAAGGTTGAATTTTGGCCCCTTTTTTGTTTAATCTTAATATTAACAACCTTGATATAGCTTTAAGAGCCATGGGGGTAGATTACCCATATGTGGGGTGACGTGGTCTGCCATCCTACTATATGCGGACAAGGCAGTTCTTATATCCAGGACTGCTAGAGGTCTGCAATCTTTGTTGGACGCCTTTTCAAACATCATGTCAGAACGTGATTTATCAATTAATAACTTGAAATCATACATAATGCAGGTGGGGACTTGTCCTAAAAGAAGTTTTCAATTCTGAGTTGGCCCCGCCAAAGTCCCTCTCACTGAGGTTTTTTCGTAAATAGGGATCCTATTAGACAAATAAAATGGGGGCCATTAATCCTTAGGAAAAAGTGGGATCTGGTACGGGTGTGTGCGGCTATTTTCAACTTTGCTTCGAAACTAGGCAAGAGACTAATCGCAGCTATGCTGAAAGTTTACCAAGCAAAAAGTGTAGCTATAGCCAGTTACAGAAGCTAAATTTGGGGGCACACCACCGCAGACTTACTACAGGTGGTGGAGAACACTTTTTAGAAGTGCCTGCTGTGTGTTCTGCGGGGCCTGTCTAATTTGGTAGTCCACGAGGAATTAGGGGTGCCATATTTAAGCGACACTCATGTTTTGGCTGAAGTGTTGGATGAATAAAGAATTAACTCTTAGCCATTTGATTTTAAAAGTGTGTATGTCCCTTGATAATGCACTCTGAATACTGTGGCTTAAATATATTAAAAGCAGTCTTGAAGAGGTAGGGCATGCTGATTTATACTCAAATCCCTAAACTATTGTAAAAAAGGATGTGGAGATAATTAGAGAATCCTTCATTAGCTTAAGGAAACTGGCAAGGGGTGAGAGGGAATTGCAGAAACCCAGTGTCCGCATATTTTTTATGCTTAAAACAACTCCATCCGCTGAGCTTTATCTTCCGGGGTCTTTACCCATTTATGAACGGTATTGACAAGGTTTCGCCTGGATCTTTTTCACCTCCTGATCGCTAGTCCAAGAGGGTGCAGTAGAGGTAAAGTGTTAGCACCCTGTGGCTGTGACAAACAGTCTTCACAGATTCTGCTACATTTTATGCTTTTATGTAAATTGTTTGCGGTACCTCGTAGGTACTTTTTAGTTCCCATTTTAAAGAGGATGAGTTTTAATCAGGTTCATCCAGGTCTCCTGTATCTCCAACTGTTGAAGGCCGAGTGTATATTTTTTATTGTTGGCTACCTAAAAATCAAAAAGTGAAAAGTAGGGCTTGTTTGGATAATTAGCTATTTGATTGAGGTAACGGCGAGGAAATAGTTGTCTACGAGGATCAGAATCCCCGGGTAGGGCTGTATTAATCTAAGGGGGATATTGCTTGACTCTGCACTGTGCACTTTATTGCTAGAGATTAATATGGGAGGTTGTGCAATGGGTACTTATCATACTTTACTGGGCTTGTTATTTTATGAGATCATGTTCTTAACAAAATTTGGATCTCCTGCAACTTTCCTGGTTTTATCTATGTGAAACTGATTAAAGTTATTATTGTAATTTGGATATCCTGCAATGTTTATTTGATTTGATTTAAGCCTTCCAGTACTTGTTGCTGCTGTTTTTTTAACTTTATAAAGCCATTTCAACAGAGGATCTGCACACTATACATGTTCATGCACAACCACACCACTTGTGTATGACTTTCACACATAAATTAAAAAAAATTGTTGTTGCCTATTGGTGTGCCAACTTTGGATCTGTGCATCCAGGTTTGAGTTTCAGCATTTGTAACGACCGGATTTTTCGGACCAGATAGAATCAGCCCACTAAGACACCACCGACCCAGCCGAAACGTAACCACCTCCCTCCTCTGGACCTACTTACCAAAGGCACCTGGGTACCTACCTGAGGATGGGGAATTAGCAATATACAAGCTTAGATCTTCTACAACACCACACTCATACCTTATAGTCTTGCGGCAACATAGGCCCAGACTAGACTACCCTGAGGCAGTTCCGATTACTTACCCTTACACACTGATCACAATCAGTGCTCACACAAGCCACAATTCTGTGGGTATAAACACTGTATTCCCCCCAGTGCTCTCACTCTTCCACACATACACAACCCACAATCCTGTGGGTATACACATTAACCACGGTCAATGCTCTCACTAACGCCACTTTCTCTGGTGGCGATCTCACTATGCACCGTATCCTCCTGGTGCTCTCGCAAGCCACAATCCTGTGGGTATACACATTGATCATAATCAATGCTCTCAGTAACGCCGCTACATAACGACGATCACTATCCTATGAATACCTTCAGTTTTCTCTCTCTCTGTGTTGGGAAATTTCTCTATCCGATATTTACTAAGGATATAATATTATAGATTATGTGATAGCTAGGCAGGTCGATCCTCTCACACAAAAATGGCCAAATTACAACATGCAAAGGTTATTTCCTAATTCCAGTGCTCCTCTACTCCCTTGCTCAGTTACCATTTACCTGGACGGGAGATGCATCCGTTCACATAACAGCATTTGACTAGAAGAAAGGTTAACTTTATCATAAGAAAACAACAGTTACACAATAGTTCACTAAGAACTGGGGTACCGTTATTAAACAATAGTAAATTATAACAACAATATAATACTGCAATATAACATATAGCCTGAAAAGCAAAAGAAAGAATTAGAATGTGTGTGCACGCTAATAAGAAAGGGTCGACGTCACCTTATGAGTACGAAGTCTGGACTCAGTTGTCATCTGGGTTCCCTTCTCGTCTGTGCCTTGGCTCATCTTAGGATCACCCCTGCAGTCACGGATACACGTCTGCACCGCTATGCTCTGTCTCCTCTGCTCCCCTCCAAGTCACTGGAACCTTCCTCTTATTCTCTGTTTCATCTGCTGCACTCTCTCTTTTCTGCACTACTTCTCTCTCCTCTAGACCACGGACTGTCTTCACCTTCCAATTTCGATCTTATAAATCAGTATCTGCCACTCTAGTATACATTTGTTCCACTAACTGCTTCACTCTGCATGCTCTGATCTTAGTATCAAAGCTCACCAGCTGCTCCAACTAAAATAACTTCAATCTTCCTGAGAGAGAGTATCAGCCCTCGGTCTTTCTCGGACTTCAAAATGGCGACTGTCTGTCTTAAGTTGATTAACTGCAATAATGCTAACGACTAGCTGCCGTCTACTAACTGACTGACTGACTCTCCGTGCTTTCTCTAATATGGAACTATTTTCATGCATGGAAATTTACGGCCAGTAACCTGCTGCCCACCAAATTCTTGTACCACCCCGTGCCAAGGACACGTTCTCAGCCGGCCGGCCTGATGTTATGTCTTCGACACGAAGAAAAATACAATCCTTCGAAAAGGGCCAGCTTGAGCCGGTTCTCTCCAAGCGAACAACACCTCATAAATAAAACATTACATTTGACCTAAAAGCATCTCAAGCAGCCGAGGCAGAAATAAAGATGGAGTCTCTCCTGTTCGAGGCCTACAAGGCCCGAAATAAGCATAACTCCATTAGAAATATACTAGCAACCTTACAAAAGGACGGATTAATACTAATACTAAAGAATCTATCCCTTAACATAAGTTTATAGACCCTAAAATAAAGAAAAGGGTAGAGAATTATGTCAGACACTTTGTAAATAGGCCAGGTCTGAGGTTCTAATCCTCCTATTAGAATGATAGCAGGCTAAAGTCACCTTCACTCAAAAAGGGGCAGAAAACCCGGTCAGAACAGCATTGGCTCAAGATACTTTGTGTCTGGGCAGGTTACTTATCCCTCCATGCTTATAATAAAATAAATCTAACTTTGTATAATGTGATCTGGTGCTCATGTAAAGTGCTCCAATGTCCTTGTACCATGTTCGTGTTATAATAAAAATGCAACATATACATCAAGTCTAAAATGCACCACTGAGCCTCATTTAACACAAAACTAAATACGAGGCCTTCCCCCCATGATCTGCTGCAGAGAGGATGTCTCAAATTTGCTAATTTCACTGGCATCAACACCAATATTTTTCATAAGCCTTGTGACTTTAGTGAATGGATTCTACAGGTCAGCACCCCACTCTAAAACGTATTTCAGCTCCAAATTCCAACGCAGTTCACCATCTGTCAATTTTATGGGCACATCAAAATCTTGCACACCGTCTGATGTCGAAGGGCACCATCCCAATGTTGTGATGATTACGAACAATTACTTTGTTGTTCTAAAAATTTGGCCATGGTTATAAAAGGTTTGTGAATCCCCGGTCTACTGTCACCCCAGCCATGACAAAGATCCAGATTAGGAATGCAGATGCAAGGTTAAAACTTGGGGAAGCTGGGATTTATCTCTAGATTTTCTTACTCATCTTTAGAATCCCAAACCAGGTCAACTGGACCTTTTTCCCAGTTCTAGAAGAATAAAGGGAAGATTTTACAACAGCTTTTGAACAACTTCACCGTGAAATCCAAATTAAACTCAAAGGACCACTGACTACGAGTGAAGTTTCAAAGATTGATTACAAAGCCAAGAATAGTTGATCATACGAACATCTCAGCAAGAGGTTCAGAAAATAGACTGGCACTAATACAAACATAATTTTACGCAAGATTCTCAAACGACTCATAATAAAAAGCAAAGTCAATTCGAGTAACATTATGCAACCGAGAACGGTCCCCGCTTGAAGTTTGGACTGCATTTACGAAAGGAAAGAAAATGGTTAGTCTGTCCCTACACTATTCTAAAGTGACATCCCTACTTAACATTCCCTTCAGACCATAATAAAGGTGTCCGCAGTGAAGACTTCCAAAAAAAGTACATTCACTTTCTTAAGCAGATAGTCTAACTATCGAGCTCATTCTAAGATGCTCCTTCTTACACCCCACTCTACCCTACCTTCCCCTAAGCTCTCTCTACAGTTACCTACATCATGCTCTGTCAATCCCTTAACTTAATTCTGCTCTCCACCCTTGGGTGCTGTCCCTGATACAAAATCCCAATAACAGTTGACACGCCCAGAGGTACGCCCCTCTGGCAGGTGAAGATCTTCGGACTTTTCCTGTATGGCACCTCTCCATCAAGCACCTGCAAGCTGAAATATATGGGAACATCTCTGCAAACATTCATAGATAACAACTTAGGATTTGCTGAGGATAGCTTTTCCCCCGAAGAGAGAAAATCGATCCTTCTCGACTAAGGCTTACAAAAGGAAAATACAGTAAGACCTCTACTGGCTTTAGCATGTCCCAGGCCTTTGCACGTTTTAATACAACATGCAACATTTCATCACTATAGAGCATTAATCCTACTTTCAATGTAAGCTCTACCTTTCATATTAAAACCTACATTAATTCACTCATTAATAAGCACATATATTTCAAAAGCACTTCATTAGCAATACGACATTTCACAGAGGATTATCTTCTACATTTGGCAACACTGCATTACGATTAGAACACTACATTAGTCTCTGATTAACAAACACATCACTACATATCATGCTGATTCCAAGCCTAACGTTACATTTCTAACTACATTAATAAACCCTCTAAATATGTGGGTGCTGACTCCTCGGGATTATGGTGCCACCCTACAATATTCAAGAATAACATGGCGCTTTCTCAGTTCCCCCCTTTGATGACCCGTGTCATCACACACAACACCATCTTTAGGGAGGAACCAATTTATACAGAGCTTGTTGCCATTTTCCCTCTCCTGAGCAACTCCATGTTCTTCAAACTTTGATATTGACAGTCCTGCAGTCTCTCCATTCGCCTCTCTTGACCTTTCCAGTCAGCTTGACTTGTACCACTTGTACGCTCTAACCAAACCCCACAATCCAATCACACAACACACCACTATTTTTATGGGCTTCAAGATGTAACCTAGAATCCCTTTTCCAATATTCGCAAACCAACTTCCAACCTTACCAAAACCCTTTCCAATCTTTTCCCTCACCGTTTCTCCAGTCAAGTTCTCAATTTCATAATGAATCGCAGTAATGTTGCTTATATATTTATCCAAATCCTTGATGTTGTCTGGTATATAAGTGCAACATTCTTGAACCTTTAAAAGTTTACAGAATCCTCCCTCTTTATCGAGAAGGACATCCAAGGCAAGACGGTTCTATGAAACCATGGTCCTTATCAACAACATCTCACCTTCAACCAACACCAACGACTTAGCTGTAGTCATTGAGAGCTCATCTACAACAGTCGCCAACCTTCTTATTTTCACATCATTCATGATCACTCCCAAAGTTGATGATTGCTCCAAAAATATACCCAACTATGGCTCCCTCACTTTCACCTCCCTTCACTCTCATATGTTGTCCTCTTTCGAGAAGCTCAAAATCTTCTGTATGACAAATTTTAGGGAAAATGATTGCTAAATAACACGTTCCATACCATTTCTCACGCAATCGCACATAAGCATTCCTCCCACAGACAAAATACACCGTCGGAATCACTTGCACCACACTTTGCAAGAAATCTTTTCATAATATTCTAAAGAAAAAGCATGCCCACACATGGTGTGACCTACGTTGACATTGTTATAATATGTCTGTAGTCGGTGAATGCACAACTTCCCTTTCTATACTTCATCTAGAGCTATTGGACCATAACTCCCTTTAGACTTGTGCAACTTCTTTTCATCTGTCCAATCCACTTAGCCTAGTCCTGAATCCTGCAACTGTTTTTTTTTTCGATATCTATCTTCCACCTGATCAATGAATTTCTTCTCTGTATCTGACAACAGGCACGTCAGAATATGACGATGTGCTTAAGCTGTATCCAACTCCTGGGTCGGAATAAAATACGTTTCAAGTCTGTCCTCTGACTTATAATAATCATACTTGTCCAAATGCTTGTATGCCGGTACTTCAGGAAGCACTGCATCATAATTCGAAAAAAATACTGAAAATGAATGCGACCATAAAATATGCTAAGCAGCAAACTACATGAAATTCCATATGTCAATGGAAGATGATGATATCTAATACCCTCATCTACAGAAGCAGGCAATTGCATACACACATAGCAATCTTTCGCATCCATTGGATCAATATACTCATACAACAACTTTGCATATGCATTAAGCTTGAAATTTCCTCTGGACAGATCTGCATGTAATCTACGACTTTCTTCTTGCAGCAAAGCTCTGCCACGTCCTACCTTAACCTCTTCTTTGCTAGGAGTAGTAGGTGTAGGTGTACCCTCAACCTCTACTGCCTGTTCATGTGGTGCTAAATACAAAACTACAACGACTAGAATAATGAAGAGTATTACTCCTCCTCTAAGTCTGCCTACAATGCACCTAGATCTACGATACGGGTTTCCAGCCTCCATGGTCTCAGGACTTGCTCTTCAATATAATCGTTCAACAGCAGTGTTCAAAAGTCTTCCTCACCCTTCTTCATGTAGAAGCACTTGAACTACACCTCAGAGGCTTAAAGTCCCCTTTATTTATTTGAGTTCCTTATTTACAGTGAACAATAGACAACCTTAACCCTTCTCCATCCTCTATGGGAAGTACCTAAATTTCTTCTGTTTCCACTCGGACCTAGGTTATTTACAGCAAGTATTTGCAAACGTCTCATTCATCAATAATAAGATTTGTTATGCCCGCTTCTAGCACATATTTCAAAAGTTCAAGACGAATAACAATCAGTTCTTGAGGTGAAATTTCAGGGCCAAAAGTAGAAAAAAGAAATCTACTCAAAATCAGATGATGAATTCTGCTTAGAACCAGTAGATTTGGAACAGTGATGGTCAGTACACCTTCGATCTCAAGTCCCAGCACCAACAACAGCACATCCAGTTTGATGTTAGGACTGGTATTGATCACTGTCACTGCCCTCACCCTCCCCGATCTCAATATGCCTGGCATCAGTCACAGGATAGGTCCACTTAGGAGTCGCGTACCTCTGACAAGGCGCCCTCTTTCGCCTTGATCTTCTCAGTCCTCCATAAGCTTGCCTTTCCCCATCTCCGTCTGATTCAGACTCCTCAGACACAGGAGCAAGATCCCTCTCGGAAACCAACCTCAGGTTCAGCCGCCTTTGTCGTTCTGGCCACTGCTCCCCTGCTCTGCTGGTATTTCTGCTTGGTATTTGCTCACTTTGCTAAGAGTTCTCTTCAGCTGAGTTTAGCTTCGGGTCACTTTCATAGTCACTTCCCTTTTCCAAGGCAGTCTCAGATTCACTTCTGTTGTGACCCTCCTCTGCTTGATCTGGTGAGTCACCAGCTTCTTCAGACACCCTCACAGCTTGGCTTATCCTCTCCTGTGGCCCTGCCACTTCAGCTGGATTTGCATTAGAGAGAGCAGCTGTTTCTTTCAAGGGTGCTGGAACATGACGGGTGGTTGAAGCATGCACCCAATTCGGTAGCCATCCACACTTCACAGCAGTGTTTGTTACAAGGATGACTTGGTAGGCTCCTTTCCAACGAGCATCCAAGCAGCTCTTTCTCACATGCTTCAGAACCAGCACCCAGTCCCCCGGACTCAAGTCATGGCAGAGATCACTGGAAGCCGGAACCACCGCAGCCTGCACATGATGGGACACAGAACGGATGACATCAGCGAGTCCCTTGCAATAATCAAGGAACAGATCATCTGTGATACTCAGCAAGGCTGTCGATGGCACCACTAGTAACTTCATTGCCCCCCCATCAGCACTTCATGAGGTGAGAGACCTGTTCTCCTGTCTGGGGTACTACACATACTGATTAGCACCAAAGCAAGGCCTCTGGCCACTTAAGAGACGTGGATGAACACACTTTCGCCATCCGAGCTTTAAAAGTTCCGTTGACCTGTTCCACTATCCCAGAAGCCTCTGGTCGGTAACCACAATGTAGTCTCTGATCAATGTTCAGTGCTGTGCAAAGCATCTTCATAATCCTACTATGGAAGTGAGTTCCTCTGTCTGATTCCAAGAGGTCAGGACCCCGAATCTAGGCACAAGTTCCCTCAACAATAGCTTAGCTACTGTAAGTGTGTCACCCCTGCGTGTCGGGTATGCCTCCACCCACCGTGAGAACACACACACCACCCCCAAAATGTACCTCAAATGATTGCATCTGGGCATCTCGATGAAATCCAATTGCATCCTATTGAACGGTCCCCCAGACCTCCCAATGTGACTCATGGTGACTGCAGTTCTCTTCCCAACGTTCATTCGTTGACACGTAACACACGTTTGACAAACAGCTTCTGCCACTGTATGAAACTCTGGATTGTACCATGTTTGTCTGAACACTCGTATCATCTCATCCCTTCCCAAATGAACTGCACCATGAATTTGTCTCGCCATTGGACTCAACAGCTCATCTGCAACACCGCTCTCCCATCAGTCGAGACCCAAATGTCCACATCTCCCTTCACACAGCCTGAATTGATCCACACATTTTTCTCATGGTCCGACACCTGTTCTTGCATGCACCTAAGCTCATCCCAAGTATCTGCCATAACAAGCATCATATCTAACTCGGTTCTTTTTCCGCATCCTTCTATTTCTTGTTCAGTGAATGAATAACCTTGTTCGGCACAGAATCGTGCAACTTCGTCCGCATAGCAGTTTCCAAGTGACACAAAATCTGTCCCTTTACCATGAGATGTGCAATTCACAGCAGCAATTTCTAAGGGGTCCTGCAAAGCTTCTAAAAGCAGTCTAACGAATTCTCCATTCCTGATGGGTGTTCATGACAATGTCATGTAACGTCTCTTAGACCATAACTGTCCATAGTCATGCACTACACCAAACCTGTATTGGCTATCAGTCTAAATGGTAATCCGAATTCCCTTTGCTGCCAGGCAAACATGAGTCAAGTCTATGAGTTCGGCCCACCTGAGCAGAGTATACTCCTTCTAGGCAAGCAGCTTCGACAACTCCTGAAATAGTGCATACAGCAAATGCTGCTCTCGACTGACCAACACTGTCTCTTATGCACGAACCATCAACAAAGAAAATCTCATTAGGGTCAAGTAATGATTCATTGACAATGTCAGGTCTCCGTTTGGTGCAAATTTCAGTCACATCAAGACAATCATGGTCCTCACAATCTTCATCAAGCATGTTTGGCAACGGCATCAAGGTAGCAGGATTCAAAACAGAGCACCTCTTGAGGGTCACGTTCTACGCAGCAAGGATAACCTTCTTATAGCGCGTGAGCCTATTATTCGTCAAGTGCTGCATCTTGGTCCTGGTCATCAGTAGCTCAACTGAGTGTGGCACATAAACAATTAATGGATGACCCATCAAAATGTTTTCACACCTTTCAATGCTGACACCTGTTGCAGCAACGGATTTGAGACATCAGGGCAACGCTGAAGCAACTGGATCTAAAGTAGCTGAAAAATAGACAACTGGTCTACAGACACCTCCATGATCCTGAACTAGGACTGCTAATGCATAACCCTCTTGCTCACAGCAAAACAATGAAAAAGACTTATTGTAGTCAGGCATTCCCAGTGCCGGAGCACGACAAAGGTCCTCTCGCAACTCAAGGAAAGCCTTCATACAGCCGTTGTCCTATGGTACCGGATCGCTCACGTCCTTGTGCGTCAGTCTCTGCAAAGGCTTTGCCTTTAATGAGAAGTTGGCAATCCACTGCCGGCACTAGCCTACCATCCCTAGGAACATCCTGACCTCTCTCTGTGTTGGAGGCACCATCATGTTCAGTATTGACTCAATCCGGTCAGGTGACACCTTCTTTTTGCCCTTCTCTATTCTGTGCCCCAGATACTGCACCTCATTCAAGCAGTACTGTAAATTTTTGGGTGACACCTTGTATGTGTTCTCTGCCAAATGGTTCAGTAAAGCAATTTTATCAATCCTGCATGCATCCTCAGTCTCTGACGCAACAAGGAGGTCGTCTATGTACTGGACAAGAACGGAGTTCTGTGGCAGTACTAGACTCTCAAGATTCTTCTTCAATATCTGATTAAAGATCAATGGGCTCTATGTGTATCCCTGAGGGATATGACTTCACATTAAGACACGACTTTCCAGCTTGAAAGCAAATAAAAATTAGCTCTCTTCATGCAGAGGTATCGAGAAGAAAGGCTGACAAAGATTAATCACGGTGAACCACTCAGCTTGGCACGGGATCTGAAATAAGATTACAGATGGATTCGGTACCACTGGACAACAAGGTACAACTATGTTGTTCACTCGGCGCAGGTCCTGCACAATCCTGAACTTCCCACTCGGTTTTTGCAATCCCATGATTGGTGAGTTACATGGACTTCCCAATATCTCCTTCAGTATTCCCTGTTAGATCATAGACTCAATCACAGGCTTTATTCCTGCAATCATTTCTGGGGTAAAATTATACTGAGGTGTTCTGGGGAAATCAACATTCTCCTAGACCTACATCTTAACTGGCTCAACACCTTTGATCAATCCTATGTCTTCTCCAGTAAAGTCCCACACTACCTGTGAAACTGAGTCTCTCAAATCAAAAGGAAGCTCTTCCACTGTCAAGGCAGGGTACATCTCTAAGCACACATGCTGATTTGCAACCTTAAAGGTAGCGTCATCGTCATTAGTCTGCAATTCCACTCCCTAAGGTGTGCTATAGATAGTGCAATTAAGTTTTCACAGGAGATACCTGCTAGCAAACAAATAGGATTTGAATCACACACCACAAATTGATGTTTATCCCTGAACGGTCCTATCTTCACAGGAATCGGTTCTGTCAGAGTGTTTGTCATTTTTCTATTAGCAACACCTACAACTTAGATTGTCTGTCCTGAGAGGGGTAGGTTGGGGACTACTGCAGATCTCACAGTAGAACGGGTAGCACCAGTATCAACCAAAAAGGTGGTAGGGTGACCATCAACATCAGCTTCCACAAATGGTCCCCTCTGGTCTACCTCCGAGACTGCCCCAAGAGTGCAGTCGTCCTCCCCTCACAGGCACGGTCATGCCAACAAGCATAAGTAACAATTATCACTCTCCTCAAAGAGAGGGATCTGCTGGTAAGTCCGAGTCCCTGTCGATATTTTTGGTGGCTGGGGAACCTGTACTCGAGGAGTCACAGTCCCCCCTTTTATCGACTTAGTCTTTGTCACTGATGTCGCCGTCACCTGAGGTACCTGTTCCTGAACCATTTCCTCCTCCTGCTGCTCCTGATTTGCAGGGTTATAGGGACACTCAAGTCTCCAGTGTCCAATCTGATGACACTGGTGGCACTCAGTAGTCTTTTTCAACGTCGCTACATCTACCCTTGGCTTGGAGTCGTCCCCATTTCCCTTTTTCTGACCATTCTGATTCCTCGCCAAGGTACCTCCCCCTGATTGAACCTGGCCTCCCTTGTCAGCAGATTGCATCTGGACCAGCACCAGCTTGTCCTTGAGCTTTCTATGCTTCAAGTCGATTTCATAACACCAGTACCTAGCATACCTCAAAATCTCATCCAGCGGTTTGTTCTGTTAACAAATTAAATGTTGCTTGATCATAAGACAGATATCAGGCCTCAATCCTAGAACGAACATTGAAACAAACTGTCCCATGTCTCTCGGATCCATCACATCCAAGCCACTGTACTGCTTAAAGACCTGTTATAGTCGTTCGTACTACTCATGCACTGTCTCTTTAGGTTCCTGCACCGTCCGGTCTATCTTAACCCAGTCGATATCCTGTGATGGTACCTTATATTTCAACCACGTAATCACTTGCACAAATTTTTTCATTACAAGAGGTGACGGTCCATTTGTAGCAACATCCCTTTCTGGCTCCACAGTGGGACATTCAACTACAACCTTGCATGCTACCCACAAGTCTCCTGGAACCCCAATGTCAAACAACGGATTCAGATCAATCCACAGCACATTCGAGATCTTAACAAACCTCTCTACCTGCTTGTACTACTCAACTGGGCTCTCTCGCAGCTTAGGGAAATCATTTGTAAAGGCAGCCAAGTCTCCCCGACTACAGGGCACATGTACATATCCTCCATTAGCCACCTCCCTCAAAGGGTATGCTTCAATTCTTGTCACTCCTCCTCCCGTAGAGGGTGTCTCCGTCGTACTCCTTCTAACACTCTTTTTCTTTGACCACCTTTCTTACCATTTATCAAGTCTACTCCAAGCTTGTATTCCTATAATCAGTTCCCGAAGGTGAGTCTTTAGACCGATCACCCTCTTCTCTTCTATATCTTGATCAGTATAATGCAATCTGAGGTTTCCCTGCAGCATTTTCATCCTAGACAAGTCCACATCATATTTAGTTTCTCAGGGGTCGACCTAGACTTCCGAGTCACATCCTTCGCTACAAACAACAACTCATCTGGTTTATAAAGCTCAATCCTCTCTAAAGGCAAGTTTCCATCAACAATCTCATCCACTTCTGATTTTAATAGCATCACATCAATTCTTTTTGCCTTTATTTCTGCACTGAAAGTACCTCAACTAGAGCCCCTACTCCTCTCTTCACAAACACTGTCCTGCTCTCTGCTCCTGTTCACTTCAGATAGGCCTCTGAAAGACATCCTGTTCTCGACGCTTCCCTTGTCCCAGTCCTCCCTTGGCCTGTCACTCTGAGCCCCTTCAATTGTCTCCCATGTTCTCAACTCTGGCCTCAATTCTCCAAAAGATTTTGGTCTCGGACCCCTCAAGTCCATCGGACCTCTCGACGAGTCCGCTGTCGCTGGCAATGGGGTACTCTAATCTGTAGGCCTTGGCATTAGACTCACCCCATCCATCACTCTATTCCTTGCACTGCCTATGCTCCCTTCCATACCCATCTGCGATGGACCTCCACTTTGCGTCTGCTCTGGGTTATATACTGACACTATAGGGCCAATGGTAACGGTACCCTAAGAGCATCCGGCAACCTCTGAGAACTGACACTCTCCACATTCTGTTCCTCGCTTGTCGAGAGCTTTCCCGCTACCTCAGCTCTAGGAGGAACTTGCGGTACCCTCACTCCAGAAAGGGAACCATCCTACACTGCTACCAACTGGGGAAGCTGGGATTTATCTCTAGATTTTCTTACTCATCTCTAGAATCCCAAACCAGGTCAACTGGACCTTTTTCCCTGTTCTAGAAGAATAAAGGGAAGATTTTGCAACAGCTTTTGAACAACTTCACCATGAAATCCAAATTAAACTCAAAGGACCACTGACTACGACTGAAGTTTCAAAGATTTATTACAAAGCCAAGAATAGTTGAACATACAAACATCTAAGCAAGAGGTTCCGAAAATAGACTGGCACTAATACAAACATATTTCTACGCAAGATTCTCAAACAACTCAGAATAAAAAGCAAAGTCAATTTGAGCAACATTAGGCAACCGAGAACGGTCCCCGCTTTAAGTTTGGACTTCATTTACAAAAGGAAAGAACATTTTTAGTCTGTCCCTACACTATTCTTAAGTGACATCCCTACTTAACATACCCTTCAGACCAGAAAAAAAGGTGTCAGCAGTGAAGGCTTCCAAAAAAGTACATTAACTTTCTTAAGCAGATAGTCTAACTCGTTCTAAGATGCTCCTTCTTACACCCACTCTGCCCCACCTTCCCCCAAGCTCTCTTTACAGATTCCTACATCCTGCTCTGTCAATCCCCTAACTAAATTCTGCTCTCTAACCTCGGGTGCTATCCCTAATACAAAATCCCAATATCAGTTGACACGCCCAGAAAAAAGCCCCTCTGGCAGATGAAGATCTTCTGACTTTTCCAGTGTGGCACCTCTCCATCAAGCGTCCGTTGGTGTGTCCTTGGGTCCCAGGCACCTTCCTCGCTAAATGTTGCACTCCCAAATTCTTTGGCAACTCCTCTGCTCTCGCGCCTACTATCCTAACTCCTAAACAATGAACCCTTCTACCTAACGAGCCTTGTGGCCTTGCACCTGCAAGCTGAAATACATGGGAACATCTCCGAAAACATTCGAAGTTACAACTTAGGATTTACTGAGGACAGCTTTTCCCCCAATATAGAGAAAATCATTCCTTCTCGACTAAAGCTAACAAAAGGAAAATTCAGTTAGGCCTCTACTGGCTTTAGCATGTCCCAGGCCTTTGCACGTTTTAAAGACATTTCTAAAACAACATGTCATTACATTTCATCACTATAGAGCATTAATCCTACTATCAATGTAAGCACTACCTCTCATATTAAAACCTTCATTAATCCACTCATTAATAAGCACGCATATATTTCAAAAGCACTTCATTAGTAATACGACATTTCAAATAGGATTATCTTCTACATTAGCCAACACTACATTTCCATTAGAACACTACATGGAAAAGCTTAATAAACAGATCACTACATATCATGCTGAGTCCCAGCCTAACGTTACATTTCTAACTATATTAATAAACCCTCTAAAGATGTGGGTGCTGACTACTCGGGATTATGGTGCACCCCTACAATTTTCAAGAATAACATGTGGCTCTCTCAAACTCTATTTAAAATATTAGAGGCATATTACCAAGAGCCTCGTTAAAATTATCGCCGTTTAAGCGGCAGGAAACTGCCGCTAAAACGGCGATAATTTTAAAGAGATTCTTATAAAAAAATATATAAACCCCCATTTGTAAAGCGCACAATCACCCCGAGGGTGTCTCGGCGCTGGGAAAATTAAGGAAGCTATTGCCCCGAGTCACATGGTGCTGGACTAATCTGCCACCGGTGCCGGGGATGGAACAGTGATCCCCAGATTCCAGAGTCAGTCACCCTAGCCGCGACTCCACACCTCTTGCTCATATGCCCCAATGTTCTTTAATTGTATGTTACTTCTAGGTAAGGCAGTATAGCAGTTCTGAAAGTGAGCATTCTTTAGATAAAAATGTTGCAAGGCAAAAAGCAACGTATAATTCTCCTTAATAATATTTATCTGAGTTGAGTATATATTACGGCTGCTGCAGAGCTCTTCATTTATCAAGTTGCTGTTCAATTAGGACAGAGAGGTGTGCGGCAGATAACCTGTGCTTATCTAACAGCCGCTACTCCCAGCACTTCATCACTGAGCTGTGACCCAGTCATCCGCTTTATTCCATGTTCAATTATTTGTCATCCTGATTATAAAGATACGTTCTGAAGGATGATGATGCCCTTTTGGTGCCGATCAATACTGACTTAAATGGCAGCCTGTGATTAAATCAACAACAGGCCAGCTGGAAATAACGCTTGGCTGCCCAGGAGCACACATTCATTCTGTTCCTCAGTCTGTAGGAAGATGTCCCTCCTAAAGTACTATGAAGGAGGCGTCGGCGGGGAGAGTTTGAGTGGGCAGAAATCCCAACCTACTGTAACAACATCTGCTTTAGATCCACTGGCCCCCTCCACTTCTCACACATGGTTGGTAATGCGAATATGTGAATTCGAGGCGGGGCCTTTTAGTAAGCTGAAAGATGTGATTTAAGGGTATAAAGGTGACCAAATAAAACATGTTAGTTATCAGACGTGTGCTACTAAACACACATCTCACAATTATCGTGTAAAGTCGAAATGTCATGTTATTACACAGTCGTTTGTACTTTAACATAAACCACCCAATAAGACAGTAAGCTACAGCCCCAAAAGGGAGCATTCAGTATACAAATACAACAAATTAGGTATCTGGAACCCAACCCTGAAAGAAAAATAAAATATAAATTGTACTCCTTTATTTGCGCTCTAGCACTTGTGAAAAATACTGTGATGAGCCACTGAACCCTGCCACATTGAGGGACCCTGTAACCTCTAGCATAATGATATATGTGTAAGTTGATTTGTGTAGGAAAATGTACAATTATTTCTTCCTGCTTTTATTGAAGACACAGTGTTACCCTTCAACTGTTGTACTTTTGTGTGTTACTAATCGTTCAAATAACAAGGAACCCACAATAAAATGTGTGCACTCTAGGAAAAAACACATTAAAAAAATCATTATAAAATGTGAGTGCTGTTGCATTTTTTTAAAAATAAATATGGTAATTTAAAAAAATATATATTTTTAAAGTTCGGGCATAGCACATTCAGTCGATAGCTTATGGAGATACAATACATGCTGCAGTTTCTGAAATACAAGATGGTTTGACTACTAAGTGGACAAAAGAGGAAAAAGATGAATGTAGGAAATAGTGCTATTAGTTGAGAGGAGGTGAGAGCCCATCTCAAATACTAATCACAGTGCTTGTCAGGATGAATCACTAAAGTCACTAAATAAACTTGGCAGAAAAGCAGCCAGGTTAACTTCGAGGCAATGTGTAAAGTATATATGCAGCACTCAAACACTAATAGTTTGACACTGGCTGACTCAAGAAAGCCTCCTGCAATCAACACTCCAAGAAAGCCAGATAGTTCACTCCATTCAGGAGTCCAGAAGCACCTGCAGATGGCTCGAGAAGAGATGGAGGAACAACGAAACTCCAGAAGCCCATGCAGCCTTCAAATCTGCTGTCACCGCACACCACCTCCTCAAGATTACAAAGAAAACGGCCCTCCAAGAAAGAATCAATGTCAATGCACACAACAGCAACTCTTTGCCATCATCAAGGATTTTACCAGACCCAACAGCATGGCCACAGACTTCCCACCCTCCCAAACCCTCTGCAACAAACTCAGCTCCTTTTTCCACTACAAAAAAAAAGTAGATCTATGACAGACTTTACACCCAAGCCCCTCCTACCTTGACCGAGGCTTTGTTCGCCCTTAGCTGGCAGGGTATGCCGGGAGGTGGATCCCTTGCTCACTCTGCCACTGGATTCAAGATTGCCTGGCTGATGAGGGTTATGAACCCGAAACCGGTCCCAGGATTCTTGTTTCTGGTTCAGGAAAGACATGACTTGGCAGTTTGGGCTGGACTGTTCCCATGAGGCACAGGGCCAGACTGATTTGCATATGGCCATGTCTGAACTGTGGTGGTGGAGTGAGCTAAAAAATGGTGATGGATTAAACCCAGATCAGTTGACTGGGGGTGAGTGTTTGATTTGCTCAAACACTTCGTCCACCATCCCCTTCAGTATCGCTTTGTTCGCCCTGAGTTGGAAGGGTATGCCCAGACGTGGGTTCCCTTGTTCATTCTGCCACTGGATATAAGATAACCTGGCTGATGAGGGTTATGAACCCGAAACCCCTCCCAGGAGGCTTGTTTCTGGTTCAGGGAAGACATGACTTGGCAGTTCGGGTTGGACTGTTCCCATGAGGCACAAGGTCAGACTGATTTGCATATGGCCATGTCTTGGACTCTGAACTGGGGTGGTGGAGTGAGATAAAGAATGGTGATGGATTATACCGAGATCAGTTGACTGTGGGTGAGTGTTTGATTTGCTCAAACGCTCCATCCACCATCCCCTTTAGTATCGCTTTGTTCGCCCTTAGTTGGCAGGATATGTCCAGACGTGGGTAGCCTTGCTCACTCTGCCACTGGATTCAAGATAGCCTGGCTGATGAGGGTTATGAACCCGAAACCCCTCCCAGTATGCTTGTTTCTGGTTCAGGGAAGACATGACTTGGCAGTTCGGGTTGGACTGTTCCCATGAGGCACAGGGTCAGACTGATTTGCATATGGCCATGTCTGAACTGGGGTGGTGGAGTGAGATAAAGAATGGTGATGGATTATACCAAGATCAGTTGACTGGGGGTGAGTGTTTGAATTGCTCAAACGCTCCGTCCACCATCCCCTTTAGTATCGCTTTGTTAGCCCTGAGTTGGCAGGGTATGTCCAGACGTGGGTAGCCTTGCTCACTCTGCTACTGGATTCAAGATAGCCTTGCTGATGAGGGTTATGAACCCAAAACCCCTCCCAGGATGCTTGTTTCTCGTTCAGGGAAGACATGACTTGGCAGTTCGGGTTGGACTGTTCCCATGAGGCACAGGGTCAGACTGATTTGCATATGGCCATGTCTGAACTGGGTTGGTGGAGTGAACTAAAGAATGGGGATGGATTAAACCCAGATCAGTTGACTGGGGGTGAGTGTTTGATTTTCTCAAACACTTCGTCCACCATCTCCTTTAGTATTGCTTTGTTCGCCCTGAGTTGGAAGGGTATGCCCAGATGTGGGTCCCTTGCTCACTCTGCCACTGGATTCAAGATAACTTGGTTGATGAGGGTTATGAACCCGAAACCGGTCCCAGGATGCTTGTTTCCGGTCCAGGGAAGACATGACTTGGCAGTTCGGGCTGGACTGTTCCCATGAGGCACAGGGTCAGACTGATTTGCATATAGCCATGTGTGAAATGGGGTGGTGGAGTGAGCTAAATGGGTGATGGAATAAACCCAGATCAGTTGACTGAGGGTGAGTGTTTGATTTGCTCAAATGCTCTGTCCGCCATCCCCTTTCGTATCGCTTTGTTTGCCCTGAGTTGGCAGGGTATGCCCAGACGTGGGTTCCTTGCTCACTCTGCCACTGGATTCAAGATAGCCTGGCTGATGAGGGTTATGAACCCAAAACCAGTCCCAGAATGCTTGTTTCTGGTCCAGGGAAAACATGACTTGGCAGTTCGGGTTGGACTGTTCCCATGAGGCACATGGTCAGACTGATTTGCATATGGCCATGTCTGAACTGGGGTGGTAGAGTGAGCTAAGGAATTTTTATGGATTAAACCCAGATCAGTTGACTGGGGGTGAGTGTTTGATTTGCTCAAAAGCTCAGTCCACCATCCCCTTTAGTACCGCTTTGTTCGTCCTGAGTTGGCAGGGTATGCCCAGATGTGGGTCTGTTGCTCACTCTGCCACTGGATTCAAGATAGCCTGTCAGATGAGGGTTATAAACCCGAAACCGGTCCCAGGATGCTTGTTTCTGGTCCAGGGAAGACATGACTTGGCAGTTTGGGTTGGACTGTTCCCATGAGGCACAGGGTCAGACTGATTTGCATATGGCCATGTCTGAACTGTGATGGTTGAGTGAGCTAAAGAATGGTGATGGATTAAACCCAGATCAGTTGACTGGGGTGAGTGATTTGCTCAAACGCTCCGTCCACCATCCCCTTTAGTATCGCTTTGTTCGCCCTGAGTTTAGTAGGGTATGCCCAGACGTGGGTCCCTTGCTCACTCTGATCTGGATTCAAGATAGCCTGGCTGATGAGGGTTATGAACCTGAAACCGGTCCCAGGAAGCGTGTTTCCGGTCCAGGGAAGTCATGACATGGCAGTTTGGGCTGGACTGTTCCCATGAGGCACAGGGTCAGACTGATTTGCATATGGCCATGTCTGAACTGGGGTGGTGGAGTGAGCTAAAGAATGGGGATGGATTAAACCCAGATCAGTTGACTGGGGGTGAGTGCTTGATTTTCTCAAACGCTACGTCCACCATCCCCTTTAGTATCGCTTGGTTCGCCCTGAGTTGGCAGGGTATGCCCAGACATGGGTCCCTTGCTCACTCTGCCACTGGATTCAAGATAACCTGGCTGATGACTGTTATGAACCTGAAACCGGTCCCAGGACATTATGTTATGTTTGTATGAATTTGTAGAGCGCACATTCACCCCGGGGTTTCTTGGCGCTGTGTACCGCTTGGGAACCCGTCCTGGCTTTCCCTGTGAGATGGTCCCTATTGGGCATCCCCAAGGTGAAGCCAGGCATCCCCGGCAGCGAGGGGGCCGTTGTGGAGATTAAGCAAGCTATTGCCCAGAGTTGCAGCGTGGGACCCATGGTTCGAGAGGCACCGAGCAAGATTTATCGAGCCCGCTGACATTGGTTCCGTACCCTGCCGCGTCGGGAATTGAACCCTAGTCCCGGGCCGACCTCTGCTTCTGGGTCTGCCGCCTCTAACCGGTGAGCCACACTTGTCCACATGCTCGTTTCCAGTCATGAGAAGACATGATTTGGCAGTTCCGGCTGGACTGTGAGCATGAGGCACAGGGTCAGATTGATTTGCATGTGGTCATGTGTGAAATGGGGTGGTGGAGTGAGCTAAAGAATGTTGATGTATTAAACCCAGATCAGTTTACTGGGGGTGAGTGTTTGATTTGCTCATACGCTCCGTTCACCATCCCCTTTAGTATCGCTTTGTTCGCCATGAGTTGGCAGGGTATGCCCAGACGTGGGTCCCTTGCTCACTCTGGCACTGGATTCAAGGTAGTCTGGTTGATGAGGGTTATGAACCCAAAACCGGTCCCAGGATGCTTGTTTCCAGTCCAGTTAAGGCATGACTTGGCAGTTCGGGCTGGACTGTTCCCATGAGGCACAGGGTCAGGCTGATTTGCATATGGCCATGTCTGAACTTGGGTGGTGGAGTGAGCTAAAGAATGGTGGTGGATTAAACACAGATCAGTTGACCGGGTTTGAGTGTTTGACTTGCTCAAATGCTCCTTCCACCATCCCATTTAGTATCGCTTTGTTCGCCCTGAGTTGGCAGGGTATGCCCAGACGTGGGTCACTTGCTCACTCTGCCGCTGGATTCAAGATAGCCTTGCTGATGAGGGTTATGAACCCGAAACCGTTCCCAGAATGCTTGTTTCCGGTCCAGGAAAGACATGACTTGGCAGTTTGGGCTGGACTGTTCCCATGAGGCACAGGGTCAGACTGATTTGCATATGGCCTTGTCTGAACTGTGGTGGTGGAGTGAGCTGAAGAATGGTGATGGATTAAACCAAGATCATTTGACTTGGGGTGAGTGTTTGATTTGCTCAAACGCTCCGTCCACCATCCCCTTCAGTATCGCTTTGTTCAGCCTGAGTTGGCAGGGTATGCCCAGACGTGGGTCCCTTGCTCACTCTGCCACTGGATTCAAGAAAGCCTGGCTGATGAGGGTTATGAACCTGAAACCAGTCCCAGGATGCATTTATCCGATCCAGGGATGACATGACTTGGCAGTTCGGGCTGGGCTGTTCCCATGAGGCACAGGGTCAGACTGATTTGCATAAGGCCATGTCCGAACAGGGTTGGTTGAGTGAGCTAAAGAATGGGGATGGATTAAACCCAGATCAGTTGACTGGGGGTGAGTGTTCGATTTGCTCAAACGCTCCATCCACCATCCCTTTTAGTATCGCTTTGTTCGCCTTGAGTTGGCAGGGTATGCCCAGACGTGGGTCCCTTGCTCACTCTGCCACTGGATTCAAGATAGCCTGGCTGATGAGGCTTATGAACTCGAAACCGTTCCCAGGATGCTTGTTTTTGGTCCAGGGAAGACATGACTTGGCAGTTCAGTCTGGAATGTTCCCATGAGGCACAGGTTCAGACTGATTTGCATATGGCCTTGTCTGAACTGGGGTGGTGGAGTGAGCTAAAGAATGGTGATGGATTAAACCCAGATCAGTTGACTGGGGGTAAGTGTTTGATTTGCTTAAACGCTCCGTCCACCATCCCCTTTAGTATAACCTAGCATTTATTAAAGGTAACTGTGTAACTCGTTGTAAACCTTTGGGATAGCCAGTTTTGCCACATTGAAAAACAACTTTGGAGGTTTGTAAATGCTAGGACATGAAAGATTACACATACATGGACTAATTTTAGAACTTCTTGTATCCTGCCCCATGAGCTTTTATTACCTCCCTTAGGGGTGACTTATAAACATGGAAAAGGGAGGTTTAGGCCTGGACAAATCAAATATTTTTCTGCGGGTCATCACAGCATCTGAAATCTCCAAATGAAATTAAACAAAACAGCAGACATTCTTAGGTTCCAAAGGTTACTGGCCCCGTTGAAATTAAGAGCTCTGAATAAAAGGGGGCGGGTCTAGCATTCTAGAGCGTAATTAAAAGGCATGTGTCCTGAATACACTCTTCTCTCCAATGGATATTTTGTCTGCTGTTGCTTCACTCTCAAATCGAATAACCTCTGCCCTGGACACTTGTTGCTTCCAAAATCTCTGGTTGCCAAGACTGCACTTGTCATGTTCGGCAGTACAGTAGCTCTTCTGTGTGCAACCCAGCGAACTAATTTCGAAGCTTTTGCATGGTTGAGTTCTTATATGTATAAAAAATTGAAAAGCATGTATTTGACTTTAAAATATGTGTATTTTGAAAATCCATATGCTGGAAAAAAAATTGTTGAATTTCCCAAAAGTATTTAAAGCTGATATTTGAGTGATAAGGAGCAAACGGTGATAGGGAAACTACTACAACTTTTATTAATTTAGTGCCAGGGGCACTACAACTATGGCTGCTATGTATTACCCATGTGTGCCTATTGTCACATTGACAAAGCATTTTTTGTGGTTGAGCTTTGATACCTGTGCATATAATTTGTGGACTTGCAGACCACCCATTGCTTTCATTTATTTTTGTCAGTGTCCTTTAAAAATCCTTGCTTGCTATTGGTGAGTCCTTACTCTTTGTCCCTCCTTTTTGGTCTTTTGTTTCCTCCCATGGAGCAGAGACCATTTACTATATCTTTACATTTTAGTTGTTTATCTGTTTGTTTGGGGGACTTTTTTTTCTTGTTTTTGCCTGCTCGTGCTACTGTTTTACCTGTGTTCAGCTTTGGCACCTATAGCTGCTTGGATTTTTAATGCCACATTCCTCCCTCCCACCAGGTGCATATCACGGTGGCCACTTTTTTGTTAACAGACAGCACCAAAGTTTGCCGTCCTGCTTGACTTTGCCATGACTGATACAAAAGATGAGTTACACAACCACATATGCAGCATTGAACTGGCACTTTCAGGAACAGCGTTACCATCAAGGACAGCTCCCCCTTTCTATTGCCTTACTTCTCCATGAGCCTACCCCATTCATGCAGGTCCTCCCACACAATTCTATATTTCCCATATGACTGCCTCTTCCTCCATGATTGCCTTACCTCCTTACACCATGGTCTGCACCTCCCCAAGCCTGCCTTTCATCCCCCCACTGTGAGTCTGCCTTCCCTTTCAACCTCCCAGAGTCTGCATTCCCCCTCACTGCCCCGTGAGCCTGTCTTTCTTTCCAGTTCCTCATGAGTCTTCTTTTCCACCAATCCACCATGAGTCTCACTTATCTCCAATCCACCCATGAGTCTTTCTTAACCCCCCTCGGGAGTTTGCCTTCCCCGTCAACCCATGAGTCAGTCTTCACCCTAAAAGATTGCCCCTACACATCTGTGACCACCCAACACAGACAGCTTCCTTCCATGGAGACTCCCCCCTCCAGCGACTATCCATCCCAGGGGCTAACTGAAAGCTTCCCCACCTGTGAAACTCAATCCTCGCCCTACATCCGTAACCCACGGCCATCCCCTGAGACTGCATCCGTATTAGATGCAAGACACTTGCTTTCATGCAATTTAACTTAACGTGCCTTCTAACTTCAAACCCACATAGCGTGTTTATTGGCATAGCATTTACAGCCAATTAACACGCATACTTTTGTTTACTGAAGTACTCAAAAAAATCTTAAACCTTGTGCGGATTCACTGTGCACACTTAAGATCTTCCATGAATCCCATCAAAGAAAGTAATTTGATCCAAACTAAAGAATAATAATAGAGGAATACCTTTTTGGCTGCTATCTTCATTCTATGACGCCAGATTGAGGCAATTTTTTGGGAGGGCAAAACAATCTGTTTATTTATGCCATTTATTAGGAGTATGGTGAAGATATTTTAGTTGGTTGTGTTTTTAGTGTAGAACCCCTTTCAGTACAAATGGTTGTTGAGGAGGGAACATAATACTCTCATATTTATCATACTGCAGAAGAATTGCTGATCCTAATTTTAGAACAGTTCCTCTTTAATGATATGGGTCGAGGTCTTTGTGTCCATATTTGTTTTGCAGTTGCTTTATTCAGAGGTTTCGGTTTTGCAGTGAAAAGAGCAACTCCTAATTTGCTTGTGCACATCTTCAAAGTAACTTTATGGTTTAAAATACTGTGGGCGATATTCTCAAGAACCTCTGATAATCATCGCAAACTTAGCTTAACGCAACTCTTCACTTCGCAGCCCGTTGTGGGAAAATAAGGCTGTGTTAACGATGTATTCTCAACACGGCAGTACTATGCAATAGTCTCATGAGAATGCGTCAAATGATTGCGTTAAAATCAACGCGATGCCACAAATAATGCGAAACACAAACGTGAAAAAAGCGGTGATGTCCCAACCCGCGATACAAAAATCAGTGATATCCAGCAACAGGCCTGCAATTCCCAAGCCTCATGCTGGAAAATGCACCAGAAAAGCAGTGAAAATAAAACTGTGAGATGACAATGTACTAATACAACCCCACATCAGTGACGTAGAACAAATGTCCATTGTCCTGCATCAAATAGGCATCACCTCACAAACAGTCACAATGTACATTGACATGCAGTCTGCATGTAAACTGCGCCAATGCGGAAACATACATGGAACAAACTGTGAAACCACTCCTCCCCTTCACATTGCAGAGGGACAATCTACACCTCCTGCACACACACGTGTCATGTCCATGACCAATCAAGTGTGAAAGCATGGACGAATGCAGGGGCAGGGACTCCCCCTTATGTACATGTTGCTCATATTGTGGGACATGAGTAACAGGGTGCCGATCTGCACCATGGTGGTACATAATTGACCCCAAAAGAAGACCTGTTGTCACTTGTAGGTCACAAATGACAGCCTATATGTAATTAGTTGAGACATATGTGAATCGCCGAAGAGTGGGATTCCGTAGTATCTGTGACACACAGAACTGCCATTTTTATTAAGTGACACCCTAAACAGCCTCTCTGTACAGAGGCGACACACCCACCATCTATCATCAAATTATGAAAACGTTAGCATACATGTCGCACTTACACATATCTGAGTGATGTGCTTGTACAGATGGGTGACATGCACTCAGGGAATGTGTCTTGGAATGCATGTATTTGCACATGCTGTGCCTCCGGTCATTTTCTATTGTCCAGTGATTGCTAAGGACTGTCACAATGTAAATAAATTGTCAATGATGTTGTTCCTAGGGGCTATCCCTGCTGCAGTTTCAGTGGAGTGTGGTCCACCTTCCTCATCTTCCTTTTCATCGTCCCGTGCATCTGGCACTTGAATCCATGGGGCATTGGTGCGTACACATATGTTGTGCAACACACAACAATCAACAATCATCTTGCACACAATGCCTTGGCTGTACAGGAGCCTACCACCTGTGATGTCCAGGCACCTGAAAGGTGACTTCAACACGCCAAATGTGTGTTCCACGATGCCCATGGTGCATTTGTGGGCTGCATTGTACTGCCTCAAGCCTGTGTGTATGGGGCTCGGAGGTGTGTCATCATCCAAGCACAGAGTGCATAGCCTTGATCAACTGTGACAGTGCAGAGAGACATGAGTCAATAGTTCGTATTGCATGATGAGTTAGAAGGCTCACTGGTACATTGGTGTGTGATTTGTATGACTTTGTGATTCTTGTTTGAAACGTACTGCATGGAGCAAATGTGTGGCATCAATGTGTATTATGTAGCCTCATTGCTGCTCCTCCATCCCCCCGGGCCTATTTACAATTGTGCGTAGCGCAGTTGCATCACTCGCATTCCCACGGCACACCCGTTGTCATGCCTGTCTGCACATGTCCACAAGCCTGACAAACACACTGTGATGTTGTGTGCTGAAGGTGGGCGGCCAAGTGTGTTGGCCTATGGTAAGGATAGAGCGGACACAGATGTAGAGTTCATGGCTGGCTGAACTTGGTATGCGATTGAAGGTAGACCTTTGGCTTATGCTGTGGGAATAGCGACATACACAACAGTTGGTATGAATGATCCCTGACCCCGAGCGGGCTTGCGCCCCTCATTTACCCCTTCAGGCAAGCCCGCACTCCGGGGGCATGCTACATAGCAACATTGTACATTGCGGGACGGGTGGCGCAGACACTACAACAGAGACACATGAATTAGTTACTTCCTTGGCAAGGCCAAGACTTAACCACACCCAGAGCCCCGGGTTGATGAACCACACCCTTACGCTAGACTGTGGTATGCCAGTCTACTCCACTTATGCTCACAGGGGGGGGGGGTAAGGACACAGCTACATGGCCCAGGTCTACCCCACCGACTTGAGGTGACATGTTAGCATCCGCTGTACACAGCGCAAAGTAATGTGGCAGTAATGTGGCAGGGCCTGGGGCCCTCATGCATACATACTGACCACACAGACTTACATAGTTTGTGGAACTGGCTACAGGCACGTGCACCCGGCCCCTTTTATTTCCCTTTTATTTCCAGGGTCACATGTCCAGTGACATCTGTACTTGATGGGTGTGGGGTAAGTGTAAGGCAGCCCTCAGGGGCTGGTTGGTGCTGGCAACAACTGCAACAGTGATCAGACAATCAGAAGTTCAAAGATCAAACAGCAAGGACCCATTACTTCAGCAGCACAGAGTTAGTGGCCCCGGATGCACTACGACCAGCACAGGCACCCAGCCACGGGACGATGATTTGCATTGCTCTGAGGTAGGGCCACGCAAGCTGAGCAGGTCCTCGTTGATGTCCAAGGAGAATGTCGCAAAGTTTTTCGGAGGACAGTGGAAGGTGTCCTCCTGGGTAAGCATGGGCGAATTTTGCGAATCTGGCGTTCGTGAATTTGCATATTTGCGAACTCGCAATCCGCAAAATCCGCGAATTCTTGCGAATTTGCGGATTTTTTTTGTGTTCTCAAGGGTTTCTGCCAGTTCACGAGGGTTTTGTACCAGTTTGCAATTGCGAACTTACTTGTCAGCTCGCAACGGTCGCAACTATGTTGTTTCTACGTCTGGTTCATCATCACAGGTTCACAGCACCCTCTGTTTCACCACTGCCAGCCTGTTTCACCAATGCCACCCTCTGGTACATCAATGCCACCCTCTGGTTCATCACTGTAGATTATGGGGAGGAAAAGCAAGCACACCTTCCCTGCTTCAACTGACATGAATTAATTTGGGGTTGATTTATTATGTGTCACTGTTTTAGAATTCCAGTCTGGCACCTGCTTCCTAATCTGTAATTTGCCTACTTGTAGCTATTCTATGAGCCTGCTGTGAGGGTCAGAGCAGGGTCATAGAATTGTTGCAACTAGCAACTGAACTCTGGAGGGGCCCCAGTCAGGAAGCACTACAGGGAATGGTTACTAATGATGAGTTTGAACTTTTGCACCTGCTGAGTGCTTTCAGTTTTGCAAAACTCGTTTTTATGCAGAATAGCAACTGTAATGCCCCAAACAAACACAGGCAACTGAACTCTGGAGGGGCCCCTCAGGAAGTACTACAGGGAATGGTTACTAATGATGAGTGAAATTTTGCACCTGCTGAGTGCTTTCAGTTTTGCAAAACTCGTTTTTCTGCAGAACAGCAACTGTAATGCCCCAAACAAACTTACTTGTGAAAGTTGATTTCTAATCCAAAAGTGATCCAAAGAAAGTCAAAAGGCCTCAAATCCAAAAAAGTGCACGCAAATGTCAACCTGGGGAGTTATTCTGATAAAAATCATCATTTTCAGAAGGTCTATGCTGCTTGCTAGTGGATTTCTTGTGTAGAATTTCAAATTTTGTAATTTCGCGAGTGCAAGATTGTTGCTGCCCGCCGCACCTACATGTTCGCAATTGCGAACTCTCGCGATGCGTCGGCAAACTCCCGCGGGATCCCGCAGCAAGATCCAAAATGGCGCAGCACTCACAAAATATCGAGAAAAACAACTCAGCAAACACTGAATGACGGTAAGTGCACGCCGCAATATTGTATCATCAAGAAAAAAAATCCGCTGCGTGCGAATTTGCGGGTTTTCGGTAAATTCGCGAGAGTTCGCAGATTGCGAATTTACCAAAAATCCGCAAAATCCGCGAGCGGAACGGATTTTCCGCCCATGCTTACTCCTGGGCATGATACAGAGGGCAGAAGCCGGCAGAAACAGGCAAATGGAGGAGTGAAATGCTACAGTCTTGGATTGCAACCAAGTCAGTATCACCTACATGATGAAGAAGACAACCCGCAGGCAATAGACTCAGATGCCACTAAAGTTTAACCAGAGAGTGTCCATGAATGATTGGGCACAGAGGTAGTGGCACTGGGGCTGAAAGCATATGCAGCCTGCATGAGGTCTGTAAAATGACAGAAACCCTGCCATGAATAAATCAATACTCAGTTCCAAATGTAGGACCTACTGGACAATAGTGTAGGCTGGAGGCAGCAGTGGACTACGTCAATGAGAAACAAATACTGTGGGCCTGTGTTGGGGAGGCCGTGATGGTCCGAGGAGGCTGCCAAGGTTGGGGGCCTCAGGCTTGGAGCTTGCGCTGGCACGTGGTCAGCCCTCTTTGACACACGCTAGTGCTGGCAGGTGAGCAGTGAGTCCTGGATATGCAGGGGTGGGCAAGACGGGTTTGGGGACCAGTGGCCTGAGGGTACAGCAGGTGCACACGATCGCAGGCAACACCACTCATGGTGATGGTGTGGGCCTCGTGGCAGTGTGAGAGATACCACCCTGACAGATACGGTGGCCATTCCGGAAGAGAATCATGCCCAGTGCTATGTGCTTTTTATTCACACCCCTAAGCTTGCCTGGCGTACGCCGGTCCAGCCCACTCTGCTAACGCTTACAGGGGGGGACGTAACTAGCTACATTTCTGAGATCTTCCCCACTGGCTGGGGTGACATAGTTGCATCCACTGTCCACTACACTCAATACACCAGCAGGGTATGTTGACATAGATATCTCTGTCTGTGGTCTGCATACTGCAATCTAGCCAGCACATCAACACCACACTTGGCATTGTGTACATTCTCATTCATGGGTCACTTACCCCCTTTGCACATGCGTGGTTCCCACCTCTCCCCACATTCTTCTATTGTGTAGCAGAGGTGCCATGCCATTGATGGCTCATGTACACAGCTAGCCAAGATTACCACAGTTATTTGTGCTGTCGATTCTGGTGGGCAGGCATGTTTGTCATGTTGTATGTGAGTTTGTAACATATGCATTACCAGAGTTGTGAGTTGCATGGTTGTGGAGTTGGGGTGTTCATTTGGTACTTACCAGTGATCGGTGCATTTCCCTATGGTGCCATGCTGGAAGCGCTGGTTGATGATGGCCTGTCGGAGGATGTAGGAATCTTGCACACTGCCTGGGTAGTTGGCGACAACATTTGTGAAGAGTTCCCGGTGGCCACTATTGCCTGCACATTGATGGAAGGTGTGTGCTTTCTGTTGCGGTAGTTGTGTGCAGTGTCGGCAGGGGACACAAGTAGGACATGTGTGCAGTCGATTGCCCCCAACACATGCAGGAAGCCAGCTGTGGCTTAGAAGCCTTGCTTGGTCTCTAGCTGTTCCTGCGCAGTGTTGAGGCCCTCTTGGAGCTCTGAGCTGGATGATCAGTAGCTCCATGGCATCTGTTGTTCTTCAGCTGTGGCTCTGAGCTGGGCTCCCTTTTCTGGTGCATGTTGTCGTCCGACTTTGCACCAGGTAGGAGCAGGTGTTAAATCCCTGCTGCTAACGAGCCTTATCGCATGTTTTGGGATGTTATCGACAATCTGGCTGTTCATTTGAGAATGTTGCGGAGTGGTGTTTTTGCGGCATTTTACATGGGAATGCCTACTCTGCATATCATTAGCGGTTGTTGCTGGGCTCATCTGTGGCAATGTTTTTGTGGCTGCTATCGCAGGTAAACTGCACCAGATTGTGAATGGGGCGAATCATTTATCGTGAACTTTGGCTGCGATAAAGTGCTGATAACTCGCTGATAAATCCTTGAGAATATGCCCCAGTATCAACAGTGTCTCTCCATTTTGTGCATTTGTAATAGATGTTTGGAGTGTTTTGTTTGCTGAATTTGTTAAGAGCTTAATCAATATTATTGTTTAGTTTGTAATGCTTTATGGTTTTGGGTATTTAACATGTTATGGTTTCATGTGCTTCTGTTATATCTCATTCAACCAAAACTTTCTTTCTCTTCATTATCATGTATAAAACACTTCCAAATACACGAGTTCAGACTGTAAATTGCACACAAAAAACACTTTAATTACTACTCAATGCAGTGCTATAATGCGCCTATTAGTGCCAAAGCTTCTTAGATAAAGAATGGAAAGGGGCGACCACTCGGTCCCCCCGAACGTATGGTGGAGTGCCTCGATCCCCCCGGGAAGCCATTTTTGGGCGGGAGGCGTGTCTCGGCTGGTATGCCCGAAGCGGCGTAGCCGGGGCGCGCTTTTTCCCGCCCTAGAGTGGGCTGGCCTAGACACCGACGTAGCCAGCCCCGCCCTAAGGGCGGGCAGGGGCGGGTTCTCGCCCGCCCTGAAGACGGATAAAAAGAGACGCAAGACCCGAAGACGTCCTCTTGTTCTTGTGCTCCGAAGCTGCACCTCCTCGCTACACGTGAGCTCGGGACAGAACGAAGAGCCAATTTTGAGCGTTTTGATCCTTTTCTTTGTCTTCTAGATACTTCCTCGGGGAGATGCCCAAGAAAGGCGCGAAGAGAATGACGACCGACCAGATGGTGCGGGCCCTTTGCAAAGAAGTGTCCGACATAAAGAAACGGTTGGCAGAACGGGACGGGGAGGAGGGTACGGGCCCTGCGCCGGCTGGAGGGAGACCTAAGAGGCCGAGAAGGGTTCCAGCCGGTGGAGACGTCCCGGTTCCCTCTGCCCCGCTCGAGGCGCCGACCCCAGTACCGATCGAGGGGAATCCAATCCCTGTTGTCGTCACCCCGACACCCAAGGGAGACATGCCCCCCGAGCTGGCAGCACAGCTAGCAGCATGGTTGGGGGATAGTAGTGATGGCGCCGCGGCTGCCGAGGCACAGGCGCTGATAAAAGGACTTCGTGAGAAAAGGGAGGCGGCTAAAGACAAGCCGCAAGCGGCAGAAGTCGCGTCCGGTTCAGGTAAGCGGCCATTGCCGATTGCAAGGGACGAGTCAGCACCCTCTCGTAGAGAGAGACTGGGACAACATGTGCCTTTGGCTATAAAGGAAAAGATCTGGTCTGGGGAGTATGTGAATATTTTCTCCTTGCTTGTTGACCATTATGATATGGAGCATGTTAAAAGTCAGAAGGACTTAATGCATCCGAGTGTTTGGCGCGCAAAAATGGCCGCCTTTAAGGTGAATGAGACTATTGGCAACTGGGGCAATGCGTGGGGTATTTTCACATCGATTTTGGGGGGTCGTAGGCCCGAGTTGCTTCCTGAGTT
The DNA here is from genome assembly GCF_964263255.1 of Lissotriton vulgaris. Taxonomy (NCBI): domain Eukaryota; kingdom Metazoa; phylum Chordata; class Amphibia; order Caudata; family Salamandridae; genus Lissotriton; species Lissotriton vulgaris. The sequence goes on along the minus strand of NC_141693.1, from coordinate 1,651,673,436 downwards.
TCCCGTTTATCAATCACGAATTATGGGGTACTCGACATCGTATCAAGGTAACCATTGGTTTTGTTATGACAACCTGTTCAGGAAAGAGAAGGAACATAACAAGAGTTTAACTTGGGATTGTTACGATTCTATGACATGGGATAAAATGAAAGAATCGGGAATGTTAAGAATGCCATTGGTTGGGAGCAATGTTATTGATTACTCCCGCCAAAATGTGGGGTCGCCCTTTCGTCCAAGTACGAGCACCGACGACCAGTCGAGGCCCGCAGGCAATACAGGGAGAAAGGGTTTCTGTTTTAATTTTAACAAAGGGAAATGTACCAGGCCTCCGGGATTGTGTAAATTCAAACACGAATGTAGTACGTGTGGGTCGTCCCATCCTGAGTCATCGTGCAGAGCCAGAACGGGTGAGAATGGGGGTAAGGGGGGCGCCAAACAGGTCTAAGCTTGGCCGAGGGGCGCCGTTACCAACCCCGATTGATACCTTGGCAATGATTCCCTGGCTCAGCGAATACCCGGATCGTACTTCTGCCGGGGTGCTGCGGAACGGTTTTTCACATGGTTTCCGCATCCCGGTGGGGGACTTTCAGGGGGTAGGGATGTGCAAAAATCAACTTTCCGTGTTACAACATACATCTGTAGTGCATGAGAAAATTCAGAAAGAGGTTAGCCGGGGACGGGTTGCCGGCCCGTTTAGTGTACCCCCGGTACCGAATTTTGTTTGTTCTCCGTTAGGGGTGGTCCCCAAGAGGGACCCAGGTGAGTTCCGTTTGATCCATAATCTGTCTGCTCCACATGGTCTTTCGGTGAACAACGCAATTGATCCGGAAGTTTGTTCGGTGCGATACGCATCGTTTGATGAGGCAGTAGCCATCTTGAATCGCCTGGGGCCCGGGACGTTGATGGCGAAATCTGATATCGAGTCAGCGTTCCGGTTGCTCCCGGTACACCCAGACGATCAGCGTCTTTTGGGATTCGGGTTCCAGGGGTCATTTTACATGGATAGGTGTATGCCAATGGGTTGCTCTATATCATGTGCTTATTTTGAGCAATTCAGTACTTTCCTGCAATGGGTGTTTACTAAGAAAACGGGTTTTCGAAATGTAATGCACTACCTTGACGACTTTTTGTTCCTGGGCTCCGCCGGAAGTCCCGAATGTGCCCAGGCCTTAGATGAATTCTGTGTGTTGATGGGTCATTTTGGTGTGCCATTGGCAACGGGTAAGACTATGGGTCCCACGACTTGCCTCGAGTTTTTGGGGATCGAGTTGGACTCGAGGGAGGGGTGTTTCCGTTTACCAGCTAGCAAAGTGTTGAAATTCAGGACAGCCCTCCAAGTATGTTTAAATGCACCTAAGGTTACACTGCACCAGTTGCAACAATTAGTGGGAAAGTTGAACTTTGCCTTGAGGGTGATCCCAATGGCTCGCCCGTTTTCCCGCTCGATTGCCCAATCAATGGTTGGCTTAAGAGAGGGGCATCATCGCACGAGATTATCGGCCGAAGTCCGCCAGGACATGCGGATTTGGTTAGCATTTTTGGCGGACTTCAATGGCCGAGTCGTCTGGAACAAGCCAGCCGTGTCCTCCGAAGAGCTTGGGCTATGGACAGATTCAGCAGGAAGTATAGGTTTTGGCGCCATCTTCGGCACAAAATGGTCTGCACAAAAGTGGCCCCTATGGTGGCACGAGAAGGGGCTGACGGGTAATATAGCTTTCCTTGAACTATTTCCCATTCTGGTGGCCCTGAGAACATGGCCAGACGGGTTCAGAGATCATTCTGTCGTGTTCTGGTCCGACAATATGACCGTGGTAGAATGCATCAATAGTCAGGCAGCCCGTTGTAAATTGATTTTGAGGCTGCTCAAAGAAATTGTCTTACTGTGTATGCAACTGAACGTGATATTCAGAGCAAAACATGTCCCAGGGGTGATGAATCAGGCTGCTGATGCACTGTCTCGTTTTCACATGCAGGCTTTCTCGGGTTTCCTTCCTTCAGCGGACCCAGAGCCGGCACCCTTCCCCGAAGCTCTCTGGTCTCTCGGTGCCCCGAACTTCGTCACCTCGTGGGAGAGAGTCTAGCACCCAGGACAAGGAAGGCATATGAAGGGGCGTTTCAGGCCTATTTAGCCTTTTTGGGGGAAGAGAGAGGGGGACTGTGGGGGCAGGAAGAGTGTGTAGTACTTTTTCTGATGTCTTTACGTAGGGCTGGGAAATCGGTGGCTACGGCCCAAAGGCATCGTGCCGCCATTTCCTTTGTTGCCAAGGCCCATGGCATCCAGGACCCGACAGCGTCTTTTACGGTACAAAAAGCGCTGCGTGGGTGGCAACGCCTAGAGGGTCGCAGAGTAGACGTAAGACGACCGATAGGTCTGGATAGGTTGGCCCAGTTACTGGCCTCACTCCCTAACACGTGCTCGTCCCCTTTCGAGACCTGTTTGTTCCGGACTGCATTTACGCTGGCATTTCACGGGGCTATGAGAGTTAGTGAGCTGGTTGCAAGGAACAAACAGGATGTGTCGGGGGGCCTGTGCAGGGAACATGTCCGGATCAGGGGCGATGCGATGATTGTCTCCTTTCTCAGGTCCAAGTCCGATCAAGACGGGAGGGGGGACTGCACGATCATTCGCCGGACCCCCGGATCCTCCATGTGTCCGGTACAGTGCTTAGAAGACTACCTAGCACGAAGGGTGGCATCATGGGGGGGGACATTGTTGAGGCATGCAGACGCCACCCCACTGACGAGGTTTCAGTTTCAGCGGGTGCTTGCAATGGCCATTGCCGCAACGGGCTTGGACCCGGGCGAATTTGGGACCCATTCCTTTCGGATAGGGGCTGCCACTGAAGCTACAGCCAGGGGTCTTAATGTAGAACAAGTAAAACGTGTGGGGCGTTGGTCCTCCAATTGTTATAAGAGGTACGTGCGATTGCACATGTTGTGAAGCTGTAATCATGTACTCACGCCTCTTGTCTTTGTTTGTTTTCAGTTGCGCAAGCCTACGAGGCAGGGCGGACTGTGCAGTCGACCCAACACCAGGCCAGCGGTTGCACATCACCGGCTGTAAGGAAGGAGGTGTGGGTCGTGGGCCACTCATACGTGAGACGGGCCGCGGACGTATTCAAAGCAGGTGACATGGTTCACGTACCTGGGGAATACGGGTACAGAGTGTCCTTCTACGGAAGGGGCGGTCTCTGTATTGACCAGTTTCAGGCATTTTTTGAGGGTTTGTTAGAGCGGATGAGGTCACCGCCGTCCATAGTCATAGTGCATTTAGGGGGTAATGATTTGGTCACTACCGGTAGACGACTTCTCCTGGAGACGATGCTTTCCACGGTAAGTTGGTTAGCAAGGAGAGTTCCGGGGTGCATAATTGCGTGGTCTCATATGATCCCACGAAAAGTATGGCGGGGGGCTATCTCGATCCCTGCTTTAAATCATTCTGTTAGAAAACTGAATAACAAAGTGAGTAGGTTGTTCCGTTCCAAGACATTGCATTCGATCTCGCATAGTTGTATTAATGATGACAGTATGTATCTGGGGGATGGTGTGCATTTGTCGAGGGTGGGGAATGAGTTACTCATAGGAGACTTCTTAGCCTGGTTAAAATCATTAAGACATGACCTTTAGGTAGGAGTTTTGTGGGGGGTCCGGATAGCCGGTCAACTATCCGGACCTGTGGCGGTAAGGTCATGATCGGTGAGCACTAATTGGTAGATCCCTATGAGTGGGCGTCACCCAACACGGATGGGAGCGCTCGGGAGAGGTGGCCATTGGCCCCTCAGTGGGGAGGCGGTCCCGTCTAAGGGCGGGTCGCCGGAAGTAAAGGAAAGGCGGTCAAGGCCCCTTCCGTTGTAGGAGGGGTTACAGCCCCCTCCTGGGGAATTTCCCGGGGCCAGGGTCATCTGCGACGGCAGATGCGGTAAGTTGTGTGGGATGGGGGGAGGTCCACGATACCTTCTAGATACCACACACAAGTCTTCGAACGACCTTTAAATGGCATCGAGTCTTAAGTGCCCCCGTCAAGTCAAGGGAAATTGTTAGTAGTTGCACTTGAGGTAAGCCTCTGTGCTGTCGCCCCTCACAAGTGGGAGGGGTAAGTCCGGTTAGGGATCTTGACACCGGTTATGACCTTGCCGTTGGCCCTTAAACGTTAGGATGTACAATTTCAGTGTTTCTAGAGAATGTTTTGTTGGATGCTAGTTCGGCTAGGAGAAACTCTGTATTAGAGAATATGTTAAGGTGAGCCAAACATCGCAATGTGATAATGAAATTGTACATAAAATGAAACGTTTAATGTTTTAATTTTTTGTTTTAATAAATACGGCCGGGGGAGGGTCACTCCCTCCCCACATCCAAAAACTTCAAGAACTGTTTCCGGTTTCCCTTCCTTTTGGGGATTGTGTTGAGAGGGGGTGGCGGGTATCTCAGCCATATGGAAAGGGGCGACCACTCGGTCCCCCCGAACGTATGGTGGAGTGCCTCGATCCCCCCGGGAAGCCATTTTTGGGCGGGAGGCGTGTCTCGGCTGGTATGCCCGAAGCGGCGTAGCCGGGGCGCGCTTTTTCCCGCCCTAGAGTGGGCTGGCCTAGACACCGACGTAGCCAGCCCCGCCCTAAGGGCGGGCAGGGGCGGGTTCTCGCCCGCCCTGAAGACGGATAAAAAGAGACGCAAGACCCGAAGACGTTCTCTTGTTCTTGTGCTCCGAAGCTGCACCTCCTCGCTACACGTGAGCTCGGGACAGAACGAAGAGCCAATTTTGACCCACCCACCAGCCCCTGAGGACAGCAAGTTGTTGTGCAATAAAGTGAATTTATAAGTTTGTTTTTCCATTCCGTTTACAGGCTGTGAAAGTATCAGTTTGTTGTTGATCATAATAAAGTATGGTGAATATTGTGTAGTGTTTCGATTAAAATGATTTGATGTAGTGTTGTATTTTTAGCATGTTCCTTCGGTCGTAGCGACCAATGTTTTTTGTAGGTTGAATAAAAATTGTCGTATTTATTTTTTGGTAGGCGGTAAGGTCATGATCGGTGAGCACTAATTGGTAGATCCCTATGAGTGGGCGTCACCCAACACGGATGGGAGCGCTCGGGAGAGGTGGCCATTGGCCCCTCAGTGGGGAGGCGGTCCCGTCTAAGGGCGGGTCGCCGGAAGTAAAGGAAAGGCGGTCAAGGCCCCTTCCGTTGTAGGAGGGGTTACAGCCCCCTCCTGGGGAATTTCCCGGGGCCAGGGTCATCTGCGACGGCAGATGCGGTAAGTTGTGTGGGATGGGGGGAGGTCCACGATACCTTCTAGATACCACACACAAGTCTTCGAACGACCTTTAAATGGCGTCGAGTCTTAAGTGCCCCCGTCAAGTCAAGGGAAATTGTTAGTAGTTGCACTTGAGGTAAGCCTCTGTGCTGTCGCCCCTCACAAGTGGGAGGGGTAAGTCCGGTTAGGGATCTTGACACCGGTTATGACCTTGCCGTTGGCCCTTAAACGTTAGGATGTACAATTTCAGTGTTTCTAGAGAATGTTTTGTTGGATGCTAGTTCGGCTAGGAGAAACTCTGTATTAGAGAATATGTTAAGGTGAGCCAAACATCGCAATGTGATAATGAAATTGTACATAAAATGAAACGTTTAATGTTTTAATTTTTTGTTTTAATAAATACGGCCGGGGGAGGGTCACTCCCTCCCCACATCCAAAAACTTCAAGAACTGTTTCCGGTTTCCCTTCCTTTTGGGGATTGTGTTGAGAGGGGGTGGCGGGTATCTCAGCCATATTACACTTTTTTGAAGTTTGAAGAGACTTTACCATATTTTCATTAAATAGCACGGAAGCCCATCTTTGTGTGTGTGTGTGAGACCATTCACCAGTGACATGTAAAGTAACAGTAGATTCTGTAGCACCTAGGATAATGCATGGCTAAATACTTAAATGGTCCCTCAGGCGATGCCTATCGGATTTGCCAATTTTTGTTTACATTATTCCTGGCAACCATGCCTGATGCAGGTGGTAGTGCCTGCTGGTACTCTTGCATACGGCGGCCAATAATATCATCTTTTCAAATAAGATTACTAATACAGCTTTAATAATATTAGTAATTCTGGAAGCTGTTTATTGAACATAAGTAGCTCCTATTACATAAATGGTAGGAGACCCCCCATTCCAGGTCACGCATGCTAACGTCCCTGTATGTGAAACTGTATTTTCTGTTAGGAATAACAATTGAATATTTCGCTCCAAAACACTGAAAGATTACTCATGTAAAACTGATGCCGAAAGGGAGAAACCGTGCAGCCTTTAGAAAACTAGCTGTTCCTATATATATGTTATAAAAATGAAGCAGATTAGTTACTAAAGACCTCATTCCAAGTTTGTCAAATAGTGTTTGCCTGCGGATTACCATGTTTGCTTTGACCTCATAGTTTTTCACAACACAAATTCCTCCAGAATCTACCTAGGGAGAAAAGTTAGGAAGAGCTAGTGGAGGGTTGCGGGGACAACAGGAGAACCTCTTTTCATGTTTTTTTCAGATAGACATTTATTTCCTGTAAAACTATCCTGACATTTCTAGGACCATTCTATCACCTGATATTTAGGTGGCTCTCAGAATGAGGGCCTAGAACTTTACTCTGTAAACCTATTTCTAGTCATGATGGAGCCCGGGAATATGTTTCAGGATAATATTCTAAGCATGCACAATTTAGGCTCAATGGCAAGACTTCCACAGATTCTCAACCTAATTTAGAAGAAACATTTAAGCACAGTTAATGTAAATCTGTGCATTTCATAAAAAATAAACATATCTTTATCCCTCAAAAACATAGGGGCATATTATCAGGGGGTTTAGCACCGCTTTTTGGGCTTTGAAAGCCAAGAAAGCGGAGATAAAACGATCTCCCTATTACCTAGCTGTCGCTAACACCAGTTAGCGACAGCTAGTAGGAGATAGCGACCATCTTGGGCCCCACTTTGCATGTCAGTGATATTTATCACTAATGATATGCAAAGTGGCTAACATCGCTATCTCCTATTACCAACTTTTGGAGATATTCGCTATTAGAATTAGGGGTCTCTGGTTGGCGCAGGTATGTACTTGCGACAAGCTGGGACCCTCTCCTCTAAGTCAGGGCAAAGGATTACTCCCAGAAATAACCCCTGCTCACCCTCTAGGTAGTGTGGCGCAAGCAGTCTAGGCTAAACTCTGGAGTACATAGGGTTAAACATTTGCAACATCATACACAATGACCACTAACCCACCACACATTGACACCAAACTGTATTTTAGTAAAAATATATCTTTATATATATACGTCAAGCACGTTTAAAATACAGTCTTTACTTCTTTGCAGGATTCCAGTTATTTGTAAATATGCCACAGTTCTTGTTCAGCATTAGAAATAGTTCTTCGGAAGGCAATGTTCTTTAAAATGCAATGTTCTGGGCCTTCTGCCCAGTTTTAATAAGGTACTGTGCCTTCTAGCGCTTCTGTGGGCTTTGCGGCGCTCCTGTGCGCTTCGTTCGGCTTTCCTCCGAGTGCCCCCCTAAGCCTCACGCATCTTGCGTGAGCGGAGTACAGTGCGGTCCTTGCGAACCGGAGGTGAGAGACGTACTGTTCCGTGGAGCTGAAGCGCACAGCTTTCAGTACGTTCCCCACGGGTCAGGGATTAGAAGCAGGGCTCAGCGCACAGTGTGACTCGAGCGTAGGAGGGGGTGTGAAGCGCACAGCTCTCAGCGCATACACTCCGGCTTAATTGAGGCACACAGTTCTTGATCTCTCCCCACAAGGCACACAGTTCCCTTTCCAGCGCACAGTACCTTACGTTTTAGTCTTGGTGATTCTTTAAGCGGACGGCTGAAAGGGGGGCTGTCCCAGGTCGCGTTGCTTCCCTGGAGGGTGCGGCGAGCTGCGGCTCGAGGCTGGGCAGGTCACGGGTCCCCCGGGGCGGCGGTGATTTGTGGGGGCAGGGTCCTTTCTTAGGTGTTCATCGGCCCTGAAGGAGGAGCAGCGGCAGGCGGGGCTGATGGGGGTACACTCCACAGGATGCGATGTACCAGCCAGGCGACGCCCCGCAGCAATTCACTTCACAGCTGCGGGGAGGGGGTCTCAGCGCCCGGGTCACAGAGGGCACAATCTCAGGCAGAGTTCGTCTTTGCTGGGCAGCCTGTGACACGGGGATCAGCAGGCGGCGATGGTCGGACCGGACAGGTCCTCCTTCACGATGTGAGCTACGGCTCAGAACGGGGGCAGTCACGGTGCTCGTACCAGCGGGGGCTGGTCTTCACTTTGCAGCTAGCGACACGATCAGGCCACAGTCACGGTGCTTAGGGGACATGGATGCACAAGTTGGTAGAGAGCGCAGCGAGGGTGCACGACGCTCTCAGCTCTCCTTCACTCGGCGCTGTAGGGACAAACAGCACACGCCAGCAGCAGCTTCCTTCAGGGGGGGTAGCGCCCAATGTTCCTGGGGCGGAGTTCAGGGGGCAAGTTCCACAGCAAGCCCTTGGAGATCTTTTGTAGAAGTTTGGCACAAAGTTCAATTAAAGTAAAAGTCTCTTTCAGTCTTTCCTTTCTCTCCTTCTGCAGCAAGGCATCCAACACAGGCCAGAGACAGCACTCCTCCTTGTCTTTCCAGGTCCTTATCTTCGGGCAGAGTTTCTTCTGTAGCGCAAACAGGATCTGATTTACAAGGAGCAGGGCTCCTACTTTTATACACCATTTCCTTTGTCTTCTCAGCCCAGGGGGGCCTCTGCATAATTTCTTTCAGTCTCTGTGCTCTTGTTGGGTGTACTCTGGTGTCTTCTTTCAGTGTGAGGGGCAGGCACATCAGACGCTCCGCAGGAGGTGGAGCCAGCATTGTGTGGCCGGGGCAGCCAGGAGTACCTTGTTGATGGTGCTTCCCCCTTCCTGGGCCAGGTGCAGGCTGAGTCATCAGTCGCCCCCCAGGGGGGCGGAGCCAACATTGTGGTGGCAGAGCACAGCCTGATTAAAAGTCCAGGGCCACTCCTACCTCCCACTAAGGTGTAATCCTTGCATTCACCACATGTCATCCCCCAGCCCTGTCACTCACATATCCCAGACAGTCAGATACACATCCTAGCAGAGGCGGGCTGAAATGGTTAGGCAAGCAAATGCTAACTTTCTAAAAGTAGCATTTGCAAAGACAGGATATTAAAATAAACTTTACTAAAAGAAGTATTTTATTATTCTGAGTTCAAGCATACTAAACTTGATTTTCTACCATGTTCCCTGAGCCTGCTGGGATTATAGAGTGTAATAATTCCAGCAGCCCATTCTGGCCTAAAGGGAGCAGGTAGCCTTACGATAGTGAAAAACAAATTTGGCTGTAATTCACTATTAGGACATGCCACACTCATCAGAGCATGTCCTACCTTACACTTACAATGCACCCTGCCCTTGGGCCTACCATAGGGGTGACTAATATGAAGTTAAGGGAAGGTTTAGGGGCTGGCAAGTGGGTGCACTTGCCCAGCCAGCATGGCAGTACCAGACTGCACGCAGGTTCTGCAATGGCAGACCCTAGACACATTTTACAAGGCTGCTTCTGTGGGTGGCGCAACCAGCGCTGCAGGCCCACTAGCAGTATTGGCATTCACAAGCCCTGGCACTTCTGGTGCGCTTTACTGGGGACTGACAGTGAATCCAATAAACCAATCATGGACATCAATTACAGGTACACTTTGTACAAGGAGAGCATATGCACTTTAGCACTGGTCAGCAGTGGTAAAGTGCCCAGAGTCCTAAACCAACAAAAACAGGTCAGAGGAAATATAGGAGGAAAAAGGCAAAAAGTTTAGGGATGACCCAGCAGGAAGGGCCAAGTCCAACATTCGGGCTAAGCACGAATATCTCCAAAAGCTAACACCTGCCCTGAGCAGTTCTTAGCCATGTTATCCAAGGTGAGGTGGATAACATGGCTAAGAGTATTAGCTCGGTAATGCATGAATATCGCTGACTTTTCAGCGATATTCATGCATTGCGGCGATTTTTATCGCATTTGTGATAAACCTTGGTAATACCAAGGTTTATTTGCGGTAAAAATTGCCGCAGAGCAGCGGTAAATTTTTGTCTCTAACCATGCAATAGCGATAATTATCGCTATTGCTTGGTAATATGCCTCATAATTTCTTTGGTTTATTTACAATTGCTCTACCGCTAAATATTTACAAGGAACTCCCTAATTACATGGATCGCTTTTTCAATTCACCAATTTGCAAACTCCATAAGGACCAATCACATGTGAAATCGTAATGTTTATGTATGACCTACATCTGTAGAATGAAACTAACCAAAAGGCAGCAAAGAGATGGCCAGGGTCAAAGACAAGCATACAGTCAACTAGCGAAGGAACAATGCCTTGCTATTATGATTTATTAACCAGGAAATGCGGAAACGCTTGTGGGATGCAGCAGGTTTCTACCATTTCAGGGCCATTTATGGGACAAGAACTTCACCTGGGGACACTAACTTGCACTTAGCTGGGTTGGGACTATGTCCCCCAGCATTCCTGAACTTCTCGCACCCCCTGGATACCCGTAACGAGGGGGTATGCCACAAATAATGTGCTTATAAGTGTTCACAGTTCCCCCAGTGCAGGAAACTAACTGGCCATCGGTTGGAGTGGAACAACGTACCCCAGTATTCCTGATATTCTTGCCTCTCCTAGCAGCCTGTGATGAGGGTGCATGCGCAAACAACACCATTATAAGCACTCACATCTTCCGACAACCTTCAATGTCGATAAACCAATGGGAGAACAGTTAGCGAGTGGTGATCCATCTATGTGGGCAAGACCTCATCTAGCAATCTCATCCGTGAGCCTTTCCCTCATAGTTTTGAAACTAACTGTTTACTTATAAAACTTACACAGTCCTGGCCACCAAAGATGGAGGGTGCAAAGGTTTGTATAATAAACGTTCCCATGTTTAGGCCTCAGGCGTTTGAAGATGGCAAATCCCTTCTCAATACAATCATCCATTGGATCAGAACCCAGAGGGGCTGCGATTCTATTATTCGTTCTGATGTCATCATTTCTCACAGGATATCGACCAGTGCTATTACTCTTGAATGCATCTGTCTAGATATTGTTAAAGGCCATTTGGTGCAGGACTTAGTAAGTATGGATACCAGGTCCATAGCACCTTCAGTTTTCCCAATTTTATTCAAGCTCAGCATCTCTCAAAAGACATTTTCTGATCCACCAGCCCGCTCTCCTTGCCCCTTTAATTGAAATCCATCACTGGTATGAAAGGAAGACACAACAGAGTAAGGTAGGAGCTCAGTTTATTCGGTCAAGCATCTTTCAGATCCCGGCTGCAACTGTCTTGTCTCTGACTATTATTCCATGATAGAATCCTACAACCCCACCACAAGCTCACACAAGCTCACCCTCCAGATTCCAGCCAGTACAAAAACCCCTTGTTGTATGCTACCTGTGTGATTCCCAGCACACAGGTTTCTTAGAATTTAGAATGTTTTACTAAGCTTCTTTGTGGAGGTTCTGTGTGAATCAGTTGGAGCCTGACTGCGCTTGTTGCCAGTCCCTGTGGATGTTAAGCTGTTCCTTTTTGTACAATAAATCCTTTTCCTGGAACCTAGAAACCTTGAGGACCTCTTTACTTCACAACATATTGGCGACAATGGGAGTATTGTCCCAAAGAATTGGATTTCCAAGAGGATACAGCGTTCACTTCGTGTTTTGTGAAAGTAAGATATTTAATTTACTTTTCTTGTGACTTGATTGCACCAGCGGCTGCTTTTCTTAATTATTGTGCTTTGATTGCACCAGCGTCGGATGTAAAACTATATTATTCTACTCGCATATTATTATTTTTTTCTTCTTTAACCATTATTTAGTATTTTAATACTACAGCGGCTGTAAATTCAACCGTGCACATGATAGCACCTGCGGCAGACACTTGAGCTACTTAAGCGGCATATTTTTTTTAAAAACGTTTTCATGAGTTTCACAAGCCTTGTGTAACCAATTTCTTTTCTCAATAACGGTTACCTTCTCTTGCCGTGTGGTCTCGAGAACCTTGTCGTTTTCTTGCCTCGTGATTTGGAATGCCCGAACAATTTCCTCCTTGCGTGTGTTGCCTTCATTGTCGCAGTGCATCTTGGGTACGCTGAGCATTGTGGGAGTGACATCATCGCGTCTTCTCACGTTTCGGCCATTTTGGATTGGGAAGTTCTCACGAATCGACGATTTGTCTGTTTTTCAACAGTGTGCTCATTTTAATTCTACATGTTTTCTTCTCTATAAAAGTATTTTCACAGCGATGCACACGCTTAGTGTGTATTCTTTTTAAAGATATATATATTTTTTAAGATACAAAAGTACTTATTTCACTTACATATTATTACTATTTTATTCTTTTAAAGTTGCTTTCATGTCTAACATAATGGTTCCACCTCATTTTTTGCCTATTGCTGGGGATCCCAAAATGGATTGGGATTTGTGGTATCCCATGTTTTTAGCATATGTAAATGTTCTTGAAGAAGATGGTTGTTCTTCTAAAAGGAAATTAGATCTTTAACACTTGTCGTTAGGAGGTCAAGGCATTAAAGAATTGTCAGATTTACCTCCATTAGAAGACTCTGATGCTGAATCTGATGTGTTTGAGATTGCTGTTAAACAACTCACTATTAGGTTTGGGAAAAAAGTCAATACTGTCATGGAACGTTTTAAGTTTTACTCAAGACCTCAAAAAGATAATGAATCTATCGAAAACTATATTTCTGCTTTGCGTGCTTTAGCTGGATCCTGTGCCTTCGACACTATCAACTATGAACAAGTTCTTCGGGATCAAATAATGATGAAAACTAAAAGTAAGAAAATACAAGAAAGATTGTGGTTAGGTAATGAGACTTCAGTGAAAGCTGTAGTAAATATAGCAAAATGTATTGAACAATCAGAAAAGTTTGTTACTGAAATAAGAGGTCAAAGTCAAAGTCTCTCAGTCAAAATTCAAGAGTCTATACCTGAAGTTTCACTTGTCAAAAGTCTACCTGTTCAGAGGAAACCTGTTCCTTCTACTTTCAAAAAAGACAGTTTTACGAAAGACAATAAATGTAACAATAGACGTACATTTATAATATGTTATAGATGTGGAAGTTTTGAACATGTGAGTAATTTCAGGAATTGTCCTGCCTTAAATAAGATTTGTGTTAAATGTAAAAAGTCGGGACATTTTGGGAAAATGTGTCGTTCATCTCAAAAAGTTAATTGTATTTCTTTTGATGACGAAGGGTCAGTTGAAGAATTTAGTGAATTCAACTGTATTTCATGTATTTCTTCAGATAACTGCAAAAGTTTTCCTTCAAGTATTTTCAACATTGATGGCAAAGAGATTTCCATGTTAGTGCACTCTTGTGCATGGTATTCTATTATTGGCAAGGATCTGTTTGAAGATTTATGGCCTAATAGGGAATTTTTTAACCCTGATATCAAACCTGGTAGTTATACAGGACACAAAATTGAACTAATTGGTTTCTTTTGGGCCAAAGTAGGTTTTAAAGACAGGTCTACTAATGCTAAAATCTACATTGCTCGTAAAGGAGAGTCTATCTTGGGTTGGCCCCACCAAAAAGAAATGGGAATCAAACTGGATCCCAATGCTTCACCTGCTGTATACATCGATCCTAATGTTTCACCGCCAGTGTTTGCTCTTACTTCATTTAATACTGAATTTGTTGATAACATTAAGAATATTTTCCCCTAGGTATTTGAGGAAAAATTAGTTCAGTATGCCCAATTCAAACACAAAATTTTTCTTAAAGACAATGCGGTACCTATTAGGCATAGGGTTAGGAATGTACCCTTAGCTTATCGCGATAAATTGAAAGATATTCTCAATAGTTTAGTTAAAGCTAACATCATTGAACCTATTGAATCATCTCCTTGGGTTTCTCCCATTGTTCTTTCCCTTAAGGCTAATGGCGAGCTCCGCTTATGTGTGGATCTTCGCAGCTTAATTAAAGAAATCTGGACTGACATGCACCTTTTACCAAAAATTAATGAACTTATCTCTACCTTATCGGGTGCTTGTGTGTTTTCTACGTTAGACCTTGCTAGCGCATATCATCAGGTTGTTCTGGAAGAGGAATCCAGGAATTTGACAGCTTTTGTTACACCTGAGGGTATGTTTCGCTATTTACATATGCCATTCGGTCTTGCGAGTGCTGCATCTGTCCTTCAACGCTTAATGAAAGAAATGTTGGAAGGTTGTAAAGGGGCAATTGCATTCCAGGACGATATTCTTGTCTTTGGCAATGATGAATTACAACATGATGAGAATCTCAAAGCTGACTTAGGAAACATACAATTAAAAGGGTTAACACTTAAGTCCTCCAAGTGTAAATTCAGACAACAGAAAGTTGAGTATTCAGGGCATGAGATTTCCAAAGAAGGTATTAAACCAAAGTTTGATCATATTGCCAGTATTACCAAAGCTCCTGCTCCTGTTAATAAGGATCAATTGTTTTCCTTTCTTGGTTTAACTGAATATTTTAGCAAATTTGTTAAAAACTATGCTTCCAAAGTGACTTCTATTCGTGTATTGCTAAAAACAAATGGTAAATTTTCCTGGGGTAATGAACAACAACTGCAATTCGATGATTTAAAAAGGGAAATTTGTTCTGCTCCTTTTTTAAAGCCATTTGTTGTGGGTAAAGAATGTATTGTTTCAGTTGATGCAAGTAATTCTGGTTTAGGAGCAGTTCTTCTACAAAAAGGCATTGGTGAAGAGTGCATTGTCTCTTACGCTTCAAGAACGTTGAAAGGTGCTGAGTATAATTACTCAACGATCGAGAAAGAATTGTTGGCATGTACTTGGGCTGCTCAGCACTTTAGACAGTTTTTGTGGGGTACCAAATTTGTCCTCAGAACTGACCACAAACCTCTTGTTAATATGCTGGCTGCGGTTGGTGGAAGGATTTTAACAGCTCGTTTGGCCAGGTTAGCAGCAAAATTACAAGAGTATCAATGCATTGTGGAGTATATTCCCGGTAGACTTAATGTGTATGCTGATTGCATGTCTAGGTTGCCTTTGCCTTATCAGGATGATGAACATTCTGAAGAATGTGATGTAGCTTACACCATGAAGGACATTAATATGAATGATTTGGATGCTATTTCAGAAGATATTTGGGTGAAAGCAATGTCAGAGGATGATATTTTTTGTCTTGTTGATACTTATCTGAAGTGTGGCTGGCCTGAGGAAAGGAAGCTTTCAGGTGATTTGAGTTCTTTCTTCAAAGTCAGGGATGAACTTATGTGCTCTCACAATATTATCACCAGATGTGATAAAATTATTCCTCCTTTATCTATCAGGGAAATTTAATTAGGATTGATCATGAAGGTCATATGGGCATGTCAACTACTAAGAGGCGGTTACGGGAATACTATTGGTGGCCTTCAATGGATGCTGTTGTTGATAGGTGGGTCAGGAATTGTTCCCCTTGTTCCAATAGTGATAAGACTGTTAAACCTTTATCCACTTCGGTTGCTCCCATTGAGTATTCAGAAGGTCAGTGGAGAAGATTGGGGATTGACATCATTGGTCCTTTGAATTTGCAGGGCTGTAGAGAGGTTTATGGCTTAGTCTTGATTGACTATTTTTTTAAATGGCCGGAGGTGAAAATTGTTGAAAGTTTTACTTCTTACCAAGTTATTGATTTTTTTAAATAACATTTTCAGTCGTGAGGGTCTACCTTCTGAGATTATTTCTGACAATGACACACAGTTTATCAGCAGGGAGATTGAATTATTTTTTAAAGAGCATGGTATTATTCACAAGAGGGTTTCGAATTATAATCCGCAGGCCAATGGTCAAATTGAGCGCTTCAACAGAGTGGTCAAGGAGTCTATTCAGTTAGCAATTAAGAATGATTTTGGAAGAAAGCACTACGTGCTACTCTACTCACCTATCGGATTTCTCCCTAATTCTGTAACTGGTTGTTCTCCTTTTGAATTATTGAGGGGTCGCAAAGCTGGTTCTAAATTGTTGCCCTGGTGGTTGAAACATGACAAATCTGTTGTGTCTCGTCATGATTTTAAGAAGGTGAAAGAACGTGTTAAGACTTATCAGGAGAAAATGGGTAAATGTTCGAATAAGAAAGTGTCTAGTTGCAAGGTCAGAATTGGTGATTTGGTTCATGTGAAACTTGGAAGTTCACTTTCTAGAGGTTGGTCTAAGTGGTCTGATCCTGTTAAAGTGACTGAGGGTTCAGCAAAGCTGTACGTGTCGAAGGGGGGGGAAATCTGGAATTTTAGACGTGTATCTATTGTTAGATCTGACAAATCATTCCTTAACTCTAATAAATCTTATTTCCAAGTATGTGATGTTGATGATGATCAGAACTTTTTGGATAATTTTTGTACTTTGCAGGATCCTCAAATCGTTTTGCCTAATGATTCTGTTTGTTCTAATGAACCTTTTGTCACTGTTCTTGACTCACAGGATTTTGTTAACAACACTGATGATGTTTCTGAAGTTTTGGATGATCGTGGAGTTGTTAACAGTGATCCTGTTGTTCAAGATCACTCTGCTGATTGTGTAATTAGGAAAAGTTCACGTGTTTCGCATCCACCTGTAAAAATGAAAGTATATGTTTGTTCTTAGTTTTTTGTTATTGTTTTTTTTGTTTTTTATTCAATGGAGGGAGGTGTGTTGTATGCTACCTGTGTGCTTCCCAGCACACAGGTTCCTTAGAATTTAGAATGTTTTACTAAGCTTCTTTGTGGAGGTTCTGTGTGAATCAGTTGGAGCCTGACTGCACTTGTTGCCAGTCCCTGTGGATGTTAAGCTGTTCCTTTTTGTACAATAAATCATTTTCCTGGAACCTACAAACCTTGAGGACCTCTTTACTTCACACCACCCCCTTTCTTCATAACCATAAAAAAAGAAAAAAACAATAACAATGTGAACAGAAAATGAAAGGGAAAACTGGACAGGAAAAAATTGCAAGGTAAAACATTGCAGCATTATAAGGCGGATAATACAGCAAGTGAAGGCATTACAACATTTTATAATCCTGAAATTTGAAGGGAACAAATTTCAATCTTGTGGATGCACATCTTACAGGAACACGACTAGAAAAAACGTGTTCCCCTACATGAATCACAGTGGGCACACTCACAGGAGAAGAATGAACACCAAATTTCTTGTTGACATAACCCAGGATGGACTCGGGTACCACCAAAACAGCACTTTCGTTCCAAACGTTTCCATTCTCCAACACCACAACGTGATCTCTCACCGCAGACTCACCTTTACGAACAAAGCCAGGCCTCTTGATTCTTACCAAATCACCCACCTTCACAAGCAAGGTACTACAAATCCCAGGCCCAGTAATATACTTAGCTTCAGTGGCAGCCATGACATCCACCATATAGGCCATCTTACTTATGTTCACCACCCTCCTGGACATCTATTCCTTGTTCAATTTGGACCCCACAACTTTCTCCCTTACTAGGACAGTAATCCATATCTAGAGTGCACATGGGGCTTGCAACCTTCAATGTGGATAAACCAATGGGAGAACAGTTAACGCGTGGCGATCCATCTATGAGGGCAAGACCTCAGCTGGGAATCCCATCCATGAGCCATGAGGGAAAATCCCTTCTCAATAAAGTCATCCATTGGATCAGAGCCCAGAGGGGCTGCGATTCTATTATTCGTTCTGATGTCATAATTTCTCACAGGATATCGACCAGTGCTATTACTCTTGAATGCATCTTGTCAAAGGCCATTTGGTGCAGGACTTAGTAAGTATGGATACCAGGTCCATAGCACCTTCAGGTTCCCCAATTTTATTTAAGCTCAGAGTCTCTCAAAAGACATTGCCTGATCCACCAGCCCACTCTCCTTGCCCCTTTAATTGAAATCCATCACCGGTATGAAAGGAAGACACAACGGAGAGAGGTAGGAGCTCAGTTTATTCGGTCAAGCATCCTTCAGATCCCGGCTGCAACTGCCTTGTCTCTGACTATTATTCCATGATAGAACCCCACAATCCCACCACGAGCTCACATGAGCTCACCCTCCAGATTCCAGCCAGTACCAACACACCCCCCTTTCTTCATAACCATAAGAAAAAGAATAAAAACAATAACAATGTGAACAGAAAATGAAAGGGAAAACTAGACAGGAAAAAATTGCAAGGTAAAACATTACAGCATTATAAGGCAGAGAATATAGCAAGAGAAGGCATTACAACATTTTATAATCCTGAAATTTGGAGGGAACAAATTTCAATCTTGTGGATGCACATCTTACAGGAACACGACTAGAAAGAACATGTTCCCATTCATGAATCACAGTGGGCACACTCACAGGAGAAGAATGAAGACCGAATTTCTTGTTGACATAACTCAGGATGGACTCAGGTACCACCAAAACAGCCCTTTTGTTCCAAACTTTTCCATTCTCCAAACACCACAACGTGATTTCTCACCGCAGAAACTCTCTTGGGAGAATTAAAACGAGACTCACCTTTTCGAACAAAACCAGGCCTCTTGATTCTTACCCAATCACTCACCTTCGCAAGCAAGGTACTACGAATCCCAGGCCCAGTAATATACTTAGCTTGAGTGGCAGCCCTGACATCCAGCACATCGGCCAACTTCCTCATGTTCACCACCCTCCTGGACATCTATTCCTTGTTCAATTTGGACCCCGCAACTCTCGCTAGGGTAAAAGGAGCTATCCCAAGACTAACATGTGGGGTAGTCCTCGCAGCCCACAACCTGTCGCTGACAGCACGCTGCCAATGCAAACCATTCACCAAAGCCAGTTACAAGTGTTCCTTAATCACACGGTTGAAAAGCTCAACTAAACTGTTGCTGCGGGGGCGATAAAAGGATGTGAGAATGTGCTCCATACCAATGACTATCAATAAGTCCTGCATTTCACTGGAAACAAACTGGGTTCCGTTATCCAACAGTAATTCCTCAGGAAAACCCTCCCCAAGAGAAACATTGTGAAAGAAATTAATAATGGAGAGAGAATTCACATTGTCTACAAATTGGAGCTCATGCCATTTTGACATGTAGTCAATCAGAACCAAGCCATATTTGGGTGAACTACCAATGAGCCCGAAATGACCCACAATGTCAAAGGCTAATTTGGACCATGGAACATTCCTAACCACTACTGGTTCAACAGGAGAAGGATGAGTCACTTGGGATTTGGCACTTGTAACACAAAAACAACAGTCGCAAACATAGTGTTCAACATCTTTATGTAACGCATGCCACTAAAAATCTTTTCTAACCCTGTGTTTCATGACTCGAATTCCAGGATGACCTTGGTTAGCCAGAACCAAAATACTTTTGCGCACAGACAAGGAAGCCACTAAGAAAACAGCCCTCCGCAATACTCCATCAACCACAGATAACTCTTCCCTAACTCTTTTGTACTGAACCAACTTAGAGGGACAATCCTTGTCGCAGGGCCACACCCCAGCTAAAAGGTCAATGACCTTCATGACCACGCCATCTGCGGACGTACCATCCAGCCACTATTGTTCAGAAAGATCACCACCAATAGTGTTCTCTAAAGGACAAACCGCACAAACCATTTCTAAATCGTCTTGCGTCATCACATCCTCATCACATGAAATAGGTAATCTGGACAAGCAATGAGCAACATCATTCTTAGCCCCAACACAGTAGTAGATAGGCCTCTTGCTTTCCCCTTTTAGCTAACCAACTGGACCTCAACTCTATAATCCTTAGGCAGCCAAAGAACCTCCTAATAGTTGCAATCCTTTGATTACTCCCATACCTGCTTTCTTGCAGGACCCAGTGGTCCTCTTAATGAGATAGATTGACGCTCTCCTCCCAAGTCTACTGTTATTTCAAGTAATGTCCTACTTTCCTTTCAATTACTTCCTTTAATCTACCTGACACATGCACAAATGTTATTGTAGATCCTCTGACAGGCAATAGTGAGATTCACAAGCCTTCATGGAATATTGAAGGGATTTTCCAGTGAAGTTTCATGCATTCCTTCTATATACTACTAATCCTGGAAATATGGGCAGGTTTCCTGAGCCAAAGTGTAAGGTACATGACTTATTTAAACAACACAATTTGGCTTAAAATATCTCTCCATTGGCACATCAAAAAACTGAACATTCCTTCCCCTGACATCTTGGGGGCAAATATTAGTTTTACAAAGAAAGGACGCAAGTTAATTGGGAAGCTTCTTTTTTTAGCTACAGGTCATGGCTACATGTTTGATCCAGCTGTCTCAGCAACTGGTCCCTCCACTTCTAAGATTCCATACACCGGATTCTGGAAGTAGAAGCTTCATGCCACCAGAGAAAAACAAACAGTTGCTGGACAACTACTTATAAAATATAATACATCTCCTTTCCTTAACAGATAAATAATAATTTTTCCATTAGCAACAGATAAAAACATAATTTTTCCATTAGCAACAATTTATGGAAACGCATATTCCTCCAACGCTCTTGGTTTCCTTTTTATGCGGGAGCAACATTATCTAAATGGTTTCTTCAAACTGCCATTTCCCTCACACTTATGGGACCATTCCTTTCCTTCCACTTCTCCACAAATAGCCACCTACCTGGTATTCCACCAATTACCATCAGACAATTTGAGGGTGTTCCCCCTTACCTCAATCACAGTCTTAGGGGAAGAAAGTTTAAAGCATCCCTTCTTCTTCACACCTCCTACGCATACTCTGAGCAACATTGCCCTGGTAAATACATTTTCATTTTTCTTCACTTTAATTTTTTGTCCTACACTGTACTTAGCCTGATACTCTTCCACTTTACTGCATACATCATTATAGGCAACCTTGCGCAGGCCAGCCCTTGCCATCCAGGCTGGAACCGCAATAGTACAGGGTACTCTGCACTTCAATAGACAGAACGGGGTGTCCCCAGTTTTTGAATGCAGCATAGTGCTATATTTTCACAACATACCATGCACTTGCTTCTTCAAATACATGTTAAGAGCAATGGCAAGTTGACTGCTCTCTGCTAACACACGATTCAAGCGTTCCACTAAACCATTACTTCTGGGATGATAAACTGGGATTTGAGGTTTTTTGGTTTTCGACTTCATCCCGTATTCAGCCGCCATTTTGTGTCCCGTCGCCATTTTGTGTTGACCTCACTCAGGCAGCACGGCAAACGGAGTGTTTTTGCCTTTTCCAGCTGCTACGTGTCTCGTTTGTTTAAAAGTAACCTCCTGCCCTTGTTTACGAAACCTATGTCAGGGTCTGGCCGAGTTCACTAATCCATGTCTGGGTTGATTGATCCCTGTCTCAAATGACTATTTAGCTTCCCCTATTCTTTCCTTACTTTATCTTATCCGATTGGTCTTCGCTATTCTCTCCTTATATTCTCTTGTACATAACTATCCTTTGAGGCACACAAGTACGTCCTGCCACCTGCAAATTGGATTGTAGGGACTAGCACTGATTAACTCGAGGGGAGGGGTGAACACAGGGTCTGAAAGAAGGGCGTATTTGAGACACTTGATAATTTGTTTTCCAACTTTCTTATTGGCTAGCCTTGTATGTATTGGGATTATACGTTGTAATTATGTGTGCTATAAAAGATTGTGCGCCACGGAATAAAGTGGTAGTCTCCTGAGAACCTACTCTGTACTTCTGGGACAACTGTGCTTAGCTGCAGCTAATAAACCTGGTTTTCTACATCTAACAGAGTGTCTCGTGTCTCTATCCGACAAGGCAGGTGAATTCGGAGATTTAAGGCATGCCCTGTGCCGCCAGGCCCATAAGGCCCGGTTCTCCAACTGGCGCCCAACGTAGGGCGGCTTCAGTGGTAGCGCTTCAGTCCGAGGGTCATGAGGAGTCTCGCAAGAAAATTCAGGAGGATTCGCGAACCACGTCAAGCGACCCCTGTATGTCGAAGTGGACTGAAGGTCTTTTACAGCACGGCTACTCCTTTCTGACGGCTGCTGACGACTGCTGCCCTGACTGCGGCCCTGCCTGGCACTTTTTGTGAAAACTGGTATTGCGAGACGTTAGACGGACCTCTGTTGGTGTGAGAAGAACACTTAGTTAAGTATTCGTGGGTAGCTCCCACTTCTTTGTTTTGTTCTTGGGTTTGTCATTCGACCATTGCAATAGCCAAAGCCAAGGGGTGAGTACGTTTGTGCTATTATATTATGTTATTTCCTTTCACCCCTTGAAGTTTGTAAGCAGACCAGTGAATTAAAGATGCCTGGTCTTAGCAAGTTTAGAATGTTTTGTTGTTTTGGTTGCAATAGGGATTCCCGGCTGGAGGACTCTTGTCCAATTCCTCCGGTTGGAACTCCCAATTATGAGCTTTATTCGAAACATGGTGTTGGCCCCATTGCCTTTAACAAAACATGGATCCGATACCCAAAGAAAGATGGTGTTCTGTAGTGGCCACAAAATGGTAGCTTTGAGCCTGACATATTAGACAATCCAGAAGCAATTCTGTTCAAAAGAAAAGCCCGGCCGGCAACGTTTGACTCTTTCCACCTCTGGCGTAAGGAAGCCAAACAGAGAGTAATTAAACAGGCAAAAAGAGATAATAAAGCGCAAGGTATGACGATTATACAGGCTGCTCAGTAGTTTCAAGATAATGAGATCCATCAGGCGATTGAAGTCTCAGAAAGACAGCATCGTAGGGCAATAGATAGATGCTACCCTGTGTTGCCTACTTCCCCACAGAGTAAGGATCTTGATGAAGATCCCTTAATGTCCCATTTGTTGAGATTGCCTCCGCCCTATGTACCAGGTGCTAATGCACCTCCATTATTACCACTTGTCCAGCAACCTGTTGTTCAGCCAGTTGATCCTGCTCTTCCACAATTGCCCCTTCCAGTGTTGCCACCCCGCCTCCTTTGCCATCGACTTCTGTACCTCAGTCTCCTTTACCCTCGGTTCCTCTTATAACTGTCAGCCCCTCTCCTGCTGTGCTTAATACCTTGTCTCCCGTTTTACTGTCATATTCTCCCACAGCTCGTAAACGATTGGTCGATACTGTTTCTGGCCTTTTCTCCCCCTCCTTTGGGTCGTTTAACATGACTCCTGCTCTTTCTTGAAGGCAATCCCGTAGTCAACTCCCAGGTCTGTAGGGAGGATCATGACCAAACTTTAGGCGGCAATTGGGCTGCTATAACTGCCGCGGATGCAGCACAAGTAGGTGGTGCTAAACCAGATGATTTGATTGCACAATTGCCTGGTAGGATCATCACTTTAATGAAAACGATGATGACTGCCCTACGTCTTAATTGGGATAAGCTAGCTGCGTGTAAACAGAAGAAAGATGAGAGTGTTTCCGATTTCTTTACCCGTTTTGAGGAGACGTTCATCGACCATAGTGGTCAAGATATGACTACTGAGGGTGGACAGCGATTATTCGTGGATAAATGTGTATTTAATTTACTTCCAGAATTATCGCATAAATTGAAAGACTCCGAAAGTTCGTGGGCCATTTCTTCTTCTGCCCAGACATTAGCCACCGCTCAGTATTACGAGAATAGGGATAAGGAGGAAAAGGATAAACTCAAGAAAAAGACTAAAGAATTAAAAACGGAGCTTCTTTTGGAACAGGCTTATCCCCCTCATTCTGCTCAGCGCCCATTTCAACAGCCTCCCCAGTTTCAGAGGTTGTTACAGAAACCTGAACCCTTTGTTCCGGGACCTTTGCTAGGTCCTAATCAATGTGCCTATAGTAAGGAAGAAGGTCACTTTAAGAATAGTTGTCCAGTTGTATTGCAGCGTAATGGTGGACTGTCAGGACTGCGAGGTTGTGCTGGTTTTCAATCAGCACCCAGAGGTAGAGGGCGTGGTGCGTTGTCTCAGGGACAACTTTCCTTTCCCCCTCAGAATTCTATGAATTATTTTGACCAGCAGAATACTCAGTCTGCACAATATTACAATGACGATTATTGTGTTGAAAGTGAGAATCAGGATTTTCACACTAGCTAGGACAGCCATGGGCAAAGTAAGGGAGTCGGATCAGTTCCAGTGGATCAGAATGGGCCTTATGTTGATGTTGTTGCATTGGGTGTTTCAGAGCCATTCCTTTTGGATACTGGTGCAATGATAAGTTCTATCATTCACTACAAACTCCCTGGGGCACCTTTGTCTGGCTTAACAAATATTTCTGTAGGATTCTCTAGCGCCCCAGTTAGCAACCCGGTTTCTTTCCCTATGCCTATCTCCATTGGTCCTTATGATTTGGAGGCCCGCTCATTTTAACGACTGGTTGCGGCGAGAATTTGCTGGGTTTGGATTTATTGAAATGTCTGCATGCAACATTGTATTGGTCCCCCTCTGGTGTACATCTTACTCTAGGTGAGAAGTTGGTTTCTCCTATGTATTTGTCTAAGGACCAATTCCCACCCAAATTGCATTCACTTCCTGCTACGCTTTGGGCTACAGGTCCGAATGATGTTGGTTTGCTCAAAATTCCACCTTACGTGGTTACTGTCAAACCTAATGTTAAATTACTACGCATTCCTCAGTACAAGATTTCTAGCAATGGTGAAAGAGCTTTGTTGGCTATCATCTATGATCTAGTTCAGAAGGGTGTGGTTGAAGAAACTAGAGGAAATGTTTGCAATAGTCCTGTTCTACCTGTTCTTAAACACACTGATCCTTCTCATCCTCCTGTATATCGTTTTGTGATCGATCTTCGGGAGGTCAACAAAATGGTTGTCCCCCAGTTTCCTGTCGTCCTAGATATCATTGCCTTGCTCACAATGATACCTGCTTCAGCTGCTTGGTTCTCAGTTATTGACCTCAAAAATGCTTTCTTCAGCATTCCTATTGCTGAGGAGAGTAGGGATATTTTTGGCTTCTCTCTCGGAGGCCAACATTTCTGATTTAAACGTGCACCTCAAGGTTATTGTGAGAGCCCCTCCAGTTATAGTCAGGCTTTGAAATCTCAGCTTGATGCTTTCCCTTTGCCTCCTGGTGCCACTCTTATTCAGTACGTGGACGATTTGTTAGTTGCTGCTGATTCAGAGGATGTTTGTAAGAATGTGACTGTTTCACTTTTGCGTCATTTGTCTGACCTACATCATAAGGTGTCACCCTCTAAACTACAATATTTATTGCCGCCAAGAGGTTACCTATTTAGGTCATCTCTTGTCGAAGGAGGTAAGGCGATTGACCCCAGAACGTATTCAAGCAATCGCACAAATGTCTGTACCATCCACATAAAGGTAGATGCGTGCCTTTCTGGGCATTACCTCTTATTGCAGACAGTTGATTCCAAATTTTTCTTTGTTGGCTAAACCTTTGCTGGCACTTACTCTGAAAGACACACCCCAAACTCTTCCTTGGACTGACGAATGTCAGAAGAGTTTTTTTACTTACATGCTGCCTTGTGTTCTGCCCCTGTGTTAGGTACTCCGGATTACAGTAAGCCTTTCACACTCTATGTACATGAAAGAGAAGGTTGCGCGTTGTCAGTTTTAACGCAACAATTTGGAGACAAGCAGTGGCCATGTGCCTATTTTTCAGCTACATTGGATCCAGTAGCCAAGGCACTGCCTAGTTGTCTCAGAGCTACAACAGCAGCAGTGATTTCCATTTGTCTATCTGCTGAATTGGTACTTGATAACGCTCTTGTTGTTATGGTACCACATGCAGTGGATACTCTTTTGAACAGAACGAAAACACAACATCTCACGAGTGCCCGTTTGTCTGGGTACGAGCTGACGCTCTTGGCTAGTCATATACACAACAAGCGATGTAATTGTTTGAATCCAACAACACTGTTACCCATTCCAGAAGAGAAAGACACCCAAGAACAGCATGATTGTTTTCTCCGTACAGAGGAGGAAACGAAAGGTAGATGACTTAAAAGATGCATCACTCGTGGTCCCGGATGGGATCCTATGGGTGGATGGGTCTTGTTTCAAGCTTCCTAATGGTGAGACGACTGCGGCCTATGCTGTTACCACCTTGTATACAGTAGTAGAGACAGCACGCATTACACAGAATTCAGCCCAAGCAGCTGAGCTGATTGCACTGACAAGAGCGTGTCTGTTGGCTAAGGGAAAGAGAGTGAATGTTTACACCGATAGCCAATACGCCTTTGGTGTGGCTCATAGCTTCGGTTGCTTGTGGAAGGAAAGAGGATTCTTTACTTCCCATGGGACTAAAATACAGCATGGTCAGTTGGTAACTGATCTTCTTGAATCACTTGCTTTGCCTACCCAAATAGCAATAGTGAAGTGTAGTGCACATAAAAGGGTCATTGATGATGTAGGTCGCGGGAATGCTTTTGCAGACGAAGTAGCGAAAGAAACAGCGAGAGATGCTACAAGCCGCATGTATGTTGCAGGCCCTGCAAGATGGGTCAGAGAAGGAGGAATGTGTGAGGACACAATAGAAAGTGTGAGAATGATTCAAAAAGAGGCTACAGAGAAGGAATTGAGTAAGTGGAGAGAAAGTACGGGAATGTTGGACGCGACAGGGTGTTGGACGGAATTCTCAGAACACCAGCGCTGGCTGTTACCAGGCGCCTATGTATTGCCTGTAGTTACTATGGTGCATGGTCCAGCCCACGTCAGTGCGAAAGGGATATGCAAACTTTTGGCTCCAGTATGGCAGAATGAAGGAATCCCTAAATGTGCGGAAAATGTGGTGAAACATTGTGTTGTTTGTTTGTTGCGTAATCCAGGAAAAGGAACCCCAACTCCGGTAGGTCATTTTGCTTCCCCCACGTATCCTTTTGGGTTATTACACATTGATTACATTCATATGGAACATTGTAATAACCTTAAGTATGTTCTGGTGGTGATGTGTGCCTTTTCCAGATGGATAGAGGCCTCCCCCCTAAAGGATAATACTGCTTTGTCCACTGCCAAAGTCCTCTTGAATGAATTCTTCCCCAGGTTTAGTTTGCCGCAAATTGTCTGGAGTGACAATTGAAGTGAATTTGTAGGCCAAATTATGCAGAAGGTGTTTGCGGGTCTTGGCATTAGGCAGAAATTCCATGCGGCAAACCACCATCAGTCAGCAGGTTTGGTAGAGTGCTATAATGGCACCCTCAAGCTCAAACTGGCAAAGATTCAGGCCAGCACGGGTCTTGCTTGGCCTGATGCTTTGCCTTTGGCACTTTTATCTACATAGTTGTACATTCCCGTTTAGGTTTCAGTCCATAGGAGGTCGTTTTTGGGCGCCCAGTCAATGTCTGGGGAGTCCCTCGACCTAAAAAGTTCTCTGACATTCCGTATCCTATGTTGATTTACTACTTGCATGACCTCACCACTAAATTGCGTGTTCTTCACCGACAGGTTTAAAACACTTTGCCAGAGGCCTCCACAAATCTAGGTCATTCCATCCAACCCGGAGACTGGGTTTTCCTGGAGAATTTTCAGAGGAAAAATAATTTGGACCCACCTCTGCAAGTTTTGCTAGAGACACGTACAGCAGTGAAAGTCGTCGGAAAGAAGAGTTGGATCCATGGTGTGCACTGCAAAAGGGTACCTTTGCCTTTGCCATTTAACCAGTGGGTCCGCAAGGGTGTAGGTGATAGTGTCCCTCGGTGGGTACCTTTCAGTTGTGCATGTCTGGATCGGACGAGGTCTGAGAAAGAAGACGACAACGTGTTGCAAGAAGCTGTACCATCACATTTGTGATTGAATACAACAAACTCAGAGACTTTGTTTCGAGAGCAAACGGTACCTGACAAGACCCTTTACAACCTAAGACCTAGACTGATTAAAGACAATTGAACTTTCTACATTTTTAAGAGACATTTCTTTTCACTATCCATCAAGTTGCAGGGTCACCGTAGGAGTCTTAGGCTGTGACCTGCGTAGTGACAGTAGGTCTGCAGGACTTGCAGTGTCATAGGATGGCTAACAACCACAACTAAGTGATCTAGGAAGATTACCGTGAGCAACGCTTTAGAGAATGGATATTAAAGTGGAAAAGAATGATAAAAAGAAAGAAATGAAAAGTAAATATAAGAAATTGTTGTTTAGTCCATGTGGCATAACCTTATGTATTTTAATATGTTCATGTATTTTATTGGCTTGTGTGGGTTGGGTTGTCCACACTATGCAGCAAGCACCTGTTTCTACTTCTTTGCCATTTTCTACTATTGCCTCTCCGCATCAGTTCCATACACTCCCAGAGCACGAGTAAATTAGGAGAACAGAATACTTTAATAATTCATTTATCCAGCTGTTGCATCAGCATGAACTGGTAGTCAATACTACTGACTGTTGGGTTTGTGGACTTATGCCTCATAACACAGAGAGAGGGATGCCATATCTGGTCCTTCCGTTTTCTTATGAAGGTTCCGCTTGGGCTTATTTGGCCATGTTTTCTAATGCATACCAGAATCAACTTCGATATCCTCCTGGTGGTTTATACGTTGGTGGAGGAGATTTTAGTCATAGTTCTTTGATAAAGGGAATAGTGGCCATGGCTAGAATTGCCTAAATTGGTAGATTCCCCTTGATGAGAAACAAGCGTATGACGGTTGGAACGTGACTCGTTACGTTACTAGCCTCACAGATAAGGCTAGACGAAGGAGATCCCCACCAATTTGAACTGTACCTCATCGAGGTAATTTATGTCTACAGATAAATGGACAAAATATTAAAAACCAACAGGAAAAGAGTGTTTGTTCTCAAACATACATCTATTCACCCCAGATTTCTTCACCGCTAGTAAAATCTCAAGACACATATTTTGTCTGCCACGACAGAGCCTATACGTGGCTTCCAACCTACTTTTCGTGAACATGTTATGTGGCTTTTCTTCTCCCTCCGACATACACTGCTCCTTCAGGTCATCCCAGAAAAAGATATGGCAGAGGGGGCATTGATTCCAAAGACACGACAGGACAAGAGGGAGGAAACTTTATCAAACGGTTTCTTCCTTTTTGGGGCCCAATGACCAATAGCAGAAATATTAGACAGTTAGTTTGTGTTGTTGAGGCTACCATAAATCTGACTTCTGGAGCTTTGAGTAATCTACCAGCCGAACTTCAGGCCTTATGACTTTGCAGAACCGGATGGTTCTAGATATTGTCCTTGCAGATCGTGGAGGAGTCTGTAAATTGATCGGGTCTAGTTGCTGCATTTATATTCCTGACAATGCCCCTACGGTATACCAAGCAATCGCTAAATTGCACGTAATTTCAGAGTCTATACACCAGGACACAGGAGATTGGTCTGTGATTGGATGGTTTTGGGAACTACTGTCCACATGGGGATGGAAGGTTTTAGCCATCATTTTTTTTTTCTCTTTGTCTTTGTTTACAGTGTGGCCCTGCCATCTGCGGTCTTTGTGCCACCATGTGTGTTCCAAGGTCTTTGTCACAGAAAACAAAGAACATTAAAATGATGTTGCAGCAACAGCTCGACGACCTAATGGCCATTGACATCGACTCAGACTAACTTGAGTCCTTTGTGTTTTGCCTGAGTAATGGCAAAAGGAGGGTCTGATGTTCTTTGGTTTTCGACTTCGTCCCGTATTCGGCCACCATTTTGTGTTCCATCGCCATTTTGTGTTGCCCTCACTCAGGCAGCACGGCGAACGCAGTGTTTTTGCCTTTTCCAGCTGCTTCGTGTCTCATTTGTTAAAATGTAACCTCCTGCCCTTGTTTACGAAACCAATGTCAGGGTCTGGCCGAGTTCACTAATCCATGTCTGGGTTGATTGATCCCTGTTTCGACTGACTATTTGGCTTCCCCTATTCTTTCCTTACTTTATCTTATCCGATTGGCCTTCGCTATTCTCTCCTTGTCTTCTCTTGTTACATAACTATCCTTTGAGTCACACAAGTACGTCCTGCCACCTGCAAATTGGATTGTAGGCACTAGCACTGATTAACTCGAGAGGAGGGGTGAACACAGGGTCTGAAAGAAGGGCGTATTTGAGACACTTGATAACTTGTTTTCCAACTTTTCTTATTGGCTAGCCTTGTATGTATTGGGAGTATACGTTGTAAATATGTGTGCTATAAAAAATTGTGCGCCACGGAAGAAAGTGGCAGTCTCCTGAAAACGTACTCTGTACTTCTGTGCAACTGTGCTTAGCTGCAGCTAATAAACCTGGTTTCTACGCCTAACAGAGTGTCTCATGTCTCTGTCCAACAAGGCAGGTGAACTCGGAGATTTAAGGCGTGCCCTGCGCCGCCAGGCCCATAAGGCACGGTTCTCCAGATTTTGCAGTGGTTGATACCCCATATTGAAAGGAGCAAACTAAATTCCACTGACACAAATTAATGACCATTATCTGTTGCTATGTCAGCAGAGCAACACCCTTTTCTGAAAATGTCTTCACAAAAGCTTTTCACATTGCTGGATTTTACTTCAGTCATGAATGCTAGTTCAGGACATTTTGAAAAATAATCTATCATCACAATCACACCCTGACCCATAAATGGCCCACAGATGTCCATCCCAACCTCTGCCCATGGGCCTTTGGGCAAAACCACAGGACTGATTTGTGTTTCCTGCATCATACGCAATTTGTTGCTGCACGCACAAGAGATTCAGTCATGCCTATCAATGCCTGGCCACCAGAAATCCACTTGTGCTTTCCTCTTCATAGCTGTCATGCCTCCATGCCCTTCATGAATCAAGGCCAGCAACTTATCTTTCAGGTCAACATGTACCACCAGCCTTCCTTTCCTAACTCATGATAACATCCTCTACTGACAACTCAACCCACACCTGCTTAAACATAATCAGATCCTCATTTCCTCACTTAGGTACATGCGGTAGAACCTCCATCAATTTGACTAGAAATGAATCAGCCAACACAGCTTCATTCCCCTCTTCTCACCAATAGCATCACAAACACTCCGCTATTACCCATTTTTTTTTTTTTTAACCTTTATTATTACTTCAAGCAGATACAAATATGGGCCTAAAACCATCCCGGCCGGCCGCTGGCCAAGTCATAAGTACAGCAATCAATGTAGAAAAAACATAGCAGCCCAAGAACCGGGGTCTAACAAACGTCCAGGATATGACTCGTATTCAGGCGTAGTGGCCGGTATTCAGGATTCATGAAGGTTCATTTTATGATAAGAAAAACTAAGGATCAGTGCCGTACAGTCATACATGGTCCTACACTAAAGCCTGAATCAGGGAATCTGCAAATAATGCATACACAATTTAAGTATTGGGAGTAAGGTATAAGAGTCAGGACAAATGTGACCACAAACCCATTCCATAGCAAGCTGCGCCCCTCCCCTCAAATCGAAACATATTGCAGGAAATATGAAAAATGACGACACCAATAAGGAAGAAAGACAAAAGGGCCATAGAAACAAATAACGGACAAAGTAACAACCCCATCCCCCTACCCCCCACCCTGCACGCCTGCAGAAGGCCACGGCCTACCCCCCCCCAGCAGCGTGCCTGTCGCCCTAAATGAGAGACCCGAAATATAGTAAAGCAGGAGAAAGAAGAAAAGGAGGAAAGAAAAAGTGGAGAAGGGCCCTCGATCTCGCCACTCGGCCCCATCCCCCGCCCCCGCATCCGGAAAACATCCTAGAAGCACAATCAGAATAGCCACGGAAAACATTAAGCATTGAAGGCACCATCAATAAACTCCCCTCCGAATGTCCCCCAAATCACCATCAGCCAACAATAAGTCCACCGGATCATAGGCAGTGTCACCCTTGGCCTTTCCTATCAATAGCACCAACATACATCCATTTCACAATCGGCAGACAAAGCTGCGTGTAGGGTCCAGGCGATCCGGGCGGACCGAGCCGCGTAATTACTCCATGGGTCTGCAGCAACCAAAACCCAGCCGAATGTGCATGAGGAAAATCCATCTGAGCCGGTATCGACACCGAAAAGAGCTTCAAGTCCGAACACAATCTCACCATCCAAGGAGAAAGAGTCTTACCACACGGCAAGCACTGAGATGTCACCTGGGCAGCCCAAGACATAGACCGGCGTTGTTTCCCCGGCCGCTGATCAGGTATACGCCCCAACGAATCACTCATGCGTACTACAAAGCTGTCCAAGATGATGTCTTGAGCCGGGTCTTCCAGCGTCTCAACGAACATAGGCATAGCAGAAGCATTCTTCCATGACATTGGGGCAGGCACATCGGCGTTTCCTTGAGATCGAGATGTGTCTGTGTGGAATGTCGGGACAACAATGGCGGCCATCCTTCTTCCCAGATCTTGGGCGCCATGGATCAGGGCCGCATGCAGGGTCGTTAGAGCAACTAATATATCTTGGGACGAGGGCTCAGTCTCGTGCCGCCAGACCCCTGAACACTCCCGCACAGCGGCTTTTTCATTCAGATGTAAGCTGTGTAGGAGGGTGACAGCCGCCATCTTAGCTGATCCGGCCTCGTCCTTCTTCACCTCACCCCGGGACCAGGCCCTACACCAGGGCTCAAAAGGATGCACAGTGCGGACCCAGAAAGTCTAGGCAGGCCATCCAGCGAAGAACCACCAAAGGGCTCAACAAATTCGCTGCCGCTCCTCGGGAGCCGCCCGCCGATTCCGGGGGAAGCCTTTTGTTATGCCTGGACACAGGACCGAGAAGGGGGCCAAATTTCACGTGCCCCCCTCGATCCTGCACTGCCATGCACCCACACAAGGCACTCCGCTTGACGGACTGAATCGCCGCCACCTCCATCGGCCCAGCATACCTCCGGAGCCCACCGTCCGACTCCACACCTCCACCAATGGCCGCTGTTGTGACAGTAGCGGCCGGTTGCTCCTCTCACTCGACACCCCGGTCCCAGCTCCGTGAAGGCCGCAGAACAGTCAGGGACATTTCTTCGGGTCTGCCGCACGATAGAAGCCCCAAAAGCAAACGGTAAGGGAGAGTTTTCCTTTGTCATCTGAAATATGCTGTTACGGCTCAGGATACGTGTCAGGATGTATGTGCGGGGCGAGAGGGCTCCGGGAGCCGAGCGTCTATGCGGCCATTTCGGTCACCCGCTTGGCTCCTCCCTCCCATTCTTCATTGTTATCCGGGTTCACATCAACAGTCGGCAACCTGGGCGAACAACCAGAATTAATATTTCTTATGCCAGGAATGTACTTCACAGAGAATGTATACTCTTGGATACAGCACCATCATTTGGCAATTTGAAGTGTGGCTCTCCCAGCTCCTTGTGTGGTGAACAAATCCACCAATGGTTTGTGGTTTGTTTGCAGTACAAAATGTATCCTACAAACACAGATGCAAAAGTGTTGCACTCCCACCCAAGCTAGAGCCTCTTTCTCCACCATGGAGTACATGCTCTCCGCTCCTTTTAAAGTGTGTGAAGCAAAAGCAACTACTCTTTGCTTTCCCTCATGCACCTGCATAAGCACAGCACCCAATCCGCAATTGCTTTAACTGGCCACAATTATGGTTTTGTCACAGGGGTCAAAACTTTTGAGAGCTACAGCCCTTATATCCTGGCACTCCTTGGACAACTGAAATCAAACACCCTTTTATTTTTCACCTCGCGCAATGAATTCACCATGTTAGAAAAATGAAGAACAAACTTGTCATAGTATTCCGCAAGACCAAGGAACAAACTTAACTGATCCCTGTCTTATGGACCAGGAGCCTTCCCAACCGCCTCAACTAATGTCATTTTGTTTTCACCTCTTTGAAGGACAATCTGTGACCCAGATAATCCACTTCTGTATGCTAAATAGGAGTTTTTTCTAAAATGATGTTAAGCATTCGACAAGTCCAATGTGGTGAAACATCGACCCACCTTCATGCTCGCCAACATTTCACTTATGTAGGGAAGAAGGTGGCTGTCCACACACATGCAGATGAGTGTGAGGTCCACACACATGCGGATGTTCCTAATCAGCTTTCTTGCGATTACAATCGGACTTACCCACTCCAAAGCTTTAATGAGTTCTATCACTCACTCACTGCATAGCCTTGCCAATTTCTCTTTGAGTTAACCCCTTAAAGCCAAAGGAACATTGCTCACCTTATGCACCTTGGGTACGGCCCATCTTGTAACACAATTTGGTGCTCAAAACCCTTAAGACAGACTAACTGCATTCTGAATAACTTTGGAAACATGCTAAACAATTGTCCACTACACATGAACCAGTCAACTAAGCGTGGGTGCAAAATCCGTAACGTTCTTGGAATTTGTGGATTTTTTACAAAATCGCAGTCCCCGAATCACGCGAATTTGCCCCAAAATTAGCAAATTTGCAAGCTGGGGAATTTTTCTGCTTGGTCACGCTTGAAAAATACAGTATCGCGCGTGCAGCGTTGACTCGCCGTGATTCTGTGTTCGCCGAGTGGTTTTTCTCCCGGTTTGAGTGTGCTGCGCCATTTTTGAGCTTGCTGTGTGATCGCGCCAGAGTTTTTCAACCGCGATTACGTCATCGCGGCCCGCCATCTTGCACAGCGAGAGTTTGACAACGCAAGTACATCATAAGGGCCCGCGATCACGCATCGCCGTAGATGCGGCAAGCAGTTGACTTCCGGCGGGAGATTTGAACAGCCTGCGTTCCCGAACTTGCAAAAATTGCAATTCTGCACAAGAAATCCACCACAGGCACCATAAACCTTCTGAAATTCATGATTTCGATCAGAATAACTCCTCAGATTGACATTTGGGTGCACTTTTTTGTGCAAGGAGTCCATTTTTGGGGGGGTGGGAGGAAGGAAGTGCCTAGAGTCTCCAACCTTCTGTTCCTGTCCAGCAAGCACCTCCCAGTGCTTTGTCCATGTCCTGGTCACTGTGGCTGGGGGACAATGAGCCATTTTGAAGCCAGGCAGTGTGCTTTGAGCCATAGGCCCAGCCTACTCTGCTTTCACCCATTATGCCTAGTGGTAGTGAGTGGTTCATGGACCAATGCTTTGTGTGGGGCCTCTGTCTTGAATTGAAACATCATTGAGGGCATGGATGGCATTGGATTGTGGTGATTTTTTTGTGTTTTTCAACTTTTTGGGGTGTTGTTGGGGCCTGGCCATGTGGGTGGGGCCCATTTTGAGGCCTGGTCCAGGCAGGGCCTGGCCATGTGGCTGGGGGACAAAGGGCCATTTTGAAGCCTGGCAGTGTGCTCTGAGCCATAGGCCTGCACCCAGCCTGCCCTGATATCACCCATTATGCCCAGGGGTAGTGAGTGGTGCATGGACCAAAGCTTTGTGTGGGGCCACTTGAATTTAAACATCATTGAGGGCATGGATGGCATTGGATTGTGGTGATTTTGTGTGCTTTTTGACTTTTTGGGATGTTTAACTGATTTTCCTCTCGCTTCCTTTGCTTTTAGGTGCACAAGAGAACCACCAGTGACAGGAAGAAGTCCTGCAGCGGTGTGTGCAGCACAACGCCACATGACGTCACGTGTGGCCACAGACAACTCTGCAACTCGTGCAACTGCGGCCTGCTGTTCCTACATCTGAAGAAGATGGGTCCAAAGAAAGGTGGCCGTGGCTCCTCTACAAAGAAAGTTGCCAGTGCCACTGCCAGTAAGAAGGAGCTGAAGAAGCAAGTGGTGCCACTTACCAAGGAGACTGGTGTGCCCACAGACACTTTTTTCGGGAAAAAAAAACAAAGCCTGCAGCAACGGGGTCCGCCGGGGACCATGCTGGGAGCAAAACCTCCGCTTCATTGGGCTCAGTGCCACCACACCAAGTTAGGTCCAAGGCCATGAATGCTGCAGAGGCAGCCACTTTAATTGTTCAATCACCATCGAACAGTGATGTTGGCTCATCTCAAGAAAGTAGCATACAATCAACGCAGGGTGTAACTCAGCTGACCAGTGTTCAACAACCACAGCTGCAATGACAACCGCAAGTGCAACTAGTACAAGCGCAAGTACATGGGCAAGGAGAGGCACAAGTCCATGCGCAAGGAGAGGCGCAAGTACATGCGCAAGGAGAGGCGCAAGTACATGCGAAAGGAGAGGCGCAAGTAGAGGCTCAAGGAGAGTCGCAAGGAGAGGCGCAAGGAGAGGCACATGGGGAGGCGCAACTAGAGGCGCATGGAGCAGCACAACTGCCCACAATGCTTGTTCCTCCAGAAGTAGGGGCACATCAGGAAATTGAGATTCAAGCGTAGGTATCATCTGAGGAAGTCACTCCTCCTGAGGATGATCCATTGTCTTCCAGATCCCCAGCAAGAAATAGGTCAAGGAGGGCTACTGCAAGTTCTTCTTCAAGTCCCCTTCCTTCTGATGATCTTGATGTTGATTGGAACCCACCAATGCAGTCTGAGAGTGAGGCACGCCATGAGCAGACAAAGGTAGCTAAGCCTAAAAGGAAGGTTCCCACAAGGCTTTCAGTTATGGGTGTTGACGACAAACAAGAAGTGTATTCTGCTGCTGATGAACAGGCAGTCGTCACTCCAGCCCCTGCGGGCATGCAGCAGCAGACATTTTGACCCTATCCCGAATGGCTTCTGAGCGGGATGTGGGCGGCATGGCACTGGTACACCATCAACGCAGTTAACTACAACACCAATACAACCTACAGCTTCCATATTTTCTCGTCAGAAGGGACCTCCATCCAGCTCGACCTCCATTACCTCAAGCAGTGGTGCTGTAAGTGAACAATAGAGTCAAATTCAGCCACGCCCATCCTCCACTTCATCTGGCATTGAAACTAAAAGTAGCACCTCCACCACCAGCAGACATCTGCAGTCCCCAGTTTAGGACTTCTTTACTGTTAGCCAATAGGCGGAAAACATGGTCATTTGTTCGATTTGTAAACAAATAGTTAGTCGGGTTAAGCTTGGCACCAACTATGGCACCGGAGGCCAGAGAGGTCATCTGAAAAAACACCACACTATCGTTTGGGATGTGCACCTAAGGAAGATCCAGGGAGCCAAAAGTACAACAAATCCAAATATATCCATTGATATTGCATCTGATGATGATGATGAGGGGCTTATCGTGCAGGGGGGGGAAGTGAAGAAGCGACAGACATTTTTTCTGGTATACACAGTACCCCTAGCAGTAGCACTGCAGTGGTAGCGCCCACACCCTCCACCCCTGCAACATGTTTGAGGCACACTAAGAGTCTCGGAGAGACACCAATGCGAAAAATCACATCAATGAGCCTAACTGGTTTGAAGAAGTCTGCATCATCTTCATCACGTAAAAAGGTCCAGACCACCTTTTGCAGAATGTTTTGGTCAGATGCGCCATTTCAACGCAACCACCCAACGGCACGTCTGTATAACGCAAAGCTGGCTAAAATGCTAGCGCTGGACCTTCTCCCGTTTTCTTTCGTGAAAGGGGTGGGTTTTCTAGAATTTGTGGCAACAGTCTGCCCTAAATGGAAGGTTCGTAGCCTGTCCTATTTTGCCAGAGTTGCTGTTCCAGCACTACAGCAAGATGTGCTGGAGGTGATTGGCGCAGCTATTCAGAAGAGTGCTGTTCACACTATCCATCTGACAACAGACATGTGGACCAGTTGCCAAGAGCTTGATTACATGTGCATCACAATCACATACTTGTCACCAACACCCGGACCCATAAATTGTCCACAGATGTCCATCGCAACCTCTGCCCATGGGCCTTTGGGCAAAACCACAGGACTGATTTGTGTTTCCTGCATCATGCGCAATTTGTTGCTGCACGCACAAGAGATTCAGTCATGCCTATCAATGCCTGGCCACCAGAAATCCACTTTTGCTTTCCTCTTCATAGCTGTCATGCCTCCATGCCCTTCATGAAGCAAGGCCAGAAACTTATCTTTCAGGTCAACATGTACCACCAGCCTTCCTTTCCTAACTCATGATATCATCTTCTACTGACAACTCAACCCACACCTGCTTAAACATAATCAGATCCTCATTTCCTCACTTAGGTACATGCGGTAGAACCTCCATTGATTTGACTAGAAACGAATCAGCCAACACAGCTTCCTTCCACTCTTCTCACCAATAGCATCACAAACATCTGAGACCTCCGCTATCACCCATTCTTCATTGTTATCCGCATTCACATCAACAGTCGGCAACCTGGGCGAACAACCAGAATTAATATTTCTTATGCCAGGAATGTACTTTACAGAGAATGTATACTCTTGGATACAGCACCATCATTTGGCAATTCGAAGTGTGGCTCTCCCAGCTCCTTTTGTGGTGAACAAATCCACCAATGGTTTGTGGTTTGTTTGCAGTACAAAATGTATCCCACAAACACAGATGCAAAAGTGTTGCACTCCCACCCAAGCTAGAGCCTCTTTCTCCACCATGGAGTACATGCTCTCCGCTCCTTTTAAAGTGTGTGAAGCGAATGCAACTACTCTTTGCTTTCCCTCATGCACCTGCATAAGCACAGCACCCAATCCGCACTTGCTTTAATTGGCCACAATTATGGTTATGTCACAGGGGTGAAAAATTTGAGAGCTACAGCCCTTATATCCTGGCACTCCTTGGACAACTGAAATTGAACGCCCTTTTATTCTTCACCTCGCGCAATGCATTAACCATGTTAGAAAAATGAAGAACAAACTTGACATAGTATTCCGCAAGACCAAGGAACAAACTTAACTGATCCCTGTCTTATGGACCAGGAGCCTTCCCAACCGCCTCAACTAACGTCATTTTGGTTTCACCTCTTTGAAGGACAATCTGTGACCCAGATAATCCACTTCTGTATGCCAAATAGGAGTTTTTTCTAAAATGATGTTAAGCATTGGACAAGTCCAATGTGGTGAAACATCGACCCACCTTCATGCTTGCCAACATTTCACTTATGTGGGGAAGAGGGTGGCTGTCCACACACATGCAGATGAGGGTGAGGTCCACACACATGCGGATGTTCCTAATCAGCTTTCTTGCGATTACAATCGGACTTACCCACTCCAAAGCTTTAATGAGTTCTATCACTCACTCACTGCATAGCCTTGCCAATTTCTCTTTGAGTTAACCCCTTAAAGCCAAAGGAACATTGCTCACCTTATGCACCTTGGGTACGGCCCATCTTGTAACACAATTTGGTGCTCAAAACCCTTAAGACAGACTAACTGCATTCTGAATAACTTTGGAAACATGCTAAACAATTGTCCACTACACATGAACCAGTCAACTAAGCGTGGGTGCAAAATCCGTAACGTTCTTGGAATTTGTGGATTTTTTACAAAATCGCAGTCCCCGAATCACGCGAATTTGCCCCAAAATTAGCAAATTTGCAAGCTGGGGAATTTTTCTGCTTGGTCACGCTTGAAAAATACAGTATCGCGCGTGCAGCGTTGACTCGCCGTGATTCTGTGTTCGCCGAGTGGTTTTTCTCCCGGTTTGAGTGTGCTGCGCCATTTTTGAGCTTGCTGTGTGATCGCGCCAGAGTTTTTCAACCGCGATTACGTCATCGCGGCCCGCCATCTTGCACAGCGAGAGTTTGACAACGCAAGTACATCATAAGGGCCCGCGATCACGCATCGCCGTAGATGCGGCAAGCAGTTGACTTCCGGCGGGAGATTTGAACAGCCTGCGTTCCCGAACTTGCAAAAATTGCAATTCTGCACAAGAAATCCACCACAGGCACCATAAACCTTCTGAAATTCATGATTTCGATCAGAATAACTCCTCAGATTGACATTTGGGTGCACTTTTTTGTGCAAGGAGTCCATTTTTGGGGGGGTGGGAGGAAGGAAGTGCCTAGAGTCTCCAACCTTCTGTTCCTGTCCAGCAAGCACCTCCCAGTGCTTTGTCCATGTCCTGGTCACTGTGGCTGGGGGACAATGAGCCATTTTGAAGCCAGGCAGTGTGCTTTGAGCCATAGGCCCAGCCTACTCTGCTTTCACCCATTATGCCTAGTGGTAGTGAGTGGTTCATGGACCAATGCTTTGTGTGGGGCCTCTGTCTTGAATTGAAACATCATTGAGGGCATGGATGGCATTGGATTGTGGTGATTTTTTTGTGTTTTTCAACTTTTTGGGGTGTTGTTGGGGCCTGGCCATGTGGGTGGGGCCCATTTTGAGGCCTGGTCCAGGCAGGGCCTGGCCATGTGGCTGGGGGACAAAGGGCCATTTTGAAGCCTGGCAGTGTGCTCTGAGCCATAGGCCTGCACCCAGCCTGCCCTGATATCACCCATTATGCCCAGGGGTAGTGAGTGGTGCATGGACCAAAGCTTTGTGTGGGGCCACTTGAATTTAAACATCATTGAGGGCATGGATGGCATTGGATTGTGGTGATTTTGTGTGCTTTTTGACTTTTTGGGATGTTTAACTGATTTTCCTCTCGCTTCCTTTGCTTTTAGGTGCACAAGAGAACCACCAGTGACAGGAAGAAGTCCTGCAGCGGTGTGTGCAGCACAACGCCACATGACGTCACGTGTGGCCACAGACAACTCTGCAACTCGTGCAACTGCGGCCTGCTGTTCCTACATCTGAAGAAGATGGGTCCAAAGAAAGGTGGCCGTGGCTCCTCTACAAAGAAAGTTGCCAGTGCCACTGCCAGTAAGAAGGAGCTGAAGAAGCAAGTGGTGCCACTTACCAAGGAGACTGGTGTGCCCACAGACACTTTTTTCGGGAAAAAAAAACAAAGCCTGCAGCAACGGGGTCCGCCGGGGACCATGCTGGGAGCAAAACCTCCGCTTCATTGGGCTCAGTGCCACCACACCAAGTTAGGTCCAAGGCCATGAATGCTGCAGAGGCAGCCACTTTAATTGTTCAATCACCATCGAACAGTGATGTTGGCTCATCTCAAGAAAGTAGCATACAATCAACGCAGGGTGTAACTCAGCTGACCAGTGTTCAACAACCACAGCTGCAATGACAACCGCAAGTGCAACTAGTACAAGCGCAAGTACATGGGCAAGGAGAGGCACAAGTCCATGCGCAAGGAGAGGCGCAAGTACATGCGCAAGGAGAGGCGCAAGTACATGCGAAAGGAGAGGCGCAAGTAGAGGCTCAAGGAGAGTCGCAAGGAGAGGCGCAAGGAGAGGCACATGGGGAGGCGCAACTAGAGGCGCATGGAGCAGCACAACTGCCCACAATGCTTGTTCCTCCAGAAGTAGGGGCACATCAGGAAATTGAGATTCAAGCGTAGGTATCATCTGAGGAAGTCACTCCTCCTGAGGATGATCCATTGTCTTCCAGATCCCCAGCAAGAAATAGGTCAAGGAGGGCTACTGCAAGTTCTTCTTCAAGTCCCCTTCCTTCTGATGATCTTGATGTTGATTGGAACCCACCAATGCAGTCTGAGAGTGAGGCACGCCATGAGCAGACAAAGGTAGCTAAGCCTAAAAGGAAGGTTCCCACAAGGCTTTCAGTTATGGGTGTTGACGACAAACAAGAAGTGTATTCTGCTGCTGATGAACAGGCAGTCGTCACTCCAGCCCCTGCGGGCATGCAGCAGCAGACATTTTGACCCTATCCCGAATGGCTTCTGAGCGGGATGTGGGCGGCATGGCACTGGTACACCATCAACGCAGTTAACTACAACACCAATACAACCTACAGCTTCCATATTTTCTCGTCAGAAGGGACCTCCATCCAGCTCGACCTCCATTACCTCAAGCAGTGGTGCTGTAAGTGAACAATAGAGTCAAATTCAGCCACGCCCATCCTCCACTTCATCTGGCATTGAAACTAAAAGTAGCACCTCCACCACCAGCAGACATCTGCAGTCCCCAGTTTAGGACTTCTTTACTGTTAGCCAATAGGCGGAAAACATGGTCATTTGTTCGATTTGTAAACAAATAGTTAGTCGGGTTAAGCTTGGCACCAACTATGGCACCGGAGGCCAGAGAGGTCATCTGAAAAAACACCACACTATCGTTTGGGATGTGCACCTAAGGAAGATCCAGGGAGCCAAAAGTACAACAAATCCAAATATATCCATTGATATTGCATCTGATGATGATGATGAGGGGCTTATCGTGCAGGGGGGGGAAGTGAAGAAGCGACAGACATTTTTTCTGGTATACACAGTACCCCTAGCAGTAGCACTGCAGTGGTAGCGCCCACACCCTCCACCCCTGCAACATGTTTGAGGCACACTAAGAGTCTCGGAGAGACACCAATGCGAAAAATCACATCAATGAGCCTAACTGGTTTGAAGAAGTCTGCATCATCTTCATCACGTAAAAAGGTCCAGACCACCTTTTGCAGAATGTTTTGGTCAGATGCGCCATTTCAACGCAACCACCCAACGGCACGTCTGTATAACGCAAAGCTGGCTAAAATGCTAGCGCTGGACCTTCTCCCGTTTTCTTTCGTGAAAGGGGTGGGTTTTCTAGAATTTGTGGCAACAGTCTGCCCTAAATGGAAGGTTCGTAGCCTGTCCTATTTTGCCAGAGTTGCTGTTCCAGCACTACAGCAAGA
Organism: Lissotriton vulgaris; assembly: GCF_964263255.1. Taxonomy (NCBI): domain Eukaryota; kingdom Metazoa; phylum Chordata; class Amphibia; order Caudata; family Salamandridae; genus Lissotriton; species Lissotriton vulgaris. The sequence continues at coordinate 1,651,631,189 of NC_141693.1, read as the reverse complement.
TGTGCTGGAGGTGATTGGCGCAGCTATTCAGAAGAGTGCTGTTCACACTATCCATCTGACAACAGACATGTGGACCAGTTGCCAAGAGCTTGATTACATGTGCATCACAATCACATACTTGTCACCAACACCCGGACCCATAAATTGTCCACAGATGTCCATCGCAACCTCTGCCCATGGGCCTTTGGGCAAAACCACAGGACTGATTTGTGTTTCCTGCATCATGCGCAATTTGTTGCTGCACGCACAAGAGATTCAGTCATGCCTATCAATGCCTGGCCACCAGAAATCCACTTTTGCTTTCCTCTTCATAGCTGTCATGCCTCCATGCCCTTCATGAAGCAAGGCCAGAAACTTATCTTTCAGGTCAACATGTACCACCAGCCTTCCTTTCCTAACTCATGATATCATCTTCTACTGACAACTCAACCCACACCTGCTTAAACATAATCAGATCCTCATTTCCTCACTTAGGTACATGCGGTAGAACCTCCATTGATTTGACTAGAAACGAATCAGCCAACACAGCTTCCTTCCACTCTTCTCACCAATAGCATCACAAACATCTGAGACCTCCGCTATCACCCATTCTTCATTGTTATCCGCATTCACATCAACAGTCGGCAACCTGGGCGAACAACCAGAATTAATATTTCTTATGCCAGGAATGTACTTTACAGAGAATGTATACTCTTGGATACAGCACCATCATTTGGCAATTCGAAGTGTGGCTCTCCCAGCTCCTTTTGTGGTGAACAAATCCACCAATGGTTTGTGGTTTGTTTGCAGTACAAAATGTATCCCACAAACACAGATGCAAAAGTGTTGCACTCCCACCCAAGCTAGAGCCTCTTTCTCCACCATGGAGTACATGCTCTCCGCTCCTTTTAAAGTGTGTGAAGCGAATGCAACTACTCTTTGCTTTCCCTCATGCACCTGCATAAGCACAGCACCCAATCCGCACTTGCTTTAATTGGCCACAATTATGGTTATGTCACAGGGGTGAAAAATTTGAGAGCTACAGCCCTTATATCCTGGCACTCCTTGGACAACTGAAATTGAACGCCCTTTTATTCTTCACCTCGCGCAATGCATTAACCATGTTAGAAAAATGAAGAACAAACTTGACATAGTATTCCGCAAGACCAAGGAACAAACTTAACTGATCCCTGTCTTATGGACCAGGAGCCTTCCCAACCGCCTCAACTAACGTCATTTTGGTTTCACCTCTTTGAAGGACAATCTGTGACCCAGATAATCCACTTCTGTATGCCAAATAGGAGTTTTTTCTAAAATGATGTTAAGCATTGGACAAGTCCAATGTGGTGAAACATCGACCCACCTTCATGCTTGCCAACATTTCACTTATGTGGGGAAGAGGGTGGCTGTCCACACACATGCAGATGAGGGTGAGGTCCACACACATGCGGATGTTCCTAATCAGCTTTCTTGCGATTACAAACCGACTTACCCACTCCAAAGCTTTAATGAGTTCTATCACTCACTCACTGCATAGCCTTGCAAATTGCTCTTTGAGTTAACCCCTTAAAGCCAAAGGAACATTGCTCACCTTATGCAACTTTGGTACGGCCCATCTTTTAACACAATTTGGTGCTCAAACCCCTTAAGACAGACTAACTGCATTCTGAATAACTTTGGAAACATGCTAACCAATTGTCCACTACCCATGAACCAGCCAACTAAGCGTGGGTGCAAATCCGTTCTGTTCTTGGAATTTGCGGATTTTTGAAAAAATCGCAGTCCCCGAATCACACGAGTTTGCCCCAAAATGTGCAAATTTGCAAGCTGGCAAATTTTTCTGCTTGGTCGCGCTTGAAAAGTACAATATCGCACGTGCGGTGTTGATTCGCTTTGATACTGTGTTCGCCGAGTTGTTTTTCTCCCGGTTTGAGTGTGCTGCGCCATTTTGGATCTTGCTGCGTGATCGCGCCAGAGTTTTTCGACCGTGATTACGTCATCGCGGCCCGCCATCGTGCACAGCGAGAGTTTGACAACTCGAATACGTCATAAGCGCCCACGATCACGCATCGCCATAGATGCGGCGCGCAGTTGACTTCCGGCGGGAGATTTGAACAGCCTGCGTTCCTGAACTTGCAAAAATGGCAATTCTGCAGAAGAAATCCACCGCAGGCAGCATAAACCTTCTGAAAATCATGATTTTGATCAGAATAACTCCTCAGATTGACATTTGGGTGCACTTTTTTGTGCATGGAGTCCATTTTTGGGGGGGGTGGGAGGAAGAAATCGCCCAGAGTCTCCAACTTTCTGTTCCTGTCCAGCAGGCACCTCCCAGTGCTTTGTCCATGTCCTGGTCACTTTTGATTTGGATCTGGAGCTGGAAGGATTACTTTTTGTGGCTGCTGCTGGATATTTGTATTTGAAGACTTTTTGGACTGTGGTGTTTGGATCACTTTTGGATTTGAGATTTTACAAGTAAGTTGGTGTTGTTTCTTTGGGGCATTGCAGTTGCTGCAACTAATATTTCAAAACTTTTTCACAACTTTAGAAAAAATATATTGTGGGTAGCCACAGTATCCAGTAGACCCAGGGTTAGTCATGGGTGCATGATACAACTGTTTCTGTGAGTTTTTTTTAACTTAAATCTCATTTATGTCATGGAATTTTAGCTCACTGTTATATGTGGCTTTTTATTATTTTTGTGTGGTGCCTCTAAAGCCTCACTAGCCAGTAGGCCCAGGGGTCGTGATTGGTGCATGGACCAAGTCTTTCTGTGGGCCTCCTGAATTTAAACATCATTGAGGGCATGGATGGCATTGGATTGTGGTGATTTTTGTGTGTTTTTCGACTTTTTGGGGTGTTGTTGGGGCCTGGCCATGTGGGTGGGGCCCATTTTGAGGCCTGGTCCAGGCAGGGCCTGGCCATGTGGCTGGGGGACAAAGGGCCATTTTGAAGCCTGGCAGTGTGCTCTGAGCCATATGCCTCCACCCAGCCTGCCCTGCTATCACCCATTATGCCCAGGGGTAGTGAGTAATGCATGGACCAAAGCTTTGTGTGGGGCCACTTGAATTTAAACATCATTGAGGGCATGGATGGCATTGGTTTGTGGTGATTTTGTGTGTTATTTGACTTTTTGGGGTGTTTAACAGATGTTCCTCTCGCTTCCTTTGCTTTTAGGTGCACAAGAGAACCACCAGTGGCAGGAAGAAGTCCTGCAGCGGTGTGTGCAGCACAACGTCACATGACATCACGTGTAGCCACAGACAACTCTGCAACTCGTGCAACTGCGGCCTGCTGTTCTTACATCTGAAGTAGATGGGCCCAAAGAAAGCTGGCCGTAGCTCCTCTACAAAGAAAGTTGCCAGTGCCACTGCCAGTAAGAAGGAGCAGAAGAAGCAAGTGGTGTCACTTACCAAGGAGACTGGTGTGCCCACAGACACTTTTTTCGGGAAAAAAAACAAAGCCTGCAGCAGTAGGGTCCGCCGGGGACCATGCTGGGAGCAACACCTCCACTTCATTGGGCTCAGTGCCACCACACCAAGTTAGGTCCAAGGCCATGAGTGCTGCAGAGGCAGCCACTTTAACTGTTCAATCACCATCGACCAGTGATGGTGGCTCATCTCAAGAAAGTAGCATACAATCAACGCAGGGTGTAATTCAGCTGACGAGTGTTCAACAACCACAGCTGTAACGACAACCGCAGGTGCAACTAGTACAAGTGCAAGTACATGGGCAAGGAGAGGCGCAAGTACATGCGCAAGGAGAGGCGCAAGTACATGCAAAAGGAGAGGTGCTAGTACATGCGCAAGGAGAGGCGCAAGTAGAGGCACAAGGAGAGTCGCAAGGAAAGGCACTAGGAGAGGCACATGGAGAGGCGCAACTAGAGGCACGTGGAGCGGCACAACTGCACACAATGATTGTTCCTCCAGAAGTAGGGGCGCATCAGGAAATTGAGATTCAAGCGGAGGTATCATCTGAGGAAGCCACTCCTCCTGAGGATGATCCATTATCTTCCAGATTCCTAGCAAAAAAAAGATCAAGGAGGGCTACTGCAAGTTCTTCTTCAAACCCCCTTCCTTCTGATGATCTTGATGTTGATTGGAACCCACCAATGCAGTCTGAGAGTGAGGCACGCCATGAGCAGACAAAGGTAGCTAAGCCTAAAAGGAAGGTTCCCGCAAGGCTTTCAGTTAAGGGTGATGACGGCAAACAAGAAGTGTATTCTGCTGCTGATGAACAGTCAATTGTCACTCCTGCCCCTGCGGGCATGCAGCAGACAGACATTTTGACCCTATCACAAATGGCTTCTGAGCGGGATGTGGGCGGCATGGCACTGGAACCCCATCAACGCAGTTAACTACAACACCAACATGACCTACAGCTTCCATATTTTCTCGTCAGAAGAAACCTCCATCCAGCTCGACCTCCATTACCTCAAGCAGTGGTGCTGTAAGTGAACAACAGAGTCGAATTCAGCCACGCCCATCCTCCACTTTATCTGGCATTGAAACTGAAAGTAGCACCTCCACCACCAGCAGACATCTCCAGTCCCCAGTCTTGGACTTCTTTACTGTTAGCCAAAAGGCGGAAAACATGGTCATTTGTTCGATTTGTAGACAATTAGTTAGTCGGGTTAAGCTTGGCACCAACTATGGCACCGGAGGCCAGAGAGGTCATCTGAAAAAACACCACACTATCGTTTGGGATGTGCACCTAAGGAAGATCCAGGGAGCCAAAAGTACAACAAATCCAAATATATCCATTGATATTGCATCTGATGATGATGATGAGGGGCTTATCGTGCAGGGGGGGGAGTGAAGAAGCGACAGACATTTTTTCTGGTATACACAGTACCCCTGGCAGTAGCACTGCAGTGGTAGCGCCCACACCCTCTACCCCTGCAACATGTATGAGGCACACTAAGAGTCTCGGAGAGACACCAATGCATCAATGAGCCTAACTGGTTTGAAGAAGTCTGCATCATCATCATCATCACGTAAAAAGGTCCAGACCACCTTTAGCAGAATGTTATGGTCAGATGCGCCATTTGAACGCAACCACCCAACGGCACGTCTGTATAACGCAAAGCTGGCTAAAATGCTAGCGCTGGACCTTCTCCCGTTTTCTTTCGTGAAAGGGGTGGGTTTTCTAGAATTTGTGGCAACAGTCTGCCCTAAATGGAAGGTTCTAGCCTGTCCTATTTTGCCAGAGTTGCTGTTCCAGCACTACAGCAAGATGTGCTGGAGGTGATTGGCGCAGCTATTCAGAAGAGTGCCGTTCACATTATCCACCTGACAACAGACATGTGGACCAGTTGACAAGCCCTTGATTACATGTGCATCACTGCACACTGGGTCTCTTTTGCAGGGGTTAAAGGCAAGTTAAAAGCAGGTGTTGACACAGACACAGTTTTTCAAGCTACTCAGAAGCATGCAACAGTAGCCATGTTTGCCATGGAGAAAACTCATACTGCACCTAACCTTTTGGAACAGTTTGATAGGAAGGTGTATGAATGGCTGCATCCAACAAATCGCATGATTGGTTATGTTTCCACGGATAATGGCAGTATTATAGTTAGGGCCATGCATCTTGGTGACTTTTTCAGAGTGCCGTGTTTGGCGCACAGTATTAACATTGTTGTGCAAGATTTCTTAAAAAAAAGAAACCACAGTCAACTAGTTACTGACCACCTGCCGAAGAATCTGCACACATTTCAGCCATTCTTTTAAGGCCCGGAAGAAGCTGAGGAGCATTCAACATGAACATAGACTGCCAGTCAAAGGACTCATCCAGGAGGTGGCAACACGTTGGAACTCAACCTTTTACATGCTTGAGCGTCTGTCTGAGCAGTGGGTGGGAATCAATGAGTATGTCTATAAACTGGGTTCTACTATGAAAGACATGAGGCTAGAGTTATAGGAATGGAAGCTGGTTGCAAGCCTGACAGACATGCTTCGTCCTTTTGAGGTCTTCACGTGTGAAGTCAGCAGGGAGGACAGTTCTATGGGCAAAGCTATCCCATTGTTGCGCATGCTAGAGCACCAACTGAAGGCGGTGTCTTCAACATTCTGAGATGATGGTGAAAAGCAGGACGCATATCAGTTGGCAGAGAGGTTATTAAGCCGCCTAGTTAACAATGAAAGGCTTAAAAAAATACATACAGAACAACATTACATTTGTGCCACTATTCTGGATCCATGGTACATTCATTCCTTTTCATGAAGCAGATGTTTCAAAGTACAAACATTGGCTAGCTGTGTCAGCCACTCGGTTCGAAAAAGAGCGGCAGAAAATTGAAGGAGCTTTCAGAAGTACAACTGAATCAGAAGGCCATCCGGCGTCAAGTTCCACTTCTGAATCTGTGGCCGAAGGGAGTCACTTTCCCTCACAGCCGTTAACGACATCAACAACCGTATCATCATCCTCACCTGCACCAGGCCCAGCCAAAATATTGTCGGAAGCGGATTGGCTAACTCATCAAGGGTTTGTTCGTTCCAATGATGCAAAGGCCACAGATGGTAAGCAAAGTGGAGCAACCCTGGAGAACCTTCAGTCCATGGTGCAGGCCTATCTGGATGACACAACAGAGGTCTTCGTTAATCAGAACCCATTGCTGTATTGGTATAGTAAAAGGGCTCTATGTCCACTGGTCACCAATCTGGCTATACATTATTTGTCTTCTGAATGTGTTTTCAGTGCTGCTGGTGCCATTGTAACTTCAAAAAGGACCCGCCTCTCACCCAAAAATGTGGAGAGGTTAACATTGATCAAGATGAATCAGTACTTCATACCACCAGATTACAAAATATGCGAATGCACGCAGGAAGAAGAGGACACCGACTTAGGTGACGGAAGTTCTTCTCTGTTACCTGATCTACTCCCGTCTCAATTCATAGAGTTTGAGGACAAGCTATACTTCCCTGATACCGAGGCCTGAAAATGACTTCCTTTTTTTTCGTCCTTATTCACTTTTATTCCTGTGTGTCTTTTTTTGTTTTTCAACTTTTACCACAACAAAACTCTAATACCTCATCACAACAAGTCCATCAGCAGCACTGTCTTCATCCTATTTCCTTAAAGATTTGAAGGTGCAGCAGTCTGCATTCCAGAGGTTCACAAGTTCACAACTCAATCATGCTCCTATATCCTCCTCCTCCTGACTCCCCCTATCCATTTCCCTCAAGGCATATGGCTGGATTACGCATAATAAAGAAACTTTAGCTTCGTAGACGAGTCCCGTCAAGTGGGATTGGAATTACAGACTACATGCTTGCTGATTGCTGACAGTTACTTCTGAAATCAACAGAAGAGGCTGCCCTGTGGTCCCTCACTTTCAGAAGAAGATGTAGACAAAAAAAATGGAACAGGTAATGAATAATGAGAAGAAGATGGCATGCAGTGAACAGCAAAGGCTGTCTGGCTCTGATGAAAGCAATTGCTGTTTGTTTGTTGTGCATGAAATTAATCATATGTCTTCTGTTATTATTTAATCTTTTACACGCTAAATGTAACTCAAGTCATTTTTTTACCTTGTTTAATTCAAATTATACTTCAACTGCAGGGGCCACTATGTTGCCTTTTGCAATATGCAAAATGTCCTTGGACTTACTGTTTGCCAATATACCATGATGATTGATTAAATAATATATATTTTTTCTTTACAGTCACTCACTGGGATGGATGGATGGATGGATCATCAGCGTCGGTTTACGGAAGAACTATGGCCAATTCGTGAGTGGCAAACAGATAAACAAGTCTACAACAACTACTCCAGCAGAACTACTTGTCTGTCTAGTCGTGGCATGGAGTGGTTGAGGTAGTGTAGTGTTGTTATGCCAGGCAGAGTACAGAGTACAGCAGTTAATGTAAAATTGGGGGTATGTGGCTTGATACATACAGTTAGATATGCTTTGTCTGTCTGTGTCAAAGAGCTTAGGTATTCTACATCATGTTGCTTCACTCAGTGGTGCCTGCCTTGACCGTCTGCATGGCCCTGCCACAAGCATGGGCCAAAAATCTGTTTCGCTCAAGAACTTGCGAAATTTCGGCAATATTGCAAGATTTGCGGATTGCAAATTTGCTGCCGAAAAAGAGCAAATTTCGTGAGCGGAACAGATTTTTGGCACATGCTTGCGGCAGGGCCATGTAAACGGTCAAGGCAGGCACCACTGAGTGAAACAACCTGGTGTAGCATAGAACTAGGGCTTTAACCATTTCTCACATGTCCAATGATAGTCGAGGAGATCAAATTACTAACTGTCTCCTTATTAACGCTAGATCCCTGGTAAAGCACAGCGTTGAGTGTGCTGAGCTTATCTTGGATAGAAACATTCAAATAGCCTTTATCACCGAGACGTGGACGGATGCAGCGTCCGGCCCCGATCTGGTCAAGGCTACTCCTCCGAATTACCATAACTTTGTTCTGGACAGACCTCGCAAAAAGGGTGGGGGTCTGGCCATCATCTATCAAGCTTCCCTTCAGGGAACCTTTTTCCCAGTGAGCTCTGGGGCGTGTGAAGCTCTGGGATTCAAGCTGGAGCTGTCCAGCCACCATTCCTTTAAGGGGTGTCTCTTGTACAGACCACCAGGGACGAAGTCTACCTTCCTGGAAGCAGTCGGTAGTATCCTGGAGGAAGCCATGTGCACCAATTATTTCACAGTTTTGGGCGACTTCAATTTCCACTTAGAAAGAAACACCGATACAGACACTATTGCCCTAATGGAATTGATGACCACAATGGGTCTGACCCAGCGAGTCGTCGGGGCAACGCACATGGCTGGCCATACATTAGATGGGATTTTTCAAATCATCCCAATTTGATATTTAGTAAGGCTGAACCTATGCCTTGGTCAGACCATGGAGCTGTGCTATTTACCATCCTTAGTCCATTGGTTAGAAAGAAGTTGAAAGAGGGGCAATCATCCAGGATGTGCAGGGCCTGGAAAAACTCTGATGGGACAGCGTTGGAAGGCTTGCTTATAGCGTCCAGGCCACTCTCACAAACTAATGTGAACAAAGCCTCAATACACTGAATGGCTTGATATAGCCTGTCACAGGTTAGTCCCACCCAAAAAATGTCGACCTACTAGGCAGGTACCCTCGTCCCCATGGTACTCAGCAGAGCTTAGAGAAAAGAAAACAATATGTAAAAAGCTAGAAAGGACTTGGCGAGTGAATTATCACGAACTGGACAAAGAGAGATTAAAAACTAGCCTTAGCTCATATAAAGAGCACATTTGGAAAGCCAAGAGCGATTTTTACACAGAGAAAATCGAGAAAGCTAAGAACTCAGCAAAGGAACTTTTCGACACGGTGGTCAGTTTAACCTCCCGGAAATTGGTGGCTGTACCTCCTAAGATCGAATTCGTTCAGTCACTGGCTGACTTCTTTTTAAATAAAGGTCAAGTAATTTTTTCCACACTTGAACGGAACGTGACTTTGAGCAGGGCAGAGGATCTACAAGGTGTCCTCCCGGCCGGAACATTGAAAGAAACTTTTGCGTCCTTCAACCCAGTAAACTCAGATGAGGTCTTAAAACTTTTGATGGAAACCTAGTCCGGCTCACCTCAAGATCCTTGCCCTACGTCAATTGCAAAGCTGGCAGCTGTCACTATTGCAGACTCTCTAACCGGTATTTTTAATTTAATGTTTGAAAAAGGTGACTTCCCCTCAGTATGGAAGCGGGCATCCATCAGTCCACTACTCAAAAAACCCTCACTGGACACTATGGACCCGAACAGCTATAGACCAATTGCCAGACTTCCCCTACCTGCAAAACTGGTTGAGAAAATCATGAACTCCCAGCTATACTCCTTTCTGCGTCACGCAATGGGTTTAGACCCGGCTCAACACGGGTTTAGAGAGGGACACAGCACAGAGTCCGCCCTGATTAAATCTACAGAGGAGATCCAGAAGGTGCTTGATGAAGGGGGCCAAGCAGTGCTGATCCTCTTGGATTTGACAGCGGCCTTCGATACGGTTCACCATGCTTTGCTGGTGGACCGGCTGGAGGGCTGCGGGATCCAGGGGCAAGCACTTAACATCTTGAAGGCCTTCCTGAAAGACCGGGTACAAGTGGTGGCTATGGGGGATGTCGAATCAAGACCTTTCAAACTCCCCGGGGGGGGGGGTCCCTCAAGGATCCTCCCTTAGCCCCACTTTCTTTAATATCTATGTATCCTCCCTTGCTCCGTTGATTAGAGCCTTCGGGTTTGAGTTAACCTCGTACGCAGACGATACCCAGATCGTGGTCTCGGTGCATCCGGAGAAAGAGCTGGGGGTGGCAGCCAGGTTTCAGGAATATATGTCTGCTGTCAGTTCTTGGATGGCAAAAAGTTGTTTAAAACTTAACTCCTCCAAGACTGAGGTGATCGTCTTTGGGTCCAACTCAAATCTCTGGAGTCCAAGATGGTGGCCAACAGATATGGGAGACTCGCCCCTCCGGCTCAAAAGGTAAAAAATCTGGGAGTCATCATAGACAGCCAACTCTCTTTCAAACCCCAAGTTATGGCGTTGACCTCGTCCATATTTTGGCTCTTGAAGACCATTAGGAAGGTACTCCCCTTTTTACCTGAGGGAAGCATAAAGACGGTAGTGACGGCACTTGTTCTCTCGCGCTTCGACTATTGTAATAGTCTTTTTCTCGAGGCCCAACGGGGAGTGTTGAACAAGCTGCAGGTTCTTCAAAACCCGGCAGCCCGCCTTATTGGAGGTCTGCCCAAATTTGCCTCAGCTACCAAGGAATTGGAGAAATTGCATTGGCTCCCGATGCGAAAGAGGATCATGTTTAAAGCCCTCTATATTGTCTTAAAGGCACTGCACGGAATGGGACCAGTGTCTCTTCAGGATCAATTCCAATGGTACAGACCTGAGAGACAGCTGAGGTCTGCCAGTATGGGACTGATAAAAATAGCTCGGATCAGGAAGGCACGCTGGGGGGGTAGGAGTTTTGTCTGAGGAGTGGCAAAGGCTTGGAACTCCCTCCCCCTGACCCTTAAATCAATCACCAATCTGTTAGCGTTCAGAAAACATCTCAAAACATGGCTTTTCACCCTTTAGCCGGGGAATCTTAATCTCAGGGAGTTACCACTTCAGTGCCAGGACACAGGTTGGTATTAGTGCGCTTTATAAGTGTTAAAAATAAATAAATAAATAAATAAATAGCTAGAATCTTTGACAAAGACAGACAAAGCATATCTAGGGTTTAGGGTTCAGTGCAGTTTACTAGGGTTTTTGGGTTTAATTAATAATTTGGTAGGGTTCCCGGGGTCTAGGGCTCAGGGCCCGATGCATAATGATGTTGGCAAGGTTTTAGGGGGGTTTGGCGTTTTTTTTCAGAATTGGCCGAATTTATGGCCTTTTTTGGTGTTTTGCAGGCGTATGTGTTTGGGTGAACTAGTCGTACACTTTCAAGTGGATCGATTTTGTTCTGCCTGGCTGAGATTCTTAGGAATCACTGGAACAAGTGTCCAGGTAAGTTTCAAGAGGATCGAAGTAGTGGAAGTGCTGAAAACAGCAATTTTCTGTAAAGGCACGATTTGCCATGTTTTGGGGATAGCAGTATTGCATGTTTTGGGGGGCTGCTTGGGGGGTTCTAGATCTTTGGGGGTGGGTTGAGGGGTCTGGGGACACTGCTGGGTAGGTCTAATTTTGATTTCAAGTGGTTAGAAGAAAATCCATGGTGGAATTTTTTTTTTTTAGCAGTATTGCATGTTTTTGGGAGGATGCTTGGGGGGGTTCTAGATTTTTGGGGTTGGGTTGAATAATCTGGGAGCACTGCTGGGAAGGTCTAATTTTGATTGCAAGTGGTTTGAAGAAAATCCATGGTGGGAAAGGGGGGTTTGGGCCTAGTTGCAGACAACATTTTGGCACGATTTAAACAGAGGCCTAGCAGTATTGCATGTTTTTGGGGGGCTGCTTGGGGGGGCTAGGGGGGGTTCTAGATTTTTGGGGGTGGGTTGAGGGGTCTGGGAGCACTGCTGGGAAGGTCTAGTTTTGATTGCAAGTGGTTTGAAGAAAATCCATGGTGGAAAAGGGGGGTTTGGGCCTAGTTGCAGACCGCGTTTTGGCATGATTTTAAGTTAGGCCTAGCAGTATTGCATGTTTTTGTGGGGCTGCTTGGGGGGTTCTAGATCTTTGGAGGTGGGTTGAGGGGTCTGGGGGCACTGCTGGGAAGGTCTCATTTTGATTGCAAGTGGTTCGAAGAAAATCCATGGTGGAAATGTTATTTTTTTAGCAGTTTGGCATGTTTTTGGGGGGCTGTTTGGAGGTGTTCTAGATTTTTGGGGGTGGGTTGAGGGGTCTGGGAGCACTGCTGGGAAGGTATAATTTTGATTGCATGTGGTTAGAAGAAAATCCATGATGGAAAAGGGGGTTTTGGGCCTAGTTGCAGTCAGCATTTTGGCACGATTTTAAGTTAGGCCTAGCAGTATTGCATGTTTTTGGGGGGCTGCTTGGGGGGTTCAAGATCTTTGGGGGTAGGATGAGGGGTCTGGGGGCACTGCTGGGAAGGTCAAATTTTGATTGCAAGTGGTTTGAAGAAAATCCATGGTCCGAAAGGGGGAGGTTGGGCCTAGTTGCAGACAGCGTTTTGGCACGATCCGCATAAATCGCCCATAGTTACTAATTACTATCCTTGAAAAGGAGACTCAGAGTACGCACTTTCGAAATGATGATTATATGTAATACTATCACCTCTGAAACTGAAAGTGTTATTTTTGCACTACACAGCGTACCTTATATTTTTTTCACCGTAGTGTTTTAATATCACTTCCTGTTTTTACATCAACAATTACGGGCCGGCTTTCACCCTGTGCCCTGGAACAAACGATTAACTCAGGCTTACCATTAGCGATCCGCAATTCCACATCAGGCAGGCAGTGGACAGTGTGTCTGGTCACCAAGATTGATCGACGGAGCGTCAGATGGAATTGAGGAGTACTGCGAATAAGAGGAATGGCTGGATGCATGCAACTTTTCAAATTCAACAGGACAACTACAACATACAGTTAAAGTATCCTCTTAATTTCTCCTTAACTTTTAAATGTTATTGTTGTGAACTTGAACTTCTACGAGTGCGTTTTTTTGCTCTCTGCTTCAAATTCATCCCTCCAGCTATTTGATGAGTTTCTTTGCTATTTGTAAAACTAATTTAATGTACTATAAGTGTTTATTCTTTCTGAGGGCAGAGAGGCAAGTGAAATTGGGTAATTATAATAATTACTGCAGCCCTGCACTGTCAAATTGTTTCTTCATAGTTACTAGTAAGATGCAGTAAGTACTACTTTTCAGTAACCTAACTATCCATTTAGCAAACAACTTCATGCATGCAATAGTGCACTTCCTTTATGTCCCTTAAAAGATTTATGGATATCTTTGAATCCAAAGATTTGTTTTTCTTCATTTGTTGTTTGTCCATGCTGTGTTTTTTTTCCTCTCTCCACAAAACATTCCCAAAAACCCCCATTCCCATCCAATTTTCAAATCCTAACCCTCTTCCCCCGGGCTGTGTGGTTTTTCATTGAGGTGTGACTAAATGACAACAATAAATTCCACACACTTGCTGGGGAGGATAAGGTCAAAGCAACAGAAAAATCATTCTAAACAGAATTTCATGTGCGCCATCGTGGATTGATCATCAACAACATCCTCCTCCTACATGTGATGAATAAAATGCTTAATGCTTACTTTGCTTTCTCCTTTGCCTTAATACTATTTCTTATAGTAGCCATACTCCACGCAACTAGTACTTAGTTATCTTTTGAATACTTTAGCACTGCTTAGGCTACAATTTATGGCACTGATCTCTACCGTACTATCTATTGTACTGTTTCTAATGCTATGCTCAGGCCACTCAATGTTTCATTTCCTTTTTTTTCATATGCTGGTACTGCCAGTGTGTACCACTACTACTACCAGCACAACAATGATATTTCCTCAATCCAGGATTCAAGTCAACTCGCCATTTGCTATGCAGCCAGCCCTGTGCCTAGCCCTATTCTCAAACATGAATCACAGGTAAGATAAGCATTTTGGGGATGTAGAATAATGGACTAGGACTCGGAGGAGAGGAGAGACTGACAGTGTCACAGTAGTACTAGTAAAGTACTAGTAGGGCATTTGAATTCACTTACTCTGTTAGTGGCACTTTTGTACATGTTTAGATAATTCATGCGGGTAAGTTTGAAGAAAGCAAACGTACTGTAACCTCCGCCCACCACCACACAAAATAATATGAACGCGTATACTATGTTTAAGTATGTAAAACAAATAAATATATTTCCCCTAACAAAAATAAACTAACCCAACTCACCCCCTCCCTAACCACAACCAATGTCCAAATGGCCTTCAAGTCCCTTTCCCCACCGCCCAATTCCTACCCCCCAAACAGTCTTTAAAAAAGGGGCAAGAGAAAGTCACTTCCTCCGGCGATGTCCTCCTTTGGACAGGTCCCGCACCTCTTTGCGGAGGTCCTGGAGATGGCGCTGTTGCTTTTCTGCCAATCGCTCCAGATAGTCCACTCGCTTTCGGAGGCAGTGCAGACGTGCCATCCAGGCTCGGGGGGGGCAGCTGTTGTACTTACTGCTGTGCGGCGGCGGCTGGAGGCTGTCGGGCCACGGCGCCGTTTTGCTGGAGGCTGCTGGCTGTTGGACCCGGGGGCACTGGAGGAGGATGCAGTAGTTGCCGTCTCCTCCTGCTCCCAAGCCCACAGCCGCCGATATTGACGCAAATGGCCTCCAGTTTATGTGCCCTGGCCTGGACAGCACTCTTGTTGCGGGTGAGCTTTTTTGGAGCATCTATATGAAGAAAGAAAGAAAAATACTGTAGCCAATAGTCTTTAACATTAAGTCAAAATATTTCAACGGAAAGTTGTCTCACAGTAACACTAGCAACTTGCAAGTACAGTATAACATTTTGACATGTATCTTTCCGCAGTTTTTGTAGGCCTGTGACATTAGTGGGAGTTTCAGAAATCTACTAGCAGAACTATGGATACACTACTACATAGTCAGAGAGTCAGAGACTACCCCAGTCTTCTTCTTTTTTTCTCTTGTTTTGCAAAAGAAATTGCTTGTACATGGACTCGTGGTAGCCGGCATAATGCCAGCTCAGTCAGATTGCACCCAAGAAAAACATACATAAGCCATGATGACGCAGACTCGCATTACTTTAAGCAGTAAATGCAGGAGGGGATAGGAAGCTCTTATTTTTCTATAGGGGTGGCACTGGCCATACTCGGTTACATCCAGGGTTACTGCTTAATGTAATTTATATTTCGCATTGCCCCCCCCAGGCCTTGACTACTACAAAAGGAAAATGAAGATTAATCATTTCTGATCATATATCCTGCCGATCACATGATCTTTGCTTATATGATAGATTACTTTAGGTGCTTTGTTTTGATAGATTGAGTGAACAACAGCAATAGTCCACCCATGACACAGCTGAAAGAAAATTATTACCATAGGGAGTGATTGTGGTACCCATAATTGCCGGACTTAATATAATGTCAACTATACAATACATACACAATATATGCTGTGCTTGCAAAGTTAACTACTGTACTGTTAGTCAAGGCAGTATTTAGATTTTATGAACAATCACAACTTCTAGTATTTGGATTTCCTCAGCTTTGCTACTCTGGCACGGACATGCTGTTCAAAGTAACACTGTTCATCCGCTGAGCGTCTACTCTACTACGTACACCTCTGCTATCTATGAGGAAGAAGAATATACCATGCAGTCTTACAAAGTAAACGTCTATCATTCTTCTTAATGTCTCAACTTGTACCAAGTTTACTTTTTCTCAACAACCAACTAACTCCCTTTTCATTTTATTTGGTAAACCACCGTCTTGACTTGCATTTGAGGTTGATCCAAATGATATATTGCAATGCACACCACACATTCATTTTCTGATTCACCCACACAGGCATTCATCTTTTCTTTCTCCTCCAACCATCCTTGCTTCAAGCAGCCATGCATCTGATTCCTTCCTATCAGCCATCTCTGCCTGCATTCAAAAACACGTATCAATCTTTACAGTCATAAATGTTACGACTAGCTCGTCCTTCCTTTCACCCTTCTTTCCCTTTTCGTTCTTCACATCCCTCAAGATCATCTGATATGACTTGCCTTCACGATAAAGGTTTCCCAGCTGAGTTGAAGTCAAATAGAGGGGGCCATTGCTTGCCCGAGAACTACCGCCGCTAATGCTATTACTAAGTCAAGGTTGACTGTCTTCTCCGTGATTGGCAAAAATGTAGGGGCATATTATCAAGGGGGTTTATCTCCGTTTTTTTGGCTTTAAAAGCCAAGAAAGCGGAGATAAAATTATCTCCCTATTACCTAGCTGTCGCTAACACCAGTTAGAGACAGCTAGTAGGTGATAGCGACCATCTTGGGCCCCACTTTGCATGTCAGTGATATTTATCACTAATGACATGCAAAGTGGGCGTGCCAAGATGTTAGCGACTGAAAACAGTCGCTAACATCGCTATCTCCTAAGCGCGAATATCTCCAAAAGCTAACACCTGCCCTGAGCAGTTCTTAGCCATGTTATCCAATGGGAGGTGGATAACATGGCTAAGAGCATTAGCTCGGTAATGCTTGAATATCGCTGACTTTTCAGCGATATTCATGCATTGCGGCCGATTTTTATCGCATTTGCGATAAACCTTGGTAATACCAAGGTTTATCTGCGATAAAAATCACCGCAGCTCAGCGTTGATTTTTTCACGCTAACCAAGCAATAACGATAATTATCACTATTGCTTGGTAATATGCCCCGTAGTTCTAAATTAGTAACTGTTCTTAACAGTTCAATGTACTTGTACTCGTGTACTGTCTACTGTACAGTACATCATACACTCCTTTGCAAGCCTACTCTAAAATGTCAATAAGTGTGGAGTATAATAACTTACCACCGTCCGCCACTGCTGAGCCATCCCCCTCAGCTCCTCCTGGTGGAACTTGCGGCGCCGCCGCATCCGTCCCTGGAGTGGACCCCAACGCGCTGCTGGCCCCGGAACTGGTGGTGGGTAGTGCCGCATCCGATGTTGTGACGCCTAGAAAAAACATGTCATATTTTTAGATGCCATACACCACCCCCTATTTCGTCTCATAATGGAAGAGAACATTTTAATACATATACAATTTTTCAATATTGGGAAGTCACGGGTTTGGGGAGGGTGTTAACTTATATGCTTAGCCATAACATGCAACACTTTTTTGCACAACTGATGAATGCTTGCTTTTTAATGTGCAACATTTTTCTCATTACAGACAGAACCAACTACTCCTCATCACCACCAGGAGGACTTGAAGTTCCAACAAGGTGAGGGCTCCTGAGTCCCAGACAGTTACTTCTGACTGAGGTATGTGGAAAGTCGAACTGCACCTATCATCAACAAGGTCCTATTTCTCTTGTCCATACTTCTGTATGTGCAGAATAGTCCCTGAAACACTAGCGGTATGGTATGTGCTACTATCAAATCAAAAAGCCAACTACTAGCTTATTCTTGGTTGACATTGACATTTTGTTGTTGGAAGTTGTCAAAGCACTAACATTAAGAAGACTTGAATACACAGCAAGGGAAACCCAGAGGACTGCACTCAGTGCCTCTAGAGCTATTGCTGGATCAGAGTTTTGTTAACACAGTTTGCTGACTGTGCAAGCTTAGCTACCTACACAGACCGACTCATAATAATAGTAAATAGTAGTAGCACAGAGAGTGATGGTAGTGAGGCAGGATAAAAATGTAGAAACAGTCTACAAGAAGATCAAAGACTATTTTGTAAAAAATAGAATTAGGAAACAGTTTGGAATGAATAGGAGCTGTAAAAGTTAGAGAAGTATAATTATATTAACAACAGAACAACTTACTGGGGCCAGCAGAAGAGGCTGCAGAGGACCGTTCCTGCCCACTTTCTTCCGCCGGAGTCTGGGGTGTACTCTTCTTGCCCCTGGGAGGTGCTGAATGTGAACATGAAATAAACTCAAACATGGATGATTTTTTTTTGCAATATTTGATTTCTTTGACCGCAATCTAAAATTATCTCAGGGAAAAAAATTACCAACAATTGCACTACATGTATTGACCTATCTGATCTGGTCAACTAGGAGGATTCGCAGACCGTCTACTTGGAAAGTTATGTACATCACTAACTAAACCAACAACAAAAAGGTTCTACTATGACTGCCAGCACTCACCAGCACGCGACGTGACAGACACAGTCCGTCATCATGATTGCAGACCACTAAAAAATGTCCTACTACTAATAACAAGTCATAATATACTCAACCTATCAATCCACCACTATCTCTTCTTCTTAGTGGCAGCAGGAGTACAAAGGAAGTACTAGACTTGAGTCTCTAGTCTCTCTAGCATTACACAGTTCTGTAAAGTACTACACTCATACATATTCAGGCCAAATGAGCACAAAGTTGCAAACAAGTAAGCATAGTAGCAACGCTACTGAGGAGGCGAGCACCTGCAATCGCAGAAGCTATTTAAACATTATTTTACCTGCAATGTAATCGAATCGGCAGCATTCTTGCTCTTTGGGAAAAACATATATTAGCAATATAACACAGAGCAGAAGAAAACAAAGTAGTTATTAAATAGCTACTCACCAAGACCAGGGGTCTCCACGTCTAGCAGGTCAAGCAGGTCCGGCTCTCGGTCGAGGATGTCAGCCCACCAGTGCGTTGCTTGGTCATTGGTGCGCCGGACCCCCGACTCCCTACGCATGGCCCGGCACACCTTATCCCACAGCTGGCGACGCTCCCGGAGGCCATACACTTGACTGGGCCTGCCCCCTGCTGCCACGATCTTTGGGAGGTGGCGCAGAACATAAAATATAAGTGCGGCCACCTCCACCGCTTTGAAAACCTCCCTGGCCACCACATCCTCCCCCCTCAATCGCCTGCAAGGGGGACCGGGTACGGGGTGCAGGACCCTTCCCCTTGCTCTTCCTGGCTCCCTTTGCCTTGGTCCTGGACAGCTGAAAAAAAAATAGGAAAGAATATGGAAAAAGTAAAGAAAAGAAAAGAATTTTAAAAAGTAACTTTAAAGAAACCAAAAGTAGAGAAAAAACACAAAATATAGATGTAGAAAAAGAGAGGGATAGATAATGAGTAAAAAAGATCCAAAAAAAGTTCAAAGAAACAAAGGATTGCAAAGATTAGGGGAGGATTGCAAAAGCATGCCCAGAACCATAGCAATGAATGAAAAACAAGATGGCCGCGCCCATTGAGGACCGCGTGGGTAAGTTTGCACGATATTTCCCCGCAAAAACGCACGCGAACACGTAATCGCACCCAACGCACAACGCGAGCTTGCAAATAGCACCCGGAAACGGAAATATGCAACGCGGACAAGTTGGCCGCGCCGATGTACGACCACATAGGTAACTTCGCGGTCGGTGCGCTGCAAGCGGCCCGCGAACACATAAAAAGATCACAAATTCGCTTTCGCGTCCTGCGAATTTGCGCATTTCGCCCATACTTACAGTCAACAACACCTGCATGGAAAGATTGGAATCTAAGATCATTCCCAAAATGCGCTGCTCTTTCCACCCCAGCAGGGATCTTCCCCTTTCCACGATATACACCTTTCCTTGAGACTTTCTGCCACGGAATCCCAGTTCTGTCAGACAATTTCCTATGATCTGTCTTTTTTCCCACAGTAAACTACAGGTTTCACACCTGCTGGCCACGACTCCCCAGGATTACATTTTTCCCATGTGGTTTTGTCAATTAAGGTAAATGAAGAACACAAATCTGCCCACACTTACACCTCTTCCCATGAATAATGATGCAACATTTCACGGGGTGATAAGCTTTCTTCCTAGACTCTGATTCACTCACTACCAGTTCCTCCACTTTATTGTCATCACTTTGTAGTGTAGTTCTTATATTCCCAATAGGCTCTGCGCATTGGAATAATATATTCAGCAGTGTAGACGTAGGACTGAGGTCGACTAGGTCTCTACTGACTATATTAGACTTAAGGTTTGCCAGCTAGCTCAGAGGTCTCTAGAAACTTTCTCGACTAAACGAGGATGAGTTTAATCTCCCTGGATAGACAAGAAGGGATTAGCTTCTGACAACCATATAACATGACAACTTTGCTCCCTCAGAATAAGAGTGTATCTCTAGAGTCGTGTGAAAACAATAGACAGCTATTTCACTCAGTCAATCGTGCGTACTTAGTTTCACCAGAGTGCAGAGAAAAGAGAGACGGGCATTTTCAATAAAAGGTGTAATTTATTAAGCTGTCTTCTTTCTCATGCAAGAGAAATGAATTGCCATAATTGCAATACTTAATGGAAAGTAAAGTGCGTACAGTAAAAGGAGTATTATGAAATAATACTGTAAAAGCATTGATATGGTTGCTTAGCCATACGATACTTTAAAATGGATAAAATATATACATACATACATATATACATTGACTAACGTACTCAACTGGTGCTTCTAAATACGCCTATCCCGGTGTACCTGACCTAAGCCTAATACGTGGGAAGGAGTAAGTAAGTAGCAGTTTAAGTTAAGTTGGTTTTGCCAAGAATCTGACTCAAGAATTCTCTTTAAGGGTTTAGTCAGTTCCGTACCTGGGAAATAGAATTCCGGAGGTCTGGTATCTCTCTTTCAGGAATCGATATCCCAGCAGCCCGCGAAGGCGGCTGAGAACACCTGAGCTGGATTTCTGGACAGGAGAAAAGACAGCGTCTCTCTCAGTGCATCAAAAGGGAGGGGCAGCTTCCGTGGGCTCTCGCATCAGCTGGGCTCTCGGGCAAGTAGATAGCTGCTCGGCTCCAAAACCACCACCATGTGTTTGCTTAAGGCAACGTTGGTATATTTATACCTGAAAGGTGCCGGGTTTGACGTAGGGTTGGACATAAGACGTCAATAAAGCTGTCACTAAGAACTGGCCGTTCTTACAGTGCTTCACAGGAGTTCTAGGACGAAATCAAAACAAAAGCAAATGGGGATTTCCCAGGTTGCTAGATGTTTGGTTTGTTTAGAGAACTCGTTGTGCTTTCTAGGAGTCCGGGGAAGACTGCATGGGCTACAACTAAATATGGATATGATTCCTATGCCATTACAGGGATATTATTGATTATAGCCGTACAAGGGCATAAAATAGAAATATTGATTTAGGTTCCTAGATAAAAACACAATACCCACTCCATGATCTAATGTCCATCATTATTAAAACTAGGCAATAGTAAACATTTAAAGGTGCATGTGTATTCCAACCCACCCCAAAATACATTTTTTGCATTTGAAATGGTGTATGCGAAATACACGAAAATTATTATTGGTACTGTACGCTTTTCAAGCAGTGTAATCATTCAGTTAAACATGCTTATATATATTAGCTGAACGATTTGTGAAAATTACACATGAAATGGCTCTTAATACAGAAAAGAAGGTCAAGACCATTCCATCACATATGAATACAGTTGCCGTAAATGTGCTAGAGGCTGAGGTAAAATATTGTCTCTAGAGTTCCTAAAAATAGAAGCTCCGTTCTTTAAGAATAGTTCTACTTTAAGCAGAGTACATCTGCCAGAAAAAGGAAAATATTTGGAAGTTTGAAAAAAAATTATTTCGCTTTCAGGGGAGAAAATAGTTCCAAATGTTTTCAGTAGCTTTTGTTTATCAAAGCTGAAGGCCGAATTCAGAGTTAAGGGGAACGCTGTGTGCTTGTTGCTTAAAAAGTTATTCTTTCTGTTCAGTGGAGAACATCATTTCAGATAGACTCGCAAAAAATTGGTCTATGACATCAGGTGAAAGTTTGAACAAGTTTGAAAATGCCGCAACAGTGCAGTCGTGAGAATGATTGCTATCATCGATGTCAGGATCAGCAATGCTCACAGAAGGTTGTACCTGGGTGATGCTGCTCTCATCTCGTACTTCACTGCCACCTAATCGTAGTGGTGAAGTCTCAACGTATGTCGTCATCAGAATGGGTAGCCGCTGGGGACAACACGATGCATGAGCCGTTACAGGACTTAGCAAAGTATCTGTATCTAATGGTACTGCTGATGGTATTGTAAGACAGACGTCCAACACGCATTCTTCTCCGCATAGCATACATCGAAGCACAGGTAGGATGCAAATTTGCCAGATTGGTCTGAATGAAAGAAACCAGGTCATATTCAGATCTCTTAGCCGGGCTAACCCAAGGACTTTAGTTATGCGGTCCCGATAGAGTATAGCTAGGATCATTTTTCCATCGTTGCTCGAGTCTTGTCTGCGACTTGGCTTGCCATATCGGAGCAGAAGGATCAAAAATAAAATTCCTGCTACGAGTCCCACAAGTAGTGGTAGGCCGCCAAAGACAGAATGGACAAAATTGGGAAAAATGCCCAGAACAGTTTTGAAGGGTGTTAACAGTCCCGAAAAAAATGTCTTAAATATATGTGGGATACCACTGGTATCAGACATATTTAGGATTTGGCTTAGCATTTCTACGAAATGCATGGGGCAATTTGTTGATAAAAGGGTATGTATCTCTGCCATTGTCCTTGCAACCAGAAGATCATATGTTTCTTTTTATGACGTTAAAGGCACGGTTGTCTGTAAAAGAACAGACTTCATTCTGCTTAAAGTATCAAATCGAATAGAAGAGATAATCAAAGAAGGCCAAATCGCCGCCTCCGTATCTGGAGTGCTGTTTGGATACAATACTTGGAACTAACGCTTACGAGATAGGCTTTCCCTGGCACCATGCCACAACAGCTGTGGTCCACTATTAGAATATAGCTCCCGTTAGAAAGCCATCTAAAGAATGGCTCTATTTGTGTTGCAGGTGTGCCGTGCTGGTGTCATGAAAGGTTATTTGAAGTCCCCTCACAGGCCCCATGCAAATTAATACCTTGGCACAGAAGTATACCGCTTAGTGATTGTTTACAATTGTTACCACTAAGGAAATACATTCTGTTTCTTTTCACTATAACATGTGTGTGTGTGTAAGGCAATTTCTATGATGACTTAATGTACCCTTTACCCAACCTTTCATACTGGCCCGCTGGTATATACTCTTGGCAGTATTTAAATTGGAAAGTTGTTATCGGAATAGTAATTATTCTGCGTATTATCCATTCAATAACAGGTCTTTCTGACATTGTCAATGGTAATCTCTCAATGCTCAGAACCGTATAGTCTGCTCCTTTATATGCCAAACTGATTTGTTTATCAGTAAGGTTAAAGATAGAGAATAATAACGTTGTGTTTATCAAACGCCATGGCACGTAGCCTGAACGCAGATTTTGCAACATCCAGCTGAGCTGTACAATAGAACGTAATTGGGACTGACCGTGTTGTAACATTAGTAAGTCCTGATCTATTATATCGATAGCAGATGATACAATACTGTCCAGTGAATATATTCTGGAGGACAGAGTCATTAACCCATTGTCCACAACAGAAAGTGATTTTTCTAAATTAATACGATCAATTTCTCGTATTTTTTCTGCTGTCTCAATTTGAGTTACTTTCCAATCTTCGTTGTATGCAGCGCATATACCGGCCGCTATGAAACGTTTTTGATGCTGTTTGCGTGGTCCTATTATGAAATCATGCAAGTCAGCACCGTCTTTAAGTAAAGTCAAGTGTTGCTTAATTTCAGCGAGGGTGGATTTCTGTAGCCACTCAAGGCATAGCTTCCCTACACTGTATGTTGTTACTATCCCTGGATGTTGTCTCTGGGAGTATCTAGGGTCTGGTCTGGTCATTTTGAACCCCTGTATTTTGTTCAGGAATCTATCTTGACAGTTATTTGTGTCTGTTGGCCAGATCAACCACTTTTTCCAATTAGGATGTGTTCTGTTTTGGTGTAAAATATGGGATACGTCTATCTCAACATCTGTAGTGGTATTACTATCAGGTATTGGCTTTGGAATAGACGGTTTGTTTTAGTCTTTAATCTTAGCTAGGCCAAGACAAGTAGTCTGTTGAATGGTGTCTTTCAAGAATATAATTTGTTCTGGGATCATGCAGGCTCTAAATAATGCTTCTAAACCTTGGACCTGCCAATTTTTTGTACCCCAGATGGTTTTCGTTTCAATGTTGGGTTTCCAGAATTCAAAACCAAATGTAATCATTTTTTCATAAAATGTTTCAGAATAAATCAATTTAGTATTTGTCAACATTGTTTTTATCCCTGTCTTATTTAACAATTTAAAATAAAACGTTTCTGCATCACTTGTGTTAAACCCTGAGAAGTATGGGAATTTCTCATAAAATGTTTTCGAACTGCTTTTAGGTGGAGTTGCACAATGTTCCCATTGATTATACTTAAAAACATTTCTAGGTTGAGTAGATTTATGTAAATAGTGATGTGCAAAGTGATTGTAACAGTACATTTGTAAATAATTCGAGAAACCCTGTAAGTAATCATGTTCTGTAAATTTTGCTGACATTACTAAATCTGACATCATATTATTTATGCTTTCAAAGTCCCAATCATCAGAGAATGTACTTGGTTTTAGAAAGTCACTTAATGAAACCTTGAACTGATGTGGATAATTCAAGAGTTCAACCGGGCCATAGATTTCGTAATCCGTTTTGTCCCAAGCTCCCCCACCGGGTATTGGAATGGCTGTGACATTCACTGATGATAGTTCTCTTTTCTCGATGTGAGATGACTTGTGTGGCTTTAGGACCAAGTTGATGTTTTGACTTGCTGTGTCTATTGTACTGTATTTTCCCTCAATGAATTTTCTCAAACAAAGTACCATGATGAGCCAAAGCAGGAGGAAAAGTACACCTAACACAATCCAAAATTCAGTCCATGGAGAAATCAGATAGGTTTCTTTGAGTTGATTAAAGAGTTTAGTTAATTTGTCTTTGAAAGTTTTTGTTGTGGGCGTTTCTTCAGGTTCGCTTGGATCTTCAGAAAAGTTATCGAAATTGATGAAGTAGCCAGATGCAGTTCTGTCAATTGTTGGAATTGCTTCCAAATTTTCCTTTGCCTTTTTATTTTTTCTTTCATTAGCATAGTCTGAGGCTACATCGTTGTAGACAGGTGTTTCTTGACGAACTGTTGGAATTTGGGTTTTAAGAGGCACAAGTTCCATGCCATTGTTGCATAGTCCTTTTTTATTCACTGCAGGTTTATCAAATGTGATTAGTCTCTCAGTTTGAACCTCTTGGATTGTAGCAAATTTTGGTATTCTGCTATTTCTTGGTAGTCCACTGGGCCTACTACTTATTATTGGCCACATGATTGTGGTTTTACCAGGTCGATGGATACAACTCGGTTCTCCTTTTTACCAGCAAGGGGCGGTAGTACAACTGATCTTGTTCCGCTGACAGCTAAGACAGGTACGGCTTTTCTGTAAGAAGGCCCAAATTCCTTCTTCACCGCGATCTTCTCTCTGACCAGATCCCCAATCTTTGGAATCCAGACAGGCCTTGCTGGGACAGGTGGTTTATCTTCAGTGGCGGTTGGCTCCTGTTTTAACTGTATGTTGCTCAGGGCTTTTCTTGTTTCATTTAAGTCCTGTAAAACAGCCAAACGATCTTTGATATCAAAGCATTTTTTTTCTACCACTGAAGTATGACTATCTAAGTCCTGAATATGCATTCTAGTACCGAACAATAGTTCGTACGGACTGAAACCTTTAGAGAATTTCTTGGCAGATTATTAAGACTACGTTGGACACTTGTTAAATGTTGGACCCACCCATCACCCGAACCTAATACCCTCGCCGTTATAGATTGCTTTATGTCCTGGTTTTTTCTTTCCACAATCCCATTTCCCTCAGGATGTAAGGGACAAGAGTACTGCAATGCAATGCCATTGCTGGTCATGGCCTCCTTATAAGCTCGAGAGCTAAAAGCAGGACCCTGGTCAGAATGTAGCATGCCAATTGCGTATGTACCGATAAAGACTCGCAAATCTTTTATAACAGTTCTGGCGTCAGCCGAGCGCTGGTGTCTGTATTTTTAAGTGAATCTAGTCTTAAAAAAAAATTCATGGGACGCTGGATTTTACGCATAGATAGCCTTATGCTAACTACAAGAAGGGCCATGGCAATACTCCGGTCGTTTCGCTACTGCGATCTCTGTTGCAGTTTGGACAGCTCTTAGCAAATTTGTAAAGTTGCTGGCTCATCCCCGGCCACCAGTATTCTGATTGTAATTCTTTCAGAGATTCCTTGATCTCTTGGTGCCTTAGACCCAATCCCATGTGTGCGTCCGCTATTAAGAAGATTCTCCTGTTCGTGTTTGGAATTACTCTATCCCCCACTTCAGGGATTCGAGCAAAAGCAACGGAGTTTGCATCAATTATGTATGTATAATTGAGTGGATAGTTCACGGGTAGTGCTGCACAGTGGCCTTTTGAAGACGTTTTTACCACCAGCATGGTTTCCCCGTCTATGTATTTTTCTGAACGCTTTTCTGCGGCTACGGAATACGGTTGAGCTGCTTCCGCTGTGGCTGTATTAGCCAATGAATTCCCTGAAACGTGAACGCCATCACGTTGATGACTCAGTGTATGTATCACATGAGTCTTTCGGAGTTCTTTCTGCAAAAGAACTACCTGTTCCCAAAGCTTCTTATGCTTTATTGTGGCACCTGTGTCATCTTTGTAATCGTTTTGAACCCAGTTCTGCAAGTCATTATTGTAAGATTTGATGCAGAAATGTGAATCGCACACTATTAGTGTCGGGAATTCACGATCGGCATTTTCAAGCGCCATCTTTAAAGATCTGATTTCAGCTCGCTGAGCCGAACAGTTTCTCAGTGTTTCAGTTTTTGTTATTTTTGGTCTGAATTTACCACAGCGCCAGCGACCTTTAACAATCGCGCACGCTGCATTGTAGGATTTATTATCCACATCGTAATGTTGTGCAAATCTGTCCATATAGATTACACAAGAGTTGTGTTGGAGAGGCAGAATTTCGATTGGCAGAGGTTATTCTTCTTCATATTTTAGATCTTTCAGTTTTTTCATGTTCGGGTCAAAATAGTATTTCATGTCTTCTGCAGCAAGATAATTTTCCCACTGTATCCATTTTGGATCTAATGCCACCGTTTTTAGATTAACAGGGCTTAATAACGCCTCAAGGGCTGATTCTGCTGTATAAACAGTTTTTATTTTGCCTTGGGCTTAGGCTCTTTCTTTTGCTACAGCAGTTTGAACCGCATTTACAATATTTTCTGTAAGACTGAATGTTTTTTCAGCTTGTGTGTACAAATGTGATTTGTAAGCTATTGGTACCGTTTCTCCCTCATTAGAGGTCAGGTACGTGAATCAGCATCTTCCTGGGATGACTCGGATTACAAGGTTGCGTGTGTTGTCGCGAGTTTGTAATTTTGTTTTAGATAACATGTCTGTTTGCAATAATCTCAAAATTTCTATGTTTTTTTTAGTCCAATTGATTGGTTTAAAATCAGGTTTTATTAATTCATAGAGAGGTTTAACCCTCTCTGCATAATTTAGAATGTAAGTTCTTCAGAAATTCAAGAAACCTAGTATTGATTGTAAGTTCTTCAGCGTTTTTGGTGCTTTGAGTACAGCGCACTTCTCTAAGAAGTTGTCTGCTAGGCTTTTGCCTTCTCTTGATAATTCATATCCTAAAAGCAGAACAGTTAGGTGGGCAATTCGTGACTTTTTAAAGTTGAATTTGTAACCCTCTGCTACGAACCCAAGTATTATGGTGTTCACTCTTTTCAAGTGAGTATCCAGGTCATCATCTGTGAGATAGATGTCATCGACATAAGATAATGCCTCATCATCATATATTTGTAGTAACTCTGTTACCCTTGCTGAGAATAATCCTGGGCTATTCTTGAATCCCTGTGGGAGTGGACAGAAATTTTTCTGTGACCCCATTATTGAGAAAGCGGTTAAATACCTGCTTTCAGGTGCAATGTTTTGACAAAAGAATCCATTAGAGATGTCTAATGTTGTTTTGTATTTTTTGTGAACGATGTTATTCATTAGTGCTGCACTGTGTGAGTTTTGTACTGCAAATGTCTTGCAACATGAGTTAAGGTGTCAGTAGTCCAAGACTAGATGATATGAATTGTCTGGCTTGGAGACAGGAAACAAAGAATTGTTCATTTGAGAGGTGCATGCTTCGATCACCCCTTGGTATTCAAGTTGATCTAAGATCTCCCTGACTAGTTTTTTAGCTTCATGCTTAATTGGGTACTGCCTTTGTGCAGTGGGTTGACATTTTAACTGGATTTTGTGAGGAGTGGAGTCCTCATCCCATCCTACATGATTTTTATATAATGCAGGAGCTTGAGCTACTGCCCGTTTTCTTGCATATGTGTATTTTCTATGAATTGGAATATGATTTGAGAAGGCAGGCATAATCATTTCTTCGCCATGAGGGCACTCCCTGACAAACTGTGGTGGCCAGTCTTTCTCAGCTAATAGGATGTCATAGCCTTTTGAAAGGTTATCCCAAAAAAGACCCCTTACTTTCCTAGTCTTATCTCCCTCTATACGCAATGTTATTTCGTAGATTTTATGAGGTTTGCTAACTCTGGTATCTGCAGTTTCCACCTGAATATATTCATTCCTGTCCACTGTCTCCAGATGATTCATCAGGATCTTGCGAGCTATTGTCACTTCTGCTGCGCTGTCTAGCATTGTCTGGGCCCACTCTCCGTTTTTCAGCTGTGTCCTCAGTATCCTCGGCTTGTTTGATGATTTTAATACTGGCTACCTTCTTTCTTGGAAATTGTAATTTTTTACTTTGAGCAGGTTCCTTGTCTTTGGACTTGACGTGCTCTTCCCTGTGTTCTGACCGTCCTCTTCTTTCCGATTTCTGCGGGGGAAGTCTGAAAAGATCGAGAGGGACGTGTATCAATATCTTGATATCTATCAGGCTTTTTCAAATTATCCCTATTTCTAAGGTTGTATCTTTTCTCAGAGGACTCCTTCTGGGGAGACTTATGTCCTTGGTCCGGAGACCTTCCTCTGGACTGGAATCTTTTTTTTTGGGAGTGGATTGTTTATTTCCATCCTAGCTCTTTTTTGGAGTGTTTAGATTATTTTTAATAAATATCTTTTCAGGATTTTCAGTTAGTTGGGGTTTTACCGGTTTCCGACCCAAAATACCTCTACCTAGTTCTTCATAGGATTTTTCTATGATTCTGGCAAGTTCAATTGGTTGGTCTGCTATATCTGTTTCTTTCAATATCTGGCGGGTCGCCACAGATGCTGCTTCTCCTTTTATGTTGGCTAATAATATAGCCGAGACCTGCTTTAAGTCTTTCAGTAATTTCATACCCAGAGTTAAAGCAGGTTCTGGACCGTATTCATTTTGAATCTGTCTTAGTACATCTGGTATTACCGCCATGGATGGAACACCATGTGTTTTTGTGTAAATGGAAGCAAAGACTGTGCCCCAAGTGTCACAATCCTCCACATGTGGTGCGATCCCCATTGGAAGGCAGATAGTCAGAATTCTGTGTTTCTCACTAGGGGTAGTATCCGGAAATACTGCCTCTATTTGAGTTATCTTTTGTGCTAGCCAGAATGGAATTTGTTCCCGTTTTGCGGGTGTTTTACCAAGGCATGATTGTATGTTCTGTGGTGTAATTTTGTTTGTGTTTCCCTGATAGGGGTCAGCTGGGGAATGTTAATAGCTGGTTGGACTGTTGAAGTCCGCATTACATATTGGACTAATTGTCTATGTATTTTAATGAGTACTTTTAGCTGGGCTAAAAGTTCCCGGTCTGACATTTTTTCGATGTCTGGATGTGGTGTGCAGCTGGCTAGAACCGGCCACGTTGCTCCTGGTCTACCTAGTAGACCGAGCCTGGTGATGTGATTATAATGTTTTAGGGCGCCTTTAAACCAGAGCAGGTGCTCTTGATATTTTAATGGGATTTCAATCTCCTCGAAAGGAGTGTATTCATCCGGAGGTTCCTCTATTTTGTAATAGTGGAATTCGTGTGTTACAGCGTTTGCTGCTGGAATATTTATCCATGAATAGAATACCTCTGTCTGCCGATATTCATGAGTCTCTACCACGAATATGACTGTACCACCTCGTGATGTCAGTCCGTTTTCTATAAGTTTAAGAGTTTTACAGCCTAATTCATGAAGCTGAATTCGGCTCGCAAAGGGCCAGATTCTGAGAATCTGGCCCTTTGCGAGTGAGGATTTTGCATTTGGGATTCATCATCCCAAATGCAAAAATCGGTAATTGCGTTTTCGCAAATTTGCGATGGATTACATTTAAGGAATCTCTATTTGAGATTCCTTAAATGCAATTCATCATCCATTAAAAAATTGCGAAATCGCAATTTCGGGCCGCTATTTTCCGCGAGGTCAAACCTCGTGGTAAATAGCGATAACTCAGAAAAATGCTTTTAAAAGCATTTTTCTGAGTTGCATGTTGCACACACACATGTCCTTTGGACATGTGTGTGCGCAACCCCTGTTCATATTGGCATTTAAGGGGTGCTACAGGGTGTCCTTTGGACACCCCTGGCACCCTTTCAATCGCTATCTTATTTGCGATTAGCTAATTGCTAATCGCAAATAAGGAATACCCCCCATTCATTCCTATGGGCCTTTTGGCCCATAGGAATGAATGGGGAGTTATTCCTTATTTGCGATTAGCAATTTGCTAATCGCAAATAAGGAATTAGTAGGAATCGCATTTTATTTGCATATTCCTACATGAATCCCGTTTTGCGAGTCCTTAATAGCGATTCGCTATGAATCGCTATTAGGGGCTCGCAAAACGGGAGTATGATGAATCAGGCTGATAGTTTTTCTTATGTTGACCGGAATGAGTATAGTATTCGGGTCATTTTGTAGGAGACTCGTGTCATCCTCTAGGAGTCGAGCTGCTATTCTAGCTGCCTCACCTCTCGTCTTTACTTTCCCCCATTTTACTGGCAGAAAAGTTTTTGTTGCAGATCAAGTTTCAAGGAAACAAAGATTAGGTGCCCAATATTTTAGAACACTGTATCCTTCAACGTTGACTAAACCAAAAACTATACATAGGAATCTCTTCCTACTAAGTTCCGGCGGATTTTAACCTCTTACCCACTCCAGACGTCTTTTGGAGAATTTACGGGAAAAAGGGTCTGTGTGAAAAAGCACGACTGAGTTACTCTAACGTCTTGCGTTAGATTTATCACCTTACCAAACGTTGGGCGCCATGTAGTGTAGTTCCTATATTCCCAATAGGCTCTGCGCATTGGAATAATATATTCAGCAGTGTAGACGTAGGACTGAGGTCGACTAGGTCTCTACTGACTATTTAGACTTAAGGTTTGCCAGCTAGCTCAGAGGTCACTAGAAACTTTCTCGAATAAACGAGGAGGAGTTTAACCTCCCTGGATAGACAAGAAGGGATTAGCTTCTGACAACCATATAACATGACAACTTTGCTCACTCAGAATAAGAGTGTATCTCTAGAGTCGTGTGAAAACAATAGACAGCTATTTCACTCAGTCAATCGTGCGTACTTAGTTTCACCAGAGTGCAGAGAAAAGAGAGATGGGCGTTTTCAATAAAAGGTGTAATTTATTGAGCAGTCTTCTTTCTCATGCAAGAGAAATGAATTTACTTACTTAATTTAAAGTAAAGTGCGTACAGAAAAAGGAGTATTATGAAATAATATTGTAAAAGCATGGATATGGTTTCTTAGCCATAAGATACTTTAAAATGGATAAAATATATACATACATATATACATTGACTAACGTACTCAACTGGTGCTTCTAAATACGCCTACCCCGGTGTACCTGACCTAAGCCTAATACGTGGGAAGGAGTAAGTAAGTAGCAGTTTAAGTTAAGTTGGTTTTGCCAAGAATCTGACTCAAGAATTCTCTTTAAGGGTTTAGTCAGCTCCGTACCTGGGCAATAGAATGCAGGAGGTCTGGTATCTCTCTTTCAGGAATCGATATCCCAGCAGCCCGCAAAGGCGGCTGAGAACACCCGAGCTGGATTTCTCGGCAGGAGAAAAGACAGCGTCTCTCTCAGTGCGTCAAAAGGGAGGGGCAGCGTCCGTGGGCTCTCGCATCAGCTGGGCTCTCGGGCGAGTAGATAGCTGCTCGGCTCCAAAACCACCACTGTGTGTTTGCTTAAGGCAACATTGGTATATTTATACCTGAAAGGTTCCAAGTTTCTTGGCTGTGTTGTTTACCCAAATCACAGATCTCTTGTACCTCGGTGTTATAAACCCTCAAGAATGGCCCAATTTTTAACACTTAAAACCTCTACTATTAGCAGCAGGACAATTTCTGTCCTCTGCCATGTGCCTCGTGCTGCCACATCTGAAATACTTTTTTTGTATAACCCTCTTGGGCCTATGCTGTTTTTATTCTTTTTTGATTTCGGCACACCTCATTTACTTTCCCTGCAATGTCGGTACCTTAGATTGCTGCTCCTCCCAAGTCCTTCACATATCGGGAGATATATATTTTTTTTTTTTAAATTTTTGAAAACCTTTATTGCGCATGGTGCAGGAATACAAATACGGGCCTACAACCGTCTGGCCGGCCACATAACATTTGAGCGCAGGTGTCAACAATACGGTCCCCCCAATGACATCAGGCAATATAGCAACAATTAAGAACATGTACACTGAAAATTATGTCGCCAGGGGGAAGGAGAAATAAAGGTAAATTTTTAAGTTTTGTCGAATTAAACAAAAGTCAATAAAGGATAGGTACAAAGGAGATCCGAGCCCGAACTGTAGTACCCACATGAGTAGGCAGCAAGTATAATAGCAACAATTGCGTGAAGTACCTCAACAGAGTAGCAATACAATAGAAAAGCAAGCAGACGACAGGAACTAAGCTCGTGCCACTCCCAGTGCCACCCACTCCCTACCAACCTCCATCACAGACCCAGAAAGAAACAGTACAAGAAAGCGCAGAGAAATGAAAAAAAAGGCCCATAGAAACTAAAT
Organism: Lissotriton vulgaris; assembly: GCF_964263255.1. Classification (NCBI taxonomy): domain Eukaryota; kingdom Metazoa; phylum Chordata; class Amphibia; order Caudata; family Salamandridae; genus Lissotriton; species Lissotriton vulgaris. The sequence continues at coordinate 1,651,598,294 of NC_141693.1, read as the reverse complement.
GAAGAAGTAAAATCTACCCCCCCACCCTACACCAATGCGGAGGCTACGGCCTACCCCCCCGACAATGTGCCTGTCGCCCCATAAAGAACCCGAAATGTAGTAAAAGTAAAGGAAGAAAAGAAAAAGTAGAAACTCTGAAATATAGAGAGTGAGACCAGACCATTCTAATCCGCAACTCCCCAAAACCACCAAGGAAACGGGAGGAGGAGCCAATCCGAACAGTCCCAGCCCCTCAACCAAGAACACCATCCCCACTCAATTTGCGACAGCTTGTATCAGACATCAATACAACAACAGTTAGGGGAAAGTCAATATATCGTGTGCGACTGAATCAAATCTATATCAATCCCAGTCCCGGTCCAACCCGCCAAGCAACCGACTGCGTAAGGAGCATTTAGCCCTGACCCGATCTAGTACAGACCCCAAAACGAGGCACACAAAGAAAGGCCACCCCCACCCCGACCAAAGACCAAAATGGCCGCATAATGAAGGAGAATACAGTAGTCCCACAAAATGGCCATCGAACGTCACCACTAGATCCTCCGTCCTGAGCAATCGAGTTCCCAAGTCCATCCGGAAAATATGGGGTCTCCGGGGCGCAGACTGAGGGCAACAATAGGAAATCCGCCGAAGGGGCCGGCTGTTGGGAGTCCCAGGCATGAGGCAACAACATAGTTGCAGGCGGCAGAGTGTTAAGCTCCGGAGACAAAGGAAACAAAGTATCACGAACACATTCACTAGTCGGCCGGTGGCAGGCTTCCACTGAAACAGGGAAAGTCACGGATTCTCCTCCAATACAAAGCAACACTGCACCCCTCATAGGCTCAAACGTAGATAGTTCCATGGGCAGCTGGCCATCAACTGTACGGTCCCTCCGTAGATCGGCCGCCATTGTGTCGAGACTAGTGCTCAGCGCTCGAAAACCCACTCTCAATTCCGACCTAAATTCGGTCAGGGCGGCCAGGATAGTCTTGTAAGACATCGGCGGTTGGGGCGCCCCACAGTCCCGTTCCCAGAGAGGAATGTGCAAACTGGCCCCCGGTTCCCTTCGGGCACCATCACCGGCAGACAGGGACGGGCGCTCGCCCCCATTCTCCAGGGCAGCAGACCCCATCCCAGTGGTCGAGGCGCAACGCTACCTAAATGCAGGCGCAGCGCACCGTAGCTGCGATACAGGGCTCCATGCGCGTACAGGCAAGGAAGGTCGGGCCGTCAGAGCGGAGGGCTGCGGAGCCACCGGCCGCACACCAGGTCGAGGGGGCAGGCAACAAGCCACATCACAACATGGCCGTGCAGTCCTTCCCCCTCTCCACCGGCCGCAAACAAAGACGCTCTGCCGAAACGTCTCCCGAGGGGTTACAGCTCGCAGGACGCTGGTCGCGGCGTTCCTCAACAGGCTGCGTGACAATGGGTCCGAGACGGGAGGAGAGTACCACTCCACAGTATCGGCGATCCCCGGACAGGTCAGCCGCCTCTCAGCCGCATAGACTCGGGGACGGGCAGCGGCAGTGTCCCGGGGCCAGGGCTCGATGTCATCACTCGGTTACTCCGGCTGCCGGGCGAGTTAGGAAACCCGGGAAAGTCGAGACGAGTCAGCACAGCATGGCACGCATTTCGCCTCCAGAATTGCAGGATTAGGTGCAGGATAATCAGCGCGGAGGAAAGGCAGCTGTAGGAGCCGGGAGCCTACACGTCTTCACTCGTCGCCATCTTGGCTCCTCCCCCTGTCGGGAGATATTCTTGATGAGTTTTGTCACCTCAACAATTTTGCCCAGAGAAGGATCTAAGAGACCTAGTAATTTCTGCTGAATTTTGTAACTGCGTGTTCTATTGAATAACTTATCAATGGTTTCACCTTGTACTTGTGCACGAGAAATAAATATGTACATCTCAATCAATCAATCAATTAATCAATAAGAGGCTTTTGTGAGGCTCCTGCTGCCCGGAGCTTTTATCCGTCTATTGATCCTGCTGACCATCATTGCGCCCTGATCTGACCCCATAGGACTGCTGGACTGTCGATCGACCACCCACGGTCCAACTCCTGTGTCATTCGGAGCTTGCTGGCCGAAGTTACGAGGGCTCCAAGTTTCCCCGACTCGCGCCCTGGATGTCAGGTGCTCCGTAGCCCGGCGTCACTTTTCACGCTAGCCCGAGGCCTCGCACGTGGGGTGGAGGCCCGGATCTCTCTCCCTCCTCCGGACCTGATAGCCGACCGGGCACGCTGCGGAGCGCTCCCCTGCGATGGGAATGGATATCGGATTCCACTTCTAGCTGTCCTGGAACTATTGACTTGCGGAGACACCGCGGATTGTCATCTGGGCGCTTAGGTAGCGAACCCTTTGGCCTGAGGGGAGAGGCGGCCATTGTTTCGCTGGGAGTGGCGGGGCGTCCATGCCTGCTCGTGCCCCCAACTGCGGTGAGTGGTCGCGTGATTGGAACAGCCTGCGGCCTGGCCCTTATTGACTTGTGTCCCCCATTGTGCTGGTAGCGCTTTATCATGGGGAAGCCGGACACTAAGCAGTCCAAATTGTCCTTTGATTCGGGGGGGGGCAGGAGGGGGACGCGCCTGGTGCAGGTAGCTGGGACTTCGCAGTCTCCCCCCCCACCTGTCGCTGATACTGGGCCGCAGCCACAAGTCCCGGACTTTCAGCAGATGTTGCAGGAGATGAGGCAAGGGTTTGCCACGATAGTGGACAAAGTGGACAAACTGTCATCACGCATGGATGCGGTGGTGCAGAAGCTAGATGTGCACGAGGAACGCCTAACAACGGCGGAACAGCCCATCTCGGACCACGACAATACTGCTGCCACTCATACCACGCAGTTGGCGAGGATGGACAATATATTGCGGGTGATTGCCGCTAAGAATGAGGAGTTGGAGGCGAGGAGTAGGCGCAACAACGTTCGTATAGTAGGTGTGCCGGAGTCGACGAATGTTGGGAAACTTATGTTGAGAGACTCCTGGTGGGCGCCATTGGTGCGGAGGCCTTCTCATCGCAGTTCATCGTCGAGAGAGCGCACCGTTCACTGGGGCCTCGGCCGGCCTCTGGGGCTGCACCGCGCCCTATCATTGCACGACTTCTAAATTATCGCGACCGGGACGCTGCCCTCCAGGCTGCCCGCACTAATCGTGCCCTCTCCTTTGAAGAGGTTTCCTTCACCGTGTACCCTGATTTCACGCCGATGGTGCAGGACCAACGTCGTAAGTTCCTAGGGGTGAAGAAGAAACTTCGAGAACTACAAGTGGACTATGCTTTGCTTTACCCTGCTAAGCTGAGGGTGACGCATCAGGCTAAGCAGCACTTCTTCACTAACCCACAGCATGCTGAGGACTTTGTTAAGCGCCTCAAACGTGAACGAGCTGCTGCGGACCGGGGAGATGACCGGAACCCCGAAGGCGACCATTCGGCGGCTGAGGAGGAGGTCGCATGACTGGGGTGATCTTGCATTTATGCGACATTGCTGGTACCTGCCTCGCGCGCCTACGCGCTTGACTGTTTCGGTGGCCTCGGTGCTACCTTCCCTTGTACTGTGGGGAATTATAGTAACTGCTTGCTGATTTATGTTTGAGTAACGGCTCTTGGGGTCAGTATGGGACCGTTGGTTGGCGCCTATTTGTTCGCGCTCTGGGCACCCACCCCCCGCGCTGCGCCTGGGCCGTGTGTGACTCGTTGGCTCCGACACTGGCGTGGTGTGTGGGAGTGGTACTGTGCACCTCTAGAGGGTTCCTCATAGGGTGTACCCCACTAGTACCTTTGATTTGGTTTCTGGTCCTTTGCTGGTTGACTGGATGGGTGTTGGGGAATGGAGGGTGGTTGGGGTTTGAATGTCCTGATAGTTGGGGTTTCATCAGGTGGGAGGTGGGGGAGGGAACAATGCGGGCGACACAGGCTTGGCCTGGTCCCTTGGACCATTGTGCTGTTTGCTTCTGCTGTCTGTTTGTGCAAGTACGGCTCCATATCCATTGCTCAGTCTGGTCCTTTGTCACCTTGGACGGTATTGGTCCTGGGACCCATGCCTTCGTGCTAGTTAGGCCTGAGAGTCATAGCTGCTATCTCCGCTGGTTGGATAGTAGTAAGCGCGCTACTTGGGGGATGCGTGTGCGTGTTGAGGGCCGGTTGGGCTGTGTATGCTGCGCGTTGCGTGATGTACTCCTTGCGTGCCTGTTGCACGGAAGGTGCTGTTTGGGGGTGGTTGTTGGGGCTCTGGTTGGTTGGTTTGGAGACTGACACTATAGACAAGATATCAATATTGTCCTGGAATGTACGGGGTCTTAATGATGCCAGGAAATGTCGAAATGTGATACAATATTTGGATAGGCATGGTATTCATGTGGCCCTCCTGCAGGAGACGCATCTTCGGCCTGGACCTGCCCCCAGCTTTGGTGGGCGGTGGGCTGCGGCTAGGATGTTTGCATCGTACTCCTCGTATGCACGTGGGGCTGTTATCCTTGTTAAAAGATCGCTCGCCTTTCCGGAACTGGGATCTATGGGAGACCCTGAGGGGCGCTATGTGCTGCTATGGGGGCGGCTTGGGCAGGTCACTGTGCTGTTTGTCAATTGCTATGCTCCTAATATTGATACACCAGCCTTCTTCCTTACCCTGTGGGGCCATGTGCTTACCGTTGATGCCTCTCACATTGTATGGGGGGGGGATTTCAATTTTGCGTTTCAGGCTCAGGTGGATAGGTCGGACGGATGTCCTCAGTACAATGTGCAAGCTAGAGATGTTTTGCGGGGTATTGTGGAGGAGGCTGGACTGATTGACAGCTGGAGGTATTCTCACCCTGCTACTAGGGAGGGCACTCATTACACTGCGCATGCACGCTCATGGGCGAGGCTGGACTATGTCTTTCTTTCCAGGGGGCTGGTGGCTGGTCTGCGGGAGGCGGTACATCTAGCTCGTACATATTCGGATCACTGCCCGGTGAAGGTTGTGCTTTCTGTGCCCGGGCTGCACAGGCCGCGCCCACCTTGGCGCCTTTTTCCTACTGCCTTGCTTGACCCTGTGTTTAAGGCGGAAATTGGCGAGGAGGTAGAGGCATTCTTCCCGAGGAACAAAGGCTCTGTAGACAGTGTCGAGGTGATATGGGAGGCTTTCAAGGTTACGATCCGGGGAGTCACTATCTCCAAAAGCTGTGGGATGCTCAAATTGATTGTTCGAACTCTCGAGGGCTTGGAGGGGGATTTACGCGATTTGGAACGCAGGTTGCAGGATGGCTCTGATCCTGATCTGTTGGGCCAGTTCCACACCAAGCTCTCCGAGTATGAGGAAGAGGCTGCCAGGGAGGCTAAGCATAGGGGGAAGTACTGGACGGCGAGGAGGTACTGTGAGGGGGAGAGGCCGGGGAAGGTCCTTGCTGCGCTTACTAGACATCAAAGGTATGGTTCGGACGTGCTGGAATTGGTTTTGCCGGATGGCACTCGCTGTCGGGACACTGCGGAGATTCAACGTACTTTTATTCACCATTACACCCAATTGTACACGACACAGCAGTCGGGGGAGACACGTTATGGCGGATTCCTGGATGAGTTGGCGCTCTGTTGGTTATCGGACAATCATCGGGCGTTCTTGGGTAGACCACTAGAGGTGGAGGAGGTCAGGAATGCCATCATGTCTCTGAATAACGGGAAGTCCACAGGTTTGGACGGCCTTCCTGCTGAATTCTATAAATGTTATGTGGACATTATGGCCCCCGTTCTCCGCAAGGTTTTTGAGGAATCCCTGGAGGAGGGACGGCTGCCGTGCTCCATGAGAGAGGTCGCTATTACATCGTTGCTCAAGCCGGGTAAGGATCCCCTGGACGTGGGTTCCTATAGGCCCCTCTCATTACTTAATTGCGATGTCAAAATACTTGCGAAGGTCTTGGCGGTGAGACTGTCTGAGCTCATGCCTATTATTGTCTTGCCCGATCAGTCGGGGTTTGTACCTGGTCGCGCTACATCTCACAATCTTCGGACTTTGTTTTCCCTTATCCCGACCATTGCTCCCGATCTCCCGGTCGCCGCCGTTTTCCTTGATGCCACCAAGGCGTTTGATTCCGTTGAGTGGGGCTACCTCATTGATGTCCTGTGCCGGATGGGGTTCCCTCGGATCTTTATCTCATGGGTCAAGCTCTTATATACCGACCCGGTGGCGAGAGTGGTGGTGAATGGTGTGCTCTCCCCCCCATTCCCTCTTACTAGAGGAACCCGACAGGGGTGTCCCCTTTCGCCCCTCCTATTTGCCATTGCCATAGAACCCTTGGCCTGCAGGATTCGCCAGCTACACCAGCAGAGCGCTTTCAATTGTTTTCAGCGTCAGGTCGGGATCTCTTTATATGCGGATGATGTCACGCTCTATGTGAAAGATCCTCAGAACAACCTTAATGCGCTATTGCGTGAGCTGATCGCTTTCGGGGGTGTCTCCGGGATACACATCAACTGGCAGAAATCCCAACTCTTCCCGCTTACTGCGGGGTGAGTAGGTTTCCTCTTGATTTCCCTTTGGAATGGTGCGATTCAGAGCTGCGGTACCTCGGCATTGTGGTGTCACTGGACAGGGAGGAGACTGTCAGGCTTAATTATGGCGTGGCGATTACCAAGCTGGCAGATGACGTCACTAGATGGATGTCGTTGCCTCTTTCCATGGCTGGTCGGGCGTCCCTTATCAAAATGGTTGTCCTGCCCCGGTTTTTGTACCTGTTCCAAAATATTCCGTATCACCCTGGGGCCTACTTTTTTCGCAGGCTTCGTTCTGAGCTCATTCGGTTGTTTTGGGGGGGGCAAGCAGTCGCGGGTGGCTTGGGCTACCCTTACGTTGCCCTATTCTGATGGAGGATTTGATATCCCTGATTTTGAGCTTTACTACCTTAGCGCTCAAACGCATTATGCTTACCATTGGATGCGCCCCACGCCGTTTATGCCCCCGGTCGCGGCTGAACATTGGGTTGCCCATCCGCTCCCACTGGAGGGGTTGGTACTGGGCAATGTGTCAGATGTGGACACGCATCAAACGACGGTGACTTGCACGGTAGACGCCTGGAAGCGGGTGGCGCGGTTGTTAGGCGTTTCCTTTCTCTACTCGCCGGCACTGCCTCTATCTTATCATCCTGATTTGTCTCTGTTGCTGGAAACGGGGTTTCGGCGGCTGTGTAAGCGGCTTGGAATCCTTACGTGGGGTGACGTTTTTCATGAAGGTGCTTTCCGTACCCAGGTTTTTTGGGGCTGTTGCCTGTTCCCCTTTGGAGCTGTTTTATTATGTGCGTCTGAGACAGGGCCTACGCGCCTTGTTACCGGATTTTCCTTCGGAACCGGAGGTGACCCTCCCTCTCCATGTTCTCCTGGTCTCAGATGGTCATCTAGTTTCGAAGTTGTATGGTGCCATTCGGCGGCAGCGCTCTGTCCCGTCCAGTCGTGTACACGAGCAGTGGGATGCTGAGTTGGGCGTCCCTATTACTGACGAGCAATGGAAGTACTGCTGTGGTCTTACTGCTAATGTCTCATCTAGTTGCCGTCTGAAAATCATACATTACAAATTCGTCCAGAGGTATTATTACACCCCGGCGAGGAAACTTCGGTTTCATTTAGCGGAGGATGACAGGTGCGCTAGGTGCCGAGCAGAGGGTGCTGACTTTCTGCATTTGGCGTGGGGCTGTGTGGGGGTTCTGGAGTATTGGGCACAAGTCCATGTGGCCCTTCAGGTTATGACGGAGGATGGTGTGACGTTCGACCCCTTAGTGATGTTGCTGGGTTATTCCAGAGACGTGCCTGCCCCCCACCGTAGATTTGCTGATGTTGCCTTGTTGTTGGCCAAACGTAGGGTGGCCTGTTGTTGGGGTCGTGGCAGGGTGCCGCGATTCAAAGATTGGTTGAGCGATCTCATTTATTGTCAGGACCAATATAATGTCTACTCTGAGCTGATGCCCGTGAGGTGTAGGCCCAAGGACTTTTGGAGCCCGTTACAGGTGTACCTCCTCACTAGAGCTGTGCAGGACTCTGATACTGAAAGCGAGGACCGGGTTGGGGTTGGTTGACACCGACGTAATAGCTGAGATATGATACTGCATTTGCTGATCCACTGCTGTTGGGTGGGGGGCGGTTTGTCTCCTTCTCCTGCTGAGTTAAGGGGGTTGTACTCCCCTCTGTGACACTCCTGTGGTAGCGCTGGTGCTCCGATGCCCGTATGCTTTTAGTTAGCGGGCAAGGGGGGCCTGTATGGACTATATCATGCGCGGAGGTTGCTGGTATCATCTGGCACGGAGAATCTCTCCCTTTCATTTGGAATTCTGCACTGACATTGCCTGTCCATGCCATTGTATATCATCCTGTTAGTGTTTCCTCTGTACCGCCCATTTATGACTGAAATATGTCTTCATCCGATATTAACTGCACTGATGTATATGTTACCCTGTCTTCCGGACTCATTGATTGACTTGCTGTATTGTATTTGCCATGTACGACTGTATGTATCATGAATGCACTTCCTTTTCTCTTGCTTATCTCCGAATAAAAGGTTTAAAAAAAAAAAAAAAAAGAGGCTTTTAAGCCTGCTACTCTCCTGCGAGGGTCATAAGGCACTGGGGCGGGGCTTCAGTGCTGCTCCAGGTCAGCCGAACAGCCAGGTCTTGAGGCTCGTCCTGAAAGTGTGCAGGGTAGGGGAGCTTCTGATGGGGGCTGGGAGCTAGTGCCAGACTTTTTCTGTGACAGGAGAAAGTTCTTTGTCCTGCTCTGGTTTTGTGGATGTTCCGGGTTTCTGCCAAGGCAAGGTGCGCGTAGGGGAGGTTTCTTTTCGGTGCATAAGAAGACATTATTTTGTTGAGGTATTTGGGTCCAATGTTGTGGAGGGATTTGTAGGCATGGATGAATAGTTTGAAGGTTACTCTCTTCTTGGTTGAGAGCCAATGGAGGTCTCGCAGGTATTGGGTCATGTGCTCATGTCATTGGGTGCTGAGGGCTAGTCTAACTGCTGAGTTCTGGATGGTCTGGAGTTTATGTAGCTGAGAATTGTTGATTCCCGCTGATAGAGCGTTTCCATAGCCCAGTCTGCTGGTAATGAGACCATGGGTGATGGTCTTTCTGCTTTGGGGGGGATCCACTTGAAGGTCTTGCAGAGGATGCTGAGAGATGAAACAGGTGGAGGAGACGGCGTTTATCTGGGGAGTCATGGTGAGGGCGGAGTCAAGAATGATGCTGAGGTTTCGGGCATGGTCCGTAAGCGTGGAAGGGTTTCCAAAGGCAGAGGGCCACCAGGAGCTATCAGAATTGGTGGGGGAAGGTCCTAGGATGAGGACCTCTATCCTCTCAGAGTTCTGTTTTAGGCAGCTATTGCTCATCCAGGCTGCGATGTCTTTCATTGCTTACTGGAAGCTGAGTTTGGTGTCTTTGAGGTTCTTCGTAAGGGAGAGGATGAGTTGGGTGTCGTTGGCATAGGATACTATGCTGAGCCCATGCTGTCTGACAATGGCAGAGAAGGGGGCCATGTAGATGTCAAAGAGCGTGGGGCTGAGTGATGATCCTTGGGGTAATCCACAGTTGATCTCTGTGGGTTCAGGGAGGAAGGGGGGGAGTCTGATCTGTTGGGTTCTGCCTGTGAGAAAGGAGCAGATCCAGTCAAGGGCTGACCCCCGTATGCCATCGTTGTGGAGTCTAGCTGTAGAGTGCGATGGGAAACAGTGTTGAAGGCTGCGGAGAGGTCTAGTAGGATGAGGGCCACAGCGTGTCCCTGGTAAAGTAGCATGCAGAGGTCAGCGGTGGTGGTGAGGAGGGTGGTCTTGGTGCTGTGGGTGCTGCAGAATCTGGACTGGGAGGAGTCGAAGATGGCGTTCTCTTCGATGAAGGTGGTCAGTTGTACGTTGATGAATTTCTCTGTGACTTTGGCTGCGAAGGGAAGGGGAGAGATGAGACCATCGTTTTTCAGGTCCTTCGGGTCAGCCGAAGGTTTCTTTAGGAGGGGGTTGACCTCAGCCGGGTTGTAGTGGTGGAAGGTCGGAGATCCAGGGTCCCTGGTACTGTTTGTGCTCGGGCCGCATACAGGGGCAGATAGGCTTACCTTTGGCGTGCCTTTGGTGCAGCCGCACAGCGGCCTCCATTAAGTAGAGGTAGGGAAGGGTGGGACAGCTGGGCGGCAGGAACGTAAGCAGGAAGGAGAATGCGAGAGTGGGATGGGCAATGGGGGCAGCAGTGGCAGGAAGCGGTGGGAGGCAAACGGCTGACAGCTGCATAGGAGAAATAAGTCAGGAAGAAGGAAAAGCTTATTTAAAATAAAGGAAATGAATCAACCTGGAAATTGGTTCAGAGAATAAAAGAAAACTGACGGCTGGAGACTGGTGCAGGTCAGGGGAGAACCACGGGCTAGAACCATGGTCTGATGCAGCCTGCTGCGGGGGGTAGGGGCAGAGCACTGCACGATTGTTCCACTGAGCTGCGCGCTGGAGGGCAGTGACCCAGGAGGGTTTTGCCCTCAACAACAATGCTTGCTTTCTTTCCATAATTGTCCTCTAATGCACACAGAGCCATGGCATATACATCTTTTTCAGTACCAAAACCTGTATCTCCTTAATAGTGTTTCAGCATCGCCAGTTTCCTTTTTGCCACATAAACATCACTCCCTTTGGCTTCTAAATATGTCTCGAAAGCTCCTTTCCAAACCTCTCAAACCATGTAAGGTTGACCAGGATTCTTCAAGAATGCTGGTGGGGCAGGTATACTTCGTTACAACACAACCCTTGATAAAAACAAAATCAAGATAACTTAAATACATATCACAAACTGTGATCCAGCACTTATATCTCTGTGCATGTTGCAAAATACCGAAGGCTCCTGGCAATTTCTAAAACTGATGATAATTGGCAACTGCAACCCCCTAATTTAGCACTATAGTAAGCTTTGTCCCTCAAACCCAAGTCCTGTACCTCAGTTTTGGTGTTCCTGTCACTGAGGATTACTGGCAACTGTGTCCTTACTGCCGATATATACAACAGGTAAACCAGGAAGCAGAATAACAGCAGAAGGATGTGCCCGTCTCCAAATACACAAGAAAGATGTGACTGTCACAGAACACACAGGAAAGGTTTGCCCATCACAGAACACACAATATCTGATTTAGTTCCTGTCCATGCAAAGATGAACTTTGCCGTTCCCGTAATTGCCTGCTTGTCCGCTTCCCGATCTATCTCATGAAGAAAATCCTTCTCTTCAAGATGATGCCAGAACGTGGTGAATGTATTGATGTCACACAAGCTTCCTACGTGACACATACTAGACACTGGAGCTCTTACCATTGTGGGCCATCCCACAATTCCATGAACGCTGAAGCTCTTTGTTGTAGTGGTTAATTCCCCTCTTCTTTCTTCACATCAATGCTCTCTCTGTTCAGCCTGCATGGCAGGAGATTAATGTATGATGTCATGGAATGTTGGTGTGTGGATTAGTGCAGAGCGTCAGTTGGAGGATGAGAGGCTGAGCAGAGGGAGACTTCTCCTGGTGGGGCTACTGTACATCTTTACTTCTATCCTATTTACCATCCTACCTTCATCTTCTACAACTATAACTGAAACTAATAAAGGAACTACTTGGAACCTACCACTTGGCCTACACCTTGGACTATTTATTTACAACATTTTGGCGACGTTTGGACTCTTGAACCTACAACCTACAAACTTGGAATTTTCTTTCACAAGGAACATTGGAACTGCAACTAAAGAAAAGAAACATTCAAACTGAATAAGTACAACTTATGAATTACAAGCTTCAAGCAATCTACTTAGAGAAACTGGCAGCCCCAGCCCCACCAGTGACCTTGATACCGGTCAGCCTCCAACTTGGGCGTGCCAGATTCTTCTTTTCTGACCTGTGTCCAGATGTGACTGCCACAGTGCTTATCAGTCATCCACAGAAACCTGCATCTTTCATTGAAGGTACCGACTTGTTTATGCTGATACAATGTCATTTTCTGTTTTTCCTTACAAATGACTCGTGTTAAGTGAGATTTCATTTTCTCAAAGGAGCCGATTTTATTTGGATATGCGTTTATTTTGTGACTTGGCAATCATATTTTTATTTCCTGGAATAACGCTTTTTACCTGTTCAAGTCTGCAGGCCAACTGCTTTCTCCTTGCCAGCATTTCCGTTGGTCGGGAGCTCCTTTCTCCTCCACTGCCTGTGTGTTCTGGTGACGCAATGGAACCTTGCAATTGGGTTCTCTCTAGTGAATGTTACGTCATTTCGGCTATTTGTTTCCTTGGTGCCGCCGTGATCCATCCGGAGCAACGTGATGTGCGTGCAGGCTATCGCTACCATGGCAACGCTGTCAGCTCTTTCTAACGTGGTGGAAGGCTCCCTTTCAGTTGTGCATCACGTAATTATGTGGAAGAGGCTGTGCGCACTCGAGCGAGTATACATGGAGTTAATATTCAGCCTTTCGTGTTTGGGAAATGCTGCGAGCTCCGGTGCCTGCAGTTTTGGATTGCAGTAACATCGTTTGTGCTCATAGGGAAGATTGTCATGAAGATCGAGCATGACACCAGCTGCGCCCTTCTTGTCACCAAAGTTCTGTTTCTTGCCCCGCAGTAAGTTGCTGTTACAATATTCAAGTTTTAGCCAAGAGCATATGTGGAAAATGTACCACAGACAGAGACTTCTTCAGAATTACGTTGCAGTTCATGTCTTCCTGAGAACTGTTCCCTCTTCGTGGATATGTGTGAAAATGCTTTTTAAAATACAAGGAGTTACTTTTTTCGTTTTGTCTGCCGGTTATTTGAACACTCCTTTTTGATTCCTGATTTCCAGTTTGGCACAGATAAGATTTTGCATTATTCGGAAACTTTCATTATTCGGCCTTTATTCTTTATAATATATTATTGTATGATGTCATGGAATGTTGGTGTGTGGACTAGTGGAGAGCGTCAGTTGGAGGATGAGAGGCTGACCAGAGGGAGACTGCTCCTGGTGGGGCTACTGTACATCTTTACTTCTATCCTATTTACCATCCTACCTTCATCTTCTACAACTATAACTGAAACTAATAAAGGAACTACTTGGAACCTACCACTTGGCCTACACCTTGGACTATTTATTTACAACACTCTTTACCATCAAAAACAATCCCACAATGCCACGCATGCATAGTGCGTTCTTCTCCTACAGGCTCCGGAGCCTACTGCGGTCACGACTAGGTAGCTACCACGAGCATGGGACACAAATCATGCCTTGATTTTGAATGTTGCCGCAGTACTGGCTCATGGATCTGAAGCCCGAGACATGACCAAGGGCACAGACCAATTGCTCACTGTAATTACTGCAGGTAATCTACTGCATCAGCAAAGTTAACGATACATTATGCTTCCATCCTTTGCTTCAATACCATGTCTAAAGGCAGACACAACAAAGTACTGCTTACCTTCCTTCCACCACACAGCTTGTATTAAAAGTTCACCTGGCTCCCTTGGGAAATAGTCTTTCACTGTACCTAGGTCCTGGCATGAACAGACACCTTGTCTGCAGAGCTCTTCAACACAGCACTAGTGGGGGGGAGGCCTGGCCGGTGTCACTGCAAGACCGCTGCATCCAGCTGAGGCTCTGCATTTCAAGCGGGACCCTCATTGATTTCTGGAGTTGTTCTTCTTGGAGAGATATGGACTGAGACAAATATAGAGCTGATGCAGGGAACAGGTAGCTGTTTTTTTTTAAACTTGTTTTTGTCTGTTTTCCCCCTTTCTCCTTACTCCTCTTGGTGGTGCCTGCCATTTTGTCCTCAGCGGGACGTTACCTCTCCTCACGGGCTTCCCGGTGCTGCTCGTGGCACAGCTTTTGATGTCGCTGCGGCAGCTAATTTTTCGGAGCTCTGTGCCTTGCTGGCAATAAACGACTTTGGCATTTCTTTAAGATTACTGGTTAGCAATTGGCAGCCAAATAATTTTTCCTTCATGAATAAATCACTCCTGATATAATGTGCTTCACAGGATACATGTACCTTGTAAATCTTACCTTAAGACTCACCATTCAATTTCAATACTTTCAGAAGGTGGTCACCATTATTACTCCATGCCCTCTTACATTATATAACATGGCTGTGGTCTTCCTTGACTATTTTTTTTTATTCCAACTGCTTCTTATTGGACAAAGCTTTTCTACTTTGGAATGTCAGTGTTCCTCAAATGGGTTACCTCCCTGGTAAACAAATCGAAACGGACTGAGCCATGCTGTCATGCTGTATGTGCTTTCTATATCAGTCAGCGGATACCTTTTACTGTATGGAGGTTGCTACTAAGTCTGGTTAGTGGGCACTAATTCTGTTCTCTGTTTGGGTGCTAGTAGAATCCGACTTCCACTCCAGGAGTGGTGAGGCTAAGACCGGAGGAGCTTTTTTACTGCTACTTTCAGCTGCTTTATACAGGAGTCTTATTCTACTTATATTTGTCGCCTATTTTCTGAATATTTCAATACACCTCTACAGCCACTCATATGGATCCTTCTTCCTCCTTTGGTCAGATAACCACTTCAGCAAGTATGTCTTCTCTTCGCAAGGATTCCAACCCTGCTGCCCTTCCTAAACATCATAAGAAGTAGCCTAATTCACCTACTAAGTCTCCACTTCCCTTCACACTGGAAGATCTCATGGAAGAGATAAACCGATTAGACGTTTTGTGATTGAAACCAATTCTACCATTCAGAGGCTGGATGAGAAATGGTCGAACTTAGATTCAAGAGTGTCGGTGATGGAACAGAGGATCAGTGATACTCAAGATGTGATCTTTCAAGTTGCAGCCAAGTCTAAAGAGATTGCTCTCCTCAAGATGCAAACGGAGTGTTAGACCTGGTAGCATTGGTGTGAGTCTCCCTTCAATTTTGATGGATTGCCTCCTCTGTTTTGATATGTTTTTGCTGGTTATATGCTTTGGGCACTGTGCCACTGCTAATCAGTGCCATAGTGCAAGAGCTCCCTAAGTTAAATTGATGTACTAATTAGTGATTCCATGACTGGGTTATTTGATTTACCTGTCAGCCCCTAGTACAGTGCACCATGTGTGCCCAAGGCTTGTAAATCAAATGCTGCTGCTGGACTTGCAGCACTGGTTGTGCCACCCACAGAAGCAGCTTGTAAATTGTGTCACAGGTCTGCCATTGCAAGGCCTGCGTGCAGTCTAGCACTGCCATATCGACTTGGTCAGTGCACCCACTTGCCAGTCCCTAAACCTTCATATTAGACACCCCTATGGTAGGCCCAAGGGCAGGGTGCATTCTAAGTGTAAGGTAGGACATGCTCTGGTGTGTGTAGCATGTCCTAATAGTGAACTACAGCCATTATAATTTTTCACTATTGAAGACTACCTGTTCTCCATAGGCTAGAATGGGCAGTTAGACTATTACATTCTTAAAATCCCAACTGACTCATAGAACATGGTAGAAATTTGAATTTAGTATGCCTGAACTCAGAATAATAAAATACATATTTTAGAAAAGCTGGTTTTAATATTCTGTGTTTGAAAATACCACTTTTAGAAAGTAGGTATTTTCTTGCCTAACTGTCCAGGCCTGCCTCTGCTAGGTTGTGTGTTCCTTGTCTGGGTTTGTGAGTGATAGGGCTGGGGGATTCCGGGAGACAGGTGGGGGCAGCCCAGTGGTGAATAGAGAGATCTGCAACTAGATGGGAGTGAGGAGTTGCACCTGGGACCTGAAAATGACTGGCCCTTCCCTCTACAATGCTGGCTCCACCTCCTGTGGCTTGTCTGATGTCTCTGCCCTGCACTGTGAAGGAGAGAAGGTATCTTGTCAACAAAGTGCTCCAGAGCTGTATCTTCCCTCCCCTGGGCTGGCTTCACCTCCTGTGGGGCGGCTGATGTCTCTGCCCTGCACAGTTAAAGGAAGAAGAGAGTCATGTAACAGAGTGCTCAGGAACTGGTTTGGACTAGGCAAAGCCTCTGCCTTCAGAGAACAAAGGATTTTGGGGTATAAATATTGTGAACCGGATCCCAAGAAATTAGATCACTTTGGGAACAGGAAACCTTTTGCCAACGAGAAGAACCAAGGATGCTGCAGGAGTTTGACTGCCCCTCTGCCAGTGTGGTGTTTGTTGGGTTGGCCTGCAGTGGTTGCTTCATTGCCAAGGAAAGGAGAAGGAACTTTTTAGGGACTTTCATCATCTTCAAAATATTCTCCAAGGGCTTGAATTGTGCTTGCCTCCTGTTGAAGTCTCAGGGAAAAAAGACTTCTTCTCCAGCTCCCCTCTGAATTTCTGTGCTGGGAATTCTCAACTCCAGACATTTGCATGTCGCAGGGAGCTGGAAGCGTGCCGCATCGAGTTGAAGCTTGTCGCCACTGCAGCTGAAATTGTCGCATCGCCGGAGGAGCGAGTCTTCGCCGCATCTCCCTGGAAGCGTGTGTTAATCGAAGCTGCCTGCTGTCGCATCACCGGAGAAGCGTGACACCATTGAGAGAGTCGCCATAGCATCACCGGAGAAGTGTGTCGCAGGGCCTGTTGAAGGTCCAAAGTACAGAGTCGTCGCAAGGCTGTCAGGGCGTCTACGCATCATCATCGCATCGCCCCATCAAGGTCGCCATATTCTCGCATCGCAACCGGATCATCGTATCGCATCAAGGCGCCATTTTGCGCAACGGGCCCGCAGACCGAGAATCTACGTATCACCTCCGCACCCGTAAGGATTACGATGCATCCCCTACTCTGCGCAAGCATTGAGGCACGACACATCAACTCCCCTGGATCACAAAACCGACGCATCTGCCCTTTTGTGAGCCTTCTGTTTACTTTGCGTTACGCATCCAGGTACTTTGTTGAGAACTTTGTCACATTTTTCATCAACTTGAACTAAGTAACTTTTATCATCTCTGAAGCAATCTTAAGTGCAGTATTGTAGATTTTTGTCGTTTGTGGTCTTATGTTAAGTCTATATAAAGAATAAAGAATACTTATTAGTATTATTATCTATACTACTATTATAAAGAGAGAACTGTGTCCTTTGAGCCAGGTAAACTCTAAAAGTACACCACCAATCCAAACACCCAATACATCTTTGAAAACGTCAGGGCAAGCAGATGGACATAGGCTATATAAGAAAAAATATATATGTTAGAAGGGCAAAGTAATTTTTTAGACAAAGTAGTCCCTTCGAAGTAGCGCCAGCTAACGACGTGCGTGCTGACATCACTGGTCGGCGGCCAGTAGCGCGGGGAGGAGCGGCCAGGAGCGCGGAAGCCGGAAGCAATGCATCACCCACGAAAGCGGGGGGGCCAGGAGTGCGGAAGCCGGAAGCAATGCATCAGCCCCGAAAGTAAGAAGCACACATTAAAAGGTACATTACCGCACAACCTTTCCATTTCTCTGTATAACAGCAGCCCTCGTCCTGCTCACATAGCACTCCAAGGGCCATCCGTCACAGCTAAAGCGAACATGCAGTCAACATTCTTCATTAGCGCTGATGCACTCTCCTCCTTGCCCCCATCTGTCACAAAGACTGTTTAAAAATCTAAGTTATTAGGCTTTATTTGGGAGCGGGTCTGGTTAATATCTCTAGGGGCTGAAGTCATCAACCGTCCACGGTGCCCGAATCCACATAATTCCTAGCCCTGTATGCGCGGCTGATAACCACTGCCCGCGCACAGCCACAGGGCCATAAATCTAGCAGAGAGCAGCTCACACGCAAACTGGGTTGATTTTGTTTACTATATAGCCAGTGAGAACGCGGGCTTGACGCGGAGTGGGCTGACACAGGATTAAATGTGTGGGAAAAACAAGAGCTAAAACCATAAATCAGGGAGCAGAAAAATAAAACAAAAAGGGTCTGAAAGACTGATTTTCATATTGGAGTTTCTGACGCTATTTATAGAGAGTGGTGTCATGGAAATAAAGACAGCATTCTGCAATTAATTCTCTCCGTGAAGGGATTCAAGTGCACGCCAGCTATCTCTAGGCTACTTTATGAAATTCCTTCTAACATACATGGGGCATTATGAGAGTGTTAAAGATGTATAGTATTTATGCAAAGGAACAATTTTACACTACACTGAGGCTGAGCGGCCAGGAGCGCGGGGAGGAGCGTCCACATCGACATGCCCAAGGGAGCGCAATGCTGGTGAGTACCTTTCACCCAGCAAAGCCTACCCGGACAACGTCGGGACGGGCTCCTAGTTATTATTATATAATAAAAGCTGTGCTGTGTCCATCTGTAGTGTTTTCACTGTATTACTGTGTATATTTACAAATGCTTAACACACTGCCTCTGAGATAAGCCTGTCTGCTCATGCCAAGCTACCAAGGGGGTGAGCAGGTGTTATTAAGGAGTGTAATCCCCTTATTCTGACATAGAAGTAAGGGTCCCTATTTGGACAAAGGTGAATACCATTGCGAACTAGAGACCCCCAGATCTCACACGTAGGAATTAGAAAATCGTAGTCAATGCAAAAATCTTTAAATTTATGGCATTCTGAGGGTGAGGAGGGGTCTGACAGGCTCGCCTTCTTAAAAATCCACATTCCCAAAAGTGTTGGTCTCAAGGATGGCACTAATCCTAATCTGCAATGTGCTTACTGCATTGGTTTTATAACAAAAGCTTCATCTTCTTCATCTTCAGTCATCTGTCCCAGAGGAATAATCGTTTTATTATTGGAATACACTGAGTTGTTACTAGTCCTTTCAGCGGTAAAACAAAGAAAGCAGATGTTATGGTCTGGTCACAAAGTTTACTTTTCTCAGGATGTTGCCCGTGCTACTGCAGCCCTTTGTAAGGAATTTCTTTCACTTTGCCCGGCTCTTCGCTCGTTGAAGTCCAGATACGGCCTAGTACATCTTTGCTTCTTTAAAATTAGATATAAGGAGATGTCTTACTCTTTTGATCGGCCTGAAGATCTAAGACAATTCATTTCTCACCATAAATGGGACGCGATGGACTTTGGAGGGACCTGATCAACTTTGTTGTTTCTATTTTGTCTTATGTTCTCCGAGTTCATCTTTTCTAATCTATTGTTCTGAAGATATTGGTTTTCTTTCACTGTTGTTGGTTTTGGTTTGTTTTTGTTGTATTTTCTAAATTGTTAGGCCTGTTCCTTATCTTGGTGGGCTATTTCATGTTAATGTTTCTCTTTGCCTTTCTCCACAGATGTTCTCTCCTCCTGTACAGACCCATTCCCCAGATTTTTCCCTCTTCCCTGCCTTCCTACCTTAATCTTAATGTTCACAGTTACCCTCACTTATGGTTGAGTATTCCTTCACACACCCTTTTTGCTGTTGCATCCCTATTTTATGTTTATCTATTCAGGTTCCATTTGTTGTTTGTTTCTCTCATTGAACTATCTCATATTAGGCTCCTTGTTTTTATTTCTATTTTTCTCTTTATTGGTATCGGTCATTCTCCGTTGCCGTTGCTGGCTTAGCCATCTGTCTTCCCTCTGCGGCTTCCCGCTTACTCATGTTATTTTCTCTTTTCTGTATATTTACCCTGTCTTTCTTGACTGGAATCCCCCGTCTTCTTGTCAACTTTTCTTAGTCTATCTTTTACTTTCTCTACCTTTTCCTTCTTTCCTTTCTCTTTTTTTGTGGTTTTCTTTTTTATCTTCTCTTCATTGTCCTTAAACTTTGCATTTCCTTTTCCCTTCAGTGCTCCATTTCTATCTATTTCCATCTCCATTTCTTTTCTACTTGGTCTTCATGTTATTATTCTTTTTTCTCATTGCTCTCTACTATTTATTCTTTGGCACTCTTTATTACAAGTTTTCATATGTTTATTCTACAGTTATACAAACTATAAGTTGTCTCAGCTGTTGTTAAAATGTATCATTCACATACCTTGTTGCTTAAGGTTGTCTCTCTCTGGTTATCATGACTGATAATGTTTGTGTTGTTTAATGGAATGTTAAAGGATTATGTAACCTTATTAAGAAACAGAGGGTTCTCACTCATTTGTGCAGGCTGTAATGTAAGGTAGCAATGCTCCAGGAGACCCATCTTACTGAAAAATAGATTATTTCTCTTAAAAGGCAATGGGTGGGCCATGTTTTTTGTTCCCGGTCCAAAGATAGGAAGAATGGAGTGATTACTTTATTCCACAAATCTCTTTTTCTTATTGTGGAGAGGGAGGAGAGAGATGTTGATAGAAGATGGCTCCTTTTACATCTTAATATAAATGGTTCTCCTATCTCCCTTCTCAACATCTATGGCCCTACTGGTGCTGATGCACAATTTTGGAAGAATATGTCACACACCCTTCATTCATGTCCTGACACCAATTTACTGGTGGGAGGCGATTGCAATCAGGTTATGGATCCTTTCACAGATAGGAAGTTCAACGCTATGTACATTCCCAAAAAAATACAAAAAACCTCCATGACAACAATTTATTCGAAGGATTTGGTTGATGCATGGAGAATACCTCATTCGGACACACTCTCTATTGCTCTACTCATAAATCTTCTTCTAGAAGAGATTATATTTTTTGAGCCCTAATCTCCTTCCTAACCTAATCCATGCTGATATTGGGTCTATTCTTATTTCTGATCATGCCCCAGTTTTGATTAGTCTGGACCTCCCTTCCGAACCATCCAAGTCACACAGATGGTGCTTCAATATTTATTTACTCAAGGATCATATGTTTCTAGGGCACATTAAAGAATTCTTGCTAGAGTACGTCCTCAAGAATGCTACCCTTGATATTCCTTTTCCCACTATATGGGATGCTTTCAAGGCAACAGCCAGATGATTCATCATTGACTATGTTGCGTCTAAAAAGAACCAGTGTAGATAGGATTCCACTTCTCTGTTAAATATCTTGAACACACTTATTTTACTTCTCATAATAAAGATGCTTTAAAATATTTAATTCAGGCTAAGTTGTCTTTTAATAAGAAATCAACTGAGGAGGCTTCTGACACCCTACTCAAAATTAACACTAAATTCTATGGGGGTCACAATAGAGCTGGCAAACTACTGGCAACATTTTTAAAGGTAAAATCTTATCGTTCTAAGGTAGATAAAATTACTGATAATGGTGGTGTTGACCATTTCACGGATGATGAAATATTAAACAGTTTCACAGATTTCTTTAAGACGGCCTACACTCCAGAATCCTCTCTTTCTGATCAGGTATTGGACTATTTTTTTGAAGCATTCCCTCCACGTCCCTCTTCGCTTCCTGATTGGTCTGTATTAGAAAGGGATATCTCTCTTCCTAGTCCTCCCTAGCCCAATTACCAAAGGATGAATCCCTTGGCCAAGACGGCTTCACTGCCAAATTTTATTCTTGTTTGTCCGAAAATTTAAATTTTTCATCTTTTATCTTTATTCCAACAATTTATGTATCACAAAGAAGCTTGTGGTTCCTTTCTCAAAACTATGATTAGTCTAATTCCTAAGAAGGACAAGGATAGTTCTTCTTGTGCTAATTATCGCCCTATTTCTTTAATCAATTTAGACTGTAAGATTTTTGCTAAGGTCCTTGCTCTTCATATTAATAACGTCAATCAATCAATCAATCAATCAATCATCGCATTTATATAGCGCGCTACTCACCCAGAGGGTCTCAAGGCGCTGGGGGGGGGTCCGCTACTGCTCGAACAGCCAGGTCTTGAGTTGCTTCCTGAAGGCGAGGTGGTCCTGGGTCAGGTGGAGGTGGGTGGGGAGGGAGTTCCATGTCTTGGCGGCGAGGTAGGAGAAGGACCGTCCCCCTGTGGTGGCTCTACGGATGCGGGGGCTGGCGGCGAGGGCGTTGCTGGTCGATCGAAGCTGGCGTTTGGGAGCGTAGAAGTTGAGGCGGCTGTTGAGGTATCCTGGGCCTTGGTTGTGTAGGGCTTTGTGTGCGTGGGTGAGGAGACGGAAGGTGATTCTCTTGTTGACCGGGAGCCAGTGCAGGTCCCTCAGGTGACCGGAGAGGTGGCTGCGACGGGGGATGTCCAGGATGAGTCGTGCTGAGGCGTTCTGGATCCGCTGGAGTTTGGCGGTGGTTCCGGCGTAGAGGGAGTTGCCGTAGTCCAGACGGCTGGTGATGAGGGCCTGGGTGACTGTCTTCCTGGTCTCGGTGGGGATCCACCAAAAGATCTTACGTAGCATGCGCAGGATGTTGAAGCACGACGAGGAAACGGCGTTGACTTGTCTGGTCATGGAGAGGGAGGAGTCCAGGATGAAGCCCAGGTTGCGTGCGTGGTCTGTTGGTTTGGGTGCGCTGCCTAGGGTGGGGGGCCACCAGGAGTCGTCCCAAGCGGTGGGTGAGGATCCCAGGATGAGGACTTCCGTCTTGTCCAAGTTCAGTTTCAGGCGGCTGTTCTTCATCCATTCGGCTACCTCTTTCACCCCTTCGTGAAGGTTGGCTCTGGCGGTGGCGGGGTCGTTGGTAAGGGAGAGGATCAGCTGGGTGTCGTCGGCGTAGGAGATGATGTTGAAGTTGTGCTGGCGTGCGATGTCTGCGAGGGGGCTCATGTAGACGTTGAAGAGGGTTGGACTGAGCGAGGAGCCTTGAGGAACGCCGCAGATGACTTCGGTGGCTTCAGATCTGAACGGAGGGAGGCGGACTCTCTGTGTCCTTCCGGCGAGGAAGGAGATGATCCACTCCAGTGCCTTCTCCTGGACTCCGACGTTGCTGAGGCATTGTACTAGGGTACGGTGGCAGACAGTGTCGAAGGCCGTGGAGAGGTCGAGGAGGATGAGGGCCGCTGTTTCTCCGTTGTCGAGCAGCGCTCGGATGTCATTGGTGGTTGCGATCAAGGCGGTCTCGGTGCTGTGGTTGGCCCGGAAGCCAGATTGTGAGGGGTCGAGGGATCCGTTCATCTCGAGGAAGGCGGCCAGCTGCTTGTTGACGGTCTTCTCGATGACTTTTGCAGGAAACGGGAGCAGCGAGATGGGGCGTTAGTTCTTGAGGTTGGTGGGGTCGGCCGATGGTTTCTTAAGTAGGGCGTTGAGTTCGGCGTGCTTCCAGCTCTCCGGGAAGGTAGCAGTGTCGAAGGAGTTGTTGATGATGTCCCGCAGGTGGGGTGCGATGACAGCGTCTGCCTTGTTGAAGACGTGGTGGGGGCAGGAGTCGGTCGGAGATCCGGAGTGGATCGAGTTCATCGTGCGGACTGTGTCTTCGGTGCTGATCGGAGTCCAGGCGCGGAGGGTGGTGGTGGGGGCGGTGGTTCGGTCGTGGCGTTCATCGGTTGAGTGCTGAAGCTGTTGTGTATGTCCGCGATCTTGTTGTGGAAGCAGGAGGCGAGGGAGTTGCAGAGGTCTTGCGAAGGGGTGATGTTGTTGTTTCCGGCGTTGGGGTTGGAGAGCTCTTTGACGATGTTGAAGAGTTCCTTGATGTTGTGTGCGTTGTTGTCCAGTCATTCCTTGAATGCAGTTTTCTTGGTGGCGTGGATGAGTTGGTGGTGTTTTCGGGTGGCGAGCTTGAGGGCAGTCATGTTGTCCGGTGTTGGGTCTCTGCGCCAAGTTCTCTCAAGGGCTCGGCAGTTCTTCTTGGAGCTCTTGAGTTCGTTGGTGAACCATGGGGCTTTCTTGCTACTGGGTCTGCTAGGCGGGGTCCTCAGGGGGGCGAGCTCGTCTGCGCAGTCACTGATCCACTTCGTGAGGTTGGTGGCCGCCTGGCTAGGGTTTGTTGTGCTGGTGGGAGGGTTCATGCTCAGGGAGGTCGCGAGCTGGTCGGCTGTGATCTTGTTCCAGCTCCTGTGTGCAACCTGTTGCTGGTGGTGGTGGATCGTGGTCCTTCCGAAGCTGAAGTGGACGCAGCTGTCCCGATTTGGTTGCTTCTGAGCAAACAGGGTTTGTAAAGGGTAGAACGATTGCAGACAATTCTCAAACTTTTTTTAACATTATACATCTTGCTTCCAAAATCGCAACCCCGGTCACTGCTCTCACTCTAGGTGCAGCGAAAGCTCTTGACCGTATTCATTGGCTCTTTATGATGCGTGCCCTTAAGTGGCATGGGTTTTGGCCTTTTATTTTATCCCTTATTCGTTTGTGGTATTCCTCCTCTACCACTTCGGTCTTTGTTAACGGTTTCCAATCTCCTTATTTTTATTTCCAACAAGGCAGTCGTCAAGGTTGTTCTTTGTCTCCTTTGCTTTCCATTCTGTCTCTTGAACCTTTTCTTCACTCCCTTAGGATCTCTCCTGCCTTTCGGGGTTTTACGCATAAATCTATTAAAGTCAAGTTCACGGCCTATCCTGATGATATTTTGCTATATAGGTCCGATCCCTCAACTCCTTTACCCGCTTTTATTGACCTTTTGCCTTCTTATGATGCCTTGTCTCGATATAAGTTACATTTTTCTGAGTCTGAAATTCTTCTGTTAAATAAACACTGCCTTAGAAGCATTTTTGAATGGATGGACTTTAAATGGAATACTAATTGCATTACTTGTCTAGACATAAAATATTCTTCTTCAACTGCTAAGACAGTGTAACTTAACTCGGATGATGTTTTTATCTAAAATTTCCGATATGGTAGGGAATTGGTCCTGTTTATTCCTGTACTGGTGGGGCAGGTTGGATAGCTCCAAGATGATGATGCGTCCAGTAATTAATTTCTAACTCTCCATGTTAGTGGTAGGACTTTCTTCAAAGATTTTTAAGAATCTTAACAGTATCCCAAGTACATTTCTATGGAATAATCGGAAAGCTCGCATCTCTCTTTCTGCTTTGTTTGCCCCTAAGGATAGGGGTGGGGTTAATTTTCCTAATTTTCACCAATATCATTCCTCCTTCTTAATTCAGCAAGTATTGCCTTATCTTTCCTCTTTAGATGACCCTTCCTTATCAGTATGGTATAAATTGGAGGAATCCGTTATTCATCCATACCCCTTTTCCTCATTACCCAACTGTCTTCATCCTCCTTGCTCGTTCATATTTCCTACTATCCCATATCTTATATCTACTCTCTCTCCAATTCTTACTAAATTGGGTTTACCACTTCAACTATTTCTGGATTCCTCTATCTGGCATAAGAAGTCTACTAAAATTTCTAACCGTACTATCTTCTGGAAAGATTGGATTATCGAAGGGATTTTACAGGTTGAACACTTAATACATTATAAACAGCTTTTATCTTTTCAGGAAATCCAATCTAAATATAATGTATCGTCATGTCTGTTTCTAAATTTGACTCTCTGAGACTCACTTAAACTCAATGGCTTTCTCTTCTCTCTAATATCTCCTCCTCTTCACTTGACCCTTCTATATAACCTTTACCTACTTCCCCTTTAGCCTGGGCCTCTCATATTTACAAATACCTCTTTTTTTCACTACTCACTCATCCCAAGAGCAAGATTTAACTTTAATGGGACACGCACTTGCAACAGATTTTTTCCATACACACATGGAACTCCATTTGGGCTTGGATACCCATACTTCATGTAATGCCAGTACCACTCAAACGCTCTATTATTTTTAAAAGAGATGTTTTCTTTTCCTATTTTAATAAAGCTTTCTAAACTTTAAAAAAAAACACTGTACCAGTGGAACAAAATTGGATCAGAAGCTGTATCAAAACATTCCATAAAGAAATGCTGTGTCCCTCAGCTTGTTGTGCACTTGGTACTGTATATAATCTTCAGAATACTGTCACATCGCCACTTTTACAAAGAGAGGACGCAAGTTAAATGGGAAGCTTCTTTATTCAGCTAGAGGTAATGGCCCCTGGTCTGATCCAGCTCTGTCAGCAACTGGTCCCTCCAATTCCAGGAATACCCACACCAGATTATGGAAGTGACAGCTCCATGCCACCAGAGGACATCATAAAGTTGGCAGGCAACTTCAGACAAAATATAAAAATGAGGCCTTGCAAATGGAGCTCCATCAATATCTTGACCATTTGTAGCTGTTTGATCCCTAAAAACAAAGAGTCTCTTATTTCAGTCACTTTTGGAAAATGTTCTTTCCTTTTATAGCAACACTCTGTTCACGATCTTAGCAGGAGACTTTAACACCATGTATGACCCCATAGATTTCTTTACATCTAATATTCAAAGATAGATGAAATCTCTGGTGTTTCTTCTTTAGAGGCTAATCCGATTAACGTCTGAAGTTTGGTTGCTGTACAGCTTGCCTCATTAATCCTTTCTTTTGGGCTCACGGCATGTAATGGGACATCAAAGTCCGATACTTCTAGGGCTTACACATTTAATAGCGGTGAGAATAAAAGACAAATCGATTATTACATTTTAGATATTAGACTAGGGGGCAATTTCAAGGAATTACCCAGAGCTAATAGCCATCATAACGCTCTTGAATTAACTCTTTCCTGCAATCTCCTACATTACTTGTCCACCTCTTCTGTGAAAGCCCTACCCTGCATTAATTGTGTTAAACAATGGGTTGCTATGATTTAATTCCAGTCTGTAAAATGGATTACTAGTACAGACCGCTTTTGTGCGCTTTACATAATTGTTTTGTCATATGTTTTGTCTTGTCCTTTGTGGGTCACAGGTTGTGCCCACTTTTGTATAAATGTTATACCTACACACTTAACCTGAAAAATTGAAAAATAAAAAACTCTGTCCGGCTGGACAGTAGTCATATATACTATCTAGTATATGTCTATCATTCGGTTGATCTCTAATTACTAGGGTCCTCTGTTCCGTAAAATCTACCCTGCATTAATGTCAGGAGGGATATGATAACCCAGCTTTGCTGTCTCAAATTTACAGTGTCTTTTCCTCCATTCTGGCTCCATTGAACCTTTTATCCTCTTCTAACAAGTAACTATTGGATATTCACTCTCCCTCTTTCAGTTTCTTGAAGACTTCTTTTCAAGGCTATACTGGCAAATTTCTAGTGAAACTTTGAAACTCACTCCCTGGTATGATAAAGACTGCCACCAGGCTAAGGCGTGTTTAATGAAGACGATCAATGCCCATAACCCAGTAGCAGTTTGAGACACCAGACAATATTATAACCAAGCCCTTAGAGTGAAGCAGCATAATATAGGTGGGATGAAACCCTATGGAAGGACCTGGTAGATGCTGCCCTAGGTAGGAATGACACAAAGTCCTTAAACAACGCCCGCTGGCTACAGATCAATACTTATTCAAAACATTAACCACAACACTCACTTAAATCCTGTATGTCAGAATAAATCAAATATTGTTTAGGTGTTAATTTGTACAACGATTTCACTTGATTATACAGAAAATGTTATCTTTCCTAACAAACAAATAGATTTAAAGGACTAAATATATATATTCAGCTCCAAAGGTTGTCCACCTGGTGAGTAGCACTCGATCAGCAACTTTGTTTATGTTAGGCAGGGATGAGGATCCGCTTGTAGGAGCCGCTCCGTAATGGAAAATGGCCTGACGCGTTTTGAAGTTCCATATGCTTCTCTTCAGAGGCTTGAGCGGAGACGTTGTGTGCGAACGGTAAAACCACTTTGCCATTTTCATATTGCACACCCACCAATGGGAAGCTGAAATGAGACAGTGCATTGTGGGAAATGTGGTCCGGATAGCACACAGATCATGTCCTGTATGGACCCTGCAAGTGGGCTCGTCCTCAATCCTGTTCACGGCTGCTGGCCCACATTGCCAGCATGATAGTTGCCATGTCGGGTGACCCTGATAACATTACGGGGTGGTGCACACTCTGCGGTAGGACAGTCGCATATTACATTCAGCTTCAAAGGTTGTCCACCTGGTGAGTAGCACTTGATCAGCAGCTTTCTTTATGATAGGCAGGGACGAGGATCCGGTTGTAGGAGCCGCTCCATAATGGATTTGCCTGACACGTTTCAAAGCTCCATATGCTTCTCTTCAGAGGCTTTCCACACTACACTTCTTAGAAGGCATAGTCTTTTTTGAGCCTCCCATAGGTGGGTATGTCATTGTCATATGGAAAATTGTGAAGTGGGTCAGCGGTTGCGCACACCGTTTCCATCAAAGCCTCTGAAGAGAAGCATATGGAGCTTCGAAACGCGTCAGGCAAATCCACTGTGGAGCGGCTCCTACATGCGGATCCCCGTCCCTACCTACACCTAAACCAATCTGCTGGTTGAGTGCTACTTATAGGTAGACTACCTTTAGAGCAGTAATATATATACATATATATATATATATATATATACATATATATACATATATATATATATATATATATATATATATATATATATATATATTACCTACTGGCGGTCGCCAGTAGGTAGTTATAGTTAGGATTTTTTTCAATGTTAAATCTCAAAATTCTATTTGGAATAACTTTTGCGCCGGTTGACGAATCTGCCTGAAAATTTCCTGAAAATGGCCTCGCGGCGTTCCGGTCCTTCCCTGAAAGTTTGGGGGGGATTTGTCAAGCGGGGGCCGAGATAAAAGGGGGGTCCCAAAACGCGTTTTCCCCATGTTAATTTCCATAGGGCGGTCGATTTCACTTTTAGCCCGAACGGCTGAATGGATTTCCACCAAACTTGGCAAAATTGTAGGGACTGGTAGCCCGATGTGCCTTTGCTATGTCTCAAGATATGTGCTCCAGTGGATTTTGAGTAATTTAGGTTCAAAAAAATATATATATCTATAGCAGCGCACCGGTGCGCGCACCGGGGAGCGCTCCAGGCGCGCCACGCGAGGTGCGCATGGAAAGCTGATTGGCTCTCGGGTGTCTGTAAACATTCGAAACAGTCCAGAGCGGTCGCCATCTTGTGTCTCGGTAAAATCGAGACATAAGAGGTGGCTAAAACAAAGTGGGAACTGACCATAAGGCGTCAGGGATAGACCCCTTTGACCCCCTAGGTTTGATGTGGGGGCTATAAAAGGGCCCCGCGGGGCATTTAAAATATATATTTTTTTTTCGTTTTGCGCGGGGGAAGCGCACGGTGCGCGCACCGGGGAGCGGCCCTGGGAGCGCACTATGATGAAAAAAGGTGACAGAGTGTTTAAAAAATGAAGTTTTGATTTAGAAATTGGAGGTAGTTCTAAAAAGAACTTTTTTTTTTCTTCTTTTTGTTGTTTTATATTTTTTTTGTGTTTTTTGAACTTTTTGTACTTTTTTTGGCTTTTCAAAACAGTTTTATATATTTTTTTGTATTTTTTGGGGGGAGAAACAAAAAAAGGGAATTGAAACTGGCTCAACTGGAGCAAAAAAACAAAAAACCCCAAAAATTACTTCTTTTTGGGGCACTTGTCGTTATCACCTGCAAGGACGATGAGTTTCACACTTTGTTCCCCATAGGAGATAAGTTTGCCACAAGCTTTGCAAGTAATTTTAAAATCAGCAAACCTCGGCTGAATGCAAGGCATCACCTCAGATGTTTCTGGTTGCGAGGAAGTGGGTTGGTTTCTTTGGGAGGGGGTCCTTGATGAATGGGGGAGGTTACTGGCCAGTTCCCGGAACTCTGCACGAGAGTAGTTGTTTGGATGCTTTCTTGTCATGTGCCGAATCATGGTATAGTTACCAAAAGAATATTTCTTATTTGGGTTGCCCCGTGAAAGTTCATCATTGCAGATGAGGCAAGTGACTTTTGGCGCATTCACCTTTTTTTTCCCCTCTGGAATTGAAAAAAACTCCCAAATGAAGTGTGGTTTGGGTTTATAAGGTGTGTTTTCTTCAGGCAGCCATCTTCTTCTCCCCTCCTCCTGTTCCTCTTCCTCTTCCTCCTCCTGTTCTTGACCACCAACATAATTTGGAGCTGGTCCTCTTGGTGGTTGTGGTGGTGGTGGTGGGGCAGATGCACCAGCTGATGCTACTAATGAAGCCATTTTATAGTACAAAATATTACTCAAAGAGCAAAAAAGTAGACAGAGCAACAAACAGGTCTTCCTCAGTCAAAGGACAAAGTCAGAATAAGGAAAAAAGGTGGGGTCTTTCATCATTTAGAAAAAAAAACTGTCCTGAACCAATGAGAAGTGTTATTTTCAGGTCACAAGACCAGGGGCTTCATCATTATGAAACCAAAACTGTTATGAACCAATGAAAAGTGTTATTTTCTGCTCACATGACCCGACACGCTTACGCTACGCACCCGGGGCGCGCCCGGGGGCGCGCCCCGGGTCGCGCAGCGTAAGCGCGTCGGAAGTTTACGTTGTGCGATCGTATTCGCTCGAGTACTTCCGGGTGCGCTTACGCCGTGCGTATCACGCGGTCGCGGCTACGCGATACGTCACGATCATGTTTTCGTTTGCGATATTGGCGCTCACGGGACGCTCCCCGGAGCGCGCCCCGGGGCGCTTTGTAAAAATACGCTTTTCAGGGCGCTCCCCGGGGCGCGCTCCGGGAGCGCTCCCCAAAATAATTTTTTAAAAAAAAATTGGGAAAATTGTAGGGACAGGTAGCTCTATTCTGAAGTGGTTTGTAAAAAACATTAACTTTAGAAAAATATGTATTGTGCTACATTGGGCTTAATATATGTTAGAGCCAAAATGTAGCCCAAATGTAGCCCAAAGTAGCCCAATGTAGCCCAAAGATGGCCACCAGAGATCAAAAATTGAAAATGTAGCCCAAAATTCAACTAGATGTAGCCCAACTGTAGCCCAATGACAGAATGTACCAGAGTGTTCTAAAGAACAACTAGAGTGCTAACAGTCTTATTTATAAAGTGAAACTTATAGTTAGGAATTAGCATTAAAAAAACCTTTGAAATTCACTGAAAAAACCATAGGTTTCACACCAGTTATAGTTAGGAATTAGCATTTAAAAAACCTATTAAATTCACTGAAAAAAACATAGGTTTCACACCAGTTATAGTTAGCTGGAAATTTTACTGATATAAAACCATTGAAATTCCCACGTTATAGTTAGTCGGACTCACTATAACTTGCGCGTGCAATGCACTGCTGATGACATCACATATTACATCACTCATGACATGGTCAGTGACATCACTCATGACATCACTGATGACACCATCCAGTGAATATGTGTCTTTCTGAAAAATAAATATTAGTGAGTTATGTTTAAAAATTTAAATATATATATTAGTGTTTCACTTTGTGTATAAGTGGCTACATGTGTTGGTAAGTAGCTACATGCGTATGTATATGGGTTATTAGATATTTTTATTAGTATCAGTATGACTGTCTATATGGTTTAGTGGGGGTATTACTTAGCACATAGATGCATGAGTGACTGACTCTTTGTTTGTATGTGTTTTGAAGACAGCATATGTACAGGACT
Source organism: Lissotriton vulgaris (assembly GCF_964263255.1). Taxonomy (NCBI): domain Eukaryota; kingdom Metazoa; phylum Chordata; class Amphibia; order Caudata; family Salamandridae; genus Lissotriton; species Lissotriton vulgaris. The sequence goes on along the minus strand of NC_141693.1, from coordinate 1,651,567,236 downwards.
GTATGGGTGGATGAGTGTCTATATGTGTTTGTTAGTGAGTGAATGACTGTCTCACTAGTGTCTTTATCAGTACCTACATATGTTTTAATCTAGTATATATGAATATTGATGTATATAAGTGAGTATATGTGAGAGTAAGAGATTGTAAGAGTTCCTGTTTAAATAAGTATGTGTTTCTATAAGTGATTGTTTAAGAGAATAAATATGTGTAATTTTAAATAGAAGTAAGGTGGAAGTGTGTGTATAACTCTATATTCAAATAAATGGATGTTCAATAGTTTATTTGCACGTGTGAATATGTGTGTGAGTAACTTTCGGATGAATGTCGGTGTGTAACAGGATGTATAGGTGTATCACTTCATATGATGAGTGAGTATATGTATGAGTGACTATATAGAACTGTTGGTGAAAGAGTGGATGTGTATATACATAGTGGAATTACTGAATTGCTTGTTGTAACTGATATAGGTATCTCCATTTTTTTAAAAATTTCAGTTTCTATTTTTGAATATGTGTCTCAAGGGTTACATTATAGTGAAAGGAGGTTTGTCACTATGTCACAAGGATGGTGTCATGAGTGATGTCACTGACCATGTCATGAGTGATGTAATATGTGATGTCATCAGCAGTGCATTGCACGCGCAAGTTATAGTGAGTCCGACTAACTATAACGTGGGAATTTCAATGGTTTTATATCAGTAAAATTTCCAGCTAACTATAACTGGTGTGAAACCTATGTTTTTTTCAGTGAATTTAATAGGTTTTTTAAATGCTAATTCCTAACTATAACTGGTGTGAAACCTATGGTTTTTTCAGTGATATATATATATATATATATATATATATATATATATATATATATACATGTGAACAAGGCTCCGGGTTGAGCCGAAACGTTATGGCGACTAGCACGCAACTTTTGAAATAAAAAAAAGCACTAAATCCAAGGTCCGTGTCTGTGCTGCTTGGGAGGGCGCTTGTAGCGAGCGAGCCTGGAGGCGGAAACAGAACTTGCTAATATATATACATATATATATATATCCAGGCTCCAGGTTCGCATCAGAGAAGAGAAGCATATGGAGCTTCGAAACGCGTCAGGCAAATCCACTGTGGAGCGGCTCCTACATGCGGATCCCCGTCCCTACCTACACCTAAACCAATCTGCTGGTTGAGTGCTACTTATAGGTAGACTACCTTTAGAGCAGTAATATATATACATATATATATATATATATATATATATATATTCACTGAAAAAACCATAGGTTTCACACCAGTTATAGTTAGGAATTAGCATTTAAAAAACCTATTAAATTCACTGACAAAACCATAGATTTCACACCATTTATAGTTAGCTGGAAATTTTACTGACATAAAACCATTGAAATTCCCACGTTATAGTTAGTTGGACTCACTATAACTTGCGCGCCTGTAATGCACTGCTGATGACGTCACATATTACATCACTCATGACATGGTCAGTGACATCACTCATGACATCACTGATGACACCATCCAGTGAATGTGTGTCTTTCTGAAAAATAAATTTGTTTTATATATGTATTTGTAAAGGTCGATGGAAGAATAAATGTTTAAATAAGTGTGTAAATGGATGTTTTTTAAAAAAAAAATTGGTTGGGTAACTGGCTTATTACGTGTATCTTAGTGAATACATATATTAGCGAGTATTGTTTAAATATTTAAATGTTTGTATCAGTGTTTCTCTTTGTGTATAAGTGGCTGCAGGGGTTGGTGACTGACTCACTGTTTGTATGTGTTTTGAAGACAGCATATGTGCAGGACTGTATGGGTGGATGAGTGTGTATATGTGTGTGTTAGTGAGTGAATGACTGTCTCACTAGTGTCTTCATTAGTAACGACATATGTTTTAATCTAGTATATGTGAGTATTGATGTATATAAGTGAGTATAGTATATATAGTGAGAGATTGTAGGAGTTCCTGTTTAAATAAGTATGTGTTTCTATAAGTGATTGTTTAAGAGAGTAAGTATGGGTAAGTTTCCTTAGAAGTAAGGTGGTAGTGTGTGTATAAATGTATATGCAAATAAATGGATGTTCAATAGTTTATTTGCATGTGTGAGTATGTGTGTGAGTAACTTTTGGATGACTGCTGATGTGTAACAGGATGTATAGGTGTATCACTACATATGATGAGTGAGTATATATATGAGTGACTATATAGAACTGTTGGTGAATGAGTGGATGTGTATATAGATGGTGGAATTACTGAATTGGTTGTTGTTACTGGTTTGGGTATCTCCATTTTTTGAAAATGTTTGTTTCTATTTTTGAATATGTGTTTCAAGCGTTACATTACACTGAAATTAGGTCTGTCACTCTGTCACAAGGATGGTGTCATCAGTGATGTCATGAGTGATGTCACTGACCATGTCATGAGTGATGTAATATGTGACGTCATCAGCAGTGCATTACAGGCGCGCAAGTTATAGTGAGTCCAACTAACTATAACGTGGGAATTTCAATGGTTTTATGTCAGTAAAATTTCCAGCTAACTATAAATGGTGTGAAATCTATGGTTTTGTCAGTGAATTTAATAGGTTTTTTAAATGCTAATTCCTAACTATAACTGGTGTGAAACCTATGGTTTTTTCAGTGAATTTCAAAGGTTTTTTAAATGCTAATTCCTAACTATAACTGGTGTGAAACCTATGGTTTTTTCAGTGAATTTCAAAGGTTTTTTTAATGCTAATTCCTAACTATATAAGACCTGAAAGCCCACCAGGAATCTCCAGTATGCGCCAGGGGACTGCATTGCAGAGAGGTGTAATGAAGCCACAACCCTTTTTACACCTCTCTGCAACGCAGCCCCCGTGCATGTTTGAAGAGGGGGAACTAATTCCCCTTGCATACTGGGGGCCCCTGGGGGCCAATTAGCCCACCTGGAACCTCCAGTATGCGCCAGGGGCTGCATTGCAGAGGTGTAATGAGACTATGCCCCTTGTTACACCTCTCTGCAACGCAGCCCACTGCCGCGTTTGCAGAGGGGGAACTAATTCCCCTTGCATACTGGGGGTCCCTGGGGTCAACTGGTCCACCAGGAGCCTCCAGTATGCGCGAGGGAGCTGCATTGCAGAGAAGTGTAATGAGGCCACACCCTTGTTACACCTCTCTGCAATGCAGGCCACTGGCGCGTTTGTAGAGGGGGGACTAATTCCCCTTGCATACTGGGGGTCCCTGGATCATATCTGCCCAAACACCGATATTCCGAACGATTGTAAATTACTTTTCTTGAGAAACATTTGGATTTGGATTATCATGTCCTATACTTTGGAATTTTTGAAAGACTGACTTTGAGGATGCTATAAATTACTCAAGTCTGCCCGAATTGTGTGGGTAAAATTGATACCTAGTCACTTTGAATAAGAATATACTTATGTCTCGTCTAACATTTGGAAGAAATATCTAGTTATATGACAACTGGATACCGACATAACTTGAAGGAAATAAGAACGCCCTGAAGAAGTTCTGTTGTACAGAACGAAACCTTTCGGCTGGCTGTGGTACATAAACTTAAGGAACATAAAAGCATTTGAATATACACCAAGATTCAGCGCTTCAATAAGGACTCTAAGTGATATGATTTGATTGGACTCATTGTGAAAGTGGTGCTGTGCCAAACTTTGGAATATTCTCCACTACTCTCTACTACTTACTCTCTCCTACTCCACTACTCTCAAATACTCACTGTCTACTACTCATTCACTACTACTCTACTACTCTCTCTCTACTACTCACTCCCTACTACTCGCTACTCACTACTCCCTACTACTCACTATCTACTACTCTCTACTACTCACTCTCTACTACTCTCTCTACTACTCACTCTTTACTACTCACTACTACTCTCTACTACTCACTCTCTACTTCTCACTCTCTACTACTGTCTACTACTCACTCTCTACTACTCTCTCTCTACTAGTCTCTACTACTCACTCTACTACTCACTCTCTACTACTCACTACTATTCTCTCTGCTACTCATTCTCTACTACTCTCTACTACTCACTCTCTACTACTCACTCTCTACTACTCACTCTTTACTACTCTCTACTACTCACTTTCTACTGCTCTCTACTACTCACTCTACTACTTACTCTCTACTACTGTCTACTACTCACTCTCTACTACTCACTCTCTACTACTCTCTACTACTCACTCTACTATTCACTCTACTACTCTCTACTACTCACTCTCTGCTACTCTCTCTACTGCTCTCTACTACTCTCTACTACTCACTCTCTACTCTCTATTACTCACTCTCTACTCTCTACCTCTCTACCTCTCTCTTCTTCTCTCTCTACTAATCTCTACCTCTCTACCGCTACCTCTCTACCTCTCTACCTCTACACCTCTACCTCTCTCTACACGCACACATATACACATATATGCATATATATATATGCATATGCATTTATATATATATGTATGTGTATGTATAAAAAAAAACAACAAAACATTTTTTTTTTAAACAGCTACTTTTAAAACTGTCATTCTTTTTCCCCATGGTACACTCCCCGGTACGCTTACCGGTGCGCGTACCGGTGCGCGTACCGGGCGCTCACCCCGCGAAAATCAAAAAAATTTTTTATTTTTTTTTTGCTCCGCGGGGCCCTTTTATGGCCCCCACATCAAACCTAGGGGGTCAAGGGGGGTCTACTCTGCCCCCTTATGGTCATTTCCCTCTTTGTTTTGGCCACCTCTCGTGTCTCGATCCTACCGAGACACAAGATGGCGGCCGCTCCGGACTGTTTAGAATGTTTACAGACATCCCAGAGCCAATCAGCTTTCAGCGCGCAAGTCGCGGTAAGCGCCCGGTGCGCGTACCGGTGCGCGTACCGGAGCGCGGCTATAGATATATATATTTTTTTGAACCTTAATTACTCAAAATCCACTGGAGCACATATCTTGAGACATAGCAAAGGCACATCGGGCTACCAGTCCCTACAATTTTGCCAAGTTTGGTGGAAATCCATTCAGCCGTTCGGGCTAAAAGTGAAATCGACCGCCCTATGGAAATTAACATGGGGAAAACGCGTTTTGGGACCCCCCTTTTATCTCGGCCCCCGCTTGACGAATCCCCCCCAAACTTTCAGGGAAGGACCGGAACGCCGCGAGGCCATTTTGAGGAAATTTTCAGGCAGATTCGTCAACCGGCGCCAAAGTTATTCCAAATAGAATTTTCAGATTTAACATTGAAAAAAATCCTAACTATAACTACCTACTGGCGACCGCCAGTAGGTAATATATATATATATATATATATATATATATACATGTGAACAAGGCTCCGGGTTGAGCCGAAACGTTATGGCGACTAGCACGCAACTTTTGAAATAAAAAAAAGCACTAAATCCAAGGTCCGTGTCTGTGCTGCTTGGGAGGGCGCTTGTAGCGAGCGAGCCTGGAGGCGGAAACAGAACTTGCTAATATATATACATATATATATATATCCAGGCTCCAGGTTCGCATCAGCAATCCCGGGGCACTTCCAGGCGGGTGCAGATTCCCACGCTGATACTCGCTGTGAAAATCGTAGCTCCAACTCGCTTCCGTTTATGAGAAACGATACACACACTCCAGAGGTATAAGCGGCAAAGCTTTATTTAGCCCACAAACAAAGTGTAACAAACGCGTTTCGGACCAAAGTCCTTCATCAGTGTTTACAGTTTTAACCGCCTGACAGCATTATATATACGTCATCGGAATGTAACTGACAACGGACTAATACAATAGTACATGTAAGTATGGCGGCCATTTCTAAATTGTTAACAATAAATATTTCACAGTTCCTTTCATACCATATCGGATATGAGAGCCACCATTGCCGGTGCATATTGATAGATATTGCCGTGTATCGACATGTCACCGGCATAATGCACGCACATCATTAATTAGCCCATTAATAAATACAGTCAGTTTAGTGAGCACCCACACAAATGATTAAGCATGTGTATATGCAACAGCAGCAGGCATTCAAAGACTAGGGATATTCTCTAAATCATAGTCACAGTGCATTTGCTTTTTGTTATGCGCTGTTGACTTGATGCCACTCAGCCAGAAAAGAGAGAATAATGCCGTATATATGCTTTTTAAGAAAAACATGCCACAGTGCCTTCATCTTAATCATAATTACAAAACATTAAAATTCCTAGAAATTCTTATCACCACTCCCTACAGGGCTGGAGAAGCAAAAGAGGGTTAACATGATTATTTTCATAAGTTTTGACATCATACAATTCATTCAAAGTCTGAAATCCACTACAGGTCATAACCTTCCTCACCATACCAAATCGACAGGAACCATCAGCCGGACATAAGTTAAGCTAGATTGGACATGAATACATTGTTTGAAGTATACATTCCCCTTAATGTATGCTGATTCTACCTCCCTAAATGGGCAGTGTGTTCTTCCCCACTGTTAAGACCCAGTGGGTGCTTTGTCTGCATATTGATAATATAGCGGGACTCAAGTCTGCGGAGACTTAACAATCTATCCCCCTCTCTGGGATTTTGGGGTATGTGATCCAGGCCAAAGTATTGTAGCAGCTCCCTGTTACTTTGATGTACTTTGGCAAAATGTCGAGCTACTGGATAAACAATATCTTTGTTCATAATAGCTCACTGGTGTTCCAGGATATGCATTTTCACATTTTTGATAGTGCTCCCGATATATTTGAGTCCACAAGGACAGACAGGACAATATCTAACATAGGGTGTGGTGCATGTAATAAACTACTTAATGGGCTTCAGTTGGACCATTCCTGGAATCTTATATGAGAGTACCCGCTTGCTGTTTTCGCAAGCACGGCATTTCCCACATGGAAAGAATCCCTTCATGTCCTTAAGTGTCCCACTCACTTTTGGTTTTACTGGTGCAAGATGGCTATGAACGATTTTGTCTTTGATAAATCTTAATTTTCTAAAGGTTATTAAGGGTTTCTGGGGGACATCATTCCCAATCACTGGATCAGTGCGGAGGATATGCCAGTTTTTTGAGAGTACATTTCTTAAGATATTAGCTTGATCTGAGAAAGTCGTAATCATACGAAACTTATTGCTAATATATATATATATAATCCAGGTACCCAACGTTCAAGGAGTACTCGAGCTGCAACATGCTCCTAAAGAACTTTTATGGTATTCAGTCCACCAGTACAACAATAACTTTTAGCAGTTCAATGTGCCATGGATGCGTGAAGCGTTTTGAAGTGTCCCTACTTCTCTTCAGAGGTTTTCGGCAATTGAAGGCGTATAGGACACTTCCCTCTTCATTTAAATGCTCCAATGCATGCTCTGAATGGGACACTCTCCGGCGACAAGCGGAACATTATGGGCCTTGTAGTGTCCTTAATCTCCCAATGGAGCGCGCAATGTTGCTGCTGTAACATTGAAAGCGCCCAGGGCATGCATTGGAGCATTTAAATCCAAATCAATTGAACATTCAGGAGCCGATTTTGATGTTGGGCAGAATTGTTTCCGCCCGACACTGTTTCGTAAAGAGGACCGAACGACACCCAGTTGCGGTCTTGACTGCCTCATTAGGACATTTCTCTATGAGAGCAAGCATTATGGCCTTAGAAAAGGCTGTAATGCATGCTCCCATAGGGAAATGGGATGTGTTGTTCATCCCTGCACCCTTTGGCAGGCACCTCAAGGGGCCTGCCATAGGGTGCAGGGATTAACAGGACCCCAACCGGGTGCCCCCAACTGAATGCTGCACACACAAGGGGGCCTGCTGGGGGCCCCCAAATACACTTTTCAACATGGTTTCCATGTCTGACATCCCCGGCATGGAAACCATGCTAGAAACCGTGTATCTTAATCCCAATGGCAGAAGGGCCCGCCCTTTGGGATTACTAGCCATTTCCGACTGGCCGACAGGTTCCTTTAGCCCATTGGAAGCCTGCCGGAATGACCGACCAGTTTTATTTTTGACCGACTGATACATAATCAGCCCGAAGGAATTGAGACCAACGATAGTAGTCAATTCGGTCAGAGGCTTTCCGACCTCCATCGTAATGGGCCCCTCATTGTTTACTGTATTTGGAAATGGCACCACCACATTTCTAATTGATTGCCACTGCATTTTGACCTAAAACAATAAAACTCGTGGTAAACTTATTGTGGGAGGTCATCATAAGGGCACATCGCCATTTGTTAATCTGGATTCCGGTGCAAAAGAGACAATCACATTTATAAAAAGTGTATCAAAGAAAGTAAATTTTAGGGAAATGATTTGTTAACAATTGCTGATAAAGAGGACAACATAGTCAGTGAAAATAAAAAATTGTTTTGCTTTAAAGGATCATCTAAATGGTATAAAAAGGTATCTATTAAAAGAAGTAAACAGAGGGAAGACAACATAATGTGGACCCCGTACAAACACCATGTTTTGTAAAAAAACACTTATGCACCTGTCAACCCAATAATAATTTTTTTTAAGTGCTCACAGATACTGAATGGCATGTGTGGGGGCAGCCTGAATCAAAGATTAAAGGGTCACAACATAATAACAGGATTCTCCCTCAAGACAACACTCTAATATTCTTCGTACATTAGCCAAGTGTTAAGCTCACATGATTATTCACTCAATGCTGCTGGAGCACTGCTTCTTCGGACAATATGTGCAAATGCATGTTCCCAAATCAATCAATCAATCAAATAATTTGTAGAGCGCACTATATACCCGCACGGGTTCCAAGGCGCTGAGGGAGGGGAGAAGGGGGGTGCTGTAGCTACTGGTCGAACAGCCAGGTCTTGAGTTGTCTCCTGAAGGTTAGTAGGTCCTTGGTTTGTTGTAGGATGAAGGGGATGTTGTTCCAGGGTGTGGTGGCGCAGTGGGAGAAGGATCTGCCTCCAGCTGTGGTTCTACAGATGAATGGGATGGTGGCCAGGGAAAGGTTTGCGGAGCGGAGTTTCCATTTAGGTATGTAGAAGGAGAGTCAGCTGTTGAGGTAGGCTGGGACGGTCTAGGGGTGTGCCTTGTGTGCGTGGATCAGGAGCTTGAAGGAGATTCTTTTGTGGACAGGGAGCCAGTGCAGGCTCCAGAGGTGGGGGGTGATGTGGTCGCAGCGCTGGACATCGAGGATCAGGCGTGCAGAGGCATTCTGGATTCTGTGCAGTCTGTTGATGTGCTTGGTCGGGGTGCAGGCGTAGAGGGCGTTTCCGTAGTCGAGTCCGCTGCTGACTAGGGCCTGGGTGACTGTTTATCTTGTGTCTGTCAGGATCCATCTGTAGATCTTGCGGAACATACGGAGGGTGTTGAAGCAGGTTGACTTGTTTGGTCATGGTGAGTTTCGAGTTGAGGATGACTCCTAGGTTGCATGCGTGGTTGGTGGGTGTGGGGGTGTCCCTAGTGATGCGGGCCACCAGGAGTCGTCCCATGCTGAGGGGTAGGGCCCGAGGATGAGGATCTCTGTCTTGTCTGTGTTCAGCTTAAGGTGGCTATCCTCCATCCATTCGGTGTCGGCCTTCATTCCCTGGTGGAGGTTGGATTTGGCGGTGAGAGGGTCCTTGGTGAAGGAGATAATGAGTTGCATGTCGTCAGTGTAGGAGATTATGTTGAGGTCATGATGTCGGACGATGCATGTGAGGGGCGCCATGTAGAACAGCGTCGGGCTGAAGGAGGATCCCTGGGGACACCGCAGATGATCTCAGAGGCTTCGGATCTGAACTGGGAAGGTGGACTCTCTGTGTTTTGAGGGAGAGGAAGGAGGAGGTCCAGTCCAGGGCCTTGTCTCGGATCCCTGCGTCATGGAGTCGTGTGCGTAGTGTGCGGTGGCAGACGGTGTGGTGGCGGTGATGAGGGCGGTCTTGGTGCTGTGGTTGCTGCGGAACCCTGATTGGGAGGGGTCCAGGATGCTGTTGTCTTCGAGGTAGTTGGTGAGCTGGATGTTGACTATCTTCTCGATGACCTTAGCTGGGAACGGAAGCAGGGAGATGGGCCAGAGGTTTTTGAGTTTGCTCGGTCGGCCTTGGGTTTCTTCAGTATGGCGTTGATTTCGGCGTGCTTCCAGCTCTCAGGGAAGGTCGCGGTCTCAAAGGAGAGGTTGATGATCTTGCGCAGGTGGGGTGCGATGGAGCTGGTGGCTTTGTTAATGAAGTGGTGTGGAAAGGGGTCAGACAGCGAGCCGGAGTGGATCGTGCTCATGGTCTTGATTGTGTCTTCCATGCTCACGTTGGGCCAGGTTGTCAGGGGGTCGTGGTCGGTGGGGTGCGGTGGGTCCAGCGTGTTGGGGCCTGATGGAGTCATCCGGGAGATGAAGCTGTCGTGGATGTAGGTGATCTTGCGGGGGAAGAAGGTGGGGAGGGAGTCGCACAGGGCTTGTGACAGCGGGATGTCATTGGCGTTGGAGCTGGGGTTGGAGAGTTCTTTAAAGACTTTGAAGAGCTCCTTGCTCTTGTGTGCGTTGTTGTTGAGGCAGTCTTTGAAGGAGGTTCTCTTGGGGGTCCTGATGAGGTGGTGGTGGTTGCGGATGGCGTTTCTGTGGGCTGCGCGGCTGTCAGGTGACTTCTCGCTGAGCCATATGTTCTCCAGCTTCCGGCAGGTGCGCTTAGACGCTAGGAGTTCCGGGGTGACCCAATTGGCTCTATTGCTGGTGTCTTTGAGGGTTTCTTTTTTCAGCAGGGCTAGGGTGTTTGCGCAGTCGTCCATCCATCGTCTGAGGGTGCGCGCACCATCGTCGGGGTTGGCGGGGTTGGTCAGTGGGTTGAGTGCGAGGTTTGTCTGTAGTTGTACTTCGGGGATTTTGCCCCAGGAGTGACGGGGGATCTGTGAGGTGAGGCGATGTGTGATGAGTTTCCGAAAGGTGAAGTGGATGCAGTTTTGGTCGGTCCAGGTGGGTTCGGAGACGTGGCTGAACGAGACGTGGAGGCTTGAGGAGAATATGGCATTGAGCGTGTGTCAAGCGATGTGGGTCGGCGTTGTGACAAGCTGTTCCAGTCCAAGGTTGGCAAGGTTGTCTATCAGGGTGGAGGAGTTGATGTTGTTGTTGTTCTCCAGATATAAGTTCAGGTCTCCGAGCTGGATGTAGTCGCTGGAGGTCAGTGCGTGCGTGCTGATGAAGTCGGCGATGGTGTCGCAGAATTGTGGTCGGGGTCCGGGTGGCCTGTAGACGAGGGTACCTCTTAAGGTGCATGTGGATCAGGAAGTGCATGTGTTTGGCGGTACTGAGAGTATCGTCGTTGTTTGTTGAGACCCTGATGGTCTTAAAGGCTGTTGTTCATCCACTGGGCCTCTGCAATTCATTGCGTCTCATTCAACATGTTCAACATGTTCAAACAAGAAGATGCTCAGTCGGAGCCAACAAATGCACGCTGCAGTCCCAAGTTAACTGCGGTGTCCTGTAGTGAGAAGAGGGTGCTGGGAAATGTAGTATCTGCAGATCTTTTCACTATTTATAGAAATATTACTTGCATGGTCCATTGGGGCATATAGTCATATTAGTAATAATGTTCTTTTAAGAAAAATGGAAACAAAAAGTTCACAATTCACACAAAATTTATGCAGCATTGATTCCAATTTTTACCAACATTTTTACCCAACAATGCATGTTTGGTTACTGAAGCAGAAAGAAATGCAGACACATTTTTTTTTAACATTACCTATCTCAGATATTTAATTGAAACATATTTCAGCCGCCTGCAGGTTCATTGTCATCAAGGCCGCTTGTCGCATCAGAGCTGAGTCCCCAGAAAATCTGGTATGTATTTGTCATAATACTATCCATTTCAATAAAAATAAATCGCATGGTTATATTGAATAATATCAATCTTTGAACTTCAAAAATAATGTTTCTGCATTTACAAATAATCCCCTCTATTCAAACAATTCCTAGAAATTCATAAAAACCGGCTGTAGGGCAAATAATCTTTTAAATGTATTTATTGGTAACTCGTGTAATGGGGGAAAGTATTTCTATCAGTTTCTTTTGTATACAATGTAGTGCAAATATTACTTCCTTCATGTTTGATGGTGAAATCTAGAAAATTAATGACAGCGTTGTTCCAACGTACTGTAAACTTAATTTCTGCTGTTCGGTTGTTCAACCAGTCAACATCATTCTAGAGTAGGCCTACTTCTCTCCAAATCAGAATAAAATCATCTATAAAGCATTTCCATATCATGCTGTTCTGTATAAATGGGGTTTCTCCCTAAACTAACGTGAAAGCCTTTAAAACAAAAAACCTACTGTGACTTCGTAGTGACTCAATGACACCATTCCACTACTTAAGGATCTCTCTCTGCACAATTTTTATCCCATAAACTGATCTCTAAATTCAAAGCATTTCTCAACATGATACCCCTTCCCCTTGCGAAAAGTTTATAAATTAAATTTCGATTTGGCATTTTACCCCAAAATGCTTTTATTAATAAATCATCTTCTGGCTATTCATGCTCTACTAAGTGCAATAAGTGTGGGCCTAAAACTGAGGGCAGGGATATTTTCTTGTTCTTTTCCCCTTGTTTTGTTGGTCCCAGGCACAAATGGATACAATGTTTGTGTCTTGACCTGTGCTCGAAAAATTATCTGATGCCCACAGGAATTTATTACCGTTGTAATACTTTATTCGATAGATGTATCATAAAAGTACAAACATACAAAGTCCATAAAAAGGTTTATTGAGTATTGCAATTCCTTCTAAAAACATGACATCATTACAAACAGTTTAAGAGATGAGGGGGAAATCTCAACATAATTAAAATTCATTCTTGGAGGGGATCTGTACAGATATGGTATAACAGCTTTGACCGTATAAACCAGGCGCTCGCCAAAAACTTAGCAACCCCACAGACAATGAACATAGAGGTAGTGTTGGTTAGAATAATGCGGAGAGCTGATCTATGGTCCCTGACTCCTAATTCCCTACAAACTGGCTTCAACCATTTTACTCTAGCCTGCTTGTAAGCTTTACATGCAAACAAAAAGTGGCCAAGAGATTCTTCCAGACATGGGCAACCTGGGCATGTTAGATCATGTTCCCTCCTAACCTTCCACCCTTCCATACATTTTTTGAGGGGAAGGACAACATATCTTAATTTCAGGAACAAAGTTCTATCTCAAGGAGTCTGGATGAAATCCAGAAATGGCTCTAACTTTCCAAGGAGCTTGTGTTCAAAAAATGTGTTTGTTAAGGGACCCCAGTTTGGGTTGTGCAAGACCTTGGCCTCTACCCACTCCCAATATAGTTTTTTTACAGTTTGTTTGGGTGGGGGGGATTGTGAGGCCCAGGATCCACTCAGACCTATAGATACCACAAGCTTCTTTAGATTGTTGAGCCACTTTATTTTATTGGAAACATTCAAACTAATTAGCTCGTCCAACACTAAAGCATATTTTGCTAATTCAGGGATCCTTCTAAGGCACACCCAGAATAGCAAGGGTCGGAGTTGAACTATTTCAGAGATCGATCTTTTGCCCATGTCAAGAAATAGTGGTTTCAGAGGGGTCGAGAGAGGAAGCGAGACTATGTCTCGCATAAACTTATTCTCTTCCACTACCAATGCCTTGGTGTTCTCAGCGCCCCATAATTCAGAGCCGTAACCTGCTGAAGCTAGAGCTTTCCCCACATAGACTGCCAGGGCAGGGGCTATTGGTCTACTAGTTGAAATTCGCTGATTCTTTAGTATTACTCCAGAGACACTTTTGAGATTTAAAACCATTTTGGACAAATGGGATTCCCAGCTCATGTTGTTACTGAGCCTAACCCCAAGATAATCAAATTCGTCCACTACCTCTAGAGGGAACACATTCAAAGAGAGATCAGCCTTCCCACGGTTTCTTTTAGCAGACAATACCATAAGCTTTGTTTTCGCAGTGTTCACCGTTAACCCACAGTCTTTACAGAAGACACTGAAGCGATCAAGCAGTTTTTGCAGGCCCTTGGGGGTTTTAGACATCAGGAGGTTGTTGTCCGCAAAGAGGAGTGTGGGGGTTTTCTCCCCGGCAAGGACAGGGGCATCCGCTGGGTCCTCCCTCAAATGGTCCACCACCCCATTTATAAAGAGGGAGAACAGGGTCGGAGCCATCACACAACCCTGCCGCACCCCTCTATTGACTGGGACCCTCCTTGTCAATTGACCCTGATTCCCCCACCGAATCCTTGCATAATTTTCTTCATGGAGTTTAATAATAAACTGCATATAATCAATTGAGTAGGGAGGAGGAATACATGTCCATTTGTTTCCCCGGGCAGATATCAAGGTAATCAAGTGGGAGAAATGGACACTTGTAACAATACTAAACCATTGGTTAGAAAAACTATGGTATCCTCAAAAGACCCAATGTGTGCTGGTGTTGTGGTATATTTCTTTCATCCGCCCCTACATTGTGGTTTTCGGCAGTTATCATCGGATACCATAGAGAGTGTGGGTGCCTGCCTCATCCAGAGGCTCCTCTGGTCTAGGTTGCAGTGTCCAGAGATGAAAAGGTGGGATTAGTGCAAAAAAATGAAAAGCAAGTAAAAATAAGATCAGCACCTGCGAAGTTTTTAATAAAGTGGTGATGAACTTATATTAAAATTAAGTGAGTACTTGTCCTAGATCGAGTTACTGGATCTAGAAGTATGTATTTCCAAGGGGTGTCGACATGTTTCAGCCCCCTTTGGCTCAACGGAGTCTGTGGGGCTTTCGTCAGGACAGGGTGGACAAACAAACATAGAGAATCTACTCACACTATTTGTGTGGTGTTCAAGGGTTGATTAAATGGAGGGTCAACATTAGCCACTCTAGACTATAACCTGAAAGAGAAAATAGACACAGATACATTGTACAAGGGAAATATCCTATACACTCACAATATTAAAGGAGCAGAGATGGGCACCGTAGTAAGCTATAGTCAAAACTACTGGGTGGAGGCATATTAACCAAGTTTACATTTGTACATAACACGGTGGAGTAAAAACCTGGAGAGGCAGAGGAAAGAGGGAGGCAAAAGTGAACAAAGAACTGCGATGTTGTGGCAATAAGTAAGATGTGACTTAGTCTGGGTGAATTATCAACATCATGTGAGGCTTAATTCTACGCTAGGACCTCAGCGCAAAATGAACACACTGTGCCAGAGTATCGAATTATTAAAACTTACATTCGAACTGATTTCAAGCTGTGAAAAGGATGAATGAGAGGAGGCCCTTATGATGTCTAGGTGGAGGTTGGACCTGGTGTAGAGAGACGCGGCTTTACGCTTGGACCCCTTCGTGGTATTAAGGCAAATAGCGTAAATAGACGTTATCCGAGAGAACATATCTTAAACTTACCCCGGTTTTCAGAGTCTTATACTTTCCTCGGGGAGGCCCAGAGCTGGAAGGAAAGGGTAAAGAGAGATGTGAATCTCCTTACCTCCAAGGGAAAAAGTACTTCTCTGACTAGTGGGTGCTGCCATTACCCGCGTGTGTCGGAACCTTCGCCGCTTGTGCTGACTCTGCCCCCGGATGTGGAACCTGCATCTGGGAGGGCGTTTTTAGCTGATTTTTTTCTGAAAGAGCAACTTTATTAGCTCTGAGTGAAGACAGACAGTGGTAGCACTTGTCTACAGTGCCGAGCGGCAGCAAACCTCTGCAATGAAACAAAAACTGTATGGATACGTTTTGTGTGAGGTTTTCATTGGAAAGTGACAATATATAGGGCTGTCAGTGTAATTTAGATAACGGTCATGCTCAAATTGAATACCGAAAGGCAGCCAAGCAGAAATGGTGAACTGAGAGTACTTATTTTACAATATAGCTGCGTAAGGTACATTGAAGGTGCCTTGTCAAAATGTGTAGAGGCAGCTCGATTAAGTTGTCGTCACCTTTTAAAGGCCGATGTCTGAGTAAAGATTAGAGAACTGGCAAAACTGGGATTAGATTGGTTAGTTTTAATAGTCAATGTTAAGTCAGTGGGCAGCAAACTGGTGCCAGGGGACATTATCGTTCAAGCCCGTGACATTTGTTTTTAGACGGTCTACCCACCTCTGTTCTTTTTCATACAGTTTTTTTCTCTGTATTAGGGGTTCTTTCAGTAAGCAATTCGATGACAGTCCATCTGATGTCATCACAAGAATGACCCGCCTCCAGAAAATGAGCACACAGTTTTGTAGTTGTCTTTTTAAGCCGGATGTTACTCCTATGTTCCCCTATCCTGGTTTTAACTTTCCTGCACGTCATTCCTATGTATAATTTTTTGCAAGGACAATTGGCCATAGATATTACACGGGCAGAGTTGCAGTTCGTGTGTTGTTTTTGGGTCCATACAAGAGTCTCTGATAATTGTAATTGTTTTGAATGAGTAGTGAATTGGCAGGCTGCACAGTTGCCGCATGGGTAATGGCCACTTACTGGTGACATGGTAATGCTTCTGGTTATCTCTTGGGTTTGTACATGTCGGGGTCGTGTATGGACTAGCGTATCTCGCAGATTCTTAGTTCTTCTATTCGCGAACCGTGGTCTAGGCCAATTGAATTTCCCTGTATTCAGGATTTTCCAGTTCTTATTAACCAGTTTTTGAACCTCGTAGGTAGAGGGGCAGAATGTAGTCACACATGTCATGAGGTCTGGTATTGGGTCTTTGGGATATGTTTGAAGGAGACATTCTCTAGGTTGGTTATTCGCACGTTTCATACATTTGCGAATGGTTTTTTGCGTGTAGTCTCTTTGTTTTAACTTGATACATAATTCCTTAGCTTGGGCTTTGTAGTCATCTGTCTTGGTACAGTTACGTTTCAAACGTAAGAATTGGCTGTAGGGCAAGTTGTCCCTCAGCGGTTTTGGGTGATGACTTTTATAGGAAAGTAAACTGTTTTTGGCTGTGGGTTTGGTATATGTTTTTGTTTTCAAACAGTTATCTTCAGCAAAGATCGTGAGGTCAAGAAAATCTATGGATGAATTATTGGCCATGTATATGAATTTTAGCCAGGGATCCCTTTCATTCAGCCACCTTAAGAAGAGTTCCAGATCGAGTTTAATGTCCCAAATGAGGAGGATATCGTCAATGTATCTCTTCCAGTATAAAATACTGGAAGAGTACGGATTAACCTCATTAAGTACATGTTGTTGTTCGAAGTGGCTAACGTATAATCCAGCCACCGAAGGGGCGAAGGCACTGCCCATCGAAGTTCCATGGTTTTGTAAATACAGAACTCCGTTATATTCAAAGAAATTTTCTTTGAGTGCTAGCTGACAGCACTGTAGGACAAAATGTCTCGGTGTGTGGTGGTTCCATTCTTCATTGTAAAGGACGTCTTCCAGCATTTGTAGGGTGTCGTCTTCCTTAAGGTAGGTTGGTGTCCTCTGCACCAAAGGTTTCAAAGATTCATCTGCGAATTTAGACAGAGGTTCAAGTAGTGATCCTATACCTGCCACAATCGGGCGTCCTGGTGGTGGTAGCTTATTTTTATGCGTTTTGGGTAAGGAATAAAAGAAAGGGATTTTGGGTTCTTTTGTACAAAGGTAATCAGCCTCCTTTCCTGTTATCCACCTGTTAGTTTCTGCCTCATGGACCATTATGGAGATGGTATTCCGAAGTCTTTCAGTGGGATCCTCATCGATTTGTTTGTAATACTTAGTGTCTGACAGGAGGGAGAGACATTGTAAATTGTAACCCTATTTGCTGAGGATCACAATTCCTCCCCCCTTGTCCACGGGTTTGATGACTATTTCTTCATTTGATTCCAGAGTTTTTAGGGCCTGGCGTTCTTTATTGCTCAGATTTTGAAAGTGATGTTTCTTTTTGGTTGTCATTTCGTCTATGCCCTTCAGCAGTGCTTGCTCAAAAGTGTGGATTTCAGGTGGTATACTTCCTGCTGGAGGGTTGAAGGTAGATTTTTTTCTCAGGTTAGTGTCTCCTTCAGGTGGCGGGGAAGGTTTATCCGTGAAAAATGCCTTGAGTTTCGGCCCCTGCCTAAAAAAGGCGGTTGTGGTTGTTGTTGCATTTGTTGTCCTAGCTGTTGTTCATTGCCAAGTTGTGGTATTTGTTGCATGCCATAATTGTAAGGTGTTATCCATCCGCCATATGGTGGCATATAGGGTTGGAAGTGAGGCATATTCATGTTGGGATAGAATGGTCTTTGCCATCGGTTTCCTCTCCTAAATCTATGGAATCGAATAGAGAGGACTACAATTCCAACGACCAAGGCTCGGACAATGAATCCCTGGGGAAAGGTTCTTCCAACAACTCAGTAAGCAGCTCTGAAGACCATACCCCCAGAAGAGGGGGGTTTAACAATCGATTCCATAGATTTAGGAGAGGAAACCAAAACCGCCTTTTTTAGGCAGGGGCCGAAACCAATCCAGAGGAAAAAAGAAAACCATAGTCTGGCAGGATCAGCAAATGAACGTACAAACGAGGAGCATGTCATCTGCCCAACCGGGCACGAGCAAGACAAACACTCGCTAGTAATCAATCTTGCAAACATAGACCTAACAGAAGACCAAATGAAAGTATTGGAAAAAGGGCTAGGATTTGTGCCCACTCCACCAGTAGACAACTTCAAGCTCAAGTGTGAACTAGCTGAATTCTGCCGCACTTTGAAACTCAAGGCATTTTTCGCGGATAAACCTTCCCCGCCACCTGAAGGAGACACTAACCTGAGAAAAAAATCTACCTTCAACCCTCCAGCAGGAAGCATACCACCTGAAATCCACACTTTTGAGCAAGCACTGCTGAAGGGCATAGACGAAATGACAACCAAAAAGAAACATCACTTTCAAAATCTGAGCAATAAAGAACGCCAGGCCCTAAAAACTCTGGAATCAAATGAAGAAATAGTCATCAAACCCGCGGACAAGGGGGG
Source organism: Lissotriton vulgaris (assembly GCF_964263255.1). Taxonomy (NCBI): domain Eukaryota; kingdom Metazoa; phylum Chordata; class Amphibia; order Caudata; family Salamandridae; genus Lissotriton; species Lissotriton vulgaris. Next base: position 1,651,548,428 of record NC_141693.1, on the reverse strand, counting down.
AGGAATTGTGATCCTCAGCAAAGAGGGTTACAATTTACAAACGCCTCAGCCAGGATCATATTAGACATCCCACGCAACGAACACATCTCTGGTCACCTTGATGTAAATAAATAATTTACTCTTAATTTCTATGCAGGTAAGTACTTAATCAATAATAACTCAATCGGAAATGAAAGAAAACAGAGTCCGTGGTGTTAGAGTTCTTAGGGGTTTTATTCCTTAAAAAGGAATGGTCAAGACCAAATTATCATGTTCCGAACACCACACAGGGTGTCAGAAGGGATAGAGCGCGCTACATTTTATTGACAGTACATAGCTTATATACTTATTTTACACCATTGGAAACAGTATAGAAGGCGTAACAGCTGAGAGAAGACAAGATAACAGTATACACGTGGTACATGTGCGTAATCAAGAGGCGTGAACTAGAGGTGTGTTCTGGAAAACGTCACAGGTAGATGTCACCAAAGGGGTGGCACTAACAGGAATGTTGCAATGTCAGCAGAAATCGGAAGCTTGGATGCGCGCGCAGCTGCATGACGTGTGCATGACATGGAGTCGGAGGGTGCTGGGGACTTGACATTTACACTGACGGAAAGAGACAGAAGTCTGGCATGTCAGATCAACTTGTGCTTCTATCATATCTGATATCTGATGTTTAGAAACTAAGCTATCTGGGCGGAAAGGTCTCTGGGGCAGAAGCTATTCTATACTGACTGTGAGTGCGTGTATAAGCGCCTGAATGTCTGTATGAGAAGCGTGGGGGCACGGGGCCTTCCAGGGGAGCATGGCAACAGAAGCTATGAATTACTTGAATTATTTGCATAGAGACAGGTCGGCCCTTTGGCCCTGCAGCTGAGGAAGGATGTTTACTGGAGCTAGCAGGCAGGAATGTATTTTCGGGGAGGGAAACAGATAACTCGAAGGTTATAGTCAATCTTGGCAGGCAGCAGGCTGAGCCGAGCGCGAGGGGCCGCGCTGAAAGTAAGTTAAAGTTCACGAGTACGGGGGCTGCCTGGGCAGAGATTCTCGGAGTCAGAAGCCAGAAAAGAGGTTCGGTGGCAGAGATTCAGGGCCTACTTCAGCCAGAGCTGAAAAACGTAGGAGTACACTGCAAAAAGACGTTGGCATAGCATACTTAGGAACGGACCACTCAACTCATTCATGGTGGGTCTGAAAGAGGACATGTTAACGTTGGACGCAAATGTATTTGCGTCTTCATGGCTGGCACAGGAGGGAAGTTACATGCACTTTAACTCGTACATGGAGACGGTGGGGTACTCGCTAGGGAACACAACTTGACCATAAAATTTATATTTCCTCATTCCCTCCTTGTTCCCTACGGACCCTTCATGAAATATCGATCCTCATGAATCGATCAGTTTGTTCTTGTAACATTATATGTTCATCTTTCTTTCTTTGACGATTTGAGAGACAACTGGAATGTTCAATGCAGGAAGTGGCACACAGTCCACATATTGCCGGTCCACATTGTAGACACAGGCAGCAACTGAATACTATGACTAGGCCAATGCCTAGGAAGGATAGGATCTTCCATCCCCAAGCTGTTAACGTTGTCCAGAACCAACCGGACCAAGTCCAGGTGCCTGGATTCTGATGTATCTGATTTGCAATTTTATGCAGACGGGTAATAGCTTGATAGACAGATGGTGCATTTTGTGGGATGAAAACGCAGCAACTTGACCCGATGACCTTACAGGCTCCACCTCTATCTGCCAAGATGACGTCAATAACAAGACGATTTTGAAGGACAACAACCCGCATAGCAGATTGCTCCTCTGTTAAGTTACCTAAGGCGGAGGCAGTTTCATGTACTACTGCTTCAAGTGTTCTAGTTAATCTACGTATTAATTTACTGTTTTGGACAGGTCCTAGAAAGAAAAAGAATCCTTTATTGAAATCAGTGTACTGTTCCCATGCCGTTTCTGTGTAGTCGACAAGTGGGATATCTCTTCTGGATCTATTCTTGACTAGATTCGTATTTCTATGGTAATCAGGGGGAGCTAGAAAAACAGGTGGCCGAAGGAATGCAATATAACAGGTACCATCCCAGTCTGGAGGCAAACGTATGTATGCGGTATGACCACAAACAAAATAAGAGTGACTGATAGCTTTGAAGGACGATTTACCCTGATCACTGAATTCGACCACAGTAGTGCATTTACTATGACCTACGTGTACTGAACCTTTCTTTCGGACACATAATTCACCTGTGACTGGTAATACTAACATATGGGGCAGAACTGGAGCGGCTTCGGATTCAACAGTAAGGATCATGAGATTAATTGTGTAGTTACCTAATCCATATACTTCATTTTCTAGATCAGTTCCTATTCGAGTAGGGAGTCCCTCCTTGTCAGGGTAACAGACGTCTAGCAGAACTAAGTTCAAGTTTCCCCAAACCCAGCCTCCATCGAAAACAGCAATATCGGGATCTAAAGAATTAATTATTTTAAACCATGCACCACAAGAGCCATTGTGAGTGAACGGGTACGGAAAGAGGGGCAGAGCTCCCTTGTAATTCTGATAGGGAGGGAGTCGGCCACATATCCAGCAGTCGGTAGCATTATTTGTCTGATGGGAGTGGTGTAACATACTAATGAATGTGTTATTGCGCAGCGCAAGTCTGTAAGAGAGTTCATGTGCAGGTAATTCACTAAAAGTGTGTTCAGCAGAGACATTGTAAGCAGATTGTTCACGCCTGAAAATAGGCCAATAGATGGGTAGCAGAATGCTGGCAATAATAATTAGAACACTTAAGAAAAACATTATTAACAACGTCACTATACAGTGACTACGCAGTGATTTGCAGTATGTATGTTTCTTTGCTTCTCTCTCTCTCTCTCTATCTCGATCTAGGGGATACATGTCAGAAACTATTTAACCGATTCACCTAGGGGAGGACTTAAACAATTAAACTGTCTGACTTGCTAGATCGGAGTTTCATACGATATTGTTCTTGGGGAGTCTTTTCTCGTTCGGTAACGGTAAAGTCACTTTGTTTTATACAGTCTTTAGTGGGGGTGGACGAGTCAGAGTCCTGTTTTAGTTCGTTTTTTAGTTCATTGCAAAGCTTGATGTGACTCGTGTGGACCCACCCCTTTCTCCCCTCTATCTTCACGGCGGTCCTCGTGGTGAGAAGAACGGTCTTCGGGGACTTCCAGCGGGGCTCCAGCGGACTTTTCCGGTCGAAATTCCGGACGAGTACCATATCCCCAGGACGGACCTCGTGCGGCTTTACATCAGTGTTGTCAGGGAAAGCTGTGGCAACCTGTGAACGACATGATTGGAGTGCAGACATCAAGGAGGCAAGGTAATCTGTCAACATATTGCAATCAACATCAGTGATTTTCTTCGGAATGGGCGTCCCCCACATATTCGGTGGTCTGCCAAAGACCACTTCGTACGGGGATAGCCCTGATCTCGAGTGGGCGACCATTCTCATGTAGAATAGTGCCACGGGCAGGGCGACTATCCAGTCGACCCCTTTCTCCTGACAAATCTTTGCAAGACGTAATTTTAGTGTCTGATTATGCCTTTCTACAAGGCCTGCTGCTTCGGGATGTCGGACACAATGGAACTTCCACTGGTATCCTAGCAGTAAGGAAACTTCTTTCATTAATGCAGATGAGAATGGCTGACCGTTATCTGAGTATACGACACGAGGCAAGCCGTATCGTGGGAAGAATTCACGAACCAGCTGCTTGGCAGTGGTCGGAGCAGTGTAATCTGATACTGGGTATGCTTCGGTCCAGCGGGACAGAGCACAGACAACTACGAGAACATATTTAAAACCTCGACAACGGTCCATCTGGATATAATCCATCTGGAGGACTTCAAAAGGGTGATCGGGAGGATGAAATCCACCTTGCTCTACAGGGACGCTTTTACCTGGATTGAACTGACAACAGATCATGCAAGTACGCACTTTCTGTTTTGCTGCTGCTCGTAAGTGTTTGTTGTGCCAGAGATTCTGTAAACTGTCTAACATCGCTTTCTCTCCTAGATGTGCCGGGCTATGTGCTGTATTTATCATGACTTGAACCATAGAGTCAGGGAGAAACCATATAGATTTTTCCTTCGTTATCCAACCTTGATCTGTCTGAATCCCTCCTAGTTCAGTCCATTTCTTTATTTCATCTGGAGTAGCATGTGTCTGGATATCAATTACGTCTAGGGCGGGATCTCTAACTGTCATACACTTTGTCGGTACTATTGTCTTTGTCACATCAGTAATCTGGGTGTGAGTCAGTGCTGTATGTTTTGCTGTCTGGTCTGCCAGGTCGTTACCCTGGGACACAGAATCTGTAACTTTAGTATGTGCTTTACACTTCATGACTGATATGCCCGAAGGCAAATGTATTGCTTCTAACAGTGCTTGAATGAGGGGACCGTGTTGAATCTTGGCCCCATGAGAGGTCAGGAAACCTCGTTCTTGCCAGAGGACTCCGAAGTCGTGTACAACTCCGAATGCATAACGTGAATCTGTGTATATGTTAACATTTCTGGTTTTGGCTAGAATACAAGCTCGGGTCAGAGCAATGAGCTCTGCTGCTTGAGCAGACAGTGTGTCAATACGATGTGTTTCTTTAACTTCAGTTTCAGTGGTCACGGCATATGCGGCCACTAATTCTCCTGTACTTGTTCTCATGCATGAACCGTCCACATAAAGTGTCAGGTCTGGATTTGTCAATGGAACATCTGTTAAATCTCGTCTAGGCTTTGTTACTGCATTAATGATTTCTATGCAATCATGTGCTGGATCTGTCATAACTGTTGGTAACAGTGTTGCGGGGTTCAGGATGCTGCAGCGTCTGATTTCTATATGTGGCTGGAATAGTGTTAATTCATAACCTGTCAGTCGTGCTATAGTCAAGTGTTGAGTCTGGGTTCTGTTTAACAAAACCTCTACAGAATGTGGTACTTGAACTGTTAACTGATGACCTAAAACAATTGAATCACTCTGTCTGATTGCTAATGCTGTTGCTGCTACGGACTTTAAGCACGCAGGGAGTGCCTGGGCTACTGAATCCAATGTACTTGAAAAATAAGCGCAAGGCTTATGTGAACCTGCTTGATCTTGGGTGAGGACAGACAACGCTGTACCATCACGTTCTGTAACGAAAAGTGTAAACGGTTTGCTGTAACATGGTGTCGCTAAAACTGGTGCTTGACATAAGGCTTTCTTTAATTCTTCAAAAGCTTGTGTGTGTTCCTGAGTCCAAGGGAGGGCAGTCGAAGTTGCTGCCTCCTGTGTCGTTAACTGAATGAGTGGTTTGGCTAGAAATGCATACTGGGGAATCCATTGTCTGCAGTACGAGGTGAGGCCTATGAAGGCCCGTACTTCCTTTTGTGTCTGGGGTTGCGGCATATTTACAATTAACTGAATGTGATCGGGAGTGAGCTGTCTCCCCACTTTGGACAGCAAGTGACCCAAGTACACAACTTGCTGAACACAGAATTGTAGCTTCGAAGGGGACACCTTGTGCCCCTTGTCGGCCAGGAAATGTAAAACTGTCAATGATGCTTTTTCACATTCGGGCTCACTTCGTGCGGTGATCAGCAGATCATCGACGTATTGCAGTAAAGCGGTGTTAACTGGCATTTGAATACAATCTAGTTGTCTTTTCAGTGCTTGACTATAGATGCTGGGGCTTTCTATGAATCCTTGAGGTGCGCGCGAAAATTTGAAACTGCGTCCATTTAAACTGAATCCGAAGAGATATTGGCTCTCTGGATCAATAGGCACGCTGAAGAAGGCGTTCTTGAGGTCAATTACAGTAAAGAACGTTGCTTCTGAATCAATGGCAGTCAATAGGGATGAGATATCGGGGACCACAGGATACTGTGGAATAATGCATTTATTTAATTCTCGAAGATCAATCACCAGCCGATATACTGGCGGTGCATTGGGTTCTGTACGTTTAAGAATCGGAATGATGGGTGAATTACAGATATTGGAGTCGGTCTCGACGACCACTCCTTGGGCAATGAGCTCGTCAATGATTTTCAGTAAAGCCACTACAGCATCGGGTGGTAACTTGTATTGTCTGATTCGGGGTAATACAACACCTGTTTTGAGTGTAACACGGTATGGTGTGATATGCATGCAACCTACATCAGTTGGGCCCTTTGCCCACAGGTAATCTGGTACATTTTTCAATCTGACATCGAATTCTCGCAAAACATAATGACCCTTGAAATCCCGCAGAAAGAGTCTAACCCCCTCCGGGGAACAGCATATTATAGCTCCTAGAGCCTTCAATGTTTTAATTCCTAACAGATTTTCTGGACATGATTTCGTCAGTAACAGGTCTGTAACACGTGATAATGGACCCACAGCCAGGGGAACTGGTTCAGATACTTCATTTACAATAGGCTGTCCTGAAAAACCAAGGGAAACATTCTGTGAGCCTGAGAGGGGTGCCCCTGGAACTTCATCATGGCTGATTGTAGTGCGACTTGCCCCTGTGTCAATTAAAAACTTTCTGTCTTTTCCCAATACTTGACTGTGTACATAAGGACCTTCTTGATCTACAGGAATCTCAATAAGAGGCAAGCCACCTTCCCTCTCTAGGCTGTTTCATGTATATCGTGAATATTCGGGGTAAGCGGACTGGGCATACTGGTACATCTGCTGTGAAACTTGCTGAGTTGCGGCAATGGGCTGTGGCTGTGGTACTGCTACGGTCTGTGCTGGAGTCGAAGAAGCATGCATAGGCTGTGTACTCTGTGTATTCTGTGAAGACTGATGCTGGTTATGGTCTTGTCTAGGCGGATGCGGTCTTTCCTTAGTTTTACCTGTCGCTATGTTATGTTTCAGGACTGGGCATTCGTGTACGTAGTGACCCGGTTGCTTGCAATAATTGCATGTCCCTTTAACGGGAGCTGCAGTGTGACTGGTCTGGGTCGTACCCTTTCTGTGACCGTCGGATGGGACCGTCTGAGCTACTAACATTTTCATCTTTGTGTCTTTCATGCGTTTTTGTTCCTGATCTTGTTCTTCTCTAATTCTGTTCTGATGGTATTGTAACATTTGTAACATCTGTGATGGCGTATTTGCTTGCCATGTACTCTCGACCTTGTACACACGGTTTTTAACTAACGGTAGGGAATTCTCGACTAACTTTGATACAAAAAGATGCGGGTACGACTCGCTACTTGGCTGGAGGCCACTATTAATAATGAAACATTTCTCGAATCTTGAATAGAAGTCACTAGTATCTTCATCATGTTTCTGTTTACAGGACGAGATGGCGTCCCAATCTTCCTTTCTAGTTGTCAATAATCTGGGCAGAACCTGTACTATCAAACCTGGTAATGCTTTAGTTTTGTCCCCAAGGCCTAACCCTGGGATCCGTTTCTTTTCTTCGTCCTCTATTTCTGCCCATGCAATCTTTGTGTCTCCCACCTCCCATTCCTTTTCTTTTAATTTCTCGAAGATACCCGTGGGTAGTAGTACCTTTAACATTTTCATGATATCATCATACGTGTAATCCCCCATTAGTAACATGTCTTTAAGCTCTCTATGAAAACCTGCAGGGTCTTTATCATGGCATGGTACTAGTTTCTTCATTTCTAACAGTTCTAATTTAGTCAGAGGCGTGTGTACATACACGCGTTTCAAGGTTTTATCCTCACCCATAACAGGGTGCACTTCTCGTAAGGGGTTCTGACTTTCAATACTACCCCCGCATTGCATATGGTACATTTTCCTTTCTGGAGGTGGGGCGGGAACATATTCAGAGCTTACAAAGGTGTCATATCTATGTCGCTGTTCTAGAATTATTTGAATTAATTTGGTACTTAAGCCTCTCCATCTATCCATCAGTAGTGCTTCTAGTGTTTCATGTAAGGGACCAGGATCAGAATAATGTTTTCTGTATTTGATAAGAAGGTGCTGAATCATGTATACACCTGCTAATTTCTGTTCGTCGGGGGAGAGGTTCAGAAATGTCTGTGCCACTGTGTCATCATTATATATGTCTGCATTCTCGGCCCATGATACAGCTGATCGGGCTAATTCTTGTTCATCCATAGAATTGAGTACATGGTACCCAACTCGATCTCGAAGCCTTTTATCAGTTTCCTGGAACTGATGCTCAGCAGAATTCGGATTTGTCAAGGCAGAGAAGAAAACTCTCTTGCTCTCTGGACGGATACCCTTCCTAAGGTAAGTTCCCTTACCTACATATGCTATGGTGCCTACATTTCTTTCGGATTCTTCCTGTTCTTCTTCCTCCTCGGAGGAAGCCTTTTCTTTCTCTTTCTGGTGTACTGCTATCACTGCTTTCCTAATCTTCCTGTACATAGAGGCTATGCAAGTCCCCTTGTCGTGTTTTCCTTCAGCTATATTTTGACCCCACTTGTTCAATGCATCTAATTCACTCTGATCTGTTCCAGGCCTGTCTCGTTCTCTTATTAGACAATTTATGAAAAATCGTAGTATCAGTGCTTGCATGTCAACTTTCTGTTTCTCCATGGCATCCTTAATACTGTCAGGGTCTTTCCCTGTCTGAACAAACTCATATATTCTATCTAGACGCTCCTTCATTCCTACTTAGCATAACAAGTTATCAGTAGCAGATCTTAACCGTAATGATGCCAATATCATTAAATCGTCTTTTCCGGGTACTGGATCATATCTGCAAACTGACATGTTTTCTTTTAATGCGTCAAGGCGGGATGAATTAGAGGAGTGGGGAGACCTGTACGTAAGAGGACTCTGCATACCTCTGAGATTGAATCTGTGAGTTGGTGGCGGGGTCTGAGGACCCGCGGTCGCACCTCCTGAAGCGGAAGCTTGTGCATTACCTCCCTGTGGAGTCTGTATCTGAACTTGAACTTGTCGTTTAGGTGGATCAGGCAAACGTGGTTTCGGTAGGTCAGTTTTGATTACGGGAAGTGGCGGGGCTGGCGGGACAGGAGAAGTCTGTTGTGGTACTGGCGAAGCATGATCTGGGGGCGGGGTGCCGCCCCCGTCCCTGTCAGTAGGCAGGGCACGAACAGGCAGGTTGGTGTAAGCTGGAGCTACATCTTCTAGGTAGGAATTTAGGAATATGTCTTTAGTAGTCTTGTGCATTACTCTAGTTGGAACTAATGGCGACGGCAAATTTTTCGGTATTTCTGAAATGGCGTCAGGTGTACCCTCGGCCATAAGATACATGCCGTTTACTTGGCTATTTCGGATGCGATCTATTTGTTCTGATTTTACTCGGATTCCTTCAATAACTAGTTCGTTTTCTCGAGCTTTTTCTGATTCTTTAAGTCTGTCTTCTCTACGAAGTGCTCTTTCAGCACGTTTATGTGATTCCTTACGCCAAAATTCTATGGCATCTTTCTGAGACTGTCTGGCTTTCTTTTTCCGTAATGCCTCTTCTACCTTTATGATGCACTCGGCATCCCATGTTCCATTAACTGGCCATCTGTGTCTCTCTTCTAGGTGCTTTGTATAATCGGTCCATAATTCTAGATACAATATGGCATCTATGCCATGCTTATTATACATAAAATTGCCTGGAGTGTCCCTAGGAGGGATAGGAATTTCTTCCTCTAGCATCCCTTTCCTAGTTCCTATCTGCTTTAACTTGTTGAAAAACGGCATTCTGACTGAAATGCGCAATCCTTGATACTTAATTCTGAATGTAACCAGTTATACAAGAAAACACAATAATGCACAAGAAACAGTCACATTCATACCACGACATTAATCACAAAAAAAAAACATTTAAGACATAGATGACTACCCCACTATACTGGATGTACTGCTCAACAGTACAGATACACTGGTATAACAGTGCAAAAATTCAGAGATTCGGAATACTAGATATACTGCTAAACAGTACAGATACACTGCCTAAAAACAGTGCAGACCGGACTTGTGTACCCAAACCCGTCTAGATACGACCCAGCAACGGTACTCACCGGGAAGCACGGAAACAGAAGGCCTCGGAAAACTCGACTGGACTCGACTCGATACTTCGGAAAACTTCGGAAAACTTCGGAAAACTTCGGAAAACTTCGGAAAACTTCGGAAACCTGGTGGGCCTCTTGACACCTCGGACCTTGCTTCTTTCGGCTGGGCTCTGGTCGGGATCCTCCGCACTCCTCACCGCCTCGTCTGGGTACTGATCGCAGTCTTCGTCACCTCCGTGGGTCAGAGGGAGATGCAGGAAATCCTGCCGATACGCGTATGTTCCGGCTAACTGACGGCAGGGGACATAGGTTGCAACGCACCAACCGGCGCGTGAGGTGGGGGAGGGGTCCCTGTTCGGGCGCCAAAATGATGTAAATAAATAATTTACTCTTAATTTCTATGCAGGTAAGTACTTAATCAATAATAACTCAATCGGAAATGAAAGAAAACAGAGTCCGTGGTGTTAGAGTTCTTAGGGGTTTTATTCCTTAAAAAGGAATGGTCAAGACCAAATTATCATGTTCCGAACACCACACAGGGTGTCAGAAGGGATAGAGCGCGCTACATTTTATTGACAGTACATAGCTTATATACTTATTTTACACCATTGGAAACAGTATAGAAGGCGTAACAGCTGAGAGAAGACAAGATAACAGTATACACGTGGTACATGTGCGTAATCAAGAGGCGTGAACTAGAGGTGTGTTCTGGAAAACGTCACAGGTAGGTGTCACCAAAGGGGTGGCACTAACAGGAATGTTGCAATGTCAGCAGAAATCGGAAGCTTGGATGCGCGCGCAGCTGCATGACGTGTGCATGACATGGAGTCGGAGGGTGCTGGGGACTTGACATTTACACTGACGGAAAGAGACAGAAGTCTGGCATGTCAGATCAACTTGTGCTTCTATCATATCTGATATCTGATGTTTAGAAACTAAGCTATCTGGGCGGAAAGGTCTCTGGGGCAGAAGCTATTCTATACTGACTGTGAGTGCGTGTATAAGCGCCTGAATGTCTGTATGAGAAGCGTGGGGGCACGGGGCCTTCCAGGGGAGCATGGCAACAGAAGCTATGAATTACTTGAATTATTTGCATAGAGACAGGTCGGCCCTTTGGCCCTGCAGCTGAGGAAGGATGTTTACTGGAGCTAGCAGGCAGGAATGTATTTTCGGGGAGGGAAACAGATAACTCGAAGGTTATAGTCAATCTTGGCAGGCAGCAGGCTGAGCCGAGCGCGAGGGGCCGCGCTGAAAGTAAGTTAAAGTTCACGAGTACGGGGGCTGCCTGGGCAGAGATTCTCGGAGTCAGAAGCCAGAAAAGAGGTTCGGTGGCAGAGATTCAGGGCCTACTTCAGCCAGAGCTGAAAAACGTAGGAGTACACTGCAAAAAGACCTTGGCATAGCATACTTAGGAACGGACCACTCAACTCATTCATGGTGGGTCTGAAAGAGGACATGTTAACGTTGGACGCAAATGTATTTGCGTCTTCATGGCTGGCACAGGAGGGAAGTTACATGCACTTTAACTCGTACATGGAGACGGTGGGGTACTCGCTAGGGAACACAACTTGACCATAAAATTTATATTTCCTCAACCTTAAAGACCTCCACTGGCTACCCGTCAATAAGAGGATCACTTTCCGACTGCTAACCCACGCACACAAATCACTCTACGACATCGGACCAGAATGCCTCAACTCACGACTGTCCTTCTACACCCCCTCCCGCCAACTACGTTCTTCCAGCCAAGCCCTCGCCACTGTACCTCGCATCAACAAGACCACCATGGGAGGCAGATCCTTCTCATACCTGGCTGCTAAAACATGGAACTCACTCCCCGCTTACCTTCGCCTTACCCAGAACCACCTAGCATTCAGAAAGCAACTTAAAACGTGGATATTTGACAAGTAATCCTCCCCCCCTTTCTAAGCGCCTTGAGACCCTCTGGGTATGTAGTGCGCTATATAAATTCTCTGACTTGACTTGACTCCCTCCTGTCAGACACTAAGTATTACAAACAAATCGATGAGGATCCCACTGAAAGACTTCGGAATACCATCTCCATAATGGTCCATGAGGCAGAAACTAACAGGTGGATAACAGGAAAGGAGGCTGATTACCTTTGTACAAAAGAACCCAAAATCCCTTTCTTTTATTCCTTACCCAAAACGCATAAAAATAAGCTACCACCACCAGGACGCCCGATTGTGGCAGGTATAGGATCACTACTTGCACCTCTGTCTAAATTCGCAGATGAATTTTTGAAACCTTTGGTGCAGAGGACACCAACCTACCTTAAGGATACGCGAGACCTATTGGTACAAATCAAGGACATACCCTTCGATCAAAAAACAATGCTCCTAGTAGGCCTCGACGTGGAGTCGCTGTATACCAGCCTACCCCAAGACGACACACTACAAATGCTGGAAGACGTCCTTTACAATGAAGAATGGAACCACCACACACCGAGACATTTTGTCCTACAGTGCTGTCAGCTAGCACTCAAAGAAAATTTCTTTGAATATAACGGAGTTCTGTATTTACAAAACCATGGAACTTCGATGGGCAGTGCCTTCGCCCCTTCGGTGGCTGGATTATACGTTAGCCACTTCGAACAACAACATGTACTTAATGAGGTTAATCCGTACTCTTCCAGTATTTTATACTGGAACAGATACATTGACGATATCCTCCTCATTTGGGACATTAAACTCGATCTGGAACTCTTCCTAAGGTGGCTGAATGAAAGGGATCCCTGGCTAAAATTCACATACATGGCCAATAATTCATCCATAGATTTTCTTGACCTCACGATCTTTGCTGAAGATAACTGTTTGAAAACAAAAACATTTACCAAACCCACAGCCAAAAACAGTTTACTTTCCTATAAAAGTCATCACCCAAAACCGCTGAGGGACAACTTGCCCTACAGCCAATTCTTACGTTTGAAACGTAACTGTACCAAGACAGATGACTACAAAGCCCAAGCTAAGGAATTATGTATCAAGTTAAAACAAAGAGACTAAACGCAAAAAACCATTCGCAAATGTATGAAACGTGCGAATAACCAACCTAGAGAATGTCTCCTTCAAACATATCCCAAAGACCCAATACCAGACCTCATGACATGTGTGACTACATTCTGCCCCTCTACCTACGAGGTTCAAAAACTGGTTAATAAGAACTGGAAAATCCTGAATACAGGGAAATTCAGTTGGCCTAGACCAGGGTTCGCGAATAGAAGAACTAAGAATCTGCGAGATACGCTAGTCCATACATGACCCGACATGTACAAACCCAAGAGATAACCAGAAGCATTTCCATGTCACCGGTAAGTGGCCATTACCCATGCGGCAACTGTGCAGCCTGCCAATTCACTACTCATTCAAAACAATTACAATTATCAGAGACTCTTGTATGGACCCAAAAACAACACACAAACTGCAACTCTTCCCGTGTAATATATATGGCCAATTGTCCTTGCAAAAAATTATACATAGGAATGACGTGCAGGAAGGGTAAAACCAGGATAGGGGAACATAGGAGTAACATCCGGCTTAAAAAGACAACTACAAAACTGTGTGCTCATTTTCTGGAGGCGGGTCATTCTTTTGATGACATCAGATGGACTATCATCGAAATGCTTACTGAAAGAACCCCTAATGCAGAGAAAAAACTGTATGAAAAAGAACAGAGGTGGGTGGACCGTCTAAAAACAAATGTCACGGGCTTGAACGATAATGTCCCCTGGCACCAGTTTGCTGCCCACTGACTTAACATTGACTATTAAAACTAACCAATCTAATCCCAGTTTTGCCAGTTCTCTAATCTTTACTCAGACATCGGCCTTTAAAAGCAGACGACAACTTAATCGAGCTGCCTCTACACATTTTGACAAGGCACCTTCAATGTACCTTACGCAGCTATATTGTAAAATAAGTACTCTCAGTTCACCATTTCTGCTTGGCTGCCTTTCGGTATTCAATTTGAGCACAACCGTTATCTAAATTACACTGACAGCCCTATATATTGTCACTTTCCAATGAAAACCTCACACAAAACGTATCCATACAGTTTTTGTTTCATTGCAGAGGTTTGCTGTCGCTCGGCACTGTAGACAAGTGCTACCACTGTCTGTCTTCACTCAGAGCTAATAAAGTTGCTCTTTCAGAAAAAATTCCGCTAAAAACGCCCTCCCAGATGCAGGTTCCACATCCGGGGGCAGAGTCAGCACAAGCGGCGAAGGTTCCGACACACGCGGGTAATGGCGGCACCCGCTAGTCAGAGAAGTACTTTTTCCCTTAGAGGTAAGGAGATTCACATCTCTCTTTACCCTTTCCTTCCAGCTCTGGGCCTCCCCGAGGAAAGTATAAGACTCTGAAAACCGGGGTAAGTTTAAGATATGTTCTCTCGGATAACGTCTATTTACGCTATTTGCCTTAATACCACGAAGGGGTCCAAGCGTAAAGCCGCGTCTCTCTACACCAGGTCCAACCTCCACCTAGACATCATAAGGGCCTCCTCTCATTCATCCTTTTCACAGCTTGAAATCAGTTCGAATTGAAGTTTTAATAATTCGGTACTCTGGCACAGTGTGTTCATTTTGCGCTGAGGTCCTAGCGTAGAATTAAGCCTCACATGATGTTGATAATTCACCCAGACTAAGTCACATCTTACTTATTGCCACAACATCGCAGTTCTTTGTTCACTTTTGCCTCCCTCTTTCCTCTGCCTCTCCAGGATTTTACTCCACCGTGGTATGTACAAATGTAAACTTGGTTAATATGCCTCCACCCAGTAGTTTTGACTATAGCTTACTACGGTGCCCATCTCTGCTCCTTTAATATTGTGAGTGTATAGGATATTTCCCTTGTACAATGTATCTGTGTCTATTTTCTCTTTCAGGTTATAGACTAGAGTGGCTAATGTTGACCCTCCATTTAATCAACCCTTGAACACCACACAAATAGTGTGAGTAGATTCTCTATGTTTGTTTGTCCACCCTGTCCTGACGAAAGCCCCACAGACTCCGTTGAGCCAAAGGGGGCTGAAACATGTCGACACCCCTCGGAAATACATACTTCTAGATCCAGTAACTCGATCTAGGACAAGTACTCACTTAATTTTAATATAAGTTCATCACCACTTTATTAAAAACTTCGCAGGTGCTGATCTTATTTTTACTTGCTTTTCATTTTTTTGCACTAATCCCACCTTTTCATCTCTGGACACTGCAACCTAGACCAGAGGAGCCTCTGGATGAGGCAGGCACCCACACTCTCTATGGTATCCAATGATAACTGCCGAAAACCACAATGTAGGGGCGGATGAAAGAAATATACCGCAACACCAGCACATATTGGGTCTTTTGAGGATACCATAGTTTTTCTAACCAATGGTTTAGTATTGTTACAAGTGTCCATTTCTCCCACTTGATTACCTTAATAATAAACTGCAACAGATAACTAGGGAAACCCATATCCATGAGGACCTCCCAAAGTTTGGCACGTGGGATGACATCGAAAGCTGTTTTCAAGTCTATGAAAGCCAGGTATAAACTACCCTTGGTAATAGACACTGAATTCCAATAGACTGCACAGAAACGAAAAACCTGGTCCATGGCGCCTACATTGCGCCTAAACCCCGCCTGGAAGTGGGTCAAGATGTCCTCTTCCATTAACCATATCTCGGTTCAGTTTACGATGACCCTGCCAACTACTTTTTGGACGGTGTCAATTAGAATTATTGGTCTGTAGTTGGCAGGGTCCTCTCTATCGCCTTTCTTGTCTATTGTAATGACCTCCGCGCCCTTCCAGGATTAAGGTACAGGGTGGCCAGACTGGATTAGATTCATTAAACTGGCTATAAGGTCTGCCCATAGTTTGGGGTCATGCAGTAGTAGGTCCCCCCGCAGGCCATCTGGGCCAGCCGCCTTTCCTGGAAGTATTTTTAGGATGGCGTCCTGGACTTCTTGAGGGGCGAAAGACTCTTCCTTAATACCCAGCTCTATGCTGGACTCACTCTCAATTACCATAACTGGGGATTTTGGGTGACCTTCGGCACTGACCTCACAATACAGATTTAAAAAATGGGAATACCATTGGTGTTCAGTGATGTGATTTAAAATCGGCTCTGCCCCCCCTTCTGTCAAGAGCATTGATCAATTTCCAAAAAATGATGGGATTTTTCCCACAGGCTGCAGCCTTAAGCTCCTGCCAGTGCTCCTCCTCCCAATACTTCTTAGCTGATGTTATGCTTCTATGGTAGTCTTTTCTGGCTAGTCTCACTGCTATGGGATCCTTACTTTTTATGGCTAGCGTAATGGCCTTCCTCTTAATCCTGCAGTTTACCGTATACCACGAGTTACCCTTGTTAGGTTTTTGATGTACCGTGGACGTCCCCTGTGACCTCTTGGAAAATAACTCTCCTATTTTATCAGTTAGGTTCTAATATACAACAGGTAAATTTGATCCAGGAGGATGAGGAGCTGCTAGAGCAACGATGCCAAGCTACGAGTTTCAGCCAAAACTAGCTCTTTAATACTATTACGTTTCCCCTCTTCGCACCTAACCACATTCCAATTTAACTTACGGTTACAATTTGAGGGGAAAACCTCTTTAGTGATCATCTCTGGACTTCCACTTTTGCTGATCCCGTTTACCCAGTGGATTTGCATACATAATGGATTATGGTCACTATCTGTTGATTGCCTAACCTTCATATCAACTAGACTAACCCATGACTGAGTGTCCAAAAGGATATTATCCCATAAACTGATCTCTAAATTCAAAGCATTTCTCAACATGATACCCCTTCCCCTTGCGAAAAGTTTATAAATTAAATTTCGATTTGGTATTTTACCCCTAAATACTTTTATTAATAAATCATCTTCTGGCTATTCATGCTCTACTAAGTGCAATAAGTGTGGGCCTAAAACTGAGGACAGGGATATTTTCTTGTTCTTTTGCCCTTGGTTTGTTGGTCCCAGGCACAAATGGATACAACGTTTGTGTCTTGACCTGTGCTCGAAAAATTATCTTATGCCCACAGGAATTTATGACATGACAGGAGGCTAGCATTATGCATTACTTACTTTTTTAATTACCACTTCTTCCTCCTCTCTTGTTTGCTGCTTCCGAGCAGATAAGTATATGCTGATTTATTTCTTATATTCACACTTGAAAGATTATTAAGAGAAGTATGATTGAATGGTGAATGATTCGTTAGATACCCAATTTATGGGTGTTTGGTTGATTTTTAATTTTAGTATGTTATTGTAAAGTATTATTTATTTAAATTATAATAAAAGTTTAATGATAGTTTAATCTTCATGTTTTACTGATAGACGACTATATGCATTGTTTATTGAATATAAAAAGTTCATATATCAGGTTAAGATTGGCTGTGATAGAAACGCAGTCGAGCATTTTAAAAAATATGTGAGTGTTAGCATGAGCATGGGAGCGCACGCATTGTTAGCTTTGTGGTTAGCATCATGCCTTTACTTTGGACTCCCGCTGCTGATTTGTGCAGCTGTAGTCAATGTGTGTTCTCGAAAGGGTCAAATGAACAAGGAGGACAAGTCGAGTGATGTATGTTGCTGGTCTCTTGAAGTAATTGGCTTGCATTTAGGCATATTTGTAAGTTATGAAGAGCTTGTTTTGAAGGATTTGGGTTAGTTTCTACGGCTGATTGCTCTGTGAGGCCATTTCCAAGACAACAAAGTTTTGTTGAAATTTCGTGTTGAAGAGACAGTTTGAAATGCATTAGGTGCTCACTTTTGGAGCTTGAAGGATATTTTAAGGAGATTTTTTGGATAAATCAGAAATAAAAAACAGCTAAAATAGAAAACAATAGCTGTTTTATATTTCTGATTTATCCCAAAAATCTCCTTAAAATATCCTTCAAACTCCAAAAGTGAAATGGCTAAAATAGAAAACAATAGACTTGGGACTCGGAGGCAAGATGGCGGTTGGGTGAAACCGCAGTGCACACACTGACCAGGGGTCTCAGGGGAAATGCAGAACATGCTGATAGTGCCGATCTGAGCAACAGAGCTACGGAGGAGAATGACAACGGAATACTGCCCAGAAGAGATAAGACCTGCTAAAACATATTTATTAAAACTAGGCACTCTAATTGGCCTTACCATTATTCGCTATTTGTGGAATGAATATCCAAAGAACGAAGAAGGGACTGGTACTGGCGTCTCTGTAATCGCCGACGCAGCCAAGGCACCCAAAGTTGCTGCCGCATCCGCGGCCGCCAAGGCAAGGGCAGCGAGGCTGGCGCAGCGAGAGATCGTTGATACAGAAAGCAAATCAAGCGGAGGAGCTGATGAAGTTGCAGGGTCAGTTTCCAAGACGCCGAAGACGCAGAAGCAAGGAAACACTGCCTCACGGAAGGGGAGCACCCCCATATTACCCCGCTGAAACACCGCTGCAGTCATGGTGACGGTGGCGGTGGATAATTGCTCCAGGGCCGTTGATTCTGCACTCGTCGGGACAGATGTTTGTGAGGCTCGTGCCCCGGCGGAGGTTGGAGAGGACAGTGGTACATTTTCAGGATCGGATCAGAGCATGAGGGGCAGACCTGGGATCGATACCAACAAAAATGAAGTTACTATTGTACTACTACCCCTCTTGGAGATTGACAATGTTGCTGGCAAGAGAGACACGGATACGGGACCAAGCGCTGATATTGGGATTAAATCAATGGGGGTGCCTAGCAACAGGCCATATGCAAATCACCCCATACACCTCAAACACCTCAAGCACCTCAGGTAACGATGAACGACTCCATTGTGGCAATCAATACCGGTCAGGTGAATCTGAATAATCTGATTAACACAGATAACATTGACATTGAAACTGAGAAGGATCCCAGTCACTTTTTCTCCTTTTCGGATGAGGCCGAGGGGTCTGATGATGATATTGCATCTTGCTTAACAGATGAGAGTGGAAGTGGAAGTGACAAAACCATAAAAGAGCCCAAGTCTAAACTAAAAACTGTCTTGAAATCAAAGAAGAGTCATCATGGAGGAACTGATTTGGCCTGGGATTATATCTCGACCAATTAGCTTGCTAACTCTCAAGGTTTAGTAAAGTCAGTACAACGATCTGATTGTTCAGCACAGATAGACCCAACATCCCTAGGCACTATTCTCTAGGCTATCGCGTTGCATCGCAAGGAAACATCTCAGGATGGGCGCAAAGCTCAAGCGTCCTTGCGCAAGGTGCAAGGGGGGGTGCGCAAACTGACTAGGACCTGTAGCACATTCAGGGATCGACTGACTGAATTGGAATCTAGAATTATTTCTAATGAATCTGAGATTACTATGAACAAAGAACGGGTTGAATCCCATGAAGCTGGGCTGGCGGATGTGAGATGGAAGCTGGGGGAATTCGAAAATTGCCAGCATAGATATATCTTACGCATTTTAGGGGTTCCTGAAGCAGAGGAGGGGGAGGATATTCGTTCATTTGTTGTGGACCTTCTTCGTGACTCTCTGCCTGAACTTTCTGGTTGGAACTGGGCTGCAGAAGTTCAGCGTGCCCACCACGTGCCCTTCATTTTGAAGCAACCAACTAAACCCAGGGCATATCCCCGGGCTATTCTTGTATTTTTGGGTAATTTTTTGCTTTGCCAGGTGATCTTTGAAAAAGCTAGACCTGTTTCTAAACGCACCATGAATGAGGTTTCCTAATTTGTGCGCCCTGATTTTTGTCATTTCACCGTCGAAAGGCAAAAAAAGATAAAAAAGCTCAGGCCTATCTCAATAACCCAGCTTGGCTCAAAGTAATTTATGGAGGCCAAACAAAATTCTTCCTTTCTGAAATAAAGGCCAAAGAATATCTTGATGGGCTCAGCTAAGCTTTAAAAAAAGAAAAATAAATAATATGAAAAAGGGTTATGGTTATTGTTATGGTTATGGTTATGGTTATGGAATAGAGCGCAGGATGGGGTAAAAAAAAACCAATAAAAACATAAAAATATAAAAAATACGAGATGTTATGAAAATTGTATGGATTGCTGTGTAGCTCGATATTGGTATATATATTTATAACTGCAGTAAAGGCATTATTAAGTATATATGTGCAGGATATTAGATTGAGCACTGGTCAAGTGTTGCATGTCGATCGCAAACAGACTCTTATGGAGTTTGTATGCCTCACTATGAGTGTGGGGGGGAGGTTGGGAAGGGAGGGGAATGGTGGAGGGAGGGCAGAGGGAAAAAGCAAATAAAAAAACAACTCCAATACTAATACTAATACTGACGTAGTAACAGATATAATGAAATTGATAATACTGAAAAGAGATACACAAGAGGATTTAAAGCTGAGTTTTCTGGCAATTAGACTGGGGGTTTAGGAGATTTTTAAAAGATCTGCCCTCATGGCTGCGATCCACGGAAGATCTAACATGTAGAGGGTGCGGGAAGACAACCGAAATGATAGAGCACGTGGTCTGCTTATGCCCTGCACTTAGGTCCCAACGAAGATGAAAACTCAAAGCAGAGTGGAACAGGTTGGGAGTTCGGACCTGTAGATAGGCAATAATCACCTCTCTGTGCCCAGAAAATACAGCTCTAAACATAGCCTTTACAACATATATTCGGGACGCATACCGCATCTTTATAGCAAAGGCGGAAGGAGCTGTAACTCCCCGCTCTCTCTCCTGTCCAGTGGTCTAATTCAAGCTGCATTTTAGCTCCAAGTTTTAAGATAAAAAAAGTTGCATTTTAATATATCAGTGTCACCGAGCAGCGATTAATCTTCATGGACTGCGCTTCGATTCTAGTGGCCAATTTCTTAAAATTGTTGGGTTTTATGAGTTTTAGTTGTTAAATATTAGTATATCAAACCCTCTGGTTCCTTTATCAAGTGTTATGATTGTCTACTCATAAACGTTTTAATTTTTAAAGTGCAATATAAATCAAGAATAGGAGTCGGACGGTTTTTCCAATTAATTGTGGTAAAATATGTTTTGAACTTTTTTATCCTTAATGTACAGATTTGAGAATTCACTGTGAAATGCTTTTAAGGATACTTTTCTTTTATCCAAATAAAGATTTTCTACACAAGAGGATCAAGCTGCTTGGAAATTCTGTCTGGATTCTGGGTTTAGTGGTACAAGCTCTTCGAAACCAACTAATAAACTGATATGGGGAAGGTAACAATTTGTTCATGGAACATGGCTGGACTTAATGATCGGGGCAAGAGAGCCCGTCTATGGGAAATTATTAAACAAAATTCTGCTGATAAAATTTACCTTCAAGAGACACATCTGCCCTGGGATAAAAAAAGATCTGTTAAAAGCTGTTGGCTACAATCTGCTTGCCTGTACTACACAAACAACGAATACTCATGGGGTAGCAAGTTTAGCCAAAATATACCTAGGACAAGCTATACGCAAGGCAGAGCACTCTCATGGGAGATGGGCTATCATAGAACTGGCTCAGGGTATAACTATATGCTCAGTTTACGGATCAAACCAAGACGACCCACAAGTCTTTGAAGATCTTGAGATTGATCTTGCCTCTTGTTCAAGATCACTAGTATTTTGTGGGGATCTTAATATTTCATTAGGTGGGGCGTTTATGAAGCAGAGTCAAGAAAGATATTTAGGCCGTAAACCAAGGGTATTCAGAGCTATTAGCCAACTTCGAGACAGTTACGATCTTGTAGATGTTTGGAATATTAGACACCAAATTGATCCCGGGTACACATGTTTCTCACCCCCCCACAATAAGTATGTTAGAATAGATTACATATTAGCAACAAGAAATCTGGCCAATTTAGCAGAAATTATGAAATGCCCTAAAATAATCTCTGACCATAATTTCCTTATCCTTACAGTTAATATCATTAACTTCACCAGGCAACACTCAAACTGGGCGTTTGACAGGAAACTCTTGGTTATTAGAGACTATATCAACTTCATACCTGCTTGGGCACAAGTATACTTCGAAATGAATCAATATAGTGCTTCTAGGGGGGTAGTTTGGGACTGCTTTAAAGCTGCCCTTAGGGGGGAGACAATTAGCTATGTGGCGGCCAGAACTAAAAAGCAACATGATAATGAAAATCATTAATTGTTGCAAGATTTGGCTGAAGCAGAGGAAGATCATATTGCTTCAATAGCCAGGGGAGAGGACGGGAAGCAGAATGTGTGCCGAATGCTCATCTTAAAAACAGATTTAAACAACGGGCTAACTCAGAAAGCTGCAGAAACGTTTCAGGCATATCCAAGCAGTATGTATGAAAATGGAGAAAGGGTGGGTAGGCATCTTGCTTTGCGCACTCGACAGAAGATCTTGTTTAATACCATCACATCTATTAAAACAGATGGTCGGGAATACTCAAAACCTGAGGATATTGTTGAAATATTTCAACAGTATTACCAAAATCTTTACCAAAATGACACCATAGCCAATTCGGATTAAATTAGAAAATTTCTTGAGCAATTTGTAAACGACACAGGGTGGAGTAAGGCCTTAGATCGCGTGACTAAAGAGGACATGGAAAATGAGATTACTATTACAGAGGTACAACTAGCACTAACAGATTTGGCCTCTGGAAAAGCAGCTGGCCACGATAAAATCCCTTTGGAATTTTATAAAATGTTAGGACAACAAATATTACCTTTCCTACTGGATTTGTTCATCGGGAGCAGCACTCCTCCAGAGTCATTAAAAAAAACTAATATAATTATCTTTCAGAAAAAAGGCAAGCCGCCCGAGCTTCCTTCTTCATACCGCCCGATTTCATTGATTAATTCCGACTCTAAACTTTATGCAAAGATTTTGGCTGATCGGCTCGGGAGGGTCATCGAACATCTGGTCTCCCCCTGGCAACATGGTTTCATCCCTGTTAAGGGTACAACTGATGCCACCCGCAGAGTTGTCTCGCTCTTTGATATCATGTCTAAGACAGGGGGCCATATGTCGATGATCCTTCTAAATGCTGAGAAAACCTTTGAACGGGTAACATGGGAATTTCTCTGGGGTGTGCTTGAGTCTAATAATTTTGGTCCCGGGCTCGTTAAATCGATTAGAGCAATGTATCAGGAACGTAGGGCTAAGCTTCAAGTTATGGGCATTGAATCTTCCCCTATTATTGTATCAATAGGAACAAGGTAGGGATGTCCCTGCTCCCCCATATTATTTGCTATGTACATTAACCCACTGATTATAAAATTATTGCAAACTCAGGAAATTAAACCAGTTACTGTTGGTGCCTACAAAACTAAAATTCTCGCTTAAGCCGATGATGTGGCAGTCTTAACACCAAATCCCGCTGAGGCTATTGCAGAAATTGAGACTATTACCCAGGTATTTGGTCATTATTCAGGATTTCTCTTAACAGAGACAAAGCGATTGTTTTATGCACCGATAATATTGACTACGATGACCCCAGGAAGGCATAAAAAGCTACATATCTTGGTGTATGCCTATGTTCAAAAGTGGAAGACGTTAACAAACTTAATTTTGAACCCCTTATAAAGGTGATAAGAAAAGACCATACTAGAGTCAATAGTTTGCACTTATCAATTATAGGCAGAGGGAATTTTTTTTAAATGAACGTGCTCCCCTGGGTACTTTATTTGTTTCGAGCTATTCCCTTAATGAAAGAAGACAATATTATTAAATCACTTGAGAGGCAAATGTCTAATTTTGTCTGGCAATATGGGAAAATCAGGAGGTCCTTAAAATATCTATCTCTACCACAAAATAGGGGTGGCTTAGCAATTCCATATATTATGGCATATTATTAGACTGCCCTTCTCCATCAAAGGCACCACTTTTTGATACTGTGAATGAAAAAGCGGAGGTTATCGAAATACCATCTATCTATGAGCTCTGTATTGGTAAAAAAAACTTGAGGGCTCTTGCTAAGAAAACTAGAGCCAAGCAACTATAAAAAAGTGAAATTCAAAGTTATCAGTGGCACATGGAAAATATGGAGGAAGGTTTCTAGATATATGGCAATTCGGCCATTTAGTCGATATACCCCTTTGTGGCACTCTTCTCTGTTGCCTATACAGATTAATGATGACATTGCTAAAAAATGGGAAAGTCTGGGGATTACAACAGTATCAGATTTTTGGGGAAGTGATTCTAACACCAGATTGTTGAGCTAACAGAGCAACTTTAACATTTCTAATATTGATTATTTTAAATGTATTCAAGTTAACACCATTCTTAATTTAAAAAAGCCAAGTATTACTCTGGAAAAAAATCCAGTTTTTTGACATTATTAGTAAAACTTCAACTAGAATTGGAACAATATATAGTTTGCTTCTCGAAAAACTCCAAGATGATCTTGAACATACGGAGTCATCATGGGCTGGTAAACGTGCTAATCCCAATATTGATATTGATATGAGCTTACTTTTAACATCATGGTTACTTTGATCTTCTAACCTAAAAGCTCATCTTTATAAAACCAGCTTCAATTTATTCTTTACCCTTGCTAAGCTGTATGCTGGGGGGAAGAGAATTAATGATGAGTGTCCAATGTGTGGAGTGGCCCCAGCCACCCTTATACATATGTTCTATGAATGCGCTAAATTAACACCACTTAAAAAGATGCTGTCAAAATTCTGAAAGGAGGTGTTCGGACATAAGGTGGCGGAATCGCTGACTCTTATAATTCTTGGTTACAATAACACTCTGGGGCTATGTACAGAGGAGGAAACCTGTTTGTTTGTAGGGACAGCAGTTTATAGAAACTTCGCTGGAAGAATGTAGATCCCCCAAGCTTTCAAATGTGGCTAACACGATTTTGGGGGGTGTATAATCAGGAAAAAGCCATTTACGCCACTAGAGGGAAACGCTCTAGAATTCGAGGCAGTAAGATCTGGTCTCCAATTGCGGCTTGGAGTAGGGATATAAGATAAATCGTTCCTGCTATAATATATACACAAATGAATATTAATATTTAATAATTATGTATATCTCTATTTTTGTAACATGTATTAACTGGAGTTGTTTAATAATAAAAAATAAAAAAAATAGAAAATAAGAAGGAACAGGAGAATTTAATAAGAAATATAATTAATAAGGAGTTAAAGGTAGTAATACAGAAGTCTGTTAGAAAGGCTATGGGAAAGAGAAAAAATACTAATGAGGAAGAGTATTTCTCAGTTTCAGATGAGGAGGACCATGTGAGAGGTCCAGGAGGGAAATATCTATCAAAGAGAAAGCATCTAGATTTTGAAACAAGACAGAGTGGGGCCCCAAGCCACTCTCAATGGGAAGGTACATGACGTAGTACAAATAGAAGTCACACTGAGAATGGAGGAAAGACATCAAAGGATGTAAGCAATAAGAGTGGCATGGAGATAGAAGAATATATCCTGGATTTAGAATATAAAGATGAATTGGAGGATGAGAGGGATCATAGTGGTAGAGACAAAAGTAGGGATATGGAGGTTGATCCTTTTGGAGAACAAAACTTAGTCTGAGGAATATTAGACACCCTGGGAGAAAGGATTGGTGGCCCCTGTACCATGTTTTGGATTACATTAAGGCAAGAATAAGAGAACCTTTAGGGAAGGATGTTAGAAATGTAATGAGAGCAGAATGCTCGAGACCAATTATTGATGAAAAAGTATCTATGACACCTAAGTTGGATCCAGAGTTTATTAAATAACTTTTTAAGATGGGTAAGGATCCGAGGAAAGGATTGGGAAGATGCTTGAAACAATGTCAGGATAAGGTACTTGACATTTTGGGGCCTTTGGCAAAAAAATCTGATGCTGTAGAAGAGGCATATATTAACAACCTGGATTCTGATGTAACTGTGTTGCGTGGCTGGTGTCAGAGGGCCACTTGTGTTTTGGGAAATTCCAACAAAGGAATTTTAACTGAAAGGAGAAAAACTGTGCTAATGTGCATTAATCCGAAATTAGGTAATTTAGCCAATAGGGAATCTAGTGAGGATGCTCATGGTTTACTGTTTGGTGAAGGTATGGTAAAGTCTTTAACTAATTATGTACGCACCTTCACGAGCCTGGATAAGGCACAAACATCTATGAGTAGGGTATTTTCAAACAATAGTTTTTATGGACTGGTTTCTAGGAGACGGCACCCTACCAGCCATGAAAATTACAGGGCCCAGTATCGAAACCAGAGCAATGCCTACTAAAGAGGACAGGAAGGTTCTCAATTCTTTCCGCATAGAGTAAGAGCTTGACATTGATCAATTAGAGGAAGTGGTCAAATTACAGAACAAAACCACAGTGATTATGAAGAATTTTTCTGTTTCTGTCCCGAAAAGTATAGGAGGAAGATTAAGGTATTTCAAAGAAAACTGGAAAATGATTACACAAGATGTTTGGATTTTAAGGACCCTAGAGGGTTATCTGATAGACAGATGCAAGCAATTCAGGTTGGGGTGCTATTGGACTAGGACAAGAAACTGGGGGTCTTTGTACTTCGTTGGAGAAGGAGAAACATATAAATTATCTGGAAATGAAGCAGGATGGCCCACTTTGAAGAGTTTCAAAGCAGGCTTGCAAGGGAAATCTGTGTTGCTGAGGATGGACAATGTAACTGCTGTAGCATACATAAATGGGTTGGGAGGAACAAGGGCAAAGGGATTAGCAGATCTGTCGAAGGAGACATGTGAGTTTTGTTTGGAACAGAAAACATGTCTGAAGGTGAAGTACTTGCTGGGATGTAGAATGTGTTACCAGTTTGGAATTCAAGATAAATGACAGATTATCACAATTGGAAATTGAAAGAGGATGTCTTTTTGAAGATAATAGAGCAATTGGGTCCTTTCGAATTGAATCTTTTTGCATCAAGACTAACCTACCAGTTACAGAATTATATGAGTTTGAGACAGGATCCAAGAGCGATGATGGTGGATGTGTTCTTGCCGGACTGGAAAGAGTTAAAGGGGTATGCTTTCCCCCATTCTCTATGATACAGAGGCTTTTTCTTCAAGTGAGGAGGCAAAATGAGAGTTGGTTTGGATGACCCCGTCTTGGACGAGTTAGCCTTGGTTTCCATCGGTGATGCAATTGGCAGTGGAAGAACATTTTTGGTGATGCCATTAAACTGTCTTCTGAAAATGTGGAAGGAGGGGAACATCCGTTGGTGGAGTCGGGTTCTCTCCACCTTCTAGTATGGAAGATATCAGGTGTTCAGGAGTATTCTCTGAACTTTTGAGTGCAGCTGCAGAGTTACTCAATGAGTCTTGGGCCCCAAGTACAAGAAAGAAGTATCGAGGGGCATGGAAAGTGTGGGTTGTTGGTGCCTGAAAAGGGGTTTGGATCCGTTGGAGACAGATGAAATTCAGGTAGCGAAATTCTTGCTAGAGTTATTTGAAAAGGGGATGTCGTATAGGACAGTAAACTGTTATAGGTCAGTGGTGTCTGCTGGTTATTCTCTCAAACAAGGTGTTTTGATTGGTACAAGTCTGTTAGTGTGTTGGGTGATTAAAGGCATTTGTTTGAGGAGACATCTGAACCCTATGTATTACATTTTACGGAATGTGGATTTAGTTCTCACTTTCTTTGAGTGGTGGCTAAGCAATAAATATTTGGAAGCAAGAGAATTATCTTGAAAGTTACCTACTTTGTTATGTCTTATTTCTTTCTGAAGGGTATCGGATGTGAAGGCGGAGGTTAAATTACATGACATAGGTTTTATCAGCCAAATGGCGTGGTGTTTTAGATTTGCAGGAGAACTATTATTATTATGAATTAAATTTATAATGTGCACAGCTACCGTGGACAGGATTTTCCGGCGCAGGCATGTCCACTGCTGCAGACTGAGTAAATAACAGGCTAATCATGAAAGAAAAGCCAGGTCTTAAGATCTCGCCGAAACTTAAGGTAAAAAGATTCCTGTTTCATGGAACTGGGGAGGGAATTCCATAGACTGGGACCAAGAAATGAGAAGGAGCGATCACCCATTCTAGTTAGTTTGCAACTGGGTTTTACGTAATTACCTTGAGTGGATGAGCGTAAGGACCGGGAAGGGGCATAAGGATGGATAAGCTCCCTTGTTTGATTTTGAAGACACATCCATGTGCATCCATTCCCGGCTTGGTCAAAGACAGTCGTACCGACGGACAGAGCGGGGCATCCCACACCGAGCAGTTGCCGGGCGAGGTGAGGTCTACTCCCACATAAAGCTGGGAATGGATGAACACCCTACATCTTATGGATACTGAAACAGACACTTGTACTCCAGGTCTTTGGTAGGGGTATCGTACCAGTTCTTATTAATTACATTTACACTGAAATTCTTCTTCAGTGCTGTAGCATTTTTCAAACTAGGTCCTGAAGAAAGCCAGGTTAACATTAACCATTATGGCTGAAACATGTCGACCCTGATCCTATTGCCCTGAGATAGTTATTATTTCAAACTATCTGGTTTTTTCACTTCTTTTTAATCTTGGCACTTTGGCAAACACTAAATTAAAGATGGGGGTGTTTTCCGGTAGCTACTTTTAACCCGCACTTTTTCATGCACTGCACTTTTCAAAATTTTTCAGCACCACTCTACTGAGAACTTAGACAGTTTAGTGTCCTCTAGATGCAGTGTGGGCAAAGTCCCCCTCATTGAGGGGTGCACTTCACTGTATCTATATATCTTAGTCCCAAATGACGATGCTCCGCCAGTGAGATGGGCTGATGGGACTGTCTCAGTATAGTGGAACTGGGTCCGTTGGGGTTTTTCTAGCTTAACAGTCTCACCATTTTGTTGACCAGTGTTCTCCTAGTTTTGTTATTTGTTCATTTTATGGGGGTTTGGAGTTCATTTGGTCATTAAAAATAATTCCCTCTGGCCCTCTTTTCATATCGTGGTTTTCGTCGCTATACTATGATGCACTTTTACTTGATTGCAAACTTGTTGCTGCTGCACTTTGTTTTCTCTGGGCCCTTGATCTCTGCCATTGCACTTTATGCCCATGTTTTGATGCAGTAGGCCTATAGTAAGACACCAAGGCTTCTCTATGGTAGCCCAGGTTTCCAAACAGCAATTACAAGTTTTTAGCAAGATTCACTGCTGCCAGAACCTTTAAATTTACCTTCACATTACTTTGTAATAGAGACTATGATTGTTCAAACTTGCTTCTCGGCCTTATGTCAGTTTTTAAAGGCTCTAATCACTGAAAATTGTTAACCAGTGGCAATTTCTGCTGTAGGGCATTGGGGCTCCGCCCCCTTTACTTTCATTGCCAAGGACAGAGTAAATAAAAGTATTTGTTTTCTGGCTTTGGGGCTGATGCACCCTGTCAGTCACTGTGCTTGCTTCTGTACTGTGCTTAAATGCCCCTAGGCGTGCCCAAAGTGTAGAGTATTTGCCGGGCTGAAGCTCTCACGGCCCTGAGGCCTGTAAGGTCATCAGCTCGGCAAAGACAAAGTCTTGTAGACCAGTCTCCTCCCCGTGATGCCTTAAGGTTTCTTTTTAGGATCATGAGCGGCCGATTTTTCAGTGGTGTTCTAGGATCGAGTCCTAATGTCAGCTCAACATTCTGTGGTTCTGGGCAAATAACTTACTCCACCTGGCCTTATATAATATGAATATGTCCATGTCTCGTGCAACTGGTGCTCATGTAAAGTGCACCAGTATCTTCGGTTGAGTTTGGCCTTTATAAAAGCTGCAAAAAAAATACAGTGTCAGAATGTCAGAACTGACATTAAAATCGCATTTATTGTTCATTTTTACCAAATCCAGATATTCCTTCAGAACTGATTTGGGGGTCATACAACTAGATCTGCACTCTACAAAACACTGAATGAATTAGCTTTGCAGAGTTCCCTTCTCTTTTTGGAGCAAATAACGTTGCATTTGTTTTCGCCATGAAGTACCTTTGATTGATTAATAAGAACATTGATTTACCTATCTCTGTTGAAGCTTTACCTATGCTGCCTAAAGTGAAGAGTATGCATGATTGTTTTTTTTTTTTGCACTTGCCATGACTGGTCAGCAGGATGCTGGTACCTGGCTGTTTGAACAGCCACCTAATTAAAAATTGTTTCTTAAAAGAATTTAATTTCAACTGAGCTCTTTCTGCTTCTGCTCACCACAACATTGTTGTGCTTAATTTGTTTCTAATTTCCTTTATATATTGCTGCAACACACAAATATGCCAAAATAATGACTTTCATTTAATTGGGAATCATTAAAGTTAAAAACAGCTATTGTGTTTTGCTCTTTTTATTTTTAAAAAATTGTTCTTGAAAATACATTATTTAATTTTTAAAACAGGATTTGCGCAGGGAATCACGACCGTAAATACAGTGCTACCCTAATGTTATGTTAACTCATACCTTTGCAACCCCAGCCCACCACTCTCAAACTTCACCAGCTTCCTCTGTTGTTAACCCTCATAGCTGTAGGGTCGGGCCTTAGGCCCTCATGCTAGTAATGACTGAACTACAGGACACACTGCATACTCGGTGCAACTGGCCCAGAGCAGGTGGGCTCGGCCTCTTTTATTGAAGCTGTGTCACCTGACCAGTGACATCAGTGGTGGGTGGGTGTTTAGTGTGAATACAGGCTTCAGCACTAGACTGCTGACTTATGCTGGGCATTACAATAGCTTTTATATGCTGCTCTCATGTGTTCAGCCTGTGCCCAAGCTTGTTTGGGCCGAGCCGCATGAGACCCAGGGAACTTGAAATATGTACTTTAATGAGATTATAACATCTTGTTGCTGTTATATTTCTCTTTACTTCCTTTAATTTCTTAGGTATGGGTTGTCTCCCTTTTTTTAAATGACTACCTGTTTCGAAGTCTGTGGATTATGTATTTTATTATGCACCTTTATGGCCATGTGGCCGAAATAAAGTTTATTACTACTAGACCTGCTTCTGGAAGGTGCAGCTGTGCCCATGGTTTAACGCACCCAGTAATCCCTAGTGCTGTGAAACCTAGAAACGTGTAATTCCTTTTCACCTGTGATGGGTCCTTAGTCGATAAATTGGTCGCGTGTGGCACAGGTCTCATATCCTAAAATAGTACTTGGCATAACCCCTCTACCACCCTTCGGACACAGAACTCATCCATCTTATTTGAAGTGCGTCAGTGAGGTTTACAAGGCACAACACCGGGCAAGGGAACTGACGAATGGCATGGCAGGTTAGATGTATGAGTCGATTAGCATCAGAGACATTCTCAGCCCAGGATGAAGGAAACCTGAACAAAGATGAATGTCTGCGGTCTCCTCCTGGGCATTGCAAGAAAAGAGGACACAGATTTATCACATGTACTCACGGGGAACCTTTAAGGAGAGAACGAGGAAGCGCTATTTTATCAACATATTAGTCTGGGAAAACGAGGGACATTTTCAAGATATTGGAGACCCTCGTCTACATGTATTTTGGGGACCACTTCAAAAGAGCTTTGACTTTATGATGCAATGACAGCTCTTTCATGTCCTCTTTGGCCAAGGCACTCGCAGACACTGCACAGGCGTACTGGTCCAAATTCTAAATGGTTTCCATATAATATTCAGGGACTGCCTTGTGTGAGTTCAATAGTGTGATACAGCAGCAGCTCAGTACTATTATTGCAAATAGTTTCTGTGACCCGCCAGCCCCCGCACTCTTATTTCTCATTTTGCAGGTCCTGTTTCATCTAAAATAAACTTTTGAATGGATGTTTCATGGTGGTGAAAAACATAAAACACCACATTTACCTGCAAAATATTGGTAAAAAAGTGCCACAGATTACCCATACAAAACATACGTTGAAGGAAAAGATATATAAAATAATGCATTTTTAAGCATCATTCAAGGTCTTCAGGACTGGACTGTCATTAGAACAGAGCCGGCTATATCGGGGCGGGGGCCCTGGGGCAGTGCCCACTCTGCCCATGCCCTAAAGTGACACACTCAATTTTAATGATTGACAGTGATTGCATAGTGCGCTTATGCAAGTGTCTACACAATTCAAAATCAGCAGATGGTCTGCTGCTTGGTCTTGGTCCACTGTTGTCTGGAGAGCTCAGAGTCTCTGGAGAAACAACAGTTTTCACACTGGACTGATTCACAATAGAAAAATTTAAACTTTGGGCCATATGTACGACCATTTATTGCTGTCGCAAAAGGGCAATCAACCCGCTTGTGACCTCAAAAAAACAGTGGTGGTATGTACAAATGCTATTTTGCGAGGCACTGACTCGCAAAATAGCATTTGCGAATCGTTATCCGGAAGGGGTGTGCCAAGGGCGTCCCTTCCTAGTAGTGAGTTTTTTTGATACTGCATTTGTGGACGCAAAACACTCGCAGTTTAACACCTACTTCAAGTAGGTGGTAAACCACCTCGCAAACGGGAAGGGGTGCCCATTGCACCCCTTCCCCATTGTGAGAGTTTGTGAAAATATTTTTAGTAGGGACCACAGCCTGCCCTTAAAAAATGAAACTGAAAAGTTTCATTTTTCATTTTTAATTGCATTGCGTTTTCCTTTAAGGAAAACAGGCTGCATTTTTTTTAACTGCTTTATTGAAAAAGTGAACTGGGGTGGCTGAGCGGGCTAAAGAACGGTGAAGGATTAAACCCAGATCTTTTGACTGGGTGTGAGTGTTTGATTGTTTCAGATGCTCCGTCCATCACCACCCCCTTTTGTACCGTAATGGAAAAAGCAGTCACAGACATCGTGGTCTACTGACCCCAGTAGGCCACCGTCCCTGGGAGTGCTAGCCATTCCCAATGGGGTTGTAAATTGCATTTACCTCATGAATATTGATGAGGCATGCAATTTGCCACCCCATTGGGAATCGCAAACAGTGTCTGGGAGACTGTTGTACATTCAGTTTAGCTATTCACAAATTGCGAGTCGCAATTCGATGCCATTTATGACTAACTAAAGTGAATGGTCTTACATCTGGCCCTTAGGGCCTTATTTAGAGTTGGTGGATTCATGACATTGATATCTGATAAAGAGCGATTGACGTCCTGTGCACTGTATTTGGAGCACATTGAGCTCTAAGCATACTAAAAAGGGTGATAGGACACTTGCTTCTTCTGGCAGATGTCCCTCATGCACTAATCTCTAAATAAGGACCTTCATTTGATAGACGTTTAAAGTAAAGTTTGCAGATTCCCATGAGCTTTTCTGATGTCTTTGTGAATTTCCAATAAATATTGAAAGTGTACACTAGTGCACCCCTAACGTTTCTGGACCAGTGTTTTGAAACTTTAAAACTTTTCTCCATTTCAAAATATTTCCCACTGAGGAGCTGTTCCTTCTCCTATAGTACCTCTAGTTATGGAGTGCTCTCTCTCCATTGCCACCCTCCTGCCCTTAACAGAAGTACATTTTTAAACAGGGAAGCAATGCTATTGACAAGGACTTGTGAAAAAATGCAAGCTCACAAGTTAAAGGATGTTTACCTACTTACGTAGGCAACCCCTCCCAAGAATATCCATGATGTGCCCGTGTGAACAGATTTGCTCACAAATAACATTTCAAGTTTATAAGTAAGAAAATCCATTGATGCAAACTCACATTTTTTCAATGGGAATTGTGAGTTCAACTAAGGTGCATAAAGTGTTTGTGAACGAGGCCCTTGGGTGATGTCAGAATTAGGGGACTAAAAACTTATACACAGACATTGTGAAGGTAATTGTCAAAAATGTTGTTATTATTATGTGAGGGGTTGAACCCTGCTAGCATAATTAACACAGTCTGGTTTACGCCCAAAATATTTCTTAGAGAATGTCTGCTCAACTTCTGGTGACTATAGGAGAAGAAGCACACATTCTCCAGAACAATGTGCATTAAGAAAGTAGCCCAACAACATTCACAAACCAATTTACAAAACCATTTAATTATTTACTAGCAAAAACACACCAAAATGATAAAAACTGGATAATGGAAACAGGAGGTACTTTCTTTAGCCACAAGGCACCGGCAAAAACAATTTGCCGGTGTAAAGTCCCAGTTTGTGGATGACCAGGACTTAGATGCAATTTCAGGCTAGCCACGATGAGGCCAAAATTGGATTCACTAGTCGGGAGCTTCTGATGTAGGGCCTAATTACAAGTTCAATGTTACGTGGTTGAGGTGCAGTGGCGACCAGTGGTCTGATCTCCGTATTTCAACTACGGAGGTCGGACCGTTGTGAGACCACTGCAACCGCTGGGGAACAATGATCGCAGGCGGTCTTGAGACCGCAATATGCTTGGTGAAGCATTTTAGTAGTTTACTATTGCCAGCAGTTTAATGGAGGTGAGCCAGCAATGAACAAGCTTTTGGTGAGGAAACAAAGGCCCCCATGTTGGCCCAGGCCAGATGGATGCATGCAGGGGGCACATAGTGCACCCTCCTGTGTGCATGCACCCCCTTTCCTGCACGGCATGGACTTGCCAATCCATGCCATGTAGGAACAGGATTTGGCGTTCCCATTGCAGTGCCTTTTTGAAAGGCACCACTTTGGGTTTGCCAAAGGACCACTGGCCAGATTACAAAAGTACTCTTAATCTGGCAGACACCTAGCATCCTGTTTGGCGGTGAAGGGGGTGTGGCGGCAAGCTCCTGGACCACCAAATTTGTAATCGGGCCCTTAGCCTTTCAGTAGGGCAAAGTTGAAGGCTGAAGCTGACGAGGACTCTTCATAGCCAGATGCATTATCAATAAGCTATTGTTGAGGCTGTTTGTTATGACACCCAAAGTTCAGAGTGATACAAAGCTGGATTTGATAGCCACATATATTGTTTCCTCGCTGAGAAAGAACTGCTGCCTGAGAGGAATTGGGTTGTAGTGATTGGGGTGTTAACCCTGCTCAAGCAACAACAACAATCCCTGTCAGGGGGAATGACAAAAGTTACCAAAGTAACTTGTTTTTACCCCTCTAATAGATTGGCACAAAGCATTCAGGCTTAACTTAGAAGCAATGTGTAAAGTAATTATGCAGCACACAGAGAAGTGAAATAAAGTTAAAACACAACACAAGAAAAATCTCACACCAATTTTGAAAAAGTAAAGTACATTTTAGTAAATAATTTGACATCAAAATGACAAAAATCCAATTAGTATACCCGGTGATATGTAATTTTAACAGTTTAGGTAAAAATAGTGCTTAAAAGCATAGACCACTATGTTGTTATCTGGTCACGCTGGACTGAGCCA
Source organism: Lissotriton vulgaris (assembly GCF_964263255.1). Taxonomy (NCBI): domain Eukaryota; kingdom Metazoa; phylum Chordata; class Amphibia; order Caudata; family Salamandridae; genus Lissotriton; species Lissotriton vulgaris. Next base: position 1,651,513,392 of record NC_141693.1, on the reverse strand, counting down.
AAGCCACAAGTTCAGGCTTACCACAATGAAGAGGGGTTTGAATACAGGGACCAGGTTATGTCTGCTGAAAATTGTACCTTATAACCTTGATGCAGAGTGTTGCACAGTGCAGCGGCAGCTACAAGGAGCGATATGGGGTCCTGTGATGAGATGCAGATGTTATCATAGAGTAGCCACATATGTGCAATGCAGTTTTCACAAACAGCATGTTTTGCTTTTATGCTAATATATTTTTGAGCCTCGGGAACTATCCCAGCCCCCTGAGGAAGTAGAAAGACGGGAGAGGTTTCGTTGGGAAGGGGAGAATCTCCCCTTTCCAATGGTACCTCTCCCCAGTGGATCCCTGCTTGGGGATTGCGCTCCTAGGCCCTCCTAGGCACCAGGGAGAAGGGAGCGTCCCCTTGGGCAATGGCCTTTGCTCCTCCCATATTAAAATGGGCAAATGTAGTCTTTCTGCCCCGCGCGGGGGCAGATGGGGCAGTAGCCCCCAATCTGCCTGTCCCCGGGGAGGCAGAAAGCCCATTGGATTTTCTTTACATAATAATTAGGGGTGGTGGCTGCCCAATATGGACATGCCAATGCCCCCACCCACCTGGCCACAAACTTACAGTGTTTTTGCCCCCCCGGGGGGCAGATGGGAGCAGCATAAAAAAATAAAATTAGGGGTGGGGGTTGCCCATTATGGGCATGCCAATGTCCCCACCACTCTGCCGCAAAGGTACAATCTTTCTGCCCCCCCCCCTGAGAAGGCAGATGGTGGCAGTAGCCCCCAATTTGCCCCCCAGGGGGGGCAGAAAAACCACTAGCCAGTGATTTAAAAAAAAATTATAATTAGGGGTGGGGGCTGCCCAATATGAGCATGCCAATGCCCCTACCCTGGCTGCAAAGCTACAGTCTTTTTGCCCCCCCCCCCCTTGGTGGCAGATTGGGACAGGAGCTCCCAATCTGCCCTCCGGGGGGACAGAGGACACCCTAGATGCCAGGGATTCCTTTTTTTATAGTCCCGGCTACTCAGAATAGGCATGCAAATGCCCCCACCCTACCCCGCCAAAGAAAACAAAAAACGTTCTGCCCCCCCAGGAGGCGCAGATGGGGGCACTAGCCCCTGATCTGCCCCCTGGGAGGGCAGATAGCCCACTAAGTACCAAGGCTTTTTTTTAAATATAGGTAGAGGTGGGGGCTGGCCAAAATGGGCATGTAAATGCCCCTGCTCAAATAAAAAATGCTACAGCCTTTCTGCACCCCCCTGGGAGGAAGATGGGGCTATAGCACCTTATCTGCACCCCCGGGGGGGGCAAAAAGCCAGCTAGCCACCAGGGATTTTTTTTCTTCCAAAGATCGGGTGGGGTCTGCCAAGAATGGACATGCCAATGCCCCCACCCACCCCAAAAAGATGCCACAGTCTTTCTGCCCCTGGCAGCCGTCTAGGAAAACCTACCAAACCCACACATTTCTGAAAACTAAACACCTGGGGGAGTTTAGCGAAGTATGGCTTGCGTGGGTTCCCCAATGTTTTCCTACCCAGAATCCCCTGCAAACCTCAGCTTTTGCTGAAAAAAAACACTTTTTTCTCACATTTCTGTGTGGGAAAGTTCTGAAACCTACCTGGAGCCACAAATTTTCTACTACCCAACATTCCCCCAAGTCTCCCGATGAAAATGATACCTCACTCATGTGGGTGGGTCAAGTACCCATGAAAGGCAAGGGCCCAAAATGAATCAAATAATAATAATATTAAAGTTTATAAGGCGCCTGGTTACACTTAAATCAGTGTGTCCCCGCGCTGTGGATACAGACCCTAAAAGAGCTTCAATAACTGTCCGGCTGGATGCACAAGAAGGGGCTCACCATATATTGGACCTGAACTACTTGGGAAATAATTGAGTCTTCCGTTTCTGACGAAACCTCACCTCAGATGGTTCCATACGGAGCTCAATCGGAAGTGTGTTCCATTGTTTACTGGCAAGGTATCTAAAAGAGCAACCGTCCATCCGTGCTCTGTAATTACGCGGGACCTGGAATAGCGTACTACCTAGGGATCTCAGTAGCCGCTTAGTACGATACATGGTCAGCATACTTTGTAAGTATATAGGTCCCTTTCCCTGCGCAATGCGCTGTGCCATACACATAGTTTTGAACACAATACGTTCCCGGATGGGAAGTCAATGCAAGGTGGCTAAAGCACGGCTCCCAGACGACTTCCGGGAGAGATTCAATGGCAACCTAGCAGCCGCATTCTGAACGCATTGAAGTTGATGCAGTCCTTTCTTACTCAAGCCGATATACAATGAGTTCCCATAGTCCAGATGGGAGGTGACAAGGTATGTATTAGCGGTTTCCTTCCAGTAACTGGGAGTAGGTCCAAGGTTTTACAAAGACTTTTTAAAATGCCGTAGCACTTGCCTGCAACCCCTATGATATGATGTTCAAAAGAGAGATTGGCGTCCAGTCTTACACCCAGGTTTTTCACCTGCTCAGAGGGGTTGGGAGTGGGCCCTAGTTTGGGTGACCACCAAGCTGAAGACCAAATTGATGGTGTTTTCCCCATCACTAGAAGCTCGGTTTTGCTCCCATTGAGGCGAAGGTAGTTGTTATTCATCCAGCCTGCTAATTCCGCTACACAGGCGGAGAAGTTAGCCGCCGCCTCTTCCGGGAGTTGAGATAGGGTCACCACCAGCTGAGTTTCGTCAGCGTAGGACACAATCTCAACCCTGTGGTTTTCCACAATCTTCGCCAGGGGTTCTATGTAAAGATTGAATTAAGTAGGGCTCAGAATAGAGCCCCGAGGAACCCCCTGCTTTAGGGACCGAGATTCCGATTTAAAGAAGGGACAATGGACTTGGAACCTTCTATCCACCAGGAATGAACACAGCCAATCATGAGCCGGCCCCACAACCCCTGCCTCCCTGAGGCGGGCAAGTAGTAAAGGGTGTGAGACTGTATGGAATACCCCCCTAAGATCTAGCAACAGCAAAGCAGCCGTACGCCCTTCATCTACTTTCCTCCGAAGCAGTTCAGTGGAAAGAAGCAGAGCCATTCCCGTGGAGTGGTTGGCTCTAAAACCGGACTGTGAGGGGTGGAGAAGTTGACATTCTTCCATATATTTACCTATCTGGGCATTGACAATTTTCTCTACCACTTTAGCACAAAAAGGTAAGAGAGAAATAGGGCAAAAATTGTCCAGATGGGACAGGTTCAGGTTGACCTTTTTTTTATCGGAATTACCTAAGCTGTTTTCCAACCAAGCGGCACAAAGCTTGCCTGAAAGGACAGCTCTGCCAATTGTTTTACATGAGATATAAGGAGTTACAACTGGTTCCTAAAGATCTTAGGTGGAGCAGCATCCTTTGGGGAGCCTGAATGGATACTCAGTACTATTTTCATCAGTTCCGATTGGTCAGGGACTACAAACTGATTGAGTTCGAAATGACCAAACACAAAACAACCTAGTTTTGCGAGGGGGGGTCACCTGGGTTTTTGGCCTCGGCGTAGGCTGCCATCTTGGGAATCCTACCAAACCCACACATAGACACACGGGGGAGTCCAGTGAGCTATGACTTGCGTGGGTCCCCCAACGTTTTACTACCCAGAATACCCTGCAAACCTCAAATTTAGCTGAAAAAAATCAAATTTCTGTGGGGGAAAGTTCTGTAATCTATGTGGATCCACAAATATCCTAAACAATGAACAGAAGCAACCAGCAGCTGACCAAGGTTTCGCACATCCACTTCGTCTGTTTCAGAATTATTAGGCGGTGCGGCTACTCTCACCATCCGCTGCCAAGGATGTATATCAGACCAATAGTTATGTAAGAGCAGAGAGGCGCACACAGTGAAGTCAATAGTGTAAAAGAGTCCAAAAAGAATTGTAGATCTTCGGTTCTTATTTGTAAAAGTATTCTTTATTTTCACGTACAGCGGCACAGCCAACGCGTTTCATTCCCATTCGTGCCTTGGGAATTTCATCAGGGCTGCAAAAATACATTGACATGTATAAGTATTTAACAAATATTAAAAAGACATTTGCCCAAAAAGGGCACCAGTCCAAGCCAAGTTGCATAAACGTGCGCACCCATAGATCCAAATTTGTTGACCAAGTTGTAAAACTGCTAAGTGTCAATTTCAAATTTAATAATACCTAGTGAAAGCATATACCCCCTCACCGGTACTATGCAATCACAGGGCCAGTACAAGCCAAAATGCTTGATCCTGATTAAAAACACCACACCATGCCTATTGGAGAATTAGGCACCCGAAATGTGCAAGTGTTCAAGCCATGCAGACCATCGGAAAAGAGAGATAGAAAGAAGGGTTGTGATTCAGATATCCTTAGTCCCAGTATGAAAAATAAAGATCAAGGTGAAGGAATGTGATCCGACTACCCTGTGCTCAAGCTTAAAGTCCAAGATTTGAAAAGTGAAAACCAAGGAAAAAGGGGTCCCTGGTGAAGAGGTCCAAAGTGCACAGGTCGAGTGACCCTAAAATGCATGAAGAAATGGTTGAGAGAATACTGCCGCTCACCATGTACTAGACAATCTAGTCTGTGCGGTGTCTCTCGAGGTCGTACTTCTTCGAGAACAGTTTAGAGGACAGTCACGGTAGGTCACAATGTGTACCTATAATGAAAATGTTATACAAAAGTGCGTAAGGACAATGTTATTTACAGATTCGATCATTCTCGCGGGAACATTGAGTTCCTGTTTGTAATGATGAAAGGAGGGGAACAGCGAAAAAGGTAAGCTATAATGAATGTGATTTTCAGGTAGTTACAAAACAAAACGATATAAGGGATTGAAGGAGTCTAAGATTCTGAACTTTTTTTAGACCACAAAATGACTTTTGTTGATGTAAGTAATAGGGGATAATCAAGAGGGCAAATAAAGTGATCCCTTTTGGATGATTATATCAAAAATGAGGGTATATAATACCTGCAAAATACTTTGTGTTTGGTTCCAAGTGGAATGATGATCCAAGTCCCCCCGATATGTCAGGTCACTGTCACTATGGCAAATCAATAAAGGTAGAAATTCCGGACCCCTGTATGTAAGAGGTTAAGCGAATATATAAATGTTAGTCCTGTGTACATATATATTAAAAGAAACATCCTTGGAATCATAGTCCTACACATAAAGAGAGATAATTATCACATTTATATAGGTGTCATGGACCAACATGTATCTTTTGGTCCCGCTTGATGCCCCCATTCATAGTAGCCAGTTTTAAGCCCCCTCCTGTTAATTATGTCAAGTAACAGAGTCACGGTGTAGTTTGTTGAGAGGCATTAAGTAACTGCACTCCTTTGTTGGGCAGCATGTAATTCCCTGAGGTCGGCATAAAAGAGTTGCAATATCACATTGTTTTACGTCAACAAGCCCTGTCTAAAGAGCATAAGGCAGTGAAACCGACATCTATAAAGAAAGTGGTGTCGAAGGTAGCCTGCTAACAAATGCCAAATGCTAGTTGTATGTTTGTAGGCAAACTCTTGATACCGCCCCAATATACTGATTCCCCCAGTAGCTGCCAGTACCCCTAGTATAAAAAAGGTGTACCTCGGGGGAACTCCGGAGGGGAAGGGGAGTCTGAGCGCTCGGAAAGGTGTCCGGCTTCAGTGGGGTTTGCAAAAGCGTAGTGACACAACGGTGCCTGTACATAATCGACAACACAAGATTTTAAAGCCTTTTCTGAAAAAGCCCTCGGACGCACGTTTAGTTTAGTCCAGCGATGCCTGGTAGTGTCGCTTACCTTAGGTATGGCCCCCGTTCTCCGCTGCTCCTCCTCCTGAAATACTGGATGCACCGGAGATTCGTTGCGCGCCGTATTTTAAAGCAAAGTGCGTCATCACTGAGAGATGGTCACATGACGCCGGGATCGGCCCTTGTCATAGGTCTGTTACTTGACATAATTAACAGGAGGGGGCTTAAAACTGGCTACTATGAATGGGGGCATCAAGCGGGACCAAAAGATACATGTTGGTCCATGACACCTATATAAATGTGATAATTATCTCTCTTTATGTGTAGGACTATGATTCCAAGGATGTTTCTTTTAATATATATATATATATATATACACAGGACTAACATTTATATATTCGCTTAACCTCTTACATACAGGGGTCCGGAATTTCTACCTTTATTGATTTGCCATAGTGACAGTGACCTGACATATCGGGGGGACTTGGATCATCATTCCACTTGGAACCAAACACAAAGTATTTTGCAGGTATTATATACCCTCATTTTTGATATAATCATCCAAAAGGGATCACTTTATTCGCCCTCTTGATTATCCCCTATTACTTACATCAACAAAAGTCATTTTGTGGTCTAAAAAAAGTTCAGAATCTTAGACTCCTTCAATCCCTTATATCGTTTTGTTTTGTAACTACCTGAAAATCACATTCATTATAGCTTACCTTTTTCGCTGTTCCCCTCCTTTCATCATTACAAACAGGAACTCAATGTTCCCGCGAGAATGATCGAATCTGTAAATAACATTGTCCTTACGCACTTTTGTATAACATTTTCATTATAGGTACACATTGTGACCTACCGTGACTGTCCTCTAAACTGTTCTCGAAGAAGTACGACCTCGAGAGACACCGCACAGACTAGATTGTCTAGTACATGGTGAGCGGCAGTATTCTCTCAACCATTTCTTCATGCATTTTAGGGTCACTCGACCTGTGCACTTTGGACCTCTTCACCAGGGACCCCTTTTTCCTTGGTTTTCACTTTTCAAATCTTGGACTTTAAGCTTGAGCACAGGGTAGTCGGATCACATTCCTTCACCTTGATCTTTATTTTTCATACTGGGACTAAGGATATCTGAATCACAACCCTTCTTTCTATCTCTCTTTTCCGATGGTCCGCATGGCTTGAACACTTGCACATTTCGGGTGCCTAATTCTCCAATAGGCATGGTGTGGTGTTTTTAATCAGGATCAAGCATTTTGGCTTGTACTGGCCCTGTGATTGCATAGTACCGGTGAGGGGGTATATGCTTTCACTAGGTATTATTAAATTTGAAATTGACACTTAGCAGTTTTACAACTTGGTCAACAAATTTGGATCTATGGGTGCGCACGTTTATGCAACTTGGCTTGGACTGGTGCCCTTTTTGGGCAAATGTCTTTTTAATATTTGTTAAATACTTATACATGTCAATGTATTTTTGCAGCCCTGATGAAATTCCCAAGGCACGAATGGGAATGAAACGCGTTGGCTGTGCCGCTGTACGTGAAAATAAAGAATACTTTTACAAATAAGAACCGAAGATCTACAATTCTTTTTGGACTCTTTTATACTATTGACTTCACTGTGTGCGCCTCTTCACAAATATCCTACCACACAGTATTCCCCCAGGTCTCCCGATAAAAATTATACCTCACTCAGGTGGATGGGTCAAGTACCAATGACAGCAAGGGCCCAAAACATATTGAGGAGATATCAAAATGACCTATCACAAAACCTGGTTTTGCAAAAAGGGCCACCTGGGTTTTTGGCCCCGGGCTCGGCGGTCATCTTGGGAAACTACCAAACCCACACATTTCTGAAAACTAGACACCAGGAGAGGAGCAGCGTGTATGGGCCTCGGGCAGCCCTTCTTGTGAACCCGCACTGCAGGAGCAAAGAAATGCAGCAGCTTAACAAAAGAATGAGGCTGACCACAAAAAAGTGCCACTTTCCCCAAATCTGACCAGTGGCTGGCTGCCCCTTAAGTAAAAAGTCTCCAAATCTACTACAAATGTGAAGAAAAATTAGGCCCCTTATTGAGGTATTTGGCAAGTACAATATGAAAACAAATCCACTTCTCTGAAATTACATCTGCATAATGTTACGAAACATTGTGATCGCTCATGTTAAGTGCAATGAAAGGATAAAAAACACTTACATTTTATATCATTCCAAGAAAGCATTGAACAGCACTTCCCACATTAATGATGAAGTGCAAAGATATTATGCCTCTTGTCATCATTGTTTAGACTACTTAGCTAAGGTCTTCATGCTCTGCTGAAAGCACAGTCCTTGGAAACAGATTATTTAGCCTAGTTATTGAAATTTCTTCCATTCCAATTACAGACTGTTTTTTAAATTTTTTTATTTATTTTTTTTCGTCCTCATTTGCCTAGCTCTCTTTAGGAAGCGCCAGTCACCATGCCTATCTATCCCAAACAATTTCTGGGATTTTTATATGGGTGATAAGACTGGACCAAGATACGATGGAATGAGTGGCGGGAGGAACATCCACTGAGAGAGGGTAGAAGGTTTTACTCCACCGAGGTGTTTTATGACCTGTGGACCATTCTGTTTAAGCAAGGAGACCTACAGAACTGGCCCATGAAGCTAAAAAAAGGAATAATCATAGGACCCGGGGGAAAAAAAAAATGGAAATCCTACTGCCAATATATCAGGAGATCCCAAAAGCACACTTTTTCCTACTACAAGATCTAGCCAAATCCATCCTAGACACTGCGTATAGTGAAGTCAGCCAGCCTGAGAGAGATGGGGCAGCGAAATCTACCCAGAATTTGCACATTTCTCTTCTAGGCATAAGAATTGCATAGAAGAGAAGAGATCTAGCTTGACCTGTAACATTGTCGTCGAGACCGAAGATGATTAAAGCGTGATTGAAGGTCAGTGAAGTCTTCAAGGTAGAGTCCAAAGCTTTCTACACCTCAGCCCAAAAGGAGCTGATTAGCAAACAATCCTTGAACATATGAACATGCAATGCTTTGGGAAGGCCACATTTGTTACAAACTTTCCCAGACATAAATTTTGATAATTTTATCGGAGAAAAATATGCCCTGTGTGCAGTAAAAAGATAATTACGTTTCAACCAGGCAGGTTTTACTATTTTATGCAGGAGACTGAATGACTCCACCCAAACCTCCTTACACTGTAAGCTTATCTGATCTCCCCATAATTCATCGGCCAGTTTAAAGTCACCATCTACCTCCTCTTCGATTACCCAGTACCAAAGTGCAACCTCCTTCGTACCCTGGGGCCTGAACACAAGAAGTTCCTCAATGTTACTATCTTTACCCAGGAGATTATCATTCCTAAGTTGTGCCTGTGCCCAGCTCTTCATCTGTATATATTTGAATCTGGAAAGACCTGGGCCCACTAATCCCCGCAGATCTTCCCAGGGCAGAATAGATTGCCCGCGGAACACATCTCCCCAGTTATAGATACCCGAGTCCCTCACTGGGATAGTGAAGTTATCCTGGAAACAAAGGGGTGTAGCAGGGGAATCCCATATTGATGCAAAATTTGAGTAACAGCTAAGCCCCACTTTCTTTCTTATAGATGCCCAGCTTTTAGCTAATGAATAAAGAATTTTTTACATAATTAAAAAAAAAGAATTGATCTCCAAATTTAAACAAAAAACCTTCTTCCGGTAGACCTTCTCCTTTCAACATGGCTCAAAACAATTCACCATCTGATGTGTTGGTAGATACCTTTAGGAGCATTCGCAAATGCGAAAGCTGAAAGGCCCAAGCATAATATTGTAGGTCCGGCAAAGCCAAGCCTCCCTTTTCCCTACTCTGCCTAAGCTTCTTCCAAGGCAGTCTTGTTGTTTTAAATTTCCAGATGAAAGAGTTTAATTCCCTTTGACATTCCTCTATTTGCTTGATGTCAAAAGCCAGAGGGATAGTTTTGAAGAGAAATGTAAACTTAGGCAATATGGACATTTTTACTATATTAATACTCCCCAGAAAGGACGAAGGGAGGAGAGCCCAAGATTTCAACTGCTTTTGGCACTCCCTGAACACCCAATGTAAGTTCTGTTCAGGGATCTTGCCTACCTCTTGCGTGATTCTTATCCCCAAATATCTCAAAGAGGAACCTACATTAAGTTGTGAACTAGGGATAGGGATGCCATAATTTCAGTCTTGTTGGGGTTTATTTCATATCCTGAGAACTTACCCAATTCAACCGCCAGATTAATCACTGTTGGGAAGGCTAAATCGGGGTCAGCTGTCATAATGAGGATGCCATCAGCAAATAATGCCACCCGCTTTTCCCATCCTCCAAATTTAAAGGGAACGATGTTAAGCTCTTCCCCAAGGACCTGTGCAAAAGGCTTGATGTAAAGATTAAAAAGAAGCGGGGCAAGCAGGCAACCCTGCCTTGTACCTCTCGTGATGTTAAATATATCAGACAGGTAGCTGTTCACCAATAATCTGGCAGTCGGGGCCTTATACAAGAGTTTAACAACTCAGCAGAATCTGTTTCCCAAGTTCAATTTCGCCATGACCTCGGACGGATAAGCCCAATTAACCCTGTCAAAGGCTTTTGTTGCATCGAGGGTAAGGACAGCGTGCAATAGTGAGAAGGTGGATTCCATATCTATAGCACCGACCAGATCGTACGTTAAATCTGATAATTGACGGCCCTTGATAAAGCCTTTTTGATCCGGGTGAATAATGTTGCCTACAACACTCCTCAGCCTATTTGACAAGATGGAAGCAAAGATTTTATAATCGCTATTGAGGAGAGAAATAGGGTGCTAGGACCCGCAATCAGTTGGATCCTTCCCGGGCTTAAGAATCAACACTACTGTGGCCTCACTCCACGAGCTGGGAGGGTCCTCGCCTTTAATAAGTATATTATTGAAGACTGTTACCAGGATAGAAACAATGTCTTCCTTAAGTAAGTGGTAGAGCTCACCTGGCAGCCCATCCGGACCCGCCGCCTTTCCTCGTTTAGACTGGGAGATGGCCTTGCTTACCTCCGCCTCTGTGATCTCAAGCTCTAAACCTAACTTCTGGTTGTTTGGGATTTTAGGAAGAGAGACCCCGTCTAACCAGGCTTTCCTATTTGTGCTGTCCTAAATAATATCTTCCTTATATATTTTATAGAAGAAATCCCAAAATGCTTTACCAATATTTACATTAGAGAGACAGGGGGAGATCTGACCTTCTACCATGATTTTTTTATGTGATTTCGAATCTAGTCAGATTTTATTTTCCAGGCAAGGAGTTTCCCTGCCGCTTCGCCATATTCAAAGTGGGAGATTTTGCTCACTTCCCATCAGCGCGGGAACTATGAGGGCACTGCTGTATCAGAATCAGTTTAAAAGAGATTGCAGGGGGCGTGGCCAAGATGGCGGAGTGAGCGGACGCTTCTTCCCGCAGCTCCTCCGGCCCGACTAGGCCCAAGGCCTTTTTTGACAGCTTCTCTCCCCCCGCTGGAGCACAGCGGCCGCGGGAAGGGTTGCGGAAGCCTTGGTGCGTGCAAAGGTGATAAAATTAGGTCCCGGGTGCTGATATCAGAGGCCGTTTGGGCGATGGCAGATTGACCGCGCAGTGCCACTGAGTCAAGGTGGGCGCGACCAGCTGGAGGCGGAGACCCGAGGACGGAGCCCTACAGCTAACCCCGGCACAGATGCCTCGGCTGATCAGCGACACGCCTGTTTGCCACTCTATAGCGGCTCTGTGACTTTGAAGCCGATGAGAGGGCTGGGAGGCCCGCGAGGGATGCTGCAGAGAGAGATGGTCACCGGATGGGGGTAGCGATACTCGGGACAACGGCTGCGGCCTAGGGTGCCGCGTGCCTCCCGTCCCCGACGGAACCTCAAGAAGAGGTGCGATTGAGGGGCAGCGCAGTCGGCTCTACTAAGGACCGGGAGATCTCGAAGAGGGTTCATTGCCGGAGCCCTGAGACGGTGTGGAAGCCTGAACAGTGGACATTGGAAAAGGGGGGCCTTCCCGGAGATGCCCGGCCGCCATTTTGTACCCGAGGAGGCGAAAGAGACAAAGCCCTGGGGTCGCGGCCTAAGCAGCCACGCACCCCCGGCCTTGAATGACGCTCAAGAAGGAGTGTGAATCAAGAGTGCAACTTGGTTGGCACTAATAAAGACCGGGAGGTCTCCAGGCGAACTCATTGCTGAAGCCCTGAGACTGAGTAGTAATTTGGACATTGGATATTGGAGGAGGAGGGTCTACATGACGGAACCCGGCCGCCATTTTGTCCTCGAGGAGACGAGACGGACAAAGGCCCTGAGGCATTGGAGCTCCGCCCTAGCCGCTCCTGCCCCGTGAGTGGAGACTCAGCGATGCCGGGACCAGCTACCGGAGGTCTTGAACCCCTCTTTCCATCGAGCGGTGAGCTACGACCCACAGAGGGTAGATGGCGGGGCGTAAAGAAGGGGGATCGGACGTTCCCAGACATGCTCAGCAGGGCCCAGCAACAATGGGATAAAGCACAGCCGTCACCGAGCTCCTCCAGAGGCTTAGGGGACCCGGCTGGGGGGGAGCCCCCGGTCACAAGATCTTTCATGGAGGCCCTTTTTAGCTCACTCAAAGAGGACTTCCAGATGTTGAAACAGGAGGTGGCTAGCGAGGTGCGCGAGGTGCGCAGAGAAGTGGAGGGCCGGGGTGAGCGCATGGACACGGTGGAGACGGCGGCCCACCGGAGAGACGAGGAGATAGTCCACCTACAGCAGGAGTTACTCCGCCTCAGGGAACAGCACGTGGACCTCCAAGCACATAACGAGTACCTAGAGAACAGGTCGAGGTGGAACAACATACGGGTCCGGGGGGTCCCATCCGCCGAAGAAGGGACTGATATGGCCGGCTACCTGAGAGACATGTTCAGGGAAATCCTGGGTGAGCCAGCGGACTTTCCAATCCGGATCGATAGGGCCCACAGGGTTGGTCGTCAGCGACAATCAACGGCACCTCCATCGGACATTTTGGCCTACCTACCTGATTTCCCCGTGAAGGAGCGCATAATGGCGGAGGCGCGCAAAAAGCAACCACTGAACTTCCGAGGACACTCCGTCGTGCTATTTCAGGATTTGTCTGCCATCACGCTGCAAAAACGCAGGGCCTTCAAGATTGCGATGGACTTCCTGAGAGAGCATGAAACACCGTATACTTGGGGGCATCCCTGCCGCCTCATCTTTCGTTGGAACGGCACGATGCACCAACTGCGCTCTCTGTAGGAGATATGTGGGGTCCTGGGACTCACAGCGACGGAGGAGGACGGAGCGACGCCCAGCCAGAGGCGCTCAGACAGGGGTGGACGGCGGAGAACAGCGAGAAGGCACTCAGTGGCTAGTGCCGGGAGGCCGGATTCGCCTACCATCAGGGCCGAAATGGCCAACGCATTGAGGGAGGCGGCCAGGGACTCTGCAGCCATGAACGGTGTGGCCCTTACGGCATAGGAATGCTGTGGGGGGAGAAGGACATAGCATCTGAAGACAGCAGGTTTGGGGCCGACAGGGGGGTGGGGGGGAAGCGGGAAGAACGAGTGGCCGGACGTCCACTTTAAGTGCTTTCCACAGACTTGTCCCGTTTGGGACATGCCTGGGACATTGGGTTGCACAAGTTGGGGAGGGGTGGTTGGATTGTTGGCCAGTTGCCGTGGGCTTGGTTCGGGGGAAGTTGGGGAGAAGGGGGGATACCATCCAGTGCCTTATACATTCCTGCATTTTTTCACTATAGCACCTCTGCGCTGCCGCCCCGTGACCTGTCCTGCCCGGGTGGGTTCCCGCTGCTTAGCGCACACTGGCTTTCATGAACATGGCGACGCTTAAGGTGGTGACCCTTAATGTTAAGGGGTTAAACAATCCAGTCAAAAGAAGCGCAATTCAGTCTCTGCTGGAGGGAACACAGGTGGACATTTGTCTACTGCAGGAGACCCACTTATTAGCACAAGACTGTCACAGGATGCGCTCTCGCAAGTTTCCCACGCAGTTCTTCTCCTCCACTACTACTAAAAAGGCTGGGGTAGCTATATTGATATCGAGTTCCTTCAGGGGAAAGTTGCTGTACAAACTCGCAGAACAGAAAAGGAGTTTGGTAGCGTATCGTGTAGAAAAAGAGAGGGTCATGTGCGTTTCCATACTAGTATCGATGCCCGGATGGCTGGCGCAAGTCGCCTATTAGTTCCCATTCTGAATAGTTACCAAAATAAAGAGACGGGCGCTGGGAGCAGGAATCATAAGAACAGAGTTTATTTCTCATGAGGAGAGCCAGTCATTTCAGACACGAAACAAGGTGTCATCGGGAGGTGCTCTAACAAGTGAGCTGAGACTCCGTCTTTTATACCTTACAAAACACTTGGCATTACAATCACAGCATTGTGAAACAAAGAAAAGATATCCCCATAATCCTCGTGTCAATCCTACCCCACATGTGTTCACAATAGGGACCCTTGACTTGCTGATAAGAGGGGAGGGCAATCACACAGCTGAGTGTTCCGTCAACTGTTTAGAATGTGTGCGCCTGATCATAGCCCAGGGGGTGGGGTGGCCAGGATCAATAGTGGGTCCTTTGAAGAGGAGTGACTTCATACAAAAAAGGGCAGTAAATGGTATCTCCTGGCTTAGGCGATGGCCTCGGACATGTGTGGTCAGTCGGACTCGGGGGAAGGGGTCATCAAAGGAGTGGTATTCATGCCGCGTGGACAATCGAGTGCGGAGGGAGGGCTTGTCAACAGAGGGGCATTCATGGAAGGAAAGGAGGTGTTGGTCAGGCGCGGCCGTGACTACCAAGGACAGGATCTTGCGGAAGGAGGTTTATGACTTGCCCATGTGAGGGAGAAGGGGAAGGGGGAGCCAGGGTGTGCACAGGGACAGAGTCGCACGCAGAGAGAGAAAGATCTTATGACTCATGCATGAGAGAGCGGTGGTAGTCAGGTACAGCTGGGGAGGGCTATGTCAGCTGGGGCGAAGGTGACCTCTTCAAGAGTGAATGGGGGGGTTTGCGTGGGTCAAGCAGAAGGGCTGCCTTTCAGGGCAGGGTCGCACAGAGGGAGAGGGTTTCATTAATCCATGCATGTGAGAGAGGGAGGGGGGTTCAGATACGTGCAGAAGGGAAGCCGGTGTAATGAGCAGGAAAAAAAAGGGGGGCCAGGGTGCTTAGAATGGCTGTCATGTACGCATGGGTACAGACCTTTTCTGGCAGAGTAAATGCAGTCAATGCTTTACGGTATTCATGGTGCATGCAGGGAGAGGAGTGGGAAAAGGGAAATGAACGTTGCTTATGTACATCAATATTTCTAATTTTCTACAGTCGCCCCTTTTTACATAGCAAAGTTCATTTTCGTAATCGATGAAGGTACATAAAAACAGGTGCCGTCAAAGAATTAGCATTTGTCAATACTAACATATGGCATATAATCATGGACAGTTGATGTGTTTGGCAGAATGCAGCACATAGGAGATTGCATTTGTCGAGTTCCTGTTATTTCAAAGCATTACATAGCATAAATGTTTCTGACTTAAAAATGTGACCAATGAACATTTTGACCAAGTAGTTGAGGGCGGAATTCAGTTCAATACACAAGATCTCTTCGTCACAGTGTCTTTTTAGTAGTGAGCCATCACTGGTAGGCTCTAGTCCGTGTCCTTTTGTTGGCGCTGTTGAGCACCGGCGGTGGAGCTATAGGTCCAGCTCGGATTTATCCTTACACGTTGCAGGGTGCGGTCAGTCCTCTGCTGTTAGACCACAGTCCTTTTTCCTAAACAATCCGTTTGGCGGCGCCTTATGCTCGGCACCTATATTTCTGTGGCAACACCCTATTCCCATTTGAATGCAGTTCTTCCTTTTGGCAATAAGTCACGTGGAAAAGAGGGTGTGTGTAGTTTAAATAGTCGATAGGAGAGAGAGTGGAGTTGGGTCAGAGTTCCTGGGACACACAAAAGGGACCAAGGGAGCAAAGGAGAACAAGCAGGCAGGCCCATCAATCGGGCCCAAAGAAGGGGGACGGAGACTCCAGGCACACGTGGGTTTAGCAGACGGAGGGCTTCAGGGCAGCCCGTCATTTTCCACGTTTGAAATTGCTGTCTCGTCCCATATCTTGTCGCTCTGCAGCTCCACCTTTGCTCGAGGTCGCATGTATCTCAAGGTCTGCAGCCAGGCACGTCCGACCCTTCTCCTCCGGTGATCGCAGATCTTTGAATAGGTACAAAACAAGTTTTAGAGAACTGATAGAAGAAGTCATTTATGCAGATGAATTCCTCCCTCATTCCTACGCACTTGGGAGATACGCTCATCGACCACAGACAGAGGTCTATTACCAAGCAATGCATGTGTCAACATTTCTACTGTGTTCATGCCAAGGGTATTCATCGTCTATTCATGACATAATTTTATAGAAATAATATTCCCATCAACTGGGTATTTCATCAATTTCAACATTTCGGAACATTTCCCTTCAAGGCTGGCTAACCTTTTCAAACAGGGCGGGGGCGCTATCATCGAGAGTCAGGTAAAACAAGTTTTTCTCGAGGGACGACAGTTACTCATGGTCATCATGTTTATACCCGGGACAGCAGCTGGGGTCTATCAAATGGGGCGGGGATGCTTCGGGCGCTCGTGCTTGGGTGCAAAAAGAGGGATGGGGCAATCTGGGCATTGGGGGTCAATCTAGACGTTGGTACTTGTCTCTGACGAACGGAAAAGTAAGGTGCCATTGACATACAGTTCCCCTATAAAAGGTCAAATTGGGGGACCTTAGTCGTCTTACCTGTCCTTTCCTTCTCTGCCAATTCAAGTTCATTCATTTTGCAGAAAGGAGAGGTAGTAATATGGCGAGATACAATCATTTTAGTTTCGGTCAATTTCGCTGAACACCTTCGCGTTCAATAAGTATCCAATCAGACTGGTGCCAGCGAGGCACCGTTTTACCATAAAAAGGAAGAGAAAATAGGGAGACTCTCACAGAGAGTGAGAGTCGTCCGCAACCTAAACGAGCCATTTGGTACACGTATGACATGTAGAGAGAGAGAGAGAGAGAGAGAGAGAGAGCGAGACAGAGTGAGGGAGAGATATAGAGTGAGGGAGAGAGATAGAGAAAGGGAGAGACGTGTACAAAAATAGGTCATTTAGTGCGTTCATAACACAGAACAGTAGGGGGTCAGGTAACGGAGAGACGTAAACAAAGAAAGAACACAAACCCCTACAACACACACACACACAAACTCAGACGAAGGAAGACAGTACATGTATTACATATATAGGACATTCACAACAAAAACAGAAAGCAATAGTTGGCCAACAAGATCTATATTTTTTATGTCCTATTTATCTTTTACTATCCTATTTACCTACGTGCTTAGCTCTTTCTACCTTTCCCTCCTTTTTCCTGCTCGCCTGTTATCTTTTCGAGCGTTCTCAATTGCCAATACTTACACCTTGGTTAGTCGATCAGAAATGAACCTGGTCGCGCTATTTACCCATGGTTGGATTTTAAACCATTCTCCAGTTTCTTCCTTTGGTCGGAAGTTCTTCCGGCTGAGGCAACGGCAAGTATTGATCGGGAGAACAGTCGGACAGCTTGGCTAGATCTATGAGAGTGTGAGAAGGGGGGCAGTACATTTTGAACATCAGCAACATTTCTAATTTCCCAGATTGGTGCAGTCTTGGTAACCCTTACCCGTGCACTTTTCTTTCGTCCTTTCCCTACCTAGTCAAATGTCTAGTTACATTCTCTAACGTGTTATTTCGAGCCAATTTTTCGTCATACAGTACCCGTCAAGTCTCTATGTCAGTCCATCCTCCCAGTCGCTATGTTCTAAGGAGGCACAGTCATGTCAAGTCTACGTCTTTTTAAAAACTTATTGTCATAAGGACCATGCTCATATTCCTTTCTTCCCTTTCTCGTCGGTGGTTCGGTCATCGTCCTCCCAAACTTCAGCCGAGGTTCCGACGTGACCTGCAGAAGGGAGGAGAAAGAAGGGGGTGGGGGGGCAGCATTCAAACCACATCAGCATGCAGTAATCCGGAAATGTTTTTACCTACCACATACTCGACCTATCTCCACGTAGTGCATTTCTTTGCCATCTCAGCGTTTAAGCCTAGAGGGACCAGAAATGTCAGATAGATAATTACTGACGATCTGCGTATCTACATGAGTTTCTTGGTCGTAACCCCTTTTGGTTGGGTGCAAGGGTGGCGGTCGGGTGGCATTTCTGTGGTGTCGCTTTAAGGCTTCTAAAACACTTTTCCGGCTGCCTGTGACACATAATGTAGCTGCTAAATATCGGGTCCTTTTTAACCTTCAGCCTTCATCATACTTTCTCGTTGCTCACAGTAGTAATACATTCAAAACTCATTAATGCAACCGCTACAACTATGCTTTCTTTTTTTTCAAAATACTTTTAATAAAAAGTGCTGGTGTATAAATACAGGCCTATAACCCAGTGGACCGGCCACGGAGCAGATTGGAACTGTACATAAGAAGAACGAAGTTGGTGGCAGTTCATTGCATAAAGTGCGGCAGTCAAATAAAATCGTATAAAACTTTACTACAGAGCAAGCATGATGCATGTCAAGGATTCCGTTTTCAATTAATTCATTAATTCACTATCCAGATGCTCGTTCACTGTCTAAATTACACCAATTCATTGTTCCCATTCATAATAAGTACCCACCCTAAATCAGTTCATTGTCCAAACACATGATCAATATCTGTATTGCTTTCTTCTCTAAGTACATTATCACTATCCATCTTATCGACTTTCATTGTCCAAAAATGCATACATATCTCAGAGCATCACTATTCGAGCAATCCAGGTGAACAGGGAGTTCGAAAGTTTTTCGTTTCGTGTATCGGCGCCATTTTGGGTGAGGTCAGGCAGGTTCCGGTATAGTCAGAATGTCTCCAATGACTCATGGTCGGACCAGAACCTTCCGTTGGCAGTTCAAAAAGTTTTTCGCAATGTGGTAACAGTCTAACAAATGGACCATCAGTCAAAGAGTGGGGAGGGCAACAACAATTTTCCTACCGGGTCATTCTGGTGTTCCACCGGAACTGAACAAGTCTGTACCTTGGCTGTGTTTTAGCCATTTCCAAACTGAGACTGGCGCCGGCAGGAGTGTGTCGATGTCGCGGGTCCCAGTGAGGGGGACGGGGGCACCCATGCAGAGGGGTCGGGGGCCCCCCGGCTCTCATAGAATCTTCAAGGTGGAGGAGAGACGGCATGGGGTGTGTGCCCGCCCCGGGCAAAAGACCGCTTTTCGATGTGGACCCTCTTTAAGTAAGAGCGTTGGGGGTGTCGCTGGAAGCCTCCACCTGGAGGGAGGTGGGGGAGGCTCGTTCGCGCCACCTCCCCCTTCCAGCGACCCCTCGCCGATCCTCGGCTCCGCCGTTTCGATATTGGCCGTGCCGGCTATTGAAGATGGGGGGGGGTCGGTGGCTGAGGCAAGACAGCCCCCCCCCCTTTTTGACATGTGGTGGGACTACCTCCAACTCTCCAGGAATTTGAAATGTGGCGGGACTACCTGTAACTATCCAGGCGTCGGCATGTGGCGGGACTACTTGCACTTGTCCAGGCGTTGACATGTGGCGGGAGTACATGTAAGCGCCGCCGTTCTTGTTTTTGGCTTCGGCCTTCTTCGCGGGCCGGTCCAGGCGAGAGACAGAGGGGGGGGTGGTCGGTGGCTGAGGCAAGACAGCCCCCCCCCGTGGCCTGCAGGGCAGCAGAAGAGGAGAGAAGGAGAGGCCATCACGGTTTTCTGGGCCGTCCGCCCCACAGCCTCCCCTTCCGACTGCGGCCAGGTGAGCCCCGATTGCCTCGAGGCCTCGCCTACCGGATGGGCGTAACCGCGGACCTGTGGCACTTCGGGAGTTTCCGGAATGGGGGTAGGTACCTGTTGATTTGTATCTATTTCATGTGATCGTTATTTGGGCGTGGTGGGCAATGAGGCAGACATGTTTAGGGCAGGAATAGGCAACGGAACCTAGTTACCTCGTGGCTTGCCTTGGTGTCAAGCTTGTCTTCCCTCGCCATTTTTATGTTTCTTGTTACGGGTTATTTCTAACATTTCTTATTTTATTTTTAGCGAAGTTGATAACTCCTCAGTGGCCTACTGATTTCGCTCAACTCCTTTTCTTGTATTTTTATGCCATAGCCTATTATAAGCTATAGCGACTAGTCCACACTTTAATGAACAGGTCCTTATTAGGTGTGCCCTCCAGTGGAGCTGGATGGTTCAACTCTAATAAGTGGTCCGGGTTAAAACAGGCTACCAACCAGTGGGGAGAAGATAGGCATGACGGATTACAACGGGGACAAAAGTCTGCACTACCTATCTTATCACGGCGGGCAAAGACTAGACAGAATATTTCTATTCTCCGTTGTTTGCAGGCGGTGAATACCTCAAAAGAACCAATACCGAACACTTAATGTACGGTCAATCAAACAATCAGTGGGGAGAATAAGTGGGTACGAAAAGTTTGCGTTACCCACTCTTTCTCTACCTGCAAAGAGAGACCTTGTTCTTCCCTGTTTGCAGACAAAGAATCTCCAGACAATAATCCACGAACGGCAGTTCGGGAAACAGTGGGGGAGGAAGATAGGCACGACGGATTACAATGGGGACAAAGGTCTGCGTTACCTATCCTTCACTGCTTGCAAAGGGAGAGCCTGTTGTTTCCCCGTTTGCAGACGGTGAATCTCCAGAGGTACCAACAAAAGAGTAATACTAGTATTATCCAAACCAAACAATTAATTCACAATTTGTCGCATTTATGCGACCTTACCCGGACCGGACCGTGTGGGCAGTTCTTCGCCTTCCTCCTTCCAGCGCCCGATCGTTCTCTTACTCCATGATTTTACCGCGGCAATCCTGTGGGATTCCAGTCAGGACAGTGGGTCACTCGAGAGAGGTCCGTTCGAAATTGGTGAAGTTCATTCAATCGGCAGCCGGACGAGGGCCCTCTCAAGGCAGGTATACTCCGATCATTTAGATGTTCACCTCATCGTCTGGATCTCTCTCATTGGACCTTATGTCACTGATGGACCCCGCGTTGGGACGCCAATTGTAGAAAAAGAGAGGGGCATGTGCGTTTCCATACTAGTATCGATGCCCGGATGGCTGGCGCAAGTCGCCTATTAGTTCCCATTCTGAATAGTTACCAAAATAAAGAGACGGGCGCTGGCAGCAGGAATCATAAGAACAGAGTTTATTTCTCATGAGGAGAGCCAGTCATTTCAGACACGAAACAAGGTGTCATCGGGAGGTGCTCTAACAAGTGAGCTGAGACTCCGTCTTTTATACCTTACAAAACACTTGGCATTACAATCACAGCATTGTGAAACAAAGAAAAGATATCCCCATAATCCTCGTGTCAATCCTACCCCACATGTGTTCACAATAGGGACCCTTGACTTGCTGATAAGAGGGGAGGGCAATCACACAGCTGAGTGTTCCGTCAACTGTTTAGAATGTGTGCGCCTGATCATAGCCCAGGGGGTGGGGTGGCCAGGATCAATAGTGGGTCCTTTGAAGAGGAGTGACTTCATACAAAAAAGGGCAGTAAATGGTATCTCCTGGCTTAGGCGATGGCCTCGGACATGTGTGGTCAGTAAGACTCGGGGGAAGGGGTCATCAAAGGAGTGGTATTCATGCCGCGTGGACAATCGAGTGCGGAGGGAGGGCTTGTCAACAGAGGGGCATTCATGGAAGGAAAGGAGGTGTTGGTCAGGCGCGACCGTGACTACCAAGGACAGGATCTTGCGGAAGGAGGTTTATGACTTGCCCATGTGAGGGAGAAGGGGAAGGGGGAGCCAGGGTGTGCACAGGGACAGAGTCGCACACAGAGAGAGAAAGATCTTATGACTCATGCATGAGAGAGCGGTGGTAGTCAGGTACAGCTGGGGAGGGCTATGTCAGCTGGGGCGAAGGTGACCTCTTCAAGAGTGAATGGGGGGGTTTGCTTGGGTCAAGCAGAAGGGCTGCCTTTCAGGGCAGGGTCGCACAGAGGGAGAGGGTTTCATTAATCCATGCATGTGAGAGAGGGAGGGGGGTTCAGATACGTGCAGAAGGGAAGCCGGTGTAATGAGCAGGAAAAAAAAGGGGGGCCAGGGTGCTTAGAATGGCTGTCATGTACGCATGGGTACAGACCTTTGCTGGCAGAGTAAATGCAGTCAATGCTTTACGGTATTCATGGTGCATGCAGGGAGAGGAGTGGGAAAAGGGAAATGAACGTTGCTTATGTACATCAATATTTCTAATTTTCTACAGTCGACTCAAGCTGGGAGGCATGACGTTCTCCATTGGCTCCTTGTAAAGCCCGAATGAACTCCAGGAACGTTTTCTAGACTCGACACTGGTGGACATGACGGCCTCCCCGGACAGACACATCATTTTAGGGGGGGACCTGAACATGGTTTTTGATTCTACACTAGATAGGTCCACGCAGCGAACCCCGCAAACTGGGGAACTCTCACAGGCAGGGAAGACCCAGCTCGCAGATTTGGACATGCATGACCTTTGGCGCACGCTGCTCCCCACGGATAGGGACTATTCATATTATTCACATGCGCACCGGACGTATGCGAGGCTGGACCATCTGCTGGTCAGTGGGCCGATGTGTGCCTCGGCCACGATGGCGGAAATAGGGGTCCTGTCTTTGTCAGACCATGCGCCGGTTTCGGGCACATTTATGTTGCCGCCGGTCTCCCCCTCCCGTGGTGTTTGGCGTCTCAGGGACACTCTGTTACACAAGAAATCTGTAGTGAAACACATCGAGGAGTCGATCCGGAAATACCAAACACATAACAGCACTCCGGACACATCGTTGGCGACACAATGGGCGGCGTTGAAAGTGGTCCTGAGAGGGGAGTTTATTTCTATCTCCTCGGCTGAGAATAGGGAGAGACAGCGCAAAAGGGAGGAGTTGACTTCCAAGGTTAGAGAACTGGAGCACGTACACCGCCGTACAGGAGCCCCTAGGATATGGAAACAACTGAAGGCAGCTAGTAAGCTCCTGTCGGCGTTAGACATGAATAGAGCAGAATATGCGGCGCTGCGCCTGAAATATGCGTTCTACACGGGGGGACAGATGCGGCAAACTTCTGGCAAATAAGCTTCGAGTGGCACATCAGCGGAACTCGGTCAAGGAATTGTTGGACTCTGATGGGGTGGCGGTCTCTGAGGACGCAGCCGTTGCGGAGGTGATCAGTAAGTTCTATGAGGACCTCTACGCAGGGGAGCCCCCTTCGCCGCAGGACACCGCAGACTACCTGGAGTCAGTGACCCTTCCGGCCCTGACCCCGGCACAAGGGGAACACCTGGAACGTGATATTCACGTAGAGGAGGTGAACGCCACCATCTCCAGGCTTAAGCATGGGAAGGCCCCGGGCCCGGACGGTTACACGTCCCTATTTTATAAGACCTTTTGCCCGGTTGTGGCGCCTATCCTTGCCCGCCTTTTCAACTCTTTCTCTACACCAGGGGCTATTCCACCACACCTGCTGAGGGCTACGGTGTCGGTCATTCCTAAACCAGGGAAGGACCGGACCCAATGTGGCTCGTACAGGCCAATCTCCCTCCTAAATGTCGACCTTAAGCTCTACACGGGGATTTTGGCATCCAGACTGGCTCTGCATCTGCCAGGCCTGGTGGAGGCTGACCAGGCTGGTTTTGTCCCGGGAAGACAAACAGTCGATAACACCAAGAGGGTGGTACATGTCTTGGAGAAAGCCTCAAGGATCCCCGGGGAGAGAATGTTGCTGGCGGTGGATGCGGAGAAGGCATTTGACCGCGTTCATTGGCCTTATCTTGAACAGGTGCTGGGGAAGATGGGTATCGGAGAAAAGTTCTGCTCGATGATTTTTAACTGCTATAAGTCCCCATTGGCGACGGTTAGAGTTAATGGCTGTAGCTCCCGCAGCTTTGAGATTGAAAGGGGCACTAGACAAGGGTGCCCGCTCTCCCCACTTCTCTTCGCCCTTTACATGGAGCCGTTTGCCCAAAGGATTCGTCGGAATCCGGATGCTATAGGGGTGAAGATGGGACAATATGTCCACATGGTTAGTCTCTATGCGGACGATGTCCTATTGACCCTGGATGACCCGATGAGAGCCCTCCCTGCATGCATTAAGGAGCTGGATGACTTCTCGAAAGTGGCGGGCTTCAAAATGAACATGGGCAAGTCAGCGGCCCTGGATGTGTCCCTGGCGGCTGATACGAGAAAAGACCTGCAGAGGCTTTTTCTTATGCAGTGGTCATCGACCATGGTACCCTACCTAGGGATTCTCTTAGCACCGTCGTTACCGGCAATGGTAACGGCCAATTACACAGCCCTGGGCGGGAAAATTAAGGAGGAGTTGGGCCGCTGGGGTAAAGGGATGCTGTCTTGGCTTGGCAGAATAGCTGCGGTCAAGATGACGGTCTTTCCCCAGATTTTGTATCTCTTTCGGGCTTTGCCACTTCAGCCACCCACGGGATGGATCAGGCAGACGCAAGCAGATATTGCACGCTTAGTCTGGCAGGGCCGCAAACCAAGAATGAAGAAGGTTCTCTCTACACTAGCTCCGGAGGCAGGAGGCCTTGGCATCCCGGATCTCCGGAAATATTTTCAGGCAGCGCAGTTGCGCTCCCTGGTGCAATGGAGCAGATGGGAATCTGACAAGCACTGGCTCTTTCAAGACCTAGCGGTGGCGGGGCACCCCCTACAGGAGATACCGTTATTGCGACGGATCCATTGCCCTCCCAATCTGTACGCGTCCTTTATTACACGAGTTCCCATGAGAGTGTGGGACGCTGTTAATGTGGTTCACGATCTTACCACGTTCCCCTCTCCATTTACGCCGATAGCAGAGAATCCTGATTTCACCCCGGGTCTAGAACCGGGCGCATTCATGCACTGGAGGGCGGCGGGCTGCCGTGCGCTCTTCCAGATGTATGACACGGAGGGGGTGGTCCCCTTTCAGCACCTTAGACAGGAGTACCAACTGGCCGAGACAGAGAGGATGAGGTACATGCAGGTTAGACATTGGGCACTTCAGCCTCAGGTACGCGAGACAGCGGACCGTCGGTTGACGCCGTATGAGAGGTGGTTGGTGACTCGCACCTCGGACGCTAAGCTGATCTCGGATCTATATAAGTTGCTCCAACCTCCCCCATTCCACTTCTATAATCCTGGCAGGGAGCGTTGGAATAGAGAGCTGGGGAGGACGCTTAGTCGCAAGGAATGGGATCAGATTGCATACCGCGCGAGACACTCGGCATACCACACGGGGCTCACCGAAACACTCACAAGGTGTCTACATATTGGTATTATACCCCAGAGAGATTGCATGAAATGAATAGGAACATTGGGAGGATGTGTTGGAGGGACTGCAGACAGACTGGGACTCTCATGCATGTGCTTTGGGATTGCCCGTTGTTGAAGGATTACTGGAAGGAGGTTCTTGACGAGGTGGACGCTCACTTTGGCATAGAATTGCAGCGCTTCCCGGCGTACGTTTTGTTGGGCCTCCCGAACCGACTAATGTACCCGCTGAAGTCCCGCAGGGGTCGGCAAATAGCGATAGCACTGGGCTCGCTGGTGCAAAATATACTGATACACTGGCGCACCACCACAGTCCCCTCCATCACAGGTTGGCTCCACAGACTCTGGCATGTCTAGAGCATGGAAAAACTATCGCTCATGGTGGCGGGGGACGTGGAACAATTCGATGAGTTGTGGCAACCCTTTCATGCGCTCTTAACCACAGAATTTAGAGAACTTACATGCCCGAGATACCTCGGACTCCTGAGATTAACGCCTCCCATAGACCCGATTGCTTAAACAGACAATGTGCGGGGAGCTCACGTGGGGTGGGGTGGGGGGGGGGGCAGGGCGTAAGACTAACCCAAGCACTGGACGGGGAACGTTGGGGGGGGAAATTGGGTGGAAGTTGAGGAAATTGGAGGAGAGGGGTTCAAGGAGGGGGGGTGGTTCAATCTATTGTTTGCCTTTCCTTTTGACTTTCAGCTTTATTGACAATGGCGGATACGTCAAGACTTTCTTCAAAGGAACTTTATATGCTACTGCCGCTGTCTATCGTGATGCCTCGACTACTTATGCCTTGTATTCTCTTGTATTTCGCCCACCCTATTCCCTCCTAATCCTTTTTCTTTTGTTATGCCTTAATAAAATGCTTTAAACCTAAAAGAGATTGCAGAGTGACCGGAGAGGTGGGATGGCAAATAGCAAATATTTTGGACTGAGTATTTGATGTTATAACTGAACAGAGCATAATCTATTCTTGATTTGTGTTTGTATTTTAAATTTATAAATGAGACCCCTAGTTGATCGCCTGCTCTATCTCTCCATATGTCAGCTAACCCAAGCTGCACCATCGATGTTAAAAGAAGTTGTCTTGACTTAGAGGGAACATTAGCTATTGAATTAGGGGATTTATCTAAGAGGGGGTCTAACACAATGTTAAAGTCCACTACCCAAATTACAGGGTCCAAAACACCTAAAAGGTGACAACGAATATTTTCTATGTATGACGGATCGTCCCGATTCAGACCATAGTACCCCAAGAGGGAAATAATCGTCCCCCCTGGAGAAACGTTCAAAATTAGCCATCTGCTATTGCGATCTTCGTTGTACTGCAAAATTTGTGAATTAACTGGTTTAAAAAAAATAAACAATAGCCCCCTAATATTTGCAGTTTGATCTGTACAGATGAAATTATCAATCCACTTCTGATTTTTCAATATGGCGGTAGTCTCAGATTTCAAGAGGTGTGTCTCCTGGATTGCAATGATCTGGGCCGGGGAGCCTCACAAATACTGAAGAATTCTGTCCCTTCTACCCTTCATGTGCAGACCATTGACATTCCAGGATAAACACTGGAGAGAAGTAATGGAATCAAACTATCTCTACAACCCCCAACTTAAGAAAGCTCAACAAAAAGGCAACCTGAATATGGCTCAAAAACGCCTGACATCTGACGAGCGCTGACAAGTGAGGAATTTCTAATCCTTTTACCGCCCTTAACCCACCCGCTCCCTTGGGAAACCCATCCCTACTTACTCTGGCTAGGTGATTTGCCAGAATTTTCGTCCTCTAGCTGCCTCCCTCTGCTCATCTTCTCCTCTACCCTTGTAAGCGCTAAGGGAGAAAAAAGATACTAAGTTACGATTGGAAAGCGGACACAAATTACTTCCAGTATTGATCAGTATGAAGGCACATTTCTGGGCCCCTTAACTCTTGCGGGGAATGAGATTTTAATATCTTTTATGATCAATTTGATAACCTATCTCATTCGTCAATTTTGGATCGGTTGTTATCTGTCATTGAGTAAAAGACATCCCCTGCATAGGTTAGATAAACCCCATAAACTGACGCAACTCTGAAGAACCACTTACAACTGATAAAGTTTAAAAGTTTTAATATAAAATTAAGAAAACTTGCAAATACAATCCTCTCAGGATAAGATTCAGCAAATATACAGGAACTAGAAGGAACATAAATTCCCTAAAGAACCTCAGTCTACAAACGAATACAATTAAAGTCAGTTCCAGAATCAACAAATTAAAAAGCATAGATATGATGTGGTTCCGTTGCGTCATCTACAAAAGAAAGAAATACAAGTTAAATCTGTCCCTACTCTATACTAAGTGACATCCCTACTTCGCAAGTTCCTAGTATCCTAAAAAGGTGTCAGCAGTTTGACTCCCTAAGAAGTTCAAACTCTCTTAGCCTCTAAAGGTAACTTAAGTTTAAGAAGCAGTACCCTCTCTGCCTACCCATCCGCTCTCTAAGGGTCCTCGGCCTACTGCTCTCTTGCGCTCTGATCTCTCTCAGCGCATCTGCTCAAGTCATCTGCGCTTCCTAACTTGCCTCTCGCTGTTCTCGCTGAGCTCTTGCTATCTTCTCCCCGGGGTGCTGTCCCTAAAATACACAATCACAGTGTGGGTGGAACGCCCCTTCGACGCCCACCACAGACTTTCCCCCATGATGTCATTTTCTGGCTCTTTCCATGGCTTCGTCTCTTCGCGTCGTCCGTTAAGTTGACCTTTCTCCTTAGACGCCATCTTCGTCTTCTTGCTGGTGACTTCATTGAAGTTACATTTGACACTTTCGGAGCAAAATCTATCACCTTATCAGAACTTTACTCTTTACGACTATATGCGTAACCTTTCTTGGTCCTGTGAATGGTCATTTCAAAACAAGACTCAAATTCCAAGCGTCTCCTCTCACGTTTAGGCAATAAACTTCGTCCGACATTGTCACCTTAAATCTAACAAGAACTAGACTCCTTGGCTCGCACGTTCACGTCAAGGCTATTCACGACTCCTGTGAGCCCACTAAATTACCAACAGCGGACTACACTCCTGCGAACCCTTGGTCAGTCAGGTTATAATCACAAATGACCTAAAACTCTTGTAACATTCCTACAAAACTTCTTCTACTCAGTATAACCTTTAACACAATTATATATGATCGCATTTAGCAAATCCTTTGCTTATAAGTGAATACATTTTACATAGAATATAAACCTTGATACATAGAATATAATTTTATATTCTCATTTGTTACATCGTTATATATATGATCTCTACATATTTCTCCATGTTACATTTCTCGCCGTTTCTGCATTTAAAGTTACACACGTACATGAATTCTACTTTGCACGTTCTTCTGTTCGTAAGCATTTCTACATTAGCCCACTACGTATACGGGCCTTCTAAATCCAATGCATTTTCAAAAGTAAGTACAATTACGTTTCCTATATTACTTTGGTCACATCTGTTAACTTTATGCTATAAGCGTCAACTTCACATTCGATATACATTTCATTCCTACGTTTATACGATATGCTTGTAAATATGACTCGGATATACGTTTTATTCAAATTGCGCTCTCTCAGTTCCCCCCTTTGATGACTTTTAGGAGTCATCACTAAATGCAATTTGAATAGCACCTTTACACAGAACTAATTACATCATTCCCTCTTTTCATCAATTCAAGTGCTCTCAAACTTTTATACTGTTGATCTTGTAAAGCAGCTAACCTCCTTTCTTGTTCTCTCATGGATCTGTGTAACCGGTTCGTCCTATACCATTTATATAGTTTCACAAATCCTAACAATGTGATTATACAAATTAATACTATTAATACAGGTTTTAATATATACCATACAATGCTTTTACCAAGATTGGCAAACCAATTTCCAACCTTTCCTACTCCATGACCTACTTTTTCCCAAACATTTATTTTTGTCAAATCTTCGATTTCTTGATGAATCTGTGTAATGTTTCTTATGACCTTCTCAAGTGGTTTTGAATTATCAGGAATATAAGTACAACATTCCTGAACCTTCAAAGCTTTGCAAACTCCGCCTTCTTTTGCTAATAGCACATCAAGAGCAAGTCGATTCTGAAGAACCATTGCTCTAATCGATTGCATCTCACCTTCTACTAACATTAATGACCTTGCAGTACTTGCAGACAATCTATCTACGACTGTAGCTAGTCTCCTGATCTTAACATCGTTAAGTATTAAACCTAACAAAGGAAACATCGCTCCAAATACGTCTCCTACTACTTCTGCATCTCCTACTTCTCTTTTCGTTCTTGTCGAAGCCTTTCCTTCTATGATCGCTAAATCCTTTGCATGATATATTTTGGGGAAGACAATTGCCAAGTAACACGAACCGTACCAATTGTCAGGCAGTTTTACATAGGCATTTCTTCCACATACAAAATATACATTAGGAATCACCTGCATCTCCTTCATGAAATCTTTCGTGTAGTACTCTAATCGAAAAGCATGTTCGCAATTAACTTCACCTACAAATACACTCTCATAATATGTCTTGCTTCGAGTTAAACATAACTTTCCTTTCTGCGTTCTATCCAAAGCTATCGGACCATTGCTCCCTTTCTTTTTATGTGCCTTCTCTTCTTCGGTCCAATCAGTTTTCCACTATCCTGACATTTTTAGAATCTTCTGCCTTCTGTATCGGTCATCTACTTGTCCTATGAACTTTTTCTCAATCTCTGACACCTTGCAAGTCAGATTATTTCTGCGTGCGTATGATGTATCTAATGTATCCCAAGGAAGGAAGAATTTGGCTAGTCTATCCTCCTTTTTGTAATAGTCCCACTTATTCATTTGTTTATAATTCGGAACTTCAGGCAGTACCGAATCATAATTTGAAAAGTAGTACTCAAATCCTTCTCTACCATAAAATATACTAAGCAGTAAACTACATGTTATCCCATAAGTCAGTGGGAGATGATGATATCGAATGCCCTCATCTACAGAAGCCGGCAATCGCATACATACATAGCAATCTTTGGCCTCCATGGCATCGATATACTCGTACAATAGTTTGGCATATGCATTTGACCTAAAGTTTCCCTGTGACTCGTCTACGTGTAACCTACGAGCTTCATCTGCCAGTAACGCTTTTTCACGAATTACATTGCTCTCCTCCTTCTTCCCATCAAGAGCAGGTTTCAAAGTCGTTACAGGTTTTACATCTGCTGTTGCTTTATCAGTTTCATGTCCTATTATGTATGATATGGTCACTACTGTAATTATGAGAAAAATTACTACTGCTATTAGTGTACCTACTATGCATTTGGCTTTTCGGTTTGGGTTGCCGTTCTCCATGTTATCAAACAGCGTAACTCCTTCTTTTTCGAAGAA
The DNA here is from genome assembly GCF_964263255.1 of Lissotriton vulgaris. Classification (NCBI taxonomy): domain Eukaryota; kingdom Metazoa; phylum Chordata; class Amphibia; order Caudata; family Salamandridae; genus Lissotriton; species Lissotriton vulgaris. Next base: position 1,651,482,992 of record NC_141693.1, on the reverse strand, counting down.
AAGTTTTTCTTTGTAAGTCTTTATTTGCTTTATTTGCTTTCTCAGTTTGTAAAGTGCTCTTTATCAACAAAAGTCTCTTTTTCGCAACAATGTCTCTTTATCTTTAGCAACAGATAACCCTAACCCTTCTCCGTCCTCTAAATGTAATCCCTAATTTTATTCTTCTTTCCACTCGGCGCTAGGTTATCTTCTTCTTTATAACTTATATACAAAAGTCTTTATACATCTATAATTATTCTCGTACCTGCAGCTTTCACAACAAGTTCCAATAGTTCAAAACGAATAACTTTTTCTTCTTGTGCTGGTATTTGATGTCCAAAAGTCACTAGTTCTTTGATCCGACTCAAGTATGGGGGTATGGGAAGTGTGAAAGTCAGTAACCCCCAGTCTCGAGTCCAGGCGTCAACATCCATATCTCCACTGCCACAAATGGATCGAGATCGATTACTTTCACTTCTCTCACTCTCCCAGATTTCTGTCCCCAAGACATCTGCTAGATAAGTCCACTCTGGGGTGGCGTACCTTCTACAGGGCACACGTACCCTTCTCGATCTTCTTGGACTCTCAGTGCCTGAGTCTGTAGTTTCCTCTTCTTGATCCGACTCTTCAGAGATTGGGACAAGATTTTTCTCCTGTTGTGCTTTTAAGCTTGGCCTTCTCCTTCTCTCTGGCCAACTAGCTTTGTCACTCCTTGTCCTCCTGCTTCTTGTTCTTGGACTCGTCTCTTGGTCACTTACATTTTGTTCAGTATCCAATTCGATCTCCCAGTTACTTTCTTCTCCTGAGGCGACTTCGGTCTCACTGGTGTCCTGACCTTCGTCGACCTGTTCCGACACAGGTTCAGCCTCTTCGATCACCTCTACAGCTTGGCTTTCCCCCTCTGTGACTTCTCCGCTTTCCACTGGATTCTCATCCGAGAGAGGAGCTGTTTCTTCTAGAGGTGTTGGCACTCTTCGAGTGTGTGAGGCGTGTATCCAGTTTGGCAGGCCTCCACACTTCACTGCAGTGTTCGTAACAAGTATGACTTGAAATGGTCCTCGCCAGCGCACGTCTAAGCAGTTCTTCCTGACATGCTTTTTCACCAAAACCCAGTCCCCCGGACTCAGGTCATGGCACAAGTCCTGTGCTGATGGAACCTCTGCAGCCTGGACCTGGAGGGACACAGAATTAATGGCATCAGATAGTCCCTTGCAGTAGTCCAAGATCAAGTCGTCTGTGATGTTCAATAACGCTGCAGTCGGAACCGATGGCAATCTCATAGCTCTCCCCATTAGCACTTCATGTGGAGAGAGACCTGTTTTTCTATCTGGTGTGCTACGTATGCTCATAAGAACCACTGGTAGTGCGTCTGGCCAACTCAGGGATGTTGATGAACAAACTTTGGCAAGTCTGGATTTTATTGTGCTGTTGATTTGTTCTACTATCCCTGAAGCTTCTGGTCGATAGCTGCAATGGAGCTTCTGATCGATACTCAAAGCTGAACATAGCATCTTCACTATTTCACTGTTGAAATGAGTTCCTCTGTCCGATTCCAAAGAGGATGGCACCCCAAACCTCGGTATCAACTCTCTAAGTAACAGTTTTGCTACTGTAAGTGTATCGCATCTACGTGTAGGGTAAGCTTCAACCCATCTAGAAAATATACAGACAATCACTAAAACGTATCTGAGTCTGTTGCATTTAGGCATTTCTATGAAATCGAGCTGCATTCTATTGAAAGGCCCCCCAGACCTCCCAATGTGACTCAATGTGACTGGTGTTCTCTTTCCTACGTTTAGTTGCTGACAGATCGCACATCGCTGACATACTGCTTCTGCCGCTACTCTAAACTTAGGGTTAAACCACGTTTGTCTGAATACTCTCACCATGGCATCTCTACCTATGTGTGCTGATCCATGCAATTTCCTTGCCATTGGACTAACAAGTACATTTGGTAAAACTGCTCTCCCATCTGCAGAAATCCAGAAATTCATTTCGCTTTTTGTACACCCAGCTGTTTCCCAGCCCTTTTTCTCATCGTCTGGTGCATTCTCCTGAACACTCTTTAGCTCATCCCACGTATCTACAGTGTCTAACAACATTGTCAATTCAGTTCTTTCTTGGATTCCCCCCACTTTCACATCAGTGTGAGAATATCCTTGTTCTGCGCAGTAACGCGCTACCTCGTCGGCATAGCGATTGCCCTGCGACACAAAGTCTACATTCTTCGTGTGCGCAGCACATTTGACAACCGCAATAGCTGATGGACCTTGCAATGCATCTAACAATAGTCTCACGAATTCTCCATTCCTAATAGGAGAACCCGAGGAGGTCATGTAACCTCTTTGAGACCATAACTGCCCGTAATCGTGAACTACCCCGAAACCATACTGGCTATCGGTGTATATGGTGACTCGAAGTCTGTTACCTGCTAAACAGGCACGCGTCAAAGCAATAATTTCAGCTACCTGAGCGGAGTGTACTCCTTCCAGGCAAGCGGCTTCTACAACTCTGGTGATTGTACAAACTGCATAAGCTGCTCTCAGCTGACCAATATCGTCTCTTACGCATGAACCATCAACAAAGAAAATTTCATCGGGGTCAGTCAATGGCTCATCTACGATATCCGGTCTCGGTTTGGTGCATAGTTCAGTCACATCAAGGCAGTCATGATCTGTACAAATTTCATCATCCACATCATTTGGAAGTGGCATCAAAGTTGCAGGATTTAAGACGGAGCATCTTTTTAGGGTCACATTCTCGGCAGCCAATATGACCTGCTCGTAGCGTGTGAGCCTGCTATTCGTCAGATGCTGAGTCTTGGTCCTGGTCATTAACAATTCCACAGAATGCGGTACGTACACCACTAACTGATGTCCCATTACCACGCTTTCAGAACGTTCAATGCTGACACCCGTTGCAGCAACGGATTTGAGACATCCGGTCAACGCTGCGGCTACTGGATCTAATGTAGCCGAAAAATACGCAACTGGCCTACGCGCATCTCCATGTATCTGGGCCAAAACTGCTAAAGCGCAACCCTCTCTTTCGCAGCAGTAAAGCAAGAATGATTTTGTGTAATCAGGCATTCCTAAAGCCGGGGCACGACACAAGTCCTCCCTCAGCTGCAAAAACGCCATCAAACAATCTTTGTCCCATGGTACCGGATCACTCACTCCTTTGTGCGTCAGTTGTAATAACGGTTTTGCCTTCAGTGAAAAGTTGGCTATCCACTGCCGACAATAACCGACCATGCCTAGAAACATCCTGACTTCTCTTTGTGTCTTAGGCGCGTTCATTTTCATGATCGCCTGTATTCTGTCTGGAGACACCTTCCGTTTTCCCTTTTCAATCCTATGGCCCAAGTATTGCACTTCGGTCAGACAATACTGCAATTTACTTGGAGACACCTTGTGTCCGTTCTCGGCCAAATGATTTAGTAAGGTAATGGTGTCTGTTTTGCAAGCTTCCTCAGTTTCTGACGCAACTAGGAGGTCGTCTATGTACTGGACCAGAACTGAGTTCTTGGGCAGTACTAGACTTTCAAGATTTTTCTTCAGTAGCTGGTTAAAAATCGATGGGCTTTCTGTATACCCCTGAGGGATACGACACCATGTTAAAACGCGATTTTCCAGCTTAAAAGCGAAAAGATACTGGCTATCTTCATCTAAAGGAATCGAAAAGAAAGCCTGGCACAAATCTATCACGGTAAACCATTCAGCTTGGAACGGTATCTGAAACAATATCACTGATGGATTCGGTACCACTGGACAACATGAGACAACAATATTATTAATCTTTCGAAGATCCTGCACTATTCTGTATTTTCCACTAGGCTTCTGTAAACCCATAATCGGAGAGTTACATGGACTACCCACGATCTCCTTCAGTATTCCCTGTTTAATCATGGATTCGATCACAGGCTTTATTCCTGCAATCGTCTCCGGTGTCAACTTATATTGTGGTGTTCTTGGGTACTCAGCATTGGGTCTTACCATGATCTTTACTGGTTCTACCCCTTTGATCAATCCTATTTCTTCTCCAGTAAAATCCCACACCTCAGCTGACACCTTCTCCCTCAAGTCTTGTGGAAGCTCCCCCACTGTTAAGGTAGGATATAGTTCCACGCATTCCTGCGAGTTTACAACTTTAAGATCGGCATCTTCATCGTTGGTCTGCACTTCTACTCCTTCAGGTGTGCAATGTATTGTGCAATTCAGTTTACACAACAGATCTCTTCCTAGCAAACACACCGGGCTAGAATCACAGATCACAAACTGATGTTCGTCACTGTAATTCCCTATCTTCACTGACACTGGTTCCGTCAGAGGATTCATCATCCTCTTGTTTGCGACTCCTACCACCTGAATCATCTCTCCTGATATCGGCAGACCTGGGACTACCGCTGATCTCAAAGTGGATCGAGTGGCCCCTGTATCCACCAAAAATGTCGCAGGACATCCAGCTACTTCGGCTTCTACGTATGGTCCTCTCTGATCTACCTCCAGGGCTGCTCCTAGAGTACAGTCTTCTTCCCTATTCACTCGTTGCCCTGTAAGAGGATCAACGTAGTAGCATTCTTCTCCTCCTACAAACAATGGCATTTGTCTATAGGTTTTCCCTCCATTCGCAATGCGAGGCGGTTGAGGAAACGGGGCTCGAGGAGTCTGAGTCCCCCCTTTGATAAACTTTCCCTTCGGGACTGTTGCTCCCTTAACCACGTTGTTCTGTACCTCTTCCTCCTCCTGTTCTAATTCCCCTGTCTCAATATTATAAGGACACTCGCGTCTCCAATGTCCCACCTCGTTACACTGATGACACCTCGTTGTCCTTTTCAGTGTCGCAATATCTATTCTCGGTCTCGGTCTTTCTTCCTCATCTCTGCTCTGATTATTCTGTTTCTTTGCTGGCGTTCCTGTTCCCTGTTGCCGCTGTCCACCCTTTCCAGCTGCTTGCATCTGTACCAACATCAGCTTTTCCTTAAGCTTCTTTGCCTTCGAATCTATCTCATCGCTACAGTACCTTGCATACCTCAGAATCTCATCCAAAGGTTTGTTCTGCCAGCAGATTAAATGTTGTTGAATCATCAGGCTTATGTCTGGTCTCAATCCGAGAACAAACTTCGACACAAACTGTCCTATATCTTTAGGATCCATTACGTCCAACCCACTGTACTGTTTAAATGCTTTCAGTAATCTCTCATAGAACTCGTGAACGGTCTCTTTAGGCTCCTGAGTTGTTCGATCTATCTTAACCCAGTCTATATCCTGCACCAGCACTTTCTCTTTTAGCCATGTTATTACTCTCTCGTATTTTTCCATGACTCTGTCTGATGGACCATTTGTCTGGGTATCTCTCGGAGGCTCACAAGTGGGCCATTCAATACTAAGTTTACATGCCGTCCACAAATCTCCGGGTACTACGATATCAAACAAAGTGTTCAAATCGATCCATAGTACCTTAGAGATCTTCACGAATCTCTCTACCTGCTTGTACCACTCCACAGGATTCTCTCTAAGCTTTGGGAAAGAATTAGTGAATGCCGCTAAATCCCCTCTACTCCAGGGTACATGAACGTAGTTTCCGTTCGCGATTTCTCGCAAAGGGAAAGCTTCCATTCGCATTAGGTCTGTATCCTGGGACTTCACAAGCGCCCTCCTTCTGACAGATCCCCTCTTGGACCATTTTTCCTCCCATCTATCCAGATCTCTCCATATTCTAATACACATGATTAGTTCCCTTATGTGTACTCTTAGCCCAATCGTTCTACGTTCATCTAGATCCCGATCCGTGCAATTCAGCCTATGATTGGCCTGTAAGGCTTTTGTTCGTGACATGTCTATCATATACTTTTCTGCTAATTCAGATAACTTTTCATGAGCTGCCCTTGCTTTTCGAGTAACATCCTTAGATAAAAACAGTATTTCATCTGGATCGTACAGCTCTAACCTTTCTATTGCTACTGTGCCGTCAATTATTTCATCCAAGTCTGATTTTAAACTCATTACATCTATGCGTCTTGCTTTTATTTCAGCTCCCAGTACTTCAGTCCTAGGTTGTTCTCTTACATCCCTCTCACCTCCACTATGCGCCCTACGCCTAAGCACAGGTGAGTTATGAGGAATTTTTCTTCCATCTCTTTGTTCCCACCTCTCTAGATCCCAAGCTTTTCCATCTTCCCTTGGGGTGTGGTGGAACATTGCTCCATTCCCCATCCCTACATTCCGTCTTTTCGGCTCGGTTTCTCCAGATACGAGATAGGATCCTCCGTGCTGTTCTAAACCACTGTAACTTGCTTGCCACTGGTAGTAGGGCAAGTATTTCCCCTGCTTCCTTGACTCCCTCTCTCCCACTCCGGGCTGCTTTCGCCAGCTCCACAATGAGAGAGGATCTTGTTATCCTGGTCTCTCCACTCTGCTCCTGTTTCTAAACTTTTATTCCGAGCCTCTTCGGCAGTATCCCATTCTTTCAGATATTCCCTTAATTCCTTATAGGATTTCGGTTTCGGTCCCCTCAGATCCATTGATCCTCTTTGACCCCCTTGTTCTATCCAGGGACCCGTTGCGGAATCTAGTGGGGTACTCCGACTCACTGGTGCTAGTATCTGCCTCTGGGGATTCATTGTGTTATTCCTATTCTCCATCTCTGCCCTTTCCCTGTCCCATCTTGCCTCTTCCTCCTGCTGGACCCCCTCTGGGTTGTAGATTGACACTATAGGGCCTATGGTAACAGGTACTTGTAGAGCGTCTGGCATTTGATACGATCTTGCATGCTGTATTTCTGGGACCTTCTGGACCACAAATCTTCCTACTACTTTCTGTTCGGAACTAGATTGAAGTACTTCCTCACCTTTCTTGGTATCCCACTCTGTTACTGGGATCGATTTATATTCCCCCCATCTAGCTCCGTCCCCTTGCTGTAGTACGGGACTTGCGATTTCGCTATTGTACGGAGGTGGTCTATCTGTTAATAGTCTCTCTATCAGATCCTCCTCTGTCTCGCTATCCTCATCTTCCTCTAGAGGTTTCTTTTCTCCCGTAGCTTCTATCATGGTGAACAGTTTGTCTGCTTCTATCTTTTGCACTCTCCACTTCTTAGCTTCCTCATCCCATTTCGCATCCTGCACTGCCTTTACTGATCTTCTCACTCTTTCTTGGCGCCTCTTTAAATTCCTTTCGTGTGCTGCTCTAAACCATGCACTAAGTGCTTCGAACTGTGTTGGCCTCGGTAGAGGTCTCGTTGCAAGCATTACTGCTTTCAGTTGGTTCAACACTTCTAACTTAAATGTTCCGAATCTCGGAAACGTCAGTTCCTTATTCCCTTCTGTTAGCTTATTCCACTCGGAGATCCATAGTATCGAGTGTAAGCCTATATTTACTGCCATATGATAAGCTGGTGTGCCTTCTGGTGGAGCTTCTTCTCCAGCATATAAGTTTCTTCTATTTCTCTTAAAGATTGCCTTTAAACTCTTAAAGCACTTCATTTTTGATAATCTACGATTTTCCTTATTAATTCTCTCCTTTGTTTACGTCCCGATGACAACTACCAATCCCTGTGCGACTCTCGCTAATCAGCCTATCCCAACGCGGTTCTACGCTAACCGACCAATCTCAGCGCGACTCTACGCTGACGTCACTCGTCCCCTCTGCAGCAGTTCCCTTCTTTCTCAACTCGTCTCGCGGTCTTACATGCGTTTCATTCATACACCGAAAAATGACTACTTCCGTCCAAGCGATCACTTTTCTCTGACTGTACCGCCACAGTCTAACTGTAATTGCTACCTCAACTGGCGAAACGTCTTCCCTCTGACGGTCAGACGCTTGCCTCAACTGATAGGTTACTTACACACAGTAAACGTACGACCAGCGTCCGTTACTCATACTCTCACTCAAACGCTCCCCCTATCATCGGTCTTTCGGGCGATCAATGGTACCTCATGACCCCCTTTCAATGGTAGACAAATTACTCTGGGTGTTCGATACACCCGAACCACTTAAGTCCTCTCTGGACATAAGATTTTATCCGGTTGCGCGCGCTCACAACCTTCCCTCAATCACACTACAGGCATTCAACTCCGCTTGACATTACAACACAGGAACAACATAAAACACCGCAATCTGGCAACGCATGACCCTTATACTCACTCTCGACCGATTTTGCTGCTTTTCTCTCGACGCACCGTCAGCACCGTCTTCGGCAGGGATTCTTCTTCTGGTCGTCGATGACTAGGGACCTTGGGGTAATCTAAACCTGACCTAGGTTGTCTTCCTCAAGAAGAAAACCATCCTCTGCTACCAACTGCGGGGAATGAGATTTTAATATCTTTTATGATCAATTTGATAACCTATCTCATTCGTCAATTTTGGATCGGTTGTTATCTGTCATTGAGTAAAAGACATCCCCTGCATAGGTTAGATAAACCCCATAAACTGACGCAACTCTGAAGAACCACTTACAAGTGATAAAGTTTAAAAGTTTTAATATAAAATTAAGAAAAGTTGCAAATACAATCCTCTCAGGATAAGATTCAGCAAATATACAGGAACTAGAAGGAACATAAATTCCCTAAAGAACCTCAGTCTACAAACGAATACAATTAAAGTCAGTTCCAGAATCAACAAATTAAAAAGCATAGATATGATGTGGTTCCGTTGCGTCATCTACAAAAGAAAGAAATACAAGTTAAATCTGTCCCTACTCTATACTAAGTGACATCCCTACTTCGCAAGTTCCTAGTATCCTAAAAAGGTGTCAGCAGTTTGACTCCCTAAGAAGTTCAAACTCTCTTAGCCTCTAAAGGTAACTTAAGTTTAAGAAGCAGTACCCTCTCTGCCTACCCATCCGCTCTCTAAGGGTCCTCGGCCTACTGCTCTCTTGCGCTCTGATCTCTCTCAGCGCATCTGCTCAAGTCATCTGCGCTTCCTAACTTGCCTCTCGCTGTTCTCGCTGAGCTCTTGCTATCTTCTCCCCGGGGTGCTGTCCCTAAAATACACAATCACAGTGTGGGTGGAACGCCCCTTCGACGCCCACCACGGACTTTCCCCCATGATGTCATTTTCTGGCTCTTTCCATGGCTTCGTCTCTTCGCGTCATCCGTTAAGTTGACCTTTCTCCTTAGACGCCATCTTCGTCTTCTTGCTGGTGACTTCATTGAAGTTACATTTGACACTTTCGGAGCAAAATCTATCACCTTATCAGAACTTTACTCTTTACGACTATATGCGTAACCTTTCTTGGTCCTGTGAATGGTCATTTCAAAACAAGACTCAAATTCCAAGCGTCTCCTCTCACGTTTAGGCAATAAACTTCGTCCGACATTGTCACCTTAAATCTAACAAGAACAAGACTCCTTGGCTCGCACGTTCACATCAAGGCTATTCACGACTCCTGTGAGCCCACTAAATTACCAACAGCGGACTACACTCCTGCGAACCCTTGGTCAGTCAGGTTATAATCACAAATGACCTAAACTCTTGTAACATTCCTACAAAACTTCTTCTACTCAGTATAACCTTTAACACAATTATATATGATCGCATTTAGCAAATCCTTTGCTTATAAGTGAATACATTTTACATAGAATATAAACCTTGATACATAGAATATAATTTTATATTCTCATTTGTTACATCGTTATATATATGATCTCTACATATTTCTCCATGTTACATTTCTCGCCGTTTCTGCATTTAAAGTTACACACGTACATGAATTCTACTTTGCACGTTCTTCTGTTCGTAAGCATTTCTACATTAGCCCACTACGTATACGGGCCTTCTAAATCCAATGCATTTTTAAAAGTAAGTACAATTAGGTTTCCTATATTACTTTGGTCACATCTGTTAACTTTATGCTATAAGCGTCAACTTCACATTCGATATACATTTCATTCCTACGTTTATACGATATGCTTGTAAATATAACTCGGATATACGTTTTATTCAAATTGCGCTCTCGCACTCTTGGTGCTTGCAACCTTGAAGTTATTAATGTTTTTTATAGTATGTGTTTTTGTTTCCTTTTATTTGTTTATTTATTTATTTATTAATTATTTTTTTATTTTATTTTGTATTTTTTTTCCCTTCTTCCCAACCCCCTCTATCATCTAGCCCAATCTATTTTCTTTTTTATTTTATAAGGTTCCCCTTAAAGTAAATAAAATAAGAGATCACGGTCACTCAACTCAACACGAAAGAAAGGTCATTATTTCATTACATCATTGCTTTTCACAAGAGATATCCCCTAAAGATGTCCACAGATCATCAGCCTCGCTTGGGGATCTAATATTGTACATCTTATTGTTGTACATAATTTTCAAAATAGCGGGAAATCTCATCTGGACCGTAGCACTGAAAGACCTGAATTTCTCCATTCTTTGACGCAACTCCCATTGGCGATCCAGAGTGACCTTGGATAAGTCAGAACGCACCTTGAATGGGAAATCCGGGCCCCTTACAGATTTTATTTTCAGGGCTAGGTTTAATATCTTTTCTTTTGGAGAGTAGGTAAGAAAATTGATCAAAATGTTTCTGGGTTTAGTCCTGGCTGTATTCAATCTAAAAGGATCTCCATGCACCCTCTGAATATCCTGCTCCAGAAGATCGACAGGTTCCTCCAGATTCAAAGATTCCTTCAATAACAATGCGACAAAGGTTTTAATATTGCTCCCTTCTTTGCCCTCCGGAACCTTCAGTAGCCTTCGTGAGTAGTTCTCAAGAGATTCCATCCTCTCTTTCATCGCATCTCCATCCCTTCGAAGGACTTGGATTTTCATTTCAGCCATCCCTAAGTTGGCCTTAAGCTTATCTACTGAGCTCTCAAGAGATTCAGGTCTTTGATTGAGCAAATCCACTTTCATTTCCAGGACCTCATATGCTGCTCTGATTTCTGTTTGATTATTGGCCGAAACCGTGAAGCCCTGTTTTATATCTATTTTCAGGGACGCAAGAAATGCCCCAATTGAAGACTCAGCTAACTCTGTTTCCCCTATCTCGGAGAGAACGGCAGTCTGAGAAGACCCGGGTGTAGCATCAAATATTTGTTTAGAACTCTTGTTTGAATTAGGCTCATCAGGGTTAGAGATAGTGAGAGTGTTGCTGTTTAGATCAAGTGGTAGGTTTACAATAGGTAGTTGTTCAGTCAGAGTAGAATGGGCGGTACTAGGCTCTACAGGAGGAAAATCAGACATGATGGGTTGAAACTCAGGAGGGGGTTTGAATAACTCACTTGGAGCCTCACTTGGAGCCTCACAATGGATATTCTGAACCTGGGGCTGGACCCTAAAAAAGGATCGCAGGGAGGGAGTGATTCGAACAGTATTACTCTTAAGTGCTACTTTCTTCCCAGCCCCCCTCTCTACCCTCTTCTTTCCAGAGTTCCCCCTTGGGGTAGTACCTTGTGCCAAATCAGAGTCCAGATCCGATTCCGATTGAAGGATCCCTCTGCGCCGGATGTTACACCTTAAATCAGTAGATATAATATCTGTGTCTTCAGTGCCTTCACCCAGAGCCGGAGAGCATGTATCACTATGAAATAAAAGGGATTCTTTAGTAGACTTAGAACGCTTCCCCTTCTTCCTAGCCCCTTTCCTGCTTTTATCCAGTAGCTCATGGTTTTTAGGGCATGTGACCCAGCTGCCTTCCTGGATACAACAGAATGAAGATCCCCCTGTTTTAATAAAGGCACGCTCTTACCTCCGACTGATTCAAGCACCCCCTTGCCGCCTTCTGTACAGACTGTTGGTGAAGACATATGCTGGGGCGACAGAAAGGTGTAGATATCTGATTATTCAAAGTAACTACTCAGTGCACAAGACTCTTGACTGAAACTATAATTTCAAAAAAGACTTTCACAATGTGTGCTAGCGTAGATCCCATTTGACATGTAGGAAGACCAGGTTTCAAATATTCAATGAGCCCTTCCTAATGACACCTTACTGCCTAAAAAGTAGGGTGCATAATATTTGAGCGTTGAACATGTGTGACATTAGAAATGGTGTCTTCACCAGAGAGTAGGACCAAACCAACGTAGTCAGTGGTGTACTTAGGTTGGACAGGGAACTCAGGCCTGGTGGCCGTATTGCCACTGCGTTACGAGATATCGTCTGGGTTCAACTTATTGAAACTCTATTAGTGGACTGCGTGGAAATATGCATTTTCCAATTCAAGATGTCTGCTGGAGTCCACAAGAAGGGTGCACTTATCTATCGCCCGCCAGGCGCTAAGTAAAACAATGCATTGCCCCTTTCGTACTTTCTTGTAACAACTTTATCTTATTGGGTGATTTCAACTTACATGAGGAAGATGTCGCAAACCCCGAGTTCATCCAACTTCTCACTGATATGGGGATGCTTAGTGTTAGAAATGGGGGTCTCTAGTTCGCAGAAGTAGGTACCTTTGTCCAAATAGAGACCCTTGCTCCTAGTCAGGGTAAAGGGGATACCCACTTTAAACAACTCCTGCTCACCCCCTGGGTAGCTTGGCACGAGCAGACAGTCTTATCCCAAAGGCAATGTGTAAAGTATATGCACTGATTACACACAGTATTACAGTGATAACACCGCAAATGGACACCACCCCAGTTTAGGAAAATAAAGTATCTTTATCTAAACTCAACAAAAGTCGAAAAAAAAACAATATACATGTAATGAGAATATGACTTTCATATGGGTCCATAGAAAACTATAAATGCATGATTCCACACAAAGTACCTGTAGAAGTGTCAAGATTCGCGAGGCCAGGGAAGCATTCAGACACAAATAGATGCTTTAGTTCCTGAGTCTTTGGGGAGCTGATGCGACAGTTCTGCTGCACACAGGAGAAGTGATGCATCAAATCCGGACTGTAGGTGGAAGTGATGTGTCGACTCCAGGACGGTTCTGTTCTGCGGATAATGCGTCAAGAAAACTTGCCACACAGGTGCAATGCACTGGAGATCGATGCAGTGGTGGCAAGCGGCGCTGCTTTGTTTTTTTCAGCTGTGATCCCACGAAGCGTCTGTTCTTGCAGCCATGACAGGCGCTGCATTATCTCTGCAGCAGTGTAGCAGTACTTGGAGATTCTTCTCGCACAGCGGTGCTGCATCCGGTCAAACCACTTCAGCAAGAGCCATGTTTCATTTTCTTCAGTTCATCAGGTTTCTTCCGGCTCCTAACAGCAGGAACAACCTCCAGAGGCCCAGAAATATAATAGGCACCTCCTGGCAGGTCATAACACTCAGCAGCAGAGTTCAGGAGAGCTGTAGGTGATGTCTTTGTGTCCCTGAGACTTCAGAACAGGAGGCTACACACACAGGCCATTGGAGATTCTTCTTTAAGCAGGTTCACAGCAATATTCCAGTCTTTGTCCTTTCCTTAGCAGAAACAACGACTGCAGACCAACCCCACACAGCACAGAGCAAAGGGACAGTACTCCTCCTCACAGCTCTTCAGCTATTCTCCTCTGCAAAGTATCCTCTTGAGTCCAGAAGTGATCTACAGTTCTAGGGTGTAAGATCTACTACTTATACCCCATTTTGTCTTTGTTCTCTTTGTGCTAGGGTCTGTGCGCCCAGTCCAAACCAGTTATGTCCCCACTTGTGCAGTATTATCACTGAGGTGGAGACAGCATTGTGTAAGGGAGACAGGCCCTATTCAGGTGGAATGAAATCTCCTCCCACTACTCCAAATGCAGCAAAGCTCCATTCAGCTCAGCTCTGAATCATCCAGGAAGGGCCAGGCACACAACACTCCCCCCTCCCCCCCCAGTGGCTGTCTACAGTGAATGAACATTCCCAGCCCCAGTGACACACAATTTAAAAACATTTTTACTAAAAGATGTGTTATTAAATCCTGGGCTCAGAGAGCCTAAATTGTATTTCTCCATCTTGTTCCAATGGGAAGTTATACTTGTAAGATGAGACAGATAGTTTCCAAAGTGAAAAATGAAATTGACAGAATTTCACTATCGGGACATGTCACACACCAGTACATGCCCTGCCTTCTACATACACTGCACCCTGCCCCTGGAGGTACTGCTGGCCTACCATATAGGTGCCTTATAACAAGAAAAGAGAAGGTTAGGGCCTGGCAAGTGGGTGCACCTGCCAGGTAGACACGGCATTTCAAACCTGCGCGTAGACACTGCAATGGCAGGTCTAATATACATTTAGAGGCTACTCATGTGGGTGGCATAATCAGTGCTGCAGGCCCACTAGTAGCATTTGACTTACAGGCCCTGGGCACACACAGTGCACTGTACCAGGGACTTATCAGTATATCAAATAGCCAATCATGGAAACGCCAATCCATAAACACAATTCACCCAGACAGCATATGCACTTTAGCATCTGGACAGATCACCATTTAGTCAAATGGCTGATTGCGAAGATGGACATTATAAATCACTCTATCAAGAGGTGAAACATGTCTATAGTGTCTGTAACTCTATCTCGGTGGAGGCTTTTTCCAAATCTTTTGCCCTGGTGGTTGGAGCTCAGGGTTAAGATTGGAACTCTGCCCTGACTAACTATGACCAGGCTCTGACACTAGTATTTGATAAAATGGTATTGATTAAGCATACCATGCCTGTCTCCACCAGACCCCATGCCACATGGTTCTCTATGGAACTGTGCACTATAAAAGGGTCCTGTAAGAGGTGCGAAAGACAATAGCATCAATCAAAATCACTGGAAGACAAAGCAGCCTGTAAATCATCAATTAAGAGCTACCACACGCATTAGGAATGCCAGGAGAATTTTAATCTCCAATAACATTGAGAATGCTGGTAACTCATCTAAAGAGCTCTACAGAATGCTCAATGATTTCACCAACCAATGTGCCTGCTCCCTGGACAACTCTGTGACTCTTGACTGACATCTGTGAGGAAAAAATAAAACTGGTCTATAAGACGTTCCCCATAAGCCAGAGTCTCATTCAGCCAACAGACTTGGCATCGCAAGTTTGAGCCTTGTACAGTAGGCCAAATCAATGGTATGAATATTTTGCCTAAAGCGAGATCTGGTGCTCCTGCTGATGTGTATCCACCCAGGGGTCACTGCTTCTCTCATGCCTCTCATTGTGACCATCATCCTCTCATTTGTTAACTTTTCCTTAGACATGACTAAAATTCTAAAAGCCAAAACCCTAGAAGGCTGCCCTGGTCTCTCCGGTGTTAGAAAAACCAAATGCAGACCCCCAACACCCTGTCCAACTTTTGCCACATCTCGCTGCTCCCACTGCTGGGGAAAATTCGGCTTATGATTTTCCTCAAGAGCTTGCAAATTCTAGATGCCTCTCAATCAGGGATTTTGAAATGGCCACAGCAATGATACAGCTCTAGCAGCAGTTACAGGCACCCTCGCCACTCTTTAGATGTTGGCTCTCCTGCTATGCTTGTGCTGCTAGATCTCAACATTTAACACTGTCTCATATGTAACACTGCTGCACAGATCGGTGTCTGTGGCAAAGCTCTTCTTTGGCTTGCAGACATTCTAGACAGCTGCGTGCAGACGATCATGCTGGTTGTGTTTCAGTCCAACCCCATCTCCATTTAGAAAGTAGTGCTTCAGGGTTCATCTTTAAGCCCTACATTGTTTAATATCTAAATAGTCCGCCCTTGTGCAAATTGTTAAATTGAGTGGCTTTGATGTCATCTCATATGCAGACGACATCCAGCTGATCATCTCGTTTAGACAAGACTATGACGTGTCAAGCTCTATGATTGCAGCCTAGATGATGGCAAACTGTCTGCAACTTAATATGATAAAAATTGTTTTGCAAAGCCCAGAAATGTTGGTCTACTGAGTGGTGGCCTCCTGTACTTGGGACAGCTCCTGCCTCCAGGCTGACTGTGAAAAATCTGGGTGTTAAACTAGATCAGGCACTGTCCATGAAGGATCACATTTCCAAAATCGGCAGCACCTGCTTTTCAACATGCGATCAATGCAGAAAGTCTTCCCCTGGTTATCATCTTCTGTAAGGAAAACCCTGGTCCAGTCCCTGGTTATAAGTCGACTGGGCTACGGCCACCAATGACACCTTATTGATCAAACTCCAGGTAGTACAGAACATGGCTGCTCACCTGTTTTGCAATCTGTCATCAGGCTCCCCCTCAGTGCCTACTCTTAGATCCATGCACTGGCTTTCAGTCAGAAAACACATTATTTTCAATACCTTCTACCTTACTCACAAGTCTCTGATGGACAGTGCCCTCTCCTACCTAAAAATCAAATTGCGCTACTACTGTCCTGAAAGAACACTTATATCAAGAGACAAGGCACTCTTGACTTCTCCGCTTTTGCGCCATCACAATGGGTGGTAGAGTATTCTTCCCACTTTGGATTGGAACCAACTTCCATACCATCTGCACTTTTTTTCTCAGCTTTTGCCAAGTTTAAACAAATTTTGAAGACCTGGGGGCATATTAGCAAGGAACCTCGTTAAAATTATTGCCAGGAAACTGGTGATAAAACGGCGATAATGGGCTTGCTAATATGTGTTATAGAATTCCAGGTTAGATGTGCAAGACATCTAACCTGGGATTCTATAGGAATTCTATAACGCATATTAGCAAGCCCAGTATTGCCGTTTTATCAGCAGTTTCCTGCCGATAAAACAGCGATAATTTTAACGAGGTTCCTTGCTAACATGCCCCCTCATTATTTTTGCGATTGCTGAGCCTCTGTGCTTGCTTAGCGCTGAGAGATACCTCTGACTATGAGTTTTTGATATATACCAAGTAGAAATAACATAACATAACAGCGATTAGGCTACAACTGGCGCAAGTGAAAAGTCAAAGTATAGATTATACACCATAATCTATAATGTTTGACGTGTACCAGCTACATACTCCAGTCAAAGATTTATTTTTATATTTTTATATTAAAAAAATATATAACTAATTTCTTTTTTTTTATACTGGAAATTCAACTTTTAGAAATGTAGCTTTACCCTGTCTGATGCTGCTGGAACCTAATTTGCATTAGCTCTGCAGCAATTGCCCAGCCTGTAACTGGCCTGAATGAAGTGTGAAAAAGGTGTGAAAGCTCTCCCAGAGCAAAGATAATGGCCTAGGTGTGGAGAGTTGTTTTTCCTACCCTTACAGAGAGACCAGTTGGGGTACACCCAGGAACATCATTAACTTGAAAGGGGATGCGCCCTTTTCGCAAGAAAATGTATAGGGATGCCTGGAGGAAGCGATCTTTTGGAAACCTGGACAGGTTGTCACCAAACCTAGAGTGGTGGAAGCTACTCTATGGGTGAACAGAGGCTCTGCACAGGGGAGAATGTCTTCCCCATTGCAAATTTTGGGAATGAGGTGCACTGTAGGATTGTATGCTATAGAGCAAACAGGAATTGCTGCAAAAGTCAGTAGGGTTGCCTCATGGAATGTTTACTCTATTGGTTACTAAATAGTCAGTAGTCACATCAACCCACTAGCTGGTGCCAGGCATAACTGTGGCACCCAGGGTACCATCCTCAGAATACTTTTTGGACTTGTAGAAGAACAGAAGAAGGACTGCACCTGCTATTTGAGAATTGTGAAGATAACCAGGAGAAAGAAGTTGACTCCAAGGGTCAGTTGACAAACCTCCTGTGTTTGACTACATGGACACAACAAGCTGCAAGCAGCCTTTTCTTGAAGAGTCAGCTGACCAGTAGCAAGTGGGTCTGCATTGCAGCCTTCTGTTGGCCTCTGCCTGGCAACCTTTGAGACTCTAAGTGCCTCCTCTGAGGTCCTGGGACTGTATTATTGTGGCTGTGTGGGCACCAGAAGTTTGGAACATTTGGAAAATATCTATCCAAGAGCTTCTGCATCAACCGATGGAAAAAGTATTCAACCAGATATTCCACTGCATCAGACTCGTCCCTCTAAAAGGTCTCTGAAACATCGAACAACTAATTCCCTTTCTGCGTTGGTACTTGTGAAAATTTTCAGCAAGAATCTTCCAAAGGAGTGCTAACTGCCTGCTTTAGTCATTCAGACTTCAGTTCTACTTCAGAAGCTGCAGTTTGAGCTGCAACCTGCTTGGGGAGGATTTTGCTTCTCAAAAAGTGACAAAGTAACTTTCTAAGTTGAAATTTAGAAGACATTTCAAGGCATTTCTGCTGAAAAGTTATTTTCTGAAGTGGGATGTAGAAACGTTTTTGACTCTTTGACTTCCAGTCATTCGCCAAGCCCAAACCACTTAGGAGTCTGACCCGGGCTCTATCTCGGTTCATCTGAAATTGCGTCATGGTCCCAGTCTACCACAAACATTGGCTTACTTTGACTAATTTAATTTTTCTTGGTTCTTTTTCATCCAAATCTTCAAAAATGCATATCTCCAGTTCCCCTCACGGGCTTTGTTTATTTTGGTGTAATTTTGCATTTTATTTTTTCTCTCTTTCAATAAATTAGAGTGGCATTTTTATTGTGGTGTGTGTTTTTCTTTTTAACTGTTTTGGTACTTCTAAATGCTGTAATTTCTGTAAATTAAATGTGTCTGCTTTGTGCCATTGCTCACAGGGATTGAGATTGGTTTAAATTATTCATACCATTTATTTGACCTAACTAGTTTGAGACTTTCCTACATTTGTGGACTGTCATCTACATAAATTAATAATTCACTTTTTTACAAAGATTAATAGAAATTGATGAATATGAAATAGTAAAGTACTCTTAGGCCATCCTTACTCCAGTTTGATATTACATGTACTGAAATCCCGATAGCATCATCATTTTGGGACGCAAGACTAAAATGGTGTTAACCCTGAGGTTGTCCTAAGAAATGGGGAATTGCAGAAGGGATTACCACACTGAGTTGCGATAATTTCTAATATTTTGTTGTCTCTTAATAGGAAATGTAACAAGGTTTTACTTGATTAAATATTTGGGTAGGGGGAAGGGAAGCATTCCTGGTGAATGTCTTCAAAGTTGTAATTGAAGTTAAATGTTAAGATTGTTATTCAAACATGATTATGAGGTCATTAACCTTTACCAGTCGAAAATACTTTGCTGGTATTTAATCTGAGGTTGTCTTCTATAATACTAATGAGAGAGTGAGAAAATAAACAGTCCAAAGTGCCTTAAAAGATAAAACAAAATTATAAAGTACTTCCTGACGAAATGATAGAATAATGATGTGCTTTACTAACCAAGACACATACCATAGAATAATGAAAATATACAGAATTAATAATAATTATAATATTTTAAATTATTTTACCCCATTTTCATAAAGCGCTGCCCTACATAGACAGTGTTACAAATACCTTAATTAGTATTATTCAATTTCTAAACCACAGACAGAAGTGAGTCCAATTTGCCCGTTCATGGATTTACACTCTTCCAGACCTGCACAAATCACCATATACTAGCATCATGTGATTAACACACTGAGACAGCTTGCAAACTTTTTTGAAATGTTGACTCATATTTACTCTTTAACAGATGTATGTTTATGTAGCAGGAGCAGTAGAACAATAGAGTCCTCATTTTGAGTTATCCAGAATCTCCAGTAGATCCGATAACAGGAGTTAAGGGCCCCATCAGAATTGACCAGTAATCTGGAAGTAACACATGTAGGAGGCGGGCTCTGTATATACTATATCAATGAGAGATATAGGGACCGATTACGAGGCTGCCCGGAAAGGTTCTGACCGATGGTCGGAGCTTTCCGGTCTGCCTCATAATCTGCCCCTCTTGTTACTTTCAGACCGCCACATTACAATGCTGGTAGTAAGAAACCAAACCCACCAGCCTTTCTGGCTGGCTCCCGACAGGCTCAAGGAACCTATCGGCCAGTCTGAACCAGCTCGTAATCCCAAAGGGCGGGCCTTTTTGCCCTTGGGATTACGATGTACAGTTTCTGGCATGTATTCAATGCAGGCCTGTCCGACATGGAAAACATGTCAGAAAAGCTGTTTAGGGATCCCAGCAGGACCCTCATGTGTGTGCAGTCTCGGTTGGGGGCCGAGGTGCCTCTTTGTTGAACACTTGACCCCGTGGCAGGCCCCTTGAGGTTCTTGCCACGGGGTACAGGGTTTAACAGCACCCCTCATTTTCATATGGGAGCGGGTATTACGGATGGTTTACAGCCGCAATGCATGCTCCCATGGGAAAATGTAGAATTGCGACCGAACAGTGGGACCGATTATGATGGCGGATGGAACTGAGTCCGTCCGACACCATAGAGTAGGAGGGACCGTCCGTAGGGGGTGTGGCGGTCTCTCCGTGCAGATTAGGATGTGACCGCCAGGGTGGCGGTCACATCCTCAATCTTTAACATTGCGGCGGGTGCAGCTTCAAGCTGCACCCGCCGCAATGTTAAAAATGTTAAAAATGCATGCACGGCATTTGCGTGCACAAAGCAGCAGGCACCGCACGGTGCCTGCCGCTTTGTCCACGCAAATGCCCCCCGTGTGCACCCCCACCCCCCGTCACCAAGGGGGCCCGCAACGCCCCCCGAAGTCAATGTGCGTATGCTTTTCCACGGCGGAAAAGCCCCGTGGAAAAGCATATGATTTCCGCTATCCTAATATGGCTGGCGGTGTCTGATAGACACCACCAGCCATGTTAGAGCTTTTCCGCCGCAGTCGGGAGGCAACCGCGGCGGAAAAGCTGCGGACGGATTTTGAGACCCACCACCATCCTAATTTGGCGGTGGGTCTTTTGTGCCTCCGCAGTGGTTTTCTGGCATCCTCCGGATCCTAATCGAGCCCAGTGTTTGGTCACATCCCAATTAGGCGGTTGGTACCTCCGACCAGAGGTAGGCTAGTCCCAGCACTGAGATGGTCCGCCTGACATCGTATTACATCAGTCACAGTCCGGGTTTAGATCCAACCTGAGTACAGAAACCGCTCTACTCGAGGTGTCCGAGGCTGTGAAGGAAACTCTGGACAGGGGTGGAAAGGCCTTGCTCATCATGCTTGATCTGTCGGCGGCCTTCGACACCGTTCCCCACGACCTTCTCCTGACAAGACTCTGGGAGATTGGCCTGAGGGGAATGGTGTTCGAATGGTTCCAATCTTTCTTGGCCGACCGCAGACAAACGATCTGGGCCCCCCCTTTCTCCGCCCCTATGCCGCAGCTTGAGGTGGGGGTCCTGCAGGGCTCCATACTCAGCCCCTCCCTTTTTAACATCTTCCTGACACCTTTGGCGGCACGGGTGAAGGAGTTAGGGGCTCAGATCGTATCCTATGCGGATGATACACAGCTCCTGTTCACTTGTGACAGGGGCTGTGACTTCGACGGAGCGGTCATCCTGAAGTGTCTGGAGTTTGTGTTTGATTGGTTCGGGAAAAGCGGCCTCAAATGCAACTCAGACAAATCCGAGATATTGTTTTTTGGTTGTCCTGCCGACCCGAGATGGAAGCACTGGTGGCCTTCGGCCATGTTCCCCCCTGCCAGCGATTCTGTTACAGCTAAGAATCTGGGCATGTTGGTCGATAACACCCTTTCCTTTAAGGCCCAGGTAGCTGCCTTGACGGGGAAGTGCTTCGCCATCTTAAGGATGTTGAGAAAGTTTCTGCCGTACCTATCTTTGGAGCACAAGAAGATTATGGTGCAGGCCCTGATAGGCTCACGCCTAGACTATGCCAACATCCTTTATCTGGGTCTTCCTGAATATCTGCTGACCCGCCTGCAGATAGTCCAAAATTCGGCAGCCAGGGCAATCTTTGGTCTTACCAGAAGAGCCAGGGCTAGCAACCTCCTGGTTACTCTGCATTGGCTGCCGATTCATAAGCGCATCTCCTTTAAGACCTTAACCACAGCTTTTAAGGCACTTCACAATTTCGGCACTGGCTATCTGCAGAGAAGGGTCAACTTCTATCTTCCATTTAGACCCTTGAGGTCGGCTGCCCAGGCCAATGCCATCGTGCCAGCAGTGAGACGTGTTCGTTGTGGAGGTCGCTCCTTTAGCTACCTTGCCCCCGTCTTTGGAACACGCTGCCCCTGACGTTGCGAACGTGCTCCAATTTGTCTGCCTTTAGAAAGGGACTTAAAACTTATCTCTTTGCCCTGTAAGTTGTTCTTGTGGATTTTTAGTGCCGCTTGGCTGTCTTGTTAGTTGCTGGTATTTGTGTGATGATCTATAGCGCCGGGACGCTCTTCGGAGCAGCTGAGCGCTTTACAAAACCCACAGTAACATAACATAACATAACATAACAATTAGGCCCAAACGGTGCACAGAGTCCAGTAAGTCCCCAAAGGTATAGTGGATAATGTAGATAATACCATACTCTCACTTCAATAGTTGCTGGACTGAGGCAGGAAGACACACTCAATGACTAACTTCCGGTCAATATGTAAAAAAATTACTTGATTTACTTTTATTTTATGAACCAAGTGGAACTCAGTGAGAGGTAAGTATTTTCAGAAATGTAATACTTTGAACATACTGTTGGCAAATGTTTGTATAAGCATTCAAAATACTTTACAGTTGCATGTAATACTTTTAATTATCAAAGAGATACTTTGTATTATTCTCAGAATGAACACTTGGTGCAATACAGAGCACAACCAGTACAATCCTATGGGAGGAAAGCCAGGTAAAAATTTTCAAGTAAGTTTAGTCTTCAAGGAGTTTGAACAACACAGGGCAAGGGTCGGAACAATGTAGGTTCTGCACCACTAGCTGCACCGGAGAAGCCGGGTGCAGAAGTCACTGGTCCAATGGTAGCCTATGGGATCTGGCGGCACCTCATAGAGGCACTGGTTGCAGGTAAGTACCCATGGTTCAGGGACACAGTCCCTGGGGTTAGAAGGTCAGGACTGTAAGGGCCAACAAGTAGCACCAAAGCTGCACCAAGAGTGGAGCAAAGGGTGGCCGGGGTCAGGGTGCAAATGGGGAGTCGGTGCCCTATGGAAATCAAGATCATGCCAGCTTATGCGAGGAGGGACCTTGAAGCGGGAGACCGGCCTGTACGGCTAGGGTTAAGTCAGTTGCCATCTCCTAACTTCATTGCTGCACAGCTCCTCGGTCCTTCTTCTTCTTAGGTCATTGAATTTGAGGAACAAGACTAAGGGGAAACCTTAAATACTAAATGTAAGGGCTTTACTGAGGTTGGGAGGCAGTAGTCAATGGCTACCATCCCCTAGGGTGACTACACCCTTTGGGTGCCCCCCACTCTGGGGAGAGGGGCACATCTTTATTCCTTTTGTGCCAAATAGTCCAAGCCGAGAATTTCCTGCCTGTCCTGCCACCAAAAATTGGGGCTGAGACAGAGAGGTAGGCATTTCCACTAGTTGGAGCTGCCCACATCAGCATAACACAAGGAGAGAGCCTTTGGGGCTTACAGCTAAGTGCTGCTTCCTGTAAGGGGGAGGTGTGAAGCACCTCCACCCAGAGCAGGGTTTGTTTCTCACCTCCGAGAGCACAAAGGCTTTCACCCCATGAGGTCAGAAACCTGTCTGGTGGTGGCTGGCAGGGACTGGTCAGCCAATACAATAGAAACTGGTTGTTTTCAGGGGGCATATCTAAGATGCCCTCTACGTGCATTTATGATAAATCCAGCACTGGCATCAGTGTTATTATTATTATGCTGAGAAGCTTCAGTCTTCAGTAAAGTCAATATGGAGCTGTTGAGTTTGTGTTGACAAACTCCCAGCCTTGAGGTTCCGTGACGATCGTAAGTGGTGTTTTCGACTCGCACGAATATGGTCGAGTCTGGTATCTATGAACCCGCAAATGACGAGTTTAGTGGGTGTACGCGTTTTTCGCTGTGCTGGCCTAAACCGTTCGTTTGTTTCGTGGGTTTCTACATCCGAGCCCACGGGTTCCATCTTAGATGTGGCATCCATTTTGTCTCTTGCCCTCAAGTAGCCAGCGAACGGACGCTGTCCGCTTCACGACCCTGGGATTCCCAAACTCTTGCGGAAGACACGTTTCCTCTGAAAGTGTCTTTATGATGAGGGGGATGGCACTGTAAGGCAGATGGCCCCGCTCGAGGCTCATCTTGCCGTGTCGTTCTATTGTCTCAGTTGTGCATTCATTAGGCACGTCCCCTTTGATGCCTGCAGCTCGTGTTTCCCGATACCACCCCTTTTACACCCTTTCCGATCTCCCCACTGTTTCTATCTTCCTCTGCACCTGTTTCTGCCCCTTCCTCGATCTGTTTACTGCTGATTGGAATGTACTAATGGTGGGAAGATGGGCTTTTACAGTTGGGAACCACCAAACGTTTCTGTACTTATGTTCCGGGCCTTGAATACATGAAAGTAACCCCTTATGGTTTTGCGATGGGAACTGAGTTGTAAACCTTTGTGTACCATGTTATCTTATGCGTGAAAACTGTATAAAAAGGAGCGACCCACAGAGGCAAGTTGAATCAGACTCCTCGAACCTACACATGCTGTACTTCTTGTGACTTCTGTGTTCCCTGCAGTAATAAACCTCGAATCTTTGACGCCGAAGGAAGTGTCCCGTGTCTCTGTCATTTGTACGCCGGAACAGGTTACCCACGAAGGTTTTAGGTGTTATCCCTGGCACCGCTGGGTCTTAGCAGAACCCAGTCCTTCAGTTGGCGCCCAACGTAGGGCTGCATCAGTGGTACCGGTCCAAAGCCCGACGATCGTGAGGAACTTCGTGTGAAATCTCCGAGGGAAGGTGCACCCCGCTTCATCGATCCTGTTGTCGAAATAAGTGGCCCGACGACTTTTCCCGCGAAGATCCCCGCCTCCTGACGGCTGCGACGGACTTCTGCCCTGACTGTAGACCTGTTTTGGCGCCTGGCGTAGACCTTGGTACAGCGAGACGATAGACGGGCCTTCCTGGTGACGCCATCGATCTTTGAGTTAAGTATTTGTGGGTCGCTCCCAGAGTCCTTAGTTGTGGGTGCTTAGTTGTTGCATGGTTCCATTGCATTTGTGGTTCTTAGTACTTTGTTCTTTGTTGTGATATTTGACGTCTGCAGTCGCCAAAAACCGAGGGTTTTGCTCTTTGTAGGGATATTGTGATCCTATAACCCTTGACGTTTGTGAAACTCGGTTAGTGTGCAAGATGCCTGGCCGTAGTACTTTGTTCAGTTGTTTTAGACGTTGTGGTGCGGATTCCCGATTGGAGGACTCACGTCCGATACCTCCAATTGGAACTCCAAATTATGAACTGTACAGTAAGCACGGGTTAGGTCCAATTACATTCAATGAGTGTTGGGTTCGCTATACTAGAAAGGATGGTGCCCTTAGTTGGCCACCTCATGGTAGTTTTGAGACCCCGATTCTAGACAATCTTGAAGCCAAATTGTTTCAGAGAAAATCAAGGCCGGCCATGTTTGATTCCTTTCAGTTGTGGCGTAAAGAAGCCAAACAGAAAGAAATCAAGGAAATTAAACGTAATAAGAGAGAAGGAATTGTTACTACGGTAAGAAACGCAGAGCAGTTCCAGCGAGATAAGGAGGAAAAGGAAAAAGAAGTTTTCGATAGATTGCAGTGCATGTCTATAGATAAGTGCTATCCCGCTTTACCAGCAGATACGGATAAGAAGGAGGAGGTTACAGAGGACCCTTTAATGTCCTATCTTATGAAGTCACCACCTCCGTATGTACAGGGTACCGCAGCTCCTGTGGTTCCCCCTGTCCCTGTTCCCCAACCTGTTCCTGTTCCTGTACTTCCAGCTGTTCCTACTCCTCTACCTGCTTCCGTCCCTACTGCTCCTCCGCTTGTACTTCCTCATACTCCTGCTCCCGCTGCCTCTACTGTTCTGGTTTCTCCTGCTGTTCCCTCTGTTTCTGGTACTTCTCTTGTTACCCCATTGGGTTATTCTACTACCCCGTCTACTGGACGACGTGTCCCTTCTGTTGCTGCTAACTTCTTCAACTCTCTTGGACCGATTCTTGAGACCGCTGGTTCTGACGGTCCCCAGAGACGAAGTCAGCTTCCCGGTAGTCGGGAACGTGACTGTCTATATGATATGGCGATGGCTTGGATGAAATATCCTCTTAGGAATCCACCACGTGTGGTGCTTGACACGTTCTCTCAGTTCAATATACCGACACAGAGGTTCGTGTTTGAGGAAATGTGCAAAGTTTTGCGAGACCAAATATCTGTTGATGCATCCGAAGAAACGATGTCTGCTCTAACTAACCTTCAGCTCCAGTTCTCAAGTGGAATGGTAGTGGGTAGCAATGTTCGACGTGCTGTCGAGCAGTTGCTGTCTTTTCGTCCTTCTATAATACCTCGAGCATTGTTTGTAGAAGATATTGAAGGAGCGCTAGATGCGCCTGGTCAGTATCCCATGCGCGAAGTTCCACCAGTGTGGATGCCAGGTAACCCTGGCGCTGCTCCGCCGATCCTGCCGCACTTTCAGAGAGTATGGATACATCTTCCATGGAAACGGTCGGAGGTCTTGCAGGTAAAACAATCTTTGCCTGACCCTCGCAAAAATCCTGCAGGGTACTATAAAGAATTATCGCAGCTGGTGGATGCTACGATAATGAATCTTGCCGATATCAATATGCTGTTTGGTAATGTCGTACCGCAACCGGTATGGGCAAAGATTCGTCAAGAAAATCATGCAAATGAACTAGGTGGTGACTGGCCTGCTCTTGTGGTAGCAGACACCCGTCAAATTGGTGGGGCTAAGCCTGAACAGTTAATTACGGATCTTCCTCAGAGAATTATCACTCTTATGAAGATGCTTATGCCAGCCATGAAGGTGAATTGGGACAAGTTGTCCGCTTGTAAACAGAAGAAGGATGAGAGTGTCTCTGATTTCTTTACGAGATTTGAGGAGGCATTCATCAATCATAGTGGTCAGGATATGGGTACGGAGGGTGGTCAAAGGTTGTTCGTGGACAAATTTGTGTCTAATTTGTTACCAGACTTAAGCAACAAATTGAGAAATTCTGAGAGTGCGTGGGCTGTCTCTACTTCTGCTCAAATATTGGCTACGGCACAATATTATGAGAACAGAGAGAAAGAAGAGAATGATCGTGCTGATAAAAAGACGAAAGAGCTCAAAACAAAAGTGCTGTTGCAGCAAGCGTATCCTCCAAGTTCGAATCAGAACGATTCGCAACAACGGAATCGATCGCAGTCTCAGTCGAATAGATCGCAATCTCGAAATGGCTCCTCTTTTGACAGATCTTCATTGGGGTACAATCAGTGTGCCTATTGTAGGAACGAGGGTCATCTGAAATTTGATTGTCCAGTCTTACGTGATCGGAACAGCGGTAATTCATCTAGAGGAGGTCGTAGCGGCCCCCAACAAGCATCACGTGGTAGAGGTCGTGGTGTTCAAACTGATCGTTCCAATAATTCTTCTGATTCTAACAACTGTTTTGATCAGCGTGAATCATCACAAAGCAGATCTGCTCAGTACAATGTCGATGATTATTACGTTGATCACAACATCGATGATGGTACTTACTAGGACAGCCATAGACAAAGAGAGGGAGTAGTATCAGTTCCGGTCGATCAGAGAGGGCCTTACGTCGCAGTTGCCACCTCGGGCGTCGTTGAGCCTTTTCTGTTGGACACTGGTGCAGCGAAAAGTTCCATCATGCATTCGAAACTCCCTGGCGCACCTTTGTCTGGCTTAACAAATGTTTCCGTTGGATTCTCTGGCGCCCCTGTTAGCAATCCGGTTTCGTGCCCTTTGCCCCTTACAATTGGGCCTCGTGAGCTGGAAGCTCCGCTGATTTTGACTACTGGTTGTGGTGAAAATCTTTTGGGCCTGGATTTGCTGAAACGTCTGTATGCGACTTTGTATTGTTCTCCTGCGGGAGTAAAGCTTACGTTGGGTGAGAGAGTTGTCTCTCCTATGTACCTATCCATCAATAAGCTTCCACCGGAATTGAGTTCTCTTCCTGCATCTTTGTGGGCGATGGGTCCCAATGACGTGGGCCTGCTTGACATCTCCCCTTATGTTGTTCACTTGAAATCTAATGTGCGCCTGCCACGTATTCCCCAGTATCGTATCTCCCTTGATGGTGAGCGAGCGCTGTTAGCGATCATCTATGATTTGATTGAGAAAGATGTTATCGAGGAGACACTGGGAAACGTGTGCAATAGTCCTGTATTGCCCATTCTGAAGCGTACTGATCCATCTAAGCCTCCTGTTTATCGTTTTGTTATTGATTTACGGGAGGTGAACAAAATTGTGATTCCTCAGTTCCCTGTGGTGCCTGACATTACGGCTCTACTAACTCTGATTCCAGCCTCGTTGTTGCAACATCTCTGTGACTTACATCACAAGGTGTCACCTTCTAAACTACAATATTGTTGTCAAGAAGTAACCTATCTAGGTCACTTATTGTCAAAGGAGGGAAGAAGGTTGACCCCAGAGAGAATTGCAGCGATTGCCCGAATGACTGTGCCAACTACTCAGAGAGATGTGCGTGCCTTTTTAGGTATCACGTCATACTGCAGGCAATGGATTCCAAATTTTTCATTGCTAGCGAAACCATTGGTGGCTCTTACGTGCAAGGATGTTCCAACTCCTTTGCCATGGACGGAAGAATGTCAGAAAAGTTTTTCTGAACTACGTGACGCGTTGTGTTCGGCTCCTGTGTTAGGTACCCCTGACTACAGTAAGCCTTTTACACTATACGTTCACGAGAGGGAAGGTTGAGCGTTGAGTGTTTTGACGCAACAATTCGGCGGTAAGCAGCGTCCATGTGCATATTTTTCCTCGACCTTGGACCCAGTAGCTAGAGCATTGCCGAGTTGTCTGAGGGCAACAGCGGCAGCTGCGGTGTCCATCCGACAATCTGCAGGATTGGTCATGGATAATATGCTTACGGTGATGGTTCCGCATGCAGTTGACACTCTCTTGAATCGTACGAAAACTCAGCACTTGACGAGTGCAAGGTTGTCTGGTTATGAGTTGACGCTTTTGGCAAGTCACATTCAAATAAAACGCTGTAATGTCCTGAACCCGGCGACTTTGTTGCCAATCAGTATGGAATCAGATGAAGTAGCACCTCATGACTGTTACTTACGAACTGAGGAGGAAACGAAGGGTCGTGTGGACCTGAAAAAGACTCCTTTGGAAAATCCCGACGGGACTTTGTATGTGGATGGGTCCTGTTTTAAGTTGCCGAATGGTGATGTAACGACTGCGTATGCTGTAGTGACATTGAGTACGGTTGTGGAAGCTGCAAGATTGAATCAGAATTCTGCCCAGGCGGCAGAGCTGATTGCCTTGACTAGAGCGTGTGTGTTGTCGAAAGGGAAACGGGTGAATGTGTTTACCGACAGCCAATATGCTTTTGGCGTTGCGCATAGTTTTGGACGATTGTGGCGAGAGAGAGGTTTTATGACGTCGCATGGCACTAAGATTCAGCATGGACAGCTTGTGAATGATCTCTTGGATGCACTTACTTTGCCTGAGCAGGTGGCGATTGTTAAATGTAGTGCGCACCGTAAGGTGACGGATGATGTTGGTCGTGGCAATGCGTTTGCAGATGAGACTGCTAAGGAGACTGCCCGGAACCTTAGCCCGAGAATGTATGTGACGAGTTCGGTTAGGTGGCCTACAGAAACTGGTATGTGTGAGGACACTATCGAGAGTGTGAAAGCGATTCAGAACGAGGCCACCGAGACTGAAAAGATGAAGTGGAAAGAGAGTACGGGAAAGTTGGATGCGAATGGTTGTTGGATCGATTTGTCGGAGCATAAGAGATGGATGTTGCTAGATGCGTATGTACTAGCTGTTGTGACGATGGCACACGGTTTAGCACATGTTAGTGCGAAAGGTATCTGCAAGTTGTTGTCCCCGGTATGGAAGAATGATGGTATTACAAGGTGTGCTGAGAGATTGGTTAAGAATTGTATGATATGTATGATGTACAATCCTGGAAAGGGAACCCCTACACCTCCTGGTCATTTTGCTCCCCCTTCATGTCCCTTTGAAGTGATTCAGCTAGACTTCATCCATATGGAGCGATGCAATAACCTGAAATACGTTTTAGTTGTGGTTTGCGCATTCTCCCGATGGATTGAAGCCTACCCTCTCAAAGAAAACACTGCTTTGTCCACTGCGAAAATCCTACTGAAGGAATACTTTCCTCGGTATGGAATGCCACGGATTGTATGGTCTGATAACGGAAGTGAGTTTGTGGGGAGTGTGATGAAGAGTGTGTGTAAGGGCCTCGGAATTACTCAAAAATTCCATAGCGCCAATCATCCTCAGTCAGCGGGTTTGGTTGAAGGGTACAATGGCACGCTCAAATTGAAGTTGGCGAAGATTCAGGCTACGACTGGTCTTTCGTGGCCTAACGCTTTGCCTCTAGCTCTTCTGTCAACTAGGGCGACGGTACACTCCCGAGTAGGGCTTAGTCCCTACGAAATAGTGTTCGGCCGTCCTGCAAATGTTTGGGGGGTCCCTAGGCCTGGTGTGTTTTCTGATCTTGAGTACCCAATGTTGATCGATTATCTGCATGATCTGACTGCTAAACTGAGGTTAATTCATCAACAGGTCTTTGAAGCACTGCCGACGCAGACGGAGGGTCCAGGCCACCAGCTCCAGCCCGGAGACTGGGTGGTAACGCGGAACTTCGGACGAAAACGTAATCTTGAACCCCGCTTTACTGGACCCTATCAAGTGCTCCTTGCCACGAGGACTGCTGTTCGTTTGGAAGGTCGGAAGAATTGGGTGCGCGCCACCCATACTCAAAAGGTACCTATACCTTTATCAGCAGACTCGTGGGTGAGGAAGGGCATTGCTTCGTCCGAAACGGAAACTGTGCAGACTTTCGTCCCTTTTAGCGACGCTCAGCCTGTTGGAGAGCCCTCAGTGCAGCAGAACGACATTGTTGAACACTTGCCATCAAAAAGCTCAAGATCTGAACAATTGACTGATCAGCAGAACTCTGTCCCACCATCGGATCAGTTGTTTGACGAACAGACACGTCCTGGGAAAAGCCGCTACTTTTTGAGATCCAATACCAGAGACTAATAAAAGATTTTGCTTTCCCCCTTTTGACATCTACGTTAGCCCATTGACACCATTCAGTCTGAAAACATTCGTATAATTGTGGTTTTTGTAATATTGTGAGTTTGTTTCCATATATGTGTTTTTGCTTCCACAGCTAGGAGATTCTGTATATATATATATATATTTGTAAATAGATAATACTTTACATCCGGGTGGACCGTAAGGCCGCGCGGGTACTTCCTTCTGGTTAGTAGGTCTTGACACTAGGTTGAAGGCCGTCGGTTCCTGGGAACTCCTGGGGATTGACTACTGCTACCCAGAACGAAGTGCGTCAAAAACGTCGCGGACGGTTTTAGAGGATGGTGTTCTCTAAGCTGGTGGATTTGGAAAAAGCTCAGGCCCAAAGATTCAAGTTGCAGCAAATTACTCGTACAAAATGCTTCATGTTTCAAGTGTTCCTTCTGTTTCTAACTGTTTCTTCGCTATTGGTGGGTGGGGTGTACTACGTGATACAGTCGTTCTTGCCTTCTGCCTCACCTACCCCTTCTTCTGAACCTAAATCTACATCCACTGTTTCTCCTCATTCCTTCCACATCCTACCTCAACACGAGCAGGTCCGACGTGCAGAATTTATGAATAATTCCTTTGTTCAGCTCCTTCATCAGCATCAGTTGGTGGTTAACACTACCAATTGTTGGGTGTGTGGGTTGATGCCACATACCACCGATAAGGGAATTCCATACTTGGTTCTTCCTTATAGTTCCCAGGGTTCAGCTCGAGCATTCCAAACAATGTTTCGAAGTGCACTAGATTCCTACCCCAATCGAGAGCCACGTCCTCCGCACTTTGGTCCTGGTCCGTACCACAAGCCTTTGGCCATAGCGATCGCTGATTTAGATAGGGATATCTATGAGCCGTCGCTCATCCCAGAGGAAGAGGTGCGAGCCTATAAGGATCTGAGTGAGGCTGAGTATAGTGCGCTCGTGGGTGAAAGACAGCTTAAAAGCTCGTCTCCAATATGGATCGTACCCCACCTTGGTAATTTCTGTCTAAAAGGTCGTGGCCGAAGCCCGAGAGCACATCTTGGAGAGAGTGCTTGCTCCGAGACGTACGTCTTACCGATGCTCTCTTCCCCTGTGTTTCTGACTGCCAAGGGTACGTACTTTGTCTGTTATGATCGTGCATATACGTGGTTGCTCCTTGACTTTGCGGGCACATGTTATATTGCAAACTTGTTGCCACCGACTTTCACAGTCGCCTCCGATTACCACAAGACTCGAATTGTGAGGGGCGTGATTAGCGAAGAGGACACTGCCGGTCAAGAGGCAGGAGACTTTTTCAAGGGTTTCTTTCCGTTTTGGGGACTATGGTCAATAGTAGGAACCTGAGACAGTTGACCCGAGTGGTGGAATCGACAGCTAATATCACTGCCAGTGCCCTTGGTAATATCACAGCAGAACTACAGGCGGATAGGCTTATGACGCAACAAAACCATATGGTTTTAGATGTTGTTTTAGCAGATCGAGGTGGAGTATGTAAGGTGATTCATTCGAGCTGCTGTATTTTCATTCCAGATAACGCTCCGACTGTCTATCAAGCCATTTCGAAGTTGCATAAGATCTCTGAGTCCATACATGTGGACGTAGGGGATTGGACGCTACTTGGATGGTTTTGGGGCCTAATGTCGACTTGGGGTTGGAAAATTCTGATGATCATCGGGGCTGTTGTAGCATTCCTGTTCACGTGTTGTCTTTGTGTGCAGTGTGGTCCTGCCTTATGTGGCCTCTGTGCTACGACGTGTATAAGACAGCCGCCTGTTACCAAAGGAACTCTGATGGATAGAATTATGTTACAGCAGCATCTGGATGGTCTGATGAATATCGAGTATGATTCCGACTAGTGCTTGCCTACATGAGGGCAAAAGGAGCATCTGAGGTTCCGTGACAATCGTAAGTGGTGTTTTCGACTCGCACGAATATGGTCGAGTCTGGTATCTATGAACCGCAAATGACGAGTTTAGTGGGTGTACGTGTTTTTCGCTGTGCTGGCCTAAACCGTTCGTTTGTTTCGTGGGTTTCTACATCCGAGCCCACGGGTTCCATCTTAGATGTGGCATCCATTTTGTCTCTTGCCCTCAAGTAGCCAGCGAACGGACACTGTCCGCTTCGCGACCCTGGGATTCCCAAACTCTTGCGGAAGACACGTTTCCTCTGAAAGTGTCTTTATGATGAGGGGGATGGCACTGTAAGGCAGATGGCCCCGCTCGAGGCTCATCTTGCCATGTCGTTCTATTGTCTCAGTTGTGCATTCATTAGGCACGTCCCCTTTGATGCCTGCAGCTCGTGTTTCCCGATACCACCCCTTTTACACCCTTTCCGATCTCCCCACTGTTTCTATCTTCCTCTGCACCTGTTTCTGCCCCTTCCTCGATCTGTTTACTGCTGATTGGAATGTACTAATGGTGGTAAGATGGGCTTTTACAGTTGGGAACCACCAAACGTTTCTGTACTTATGTTCCGGGCCTTGAATACATGAAAGTAACCCCTTATGGTTTTGCGATGGGAACTGAGTTGTAAACCTTTGTGTACCATGTTATCTTATGCGTGAAAACTGTATAAAAAGGAGCGACCCACAGAGGCAAGTTGAATCAGACTCCTCGAACCTACACATGCTGTACTTCTTGTGACTTCTGTGTTCCCTGCAGTAATAAACCTCGAATCTTTGACGCCGAAGGAAGTGTCCCGTGTCTCTGTCATTTGTACGCCGGAACAGGTTACCCACGAAGGTTTTAGGTGTTATCCCTGGCACCGCTGGGTCTTAGCAGAACCCAGTCCTTCAGCCTGTGTACTCAAAATGGTTCCACTGCACTTACAGTGTCCAAGAATAGATTCAGATGTAGTAGGGGCATGTTGCTCATACAGCCATGCCTTCACTTGTGGTGTTGTGCATCCTGCCTTAAATGTGACATACCTATGCCACATGCAGTGGTGTGTAGGCATGACACCAAAGAAGGTGTGTCATATTGACTCTTTACCTACACCACAAAACATAGCCTGCCATGGTTGAGTGTGTGTGTTTGCTGTAGCCCTAAGGGGACACTCTCTGGTCTCAAGGCCCTTGGTACCACTGGTACCTATTACAAAGGACTTATAAGTGGGCCAGAGGTGTGCCACTTGGGGGAGCAATGGCACAGTTTTGGGAAAGAACACAGGCCCTGGGAACCTGAGTGACAGGGACCCAGGGCACACTCAGTGAAAGTGCATCAGATGTCAGGTAAGTAGCTAGGGGATAACCATGCAGGAAGGGTCACTTTCCTACACCACAGGTTTGCAAAGATTCTCCCACGAAACTCCAGTACATACAATCCAATACCTCTGGTTATTCGTCATATCAAAGTAGACCCTTGGTATGCTTTTTTTTGTTACATGGAATCTTGCAAATTACTTTAGTAGGCAAATGTTTTGGTGCCGGTGACCCACCTGAGGAAAGCATGGGTGGGGGAATTGAAGATTTTCACTATGGTAATCATTATTAGGCTCTATTAGTAGCAATTTCACAACAGCATTTTCATATTAGTAATTTTATTATGGTATAACCGATGGTTGCCTTGGGGGAAGGCTTATGGTTCACTGTAGGGCTGAGTTGTTTATTGTAAGAAGCCAATGATAAAGGATTCAGGCCTGATTTTGTCATGTCTTCTAGGATACTCCTATCGTGTATACCCCATTTATACATACATTGTCCCATCCACAAGACAATAATGATTCTAAACAGGTGACCCTTTACCTAGTAGTTTTCTCCTGTCTCTTCCACACCAGGCTCTAAGTACTCTATCACAATCCCTGCACCTGACATACATAAACATGTCCCCAGGCATGGGAAGAATTATTCTGTATAAGGGTTACCACTTTTTTTCATCCTTGGCGAACAGCCAGCGTGCATGATCACAGTTGCTTGGAATAGCATCGGTGATTGTTTTCAAAACATTTATGATTGTTTTCATAGCACCGTGATTGTTTTTAAAACATATTGATTCTGAAAAAACCTCTGGAGTGACCACTTTAGTGGTAAACAGTCATAATATTGATTCAAAAATATAGAATGAACATAATATCGAAGTAAAAATATAGAATGGACAAAATATCGAATGGACACAATATATATAAAAATATCGAATTTAACGTAAGTAATATCGATTTCCAAAATATAGAAGTCAAAATATCGAAGTATACAAAATAGGCATTAAATATATCGATTTTTTAATAATATCAATTTTTTTAAAGTGTTTTGTATGTTAGTATATGTGTGAAAAGTGTATATTAATTTTTGTAATGTATATTTAATGTATTTTAAGTAATTAATTTTATGTTATTTAATTTTTGCGTAATTTAATTCTGTAGCGGGTTGTGGGTTTATAGGGGAATAGGGTGGGAAGTAATTTAATTTTAATTAATTAAACATTGTTATTTATTTATTGGTATTCCTTTTGAATTTATTGTTATTTTTTAATTGATAATGAATTTTTATTAATTGCCAATTAATTTGTATTATTTGAATAATTGTTAATTAAGGTAATTTTCTAAATTTATTTTCTGTAGCGGGTTGTGGGTTTATAGGGGAATAGGGTGGGACGTAATTTAATTGTAATAAAGTAAATAATTTTTTCATTTATTGGTATTGATTTTACATTTATTGTTAATTAATTTTTAATTGGTAATTAATTTCTATTAATTGGCAATTCATTTTTATTAATTGGTAATTATTTTGTATTAATAAAATATTTGATAATTATGATAATTGTATTAATGTATTTTCTGTAGTGGGTTGTGGGTTTATAGGGGAATAGGGTGGGAAGTAATGTAATTGTAATTAATTACATATTAAAAATACTTTTTGTGTATTGATAATTAATTTACTGTTAATTTTTAATTGGTAATATTTTTATTATTAATTAGTTTTTGTTATTGAAAATTAATTAGTTGTTAAATAATTATGATTAGGTTATTAATTTTTAATAACTAATATGTAGTTGTATTTCTAATTAATTATTACATAATATTAAATGAGTTATTAATTTCAATTAATGTTTTATTGGTATTGATATTTAATTTATTTTTAATAATATATTAAATCATTACTTTCCCTATTGTTAAACTCACTGGAGTGGGAATAGTAATTTTCACCCTCCCGCTATCCAACGCTTTCCCTACTGTTGCACTCTCTGGAGTGGGAATAGTATTTTTTACCCCTACGCTATCCAACGCTTTCCCTACTGTTGCACTCTCTGGAGTGGGAATAGTAATTTTTACCCCTACGCTATCCAAAGCTTTCCCTACTGTTGGACTATATGGAGTGGGAATAGTAATTTTCACACTCCCGCTATCCAACGCTTTCCCTACTGTTGCACTCTCTGGAGTGGGAATAGTATTTTTTACCCCTACGCTATCCAAGGCTTTCCCTACTGTTGCACTCTCTGGAGTGGGAATAGTAATTTTTACCCCTACGCTATCCAATGCTTTCTCTACTGTTGTACTCTCTGGAGTGGAAATAGTAATTTTTACCCTTCCAATATCCAACGCTTTCCCTACTGTTGCACTCTCTGGAGTGGGAATAGTAATTCTTACCCCTACGCTATCCAACACTTTCCCTACTGTTGCACGCTCTGGAGTTGGAATAGTAATTTTTACCCTCCCGCTATCCAACGCTTTCCCTACTGTTGCACTCTCTGGAGTGGGAATAGTAATTTTTACCCCTAGGCTATCCAACGCTTTCACTACTGTTGCACTCTCTGGAGTGGGAATAGTAATTTTTACCCCTACGCTATCCAATGCTTTCCCTACTGTTGTACTCTCTGGAGTGGAAATAGTAATTTTTACCCCTTCGCTATCCAACGCTTTCCCTACTGTTGCACTCACTGGAGTGGTAATATTAAATGTTACCCTCCTGCTATCCTACAGTAAAATATTGTACATTTTTTATTAATAACTTAAATTAATTATATCTTAATTTTAAGGTTATTTGAGTATTTTTAAGTATGTTTTAGTTAATTATATTTATTTTTCATTAATTTTAAATTACTTTTAAGACATTTAAAAAAAATCGATATTTTGACCGACTATATTTTTTACAGTCTATATTTTGGATTCGATATTTTTGTACATACCTGTTTGTAGATAGGAATTCGATATTTTGGCATTCTATATTTTGGTGACTATATTTTGGTAAGTCTATATTTTGTCATTCTATATTATGTTAGTGATCCCACTTTAGTATAAGACCACCTGTCCCTCCTACAAATTAGAGGAGAATTCCTTCCAAGCTGAGAAGTGGGTCCTGCATGCCAAATCTCCTGCATGCAGGAGTCTGACATCCCATGTGGGATGTCAAGCTCATTGCAGGGATGGGGTCCTTCATTCCCAATCATCAGATGAGGGGCTGGTTCATCCCTGGGGGTTTCTTGGCTCCAGATACACATAGCCAGACACACATACATCTACACCTCCAAGTTAGGCTTAGTACATTTTAGGCAAATTACTTAGGGTGTGCATTTTAGGAATATTCAAGTGCTACTGTTTTTGTCTGAACTGTTTCTGTTTATCTTATTAGCACTGTGGTAGAATTGTAGCTACTATTTATAATATTGGTACTAGCAATCTCGTGCGTATGCCTCTGTCTCCTAATTGTCGCACTACATATGTTTTATACTAGGCTGTCGCTGGACCAATAAATTCTTATTGAAATGTCCTAATCTCCATCCTGTATATTTTCTGAGAGAAAGCAAGCGCAAGTCTCTTAGCAAAACATACTGTACTGTTGTCCATGATCCCTGAGGGTGTTCATGTTCAGTGGTTGCCAGAGACTACCTACACCACTGTAGAATATAAGGGGGTGGGAGAGGCACTGTAGAGCTAGCTGGTCTAGCGGCTGACATATCCTGTGGGGGTTGTCCAGAAGCGGTCAGGACACCAAGCCCTTAGTTTAGATCATCCACAAGAAGCAGGTCCTGGGGGACTTCTAGGAACTATGCGACATGGCACCATGAACATTGGTAGGTTCTTATATTAACGGTAAAAATCTGAGTAGTTCAGTTGTACTTTCTCAGTAAGCCCTACTCACACTTTTCAGAGACTTCTGAAGTGAGAAGGGGGATTAGCCTCAGCTGAGCAGATATGCTCTGTGTATTGGCTGCAGGTTTAGCAAACTTGTAAGGATGCAATGTTCCCCACATTGTGCAAAACCCTGCCTCTTAACTTATTATTCTCTTCTAAAATGACTGAATCCATGAGCAGTGGTTTAGGGAATGGGAAGAAGAATTGGCAGTTACTATAAAATTGTTAGAACATGGTGTACCTGCAACAGGTGGCTGTGTTATCTTTGTGATTGAGAAAACACTACTGGGCACAGGCTCCCAACAGTAAGGCCAAGCCACTGACCTAATGCTGAACTGAACAATTGCCAATACTCTTGTGTACACTTCTTCTTATTTATCACAGCACATTGGAATTAAACCAAACATGGGATTAAGACTCCTATTTTAGTCAGAATAAATCATTTTTTTTATTATGTAACTCAAAAAACATGCGTCAATTAATTTGTGTCCTTTGTACAATTTTTCACAAACTACACACACAGAAACATTTTATACAATGACTAATACATAACACTGTACAGATTCAAAAAACTTTTCATTCCCACTCAGTACTCACATTCCAACATACCCTTGCACACAGAAAAACAGTGATCTATTTACATTTACTTTCTTATATATACAAAAACCATAGAAAATTACGTTTTTTGTGTTTATAATTCATTTGAACAGTCAAAAATAATTTTTGAGATCTTATGGCGTACGAACTAGCGGTCTACGCATTTCGAACTCCAATTGTTAGGGACATCTCAAATGGATTTTTCTGCCAAAATATAGCTCCAGAAAGCAGATATTTGACAGCAATTTCTGTGCTCGCAACATTTTTGTCATTTACCCCAAGGGCATAAGAACAGCCCGGGGATATTCTCGGCAAGAGTGTCAGAAATATTACAAACTTGTTATGAAGAGGTGGTGTCCTATGAAGATGACATCTATCTGACGGATGATAAATTACTTGAACACATGTGCAGGGTGGGCAACATAATAATTGGATTAGCCAATTTGGGCTACAAATTACATTTTAAGAAATCTAAAATTGCCCACCTATTTTTGGGATATGAGCTGTCAAGTAAAGGCAAGAGCCTGGCAGACAACTTTTTGGAAAAGTGTGCACTGCTCCAGCCTCAAAAGAATCTAAAGGTTTTGAAATCCATTTTAGGATATCTAAATTTTGGCAGAACATACATTTTAGATTACGCAGAAAAAGTGAAACCTTTCTACGACTTAATAGACCTGATTTCACCCCACATCAGTGGATACAACAACACACAGATACTCTCCATTCAGTTCAGGCTGACATGATAGCATCTAAACATTTACAAACATGTTTAAATTCTACAAACTTGGTGATCCGGGTCGTCCCCAGTTTATCAGGATATACTTACCTCACTTTCAATGAAGGTGAGACAGTTCCAGTTGCATACAAATCACATTTATACACAAATGCTGAGATGTGATTTGTGGCAAAAACAAAAAATAGTGACCGCATTACAGACTGCTGTGGTAAGAGAAATAACACTATTGCAGGGAAAACGCATAATCGTTGTTACCCCAGTACCAACTTTAGAAGCTGTTACCAAAGCAAGCATTCCAAATACAAAAGTACTACATCCGCGATGGATACAATTGGTTAATTCGCTCACAGCAATAGATGTAGATTACAAATACCATTCTACATTAAAAACACAAGCCTTCTTGCAGTACGAACAAGAATACTCTCTGCCAAATGAAATCTTGCCTCTAGAGAAATACGAATACATCATTTACACTGATGGATCTGCTCAGCCTGCCATATGAAGTAAACAGCAGTATAGCTCTGCGTGTACAATAGTGAAAGTACGTATGCGGGATGGTAAGTTTCATCCCAGCAATACGACAACACAATCTCTGGGAGATTGTACAGCGCAGTTGGCAGCGCTGAAAGCCCTGATTTTGCACTTCAGTACACGGTTCAGGAATTCCCACACTGATGGTGTGCGAGTTGATTTACTGTGTGCAGTCTTACAATGAATATCTTAATTAATGGGGCCAGAATGGGTTTAAAGATTCCAAGGGTTGCACAATTAAACACAAATTATTATGGGAACAAGTGACAAAACAGAAAGCATGCCTGCCACAGGCTCAAGATATTCACGCCTTGAGTCACCAGCATGTTGGCATACATGTTGAAGGGAATTCACTGGCTAATGAAGCCGCCAAGGTGACAGTGTGAACTGCTGCCGTTGCTGCAATCACTCGTTCACGAGGACAGACGAAGACATACTGATAGCTATCAACATCTCAAAGAATGGCTCTGCCATTCCAAACGGCTTCCCACTCAAATATTCCTATAAATTAGTTGCGCAAAACACACTGTTTGCTCAAATTCCAGGAGTGGGGGATAGAGTTATACGAAACACAGATCACAGATTAGTTTTAAATTTAGCTGCACACGAGGGTCTGGGCTCTGCACACGCAGGTGTTACCACTAGGGTTTCATTACTAAAGCGGCGGTTTTAGTGGCCAAGTTTGTCTAAGCAAACAAAGGCTTATGTCTTAAAGGGCAACATCGGCCAGCAGATGATGGGTTCCACCATAGCACGGCCACCACAAACACCATTACTCATCTCAGACAGACCTCTCATATGTGTCTATTTGGATCACTGCTGGCCCTTAAATTCAGACAGGGCTTAAAAGTACTTGGTGGCAATGGATTCATGCTCTAGATTTCCATGGGTTTGGCTTAAAAGTACTTGGTGGCAATGGATTCATGCTCTAGATTTCCATGGGTTTGGCTTCAGCATTCCGCTGACACTCAAACTTTTATAAAGGATTTTCAAGTCTTTATCAGGACATATGCAATTGGCACATTATATTCCGACCTTGGGCATGCGTTTATCTCTCTGGTTTGCAAGGAAGCCATGGAGGATATAGGCAAGGCCTTGCAGTACTCCTCCCCTTACCATCCTGAGGGAAATTGGTGGTGGACAGGAAAAACCGGGACCTACAGCAATCCTTAACAGCAAGGGTATTAGGTGCAGTTGGTAGTTGGTTCAAACACCTACACGGGGTCCAAAGGGCACTAAATATTATGCCAAGAAATTCTTTAGGAGGACGTATCCCCTATGAAATCCTGTTTGGGACAAGAATGTGGGTAACTGACCTTGATTGTGCCAGCACAGTGGCGGATGTAAAAATATTTAAATTAAACAATCGTTTGGCTTTGTTACAGGAACTCAATGAATTCCGGGCATTACAAAGCAACGTCCAAGTAAAATGCACTGCCACTGAGGAAGTGAAACATGTTCCGGCAAGACCTATCTGGGTTCTGAAGATTGGGGACCTGGTCAGAGAAAAGATTGTGGA
Source organism: Lissotriton vulgaris (assembly GCF_964263255.1). Taxonomy (NCBI): domain Eukaryota; kingdom Metazoa; phylum Chordata; class Amphibia; order Caudata; family Salamandridae; genus Lissotriton; species Lissotriton vulgaris. The sequence goes on along the minus strand of NC_141693.1, from coordinate 1,651,441,684 downwards.
CAAGAAGGAGTTTGGGCCATCCTACAGAACACCTGCACCTGTCCTGGTACTTCAGGGAACATTAACAATAATTTTTCCGTCTCTTGCCGGCAAAAAAGAAAAAAGAGTTGTCTCCATTGATATGATCAAACCACAATATATATGGATGATTCTCAACAGCAGGCATGTGGTGTCTTGAGTAGACGCAGATCTCCTCTCCCTACTATACAGGAAGTTCAGATGAAATGAAATGAAATTTGATTTGTAGAGCGCATGGCTGCCCGAAAGCGTCCCAGCGCTTGCTTAGGGAACCCGTCCTGGTATTCCCCTGCGAGATAACCCATTACTGGGCGTCCCCAATGTGAAAGCCAGGCATCCCGCTGCGAGGGGCCGTTGTGGAGATTAGGCAAGCTATTGCCCAGAGTTACAGAGTGGGACTCCATGATTGGAATAGGCACCGAGGCGAGAATTGTCTGGTCCGGGGAAATTTTGAGCCCAAGACCCGCCGAGGCGGGGAATTGAACCCTGGTCCGGGCCAGACCTCTGCATCAGGGTCTGCCGCTCCAACCACTTGAGCCACACTTCCAAGATTCCTCTGCTCAGGATGCCAGAGTATCCAATAAAGGAGTATGAATTACACCTGTTGAATTTGAACAACATCAAAATGAAACTGAAACGCAAATTGCAATTCGTCTCAATAATACATTTTACATAAACGTGCCTTCACAAGAAGCAACTTTAAGTTCTCCAAGCCCTGCAGAGCTCCCAAGGATAGATCAAACTGCGGCTGGCTACTTCATCAACTTCAATGAGTTTCTTCAGATCCAAGTGAACCTGAGAAAATGCCACCCATTTCTAAGAAAGAACAATTTCGACAATTGTATCTCTGGCTGAAAAAGACTTACCTTGTGTCCCCTTGGTTGTATCTTTGGTTTGCATTAGTGATCCTTTTCTCGTTAATTTGGATTGGTATAGTAACTGTCTTTTTCCTACTACTGAATGGGCAAAGTATTGTTTTGCCTGGTTCGCACCGTTAGGAAGGTACTACTGTGGCCTTCATGGAATGTTTCCAGTATTAAGTTTGATTCACTGAGCAGACTGAAAGCCATGTTATTTCAACAAAATGTGGCCTTAACTTTAGCCCGAGAGACTTCTGATCTCCAGGTTGCAAGGTCTTCAGCAGAGATACAGGCCCTGGTCTGTACGAGCTTCCTGATCCATTTCCGAGAAATGGTTCATCATATCATTAACATGTCTGGTACGAGTGGGATCGTACACTTATTTAAGCAACTTGAATCAGGTCTCTTAATCACCTTTTCAGACCATCTTCAGAGTAATTACAGCATTTATACACTTCGAACTTAGAAGCATTTTTGGAGGGCTTCCTTTGGTCCTACTTTCCGTAGCGGGCATCCTGATTTTAATACTCTTGCTTCACAATTGACATAGCAATCCCTCACAAACGTTATTCATTAGTATTGAAAAGTAGGGACCTACCACGAGTAATAAAACCATAAACATATTAAAAGGTGCAGTAAAGTGCCCAAAACACCAATTCAGGGGACTGGAAGCTCCAAAATAGTCCTTGGGGGTTGTAACTACAATTCCCACAATGCACCTGGTCAAATCCCTAAAGGTCCACTGGAAGCACTCCAAGCTAGGAACTTCTTGGTGGAGATGATGCAGGTGGGCTCTGGTAACCTGTAGTTTCCAGGGGGTCCACTCCCTAATCCTTGTGAAGCCAGGCAAAGTCCTTAGGGCTGTAGTACCAGATTGTGCAACAGATGCAGTCCTGCAGAGTCTAGACCCTTGTGTGAAGACCAGGGTTCCAACAAGGTGGTATTTCTTCTCCTTGTTGTTTCAGTCAGTATATCTGAGTTGCTTGGCAACTATACATACTTATGATGTGTTGCTGGGCATCAAGCACGGGGGGGCACCTCTGACCAATTGTAAGCAGAGTTCTCACCCAGGTGATTGACCACGTTTTCCTAAGTGCAGAATATTCTTGTCCCAGAAAGCACTATTCTTTCAAAATCCAACATGGAGAAATTATCTTCTTGGGTGTTAGATGAGGCATATAAAACCCACTGGCACAGCTAAGATTCCCTAACACTTCCCTTCTATCCCTCTCCCTAATATAATTACAGGGGCTCCTATGTGGCTAGGATTGCAATATATATAGAGGTGATGTCCTAAAGTGACATTCTCCCTTTGAATTCCAGTATGGCCACCCCTCCCTCATCCTGATTTTTCTTCCACAGCTGCAGCTCTCTAACCACAGAAAATCCATTGTTTCTCTAGCAGGCCATATCACACTTCATTCAGACAGCTTGTCTCAGCCTGGCAGAGGCTAGTCATTCAGGAGAGGGCAGCTGGAAGGCTGGATTGTGGCTTACACAAAATAAAGTTTAATAACTTTTTTCTGTGATGGTTATTATAAATCTAATGGTGGCAACTTTTAGGATTTATCATAGCTATCATTTCAAGACCTTGAATGACATTATTCACCTCGCTCCTTTCAAAATTTACACTTAAAATCTAATATTCCAACTTTGACCTATGAAGCTTAGCTATCTACAATGGTGAAAAACAAATGTGACAGTTTTCCCTCACCAGGGCTTATAAACATTTTATAATTTCCCTGCTTATGGTTACAAGGCACCCAGGGGAGACCTTATGGGTGGTTTGTATATAAACATAAGGCGGATTACTGCTTTGTAATTACCTTTAATTCCAAATTTGAATTCACATATCATTTAATTTTAAAGACAGTCTGCTAAGCAGGGCTGGCTTTAAAATGACAGCAGGCAACACCACCGTGAAAGCTCTAGTGCAGGAAATCTACTGACCCTCTAAACTTCACTGCTCTATTATATACTAGGGAATTGTGTGTAGTTTGAATCCCCATTGCCTTATTATATACTAGGAACATACCGGGGTCCGCCATTACCAATTTTAATTATACGTAAGCACCATATACCTTTAAAGCAGAACACTGGCCTTGGGTCTGGTAACAGAGCCCAGGGCACAATCAGTCAGTTACTACCAGTATCAAGCAAAATATGGGGGTGATCAGGGCCAAAAGGATGACTTTCTCACATATGCCCTCTTGATGAATATGAGGCATCAAAGAATGTGTGACAAAAGGGTAGAATGCTGGGGCTCTCATCAGTTGATAGGAAGAAACGAAAAAGCATAAGTGACCTTGAAGAAAGAAGCAAACCAAAATTACACCTGCACTGAGGTTCTCAACTGTTCAAGCAACTGACCCGCTTTGAGAGTTCTAAAATGATCAACAAGGCATTCTGCCCTAGTCTGAGGTGAGGAGATCATCCTAGATATTCAGTAAAGCAATCTCTAGATGAGGTCTGGGTTAAAATCCAAATTGGAAATGATGCAACATAAGTTACACTTTTCCAAGATTGTTTGCATTTGAGTACAGAACTCTTTATTAATATTTTTACAAGAAAGGCAGTCCATAAATTACCCATATGTTAAAAGGTAACACTTAAATCCTTTAATTAAAGTCACTTTTCTTTTTTTCATTTTGGGACTATGCTTGAATTATGTGGGATGTCCATCAAAGGATGCACAGTGGTAAAACATTTGCATGGGTTGTAGCCACATGGACCAGAAGGGGATCTTCAAGTTTACATGTCGGCTGGAGAGAATAGATATGGTCAAATCTACTTTGGCTTCATAATTCTTTGAAAATGAATGTGCTGGAAGCAATGAATATTGGTTGTCAATTACTTTTTGCAAATAAAATACATGCAAAGCTTCAGATTTGTCTTGAAAGAATGCAAATTCTTGCAACAGCTCAAACAGCAAAAGGACATTTAGAATAATCTGAAAAAGTTATCTGTATCTGAGTTTATTCACTGCAGACAGCTAAAACCCAATCAGGATGACTGGAAATCGTATTTAAAGGGCTCATTCCTGTTTGCAATCAAAACTTGATTACAAACGAAGTGCAAGGTACAGATCTTGGTTTGCACATTTTGGGGTTGGTAGAACTTGCTGTACAAACTCGAGCAAACTACACAAATGACCTTTTGGGCATCAGGAAGCTGCAAATTGCAGATGGCTCCTCAGTTCTGGATCAGAAAATCTAATCAGGTGAAACTTGTGCACCCACCAACAGCTATCATAAATTAGCAGGTGCTCAATGTGGAAGCCCCACTCAGGCAACGACCACAATCCTGGTCAAGGTGAACCACAAAAGTCACTTAATTATTCTACGCCTAGCCCTCTGGTAGCTTGGCACAAAAGCAGTCAGGCTTAACTCACAGGGACTGCGTAAAATGTTATACAGCCAGCACACAACAATAAAGTGAAAAGAAAACAGAAGAAAAATCTCAAACCAATTTAGAAAACTAGTGACATTTTCAATAAATAAAATGATACCAGAACAACAAAAATGCAATCCATAGTACCCGAGATATTCAGCTTCAAAGTTTTAAGGAAAAACGGTGCCTAAAACATGGGGAAAGTCATAAGTTCAGGCAGCCCACGATGGAGTGCTGGTCCGATATAGGGACCAGGTTAGTCCCTCTGAAGAGTTACCTTTTGAGCCCTGTGTCAAGAGTTACTTTTGCAGTGGAGGAGGCTGCGAGGAGGCGGTAGAGTATCTCAGGCAGTTTTTGCTTTTGTGCTAAGAGTCCGTCAGGTGCCATGGACAATTGTTGCTGTAGGTACGCACTGACAGTCATTGCTGTAGCATAAAGTGCGGATTTCATATTGCCGGTTGTTGCTGACAGTCACTTAAGCACAAAGAGCAGGTCTCACCGGACCTTCATATTGGTGGCCATCACAGGCTGCAGAGTCTCTGGCTCCCAATCCTACCCCACATCTGATTCTGGAAAGTTCATTCCCTGTCAATTCTCCACATTTTCCTGGGTGACAAAAGCCAAGGCAGACCTGGTGTTATATTCCTTTGTGCGTACAGGAGGCAAAGTCATTTGAAATGAAAGTGGGGCTGGCTAAAGCCACTCCTGGTCATCCTGCCAGGAGGGTTCATCCTGTCCGCACTTAAGCCCCTTTTGTGTTATTGTCTGGAAGCAGTCAATAAAACCTAACAGCAGAGCCATTCAAAGTTATGTGACCCGAGCCACTGGTAGAAGGCGCAAACAGTTAGGACATGATGTTGCCAACTTTCAAAAAGTGGCATTATGAGAACTCTGACTTAAAATCTTAAAATGTGACTTTACCATAATAGAGGCTTTTAAATTACAAATCATTTAAGTGTATCTGCACCCAATCCAAAGGCAGCACATATGAAATGCAATAGAGTAACCCAGTCTTGGTCAATGGCAGAGATAGGCCTTACAACAGTGAAAAACAACTTTAGGAGTTTTTCACTGCCAGGGCATGTAAAACGTAACTGCAAATGTCCTACTTTTTTAATGCAGTACACCCTGCCCTATGAGACATTTAGGGCCTTCCTTAAGGATGACTTAGATGTATTAGAAATGTTTAGACCTAGCAAACGGTTAATTTTGCCAGTTCAAAATGCCAGTTTAAAACTTCATTGCAGGCTGCAGTGTCAGGCCTTAGACATATTTTAAAATTTTACTTTAGGGGGTGATACAATGGGTCCTGCAGGCCCACAAGTAGTATTTAGCTCACAGCTCACAGGTACTGGGTACATGTTGTACCATTTACTAAGAACTTACAAGTAAAGAGAATGTGCCACTTAAGGGTAAGCCAATTTTACCATGTTTTACGTAAAGAGTGCGAGAACCTATGCACTGGTTAGCAGTGGTAAAAAGCACACAGTCCAAAAGTCAACAAATACATAATCAGCAAACAGGAGATGTGAAGGCAAAAATTTGGGGGTATACCGTGCCAAGGATTACAGGTCTATCGCACCTGATATTGCATTGTAAATATGGTATGTATTACTTTTACGCTAACTGTTTGGTATGTATTACATGGTCACATTGTATCATTTATAACATAAGGCAGTGCTGAAAATATAAAAAAGGCTCCTAGTACGTGGCACAATTAAAAGCTCTTAGTATTGCAAGTGGTAAATTGTTAGAGTTTCTGATTGTTTTTTTTTTATGTGATGTCAACCATGAAGGTACTGTTCCTATAAAAAAAAGGGGGAGGGTAAAAAGAAGAAGAAGGATGACTCTCAAGAATGAATGAGCATGAGGGAGAATTCTATGGATTATTTCTTGTAGCCGTCACACACCACTAAGAAAGTTATGCTTCATCTTTGGATTTAGATCCTCATTGGGCTGGTGCTGCAATGTTGTATATGCCCCATGGAGGGTCACTTTGGCAGAGATCTTTTTACGTTTTTTACGTCTGATGGAAAGTGTGGATGCAACAGTGTGATGGACTTGTGGGGTAGTAATACATAAAGGAATAAGGAATAAAACTGTCCATGAGAGATCAAATAAATATTTTAATGTGGAGATTCTCCTGGCAGGATTAAAAAGATCAAAAACTGGTTAAAGCTTCTGATGGGGGTAATGTGCTCAAGTAACTGTGAGTGAGAAATATTGTAATCAGGTCAACATGTTTCATGCCTAATGGTCCCAAGCAGAACCGCAGTGCTTTTTCAGGACCTGTAAAAGGTGGGGGTGAGCTTACCCCACACCAATGTTGTGATGTGTTGTGTAGGTATTCCACAACAGTAAAATACCTGAGGTATAAGTAAATAACTCTGTTGCATTGAGGTCCAGGGACTTACCCTCCTCTGCTCACCAGGATTAAGGGTCGAGGGTTGTCTGATCTTGCACCATGAATGCAGTATGTATTACTTTTGTGCTGTTATGGTTTGTATTAACCCGTTTAGCGCGTCGAACATTCTGTCCCAGTGCGGACGTTCGATCGCGGTAACGGGATTCGGACGTCCAACGGTCGTGCGCAGCACCAGCGAGGTAGTGCACGCGACGACCGTTGGACGTTCGAAACACAGAAGGGGTTACATTTTCAAATTGTATCATTAGCCTCTGTGAACTGAGTTTATAACGTAAGGTTGTACTAAAAATCTAAAAAAGGCTCCTAGTACATGTCACAATAAAAAAAAGCTCTTAGCATTGCATGTGATAAATTGTTAGATTTTCGGATTGGTTATTGTTTTATGGGGCTATTGTTATGGGACTATTGTTATGAAAAGTTTCAAACGATAGCATAAAACATCCTTATTGTGTTTTAAACAGTAATTTTGGTAAATTATCTCCTCTGATTATCCAATTTCTCTGATCTCCTCCATTTATACTAATGTTTCTGGGTGAAATGTCTTGCATTATATTTTGGTAACATTTTGCACTGTACATGCTGAATTGAGATGTCCTTATTCTCCTGCTGAGTCTAATCTTCTTGGGCATTGCTAGAGCTTTGGCATTAGTACCACTTCTTCCGATTACAGGCACTGACAGGGATCAATATTCCATTTCTTTTCACTGTTTTGCTCGCTCTACTGGTCTGCAGTTATCATCTGACCTGATAAACAGAGAGAAGGTAAAAGTTTGCAATATCTAAGCTTAATCAACAAACGATCCAAGGGGCATGTGAGGTACTAGAAGGAAATATTAACAACCTTATTGAAAGAGTTGCAGGCATGTAGGTAGCCTTTGAGGACCTCTCAAAAAAGTTGACACTAACAAGAGTGAGATCACGAAGTTGAGGGTTGGTGATAGAGAACTTTGAGATAAACTAGAAACCCTGGAAAACAGCTCTAGGAGAAACAACATCACGATTCTGAATGTCCCAGAAGATCTTGAGGGAGGAGACATAAGGGGCTTCATCATCAATCTTCTTAGAGAATTTAATATAGACATAGAGAAGCAGACTTTGAAAGATGATATCCAGAGAATATACAGAGACCAGTTCTTTAAGAGATCAGGGAAGAAAAACCTGGGAAGGATCCTAGTAAACTTCAAGACATATTCAATCAAAGAGAAAATCTTAGCCGGGGCACTTAAAGCAGTATCATATAAGAAAGGAGACCTTCCGCATAAGATCAGACATATCACGCTCCACACAAGATAGGCAATGGGAGCTAAGGAGGTTTATACAAGAACTAAGGGAGTTGGGTGCCACGGCCACCCTCCGGTTCCCCGCTTCCCTAAAGGTGATGTGGAACAATAAAATGTACAACTTTAAGGACCCCTGTGAATTTAGTTCCTGATCGAACAGATTAAAGCAAACCCAAAAGAAAAGATCTAATCTTGCTGTGATGTAGTGAGATAGCTCGAAGTGGAGGTAACCATCGGTACACCTCTAGTCCTTTGTGAGGGTTCCCCGGTGTGGGTGGGGTGGGAGGAGGAGTTGTGGGAGTCACAAGCAAAAAGAAAATACCAAAAATAAGCACTCTGTATATCTGCAGTGGGTGGGAGAGCATGTGGTAAAAAAGAAAAAAATTGTCCTCATTTATTAACAAGACTCAAGTGTATTTTTTTTATTCAACAAGACCTTTAATGACTAATTGCATAGTTGACACAGCAGGGTGTCTACATCCCAACGGGCCGGCACTGCGTCTCACTCAAATACACAACACAGAGGGCATGGGAAGAAGCACAGCAAGCCGCCTACAACCCATCGGGCCGGCCGCGTAAGGAGATCATGCATGTTATTTCAGTCATCCATAAAGGTCTCTACCAAACATAAAGATCCCAACAGCAGGAAAAACCTCAACTTTCTTGCCATAGATTATCATCCTCCTCTACCCCAATCCCCTGTCATGAATCTGCAACTCACATAATCTCTGCTCCCCCAACTGCAAAGTGTCCAGCGCCAGGCAAACCTCCTCCTCCAGCAAGTCATGAGTCTATCTCTTCTAAATGTCCTGCCACAGCCTGTCCGTCCCCCTTCACTGAGACCCAGCATGGGTGTACGTCGTCAGTGTCTGCGTGTTTCAGGAGATAAGTATGTAAAGGGCCCCAAATGTCCTGTGGGCGAGATGTAGGTGGCATCAGTTCTGCGTAAGTATGTCGTTGATCCTAAAAGTGTGTGAGATCGTTCAACCACTCTTTAAATTTAGGAGCCCTTCCTCTCCCCCAACGGCATGCAATCCTTCTTTTTGCTAACAAAAGGTCCAGCAATGCGTATTTTCGAATCTTAACAGGCAATTGTTCCATGTATCCCAAGAGCACCACAAGGGGGGTATCAGGCATGTGTTTCTCTGTCATCTCATCCAATGCGCTAAGGACCTCCCTCAAATATGTCCCAATCAGTGGGCAGTCCCAGGCGAGATGTCCAAACCCCGCTCCCTCTGCCCCGCATCGTTCACACCGCTCATTATCTTGCAGCCAAAGACGGTGCAGTCGGACATGCGTATAATAAAGTTGATGCAAGTATTTAAAATGTATGAGTCGCAATCTGCTATTAGCCAAGATGTCCCCTGACTTCCAACAGCAGAATGACCATTGTTCATCTGTGAGGGTGTGCCCCATGTCCCCCTACCATCTGACCCGGGCCGGGCGGGGTTCCTCTCCCATTCCCTCTGTGTGGTAGAGTATACTAGCCGTGAAACTACATGTTCTGGCGTTTCCTGCTGTAACAGTACGTGCAGGAGGGCCATGATAGGCGGTACGAGTGGGAATCAAGGCGTAAGGTCCACGAACATCCTGCCTAAGTCGCACATAATAAAAGCATTCCAGCGGGGTGGGGGAGACGACGCCAAAGAATTAATCACTGGTGCAAAAAGTCCTGTGTGTATACAGTTGACCCCAAGTGAGCTGAGAGAACTTCTGCAGCATCCTGCAGCACCCTCCCTTCCGTGTAACAGGGATATCGTGTCGTCCCCATAGAGGCTAAACAACCAAGGGAGAAAGGGTCTAAGGGAAAAATGTTTAAAGACCTACCCAGGGTGAAGTCTCCTACTCAATGAATCAAAAACCAAAAACACTGGGGGTCTATATAGGAGCCTATTGTGCTCCAGAAGTAAACGAACACTCCTACACAAGTCAGTGGGCGTAGCTTACTCATAAAGTACCAAGATAAACAACCTGTATAGTGGGATTCACTACAATTGTCGAATAGACCCATACAGAGAAAGACTGGATTTCCATCAACGTCAGATGTAGATCATGTATTCTCATTTGCTCATCCAAATAGGAATGGTATGTCTCATGATCATTGAGACTAGTCCATAACCCATACTCGTCTGGGTCACATCTCCAAATGTCATGAAGACCATGAGTGCAATGATCGTGATGGAGTCCGGTGCAGTGCAAAAATAATGAAGTGTGGTGAAATTAAAAAAGGATAGAGAATCAATACAGCAAACTTTCATATGACTTGATCTCTCTCTTACTAAAAACAAGAACAGTGCAAAGATGCAGTCTAACCATATAACTGCATGTATCGGGCCAACATGTTTCAGTCTAAAAGGAACTAAATCCCGCGGCTTTCTTCAGGGCCACAGTCCTTAATGTTTGCTACTGCATATCAAAAACGTGAAACATAACTAAACCAGTCAAAGGATACATGTGTGTCGTATATATTTCTCACAATCCTCTGTATCAACCAGTGTCATTTGTATCTGCATTGTACAGGGAGTATACCTCACCTCTCCTGGAACCTTGCTCAGGAAAAAAAGAGGCCCTCTCTGTCCGTCGTTGCCTCGTAGCTTGAAAGTGAGCTCAGGGGGAGGCCATAGAGGCGCCAAAGGTTAATAAAATAGGGGGCACTGAAGCCTCTGCGCCAGGTCCTGCAAGCACAGGTCGTGCATTGAACGGTAGTGGAAGTCAAGTGTCTAGGCACCGGGGTAGCGCTCAGATATGCCGAATAAGGAGTGGATGTCTTGTGCCCATCCTCCACAGCCAGATGAGGCATGTACGTGTGGGAATGTGTTCAGTAGGCCGCAAAGTGAGCCTGGGCGCAGTCAAAATATATTTCAATGCCCGGGACTTCCAGACCCCCGGCGTCAAAGGGGCGCGTGAGCATCTCCCAAGCTAGTTTGGGTTGTTTCCCGCCCCATGTCAATCTGATCAGCATAAGGAATGTTCCTAAATAGGTAAAAAAGCTAAGGTAAGATCACCATTTTAATTAACGATACTCTGGCGGCAATGGACAAGGGCATTGCGATCCATCTTGTTATATTATCCGCAATTGATCCAGCACCCGGCCGTAATTGTCCCTCATCAATTCCTCACGGCATCGGGAGATGCAGATACCTAAATATGTAACCGAATCTGGGCACCAAGTCAGTGGGTAGTCGGGCTTGGAACGTGAGGAGGAGTCCGTTAGGGGGAATATCTGGGATTTCCTCCAGTTCACCTTTATTCCCGACAGCCTACCGAACGATATTAATACACAAAGGATTGGGTTAAGGCTTATATTGGGGTCCCTCAAATATAGAGTCAGGTCATCCGCATATAGTGATATTAGGATTGGCCTCTCCGGGTAGACCAGGGTGTGCTCCCGATGGTGTTGTCTGATTTTGGCCTCGAACGGTGCAATGGCAAAAGCAAATAGCAGGGGTGACAAAGGGCACCCCTGTCGGGTGCCTCTGGTGATTGCGAAAGGAGCCGACTGTACCCCACTAATGATGATCCGTGCCTGCAGCCCTGAGTAGAATAGATTAATTCAGGCCAAAAAGGGGGGAGATCCCATGCGTCGTAACACGTAGGCTAGATAGTCCCATTCCAGGGAGTCAAACGCCTTTGTGGCATCCAGGAATATTGCGGCAGTGTTTGTCTCCGGGTCTACGGGTCTACATCTTGTAAAAGCGCAAATAATATGCGCAAGTTGTGGGATGCGCTTCTTGTGGGTACAAAGCCAGACTGGTCCGGGAGAACCAATACTGTCATCAGAGGGCTGATACGGTTGGCGACTATTTTAGCTAGGATCTTCGCATCCACGTTTATTAAGAAGAGGGGTCTATACGAATCACAGTATTTGGTGTCTTTACCTGGTTTGGGTATGGAAATAATGTGCGCCTCCCGCATAGAGGGGGGAAGGATTCCAGACTCCTTCGCCTCTTCGAACACATGTCTCAAGATCGGAATGAGTAGCTGATGAAAAGTTTTATAAAATTCCACCGGCAGGCCATCCGGCCCCGGCACCTTCCCAGATGCTAACTGCATAATAGAAGTAACAATCTCTTCGTCCTCATGATGGCGTAAAAGAAATTTCCTTTGGCCCTACCCCAGCCATGCTATCGCTGTGTCATTGAAAAATGTGTCAAACTCAGTAGAGTGATCTCTTTGAGTCTTATATAAAAGTTTATAAAAACTATGAAAGGCTGTCACTATATCCCCCATATCCCTATGGGTCTGGCCATCCTCATCTTCCACCTCCAAGACCGTATTCGAGAACCACTGAGGTTGGATTAGGGATGCCAACGCTCTTCCCAGTCTATCTCCTTTCCCGTATTGTCTCGCCTTATGGTATTTTCCGCCGAATTTACATTCACTCTCCGCATTCTCTTGATACTCTTCCAGTGTACTCCTAAATTGCGCCTGTAGCTCGAGCGTTGGGGTCCTCTGTAAGCGCGTTTCGATATGTTTGAGGTCGTCTTCCAGTCTACTCAATCTGGCTCTTATATCTTTTAGGATCCCTCCGCTCTTGGCAATGCATAGGCCACGGATGGTGACTTTGAATGCCTCCCATATCGTAGCATAGTGCACCACTGAATTTTCATTTTGTGGGAAGAAGTCTGTAAACTCCTGCTCAAGCTCTTGTTTAAAAACGGGATTGAGCAGAGATAGTGGATTAAGCCGCCAGGATAAGTATGGAGAGCTTTCATGCGGGGGTGAGAGCGATAATCACCGGGGAGTGGTCAGAGTAAGTGCAAGGGAGGTGAAGGGCACACGACAGCCACAGGATAAGCCCTTTAGTGATCAGCCACATGTCTATCCTCGACCAGGAGGCCCGGGCTGTGGTGAAGCAGGTCCCTTCCCTCTGCGACATGTGTTTATGTCGCCATGCATCAACAATCCCATGATCTTCTAGAATCTCTTTCAAAGTGGATTGGGATGTGTACCAGTGGTGTGGTTGTGGGTGTGAGCCGTCAAGAGCAGGATCAATAGTGACATTGACGTCCCCTCCCGATAGTAGATGTGTGGAGCCTTTTTCCAGGATTTTACTCCATAGTACTCTAAAGAACTCTGAGTCATCGGAGTTGGGTCCATAGCAAGAGACAAGTGTGAAAGTCTGTATAGCCAATCTGCCCCAGGTAATAGAATATCGGCCCTGTTTGTCAGCTATAGAGCCCATAGTGGTGTATGGGAGATTTTTCCTAACAAGAATGCACGACCCTATGGGCATAAGATGAGTAGGAAGAAAAGCAGATATATCCGGCTCATCGAGATGCAAACGTGTGGGTAACAGTGGGAATAAAGTGCATTTCCTAAAGCATCGCCAATGTATATTGTGGCGATCCAGATAAGCTAGACTGTGCCGGCGTTTCCGCGAGTCACCCAATCCCCATACATTCCATGTGAGGAATCGGTAAGTCGGAGGAGTCGGGGGGGGTCAGTCACAGCGGCAGGCATTGCATTCTGTATACTTCAACAGGTTTGGTGGGGTGGTAGTCACGGTGTGGTGGCGCAACCAGGATCTACTGACCAGTGTTGCATGGCAAGACAATATGCTCCACTTTCAACCAGCGTTATCGTGGGTCCCGGGTAGCCTCTGCCAGTCGTGCAGAGTCTGTGTCCGGCAATGTTGTCCTCCACGCGTTGACCACCATAGCGCCTGGCAGTAACTGTTCCCTGCAATGAATATCCTAGACCGCCGCCATCTTGCAGCCCGTAGGCGTAGATTTAGATTGTGGATTCGCAAGTAGCCGCAGTAGTTTTAGTCTTTGTGGCGGTCATCTCCCTGCGCTGCACTGTCTAGAATGTCACACCAGTATCCAGTATCTCTGAGGTGCATGAGATGGCGGTGATTTTAGTCGGATAATGGCCCGAACAGCAGGAGCCTCACACTAGTGTGGCCATCTTGCTTGGCGCCCTCTAGCGCCCCCAAGACTCAAGTGTATTATAGATGACATAGGGCAAACGGCTCATAATATCCATCATTGTCCCTCATGTCACATGTTTTGGACATGAGGGTCATTGTACAATGCGGTCGTTTAGAAGAAAGACACAATAGCTTCTATCTATCATAATCTCCTTACGAACTTCACCAAAGTTGATAAAAGGAATGAAGGAGAAACTATACAAATGATGGATATTATGAGCCGTTTGCCCTATGTCATCTATAATTTTTAGAGAAGCGAATCGAACTAGTAATTCAACTTTATATCTCGACTTACTCAGTTCTGGGTTATTGAATTGATGCCCTGGTAAATGCATAACAGACACTCAGCGCAACTTATATTTTGTTCTGCTATTTGGACTGGACTTGTGAATTGTCTCCTGATTCCTTGTTATATCTGTAGTGGTCCTGAGGAAAGTGGTGCCTAACACACGCATTCCACCGAAACGCGTGTCAACCAAGTGCCGAGTCTCTAAATCTCTTTTCATTTTTGGAGACCCGTAATGTTGACAGGAGAAAAGTTGTTTTTCCCTGACCATTATCCTCTATCATTTTCAGATATTATAAGTTGAGAGTTGTATGGGAGGGAATGTTTTTGTATGACTGGAGTGGCTGTATTGGTATGCAATCAGGAGGGCGCTTAGGAATGTTATTGTATATATGATCACATTTTAGTTTTTTGTTCTATAATTGTCTTGGTTAAATAAGAAAATGTACCAAAGATACTAATGCATTATAAAAAAAATGAATTCTCAAATTGCAAAAAGCTACTTTCTAATTATAAAAAATGACATGCTATAAAATAGCAAAAAAATAAAAAAATAATATATTAACATTTTGATATACAAATAAGCTTTGTGGTCACTGGTATATCTGAAAAATTGTTGGTCAATGAGGGAAATATTGTGATATTGATTTATGTTTTGCCTTCCTCTCTTTTCCCTGACCTAAAAATATCATAGAGGGGGTCCCATTATTTTTGCTGTTGCGCCTGCCACAGGGTGCAGGGATGTTTAAAAACATGCTTTTTGGCATTGGGACTTGTACTGCAGCCCTTTTCGGGGGTGCAGAACAAGCCTCTTTGCACAGAGGCATGTTTCCGACCGTCTCCACGGCAGACAAATCCTAATTTGGAGTTTGGGCCGCCGACTACTTGTCGGACGGTCCCTGTACCGCCGGACATACACTTGTCTGACGGGCATCGTAATCGGGCTAAAAGTGTCAAACTCAGGAGGTGTAAAATATACGAGTCCCACTACAGTGAATGCAAGAGTAGTGAAAGTGTTGGGTTGCGAATGGCAACATTTACTATTCCCACTGCAGTCAATGAAACAGTAGGTAAAGTGTTGGATGTTGGAGAGGTAAACTTTACTATACCCACTCCAGTCAGTGAAACAGTAGGAAAAGTGTTGGATTGCAGAGCTTACAGATACGTCAGAAATACTGACGTATCTGTAACTCCTTGCGACATGATGCGTCATACATTAAATATGACGCATCATTGGTGTCGCAAGGAGTGCGCAGTGAAAAGTGGCGCATTGCTGTTTTCACGCAGCGATGCGTCACTTTTCATAAAAAAGGCCCAAGGAGTCAATCTCCAGATTTAGGTCAACATTTAATAGATCACAAGGACAGTCCCCTACATTTAAGTAAACCCTGTTTAATTTAACTGTGAAAGTGTAATCATTTCTTGCACTTATTGCATCGTTTACTTACTGCTAGACATTTCATATAATTGCTTAGGTGAGATTTAGCTCAGAACCAGAAGCAAAACTTGATAGTATTATGTTGCAGATTCCTAAAGACTTTGCCTTTAATTTGTACAGCATCAGCCAGATCACTATACCCCACAGCATTAATAATTAGAGAAGATGTCTGAGTGGATTCCTCAGCCATTTTGCGACTGGATATTATTGAACGTTCAGTGCTTTTGGCCAGATCAGCAACCTCTGATAATGAATGGCCTCTGCAACTGAGTAACCTTTTTGTTTCTTTTTTGAAAAGCAGCAATACACAAACTGATCTTGAACGTATATGTCAATGGATGTGGCAACTTATCAAAAACTTGCTGCCCTCCATTTCCCAAATGTCTAAACAAAATAGCAGCCTTTCGTTTAAGTTCAAAGCCATCTGCTCTAACTGCGATTAAATAGTTCTCGATAGATCTTATTCAAGCATTCCACTTAATTAAAGGCATGCAAGGAAGTTTAAGAAATGGTGAGATTTGAGCTAAAGTGTTACAAACCATTAAAAATATTTGTTTAAGATCCCATAATGACACAATTCTGAGAGCTCAATAAGTATTTCCAAGTTCACTTGAGCCAATTCACACAAAAACTCTCAAGTTATAATAAAGAAAAGTTGCTGTAAACTTGAAATATCCAAAGAAATCAAGCAGTAACACTGAAATATGAGCATGTTGGCACAGCATGGATAATTTAAGCAGAAATAGATCAGAAATGTGAAGTTAGTGCCTGGAGGACATATGCGCTAGGGGTAGGCAGAAAAATTCACTTCGATCGTGGAGTTTTCAGAATTAAGGAGCTGTGCGTCTCACATATAGCTTGGAGTTCAAGGTAAATGCCACCATCCAGTGTGTTGCTGATTTTTCTTTTCATTGGTGTGCATGAAACTTGTTTAAGCACATGCTGGTGAGCGTCACAAGACTTGCCAGCTGCTATCAAGCATGTGTGAGTTTTGGTGGCCGCTAGCGCAGCTTTTGGATGTAATGGCACGATGTTCATGACACTGGTGAGAATTTTCGAGTTGATATTCCACTCCAACAAACAGTTCAGGTTGTTTTTAGAGCAGGAAACATTTCTTTATTTTAGTTTTTTTTTCAACAAGAAGGAAGTGCCATAGATTGTCCAACTTAATGTTCCTGTCTACCAGGCTCCTCCCAGTACTTTGTACATATCCTGTTCACTTTTCATTTGGATCACTCTCTTTGTCTCCTGCTTACATACACCTTTGGATTTAATAAGGTCTTTGGGGCTGATTACGAGTTGGGTGCTGTTGCGCTGACTCTCCACCGGTATAGCTATGCAAAAACCCGCACAAGGAACACCTGCCGTATTACGAATTGAACTTGTGTATGGCAGACTGTATTTTGCCTTTCCCATGGCAGTGCCTGAAAAACAGGCACTGCAATGGGAACAGCAAAAAAGTTCTAGCACGGTATGCACGTGACATCCATGTCTTTGGGACTTTGGGGCTGATTAGGAGTTGGGTGCAGTTGACCTGACTCTCCACTGGCACGGCTGCACCAAACCCACACACGGAACACCTACCATATTACGAGTTGAACTTGTGTACGGCAGTCTGTCCTTTGCCTTTCCAATGACGGTGTCTGAAAAACAGTCACCCTAATGGGTACCGCAAAAAAATTCTAGCAAGGTATGGCTGGTGACGTCCATGTCATGCTGGAACTTTGGGGGCATAGAAGATGTAACCCCATAGCGGGAGGATTACGGGGGCCCGAAGGGCCCCCTTTGTTCCTTCACTGCCAGCCTTTCCACGGCAGGGCTACTGCCATGAAATGGCTGGCAGAACAGAACTTTTAACATGCTCAGCAGGACTGAGAGAGTCCCACTGAGCATCTTATATTGTGGCGTAGATGCGACAGCGCCACTGTTCCCTGTTGCTTGTTGTTTGACCATGTGGTTAGCGACTATTTTGTGTAGCCAGCTAGTGTGTTTTGCCATAGGCGTGCATGTGTTCCTTGTTGTCATTGCCTCCTTGCTGGTTGTTGTTGTTTGACTATGTGGCCGGTGGCCATTTTATGTAGCCAGCCAGTGTGCTTTTGCCACAGGCCTGCATGTATTCCTTGTTGTGGACATGCCCCCTTGCTGGTTGTTGTTGTTTGACCATGTGGCCGGTTGCATTTTATGTAGCCATAGCCAGCCAGTGTGCTTTACTGCCTTTGCCATAGCCCTACACATGTTCTTTGTTGTGGCCATGCCTATTGGCTTCCAAATCTCCAACAAGAAAAAGGAAGAGTACTCTACCATCATCTCCAAGCCCCCTCCTTATGATCTGGGCATGGATTGGACCCCGGATGAGTCTGAGATATGACAGGAGAGGCTCAGGAAAAGGAAAGTTTCTTACAAATATGGAAATGTGAGGATAACAATGAGACAGTCATTGTGGAAGCTTGCCCAGAGGAGACCGACATTACCCCTCCTATTCAACCTGCTCTGAGTGATGTGGCACCACCAACGCTAGCTCCCACATTTATAAGATCCCCACTGAGAACTGCATCCACCACTAGCTCAGTAGAAGTACACCCTGCAGCGATCCAATGTTAGACACACCTCCTACGTCAAGTTCTACAGACAGTGGCACCAGTGGACCACTAAAAAAGTTCACCTCTGCAGGTTGGGACTTTCTTATAATTATCAAGTTGGAGGATAAGATCCCGATATGCTCCATTTCCCATGTGAGTGCTCGTTGAAGGAAGCCTGGTTCACACTATGGTACTGGAGGCAAAACAACCCATATGAAAAAACACCAGGCAATCCGGTGGGAGGCACATCTTAAAAATGTGGTTCAGGTGGTAATGGTGATGAGAGATGAGAATCAGCTCAGATCACGGTGGAAGGTTAAGGTGATGAGGAAGAAGAGATTGAAGTGTTCTTTAAACACAGCACTCCTACCCCCAGCATTGCATCAGTATCACCCACATTATCATCCTCGCAAAGGCACAAGAGTCAAATAGAGACACCACAGCAACAGCATACAGTGTCTGCTCCAATACGCACATTGTGTCTCTCTTGAAGTCGCCTGTGTCAGTGCTACAAGAAAATAAAAGCATCCAGGCTGCTATTAAAGGCATTCTTAGGCAGGAGGGGCCCTAAGAACGCAACCACCCAAGGGCTTGTTTGTACAACAAGAATCTTAGTAAAGTGTTAATGCTGGACCTCTCTTTTTCTTTTGTGGAAGGAGTGGGTTGTTTAGAATTTGTGCCAGCCATATGCTCGAAATGGAAGGACCAAGTTAGACCTATCTTGCCAGAGTTGCTGTTCCAGTGTTCCATCATGATGTGCTGCAATTGGTTGGACATATGCCGGCAGTCATGTGAATCAGTTGTCAAGCCACTGATTCCATGTGTATCACTGCACAATGGATCTCGTTTGGTGGGGCTAGGAAACTGGTATCTCTGGATCTCAGCACTGAAGAAAGTTTTAAGGGCTTTCTGTGGCATGCAACAATAGCCATGTTCACCATTGAGAAATCCAAAAAGGCTACAAATATCTTGAAAGTCCAACAGCAAGGTACTTGAATGCCATTGACAAAGCCAGTTATATAGTTAAGGCCGTGTCAGGGGGTAAATATTTCAGTGTCCTGTGTTTAGTGCATTGTATCAACCACATTGTATGGGACTTTCTCAAAAATAACACATAGGACCAGATTACAAGTTTTGGCGTAAGCGAACTGCTGTTAAAACAGAATGGGAAACCCCACCGCCCAGTTGGCGGTCTTCTCACCGTATTCCCATGTTGGCAGACCACCAGAGAACCACAGACGACCACTTGCAGAACACCTCAACAGTAGTAGGGGGTTAAGAAGCTGTTAGAGGGTGGGACAGACATGTTCACCATTGTTGGAATTATCACAAGTTGTCTTTCTGTCGACCCGACAGTGGCATAAGAACAGCCTGCTTCGAATGGGCAGCATCGAAGAATTTTGAGTGCATAATCACCCATTTCCATTTCTTTCTTCAGTATCCCACCTGGATCCCTTCCGTCAGGTCCCCCATTTACAGCAGCATCTTGAACCAAAAGAAAATGACGGCGTTGGTGCTGAAATCCAGGAAAGTCCATTTTGCAGCATTTACCCATTGACTGTACTGGGCATATATGGTACAGACACCAACAATGGGAAAGTACTTGCAGTAGATATTTTTTCACATTTGTCATCAGTGGTCGAAGTGAAGAAAAATAGTAGGGGAACTGTGGATGGAGCATCAGGTGGCGGGAATAACCAGAGGATTGGGCCAATGGGCGGAGTCAGAGGTGTGGCTAGAAAGAGCATAACATACTAATTGTTAGTATGTTAGGCATTTCAATGACAAGTTACAGCTTATAACATTATTTAATATAACCAATGGATACATGTTTATTTGAGGTTTAGTATATGAGTTATTGACATTAAAATACATTTACAATGTCGGATATGTTTTCAAACACAGAATGTCCCTATTGCGCTCCTAAGTAAAACCAGAAGCCATTTGTCTCCAAGCCATGCAGTTCTTTCATTAGTACTTCCCCTCCCTTTTTCTAACCATTTCTGAACAAGAAATGTGGGTTTAAATTCTATGACAGGACGACCCATGTATTGGGGAGTACTGTTGATTACATCATATTGTGCCCATCGGCCAATGCAAAATTGTAGTCCTACTTTTTTTATATGCTTCACGCAACATGTCATGAAGCCAGCATTAGATGCCTCTTAGTTTCCTGTTATTGTATTTAGAAATAGCACTCACAAATGAATAAGTACACCTAAAACAACCCAGACCTGTTGGTTTTACATTTGCTTTTAGCAATGAATGAGACACACCTATTTTATTAGTAGTTTGGGTATTACTACTCAAGATAATTAGCAATGAGAAATGTAAATGTATCAAATCTGAAATTATGAGACTCAAACATTGGTAGAGTCAGAAATAGGTAGTGGTCCTTGTCTCAATCAGTTATTTTCTCCCCTTCAGACTACTATCCTCTAGAATCAGTATTAGACACCTTCATCCTTTGTCTCTCCACCAGCACTGTAGATGTCTAGACATACCACCCAACAGAGACTGCATGAGAGAAATCCAAACATGAATGGCGACATATACTAGTTTACAAATGTTTTTCACATAATTATAGTTCTGCCATATTTGCCACATAATACATCATCTGATGCATAATCTGATGGTTTTAACTAAAGAATTGTTTGAAGCTCAAACAGATCAAAACAGTGTGACTTGTGTTGCTGTGAAGTTGAGGGCCCTTTACAAAGGTTAACTGGCCACCGTTCTCACTGTTGCACTTGTATGTTAAACTTGTATTAATGAGGCGAAAGCTTTGCAGAGATTGTTAGTATATGTAAAAATGTCAAAACAATAAAGGTTCAGAATATGTACCACACTACGCTGCGATTCAGAAAAGGAGGTGGTGATGAACAGAGTGTCTGAATTAAGCAGACCACTCTTACCCAGTCCAAAGATCAGGGCTTGATCCATCACCGTTATTTATCTCACTGCACCATCCCAGCTCAGAACCTGGCTATATGCAAATCAGTCTGTCCCTGGCCCAGTGCATCATGGGAACAGGGCAGACTAAACTACCAACTCCAAGCCAATTCTTCACCAGAAAGGAGACAAGCTACCGGGGACCGGTTTCTGGCATTTCAGCCTTCTTCGGCCCGGCTTGCTTGAATCTTGATGGTACAGTGAGAAAGGGACTCATGTCTGAGTATACCCTGCCACACCTATAGTGGCCAAAAACGATTCAGAAAAGGGGGTGGTGATGAACAGAGTGTCTGAATTAAGCAGACCACTCTTACCCAGTCCAAAGATCAGGGCTTGATCCATCACCGTTATTTATCTCACTGCACCATCCCAGCTCAGAACCTGGCTATATGCAAATCAGTCTGTCCCTGGCCCAGTGCATCATGGGAACAGGGCAGACTAAACTACCAAGCCAATTCTTCAGCAGAAAGGAGACAAGCTACCGGGGACCGGTTTCTGGCATTTCAGCCTTCTTCGGCCCGGCTTGCTTGAATCCTGATGGTGCAGTGAGAAAGGGACTCATGTCTGAGTATACCCTGCCACACATATAGTGGCCAAAAACGATTCAGAAAAGGGGGTGTGATGAACAGAGTGTCTGAATTAAGCAGACCACTCTTACCCAGTCCAAAGATCAGGGCTTGATCCATCACGTTATTTATCTCACTGCACCATCCCAGCTCAGAACCTGGCTATATGCAAATCAGTCTGTCCCTGGCCCAGTGCATCATGGGAACAGGGCAGACTAAACTACCAAGCCAATTCTTCACCAGAAAGGAGACAAGCTACCGGGGACCGGTTTCTGGCATTTCAGCCTTCTTCGGCCCGGCTTGCTTGAATTCTGATGGTGCAGTGAGAAAGGGACTCATGTCTGAGTATACCCTGCCACACCTATAGTGGCCAAAAACGATTCAGAAAAAGGGGTGGTGGTGAACAGAGTGTCAGGAAACAACGACATCACCCCATCGCAAGACCTCTGCGACTCCCTCGCCTCTTACTTCCACAACAAGATCGCGGACATACACAACAGCTTCAACAACCAACCAACGCACACCATGACCAAACAACCACCCCCCACCACCACCCTCCACGCCTGGACCCCGATCAGCACCGAAGACACCATCCGCACGATGAACTCCATCCACTCCGGATCTCCGACCGACCCCTGCCCTCACCACATCTTTAACAAGGCCGATGCTGTCATCGCACCCCACCTACGAGACATCATCAACACATCCTTCGACACCGCCACCTTCCCTGAGAGCTGGAAGCACGCCGAACTCAGCGCTCTACTCAAGAAACCAACAGCGGACCCCACCGAACTCAAGAACTACCGCCCCATCTCGCTCCTCCCGTTTCCAGCGAAAGTCATCGAGAAGACCGTCAACAAGCAGATGGCCGCCTTCCTTGAGACGAATGGATCCCTCGACCCCTCACAGTCCGGCTTCCGAGCCAATCACAGCACCGAGACCGCCCTCATCGCCGCCACCGATGACATCCGAGCCCTGATGGACAACGGAGAAACAGCGGCCCTCATCCTCCTAGACCTCTCCGCTGCATTCGACACGGTGTGCCACCGCACCCTAGTACAGCGCCTCAGCAACGTCGGAATCCAGGACAAGGCGCTGGAATGGATCGTCTCCTTCCTCGACGGAAGAGCACAGAGAGTCCGCCTACCACCGTACAAGTTAGAGGCCACCGAAGTCATCTGCGGCGTCCCTCAAGGATCATCTCTGAGCCCCACCCTCTTCAACGTCTACATGAGCCCTCTCGCGGCCATCGCACGTCAACACAACCTCAGCATAATCTCCTACGCCGACGACACCCAGCTGATCCTCTCCCTGACCAACGACCCCGCCACCGCCAGAGCCAACCTGCACGAAGGGATGAAAGAGGTAGCCGAGTGGATGACGACCAGCCGCCTGAAACTGAACTCGGACAAGACGGAGGTCCTCATCCTGGGCTCTTCACCCTCCGCCTGGGACGACTCCTGGTGGCCTCCCGCCCTGGGCACCACACCCAAACCGACAGACCACGCACGCAACCTGGGCTTCATCCTGGACTCCTCCCTCTCCATGACCAGGCAAGTCAACAACGTCTCCTCGGCGTGCTTCAACATCCTACGCATGCTACGGAAGATCTTCTGGTGGATCCCCACCGAGACAAGGAAGACCGTCACCCAGGCCCTCGTCACTAGCCGACTGGACTACGGCAACGCCCTCTACGCCGGGACCACCGCCAAGCTCCAGAAGAGACTCCAACGGATCCAGAACGCCTCAGCCAGACTCATCCTCGACATCCCACGAACCAGCCACATCTCCGGACATCTGAGAGACCTTCACTGGCTCCCCGTCAACAAAAGAATCACCTTCCGCCTCCTCACCCACGCACACAAAGCCCTACACGACCAAGGACCAAGCTACCTCAACAACCGGATCAACTTCTACGCTCCCAAACGCCACCTCCGATCAGCCAACCACGCCCTCGCCGCCGTCCCCCGAATCCGAAGAGCGACTACAGGAGGAAGGTCCTTCTCCTACCTGGCCGCCAAGACCTGGAACTCCCTCCCGACCGACCTACGCCTGACCCAAGACCACCTCTCCTTCAGGAAGAAGCTGAAGACCTGGCTGTTCGAGCAGTAGCGGCACCCCCCCTCCCCCAAGCGCCTTGAGACCCTACGGGTATGTAGCGCGCTCTATAAATGTCATTGATTGATTGATTGATTGATTGAATTAAGCAGACCACTCTTACACAGTCCAAAGATCAGGGCTTGATCCATCACCGTTATTTATCTCACTGCACCATCCCAGCTCAGAACCTGGCTATATGCAAATCAGTCTGTCCCTGGCCCAGTGCATCATTGGAACAGGGCAGACTAAACTACCAAGCCAATTCTTCACCAGAAAGGAGACAAGCTACCGGGGACCGGTTTCTGGCATTTCAGCCTTCTTCGGCCCGGCTTGCTTGAATCCTGATGGTGCAGTGAGAAAGGGACTCATGTCTGAGTATACCCTGCCACACCTATAGTGGCCAAAAACGATTCAGAAAAGGGGGTGGTGATGAACAGAGTGTCTGAATTAAGCAGACCACTCTTACCCAGTCCAAAGATCAGGGCTTGATCCATCACCGTTATTTATCTCACTGCACCATCCCAGCTTGTTAGTATATGTAAAAATGTCAAAACAATAAAGGTTCAGAATATGTACCACACTACGCTGCAGCCTATCTTTGCTGCATAATTTAATTAACACTGCAACATCATTTTGTCCTCCATTGCTGCATGTTCTTTGTAAATATGCTCCTTAGTTTGGTGTGCTTGCCATTCCTTCATTGCGTACCTCAACAGCCTTCTCAGCCTTTACACCCTCACCTGCCAGCTCCGCTCCACAGACCGCACCCTTGCCACCTTCCCTCGCATCCAAAGAGTGACCGCCTGCGGCAGATCATTCTCCCACCTCGTCGCCAAGACATGGAACACCCTCCCTATCTGCCTACGGCAGACCGAAGACCTTCTGACCATCGGAAGACTTCTCAAGACCTGGCTCTTCGAACAGTAGCAGCCCACCCCTAGAGCCTTGAGACCCTCACAGGTATGGAGTGTGCTTTACAATGCTATGGTTGATTGATTGATTGATTGATTGATTGATTGATTGATTGATTGATTGCCGATCCCTGGTGAGTTGCACTACTACTGCTGGAACAAGGCCAATGGAGGCACCAATGGGTGAGGCGGACTGGCCTCAAGGGTCCTGGGTCCTGTGACATCAGTGACAAAGTCACTATTGATCTAGGGTGTTCTGCTTCTTAGGTCTGCCCAGAAGAGTGGAGGTGAACTTTAGTATGTATTGTGGTGGACAGGGCTTCAAGGTTAACCCTCACTGGCCACCGGTAGAGTCCACCTGCTAGTGCTAAGACACCAGGGCTTCTATGGTCTTGTGAGTCCTTCTAAGATCTAGGGGCACATTAGGATTGCGGGCGGACTTTGTCCGCCCGCAACCCTAACAGAGAACGGGACCGGCCGCCATAAGGGCGGGGGTCCCGTAGATGGAATTAGGATGTGCCCGCCACAGTGGCGGGCACATCCTACATGTTTATCATTGTGGCGGGCGATGCACTCAGCAAATGCATATGCAAATGTGGAGGGGTACCCCCCATGTGCACCCCCAACGCTGGCATCATCTTGGGGCCCCGCGGGGGGCCTGCAGCAATCACCGCCTGCCTTTCCGTGGCGGCATTGCCGCCACGGAAAGGCCCCTGAATTTAGCCATCATAATATGGCTGGCGGTGTCCATTGGACACCGCCACCATATTGATCTATCACTGCCGCGGTCGCCCTGGTAAAGCGGCGGACGGTCTTTCCATCCGCCCCTGTCCCCTCCGCCATCCTAATCTGGCGGGGGAGAATCAGGACATGCATGTCGGGCGGATTGCCTCCGCCAGGCAGGTGGTGGCCACCGCCAGCCTGGCGGAGGCAATCCGCCCGACATCATAATGGGCCCCTTAGTTGGGGAATGTACTCCCTCAGGAGAGTGGTCTGGTGGACTGGTCATGAAGCCTGATCCTGGTTCCTCAGTTCCAAATTCAGCAGCTCTGGCCATAGTGCCACATCCTGTCCCCCCTGAACATCTTTCTGCCCCACTGAGAGAAACTTGCACTGCCTTCAGCTATAACCCAAATGTGCCCCATTATAAACTCCCGGATGTGACTTAATTCAAATTATTCACTGCCTGAAAAAAGGAACAACATCATTGAAAAAGCAAACACTCATAGGCAATGCAAGATATGTAAAGCATGCAAAATATAAGCAGGAACAACATGGTTACCTTAACGCTTTTACACTCATTTTTCATAAATAAATGAGCGTTTTTTGCCTCAAACATTAAGGACATGAACACAGGTCTCTTCCTGTACACAGGTGTGCCTTTGTTGCACTCATGGGCAGCAAGGAAAGGGTTAAGCAGGGCTCAGAAGATAAAGGGACACTTCAGGAAAATCTGATCTGACTCACAGAAAACCACAAGGGCTCCTCCACATTTATGACAGCCAGCCAACTGCTCAAACATGGACATTATGTATTCGAGTGTCCTGCAAAGGATATCTTTTGAACTGTCTGGCTTGGCTGACTCTCCTACCCACAAAAAACTTGGTGGGAGCCCGTGACTAGAAGGCAAAATTAAATTTTCATTTGGGAAGTGAAGGATACATCCAACTTTATTTTTCTTGGTGACACAATAGTATGTTAGTGATACTGTAAAGAGTCACTACAAAAACTTCGCAAACCTAAGAGATCCCATAAGCTTATTTAGATATCTCATTTGCTAAATGGAGCACTTTCAATTTGGTGCCAGACAGGGCGGAACTGGGAACCCAAAGCAGCCCTGGCAAATTTTGTCCATCCCCTATACCGTGTGCTGCGAACAAAAAAAAAGCAAGCAAGCCTGACCACTACAGAGGGTATATGGGCAGAGGGTGTTCTCTCCCCAAGAAGAGTTTGGGAAAAATTACATGAATGGTGCATTCTACAAAACATTTTACTATATATTCAATTGTATCAGAGGTGTTGTGCAGCGGCAAGGGCGGCTGACACTGGAGCACTGGGCTCACGGGTTCGATCTCCGGCACCAGTTAAGTCCTGCACCATGAGACTCTGGACAATAGCTCGCTTAATCTTCCCGATGGCCCCCAGCACCTTATTCCCCTTAGGTGTGATTAGTTCACGCTTCACAAATACCAGGTTTTATTAGCTTTTAGAGCACAGTAAATGATCACCTTACGGTGCACCACTATACGACAATCTTGTTTGGGCTCTATCCTCACTAGCAGCCCCGAACACTGCCCCATATCTCTCCTTAGTCCCTCTCACATATATTTCAAATTTTCTATAGCACCTCTCATACCAGTGTAGGGACTTGGAGCACTTTACATTATGCACACATATAGAGACAATGAATCATACCTCTATAAATCAATGTTTAGAAAATGGTATGCAAGACAAAATATACTACAAGGTGTAGGATTCACATGCCATCAATTCTGGTAGGAATTTGTAAAGATCTGGAGAAGCACAAACCCAGAATTCAAAACGTAACACTGTGGTTGGATTTACTAATAAGAATATATTCCTAACCAACAAACCCATTTTAGCATTATTAGGATAATGAGAGACTGGGGAAAAACATAACTTCCAAACCAGCACCATACAGTTTGCATGCAGCTCTTTGATGGCAGGTCATAGCTCAAGGTGCTAGATTTACTGTGAATGTAGGTTATGCATTGCAAGTAACTAATGGATCTCATTGACAAAAGCAGAAACCCACTGAACCTTGCACATTAAATACAGTTCTGTCATCTGTATAGAACACGTTCTTTGCAGCAGACATATTAACCCTCAGCGCTACAGTAGATGAGTCAAAACTTGCAATAGTCAATATTCCGATCTCTCCCCAACAAGAAGATCAATCATCCGAGACCTCAATCTTGACTCTTTTATTTTTGCCTGAAAACTGCTGGGTTTACAAGGAACTCTGTAGTGATTTATTTGTTTTTGAGAGTGAGTAGTGGGTCATTGTGCTGGACAGTCCTGCTGGTTTTGTTACCGGGGGCTGGATTTGCAGCCCCAGGTAACAAAACCAGTCTCCCACCCCTCCAGCATTGGCCCGATGCCCATTACGCCAGTCCTGCCTTGGAGCCTGTGCCTATTTGTTTTCACTGTTTGTCCCTTGATGGGGTTTACAAGAGGCTTGGGTGCTCAGGTGTCACGGACGTAGACACCTAGGGCTGCTTTTATGTCATATCCTTAAACAAGTAAACAGTATTTTTAAAAAGACCACATCCTTGAACACATACAGAGCGGCATGACACATTTTATCAAATAAAATAAGGAAAACAGCTGATAAGACATTAAGGGCCTGATGTAGGTAAACCCGAAATTCAGTAAATTTCGGGCTTACCGATCGGTATTGAGCCATTTCAGATGTAGGGGATGATTCGGTAAATACCGAATCGGTATTTACCGATTCTGTATTTACCGAATCATTATTTACCGATTCGGTATTTACTGAATCGGTAAATGTCATGTAGGAAGCACATTTAAGAGTGCTTATGTGCTTTAAGGATTCGTTATTTACCACCAACTATTAGTTGGTGGTAAATACCGAATACCTTTGAAAATGCAAATCTGTGCATTTTCAACAGTGCCCTGTGGCAGACATACATGCCCTTAGGGCATGTATGTGTGCCACATGTGCACACAATCACTATTCAGGTGTGCCGCAGGGTGTCAATGTGACACCCTGCTACCCTTGAATGTTTCCCTATTTTACCTAATCGGTATTTACTGATTCGGTAATTCACATTCCTATGGGCATTGTCGAATCGGTAAATACCGGTTCGGTAAATACCGAATCGGTTACCGAATCCTTTTCCACATAGCATTTACTGATTCTAAAACACAGAATCGGTAAAATTCGGTATTTTAGAATCGGTAAATGATATTTACCTACATCTGATCCCAAATGTTTTATACAATTATGTTTTTTAAAAGCGTGTTTGGGCACCGACTGCCACGCATTCCACAGTGCAGTGCTCTTCCTTTCCTTGTAGAGTCAGTCTGGGTGAGCCTGAAAATAAAATGTAGATGAGGTCAAGAGTGGGGCCGCCAATGCATACTGATGTGACCATTTTATTGGTCACAGTGGGGGCAAGCAGGGGTCCTCGTCACTAAATGAGGTGTAAATTACACCGTAGCAGCAGGGCCATCAATGGAAGCAGTTTTCGCGTGCTGATTGATTGCTTCTACAGAGTTGCTGGGCAGGCCCCTGCCCACAGATACAGAGGGGAAGGGGGACGAGGCTGTGGGCACTGCAGAGGCCTTCCTCAATGTGCGCCCACAGGGCAGGATGATCACATCATATTTTTAAGTTCGGACCATCACTGCCGTCGTGGGACGCATTTTAAAAATGAAGAAGCAGGGGAACTGTCTGTTTTAAATTAAAAACGTAGGGGCACGCTGTGCCCTTCAGATCCTGCCCACTTCTACCACTGTGTGTCATACATATGTCTAAACTGCAGTCAAAATATACACACCTGCATCAACACATACGAAAAAATATTCCCCACCATCTGAAACACAACTGTTGGGTCAACTGTGATATCATAATACGGTGGATGAAAGATTACTGCCAACGCTGCATTATGTGGCCTGCCACCACAGCGGTATGGCAGAAAGACCGCAAAACTCATAATCAGGCCCATGGTCAGTCAACATACTGATCACCTGGAGAATAATCTGCCCTCAATTCTGCCATTATTCTAAAGCGCTGAATCAGTTGAGGACCATTCAGCTTGATAATAGAGTACCAGTTAAAGCCCTCATACCAGAGGTGCCAACACACTTGACCTATTACATGTTGCAACATTTGTTTGAGCAGTACAAATCAACCAATGAGTATGTCATTCAAACGCAAGGGTATGCAACTGTGAAAAACATATCCACTGTGATGGATAAATAAGGCCTAGTCAAATGCCTGATAGAGATGCTACTTCCTTTTCACATTTTCACACAGGAAGCCAGCAAGGAGGACAGTATGAAGGGCCAAGCATCTGCTATATGTTCACTTAGAAATGGTAGCTTGAAGCTTCGCAGGTGTAAATGAAGAGGTGCATAAGTTTGTTCAGAACCTACTTTTACGCTTGGCTGATAATATGAGGCTGCAAAGAGGCACTGTGTAGTTTAGTTCCTATATTCCCAGTAGGCTCTGCGCATTGAAGTAACATAAACAACAGTGTAGACGTAGGACTGAGGTCGACTAGGTCTCTGTTGAATATGTTACACTTAATTATGAAATGCCAGCTAGCTCAGAGGTCACTAGAAACTTTCTAGAGTAAACAAGAAGGTGTTAACTTTCCTGAATAGACAAGAAGGGATTCGTTTCTGACAACCGCATAAACATGACAACTTTGCTCCCCCAGAATAAGGAGTATGTCTCTAGAGTTGCGGAAACAATAGATAACTATTTCACTCAGTTAATCGAGAATGCTTAGTTTCACCAGGAGTGCAGAGAAATAGAGAGACGGGCGTTTTCAATTAAAGGGTTATTTATTGAGCAGTTTTCTTTCTCATGCAAGAGAAGTGAATTGCCACAATTGCAATACTTGTCATTAAGTAAAGTGCGTACAGTAAAATGAGTATTATGAAATAATACTGTAAAATCATTTATATGGTTTCTAAGCCATAGGATACTTAAAATGGATAAAATACGTACAATAATAAAATATGGACTAAACATACTCAACTGGTGTTTCTAAGATTCGCCTACCCCAGTGTACCTAACCTAAGCCTAGTACAGGGAGGCAGTAGATGAGTTATCGTTTTTGCAAAGAATCTGAATCAAGAATTCTTTATGGGACTTATCAGCTCCGTACCTTGGTTATAGAATGTAGGAGGTCTTGTATCTCTTTCTCAGGACTCGAACTCCCAGCAACCCGCAAGGGTGACAGGGAAACACTGGAGCTGGATTTCTTGGCAGGAGAAAAGACAGCGTCTCTCTCAGTGCGTCGGCAGGCAGGGTTGGCTTTCTTCAGCACTCGCATCAGCAGGGCGTCGGGCATGTAGATAGCCGATCTGCTCCAAACCACTGTGTGATGCTGGTATATTTATACCTGGAAGGTGCCAAGTTTGACGTAAGGTTGGACATAAGACGTCACTAAGAACTCGCAGTTCTTTCAGGACACCAGGAGTTCTAGGACAAATCAATACAGAAGCAGGGGGAATTCCCAGGCTGCTGGAGGCTTGGTTTGTTTAAGAACGCGTTGTGCTTTCTAGGAGTCTATGGGAGTAGCCTTGCCATATTTGGACTGCATTGGCTATGTCTTAATATGGGTATGAATCTTACGCCCGTATAAGGGTATGATTTGGTATAACCACATAAGGGCATGAAATTGGGAATATTTACTAGAGTCCTAGAATCATCTACAACACCCACTCCACATATAATGTCCATCATTACTAAATACTAAGCAATGTTTAAGCATATCTAAGCATGTGTTTTCCATCCCACCCCAAAATAAATAAAATGCATTTGAATTGGTCTATACACGAAAATGAGAATTATACTGTACGTTTTTGTAAGCAGTGGTGTCATTCAGATAATGCATATATTGTACATTTAAAATGTTGACTGTTCTGTTTACCAAAACTGAAGTCCGAATTCAGATTTCATGTGCTTGCTTTTTCTACAGTTATTCTCGTTGTTAGGAGAGAACATTAACTCAGAAAGGCTGGCAAAAAAATTGTCTACAACAGTAGGTGAAAGTTGGGCCATTTCCGAAAAAGTGGAAATAGTGCATATGTGAGATGCATTACTGTCACCGTTATCTGGATCAGAAATGTTCACAGAAGGTTGTACCTGTATGCCGCTTTCATCTCGTACCTCACCGCCACCTAATCGTAATGGTGAGGTCTCAATGAATGCCGTCATCAGAATGGGTAGCCGCTGGGGACAACACCTTGCATGAGCCGTTACCGAACCAAGCAAAGTATCGATATCCATAGGTACTGCTGATGGAAGTGAGAGACAGATGTCTAACACGCATTGCTCTCCGCATAGCAGCATTGTAGAACAGGTAAGATGCAATCTTGCCAGATTGGTCGGAAAGAAAGAAACCAGGTAGTATTCAGATCTCTTAGCCGAGCCAAGTCGGGGACTTTTGTAATCCGCTCTCGGTATTGCATTGCTAGGATTGTGTCTTCCATTGTAGCCTGAGTTTTTTCTGTGACTTGACTTGCCATATCAAAGCAGAAGGAACAAAAATAGGATTCCTGCTACGAGTTCCAAGATGAGAGGCAGGCCGCCGAACACAGAATGCACGATATTCGGGAAGATGCTCAGGACTGCTTCAAAGGGTGCTACCAGTCCCGAAAAAATTGCCTTAAATACATGTGCGATGCCACTGGTATCAGACATGTTTAAGATTTGGCTTAACATTTCTATGAAATGTACAGGGCAATTTGTTGATAATAATGTATGTATCTCTGCTGCTGACCTTGCAACTTGCAGATCATACCTTTCTCTAAATGAGGTTAAAGGCACAGTTGTTTGTAAAAGAATAGACTTCATTCTGCTTAAAGTATCAATTCGAATAGAAGAGATATTCAAAGAAGGCCATATTGCCGCCTCCATGTCTAGCTTGTTGTTTGGATACAATACTTGCATACAACAAGTGACCCTGGAAGTAACGCTCACGAGATAGGCCGTTCCTGGCACCATGCCACAACAGCTGTGGTCACTTATTAAAACGTAGCTGCAGTTGGAAAGTTGTCTGAATAAAGGCTCTATCTGTGTAGCAGGGTTGTCGTGCAGGTGGTATGAAAGGTTATTTGATGAACCTTCGCAGGCTCCCTGTAAGTTAATTTCTTGACACAGAAGTGTACCGCTTAGTGAATATTTACAGTTGTTATCACTAAGGAATACCTCTTTCTTGCCCTCACTCCAACATCTGTGTGTAAGGTAAATTCCAGTTTGACTTGATGTACCCTTTACCCAACCTTTCATACAGGCCTGCTGGTATATACTTTAGGCAATATTGAAACTGAAAAGTCATTATCGGAATTTTAATGGTGCCATGTATTATCCATTCAATGACAGGTCTTTCGGAGACTGTCAATAGTAATCTTTCTAGTTTTTCAATGCTCAGCACCAGATAGTCTGCCCCTCTTTGTGCCAAAGAGATTTGTTTATCAGTGAGGTTAAAGATAGAAAATAATGACGTTTTGTTTGTCAGACGCCATGGCACGTAGCCTGAACGCAGATTTTGTAATGTCCAGTCTAACTGTACAATAGAACGTAATTGGGATTGGCCATGTTGTAACATTAGCATATCCTGTTCTATTATATCAATAGCAGATGACACAATGCTGTCAAGTGAATAAATTCTGGAGGACAGAGTCGTTAACCCATTATCCACTACAGACAGTGATTTTTCCAAATGAATACGATCAATTTCTCGTATTTTTTCTGCAGTTTCAATTTGCGTTACTTTCCAAGCTTCATTGTAAGCTGCGTATATACCGGCGTATATGAAACGTTTTTGACGCTGTTTGCGAGGTCCCAATAAGAAATCTCACAAGTCAGCACCTTCTTTAAGTAAAGTCAAGTTTTACTCAATTTCAGGTAGTGTGGATTTCTGTAGCCATTCGAGGCATAGTTTTCCTACACTATAGGTTGTTATCCCTGGATGTTGTCTCTGGGAATATCTTGGGTCTGGCCTATTCTGTTTGAACCCCTGTATTTTGTTCAGGAATCTATCTTGACAGTTATTAGTGTCTGTGGGCCAGATCAACCATTTGTTCCAATTAAGAAGTGTTCTGTTATGTTTTAATATAAGGGACGTCTATCTTCACTTCTGTAGTGCTATTACTATCAGGTATGTGTTTAGGTATAGACGGTTATTTAAGTCCTTTATCCTGGCTAGGCCAAGACAGGTCGTTTGTTGAATGGTCTCATTCAGGAACAATATTTGTTCAGGGATCAAGCAGGCTCTGAATAATGATTCTAAACTTTGTACCTTCCAGTTTTGTGTACCCCGGACAGTTATTGTCTCAATGTTGTTTTTCCAAAATTCAAAACCAAACATAGACATTTTTTCATAAAATTTTTCAGAATAAATCAGTTTAGTATTTGTCAACATGTTTTTCATTCCTGTCTTATTCATAATTTTAAAATAGAACGTTTCTGGATCAGTGATATTAAACCCTGAAAAGTATGGGAATTTCTCATAAAATGTTTTTGAGCTGCCTTTTGTCGGAGTTGGGCAATGTTCCCATTGATTTTACATAAAAAACATTTCTAGGATTTGACGACTTATGCAAATAGTGATGCCCATAATGATTATAGCAATACATTTCTTCATAATTTGATGAACCTTGTAAAAAATCATGTTCTGTATATTTAGCTGACATTTCTAAATCTGACATCATATTGTTAAAATTTTCAAAGTCCCAATCATCAGAGAAAGTACTGGGTGATACAAAGTCACTTAAAGAAATCTTGAACTGATGTGGATACTTCAAGAGTTCAACCGGACCATAGATGTCGTAATCAGTAGCATCCCATGCTACACCACTAGGTATAGGAATGGCTGTGATGTTCACTGATGATAGTTCTCTTTTTCAATGTGCGAGGATCTGTGAGGTTTTAGAAACAAGTTAATGTTCTGACTTGCTGTGTCCATTGTACCGTATTTTCCATCAATCATTCTTCCCAAGCTTAGAATTAAAATGAGCCAGAGCAGGTGGAAAAGTAAACCTAACACAATCCACAATTTAATCCATGGTGAAATCAGATATGTTTGCCCAAGTTGATGAAAGAGTTCTATAATTTTGTCTTCGAAAGTTTTGTTTGCTGTCTTGTCTTCATGTTCACTTGGATCATCAGAAAAGTAATCGAAATTGATGAAGTAGCCAGATGCAGTTCTGTCAATTGTTTGGATGGCATGTAAATGTAAATGTATTGCGACTTATATAGCGCACGTATCACCCGAAGGCATCAAGGCGCTTGCCTTGGGAACCCATCCTGTCTTTTCCCTGTGAGATAACCCCTACTGGGCATCCCCAAGGTGAAAGCCAGGCATCCCGTAGCGGGTGGGCCGCCGTAGTGGAGCTTAAGCAGCTATTGCCCAGAGTTGCAGCGTGGGACCCTATGATTAGAATAGGCACCGAGGCGAGAATTATCGAGTCCGTGGACATTTTTGGGTTCAGGACACCCTGCCGCGTCGGGAATTGAACCCCGGTCCCGGGCCAGACCTCTGCATCAGGGTCTGCCGCTCTAATCAGTGAGCCATCAGGATTGGTATTAATTTTTGTAGTTGCTTCTTCCTTTTTTATATTAGTATAGTCCGAGGCTACATCATTGTAGACAGGTGTTTCTTGACAAACTGTTGCAATTTGGGTTTCAAGAGGTACAAGTTCCATGGCTTTGTTGCATAGTCCTTTTTTATTCACTGCACGTTTATCAAATGTGATTAGTCTCTCAGTTTGAACCTCTTGGAATGTAGCAAGGTTTGGCCTTCTGCTACTTCTTGGGAGTCCACTGGGCCTACTACTTATTAGTGGCCACATGGTTGTGGTTTTACCAGGTCAATTGATACAACTCTGTTTCCCGTTTTACCAGCAAGGGGCGGTAGTACAACTGATCTTGTTCCGCTGATAGCTCAGACAGGTACTG
Organism: Lissotriton vulgaris; assembly: GCF_964263255.1. Taxonomy (NCBI): domain Eukaryota; kingdom Metazoa; phylum Chordata; class Amphibia; order Caudata; family Salamandridae; genus Lissotriton; species Lissotriton vulgaris. The sequence goes on along the minus strand of NC_141693.1, from coordinate 1,651,406,266 downwards.
CTTTTCTGTAAGAAGGCCCGAATTCCTTCTTTACCACGATTTTTTCTCTGACCAGATCCCCAATCTTTGGAATCCAGACAGGTCTTGCTGGGACAGGTGGTTTCTCTTCAGTGGCCGTTGGCTTTAGCTTTGTGTTACTTAGACTTCTTCTTGTTTCATTCAAGTCCTGTAAAACAGCCAAACGATATGTGATATCAAAAGCTTTTTGTTCCACCACTGCAGTCTGACAATTGAGATCTTCGATTATCATTCTCGTACCAAACAAAAGTTCATACGGAGTGATTCCACCCAGAGAATTTCTTGGCAGATTATTAAGACTACGTTGGACACTCATTAGATGTTTGACCCACGCATCACCCAAACCTAATACCCTCGCTGTTATAGATTGCTTTATGTCACAGTTTTTTCTCTCCACTACCGCATTTCCCTCAGGATGGAATGGACTAGAGTACCTTATAAAAACAGAGTTCCTTCTCCTGAGTTCAATGAGTCATTGATGGTATTGGGATCCCAAGAGGGACGTTTACATCAATGCGAGGGATTTAAATGTTACATCGGTTACCAAATTTACAAATAAGTGTATGTAAGGCCTAAAAGTACCATGAAAAACATGAAACAATTATTTAAAAAAATTTTCATTCATTTATTTGAGAAGATTTAAAATTAGATTATAACATATTTTTGCATTTAAAATCACATACACAAACGTTTTTCATAAGTTTCAGAAATTAAAAAACATACAGTGTTCTTTAAAAATTGCTAAACTAGCAATAATTCATATAAACATTACAAAATTATAATTGCTACTCAATGAATTTATATAGGAACGAAATTGTCGACGCAGCGTTTCGGTGCCTCTTTTTTATCCTGCACCTTCTTCAAGGACTCGTTCACAGCTTAATTATATCTACAAAAACATATCATAATACATATCGTTAGGCCCATACTTTTTTACAATACTTGCACTTAGATTACTAAAACATTTTGACTTCCATCCTAATATTTGGTAACCCCGAACACATTACAATCCCAGATCTGATTCTTCTTGGTAGTATATTACTACATTGCCTCATCTTTAGAGATATTGAGGGCAAAAGTATAACAAGCTTAGTGGTTCGTTGCTGATATAAAGTGTCTTAGTACTATTTCCTGGACACAATAAAACTGTTTTTTTGGGGAAAATTAACACAAAGGAAAACAACAGGTTTTAAATTCTTCTTTACTTTTATGTCCCACTTTTTAACTTTATTTAACTTAGCTTACCCAGGTTGGATCTTCCCTGGTTCTGATTTATAGATATCTCTGAGCATGTATTACATCCGCTCATATTTCTTTCAACCTTTTGTTCTAAAAAGGGAAATTCCCCTTGTTTTAGGTTGCTCTGTTGACTATACATTTATTCTACCTTTGTTAAGCCATCTCGCATATCTTTACCTTATATGTAGATTTTATCCAAACTTCACTTGGTTTAGGAAGAAAATGGACCAACTTCAATCCTATTGAGAGGATATATATTTGTTATGAGAGCATTTTGCTTATTTACTAAGTACATAATTTACTATTCTTTATTGTGTATTCTATAGGGTTTTTAAAGTTTTTTTTTTTTTTTGAACCTTTCACTTTACCTCCACCTCTAAGGTATTAGCAGCATGCTTACCATTGTCACATATTGGTAGCAGCATCGTATTTAGACAATGCACTTATTAAATAGAATTTTAAAGAGAATTTTTTGAGCTTGTTCTCTAAACATCTCCCTACTCTACGCCTATGGTTGTCTCACAATAAGTTTTTTTTTAAAGTTTCATTTTATTTTTTTTTAAGCTTTCACTTTACCTCCACCTCTAAGGTATTAGCAGCATGCTTACCATTGTCACATATTGGTAGCAGCATCGTATTTAGACCATGCACTTATTAAATAGAATTTTAAAGAGAATTTTTTGAGCTTGTTCTCTAAACATCTCCCTACTCTACGCCTATGGTTGTCTCACAATAAGTTTTTTTTTAAAGTTTCATTTTTTTTTTTTTTAAGCTTTCACTTTACCTCCACCCCTATGTTATTAGCAGCATGCTTACCATTGTCACATATTGGTAGCAGCCTCGTATTTAGACCATGCACTTATTAAATAGAATTTTAAAGAAAATTTTTTGAGCTTGTTCTCTAAACATCTCCCTACTCTACGCCTATGGTTGTTTCACAATAAGTTTTTTTTAACAACAAAATTGCTCTTGGGCCCCCATACTTGAGAAAGCGGTCAAATACCTGCTTTCTGGTGCAATGTTTTGACAGAAGAAACCATTTGAAATATCTAATGTTGTTTTATATTTTTTGCGCACAATGTTATTCATCAGTGCTGCACGGTGTGAATTTTGCACTGCAAATGTTTTGCAACAAGAATTTAAGTGTCTGTAATCCAATACTAGACAATATGAATTGTCTGGTTTGGATAGAGGAAACAAAGGATTGTTCATTTGTGAGGTGCATGTTTCAATTCCCCCCTGGTACTCAAGTTGATCTAAGATCTCCCTGACTTGTTTTTTAGCTTCTTGCTTAACAGGATACTGCTTTTGTGCAGTAGATTGATTTTTCAACTGGATTTTATGGTGAGGAGAATCCTCATCCCATCCTACATGATTTTTATATAATGCGGGAGCTTTGGCCACGGCCCATTTTCTAGCATATGTGTATGTTTTATGAATTGGAATGTGATTTGAGAAGGCAGGCATAATCATTTCTTCGCTATGTGGGCACTCCCTGACAAACTCTGCTGGGCAGTCCTTTTCTGCTAGAAGGATATCATAACCTTTAGATAGGTTCTCCCAGAAGATACCTCTTATTTTCCTAGTTTTGTTCCCCATCTATACGTAATGTTATTTCATATAATTTATGAGGGACACTGACTCTGGTGTCTGCAGTTTACACTTGGATTTATTCATTTGCGTCCACTGGCTCTGGAAGATTCATCAGGATCTTTTGAGCTATGGTCACTTCTGCTGCGCTGTCTAGCATTGTCTGGGCCCATTCTCCATTCTTGAGTTGTGTCCTCAGAATCCTCGGCATGTTTTAGTTTAATACTAGTTACCTTCTTTTTGGGAAACTGTAATTTTTTACTTTGATTAGCAGGTTCTTTGTCTTTGGACTTGACGCACTCTTCTTTATGTTCTGACCGTCCTCTTCTTTCCGATTTCTGTGAGGAAGTCTGAAAAGATCGAGAGGGACTTGTATCAATATCTTGATATCTGTCAGGTTTTTTCAAATTATCCCTATTTCTAAGGTTATATCTTTTCTCAGAGGGCTCCCGTTGTTGAGACCTACCCCCCCGGTCTGGAGATCTATCTCTCCGTTGGGGAGACCTTCCTTTGGTTTGAAACTGTTTTTTCCCTAGGAGTGGTTTGCTTATTACCCTCCCACTTCTTTTTAGGAGTTATTAAGTTATTTTTAATGAAAGTCTTTTCAGGATTTTCTGTTAGTTGTGGTTTTAGTGGTTTCCCACCCAAACTATCTCTACCTAATTCTTCATCAGATTTTTCAATTTTTCTGGCAAGTTCAAAAGGTTGTTCTGCTATATCGGTTTCTTTTAATTTCTGGCGGATCGCCAAGGATGCTGCTTCTCCTTTTATGTTGGCTAGTAGTATAGCCGAGAATTGCTTAAAGTCTTTCAGTAATTTCATACCTGGATTTAAAGCAGGCTCTGGACCGTATTCATTTTGAATCTGTCTTAGTACGTCTGGTATAACCGCCATAGACGGAACACCATGTGTTTTTGTGTAGATTGAAGCAAAGACTGTTCCCCAAGTGTCACAGTCCTCCACATGTGGTGCAATCCCCATTGGTAGGCAGATGGTCAGAATTCCGTGTTTTTCGTGAGGGGTAGTATCAGGAAATACTGCCTCTATTTGAATTATTTTTGAGCTAACCAGAACAGAATATGTTCCCGTTTTGCGGGTAATTTATTGTATAGTCTGTGGTGTAATTTTATTAGTGTTCCCCTGGTGAGGGGTGTGCTTTGGAATTTTTACAGCAGGTTGGACTGTTAAAGTACGCTTGACATATTGTACCAATTGTTTATGTATTTTAATTAATTGTTTTAGTTGAACTAAAAGTTCTCTGTATGACATTTCTTCAATGTCAGGATGTGGTGTATAGCTGGCTGGAACTGGCCCTGTGGCTCCTGGTCTACCTAGTGGACCAAGCCTGGTAATGTGATTTTGATGTTTTAGGGAACCATTAAACCAGAGCTGATGCTTCTGGTAAGTTAGTGAAATTTCAACGTCTTTGAAAGGAACGAATTCCGCTGGAGGTTCACCTGCTTTGTAGTAGTGGAACTCATGTGTTACAGCTTTTGCTGCTGGAAAATTTATCCAAGAATAGAATACCTCTGTCTGACGACATTCATGTGCCTCTACCACAAATATAACTGTACCACCTCTTGATGATACACCATTTTCTATACGTTTTATAGTTACACTCTTCCTTACATTTACTGGGATGTTTTTCGCATCCAGGTTGTTTTTTTTAAGCCCTGTAACGTCAAAACCTGGTTGAGTCGCATCTACTTCAGCTCCACCAGTTTCGTTGTTGTCGCCATTAGTTGACATTGTTTAATGAAAGTTTGCAGAGCAAGTTTCAAGGAAACAAAGATTAGGTGCACAATGTTTTGGAACACTGTATCCTTCAACGTTGAATAAACCAAAAACTATTACATAGGAATCTCTTCCTACTAAGTTCTGGTGGATATTAACCTTTTATCCACTCCAGACGTCTATTTGGAGTTTTAACGGAAAAAGGGGTCTGTGTGAAAAGCACAACTGAGTTACTCTATTATCTAGCATTAAATGATCGCCTTACCAAACGTTGGGCGCCATGTAGTGTAACTCCTATATTCCCAATAGGCTCTGCGCATTGGAATGACATAAACAACAGTGTAGACGTAGGACTGAGGTCGACTAGGTCTCTGTTGAACATGTTAGACTTAATTATGAAATGCCAGCTAGCTCAGAGGTCACTAGAAACTTTCTCGAGTAAACAAGAAGGTGTTAACTTTCCTGAATAGACAAGAAGGTATTCGTTTCTGACAACCGCATAAACATGACAACTTTGCTCCCCCAGAATAAGGAGTATATCCCCAGAGTCGCTAACACAATAGATAGCTATTTCACTCAGTTAGTCGTGCATGCTTAGTTTCCCCAGGAGTGCAGAGAAATAGAGAGACGGGCGTTTTCAATAAAAGGATTATTTATTGAGCAGTCTTCTTTCTCATGCAAGAGAAGTGAATTGCCTCAATTGCAATACTTGTCATAAAGTAAAGTGCATACAGTAAAATTAGTATTATGAAATAATACTGTAAAAGCATTTATATGGTTTCTAAGCCATAAGATACTTAAAATGGATAAAATTCATACAACGATAAAATAATGACTAAACGTACTCAACTGGTGTTTCTAAGATACGCCTACCACAGTGTACCTAACCTAAGCCAGCCTAGTACAGGGAATGAGTAGATGAGTTATCGTTTTAGCCAAGAATCTGAATCAAGAATTCTCTATGGGTCTAATCAACTCGGTACCTTGGTTATAGAGTGAAGGAGATCTTGTATCTCTTTCTCAGGGCTCGATCTCCTAGCAACCCGCAAGGGTGACAGGGAAACACTGGAGCTGCCTATATAAGGGTATGATTTGATATAATCACATAAGGTCATGAAATCGGGAATATTTACTTGAGTCCTAGAATCATCTACAACAACTGTGTTGTCCAAAGAGTACATCTGTGCTACAGTACTTGATCAACAGTATAAAAATAGCTGCCTACTTCCATTCCTTTTTCACAAGGGGATATTTCAGACAACAAGATTTGTATTTCTCAGTGGGCCCAGTCTTGTTTGAAATATTGTTGAGTGAAACTGCACCCTGGCATGAATTGGACCAGGTGGCTTTCCTTGCGGTCTTGAGCAGTCAATCTTCTGGAAATTCCTTGCATATGGAAAAGGTTGATGTGCTCTTTCAACGCTGGGTCTCCAGAGCCTTGGACACATGTATCCTGCTCAAACTTACACATTCTAAAAGTACACAAGCCAATGTCTGGTTCAATGATGCTTTGATACTAGCCAGGTCTGCAAAGTCCTGAAGCAAGCCCTGGAGGCAATTCTATTTCCCTTGGGCTAAAACTCAATACAGGAATGAGATTAAGGCATATCACAAACTGGTCTTGCCAACTAGGGCAGCATATTATTCGAACCTGATTACTATAAGTAACAATCCCAGTAAAACTATGTTCTCTCTTTTGAAGGATCTGTTTACATCTGCTCTGGGCAGCACCACATCCTCTAGCCTACAATGTGAAGTGCTGGAAAATGTCTTTCTGGAGAAGGTGGACTACATTTATCACGGTTGTCACCAAGGTGATGCTCCTAGTGCCATGAGGAGGATATTGCCCACAGGCCCTTAGAGCTACTCTATCATATCGCTCCCTTGTATCTATTCTAAAGAGATGGAAGCACTGTTGTCAAGATAAAATTAGGGTTTCCAGATGACTCTCTGAGACCTGACGTCTCCTGCCTGCCATCATTAGATGTCTCCAAACCGGAAAATTTCCGTCCAATCTCGCTTCTTCCATTCCTATTTAAAATCACTGAATCTCATGTTAATTTGCTCTTAGCCTACTATTTGGAAGCTAATTTAATATTGGAAACATCCCAGAATGGATTCTGACCACGGCATTGGACTGAGTCGTGACAGTCGTAGAACAGCTGCGGTCCACATCAGATACCGGCAGAACTACAGCGTTAGTTCTGCGGGATCTGAGTGCGGCCTTTGACATAGTCTCCCATGAAATCTTGCTCCATCGTTTGGAGGAGATTTGGGTCAACAATTAAGCTCTTTCTTGGTTTTCATCTTTTTTGGTGGATCGGACATTCCAAGTAACTGCACCTCCTTTTACCTAATGTACTCACCCACTTCGCTGCTGTGTTCCTCAGGGGTCCGCTTTGAGCCCTACTATATTTAATATCTAAGTGAGACCACTGGATGCTGATGGCCAATGCTCCGGCACCTCCCTGGTGACATTTGCAGATGACACCCAGTTGGTAATCACCATTTCCCATAATCCCAACCAGGATGTGGCAAAATTCAAAGCAGATTTAATGGCAGTCTTGGAGTGGATCACTGCTAATTTTCTGCAGTTTAATTTGGCCAAATCTGATATCCTTCTCGTGGGCAAGGACTTCCATCTTTGGGGCAATGAATGGAGGCCTCCCACTCTTGGAATACCCCCTGTACCTAAACCTTGTGTGAAGACCTTGGGCATTATGTTGGATAAAGAACTTAATTGGAGGTGCATGCCAAATCTGTGGCTGGGAAATGCTTTGGCCTGTTACAAGGATTTTTCGACTCTCAAACACAGCAGCTTATCATTCAAGGCTCTATCCTGGCCCCATTGGACTATTCTAATGTGCTACTCTTGGGGTCTAATAAGTCAGTGATTAATAGACTCCAGCGTGCCCAGAACACTGCGGCTCAGTCTATTTTTGCCCTCCCCAAATACTGTCATGTCACCAACCTACTCTATTGCTTACATTGGCTACCCCTTGAACAAATAGTTTGTTTGAAAGTGCTATGTATCATGCATAGGATTCTCACAGGCATCAGCGTTGCACTTGACAGATTTGTCTCTTGCTAGAATTCCATGAATACGGAGAGCTAGATCTGTTGGTAGATCTTTTAGGCGGTTGGCTCCCGCTTTATGGAACTCTCTTCCTCTTCATATTCATTGCAATCCTGATCACCTGACCTTTCGAAGGCTGGTTAATACCTGGCTTTTCCCCAATGGTAATTTCTCTGCTTTTCACCTCACTCATGGCTCTGCTTTAGCGCTAGGATGCCTTGTTGCTGGGGTAGCCATGCGCTATATAAATATGTTTTACTTTAACTTTTTGTCTCACAGCAGCCAATACGAGCAACAATAAAACCGGTGGCATTAAACCAGAAAAAGAATACAACACCAGCCAGAACCTCTGCATTGGGTTGGTTTCAATTTGCAGGTCTTAAGTGCAAAGGCAAAGGCAAGAAAGGTCAAGCAAGTAGCAGCACCAAAGACCATTCAGAGGATGTTCCAGGGCTAGCTGGATGACCCAAGAGAGGTCTATGTGGATCAAAGCCCATTGGTATACTGGTATAGGAAGAATTACATTTTCTTTTTAGGAGAAACCCATTTATGAAAAGGGAGGGGTTTAATGCTACAAAGCAAATACAAAGGTTCCCTTTTCATATATTCTTTAGTAAAGAGACTCTGAGGGATCCTGGTGAAAGACAATGTATCATGGGTTAAAAACATCCTATTTATTTGTAAAAACACATTTCATAATTTAAAAACAATATTCACTTAAACAAAGAAAAATATGTTGAAGCAGCGTTTCGGTGATATAGATCGTCACTTTCTTCAGGACAACATCAATTATCACTTTTATCTTGTGTTCTAATCTTCGGAAGAACGGCCGTTTGTTGTTTTAAAAAAAAAGGTTGTGTTCTTTACTCTGTCATCTTTATATATAAAAAACGAGGTAAGCTTCTTGCTTGAATGGTAATAAGACTGCGCTTGACTTGAGCGGTGTCTTACTCCAATTTGTAGTTCTCTTCTCTCCTTCAACAAAAAGACCTCATGGACCGTCCTTCAGGGCTGTAATAATTGTTGAATCACCAGAAGGGCCTGTAAAAGAAGAAGAAAAAATCTTTCTATCAAGAATAATCTTCATGAAAATAAGAAATAATGCACAAACTGTAAGAGCTTGAAATCGCTCATTGACTAAAGCGACTAGCCAGCAGTCCAACTAGAGTGCTTTTTAAATGAAAAATTGTCCTGAAGAAGGTGACAATCTATATCACCGAAACGCTGCATCAACATATTTTTCTTTGTTTAAGTGAATATTGTTTTTAAATTATGAAATGTGTTTTTAAGAATAAATATGATGTTTTTTACCCATGATACATATACAAATAGACAATAAATTTCAGAGATATACCTCGAAAAAATCCTTTTGTCTCCACACTCTTATTGGTCCAACTTGATGTCTGATATAAATATTTGAAATATATTTACCTTGTAAAATTGTAAATTTGTTAATCCCTATACAAACTCAGATAAAATCCAGTGTTTACCCATTGTCTTTCACCAGGATCCCTCAGAGACTCCAGTCTCTTTACTAAACAATATATGAAAAGGGAACCTTTGTATTTGTTCTGTTATAGGAAGATGCACCAATGGCTGGCCAGAGCTCAGCAGGGTGGCAATAATGTATCTGGCTTGTTGTCGGGATTGGCCGCAGCGCAAGAATAAGTAATCGTCACTAACCTTACTCTGATGACCAGCAGAGACAATGTTAGAAGATATTGCCCCCAGTCTCTCCCAGCCACGATTCCAACAGTGGGAGTATGAACCCTCTGCGTGAACTTGTGCCAAGGGGGGAAAGGGAAGTGGATATAATAATAAACGGGCATGTAAATCTTCTGTGGGTCCCTCAAGGGTTGGACAAAAGGACTGTGCGATCTCAGGAGGATTGTACACACTGTAAAGGGGAATGACAAGACAAAAGAAAAGGATTAACACCAATCCTACTGTGAGCTATTTTAAAGTCTCGAAGCCTTCTCCCTTTACTCACCAGAAGGTTACACAACCAAACTATGAATTCCGGTCCTTTGCGTAACTGCAGATGCAACAAAACGGGGGAAGCGGCTTTCAGACCAAAGGAAGGTAGCTGGAATGGGAATTCCCCTTTTTTGGTTAAGTTAAATATACTGCCTGAGAGCAGAAGGCGTAAAAGGGCAGAACAAACAAAGTTCACTAAAGAATAAGGCCGGTGTCGTTGATGGCACAACACAAGTTCAGGAAAAAGTCTTTTGTAATGCTCCTCTGTTACTTCACAACCAAAAACATCAGGCATCCAGATTAGGCTTCCCAAAACACAGGTGAACTCAATATAAAGTTCATGGGTGAGTTCGCTACCAACACGTAACCCCAGCTACTGCTAAAAGGAATTTCAGAGGGAGCGTCTTAAGATTCAGACGCTTACTCTAATAATTGCCTTTCTTTCCTCGCAATTACAATGTAAACACAAACCACGCGTTTACAAGACACCGCGGCTTTCCCTAAACTGAGGAAACACGAAATGAAACAAAACACGGAGGAGGCGAGCCCGGGCTCCTTCCGTTCCTGTACTTAGCGCTATACACAAACTGCACCAAAAGTCCAGGAATCGAGGTCCAGGGCGCTGTCCTGACACAGCTGGCTTCTAACTTCAAGCTGAAATCCGGCAGGGATCACCATCCGCCATTCCACACGATCGAGATTGTTTGACAAGCACCTTCCCATTGGGAGGGAGGTGCTTATAAAAGATCCGCCCTGTGACTCCGTATGCCTGCCCCACTGCATGCTGGTTGTTGCAGTGCTTCCGGCCATTATCACTCGCACTGTATCGAACACACATACAACGGGTTACCCTAGGATGGTAAGGTATACACCCCCTTGACCACGAGATTGCTACAGAACCCCCTCTCAAGGACTGTCGACCCGGCGGTCGACCCGGCCTACCCAGATGCAAGGCATGGAATCGTGCCAACAGCTCAGGACAATTCAAGTTACACATAGGTTCCCAAGTTCTTTCCTCAGGTCCATAGCCCTTCCATTCCACCAAATACTGCAATCTACCCCTAACTATCCGGGGTCAAGGATGGACTGCACCTCATACTCCTCCTGGCCATCTATCTCAACAGGAAGAGGTCTTTCTGGTAGTCTCATACCGGGAGGGCAGGGTTGGAGGAGGGAAGCATGGAACACAGGATGGATCTGCCATGAATCAGGAAGGGAGAGTTTCAACGCCACAGGATTGATGACCTCCACTATACTGTATGGACCCACGTATTTAGGCTTCAGTTTGGTAACCCCTTTTATATGGAGATTCTTAGTGGAGAGCCATACCTTATCCCCCACCCTGTAGTCTGGTTCTAGGGTTCTTTTCTTATCTGCAAAAAGTTTTTGTGTGGACTGAGCATTGGCTAGACTGTGTTTTGCAGCTATTAGCACCGCTCTGAGATGTGCATGATGTTCATGAATGCTGGGTACAGGAGAGCGAACAGGCCAATCAAACGGGAGGATGTTGGGGTGATGGCCATGGAGACAAAAAAAAGGAGAACAACCCAGGGTAGTGTGCACAGCGTTGTTATAGGCAAATTCTGCCATCCATAACAACGTAGTCCAGTCCATATATTTTTTTGCAAGAGAAAGATCGGAGGTACTGCTCCAGTGTCTGGTTCAGACGTTCTGTTTTTCCATCTGTCTGGGGATGGTAGCTGGAGGAGAGTCGTGCATCAATGTTCAGTGTCTTGCAAAGAGCCCTCCAGAACCGAGACGTGAACTGAGTCCCCCTGTTGGTTATCAGAACACAAGGAATACCATGAGCCCGTACAATGTGCTGGAGAAACACCCCTGCCAATTCCGCAGCTGTGGGCAATCCTGCCAACGGTACGAAATGTCCCATCTTGGTCAAGTGGTCTACGACAACCAAGATTACGATCTTTTCTTCAAAGGGTGGCATTTCAACTATGAAGTCCATTGATAGCTTATGCCAGGGTTGTGGAGGAATAGCAAAGGTCTGAGAAGTCCTACAGGTCTTGCATGGATAGCCTTTCCTTGGGCACAGATTGCACAGTTCTTGATGTAGTGTCGGACATCGTCTCGTACTCGGGGCCACCAAAAGGAACATTCCACACTAGCAATGGTTTTATATGTTCCCATATGTCCACCCAACATGGAATCATGGGTCCAGGCTAATACCTGCTGTTGCAATGCTTCTGTTGGAATAAAAAAAGCAGCGCCATGATAGGCAAGGTTGTCTTTTTCTGCACAATGCTCTGTATCTTCCTGGACCCACTCTTGCAAGTTCTTCTCTGCTAGAGCGATCCTCACTTCTTCCAAGAAGTCCTGTGAAGACAGTAGGGCTACTGATGGAATCGGCTCGCCCACTTCCGTTAATATAAAAGGGGGTTCGACGTCGTCTGGGTCTCGCTGTTCTTCTGCTTCTCTGATGCAGGAAAGGGAATCCGCCTTCCAGTTTTGTGGCCCAGGTTTGTACTTGATAATAAAATCAAAATCAGAAAAGAACAATGTCCATCGTAATTGCCGTGGTGTAAGTGCCTTGGCGGTCTTCAGTTGGACTTTTGATGCGAGGATAAAAAGAACGACCATCTCCTCTATATCTGTCCCCTTTTCGTTCAAGGAGTCTGTGATCCAACTGGACTGTTAGATCTATAAGTTCTTCGCATGTGTTAGGAAGTTGGACTACTAGTGCCAGGATGTCCTTGAGCTCCCCTCTCAATCCTTGGTAGAACAGCGTGATTCTTTTTGCAGGAGGCCAGTCGGTTTCGACCATTAGTCTATTAAACGACGTAATATATGGACAGCAGGTCTTGGGAGCCTTGACGTAAGGTTAGCACTTCCCTGTCAAGGGTCATCATATGGGATTTTCAATCAAAAAGTTTTCGTAATTCCAGACAAATATTTGGAAAGCTGTGCAACACAGGGTAATTTTTTTCCAACAAAGGAATGGTCCAGCTCGCGGCATTTCCACCCATGTACGGCATCATGAATGCCGTTTTTGCAGGATCATCGTGAAACACCTCGAGGTTTGCATAAAATATGTCATCTACACTGGTTCAAAAAGGTCTCAAACTTCCTGGGGTCCCCATAAAAGGGCTCAGGGGGTGCCAACAGGATACCTATGTTTTGTATGACGTGTACTGTATGGACAGGGTCAGTATGGGAAGAAGAGGAAGAGGGGTTTTCAGGAGGAGGGACAGAAAACTCACCCCCTTCTGCTCTTGAAGAAGGAGTGTAGGTGGTAGAAACAGGAGGAGGCAGTGTAGCCGGTTTCATATAAGGAGCCCCTCCCGTACCTTTGCGTGTTAGTCCTGCTACCTCTCTCTGCAAGGTGCCTACATCTTTGTATAGTACCTGGTTCTCAGTTCTTGATGTGTGAACCTCTTGCTATAAAGCTGCCAATCTTTCCACCACAGAGGGCAACACGACCTTAATATTCATCGTCTGGGCCAGGCGTGTATACTTGGGCTTGTCAATCTGTCTGGATTGGCCGCAGCGCAAAAATAGTTGATCGCCACTAACCTTACTCTGATGACCAGCAGAGACGATGTTCGAAGATATTCTCCCCAGTCCCTCCCAGCCACGATTCCAACAGTGGGAGTATGAACCCTCTGTGTGAACTCGTGCCAATGGGGGAAAGGGAAGTGGATAAAATAATAAACGGGCCTCGTAAATCTTCTGTGGGTCCCTCAAGGGTTGGACAAAAGGACTGTGCGATCTCAGAGGATTGTCCACACTGTAAGGGGGAACGGCAAGACAAAAGAAAAGGATTAACACCAATCCTAGTGTGAGCTATTTTAAAGTCTCAAAGCCTTCTCCCTTTACTCACCAGAAGGTCACACAACCAAACTATGAATTCCGGTCCTTTGCGTAACTGCAGATGCAACCAAATGGGGGAAGCGTCTTTCAGACCAAAGGAAGGTAGCTGGAATGGGAATTCCCCTTTTTTTGATAAGTTAAATATACTGCCAGAGAGCATAAGGCGTAAAAGGGCAGCACAAACAAAGTTCACTAAAGAATAAGGCTGGTGTCGTTGATGGCACAACACGAGTTCAGGAAAAAGTATTTTGTAATGCTCTGTTACTTCACAAAAGAAAACATCAGGCATACAGATTAGGCTTCCCAAAACACAGGAAAACTCAATATAAAGTTCATGGGTGAGTTTGTTACTAACACGTGACCCCACTACTGCTAAAAGGAATTTCAGAGGGAGCATCTTAAGATTCAGACGCTCACTCTAATAATTGTTTTTCTTTCCTCGCAATGCCAATGCAAACACAAACCGCGCATTTACAAGACACCGCGGCTTTCCCTAGACTGAAGAAACACGAAATGAAACGAAACACAGAGGAGGCGAGCCCGCGCTCCTTCCTTTACTGTACTTAGCGCTTTACACGAACTGCACCAAAAGTCCAGGAATCGAGGTCCAGGGCGCTGTCCTGACACAGCTGGCTTCTATCTTCAAGCTAAAATCCGGCGGGGATCACCATCCGCCATTCCACACGATCAAGATTGTTTGACAAGCACCTTCCCATTGGAAGGGAGGTGCTTATAAAAGATCCGCCCTGTGACTTCGTGTGGCTGCCCACTGCATGCTGGTTGTTGTAGTGCTTCTGGCCATTATCACTCGCACTGTATCGAACAAACATCGATACACTGGGATGGTAAGGCATACGCCCCCTTGACCACGAGATCGCTACACTTGTCCTGTAGCCAGTGTGTCTGCTGAGAGTGTGTTCAGTACAGCTGGCACAGTTGTCACAGTGAGGAGGAGCAGTCTCTTGCCTCAAAATATGGAGAGATTGACCATGATCAAAATGATCCAACACTCCTTATCACACAAGTACACCATTCCTGAAATAACACATGGAGAAGGATGAGAGTGATTGGTTCGATCATGATGACCAATTTTTGGGTGAACCGCCAGAGTTTGGGAGTGTACTCTACTTCTTTGACTGAGAGTAGTCCGCCACAGAACATTTTAATTATTTATCACTGAACTGCTGTGCCAAAACAAAAACCTTTATTTAGTGGAACATTATGTTTGTGTACGAGTTATGCAGCCTCACCATTTTTTGCCACATGTATGTCCAGATTGAAGTTGGACCAGTGTGCAGTGAATAATCCTCCCTATTCCCTTCAAGGATATCAGAGATAATGCTGCATCCCTCCCTGCCTAACCATCTTTTTTCATCCCCTAGCAGTGCTGCCCAAGTAAAGATCATTAACAAGTCTTTTAAATTCCAATGTTTTACTTGCATAAAGAGGAGATGCAATTGTGTACCAAATAATGTGGTTGGATTGGAACAGATAACTAAATATTACTCCAATCAGTGATATATTATTGAGTGATTGTGAGTGATGATTGATGATGATTCATGTGGTGACAGACAGTGAGGGAGGGTGTTCAACTAACAATTTTTAAACTAGATCCCAATTATTTGAAATGTTTGGGGCCTGATGGGTGATAATTTTTCCTGTATATGATTGAGTACCTGTCCTAAAATATGTTCTCTTAGTCTTACAGGACCAGCACACAAGATATATATGGGAAGAGGGAACACTCACTAACAAAGTATAAAAAGCTACAGACTAGTACAGACAGGATGAAGTTAGCTACAGACACATTGAATATTGAAAAAATCAGGATAATGCAGGGATAATAATGATTTAACAAAGATTAGATAGAATGAAGAGGAATTGAAAAAAAGGAGATAGACACAGAAAAAAAAAAACTATCCCAAATGGGGAGAGGCAAAAGTTAGGGAAATAATAATAATAATAATAATAATAATAATAATAATAATAATAATAATAATAATAATAATAATAATAATAATAATAATAATAGGAGGACTTACTGGGGCCATCAGTACTGTTAGCCTGCGCACTGGTGGTGGCACACCTTGCTACCTGACCCGTCTCCGAGAAGCCTTCTTTTTGCCCGTGCTAATGTAGGAAATTAAGAAGATTTAATAGAAAGATAAGTGGTACAGTTAATCTCCCCAAAAATATTTTGACAGGCAAACTCAGTAACATTGTACTTTTCTAAATCAGATCACCTATACTACTACTATTGATTTGACCTATTCCTAATTTCCTAAACCCAAGGCCTATTCCAAATTTCCAAACCTAAACTGCATGTGGAACTACTAATGCATTGCAATGAATGCTTCCCATCTCATTCTCAAACATAGGCAAACTCTGTCTCCCTTTTTTCAATGCATAAATGCACATACTGAGAGATTGCTTGTGATTTTATCAGCTACATAAAGAAAGGCATAAGGAATGCTAACTTGATTTTTACTTACTACTACCACTATCCAGTGAAAGGCCAAAGGAGTCTGTATGGCTTCTTAAATAATAAGCCCAAGCAAGCACCCACGAGTACAATTAGGTAGCGCTGAGCACGTGGCTAGCTTAAACTTGATCATATATATTCCACACGTAAAATTAACTTACCTCTGAGTGTAGTGTAAGCAGCATGCTATTTGAAAAGAAAATATTAGCATTATAGAACACAGCATAACAAATAAATAATTGTTTACCAAGCCCTGCAACCTCGATACCCAGCAGGTCGAGTAGGTCCTTCTCCTGGTCCAACATGTCCACCCAGCGGTGCATCAACTGTTGTTAGGTGCGCTGGACCCCACGGTTCCAACAGACACACCCTTCCCCACATCAGCCGAAACTCCCACAGTGCATACCCACTCCCAGGCCTGCTGTCTGCTCCAGCATGGAGAGAAGGTGGTGCCGCACATAAAAAACAAGTGCAGCCACCTCCACCTCTGAAAAAATGGCACTGGTTGTATCTCTTGTTGGCACCTGTGACTGCAAGGTAGGGGGGTAGCAGCTGCACTGGTGCACCCTGTTCTTCCATTGTGCAAGCAGAAAGGCACATATAAATAAAATAAAGGTAAATGAGGGATGGGTGAGTGAGATAGGGGGAGGATGGCAAAGATTTAATTAAGATCCAAAAATAAGGCCCAGCACTTGCACAGAATAGGAAAGCAAGTAAAACAAAATGGCCACACCCATGTGAACCACAAGTTGCCATTCATTCTAATTTTTCAGCACGTATCATGCTACCAGCATTTGGGGAGAGGTTTTAGTCCCTAAGGGGTTGCTTGAATTATGAGTCTTTGGGTCCTTCTGTGAGCCCTCTTCTTCTAGCAGGGTCATCTTCTTCAAACAGAGAATTCCCACATCTAGGTGTGTCCTAAGAAGGTGGTGGTGGACCTACAAGATACATCCTGTGCACCATTCCAGTGACTAATTCTCGCTCCCAATGCTAACTATTTTATCAGAATCATGCTACCCCACCACCATTTACAGCTCTTTCTCTTTGTCTTACTTTAAAATTACCAAAGATCCTCAGTTTCAAGGTGACAAAACCCACCTGCCACCAAGAAAACTATCATTTAACTCCTAAGCCACTCCCATATTGGGTCAATCTATATTTCTGACTGAAAGGACAAATGTTGCTATCCCTCCTAATGGGTCTGGAGTCTGACAGTCTGCTAGCGTCCTAGAAAATAATATGAGAGCCTTTCTAGACATCCAAAAGTCAAGCAAAGTAGTGCTAAAGGTGCCCATCATTCTGCCAACTGTTCATGTTCACTCCTAGAAAGCTAATCTCTTCTAGGGGGTCAGCAGTTAATACCCATTGGCCCTTCCAGGGTACTAAAGTAGGCCATTAATCCTTGAGTTAGTGGTGTTAGCTGTCCTAAGCAAGGATGCGCATTCCAGCTTGTTCTGACTCAGAGACTCTAAGGTACTGTATTCTAAGGTTATTTTTCAGTTCAAATTATCAAAAATCTGATTTCATTATCAAGCCAGATCTGGAAATTTAAGCAGGATATATTTTTAAGCTGTTTTCCAACCTAAGCAGTGATTAGCAATTATATTTCTAATCCCATTAAGGTTTGTTAGGGAAAAGTCTAGTAAGGCCTACAAGTGATGTAGCTGTTGGCTGTTATTTTTCTGTGAGGGCATACTAACCTCAATATGCATTGTGCCTTTTATTATATAGCAGCAAACTGCCTTATGTAGGTTTACCAGGCACACTATAGGGGTAACTTATGAACATGTAAAAACATATTTTTCCTACATGGCAAAATCAATTTTCCCTGCCATATTTAATTGCTGTACATTTAAACTGCAGCTACGCCAGAGAACAGAGGTTCTCTTGGCAGACATACATTTTTGTCAACTATGTGTGTGGAGAAAAAACAAACTACAGTTCACATATGACATTTAATGTTCCATGCCATGACTGCAGTTTAGTTGTGATTTATGATGGACTTATAGGAAAGTTAAATAAGCCAAATAGGGAGTTCCAATGCACAGTGCATGTTTTAGAGGGGAAGCTCTGTCACTTTACTGCTGTTTAGCAGTTCAAAAACCTTCAAAAATTGGGTCCAATAAAAGCCCAACAATCTGGGGTGATTACGCATAAAAGGTGATTTGCTAAATTAGTGCTTTATCCTCTGATTCTTGATATGGAAAGAGAAAGCCATTAATTGAGAGACAAAACTTCCTGAACTGGGAATGACCACCAATTTAAAGCATGTTCTGGCAACATTAAACAGCTTTCTTCCTTTCGGTCTTGGCAATTTTCCACAATGGCCTATACAGTTTCTGTATTAAAAGTGTTACTACACAAAAACATCTTTCAAAAAAGGGTTCAGGGCTATCTGTGAGTCACAGTATTCTTGGTGCCCTGGGGTCAGTCGTACGTCAATGGGTGCCAAATGTGCAGGATTTGATGTGTCTTCTCTCTGTCATGTAGATGATGCAGGAGGAACTGGGTTGGTGGCTCACATCCTCACGGGGTTTCCTTGACATATCTGGAGTCGATCATCACCATCATGATGGACGTCAGTGAGAGAGGCTGGGGGGCCAGAAGGAACTCTAACGGTCCAGGGTCTGTGGCAGGCATGCCAGAGTTCCAGCTCATCCAACTGGAAGGAGTTGAAAGCAATTCATACAGCTCTTTTACATTTTTTGCCCTCATCTCAAAGACAGAGTTGTCATCGCCCAGATGTACAAGAGCATGGCCTATGTCATTGGATAGAGAAATAGAGAACTTCAACTCCTGGATCACCAGCGCTGACGATTGAGTCACTCCCACCAAACCAACCAAAACACACAGACCTTCCAAACAAGCCAGCTGGTACACCCTGGAACTCAACGACTGCCACTGCCAGACCAAAGTAAAAAAGAAAAGATAGCTGACTCACCGGAGTGAGACCAGCATCTACCAAACCAATGAACTCTACACCATATTGAGAGAATTCACCTACCAGTCAGCCACTGAACACACAGTCACCTACTCACAGAAACTCTCCAACACCCTCACCAACCACTTCAGCAACAAAATAGCAACTATCTACAAAAGCATTTACCCCCAACCAACCAAACTCCCAGCAACCACCACCGCCACTCATTGCTGGGGAACAACTCAGTGCACCAGACATAACCACTCTAATGAACTCCATCCACTTGGGAGCACCCACCGTCTTTTCAACCTCAGAAGAGACGAAATTTGCCAATGGCTCACCACCATTGTCAATGCCTCCGTATCCAAATCCACCTTTCTCGATACCTGGAAACACGCAGAGGGGAGACCCCTCCTCAAGAAACCCACTGCAGACTTGACTGATCTCCTGGAATACTGTCCCATCTCACTGCTCCCATTCCCCACCAAAGTCCTGAAAAAGCCTATCAACCTCCAACTCACGAAACACCTGGAGAGAAACAGGCTGCTGTACCCTTTCCAATCAGGTTTCAGAGCCACCACAGCACAGAGACATCCCTGATCACCTAATTAGGCAAGATTCAAACACTTTCTGACAGAGGAGAATTGTCCTCCCTGATCCTGCTTAACCTCGCTGCAGCCTTCAACACCATCTCTCACCACACACTCATCGATCGACTATGCCAGATTGGAATCACAGATGACGCACTCAGGTGGATGGCATACTTTTTCATGGGGTGTATTCAGATATTCCCTTCACTTCACAACTCAAGCACACCATCTTCAGTATCCCCCAAAGCACATACCTCAGTCCAACTCCCTTCAACATCTACATGATACAACTCACAGACATAGTCAGAACACACAACATCAACATCATCTACTACGCTGAAAATACCTGCTCGTCCTCTCGCTCTAAGTGGATCACACATCAACGAAGACCAACTTCCACAACTGAATGAAGAACGTCTCTGCCTGGATGATGAACAACTGCCTGAAGCTCAACATGGACAAAACTAAAGTTCTGAACTTCAACAGACACTCTACCCTCTGGAATGACTCCTGGTGCCCAGCAAAATTCAGACCCACCCCCACTCTGGAAGACTATGCCTGCAGCCTCAGCATCATCCTGAACAGCACACTCTCCAGGAAATGTCAGGTCAACGCTGTCTCCTCAACCTGCTTCCACACACTCCGCAAAGTCTTCAAGATGCTCACCATCAGCGCCAGGAAATTAATGACGCAGGCCCTCATCACCAGCCAGCTGGAGTAAGCCATGAAGAATCCTGATGATTCCAGTCACATCTGCCAGACAAAGACTCAACCTGCCCAAGAGAACCCACATCACCGAACACCTGAAGGACCACCACTGGCTATCTATCCAAAAGGGATGCCAAATCAAACTTCTGATCCACCTCTACAAAGCCCTCCATGACCAAAGACCCGCATCCATGAACCATCGCCTAATTTTCACTGACCTCCCAGGAACCTCTGCTCTGCACACCTCGACCTCCCACAGATACCACACACCCACTGCACACTTCCCTGGAGGACCCTCCTCCCAACCTGCTGCCAAACCCTGGCATGCCATCCCACTCCCACCTAACCCTTGCTGACTCACTACAGGAAGGACTCAAGACCTGAACATTCGACTGATACGTGCAACACAGCACCTGGATATGCATTCGGGTGGTAAGCTGCTCTATTCGAGTACAACTTGATTGATTGATTGTTTTGCCAAGGTATGTTAGCTGTGAGGTCATCGCTGGGTAGACCTGTTGTGAGTCCTGGCAATGCACTTCTTCCCCAGTTTTTTTTTCCTGGGGAGGGAAGAGTCTGCTTCTGGGATAGATGCCCTGACCTGTGTTTGTCTTGTGGGTATGATGTTTGCTTTTCCTTCGTTTCTGGTTTGGTTTGGAGGAAGAAGGCTCAGGTTGTCCTGTGGGCTCCGACATTGGCCCGCTCTCTCTGGTTTCCTCTGTTGATGGAGATGAAGGTGGGTTTGAAATGAAGGTTTCCATTGGTTCCATCTCCTCTGAGGTTTCAATGTCTCCAGGTGCCCTCCCTGGCTAGGCATGAGAGGACAGCCTAGTGTTTGAGTGGCGAGACTTGATGTTGCAGGGTCTATAGGCCTATGTCCGTGTAGGCGTCCTGATGGTTGTCCACCAGGTCTTCTGATGCTGGTCATATGAAGACGCTTCAGGCTTGGTGTAATCTATGGCAGGTGTTTCCTCTTTCTGTTTCCCTTCCTCATATGCTGGAATTTCTCTAGAATGGTTTCCAGCTTGGTCTCAGTCCTGCTACTCTTAGAGTGCAATGGGAAGCAATTAAAGCTTTTGCCTCCTCCTGGGGTGGAGGGTCTGGTGGATGATCAGGTTCTGGTTTCCAGGATATTTAAAGGGTTTTCCAATCTCCATCCCGTCCCCCTGGTGTGTGTCCATCTTGGAATTTGTTGCTGGTATTTCAGGCTTTTCAGTATCCCCCTTTTGAGACACTGGCTTCTGTGATTTTGTGCCTCTGACATGGAAGGTGTTTTTTCTGGTGGCTGTCACATCTGCTTGCCAATGTGGGGAGTTATGCTCATTGTCTTGCTTGTCTCTTTTCTTTCATGTGTTCAAGGACATGCTTGTTCTTCAATTGGGCCCAGGTTCTGTGCCCAAGGTGAATACTTTATTTCATTGTCAGCAGGAAGTGATTCTTCCGGTGTCCTGCCCGGATCCTCAGTCTTCTGAGGAGGCGGCGCTTCATTTATTGGATGTGCAAAGGGCAGTTCTGACCTATCTGGACCGGGTAAAAGAGTTTTGGGTCTCTTATGCTTCATTTGTTAACTTTGGCCCTGCTCTGAAGGGGGATAAGCCTTCAACTCAGACTTTGAGCAGGTGGATCAAGTCTGTGATTTTGCTGGCTTATAAGCAGTTTGGTCTGTTTTCTCCTCTGGAGGTCCAAGGGAGGTCTACTAGGGTCATGTCTGCTTCCATAGCTGAGGCACAGGATGCTTTTTTGCAGGAGATCTGTCGGGCTGCCACTCGGGCAGTTCCTTCTACCTATGTGTCCCATTATAGGGTGATTCAGGGTCCTTAGGTCCCTGATTATTTTGGGTTCTCGGTTGCGGGTTTTTGTTTTTGACTATGTGAGTCAGCACAGTGAGAGGATTAAAGGGGTAATGCTGCAATTACATACCAGTAATATTTTAACTCTGGGTACTTCTCTCACCATGATGAGTCAGGCCGTTCTTCCTGCCCTTTTGGGCCAGTCCATCTGTGTGGTACGGGCTTGGTACAGAACAGGAAGTAAGGAAGGGGGAGGGAATTTTATGTGTGGGAAATGTCTGTTATTGAAGGCACAGAGGCTTCACTATGCAAGTCAACCCAGAGAGAGAAGGGCTCAGAGTAATGCTATCACCCGTAAGTAAATGCAGCATTAATTGTCATTGTGTAGTATAGGAGTGTTTGCGCACATGTCATGTGTCAGGTGAAAATCCTCTAATTTCAAAGTTATGCACCTAGTATCAGGGTAAACAAACAACTATTAGTGCATTTTTTTCACAATTATGAGGTTAGGAGCTGCATGATGAAGTTCACACCTAAAAATATAAATCGAAGCTAGTTCCCAAGTTGCTCTCCAAAAATAATAAATAAAAATAAACATTAGGAAAAAACTTATCCAATTCTGTAGATTTCATATGTGCAATATTGGTGTGCCCTGTGTCTACGGCAGTGGTTCTTCATATGTGATCCTGGGACCCCTGGAGGTCTGTTAAGCCTACTCAGCAAGTGTGTGATAGATTAGAAAATTAAATAACATTAAATAACATAAAGTGGAAATTGGAAACTTAAATTAAGCTTATTATCCTCGAATTGATCTGTGGGAGCAGTGCAAGAGCATCAAATTGATTATTAAAAGGATGATGGGTGACCTTAACTAATTTAAAAAAGCTTAATCTTTCCTAATGAAAGATTACCATTGTGAATTTGTTTAATTAATGCATGTTTACATAGTTTTGTTTATTATTTTTTGGTTGAAACCATCAAAATTGCTTAGGTTGAGGATGAAGATTCCAATGATGACTCGGTGGGGGTTCCCGGATTCCAATAATAATTGATAGGGAGTCTCCTAGTTTCAGTAATGATTAAGTGGTGTCCATAGAAATCAAAAGGTTAGGAACTACTTGTCTAGGGTGCACAGTATTGGACTGAAGCTGGAAGAAATTCCACGATGTGGCGTTAGTCCCAATATGCCCTGTCAATACCAGCCATCCTGGTTTAAGAATCGCTAGGAAAAAAACACGCTTCTTGAAAAACACAATTTAAGAAGCGTGTTCTTTTGGCGAACAATTTTTAAGTGCACATTGGGACTAACGCCACGTCTTAAAAAATTAGCTACTAGCTACACCTGGAAACTACCACACCACATGGTATTGGTAAATATCAAAAGTGCATTAACCCTGTGAAAATATAGGCCAAACATAATGGGTCCCTACATATATTTCTCCACGCATATGCTACACTTTTGCAATTTGTTGTCACATTGTTTAGATATTTTTGAAAATATGATGCTGCAAGTTGCAAACTACCAGACTTCGCAGTTTAGCATCCTTCTAATGTGTGCACATCAAGTGCATTATCCACTATTTTGAAAACAGAACACCTACAGTAAAAGTGTGGTAGCTACAGCGCACTGAAAACTATCCCTTACTTTGGAAAAACTGAAAATACATCTTATTTGTAGATTGCTTGGGATCCAACATGGGTGTCGTGTAGTCGACTATGAGGACACAAACAATTACGCTGCACGAGGGAGCACTTGGGGCTGCGTCACACTCCTCAATGAATCTATCCTGACCAGCAAAGCTAGGAAGCTGACTTCTTGGGCTTGAGGACACAGACACATTGCAGGCACCTGACCCTAAGAGGGTGCCACAGTTTGAGCTATCTCACAAGACAGGCTCCCTGGGAGCACACTACCCACTTGTCTCAACAGTTCTTGGGTGCCTTTCATCCAGTGGAGGAAGATGCGTTTCTCTGCCCCTATGCCACCTCGTCAAACCCCCTTCCATCCCCTGAGGAGGCCAATGGTGAGACCTAGTGTACTTTTTAAGATCTATTGGGAGTCTGGCTCTTCCTTCCATGTCAACCTTTGTCATTCTCGGCCCACTCACGGTGTGGTAAAAGGTCCCAGAATGCCTGACCCCAACATGGCCAACAGTGGTGACCTTTTTCCACCCTTGCAGATCTTTTACTTTTACTTACAAAACCCTGCCAGGACTGTGCCTGACCTTAAGAGGACACCTGGTATTTTCTCAGACCATTGGCTCACCCCCGCACTATTCTGACAATCCCCTGAGTACCCTTGACCCCTACCCGGATAGCGGAGTTCGAGCATTTTGTCCGACACCCGATGGAGCTGCTCTGTTGAGCCAATTGAGAAGATCGGCCATGGTTTATCCCCTGACCGTCACCTGCCCAGCCAGACACTGGACACTGTCTCTCCCCTTTTCCCAGTCTGGCCATCCTCCTCTGCGTATTTCTGCCGTTCTGCCTTTTCCTTGTCTCCTTTCTTTCCATTTTTCTGACCGATGCCCGTTGGAGCTTCCTGCAGAGCTATAGAGGAGACTGTCCTTGGATTATCTCCCTGGCCCTCACCTACTCACTCCGTCTCTGGGCTGACTTTCCCTTTATCTCTTTTCTATCTTCCCCCTCGTCCTCTCCCTTCTCACTCCACCTGTAGGAGAGTAGGGTCTGCTATCCTATGGTCACCCCAAATTTTTGCTTTTTGCTTCACTGGTTTCTGACTTAATGTGGCTGTGGGCCTGCTAATCAGACCCACAGCCTGCTGTTCTCTCTCTAAATTACTGCCAATGCACTCTAGGTGCATTACGAATTGGAACTGGTTCACCTTATGAGCCCCTGTATAAGTGCACCCTAGGTGCCCAGGGCATAGGTGTATCCAAGGCCTACCAGGGGCTGCAGCATGTATTGTGCCACCCCTGGCCTGGCCTCCATATTTGACACAACTGGCTGATCACTCAGCTGGGGTAAGTCGGTGTAACCACCTCTTACTTAGGTACAGTATGTCTGTGCCTAACCCTAAACTGGACACATATGTTCCTATCAGCCACTCCTATGGAAGGCCTCATCAATCCTGGAGGCAGAGTGCTTGGAAATATGTGAGATGGTGCTCTGGCATGAGCTGAGCCTGTCTGCAGCTGTCGGGAACCACTCCCTAAGCTGTTCCGGGATATTGCCATACCATATACTCTTAAGTGCATTATAATCCTCGCGGTTAAATGCTATCTTTGGTTTGGCTTTATCAAAACATGTCGAGTAAGGTGTCATACGAATTGGAATACTATCCCCTCGCCAATTCTGGCGACGGGGATAGCATTCCACCCTTCTAGAGGGATACGACATGTGTGCAACCTCAACCCCGGTTAAAGTTAAACAGAGCCTCAGCTTCACAAAATGGACGCTGCCACCACAGACACATTCTGGCCTCCTGCTGCTGACCGAAACTCGGCAGATGGTGGCCTGGACAAAGGGTTTCCTGCCTTGGGAGGTGCGAGCACCACCCCAGACAGGATTTTGTGTATTGGGTAGGACAGGGCTGAATAGAATCAGACATGCCCGGGGCACACAAGGTGTCCCCGTGCATAGGCCAGTCCAAACCGGTTCTGGGGCCTTCCAGCCCCAGTCCTGGCGAGGAGCTGGACAAAGGAAAGGGGGTGTAACCGCCCCCCTTCCTGGTTCCTCCCAGAGGAGGGACCTAGTAGGTGATCCACCCCTCAGATTGGGAATAAGAGCGGGAGCAGTGCCATTGCACAGCAGATCATCCTGAAATCAACTTTAAACAAAGAAGAAGACTGGACTTCGACATTCTGCTGCACAGAAGACTGAAGAGAATCTCCCTTGTGGCCTAGGAGTGGCCACCCTGTGAACACAGGTACCAACCAGCGACCCGACGTCTGCTTTGCCGCCGCCTCCCGCCGGAGACCGAGCCCAGAGCCCGACAAGAACCAGACTCCCAGACCTCTTAGAGCCCGATCCACAGTCCCTGCAAAGAAGGGACCCGTGGAGGCACCGAGTGACGTGGGACCGGACCTCTTGGAAGACACTCGAACAGCTGACTGCGCAGCTTCTGAGGCATCCTCGATGTTGTGCTTTAGGGATTGAGAACCCCCACCACCGAGCAGCCCTTGCACCGAAGATCAGCCCTCCAGCATCTCCACGATCTGCGTGGGGCCCTTTTGCATTGTGCCACTCGACGCGCCATCCCGGCCACTAGCCACGTGGTCAGCGGCCATCTTGGCGACGAACCCGAAGATTTACACAGCAGGTCTGGTTGCTCCAGACCTACCCAAGCTCCTGTAAAAAGGAGCACCCGCTCAGACCTTGCTGGTCCGAGTGTTAAGCATCTTTCACTTTCTGCCTGGCTTGCCTTTGCCAAGGCCTGTTTGCTCCGATCGAGGTGCCGATACCGCCAACAGCGAGAAGCCTGCGTGGGACAGCTCGTGACCAACTCCTGGACGTCCTTGACCCCGGGTATCCACGTGGCTGCAGAAAGAAGCTACCCGACAACACCTGTTTGCACCCGACATCGCCTGGTTCCAATCTGGTTCCACGGTAGTCACTGGCTAGTGACTTTGAACATTGTCCCCTCTGCTTTCAGGTCTTCACATCTTCAGATCCACCCTTGGATCCACCGGAACTCTTCTCATCGAGCCGCCTGCAGCATCTTCAGCTCCAAGCACCATCGACCAGCGTGACGAAACCCGACACTACTTTGACCCTGTGCACCCGCTTCCTGTGGGTGAGGTAACTCAGCTCCGCCGGTGCTCCTGCACTGGTACACATCCCAAGGGCCTGTGTTTTAAGTTTCAGCTCCGTAGGTCACTCGGAAGGTTCCTAACTTTCTAACTTTGTGCTTTTTACGCACCATAGACTTTGTATTGAAAAGTGCGTGCACTTTGAACACTGCACCCGAGTCCCGTGGGCCTTTCCCGACTTAGTTATTTCCAGTCTTGAATAGCTCCAGCGATTCCCAAGGCCCTAGGCCTCTTCACTTTCCTATTGGTATCTCTTATACCACTTTCTTAGTATATGGTTCAAGTGGCCCCTAGGGCTCATCCATATTGTGCAACTTTTGTGTATTTTAAACTGTCTTGTGATTTAACGCTTGTGCTTCTGTGCTCATAAAGAGTCCATGGGATTTTATAGTTAATAAATCAATATATATTTTCAATATATATCTGTGTGGTGTCCCTTTCATTTGGTATTCAAGGGGGTTGTGTATGGTATAACAGCTGGCTTCACATGCCTTTCAGAGTTTAGCCTAAGACTGCTTTGTCCACGTTACCACTAGGATAACTGGTCTACAAGGTTGAATTACAACCATCATCATAAGGGTTGCTTGGCATGGTACAAAGTGATCACTAGAACTAGTGAGCATTATATACCAGGCCAACTTCTCACATTGGTGAGCAGCGGATTGGGATCTGAGCTTGCTGTTGTTTTACCATTACAATCTTTGAGATTATCATTTGAAAGATCATACAGGTACCTGCTAGGTACATATAAAACAAGACTAGTATACTTAAGTTCTACTGAACTTAGTTGTTGTAGAGCAAAGGGAGTAGCACACCCTAGCTACAACTACTAGATAGGTTTAGTAGGTAAACACCAGTGTAGGTAGATTGCAACACATCCACCCACACTAGAGCAATGTCTGGAGCAGAGGGGTCCAGTGGACTTACTCCTGTTGAGAGTGACCCTTCAAGGGCACCATCCAAATTTGCTATTTATTCCTTTAAGGAATTAAGACAGCTTTGTGTCGTAAGGGGTCTGAAGACAGGGCCTTCCCCTACTACAGACCACCTAAGAGAGCTCTTAGACCAGTCTGAGACTCTAAAGCCCTCTAAAGCAGACCCCACAGGGAATGCTGAAGGAGGCCATCCTTCAGAGGATGACACTGTAGACACCCCTGCCCCTATCATCCTGGTAGATGAGGAAGCCTCCACCACTGGAGCTCCTCAGGTAGATGTAGAGGAATAAGAAGAGGAGGAGGAGGTGGAAAGCAGTGAGTCAGATGATGACAGAGATAGTCAGGTGCTGGTCAGTAGGCTGAACCAGGCTAACTTAAGCTTACTTGGGAATGAATCAGGTAACAACCCATTCAGACCCCCAGGTGGACTTAACCAGGGACATAGGAGGAGGAGGAGTCACTCAGGTGAATCCAATACCTCCCATGTCTCTAGAGGCTCTCATGGTCACTCCAGGAAGGAGATGACTAGCCCTCAGAGAAGGGAACATGAGGCCAAGATGAGAGAGGCTGAGCTTAGGATCCAGAGGCAAGAGTTAGAGGTTGCCCTGGCCAAGGAGAAACTTGCTAGAGCAAGACAGCCTAGAGAGAGTGGGGTAATAGAACCCACTGGTGGCAGCAATATCCACAAGGATAAAGACAGGTCTTTTGATAATAGAAACCTGAGTAAGATTGTGCCCCCCTACAAAGCTGGGGATGACATCCATAAATGGATTACTGCAATGGAGAGAGCCTGCAGAGTACAGCAGATCCCTCAGGAGCAGTGGGCAGCAATCTTGTGGCTCTCCTTTGAAGGTAGAGGCCGAGACAGACTCCTCACAGTTAGTGATGGGGATTCTAGAAACTACCTGGTCCTGAAGAGTGCTCTGATTGATGGGTTAGGCTTAACCACTGAACAGTACAGGTTAATGTTCAGAGATACCCAGAAGACACAGACTCAGGACTGGTCTGAATTTGTTGAGTGTGCCACTAAGGCTCTGGAGGGATGGTTGCTGGGAAGCAAGGTTACAGACTATGAAGGATTGTATAATTTGCTGATGAGAGAACAAATTTTAAATAATTGTCAGAACCAGCAGTTGCATCAACATTTGGTTGACTCAGATTTGACCTCTCCCCAAGAATTGGGAAAGAGGGCAGATAAATGGGTAAGAACCAGAGTTAAGCAAAAGAACCAGAACCAGAACCAGGGTGGTGACCAGAAGAAAACAGACCAGAAGGGTGGGGAGCAGAAAGCTAAAGACCAGAAGTCTTCAACAGGG
This sequence comes from Lissotriton vulgaris, assembly GCF_964263255.1. Taxonomy (NCBI): domain Eukaryota; kingdom Metazoa; phylum Chordata; class Amphibia; order Caudata; family Salamandridae; genus Lissotriton; species Lissotriton vulgaris. The sequence goes on along the minus strand of NC_141693.1, from coordinate 1,651,377,294 downwards.
CCCCAAACTGAGACAGAGGGTGGGTCCCAAACTTCCAAGAAAAAGAAGAAAGAAGGTCAGAAGAAACCCTGGTGTAAAACTTGTAAGAACACCTCTCACTGGACAAGTGAGTGTAAAAAGGGTGGAGCCCCCAGCACTGCAGCCCCTAAGGCACCTGCACCCACTAGTACAGTTAGCAGTGCTGGTCCTCAAGCCAAGGGTTTAGTGGGTATCACTTTGGGAACTGAAGGAGATTCTGACCTAGTCAGAACCCTTACACAGGCTGTTCTGGTTTGTGAAGGGGACATAGATTTGACCCCTGACATAAGTCCCAGTAACCTGGGCAAATACAGACAGACACCTTTGATTAACAACAAAGTGGCTCAAGCTTACAGGGACACATGTGCCAGTGTCACTATGGTGACACCTAACTTTGTGGACCCTGGACAATACATGCCAGGCGATGATTACCTGGTGACCAATGCCAGCAATGTCACTACTACACATAGTGTGGCACTTGTTAACTTTTCCTGGGGAGGGGTAACTGGCCTTAAGAAAGTTGTGGTTAGTGCTGATCTCCCAGTAGAATGTTTGTTGGGCAATGACCTGGAGAACTCTCTATGGTCAGAAGTTGAGTACAGGACTCATGCAGAGATGTTAGGGATATCATCACATGTCCTTGCTGTGACCAGGTCACAGGCCAAAAAGTGCCTCTCTGAACCTCAGGTCTTGGATCCTGGAACAATGGACCAAGTACCTTCCAAGAAGAAGAACAGGAGGGTTAAGGCTGCGCCTTCCCAACTGCCTACAAGTGAGGATCAGGCTTCACAGGAAACTGATCTTGAGACCCCTGAAGGAACTGTCCCTGAAGAACTTGAACCTGATCAGGTTGAGTTTCTGGGGACAGGGGGACCTTCTAGGGCAGACTTGGGGCAGGCTCAGTTAACCTGTCCTTCTCTTGAACCCCTCAGACAGCAGGCTGCTGCTGAGGCTGCTGGGAATGCTCAAGGTGCCCATAAAGTATATTGGGACGATGGACTCCTTTATTCAGAGGCTAGAGACCCCAAGCCTGGTGCTACCAGGAGGTTGGTTATACCTCTGCAATTTAGGGGCTTCCTACTCACCTTGGCCCATGATATTCCTTTAGCAGGACACCTAGGCCAGAACAAGACTTGGGACAGGCTTGTCCCTCACTTTCACTGGCCTCACATGTCTGAAGACACCAAGGAGTTTTGTCGCTCCTGTGAAACCTGCCAAGCCAGTGGTAAAGCAGGTGGAACAACAAAGGCCCCCCTGATACCACTACCTGTGGTGGGGGTTCCCTTTGAAAGAGTGGGGATTGATATTGTTGGTCCAATGGATCCCCCTACAGCATCTGGGCACAGATTCATACTGGTGGTAGTGGATCATGCCACCAGGTACCCAGAGGCAATTCCCCTTAGGACCACAACAGCTCCTGTTGTGGCCAGGGCCTTACTTGGAGTTTTCTCCAGAGTGGGGTTTCCTAAGGAGGTAATATCAGATAGAGATGCCAACTTCATGTCTGGATATTTGACAGCTATGTGGAAGGAATGTGGTGTCAACTACAAGTTCACCACTCCTTATCACCCACAATGCAATGGGCTTGTTGAGAGATTTAACAAGACCCTAAAGGGCATGATTAAAGGATTACCTGAAAAGCTCAGGCGAAGATGGGACATCCTTCTGCCCTGCCTTTTGTTCGCTTACAGAGAGGTCCCTCAAAAGGGGGTTGGCTTCAGCCCCTTTGAATTGTTGTTTGGGCACCCTGTAAGAGGACCCCTGTGTCTAGTGAAGGAAGGATGGGAGTTACCTCTCAAAAAGCCTAAACAGGACATAGTGGACTATGTACTTGGTCTCCGCTCCAGGATGGCAGAGTACATGGAAAAGGCATCTAAAAACCTTGAGGCTAGCCAAGAATTACAAAAAGCTTGGCATGACCAAAAGGCTGTCCTTGTTGAATTTCAGCCTGGACAGAAGGTATGGGTGTTGGAGCCAGTGGCCCCAGCAGCACTCCAAGACAAATGGTCTGGACCCCATACAATTCTGGAAAAGAAGGGAGAGGTTACCTACTTGGTGGACCTAGGAACTCCCAGGAGCCCCCACAGGGTGCTCCATGTGAACAGATTGAAGGCATATGTCAGCAGGGCAGACATGGGCTTGCTCATGGCTACAGATGAGGGACAGGAGGAAGAGAGTGACCCTCTCCCAGACCTGCTCACTCAGAACCCTGAGGATGGCTCAGTTGAAGGTGTGGCCTTAGGTGGCAGCCTCACTGAACATCAGCAACATGACTGCAGACAAGTTCTACAGGCATACAGGCATATGTTCTCATTGACACCCAGTCAGACTAACTGGTGTACACATGTGGTGGACACTGGTGACAGTCTTCCTGTAAAGAGCAAGATTTACAGGCAACCTGACCACGTCAGGGACTGTATAAAGACTGAGGTGCAAAAGATGCTGGAATTAGGTGTCATTGAGCCTTCAGAGAGCCCCTGGGCTAGCCCAGTGGTTCTGGTCCCCAAACCTCACACCAAAGATGGCAAGAGAGAGATGAGGTTCTGTGTGGATTACAGAGGACTCAATGCTGTCACCAGGACAGATGCACACCCTATTCCAAGGGCAGATGAGCTCATTGACAAGTTGGCTTCTGCCAAATATTTGAGCACATTTGACTTGACAGCTGGCTACTGGCAAATCAGGTTAGCTGAGGAGTCTAAAGCCAAGACAGCATTTTCTACCCCTAGTGGGCATTATCAGTTTGTGGTGATGCCCTTTGGTTTGAAAAATGCACCTGCCACCTTCCAAAGGTTGGTGAATCAAGTCCTCACTGGGTTGGATGACTTTTGTGCAGCTTATCTGGACGATATTGCTGTCTTTAGCTCCACCTGGGAGGATCACCTGGTCCACCTGAAGGAAGTGCTTGAGGCTCTGCAGAAGGCAGGCCTCACTATCAAGGCAACAAAGTGCCAGATAGGGCAGAGCAAGGTTGTATACCTGGGCCACCTTGTAGGTGGAGGCCAAGTTCAACCACTGGAGAGTAAGATCCAGACCATCAAGGACTGGTCCCCTCCAACTACCCAGACTCAGGTCAGAGCTTTCTTGGGCCTGACTGGGTACTACAGGAAGTTTGTTAAGAACTATGGGTCCATTGTGACTCCTCTTAATGATCTGACATCCAAGAAGATGCCCAAAAAGGTTCAGTGGACAGAAATCTGTCAAAAGGCATTTGATGACCTGAAGAAGGCCATGTGCTCTGCACCTATCCTGAAGAGTCCTGACTACTCAAGAGAGTTCATTGTCCAAACAGATGCTTCTGAGTTGGGAGTGGGAGCAGTGCTTTCACAGCTTAATGTAGATGGCCAGGACCAGCCCATTGCTTTCATTAGCAGAAGGCTGACCCCCAGAGAGAAACGTTGGTCAGCTATAGAGAGGGAGGCCTTTGCTGTGGTGTGGGCCCTGAAGAAGTTGAGGCCATACTTATTTGGTACTCACTTCAAGATTCAGACCGACCATAAGCCCCTCCTATGGCTTAATCAGATGAAGGGTGAAAACCCCAAACTACTCAGGTGGTCCATTTCCCTACAGGGGATGGACTTTACAGTGGAGCACCGCCCAGGGACTGACCATGGCAACGCAGATGGTCTCTCCAGGTACTTCCACTTAGAACATGAAGACACAACTGGTCAAGGTTAGTCTAATGTCCCTGCGTTTGGGGGGGGGGGGTTATGTAGGAGAGTAGGGTCTGCTATCCTATGGTCACCCCAAATTTTTGCTTTTTGCTTCACTGGTTTCTGACTTAATGTGGCTGTGGGCCTGCTAATCAGACCCACAGCCTGCTGTTCTCTCTCTAAATTACTGCCAATGCACTCTAGGTGCATTACGAATTGGAACTGGTTCACCTTATGAGCCCCTGTATAAGTGCACCCTAGGAGCCCAGGGCATAGGTGTATCCAAGGCCTACCAGGGGCTGCAGCATGTATTGTGCCACCCCTGGCCTGGCCTCCATATTTGACACAACTGGCTGATCACTCAGCTGGGGTAAGTCGGTGTAACCACCTCTTACTTAGGTACAGTATGTCTGTGCCTAACCCTAAACTGGACACATATGTTCCTATCAGCCACTCCTATGGAAGGCCTCATCAATCCTGGAGGCAGAGTGCTTGGAAATATGTGAGATGGTGCTCTGGCATGAGCTGAGCCTGTCTGCAGCTGTCGGGAACCACTCCCTAAGCTGTTCCGGGATATTGCCATACCATATACTCTTAAGTGCATTATAATCCTCGCGGTTAAATGCTATCTTTGGTTTGGCTTTATCAAAACATGTCGAGTAAGGTGTCATACGAATTGGAATACTATCCCCCCGCCAATTCTGGCGACGGGGATAGCATTCCACCCTTCTAGAGGGATACGACATGTGTGTAACCTCAACCCCGGTTAAAGTTAAACAGAGCCTCAGCTTCACAAAATGGACGCTGCCACCACAGACACAAGTCTGGCCTCCTGCTGCTGACCGAAACTCGGCAGATGGTGGCCTGGACAAAGGGTTTCCTGCCTTGGGAGGTGCGAGCACCACCCCAGACAGGATTTTGTGTATTGGGTAGGACAGGGCTGAATAGAATCAGACATGCCCGGGGCACACAAGGTGTCCCCGTGCATAGGCCAGTCCAAACCGGTTCTGGGGCCTTCCAGCCCCAGTCCTGGCGAGGAGCTGGACAAAGGAAAGGGGGTGTAACCGCCCCCCTTCCTGGTTCCTCCCAGAGGAGGGACCTAGTAGGTGATCCACCCCTCAGATTGGGAATAAGAGCGGGAGCAGTGCCATTGCACAGCAGATCATCCTGAAATCAACTTTAAACAAAGAAGAAGACTGGACTTCGACATTCTGCTGCACAGAAGACTGAAGAGAATCTCCCTTGTGGCCTAGGAGTGGCCACCCTGTGAACACAGGTACCAACCAGCGACCCGACGTCTGCTTTGCCGCCGCCTCCCGCCGGAGACCGAGCCCAGAGCCCGACAAGAACCAGACTCCCAGACCTCTCAGAGCCCGATCCACAGTCCCTGCAAAGAAGGAACCCGTGGAGGCACCGAGTGACGTGGGACCGGACCTCTTGGAAGACACTCGAACAGCTGACTGCGCAGCTTCTGAGGCATCCTCGACGTTGTGCTTTGGGGATTGAGAACCCCCACCACCGAGCAGCCCTTGCACCGAAGATCAGCCCTCCAGCATCTCCACGATCTGCGTGGGGCCCTTTTGCATTGTGCCACTCGACGCGCCATCCCGGCCACTAGCCACGTGGTCAGCGGCCATCTTGGCGACGAACCCGAAGATTTACACAGCAGGTCTGGTTGCTCCAGACCTACCCAAGCTCCTGTAAAAAGGAGCACCCGCTCAGACCTTGCTGGTCCGAGTGTTAAGCATCTTTCACTTTCTGCCTGGCTTGCCTTTGCCAAGGCCTGTTTGCTCCGATCGAGGTGCCGACACCGCCAACAGCGAGAAGCCTGCGTGGGACAGCTCGTGACCGACTCCTGGACGTCCTTGACCCCGGGTATCCACGTGGCTGCAGAAAGAAGCTACCCGACAACGCCTGTTTGCACCCGACATCGCCTGGTTCCAATCTGGTTCCACGGTAGTCACTGGCTAGTGACTTTGAACATTGTCCCCTCTGCTTTCAGGTCTTCACATCTTCAGATCCACCCTTGGATCCACCGGAACTCTTCTCATCGAGCCGCCTGCAGCATCTTCAGCTCCAAGCACCATCGACCAGCGTGACGAAACCCGACACTACTTCGACCCTGTGCACCCGCTTCCTGTGGGTGAGGTAACTCAGCTCCGCCGGTGCTCCTGCACTGGTACACATCCCAAGGGCCTGTGTTTTAAGTTTCAGCTCCGTAGGTCACTCGGAAGGTTCCTAACTTTCTAACTTTGTGCTTTTTACGCACCATAGACTTTGTATTGAAAAGTGCGTGCACTTTGAACACTGCACCCGAGTCCCGTGGGCCTTTCCCGACTTAGTTATTTCCAGTCTCGAATAGCTCCAGCGATTCCCAAGGCCCTAGGCCTCTTCACTTTCCTATTGGTATCTCTTATACCACTTTCTTAGTATATGGTTCAAGTGGCCCCTAGGGCTCATCCATATTGTGCAACTTTTGTGTATTTTAAACTGTCTTGTGATTTAACGCTTGTGCTTCTGTGCTCATAAAGAGTCCAGGGGATTTTATAGTTAATAAATCAATATATATTTTCAATATATATCTGTGTGGTGTCCCTTTCATTTGGTATTCAAGGGGGTTGTGTATGGTATAACAGCTGGCCTCACATGCCTTTCAGAGTTTAGCCTAAGACTGCTTTGTCCACGTTACCACTAGGATAACTGGTCTACAAGGTTGAATTACAACCATCATCATAAGAGTTGCTTGGCATGGTACAAAGTGATCACTAGAACTAGTGAGCATTATATACCAGGCCAACTTCTCACACCACCTCTCCCCTTTCCCTCTCTATTTGTCTCTCCAGACATTGGACACAGTTCTTCCTCATCTCCCTGCTATGGCTCCTTCCTCCCCTCCTTTCCTATAAATTCTCTCAACCGCGTTGTTTGTTTACTGTACCTTACTATCCTATTGTAACTGATGTAATTTGCAACGCAATGTTCCTCTGCTATAGCGCTCTGATACCTAAGGGTCTAGCCAGCGCTTTATAATCCTTTTGATGTACCTTCTAATTCAACGTTTGCCTGGTTATGAGTTCTGATACCGTCTAGATAGCACATATAACCTTCGCAAATCAAATAAACTAAAAAATATTTTTTTCCTGAATGCTGAGACCTGAGCAACATGCCTGATGACCGGTGGAGCTGCTTGACAGCTAATAAGGAGTCTGGCACTGGTTTTCACCCCCTTGACCGTCATCTACCCAGCCGGACATTGGGCAATGTTCCTCCTCGTCTCCCCGCCATTACTCCTACCCCCCCTCCCTCCTACGAATTATTGAAACATTGTTTATGTGTACTGTACCTTACTATGCTCTTGCATCTGATGTAACTTGTAAGGCAACAATCCTAAATGAAAAGCGCTCTGATACCCTCTTGGGTCAAGTTTGCGCAATATAAAAGTTTATAAATATAATTAAACTTATACTTCAGCAAAATTTGAGAAAAAAACAAATGGTAGCTTGCTCGCTGCAGTTTTAGAAGCATAGAAGTGACATTCGACAAACAAGTGCAAGCTATAAGTTTCCAGGTAAGATAACATTTTTATTTAAAAGTTTTATTTGCATATATATTCTGGTTGTGTACCACAGGTTAATGCTATTGTTTGTGTTGGGGTATCACCTTTAGAAATAAGTATCATAATGGGGGGCATATATACAAGGGCTTATTGCCACCTGAATGTCGCTTTTTTGACGTTCTGGTGGCGATAACCACTTCGCCTTATTTACAAGGCGGTGTTAAGTGACTTAACATGGCTTAGTGCCGACTTGTAAATAATACCCCTTTCACGCAGCGCTTAGTGTGAAAGGGGCCGGCAATGGGTGTTGCATCGTGCATTCCGCTGCGACATCCATTGCTTTATGATGCTACCCCCTATTTACAAGGTTGACGTAAATATGGGTTGCAAAAAGGGGGGTTCACCCAATATCGCCCCTGGGACCTGGGTATGTATATTGCTGAGAGAGAGGGGTCCCAGTAAACATACAGAAAATTATTTATATCAAGAAAAATCAATTATGAAGTCACAGGTCATTCTGCTAACATTGTTTTTATTTACAATGTAGCTAAGCCACTTAATAAGGCAACCATTATAGACAAAACATTTACAATATTTAGTAAAGTGCCCTGGAAAAGGGGAAGGGGAGGTGTGAAGTGAGTGTTGGAAGGGGTAAGTGACATAAAACCAAAGCCAAAAAGGCTACAATCAATCAAGGATTCTTGGACTAATTCAAATTGACAAGGACTAAAGTTCAATGTTAATACTGAAAAATACCATGCTTCATAAGTGTGTTTAATAACATAGTTGTGGGAATGAATCTGAAGAACATAGAAAAACAGTTGACGTTTCAACCCCTAGTGTGAAGGCAGGCTGAAATTGATCCCTTGCACTGGGGTCTTCATCAGGACAAAAGACAGGGACACAAACCAGGGATGCTTGTTATGGGGCGGAGAGGGAACTGGTACTGCCACAAGGCACGGTAGGTAAGGCCAAGGCGGGAGGACCACGCTCTGGTGTCAGATACGACTGGAAATTAGTAGGGGAGTCATTAGTATGCTCCACTGTGATTAAGAGTGGATGCAGTAACGTCAGTGACGTCGACGACTATGTAATTCGGACGAGGTCGCAAGATTGTATCGAAATGGAATCTCTATTTATACATCCCGGCTTCTGGCATGAGACAAGGACGGTGGTCTCCGGATAATTAATATAGAGACAGTGTAGGCAGTGTGGGGATCAATGAATCAGCAATTGGAGGGCTCGTAAAAAGTTGCAGGATGGAACCACCAAGCCTGATTGGGGTCTCCTAGCTGAAAATTCGGGACGGCATCTGCAATGGAAGGAGTTAATCCGTGTATCGCCAAATGCTGCGTAGCGGAGTTCGTAACGGAGTCAGACTCACGATTTGGGGTATCACCTTTAGAAATAAGTATCATAATCGGGGGCATATTTACAAGGGCTTATTGCCACCAGAATGTCGCTTTTTTGACGTTCTGGTGGCGACAACCACTTCGCCTTATTTACAAGGCGGTGTTAAGTGACTCAACATGGCTTAATGCCGACTTGTAAATAATACCCCTTTCACGCAGCGCTTAGTGTGAAAGGGGCCGGCAATGGGTGTTGCATCGTGCATTCCGCTGCGACATCCATTGCTTTATGATGCTACCCCCTATTTACACGGTTGACGTAAATATGGATAAGCATCAAAAATATGACCAGGGAAAACCTAGTCTTATTCTGGCAACACCCATTGCTTTATGATGCTGCCCCCTATTTACAAGGGCAATGTAAATATGGGGAAGCATCAAAAATATGACCAGGGAAAACCTAGTCTTACCCTACCCTGGCCAACTTCTATGTGTTCTGCTTAATGCAGCACACATAGAAGTTGCAAGGTGCACGGGTGCCTGCGTTAGTGCTGGTCATCTAAATTCAGCCCCAGTGCTAGGGGAAATGCAGGGATGTGCCATATTATTGTAAATACGGCTCATCTCTGCGTTTCTAGAATGTTGAAGCGTGGCCTTATCAATTATGGCATAATACCACGTTCCACCGTTCTGCTGTGCATATGCACCTGAGTGTCATGGCAAGATTAGTAATTTATGTGTTTGATTTAGCCGTTCACTGAGTCACTCAGCTTCCAGTATTCTACTTTCATGACTTACATGAATGTGGCAATATTCGCCTCCATGCAGAACGATTGACAATGCCAATAAAGCCAAAAAATCCACAATAGACTTTAATGATCTCACTCAGGGACTCCTGCTGCACTGCTGTGCATCAAAATAAGAGGGCAGGAACTTGTTGTATCTACAAGGTCTTGCATATTCATGTCCTCCCCTGGGCCAGCCCACAAACAGCAGCCATGCGGCAATGCAAACAACCTTGCACCATATTTCAAGGGTGCCTGCGCTGAAGGGGTGACAGTTGGTGTGCAGGAAGGTACACCTTCCTGCACAAAAACAATCATTAGTGGATTTCTGCAGAATGGAGCACACATAGAAAGATCGAAAAACAAGAAGAAATAAAGTATTTCTCCTTGTTGCGCAACTCCTATGCTGTAGGCGCAGGATTCAGACGCATTCCCAGGATTACACCAATTTGTAAATCTGGAATGTGTCATGTTGCATGGATGTTGCATGGGGACAACCACAGCAACACACATGAAATGCACTTTTCAGTATCTGTATGTGTGAAATGTGTGAAAGGGAGCCCATATTTACAAGGCCATGAAAAAGTCATTCGGGGCGACTGTACATGGCCTTCTTAATATGGGCAGGCACACTGAGCCACTGGTGTTAAAAATAGTGTTGCACTGGCAGCGCAATGGGGTTGTAAATGACCCCAGTATTTGGCGTTGCTCATGTGATCTTTCCTTTAAAGCTGAAAGGCCTTTCTCCAGGTACCTGAAGGAGTTAAAAGGTATTTGCTAAAAATCAGGGGCATTTGCTAAGGACTATATTAGTACAAATCAACAAAGAGTTTGGTGTGCGTTTAGGAGGCCCCATAGAATTGTGGGAGATACATTTCACCCATTGTTAGGCCTCGCATTATCCAAGACCTTTTGATTTTACTAAAATGATTTGTATAGTATACTTATAGGAGCCTTCAGCCAGCCCTGCTCATCCATTGGCCTGAAACTGTGTCATTAAATGTACTTCCACACACTAGAGAATACGAGAGATCAGCTCAGGTCATGAATCCAGCACCTAGCAACAAATATGTATTATTTTCAAGGAGAATATCTTCTTCATTTAAACAGTACAATGGTATTTTCTCTGAGGTTATCTTCTGACATTATTATGTTTCGTTTTCTTTAAATGACTTCCGATGATGATGATGGTTAGGTGGTACTGACATTCAATGCTGTAGAACATTTGCCTACTCCAACGCAAAAGTTCGGAAGTATTCTCCAACACGTGTGGAGCTGTGTCTCTTTGATAAATGATATATATACACACACACACACACACACACACACACATATATATATATATATATATATATATATATATATATATATATATATATATATATATATATATACATACACATACATATATACACATACATACATACAAGCATACATACATACAAACATACATATATAAAAGCCCTGACAGCTCCTGCCGCCCTTTGAAAAATGAAACCGTAGTTCGAATTACAGTATTGGATAAGATAATTTAATGATTTGCTAGAACGGCATCAGAATGACACGATGGTTGATGGCCTGCCCATAGCTAGTGTGTGTAACCAGAGCAGAACTTTACTAATGGCAGGGTTGATGGATGGCAGATATTAAAAGCAGCTCACAGCAGAGAGACTTACTGATTACAGTAATAGCCTGCAAACGGAAGGGTAGTCTGATGCGGCGCACAATTGCTATCAAAATGATGAGCGGCCGCTTCTGGCGGCAACAGCGGCTGAGTCTAAAAATACAACTTCTTAAAGAAAACTAATAATGCGCCAGGCTGCTCAGTCAACATAGATGCTTTTGTTGTTTGGTTTACTGGAAGGGCACTGTTAGTTAATATTGAACATCAGATGTTGCCGCCCCCCCTCCCTTGCCGCCTGACCAACTCGTGCCTGGAAGAACGCGATTTTGACTTAATGTGAACTGTGAAGCCGATGCAGTAGAGATAGACTTAAAACCAAAATGTAGTGGAATTTTAGAGGTACATTTGTTTATGGTGAAGGAGAACGGGTCCTATGTGACTGTCACTCCTGAGGGACAGCAAGAAGAATGTCATGGAACGGAAACTGATGTCACAAATCAATTTAATTAAATTATAACAGCAGAGGATGCCTGCTAAAAAGGCATACGGTCGATGTATTAGAAAAGAACCTTGTCATCTCTATGATTGTCCGGCCTGCGCAAACCACAGTGTGTGAATATACTGCAACATCCTAGAAGGCACGCGAGCGACGCCACTTGTGGCCCCAATTCACACACTCTTTCTGTGACTTACTTGTTATGTGGTCAGCGGTCTAGTAGTTGGGTGGGTGGAGCCAGCTGGGGTGGAAGGGAAGAGGAGGAGTGTGGACAGGATGGGGTTAGTTAGAGTAGAGACAGGGATAAGGAAGGAGGCATTTAATAAAGCTCCTACATAACTATATCTATACTTGTCTGTAGTTATTACAACGATACGACAACTGGCGACGAGGGTGGGATCAGCATTCCCACTGCCCATAGAACCCTGCAGGAGCGCCCTGTCCAGAGAGGCATCCACAAAGAAGAACGCTGCTGTGAAAAGCGGAGCTGCCGCCTGAAGTGAGAGGCCAGCAGCAGGTGACCCTGTTCCACAGTCCGGCGACTGTGTGGGAACCAAGAGGGGCCGAAACAACGAGCGCTGACACGCTCGAGCGAAGGAGACCCTTTCGCGCCAAAACCCCGACTCACGCCTGATGCGTGTAAGTCGGAACGCATTGAAAGAGCAGAGGTCGGGAGCCCACTCCGACTCTGCCTGCCACCCAAAGTCATCCGGAATTGTCCTGACGGCCAGCGTCGCTCACGGAAGGCCAGCGGACCCCTGCCAGCAAGCGTGGTGCAAGTGGAGTTTGAGTGGCGCGCAACCTCTCGAGCTCACTCCCGATGCGTGAGGATTGGCCAGGTGACGCCGAGTGAGCGCGAGACGTCGAGAAGCAAGGTGGGAGCCCACCCCAACCTTACCTGAGCGCAGCAGCAGAGACACAGAGTGTGAAGGCCAGGAGAAGTGTTGACCCTTCCTGAAATCGACGGCCGGTGAGTCCCGACTTAAACCGCTGTGGTCTGAATGAACAGAAAGAAAGTCTTATGTTCAGCTAGCAACGGCGGCCATCTTAAGGTCAGGCATAGTGATTGGCCAGTGAGAAATGACACGCACGAGCTACAAAGAAACATAGCAAGCGTGAGGCAACACGAGTAACCAAGAATAAACAAGCACGAGCAAAGTTGAATAGACATTGAAAAAAAAAAAAAACGACCGTAATTAACCAACTAAGGCAACTGCGAACGAGCGGCGACAGGCCAATTAGACTCGAAAAAGGCGGGAAACACGTGTCTCCAAGATGGTGACCCCAGAGACATCCCCACAGCGAAACGAAGTCAAGCCCATCATTGCAGGAGTGTCGCACCTGCGGGCCCCGGAACCTTTAACATTGACCACAGGAGGGAGCATGGGCCCCAAGTGGCAAGAGTGGCTTGAAGATTTCGAAGACTACACTGAGGGATCCAAAGTAACTGTTGATAAAGAAAAATTGATCGCCTCCGCAACCTGGCTGGTCGAGAGATAAGCAAAAATAACGAAGATCTTCCCCCTGCAGATGCTGGGACCTATGACAAAGTACGTGAGGCGCTGAACAAAAAATTCCTCCATAAAAGAAACGTGGACTATGAACGTCACGCGTTTCATCATGCACGCCAAGGAAAGGATGAGGTGATGAGCGTGTTCATCACCCGACTGCGGCGACTATCGAGACACTGTGAATTCGACACCTTTTCAACTGATGCCGCCATAAAGTCACAAATCATAGAGGGGTGTCACTCAGAAACCCTCAGGAGGCGGCTGTTAAGGAAACACCATGAACTAGACGACATAGAAGAAATGACTCGCGCCTATGATCAGGCCGAGGAACATGCCACCAACATTGAAACGGGGCGCAATGTGAGCCATGAACAAGCGTGTCGCGTCCAAGCCAAAGGCAGCAGTCGAAGAGACTGGAAAGACAAGCAATGGAGACCACGACAGTCGTCTCATCAAAGACATCCAGAGCACAGGAGGCGAGAACCTGGGCGGAGGGAAAGGAGACCAGAAAGGACGAAAAGATGCTACAGGTGTGACTATCCTCATGTAGATGCCTGCCCTGCCATGGGTCAGAGATGTAGGAAATGTGGGCGGACGAACCACTTCGAAGCGATGAGTGGGGACTATCACAAAGAGAGGCGAAGCGAAACAACGAGGTCGTCTCGTTCCGACACCAGAAAACATCACATAAGAGCTGTTCACGGAAAGACTACAGTATCCTCAAGCTCGTCACACTCCAGCCGAGAGTCGCGCAGATCTCGATGGGAGCGTAGGTCACCGTCTCAGGACTCCAGATCATCATCGAGAGATTCTGAATATACAGTTGAATACGTGAACATGATCGCAGATCCCGACCAACTCAAGAAATATCCACGCTTGGATATAAAAGTAGGTAACCATGACACTAAATTTGTGCTGGATAGCGGGGCTACGCTGAACTATATCCCGGTCACAGAATATGAGAGGATGAGCCCTAAGCCTCCACTAACTTATGCACCAGTCCGAGTTTTCACTTGGATGTCCAAGAAGCAACTTCAATGCTTGGGAAAATTCCCAACAACACTCAAACACGACACCATCGCCATACCGGCGGTCATACATGTCATCAAGGGCCCAGAGGCTGACTGTTTACTCAGCCTACCAACTGCAGAGTATCTCCGTCTTGTTGAAATCCTCTTTAAGGTCAGTGATGACCAGGACATCGTCAGCAAGTTTCTCAGACTGTTTCAAGGACTAGGGAAAATGAAGGGATGCCAAATACATCTACACATCAATGAACAAATCAGGCCTGTGGCACAGCACCCTCGACGTGTACCGTTCCATCTCCAAAAAGCTGTTTAGGATGAACTTCATGACCTCCTGTCAGCAGACATCATTGAACGGACGGATGGTCCAACCCCATGGGTATCGCCAGTGGTCATCGTACCAAAGAAAGGCACCACTAGCAAGGTGAGACTGTGTGTTGCCATGCGATTACCCAACACTGCAATAGAAAGGGAACGCCATCCTGGGCCACATCTAAGCGACATGATCTCTGCTTTGAACGGGGCGAGGGTGTTCTCAAAGCTGGATTTAAACAAAGGCTATCACCAGCTGGAGTTAGACGTCAAGTCCCGTTACATTACAACATTTGCAACCCACTTAGGACTCTTCAGATACAAGAGACTGAGTTTTGGTGTCTCATTAGCCGCGGAAATTTTTCAAGAGGCAATCCGGCAAATCATTCAACATATTTCTAACCCTCTAAATTACAGTGCCGACATCCTTGTGTATGGCTCCGATGTCCATGAACACGACATCGCGTCTGCCACGCCCTGCTAGATGCGAACCTGACATTAAACAAAGATAAGTGCAGGTTCCACCAGTCCACTTTAAAATTCTTTGGCCACATTTTCTCGGGTGCAGGGATGAAACCTGATCCGGACAAGATAGCAACTCTGAACAACACCAAGAGCCCTCAGGATGTCAGTGAACTGAGATCGTTCCTGGGGATGGCCAGTTACTGTGCCCGTTACATCAGAGACTATGCGACCATCAGCCATCCTCTTCGCACCCTCACCAAACAAGGCCAACCGTTTGACTGGACGCCCCAGTGTAAACAAGCGTTCAGAGAGATCAAGCGTGCAGTAGAGTCTGCTGACAACCTCTCGTACTTCAATCCTAGACGGAAGACTGAAATCACTGTGGATGCCAGCCCTGTGGGGCTGGGGGCTATCTTAGCACAATATGACAATGACTCTGACCAGAGACGCATCGTTGCCTATGCCAGTCGCAGTTTGTCCGATCCTGAAAGGGCATACTCGCAACCTGAGAAAGCGAGTCTTGCGGTGGTTTGGGCATGTGAACATTTTCATGTTTTTATCTACAGCAAGCACTTTACTTTGATCACCGATCATCAGGCGCTAGTCACCATCTACGGCAACCCCAGATCCAAAATGCCTCCGAGGATTGAGAGGTGGGGCCTGAGACTTCAGGAATATACTTTTACCATTGTCCACAAACCCGGGAAGACGGAGAACCCGGCCAACTACATGTCCCGACATCCTCATGCATCATCGGACTCCAACCCTTCCATTGCCGAGGAGTACATCCACTTCATGGCCGACCAAGCACTGCCACCTGCCATTCCCATGGAAGTCATCCGAGAAGTCACTGCTCAAGACGTTGTCTTGCAGAAAGTACTCCGCAGGATTCAAACCAACCGGTGGAGATATGATCCTCAAGAAGAAGACAATGATCCGGCTGTCAAGCAGGAGATGCAAGCATTCCGACACGTCTGTGACGAACTGTATGCTACCACGGATGGAATATTACTACGAGGTCAACGGATTGTGGTCCCTGGTCAATTACGGCAAGGCGTCATCAACCTTGCCCATGAAGGCCACAGAGGAGTAGTATCGACAAAGTGAGCCCTCAGGGAACGCCTGTGGTTTCCCCTCCTCGAGCAAATGGTAGAGTCCACCCTGAAGGATTGCCATCTGTGCCAGCTGACCAACAAAGGTGATCCACCGGCCCCATTGCAAATGACCACTCTACCCAGTGGAGTATGGCAAGAACTCGCCGTGGATTTCTACGGACCACTACCTTCTGGCAAATACGTGGTAGCCATAATCGATGAATACTCACGATGTCCCATCACGCAATTTGTGCCATCCACAAGTGCCTCTAGCACTCTCAAAGTGCTGGATGAAGTGTTTGCAACATGGGGTGTCCCCAGAGAGGTGAAAACGGACAATGGACCTCCGTTCAATGGGCACGAGTTCAGTGCGTTTGCGAAACACCTGGATTTCAATCACAGAAAAGTTACACCTCTTTGGCCACAGGCAAATGGCACCATCGAAAGATTCATGGCCACGATCAAAAAGACATTCCAGCAAGCCACGGCTGAAAAGAAGGACCTGCAAATGGCCCTCAACGAGGTTCTCAGAGCTTATAGGACAACCCCTCATTCAACCACCAGAAAGTGCCCTGCAACGCTGATGCTGGGGCACCCCATGAGAAATCGCGTCCCTGGGAAGGGGCCTTGCGAGCAGTGTCACCAATCCGTAGCCATCTAGAAATGATGGTGACTGATAAATGCAACAAAGACAAGATGAAATCATATGTCGATGCCAAAAGAAGAGCGAGATCACCATTCTTGCATGAAGGAGATTACGTACTTGTCAAGCAAGACCAACAAAGAAAAACTGACTGTCGATTCCGAGATGAACCTTTGCTGGTTACCCAACAGAAGGGCACCATGCTAACTGCGGAATCTGATCAACTGCGAGTTACCAGGAATGTGTCGCACTTTAAGAAATGTCCTCGGGACATGAAGGGACCTTTGATGAATGTGACTGAAGTACTCATTCCGGAAGCGTCGGAGCAAGTTGACCAAGAAAGTAAGGGCCAGCTGAGCGAACCCCTAACTGATGAGAACACTGGAGCCATGGTTATGAGACCCCGCCGAGACATCCAGCGACCAAAGAGACTCATTGAGGAGATATGAGTTAGCACACTGTTCTGTTTGTTTTATTAAGAAAGGGGGAGATGTTATGTGGTCAGCGGTCTAGTAGTTGGGTGGGTGGAGCGAGCTAGGGTGGAAGGGAAGAGGAGGAGTGTGGACAGGATGGGGTTAGTTAGAGTAGGGACAGGGACAAGGAAGGAGGCATTTAATTAGCTCCTATATAACTATATCTATACTTGTCTGTAGTTATTACAACGATACGACATTACTCTCAAAGTACTCCTGACTCGCTGATTGCAGGAGGGCACCAGTTGTACTCTGGGCTTACTCCCGGTTACTTAGTCAAAGGGAAATCCCTGGGTGAACACTAAAGCAGGTGCGTGTTATGTTGCTGTATGGATTCTAGCCAGTCATACAAACATTCCTTCTAGGTACATTAAGGGGAAAATTTATATATGGAAATGAAACATTAGAAATGGATTTCCACACTAAAAGTGAACGTTCACAATCTCTTTAATATTTTTGTAAAAGTAAAACCTCTTATCACAGAGAATTGAATTAAAAATTCAAAGAAAACTCTTTGAACAAGTACAATAACATTTCAATGAACAATTAATAACAAATAATTACACATATTAGAAAACAATATCACAATCATAAGAATTATGCAACAAAGGAGAAAAAACGATCAACACGAATACAGTACACAAAAGCAATTGGATCCTTTTCACAAACCCCCTAACCTTGTGGCCTTAATATTCTCCCGCCACTACTAGTGTAGATCCACTGGTCTTTCTTTGATGTTGGTGGTACAGTAAACAGTATCAAAAATGCATTAATATCTGTTACTTCCTTGACCTTGTGTGGATTCTAGTAACAATTGCGTCGACGCGTTTCGGTGTTATATTACTTGATGTTGTAACACCTTCATCATAACATGCCGTCTCTTTGGGGTCACCGGCTTCTAGGCTTATATTTAAAAATCTCCCGTAGGTATTGTATGAGTCCCCCAGGAAAAACAGCCGTCGGGAAGGCCTTCTCCAGACGATCACTGTTGTTATAGGTTTTGATATACCTCAGGGGTGATAAAACGTCTCAGAATAAGAAAGTCTTTTTCCTGTTCTATGATCAGGTGGGCTTGGTTCCACTCTTTTTTGTCGAATTTTGTAAATATCTTTATATGAATTAAAACGTTCTCATGAACGGGCATATGTGGGTATTTCTTCGCTTGGGAACTGGATATGTTCTGCTCGGAAGTCTGTTAGTGCCTCTACCACGTTCTTCTCCTTCTCTGCCGGTTACTTCTTGAGGAAGATGCACTTACAATAACACTTTCTGAAACAGGTGCAGTGTACCTGCCAGCGAAAAGGATGAACACATTGACGATAATTCTCCAAGTGTATTTTAATAGAAAACATCCTAGCAATCGCTGAAATACAGGGCTGGGATACGGGTAATCTTAAAGTGTAATTGTATGCATGGATGTGTCATAATACAACAGTCAAAGGACCAGAACAGGAGCAGGCCAACATGTGGGATCACTGAGGAGTTTTTGTGGTCCTGTTTCATCCCTCTGGTCACCTCCATATTGTCACAGAGACTGGGTCGTGGCATTCTTCTGTGAGTGTATGGCCTTTCAAGGTGGATGCAGCCCTGATAGCCTAGTTACCAAGCGCAGAACATATGACCAACTTTTTGGAGGCGGTGCATGGCATGCAGAACGTCCTACACAATGTGCCCAATGTCCCTAGAGAGTATAAGGAAAAGTCTCTCTCAAACAAGTGAACAATACAGGGTTGTCTTTAGGGCTGTCTGATTAGTGCAGCCAAACCTGACTCTGAGTTTGGGGTGCTGTTTTTAGAAATAACTTATGGTAGTAAAAGCACATGCTCCTGTTCCTTGTGACCTGCATTTTCAGGTAACCATAGGATGTCAAGATGAACCTGATGATTAATGTTCCTCCTGGAGAGAGATTGGAGTTTTGCCTAGTGGCAGTTTTGACTAATCATAAAGTTGCAAAGAACGTTTGCCATGCAGATTACAGAACTGTATTCTATGTAGATGGCTCAGTGGGTTACTGCTTTTGTCACAGAGACCCTTTTGTTACTTGCAGTTCATAAATTACAATCCTAATATTCCACAGTGAGCTATGAACTGTCATCAAAGAGCTGCATACATATTGCATGGAATAGGTTAGAACATTATGGTCTTATTTACAAGCCCCTTGCTCTTCCTGCGTGTCACTTTTTCCCATAATAAAAGTGACCCACCGGCGAGGCAAGGGACTTGTTTTGTTTCTGTGTCGTTCACTATTCTGTCGTTGTTAAAAAGTGTTCCGTTGGTTAGGATTGCATTCATATTAGTAAATCCAACCCCAAATATTGTGTTACCTTTAAATCCTGAGGTTGTTCTTCTCCAGACCAAACATTCTAAATCTAATTTACACATGTCGGATTAATACATTGTGTAGAATATGTGTGTCATGTAAAGTACACCCTATCCTGGTATGAGTAGCTGTATAAAACAAATAGATGTGACAGACAGATTTGGAGAGATGAAATCTATTGGAGGGTGGCAGTGGGGGGAATCCTTGGAGAAGTAGGTTATGGGGGGGGAAGGGTGGGTGCGCCAAAACAGATTGTTGCACCAGGTGCCACAAGCACTAAAGTGCACCACATTTATCAAACTGTGTAATCCTAGGCATGGCTCAATCATTATCTTACTTTGGTGCCATTAGCGTGGGCACTGAGAAATAATCGTACCTCATAAGATGCAACAGGGCTGATTTCAGGAAAATATTCCCCTAAAACGTTTTATATTAGTTTAGAGATTTATTTTGTGTCATGCTGTTCTAGGGGTGCCCCTAAGTGGTAAGTGAATATTTTTGTAAGTCAAAATTATTCTACATTGCTGGTTTATTAATAAATCATTAAAATCTAGCATCATAGTGGTTGGATTTTCTCGCTGAGTGAGCTATGTGTGGAAATCACCCGGCATTTTGTATGTGCAAAAAAAGGAAAGAGGTGGCATCTGTTTACAGCATATATATAACAAGAATATTTTGAATAGACAAAATATTTAGGGGCCGATTACAATGTCGGTCGAACAGCCTCTAACCGCTAATTGGAAGCTTTCTGACCGCTGTCGTAGACTTTCTGACTAGTACAGTCGGTTTGTGGTCCGACTGTCGAGTGGTCACAGCATCAACCATCCAGTCATTCTGATGGGATTCTGACCAGCTCTCAGAGTCTTCCGATAGGTCGGACCTGCACTGTAATTCCCTATGGATGGTGTTTCTGCTGTCGGGATTACGATGTTGGTTTACTACAGCCTTTCGTGCCAGCCTTTCCGACATAGAAAGGCTGTTGGAAAACGACTTTGAGGGCCACTAGCAGGACCCCCTTGCCTCTGGGGGCACGGTTGGTGGCCGACGTAGTACCTATGGTGCCCCCTGTAAATCCCTACACTGTGTGGCAGGCACCTTGAGGTTCCTGCCACAGGTTGTAGGGTTTCACACACACTCCAATTTCTTTATGGGAATCTATATTATGGCTGTTTATGGCAGTAACACAAGGTCCCATCGAGAAATTGGAGTATGCAACTGAATAGTGTTCAGTTGCAGAGTAATCAGGTGGTGGGAACTGCTGACTGGCTGTCGATTGGTCTCGAGACCTCGACAGTGCCAGTTGGAGGCAACTCCCACTGACATCGTAATAACCCCCATAATTGTTGATAAGCTTAATGCTGTATATAACAGAGGGTAATAGTTACCAATGTGTGGTATTCAATTTATCCACCTCAGCCTTTGATTAATAATTGCTGCAGTCTCTATGTTTTATTTTTTATGGCCCTACCAGCCCAGATTGTCAATTTTTGTTCGATATCACTCAAAAGCTTTTACAATCTCCAGATGACCATTTTAGTTTTGCAGGTGATTGTAATCAGATTGTTGATCCTTTTATTAAAAGAGTTTCTACTTCTACTTATGTACCTTACAAAGCTCAAAAATTGTTGGCCGATAGGTGACCACGCCCCCCAATGGTTATGGCGACGGTTTGCTGCTGATCTGGCGTGCTCGGATAGCAGCGTGTGCAGGCGCTGCAGATATTGCGAGAAAACATCGGGAAAAGCCGCGGAGAAGAGCCCAGGCTGCCACTGCTGAGCGGGAGTCCGGCATTTGCCTGCTTTGTATTCTATTCTATAAACGAAGGGACGGTGGAGCAGAGGAGCGATTTTTTTTCATCTAAAACAGAGCTCCGGCTGCTGGGTGCTTTGAAATGCTCGGAACACTCTGAAACGATCTGACAAGTCGAGTGAAAAGTGAGAGGTGAGGAGGTCAGGAAGGGCAGGAGAGGTGGTGTGCTGCGAGGAGAGGAGAGGCAGAGGCAGTCCGAGTTAAGGACTTGAATCTAAACAAGGAATGAGGAATTTAACTAAGGAAGCTTCAATAAGGACATTGTGCACTGTCTTTTTGTAGACAAGTAAGAAAGCTCGGATTGAAGCAGCAATTATTATTTTTTTCTCTTTTCTTCTTTTTTCCTTCTTGCTTTGTTCACTTCTTGTTAGAGGTAGAGGTCAATATGGGGAGGCATAATAGATTAAACCAGCCAGCCACTGAACTAAAAGCAAAAACCTGCTTGGCTCTGGCACAGAAAAAGAATGCATCTGTGGGAGGAGGCAAGACAAGATTGCTGGGGAATCATCAGGGACTAAATTCTAGCTTTGAGAGCTCTGAAGAAGAATCAGTGCCAGAACCTACAGCAGAGTCCTCTGGTGCACTCCAGGGAGCCAGTACCTCCCCAGCAGTACCTCTGTCTGGTTCACCTAGCCAGGCAGGGACACCTGAGAGTGCCAAATTTGAGAAAAAATAGAAAAAAAGTATGAAGAAGTTTCCTCTTTTTGAGAAAAAATTAGCACCATCCACCCCGACCCAGCTTAATACATCCCAGAATGTGGCTTCTGATCTCGCCCCCCCTGGACAGCTACCACTGGATTTAAGCGCTTCATCATCACCGGTTAATCTCATGGAGATCCCAACTCTCTCTACCACCCAAAAACTGCCAGCCTCGCTCCCAACCTCTTGGTCTCCTGAATTGGAATCTAATAAGTTAAACTTGGTCCTGCCTTCTGGTTCAGACTCTTCGGGTTCAGACTCTGTCCAACAGCAATCTGCTCGGTCATTAGACCAGACAAATAACATAGACCGAGATCAGGATTCTAATGGGAGCGGTCCGACACCTCCTATGGGGCCACAAAGCCAGGAAAATCAACAAGTGACACTCCCAGAGCCGGAGCTAGTATCTCTTAAAGCCCTAATGGAAGATTCAGCTGTCGTTGCTACTACTAAACAGATGGAAGTCAAAACACTACTTAACCTTATTTTGGAAGAGGTTAGGGACATGAAGAGATCACAGGAGAACGAAATTGCCTCTCTTCATTCTAGATTAGATAAAATAGAAGAGGCAGTTGCATGTTTTCCCAGAAAAATCCAGGAAGCGGAGACAAGGATCTCCCCGTTGGAGGACCAGATGTCTGGACTGCTCATTAAAGTGCGTGATGCAGCAAAGGATAAAGTTTCATTAGAAAACAAGCTCGAGGAGTTGGAAAACCACTCACGTCGTTCAAATTTACGTATAGTGGGTGTTCCCGAGAGAATCGAGGGGGCTCAAGCGCCACAATGGGTGGAGTCCTTTATCAAGGAAAAAGTCCTCCCGGAGTTTAGTGGAGATTTGACAATTACCAGAGCCCACAGAGTCCCTTTTCACCCTTTGCCAAGTTCAAGTGGCCCACGCACAATCTTAGTCAATTTCTCAGACTATCGGATCAAGGAGAAGATCCTCGCCAGGGCCATACAGCAAAAACAGTTCCCAGTGAACGAGACTTCTAACTGTAGATTCTTTCCAGACATGTCCGCAGCTGCAGCCCGGAGGCGAAAGGAATTCGTCAAACTACTTTTTTTGTTTAAGGCACAAGGGGCACAGGCATCGATTTCCCAACAGTCAAAACTATGTGTCCTTGTGAAGGGGAAGTTCCATATGTTTACTAACATAGAGGATGCACAGGAGCTTCTCAAGGAGATGACAGGGCCTCAATAAGTTGGCAACGGGTGTGGGGTCAACGACTGGCTCCGGGCAAATGGTTTGGTGGAGGGTCTTTTTTTTTTTCTCTTCTCCAGAATCCTAGTTGGAGATGAAAATGTTTGTATGATTTAACGGCCTAGCCAGATGGTTTATAATATATTTACCATGGGGGGGTGTCAACCTGGGTGCAGATCCATGGCACCCCGCAAAGCAATTGGGGAGGGCAAGAGGTGGAGTGTGTGGGAAATTTGGGGGTCCACTTCTAGGGGGTGGAGGCCGGGGAGGACAGGGGTAGGGTTAAGGGGGGTAAAAAAATGTAGCAGTAAAAAGAGCAGTAACAGAGGCATTGAACTAAAAGAATGTGAGAATTGGTGTAGAGAGATATTTGAAAAACTTAGATAAAAATGAGAAATAAGTGTCATATCTTATCTATTAATGTTAATGGTATAATGAATAAGTCCAAATACGGCGCTCTAATAAGGTGGTTGGCTTTCTGTTCACCACAGGTTTTACTTTTCAAGAAACCCATCTGAAATCAAATTGTCCAAAACTATATCTTCCCAGGTGTTTCTCCCATGCTTTCTTGGCCTCAGCAGGGTTAGCTAAAAGAGGAGTTGCCATATATTTCTGTCGTAGTCTTCCATGGGAGGTTGGACAAATTAAGAGAGACCCAATGGGGCGATGGATTTGGGTGGAGGCCAAGTTAAATGGGATGTGTTTAAATTTTGTTAACTATTATGGCCCGATAAGTGACGATACCACGCCACTAATGAGGATTACTGAGCTACTTAGAGGGATCCCGGGAAAATTAGTATTGGGTGGGGACTTTAATTTTATCCAAGATTTAAAAAAGGATACCTCTAATAAAAACAAAAAAGAGTTGAAATCACAAACTAGGAAAGTTTTGGAAGCCCTAATGCAGGAACATCAGTTAGTGGACCAATGGAGAAATGGTAATCCGTTAGCGGCAGAATTTATGTGCCATTCTAACCAATTCCATACGCCTCGAGGATTGCTTTCTTTCTTAATTCACGATCATTGTTGGTGTCAGATACTTCTATAAGGATAAACCCCTTCTCAGATCACTCTTTAATATCACTTGAGTGTGTGATTGAAGGGGGAGGAGAGGCCTATTCCAGGTGGCAGATGGATCGTCTACTCCTCCAAGACAATATTTGGGTGACCTTAACAAAAGATTGGATATTAGAGGTTTTTAACCTAAATGAAGGCACTGCAGAAATCTTCTCAGTCTGGGGCGGGTTTAAAGCAGCTATCCGAGGTCAGATGATCGCATGCACAGCCGCTCAGAGGAAAGAAAGGATGGACAAGGTCAACAACCTCCACCAGAATGTGGCTAATGCTGTGAATAATAGTAATTTGGGAAGGGAAGATGCGACATTACAATTGGCAAGGGCAAAGGCTGCCTTAAAAGAATTTTTTGTAATTGAAGAAATAAATAGCTTTAGAACGTACCAACAGAGAATTTACGAGGAGAGCCAAATGGTGGGAAAGATGCTAGCAGGGCAAACTAAAACCAAACAGGAGAAAGCCACTATAATTGAGCTCATTGATCCTATAACGCAAAATATTGTTAGAGAAAAAAAATGACATAGCTCGGGTATTTCTGGACCATTATTCTAAGTTATACTCTACAACGTATGCGATTGGACCTGATTGTATCTATAAGTATTTTGACGAAGTAAATCTCCCCATTTTACCTGGTCCATCATCCGTACAGTTAAAGAGCGAAATTTTAGCTTCGGAAGTTTCAGAGATAGTGAGATTAATTGCTGGGGCAAAAGCGTGTGGCTCAGATCGAATTTTACAAAACTTTTGTTAAAGAATTGACCCCTTTTCTGGTTAAGTTATTTAATTTTGTTCGATTGGGAGGTGCCGTTCCTTCGAGTTTTAAAGAGTCCATTATTGTTAGTTTTGTTAAAAAGGGAAAAAATATAGACCGATCAGTCTTCTTAATGCCGATTTTAAGATTCTTATGAAAATATGGGCACAGCGGTTTACACCAATTGCTCAGGCATTAATTCATTCTGACCAGTCAGGTTTCGTTTCAGGAAGGTCCATGTCAACAAACACCGGGTTTTTAATTCAGGCGTTAGATTTTGTTTCGGTTAATAAAATTCCAACTTTAATTTCAATGGTTGATGCAGAAAAAGCTTTCGACCTGGTGAATTGGGAGGCACTCTCTATTGGTTTGTTAAAATTTGGGTTTCCAGACATGATAATAAGCATGTTAAAAAACATATTTCAGAATGCGCAGGCAAAAGTGGTAGTTAACGCCAACTCGATAGGAGTGATTAATATCAACCGTGGCACCAGGCAAGGCTGTCCGATGTCCCCATTCTTGTTTACCTTTTTTATTGAGCCCTTGGCAATAAGAATACGCAGCAACCCAAATATCAAGCCACCTATAGAAGGAATGTCAAAAGTTAAATTATTCGCAGATGATATTATTTTATACCTTCATCCCGTTAAATTTTATTTTGATAATACTCTCCAAGAGTTTAATCAGTTTGAACAAATTGGTCGTTACAAGATCAACCAGAACAAAACCGAGGTGCTAGTACTGAATTCGGACTGCAATTTTTTAACATCCAATTTAAGATTACAAGCACTGAATAACGAACCGATCAGATACCTAGGCATTTATGTCTCCAATCAATTCGATCAACTATATAGCTTGAACTATCTAGCAACTCGGAATAAAATTAGAACTCTACTGGAAAGATGGACTTTACTGCCCTTAACTTTGATTGGCAGCGTCGAACTTATTAAAATGTCGATCCTTCCTTTGTTGGTTTTTCTTTTTTTAAATGTTCCACTAAAAATCAATTCGCGCTATTTTAGGAAAATTGACCCAATGGTCAGGGATTTTGTTTGGAATAAGAAAGTTGCAAGGGTGAAATTAAGCACACTACAGCTGGGAACTACACAAGGGGGCCTAGCGTTACCAAATATACGAACATACTACACGGCCGCAATTTTGGATCTTGCAGCTCGCTTATTGGCACCTAGTAGACAGCCTGACGTGTTTTTTTATGAAAAAATGGTCGAAGAGGCAGGCTCGCAAGGTCCGATATTTTTAAAAACAGCAAAGTTACCAAAGAAGACCAGATATAAGGCACGATTGCACTTTAAAGATTTTTAGCACTTGAGCACTTAAGCACTTTAGGCTAAAGGCTCAATTGGAGGAGAGTATTCAGTTTTTTGCACTAGCCGTGTGTCAATTATTGAAGCTCTAAACTGTTTAAGTGTAACTGAAATTGAATGTTCTTGGTTCCATGGTTTTAGCTGTGTTTCTTCTCATGTGCTTGATTTTATTCTGATTTTATTCTGATGATGTGTATAATAATCCCTGCTGAAGTATGTTTGTTAAATAGGTACTTTTTTGTATTTCTTGCACTGACCTCTGCTCTGCTCAAAAAAAAAAAAACTCAAAAATTGTTTGCTCATGCCCTCACACATTGTGTATTAACAGATGCTTGGAGACTTTCTAATCATACTTTACATTAATGCACTTGCTATTCTCCTACACACCATAGTCAGTCAAGAATGGATTCCATCTTTATTTCGCACTGTTTATCATAAAATTTACCTTCTGATCAGCTGACCCAGTCCTGAGGCGGAAGCCGGGAGCTGGAGGTACTGAACGAAGAACACTTGGCTAATCCAAGTTTTTAAACCTTGTGTGGTGTCACTTGTAAATCTGTGCTTTTTAAAAAACAATTGAATTGCCAAATACCCCCTGAAGCACTCAGCGGTGCATACGCTGTAGCGCTACTTATCACAACAAAGCGGCCGCCATTAGAGCAGGCGCGCTCGCCGGACACGCCCACTAGAGGCCACGCCCCCTTGACTATAAAAACGCTGCTCCACAGCGCAACGACAGATCAGCTGACCCAGTCCTGAGGCGGAAGCCGGGAGCTGGAGGTACTGAACGAAGAACACTTGGCTAATCCAAGTTTTTAAACCTTGTGTGGTGTCACTTGTAAATCTGTGCTTTTTAAAAAACAATTGAATTGCCAAATACCCCCTGAAGCACTCAGCGGTGCATACGCTGTAGCGCTACTTATCACAACAAAGCGGCCGCCATTAGAGCAGGCGCGCTTGCCGGACACGCCCACTAGAGGCCACGCCCCCTTGACTATAAAAACGCTGCTCCACAGCGCAACGACAGATCAGCTGACCCAGTCCTGAGGCGGAAGCCGGGAGCTGGAGGTACTGAACGAAGAACACTTGGCTAATCCAAGTTTTTAAACCTTGTGTGGTGTCACTTGTAAATCTGTGCTTTTTAAAAAACAATTGAATTGCCAAATACCCCCTGAAGCACTCAGCGGTGCTCACGCTGTAGCGCTACTTATCACAACAAAGCGGCCGCCATTAGAGCAGGCGCGCTCGCCGGACACGCCCACTAGAGGCCACGCCCCCTTGACTATAAAAACGCTGCTCCACAGCGCAACGACAGATCAGCTGACCCAGTCCTGAGGCGGAAGCCGGGAGCTGGAGGTACTGAACGAAGAACACTTGGCTAATCCAAGTTTTTAAACCTTGTGTGGTGTCACTTGTAAATCTGTGCTTTTTAAAAAACAATTGAATTGCCAAATACCCCCTGAAGCACTCAGCGGTGCATACGCTGTAGCGCTACTTATCACAACAAAGCGGCCGCCATTAGAGCAGGCGCGCTTGCCGGACACGCCCACTAGAGGCCACGCCCCCTTGACTATAAAAACGCTGCTCCACAGCGCAACGACAGATCAGCTGACCCAGTCCTGAGGCGGAAGCCGGGAGCTGGAGGTACTGAACGAAGAACACTTGGCTAATCCAAGTTTTTAAACCTTGTGTGGTGTCACTTGTAAATCTGTGCTTTTTAAAAAACAATTGAATTGCCAAATACCCCCTGAAGCACTCAGCGGTGCATACGCTGTAGCGCTACTTATCACAACAAAGCGGCCGCCATTAGAGCAGGCGCGCTCGCCGGACACGCCCACTAGAGGCCACGCCCCCTTGACTATAAAAACGCTGCTCCACAGCGCAACGACAGATCAGCTGACCCAGTCCTGAGGCGGAAGCCGGGAGCTGGAGGTACTGAACGAAGAACACTTGGCTAATCCAAGTTTTTAAACCTTGTGTGGTGTCACTTGTAAATCTGTGCTTTTTAAAAAACAATTGAATTGCCAAATACCCCCTGAAGCACTCAGCGGTGCATACGCTGTAGCGCTACTTATCACAACAAAGCGGCCGCCATTAGAGCAGGCGCGCTCGCCGGACACGCCCACTAGAGGCCACGCCCCATCGCTCTACAAATGTGCATCTACAGGAAGCGCAGCGGACGAGCGCAGCGGGAGAGCCGTTTGCGCGCCGAAGGCGCGCCTAAGGCAAGCCCGTCTGCGCCCGTCCGCGACCAGCCGGGACCCAGGGCCATAACCCCTGTCCCCTTCCTCACCCAGAGCAGGACTTACAGCTCGGCGGCCCTACACAAAATAGGTAGGAATTGTACTTCCCAATGCCCTCGTATATATGCCCCCACCGAACTACCCGGTTCATGTCAGGGTTGCAAGCACCCCTTCCGCAAAACTCCGTCGGCAAAGGCACAAGTATTCCATATGCTTGCACTAAACTGCCGTTCGCTACCGAAACACCATACGGAGATTGCCATATTGCTCGAGGAGAAAAAACCTGACGCAATCTTCCTGACAGAAACATGGCTCACTGCCCACTCCGACCCAGACGTGGTGCGAGCACTACCCGCAGGCTATCACATTTTCAGAGTGGACAGACCGGTCGGCAGAGGCGGAGGTCTGGCGATAATTCTGAAAAACCAGTACCAATGCCGTTTCTCGGCAGACAACATCCCTGACTGTGAAAGCGCAGCTTTCTGCTTAGAGTTCGATGCAAACAACTCCTTCTCAGGTACCCTGATCTATCGCCCCCCGGAACCTGTAAAACTGTTCCACAGGTCCCTGCCAGAAATCATTGCACAAAGAATCCTCACATCAGCCAACCACACGATTTTGGGGGACCTCAATCTTCATTTTAATTCCTCTGCTGATCACATCGCTCAGGACTTACTAGAAGATCTGGAGGCCCTCCAACTCACCCAGCTAGTGGCGGCTCCGACCCATGAAAAAGGCAATCTGCTAGACCCCATTTTTAGTAATTGCCTGGACCTAACTGTTGATCAACCCTTTCCCCTTCCGTGGTCAGACCACTTTCTGATCCCCTTCTCGTGGGCCACTCATAAAAATCCCCAAGCACCCCCCCAAGTGACCATCAGGAGGAACTGGTCAAAACTCCCGCTGGAATCCTGGTTGTCCCAACTGGACTCCACCCGCCCCTCACCCTGCCCGGATCCTAATGTGGGAAATGACATCTACAGAGACTGGATCACCTGCTCACTAGACTCCACTCTACCGATGCGTAAATCCTCCTCCAAGAGACTTCACAGATCTGCCCCCTGGTTTTCTGACTCTCTAAAACAGCTTAAACGCATTTGCAGACAAAGAGAGCCTGGCGCCTAGATTTCCTCCCAGAAAAGAAGACCTCTTACAAAGAGGCCATCAAGATATATAAAGAAGGGATTAGAGCAGCCCAGGCTACCTATTTCTCTGAGAAAATATTGGAAGCGAAGTCAAAACCCAAGGAAATCTTCCAAATCATAAAACAATGCTCCAGCGCGACCACGGCCCCCCCCCTATCAAATCCCAGGAGCAATGCAATGAGCTTGCAGATTTTTTCTATAACAAAGTTTTAAAAATCTATTCCACCTTCCCACCTGTAGCCACTTCCCCGGAAGCGTGCAAACCACCTCTCCTCAGACCACCTCCTCCTCCAGGTCAACCGTCGCTCGAGCACTCTCTCCCTCTCGACCTCGACACTTTAAGTAAAGTGGCCCGTACGGTCAAGTCAGGATCTCCCCGTGACCCCGCCCCTCCAGACATCCTGATGCAGGCAAGCAAAGCCACCTTGCCTGTAATCTTGGACCTCTTGAACTCGTCCATCTCTGCATGCTCTGTCCCCACAGCTTGGAAGCAGGCCATGGTACGGGCACTGCTAAAGAAACCTAGCCTAGACCCTAACGACCTGTCAAGTTACCGTCCCATCTCACTCCTTCCCTGGACGAGCAAGGTGCTAGAGAAGCACATAAATGCACAGCTGGTACAGTTCCTGGAGGATCACTCGCTGTTGCACACATCCCAGACTGGTTTTAGACCACAACATGGGACAGAAACCGCCTTATTAGCAGTCACCGAAGACACGAGAAAGATTCTGGACCAAGGAGGATCAGTGGCAGTGATCCTCCTTGACCTAAGTGCCGTATTCGATACGGTCAGCTATTCCACCTTGCTAGACCGTCTCCATAACATCGGAGTTTCAGGTGACGCTTTAAGATGGTTTGGATCCTTCCTGTCTGGGAGGTTGTTCCAGATCTTCGACGGTGCAACAGTATCCTCCAGCAAACCCCTGAGCTGCGGAGTTCCACAGGGCTCCTCCCTGAGCCCTGTGCTGTTTAACGTCTACATGAGGCCGCTGGCAAGTGTCGTCGAACCGTATGGCATTAAAATCGTGTCATACGCCGACGACACTCAGCTGGTGGTCTCGCTGGCCACCGAGAACAGCAAGTGCTCCCCAGCCGATCTGCTACACTGCCTAGAGGACATAAAGGGATGGATGACCAACTCCTCCCTTAAATTAAATGGAGATAAAACGGAGCTCATGCTCCTAGGCCAACCCTCTCCAGTACCATTCACCTCTCTGTGGCCCAATGCACTGGGTCCCCCCCCTACCCCAAAGGAAAGCGTGAAGAGCCTGGGAGTGTGGTTGGATAACAAACTCTCCTTTTCCATCCAGGCCACAAAACTATCTGCCACATGCTTCGGCCTTCTAAGAACCTTGAGGAAGGTTCTTCCGCTGCTGCCGCTAGAAGCCAAAAAAGTTGCGGTCCAAGGGCTAATCCAGTCTCGCCTTGATTCGAACAACGCCCTATACATGGGGGCACCTGAGTTTACACTTCGAAAACTACAGGTTGTCCAAAACTGCGCAGCTCGTGCCTTGCTAGAAATTCCGCGCACTCAGTCTGCTAAACCTGCCCTAAAAACTCTCCACTGGTTGCCAGTGAGGCAGAGGATAGCCTTCAAGGCACTGTGCCTAGCGCACCGCACCTTCTGGAACACAAGCCCAGCGATCAACAGAAACCTTGTCACCCCCTACCACCCCAACAGGAACCTACGATCAAAGGAGGCCTTCCTTGCCGTCATTCCGAGAGTAAAGCGAGCCAGAGCAGGGGGAAGAATGTTCTCGCTGAATACCGCCAGGCTCTGGAACGACCTTCCCCTTTCTCTCCGGTCCAACCCAAATCTCCTCTCATTCCGCAAAAACTTAAAAACATGGCTGTTTGACAAACCCACTGTACCATAGCACCTCTTCCGTCACTTTTCTGGTCAGCTCAGCGCTTGGACGCCCACGGGCAGCAATCGCGCTCTATAAATACCGTTACAATACAATACAATACAATTCTGCAGACATAGGCTATGTTCTAATTTCTGATCATGCCTCTGTTTCGATTCATATCAACATTTTACCCATCAATTTTATGCTTAAGAGTTGAAGATTAAATAATACACTAATTCTAGACATATCTTTCATTTCTGCTTTTTCTTCTTTAAATTTAATCGCACAGATGAACTTGATTTTCACTTTTTACGGGACAACTTTAAGGCCTCCTTCTGTGATTTTGTTATCACATTTTTTATCTAGAAAGATTTTTTTTCCCATAATCAAACTAATGAAATTGTTCATCAAATCAAACAATTTGAGCACTTCTATTACACCTTTAAATTTAAAGCTTGCCTATCAGAACTCATCAATGTAAAATTTCAGTTTCAAAAACTTTCCACTGATTTCGCAGCTTCTTTTCTTATCAAATCAAATCTAATTTTTTTTACATTTTTATTTTGAAATTTTATAGATTGCAAACAAGATCCTTTTGGATATCAGAGCGCCTTACACACAAATGGGATAAAAAGACAAAAGAATAATAATTAAACAAGGCATTTTGTGCAAAGATGAGCAAATGGTGATCAATAGAGTCAAGGCAAAGTAGCAATGGTCCATAGGTGGTCTGGCTGGACATAGTCATGAAAGGAAAAATAATGAGTCACAAGATTTCTTTAGTCTATATTCCTGTGAATTTAGCTAAGAGGAGCGATTTTACTTCTTTTTTGAAGGATGCAGTGGATGAGATATGTCTGGTTTCTGGAGGAGGGCATTCCAGATCCTGGGCGCCATCTCTGAGAAGGAGAGTTTATATGTTTTTTTTATATGTTTTTTTCTTGTGGAATCTTTGAGGTTTCAAAAGAAGATTTTCTGTGCTTCATGTGGCTCTTGGGCCACCCGAGATTGTCAATTTCTGAGCGAGGTAACTGGGTGAGTTGTGGTGTATAGCCTTGTGTGTCATGCATGCGATTTTCAGGTGTATTGTAGCTTCGTATGGCAGCCAGTTCAAAGATTTTAAGTCGGGAAAGATGTGTGAGCATTTTTTTGAGCCAGTGATGAGTCTAGCTGCAGCATTAATAGAGGCTCTTAGGGGTGCGGTTGTCGATATGGGGAGGCCACAGAGGGCGACACTTCCATAATCTACTCGAGGGATATCTAGGGCTTGGACTGCAGTCCTGAAGTCATTGGCTGGGAGGAAGGGTTTCAGCTTCCTCAATGTGTTGATATGGTAATTAGCTCCCTTCGTTGCATTGCTGATATGATGCTGCATATTGAGATTGTAGTCGAGGGTTATGCCTAAAGATTTCACTGAGTCCACGATGGTAGGTTGAACGTTGAATTTGAATTTGAATTTAAAAACATTTATTCAGCTCACTTTTACCCAGCGGTTTCATGGCGCTATGTGTGATGCAGTGGACAACAGCAGCTGGAAGAGGTTAGGCAGTGTAAGCTTGCGCAAATAGGAAGGTTTTGAGATCCTTCCGAAACTGTAGGTAAGAAGGCGATGTGCGGAGGGCAGCAGGAATGTATATGTATGTATTGGCATTTATATAGCGCACTACTTACCCGTAGGGTCCCAAGGCGCTTCGACCGCTGCGAAACCCTTCCTGGCTTCCCTGAGAGATGGTCCCTTAATGGGTATCTCCAGGGTGAGACCAGGCATCCCCGGCGGTCTGGTGGGGCCGTTAGTGAAGATGAGGCAAGCTAATGCCCAGAGTTGCCGAGTGTGATCGCTGATCTGAGTGGGCACCGAGGTGAGAGAATTATCGAGTCCGCTGACCCTGGTCCAGAAACCTGCCGCGTCGGGAATCGAACCCTGGTCCCGGGCCGTCCTCTGCTCTCGGGTCTGCCGCCTCTAACCAGTGAGCCACACTACGCTGGAGCAAGAACAGCGAACTTCGCTCCACCAGCCTTCTGTTTTTTAAAACGGGGGGTAGCTAGAAGAGCCATATGAGTGGAGCGAAGTTCTCTGCCTGGAAGGTAGGGCTTGATAGCAGAGCATATGAACTCGGGGGCAGTGCCCGACCTAGCCTGGAAAGTGAGGCAGCCAAGTTTGAAAAGGGTGCGCTCTCTCACCGGAAGCCAATGTAGTGCTTTGAGCAGTGGAGTGGCCCGATGGTATTTAGGTAGGCCGTGAATCAGGCGGGCAGCCTGGTTCTGTACCAGCTGCAGGCGGTGGATCGCATAGGCAGGAGCCCCATTATAGATTATGTTGCCATAATCAATGCGATAGTACCATGGCCAGCACGATGATTTTTAAAGCAGAGGGGGAAAAGAAACGGGAAACTTTCCTAATTATTCTAAGGGAACCGACCACTGAACCGACTTGTGAATGAACAGAAAGTTGTGAGTTTAAGAGGATCCCAAGGGTTTTAACTTTAGGTACAGGGAGTGGAGGGACACCAAGTGACGAGGGCCAAAAGGAGGGGGACCACGGACTGCAACCACCTCCGGTCAAGACCAGCTCGGTCTTGTCCGGGTTGAGTTTGAGGTGGTTGCAGTTCATCCAGTCCTGAATGAACGTCATGACTGTCTGGACATTCTGGGCGGATGAAGATGAGTGGGAAAGGTTGAAGATTAGCTGGAGGTCATCGGCGTAATTAAACACCGTGACCTCCAGCTGCTGTAACATAAAAATAAGGGGGTAGATGTATAAATTAAACAAAAGAGGGGAAAGTGATGAGCCCTGGGGGACCCCGCACTCTACCTTGCAGGAGGCCGCGGCGAAACCAGCCAGATGGACCGCTTGAGCTCTCCCGGCTAGGAAGGACTCGAGCCACGAGAAGGCCAAGCCCTCTATGCCCGCCGCCCTGACACGGTTGAGGAGGATG
The DNA here is from genome assembly GCF_964263255.1 of Lissotriton vulgaris. Classification (NCBI taxonomy): domain Eukaryota; kingdom Metazoa; phylum Chordata; class Amphibia; order Caudata; family Salamandridae; genus Lissotriton; species Lissotriton vulgaris. Next base: position 1,651,342,937 of record NC_141693.1, on the reverse strand, counting down.
GAGTGGTCCACCGTGTCAAAAGCGGCGGACAGGTCCAGGAGGATCAGGGCTTGCGGAAGGTTGATGTCAATGCCTTCACGCAGTTTGTCCATTACTGAAATCACCACCTTCTCTGTAGAGTGCAGGGGACGGAAGCCGGCTTGACAGGGGGAGAGGCAGTGATTTGTCTCTACGTGGGTGCTCAGAGTGGTCGTGACATGGGTTTCGAGAACTTTTGCTAAGTAGGGCAGGAGGGAGATAGGGCGGTAGTTGGAGGGGGAAGATGAGTCGGCGTCAGGTTTTTTTATGATTGGAATGACAACCGCAGATTTATGTGGGCTGGGGACAGTGCCGTGTGTAAGCGAGTCGTTAAGAAGGGTCAGGGGCGGGGTGGGGCAGGCTGAATAGATTTCCCTAAGGATGTGAGCTGGGGCAAAATCCAGGGGGTAACCTGATTTAACCCGATGAAGCAGCGGGAGAAGTGTGTCATTGGTTAACAGCGGAATAGTGGCCAATTTAAGGGCAGTGGGGGGTGGGGAGGGATTGACAAATGTAGGGGAGGGCGGGGGGATGTTGTGTTTAATTTTGGCAACTTTGTCAATGAAGAACTCGTTGAGCGAGTTGCAGAGGGACTGGGAAGGGGGGATGTTGGCCGTAGCTCTGCTGGATGATGCCAGTTCATGGACAGTAGAGAAGATTTCCTTCGAGTGGGACTCTGCTGCCATTATCCTGCTCGTGTAAAACTCAGTTTTGGCCTCGAGAATGCCCTTTTTGTAGATTTGTAGAACGGACAGATAGATTGTCTTTTGCTCTGGCTGTAAGTTCTTCTCCATGCTCGCTCGGCCCTCCTTGCAGCTAATTTCTTTTCTTTTAGGTCTGGGGTAAACCACCGATTGGCTGCATGTGCCCGCTTGACTGTAAGCCGCCTTAGGGGAGCGAATTCGTCACCCGCCAGGGTCAGCCAGTTGTTAATGGCGGCCAGCTGGGAAGTAGCTGCAAGGCCTGAAAGGTCAGGAATGGTTTTGGCCAAGGTTGAGCAGAGAGAAGGCATGTCGGTTTTGCCCCATTTCCCAATCCCAGGGGGGAGGTAAGGAGGGGGGGGTATACAGACCAAGATGCACCAAGTGAGTAGTTGTTGAGGGATCAATGGAGCCTGGGGCCCAATACGAGCAAAGCAAAGAAGGCGAGTACGTGGTTAGACGGGCAGCATCTCGTGCCCCTAGCCCTGGCCAGCAGCAGACGGGCGCAGACGGGCTTAACTCAGGCACAACTCCGGCGCGCCTTAGTCGCGCCCGCTGCGCTCGTCCGCTGCGCTGACTCATACTGCCCGTTTAAATAGGGGCGGAGCGGCGGGGGAGTGGCAGGGCTGGGATAGTGAAGTCAGCCCAACCCAAGATGGCGCCCGCTGCCGCTGGGAGCCCGCAAGCACGATCAGCCCCAGCCGGCAGCTCACCTCTAAAAACAGAACAGAAATCAAGTCAGAACCTGCATAATTTTAAAAAAGGTTAGTGACAATTTAAAATACAGTGAGCAGCGTAGTAGCGCCTCCGCTCGCATTCAGCGGGGCGAGATGCGTGAAGTAATGGCAAAGCTCTCCTAGCGTTCACCGGTCTGCCCACTGCCACCGGGCCACTGGCAAACACGAAGGGAGAGGGGATCGCGCTCCTAAATAGGGGTGGAGTGGCGGGGGAGTGGCAGGGCTGGGATAGTGAAGTCAGCCCAACCCAAGATGGCGCCCGCTGCCGCTGGGAGCCCGCAAGCACGATCAGCCCCAGCCGGCAGCGCAACGTTGAGTGCAGTGAGATGTTTAAGCCAAGCCTGAGTGATGGGGACTTTGGCGGGAGGTGCTATTAGGAGGATTTCCGTTTTTAGAGCGTTAAGTTTGAGATGATTCTCTGCCAGCCGAGTCTGTGTGTTCCTAAGTGTTGTGTTGAGTAGATTGATGTCTTTAGGGGTGTGTATTTTAAGGTAGAGTTGGGTATTGTCTGCGTACATGTGAAATTGCACATTAGATGCTTGAAGCAGTGCGGTGAGTGGTTCCATGACTAGATTGAACAGCGTTGGGGATAGGGAGGATCCTTGTGGGACACCTAGTGTTACAGGAACGGGTGTGGACATAGTATTGTTAATCTTGAATATCTGAGTCCAGTTAAGCAGAAAGGAGGTAAACCACTTGAGTAATGTCCCTGATAGAACCATGCTGAGATTCAGAAGATCGAGTACGTTTTCGTGTTTGACCGTATCAAAGACTGATGAGAGGTCAAGTAAGATGAGGAGGCAAGTACCGTTCTGATCAAGAATTTGAATCACGTCATCAATTATGTGTGTCATGGCTGATTCCGTGTGGTGGCCTACTCGGAAGCCTGATTGGTGTGAGTTGAGGAGGTCAAAGTGCTCGATGTGTTTTGTCAGTTGGAGGTGTACACATTTTTCTAACAATTTGGCCAAGGTAGGGATATTGGAGATAGGGCGATAGTTGTTCAGGTCGGTGGGGTCTGCTGTGGGTTTCTTTAGTATGGGCGATACTTGTCCTACTTTGAGGGAGTCCGGGAGGCATACTTGTTAAAGTGAGCTATTAATGATTTTGGTCCAGAGCGGGAGAAGCAATGGGATAAAGTCCTTTACAGTGTTTGGGGGTAGAGGATCAGTGAGGTGATTGGAGGGCTTCAGTGTGCTAAGAATCTCGCCTATAGTTTCTTCCGAGTAAGTTTCGAAGGACGACCACGTAGCCTTGTTTTTTAGATCAAGGGTCGTTTTGCTGTGGGGGCTAGAGTATAGGCTTAGATCAGTGAGGAGATCTTTCCTGATGTTATCTGTCTTTAGATTAAAGAAAGTAGAGAATTCTTCACAGGTCGGTAGTGTGCTAGTAGTGTTTTTTAGTCGTTGAGGTTCTTCCTTGGATTGAGTTTTGATTAACTCAAACAGTTTTTGGCCGGTTTATTGCTTGGTCAAGCTGGTGGCTAAAGAAATCTGCGCTTGAGCGTTTGATTTTTCTAAAGTAAGCGTTTCTTTTTTTCTTTAGTGTTTTGAGGTGCATAGCCGAAGGGACTGACCTCCAATTGCGTTTAGCCAGTCTCATAGCTTGTCTGTCTTTGTTAAGCAGCCCGTCGTACCATGGTTTAGAGTTTTTAGAGGAAACTCTCTTTAACTGAAGGAGGGCAACTGTTATGGCTGGATTTTCTGTTTAGATGGGATCTGCCCCCAGGGGCCCCTATGACCCAGCCAAAACGTACTCACCTTCCCTCCTCAGATCGTATTCACAATGGATAGATTTACAGATATATATACAGGTCGCACCTAAGGATGGGGAATGATAATATACATGTAGGAATTTTCTACAATATCTTATTCACATCAGTTGGTCTCGCGGCCACCCCAACCCAGACCGGTCTACCCTAGGGCAGATATTGCGCACAATCCGGTGCGACTACACATGGGCCTGCAGAACCCAATGCTCCCGTTTCCAAACGACCAACAATCCTGTCGATCTCCACGCTAGTTCGACCCCCTAGCGCTCTCACTTATTCAAGCCACAATCCTGTGGGTATCGGCACTGGTAGTCCTCCCCAGTGTTCTCACTAACGCCGTATATCAACGACGACCACATTCCTATGAACAGTTATCGGGACCAAGTCTCAGTTACCTACCCGGGGTAAAACTATAATAATAATAACTTTGAATATAGTTCCAAATTGTATAGTGTACTCCCTGCTCTTGACATCACAGGTCCACTCACTCCCTCTTTATTTGATCACCATTTACCTGATCTGGATTTCTCATCCGTTCACATAAACAACTCTCAACTAGGAATGTAGTTTACCAGGATTGAACATGAACACCAGGTACACAATAATTCTATAAGAATTAGGGTATTTATTAACAATAGACACCAATCACATTACTATGCAACAGACATTCTGCAAAGAAAAGGTAAAGATTAGAGTGCACATTCTATTAAAGTTTAGACAGAGGTCACCTTATTAGTGGGAAGTCTGGACTCGGCAGTCATCTAGGTTCCCTTCTCGTCTCTGTATCCTGGCTCGCCTTGCAGTCACACCCCAGCCGTCACAAGTACACGTCTGCACCGCTAGGCTCAACCTCGTCTGCTTCCCTTCAGGACACCGGAACCTTGCTGATTATTAGCTACCGTCTCTCTCTCTCTCTCTGTCAGTGCGCTCCGCGCTGCTTCTCGTTCAGTCTTTCTCAGAGAGTTTCGGTCTTAAATCTTTCTCCGACTTCAAAGATGGCGACTTGTCCACCATGAGATGAATAATGGCAGAGATGCTAACGGCTAGATGCCGCCTACGGACTAACTGACAAACTGACTAACACCTTCGCTAATATCAAAGCCCGTTCCTTCATGGAAATTCACGGCCAGTAACCTGCCGCCCACCAAATTCTTGTACCTCCCCGTACCAAGGACACTTTCCCAGCCGGCCGGCCTGAAGTTGTGTCTTCGGAGTGGAGAAAAATACATTCCTTCGATAAGGGTCAGCCTGAACCGGTTCTCTCCAAGCGAACAACAGCTTGAAACTAAAACATTACACTTCACCTAGAAAGCCTTCTCGAGCTACCCGGCAGAAAGCAAAATGGAGTCTGTCTCGTTTAAGGCCTACGGAGCCCACAATATGCATAGCTCCATAGATAATAGCCCAGCATGTTAGTAAATGAGCAAATCGTAACTAATACTTATATATCTATCCCCTAACTTAAATTCATAAGCCTTACTTTAAGGAAAATGGTACGAAAATGCCCTAATATATGTAAGACAGGGTCCCTGTCTATCGGCCTAATCCCTATGCTATGGGGGTGATAGGCTGGAGTCACTCTCCATCATTCTCCTTCTCCAAAGAGCTAGCAAAAAGGCAGCCATTACATTACACCCCTTGACTCCAGTCTATTAACCACAAACTAAATGGAACTAACATCGGTAGAAGAATAATATGAAACAAAACTAACTGATCTACGACCCTTACTAAGTCTAAAGAATTGCAGCAGGGAAGGGATGCACTGAATCAAGCAACAAATAGCTATTAGGACACAAATAGCGACAATAATCCCCCCTAAAATCTGTCGTAAGGAATGCATGTCAGGGAGCCAATTAAAAAGCCAGTCAAAGAAACCCTGATCTATATGTTGTCTAATTTCTGCAGTCAAGTCATGGAGTTTGTCAATATGGGATTGGATAGCTTTAGAATGGTCAGACAAATTAGAACAGCATAGACCTTCAAAATCAGAACATTCATGTCCATGTTTCAACAAGAGATAATCAATAGCGGCCCTATTCTGCAAAATAGCTCGACGTTCACCTTGGGCGTCTAATAAGAGATCAGATAAAACAGTAGACGTTTGGTTAATGGACTTAACCATCCAGCAGGCCATTTTGCCGATTGTTTTGGCATTATAAACGGCCAATGCAGGCACTCCAATAATAGAAAAAGCTAAACCAAGGTACTCTGATCTAGAATAGAGATGAACAGAGGAATCACAATCTTCATGCAATGACATTGAATCACGTACAATACGGGAATGTGAAGTAGGATGTGAAGAAAACATTAACAAACTCAATCTAGTGATGGCACATGGGCCACCAGAAATATTCGCAGGAATATAGGGCCAAGATGAATTCCCACAGGAAAAGAGCCATCCAGCTGGTAATAGCATTGAACGATAATGGCTAGTGGCTACTAATAATCGTTTACATGTCATATTATTTTTAACTGAAAGACATGAATTCGGAAGTCTCTTTGAACATAACAAACGTTGATGAGCTGAAAAGGAAGTAGCGGCTCGGAGCTTAAGCTTCAAGCACTCAGTAATAGCTTTTGGGTCGCAAGTCATGATAAAGCATAGGTCTCCAGGGGTAATATTAAAAGTAGTAATACGGGAATGAATAGGGACATCAAGATCTGGAAGAGCAGTACATGAGGGACAGAATTCATGGGCCGCGAAGGCGCCCAGAATAACATTAGGTCGAGCATTAGATATATTAAAAATATGATGTAGAGTTTCGGTGGATGCAGGGACAGCAACCAAACAGGTCGCTAAAATGTCAGTGACGGACTTCATGGGGGTAAGGCAGAAATGTGGAGAGTTCGTCACCCGCTTGGCGAGTGTAATCCAAAAGTTAGTTGACGACATCCACACAGACCGCGGGGCTCGTATTATCCCATCAACCGGCGTCGGTAGATCCTCTCCTCTCCCGGCGTAACAGGCCAAAAGGAGCCCAGCGCCGACACATCCTGCAGCAGCAATCCAAAGAATGATCTGAAACAATACAAACACAGGCCTTAATCATTCTCGTAAGTAACATTTATCAGCTGGGACAGCTTCCAGGCCATCTTTCCCTGGCTTCATCACCAAAACGGTGTTGTCATGACAGGTCGCAATAATATCAGCCTGTTCAGGAGGATTTTTAGGCGATTGCACCCATATCTTAGCTCCAGGAAGATCAGACGATCCGAAGCCTTTTTGTCCTCGCACAGTTAGCAACGTTGGGGCAGAGCCTTTTTTGATCTCACCACTGAAGACAGGCATAATCAGTAACTGAGCAACACGGTCAGACTTTTTGATGAACAAATCCGTCTCACTGCTATTAAGCAGGAGAACCTTAATCTCTCCCTGATAATCACTGTCAATTACTCCTCCGAGCACTTGTACACCTTTCAGGGCCAGGCCAGATCTAGGGGCAATTAATCCAAAGCTACCGGCAGGTATACAGACACCAATGCCAGTTTCAACAATGATTCGATCCTTTCCTGGGAATTTAGCATCATTTAAAGCATGTAGGTCGAGGCCTGCAGAACCAGGGGTAGCTAGCTCTACATGGAGCCAGAGCACCGGGGGTAATTTCCCAATACATAACAGTATTTGATATAGAATTCAGTTTCGCATCAACATGTGGAGGAAACAAACGCATTAAAGGAGATTCAGCATGCAACAAAGGACGATTATTTAAAATTAACAAAGCTTGAAGTAGGACATCTCTCCACTGGCTGTAACGGTCATCAGTCAACTTGCGCAACTGTTCTTTCAACAAGCCATTCATTCTCTCAATCAATCCTGAAGCTTGTGGGTAATATGGAATATGAAACACCCAATCAATATTATTTTCCGTACAGAATTCTTGCACCAATCTTCCACGAAAGTGGGATGCGTTATCTGATTGAATCTGGAATGGGACACCATAGTACAGAATAATTAGCTCCAGGGTTTTAATTGTATTCACTTGGGTAGCGTTTTTGCAAGGGAAAGCGACCAAAAGGCCACTATAAGTATCAACCACTGTGCAAATATATTGACAATTTCTGCTCATAGGGAGCGGACCAATGTAATCAATCTGCCAAATTTGGGCGGGCAATTTACCTCGATGTAAGTGACCTCGAACAATCTGAGGCACCTCTTTTTTCCTAGAATGCTGACAAATGGGACAATGTAGAATGACATCTTTTATTAAAGAAAAAGGAATATGAATCCCTCTATCGGCAGCCCACCTGCTAGTGGCTTTCTTTCCAAAATGTCCTGCTTTCTGATGGGCCCACTTCGCCAATCCCGCCAAATCAGAATCCTGCATGTCAACCACTGCCTCAGAAATTTTAGACTGTTCATCTGCAATATTATGGAAAAATTTGTCAAGGGAGTCAATTGGAGTATGAGCATCCACGTGAAAGATTGTTACAGTACTCTGCGGGAGCAATTCCCAAATTTCTTGCCACAGCTCCTTGCCCCACAGTTCCTTCGAATGCAATTCCCAATTATGAGAATGCCAAGTTGGCAACCACACCGCTAGTCCATTTGCAGTGGACCAGGAATCAGTGAAAATATGACATGTACCAGGTAGTTCCTGTTTCAAAACTTGGTAAACTGCATAGAGTTCTGCATATTGACTACTCTTACCGTCTCCAGTTGTGCTTAATAATTTCTGTGTGATCGGGTTATAAGAGACAGCTTTCCAATGTCTTTTGTCACCAATGAATTTCGCAGAACCATCCGTAAACCACACATGTTTTCTATCCTCCGCGGACAGATCATCAAATGATTTACCCCACGTCACGGGAGACTCCTGCACTACGGGCACCGAACACTCACTTTCAATCTCATTGGAGGGCGCCTGCGCCACTCGCTCATGTAAAACCGCCACACCTTTCGGACCCACACGTGCCCTGTCCTGAATGTACCATTTCCATTTAATCACACTAGCCTCCTGAGCATGTCCAATTCGATGGGATTTAGGTGAACTCAAAACCCACTGCATAATGGGAATTTCGGGCCTTAAAATCACAGCATGGCCTAAGGTCAATTGCTCGGTATCCACCAGAGCCCAATAACAAGCAAGCAACTGTTTTTCAAAAGGTGAGTAACGCTCACCAGCCTCAGGTAACTTTTTAGTCCAAAAACCCAATGGCACTTTATGTCTGCCCTGCTTTTGCCACAAACTCCAATTGGCATACAGGCCTTCCACAGACACATTCAAATCCACATCACCTTCACTCACAGGCCACAAATCCAGAGCATACTGAATAGCTTCTTTAGCCGCATTAAAAGCAGTCTGTTGAGGTTCACCCCATTCAAACGCATTCTTCTTACGAGTGACTCGATACAGTGGAGCTAAAATTTGACTCAAATGGGGAATATGCTGATGCCAAAATCCAAACAAACCAATAAAGCATTGAGCTTCTTTCCTGTTTCTGGGAACAGCAAAATCAAGTATTTTTCGTTTAACCTGTGGAATCACCTCTCTGTGACCCTCATGCCAATTGATTCCTAAAAATTTCACAGCTTGGGATGGAGTTTGTAATTTGTCAGGATTAATTTCCCAGCCTTTCGCTCGCAAACAGTCAATGATCTGATCTAAATGGGACCGCACCTGGTCTTGCGTTTCACCTTGAATCAAAATGTCGTCAATATAATGACAAACCTGAACTTGTGGATTCGTGGGCACTTCAGACAAATGTTCCGCCACCAGCCGGTGACAGATCGTAGGACTATGTACATAGCCTTGAGGAAGACTCCGGAACGTCATTTGACGTCCATTCCATGTGAAACTGAATTGTTCTTGACATTCGGGGGCAATCGGAATTGAAAAGAATGCATTAGCAATATCAATGGAAGCATACCACGTACCTGGATGCTTTTGAATTCTCTCAATCAGTGTGACGATGTCAGGCACTGCAACAGTCAATTTAGGTGTATTTTTATTCAATTCTCGATAATCAACAGTCATGCGCCAAGAATTATCACTTTTGCGCACGGGCCAAACGGGATTATTCCAAGCAGATGTGACCGGAGTAATGACTCCTGCGTCAACCAAATCCTGAATCGTAGCGGTAATTTCTTCATGACCACCTGGGATGCGATATTGCTTTTGAGAAATCACTTTCGTTGCTAAAGGTATTTTAATAGGTGGCATGCGTAAACGGCCAACCCGTACGGGTCTGGTCGAAATGTACTGTCGTGTACCAAATTGATAGTATCCATCATCCAAATGCAAAGTCATACCTTTCAAAATGTCAATTCCAATAATGTATTCCAAAAGTGGCACAACCAACACAGAGTATTCTCTACGAGGGATTCTACCAATTTTAATTTCGAGTGCAGTCTGAACCGCGGGTGTCTCTTTACCACCCAGACCAGTAATCGTAAAGGACTGTCCATGAAACTTTCTCGATTTACCATGAATTAAAGTGGCCTCCGCCCCAGTATCAACTAACGCTCGGGCCCTTTGGATATTACGATGTTTCCAAAAAATCTCAATATCTACATAGGGTCTGTAATCTCTGTGGGCCCACTTGCGTACCGGAGCTTGACCTATTTCCTAGTCATTTTTCCTGCGTTCTGTCAACCAAGACAAATCAGGGTAAATACTCTCGGTTTTCTTTGGTATTAGAATGTCTTGTTCATATCCGTCTCCAGTACGAAACGGATTAGTGTCAGGCTCAAAAAGTTGTGAATTACAGTCAGAGAGTCTGTTACGATCCTCCCTCTTTCGTACGTCAGGGGAATAACTCCTTGCATCTCGTCGTCTGTTAGAAACACGATCATCACTTCCTCTTTCACGATCATCCTCTCTCCCCCTTCCATCATTACGACGAGGGGATCCATCACGTTCATAGCGCCGATCATCACGGCGATCAGAATTCACACGTCGTCTCTCGTCACCACTGTCATCCGAACCACGATCATACTCATTCTTTCGCACACGACGGGCACCCTCCTTTCGATCCAGACCACGCTTACGAAACATGTCCCATAAGCGATTATTAGGCTCACCATCAATGTCTTCCTTTTTGACACCATCAGCAATGAGAGCAAGGAACATGTCACGTCTAGAGAACTTATAGTCACCACCAGTACGACCCTCAGGCCGAGATTGTCTTTCAGGTTTAAACCATTCACCCAGCTCACCAAGCTGACGAACAGATTCAAGCACAACAGACAAAGGGTTGCTAGTTTGGTTAATCAATAATGTCATCATGACCTGCTTGTAAGCAACAGGAGAAGAACGTATAATGCGATTACGCACAGAAGATGTTAAAAGACCATCCAAAAGTTTATCAGCAGTACTAAGAAAGATAGCCGTTTTCATGACTTCCTCTTTTAAACGTTGCGACGCATCGCGCAGAGTGTACCACGGTTTCTCATCAGTAGGCCAATCAGATTCAGTTGGATATTTATGATTACAGCCGTCGGACGCAAGCTGGAGCAAAGAAATTTGACCAGCACCATTATAATTCCGAAAATGATCCTGAATCGTAGAATCAGAACTCAAAGAGCAAAATCGTAAGCAATCAACAGCATCGAGCATAATACCGGCAGCGCCAAGTTCATAAAGACGCACCATCCAGGTAAGCAAGGCCTCACCAGGCCGTTGTCGAAATCGTTGCAAAATGTCACTAACCTCCTGTTGAGTAAAGTCTTCAATACAATCAAGAGCAATACCACCCGGATTACCAGGGGCCTGTTGTAACTTTCGTCGAAAAATCGGGTGAGCAGAAACTGCAGGAAGAGCTTCCGAGGAAGCCCGCATCTTAGATTTAGTAGCACAATCAGTGCAAGCCACGTCATCCGAACGGGAAGAACGAGCACGGTCGGTGTCGGGACCCATATCAGTACACGAAGCAGATTTACAATCACGTCCGGAGCGAGAAGACTCGCGCTTATCACCCTCCTCTGCCGAGGAGTCAGAAGTATGAGAATCCCAGATATTACCGTCCCACTCATCGGGGTTCCAATCCATTCCAGCTTTCGCTACAACCATACGCACTTTGCGTGTAGATACACGACCACGACGATGTTTATACTTATATCGTGCAATACGGACCGCAGCTCTTTCAGCAATGGTCTGATATGTCTCAAGTTTGTCGGCAAGCAATTTATCTTGACAACGCAACAGAGTATGTGCATTTTGTAATTCAACACACTGTCCTTCCATATCTTTAAACCGCTTCTGTAGCTGAACAAACTTCTCATGCAATATTCTGTATGCATTAAGAACAATCCACCCTCTGCGTCCTAAAATAGGAAGCTCATCACCCTTCACTACTGGCGCTTTCTGCAAGCACGATACCACATCGGCAGGCTCCGCCTGCTCCAAGCATGAAGACCAATTTTCACTCAAACGAGTAGAATCAGCCCACTCACGGGCCAAGGCCTCGTAAGGGGTACATTCCCAGCCGGGAATCTGAATCGGTAATTTGAAAACCGACGATGATTTTTTCGCAAACATAATGAAACACAAAAAATTATATACACAATTATAAACAAAATTAATACGTATAAGCCGAGCGCAAACCAACAAGATTAAAACAACACAATGCACACAGGCTTCGTAAACAGTTCGTGACGCCAGATGTTATGGCTGGATTTTCTGTTTAGATGGGATCAGCCCCCAGGGGCCCCTATGACCCAGCCAAAACGTACTCACCTTCCCTCCTCAGATCGTATTCACAATGGATAGATTTACAGATATATATACAGGTCGCACCTAAGGATGGGGAATGATAATATACATGTAGGAATTTTCTACAATATCTTATTCACATCAGTTGGTCTCGCGGCCACCCCAACCCAGACCGGTCTACCCTAGGGCAGATATTGCGCACAATCCGGTGCGACTAAACATGGGCCTGCAGAACCCAATGCTCCCGTTTCCAAACGACCAACAATCCTGTCGATCTCCACGCTAGTTCGACCCCCCTAGCGCTCTCACTTATTCAAGCCACAATCCTGTGGGTATCGGCACTGGTAGTCCTCCCCAGTGTTCTCACTAACGCCGTATATCAACGACGACCACATTCCTATGAACAGTTATCGGGACCAAGTCTCAGTTACCTACCCGGGGTAAAACTATAATAATAATAACTTTGAATATAGTTCCAAATTGTATAGTGTACTCCCTGCTCTTGACATCACAGGTCCACTCACTCCCTCTTTATTTGATCACCATTTACCTGATCGGGATTTCTCATCCGTTCACATAAACAACTCTCAACTAGGAATGTAGTTTACCAGGATTGAACATGAACACCAGGTACACAATAATTCTATAAGAATTAGGGTATTTATTAACAATAGACACCAATCACATTACTATGCAACAGACATTCTGCAAAGAAAAGGTAAAGATTAGAGTGCACATTCTATTAAAGTTTAGACAGAGGTCACCTTATTAGTGGGAAGTCTGGACTCGGCAGTCATCTAGGTTCCCTTCTCGTCTCTGTATCCTGGCTCGCCTTGCAGTCACACCCCAGCCGTCACAAGTACACGTCTGCACCGGTAGGCTCAACCTCGTCTGCTTCCCTTCAGGACACCGGAACCTTGCTGATTATTAGCTACCGTCTCTCTCTCTCTCTCTGTCAGTGCGCTCCGCGCTGCTTCTCGTTCAGTCTTTCTCAGAGAGTTTCGGTCTTAAATCTTTCTCCGACTTCAAAGATGGCGACTTGTCCACCATGAGATGAATAATGGCAGAGATGCTAACGGCTAGATGCCGCCTACGGACTAACTGACAAACTGACTAACACCTTCGCTAATATCAAAGCCCGTTCCTTCATGGAAATTCACGGCCAGTAACCTGCCGCCCACCAAATTCTTGTACCTCCCCGTACCAAGGACACTTTCCCAGCCGGCCGGCCTGAAGTTGTGTCTTCGGAGTGGAGAAAAATACATTCCTTCGATAAGGGTCAGCCTGAACCGGTTCTCTCCAAGCGAACAACAGCTTGAAACTAAAACATTACACTTCACCTAGAAAGCCTTCTCGAGCTACCGGGCAGAAAGCAAAATGCAGTCTGTCTCGTTTAAGGCCTACGGAGCCCACAATATGCATAGCTCCATAGATAATAGCCCAGCATGTTAGTAAATGAGCAAATCATAACTAATACTTATATATCTATCCCCTAACTTAAATTCATAAGCCTTACTTTAAGGAAAATGGTACGAAAATGCCCTAATATATGTAAGACAGGGTCCCTGTCTATCGGCCTAATCCCTATGCTATGGGGGTGATAGGCTGGAGTCACTCTCCATCATTCTCCTTCTCCAAAGAGCTAGCAAAAAGGCAGCCATTACAGCAACCTAGTTGATAACAGAGGTCATCGACTTGAGGTAGTGGTCGGTGAGAATCTGTACGTCGGAGGCGCCGGTAGGGGGTAGGAGAAGATTGTAGCTGGGAGAAGCTAATGAGTTGGGATTGAGTTTCTTCAGGTCTCTCTTCCAGACCTTTGGTTTGGTGGATTGAACCGGGTTAGATTTCACGTTTTCATTGATGAAGAATGTGATAATGTGATGGTCAGACCAGTCACAGGGTTGGATTGACTTGAGTTGGATGGAGTCGCCTTTGGAAATGATTAGATCCAGGATAAAGCCTTTATCGTGAGTAGGGCTGTTGCAAATTTGGGTGAGGTCTAGAGCACTGAGGAAGTTTTTGAGACTATTGACCACAGAGTCGTTGTGATCGTTCCAGTGGAGGTTGAAATCACCAAGGAATATTTGTGTATTTTGTCATCCAGAGTTCGTTGTGATCACGTCCATGAGGTGATCAGTGAAGGTGAGGTTGTCTCCTGGTGGGTGGTAGATAATATGCAGAGAGCATACAGGATTGCGTTCGCTGTTGATGTTGAGGCAGAAGTGTTCACAGAAGGAGAATATAGGGGATATGGCTCTAATTACTGAGAGGTTGCTCCGGTGATTACATGCGATTCCACCCCCAGTCTCACCACTCCTATCCAGTCTGATGATGTGGTAATTAGGGGGTACTAGAATGTCAAACTTTTAGCTAATTATTTTAAAATTAAAAGCTATAAGAAGAAAATTGACTCTATCGAAGATACACACTCCACATGATTACATAAAGATGCTGAAATATTATAACAATTTGTACAATTTTACAAAAAAGTATGCACCTCGAAGCATACTGAGCATACTTCCACTGATTCTAACATCACTAATTATCTTTTTGACATACACACATCTTTTGACACTAAACTAGATCTTTAAGGTCTAGAAACTGATGTTACCTTGTCTGAACTTAGGACTACTACATCTTCCCTTAAATTCAGCAAAGATCCAGGTTCTGATGGTTTCACTGCTGATTTATTTAGGCGCTTCTCCAAATTGCTCCTTCCTCCATTATCACTTCTTATAACATCCTTCCTCCAAAAAGGCAGGCTATCTCGCTCCTTCTAGAATGCCCTTATACGTCTTTTTCCAAAGGAGGGCAAAGACTTACATCACTGCAAAAATGACAGGCCGATTTCCATTGCACATATTGATATAAAATATTTTCCAAAACGTTAGCTCTTTGCTTGAAAACCCATTTAACCTAAGTCCTTGGTCAAGAACCATCTGGATTTGTTAAGGCACGTTATATAGATGCACCTGTGTGCCTGTGAGAGGTACTGAGACCTTAAAGGATTGTGGCAGCTTACTCAGCAACCCCACATACATTTTGTTTTTATCTCTTGTGATGAAGAATGATATCCAGAAACACATGTGTCTAGAGATTGACAGCACGATCCAGCACCACCTACGGTGAAATACTTCAGCAAAAACTCAAGTAAGCATTTAAAATGAACTGCATTTATCATAATGCTGAGGGGTGAACTGTGCTGGGAGGTGAAGCAGTGTGCTTCCATCCCCCTTCGGATGTTACATAATTGATAATACACACTTATATTTCGATGTTCTCTGCAAATCTCAACATTCAATTGATTCTTTAGCAGTGATTACTTTGGATGCAGAGACGGCCCTCGATCACGTAAATTGGTCTTTTATTTTTCACATTTTAAAATGGTTCAGCTTTGGGTCCAAAATCAATTTAATTTCCCTTTACTATACTTCTTCTGAAGCGGCTATATTCGCTAATGGACACACTTCCTTCTACTTTGCTTTTGGTAGAGGTGTGTGTCAAGGTTGTCCGGCTTCACATTTTCTTTTAATCTGGCACTCAAACCCTTCCTTTCCAGAATTAGACACAATGCGGCTTTACATGGTTTCTCATGGAATGATCCACAATTGAAAACAGCAATTTATGCAAATGATATTCTTTTATTAATGTCTCAGCCGTTTCATTTTTGACTACCAGCTTTTCTATTATAGGTTTTCTCTTATGCTGTGATCTTAGACCACAAACTAAATCATGATAAATGTGAAATCTTACTGTTAAATGTCCTAAATCGGATGGGCACATCAATTTTCCTGATTTCCAAGAATATAATTGAGCCTTTATCTTGAAGCAATCCATTCACCGATTCTTAGAATACAAGGAATACTCTCCTTTGTGAGTACAAATGGAAAAATATTTTCTCTCTACCTTTTCTTTTCGTGAATAGTTTGCATTCTCTAGAAAACCTCAAAATCTATACTCACCTATTTTTAAAGATCTTTTCATCTGCAACCCTTGATGCTATCTGACCCTATCGACGTTCCCTCTTTTCTTAACTCTTTCATATGGAATAATGCTTCCATATGCACAATAACTCCCTTTACTTGAAAGCCTGGAGGAAATTTAGTCTAATCAGGGTTTATCAGCTCTTTATTATTGACTCTCTCCTTAATTTTTTTCAGGCCCAATCTCTTTTTAAATTTCCACCATCATTTCAACATTAATTTCACCTCCTACAATCCATTATATTGGCTGCTCCTAACAAATTTTAATCTTTTCTGTTAGAATTTTTCATGTCCAATTTCACTCTATGTACTTTTACATAATAACTCTAAAGCTTCTGCCATCTATTGTGTTTTACACCAACATTTTACTGACAGACCTAAATAAGACATTGATCTGGGTTTGGGGGAAAATCTGGGGAATGTCCGGACTGTTTCCCATTGGAGACGTATTTGGAAAAAATAATGGTTCACCTGCTGTGCCGCCAATACTACTCAAATACTATTTTATATCTATAATAGGCTTCTCTTTTCTCCCACTACTCTTCACTATATATACCCTGATCTCCCTGATAGCTGTTGGTCATGTCATTCATGACAGGCAGATTATAGCACATGCTCTTCACTTGTTCACTTGTACAAACTTTGTGAGAACAAATCTGAAATTAAATCAATGTTATTTTTAACTCATCAATACCCCTCATGCACCACCTTCATCAGAATCATTGTGACGCCGGATGTTCTCGCACCTGCTGCTTGGCCTCCCCGAAGCGCACCCAAGGACCCTTCACCTGCCAGAACTGCAACTTCACCAGCATTCGTCCCGCCAACCCACCTGCCAGGAAAGATCCCAACTACCTCAGATGCATTCTTCTCAACACCCGCTCCGCACGCAAACACACCATTGAACTCTGGGACCTAATGGGACCTACTGGACACCCAACACCCCTGACATTGCCTTCCTCATGGAGACCTGGCTGAACCCCTGCTCGGTACCGGACATCACCATAGCCATCCCAGAAGGCTACAAGATCACCCGCAAGGATCGCACCAACGGAGTATGAGGAGGAATCGCCATCGTCCATAGAAACACTCTCAAAATCTCGGCAAACACCGACGACACCATCAGCACCGCCGAACACCTGCACTTACAGATCCATATTCGACCCCAACACCACCCTCAGAGGAACCCTCATCTACAGACCCCCCGGACGGCGACCACAATTCAGCGACTCCATCACCGACTTTGTCAGCACACACGCCATCTCCTCCACGGACTACATCCTCCTCAAGGACCTGAACTTCCACCTCGAGAACAACAACGACTCCAACTCTTCCACTCTGATCGACAAACTCACCAATATCAGACTCAGACAACTAGTCACAACACCCACCCACTCTGCTGGCCACACACTGGACCCCATCTTAACCACGAGCTCCACGTCTCCTTCAACCATACCCCCGAACTCTACTGGACCGACCATCACTGCATCCACTTCACCTTCTGGAAACCCACCACGCACCACCGCACTCAACAGATCCCCCGCCACTGCTGGAGCAAAGCAATCGAAGACCAGCTAAGCACCACCCTTGCACAGAGCCCACCCGCAGACCCGACCGACTCCGACACCGCCGCCCGCAACCTCAGACAGTGGATCCACAGCTGCGCCAACACCCTTGCCCCGCTCAAGAAACCCTCCAACAGCCACACCAGAAAGAAACCAAGCTGGTTCTCTGAAGATGTTGTTGTGTCTTGTAAAGCGCACTGCTACCCGGAGGCCTCGTAGCGCTATAGACCGCTGGGGAACCCGTCCTGGCTTTCCCTGTGAGAAAGTCCCTCCTGGGGGTCTCCAAGGTGAAACCAGGCATCCCCGGCGTTTGTGTGGGGCCGTTGTGGAGATGAGGCAAGCTAATGCCCAGAGTTGCCGAGTGTGCTCCCTGGTCGGAGTAGGCACCAATGCGAGAATTATCAGTCCGCTGATCCTGGTCCAAGACCCTGCCGCGTCGGGAATCGAACCCTGGTCCCAGGCCGTTCTCTGCACTCGGGTCTGCCGCCTTTAACCAGTGAGCCACACCTCTCCACCTCCAAGCAAACCTGCTGAAAACTAGAGAAGAACTGGATCCGCGAACGAACACCGGAAAGCTACACAGCCCACAAGAACGCCATCCCCAGACCACCTCATCAGATCCACCAAACGGACCTCCTTCAAAGACCGCCTGGACAACAACGCACACAACAGCAAAGAGCTCTTCAACATCATGAAGGAACTCTCCAACCCCAGCTCCAACACCAACGACATCCCACCTTCGCGCAACCTGTGCGACTCGCTGGCCACCTTCTTCCACCACAAGCTCGCAGACATCCACAACAGCTTCAATGCCACGACCACCCCGGCAACCACCGAGACCCCGACCACCACCACCAGCACCAACCGCCTGATCTCCTGGACCAACATTACCAACACCGACACCATCAAGATCATGAACTCCATTTACTCCGGATCCCCGTCAGACCCATGCCCACCCCACATCTTCAACTAAGCCAGCACCACCAATTCACTCCATCTCTGGAAAGCCATCAACATCTCCTTCGAGACAGCAACCTTCCTGGAGAGCTGGAAGCATGCAGAGATCAACGCCTTATTCAAGAAATCAAAGGTGGACCCCAAGGACATCAAGAACTTCCGTCCCATCTCCCTGCTCCTGTTCCCGGCGAAGGTCATCGAGAAGGCCGTCAAAAAACAACTGACCAGATTCCTCCAGGAGAACAGCATCCTGGAACTGTCCCAGTTTGGGTTCCGCAGCAACCATAGCACCGAAACTGCCCTCATCGCCGCCACCGACGACATCAGGGCCCTGCTAGACAACGGAGAAACCATGGCCCTCATCCTCCTGGACCTGTCAGCCGCCTTCGACATGGTCTGCCAACACACAACACAAACACGACTCCACGACACCAGGATCCAAGAGAAGGCCCTGGAGTGGACCACCTCCTTCCTCTCCGGCAGAACACAGAGTGTCCGCCTCCCCCACTTCTGCTCCGAAGCCACCGAGATCATCTGCGGCATACCCAAGGGCTCATCCCTCAGCCCAACGCTGTTTAACATCTACATGGCACCGCTCGCCCTTGACGCCCGACTGCACGACCTCAATATCCTCTCCTAGGCCGATGACACCCAGCTGATCCTCACCCTCACCAAAGACCCCCTCACCGCCAAAACCAACCTCCAGAAAGTAATGAAGGCTGTCGCCGAATGGATGAGAAACAGCCGACTGAAGCTGAACTCGGACAAGGCGGATGTCCTCATCCTCGGACCCACAACCTCGGCTTGGGACGACTCTGGGTGGCCGACTGCACTAGGTACAGCTTCAGTGCCCACCGATCATGCACGCAACCTAGGGGTCATCCTCGGCTCAACCCTCTCCATGACGAAGCAGGTCAACGCTGTCTCTTCCTCCTGCTTCAACACCCTCCGCATGCTCTGCTGGATCAAAAAGTGGATCCCCACCAAAAACAAGAAGGACGGTCACCCAAGCCATCGTCAGTAGCAGACTGGACTACGGAAACACCCTCTACACAGAAGCCTCAGCAAAACTCCTGAAATGTCTCCAACGCATACAGAACACCTCCGCATGCCTGATCCTCAACATCTCTCGCCACCGCCACATCACACCCCACCTGAGAGACCTGCGCTGGTACCTGTCAATGAGAGAATAACACTCCGGCTCCTCACCCACGCTCACAAAGCACTCCACAACACCGGACCAGCGTACCTCAACATCCGACTCAGCTTCTACACCCCCACCTGCCAGCTACGCTCCGCCGACCTCGCCCACACCACTGTCCCCCCGTATCCGAAGAGTGACCGCCAGCGGCAGATCATTCTCCCCCCTCGCCGCCAAGACATGGAACACCCTCCCTATCCGCCTACGGCAGACCCAGGACCTATTGACCTTCAGAAGACTCCTCAAGACCGGGCTTTTCGAACAATAGCAGCATTCCCCCACCCCTCAGCGCCTTGAGACCCTCACGGGTAAGTAGTGCGCTTTACAAATAATTGATTAATTGATTGATTGTACTCCAGGCGCATATTTTTCCAAAGTTAGTGGTTAAACGTGCTTTAATTCATTCAGCTAAACCACATACCTGTGTTGAGCCTCAACAACTCTACCGCCTCCTGCTCAACGTCTGATCCCTCTGCATGAATGCGTCTGAGATATGCCACCTACGATCCCAACTTTGTATTCCTCACTGAGACCTGGCTCCACCCACGCACCACCACCACCCGCATACCTGACATTGTCATGGCCACACCCCTCAACTACAAAATCGTATACCATGACTGCATCAACAACCATGGAGGTGGAATCGCCATCATCCACAAGGAATCCATGCACTCCACCACGACCATAGACGACTACACCTCAATATGGAACACCTCAACATCCAGCTCAGAGTTGATGGCAGAACCCCCATCAAAGGCACCCTTCCCTACAGACCCTCAACACCCTGCCATCACTTCTACAACATCGTCCCCAATTTCATTGCCCCCCAAGTCATCAACACC
The DNA here is from genome assembly GCF_964263255.1 of Lissotriton vulgaris. Classification (NCBI taxonomy): domain Eukaryota; kingdom Metazoa; phylum Chordata; class Amphibia; order Caudata; family Salamandridae; genus Lissotriton; species Lissotriton vulgaris. The sequence goes on along the minus strand of NC_141693.1, from coordinate 1,651,322,511 downwards.
AAACACTACATTTTCCTCGGAGACCTCAACTTCCACCTCAAAGACTACAACGACGCCAACACCGTCAACCTCTGAACAGCATGAACAGAATTGGCCTTACTCAGACTGTCACCGACCTCACCCACATCGCCAGACACATGCTAGATCCCATCTCCACCACCAGCATCAGAATCAAATATATCCCACCAAAGTCCTTGAAAAGGCCATCAACCTGCAACTTATGGAAAATGTAGAGATCAAATTTTTTCTGGACGCATCCTAATCTGAATTCCACTCCAACCACAGCATAGAAGCCAACCTGATCACTGTAACAGATGACATCAGAACTCTCCTGGACAAAGGAGACACAGCTGCCCTAATTCTCCATGACCTCTCAGTGGCTATCAACACTGTCTCCCAGCACATGCTGATCAAAAGTTTCCATTAGATGGGCATCCAAAACGATGCCCTCTAATTGATCGCATCCTTCCTCTCCAGAGGGACTCAGAGGGTCCACCTACTTCCCTTCACCTCAGAGCCAAAAAACACCATCTGCGGAGTCCCTCAAGGCTAATCCCTCTGCCCCACCCTCTTCAACACCTGCATAGCACCATTGTCCAACATTGTCAGAAACCACAGACTGAACATCATCTCCTATACGGACGACACCCATGTCGTCCTATCCCTCTCTGTTGGACCCACCCCTTTTTGTAGGGTTATCCGCAAACTTTTTCCTTCCTCCTGTATTTTTTTAACCTGTTTTTTGGCTATTTACTGCTAAAGTGCATGTGCTCTCTCCTGTAAACATGGTTTGATTGTCTTAATCCTCCTTGGCATATATAATTTACTTATAAGTTCCTTGTACAGTGGTATCCTACATACTCAGGGCCTGTAAATTAAATGCTAATACAGGGCCTGCAGTTTTAGGTGCAACACCCACAGAAGTAGCCTTTCAAAAATGACTCAGGCCTATCACTGCAGGGCCTACGTGCGCTGTTTACTGCCACATTGACTTGGCATTTGAAAACTACTTGCCAAGCCCGAAACTCCTCTTTTAATACACATATGTCACCCCTAAGGTAGACCTTCGGTAGTTCTATGCACAGGGTGCTGTGTAGATAAAAGGTAGAACATGTGCCTTCATTGTGTGTCATGTCCTGATAAACACTCTATTTAATTTTTCACTACAGTGAGTGCTACTCCTATCATTTATTAGCACTGTAAATTCCCTTACATGTCTATAGGTGGTAATTTCTGATCCGAAAGGAGTAAGGTAGCATGTTTGGTATGTTTGGAATAGTGGTGATAAATCCTGTTTATTGGTGTAGGTGGATTTTTCATTGCTATTGTAGGGCAGCATTGGTCAGTGCTTGACTCGGACCCAAGTGGGTCCAGCATGGTTACACAGTGCTCCTCACCATTGGAGGTGGCATACCTTCTTGTTTCTAGTTCTAAGCAGGTAACCCAATGAGGTCAGTCCGCCAATGGTGATGATGGGTGCCTCACCCATTTTCACACATACCTTTGGTGGCACTGGAGCTCCAGTTTGCAGGTCGGAGTAAACATTTGACAGAGGTCCTGATCCTGCTTTGCCCCTAAATATACAAATTACTGTGTTGCTGCTGAGAGGCCCGCAGGTGCTTCATTACAAGAACCAATGTAGTAGAGGATTGTGTACCCTACGTTGAATGTGCACTTGCAGTATACTACCTGATAGGAGCACAAGTACATTGATGCTCTATATTTGGGTTGGTGACTTGTGTACTTTTTCATAATCACTGCCTTTTATGCCCTGTTGCTATTGTGTATGTCGATTTTGCTCCTTGCACTAAGATAATGAGTGCTATCCCAGATTGGCATAAGGTGCACAGGGTTCATGATTTATGCGTGTTAGCCATTACATGCTGTATTTCATGCCCTGATATTATTATGTATGTCATTTGGAGGCTCGCCTTGTCACGATAATGAGTACTGATTTAGGATCTGCATAACATGTACAATAAAGGTGTTTTTATAAGACGTGCAACATATAAACCTTTCTTTTAAGGCACTCATTGTAAGGTTTGACAATTGCCTAGTTGAAAAAGTGATTATTAGTTTATGTGTTTTAGGTCTACGTTTATATTCAATACAGAAATGTATTTTTATATAGCATTGTGGAAAGTCTCTTTTGTGGTGTATTTACAATGTCTCTGATATGTTTGTGTATTGCGCAAATGCCTTAGACATTGCTTCTAGGATAGGCCTGACTTTTTGGGCCAAGCTACCAGGAGGGTGAGCAGGGATTATCTTGGGTGTGTAACTCCATTACCCTCACTAGAGTGGTGGGTTCTGCCTGACTTAGGTGCAAACCCTACACAACTAGAAACCTCATTTCTAACACTCTCCGAGGACCCATCTACCACAAACAGAAACTCCCACTTCTTCATGACCAGCAGTGTCAACTGGATGCAAGATAGCTGCCTTAAACTCAACACACACAAGACACAAGTATTATGCTTTGGGAGCACCACCTTGCTGTCAGATGACTCCTGGTGGCATGCTCACCTGGGACCCCCTCCAACGGCCACAGGCCAGGCTGGAACCTCGGGATCATCCTGGACAGCAAACTCACCATGAAGAACCAGATCAATGCAGTCACCTTCCCCTGCCTCCTCACCCTTTGCATGCTCCGCAAGATCTTCAAATAACTCCCTGCATCCACAAGACGGACCATCACCCAAGCCCTCGTCGGCAGCTGCCTGGACTATGGCAATGCTCTCTATGCTGGATTTACATCACGCCTCTTGAAGAGAATTCAGACCTGCGATCTCAAAAATGACCGCCTTTCTCAACCAAAGTACTTGAGAAAGCCATCAGTCACCAGCTCACCGAACACCTAGAAAGGAGCAACCTACTTGATATGGAATCCGCCTCCTATCGTTCAACTCCATACCAAAGAGCATCATCTCTGGTGTCCCCCAAGAATACTCCCTCAGTCTCAACCTCGTATTAGCTCTCTCTCGCTGTCTCTAGCAGGTCTCCCCTGCTGCTTCTGCTTTTGCAGGTTTCTGGACCAGGGTCAGCGGACTCGATAATTCTCTCGCCTCGGTGCCCACTCTGATCAGCGATCACACTCGGCAACTCTGGGCATTAGCTTGCCTCATCTTCACTAACGGCCCCACCAGACCGCCGGGGATGCCTGGTCTCACCCTGGAGATACCCATTAAGGGACCATCTCTCAGGGAAGTCAGGAAGGGTTTCGCAGCGGTCGAAGCGCCTTGGGACCCTACGGGTAAGTAGTGCGCTATATAAATGCCTATACATACATACATACATACGCTGCACTTGTTCCCCACATTTTCACTGCTCACTGCCTCGCCTGCTATTTGTCTCCTCTTTTATTTAGCATTTTGTGCTAAGATAGCAATTTGTGGCAGTACAGTCTTGTATGTCTTGTATTAGCTTTGTTTTTGCATTTTGCGTTATGATCGCATTTTGGGCCAGTACAGCCTTTTAGTTCCTGTATTAGTTTAGTAGTCAGGTTGCTCTATTGTTATACTTATGCTAGCTCAGCCTTTTCCTTCCTATTTTAGCATAGCTTTGTTCTTATTTCCTCACATTTCTTGTTTACCACTCCACTTGCTGCAAGCCAACCCGCCTCACTGCTCGTTTCCCACCATTTTTCCCAATCCCACCTCCAGCCCTCCCAGTGTCCCACCCTCCACCAGAACTTACTTAATGGAGGCCACAAGGTGGCCGCACAGTGAAGGCACACAGCGGGTGCCCCGTTGGCATACCAAAGGCAAGCACCCATCCGCACCTGAACTGCCAGAGTGCCAGGAACCCTGGCCCTCTGACCACCCATCGTGACTTCACCACTGAGCTCCTGGCCCTGGCCCCCAGACACTGCAACAAATGCTGAATCTCTTCTCTGCGATCAACAAAGAGACTATTTGCCTCCCACTGCTGCCATTTCACCTGCAAAGTAGGACCTCTGGCTCACACGAAAACCCACACCACACCCAACCAGCTAGCCTCATACACACTGGAACAACTCCAGTAGATTCTGCTCAATGTCTGGTCCCTTTGCAAACATATTACAGAAATATGGGACACCTTCACCACCATCACCCCCAACCTGATCATCCTCAAGACCTTGCTCAACCCCTCTTCATCCCCGACGTCACATCTCCACCATGATGCCCGACGGTTACAAGATGATACGCCAATATTGCATCAACAAACCAGGAGGCAGCATCACCATCCTCCACAATGAAACTATCCAGTACACCACCACTAAAGATGAGACCCCACCAATCATGGAACACCTCAACTTCCAACTTCAAACCAATGCCAAGGTAACCATCAGTGCAACCCTTACCTACAGATTCTCAGGTCCCTGCCCTGGCATCTGTGACACAATCTCGGAATTCATCGGCCGCCTAGCCATCCACTTCAGGCACTACATATTCCTCAGCCACCTCAATTTACACTTCAACGACCCTAAAGACGTCACCTGCGCCAACCTCCTGCAGTGCATGAGTGCCAACAGTTTCACCAAGAGGGTCACCTGCCCCACAAACAGTGCAGGGCACAGATTCAACCTATCTTCACAGCCATAACAGAGTCAAGTACCGAGCTCACCTGGACTAGCCAAAGCATCGTCCACTTCACCATTGCAAGTTCCCCGATATCCACCCCCCACAACTCTAAGCTCTCCTTACTGCAGCTAAAGCAAAGTAATAGAGACTCAATGGACTACCACCTTCAACACCACCCAGCTGGACATTACCAGGAACTTAGAACAGGGAGTCTGTAATTTCTCCGACTGCATCTCCAACTGCGTCAACAAGGTAACCCCCATGAAGCCAGTCAAGACCAGCAGATCCACCAAACATGACAGCTGGTACACACTAGACCTACAGACCATCAAACACAAATGCACGCAACTAGAAAGATGTTAGCTCTCCAACAGGAAACCCACAGACCACACCACCTACAAGTCAGCCCTCAGCAATTTCCATCAATGCCTCAAAAGTGCAAGTGAGATACCTTGACAGACTACATCTCGTCAAGGCTCAACCACACCAAGGAATTCTTCAACATCATCAGAGAGATCTCCTCTCCTTACTCTAATGAGAACACTGCCCGCCCCTCTCAAGAACCCTACGACACTCTAGCCAATAACTTCTAGAACAAGATGTCCGCCATCTACTGCAACTTTGAACCACAATCCACCAACATTGGCAACCTCCTGATACCATCAGTCACAACCACCAAACACAGGCTCACCACATGGAAGATGCTCACGATGCAGAACACCACAGCTTTCATAACCTCCATTCACTCTGGAGCACCAACAGACGCCTGCCCACATCATGGCTTCAACCAAGGACGTGACCAAGGCCGCATTCTTCCGATGGATGGAAACACGCTCAGGTTAGACCCCTCTTGAAGAAACCCTTTACCGATCCCAGCGAGCTAAACAATTACTGCCAGTCTCGCTGCTCCTGTTCCCCACCAAAGTCCTCGAAAAAAAAGACACCAACTACCAGCTCACCAAACACCTAGAAAGAAACAATCTACTCAACGCCTCCCAATTCGAACTCCGCGACAGCCACAGCCACCCAACCAATGATATCAGAACCCTGCTCGACCGAGGAAACAGTGGCTTGATCCTCCTTGACCTCTCTGCGGCATTCAACACAGTATGTATACACAGAACAGTTGTGTTCTCGGGGGATCCTCCCGCCCGGCACCAGTTCGAGTACATAAATTACATGGACTCGTGAATGTGTTCCCGTACTTTGGGACAAGCCTCAACACGCAACAAGAAGGGCACGGATCTAGATTGACCGGCTCATATCTGGGGGGCCCACAAAACCGGATTACGGTAGGGCTATAAGTGAAATAGAGGGTGACAGTCCTGACGAAGACCGGGGTGACCACTTTTGGCACGATTAAATCGGTCGAAACATGTTGACCACAGCAGTTTTTGGAGGGAAGTCTTGAGAGATCCTTTAGTCTCTAGCAAGACATTTCCCATCCTATTCTTCTACGTTTTAATCCTGATATGGGCACCAAGTAAAGTCTAATAAAGTAATTCTTTCAGTTGGCACCCTAAATCAGTTTCAGCACTTCCTATTAACTGCACTTTTGTCACACTATTTATTTCAATCACAGGTTGATTTGCACAGGCTTCACCACATTATATGTTACATGTTGTTTGTGGTTTATGGTTACTTGTAGTGTTGTGTGGAATTTATTATTATTTTTCCCCTCCCTTATGCTCCGCCCTGAGTGTGGCTACACCAGGGCGTATTGGAAGCAGGCCCAATGATGAAACATGTCACATACTTCGGTAAGTGAGTGAGGGCAGTTTTTTCCAATTTATGGATTTTCCTGCGTTTGTCTTGTGGCCTTTGTTTGTGTACTCTACACCCCTCTTTGTGTATACATTTGAATTTAAGTGTGGGTCTGGGGTAGTAGAGTTAGGAGCCCTCACCCCTTCTTTGTGTAAAATATTCAACACAGTATCTCACCACATCCTCATCAGAAGTCTCCACCACGTCGGCGTGCATGCACACTCCCGCAAATGGATCACATCCTTCCTCACAGGATGCACCCAGAGAATCTGCCTACCACCCTTCATCTCCTAGTCCAAGAGCATCTTCAGTGGCATACCCCAATGATATTCCCTCAATCCCACTCTGTGCAATACCTACATGACACCACTGGCCAACATCGTCTGAACCCATGGATTAAACATAATCTCCTATGCAGTTGACACAAAACTCATCCACTCTCTCATGGAAGGCCCTGCCACCACGAAAACAAACTTCTGAAACTCCATGACGATCTGACTGGAAAAGGACCAACTGCCTGAAGCTTAACACAGACAAGAGGGAAGTGCTGATCTTTGCGAAAAACACCTCACCGTGGGATGACACGTGGTGGCCCACAGAACTTTGACCCACATTGACAGACCACGCCCGCACCCCCAGCATCATCCTGGACAGCAAACTCACCATGAAATGTCAGATCAACTCAGTCTCATCTGCCTGCTTCCACACCGTCCGCATGCTCCGAAAGCTATTTAGATTGATCCCCTTCAACACCAGGAAAACTGTCATGCACATGCTTGTCACCAGTCAGCTGTATTAGGAAAACTGACTCTATTCTGGTACCACCAGCCAGCTCCTCAAGAGACTCCAGACTACACAGAATGCCACAGCCAGATTCATCCTCAACTTCCTAAAAATGGAATTGCATCACCCCTCCACCTCAGGAACCTCCACTGGCTCCCCATCAAGGAAATGTTGCCAGTTCAAGATGCTGACCCATGCCTACAAAGCCCTCGACAACCAAGGTCCAGCCTACATCAACCACTGCCTGAACTTCCATCAGACCACCAGACAACTGCGCTCCTCCTCCCTCACTCATGTACCAGCATTCACCAAAGCCACAGCGGAGGTCGTTCCTTTCTTCCTACCTTGCAACCAACTTCTGGAATGACTTCCCCTCAATTTACATACGTCACCGTCACTCATAGATTTCAGAAAGGGACTCAAGATCTGGCTCTTGGACTGGAGACCCCAAAGACCACAGACCCCATATGCCCCCGATCCTCAATTCAGAAGTCGGAAGCCAGAGTCATTCTCGATATCCCCGGATAAACCAACGTCACCAAGACCGGAAGAAGCTCCACTGGCTCCCCATACACAAGAGATGACAACGTAAGTATCTGACGCATGCCTAAAAAAGATCTCCCCAAACAGGGACCAGCATACAGTAACCACTGAATGAATTTCGACCAACCCATCCATACACCTGCGCTCTGCCTCTCTCTCAGTGACCAACACCCCTCACATTTACTGCAGCAACAGTGGAGGTTGTTCCTTATCCTACCTAACCACGAAATTGTGGAACAGCCTCACCATCCACCTAAGGACATCTTGTTCCTTTCAGGAATTGAGACACGGACTCAAGTTGGCTTTCGACTGAGACTTACGGCTGTACAGAGCTGAAAGGGAAAGCCATTCCAGGTCTTGGCAGTGATGTAGGAGAAGGAGCGGTCACCAATGTGACAGATGTGGGGGTATGCAAGGGTGAATGAAGGTGAGCACAGGTGTCTAGCGGGTTGGTGGAAGTTCAGTCGATGGTTGAGGTAGGCAGGTCCTAGGTCATGAAGGGCTTTGTGGGCGTGCGTGAGGATCTTCAACTGGCATCTTTTCTGAAAGGGGAGCCAGTAGAGGTCTCTCAAGGGGGGGCAATGTGAGTTTGTTTGTGGCAATCCAGGATGAGTTTGGCTGCAGCGTTCTATATGGTCTGGAGCCATGTGAGGAGCAGGGTGGGGATACCGGTATGGAGGACGTTGCCATAGTTGAGGTGGCTGGTGATGAAGGCCTGAGTGACGGTCTTTCTGGTATTGCTTGTGATCCATCAGAAGATTCTGCAGAGCATTAGAAGTGTGTGGAAGCAGGAGGAGGTGACTGCATTGACTTGTCATTTCATAATCAGTTGGCTGTCGAGGAAGATGCTGATGTTGGGTGCATGGTCGGTCAGTGTGGGCATTGGTCCGAGTTCTGCAGGCCATGAGCTGTGGTCCCATGTGGAGGTGTTCTTACCGAAGGTCATTACTTCAGTTTTGTCGCAATTGAGTTGGAGGCAGTTGTCTTTCATCTATTTGGCTCTGTTGATCATGGCATCGCAGATGTTGGTTTTTACACTGGAGGGGTCCTTGGTGAGCGAGAGGATCAGTTGAGTGTCGTCTGCATAGGAGATAATGTTGAATTTGTGGCATCTGCCAACATCTGCAAGGGGGATCATGTAAATGCTGAACAGGGTGGGGATGAGTGATGATCCTTGTGCCACACTGCACATGATGTCACACCATGGATGATTAATTGATTGACTTTCACACCAGAATACAGCCTTTCAATATTACCTCATCAGTCATGTAGACCCACTGTGTGCCAAAGAAATGATTGATACAGCTGTGCTTGTGCTTCAAAGGACATGTCTAGGTGCAGTGTGTTTAGAGCTACCTGTTAAACCCATTCTATTTTCAGCAATTCTGCTGATCAAATGAGTTTTAAATGTATCAATTGTCACTCTCTCTTATCCCATAAAAACTTGGGGACAGATTTACAAGCCCCTTGCGCCACTTTTGCGTCACTTTTAAAATGGGAAAAGTGATGTAAGGGCGGCACAAAGGGCTTGTAAATAAGCACATTGGTGTTTACCCCTGAGAAGTAGTATGTAATTTCTATCCATTTTGACCCATTGGTCCGTGCCCTAATTAGATTTACCTTTGCCTCTTATTCTCCCCAAAAATATGTATCCCCATTGTTGGGGACAAGTTGTTTGTTTTAAAATCCATTAACTTGTAACTAAAGCTATGGTTTGCTGTTTTAAAATATACCAAATGACATATATTTCCCAGAAATTATCAAGAAGAAAAATGTCATTCTTTATTGACCTATGTTCCTGAAAAACTAAAGTATTCTTTGGTACGGAATAATGGACACCAGTAAACCAAATAAACCAGGCACGAATTGTGGTTTATAAATTCTCGTCGGATTTTTAATTTTCAAGCAAATAAATCTGTGATCGTAGGTGGAGACAACCCTTTCAGACTCCCTTTGATTCTGCTCTTTTCGTGTCTGTGCTAAGCAGCACAAAATCACTAATACTGGCTATGACCTTCTGTAGCCCATGGGCTAACTCAGGAGTCTCCAAACCGGTCCTGGAGGGCCGGATCCATGCCAGATTTTTGGGATATCCCCATTGAGATACATGTAGTAGTTTTAAAAATCTGGCATGGATCCGGCCCTCCAGGACCGGTTTGGAGACCCCTGGGCTAACTCGTTCAATTGTTAATGGAATCTGGCCCCTACACCATTCTTTTCCACCCTGAGATCGAAAACATGTCAAGGCAAGAACATAAAGTTTGGCCCAATATCTCTTTGCCACAATTCTAAAGCTTTAATTGCCAGGCAACAACGCTTTTATTAAAACCTTCCTTATCGCGTTCTTCTCCTACCTTACCTTTTTTACCTCCATAGCTACCACACTCGCAGCATTCCATTACCTTTCACCCCAGCATCCCATTATCTTTCACCCCACTCTATCCATTATTCACTCTGTACCGCCCTTTGTTTTCCCTTCTACCTCACACTTTAATATTTTCAAATAGGTCTGAAAGATGAGAGTGATTCAGGTTTTCCCAGCTTTCAAAGAGAATTTGAAAAAAACAATCCGTTATTGCATTTCTGTCACAACAACAAAATGAAAAAACGCATTAAAAGTCATCGGATCTTCCTAACGCCAGCTGCAACCTGTCAGTTGTTCAATCAATCAACCCCCTTTAATCTATAGCTTTAACCAATATTGGGTTCTTAATAGTTCGGTCTTCAGGGCACGGCTCGAAGATCTGCAAGATTAAACTCGCCAGAGAGATCGTTTTTTTAAAGATTCAAAAGCAATGACAGATTACAGTGTCAGATAAAAACAACGGAATAATGCGAAGTGACGCATCTTCCTGACGCGATAAGTGCCGGCGATTCATGCTCGAGGCGGAAGCAGATGGCACCGATCGGGCACCATTAGCTAACAAGGCGCGATTTTAATTAAACGAAGCTGAGAAATGCTGACTAGGTGCTTCAGGTGCTCCATCAATAAACAGGTTCGGTAAATAAATGTGTGGTAAGTGATATCTGAAAAACAAGATGAGAAATCAAGCCTACATGTTCAGGTAAAAAAAGACTATCTCAGCGAAGGCAAGGGGGCACAAGAGAGGAGTATTGTTGTAATGTGATTTTACTGTACTGTAGCCTCAACATTCTCAGGGGGTAACCCATTACGAACTGATATTCCACATCCCAGATGTACTGAGAGGTGCAGTCGGTGTATTTCCTAGCACAGAAATATCAGTGCAGGACTGCCCTGCCTAGGAAGATCTGACAAGTTTCCTTCGTGATGACCAGAGGAGAGAGTGACTCCTCCCATTATCCATGGTGTCCACTGCTTGGAGCACAACATATGAAAAGTGTCAAGCAGGGATGGTTTTAGCGCTGATGTCTCCTAGTATGACAATATTTTTGGCACCCTTCCATGACCATCTCTGTGGATTCCCTTACTATCACCCTCCAACAGTGCCCTTCATCGCTCTGTAGTCCCCTCTCTTCTTTGCAGCAGGAATGGTAACCCTCCGCACTTTTTTATTACGAGTTCAAACTGCCACTAGACAGTGGAGTAACAAAACTTTAGGGGACCCCCCAACAAGATATGTGGAGTTGCCCCCTCTGGACTCTAGCAGGAGCTCTTCGGCTGAAGTGCTGTGCTGAGGGACCCCCTGGAGTTTGGGGACCTCCGCACAGCGTGGTCTGCAGAGGCATGTGAAATGCCCCTGCTTCGAGCTGACTTAACCGCCACCTGAAAAAAACACCTGCAAAGTCTGAAGGCGCAGTCCCACATACGATAGAGATACAAACTGGGAGTACTGAAGAGCCTGCAGAACCAGACGTAAAGTACAGGATGGGCACACCACCTGAGGGTGGACGTAGAATGAACAACCTCTCTAAGAACCTGGAGACGGTCCCAGAATACCCACCAAACCATCTTCAAGGGGACCGGAAAGTCTGAAAAGCGATCCTGGAGGAATGAGGTAGAGAAACAGAAAATGGAACCACAGGCGTTCGAACACACAAAACCCCAAACAACTTCAAGTCAAGTATGGGCGATTTTTGCGAATTCGCGGTACGCAAATTCGCCTGAAAGCGTACTCACGGTCTGCAAAATCAGCAAATTTTTGCAAACTTGCAGTTTTATAAATTTTTGCGTGTTCGCAGGATTTTTTTCAGCACGGCTACTGCAAACTTACCAATGCGGTCTTCTATGGGCACGGCCATATTGTTTGCGTTGCGTATATCCGTTTCCGGTCGCTAGTTGCATGCTCGCGTTGTGCATTTCCTACTTGCGGGGTGCAATTGAGTGTTTGCGTCCGTTTTTGCGTGCTCGCGGGGGAAATATTGCGCAGACTTACCTAGGTGGTCGCAATGGTCGCAGCCATCTTGTTTTTCATTCATTGCTATGGTTCTGGGCATGCTTTTTCAATCTTCCTTCAATCTTTGTAATCCTTTGTTTCTTTGAACTTTAAAAAAATCTTTTTTACTCAATATCTATCACACTATTTTTGTACATCTATATTTTGTGTTTTTTTTCTACTTTTTGTTCTTTAAAACTACTTTTTTTAACTCTCTTTTCTTTTACTTACTTTTTCCCTATTCTTTCCCATTTTATTTTCCTTTAACTGTTCAGGACCATGGCAAACGGAGCTGGCAAAAACCTGAAGGGGAAGGGTCCCGCACTCTGTAGCCGGCTCTATTGCGGGCTCTTAATAAGGTGGGAGGCACTAAATGCCCGGGAGATCTTCAGCGCGGTGGAGGTGGCCGCACTAGTCTTCTTCGTGCAGCGCTACCTCCCCAAGACTGTCGTGGCAGGCGGAAGGCCCGGTACCAGGTACGGCCTCTGGGAGCGTCGCCAGCTATGGGGTAAGGTGTGCCGGGCCATGTATCAGGAGTCTGGGGCCCGACGTACCTACAACCAGGTGACGCACCGGTGGTCGGACATACTGGACCGGGAATACGACCTGCTGGACCTGCTTGGCGTGGAGATCCCTGGGCTTGGTGAGTACTAGTAGCTATTTAATCACTACTTTGTTGTCTTCTGCTCTGTGTTATGATATTGCAAATATATTTTTTTTCCGAAGAGCAAGAATGCTGCCAATTACATTGCAGGTAAATTATGTTTCAAAAGCTTATGTGATTGCAGGTGCTCGCCTGCTCACTGGCGGTGCTACTATGCTTACTTGTTTTCAATGTTGTGCTCATTTGGCCTGTGTGATTATGTATGAGTGTACTTTACAGAACTGCGTAATGCTAGACACTAGAGATTACATTTCAGGTAAATTATGTTTCAAAAGCTTCTGTGATTGCAGGTGCTTGCCTGCTCACTGGCGGTGCTACTATGCTTACTTGTTTTCAATTTTGTGCTCATTTGGCCTGAGTGATTATGTATGAGTGTACTTTACAGAACTGCGTAATGCTAGAAACCAGAGACTCAAGTCTAGTCCTTCCTTGTACTCCTGCCACTAAGAAGAGATAGTGGTTGTGGATTGATAGTTTGAGTATAGTATGACTGGTTATTTAGTAGGAAACATTTAGTGGTCTGCAATCATGGCGGACTGTGTCTGTCACTTCGCGCGCTGCGGAGTGCTGCCTGCCACTGCTAGTAGAACCTTTTTGTAGTTGTTTTAGTGAGTTACATAACTTTCCAAGTAGACGGTCCGCGAATCCAGCAATACTAATATCCATGTAGACCACATCAGATAGGACAATAAATGTAGTGCAATTGTTGTCTATTTCCCTGAAATAATTTGTTAGTGTTGTTTTGAAATGTTTGATTTGGTTGACAACAATCATCCATGTTTGTGTCTTTCTTTCATGTACATCAGCTCCCACCAGGGGAAAGTGGACAGAGGTGGCAGTGGTGGCGCCGGCAGAGCAGGAAGGCCAGGATCGGTCCGCCGGGGCTCCTCTGCTGGCCCAGTAAGTTTTCCTGTTAATGTCAATATTTACACTTCCCTAACTTTTACAGCACCTATTTATTCCAAACGTTCATCATAATTCTTTTTTTTCCTAAATCGTCTTTGATCTTCTTGTAGACTGTTTCTAAATTCTTATCCTGCCTCTACTATGACTCTCTGTGTTACTACTATTTTATTAGTCTGCCTGTGTAGCTAGCTAAGCTTGCACAGTTGGAAAAAGGTGTTAAACAAAACTCCTATTCAGCAATACCTCTAGGCACTGAGTGCAGTCCTCTGGGTTGTCCATAATGTCTATTTAAGTCTTCTTAATGTTTATGCTCTGACAATTACCAACAATAAAATGTCAATGGCCACCGAGAAAAAGATACTAGTTTACTTTTTGATTGGATAGGAGGACATACTACTACTGTTGCAGGAACTATTCTGCACATACAGACCTATGGACAAGAAATAGGGCATTGGTGATAATAGGCGCAATTAGACTTTCCACATAACTCAGTCATAACAGAAGTTGAACCCTCAATCTCCTTACTGACTAGCTAATGTGTCAGAGTCATTATGTAGCTCCCGAATGCAGCGATGATCCCCAATAATTATACAACCCAGAACATACGGAGTCAGAGTTCCGACCTCTCAGAGTCACGGACTCATGCTTGTAAATTGCAAACCCTTTCGCTCACTCACTCATGACCAAAAACCACAGAGTCTATGTAAGTTTTAAAGCTTTATTAAAAGTAAAACAACTAGCTCTGTGTGTACTCTGTATGTTACATTTTAATCATGCATTATATAAAAACATTTATTAGAATCAACTTCATTCTTATAAGATAAACAGTGAACTCTTTAAAACGGAACAGTGGCTGATTTTGCACATTAATTGTGGGAGAGCCCTCACCTGGTTGGAACTTAAAGTCTTGGTGGTGATAATGATGACTCAGAGTAACATCTTGCTCTTGTTCGTAGAAGGGAAGCTTCTGTCTGTTATGAGAAAAATGGTGCGTGTTAAAAAGCAAGCATTCATCAGTTGTGCCAAAAAGTGTAGCATGTTACGGTTAAGCATAAATAAAAAACACCCTCCTCTTCCAAAAGGGGATTTTTTAGTTTAGACTGGAGAGTCACAAATAATTAAATTTGTTTATGTAGTAACATAATTTTTTCATTCCTAGACAAAATAGGGAGTGTATATGGCATCTAAAAATATTAAATGTATTTTCTAAGCGTAACACCATCAGCACAGCCCACCACCAGTGCCAGGGCCAGAGAGGAGGCGGTCACTCCGGGGGCGGATGCGGTGCCAGCAGGAACTGCTGTGGGGGATGCCACGGTGGTGGCGGGCAGTGGTAAGCTTAAGCTATTTTATTTCTTCCTTATTGAGATTGCAGAGTAGGCTCGCTTCAGGGGTGTATATGTTGTACAGTACAAGTAAGTACACTTTACTGTTAAGAAGACTTACACATTTAGAACTAAGTTTTTGTTAACCAGGTAGAAGACAAGTCACCCTTGACTTTGCATTAGCAATAGCATTTGTGGCAGGAGTTGACGAGTAACCAATGGCCTCCTCTAAATTTGACTTCAACTCAGATGTGAAAGTTTTATCGAGAAGCCAAGTCAGATCAGAGATGAACTTGATGGATGGTATGAACGAAAAGGGAAAGAAGGGTGTAAGGAAGGACGAGCGAGTTAAATTATTGACACGTGTTTTTGAATGCAGGCACAGTTGGCTGGGAATCTTATGCATGGCCGGTTGAAAGCTGAAGCAAGGATGGGTGGAAGGAGAAAGAAAAGAGGACTGCCTGGGTGGGTGAAAGTGAAACAGAAACTGTATGTGTGCGCAATATGTCCTTTGGTTCAAATGCGAATGCAAGTCAAGCACGGATGCATGGCTGGCGGTTTACAACAAAAAAATAAAAAAGGGTGTTTTTCAGTGATAAAAAGTAAGGTTTTTCCAGTTGAGACATTAAGATGAATGATTGACATTTACTTTGAATGGATGTATGCCTGGATGGTATCTTCCTCATAGATAGCACAGGTGTACATAGAATAGATAGTCACTGGATGAAGAGTGTTACTTTGAAGAGCATGTAATACCCCTCGTCCGTGCCAGAGTAGCAAAGCCGAGGAGAGTAGAAGTTGTAATTTTTCAGAATACTCCCTTGACTAACAGTAGTTTGCAAGCACAGCATATATTGTGTATCTATTGTATAGCTCACATTATCAAGTCAAGTCACAACTCACAAGTGCCTTCCTCAAGCGATTACGGGGACCACTCACTACCTCTGTTAATAATTTTTTTTCAACTCTGTCAGTCATGTGTAGCCTATCAGTGTTCACTCAATCAATAAAACCAAAGCACCTAAAGTCATCCCTTATATAAGCAAATATCCTGTGAAGGGATAGACGATCATGTTATCACCTTCATTTTCCTTTTGTAGTAGTCAGGGACAGGGCAGGGTGAAAGTTAAATTAATTGAGCAGTAGCCCTTGTAACAGAGTGTTGCCAGTGCCACCCGTAATAGAAAAGTAAGATCTTCACCAATCACCACCTGCATGTACTGGACTGGTAACAGTAACGCAAGTCTGCGTCATCATCGCTTGCGTCTGTTTTTCTTGGGTGCAAGCTGACTTCGCAGGCATTATGCCGGCTTCCACAAGTTTACATACTAATTTCGCTAAACAAGAGAGAAGAAGAAGACTGGTGTACTGTTTGAGTCTAATGTCGTGAGTCCATATAGTGCTACTAGAATTCCTGAAACTTCCACTAATGTTAGAGCAGAGGCCGACAAAGTGGGAGGTTAGATAGATAGATGCCACAAATGTTATGTACTGTGCTTGCAAGTTGCTAGTGCTACTGTGAGTGACACAACTTTCTGTTGAATTATTTTGTGTTAATCTTAAAGAGTATTGGTAACAGTATGTTTTTCTTCCTTCATATAGATGCTTCTTCTAAACTAAAAAGGAAGGAGTTGGCTATCCGGGCCAGGAGACAGAAGATGGAGGCAATTGTCGTCGAATATCAGCGGCTGGTGGCTCAGGAGGAGGAGGATGACTCGCAGTCGCAGTCAGCAACATCCATAACAGCTGCATCCTCCTCCGCTGCCCCTGGGTCATACAGTCAGCACAATCCTCCAGCATTACGGTGCCGTGGTCCGGCAGCCACCCACTGCCGCCGAGCAGCAAAAACGACAGCTGCCCCCCACAGTACTTCCAAGGCGCATATGCACCGACTGACCCTGCGAGTGGCCTACCTTGAGCAGGAGGAGGTGGCAAGGCAGAAAGCCCTGCTCAAGGACCTCGGAAGAGAGAGCTGCGTGACCACCTGGCCACAGGAGGACACCGCCGGCGAAAGTAGAGAGACTGTCCCTTGCCCCTTTTTAAAGATTTTTGGGGGGCGGGAGTTGGCCGTTGTTTTTTTTGGACTTTTGGGACATTTTGATTTCATGGACATTGGTTGGGGTTAGGGAGGGAGGTGAGTCGGGTCTTGCGGGACAGTTCATTTTTGTTAGGGATAAAAATAATTATTTGTTTTCTACTTAAACATAGCATACGCGCTTTTACTGTTTTGTGGGGGAGGCAGGGGGTGTTAACTGTACGTTTGCTTTCCTGAAACTTAACTGGCTGCCTGATTCAAATTGTCTAAGTAATAGCCCAAATTTGTACGAGAGTGCCACTAACAGAGTTAGTGAATTCAATTGTCCTACTACTTTACTAGTACTACCGTCAGTCTCTCCTCAGAATCCATTATTCTTCCTCCCCCAAAATGCTTATCTTACCTGTGATTTGTGTTTGAGAACAGGGCTAGGCACAGGGCTGGCTACATGGCAAATGGCGATTAAGGTTGGCTATGGAATCCTGGACGGATGAAATGGCATTGTTGTGGTGGTAGTAGAAGTGGTACACACTGGCAGTAGCAGCATATGAAAAAAAAAAATGACACATTGAGTGGCATGAGAGGAGCATTAGAACAGTACGATAGTACAATTCACAAGAACAGTGCCATGAATTAAATTGTAGCCTAAGCAATGCTAAAGTATTCAATCAAAAGTTAACTGGTAGTTGCGTGGATTATGACTACTACAAGAACTAGTACTGAAGGACACAGCAGCGTAAGCTTTCGTCACTTGTAGGAGGATGTTGTTGTTGATTAATCCACTCGATGGCGGACATGAAATTCTGAAATGATTTGCAAATACTCATGGGTGTGTGTCAAGCAGAATAGTAATATATCCGTAGATTCCTTGACCTGCCTTTAAATTGATTTTCTGTTGCTTTGACCTTATCCTCCCCAGCAAGCGTGTGGAATTATTGGTGTCATTTACACACACACCTCAATGAAAACCACACAGCCCGGGGAAGAGGGTTAGGGTTTGAAAAATAGATGGGAATGGGGGTTTTAAGGGAAAGTTTTTTGGAGAGAGGAAAAAAAACCACAGCATGGACAAACAGCAAATGAAAAAAAACAAATCTTTGGATACAAGTTTCATAAAAGTTCACAACAATAACATTATTTAAAAGATAAGGACAAGTGAAGTGGATACTGTAACTGTATGTTGTAGTTGTCCTGGTCAAATTGGGAAGCTGCATGCATCCAGCTATTCCTCTTATTCGAGGTACTCCTACATTCCGTCGGGCGCTCCATCGATCAATCTTGGTGACCACACTGTCCACTGCCTGCCTGCCGAATGCAGAATTGCTATGGTAAGCCGGAGTTAATGTTTTTCCAATCGCACAGGGTAAGTGCCGGCCTGTAATTGTCGATGGAAAAACAGAAAAGGACATTAACACCACGGAGGAAAAATATAATGTACGGTGTGTAGTGCAAAAATAACACTTTCACTTTCAGAGGCGACAGTATTACATACAAGCATCATTTCTAAAGTGCGTACTCTGAGTCTCCTTTTCAAGGATAATAATTAGCACACAGCAGGCCAGGGCCATGCAGACGGTCAAGGCAGGCGCCACTGAGTGAACCATCCTCCATTTAGCATACCTCTTTGACACAGACAGACAAAGCAGATCTAATTTTATATAGCAAGCCACATATCCGCAATTTTACATGAACTGCTGTCTGTACTCTGGCATAACAACACTGCACTGGCTCGACCACTCCATACCACGACTAGACAGACATGTAGTTCTGCTGTGGTTGTTGTTGACTTGTTTACCTGTTTTCCACTCACGAAATGGCCACAGTTCTTCCGTACACCGACGATGATGATCCATCCATCCCAGTGAGTGACTGTAAAGATATTATGTAACTTTGATCATCAAGACTCATCATCATCATGGTATTGGCTAACTCAATGTTGTTCATGCAGTCACAGTCTACACACAGTGAGTCCAAGGACATTTTCCATATTGAAAAATGCAGCGTAGTGGCCCCTGCAGTAGAAGTAGAATTTGTATTAAACAAAGTAAACAGTTTACACTTGAGTTACATTTAGTGTGCAAAAGAATAAATAATAATAACAGAACACATAGATAGGATTCACTTCATGCACAATAAACAAACAACAATTGCTTTCATCAGAGCCAGACAGCCAGTGTTTTCCACTGCATGCCATCTCATCATTCATTACCTTTTCTACTTGTCAGTATCAGTATCTTATTCTTAAGTGAAGGGCCACAGGGCAGCCTCTCCTGTCAATTTCAGAAGTAACATTCAGCATAGTCAGTCATTCCAGTCCTACTTCTTTTGAGGGCACTCGTCTACGAAGCAACAGTTTCTTGATTCTACGTAATCCGGCCATCTGCCTTGAGGGAAAGGGATAGGGGGAGTCTGGAAGAGGAGGATAGAGGAGCATGACTAAGTTGTGAACTTCTGAAATGCAGACAGCGGCACCTTCAATATGGAAATACGATGAAGACAGTGCTGCTGATGGATTTGTTGTGATTAAAGTTTTGTTGTACTAAAAGTTGCAAATCAAAGAAAGACACAGAAATAAAAGTCAATAAGGACGGACGAAAAAAAAAGTACGTATTTCAAACCTAGTTGTCAGGGAAGTAGAGCTCGTCCTCAAACTCTGTGAATTGAACTTGAAGTAGATCAGCTAACAGAGAAGAACTTCCGTCACCTAAGTCGGTATACTCTTCTTCCTGCTTGGATTCATGTATTTTGTAATCTGGTGGTATGACGTGCTGATTCATCTTGATCATTGTTAACCTCTCCACATTTTTGGGCGAGAGGCGGGTCCTTTTTGAAGTGACAATGGCAAAAGCAGCACTGAAAACACGTTCAGAAGACACACTTGCGAGTGGGCAAGCCAAATAATTTATAGCCAGCCTGGTGATCAGTGGCCATTGAGGCCTTTTCCCATACCAATACACCAATGAGTTATGATCAATGAAGACCTCTGTTGGGTCATCCAGACAGGCCTGCACCAATCGCTCAAGGTCCTTCAGGGGTGCTCCACTTTGCGTACCATCTGTTGCCTTTGCATGAACACTGGAACGAGCAAAACCTTGATTAGTTATCCAATCCGCTTCCGACAATATTATGGCTGGACCTGTTGCAGGTGATGATCTGGTTGCTGGTGTCTTTAACTGCTCTGAGGGAAAGTGACTCCCTTCGGCCACAGAAGTGGACCTTGACGCCGGATGGCCTGCTGCTTCAGTAGTACTTGTGGAGGTTCCTTCAATTTCCTGCGGCTCTTTTTCGAACCGAGTGGCTGACAGAGCTAGCCAATGTTTGTACTTTGAAACATCTTCCTCAGAAAAGGAATGAATGCATTGCTGGCCAGTGCCTTTTTGTACTGCGGATCCGGAATAGTGGAACAAATGTAATGTTGTTGTGAATGTATGCCTTTAAGCCTTACATTGTCAACTAGGTGACTTATTAAGCTCTCCGCCAACAGATATTTTCAGCATCAACTCGGAACGTTAAAGACACCGCCTTCAGTTGGTGCTCTAGCATGCGCAACAATGGGATAGCTTTGCCCAAAATACTGTCCTCCCTGCTGACTTCACGGGTGAAGACCTCAAAAGGACGAAGCATGTCTGTCAGGTCCCATTCCTCCACCTCTAGCCTCATGTCTTTCATAGCAGCAGCCAGTCCGTTAAAGACATACTCATTGATTACACGCGCGTGAGATTGTATTTTTGAAGCCCGACCAAGCAAAAAAAATCAGCCAACTATTACAAATTCTTTGACAATTTATCCCGATTCGCAGACAGCCAATTTGTCAAAATTCACAAATTCCTTGAGCGGAACGGATTTTCAGCACATGCTTACTTCCAGTGCCAAACAGAAGAATACCTGGCAGACACCCTCTGGATGCCAGCACAAAAGAGGAGATAGAAGCCGAGAGACACTGCAACATGATGTCACCCCTATCAATCACCAAGACACCAACTTGGTATCGCTGGAGAGGGCACCAAGAGACTTTGAAACCACAGGGCAGAGCAAACCAGTGGAACTCGCCACTTCAGACACACCACCGACTAAGCGTGGGCGGAAAATCCGTTCCGCTCGCGGATTTTGCGGATTTTCGGGAAATCCGCAATCCGCGAGATTTGCGGATTTCCCGCAAAATCCGCAAATTCGCACAGAGCGGATTTTTTTGGCGGCGCGCGGCGTTGGTGATACAATTTTTGCGGCGCGCGGCGTTTATCATCGTTTGCCGAGTTGTTTTTTTCGATAGTTTGCGAGTGCTGCGCCATTTTGGATCTTGCTGTGTGATCCCGCGGGAATTGGCGAGCGCGATTACGTCATCGCGGCTTGCCAGCGATAGTTTGTCAACGCGAGTACGGCGAGATCACGTCTCGCGGTACTTCGCAATTGCGAGATTTGAGATGCGGCGAGCGAAAATATAAATTTGCAATTCTGCACAAGAAATCCACCAGCAAGCAGCATAAACCTTCTAGAAATGATGATTTTTATGTGAATAACTCCTTAGTTTGACATTTGCCTGCACTTTTTTAGCGAGGAGTCCATTTTGGGGAGGGGGCAGGGGGGTGGGAGGAAGGAAGTGCCCCATAGTCTTCAACTTCCTGTTCCTGTTCAGCAGGCTCCTCCCAGTGCTTTGTCCATCTCCTGGTCACTTTTCATTTGGATGTGGACCTGGAAGGATTACTTTTTGTGGATGCTGCTGGATCTTTGGATTTGAGGCCTTTTTGACTTTGTTTGGATCACTGTTGGATTAGAAATTTTACAAGTAAGTTTGTTTGGGGCATTACAGTTGCTGCAACTAAAATTTTGGGATTTTCGATTTTTGGGCTGTTTTGGGGCCTTTTGCCCAGGGGTACTCAGTGGTGGGTGGACTGATTCTTTCTGTGGGTTGTCTTGAACTTAAACATCATGGAGGCCATAGATGAATTGGGATTGTGCAGATTTTTCTGTGTTTTTCGATTTTTTTTTTTTGTAAAATTTTGTGTTTTTCGATTTTTGACCTGTTGTTGGGGCCTTGACCAGGGGTAGTGAGTGGTGCATGGGCCTAGTCTTTCTGTGGGCTGTCTTGAATTTAAACATCATGGAGGCCATGGATGGAATGGGATTGTGCTGATTTTGCAGTGTTTTTCAATTTTTGGGCCTGTACTTGTGGCCTTTTCACCAGGGGTATTTGAGTCTAGCATGGGCCTAGTCTTTCTGTGGGCTGTCTTGAATTTAAACATCATGGAGGCCATGGATGGAATGGGATTGTGCTGATTTTGCAGTGTTTTTCGATTTTTGGGGGTGTTCATGGGGAGGGACATGCCATGTGGCTGGTGGCCATTTTGAGTGCAGCTACAGGCACTGGCCATGTGCTGGCAGGCAAGTGGCCATTTTGAATGCAGGCTTTGTTGTTAGGCCTCCAACCATTTTGCCTACTTTTCAACCTTTATTTATGCCCAGGGGTAGTGAGTCTTGCATGGGCCTAGTATTTCTGTGGGTTGTCTTGAATTTAAACATCATGGAGGCCATGGATTGAATGGGATTGTGCTGATTTTGCAGTGTTTTTCGATTTTTGGGCCTGTACTTGTGGCCTTTTCACCAGGGGTATTTGA
Source organism: Lissotriton vulgaris (assembly GCF_964263255.1). Taxonomy (NCBI): domain Eukaryota; kingdom Metazoa; phylum Chordata; class Amphibia; order Caudata; family Salamandridae; genus Lissotriton; species Lissotriton vulgaris. The sequence continues at coordinate 1,651,299,962 of NC_141693.1, read as the reverse complement.
GTCTAGCATGGGCCTAGTCTTTCTGTGGGCTGTCTTGAATTTAAACATCATGGAGGCCATTGATGGAATAGGATTGTGCTGATTTTGCAGTGTTTTTCGATTTTTGGGCCTGTACTTGTGGCCTTTTCACCAGGGGTATTTGAGTCTAGCATGGGCCTAGTCTTTCTGTGGGTTGTCTTGAATTTAAACATCATGGAGGCCATGGATTGAATGGGATTGTGCTGATTTTGCAGTGTTTTTCGATTTTTGGGGGTGTTCATGGGGAGGGACATGCCATGTGGCTGGTGGCCATTTTGAGTGCAGCTACAGGCACTGGCCATGTGCTGGCAGGCAAGTGGCCATTTTGAATGCAGGCTTTGTTGTTAGGCCTCCAACCATTTTGCCTACTTTTCAACCTTTATTTATGCCCAGGGGTAGTGAGTCTTGCATGGGCCTAGTATTTCTGTGGGTTGTCTTGAATTTAAACATCATGGAGGCCATGGATTGAATGGGATTGTGCTGATTTTGCAGTGTTTTTTTCGATTTTTGGGCCTGTACTTGTGGCCTTTTCACCAGGGGTATTTGAGTCTAGCATGGGCCTAGACTTTCTGTGGGCTGTCTTGAATTTAAACATCATGGAGGCCATGGATGGAATAGGATTGTGCTGATTTTGCAGTGTTTTTCGATTTTTGGGCCTGTACTTGTGGCCTTTTCACCAGGGGTATTTGAGTCTAGCATGGGCCTAGTCTTTCTGTGGGTTGTCTTGAATTTAAACATCATGGAGGCCATGGATTGAATGGGATTGTGCTGATTTTGCAGTGTTTTTCGATTTTTGGGGGTGTTCATGGGGAGGGACATGCCATGTGGCTGGTGGCCATTTTGAGTGCAGCTACAGGCACTGGCCATGTGCTGGCAGGCAAGTGGCCATTTTGAATGCAGGCTTTGTTGTTAGGCCTCCAACCATTTTGCCTACTTTTCAACCTTTATTTATGCCCAGGGGTAGTGAGTCTTGCATGGGCCTAGTATTTCTGTGGGTTGTCTTGAATTTAAACATCATGGAGGCCATGGATTGAATGGGATTGTGCTGATTTTGCAGTGTTTTTCGATTTTTGGGCCTGTACTTGTGGCCTTTTCACCAGGGGTATTTGAGTCTAGCATGGGCCTAGTCTTTCTGTGGGCTGTCTTGAATTTAAACATCATGGAGGCCATGGATGGAATAGGATTGTGCTGATTTTGCAGTGTTTTTCGATTTTTGGGCCTGTACTTGTGGCCTTTTCACCAGGGGTATTTGAGTCTAGCATGGGCCTAGTCTTTCTGTGGGTTGTCTTGAATTTAAACATCATGGAGGCCATGGATTGAATGGGATTGTGCTGATTTTGCAGTGTTTTTCGATTTTTGGGGGTGTTCATGGGGAGGGACATGCCATGTGGCTGGTGGCCATTTTGAGTGCAGCTACAGGCACTGGCCATGTGCTGGCAGGCAAGTGGCCATTTTGAATGCAGGCTTTGTTGTTAGGCCTCCAACCATTTTGCCTACTTTTCAACCTTTATTTATGCCCAGGGGTAGTGAGTCTTGCATGGGCCTAGTATTTCTGTGGGTTGTCTTGAATTTAAACATCATGGAGGCCATGGATTGAATGGGATTGTGCTGATTTTGCAGTGTTTTTCGATTTTTGGGCCTGTACTTGTGGCCTTTTCACCAGGGGTATTTGAGTCTAGCATGGGCCTAGTCTTTCTGTGGGCTGTCTTGAATTTAAACATCATGGAGGCCATGGATGGAATAGGATTGTGCTGATTTTGCAGTGTTTTTCGATTTTTGGGCCTGTACTTGTGGCCTTTTCACCAGGGGTATTTGAGTCTAGCATGGGCCTAGTCTTTCTGTGGGTTGTCTTGAATTTAAACATCATGGAGGCCATGGATTGAATGGGATTGTGCTGATTTTGCAGTGTTTTTCGATTTTTGGGGGTGTTCATGGGGAGGGACATGCCATGTGGCTGGTGGCCATTTTGAGTGCAGCTACAGGCACTGGCCATGTGCTGGCAGGCAAGTGGCCATTTTGAATGCAGGCTTTGTTGTTAGGCCTCCAACCATTTTGCCTACTTTTCAACCTTTATTTATGCCCAGGGGTAGTGAGTCTTGCATGGGCCTAGTCTTTCTGTGGGTTGTCTTGAATTTAAACATTATGGAGGGCATGGATGGATTGGGATTGTGCTGATTTTGCAGTGTTTTTCGATTTTTTTGTGCTCTATAACTGAACTGATGTTCCTCTGTCTTCCATTTTTTTTAGGTGCACAAGACTCAAGAGAACCACCAGTGCCAGGAAGAAGTCCTGCAGCGGTGTGTGTGTGCAGCATAACGTCACGCGACGTCACGTCTGGCCTCAGACAACTCTACAATTCGTGCAACTGCGGCCTGCTGTCTGACCTGCTCTGAAGAAGATGGCCCCGCCCCCAAAGAAAGTTCTCCGTAGCTCCTCTAGCAAGAAAGTTGCTAGTAAGGAGCAGAAGAAGCAAGTTACCAAGGAGGCTGGTGTGCCACCCGCCACTTTTTTTGGGAGCAAAAAAAAAAGTACGCCTGCAGCAGCAGGATCTGCTGGGGACCAACCTGAGAGCAGCACCCCTGCTCCATTGGGTTCAGTGCCTCCACCACCAAGGCAACTTAAGTCAAAGCCCTTGAGTGCTTCAGAGGCAGTCAGTGTACTTCTCCAATCACCATCGACCAGTGATGTTGGCTCATCGCAAGAAAGTAGCAGCAATGTCCCTGAATCAACACAGGTTGTTGTAACTCATCTGACAAGTGTTGAACAACCACAGCCGCAACAACACCATGTGCAAGTACACGCCCAAGTACATGTGGAAGGAGAGGCAGCAAAAGGAGATGCGCAAGCAAAGGTGCATGGAGGTTCACAAGTGCCCACAATAGTTGTTCCTCCCGAAGTAGGGGCACATTTGGAAATCGACATTGAAGCTGAGGTATCATTGGAAGCCACTCCTCCTGATGATCATTCATTGTCTTCCACATCCCTAGCAAGGAAAAGATCAAGGGGGGTGTCTACATCTTCTTCAAGCCCACCTCGTTCTGGTGCAAGTGATCTGTCTTGGGAACCACAACTGCGGTCTGACAGTGAGGCAGAGGCACACCATGATCTGACACCGGCACCTAAGCGTAAAAGGAAGGTCGTCCAAAAACTCAAACCTATGGAGTGTGATGAGGCTCAACAAGAAGTGACAGATACTGCTGGTGATGAAGCCTCTCACGATGACGACGAGCCAGTCATCACAAAGGTCACTGCAGCCCCACCGGGCATGCAGCAAAGAGACATTTTGACCCTATCCCGAGAAGCTGCTGAGCGTGATGATGATGTCGGCGAGGAGGCAATGGAAATGGAATCATTAGATTTGGAGTTAAGTAGTACACCAAAACCTACCGCTTCCATATTTCTTCGCAAGAAGGTACCCACCTCGTCCTCGACCTCAATTCGTGGTGGTGAAAGTGCAAAACGTACTGAAGTTCGGCAATCCACATCCTCCACTTCATCTGTCATTAGCAGCAGGACCACCACCACCAGTATCGCCGCCTCCTCCGGCCCCCGAAGACATTTCAAGTCTCCAGTTTGGGACTTCTTTAGTGTTTGCCCAAAAAAGGAAAACGTAGCCATTTGTAGCCTTTGTAAGCTTCGATTTAGTCGTGGTAAGCTTGGTTCTAACTATGGTACCGGAGGCCAGAGAGGTCATCTTGAGAGAAGGCACGCTGTCGAATGGTTTCCGCACCTAGAGGCGGTCAAGAAAGCCGGAATTGCACGTAATGAAAACGTTGATTTGTCATCTGCTGATGACGAGGAGGTAGAAGAAGACGATTCAAACACTTCACTTACACCCAGTTCCCATGTCAGCAGCACACCCCATGGGAGCCACACTAAGAGTGTGGGAGAGAGTGAGACATCAATGCGGAAAAGTTCATCAGCGAGCGTAACTGGGTCGAAGAGATCATCATCATCCCGTAAATCATTGGTCCAGGGCAACATTAAAAAGATGTTGTTTACAGAAGCGCAATATGAACGCAACCACCCAATGACCCGTCTGTATAACACTAAGCTGGCTAAAATGCTAGCTCTGGACCTTCTCCCTTTTTCTTTTGTAGAAGGGGTTGGTTTTCTAGAATTAGTGACAGCGCTCTGCCCTAAATGGAAGGTTCCTAGCCGGTTCTATTTTGCCCGAGTTGCGGTTCCAGCACTACATGAAGATGTTCTGAAGGTGATTGGGGCAGCTTTGCAGAAGAGTGCTGTTCACACTATACATCTGACAACAGACATGTGGACCAGTGGCGCAGGCGCTGATTACATGTGCATCACTGCACACTGGGTCTCTTTTTCAGGGGCTAAAGCAAAGCTAAACTCAGGTGTTGACACTAACATTGTTTTTAAAGGTGCTTGGAAACATGCAACACTAGCCATGTTTGGTTTGGAGAAACGTCACACAGCAGAAAACATTTTGGATGTCTTTAACACAAAGGTCCTTAACTGTCTGTCCCCACTAAAACGCAAGGTTGGTTATGTTTCCACGGACAATGGCTCCAATATAGTTAAGGCCATGAGGGACGGTTACTATTTCAGAGTGCCGTGTTTGGCGCACTGTATAAACCTGGTTGTCCAAAAATTCTTGGGTAATAAACGCAGTGCAGCGTACAGTGTATTGGAGAACTGCCGAAAAATTTGCAAGCATTTCAGGCATTCTTTTAAGGCCCGGAAGCAGCTGAGGAGCATGCTATATCAATGTCAAATGCCAGTGAAAGCACTCATCCAGGAGGTGGTAACACGTTGGAACTCAACCTTCTACATGCTTGAACGTCTGTATGAGCAGTATACGCAACTCGATCAATATTTCTTGAAAGAGGGTATAGAGGAGCTGAGGATGGGTGGGCCGCAATGGAACATAGTTGAAAGCCTAACACGCATGCTTCGTCCTTTTGAGGTCTTCACGCGTGCAGTCAGCAAGGAGGACTCTAATTTGGGAAAAGCTATCCCATTGTTGTACATGCTGGAGGACCAACTGAAGGAGGTGTGTTCTGTGTTTCGAAAAGATGACAAAAAGAAAGACTCTTTGCTTCTGGCTGAGCAATTATTAGAGCTCCTACAAGGTGATGAACGTCTTAAAAAGATCCACTCAGAACAGCATTACATTTGTGCTACTATTCTGGATCCACGCTACAAAAAGGCGCTGGCAGGCAGAGCATTCTTTCCTTTTGGTGATGAAGATGTTACAAAGTACAAACGTTGGCTAGCCTTGTCAGCCAAGAAGTTTGAAACAGAACGGCTGGAAATTGAAGGAAATGGCAGTACATCAGCAGGCCATCCCCAGTCAAAACAATCCACTTCTGCACCTGTGGCTGTGGCACAAGTGACCTCTCAGCCGTTAAAGACACCGGCAACCGGATCATCTGCACGAAAGACAACAGAAACATTGGAGGCTGAAGAGGATTGGCTAGCTCTGCGTGGGTTTGGTTCTCAAAAGGTCAGAGGCACAGCAAGAGCTACGCAAAGTGGAGGAACCTTGGAGGAGGACCTTGAGTCGATGGTGAAGGACTATCTGAATGACTCCACAGAGGTCTATGTTAATTCTGACCCATTGGCGTATTGGCATGGGAAAAAAGAATTGTGGCCACAGCTCACCAACCTGGCTATAAACTACTTGTCTTGCCCACTCGCAAGTGTGTCTTCTGAACGGGTTTTCAGTGCGGCTGGTGGGATTGTAACTCCCAAACGGAGCCGCCTCTCGCCCAAAAATGTGGAGAGGTTAACAATGATCAAGATGAATCAGCACCTCATACCACCAGATATAAGAGTACGAGAGAGCATGCCGGATGAAGAGGAGGTGGCCGGCAGCAACATAGATGAGGGAATTTCTACTCTGTCAGGTGGCACTGACCTCACCCTGGCTGAATTCGCAGAGTATGATGACGAAGCCTTATTCTTATTCCTGGACCGTGATACCGACTTCGAGCCCTGAAAATGAGACAACGAATCAATAACTTTCTTTTTCATCCTTATTCACTTTTATTCCTGTGTGTCTGTCTTTCTTTGTTGTGCACAGTTAATATAATTCAAACTTTAATCAGATAATCACAAAAACAAGCCCATCAGCAGAACTGTCTTCACTTGTTTGCTAATTTATTTGAAGGTGCCGCAGTCTGCATTCCTCAGGTTCACAAGTTCAGAAGAACATGCTCCTCTATCCTCCTCCTCCAGACTCCTATTTCCATCAAAGCAGAGGGCTGGTTTACGCCCAATGAAGAAAGACTCAGCACTTGTGGGGGTGTTGTTCTACCTCTTTGCAGGTGAGTTGACGGGTCTGGGGCCATTGCTGGGAAGCACTAAAAGTGGTTTGGACCAAATCCGAGGCGGAAAATTTTTTGTGTTTTTGATGACTTGCTTGCCTTTGAGGTGCTCTTAGGGGGGGTTCCGTCTGTTTGTGGGTGAGTTTCGTGGTCTGAGAGCATTGCTGGGACACTCTAATCTTGATTGCATTTGCTTTTCAGGAAATCCGTCGTGCCAACCCCGACTTATGGCCTAGCTACGCAGCGCGTTTGGACCGAAGGCCCAGAAATATTGCAAGTATGAGATTTTGCTTTTGGCCTGTTTGGGGGTGTTATGCTTCTTGGCGGGTGGGTTGCTGGGTCTTGGGGCATTCCTGGGAAGGTCTAATACCGGGTAGAAGTGGTTGGGACAAAATCCAGGCCGATTTTTTTTTTGGCTATTTCTGACATTTTGCTCTATGTAGCGTTTTCGGGGGCCTGTTTGGGGGGCTTCCTGGTGTTTGTGGGTGAGTTTCGTGGTCTGGGAGCACTGCTGGGACACTCTAATCTTGATTGCATTTGCTTTTCAGGAAATCTGTCGTGCCAACCCCGACTTATGGCCTAGCTACGCAGCGCGTTTGGACCAAAGGCCCAGAAATATTGCAAGTATGAGATTTTGCTTTTGGCCTGTTTGGGGGTGTTACGCTTCTTGGCGGGTGGGTTGCCGGGTCTTGGGGCATTCCTGGGAAGGTCTAATACCGGGTAGAAGTGGTTGGGACAAAATCCAGGCCGATTTTTTTTTTGGTTATTTCTGACATTTTGCTCTATGTAGCGTTTTCGGGGGCCTGTTTGGGGGGCTTCCTGGTGTTTGTGGGTGAGTTTCGTGGTCTGGGAGCACTGCTGGGACACTCTAATCTTGATTGCATTTGCTTTTCAGGAAATCCGTCGTGCCAACCCCGACTTATGGCCTAGCTACGCAGCGCGTTTGGACCGAAGGCCCAGAAATATTGCAAGTATGAGATTTTGCTTTTGGCCTGTTTGGGGGTGTTATGCTTCTTGGCGGGTGGGTTGCCGGGTCTTGGGGCATTCCTGGGAAGGTCTAATACCGGGTAGAAGTGGTTGGGACAAAATCCAGGCCGATTTTTTTTTTTGGGCTATTTCTGACATTTTGCTCTATGTAGCGTTTTCGGGGGCCTGTTTGGGGGGCTTCCTGGTGTTTGTGGGTGAGTTTCGTGGTCTGGGAGCACTGCTGGGACACTCTAATCTTGATTGCATTTGCTTTTCAGGAAATCCGTCGTGCCAACCCCGACTTATGGCCTAGCTACGCAGCGCGTTTGGACCGAAGGCCCAGAAATATTGCAAGTATGAGATTTTGCTTTTGGCCTGTTTGGGGGTGTTACGCTTCTTGGCGGGTGGGTTGCCGGGTCTTGGGGCATTCCTGGGAAGGTCTAATACCGGGTAGAAGTGGTTGGGACAAAATCCAGGCCGATTTTTTTTTTGGCTATTTCTGACATTTTGCTCTATGTAGCGTTTTCGGGGGCCTGTTTGGGGGGCTTCCTGGTGTTTGTGGGTGAGTTTCGTGGTCTGGGAGCACTGCTGGGACACTCTAATCTTGATTGCATTTGCTTTTCAGGAAATCCGTCGTGCCAACCCCGACTTATGGCCTAGCTAAGCAGCGCGTTTGGACCGAAGGCCCAGAAATATTGCAAGTATGAGATTTTGCTTTTGGCCTGTTTGGGGGTGTTACGCTTCTTGGCGGGTGGGTTGCCGGGTCTTGGGGCATTCCTGGGAAGGTCTAATACCGGGTAGAAGTGGTTGGGACAAAATCCAGGCCGATTTTTTTTTGGGCTATTTCTGACATTTTGCTCTATGTAGCGTTTTCGGGGGCCTGTTTGGGGGGCTTCCTGGTGTTTGTGGGTGAGTTTCGTGGTCTGGGAGCACTGCTGGGACACTCTAATCTTGATTGCATTTGCTTTTCAGGAAATCCGTCGTGCCAACCCCGACTTATGGCCTAGCTAAGCAGCGCGTTTGGACCGAAGGCCCAGAAATATTGCAAGTATGAGATTTTGCTTTTGGCCTGTTTGGGGGTGTTACGCTTCTTGGCGGGTGGGTTGCCGGGTCTTGGGGCATTCCTGGGAAGGTCTAATACCGGGTAGAAGTGGTTGGGACAAAATCCAGGCCGATTTTTTTTTTGGCTATTTCTGACATTTTGCTCTATGTAGCGTTTTCGGGGGCCTGTTTGGGGGGCTTCCTGGTGTTTGTGGGTGAGTTTCGTGGTCTGGGAGCACTGCTGGCTATATATACTTTGCTTTGCAAGAGGTTTGAAGCAAATCCATGGTGGCAGAGGGGACTTAGGGCCTAGCTGCAGAGCGCGCGCAGAGTGATTTGGGAAATTTGTGAAAAAGTGACTAAGTCCCCATTTTTGTACTTTTGCTCTTTGGCTGTTTGGGGGTCTTCTACTCGTTTTCTCCTGGGTTGACGGCTCTGGGGCCATTGCTGGGAAGCTCTAATACCGGATAAAAGTGTTTTGGACCAAATCCCAGGCGGAATTCTTTTTGTGTTTTTGATGACTTGCTTGCCTTTGAGGTGCTCTTAGGGGGGGTTCCGTCTGTTTGCGGGTGAGTTTCGTGGTCTGGGAGCACTGCTGGGACACTCTAATCTTGATTGCATTTGCTTTTCAGGAAATCCGTCGTGCCAACCCCGATTTATGGCCTAGCTACGCAGCGCGTTTGGACCGAAGGCCCAGAAATATTGCAAGTATGAGATTTTGCTTTTGGCCTGTTTGGGGGTGTTACGCTTCTTGGCGGGTGGGTTGCCGGGTCTTGGGGCATTCCTGGGAAGGTCTAATACCGGGTAGAAGTGGTTGGGACAAAATCCGCGCTGAAAAGCCTTTAGTTTTGGCACTTTTTGTAACTTAGATTTCGTTAGGGTTAGCCCTAGCAGCAGGATTGCATGTGTTTCGGGGTGTTCTAGATTTTTCAAACTGAGTTCTGGGGTCTTAGAGCACTCGTGAGAATGTGTAATTTTGGTTGCAAGTCATTTAAAGAAAATCCATGGTGGGAAAGGGGGGATTTGGCATAGTTAAAGAAAGCCTTTGCCACTATTCTTAACTTAGGGTTCGTTAGGGTTAGCAGTATTTCTATTGCATGTGTTTGAGTGGGGGGGATTTCGAGTCTTGGAGCGATGCTGGCTATGGCTACTTTTGCTTGGTTGCTTGCAAGTGGTTTGAATGCAATCCACGGTGGGTAATGGGTAATTAGGGTACTTCGGCCTACTTTTACTTTCAAAGTAAGTTTTGTCACCAGTTTTCTGCTAGGCCTTGTTTTTTGAGATTTGATTGGGGGTCTTCTACATTTTTGCGACTGGCTTTAGTAAGGGTCTGGGTGGGAGCACTGCTAGGAAGATCTAATTTTGTTCTAAAACACAGTTTCAAGTACACCTAGCTTGAGGGGCAAGATCCGATACATTAATTTGCCCATACTTATTTATCCTTCAAAAGGTGACTCAGAGTACGCACTTTCGAAAACATTGTACTGTCTACTAGGAAAAACAAATTGTGACTTTTTGCACTCCACAGCCTACATACCTTATATTTATTTATCAGTGGTGTTGTAATATTATATCACTTCCTGTTTTTCGTTGAATAATTACAGGCCGGGTCTCAGTCTCTGCAATGGGGAAAAAAGGATGGAGTCAGGCTTCACAGTAGCGAGCCACAATTCAGCATCAGGCAGGCAGTGGACAGGGTGTCTTCTGGTGACCAACATCGATGGACGAAGCGTCGGCTGCAATGGAGGAGTGCCGCTAATAGGAGGATTTTTTTTCTGCGGGCAACTTACTTACCACTTCCAACAGGACCACTACAACCACATAGATACAGTATCCCTTGCCTTTTTCTCTGACTGTGACTGCATTTCTTGGCTCTCTCTCTGCTTCTACATTGATCCCTTAACACATCACTTAGTCCACTCCACTATCACATCTGCACCACACATAGTCATTTGTAAGTGCTCCTACGTAATTCGCAAGTCGCAGCACGCCCCAGGCCGTAGAGGACTGGGATGGCCCCAATGATGAAGCATGTCACCAAGGGGCAACCCTGGTGAGTGAGGGGACACCTAGAAAAAAAGCAATTTCTCCTTTTCTATCTACTATACCTTCTGTCAGGTTACGCAGCCCCTAAGCGCCTACCGTACTATGAAACTACATTTCCCATGAGTAGGCGGGAGACTTGCAGACTATTTAGTGAGACTATATGAGAGTACCCTTGTATGTTAGGACAGCACTTCACTGATGCCTGTCTTGTCTTCTGTTACAGGTATCCTTTCCCTGCTGACCCTACCTTTACCCATCCCACATTTTTTATTTTAGTTTGTTATTTTTCTCCCCCGCCTAATGCCTCGAACACCCTGTGTTTACACTTCTGGGTGTTGGTGACATTTGGAGGTGGAACCATATTTGCATCGACTGGATCACGGGGAGTAAACCTGACACCTTCCAGACCAACCCCATTGAGTGTTGTTGTGAATGGATTTATAGTGACCAGCAAGGCTCTCAGGTATCTGGCTACAGAGACCTTATGTTGAATATAGTTATCAATATTTCCACCCACGCCCTGTACTGTTGCATTCTTTCTTCCACAGTTGTCGAAAGTACTACTTACTTTTAACTGACATGCATGCAGTTACAGTAGTGTATGCACTTTCAAAGATTGATGGATAGGTTTGTACCCAAAGATTTGTTTATGTTCACAATTGTTCGTCCATGCTGTGCTACTTTTTCTTGTCTCCCAAAACCTTTCCCAAAAACCCCCGTACCCATCCATTTTTCAAACCCTAACCCTCTTCCCCCGGGCTGTGTGGTTTTGATTGATGTGTGACTAAATTACAGCAATAAATCCACACACTTGCTGGGGAGGATAAGGTGATAGCAACAGGCTGGTGAAGAAATCCGAGGATATATTCTTACTCTGCTTGACAAAGACCCATGGCTAATGTCAAAGAACTTCAACCGAATTAGTTATACTTTAACATTTGTTAGGCTACAACGTGGCACTGTTCTAGTGTACTTCTGTCACCTGCTATATTCTGTATTGTACCTTTGTATTGCTCAGGAGGACAAACCAGATTTCATTTTCATAGGCAAGCAACTGCCACTGTGTCACACCACTAGTACCACCGCTATGAGGAAATTTTATCCGCCCAGGATTGCCAACCTTATTTGCTGTTTCCCGTGGAGCCAGCCCTGGGCCTAGCCCTACTTGCAAACAGAAATTACAGGTAAGATAGGCGTTTGGTTGGAGGTAGTATAATGGAGTATTAGGAGAGACGAGAGATTTGATTGACGGTAGTACTACTAAAGTCCTAGGACTATTCAGGAAAACAAACTTACTGTTATGTTAAACCCCCACCCACCAGACTCAAAAGCAGTAAAAAACAGGTATGGTCAGATAAAGTTTCAAAAAGTATATTTTTATAGCCCTAACAAAAGAATCTCCCGCAAGACCCTCCCTAACCCCAACGATTGTCCTTCAAAAGTCCCCAAAAAATCACAACTCCCAATTCCCACCCCCCAAAAGTCTCTAAAAAAGGGGCAAGGGACACTATGGCAGGGTGCTGTTGGAATTAGCAGCCAGGGCATCATGCTCCTTGCGGAGGGTGGCAAGTTCGAAGCGGAGGCCCTCCACCACGTTCTTATAATTATGGACCTCCTGCTCCAGGTAGGACAGTCTGAGGGATAAGCGGCGCCGGTGTGCCTTGCAAATCCTGTGAGGGGCAGCTGCTTTCTTTGCTGCTGGGCGGTGGCGTTTGGCTTTGGTAGCCCGGCTCCGTACCGCTGGAGCACTGCGCTGGCTGGCAGCCCGCACGGAGGAGGAGGCAGCTGTCCCAGTGGACGTTGTTGTTGTTCCAGACTGTGTCTCCTCCTCCTCCAGGGCCACCAGCCGCCGATATTCAGCAACAGTGGCATCCAGCCTCCGTTGCCGGGCCATTCGAGCCAGCTCCTTCCTCCTTGATGGTGTCTTGGATTTGGAAGGAGCAACTACATGAAAAAAGAAAGACATAGTCTGTAACCAATGCTCCTTAAGATTAACACAAAATGATTGAGCAGAAAGTTGTCACAGTACAAGTAGCAAATTGAAAGCACAGTGCATAACTATTGAGGACAGTATCTATGTAACCTCCGACTTCTTCATCCTTGCTCTAACATTAGTGGGAGTTTAAGGAACAAATTCTACGAGCACTATGGACTTCTATTACAGTCGACTATGACAGTACACCACTCTTATTCTTCTTCTTCTCTCTTGTTTAGGAAAATTGGTACGTTATCTTATGCAAGCCGGCATAATGCCAGCGCAGTGAACTTGCACCCGAGAAAAACAGACGCACACCATGGTGAGTGAGACAGACTTGCGTTACTGTACCGGTCCAGTACATGCAGGTGGTGAAGCTCTTACTTTTCTATTACGGGTGGCACTGAGAATACTCTGTTAAAAGGGCTACTGCTTAATTAATTTAGCTTTCACCCTACAGTGCAAATGAGTATTAGAAAAGGAAAATGAAGAAGCTAAATTATCTGATTATCTATCACTTCACATGGGATGTATTTGATGACATATGGGATGACTTTAGGTGCTTTGCTTATTATTGAGTGAACAGTGATACCCCCACACATGAATGACGTACTACTACTAAACTAAAGTTATTAAGGGAGGTAGGGAGTGCCCACCGTAATAACTGGATATATGCTGTGCTTGCAGTTGCAATACAAACTACTGCTACTATTCATGGTAGTCTTTGGACAACGTTACAACTTCTTTTCCTTGCCTTTCCTACACTGGAACGGACGTGCGGGTGCGGTGTTACATGCTCTTCAAAGTAACACTTAGTTCATCCAGTGACCGTCTACTCTCTCTAGATTCACATATGCTATCTAAGAGTCAGATAGTACCATGAATGATCCAGGCATCCATCCATTCAAAGTATATTGCACACATACAGTTTCTGTCTCACCCACCCAGGCTGTTCTCCTTCCACCCATCCTTGCTTCATCATTCACCCAGCCATGCACCATACCATTTTCTTACCTTCCCAGCCACCTCGGGGACCAAGCAAACACATATCATTCTTCTTTGCCAGTCATCATTACATTTCTCGTGCTTCCACACTTACTTACACCCTTCTTTCGCTTTTCGTTCATCCCATCCATCAAGTTCACCTCAGATCTGATTGGGATTCTTCTCGCCAAAAACTTCACAGCTAAGTCGAAGTACATTTAGAGGAGGCTACTACCTGCTTTTTTTATAATACACCCGTGCAGAAAGCACACTCTGCAGTCTTCAATCACAATGACTAAGGAATGTATAGCTTACCTCTGCCCGCCACCACCGTGTGAACCCTCACAGGCATGTCCTTTTCCGGCACTTGCACCGCCTCCTCCCCAGAGTTGTCCTCCTCGTCCAATGCCACCACCTCCGCGCTGGCCCCGTCTCCAGATGTTCCACCTACAAAGTACATTTAATAATGTTAGAATACACCACTCACTACTATATAATATTTGGTCTAGGAGGAAGAAAGAAATGTGAAAAAAAGTGTACAATTTAATAATTTTTGACTGTGTACTCTAGAGTAAAAATGTCCCTTTTTCCAGGGAAGGCTGTTGTCTTGCTGCACTTTTTGGCACAACTGATGAATGTTTGCTTTTTACTTTTTAACACGCACCACTTTTTCTCCTAACAGACAGAACCTTGACTTCTAAGAACACGAGCAGGATCAAGTTCAAACCAGGTGAGAGCTCGGCTCGACCACAAGAAATGTGTCCAATTAATCGTCAGCACTAAGCACTTTTCCATTTTCAGTTACACGTTCACTTTTATGACAAACTTGAATTTAATAAATGTGTTTACTTTTAATAAAGCTTTTAAACTTAAATAGACTCTGTGGTTTTTGGTCCTCCAGACTAGAGTGGATGAGCTAAAGGTTTTCGAATTTTTGCAAGCATGAGTCCGTGCCTCTGCCATCGGTGACTTTGGGAGCTAAATGACTCTGCCACACTATCTAGTCAGTAAGGAGATTGGGGGTTCAACTACAAAGTCTGTTATCACTGAGGTATGTGGAAAGTCTAACAGTTACAGCACCTATTATAATTGATAAGCTAAGCGATGCATTATTTAGTGTCCATAGTTCTGTTTGTGCAGATTTGTCCCTGCAACAGTAGTAGAATGGATTGTCCTATCCAAACCAAAAGTAAAGTAGTATCTTATTATTTCTTGGTGGTGGTCATTCACCTTTTTATTGTTGGCAATGGTCAAAGCATAAACATTTAGAATACTTGAAAAGACATTATGGACAATCCCAGAGGACTACACTCAGTGCATAGAGCTATTGCTGACTAGAATGGGAGTCCAATGGAAATGCCAAATGTGCAATCTTAGTTAGCTACACAGACAGACTAATAAGAATAATCTAGTAATACCACACGGAGTCATAGGGATAAGAATTTAGATCCTGTCTACAAGAAGATCAAAGACGATTTAGAAAAAATCGAATGAGGAACGCTAGGAAAAAATAAGTACTCTATATTAAAATTAAAACTTACTGGGGCCAGCAAAGGAGCCCTCGACTGCCCGGTCCTGGCCTGCATCGACAACAGCACCCTCCTCCTCCTCCTCCTGTGTCCTCCTCTTGCCCCTGGGGGAAGCTGATGTACAACATGAAAGAAAGAAAAACAGAAAACATGGATGATATTTATTTCTCAACCAAATCAAACATTTAAAAAAGAACTAACAAAGTAACAAAATATTTTTGCGAAATAGCAAATAGGGAACGACTCCACGGGATATATTATTGACCAATCACATGTGGTCGACTACGTCATTACTTTAGTATTGCTTGATTTGCGGACCGTCGAATTGGAAACTACCCTATGTAACTCACTAAACAAAGTACTAAAAAGGTTTGCCTAGGATTGGCAGGCAGCAGTCCGCAGCACGCAAAGTGACAGCCAAAGTCCATCGTGATTGAAGATCAGCGACAACACTAAAGTTTCCTACTACATTCACCAGTCATTAAAATACTCAAACTATTAATCCACCACCACTATTTCTTCTTATCGCCATGTGTACAAAGGAAGGACTGGACTTGAGTCTGTAGGGGCTGATTTATAAGGCCCTTGCGGCTCTTTTGCTCCATTGTTGCGTGACTTTTGTGACGCAGCGACAGCACAAAAGAGGCGCAATGGTGCGGCGTATATTAACAACGTGACGCATCTGGGAGATGCATCACGTTGTAAAGCCCTGCGCCAATAGGGGTGTTCCGGCGCAAGGGAGGGCGTTCCTGCGCAGGAACGCATCCTAAAAGTGGCTGAGGGAAATCTACAAGATTTCAATCAGTCACTTTGAGGACAATGATGCGTGACTCAAACCCTGCGCCTGCTTGAAGCAGACGTACGGCTTGACGCAGCATTGGGGAGATAGGGCACCCCAGAGAATTGATGGAGCTGCACCATCGTTGCGACGCAACTCCAGCAATGCGCCACCTTTACGGCACAGATGCGTAACGCTTTGGTGACGTTTTGGGCCCATGGCGCGCCGCATTGTAATACGGCGCACCATGGGTGATGGTGGCGTGACGCACAATTACTGGCGCATCCCTGCAACTTTGCAGGGATGCGCCGGTAATTAAAAATCTGAACCTTAGTGTGTAGCATTGCGCAGTTCTTTCAACTACACTCATACATAATTTCACAGGCCAATGAAATGAACACAAAATCTAAAACAAATAAGCATAGTAGCAACACTACTGAGAAGGAGAGCAGTGTACCTGAAATGCACAGAAGATTTTGAAATAAAATGTACCTACAATGTAATGAGCAGCATTATTGCTCTTGGTAAAAAACAAAAATTTGCAATATAATAACACAGCAGGAGAAAACATAGTAGTAAAGACATAGCTACTACTACTCACCAAGCCCGGGGATCTCAAGGCCAAGGAGGTCGAGCAGATCTCGCTCACGGGTCAGGACATCCGTCCAGCGGTGGGTGGCCTGGTTGTAGGTGCGCCAGACCCGAGAGTGGTGGTAAATGGCCTGGCACACCTTCTCCCACCGCTTCCGGCGCTCCCGGGCCCCGTACCCGGCACTGATCTTGCCGCCTCCCATGATGGTCCTGGGGAGGCGGCGCTGAACATAAAAAATGAGTTGGGCCACCTCCTCCGGGGTAAAGATCTCCCGTGGCATCACTAGCTCCCCCCTCAAACGCCCGCACGGGAGCCGGACACGGGGTGCGGGACCCTTCCCCTTCTCGGGATGCTTCCCGGCTCCCTTCACCATGGTCTGGGCGGAAAGGAATAAAGAAAATAGAATAGGGAAGAGAAGAAAAGAAAAGAGTTTACAAAAGTAGTTTAAAATTAACCAAAAGTAGCAGTAAACACAAAAATATAGGGCTAGAAAAATAGAGGGATAGATAATAAGTAAAATAGATTAAAAAAAACTTCAAACAAGCAAAGGATGGCAGAGATTGACAGAGGATACAAAGACCATGCCCAGAACCATAGCAATGAATGAGAAACAAGATGGCCGCGCCCGTTCACGACCGCGCGGGTAAGTTCGCGCGAGATTTCCCTTGCGAACACGCGCGAGACTGTACTGGCAAGCCGCGGACTTTGCGAGATTACACTTCGCGCCCGGAAACGGAAATACGTCAGGCAAACAAGATGGCTGCGCCCTTGAACGACCGCGAGGGTAACTTCGCGTCTTGCGCTACGAGCGGCTCGCAAAAACGCACAAAACCTTGCCAACTAACACGCCGCAAAAAAAACAAATTGCATATTCGCACGAATTTGCGGCTTCCGAATCCGATCTTGCGCGTGTTCGCACCCCGCGAACCCCGCGAAATTGCAGAAAAACGAGTTTTTCAAAAGTGAAAGCACTCGGCAGGGGCAAGAGTTCAAACTCATCATTAGTAACAATTCCCGGTAGTGCTTCCTGACTGGGGCCCCTCCAGAATTCAGTTGCTAGTTGCAACAATTGTATGACCCTGCTCTGACCCTCACAGCAGGCTCATACAATAGCTACAAGTAGGCCACAAAGAAGGTCCTGGGGAAAAAAAATGCACTGCAACAGAAAGCAAAATTACAGATAAGGAAGCAGGTGCCAGACTGGAATTTTAAAACAGTGACACATTAATAAACTAACCCCAAATTAATTCATCTGAGTTGAAGCAGGGATGGTGTGCTTGCTTTTCCCCCCCATAATCTACAGTAATGATGAACCAGAGGGTGGCATTGATGTAACAGAGGGTTGCAGTGGTGAAACAGAGGGTGCTGGGAACCTGTGATGATGAACCAGACGTAGAAACAACATAATTCGCGACCGTTGCGCGACGAAATGTAAGTTCGCAATTGCGAACTGGTACGAAACCCTCGCGAACTGGCAGAAATCCTTGCGAACACAAAAAAAAAAAAAAATCCGCAAATTCGCAAGAATTCGCGGATTTTGCGGATTGCGAGTTCGCAAATCCGCAAAATTCGCGAACGCGAGATCCGCAAAATTCGCCCATGCTTACCACCGACTACATCAAAAGAGGAAATCAAATAGAACTGGTCACACTGGAGCCACCAGAACAACCTGAGCCTTCCCCCTCTGAACCGGAAACAGGTACCTCAGGAGCAAGGAAATGGAGGGAAACAATTATTAGGCCCACAGACCAAGGACCCATCAGGTTACCCGATCTCAAAACCAATGTTCCCAACTTCCGGAAACAAAACCAGGGAAGAAGTGCAATGACAGGGCATGTAAACCGGCCCTCCAAGGGCGACCCCACAACCAACACACCTTGGCAAACATGTGAAAAGAAGGGCAAAAGTCCAGAGAGAATGAAACCCCCTGCCCAGTTGAACAGACTGACAGTCCAGAACTTACTGAGCAAGAAAGGCCAGAAGTACTTAACTACGACTGAGCCCATAGAAACAACTGCCCTGCAAAAACTAAAAAGTTATGAGACAGAAGAACAGCCATCAGTGGAGCCAACATTATGGCAAAAATCAGTAGATCTGCCTACAACCCGAAAGGCAGGACCAGGAACTGGAAAACACTCGACTCCTTCCTCCCCCCACACACACAGCGAACCCCAGAAATCACTAAAGACACAGACATTCCGGAACATGTAGGAACACTACCTGCAAAATGAGCGCAGCCATGAGGACTTCAAGAGACCTTGGGGGAAATAGCTGCTGTAAGGATGCAAGTTGAATTGAATGGGTGCCACTCATATAGCAAAGCACCACAGACCTAACACCGGCTAAAATACCCCTGACTGAAATGTCCCCGGTAGCCTTCAGTATCAGGAAAAAGCACAGCATACACCCCAGACGGATCAAAATCAGAGAAGCTGGAATGACCCACCTTGGAACAAGAGCAGGGAGGTACCCCATAACTGGAGGAAAGAAGATGAAGTCGATAAGATGGCAGCTCCAAGCGAAGCTCCACACCCACAAGACGGAAAGTGAAGCACCCTTGCAGGAAGGGACGCAGCATTTTACCAAAGCCCAAAGTAAAAATGATGACATACTAGATGCGGACTTACCACATTGCCCAGAACCAACGCCATTATCCTGCCCCCATCGTTCACTGGCATCGTGCTGTGAGGAGCTGACCCACATGGAGCATGCGCACTGTGCCTATCCCCTGATGTGCAGAAATCCTACAGTTGCTCGCCTGCACTGGGCTGTTCAAAATGGAATAAAATATAACCCTCACTGGAGCGAGCGCGATGCACCCACCCCATTGTGTCTACTGGCACAAAAGGACAGATGGCGTGGTCGGCACTTTTTATATTAGCAGAGGATGTCTACAAGGCATACGGGCCTCACTTTGTAATGGAGAAAAGCAGGAGAAACAAGGACATAATGCCCTGCAACTGTGAAAATGACCTGAGAGCTAAAGCATTCTTGCCACCTGCAACAAAGAATTGGACTCACCTGACTTTGAGGCCTGGCCTACAGCTACAGTGGCAGATATGAGCGGGCCGCAGAAGAGGGCAAAGGAAAGGCTAGCCAGGCAAGGGCTAGTAATAATTAAAGTATGGCTGGGGGCGCTGCAAGTCTTTCTCAGTAGTCTGGCTAGGTCCTGGGATGCCTCTCCTCACTCGTCATGTGCAGTTTCAATTGTGCGGCTGCGCACTGCGCATGACTGTATGGCATTGATCGCCAGCTCCACCCTATGCCTCACCCTGAAGATGCAGAGACATCTGCGTGCCTCGCGCAGATGTCTCCGCATCTTCAGGGTGAGGCATAGGGTGGAGCTCAGAAAACCTCAGAGGCCTGGCTGGGGCCGCAGTGGACATGCGCAAAATTTAATTAATTAAGAGGCCGGGAGTGCATTGTGCGCACTACTTAATTAATAAACAGGCTTGCTGGCTCCATCTCTGCTGAGTGACGGGGGGCCCTGGAGCACTCACTGATCCCCCCCAAGAGGCCCTGGGGCACTCACTGAACCCCCCGTCCCCGCAAGGTTGCCCAGGGCTGTGAGGGCCTGTGTTACATCTGTTGTCTCTCAGGTGCTTCGGATCGGGCCTCCGTTCTTTTTATTCCGTTATGTTAATTATGCCAGAGTTGCAAGCAATGATTGTGGTTTTTCTCGTGAATTGCTGCCTATAAAATGAAAGAAATAGCTTTGTTTGTTTACATGGACAATGGTGCGCTGCTAGAGGAAGAATTCGGGTCGTTTCTCCGGCACCCCGGTCCTTCCCCGTGTGCGCGCACCTTTTAATTAATGAGGAGGCTTGGTTGCTCCGCTGAGTTGCCCCCTGGAGCACTGGCCCCCCGCAACACAGGGGCTGCAGTGGCCTGTGTTATGCCCCTGCCACTAGACAAAACTCTGATCTCACTCCAGCAGGAACTTGAATCACCAGAGTTATCTTAACATGTTCATTGTTGCCTGAAAACTGCTGGACACACAAGAAACTCAGCGGCACTTGCTTTTAAACCTACAAGTTCATTTTAAACACTGCACCCAACCCCGCCCCGCCTCACTCTCCCCAAAGTCAGTGCCAGGTGAGGCTGCACTGGTCACATTGCCTTAAATCTGGCCCTGGTGTCAAGTGAGTTTCTATGAGAGAGTCACT
Source organism: Lissotriton vulgaris (assembly GCF_964263255.1). Classification (NCBI taxonomy): domain Eukaryota; kingdom Metazoa; phylum Chordata; class Amphibia; order Caudata; family Salamandridae; genus Lissotriton; species Lissotriton vulgaris. The sequence continues at coordinate 1,651,279,574 of NC_141693.1, read as the reverse complement.
GAAAAGAAGAAAGTGCCCGGAAAAAATATCTTTGGCAATCTTGTAACTCTTAATTGATGATGAGGTTTTATGCAGAAGATAAGAATGGCATCAAACTCTACCTAATGTCAGGGAACAAAAAAGAGCTAAACAATCAGGCCGGAGGACAGAGGGGCAGTAATCTGGCAAGGCTGTAGTACAGCAGGGCAGCAGTCCAACAGAGTGGCTGTTCTTTCAGCAGCACAGCAGTCTGTTTTTATGGCAGAGTCCCCACAGGTCCAGAAGTGTACTGAAGAGTTGGCATCTGAGGTCCAATATTTATACCAGATGCCTTTTCTTAAGTGGAAGAAGCTTCTAGAGATTTGATTTTGAAGTGCACAGCTTTCCTGGTTTCAGCCTAACTACAGAGGGTATGGAGTCCTTTGTGTGGAGGCAGGCCACGCCAATTCAAGTGTAAGTAAGGTTGTGCATACCTCAGTCCTCCCATCCTGCAAGTGATGGCTGATCTAGGCACACCTATGTTCTCCATTGTGTGCTGCTGTCTAGGAGGAATATACAATGCTCATCTGCTAACCACATCCAGTCATATGACCCAGTGACAGACTGCATGAAATAAATGACTAAGACAGGAAAATGACAACCCTGACTGTACTTTCAGACAATCTTAGGGACCTCCGTGATCACACAAATCAATTATTGTCATCACCATTTACTTTTTCTTTGTCAACAAAACATTCATTTTTGTCATGCAATGGTCATAAGCAGAGGAAACATAATATACCCCCAAGACATCATAACAAAACAATATCAAACCAATTTGACAGATTTAAGAAAACACATTTTTTACATCAAAAACACAAAACCAACAAATGTACCCTAGGTCTGGAATTAACTGCCCTAAAGGAGCTTATATCATTTAGCTATCTATCCAAGCTCCTACCTATTGGGCTAGAAACCAAACACTCTCAAACTTGCTCCCACCAGGGGTTTCATCATTTGATCAATTAAATGGATAGGAGCTTGGGCGGTTAGTTAAATGATATAGGCTCCTGGCATGTGTTTGTTTTTTAGTTTTCAGTGGCCTAGACTTGCTGACTATTAAATTGGCCTAACCCCTTTTGTTGTTGTCTAACTTTATGAAAGAGACATTTTCAAACTTGTAATTTAAAATCTGACTTTACCACAAGAGGTGATTTGTCATTACAATTTCAAAGACATCAACCATGAACTTGTTACATCTTCCCATTTGGAAGTTACAGCTTAATACATGGATTAAGGTAACTCTAATGTTATACTACGGGAGAGGTAGGCCGTGCAGTAGTAAAATACAAATGTAAGAGTTTTTCACTACCAGGGCAGGTAAAACTTAAAAGTGCCTGTGCAACTTTTAAAATACACTGCACCCTGCCCTCCGGGTTATCAAGAGCCTACCATAGAGTTAACTTATATGTATTTTAAAGTAAGGTTGGGCCTGGCAAAAGGTTTACATTGCCAGGTTAAAATGGCATTTAAAAATTGCACACAGGTTGCAATGGCAGACCTAAGAGAGATTTAAAGGGCTAATTAAGTGGGGGCAAATTAGTAGCAATTAATTTACAGACCCTGGGCATAGGTGGTGCCACATTATTAGGGACTTTCAAGTAAATTAAATAAGGCAATTGGGTATAAGCCATTCAACCATGTTTTATGGCGAGAACACCATCACTTTAGCGCTGGTTAGCAGTTGCGGCCGGCATGATTCATTGGTGGGGGTGGCGTAGAGTGCGTGGGGAGGGGGATTGTGAGGGGATGGGGGTCAATTATGTATATTTTTTAAATATAGAACATTCAACTTATCTTTCAGACAGCTGTGTCCCGTGTCTTTTCTGCTCTCGTGCTCTCCAGGAACAGGAAGCGGAAGCAGGCACCCAGCTCTCTCCCTCCTATAAGCCGATCACAACACTGCTCAAGCAGAGCTGTGATTGGTCAGGAGGCCGACCAGCTGGGCTCTAATGGGGAGGCCATTTTCTCCATGCAGCCTACTTGGAAAAAAGACAGAGTCCACAGGACTTGTTTGAGCGGGCCCAGGGGCTGACCAAACAGTCTTTGTGCACTCAGGAGTGGACAGTCAAACCACTCATATCCTCCCTTGCTGGCATAGCAGCCCCACCCACCGCCCGCCTGCAACAAAACACAAAATGGTAATAACAGAAAGTTATTACCATTTTATGTTTCTACTTCTCACACTGCGAGAAGCAGTGGGGCAACGCTCCTCCACCCTAGTGGAGGAGCCGCCCCTGCTGGTTAGCAGTTGCAAAGTCACAGAGTTCTAAGGCTAACCAAAACACTGTGGCAGACTGCAAACCCATTAAGATTAGAGTCATTGACTATCTTGCTGTGTGCACACATTGCACATTGAATGCTAACATCCTTGATGTTCAATAGGTGCTCTGTAGGTTCCTTTATCAATACCTTCAATTAGTTTCCAATTGCAAGACTTGCTTGAGTCTTACCAATATTCCAACAGGCCTGTGATTCTCCATCAACCTCTATGAACACTGTGGTGCCAAGACTCCATTAGTCCTGTAGGGTTCTGTTAAAGTTCATCAACAACATGTTTTTATTGTAACTAGGATGCCATTTGCACACACACCCAGCATCTCTGGACCAGGTCCCCTACTTAAAACTGGCAGCTGCCACTCACACTACAGACGTCTGTATCCAACATGGAGACAAATGGAACATAGGGATCAGGTCAATAAAGAGGAAAATGACTCCTTCTTGGCAATGATGATATGGGTGCAGCTACTGTCTTATACGGTAGTACATAAGGTGCAGCCACAATTGTTCAACTCCCATTGAATGCTAAAGTGTCTGTATAAATCTAAATATTATGGTTGCTCAGCCTAAGCTGGGGTAGCCTTGCTTCCCCATTGACTCACTGTCCGATAAGCGATTCAGTGCAGGCATGTGAATATATTGATCTACTAACTGAGTTAATTAGTAGGTGCAAGATAAGTTACTCATGTCAACGGATCTTCCAATCCATCCAGTCTCTACAGGCCTGTGCTTGTGCTCTCCCTCCCGCTGCTGTAATTACATACATATTGTACCTGGCAGGGCAATGATAGAAGGATCAATAGATATCCCACTCGGGGCACTTTGTGCTAAATTGCAAATCTGTGGCAGTGCAGTCACACATCTAATGTATAAATCATCGACAAATCTATCACAGGTTGTAACTCAGACCTCCAGAACCCTTTGCACATCTTCATTAGCCAGCTTCAAGGTAAAGATGGACACTGGCAGGTTTTAGCAGAGCTGAAACTAGACTAGGAGAGCCTGTGTTGTAATGTGGCTGAGAAGCCTGAACATAGTTCTGCCAGATCACATGTACAAGACCTACCCCACTCAAGCTCATGCCTGGCAAAGCATGACCAGGCGTCCGTCCGCATCCAAAGCTGCTTCAGAAACCCTCACAGGATTCAAGCATACAAAAGTCAGGCCCCTTTACTCCACTCGTCACGTCTCATGCCACCAGCAACTTCACTCGAACCAGAAACGGCAAAAGAACAGGAAGTGTGTTTTTTCGATGTGATTGTTAGAGATGTGACAGTCTGAATTTGGATTGTGTTAAATTGCAGGTTTGTGTATACATGTCCTGAGTTTGGACATCCCAGGCTTCACAGGGATCTCCTGAAAACACATTTGGTGAGTAACTCAAACCTCGTAGTGAGCAAAGAGTTTCAAGCCAAGGTGTTTTCTGAGTTTGGAACTGGCAAGTCCTGCAGCTTCAATTGAAATTGCAGTTGAGGGATGAAAACTTTCACTGCACCTTCAGAGTTTATGGGTTTTTACCTGACCCGCATTTTTACACCAGAGTAAACATACCAGAATTTTGAGTTACACGAAATACACAGAATTTTCACAGTTTTGTAGAATGGTAAATTATGTGTGATTTGGCTGCAGAGACTGGCTAGAGAAAACAATGTTTCATGAAAACATTCTCTTCTAGAGCTAGACGTTTTACCATTCAACGAGTTCCATTCTGGTATGTCGCATGACCTGACATTTTTCTGGGGCATACCCTTGAAGAGATAAATTACATAAGAATCCATTCAAAAGTATATTTTTAAAATATTAGTTATGTCCATTTTTCAAAAACCAAATAACTCCCACCCCTAGTTTTGCATCACTTGTAGGGTGAGTCATTATAGGCATGTCAGTGAAATTGGTCACATCAGGAAAAAGCAAACAACATGCAAATAGGCACTGCATTAGGTACTCCTGAAAAGTGGTGGGCGATCTATGATAGAGTGAAAATGCATGAAAAATGTAGAGGCAGATGTATGAGGAAGTGCCGTAGCCTGGCACAGCAAGCCCTTTGGCTGCGCCACGCTGCGGTACTTCCAAAGCACATGAATGCAACATATTTACAAGGATATGTCCCATTCTGTGCTCTCCCGTGCGCTGGCGCACAAACAGCTGCCATGCACCGGCGCAGGCACCCTTGCACCATGGTGCAAGGATGCCTGAGTCATGGGGAGATTGTTTTTGTGCAGGAAGGGGCTTTTCTGTCCTTGTGAATATGGCCTCTTTACACGCAGCACTTTGTGGGAAAGGGGCATTCCATGGGTGGTGCTGTGGGTGTTCCCTCGCAGCACCCATGGAACAAGACACATTTCCAGATTTACGAGGAATCGTAAATCTGGAAATGCGTCTAAATGCTACGACTGGTGGCATAGCGAGGAGCAACGAGGAGAAATGTTTTCATTTCTCCTCGTTTTTTCCTCTTTCAATGTGTGCTGCATTCTGCAGCACGCATTGAAAGAGGAAAATGCTTGTAGTGATTATTTCTGGGCAGGAAGGTGCCCCTTCCTGCACAAAAGCAATCTCCCCATGATGCAGAAATCCTTGCACCATGGTGCAAGGGTCCCTGCGCCGGCGCATGGCAGCTGCTTGTGTGCCAGCGCACGGGAGAGCACAGGACGCCGACTTATCCTTGTAAATATGTTGCATCCCTGTGCCTTGGAAGTGCTGCAGCAAGGCACAGCCAAAGGGCTTGCTGTGCCACGCTGCGGCACTTCCTCATAGATCTGCCCCACTGTTCTTTTCTTAACCTTAAATCATGCAGTGAAGTTCTAAGTGAGAAATCATAAAGATGACAGAAGGGAATGGCAAGGGGCACAATACGGAGGCAGGGGAGGTCCAAAAGAAAACGTAAGATCCTTCGCGAGTACAGAGTACACTCAACTCCTGGATTTGGGTTGCATTCCTCTGCTATTATCTTTGTGACCCTTGTCCTCAAATGCTGCAGGGGAAGCAATACAGACACCAGAAAAACTGGCCTCAGAAAGGCCTGTGCTGTGCTCCTCCTGCACTGCCAACGCCTTTCGTATAATGAGTATGATGAGGTGTTGGGGCCTAGGGCAGGGCAAGTGGTGAGAATTTCCAATTCCCGCCACTCTCCAAAATGTAAAGAAAGGGAAACGGCTCTGAGCTTTTTCTCCCTCTGGCAGGTTAGCGCGAAGAAAAGGAATGAACACTTTAAAGTAAAGGATGAAGTCAAGCCCACACAGTCCTACGAGACACAGACTGGAGATGCCACTCACTAACTGTCCCTCGGGACCCTGGTCACAGCTTGTCCCTTCCTCTGGGCCTCTCATCTGCTCCTGCAAGCACATGTGCTGTACAATGATATTTACAAGCTCAAAATCAGCTGTCTGAGTCAAAAAAATATGTTTTTTGCATCTATCACTTTACCAGCACCCGTGCACTGGGGATACCGAAAGAAGGAAACAAAGAGAAAATGATAGAAAAATAAAATACATGGAACAGAGCAAGTGAGAAACAGAGAACAAGGGAAGATAAAGAATGGGAAGAGCAGACAGTGTCAGAAAAATAAGGAATGGGGTGGAAAAGATATCAAAAGAACTGCCGAAAAGTATGAAAGTTTGCAAAGGGAAACAGATATGCAGGAAAAGAGAAGGCAAACTGAGCAAAAAGTTTATGTCAGCAAGCAAAGAAATATCTATTAAATGAGACAAACGAGGGCAGAGGCAAATTTGTTGGTCTGAACACAGAGTCAAAGAAAAATAAAGAAAACTGAGAGCAACGAGCAAACAAAAAGAGGAATAAAAAAGAAAGGGAAGACTGAAAGCAAGAAGCAACCAGGACTTGGAAAAGGAAAGAGGGACCCAGTACATCAAAATTAAACTGGAAAGAAAACAACAGAAAAGAATGAGGCTTTAAATGGTATAGGCTAAACTGTGCAACCAATGCCACAAGGGGGAGATTTACCTATTCTAACAGTGGCGTAGCAAGGTTTGGGATGCACCCCCGGCGGGACAAGTTTTGGGAGCATCAGCCTCCCCTCGCTCCCACCTGCATCTTTGGGGACAAACACCAGCACTCCTCTGTTACGGAATGATGAAAGACGAGCCAAATTGTTGCGGAATGATGAAAGACGAGTTCTTGAAGAACTAATATATATTTATTTCAAGAATAAATATAGACATAAAGTCCCACAGACAAGCATAAGGTAACAGGTCAGATCAGGTGAAGGGAGACAGGTCGAATGACCAACATTCCATAGTATAAATACCTGTCCTGGGTTCCATGGAGACACATCATGACGTTAGGTAATCGGATGACAGAATCAAAAGGAAAGGAAAAGAAAAAAGGAAGAAATACTACTAGAAATGAAAGAAGTAATAAACATATGTGTATATAAATATATCAAGAAGTACAACACCCTCCGTGGTCTTCAATGCCTCCTCTGCAGGCGGCAAACAAAGGAAGTGACCGCCACAGGCGCTCAAAGGTCTAGCTATGCCACTGAGCTCTAATTTTAATACAATCTAGCACAGTGTTTCAGGGGTCTGAAGTCTTACTGTCAACAGCTTTAGTTGTCTTTCGCAGACAGCACTGTAAGACCTTTTCTCCTAAGGCGGAAGCCGGGAGCTACAGGCACGAGCACTCGCTCATTTTTAAAATACTTTGAGAGTCACGATAACTTGTACTTTGGCTAAAATTACGATCTGACAAACCTGTGTGAATGCGTGTTTGTTGATTTTAAAAACCTCACCTTCCCACAGCTCCACTCACCCGCCCACAGCCTCACAGCGGATCTTAGCGCTGCCGAGGACTCGCAGGGTAAATAAACATTGCCGCCATTTCCCGCCGCGCTCTGAGGCCACGCCCCTTTCTACGAGGCCACGCCCCCTGAGTACTTAAGCCACGAAAACCAAGCGTCTGATCAGAAGACCTTTTCTCCTGAGGCGGAAGCTGGGAGCTACAGGCACGAGCACTCGCTCATTTTTAAAATGCTTTGAGAGTCACGATAACTTGTACTTTGGCTAAAATTAAGATCTGACAAACCTGTGTGAATGCGTGTGTGTTGATTTTAAAAACCTCACCTTCCCACAGCTCCACTCACCCGCCCACAACCTCACAGCGGATCTTAGCGCTGCCGAGGACTCGCAGGGTAAACAAACATTGCCGCCATTTCCCGCCGCACTCTGAGGCCACGCCCCTTTCTATGAGGCCACGCCCCTCTACTGAGACCTCCTCTCTCTATAAAATATGTGCATGTACCGATCGCGCAGCGGGCGAGCGCAGCGGGCGCGACGTATGCGCGCCGAAGGCGCGCCTAAGGCAAGCCCGTTTGCGCCCGTCCGCGCCAGCTCCGGGCCTAGGGCCAGCCATGCTGTCAGTCCCTTACCAGCCCCGAGAATCACGTGGACCAGCACAGAGCTACTAGACTTAGGTAAGACATCCTGCTCATCTCCCATCACTTGTAGCTTTCCTCTACCTTGACCCTTCCGGCACAAATGTCCAAATTGTCCTTTCTCCCTCTGTCCCGACTGGACTCGTACCAGGAACAGTACACCAGCAACTAAGCAACCCCCCCCCCCCACCAACCCCTACTCCATGGGTTTGGTGAATTGTCGCTCTCTACCCAGCCACGCCAATGACATCTGACTTTTACTGTCTACCTCATCCTGGGACGCACTGTTCCTAACAGAGACTTGGATTAAAGACTCCTTCAATCCTGATATCGCCCTAGCTCTACCCACTGACTACAGTTTCACGGGACTCAGCCGTGAAGGCTCCAAAACAGGAGGAGGAATCGCGGTGATCCTAAAGAAGCACCTGAAAATCACCTCACGAAAAATCTCAAACATTAATCCCATTGAAGCTCTGTACTTTTCAATCACTGACTCCACCACAGCCGTTTGATCAGGGATTCTGGTCTATAACCCCCGAACACCCCACAACCCGCTGTCCTAGAGCTATTGGCTGTCACAGCAGATCTCTCCCTCAAACACCCCCACTTCCTGGTACTGGGAGACTTCAACCACCACATTGATGTAAGTAGCTGTAACCGCGCCTCCCAACTCCTCGAATCTATGCAAAACATCAATCTTACGCAAAAAGTAAAAGGACCCACTCATAAAGCTGGTCATACCCTCGACCTTATTTTCTCGAACAGCGAGAAACTCAAAATCCTCCCTTCCCTACCTCTACCATGGTCCGACCATTTTCTTATACACTTTGAGATACCCCTGACTCTAATTACAAAACAGGAGTCTTCCATCAGATCTCAGGGCAGAAAATGGCACAAACTTACACTTACTGCCCTAGAACCAAACTACCATAACAGTTTAATCCCTCTCCCAGACGACCTCCACGAAGCAGTGCGTACACTAAATAGCGACCTTACGTCCGCTATCGAGAAAGTCGCACCTCTTCAAAGCCTTGCCTCCTGCAGACAACAACCATCGGCCCCATGGTTCACGGAAGAACTATGGGCACACAGAAGCATGTGCAAAAAGCTAGAACAACAATGGAGACAGAACTATGATACAGGAGCTAAGGCCCTCTATCGGCAAAGTCTTAAAGAGTTTCGCAAACTCAAACGCCAATCCATGAGCACATACTTTTCCGAAACAATTGCCAAAGCAAAAAACTCGACCAAGGCCCTATTCAATATAGTGAAAGAATTTACTCACCCCAGCGCACTCTCCACTCCAGTGCCCATGTCACAGACACTATGTGAAAACCTATCTAACTTCTTCGAAGAAAAAATTGCCAACATAGCGGCAGCGATCCTTCAGAAAGATTCCGATACCACCAAAGATCCAACCCCCAACAGCACTCATGCATTTAGCGCATTCCAACCACTCAGCAAAGAACTTGCTCTAAAGCTGTTTCAGGAATGTAAATCTGGTTCACCCCTGGACCCAGCCCCAGCTCTTATCATGAACGAAATTGCCCCCATCATCATTAACCCCCTATTAGACGTCTGGAACTCCTCATTACTCACTGGGGTTGTTCCCTCTGACTGGAAACACGCCATGTTAATTCCACTTAAAAAAAAAACGGCGTTGATCCTTCCTGTTTAAATAACTATCGACCAATTTCACTTCTACCCAAGCCCGCTAAAGTTCTGGAAAAAGCTGTCCAAAAACAACTGTCCCACTACCTGGAATCCAACTCCTTATTCCACGACACCCAATCAGGCTTTAGACCAGACTACAGTACTGAAACGGCGCTACTCGAGTTATCCGAATCGATCCGCGAATGCACGGACAAGGGAGAGGAGGCCATGCTGGTCCTCCTCGACCTATCCGCGCTGTTTGATACCATCTCACACGACAAACTTCTGACTCGCCTGCAAGTAGTTGGTATCGGCGGGCCCCCCTTCGCATGGATAAAATCTTTTCTCACAAACAGAATACAGCAAGTGATGCTGGGACCTTTTCTCTCCTCCAAAAAAAAGCTGATCTGGGGCGTCCCACAGGGCTCTGCCCTCAGCCCGCTCCTTTTTAATGTGTACCTCAAACCTCTGGCTAAAGTTGTTGAATCCCGTGGCATCAAAGTAACCTTCTACACTGAGGACACCCAACTGGTGTTCTCCTTCAAAGAACACACTGAAAAATCTTTTAACAACTTTCGCCTCTGTATGCTCAACATCGCCACCTGGATGTCCGCTAACAACCTAAAACTCAATACAGACAAGACTGAGGTCCTGTTCTTTAATCAAAAATCGCCTACACCCTCCAAACTCTGGTGGCCGTCTGAACTCAACCCCCCCCCCAGAACCAGTTCAAACCGCCCGCAACCTTGGCTTTCAATTCGACACCTCCCTCTCCTGCAAAACTCAAATCAATAAAGTCACCTCAGCCTGTTTCGGGAAACTTCGAATGATAAAAAAATCATCCCATATCTACCACTTGAGTCCCGAAAAACGGTAGTCCATGCCCTCATTACTGCTCATCTGGACTATGTCAACAGCCTATACGTAGGCGCCCCTACTTACCTCATCTACCAACTTCAAAAAGTCCAGAATGCTGCGGCCAGGCTAGTCTGCAATATCCCCTACCGTCACTCCATCACACCCCACCTAATCCAACTACACTGGCTCCCAATAAAACTCCGTATTCAATTCAAGGCCTTAACACTGGCCTTCAGAGCACTCAATGACCGTGGCCCAACCTACCTACGTCGCAGATTGAGGTTTTCACAAGCACCAAGAAACCTGAGATCCGAATCATCTTCGCCTCATGATCTGCCCCCGCTTTCGCCTTACACGTACAGGAGGAAGGGCCCTGGCAGTCGCCACTTCCAAACTGTGGAATCAGCTACCCAGAGAGTTAAGATTCCTGACGTCTGAACCCCAATTCCGAAAAAAATAAAATAAAAAAAAAAAAAAATAAAAACCTGGTTATTCTCATAGATCTAAAAGATCCCACTTTACTCCTTCTCGGCCCTCTCAAGACTATGTCTTCAGCGCCGGTACACCTCCGTCGGAGGTAGCTGTGCGCTCTACAAAATTCTAAATAAATAAATAAGCACTACTTAAACATATACTTAGAATGGGGTTTAGATGTGCTCTCACTGTTCATGAGTGAATGGCTTTCTTGTCTATTTCAATTCGATTTCTTGTCTGATTCAATTGATTTCCTCCAGTTTCTTGTGTTTGTCTTGACCCTGGAGCATTTAGTTTTCACTCTTTCTTTTCAATGGTTCAATGTATATTTCCACTGCTGACATCAAGGAATTATGTTTTTTCCCCAAATTTGTTCTACCATTTTCTACTTAGCACTGCAAGAGGGCCGCATGTTCTGCTTTTCTCACACACTCTCTCTCTCAAGCCTGCACCTCACATGTTTGCACTCTGTACCTTGCTTTCCTCCCCACCTGCTCACATTCTTCCAACCTGGTCGTCTGTTCCCCTCCTAACCTCTCCCAACTGCCACAGTATTCTCTGCCATCCTTCCCTCCAACACAGAGTACAGCTGAAGCTCAATGTCTCTATCTTTCTTTCTCTCCCCTCCAAGCTCTCTCATGCCACTCTCTGCTCCTCATTACTGCTTTTATAAGGGTTTGTAAAACTGAGCCTTCATTCACAAAGCTAATAGCAGCTGCCAGCCATCTTGGAGATGGCATTCTAATTGCACAAGGATGCAAAATGGCAACCATATTAGAAGTAGTGAAAATAAGATTCAGCCTTCTTGGAACATTGTTTTATATTTCCATGATGGCCACCATGGTTTCGAAGTTGCTGTGCTGATGGAGGTGTTGAGGATGCTGGTGAGTTCTGTGCTGATGGGGTTCATTCTGAGGTAGAAGAGGTGGTAGGGGCAGGGGTCGGTGGGTGCTCCGGAGTGAATGGAAGACACGATGGTGGCTGAAGTGAGAACGCTAAATACCTGCATGTGAAGACATGCTGAGCATTTTAGGTCAAGCCTGTTCCTAGAAACTCCTAACTGGGTATTGCAATTTACATCTTTATATGTGAGTTTTAAGGCTACACCTTTAGCAGGTGGCTTTACTGTTCACTTGAAACAAGACAAGGAAGTAGTGGGCATGTAAACTTGTAACTGTATATTTTCAAGGTTGTCCTTGAGCGTATGATGTATGTATCTAGTATATGTTGAGTATATCTTGGTAATTAATGTGTCCTTAGCACATCCTGAAAGTAACCTATTCAAAATGTGAGTTAAGAATTGGCAGACATTTCTAATGAAAGAGTGCCACTACTTCCCATACGAATAGTCTGTCAATTTAAAGTACTAGGCAACAACTAAACTAGACTATTACTTGCTTTAGTAACTTTTCTTTATTTTACCATTATTCTAATAATTGAATTTTTTTGCTTCAGGTGAATTATTTCTTCTTCATAATATCCCCAATTTGGGAGGGAAACTCTGCTATTTATCACATCTGATACATTCTGAACAAAGCACTGTTTGATATTATCGGATGAATAAATATAGCCTAAGTATTTGGGGCACTCATAATCGGTGCCTAAATGTTTTGGTTTTCCTTGCAAGGACAAAGCATATGATCTTTAGAGGTTAAATGGATTCATGAGACCCTAACAATGAACCTAAATGAAAACATAGATCTGTGAAGAATACCATTTGCAAGTTAAGTCACAAAATCATGGCAGTTAATGTATGTTGCATCTTTTTTTAAACAATAAAAAGTAATGGATTAGATTTTCTCAGTGGAAGATAAGCACAAAGTATTTTATAGCCATCCTTCACTTGTCTATATCCAGACAAAAACCAAAGTGCCATCCAAAATGCCTTTTAGTTCTAATTCATCTACTGTGCCACAAATGATGATGCAGCTTATGACCATGAAGTGTGACCACTTCCTTCCAATGCTGTGGCCACAGGCCCTCAAAGAAGAAAAAAAATAAACCCACAACCCTCGGTCAGGTCATAGGTCTCTGCCAAGGACAGCAGTGAATAGTGAGCAAGCAAAGTCACCCAAAATAGGGGGCAATGCAGTGCACTTTATAGCACAAGCAATTTATGACTTTGCTTCAAAAGTGAGAGGTTTCACTAGGACTTGGATGGCGTAGAATGTAGTAAGACATTTACTAGAACACTCGTTCCTCTGATAATCTGACTGTCTGTCAAAGCACTACTGTGCTTTGAAAGAGGCTTAACACCATATCAGGAAATCCAATGATTTCCCCGTGGGTCAGTTCAAATCTGGAGCCAGGCGGTACAAGCTCACACGCAGCGTGGTCCACATCCACACAGAGAATAATGATGAAAAACGAGAGAGGCAGAGTGGCCTGTTGCGAAATTCTATTATGTTCAGAGAAAAACACACTGTGCGATGACTTCTTAACTTCTTTGATCGCTTCAAAATAAGAAAAAGATTCAATTGCAGCTGTTACGATGCTTTTAGGAGTAGGGGTACTATCTATATTTCTGCAAAATGCTGGTTATTTGCCAAAATGTTTCTTTATAGATGCTTTTTAGAAACAGGCAATGGCCTTATGTTCTCGAGCAGTGTTTTCTCAATTTACTATTTATGGAGGTACATAACACACCGGTGAAGAACATTATTTTTATGTATTTGCATCGAGCAAATGGTGGACACAAACAGGGTCTTTTGATAGCTCTGGTTACATCTGCAAGTGCAGCGGCTTGCTTTCACCGCTTCACCTGCATCACTAAATGATAAGTACGTGCTGCTTCCTTCCAACACTGTTTAGTTCTTGCTGCGCTTTCCCTCATTCTTCTCACCTCCCTAGCATACATCTTGATCCTGGACGGAAATTCCCGACGCACACAATCTTTCATGATCATCCATAAGACATCTTCTCATTCCCTCAGCCGTATTATGGCAGTGCCCTGGGCGCAACAGGCATTTGCGCCTGCTTTGGCACTCATTTTATTGACCTCAAAAGGATAAAAGGCTAAGTGGAAACAACAGGATTTGAACTTGTGACCATGAGATCGAACCCAGGCACTTACAGTGGACACATTGGTCCGCTAAGCCACCGGGTGTGGCATAGAAACTCCTACAGAAGAGGCCACAGACATTTGTGTGCCCCCTTCTCGGATAGTGCCCGGGCACATAAAGCGCCAGCGCTGTCGCTGAGGATACTCCATCATATGCATGGGGGCATGGCCCATTGCAAATGTGGGAATCTCTTTGCCACTGAGCCCGCACCAAATTTTAGACATGGGCGCAGAGGCAATGAAGCTATAAGGAGGCACACTGACAATGCGCCACCTAAAAGGTGGAAAACTATCAGTGCGCCCCCTGATGGCAGCCCTCTGGAGGAGGGTAAAGGGGTCCTGTGGAACCCTCAGACATCCCCTTGAAGGCAGGTCAAGTCCCTCCCTGCCGCTTGCACAGTGAAACACTGGACGGTTGCTTCAAAGCCTCTCCGTTCTGCACTAGAAATGCACTGCCCCCAGGGCAGCACAAGTGTGTGGCTTCCCTGAGGGCAGCGCATTCAATGTAGAAGGGTCTACTTTCTCTGTTTGCGTCCAGCATACTTGTTTTAAGGTGCTCCATGTGGCAACCAGGGAAAGTGCACCTTCTCCATAATACATCCCCTGAGCTCATTGAAGAATTTATACTGAGACAGCTATTTCCAGAGGCATTACAATGAATGGTGGGTTTTGAAAAGATAAATTCTGTTTGTTAAAGATGCAATACATTTTCATATAGTTATCATTTGTCAGTTAGCATGCCCATAAATGCATTTTAATTGATATTTCTATTAAGTTATGGTTTTATACCTGCCAGTTCTAGTAAAGAACACAAACTTTATTGATGTACCTGGCCCTTTTTGCAGGATTATCCCTAATGTTTTTGCCTTTCTCCTGTATTTTTTCTGACCTGTTTTTTGGCTTTAGGCCACTGGGCACTTTACTACTGCTGATCACTGATAACGTGCATGTGCTTGCTCTCTTTTAAACTTGGTATGAGTGGTCTACATCCGTTTAGCATATTACATTTACCTATAAGTCCCTTGTATAGTGGTATCCTATATACCTAGGGCCAGTAAATTAAATACTGCTGGTGGGCCTGCTGCGCTGCTTGTGCCACCCACAGAAGTAGCCTTTCAAACTTGTCTCAGGCCGCCTCATCCACTGCAGGGCCTGCATGCATAGTTTGAGCCATAGTGACTAGGCATTTAAAGTTACTTGCCTAGCCTGAAACTCCTCTTTACTACATATACGTCACCCCTAAGGTAGGCACTAGGTAGCCTCATGGGCAGGGTGCTGTGTCAGTAAAAGGTAGGTCATGTGCCTTTGTTGTGTGTTATGTCCTGGTAGTGACAAACAGCCCATTCGGTTTCTTACTGCTGTGAGTGCTGCTCCTCTCATAGGTTTGCATTGGAAATTCCCTGATAGGTTTTCAGTGGTAATTTCTGATCTGTAATGAGCAGCATTGCCATATTTGGTATGTTCAGAATAGTGGTGATAGCTCCATCTTATTGGTGAAAGTGGATTTTTCTTTACTATTTTAGAAATGCCACTTTTAGACAGTTGTTCAAGAAGAGTGGGTAAGCCTGTACTTTGTGTTTTTTAAGCATTTACAATTTCGCTTTATAGCCAAACCTTTTACTTTTTGGTTGTACCAGTATTTACATTTATACCTTTTTATTTTTCAAATTCTTTTTGTTCTTCATTAGTTTCTTTTAGGATGAAAAAGACAAGTGTCTGATCATATCTATATTCTGTGTACAACTATCTTACAAAACCTTTTAAATACACATAAATGGTAAAACATTGTATCCAAAATACATCACATAAACATTTATATACAACAAACGAAAAAAGACATCCAATATATAAATACTTTTCCCACCAAAATTTGTGGATAAGCTGAATAAATGATCCTAGACTTCCTTTTAGTGTCTGTGTTAGGTATCAGTGGCTACACAGGGAAAAACTTTTTTTAACGTTTTCCTGGAAGGGTGATTATTTCCTTAGTTCACAAGCAGGAAAGGAGCCCCCAAAACTTTATTTCTGTTTACATCCATTACAGAAAACACCAAAGCTGCTAAAATTCAAAAGCCCTGGCGAAAATCCTGGTATTCAACGCCTTGATTCGAAACACGTCGGCATATGATCAAAACACAGATGAATGACGAATTTAATTCCAGACTGTGAACTAAGGAAATAATCACCCTTCCAGAAAAACTTTTTAAAAAAAACGTTTTTCCCTGTTTTGCCACTGATACCTAACACAGACACTAAAAGGAAGTCTATGATCATTTATTCAGCTTGTCCACCAATTTTGGTGGGAAAAGTATCTATGTATTGGATGTCTTTTTTCGTTTGTTGTATATAAATGTTTATGTGATGTATTATGGATAATATGTTTTACTATTTATGTGTATTTAAAAGGTTTTGTAAGATAGTTGTACACAGAATATAGATATGATCAGACACTTGTATTAACATACTGAAAAAAATTATTGAAGAACAAAAAGATTTTTAAAAATAAAAAGGTATAAATAAAAATACCGGTACAAACAAAAAGTAAAATGTTTGGACATTAATTGAAATTTTGAATGCTTAAAAAACCACGAGGTACAGGCTTACCCCCTCTTCTTGAATATTATAGTACGGACTTGCCTGTACCTCGCCCCTAGGGCCTAACTCTTTTCTTATTTAAACTTTTAGAAAGTTGGCATTTCTGTGTGCTTATGACTCTTTGTGCTTTGCAGCTTGACTCCAATTAACATATGGTTTAAACTGACAGGGGCCTGTTTTGTGCATTCACTCTAGACAGTCACATAGGGAGATGATGTGTGCCCTTCATATCCGGATGGGTCTTTCTTAGCTGGAGTGGTGGGCGGAGTTGTCACTGATACCTGCATAGGGCTGTGCCGGTCCTCTCACAATGCTGTCTCCACCCCCTGTAGTGTCCCTGGAGCCAGGGCTGAGCATTGATTTGGGTGTGGAGCACTTCTAAAATTTGTTTGAAGTTACCTTCACATCAAAGACATTTCGAGTATAAGTACAGGGGCACTGACCCCATGATTTTAGACACAGCGTGAGACTTGTAACCAGACACTGCTGGCTCTACATAATGCACCATAGGATTCCTGTGATGCCAGGAAAACCATCACTTTGACTTTGCTTTGTTGTGCTGACCTGCTTGCCTGTTTGGCTGCTATGACTACCTCTTTGCCTACAAGGACCCTGTAGGCTGGACGGCTCCCTACACTCCTGCTTTGGTGCCTCCCAGAGATCTCCCAGGGCTTGGTGGCCTCCACTGTGTTTTTGACAACTTAGCACCTGGTGAGCGATTTATTTCCTTTGGTGCCTTGCTCTGAAGCTAAGCGTGCTGAGCTCTTCATTGAAGAGTTGATTGAATTTTGCCCTAAAAGAAGTGCATGGTGAGCGCTTTTAATTTTCCCTCTTCTAAGGGTAACCATAGCGTGTGGTGAGCAGAACATTTCAGGGCATATTATCAAGAGGCCGCGATAAAATGATCGCCACTTTAGCGTCCGTTTTCGGGCAAAAAGCGGTGATAATTTTATTTCTCCATTAACAAGGCCACGCTAGAGCGTGTTTCCTTGCCTTAGCGCCCGGTTTCTTTCCGCCTCGCATCGCTAATGAGATGCAAGGTAGGTGTGCCTCGTAAATCCTCATTGTAAATTATCGCTAATGGGGCTTTGCGAATTTCCAACGAGGCCCCGTCCGGTATAGCACTGATCTTTTTTGCGCTAACTCTGCCTTAACGTAATTCCTGACTAAGGCATACCTAACATGGATTTTGGGGCTAAGGCCACAGGGCCCTATCATCAAGCATATCGCTGTTTTCCATGGAACATCGCTGGAAAACCAGCGTTGTTCCATGTAAAACGGTGATATCTCCGCTATCGCTGGAATTTGTATCGCCTCAGTGATACGCGTTGTTAATAATGCGCTAACCGGGAGTTAAATTCCAGCGATAGACAGCGATAAATAAAAAAGCACTAAGCGCACTTTGCGATATTTATCACTGCCTATTGCTAATTTTCAGGAAATGGATCAGCGTGTCTCAAGTGCCTCTGCCAGTGAAACCTGTCCTAAGTGTGGCCCCCTAGCAGGCCGTGACATGCACCTACAGAAAAGGGAAAGCACTGTGCTGAGGCACCATTCCCCTGCTCCTGCCACACGTCAGGATAGTGGTCTCACTGCAGCATGGCTGGGAACCCCTTTGTGCGCCCCTCCAACCCTCCCCCCCTTGCCCCCCCCCCCGGTAATGAAAGGCATGATGAGCGGCGTGGAAAGGACTCATGCCGAGCTAAGGCACCAAGGAGTCATTGGTAACATCCCCGTCCGCCCAACAAGAACGCCCCCCCCCAGCACGATTCTCCAGCCATGTCCAAAGCCACTCCTAGTGCACTGTGGCGTAATTTTGAGCAGCGTGGGGTGAAGTCCCCCTACTCGGCTGGAAGCAGGAGACCGTAGGCTGTTACTCCAACCTCCCTTCAGCTTATGTGGAGGCCAGCACTGGCTGAATTGGTGAGCTGGGCCCCCGGGGGAGTGAATCAACTGCACTGCGTGGCCTTTGCGGGAAGCCCCGCCCGGCCTCGCTCAGATCTCTGCGAGAGGTCGGAGAGGCCCTGGAAGGCTCTGGGCACAATGTATTTGAGGAGCAGAACCTCAAGGCAGAAAATTGATGTCATGCTATATTAAATTATAGACACATATTTTTAAACAGGACTGTGGGAGTTATATAGATTGGGTGTGGATGTGTCTGAGTGTGTGCATAGACTCGTGCGTACAATGTTTTACTTTCAATGCATACTGTTTTAAGATTGAATACACTCAGTCCCCTCTTAGTTTGAGTGAGTCACTAAAGTATTCCTTCATCTGCATGTGTACTCACAGCTACAAAACAACATATATTTCTTTTCTCGCAGGCCCCAGAAGTCCGTTCACCATCTTATGCCTACTTCTACCCAGTGCTTTGCACTGTTGAACTCACACCAACTCATTACATCGTTATGAAAGGTATATTCTTACTAATCTACTTGCATACTTACGCTTAGAGACTGTGCTCTGTGTTCCTTACAGACAGCACCATGAAACCTACGGGTGTACCTGCGCTTTAGAAATAAATATTAACATAACATATCAACTTCCTATGCTTACTCCAGGATGCTGTGATTATAGTGATGTAGTGGGTGTCAGATTTGTGTCCTGTGATGTACCATATGTAATGTATTGGTAATAAACCATTAATGCAGATTTAATGAAATTAAATACCACCCTTTGTAAAGCTCACAGCTACCTCCGGAAAGGGTGCCCGGCACTGGGGGCCGTCAGGAAGATTAAGCGAGCTATTGTCCAGAGTCACATGGTGCTGGGCTAACCTGCCGCTGGCGATTGAATCGTGAACCCCGTGGTCCGGAGTCAGGCACCCAGGCTGTTGCACCACACCCCGGAATGTTCCATTTCAAATTGCATAGCAATCGACAGTGGAGTAGACTTGGAGTGTATCAAACCAAATATCAAATGGGGGCATTATAAGAAAAACCCTCTCTTCGATTGGGACGAGGGGCCTTTTTCCAATCAGGAGTGGGATACACTCTTCCTAGCTAAATTGACATCCCAAGGAATATCCCAAACCTAATGTGTTTAGAGGTAAAGAGTCAAATATATTTTTATTTTTATGTTAGACCCTAACCCATTCACCCACCCTAATAGTGACATGCTTCATTATCTGGTCTCGTCCTGGTCCCAAAAAACCAGGATGGACTCGACCATATTCCAAGGAGCACTTTGAATAGTGTTCTTGCCAGGGTCCTAATCGAATAAAATATACCTCAGACAACCAAGGCGTCCCTTTATTCATAGTTGTTTGGGTATGGTTAAAAATATTATATAAAAGGGATGTGGATATAATTCCCTAATACCCTATACTCGCTGACATATTTCACACCCTATATGCAAGGTTACTTGGGTCCAGGGCTTTCTCCAGGACGCACTAGTTGTCTTGCCCGGATACGTTCAATCACTTATACCATGCAAAGTATAAAAGCATGTGCGGCAGAATTACCACTTGCAAAGACACTCTACCTTCGCTTCTTGATTCCTGCATCGAAATAAAGATTTCTAACTATATGTGATTCCCAGGATGATGCTGTGAAAAAAACTATCTTCATTCACCATTATATATTGCTGTTGATTTCAACATCTCTTGCTCAGTGTTCTAACCACACAACTAACATGCACTCATGCAGTGACATTTCACTGCAAACATTTCTGTACATCTGTGTTAGAATTGGGTGTCTCTAGTTGCCAATGGTTTGTACCTTTGTCCAAATAGGGACCCTGGCGTCTAGTCAGGGAAAGGGGGATACACTCCTAAATAACCCTCCTCACCCCCTTGGTAGCTTGGCACAAGCATACAGGCTTATCTCAGCTGCAGTGTGTAAAGCATTTGTGAACACATACAGTAACACAGTGAAAACACTACAAATGGACACCACAACAGTTTAGAACAAGCATTTACAATGCAATAGGTCTCGCAATTACATTATTTTGAGCTATTGGCATTGTAAATGTTATTGGGGTTTTTTCCCCTTCGTGAAGCATTAATCAAATGGTAATGTAATAAAATGCAATGTAATGTAATGTAATGTAAAAAGGTGTTTATATAGCGCTACGTTCACCTAGTAGGTTTCTTGGCGCTATTGATATTATGGTATAATGGTATAATGCAAAATGGCAATAGCTCATTTTGTTGTAATTGCGAAATCTATTTCATTGCATTTGTACTAGTGTGAGTTTTGTACTGTAAATGGTACTGGCTTTTCATAATGTTTTTTTTTGTATCACATTAATCTAATGCATTAAACTAGCGAACTAACCTCCATACGATATCTATTTCTTGCCAAAATTAAGTCTGACGTCATACGCACACACATCCAAGAATGTGGCACAGCAGGTGGCAACTCCACAGCAGAGAAAAAGAAAATAACTCACTCACTTCTCCTTCGGTAAGGAGATACTCGCATTTGCTTTGGCGCCTGTCTGTGTTGGATGCATGAGGCGCGCAGCGCTTTTTAACATTGTATATTTCATTTGTTTGTTTGACTATGTAATTGTGTTTGCTCACCTGGCATTTTAGCAGCGCGGTAGCGCCCTCTCACTTGCACCATAATCGGGCCCCCCACTGCTTACAGAAGCGGAGCGCTGTCACCGGCATAGGTAGTTGTAGGGAAGTCGGGCCGCCATATTGGGGCTGCTGCCTTGCAGCGCGCCACCTGACTCAGCGCTCTAGCTCTCCGTGTTGGAGAACGAGGAGGCTGTACTTAAGGCGAGCTGGTGGGAGCTGCTCGACCTTCGGTAAGGAGATACTCGCATTTGCTTTGGCGCCTGTCTGTGTTGGATGCAGGAGGCGCGCAGCGCTTTTTAACATTGTATATTTCATTTGTTTGTTTGACTATGTAATTGTGTTTGCTCACCTGGCATTTTAGCAGCGCGGTAGCGCCCACTCACTTGCACCATAATCGGGCCCCCCACCGCTTACAGAAGCGGAGCGCTGTCACCGGCATAGGTAGTTGTAGGGAAGTCGGGCCGCCATATTGGGGCTGCTGCCTTGCAGCGCGCCACCTGACTCAGCGCTCTAGCTCTCCGTGTTGGAGAACGAGGAGGCTGTACTTAAGGCGAGCTGGTGGGAGCTGCTCGACCTTCGGTAAGGAGATACTCGCATTTGCTTTGGCGCCTGTCTGTGTTGGATGCAGGAGGCGCGCAGCGCTTTTTAACATTGTATATTTCATTTGTTTGTTTGACTATGTAATTGTGTTTGCTCACCTGGCATTTTAGCAGCGCGGTAGCGCCCTCTCACTTGCACCATAATCGGGCCCCCCACCGCTTACAGAAGCGGAGCGCTGTCACCGGCATAGGTAGTTGTAGGGAAGTCGGGCCGCCATATTGGGGCTGCTGCCTTGCAGCGCGCCACCTGACTCAGCGCTCTAGCTCTCCGTGTTGGAGAACGAGGAGGCTGTACTTAAAGCTCGCTCACCCCGCGCAGCGGTGACGCGCAGCGGAGGCGCCTGACTCGCGCCTGAGTCAAGCCAGAGTCCTGCCCGTCTGCGCCCGTCAGCGTCCCGGTGGCGTTGCGGTCGGCGGGCGGGGCTCTGTAAGTTCCATCATGTGCAAAGCTGATGCACCTAGGGTGCGCTACACGTTCAAGGAGCTGTGCTCTCTAAATCATCGGGAGAGCCGCTGCCGCTCTGTCTTCCCTGGTCGCCACAGGGGCAAGCTTCGCTGCCCTTGCTGTGGATGGCGCCCTAACCGGGCATTGTCATCTGCCCCCATTAATCACATAGCTGGCGCTGAGTATTCCTGCATGCTGCTTAACACCAGATCGGCGTGCAGTCACGCGCAAGACATTTTTGAGCTTCTCGACACCGAGAAACCACTCTGTCTGATGCTAACTGAGACCTGGTGGGGAGAATCCTCCAACCCTGACGTGGCGATGGCTATCCCACCTGATTACAACATCTTCAGGAAGGATAGAGCCAAGGGAAGGGGCGGAGGGGTCGCACTGGTGGTGAAGAAGGGCACGCTGTGTACCGTCCAGCCGACGGAGGACATCCGCGGCTCGGAGTCGCTTGCTTTTTCCATCACGCTTGCGCCGCACCAATCAGTGAAGGGGCTGTTGGTCTATCGACCCCCGGGCCCGCCTGGAACGTTCTTCTCTGACCTTGACTCGGTGCTGCTGGGACTGGCCCTGAGAGCAGAACACTGTATAGTCGCGGGCGATTTCAACGTTCGGATGGATGATCCGTCTGACCCCGCTGCTATGAAGCTTTCTGAGGCCATGATCCCGTTGGGTCTCCTTCCTTATCTGCAGGGGCCGACTCACGTCAAGGGACACACTCTAGACCAGGTCTTCTCTTCATCGCCTTTGGTGGTGAAAGAGACCCTCCCGGTTCTGTGGTCGGATCATTGGCTTGACAAATTTGTTATCACTGGCACCGCCAGGTCGGCCATTTCTGCCCCGCAGCAGCGGGGTCGCGCGTTCAGAGCATTCAACAGAGTGACCCCTGAGATGCTGGATCATCCCTGCCTTCTCTCCGGTGACCTGGAGGTAGATTTGGAGTCCCTGCAAGCATGGCTTTCTGATAGGCTCGACGACCTGGCCCCGGTGTTGCCCCCCCGACTGACAGCGAAGCGGGTTTCCGCCCCTTGGTTCTCCTCTGCACTGTGGGCTAAGCGGCAGCAGTGCAAGGTGGCCGAAAGGGCCTGGCGGGCACACTATGATAACATGGACAGGGTGGCCTACAAGGCTGTGGTTAAGGCCTACCACCGGGATATCCGCCTTGAAAAAAAAGCCTATCTTGCGGGGAGAATTGAGGCAGCCTCAAACTCCAGCAGGGAGATCTTTACCATAGTCAGAGAATTTATATCTCCTCGGACCACTTCATCGGAAGAGGTGCCTTCAGATTCCTGGGCGGCGGACATTGCGTGTTTTTTTACCAGTAAGATAAAACTCATACAGGACTCTTTTCCATCTGGGGTACCTGTTACGCCGGTGATACCTGAGGCCAGTTTGTTCCATCCGGCCACGCAGGGCGTCACATTAGCTGAGTTTCCATCTTTACCAGCCGCAGCTTCCCGAGTGCTTGTGGGCAACCTGAAATCTGGGTCTCCACTTGACCCTTGCCCAGCCAAGCTTCTGGGTAAGCTGGCGGAAGTGATCAATCCACTGGCGAACCCTCTTCTGAATCTCTCGTTGAGGCAGGGGGTGGTCCCGCCAGTCTGGAAGCAGGCAATGGTCATCCCGCTGCTTAAGAAACCGGGTCTCGACCCGAAGGTCCCTGCCAACTATAGGCCGATCTCCTTGTTGCCGGCCCTCGTTAAGATCTTGGAGAAACATGTTCAGTCGGTGCTCTCCAATTTTTTGGAGACCCATGAGATCTTACATGAGTCCCAGTCGGGCTTCCGTTCAAATCGTAGCACCGAGACCGTGCTCCTTGAGGTTTCTGAAACTATCAAGGGGGTGTTGGATACCGGGGGCAAAGTCATGCTGGTGTTGTTGGACTTGTCGGCGGCTTTTGACACCGTCCCCCATGATGGCCTTCTCGCTAGACTCTATGAGATTGGTCTTAGGGGGACGGTGCTCAGCTGGTTTTCATCCTTTCTAGCCGGCCGCCGGCAAACGATCTGGACGCCACCTGACACCGCCGCCATGCCGCCTTTGGGAGTTGGGGTCCCTCAGGGCTCTATTTTGAGCCCAACCCTTTTCAACATCTTTATGACCCCCTTGGCGGCGGTGGTGGAGTCGTTTGGCGCCCGGATCGTGTCGTATGCCGACGACACCCAGCTCCTCTTTTCCTGTGAGAGAGGGGCTGACTTTGACGGGGAGAGTATCCGGAATTGCCTTGGGGCGGTGTTCACATGGTTCCAACTGAACAGCCTCAAGTGCAATTCCGATAAATCTGAGGTACTCTTTTTCGGGTGCGACACGGAGCCGAGCTGGCAGGCCTGGTGGCCCATCGATATGTTCCCTCCGTCCGGTTCTTCCCCTATGGCTAAAAACTTGGGGGTTAAGATGGACAAGGGGCTGACGATGAAAGCCCAGATCCTTGGAGTGACCGGCACCTGCTTCGGCCTATTGAAGATGTTGCGGAGGTTCCTGCCTCTTCTGTCGGAGGAGCACAGGAAGCTGACTGTACAGGCCCTGTTAGGTTCCAGGTTGGATTACGCCAACATTCTTTACCTGGGCCTACCAGAGTACCTGTTGCAGCGTCTTCAAGTTGCGCAGAACGCAGCGGCCAGGGCCATTTTTGGTCTAAACAGTCGTGCCAGCGCCTCGGGCCTGTTATCGACCCTGCACTGGCTACCCATCCGCAAACGGATCGCCTTTAAGGCTTTGACTCTGGCATACAAGGCTCTCCATGCGGTGGGAGCAAGGTATCTTCAAAAGAGACTGGCTTTTTACCATCCTGCTCGTTCTCTGAGATCTGAATCCTTGCTCTTGGCGGCTGTTCCTCGTGTTAAGAGAGCGCGCCTGGGTGGCCGTTCCTTCAGCCTGTTGGCCCCACAGATGTGGAATTCGCTCCCGCTCCCTCTTAGGGGGGCGTCAAGTCTGCTTGAGTTTAGGAGAGGTCTTAAGACCTGGTTGTTTTCTCAATAGTCCTGTTAGCAGTCCCCTCTTCTGTCTTATGTGCTTTCTGTTGTTTTTAATGTGTTATGTTATTGTGAATTAGTTCTCCTTACCCAAAGCGCCGGGACACTCTTTTTGAGTAACCGTTGCGCTATACAAAAGTATAAATAACATAACATAACATAACATAACAGCGCACAATTCAAACAAATCTCCTCCAAGCGCTTTCTGCGAGACGAAAAGCACTGGACGCGGAGCAAGTCAGCAGCATTTTTACAATTACATAATGTTGTTCAATTTCAGGGAAACATGTCAAAACATCAGGTCTAGAGCCTAAGGGGCAGATTTATGTTAACTGGCGCATCCCCAGGGATGCGCCAGTTAACATGCGCCACAGTGCGCCACAGCTCCGCCAGCCATGGTGCGCCGCATTTATAATGCGGCGCACCATGGTGCAAAAACGGCACAGATGCGTGACGCATCTGTGCCGGAAATGTGTCGCATTGCTGGAGTTGCGTCGCAAGCGCGACGCAGCTCCAGCAAGGCTCGGGGGTGCCCCATTTTAACAATGCTGCGTCAAGACCTACGCCTGCTTCAAGCAGGCGCAGGCTTTTGACGCAGCATTGGCTTAAAAGTGACTGAGTGAAATCTCATAGATTTCACTCACCCACTTTTGCGAGGCGCACCTGCCCCGGAACGCCCACCCTGCGCCGGAACGCCCACAAGCGGCGCAAGGCTTTACAACGTGACGCATCTGCCTAGATGCATCACGTTGTAAATCGTTCGTAGGGATGCGCCACGTTTACGCCGCCTTGCGTGACGCAACAGCGGCGTAAACGTGGTGCAAGGGCCTCATAAATCTGCCCCTAAGTGCCTTCTCCATGAATGAATCTGTAGCGCCAACAGATGTTGCATTCTGTAGTTTCGATTTAAATGTGTACGTGCGGCCTAAACAATTCCCAATGTGCAACGTGCTATTGGCTTCCCAGCCCTGACTTAAGGTGTCCTATACGACACGATACCACTTGGCAGCCTCGGAGACCGCCAGGCAATCAGGAAGACTCCCTCCCCAAGAAGGGCCCTAATGGTCTCATAGTGCACGCGGAACACATTGCAAGGTGACCAGTGTTACTGTTCACCCCACAGCACCACCGCAGCCATGTCACTTCACCCAGTGTATGTACAATATCAGACATCTCAAGTGTCACTCAAAAAGCATGAGTCAGCGATCTTGGTACCCCGTCTCGCTCCTTTGCATAAAGGATGGAGGCACTCCCTCTCCCCCCAACCACCAACACATCGATTACTTTGGTAGAGTGCATCACCAAAGGGGTGGCACGCTGTTTTTTTTCCCACAAACACGTCAACTCCAAAGTCCCACAGATGGGGTCTCAGTGACTCTCTGCTGTGAGACCTCTCTTATACAGCGCCTTTGTGCTGTGCATGCAGCGGAGGGCAAGCTCTTCGAGTCTGTGCACTTCTCTGGCTGTTGTAACTACGAGGGCTAGGTCTGCAGTTCACTCGTCTCCCACGACAGGCGACCTCCTGTTCCTCTCCCTGAATGCCTTAAAGGGGCCACGGGATGTGGGGTTCATGCCCAGTCTTGCCTGTTTCTTTATTACTAGAATGTTGCCAGCTTTGCGGACATCTTTTCAGGTTCAAAGATGTATTGTGACATTATTCGCCAGGCTGCCCCTTTAAATTCTCTTTCCCCATAGCACTTGCTGGCATAATCGTAGCCCTTCACAGCACTACAAACAACCACGTTACTAAGTACCATCCAACTCAAGAAAAAACGCCAGAGGTAAAGCTGAGCTGACAGAATTTTTGTGCAGGTGATGCATTACTTTTCTATGCTATATCACTAGCAGCAGGACATGTAACTATCAGAAAAGATGACACCTTCACGTGAGTACATGGCCGGAGGGTGTAAAATAAGAGTGGGGGAGGGAGGAGGCTGCCTGCTGCCTTTATCTCTTTCTGATACCATGGCTTTCTGAAAAAGCATATGAGAGACCCCACGAGGCTGCAGGCCTGTTACCCCGCTTGTCTACAGGAAACCAGCTTTCAGTCCTGGGCTTGCATTTAACAGATAAGTATGTCTCCCGTTCAATCCAATCACATCCATTGCATTATAGCACCTGAGAACAATGACAACATGGAAGCCTGTCTGAGCATGTCATAGAACTGCTCCCCACTATTGCAAACGTAGGAAATGTATCAATGCCCTTGTAAACCCCATCCCCCTCCTCTCCTGCCCAGCTCCCGGCCCACCAGGGTGTAGTTGTTGAAGGGTTCATCCGTATCCTGGTCTGAGTACAGGACACCATGGTGCGCCAGTTCATCATGCCAACCAACAGCGAGGGTGGCTCCTCCGGTCGGTAAGCGGATAACTTAAAATGCAAAAGTTCAAAAACTCTTCCAGAAAGAAAAAAAAAAGTGAGGTCCGGATCAGGTCTCTTTAATCCAGACCCAACAAGGTTCTCCTAGGCACTTCATGGAACAACCGCTCGCCATCTGTTTTCACTCAGCCGCTTGTGTATATTTACATCGCGCTTTCGCTTTCACTTTAAGTGAAAGCGCCATGCAAAAATAAACACGGGACTGAGTGACAACAGATGGCTCCCATAAAGATAAGAAATTGCTTTGCAACAGCAGCAGAGCAGACAACCCAGTCCGGATTGGCCGAAAGGGGGTCAATAAAAAAAACTCATTTTCAAAGGCAGGCCACGGTTTAGCATAAACGGTGACTCCAGCCAATGGAAATGAGGAGCGGGGCTTCAAGCCCCTTTCTGAAAGTCCTCATCCACAATATCTCTTGCCTGCGACAACGCATGTCCTGCAACGCTAGGTGCAATGCAAGTTGTAAATGCAATACTTTTCTAACTAAGTACCTTAGATGTGTCACGCAAAACAAACAAAAGGGTCGCAGGGAAGGCAATGCGTCAGTTCCTTGCTTCGGTGGAGGTGGATCACTTGTTCCTTACTGCAACGCAGGGAAAGCAATGCGTCAGTTCCTTACCAGAGAGGAGGGGTTGCATCAGTTTCTTACTGCGTTCTGGTTAGAATGCGACAAGGTGGCGCCTAAATGCGTGGCGATGATACAGTGTGATGCGACAAAATGGCGGCTTGATGTAATGCGACGATGCGGTCGATGCGTGAACGTTTGCAGCCGCACGGTTTTCTCAGTGATGCGTCGGGAACCGGTGTGGATGCTGTGAGCTTCCTCTCCGTGAATCCGTGATGCGTCTGGACCCGGTGCAGATGTGGCACGCTTCTTCTCCATGACTCGGCGATGCGTCTGGAATCTGTGCAGATGTGACACGCTTCTTCCTTGTTGCGTCGATCTTCCAGCTCCCAACATCAAACAGTCTCTAGAGGTCCTAAACAGCAGCAGGCACCTCTTTGCAGGTTGGAATTCCCAGCAAGGGAATTCAGGGGAACTGGGGGTGAAGTCTTTGTATCCCTGAGACTTCAGACAGGAGGCAAGCTCAGTTTCAAGCCCTTGAAGAGCTTTTCTTCAAGCAGGTGACAAAGCAAACAGCTACATCCTTTCCTTGGCAGCAAGCAACCACTGCAGGCCAACCCCCAACAGCAAACAGCACAGGGGCAGTAATCCCCCTTCCGCTTCTCCTGTTCTTCTCCTTGGCAAAGGTTCCTCTTGAATTCCCAGAAGTGATCTAAAAGTCTCATGTCTGGGTCCCCCTTTTTCTACACACAAATCCTTTGTCTCTGAAGGCAGAGAGTGTCTGTACCCAGCCAAAACCAGTTCTGTCCTCTCTGGTGCAGCTTCCTGGCAGAAGCTGGATTTGCTACTTTATCCACTTGGACATTTATTGACAGCTTGTAGTCCATGGCCATTCCGAGGTTTCTTACTTCCTTTAATACTTTAGGCGGTGATCCCAGTTCATCAGGGTGCCTTACCATCATCCTTCCACAAAGCTCTTGCTGGGGACACTTGCTTATCCCTGCTTACCATTGCTTATGCCTCCCTTACTCATGGCATCTTCCCAGAAGCTCTCCATATAGGCCGGATCCTTCCACCCCTAAATAAACCTACTTTATACTGTGATGACTTCCCCAGCTACCGATCCATCTCTCAAATACCATTCATAGGCAAGACCATAGAAAAAGCTGACTACATTCAGCTCTAAGATCACATCAAGGTATCTATTTATTTATATAGAGAGTTTTATAAAGTGCTAACACGACCCAAGGGTATTGGAGGGCTGTACAGAGAGTAACCCCTTCCTGTTACAACACAGATAACAAACCATAAGATAATTATAATAGTGTTATGGACACGCATCTCCCAAAGTCCAAACCCCCACTACCTGATTTACCTGTTGATAGTTTGGCACAAGACCTGGAACACTGGGTTCCACTATTGGCATTTTATGATCTTTAGAGAACTTGCAACCTAGAGCACTGTGAACACTCCTTCTACCCCCAATGCATAATCTCTATGTGTGGCTGGATATGTGTCTGGGCACGTGGGCATGCAGGAGTTAGTTGGAGGCTGTGATGAAAAGCAGCGAGACTCCCAAGACTTTCGATGCCGCTTGGTGCAAACCACCTCTGATTCACCTTAAGATTAGCGATCAAAATAATGAGGCAGGCGCTGGAAACTAGAAGGCAAAGAACAGGTTTATTACTTCAGAGGAGAACACATCACATCGGACACCGGGGCTATCGTCAGGAGGTGCTCGAACTGCATCTCTGTGGCTCAGCCTTTTATACATATGCTCGTCTCTTTATGGCATGGTCAAACATTCCTGGCATCAGTTTATTGCATGGTCAAAACATCTTTGGAATCCCCGCCTAAAGCTAGTTCCCACACAAACCCAGCAGCAATCGTCCCTTCACCCAGATCTAACAGATGATTGCTATCTCGCAGCTGGACATTCCGACAGGATCTAAAACATGTTCTGTCATATGTGGGCAATAAACTATGTCCGCAGGGGTCAGTTAGTGCCTGGGACCGGATTGAGTAGCCAGGTGCAGTGGAGGAGGTTATCAAAGGGGCCTGCTCGTGCGCGGAGGATGAAAGGACAAGTGGGTTTGGCGTGGGAAGTGACTCCGGGGCATTGTCACGCTGAGATGGTTTTACGACCCCAGTAGTTGTGCTCGGGCTTAGTCAAAGCGCGGGGGAATGATAGCAAGGGAGGGTGATGCACAGATGACCAGCAGTGTACGAAATGGCCACGGTATCTAAAATGGTTGCCGCTTGCGAGCTCGCAGAGGCCTACTTTAAGCAAGATGG
This sequence comes from Lissotriton vulgaris, assembly GCF_964263255.1. NCBI lineage: Eukaryota > Metazoa > Chordata > Amphibia > Caudata > Salamandridae > Lissotriton > Lissotriton vulgaris. Next base: position 1,651,249,459 of record NC_141693.1, on the reverse strand, counting down.
CGCCGGCAATGTTCATGTTATCGTTTTACATTTCAACATTCGCCCCTTTGAACATACCTAGCCAGCTTGTCAGTTCACGTTAATATCCATAATGTCCTGTATCTCTCTGTCATACCTTGCTTTAATGTTTTCAAATTGAGTGTCCAAAGTCTTAGGGCATAACGAGTTCAAACAAAGAGAACACAAGGGCGGTATGCATTGTATCCCCAAACAGCAGCCACATATTACAACGATTGGAACCAAGAGGATCATCATTAATTTCCAACCCCAGTGTTTCAAAATGCCCCCAAACCAGCTTCCAAGTGTCCAAGTTTCTGTTCCTTGATGGATCCCTGATGCCAACCTGTGAAGATGTTCAATTGCCTTGTAGACTGAGGGTGAGGTGTCTGGGATGAAAGTACAGCAGCTGCCACCGATGATTCAGCATGCTCCTCCACGATCTGCTAAAACCACGTCCAGAACAATGCGGTTCTGTAAAGCCACCCGGCGGACCGCCTGAAGCTCAGCAGTGTTGTTGGTGACTCCGGGGCATTGTCATGCTGAGATGGTTTTACGACCCCAGTAGTTGTGCTCGGGCTAAGTCAAAGCGCGGGGTGATGATAGCGAGAGAGGGTGATGCACAGGTGACCAGCAGTGTACGAAATGGCCGCGGTATCTAAAATGGTTGCCGCTTACACGCTCACCGAGGCCTACGTTAAGCAAGATGGTGCCGGCAATGTTCATGTAATCGTTTTACATGTCAACATTCGCCCCTCTGAACATACCTAGCCAGCTTGTCAGTTCACATTAATAACCATAATGTCCTGTATCTCTCTGTCATACGTTGCTTTCATGTTTTCAAATCGAGTGTCCAAAGTCCTAGGGCATAAAGAGTTCAAACAAAGAGAATACAAGGGCGGTATGCATTGTATCCCCAAACAGCAGCCACATATTACAAAGAGTGGAACCAAGAGGATCATCATTAATTTCCAACCCCAGTGTTTTAAAATGCCCCAAAACAAGCTTCCAAGTGTCCAAGTTTCTGTTCCTTGATGGATCTCTGATGCCAACCTGTGAAGGTGTTCAATTGCCTTGTAGACTGAGGGTGAGGTGTCTGGGATGAAAGTACAGCAGCTGGCTCCGATGATGCTGCATGATCCTCCACGATCTGCTAATACCACGTACAGAACAAGGCGGTTCTGTAAAGCCACCAGGCGGACCGCCTGAAGCTCAGCAGTGTTGCTGGTGAGGATGCCAGCTGTTACGTTCAATGCTGTTTCTACTGCTTGTGATAGGGGTCGATGGCTCGGCTGTTTGCCATTGGGCCCCATAGCGGGACGAGTTCTTTTGCTGCATCGAGGAACTGTTATGCTGCGGATGCTTCTTGTTCTGTGTCTTTGGAACGCCTTTCTCTGTGATGGTCTGCAGGTGCTGTGTAGGTTGGAGGCAGAACAAAAGCAATGTAGCAAGTGCCCCCCCCAGCCTTTTGGGAGCCAGGTGTAGGTTTTGGTACCACAGATGAAGTACATGTTGGGTGATGCACAAATGAAGGGGGGTCGGCAGTGTTTAGAGACTTCGTTATTTGGCAAGAGCTGTGACCCACGATCTTAGTCCCGTGGCCTTCGATGCAGACAAGGCCTGAGACGTTTGCCACAGATAGGGCCACTGTCATAGTTGCAGCAGTTCGTTTCTTTAGATAGGAAAAGGTAGGTCAGGCTGGGTTGTTGAACACTTGCATTTCAACTCATTGTTTGGCGGGAATGTTCACTGGAAAGGTTGCATTCTAAGTCAGAGGGCAGAAGGGAGTGGATGTTCTCCCAGTTTTGTTCAGCCAGAACTCGTTGTAGAATTGTTTGATTGTCCCATCAGATGTGCCATTGTTTTTGTAGCTCTCTTGCAGGAGCATTAACCAAGCGAGGCAGGATCCATGAACAGAAAAGGGTGAAGGGATGAATGGAATGGAGTGTTCAGTGGCATGAGGTAGAAACCCCCAGATCCAATAGTTTGTGTCATTTGCGGCAAGATTGTGCTGGTGTAATAATTGTACGGAAGAATTCTTCCAAAATTCTTTGTGTCGTTCTCGGAGGCGTGGTGACAGAGACACCAGATAGTGTTCTTTCTTGGTGATGGGTTGCATGGTGGGGGACATTGTCCTGTAAGCGGGAGCACTCTCTTCAATAATCCAGACTGTGGCCATCAGCAAGAGGCAGGTGAGAGATGCTGCCATGAGGGTTATTGTCTTAGTACTGTGCAATTTGGCAAGCTTGGAGTCATCGCTTTGGTTCTTCGGTCGTCCGGGTTCTTCCATCACCTTCAAGAGGCTCGATGAATGGCAGGACCACATACTTTCGTCTAGCATTTTTCCTCGTAGCATTTGTAGTGTTATCTACCGCTCTGAGACTTTTGACTCAGTTAGTGGCCTGCTTGTCAGAGCACTCTCCTTTCGTCGATCTCAAATTGTACCCTTTCATGGATGGTATCGTGGGGTCGGGAAACTCTGCCAGTTCTAGTGTCTCTGTCTGTGGGTAGCAACTCAGGGCTGGTCGGTCTTTTGTCAGGAGCTCTTCTTGGTTGTTCACTTCTTCGGGGCTGTCAGTGTTGGAGATATCTTCTTACAGTGGTGTGCATGAAGCCAGTTTCTTTTACCTTCCACTCGAAGGGCAGTTTGGGTGGTGATCAATACTTGCCAGGGGCCCGTCCACCTGGGTTCTAGACTCTTCGACCTCTGAAAATTTTGCGTCAACACGGAGCCAACAAGCTTGATATCGTCTCCTGGCCCCCTGGATACGTCTGGTATGGCTTGTTGCACCTGTTGGTGGATAAGTGTTAATTTGTTCGTTAATTTGTACAAATAGTCGGACATTAGTATGTCTGGGACATCATTAATGGAGGTTGGTTTTGGTGCCGCCCAAATGTTCATAGGCCTGCCAAAGACTACATCATAGGGGGTCAATTGGTGTTTTGTTGGGGTGGAACGCATTAATAGCAATGCCAGTGGGAGGGCGTTGGGCCATTTTAACCCGGTCGTGGCGACTATATTTGCTAGCTTCTGTTTTAGCGTGGTGTTGTGTCTCTCTACCAGGCCCCCTGATTGGGGATGGAAAACGGCATGGAACTTTTGCTTTACCCCTAACCCTTTCAGTATATTTTGTATTACTTCAGCTACGAAGTGGGGGCCATTGCCGCTCCATAAAATTCTACAAAGGTCGTAGCGAGGGAATAATTCTTTTAGTAATACCTTCGCAGTAGCTAAGGAGGTGTTGTCGCGGGTGGGGAAGGCCTCCACCCATTTGCTAAAGGCGCACACGATCACTAGAATGTATTTTAGACCATGGCACCTCTCTAGCTGGATGTAGTCCATTTGGAGAATTTCAAAGGGATGGTCAGGGACTCCAAACCCTCCCCGTGGTACTACGGTCCCTTTCCCTGGGTTGTGGTGCAGGCATACTATGCATTGTTGTACTAGGCGCTTCACCAATTCGGTTATCTTGCTGTTATGCCATACTTTGGTGATCAATTCAGTCATGGGGGCAGATCCTACGTGTGCTGGTAAATGTGCCATGATCAATATAGGGATCAGATAGGCATTAGGTAGCAGCCATTTGTCTCCGTCTTTTGTCCTCCAGCAGCCGTCCTCGTCTTTCAGTCCCACCCGAGCCCATTCAGTCAGTTCGTCCTGTGTGCCTGTCGTTTGTATGTCACTTACAGTCGTTCTAGCGTCGGTCCATTTTCACCTAGTCACGTACATTTGTGTCGTAGTTCTGTCCTGGGCTGTGGTTCGGGCAGTAATGTCAGCTAGTCCATTTCCCTGTCCAATGAGATCGGTCACTTTCTTATGTGCTTGGCATTTAATCACTGCTAGCTGCTTGGGGAGGAGGACTGCTTCTGTCAATGCATAGACTATATCTCCATGTAGGATAGGTGTGCAGTGTGACGTCAGGAACCCTCTTTCCCTCCATAGGAGCCCAAAATGGTGAACCACCCAGAAGGCGTACTGGCTGACGGTGTATATGTTTACTGTCATACCAGCTGCTAAAATACATGCTTGTGTGAGGGCAATAAGCTCTGCTGCTTGTGCGGATCATTGGGCAATGCGGGCTGTCTCTAGGATGGTTCGGGCTGTGGTGACAGTATATGCGACTGAGGTGGTGCCATCGGGGAGTTTGATGCATGAGCCATCTACCCATAGTTCCCCATCTGGCTCTGGAAAGGCAGTGTCTCGGAGATCTACTCTACTCTTTGTCTGTTTGTTGGTGAGGGTTACACAGTCCTGCAGGGGAGTCACACCAGGGTCAGTTTCCGGTAGGGGTAGCAAAGTGGCAGGATTGAGAGTGGTGCATCGCTTCAGAGTGATGTGTGGTGCTAGCAGGGTCAACTCTTATCCTGTCAGTCGTGCGCTAGTTAAGTGTTGGGTTTGGGCTGGTTCAGTAGAGTGTCAACTGCATGGGGTGCTAAAACAGTGACTGGATTGGAGAGCACTATTCCTACGCTCTGGCGTATGGATACCGCTGCAGCTTCCACAGGGCGCAAGCACTCTGGCAACGCTCTAGCTACTGGGTCGAGGGTGGCAGAGAAATATGCGCATGGGAGATGTTTGTGACCAATTGCTTGTGTTTAGACAGACAATGCACATCCCTCCATTTCATGTGTGTAGAGGAAGAATGGTTTAGATTAATCTGGGGTTCCTAGAACAGGTGCAGAACATTGGGCATCTCGTAATTCTTTGAATGCTGACTGGCATTTGGGTGTCCAGGGGAAAGGTGAGGGGTTGTCTTTGCCTAGGAGCGAGAGAAGGGGTTTGATAATGAGGCTAAAGTTCGGCAACCATTGTCGGCAGAATGAGGTGAGGCCTATCAAAGAGCGGACTTGCTTCTGAGAGGTGACCTAGGTATGTTACTTGTGATTTGCATAACTGCAATTTCTTTCGGGAAACTTTGTGACCATTCTCTGCAAGGAAGTGTTGGAGTTGGATGGTGGCTGTGACTGCTAGTGGAGTGGTGTCTGCTGCTAAAAGGATATCATCTACATATTGTATTAACACCACCCCGTCTGGTAACTGTATGGCATCTAACTGTCTTTTGAGTGCCTAGCTATAGATGCTCAGGCTCTCTGTGTACCCCTGGGGTGCTCAACAAAATCTATATGAGCTGGATCTTAGGGTAAATCCAAAAAGATAACGACTGTCCTGGTGAATGGGTATGAAGAAGAAGGCATTCTTGAGATCAATTACGGTGAACGTGGTGGCAGTGGACGGAATTAGGGTCAGGATGGTGGTGATGTCAGAAACTACTGGGTACTGTGGTACTACTATTTTGTTTATCTCCCGCAGGTCAATGATGAAGCAGTAGGCTTTTCCATCTCCCTCTCCCTATCTCTTTATGATCGGTAAAATAGGACTGTTACAAACATTGCTCACTACCTCTTCTACCACTCCTGCTTCTACCAGTGACTGTATGATTTTGGTCAGTGCTTTCTCGTTCTCTGGAGATATCTTGTACTGGGGCACTTTCGGTAAGGTTGCGTCTTGTCGTATTGTCACGTGTACTGGTCAATCAACATTCGTCCTACGTCTGAATCAGCCCTGGCCCAGAGATGCTATGGTAAAGTGTCTAGTAGGGATGTGTCTGTCTCAGAAATGGGATACATGTGTTGGGATGGATTATCTCTCGGGTGTTGGTGATTGTCATATAAGATGACTCGTACTCCGTCTGGCGAACATCTGATAGTCGCACGGAAATGCTTCAGTAGGTCGAGACCCATAATGGCGTCTGGGGTGTTGGAGGAGAGAAGGAACATCGTGTCGATAACATTGTTTTCAAGTTTGAAGGGGATCAATCTGAACAAAGGGTTGGTGGAGGTCGTACCGTCAAATCCTATTGAGGTTATATGTGAGCCAGACAAGGGTGCCCTTGGAATCAGTCATTTGGCTAGCGCACTACGTGTTGCTCCTGTGTCTACTAGAAATGGCGACTCTGTGCCCAGGACCTTTGCAGTAACATAAGGGCCTTGTTGGTCAACATAGAGCTCGACTGGATCCCTCCCTTGCCCCTGGCTGTCCTATGCAAAGTCATACATGTTGTCGTGATCTGTCTGTTGACACTGGTTCTGTCTAGGGCGGTCAACTGCGTTCACTCTTCCTGGCCTTCCTTCGCTTGCTTCACTTGCGTACCGTCTCCCACGTCCTCTTCCTCTCTGTTCATTTGCTATCTCCCTTTCCCCTCTGCCCCTACCGATTCCTAGCAGAATCGGACATTGGAATTTCCAGTGTCCGTACTATTTACAAAACTCACACTGATCCAGTCCTAAGTCTTTTCGTCCTCTATATGGCGTCGATAATTTACTTCTAGGCGGTTGCCCCCTAGGGGTATTCTGTTGGTATGCTCCCTTATATTGCTCCCTTCCTGTATTCAAACTAAGCATGGGCGAATTTTGCGAATCTGGCGTTCGCGAAGTTTGCGAATTTGCGAACTCGCAATCCGCAAAATCCGCGAATTCCCGCGAATTTGCGGATTTTTTTTGTGTTCGCAAGGGTTTCTGCCAGTTCGCGAGGATTTGATACTAGTTCGCAATTGCGAACTTACTTGTCGGCTCGCAACGGTCGCGACTATGTTGTTTCTACGTCTGGTTCATCATCACAGCCTCCCAGCACCCTCTGTTTCACCACTGCCACCCTCTCTTTGACCCATGCCACCCTCTGTTACATCAATGCCACCCTCTGGTTCATCATCATTGTAGAAGATGGGGGGGAAAGCAAGCACACCTGCCCTGCTTCAACTGACATGAATTAATTTGGGGTTAGTTTATTAACAACACCTGCCCTGCCCCAACTGACAATAAATGAATTAGGGGCTAACTAATGTGTCACTGAATTTGAAGTTCCAGCCTGGCACCTGCTAGTCTGCTCCCTTAGCTGTAAATCAGAACCTTTGTGGCATACAGTTAAGGTCAGAGCAGGGTCACACAATAGTTGCAAGTAGGCAACCGAATTCTGGAGGGCCCCCTCAGGAAGCACAACAGGCAATCGTTACAAATCATGAGATTGACCTTTTGCACCTGCTCATTTGTTTTGCTTTTGCAAAAATCGTTTTTCGGTAATTTCACGCTATTCGCGAGGCGTCGTGCGAAACCGACCGCGGAAGCCGCCAATTCGTGCGAATGAGCTTTATATGTTTTTTGCGGCGTGTTATTTTGCGAGGTTTTTTGCAGTATTCGCGAGCCGCTTGCAGCGCAACACGCAAATTTACCCCAAGGTCGAGTACAGGTGCGGCCATTTTGTTTGCGTGACGTATTTCCGTTTCCGCCCGCTATGTATAATCTCGCGAAGTAAGCGCATTGCGAGTACAAGTTCGCACGAGATCGCGAGGAAAATCGTGTGCGAACTTACTTTCGCGCTCGTGAACGGGCGGCCATCTTGTTTTTCATTAATTTCCTGTGTCTGGGCATGGTGTTTATCCTCTTGCTATCTTTGCCATCTGGAGTTCTGGACTTTTTGGTTCCGTCCAGAGGTGTCAGGGAACAACACCCAAAGACCCCGGAGTTCCACCTGCCTTGGTGCGCAAATGAACAGAAACACGGGCTTCTCGATGGTGGCGTCAAAGACCAAAGGTTTATTACTGCAGGGACACAGAAGTCACAGAATCTACACACGGGCAGAGACTAGGAGCCTGTTCGATTTGTACATTGAGGGTTGCTCCTTATATACTAAAAATTGTGCTTTAGGCAAATATTTCACATGCTAGTACATTCCTAAACCTTTGTGTCTTAAACAATAAATATTTGGCGTTACACAGGAACTGTCGATAATATCTGATGCCAAACATCACGAAGAGGGGTTCCCACTAGTCCATCACAATCCCTTGTCAATATTGCATTCAAGAGCCGGACCGCCTCATCGTAAAGTTCGTTACCTCCCCCTAATAAAGGCCCAGAAGGAAAGGAGCAGAGCCAGGTGCAGGAGATAGAAAAGCGGGATAAGAGATGTTTGTGGGTTGTAAATGGGCAAGGCTACCGGCTTCGGCCGCCTAATCATGATCGGAACAATGGACACGAGAACCAGTTCAGGTGGGCTGGCCTCGGGCAGAGGAGGCAGCTTTTGTCAAGTCATGCAGCTACAGCATGATCTGGTTTAAGGCACACGTGTCATGAAAGAGGTGAATCTCCGGCTAAGGCTACGGGTCCTTAATCGAAATGAAGTGAAAAGAGGTTATTGCATATGTGAGGGCAAGAAACACAAAATGGCGGACATGATCTAAGATGGATGCCGTGGGTAGATCAGAAATGTGTTCATAACAGGAGTGCTCTTGCTCGTATCGTAGCGAAAACACCAGGATATGCTAAATGGATCATTTGCGGTTCGCTGATACTAATATTATGTATTTCCGACAAACTTGAAAACACGGGTTCAAATCGTCACGGAACCTCAGACCCTCCTTTTGCCCTTACATAGGCAATTACTCAGTCTATATCAGAGTCTAGTTCTATGTTCATCAGGTCAGTGACATGTTGTTGTATCATCATCCTTTCTCGTGCCTTTTCTCCAAACGCAGGTGGTTTTCTGAGACAAGTTGCAGCGCAAAAACTACACAGAGCAGGACCACACTGGATAATCAGGCAGCATGAGAACAGGAATACTAAGATGACACCGATGACCATTAGAACCTTCCATCCCCACGCTGAAATCAGAGTCCAAAACCACTCCATAAAGGACCAGTTTCCCTTGTCTACATGTATAGAGTCGGAAATCTTGTGTAGCTTAGAGATCGCCTCATAGACTGTTGGAGCATTATTAGGAATAAAGACACAGCAGCTCGATTGGATCATTCTGTATACCCCACCTCGATCTGCAAGTATAACATCTAGAACCATACGGTTCTGCAATGTCATGAGTCTATCCGCCTGAAGCTCAGCTGTCAGATTGCTAAGGGCACCAGCAGTTTCAGTAATAGTAGATTCAACTACCCGTGTTAGCTGACGTATGTTTCTACTATTGGCCATAGGCCCCCAGAACGGAAGGAAGCCTTTGAAGAAGTCTCCAGCTTCCTGACCAGCAGTATCTTCCTTACTGAAGACACCTCTCGCTATTCTGGTTCTGTGGTAATCAGGTGAAGCAGTGTATGTTGGAGGCAACAATCGAGCAATATAACATGAACCTGAAAAGTCAGCAGGCAACCATGTATAAGCTCGGTCTCGACAAATGAAATAGGTACCCCTAGCGGTAAGGAAGGCAGGGGAAGAGTTAGCCGGAAACACATAAGTCTCAACGCACTCACTCCTCCCTAGCTGAGCTTTCGGATTTCTCCCATTACCTTGCAAACAGACCTGACCTCGGTGAGGTACGACCCAGATTGGAGTTGAGCTTTTACGCTTGCTTTCTCCTAAACTAAGGCGATACTCTGAAGTATTCCAACTTAAATACACTCGTAGTTCGTCTCTAGGGTAAGATGGAGTATTATTGACATCCTTGATCATGTCAATAATTCCCTGGACTAAAGCTTTGTTGGCAGAGTTATATCTAGTGGAACGTGGTGGACGTGGAGGATAGGTTTCAAGGGCATAAGCAAAGATGGTTTGAAGGGCCTGAAATGATCCATTGTAGCTGAAAGGCAAAACCAGATAGGGAATACCTTTATCCATAGTGTGGGGTATCAAGCCACACACCCAGCAGTCTGTAGTGTTAACTACCAGTTGGTGTTGATGCAAGAGCTGTACAAAAGTGTTGTTAATGAACTCTGAGCGTCGGGCTTGCTCATGTTCAGGAAACGAGTGAAAAGAGTGTATAGAAGAAACAGTAGAAATGGCAGGATCAAGGGGAGGTACTGTAGTAACTGGCACAAAAATCAAATTTATACTAAAGACAATTCCACCCACCAATGTTGCTAAAATAATCAAAAATGTAACGGCACATTGCATCAAAAAGCATTTGCTACGAAGAATTCTGTACAGTCTGTTTCTGCGAACATAAATCACATTTTCTCGTTGCAGCGCAGGAAGCTCCATCTTCTACAATCCGCTCGCGACCACTGATGATGTGTACGTAGATGAAAATGCCTCTGTCAGCCCTGGGAGTTCCCAGAACCAACAGAAAGATCGACCTTGTGTCAGACCCCTGCAGATTCAAACTAGGCACACAGCCACGACCCTACGGCTACCCAGACGGCAAGGCAATTTAAAAAAATAAACAATAGCAAACTTCCTGGCTGAAGGCAAATGTTCAATATCAAATGTTCAATATATCAAAATCACAATATGCAGTTGCCTGCTTTATTTGTCCATTTTACGTTTTCTCAAATTGTATTTCTGTTTCGCAGGTATCGTCTGATCGGAAAATAGTGTATCATTAGCAGCTGTTGCAGTGTTTAAGTTCGCAGATAGCAAAGTGTCTTCTGATGCTGGAGACAAATGTTCAGTGTTCAAAAGAGTCTTTTCAGGAGGAGAGTCAGATTTTGGAGTGTCAGTAATCAATTCGGCATCGCTGAAAGGGATGAACTTCGGTGTGCTGTCAGTTTCGGTGGCACCAATTCCCTTTTTCACCCAGTCGTCGTAAGGTAGTGGCAAGGGTACACGCTTAACGTGAGACGCGTGCACCCAGTGTTTGCGGCCAGCTACACGAACGGCTGTCCTTGTTGTCAGTAGGACCTGGAAGGGGCCGACGTAGCGGGGCTGAAGATTCTTTGTCCTCGCAAAATTTCTGACCACCACTTGGTCGCCGGGTTTCAGTTGATGCCCTGGACTCTCCGGAGGCTTTGGCAGTGCATCGAAAACCTGTTGATGAATAAGACTCAATTTAGCAGTCAAGTCGTAAAGGTAGTCTATCAACATAGGATATTCCAGCTGTCTGAACTCCCTTGGCCTTGGCACCCCCCAAATATTGGCAGGACGACCAAATACAATCTCGTAAGGGCTAAGCCCCACTCGAGAATGTACAGTCGCTCTTGTGGATAACAGAGCCAAAGGAAGTGCGTCTGGCCAAGCCAAACCTGTGGATGCTTGTATTTTAGCTATCTTCAGCTTAAGGGTGCCATTGTAACCCTCCACTAAACCAGCTGACTGGGGATGGTTCGCACTGTGAAATTTTTGTTTCAAACCTAGACCTGCACATACACTCTGCATAACTTTCCCTATAAACTCACTTCCGTTATCTGACCATACAATCCGTGGCATTCCAAATCTAGGGAAATATTCTTTGAGAAGAATTTTGGCAGTTGATAGGGCAGTATTGTCCTTCAGTGAGTATGCTTCTATCCACCTGGAAAAAGCACAAACCACCACCAAGACGTATTTCAAATTATTACAGCGTTCCATGTGAATGAAGTCTAACTGAATCACTTCAAAGGGGCAGGAAGGAGGAGCGAAATGACCATTTGGGGTTGGAGTTCCCTTGCCAGGATTATGCATCAAGCACACCATACAATTTTTCACCACTCTCTCTGCACACTTACTGATCCCATCATTCTTCCAGACCGGAGCCAACATCTTACATATCCCTTTAGAACTTATATGTGCTACTCCGTGCGCCATTGTCACTACTGCAAGCACATACGGATCGGGCAACATCCAACGCTGCTGCTCTGTCAAATCAATCCAACATCCATTCGAGTCCAACTTGCCCGTACTCTCTCTCCATACACGTTTCTCTTCCTCAGTTGCTTCTCTCTGAATCTCTTTCACACTTTCCATTGTATCTTCACACATCCCAGACTCAGCGATCCATCTTGCAGACGTTGCAACATACATTCTACTCATCATGTCTCTAGCTGTCTGTTTAGCAATTTCATCAGCAAAAGCATTCCCACGTCCAACATCATCCGTGATTGCTTTATGAGCACTGCACTTTACAATTGCAACTTCAGTCGGCAAGGTTAGAGATTCCAACAAGTCGTTAACTAGCTGACCATGTTGAATCTTAGTCCCATGGGACGTAATGAAACCTCTTTCTTTCCACAACCGGCCAAAACTATGGGCCACGCCAAATGCGTACTGACTATCTGTGAACACATTCACTCTCTTTCCCTCAGCTAAAACACATGCTCTCGTTAGAGCTATTAATTCTGCAGCTTGGGCAGAATTCTGACTCACTCTTGCAGTCTCCACAATCGTCTTCAAGGTCGTTACTGCGTAAGCAGCAGTCACATCACCATTCTCCAATTTAAAACATGACCCGTCCACATACAGCGTACCATCCGGATCGGGTAACGGAGTATCTTTCAAATCGATGCGTCCTTTTGTCTCTTCCTCCGTTTTAAAACAGCAGTCATGTGGCTCAGAATCACTCGACTCTTGATCAGTCGGCAACAACGTTGCTGGATTCAATACATTACACCTTTTGATCTGAATATGACTCGCTAGTAGTGTCAGCTCGTAACCAGATAATCTCGCACTAGTAAGGTGTTGTGTCTTCGTTCGGTTCATGAGTGTATCCACTGCATGAGGAACCATGACCACTAGCATGTTGTTCATCACCAAACCAGCAGATTGTCGAATGGAAGCCGCAGCTGCCGCTGTAGCTCTCAAACAACTAGGCAACGCTCTAGCTACCGGATCTAATGTTGATGAGAAATACGCACAAGGGCGTTGTTTATCACCAAACTTCTGTGTCAGGACACTCAACGCGCAACCTTCTCTCTCGTGAACGTAGAGCGTGAATGGCTTACTGTAATCAGGTGTACCCAATACAGGAGCTGAACACAAGGCTTTTCGTAATTCAGTAAAACTCTCTTGACATTCATCAGACCATGGCACCGGACTCGGAACATTTTTCCCAGTCAAAGCTACCAATGGTTTCGCTAAAAGAGAAAAATTTGGAATCCACTGCCTACAGTAGGAGGTAATACCTAAAAAGGCACGTACTTCTCTCTGTGTGCGTGGAACACTCATTTGCGTAATTGCTTTTATTCTTTCTGGGGTCAACTTCCTTCCCTCCTTTGACAAGAGATGACCTAGGTAGGTCACTTCTTGGCAGCAGTATTGCATCTTGGAAGGTGACACCTTGTGATTCAAATCAGACAAATGATGCAATAACGAAACTGTAGCTGCTTTGCAAGTTTCCTTGTCATCGGCAGCCACTAGAAGATCGTCTACGTACTGTACTAGGGCAGAACCTGGAGGAAGGACAAAAGAATCTAGCTGGCTTTTTAATGCTTGACTATAAATAGATGGACTTTCACAGTAGCCCTGTGGAGCGCGTTTAAATCTGAAACTTCGACCTCCTAGACAGAAGCCAAAAATATCCCTGCTTTCCTCGGCTATCGGAATGCTAAAGAAGGCATTCTTCAAGTCGATGACTGAGAACCAAGTGGCTGTAGCAGGAATCAATGTTAACAATGCAGTAATGTCTGGAACCACAGGAAACTGCGGAACCACAATCTTATTAACTTCTCTAAGGTCTATGACAAACCTATATACTGGAGGTTTCGTAGGATCAGTTCGTTTCAGAATCGGCAATACAGGACTATTACAAACATTTCCTCGAGTTTCTTCAACTACACCTTTCTTAATCAAATCTTGCACAATCAATAAAAGTGCACGTTCTCCTTCATTCGATATTTTATATTGAGGAATTCTTGGAAATTTTACATTTGCTTTCAAAGTTACTACATACGGTGGTATTTCTAAAAGGCCTACATCATTAGGATCAGTCGCCCAAAGAGAATCAGGGAGTGAGCGCAGCTCTGGCGGGAGTGCGTCCATTGACAAGTACATCGGAGAAGTGATTCGTTTACCCAAAGTAAGCTGTACTCCTTCCGGAGAACAGTACAATGTCGCATATAGTCGTTTTAACAAATCTAAACCAAGCAGATTTTCATTACAACCTGTCGTCAAAATCAAGGGTGCTTTCAATTGACATGGTCCAACAGAAATAGACAAAGGACCAGATATCGGGTTGTAAACAGGGGCGCCTGAAAAACCTACGGAAACATTTGTTGAGCCAGACAAAGGTGCGCCAGGGAGTTTCGCATGAATGATAGAACTTTTTGCGGCACCAGTATCCAACAGAAACGGTTCGACTACACCTGATGTTGCTACTGCGACATAAGGCCCACTCTGATCCACTGGAACTGATACTACTCCCTCTCTCTGTCCATGGCTGTCCTAGTACCCATTTTGCTGAAATCCCTCATCAACTTCACAATAATCTTCAACAAGATATTGCTGAGATCTATTCTGTTGAGCTGACTGTACATTTCGTTGATCAAAGTGATTGGAGGGACGATCATTCGTTTGCGGAGGCATAGCACCTCGTCCTCGACCTCTAGAATTCTGCGCAAAACCACCACGACCTCTCTGAGCTGCTGCTGCATTATTTTGCGCTAAGATTGGACATTCATTTTTGTAATGACCCTCTTTCTTACAGTACGCACACTGATTCCACTGATATTGAGGCCTGGTTGAACTATAATCTGTCCTCTGATACGAATTCTGTTGCATATTAGCCTGATTCATGCGAGGCGGATACGCCTGCTGTAAAAGAACTTTAGTCTTTAAATCTTTCGTTTTCTTCTCTGATTTTTCCTTTTCCTCTTTATCCCTATTTTCGTAGTACTGTGCAGTCGCAAGTATTTGCGCAGTTGTGGAAACAGCCCACGCGCTCTCTGAATCCTTTAATTTATTGCATAATTCAGGTAACAAATTATGCACAAATTTATCGACAAACAATCTCTGTCCTCCTTCAGTGCTCATATCCTGACCACTATGATCTACAAAAGTCTCTTTGAACCTCGTGAAGAAGTCGGAGACACTTTCATCTTTCTTTTGCTTGCATGCGGATAATTTATCCCAATTAACACGCAACGCAGGCATCAAAGTCTTCATTAAGTCAATTATTCTTCCTGGAAGATTAGCAATTAGGGGTTCGGGTTTTGCACCACCCGTTTGCTGACCATCCGCTGCAGTGATAGCTGCCCAATCACCACCTAAGGCTGCTTGATGATCCTCTCTACGAATTTTAGCCCACACTGGTTGTGGAACTACATTACCAAATAACATATCGATGTCCGCTAAGTTCATTATACAAGCTTCAACTGTCTGTGTTAATTCCTTGTAATATCCGGCTGGATTCTTACGCGGATCTGGCAAGGCCTGTTTCACTGCTAGCACTTCAGCTCGCTTCCATGGAATGTGTATCCACACTCGTTGGAACTGTGCTGGAGCAGCTGCAATACCTGCATTATCATCACGTTGTATTGCTTCGCGCCAGATTGGAGGAACCTCCCTCATAGGATATTGGCGACTTGGCTTCATTTTACCTTTCTCTAACTCTCTCGGCGAACGAAGAGATGGATCATTCCTAAAACTCAAAATAAGTTCCATCGCTTCTTTTATATTATCACCCACTATCATTCCTGCAGCAAACTCTTTTTGAATTTTAATTAAATCCTCCAAGTCTGATTCAACATCATCTTCCTCTATTTCCTCACGTAACAACGAGCACATCTCATCAAAGACGTACCGTTGCGTTGGTTCCTTCCACTGCATAAACGTATCCAGTACATCTCTCGTACTATATCTTCTAACTTTCGTAATCCATCTGAGAGCCGTGGAATCTAAAACTCCCCGTTCTTCAGTACTTGGTAGCTGACTACGTCTCTGAACTGAATCAGAAGTAGGAGTCTTAATTAAAGATTTATATAAAGGAGACAGAATATTAGCAACAGAATCAGTTATTTTTCGACGTACAGAAAGTGGAGTTAATACACTTGCAGACGTAGAGAACACAGTAGAGGTAGGAACAGATTGCGAGGCATTAGGAGTATCGAGAAAAATAGTCTGTGATGTAGTAGGTGTAAGCGAGACAGATACAGGTATAGAAGACGGCAACCCAGGAAGAGGAGGAGCCGTAGGAATATTCACATTAACCACAGGAGGTACAGGAACTAGATTCTGAGGAACAAGAACACCAGGTTGTCCAGCAACCGGTAATTGGACATTTGGTACAAGTTGGGCCGTAGCACCTTGTGCGTACGGTGGAGGTGACCGTAACAGATAAGACAACAGAGGATCGTTTTCGGGATCCTCCAGTATCTTAGCTGTTTTCGTTGGCAAGGCAGGGTAGCACTTGTCAATCGCTAAATTATGCTCTCTAATTGCTACATCTATGGCCTTTTCGCACTCATTATCTTGCAGTTGTTTAGTTGCTTGCTCTAGAGTCAACTCTTCTATCTCTTTTTGTTCTTTCTTTAACCTTTTCATTTCTCTCTGTTTGGATTCTTTTCGCCAATAACGGAAAGAATCAAACATTGCCGGCCGGGCTTTCTTACTAAACAATTTCGCTTCTAAATTATCAAGGATCTCGGGTTCAAAACTACCATGTAGTGGCCAACTAAGGACACCATCCTTCTTACAGTAACGGACCCACACCTCGTTATAAGATATAGGACCCACTCCAAATTTGCAATATAGGTCATAAAGGGGAGTCCCAATCGGAGGAACCAGACAAGAATCCTCCAATCGTGAGTCATGGTTGCAACCGAAACAAGACAACATTTTCCGACTTACCATTTTCAGTCTGGAACACAAAACAAACAAAACACGAAACAAATATGTGCACTCGAACCAAGAACTTAGGCCTACCAAAACCAAACTAATGTATCGATACCCAAACTGAACCAAATAGCATTATCGTAACCAGAACAACTAGTGATATGATAATCTTACGAAACCAAAAACCAAACCAAGAACCGATCAAGGATTTTTAACAATCCTCACAAAGCAACCAGCTAGCTATCACTAAATACTTAACTGAGGCACTGAAGACGTCACCAAGGAGAAACCCGTCACGTTTCGCTGTACTAAGGGCTGCACCTCGGGTCCAAGACAGGGCGACGGTCAAGGCAACGGCCCACTGCAGCCGTCCTGAACGGGAACCCTCGTGGAAGAGAACTTCAGGGCCACTTTTGCGATATGCCGGGATCGATGAAGTGGGGCGCCTCCCTCGGAAATCTTCACACGAAGCTCCTCGAACTCTTCAGGCTTTTGGACCGGTACCGAATGACGTCGCCCCACGTTGGGCGCCAATTGGAGTTCTGGACTTTTTGGTTCCGTCCAGAGGTGTCAGGGAACAACACCCAAAGACCCCGGAGTTCCACCTGCCTTGGTGCGCAAATGAACAGAAACACGGGCTTCTCGATGGTGGCGTCAAAGACCAAAGGTTTATTACTGCAGGGACACAGAAGTCACAGAATCTACACACGGGCAGAGACTAGGAGCCTGTTCGATTTGTACATTGAGGGTTGCTCCTTATATACTAAAAATTGTGCTTTAGGCAAATATTTCACATGCTAGTACATTCCTAAACCTTTGTGTCTTAAACAATAAATATTTGGCGTTACACAGGAACTGTCGATAATATCTGATGCCAAACATCACGAAGAGGGGTTCCCACTGGTCCATCACAATCCCTTGTCAATATTGCATTCAAGAGCCGGACCGCCTCATCGTAAAGTTCGTTACCTCCCCCTAATAAAGGCCCAGAAGGAAAGGAGCAGAGCCAGGTGCAGGAGATAGAAAAGCGGGATAAGAGATGTTTGTGGGTTGTAAATGGGCAAGGCTACCGGCTTCGGCCGCCTAATCATGATCGGAACAATGGACACGAGAACCAGTTCAGGTGGGCTGGCCTCGGGCAGAGGAGGCAGCTTTTGTCAAGTCATGCAGCTACAGCATGATCTGGTTTAAGGCACACGTGTCATGAAAGAGGTGAATCTCCGGCTAAGGCTACGGGTCCTTAATCGAAATGAAGTGAAAAGAGGTTATTGCATATGTGAGGGCAAGAAACACAAAATGGCGGACATGATCTAAGATGGATGCCGTGGGTAGATCAGAAATGTGTTCATAACAGGAGTGCTCTTGCTCGTATCGTAGCGAAAACACCAGGATATGCTAAATGGATCATTTGCGGTTCGCTGATACTAATATTATGTATTTCCGACAAACTTGAAAACACGGGTTCAAATCGTCACGGAACCTCACATCCTTTGCTTGTTTTCAGTTTTTTTCGAACGATTTTGCTTCTTATCTATCCCTCTCTTTTCCTAGCTGTATATTTTGTCTTTTCTGCTATTTTTGTTTACTTTTAAACTACTTTTTTAAACTCTTTTCTTTTCTTCTTCCCTATCCTATTCTTTCTAAATTTTCTACTTCCTACCTTACCTGCCCAGACCATGGTGAAGCCAGGCGCCGTGAAGCTGCCCAGGCACTTGAGGGCCGCAGCGGCGGCGGGGAGGAGGAGTCCTGGATCCCGTGCCAGGACAGCATGCGGGCGATTGAGGGGGGAGCAGGTGACGCGACGGGAGATCTTCAGCCCGGAGGAAGTGGGAGCGCTGGTCTACTTCGTCCAGCGCCGCCTGCCCAGGACCATCGCGGGAGGCGGCAGGATCGCGGCCGGCGGCTACAACATCCGGGAGCGCCGGAAGCGGTGGCAGAAGGTGTGCTGGGCCATATCCCAACTCTCCAGGGTCCAGCGCACCTACAGCCAGGCCACCCACCGCTGGACGGACCTCCTGGACCGGGAGCGCGACCTGCTGGACCAGCTCGGCTTGGAGATCCCCGGGCTTGGTGAATAGTAGTAGCTATTTCATCACTCACTACTATGTTTTCTCCTGCTCTGTGTTGTTGTATTGCAAATATTTGTTTTTTACATGGAGCAAGCCAATAATGCTGCTGACGATTACATTGTAGTTAAATTATATTTCAAAATCTTCTGTGCATTTCTGGTGCACTGCTCTCCTTCTCAGTGGCGTTGCTACTATGCTTATTTGTTTTCTATTTTGTGGTCTCATTGGCCTGAGTAACTATTATGTATGAGTGTACTTTACAGAACTGCGTAATGCTAGACACTAGGGGGCAGATTACATTTACAAGCCCCTTGCGCCACATGTACGTTGCCTTGCGTGACGCAACAGCGGCGTAAACGTGGCGCATCCCTGCGAGTCATTTACAGCGTGACGCATCTAGGGAGATGCGTCACGTTATAAAGCCATGGGCCTGCGCCACAATGGGTGCATTCCTAGTACGCAGGGTGGGCGGTCCGGCGGCTGTGCGCCTCACAAAAGTGCCTGCGTGAAATCTACAAGATTTAACGCAGGCACTTCTGCGACGCTGCTACGTCAATTCAATTCCTTATGCCTGCTTGAAGCAGGCGTAAGGACTGGCACAGCATGTTAAGTATTGGGTGGCCCTGAGCATTACTGGAGTTGCATTGCGTTGGCGACATGACTCCAGCGATGCGCCGCTCTTACGTGACGAGATGCGTCACGCAAGTGCCTACCCATGCGCCAGGGCGCGCTGCATTGTAAATGAGGCGCATCTGCCATGTCGCAAGGGTAGTTTTGCGTGACGCATTTGATCTGGAGCATCTCTAGAGATGCGCCAGAACGCGTAAGTAAGTATGCCCCTAAGGGGCAGAATTGCAATTACCGTCGCATCCCTGCAAAGTAGCAGGGATGCGCCAGTAATTGTGCGGCCGGCTACCACCACCAAACATGGTGCGCCATATTTGCAATGCGGCACACCATGGGCCCAAAACGTCACCGAGCTTTACTGCTGGAGTTGCGTCGCAACGATGGCGCAGCTCCAGCAATGCTCTGGGGTACCCTATCTCCCCAATGCTGGGTCAAGCCGTACGTCTGCTTCAAGCAGGTGCAGGGTTTGTGTGACGCATTATTGTCCTAAAGGTGACTGATTGAAATTTTATAGATTTCCCTCAGCCACTTTAAGGATGTGTTCCAGCTCAGGAATGCCCTCCCTTGCGCCGGAACGCCCCCTGATGGCGCAGGGCTTTATAACGGGATGCATCTCCCAAATGCGTCACGTTGTTATAATATTATACGCCGCACCATGGCACCTCTTTTGTTCAGCTGCTGCGTCACAAAAGTCACGCAAGAATGGAGCAAAAGAGCCGCAAGGGGCTTAAATCTGCCCCTTCCTTTGTACCCCTGACAATAAGAAAAATAGTGGCGGTGGATTTATAGTTTGACTATTTAAATGACTGGTTATGTAGCAGGCAACTGTTAGTGTTGTCACTGATGTGACTGAAATCACAATGGAGTTTGTCTGTCACTTTGCGTCTTGCCTGCGGACTGCTGCCTGCCAGTCCTAGGTGAACCTTTCAGTACTTTGTTTAGTGAGTTACGTGACTTTCGAAGTCGCAGGTCCGCAATTAATGAAAACTAACCCTAATCAATATAATTTCGCGGAAATATTTTGTTATTGTTGTTTTGAAATGTTTGATTTGGTTGACATTGACAAGCAACAATCATCCATGTTTTCTGTTCTTTCTTTCATGTTGTACGTCAGCTCCCCCCAGGGGCGAGGGGACACAGGAGCAGCGGTGGCGGATGCTGTTGAACAGGGCCAGGATCGGGCAGGCGAGGGCTCCTTTGCTGGCCCCAGTAAGTTTTCATTTTAGACTAGTACCTATTTTTCCTAGCGTTCCTCATTTGATTTTTTCAAAATCGTCTTTGATCTTCTTGTAGACTGTATCTAAATTCTTATCCTGCCTCTACTATGACTCCCTGTGGTATTACTAGATTATTCTTATTAGTCTGTCTGTGTAGCTAACTAAGATTGCACGGTTGGCGAAACTCCCATTCTAGTCAGCAATAGCTCTATCAACTTAGTGCAGTCCTCTGGGATTGTCCATAATGTCTTTTGAAGTGTTCTATCTGCTTTGAAAATTCCCAACTATAAAATGTGAATGACCACCAAGAAAGAATAAGATACTACCTTTTGGTTTGGATAGGAGGACAATCCATACCACTACTGTTGCGGGGACAATTCTTCTGCAGAAACAGAACTATGGACAATAAATAGTGCATTGCTTATCAATTATAATAGGCGCTGTTAGAGTTTCCACATACCTCTGTGATAACAGACTTTGAACCCCCAATGTCCTTACTGACTGAGTACATAGTGTGGCACAGTCATTTACCTCCCGAATTCATCGATGATTGATCCCCAATGATGATTATCCAACGTAGCTCAAGAGTACGGAGTCAGAGTCAAGAAGTGTCAGAGGCACGGACTCATGCTTGCAAAAATTGCAAAACCTTTCGCTCAGTCACTGTAGTCTGGACCAAAAAACACAGAGTCTATTTAAGTTTAAATGCTTTATTAAAAGTAAACACATTTATTAAAATGAAGTCATAATAAAACTAAACGTTTAACTGAGAATGGAAAAGTGGTTAGTGCTGACGATTAATTGAAGACATTTCTTGTGGTCGAGCCGAGCTCTCACCTGGTTTCAACTTGATCTTGTTGTTAGAAATCCATCTTCTGTCTGTGTGGAGAAAAATGGTGCGTGTTAAAAAGCCAGCCTTCATCAGTTGTGCCAAAAAGTGCCGCAAGACAACACCCTTCCCTGGGAAAAGGGACATTTTTTTTTACTTTAGAGTAGACAGTCACAAATTACATTGTTTTCACATGTCTTCATTCCTAGACCAAATACTAGTGAGTGGTTTATTCTAACATTCTTAAATGTACTTTGTAGGTGGAACATCTGGTGGCGGGGCCAGCGCGGAGGTGGTGGTGCTCGACATGGAGGCGGAGGGCAATTCTTCAGGGGAGGAGGCGGCGGCTCCAGTGCCGGCTGTGAGAGTTGAGACGGTGGTGGTGGTGGGCAGAGGTAAGCTCTTATATATTCCTTACTTATTGAGATTGAAGACGTGGCTGGGAAGGAAAGAATAAGAGATGCATGGCTGGGTAAATGATGAAGCAATGATGGGTGGAAGGACAACAGCCTGGGTGGGTGACACAGAAACTGTATGTGTCCATATACCTGGATCATGCTACTATCTGACTCTTAGATAGCATATGTGTATCTAGAGCAGGGGTACTCATAGTACGGCCCGCGGGCCGGTGGCGGCCCGGCAAGCCTTCCTTGGCAGTGCGCAGACCTTGCAAACAATCACTGCTCCCCCGGCCCCCACAGAGCAGAGGCTTTGTTGTATTTCACCTGTTATCGCCCCTGCATCTCCACTCTGACAATCACTGCTCCCCCGGACCCCACAGAGCAGAGTGGAGATGCAGGGCCACAAAGAGGTGAAATAGAACAAAGCCTCTGCTCTGTGGGGCCGGGCGAGCAGTGATTGTCAGGGTGGAGATGCAGGGGCGCTACAACAAACAAAGCCTCAATAATATGTTAATGGTCTTTTAAAGACCTGTTAAGTACTTTGGTGTGGCTGTCTGTGTGTGCGCGTTGAGGAAGCTGTCTCAGCCCGGGCTGAAGGCTGACACAGACAGACACACACACAGTGAGATGACAGAGGGGGAGGGAGAGGGAGGGCAGGAGGGAGAGAGAGATGGAGAGGGAGGGCAGGAGGGAGAGCAGGAGGGAGAGAGATGTATGTAAACGCTGGGTCTGGTGGCTCAGTGGATGAAGGCATCTGCTGCAGGGACCTGTGTGCAACCTCATGGTCACAAGTTTTTGTTTTGCTTTAGCTCCGCCCCCTCTGACTCCGCCCCCACCAGTGCGGCCCTCGGCCACAAACTACACTGTAAATTTAGCCCCCGAGAGAAAGTTTGTGAGTACCCATGATCTAGAGGGAGTAGACGGTCAGTGGATGAACTAAGTGTAACTTTGAAGAGCATGTAACACTGCACCCGCACGTTCGTTCCAGTGTAGGAAAGGCAAGGAAAAGAAGTTGTAATTTTGTCCAAATACTACCATCAATAGTAGCAGTAGTTTGTATTGCAAGCACAGCATAGATACGGTTATTACGGTGGCCACTCCCTACCTCTCTTAATAAGTTTAGTAGTACTCAGTCATTCATGTGTGGATGTATCACTGGTCACTCAATAAAAAGCAAAGCACCTAAAGTCATCCCATATGTAAGCAAAAACATCCCATGTGAAGTGATAGATAATCGGATTATTTATCTTCTTCATTTTCCATTTCTAGTACTCATTTGCACTGTAGGGTGAAAGTTAAATTAATTAAGCAGTAGCCCTTGTAACAGAGTATTCTCAGTGCCACCCGTAATAGAAAAGTAAGAGCTTCACCAACCTGCATGTACTGGACCGGTACAGTAACGCAAGTCTAGGTCACTCATCATGGCGTACGTCTCTTTTTGTCGGGTGCAAGTTCACTGCGCTGGCATTATGCCGGCTTGCAGAAGATAACGTACCAATTTTCCTAAACAAGAGACAAGAAGAAGAATAAGACTGGTGTACTTTCATAGTCGATTCCAATGGAAGTCCATAGTGCTCGTAGAATTTGTTCCTTAAACTCCCACTAATGTTACAGCAAGGATGAAGAAGTGGGAGGTTAGATAGATACTGGCCTCAATAGTTATGTAATGCGCTTGCAAGTTGCTAGTTGTACTGTAACACAAATTTCTGCTGAATGATTGAGTTAATCTTAAAGAGCATTGGTTACAGACTATGTCTTTCTTTCTTCATATAGATGCTCCTTCCAAACCAACAAGGAGGAAGGAGCTGGCTAGAGCGGCCCGGCAACGGCGGATCGATGCCACTGTTGCTGAATATCGGCGGCTGGTGGCCCTGGGGGACGACGAAAGTACGCAGTCGACCACGACAACAACGTCGGCTGCATCAGCCTCCGTGCCCCCACGGGCTGCCACCCAGCACAGTGCTCCAGCCAGACCGAGCCGGGCTGCCAAAGCCAAACGCCGACGCCGAGCAGCAAGGACAACAGCTGCCTCTCACAGCTATTGCAACTGCAAGGCACGCCTGCGCCGCAGTACCCTGAGGGTGTCCCGCCTTCAGCAGGAGCTCCACCACTTTACCAACGTGTTGGAGGGGCTCCGCTTAGAGCACGCCTTGCTCCGCGAGGAGTATGATGCCCTGGCCCAAAAAGTGAACAGCATCCACCCATAGTGTCCCTTGCCCCTTTTTTAGAGACTTTTGGGGGGTGGGAATTGGGAGTTGGGTTTGGGACTTTTAAAGGACAACCGTTGGGGTTAGGGAGGGTCTTGCGGGAGATTATTTTGTTAGGGCTATAAAAATATACTTTTTGAAACTTTATCTGACCATACCTGTTTTTACTGCTTGCCTGGTGGGTGGGGGTTTAACCACTTCCCTGCTAATGACAAGGTCAACTCGTCATGGGTTTTACCTGCCCTGTGCTTATGACGAGTTGACCTTGTCATGAACAATGGGAAACAATGATCTGCAGCACCCAGCGGGAAAACCCCTTAGCAGCCAAGGTGTTAACAGTAACTTTGTTTTCCTGAAAGTTTAGTTCCATTTTCTTCCTTTAAGTGTAAATGCCCAAACAAGAGTCCTAGGACTTTAGTAGTACTACCGTCAGTCTCTCGTCTCTCCTAATACTCCATTATACTCCCTCCCACCAAACGCTTATCTTACCTGTAATTTGTGTTTCAACGTAGGGCTAGGCACAGGGCTGGCTCCACGGGAAATGGCGATTAAGGTTGGCAATCCTGGGCGGATGAAATTTCCTCATAGCGGTGGTACTAGTGGTGTGACACAGTGGCAGTTGCATGCCTATGAAAAAAAAGAAAATGAAATCTGGTTTGTCCTGAGCAATACAACGGTACAATAGAGAATATAGCAGGTGACAGTACACTAGAACAGTGCCACATTGTAGCCTAACAAATGATAAAGTATAACTACTAATTCGGTTGAAGTTCTTTGACATTAGCCATGGGTCTTTGTCAAGCAGAGTAAGAATATATCCTCGGATTTCTTCCCCAGCCTGTTGCTATCACCTTATCCTCCCCAGCAAGTGTGTGGATTTATTGCTGTAATTTAGTCACAAATCAATCAAAACCACACAGCCGGGGGAAGAGGGTTAGGGTTTGAAAAATGGATGGGTACGGGGGTTTTTGGGAAAGGTTTTGGGAGACAAGAAAAAATAGCACAGCATGGACAAACAATTGAACATAAACAAATCTTTGGGTACAAACCTATCCATCAATCTTTGAAAGTGCATGCACTACTGCATGCATGTCAGTGAAAAGTAAGTAGTACTTTCGACAACTGTGGAAGAAAGAATGCGACAGTACAGGGCGTGTGTGGAATTATTGATAACTATATTCAACATAAGGTCTCTGTTGCCAGATACCTGAGAGCCTTGCTGGTCACTATAAATCCATTCACAACACTCAATGGGGTTGGTCTGGAAGGTATAGTAGATAGAAAAGGAGAAATTGCTCTTTTTCTAGGTGTCCCCTCACTCACCAGGGTTGCCCGTTGGTGACATGCTTCATCATTGGGGCCATCCCAGTCCTCTACGGGCTGGGGCGTGCTGCGACTTGCGAATTACGTAGGAGCACTTACAAATGACTATGTGTGGTGCAGCTGTGATAGTGGAGTGGACTAAGTGATGTGTTAAGGGGTCAATTTAGAAGCAGAGAGAGATCCAAGAAATGCAGTCACAGTCATAGAAAAAAACAATGGATACTGTATCTGTATGTTGTTGTAGTTGTCCTGTTGAAATTGGTAAGTAAGTTGCATGCAGAAAAAAATTCCTCTTATTAGCGGCACTCCTCCATTGCAGCTGACACTTCGTCCATCAATGTTGGTGACCAGAAGACACCCTGTAAAAAAAGCACAGCATGGACAAACAATAATTGAAGATAAAGAAATCTTTGGGTACAAAGCTAACCATAAATCTTTTAAGTGACATAAAGGAAGTGCATGCACTACTGCATGCATTGTTACTGAAAAGTAAGTAGTACTAGAATGCAACAGTACAGGTCTGCAGCGTTTTCACTTGCCTATCTCTGCACTCAGAGAAACACTTCTTACATTAAATTAGGTTTAAAAAATAGCCGAAGTAAAACCTATAGAATGGCTGTAGGGATCAATTTAGAAGCAGAGAGAGATCCAAGAAATGCAGTCACAGTCATAGAATAAAACAATGGATACTGTATCTGTATGTTGTTGTAGTTGTCCTGTTGAATTTGGTAAGTAAGTTGCATGCAGAAAAAAATTCCTCTTATTAGCGGCACTCCTCCATTCCATCTGACGCTTCGTCCATCAATGTTGGTGACCAGAAGACACCCTGTCCACTGCCTGCCTGGCGGATGCTGAATTGCGGCTCGCTAATGTGAAGCCTGACTCCATCCTTTTTTCCCCATTGCACAGACTGAAACCTGGCCTGTAATTATTCAGCGAAAAACAGGAAGTGATATAATATTACAACACCACTGATAAATAAATATAAGGTATGTAGGCTGTGGAGTGCAAAAAGTCACACTTTGATTTTCCTAGTAGACAGTACAATGTTTTTGAAAGTGCGTACTCTGTCTGAGTCACCTTTTGAAGGATAAATAAGTATGGGCAAATTAATTTAGCGGATCTTTCCCCTCAAGCTAGGTGTACTGTAAACTGTGTTTTAGAACAAAATTAGATCTTCCCAGCAGTGCTCCCACCCAGACCCTTACTAAAGCCAGTCGCAAAAATGTAGAAGACCCCCAATCAAATCTCAAAAAACGAGGCCTAGCAGAAAACTGGTGACAAAACGTACTTTGAAAGTAAAAGTAGGCCCAAATGCCCCCTTACCCACCGTGGAATGTATTCAAACCACTTGCAAGCAACCAAGCAAAAGTATCCATAGCCAGCATCGCTCCAAGACTCGAAAACTACCCCACCCAAACACATGCAATAGAAATACTGCTAACCCTAACGAACCCTAAGTTAAGAATAGTGGCAAAGGCTTTCTTTAACTATGCCAAACCCCCCCTTCCCACCATGGATTTTCTTCAAATGACTTGCAACCAAAATTACACATTCTCACGAGTGCTCTAAGACTTCAGAACTCAGTTGCAAAAATCTAGAACACCCCGAAACACATGCAATCCTGCTGCTAGGGCTAACCCTAACAAACCCTAAGTTACAAAAAGTGCCAAAAGGCTTTTCCGCGTGGATTTTGTCCCAACCACTTCTACCCGGTATTAGACCTTCCCAGGAATGCCCCAAGACCCGCCAACCCACCCGCCAAAAAGCATAACACCCCCAAACAGGCCAAAAGCAAAATCTCATACTTACAATATTTCTCGGCCTTTGGTCCAAATGCGCTGTGTAGCTAAGCCATAACTCCGGTTTACCACCAGGGATTTCCTGAAAAGCAAATGTAATCAAGATTAGAGTGTCCCAGCAGTGCTCCCAGACCCCCAAACCCACCCACAAACACCAGGATGCCCCCCAAACAGGCCCCCAAAAACGCTACATTGAGCAAAATGTCAGTAATAGCAAAAAAAAATCAGCGTGGATTTTGTCCCAACCACTTCTATCCGGTATTAGACCTTCCCAGGAATGCCCCAAGACCCGCCAACCCACCCGCCAAAAGCATAACACCCCCAAACAGGCCAAAAGCAAAATCTCATACTTACAATATTTCGCGGCCTTCGGTCCAAATGCGCTGTGTAGCTAGGCCATAACTCCGGTTTACCACCACGGATTTCCTGAAAAGCGAATGCAATCAAGATTAGAGTGTCCCAGCAGTGCTCCCAGACCCCGAAACCCACCCACAAACACCAGTAAGCCCCCAAAACCACCCCCGAAAATGGTACATTGAGCAAAATGTCAGAAATAGCAACAAAAAAAATCAGCGTGGATTTTGTCCCAGCCACTTCTATCCGGTATTAGACCTTCCCCGGAATGCCCCAAGACCCGCCAACCCACCCGCCAAAAAGCATAACACCCCCAAACAGGCCAAAAGCAAAATCTCATACTTACAATATTTCTCGGCCTTCGGTCCAAACGCGCTGTGTAGCTAGGCCATAACTCCGGTTTACCACCACGGATTTCCTGAAATGCAAATACAGTCAAGATTAGAGTGTCCCAGCAGTGCTCCCAGACCCCGAAACTCACCCACAAACACCAGGAAGCCCCCCAAACAGGCCCCCGAAAATGCTACATTGAGCAAAATGTCAGAAATAGCACAAAAAAAATCAGCGTGGATTTTGTCCCAACCACTTCGATCCGGTATTAGACCTTCCCAGGAATGCCCCAAGACCCGCCAACCCACCAGCCAAAAAGCATTCCACCCCCAAACAGGCCAAAAGCAAAATCTCATACTTACAATATTTTTCGGCCTTCGGTCCAAACGCGCTGTGTAGCTAGGCCATAACTCCGGTTTACCACCACGGATTTCCTGAAAAGCAAATGCAATCAAGATTAGAGTGTCCCAGCAGTGCTCCCAGACCCCGAAACTCACTCACAAACAGCCGGAACCCCCCTCAAAGGCAAGCAAGTCAGCAAAAACACCCAAAAATTTCCGCCTCGGATTTGGTACAAACCACTTTTATCCGGTATTAGAGCTTCCCAGCAACGACCCCAGAGCCATCAACTCACCCGCAAAGAGGTAGAACAACACCCCCACAAGTGCTGAGTCTTTCTTCATTGGGCGTAAACCAGCCCTCTGCTTTGATGGAAATAGGAGTCTGGAGGAGGAGGATAGAGGAGCATGTTCTTCTGAACTTGTGAACCTGAGGAATGCGGACTGCGGCACCTTCAAATCAATAAGCAAACAAGTGAAGACAGTTCTGCTTATGGGCTTGTTTTTGTGATTAGGTGATTAAAGTTTGAATTATATTAACTGTGCACAACAAAGAAAGACAGACACACAGGAATAAAAGTGAATAAGGACGAAAAAGAAAGTTATTGATTCATTGTCTCATTTTCAGGGCTCGGTGTCACGGTCCACAAATAAGAATAAGGCTTCGTTGTCATACTCTGCGAATTCAGGCAGGGTGAGCTCAGTGTCACCTGACAGAGAAGAAATTCCCTCATCTATGTTGCTGTCCACCTCGTCTTCATCCGGCGTGCTTTCTCGTACTCTGTAATCTGGTGGTATGAGGTGCTGATTCATCTTGATCATTGTTAACCTCTCCACATTTTCGGGCGAGAGGCGGCTCCGTTTGGAAGTTACAATGCCACCAGCAGCACTGAAAACACGTTCAGAAGACACACTTGCGAGTGGGCAAGACAAATAGTTTAAAGCCAGGTCGGAGAGCTGTGGCCACAATTCTTTTTTCCCATGCCAATACGCCAATGGGTCAGCATTAACATAGACATCTGTTGAGTCATTCATATAGTCCTTCAACATCGACTCAAGGTGCTCCTCCAAGGTTCCTCCACTTTGCTTAGCTGTTGCTGTGACCTTTTGAGAACCAAACCCAAGCCGAGCTAGCCAATCCTCTTCAGCCTCCAATGTTACTGTTGTGTCTGATGGTGCAGATGATCCGGTTGCCGGTCTCTTTAACGGCTGAGAGGTCACTTGTGCCGCAGCCACCGGTGCAGAAGTGGATTGTTGTGACTGGGGATGGCCTGCTGATGCTGATGTACTGCCTTTTCCTTCAATGTTCTGCCGTTTTCTTTCAAACCTCTTGGCTGAGGAGGCTAGCCACTGTTTGTACTTTGTAACATCTTCATCAGCAAAAGGAAAGAATGCTTGGCCTGCCAGCGCCTTTTTGTAGCCTGGATCCAGAATAGTAGCACAAATGTAATGCTGGTTTGAGTGGATCATTTTAAGACGTTCATCACCTTGTAGGCGCTCTAATAATTTCTCCGCCAGAACAAAAGGGTCTTGGTTTTCTTCATCTTTTTGAAACACAGAACACAACTCCTTCAGTTGATGCTCCAGCATGTACAACAATGGGATAGCTTTTCCTAAATTACAGTCCTCCTTGCTGACTGCACGCGTGAAGAACTCAAAAGGACGAAGCATGGGTGTCAGGCTTTTAACTATGTCCCATTGCGCCGCACCCATCCTCAGGTCCTCCTTCTGAGCTGTACCCTGTGTTAAGAAATAGTGATCGAGTACAGTATACTGCTCATACAGACGCTCAAGCATGTAGAAGGTTGAGTTCCAACGTGTTGCCACCTCCTGGATGAGTGCTTTCACTGGCATTTGAAGTTCATATAGCAGGCTCCTCAGATGCTTCCGGGCCTTAAAAGAATGGCTGAAATGTTTGCACATTTTTCGGCAGGTGTCCACTACCCTGTACGCTGCACTGTCTTTATCACTCAAGAATTTTTTGACAACCAGGTTTATACACTGCGCCAAACACGGCACTCTGAAATAGTCACCCAGCTCCATGGCCTTAACTACATTGGCGCCATTATCCGTGGAAACATAACCAACCTGGCGTTTTTTAGGGGACAGCCAGTCAAGGACCTTTGTGTTAAACACATCCAAAATGTTTTCTGCTGTGTGACGTTTCTCCAAACCAAACATGGCTAGTGTTGCATGTTTCCGAGCAGCTTTAAAAACTTGGTCCGGGTCAACACCTGCGTTTAGCTTTGCTTTAACCCCTGAAAAAGAGACCCAGTGTGCAGTGATGCACATGTAATCAGCGCCTGCGCCACTGGACCACATGTCTGTTGTCAGATGTTTAGTGTGAACAGCACTCTTCTGCAAAGCTGCCCCAATCACCTCCAGAACATCTTCATGTAGTGCTGGAACCGCAACTCGGGCAAGATAGAACCGGCTAGGAACCTTCCATTTAGGGCAGAGCGCTGCCACTAATTCTAGAAAACCAACCCCTGCTACAAAAGAAAAAGGGAGAAGGTCCAGAGCTAGCATTTTAGCCAGCTTAGTGTTATACAGACGCGTCAGTGGGTGGTTGCGTTCATATTGCGCTTCTGTAAACAACAGATGATGATGATATCTTCGACCCAGTTACGCTCGCTGATGAACTTTTTCGCATTGTTGTATCACTCTCTCCCACACACTTAGTGTGGCTCACATGGGGTGTGCTGCTGACAGGGGTACTGGGTGTAAGTGAAGTGTTTGACAAGTCTTCTTCCTCCTCGTCATCATCAGATGAAACAGCATTATGTGCAATTCGGGCTTCCTTGATCGCCTGTAGGTGCGCAAACCATTTGACAGCGTGCTTTCTTTCAAGATGACCTCTCTGGCCTCCGGTACCATAGTTGGAACCAAACTTACCACGACTAACTCGAAGCTTACAAATGCTACAGATGGCTACGTTTTCCTTTTTTGGGCAAACACTAAAGAAGTCCCAAACTGCAGACTTGAAATGTCTTTGGGGGCCGGAGGAGGCGGCGATACTGGTGGTGGTGGTCCTGCTGCTAATGCCAGATGAAGTGGAGGATGTGGATTGCCGAACTTCAGTACGTTTTGCACTTTCACCATGACTAATTGAGGTCGAGGTGGATGGAGGTCCCTTCTGGCGACTAAGAAATATGGAAGCGGTAGGTGTTGGTGTACTAGTTAACTCCAATGATTGTGGTGTTTCTTCCATTGCCTCCTCGTCGACATCATCATCATGCTCATCAGCTTCTCAGGATAGGGTCAAAATGTCTCTTTGCTGCATGCCCGCTGGGGCTGCAGTGACCTTTATGATGACTGGCTCGTCGTCGTGAGAGGCTTCATCAGCAGCAGTATCCGTCACTTCTTGTTGAGCCTCATCACACTCCATAGCTATGAGTTTTTCGACGACCTTCCTTTTACGCTTAGGTATCTTTGTCAGATCATGGTGTGCCTCACTCTCAGACTGCCGTGATGGTTCCCAATATTCATCCAGATCATCAGAAGGAGGTGGGCATGAAGAAGATGTAGACACCCCCCCTGATCTTTTCCTTGCTAGGGATGTGGAAGACAATGAATGATCATCAGGAGGAGTGGCTTCCTCAAATGATACCTCGGTTTGATTGTCAATTTCCTGATGTGCCCCTACTTCGGGAGGAACAACTATTGTGGGCACTTGTGAACCTCCGTGCACCTCTGCTTGCGCATCTCCTTGCGCTGCCTCTCCTTCCACATGTACTTGGGCTTGTACTTGCACATGTTGTTGTTGTTGCGGCTGTGGTTGTTCAACACTTGTCAGATAAGTTACAACAACCTGTGTTGATTCAGGGACATTGCTGCTACTTTCTTGCGATGAGCCAACATCACTGGTCGATGGTGATTGAAGAAGTACACTGACTGCCTCTGAAGCACTCAAGGGCTTTGACTTAAGTTGGCGTGGTGGTGGAGGCACTGAGCCCAATGGAGCAGGGGTGCTGCTCCCAGCTTGGTCCCCAGCAGATCCCGTTGCTGCTGCAGGCATACTTTTTTTTTTACTCCCAAAAAACGCGGCGGACGGCACACCAGCCTCCTTGGTAACTTGCTTCTTCTGCTCCTTACTAGCAACTTTCTTACTAGAGGAGCTACGGAGACCTTTTTTGGGGCCATCTTCTTCAGAGCAGGTCAGAACAGCAGGCCGCAGTTGCACGAGTTGCAGAGTTGTCTGAGGCCAGACGTGACGTCGCGTGACGTTATGCTGCACACACACACCGCTGCAGGACTTCTTCCTGGCACTGGTGGTTCTCTTGAGTCTTGTGCACCTAAAAGCAATGGAAGACAGAGGAACATCAGTTCAGTTATACACCCAAAAAAATCGAAAAAAACAGAAAAATCAGCACAATCCCATGCCCTCCATGATGCTTAAATTCAAGACACCCCACAGAAAGACTAGGCTCATGCAACACTCACTAGTCACTACCCCTGGTGAAATGGCCACAAAAACAGGCCACAAAAACGAAAATCACAGAAAAATCAGCACAATCCCAAGCCATCCAGCCCCTCCATGATGTTTAAATTCAAGAAGACAACCCACAGAAAGACTAGGCCCATGCACCACTCAATACGTCCTGGGAATAATGGATGAAAGCTAGGCAAAATGGGTGAAGGCCTGAGAACACTGCCTGCATTCAAAATGGCCCCCTCCCTCACAGCACATGGCCAGGGCCTGTAGCAGCCCTCAAAATGGCCCCCAACCACATGGCCTGTCCACAACAGGCCAAAAAAACGAAAATGACAGAACAATCAGCACAATCCCAAGCCATCCAGCCCCTCCATGATGTTTGAATTCAAGACAACCCACAGAAAGACTAGGCACATGCACCACTCACTACCCCTGGGCATAATGGATGAAAGCTAGGCAAAATGGGTGCAGGCCTGAGAACACTGCCTGCATTCAAAATGGCCCCCTCCCTCACAGCACATGGCCAGGGCCTGTAGCAGTACTCAAAATGGCCCCCAACCACATGGTCTGTCCACAACAGGCCAAAAAACGAAAATCACAGAATAATCAGCACAATCTCAAGCCATTTAGCCCCTCCATGATGTTTAAATTCAAGACAACCCACAGAAAGACTAGGCCCATGCACCACTCACTACCCCTGGGCATAATGGATGAAAGCTAGGCAAAATGGGTGCAGGCTTGAGAACACTGCCTGCATTCAAAATAGCCCCCTCCCTCCCAGCACATGGCCAGGGCCTGTAGCAGCACTCAAAATGGCCCCCAACCACATGGCCTGTCCACAACAGGCCAAAAAAACGAAAATCACAGAAAAATCAGCACAATCCCAAGCCATCCAGCCCCTCCATGATGTTTAAATTCAAGACAACCCACAGAAAGACTAGGCACATGCACCACTCACTACCCCCTGGTGAAAAGGCCACAACAGGCCAAAAAAACAAAAATCACAGAAAAATCAGCACAATCCCAAGCCATCCAGCCCCTCCATGATGTTTAAATTCAAGACAACCCACAGAAAGACTAGGCCCATGCACCACTCACTACCCCTGGGCATAATGGATGAAAGCTAGGCAAAATGGGTGCAGGCCTGAGAACACTGCCTGCATTCAAAATGGCCCCCTCCCTCACAGCACATGGCCAGGGCCTGTAGCAGCACTCAAAATGGCCCCCAACCACATGGCCTGTCCACAACAGGCCAAAAAAACGAAAATCACAGAAAAATCAGCACAATCCCAAGCCATCCAGCCCCTCCATGATGTTTAAATTCAAGACAACCCACAGAAAGACTAGGCACATGCACCACTCACTACCCCCTGGTGAAAAGGCCACAACAGGCCAAAAAAACGAAAATCACAGAAAAATCAGCACAATCCCAAGCCATCCAGCCCCTCCATGATGTTTAAATTCAAGACAACCCACAGAACGACTAGGCCCATGCACCACTCACTACCCCTGGGCATAATGGATGAAAGCTAGGCAAAATGGGTGCAGGCCTGAGAACACTGCCTGCATTCAAAATGGCCCCCTCCCTCACAGCACATGGCCAGGGCCTGTAGCAGCACTCAAAATGGCCCCCAACCACATGGTCTGTCCACAACAGGCCAAAAAAACGAAAATCACAGAAAAATCAGCACAATCCCAAGCCATCCAGCCCCTCCATGATGTTTAAATTCAAGACAACCCACAGAAAGACTAGGCCCATGCACCACTCACTACCCCTGGGCATAATGGATGAAAGCTAGGCAAAATGGGTGCAGGCTTGAGAACACTGCCTGCATTCAAAATGGCCCCCTCCCTCCCAGCACATGGCCAGGGCCTGTAGCAGCACTCAAAATGGCCCCCAACCACATGGCCTGTCCACAACAGGCCAAAAAAACGAAAATCACAGAAAAATCAGCACAATCCCAAGCCATCCAGCCCCTCCATGATGTTTAAATTCAAGACAACCCACAGAAAGACTAGGCACATGCCCCACTCACTACCCCTGGGCATAATGGATGAAAGCTAGCCAAAATGGGTGCAGGCCTGAGAACACTGCCTGCATTCAAAATGGCCCCCTCCCTCACAGCACATAGCCAGGGCCTGTAGCAGCACTCAAAATGGCCCCCAACCACATGGTCTGTCCACAACAGGCCACAAAAACGAAAATCACAGAAAAATCAGCACAATCCCAAGCCATCCAGCCCCTCCATGATGTTTAAATTCAAGACAACCCACAGAAAGACTAGGCCCATGCACCACTCGCGGATTGCGCATTTACCGAAAATCCGCATAATCTGCGAGCGGAACGGATTTTACACCTATGCTTAATCCAGACACTCTGGGCCACTTTACAGGGGCCTGTGAGGAAAACGGATTTGGGCCGATGGCTGTTCAGTACTAGAAGAAAAACATGTGCCCTGATATTTATGAAGTTCAACTTAATTGGCTAATAAGTGGTTTAACCAAAAGGCTTCAAAGGGAGTGGTTCTCGAATCACCTCACCAGAGATGTTCACTGCTAAATTCCAATCATTTTCCCCACAAAAAATATTTTTTTAAACCGATATCGAAGGAGTAGTATATACAGTGGCAGTAACATGTTCTCATTAACAGCGGGCACAATTTAGTTCAGTTTGGATTCCAATATCACACTTTGTTAGGGGAGTCCAAACTGGAAAATCAGTATTTGCTTCGAGCACTAAGACATTAACAATGTACTTTCAGTAAATGGTTCTCAGTGTTCTCTTGACAAAGAACAACTAAAGAAAACAGGTTTGCAGATTTGTTGTTACAGACTAACAGTTGTACAAAAATAACACTTTAAGTAGTTCTCAATGCAGTGATTTAATGTGTGTCAATGCTACTTTGTAAAAGAAATACACTTTTTTGAAATTTGAAGAGACTTTATCACATTTTTATCAAATAGCACGGAAGCCCATCCTTGGGTGGATGGCCCTTCACCATAGGCACCAGAAGTAATAGTAGAAGTTGTACTACCCAGGCGCTAATGTGGTGCATGACTAAATACTTGTAAGGTCCAAAAGGCGAGACCTATTGTCAATGCCAATGCTCTGTTTCACTTAGCAGTTCTCTGCCTCTGCTATGTTTGCTGCCAATAAACCCCAGGTGAGCTGGTGAGAGCAAAAGAGGCAGCTGCCCTGGGCTTTAAAAGTGGCTTCTAGTGGCTCCACCCCTTGCCCCCCCCACATACACACACACACACACACACACAGGAAATGCTCGATAGAATAAATGGATAATCAGGAATTGTTCACATGGTCACCTGTGTAGCAGGGAATAGATCTTGCCACATGAAGATTACAGAAGGGGCAATGAAGCCAGTACATGAGCCCACAAAACTCTCTCTTACTGAAGTATTTACTGTGCTGTTGTCTACCCCATACATTTTCTCTCAATGTTTCTATTCCTCCCACTTCAGCTGTGCAGACACTGCGATCTATGCTCTCAATTCTTTGGATAGGACCAGTTTATGATATGCTGCAAACGTTTAGGCACGACCAAATGTAAAAATAAACGGTTGTATGGCAGAACAACACAGGGAAATTCTTTGCATGCCTTTATATCGCATTTTCTCTTCATTTTTTGAGAAGGTATATGCTTTTACAACGTATGCCTTTACCACGCATAGTTATATTATTTTGAAAGGTGCAGGTTCGAAATGTAGATACTGGACCCGAGGATCTACAGTATTTGACCTCAGTCATGGAGACCTTTTATGTCAATTCGCAAGCAGAGATTTTACAAAGTCCTTTCCAAATATTCGCCAATATGTACATGGAATGAGATGACAGATTTGACTTTCACCATTGCCTATGCCTATCTGATATTAGCGTGTCTCCTGCTGAAGGCTGACCTTTGGAAAAATGGCGCCAGCTAGCTCATGGCAAACCTCAGGTTTGATTATTCATGAGGCAAAATGCAATTGATTAAACTGTCAGGTCGCTCCTCGTTTTTTCAGAGCAATCAAACTGAATGTGTTTCAGCAAACATCATTGCACCTTGCTGCACTGCCTGCATCCTTGAAGCAGGCCTCTGTTTTCCAGCTTTTTCAGCCTGGCTAAAGGAGCTAGAAGGTCGCTGAAATACTATACAGGGGTGGAAGGCGCACGTGATAACATAAGGACGTGTTTCAGTCCAAATCAGGTAACTTGTAGTACTTGCAGACCAGAATAATGTCAGTCCATAATTCTCTGCAGTTTTAGAATGAGAGCCTATGAAATGATGAAGGGGCAAAATCAAGGGCAAACTTTCCATTTTTATTCTGAAGGTTATTAATGGCTGAGCTCTGCTAGAATGCCCTAATGGGTAGGAGGAGGAGAACATGCTAATAGGGTTGTTTATTACAAACGAAGAGGCGTGGCGATAGGGTCATTGTGTGATCCACAAGATCATATCCACCAGAACAAGTATGACCTACTTCAACTTCAGTGAAGCACACAGTAACA
Source organism: Lissotriton vulgaris (assembly GCF_964263255.1). Classification (NCBI taxonomy): domain Eukaryota; kingdom Metazoa; phylum Chordata; class Amphibia; order Caudata; family Salamandridae; genus Lissotriton; species Lissotriton vulgaris. Next base: position 1,651,212,568 of record NC_141693.1, on the reverse strand, counting down.
AAATTACTGGAAAAAGAGATCAAATATGAGGCCTGAAATTTAGACCATAATGTTGGGTTGCTTCACTGTGTTCCATTTTAGGGGCGGTCGGTGTAATGGGGTGCTGCCGTCGCATCCTCATCTTTAAAATACGTGTAATAACAGGAAATAACAATATGATTCATAATGTTAGCATTGTGTTCTGTATTAAAAGTAGAAATTTAGGGCCTCATTTATGAATACTTTTGCATTGCTGCGTGAAACAGCAAGGGAGGGCTATTATTATAGCACTGTGTCAGTCTTACACCTGTTGTGAGGTAGGTGTAAGATATTGAGGCAATGGTGTCCTCGAAGTGGTGCACTGAAATCTCAATGCACCACTTCTACGAGGGTTTATGCGTGGGAATGCCCACCCTGCATACATTATACCTGGTGCAGGTATAATGGAAAGGGGCAACCAATCGGTCCCCCCGAACGTATGGTGGAGTACCCCGATTCCCCCGGGAAGCCATTTTGGGCGGGAGGCGCGTCTCGGCTGGTATGCCCGAAGCGGCGTAGCCGGGGCGTGCTTTTTCCCGCCCAGAAGTGGGTTGTCCTAGACACCGAAGCCATCCGCCACGCCCAGGGAGGCGGAAGGGGGCGGGTTCACGCCCGCCCCGGGAAGAATAAAAGGAGCCACAAGCCAAGAAAGCATCCTCTTCTTCCTGTGCTCTGAAGCTGCACCTCCTCGCTGCACGTGAGCTCGAGACGGAACGAAGAGCCATTTTTGAAATTTGTAATTTCTCTCTTTTCTCTTCTAGCGGTGCAAATCATGCCGGGCAAGAGAGTCGCGAAGAAGGTCAGCACCGACCAGATGCTCCGGATGTTGGTGAAGGACATGGCGGAGATGAAAAGGAAAATGGCGGCCAGGGACGGTGCGGGAAGGCCAAAAAGACCCAACCCGACGGAGGCCCCGGCCAGCAGAAGGAAGAGGACCAGGAACGGGCCAAACGACGACGAGGTCCCGGTTCCGGAGGCTCCCCCGATGAGCCCCCCGAGACCGGCGGAGATTCCCGCGCCGGCTCCTGCCGAGGGTCAACAGATCCCCGTTGTGGTTACCCCAGTGGACGAAGGGGACATGCCCCCGGAATTGGCCGCACAGTTGGCAGCATGGCTGGGTAATAGCAGCGGGCGTCCCGCGGCTCCGGGGGACAAGGCTGAGGAAGCCAAGCAATTAATGAGGCAGTTGCGGCAGTCTCGCGAGGCCGCGAAACCTACTTGTCCGTTTATTTCCCTGCAGGCCCCAGTAGAGCAACCCGCAGCGGGCACGAGTTCGGCAGCAACGGCGGTTACAGCTTCTAGCTCAGGTAAGCAGCTAATGCCGATTGCGGGGAAGGGGTCGGTACCCTCGAGGAGGGAGAGATTGGCTCAACATATCCCGATGGAGGTCAAAGAACGGATATGGGCTGAGAAATATGTAAACATGTTCTCCTTACTAACCGACCATTATGAGATCGAGCATGTGAAAGTTCAGAAGGAACTCATGCATCCGAGTGTTTGGCGCGCAAAAATGGCCGCCTTTAGAGTCAATGAGACGATAGGTAACTGGGGTAGGGCTTTTGGCATATTTACTTCAATTATGGGGGAACGGAGACCCGATTTATTGACCGAGTTACCTGTGTACCAGTCACGTATTATGGAATATTCGCAGACATATAGCGGAAACGAGTGGTTTTGTTATGATAATATTTTTCGTAAAGCCAAAGAGTTCGATGCATCTATGACGTGGGATTGTTATGACTCCATTTCTTGGCAAAAGATGGAGCAATCAGGCATGTTGAAGGCGCCACTAGTGGGGGAGGGCGGGGGTGAACTTTCCCGCCAACCAGCCGGGGCGCCCTTTCGGGCGGGAGCAAGTAACGAGCATCACCCTAAGCCGAGTGGCAATTCAGGTAAAAAAGGGGTATGCTGGAACTTTAACAGGGGAAAGTGTACGAGGCCCCACGGGTCATGCAAGTTTAGACATGAATGTGGGGGGTGTGGACAATCTTCGCATCCCGAGACCATGTGCAGAGCCAAAACGGGTGATAGCGGCAGTAAGGGAAGCGCCAAACAGGTCTGACATAGTCCGAGGGGCGGCTTTACCTACACCGGTTGATACCATGGCAATGATTCCTTGGCTCAGCGAATACCCTGATCATGTCTCTGCTGGGGTGCTGCGAGATGGTTTTTCTCACGGTTTCCGCATCCCGGTGGGGAATTTTCAGGGGAAAGCACAGTGTAAGAATCAACTTTTGGTCCTGCAGAACACGGCAGTGGTGCAAGCAAAGATTGGGAAAGACGTAGCCCGGGGTCGGGTGGCTGGACCATTCAGCACGCCACCAGTTCCTAAATTTGTTTGTTCACCATTGGGAGTGGTCCCCAAGAAAGACCCGGGTGAGTTTAGACTGATACATAATTTATCAGCCCCAAGGGATTTGTCGGTTAATGATGCAATAGACCCAGAGCTTTGTTCGGTGCGATACGCATCCTTCGATGATGCAGTCGCCATGTTGAATCGCCTGGGGCCCGGAGCGCTGATGGCCAAATCTGACATTGAATCCGCTTTCCGGTTGCTCCCGGTACACCCGGACGATCAGCGTCTCCTGGGCTTTATGTTTCAGGGGCGCTATTACATGGATAAATGTATGCCAATGGGCTGTTCCATATCGTGTGCTTATTTTGAAAAATTCAGTTGTTTTCTGCAATGGGCATTCACAAGGATTACGGGTTTTCAACATGTCATGCATTATCTAGACGATTTTCTGTTTTTGGGGGCAGCCGGGAACTCAGAATGTGCACAGGCTCTGAATGAATTTTGTGATTTGATGAGACAGTTTGGAGTGCCATTGGCGCCGGGTAAGACTGTGGGGCCCTCAACTTCACTCGAGTTTCTTGGAATAGAGCTCGATTCAGAAGAGGGTTGCTTCCGCTTGCCAGAAGAAAAAGTGCAGAAATTCAGGGCTTCACTTGAAGCATGTATTAGAGAAAGTAAGGTGAACTTGCATCAATTACAGCAGACTGTGGGGCAGTTAAATTTTGCCCTTAGAATAATGCCAATGGCCCGCCCCTTTTCCCGCTCGATTGCACAAGCCATGGTCGGTCTTAAGGAGGGGCATCACCGCACGAGGCTCTCGGCCGAGGTTCGCCAGGACATGCGCATTTGGTTGGCATTCCTGGCGGACTTCAATGGTCGGGTTGTCTGGACGAAGCCGGTGGTGTCCTCCGAAGAGTTGGGGCTGTGGACTGATTCGGCGGGGAGTATAGGCTTTGGAGCCATATTTGGCAATCAATGGTCAGCTCAGACGTGGCCGTCATGGTGGCATGAGTGTGGACTTACAAGTAACATTGCTTTCCTTGAATTGTTCCCTATTCTGGTGGCTTTGAAAACATGGCCTGAGGGGTTTAGGGATCACTCTGTGGTGTTCTGGTCTGATAACATGACCGTTGTTGAGTGTATCAATAGTCAGGCAGCACGATGCAAGTGGATCCTGAGACTGCTCAAGGAAATTGTTTTACATTGTATGCAATTGAACGTGCTCTTTAGAGCGAGGCATGTGCCAGGGGTACTGAATCAGGCTGCTGATGCGCTTTCTCGTTTCCGTATGCAGGCCTTCTGGGGTTTTCTGCCCACAGCGGACCCGGTGGCGGCACCATTTCCCGAAGCTCTCTGGTCTCTCGGTGCCCCGAACTACAAAACCTCGTGGGAGAGAGTTTAGCACCTAGGACAAGGAAGGCATATGAAGGGGCGTTCCGTTCCTATTTGTCCTTTTTGGGTTCAGCTAGGGGAGAGCTTTGGGGTCAGGAAGAATTGGTCATAAAGTTTTTACTGTCTCTACGCAGGGCAGGAAAATCGGTGGCCACGGCCCAGAGGCATCGGGCTGCCATTTCCTTCATGGCGCGGGCTCATGGTATCCAGGACCCTACAGCGTCTTTGTGGTTCAGAAAGCGCTGCGTGGGTGGCAACGCCTTGAGGGTCGCAGAATAGATGAAAGGCACCCTATAGGTCTGGATAGGTTGGCCCTATTAATGTCCGTACTCCCTGCTACTTGTTCATCCCAGGCGGAAACAGTGTTATTCCGGGCCGCTTTTGCATTAGCATTTCATGGGGCTATGCGAGTAAGCGAGCTGGTGGCAAAGAATAAGCAGGATACGGGGGGTGGACTGTGCCGAGAGCACATTCAGGTAAAGGGGGAGACGATGATTGTCTCGTTTGTCAGGTCCAAGACTGATCAAGGCGCGATCGGGGACAGTGTAGTAGTCCAGCGGATCCCCGGATCTTCCATGTGCCCGGTTGCATGCGTCGAGGAATATTTGGCGCAGAGGGCGGCATCATGGGGAGGGACCTTGCTGAGGCATGCAGATGCCACCCCACTGACGAAGTTTCAGTTCCAGCGGGTGCTTGCAATGGCAATCTCGGCCGCGGGCCTAAACCCGGCCGAGTTTGGGACTCATTCCTTCCGGATAAGGGCTGCCACAGAAGCTACAGCCAGGGGTCTGAGTATTGATAAAGTGAAACAGTTGGGGCGTTGGTCCTCGAATTGTTACAAAAGGTATGTGCGGTTGCACATGTTGTGAAGCTGATATCATGTACTCACGCTTCTTGTTTTTGTTTGGTTACAGTTTCGCAAACCTACGAGGCGGGGCGGACTGTGCAGTCGGCCCGACACCTGGGAACCAGCGGTCAGAGACCACCGGCTGATGAAAGAGTGGTGTGGGTCGTGGGCCACTCATACGTGAGGCGTGCCGGGACGTATTCAAAGCAGGTGACATGATTCACACAGCTGGGGAATACGGGTACAGGGTGACCTTCTACGGAAGGGGCGGGCTCTGTATTGACCAGTTTCAACCTTTTCTTGAAGGTTTGTTAGGGCGGACAAGGTCACCGCCAGCTATAATCATAGTACATCTTGGGGGCAATGATTTAGTGACCACTGGTAGACGACTACTTCTCGAGGCGATACTATCCACAGTGAGTTGGTTGGCGAGGAGAGTTCCAGGGTGCACAATTGCATGGTCCCATATGATTCCACGAAAGGTGTGGCGGGGGGCTAATTCAGTGTCTGCTATAAATCAGTCTGTGAAAAAGATTAACAACAAGCTTGGTAGACTGTTCCGTACCAGTACTTTGCATTCGATTCCTCATGGTTGTATCAGGGGGGACAATATGTATCTAGAAGATGGGGTCCACTTGTCCCGGGTGGGGAACTCTTTACTAATAGGAGACCTCGTAGCATGGCTAAGGAGTTTACAACATGACCTTTAGGTAGGAGTTTTTGTGGGGGGTCCGGATAGCCGGTCAACTATCCGGCCTGTGGCGGTAAGGTCATGATCGGTGAGCAGTCATTGGAAGATCCCTAGGGGGGGGCGTCACCCATTACGGATGGGAGCGCCCGGGGGGAGGTGGCCATTGGCCCCTCAACGGGGAGGCGGTCCCTTCTAAGGACGGGACGCCTAAAGGAAAGGGAAGGCGGTCAAGGCCCCTCCCTGGATAGGAGGGGCCTTGACCGCCAAGATTGTGTTGAGAGGGGGTGGGGAGGGTAACTCCCTTCCCGCCTTCCAAAAGTTCAAGAACTGTTTCCGGTTTCCCAATTCTTGGGGATTGTGTTGAGAGGGGGTGGCGGGTATCTCAGCCATATGGAAAGGGGCGACCAATCGGTCCCCCCGAACGTATGGTGGAGTACCCCGATCCCCCCGGGAAGCCATTTTGGGCGGGAGGCGCGTCTCGGCTGGTATGCCCGAAGCGGCGTAGCCGGGGCGCGCTTTTTCCCGCCCAGAAGTGGGTTGTCCTAGACACCGAAGCCATCCGCCATGCCCAGGGAGGCGGAAGGGGGCGGGTTCACGCCCGCCCCGAGAAGAATAAAAGGAGCCACAAGCCAAGAAAGCATCCTCTTCTTCCTGTGCTCTGAAGCTGCACCTCCTCGCTGCACGTGAGCTCGAGACGGAACGAAGAGCCATTTTTGAACCCACCCACCATCCCCTGAAGACAGCAAGTTGTTTGGGTGTAAAATTCGTTTTTTCATAATTGGTTTTTTCTTGCAGGTTGTTTCGAATAAAGTTATGATTCGATTGCAATAAAGTGAATAATTTTGTACGTATACTTGATTAAAGATATTCATCGGAGTGTTTTTTAAGGTTTAGATGTTTTAGGTAGAGATGTGATCCGTTTTCATTAGGTATGTCTCTTGTTTTTAGTCATTTCTCTTGTCGTATTTATTGTCGGGCGGTCATTGGAAGATCCCTAGGGGGGGGCGTCACCCATTACGGATGGGAGCGCCCGGGGGGAGGTGGCCATTGGCCCCTCAACGGGGAGGCGGTCCCTTCTAAGGACGGGACGCCTAAAGGAAAGGGAAGGCGGTCAAGGCCCCTCCCTGGATAGGAGGGGCTACGGGCCAGGGCCAGGACATCTGCGACGGCAGATGTGGTAAGTTGTGTAAGGTGGGGAGGGGGGTCTACGCTACCTTCTAGACACCTCACACGAGTCCTCGGACGACCACGTACATGGCGTCGAGTTAACAGGGGCACCCGTCAAGACAAGGGAAATTGGTATGGCACACGAGGTGAAGTCCTCTGTGCGACCGCCCCTCACAAGTGAGGGGGGAGTTCTGGTTTAGGGATCTGACACCGGTTACGACCTTGCCGTTGGCCCTTAACGTTAGGATGTACAATTTCAATATGAAATGCAATGTTGTAAGGATGTTAGTATCGGCTAGGAGAACCTTTGTATTAGATATATGTTAAGGTTAGCCAAACATCGTAATGTTGATATGAAATTGTACATGATATGAAACTGTTTATTTTAATGTTTTGATTTTGTTTCATATTTTAATAAATACGGCCGGGAAGGGTAACTCCCTTCCCGCCTTCCAAAAGTTCAAGAACTGTTTCCGGTTTCCCAATTCTTGGGGATTGTGTTGAGAGGGGGTGGCGGGTATCTCAGCCATATGTGGCACAGGGATTTACAAAGTGACTTATCTGTCTAGATGCGTCACTTTCTAAATAGGGTGCAACATAGTGCATTTTTTTATGCCGCCCGTGCATCACCAAAAAGTGATGCAGCAGCGGCGCAAAAGTGTTGCAAGGCTACATCAATAAGTCCCTTAATATTTTTGTTTCAGCCTCATGCAGCAGTCTCTCTAGACCTGTGGTCTTCAGTTACCACCTTCCCATTTCTTAAAATATGAAAATATCTGTAGGGAAATCAAACTTTATGTTAGATTGGCACTGCTGTTTCCTGCTCATCCCAAATCCAGAAACAAGGTTAGTGGGTGTCATATTAAGATACTGCATCCAATGCTCCAACCACATAACACCACTCAAGTCATCCCATTTGTGTCTTTAACTGGTTGTGCCTAACAGCCGGCTGTAGTGGGTAAGAGAAACCACTATTTATGATAACCAGTGCTCCTCAGGGGTATTCGATACTTCTCGCACCCAATACAATCTGACACCATAGAGTTAAGAATTTAGTGTGTGTGTTTTACCTTTTGTCCTAAACATGAGGCATGACACGCAGATTTTGGTGCATCCCGAACCATATTCCAATTCCATAAGGTTTAATAATTACCGTGCTTTTTTCTTATGGTAATTCTGCCAGGTCTGACCTGCCATATTTTAACATGGGCTGTGGATTTGATCATATCTGGTCATTAAAGTCTGCACAACTCATAATTCCGAACCTTTACAGTGGTCAGCATCTTCCATCCCTCTTGGCCTGTGTTTTGCAGTAGGCTCTTTTGTTCACAGATAAATTGCACTAAATTATTTATTACATCGATTTACAGAAATTGAGAACACATACATCTAAAAATACGAAGGTGTTCCAAGAAATAACCGAGGTTTGTTTAAAGAATAAATGTGACATTAGCAAATTAATTGAGTGCTGCTCACGAGGTTTCCTTTCTTTGATACAAATGGTAATACTATTCATGATTTGCAATACCAGTGCCTTGTCAATCGTGCTGTAGCGGCGGGAGCCAACAACAGAGCAGAGAGCAACGAGGGTCTGGCTGGGCTTCAAGAGCCCAGACCGGAATATGTTGGCACATAAATGGTAAAACAAACACTATGTAAAAATATGAAAAGACTGTTAAAAATTGAAAAAAAGCGTACCCCTTGTACATGTGGGAGCATTTCAGCTTAGTACATCAGATTACATTTTATAGATTTCAATGCACCACTCTGACGACCCTTTCAAGCGGGGGAACGCCCAACCTCCATACATTATACCTGACACCGTTATAATGTAGCACAGGGGTTTACGAAGTGCCTAGATGCGTCACTTCGTAAATATAGCGCAACACTAAAATTGACACAACCACAGCGTAAATGTGACGCAAGCATTCATAAAGAAGCCTCGAGGTGTCGGCCTCCTGGGCAATGATAATGAACTGGTGACAGAGGACAGATTATTAGATTCCAATGAATATACATATGGTAACAGAGAATGTTAAAGCCATAGTCAGAACAAATTCCATAACAAAACTGGTGCCCTAGCATTGCCCATGAGGCTTATTCACGCCTATGAGGTCAGGAGAAGTATCTCACTATGGCAGTGTTTCGTAGTCTAAATTTCATGCACAGGGCTACTGTCAACAGGGCGGGGGACATCACGAACCAGGTCTGCGCTTCCCAGGCACCATGACTCCTGGTACATCCAAGTCTGTGATTCTGGGCAAATCACTTACCTCCCATGACCATGGACAGCACCGTGATAACCTCAGCGGTAATGAGCCGAGCTATAGAAATCTACAAACTTAACTAAAACAAGCCTGCAGTATTTGTTTAATGATGTGGCAGCTAACAGCCTAATGCTACTAGAGATAACAAAAGGTGTGTTTCTTCTTTCCCAGATGATTGTTTTTGTTATAGTTAGTTCTAGGCCACAAAATGAACTTCCTTTGGACTTCGTTGACCATGCGAGAGGTTGAGTGTATTTACTGTTCAACAGAGTGTTTTCCCATTTGGTGTACTGTTTATTTGTACTTTTGGTAGCAGTTTTGTTGATGGGTGGGGAAGGGGATGGGGAGTTTTCTTTGGTTGCACATCATTTTCTAAATAATTAGAATATTAGTAAGCCCACAGACTTGTGGAATAGAGTATACACCTCCCATAGTGGAGACTGTATTTCTCTGCATGTGCTCTGAATTAGGCAGGAAAATAATTATGTCTAAATATTCAAAGGCTATCTTTACATCATGATGGATGGATGACTGAATGTGGAACTCTTTCTGTGGGTGTGTGGATATGTCCTATGTCTCCAATTCACAATAGGGTGATTAGTGTAAAATAGTTCCAAAATATGGGCTTGAGATGTCACTTGCATTACCTTGCCGCCTCCTGCCTGCAGATTCCTTCGCTCGCTGCCCGCTGCTCCTGGGACTTTCCCGCTGCCCGCTGCTTCTTGGATTTCCCGCCGCTGCCTCCCTGCGGCCCGCCCCCCTGTGATTCCATTCGCTGCCCCGCTCCCGCCAACCAGCTGCTCCTCCCTCCCAGCTCCTTACTTATGACGTGCCCAGAGCGACCGCGCAGCGGACGCGCACAGCGGGAGCACCGATTGAGCGCCGAAGGTGCGCCAAAGGTAAGCCCGTCTGTGCCCGTCCGCGCCTGGACCGCACCCAGTGCCAGGACCCCTGGCCCCCGCAGAGGCCATCCTATCCGCTGGACCTACAACGCCGCAACACTCAACGCACTCAATGCCGGCCGAACCCCCGGATGCTACCGAGCCACCCCGAGACGCACCCACGGACCCTTCTGCTGCCGATCCTGCAACTTCTCCTGCATCCGGACATGCACCGGACCCGCCAAGACGATCACCAGCAGTAACCACCTGAAATGCATCCTGCTCAACACCCGCTCCATCCACAGACACGCCGTGGAACTCTGGAACCTCCTCGACACCGCATCTCCAGACGTCGCCTTCCTGACAGAAACCTGGATGTACGCCTCCTCAGCGCCCCACATCGCCATCGCCAATCCGGACGGATACAAGATCACCCGGAAGGACCGCGTTAACCAGACTGGAGGAGGCATCGCCATCGTCCACAAGAACACCATCTGCATCACGACCAACTCCGACGACACACTCACGGAGGCCGAACATCTTCACTTCCAGATCCACACCGACCCCAAGACCACCCTCAGAGGCACCCTCATCTACAGACCCCCAGGACCCCGCACTCAATTCAGTGAAGACATCGCCGACTTCATCAGCCCGCACGCCATCCCCTTCCCCCGACTACGACCTCCTCGGGGACCTCAAATTCCACCTGGAGAACAACAACGACTGCAACACCACCACCCTGCTGGAAAACCTCGCTAACCTCGGACTCAAGCAACTGGTCAACACCCCCTCACCCACTACGCCGGCCACACGCTTGATCCAGTCTTCTCATCCAGCAAGCACATCACCTTCAGCCACAGGACTTCACTGGACCGACCACAGCTGCGTACACTTCAGCATCAAAAGAACCACGACCCACCACCACCCGCAACAGGTTCCCCACAGAAGCTGGAGCAAGATCACCGCAGAACACCTCAACACCTCCCTCAGTCAGAACCCACCCGCAAGCACAACGGACCCCACCGAAGCAGCACGCAACCTCACGAAGTGGCTGACCGACTTCGTCGACGACCTCGCTCCATTAAAGAACCCTACCAGCAGACCCAGAAGCAAGAAAGCCTCCTTGTTCACCGACGAACTCAAGGACTCCAAGAAAAACTGCAGCACCCTCGAGAAAGCCTGGCTCCTCGACCAGACCACAGACAACATGACCGCCCTCAAACACGCCACCCGCAAGCACCACCAGCTTACTCGCACTACCAAGAAGAAATCACTGAAGGAACAACTGGACAACAATGCCCACGACAGCAAGGAACTCTTCAGCATCGTCAAGGAGTTCTCCAACCCCAGTACCGGCAACAACGACATCACTCCCTCACAAGACCTCTGCGACTCTCTCGCCTTGTTCTTCCACCGCAAGATCACCGACATCCACAACAGCTTTGGCGCACCATCGACACACCCAACCACTGAACCAACGACCTCCACCACCACCCTTCGCTCCTGGACCACGGTGACCACCGAAGACACAACCCGCACGATGAACACCATCCACTCCGGATCTCATACCGACCCCTGCCCCCACCACGTCTTCAACAAGGCCGACTCCATCATCACTCCCCAACTACGGGACATCATCAACGCCTCCTTCAACACCGCCACCTTCCCGGAGAGCTGGAAGCACGCCGAGCTCAGCGCCCTACTGAAGAACCAACAGCATACCCCACCGACCTCAAGAACTTTCGCCCCATCTCGCTCCTCCCCTTCCCTGCCAAAGTCATTAAAGAAGACCGTCAACAGTCAGCTTGCAGCGTTCCTCGAGACGAACGGATCCCTCGACCCCTCGCAGTCTTGTTTTCGAGCCAACCACAGCACCGAGACCGCCCTCATCGCAGCTACCGACGACATCAATACCCTGCTCAACAATGGGGAAACAGAGGCCCTCATCCTCCTGGATCTCTCTGCAGTGTTCAACACTGTCTGCCACCGCACCCTAGTAAAACGCCTCAGCAACATCGTTATCCAAGAGAAGGCACTGGAGTCGATCGTCTCATTCCTCACCGGAAGAACACAGAGAGTCCGCCTCCCCCCGTTTCGATCCGAGGCCACCAAAGTCATCTGCGGTGTCCCGCTAGGATCATCACTCAGCCCCACCCTCTTGAACATCTACATGAGACCTCTTGCAGCCATCGCACGGCAGCACAACCTCAACATCATCTACTACGCCGACGACACCCAACTGATCCTCTCCCTCACCAGAGACCCCGCCACCGCCAGAACTAACCTACTCAAAGGGATGAAAGACGTCGCCGAATGGATGAAGAACAGCCGCCTGAAACTGAACTCAGACAAGACGGAAGTTCTCGTCCTGGGACCATCGCCCTCCGCCTGGGACGACTCCTGGTGGCCCTCCGCCCTGGGCGCCACCCCTAAGCCAACAGACCATGCACGCAACCTGGGCTTCATCCTGGACTCCTCCCTCTCGATGACCAGACAAGTCAACGCCGTCTCCTCATTATGCTTCAACACCCTATGCATGCTCCGCAAGATCTTCTGATGGATCCCGACTGAAACCAGGAAGACGGTCACCCAAGCACTTGTCACCAGCCGACTGGATTACGGAAACGCCTTCGACGCCGGAACCACTGCCAAGCTACAGAAAAGACTCTAACGCATCCAGAACGCCTCCACCCAACTCATCCTGAACATCCCCCGACGCAGCCCCATCTCCGGACACCTGAAAGACCTGCACTGGCTCCCCGTCAGCAAGAGGATCACGTTCAGGCTCCTCACCCACGCACACAAATCTCTCCACGACCTGGGCCCCAAGTACCTCAACGACCGCCTGACCTTCTACACGCCCACCCGCCAGCTGCGATCAACAAGCCTCGCCCTCGCCGCCATACCAGGCATCCGAAGAGCCACCGCTGGTGGCAGATCCTTCTGCTACCTGGCGGCCAAGACATGGAACTCTCTCCCCATTCATCTTCGGCTGACCCAGGACCATCTCGCCTTCAGGAGACAACTCAAGACCTGGCTGTTCGAGCAATAGCAGTCCCCTTCCCCCAAGCGCCTTGAGACCCTGCTGGGTGAGTAGCGCGCTATACAAGTGTTATGATTGATTGATTGATAGATAGCATAGCACAGGATAGTTATGACCTGGAAGTTGGAATTTGAGCCTAACTAGGATGGTCTATTAGAAAAATGACTACCTTTGGTGGTCCACTTTTGAGGATGCACTCTTAAGAAAGATAGGTTCTCAGACCAAAGTAGTTGTCAATTGCTAATAATTCAGAAGAAAGCACTTCCCACCAAGAATGAGTGGTTGGGGTGCTTGGTGAGTGGTGTGCATGGGTTGGATGACTTAGAGGGCCAAGCTGTCCATCCCTTGGACTGTAGCAAGATATAGAAATATGATGCCACCAGAGTATTAGTGTTCCACTCAAGGCATTTGGGCTTTAGTTTCTCTTCCGCTCTTCTTCACTTTATCCAAGCTACTCATGCCGCTTCTTGCTTCTTCACCCTAGAAAACAGGAAAAATTCCACACTTAATGCATAACTAAGTCCTCAATTGTTAGATGACCACTCCGATGCCATTCAAAATGTAAATGTACAGATTCATAGGCTGTGCCTTAAATGATATCCTGCATTTACTGGCTACACCGACACATCAACTTTGTAATCATATATAATTAAGCTGGCATATTAATATATAAAAAAAATGCCTATCTTTGAACTCCAATAAAAAAATTATGACAAAAAAAAATGTCTTTGTTGACTTTATCATAGATCAAAATAACAGCCAAGCTCTGCTAAGCATGAGTCTGGCAACCCAACTTGAGAACAAAGGTCCCACTCAGGTCCCTCCCCTCCTGTGGGAACAAATGCCCTAACATACCTAGATAGGTGCCATGATTCATCATTGGGCTTTTGCTCCACGTCGAGCCGGCAGTGCAATGCCCAATGGAAACTCTTGATGGGGGATCTTTGCCGGTGAACTTTTTATAAGCCGTATGGTGAAGTGTGGGTGTGTGGGTAAAATAGTCGATTGGTGTATTTTAAGTAAATATGTGAAACAGTGGGATAAAAATAGGAAAGGTGGTACTCTACAGAAATATTTTAATGATTGAGTTCTACTGCCTATGTTAAAATATGTGGTGCCACCTACTAGAAGTGATTATCTAAGGTAGCTAAAGGTCGACATGTTTCCAACCTAATTTGGTCATATGAATGATCTAGCAACTTTTCTTCAGGAACATAAAAACCTAATCTACACAGAGACTGGGGTTTCGATATACGAGTTCATTTGTGTTACTCTCAGCCACCTTTGCCTCCCTATGTATCAATATAAGTAAATGAATTTTTGGGGAAACCCACCGAGGGTATAAATCAGGACTCCTCAATTATTTTGCCTGGTGACACGCTTATTAGCTTGGAACGCCTGTACATCAGCTCACCAACAACCTCTGAGGTAACTTTCTCCTCATATGGGGTAAGGGTGTGTTTCCACAATAACTATCCTACCAGGTTAAATCTCCCAGCTCTGGCAGGGCACTCAGCCAGTAAATCATATATTTTCAGACTTCCAAGCCTTCCATTTCTTTTGATCTGTCCGCACTTATGTCAATTGTTGGGGCTCGCATCCCCCATGCCAAAAAAATCCCATTTTTAGAGCACCGAGGACAGAGGGAAAACAACAAATTGCAATTCTGCATTTTACCAGTAATAGTCCTGCACGGCAAACCTATATTGGGGTGTGAGGTTCTGAAATTTAAGGATGACACCAAACAGACAGTGTAAGAACGAAACCTGAGGCAACCCGATGTCGCCGTTCTCACCGTCTGGATTTCCTCCCGCCAGAAGTCATTAAGCTTTCTGCAAGACCCATGTCATATGTTTGAATTTTGCTACCTTTCCACTGCGCCTGGGGCAGGTAAAGGATCTCGTTGTGTAGAGTTTGTTGTAGGTGTGATGGAGTGTATTAGGTGCAGTGCAAAATGTGGAAGTGCATCAGTTTGAACCTGGTTTTACTGAAAATGTCTTTGATCATGGAACAGGCTCTTTCCTAGTACCTGCCTGACATGGGCTTCATGGAGTCCTCATCTTACTTGCCTTGCATTCTTTTAGGACTGTGCACAAGTGGATCACCTAGTGTCAACAAGGGGAGTCCTCCAGTTAAATCTCAAATGAAGAAGATGGTCTAGGGTGTCCAGGAAGTAGTTCATATTTCTTGTATTGTGTTTCTAATTTTACCATATAGAAGGAATTGATTTTCATCCAGACCAAAGCTCCCACATGCCAACTCAAATATGAGGAATGAGTCAAAGGGATATAGATTTTCCACAGTATGACATCCTCCACCCTTACATTAGGCAAATTACATACATCACTTTCTCTATGTTCATGATATTTATTTTTCATAAGGCTAACAGTCTCTAATAGTTAACATTATATAAGTGTTTTATGTTCTATGATGATCAAAATGCATTTTGTAATCATTTTTAATAATTGTATACAATAAAAAACTGACTTGACTTGACTTGACTATGTTTGTGAATGGTTTCAGCCACCATAACTAAGTGATTTTGCAGAATGTTTGTGACTGCTGTATCCCATATCAATGCAACCTAGTGGACTATTTGTTGCGCTGCCTCGGGCAGAGCCCTACCCATCAAAAAGTATGCAGGCAATGGAGTAACGTCAGATGTGCCACTGAAAAGTTGTTTCTCCCAATATCCGTGTCAGAGCACCATTGACAAGCATGTTGTTCAGTCGCAATGTAGTAAGCCTCTACATCAGGAAGACCATGGCCTCTGACTTGTGGTTTTGAGGTTACTCTTACTTCTCATTCCGGCCCACACCAGGAAAATCAGGAGGCTATCCAAGTGTTTGAAAGTAGACTTGGGGATGGGGCTCATTGGGCCCTTCAGTATATATAAGCATCGGGGGAAAAAGACCATATTGGCTAAAGCCACCGCACCTATCATTGAAACCTTTGGGTGTTCCAAAATTGTATAGATGGCTGTAGACTCTGAATCACTGTACCCATGCTATATAAGTATTACTTTTCCCCTTTTGTGTGCTACATGAATACCCAAGTATCTAAACCTATCTAGCTCTCATCTGAGATCCACCGCAGGGAGTTCTTGTTAGGGTGTGAAAGCAACTGGAACACTATTGTCTTAGCTGCATTAATCTGTTGCCCAGACATTTTCCCAAAGGCTGCCAGTTCTTCCATGAGGATAGTTATCTATATCTGAGGTTGGGTCAAGTAGACCAGATCATCACCGGCATATGAATAGATAAAATGAGCCCATTCTCTGATTGGGATGCCAAGAGAAGTGTTTGCCTTAGTGATGAAGCAGCTAATGATTCCAGTGCAGAGAGTGAGTATCCCTGTCTCATATCATGCGCAATTTGCACAGTTTGAGACCAGACCCGCAGATCTTACTCTTGCCGTTGGATAGCTTTTTGAGGAATCTAGGGCCAAAACTTACTGCTGCCAAAACTTCCATCATATTCTGCCAGCCTAAAGTGTCAAAAGTATTTCTGTATCTAGACATATTAAGGCTCCTTTTTCCTTCTATCTACAGGTGGTTAGTAACATGAAGGATATGAGATAACCTTTGGAGGTTCATTAGGGTGCCTCTACCATATTGGTCTTTGAGTACCAGGAAATTCACCAGGTGAATCAAATGTTTTTAAAACTCTTTTTTGGGAAAACACCTGGATGAGTAGGGTTGGATACAAAGAAGTATGTAGCAAATGTGTATTTAATATGTTCTAGTGTGAGTACTGGCTCCCCATCTGGAGTGTTCAGTGATGTAATGAGAAGAAATAGATTCTCCTGCCAACCATTTATTAACTCTATCTGTTTTATTACATTTATGCAGGACCTACTTGTAGTACGTCCTTGTAAATTTGCCCAGTCTGTCCATATAGCTTGGATATACTTGCTAATTGAGGATTGAGTAAGCAGATCAGCAAGGGTTTCAGGCACAATTGCTTGTACCCCTTGAGCCTCTCTGCTTCCTAAGTAGTAGTTGTATTTTATTGTGTGTGCTGGACACCTTGCTTAGGCATTTCCCCATATTACCACCTACATGGGCTTCCACATATTAGCTTCTCATGTCCGTAGACCCCAAACCTGGCCAAAATTATAATTAACAACTTCAGAAATAGACTGAGAGTCTATATCCCGGAGGACCTATACTGGCATCCTCCATGCGGGAGTAGTGCTTGTTAGCCTCTCCATCTGTAGGTGCTCTAGTAGAGGGAAGTTATAAAGAGCAACCAACCCATATATTTTGGGGTATTTTCGTCATCAGCATGTGTAATGCCAGTATTCTATTAAGTATACAGTACGCATTCTGCATGGCAGTATAGCGCGTGTACTCTCGGGATCTATGCAAGGTTGTCCATGATCTCAGAGAGTGTGGCTTTGGTGCCCAACTTTGTGTTAAGGTTGTGAGGGAACCTGTTGGTGTTGCCATGAATTGTGCATTTAAAGTCCCAAGCCCAAACAAGCGGTCTGTCTCTATAGGTCTCCAAAGCCTCATACAGGTTTCTATAAGTTATCTTGTCATCTATATTAGGTGCATATTCATTAACCATGCAAACCTATGCACCATCCAGGTGCACATAGACTATCAAATATCTTGCCTCGATATTCTTAGTGAACCTTCTATGGCTGAATGGGATCCCTGGCCCCACCCATATTACTTTTCCTCTAGAACAGGTAGAGGTAGTACGAGAGTGTAATTGGCCTCTTGATTATTTGTATGTGGATCTCCTCTTTGTCAATGAAATGTATTTTATAGAGGAAAGCAATTAGCATTGCAAACCATCTGAGGTACGAATGTACTGTACTTGTTATCTCTTCACATACACATTAAGCCCACAGATATTCCATGTCATCATCTTAATATGTCAACCACCCCTTACCATAGACATGTCCATAATGCACATAGTAATATCAGTGTCTTATGTGCTGCCCTTGGATCAACTTCTCTCAGGGTCAATGTTAAATTATGGTAATTTACCTGTGTTCACAATGTGGTTATATAATTAGGCATCTCATTTCCTAACTAAATATGAACAGAAGAACTTAAACTATGTCTGCCTGCTTGCTTGGGCACGACAGCAAGACGCAGGGGAGGGCAAGTTGGGACACCCAGGTATGAATTATACCACTTGGTGGCACAATTACAGCATGTGCAAACAAAACAGGTGATGGACCGAATGTGGATCAATGTCACACATTCATCCCAGTCAAAAGATCTGGGCCCAAATCCATCGTTTTTTTGCACTCCACACCACCCTGGGTTAGACAATGGCGATATGCAAATCAGCTCTGACCCTGTGCCCCATGGGAACAGTCCAGTCCGAACTACAAAAGCCATGTCCTTCCCAGAACGGAATCAAGCATCCGAGGACCGGACCGGTTTCGAGGTAACACCTCTCATCAGCCCGGCTAGCTTGACTCCAGTGGTGTGGAGTGCCTGGGACCCACATCTGAGCATCCCCAGCGCACTTATGGCGGTATTTGCAAACAAAACAGGTGATGGACCGAATGTGGATCAATGTCACACATTCATCCCAGTCAAAAGATCTGGGACCAAATCCATCGTTTTTTTGCAGTCCACACCACCCTGGGTTAGACAATGGCGATATGCAAATCAGCTCTGACCCTGTGCCCCATGGGAACAGTCCAGTCCGAACTACAAAAGCCATGTCCTTCCCAGAACGGAATCAAGCATCCGAGGACCGGACCGGTTTCGAGGTAACACCTCTCATCAGCCCGGCTAGCTTGACTCCAGTGGTATGGAGTGCCTGGGACCCATGTCTGGGCATCCCCAGTACACTTATAGCGAGTTTGCAAAAACAACAGGTGATGGACCGAATGAGGATCAATGTCACACATTCAACCCAGTCAAAAGATCTGGGTCCTAATCCATCGTTTTTTTGCACTCCACACCACCCTGGGTTAGACAATGGCGATATGCAAATCAGCTCTGACCCTGTGCCCCATGGGAACAGTCCAGTCCGAACTACAAAAGCCATGTCCTTCCCAGAACGGAATCAAGCATCCGAGGACCGGTCCCAGGCACTCCACACCACTGGAGTCAAGCTAGCCGGGCTGATGAGAGGTGTTACCTCGAAACCGGTCCGGTCCTCGGATGCTTGATTCCGGTCTGGGAAAGATATGGCTGTGTAGTTCGGACTGGACTGTTCCCATGGGGCACAGGGTCAGAGCTGATTTGCATAAAGCCATTATCTAACCCAGGGTGGTGTGGAGTGCAAAAAACGATGGATTTGGGCCCAGATCTTTGGACTGGGTTGAGTGTGTGACATTGATCCACATTCGGTCCATCACCTGTTGTTTTTGCACAATTACAGCATGTGGCATGTGGCACACTGGTGTGCTGGGGACCACAACTGGAAGAAGCGATTGCTGGTACAGCTGCACAGTAGTCTAATGGTTAGCTCTGTTGTATAACATTTTAGGACCCTATTGTAATTTTCCCGATTCATGCCCTTATATAGGTATAAATCACCATATCCTTATATAGGCATAGAAATCATAACCATATTTAGACATAGCTCACCCAGTCCAAATACGGCAGGGCTACCTCCACTAGTTCCGAAAATCCACAACGATTTCTTGTAAAACTCGGCTTCGGCAGCTAGGGACTTCCCCTTGCTCGAATACTGACTTGTCCAAGAACTCATGGAGTTTTCAAAGAACTGAGACTCTTTGATGACATTATTATGTCCACCTTTACTTCAATCTCGGTACCTTCAAGGTATAAATATGCCCACACTTGGCATATCAAACACACAGTGGTTTGGAGTAGTTCGACTATCTACTTGCCCGATGCATCCTGCTACAGCAAGTGCCGAAGGAAGCCGACCCTCCAGCAGACGCCCTGAGAGAGACGTCTTTTCTCTTGCCGAGAAATTCAGCTCCAGTGTTTCCAAGCTATCCTTGCAGGTTGTTGGGAAATCGAGTCCTGAGATTGACCGTCTTCATTCTAAACCAAGGTACGGAGCTGATTAGACCCTAAGAGAAATCTTGGATAGATTCTTGGCAAAGAATACTAAATTTATGCTACACCTCACTTACTTTTTCCCTCTCACTAGACTTAGGTTAGGTACATCGGGGTAGGCGTATTTTAGAAGCACCGGTTGAGTACTTTTTTAGCCTTTGTTATTTATATATGTATTCCTCTATGGTCTAGGAACCATACAATGGTCTTACAGTATTATTTTTTTCTACTCTTCTTACTGTACGCATTATACTTTGCAACCAGCATTACGATTGTAGCAGTTCATTTCTTCTGCATGCGAAAGAAGACTGTTCAATAACACTTTTATTGAAGTCGCCAGTCTCTCTATTTCTCTGCAAAGTATGATGAAAGGAAGCATGCACAAATGACTGAGTAAAATATCTATCTATTGTTTCCACGACTCTGAAGAACAGTTTTATCTTGGGGAAACAAAATTGTCATGTTTATGTGGTTCTCAGAAACTAAATCCCTTCTTTTGAACTCGAGAAATTTTCTAGTGACCCCTGAGCTAGCTGGCACTCACAATTAAGTCTAATATATTCGATAGAGACCCAGTAGACATAAGTCCTACTTCACATCTATAGGATATATTATTCCAATGACCAGAGCCTATTGGGAATATCGGAACTACACTACATGGCGCCCAACGTTCGGTAAGGCACTAATTTAACGCTAGATACTAGAGTAACTCAGTTGTGCGTTTCACAGTGACCCCTTTATCCCGTAAAATACCTCAATAGACGACTGGAGTGAGTTAAAGGATAAAATATCCGCCATAACTACGTAGGACAAAAAATCCTATGTATTAGTGTTTGGTTTTGTTCAACGTTGAAGAATACAGTGTTTCAAAATATTGTGCACCTTATCTTTATTTCCTTGAATCTTGCTCTACAAGACTTTCAACAAAATGTCAAATAGTGACAAAGAAAACAGTAGAGATGCAGTAAATGCAAACCAACCAGGTCTTGACGATACAGGTTTCCGACATGACAACCCAGATGCTATAAACATCCCCGAAAATGTGCGGAAAACCATAGCTATACAGCTCATAGAAAATGGCCTATCACCAAGAGGTGGTAGGGTAATTTTTGTCATAGAGGCACATGAATATTGGCAGAGAGAGATATTCTATTCATGGATTATCTTTCCTGAGGCAAATCCAACAACACATGTGTTCCACTTCTATAAGATAGAGGGACATCCAGCGGAAAATGTTCCTTTCAAGGACATTGAAATTCCACTAACTTACCAAGAGCATCAGCTCTGGTTTAAAGGCGCCCTACAAGATCAAAGTCACATTACCAGGCTCGATCCACTAGGTAGACCAGGAGCAACATGGCCGGTACTAGCTAGCTATACACCACACCCTGCCATTGAACAAATGACAGGTCCAGA
Source organism: Lissotriton vulgaris (assembly GCF_964263255.1). NCBI lineage: Eukaryota > Metazoa > Chordata > Amphibia > Caudata > Salamandridae > Lissotriton > Lissotriton vulgaris. Next base: position 1,651,191,544 of record NC_141693.1, on the reverse strand, counting down.
AATATTAGCTCAGTTAAAATAATTACTTAAAATCCACAGACAATTGGTACAATATGTCATAAGGACAATGACAGTCCAAACTGCTATAAGAATTCCACAGCACACCCCTCATCAGAGGAACACAAATAAAATTACACCACAGACTATACAATCAGTCATTGGTAAATTACAGACAAAAAGGGAACAAATTCCATTCTGGTTAGCTCAAAGAACTACTCAGATCGAGGCAGTATTTCCCGATAGTACAACTCATGAGAAACACAGGATTCTTACAATCTGTTTACCAATGGGGATTGCACCACACCTGGAAGACTGTGACACTTGGGGTACAGTCTATGCTGCAATCTACACAAAAACACGGTGTTCTATCCATGGCGGTGATACCAGATGTCCTGAAACAAATTCAAAATGAATACGGGGCAAAGCCTGCTTTAAATCTGGGTATGAAATTGCTGAAAGTTTTTAAGCAGGTCTCAGCTATAATATTAGCTTATATTAAAGGCGAAGCAGCATCAGTGGTGAAAACTAAAAGAACTTGATGTAACTGACCAACCATATGAGCTGGCCAGAATAATAGAAAAATCCTATGAAGAACTAGGAAGAGACAGTTTGGGAGGGAATCCAGAAAAGCCCGACCGAACTAACAGAAAATCCTGAAAAAGTTTCTATTAAAAACACACTCACTACTTCTAAGAAGAAGTGGGAAAATACTAGACAGACACTTCCTAAAGAGAAGCGTTCTCAATCAAGAGGTAGGTCTCCTCAAAAGGAGCCCTCTAAATAGAGGTATAACCTCAGAAACAGGGATAATTTGAGAAAACCTGATAGATATCAAGATAATGATGCACGTTCCTCTTGTACCTTTCAGACTTCCTCGCAGCAATTTGAAAGAGGACGATCACAAAACAAGGAAGAACGCATTAAGTCAAAAGACGATCAACATGTTCCAAAAAATAAGAACACTCAATTCACCAAAGCGAAGGTAGCAAGTCTAAAAATCAGGCATGCCGAGGATCTTGAGGACTCAACTCAAGAATGGGGAGTGGGCCCTGACAATGCTGGACAGCGCAGCGGAGGTTACCATAGCTCACAAGATCCTGAAGGAACATCTGGAGACAGTGGACCTGAATGAATGCATTTAAGGTTGAAACTGCAGATACCTGGGTTAGTGTACCACATAAGTTATATGAAGTAACACTCCGAATAGAGGGGGACATAACTTGGAAAATAAAAGCACTCTTTTGGAAAAAACTATCTAGGGGTTATAACATCCTTCTGGCAGAAAAAGACGGCCACCTGAATCTGTCAGGGAGTGCCCACATGGCGAAGAGATCATTATGCCAGCCTTCTCAAATCATATTCCTATTGAAAAAAAATACACCTATGCCAGAAAATGGTCTGTAGTCCAGGCTCTAGCATTATATAAAAATCATGTTGGATGGGATGAGGATTCTCCTCACCATAAGATCCAGTTAAAAAATCAACAAACTGCTCAGAAGCAGTATCCGGTTAAACAAGAATCTAAAAAGCAGGTCAGGGAGATCGTAGATCAATTTGAATACCAAGGGGTTATTGAAACATGCACCTCGTTCATGAACAATCCTTTGCTTCCTGTCTCCAAACCAGACAATATGTATCGTCTAGTTTTGGACTACAGACATTTAAATTCCTGTTGCAAAACCTTTGCAGTACAAAATGCACACAGTGCATCCCTGAAGAATACCATTGTGCGCAAAAATATAAAACAACATTAGATATTTCAAATGGTTTCTTCTGTCAAAACATTGCACCTAAAAGCAGGTCCTTGACCGCTTTCTCAATAATGGGGATACAACTGCACTTTTGTTGTCTCCCACAGAGATTCAAGAACGGTCCAGGGTTATTTTCAGCCAGAGTAACAGAATTACTACAAACTTTTGATAATGATGCATTATCTTATGTCGATGACATCTATGTTGCAGATGATGATTTGGACAGGCACTTGAACAGGGTGAACACCATAATACTTGGATTTGCCTCTGAAGGGTATAAAGTCAACTTTAAAAAATCAAGAATTGCCCACCTCAACATCCTATTTTTGGGATACGAACTTTCAAGTGAAGGCAAAAGACTGGCAGCAAACTTTTTAGAAAAATGTGCGCTGCTCCAACCTTCAAAAACGCGGAAAATCTTTGTCAGTTCTAGGATTCCAGAATTTCTAAACTCAGCAGAAAGAGTTAAACTTATCTCCGAACTAATCAAACCTGATTTCAAACCTACTAACTGAACACAAAAACACACAGACATTTTGCTTTCAGTGCAAACAGACATGTTCGCAACAACACATTTACAGACACGCGTAAATGAACGCAACCTTGTAATCCGAATCATCCCAGGGAGATGCAGATTCACATACCTAACCTTTAATGAAGGTGAAAAGGTACCAATAGCTTATAAATCACACTTGTACACACAAACTGAAATGAAATTCACTTCAACAGAAAAAATTCTGACAGCGTTTCAAACTGCAGTAGAAAGAGAGAGAGCCCTCGCACAGGGTAAACGCAAAAAAGTCGTTTCTCCTGTACCTGCCTTGGAGGCAGTGACAAAGGCAAGCATTCTGAATGCGAAAGCTCTACATCCAAGATGGATACAATGGGTTCATTCTCTTGCTGCGACAGACGTTGAATACGTTTTTGACCCGTACTTGAAGACACCAGAATTTCTCCAATACAAACAAGAATGTCCTCTGCCCACTGAAATTCTGCCTATAGAACATTAAGGCTGTATAATATATACAGACGGATCAGTGCAGCCCGCAATTGGGGGAAAACAAGCTTACAGTGCTGCGTGCGTGATTGTTAAAGGTCGCTGGCGCGATGGTAAATTCAGATCTATGCTCACAAAAGCTCAATCTCTCCGAGACTGTACAGGTCAGCAAGCTGAACTACAGGCTTTCAAGATGGCGCTTGAAAATACCGATCGCGAATTCCCCACACTCATAGTGTGCGATTCGTATTACTGCGTCCAGTCTTACAATGAATATCTGCAGAACTGGGTCCAAATGGTTTTAAAGACACACAGGGTGGCACACTCAAGCATAAAATGCTTTGGGAACAAGTAGTTCTTTTACAGAAAGAACTACAAAAGACTCATGTGATCCATACACTGAGTCATCAGCATGATGGCGTTCCCGTTGAAGGGAATTCATTGGCTGATGAAGCAGCGAAGGCAGCTGTGCAAACAGCTTCCGTAGCTGCAATCACTCATTCAAAAACGAAAATAGACAGCGAAATAATACAAGCTGTCACTGCCTCAATAAAAGACAGTGGTAAAACACTTCCTAAAGGCTTTCCACTCAAGTACTCATATATAACTGATGGGAATAATGTTCCTTTTGCTCGAATCACTGGAGTGGGGATAGAGTAATCCAAACATGGAACACAGGTTAGGACTAATCTTAGCAGCACATAAAGGGCTCGCCTCTGAACATGCAGGTGTTTCTGCAACAGTGTCATTACCTAAGTAAAGATACTGGTGGCCACACATGAGGAAGCAGACCAGAAACTATGTTTGGAATGTGAAATCTGCCAGAAAATAAAAGTCTCAACAGTGAAATGCCCGGCGCAGACACCCCTTTTAATCTAAAATAAACCACTAGCGTGTGTTTACCTAGACCATTGTGGTCTCTTACAAAGGGATGGCAACTATAAATATATCATGGGCGCAGTGCATTCATGCTCAAGATTCATTTGGATGTGGCCTCAGCGATCGGCTGACGCCCGAACTGTTATAAATGATTTGCGAGTATTTGTTGGCACATAGGCAATCGGCATTCTACATTCTGACCAGGTTCCTGCTTTTAGCTCTCGGGCTTAAAAGGAGGCCATTTCCAGCTTGGGCATTGCATTGCGGTACAAAATTCCATTCCATCCTGAGGGAAATTCAGTTGAGGAAAGAAAAAACTGTGACATAAAGCAATCTATAAAAGTTAGGGTATTAGGTTCGGGTGACAGGTGGGGCAAACATTTAATAAGTGTCCAACGTAGTCTCAATAACCTGCCAAGAAATTCTTTGGGTGGAATCACTCCATATGAAATCATTTTTGGTACTAGAATGATGGTTGAAGACCTCGACCATCATACTTCAGTGGTGGAACAAAAACTCTTTGATGGCTTTTTTACAGGACTTAAACGAAACAAGAAGAAGTCTAAGCAACACCATACAAAATCCAACGACCACTGAAGAAAAGCCACCCGTCCCTGCAAGACCACTCTGGATTCCAAAAATTGGGGATCTGGTCAAAGAGAAAATAGCAGATAAGAAGGATTTTGGGCCTTCTTATAGAAAAGCTGTACCTGTACTAGCAATGCATGGATCAAGAACAGTGTTACTGCCGGCCCTTGCTGGAATAAAGGAAAACAGGTTTGTGTCAATCAACCTGGTAAAACCACATCATGTGGCCGATAATAAGTAGTAGGCCCAGTGGACTCCAAAGATGTAGCAGAAGATCAAATGGTGCTACTATACAAGAGGTTCAAACTGAAGTACTCATCATCTTTGAAGAATCTGCAGTAAGAAAAGAAGGACTATGCAACAAATCCATGGAACTTGTGCCTCTTAATAATAAATAATAATAATAAAGGGGCTTATAAAGCGCTTGGTGACGCCGTCCCGGCGTGTCCCCGCGCTGAGGAGATGGAGACAGAGAGTGGCAGAGATCTACAGAGTGAACAAATGTGTTTTCAACAGCTTCCTGAAAATAGTTTCGGTCCTGGCCAGTCTAATAGCTATGGGAAGGGCATTCCATTGATTGGCTGCTAACACTCGGAAGGAGCGTCCACCCATTCTGGCCCTCTTTATACGAGGTACTTTCAAAAGACCCATGCCCAAGGAGCGGAGTGCTCTATTGGGCATATAAGGGATGGCTAGGTCCTTCAGATAGTCAGGGGCTTTCTGAGTGATTATCCTATAGCAAATAAGCAGAGCTTTGAATAGGATTCTTTTCCTAATAGGAAGCCAGTGAAGGGCCAGTAGAGTGGGTTTAGATGCCGTTCTTTTAGGAAGTCTGAGAACTAATCGTGCTGCCGTGTTCTGCAACACCTGGAGTCGCCTTATGTTTTTTCCAGTTGTTCCTAGTAGCTGTACGTTCGCATAATCTATGCGGGAGGTGACTAGCGCTTGGGTCATAGTACGCCTGGCCTCCAAGGGCAGAAGGTCCAGCGTGCGATTTAAGGTCTTCATTATCCCAAAGCATTTCCCTGCTACTTTGTTGACATGGCTCTCAAAAGAGAGTTTGGGATCTACCCAAACCCCCAGATTTTTTGCTTCCCTGCCAGGGATGGGAGTAGGGCCAAGGCACGGAGGCCACCAGTCCTGAGTCCAACTGGTATCCTTTCCCCCTATCACTATTACCTCAGTTTTCGAACCGTTGAGCTTCAGGCAGTGTTGGTTCATCCAGCCTGAAAGCTCCTGCATACATGCTTTAAAATTGGCCGCTGCTAATGAGGGTGTCTGTGATAGGGAGATGAGCAGCTGAGTATCATCGGCATAGGATACTAGTTCTATGCCGTATGATTGCACCACATCTGCCAGGGGAGCCATGTACAGGTTGAACAGGGTGGGGCTCAGGGCAGAGCCCTGAGGCACCCCCTGTTCTAAGGCTATGCTGTCAGAAAGACACATGCCTCTCTGCACCTGAAAGCTGCGTTCAGATAGGAAGGCTTTAAGCCAGCCCAATGCCGCCTTGGTGACCCCAGCACTGCTCAGACACTGTAGCAGGATGGAATGAGCCACAGTGTCGAACGCAGCGCTGAGGTCCAGCATAATGAGAGCCATTGTGTGACCTTCATCCGCTCCAATCCGCAGAGTTTCGGTCGCTCGCAAGAGGGCAGTCTCGGTTGAGTAGTTCTTCCGAAAGCCAGATTGGGAGCTATGCAGTGCCTTATTAGCTTCTAAGTAATCCATAAGCTGAGTATTGACTATTTTTTCGGTCACTTTAGCAAGAAAAGGTAGGAGGGAAATCGGCCTTAGGTTCTCTAAAAGGTCCTGGCTAACATTGGGTTTCTTTTTTATTGGCAGCACTATCGCCTGCTTCCAGTCACCCGGAAGAGAGGCCGAGGAAAACTATAGTTGGATAATGTGTCGAAAATATGGCTCCAATATTTCTAAACTAGCAGTCAGAACTTTAGGAGGGGCCGGATCTCGGGGGGAGCCTGATTTGACACTTTTACATACATCTGCCAGTACCTCAGGAGGCGGAACCATGAAGCAGTATAAACCTGACTCCGTGGGACTGACCTCTATGTCTGCCCTGAGATCATGGCTGACGGCCAGGTTTCCAGAGAAATTCGCATAGATATCCGAGATCTTTCCAGAAAAATATTCGCAAGAAACTCCTGTCTACAATGATGCAGCATCTGACTATACTAATAGGTCAAGGGAACAAGCAGCTCCAGAGATTTCAAATAATCCAGATGCTATAACAAAAATTGACCGAACTGCATCTGTCTATTTCATCAACTTCGATACCTTTTCTGAGGATTCAAGTGAGAATGAAACAAAACCAGCAAACCAAACTTTCAAGGATTTTTGTTTCACCGAGTACATTTTCTTCTGATTGGGACTTTGAAACTGATAATAACATGATGGCAGAGTTAGAAATGTCAGCAAAATTTGCAAAACATGAATACTTAGAAGGTTCATCAAATTATGAAGAAATGTATTATTTTATTCATTTTGGGCATCATTATTTACACAAATCTGCAAACACTAGAAATGTTTTAACTTATAATCAATGGGAACATTGTCCAACACCTCCAAAAGGTAGCTCTAAAACATTCTATAGAAAATTTCCATACGTTACAAGTTTTAATGTCAGAAATCCAGAAAGCTTTTACTTTAAAAATGTTAATAAGACAGGCATGAAAAGTATGTTAACAAATACTAAACAGATGTATTCTGCGGCCTTTTATGCTCAAATATCCACATTAGGCTTTGACTTTTGGAAAGACAACATTGAGACAAAAACTGTTTGGGGTACAAAAGACTGGCAGGTACAAGGCTTAGAAGCATTGTTCAGAGCCTGCATCAGCCCAGAACAAATACTGTTAAGATAAAAGATTTAAACAAACCACCCATACCTAAGCCCACACCTGATAGTAATAGAACTTCGGATTACATTATATTACAGAACTAATCCTGAATGGAAATAATGGTTAATCTGGCCCACAGACACGAATAACTGTCAAGAGACAACATCCAGGGATAATAACAACTTACGGTGTAGGGAAACTGTGCCTTGAGTGGCTACAAAAATCCACACTCCCAGAAATAAAGCAACACTCAACTTTACTTAAAAATGACATTGATTTACGAGAATTCTTACTTGGACTTCACAAACCACGTCATCAGCGTTTCATATATGCCTATATTTACGCTGCTTACAATGAAGCATGGAAAGTCATGCAAATGGAAACTGCAGAGCAAATACGAGAAATGAATCGTATTAATTTAGAAAAAGCACTCTCTGTAGTTGACAATGGATTAACGACCCTGTCATCCAGAATCTATTCTTTGGACAGCCGTAGCGCTGCATTGCCCTGAAAGCTGCATTTAACCTTGCCTGCCTGTGCCTAGCTACCGCTTAGACTGATTTACGCTGTAATTTACCTGATTGTGCTGTGTTTAACGTTATCTGCGCATTTGCCTCCAGCGCTCCGCTCATTGCCTTGAAAGCTGCATTTTCATCTTGCCTGCTTGCCCAGTTACCGCTTAGACTGTTTAACGCTGTGTTTTAAGCAATTGTGCTGTTTAAACGTAATTTGCGCGCTTGCCTCCAGCGCTCCGATCTGCTCCCCCCTCCGCCTCCATTTTGTTTGTTGTTATCGCCGTCCTCGTGTGCCCGCCCCGCCTCCCAGCTGAGACGCCCTCCCACTGACCAGAAGTAGCGCTCCTCACCCTGTACACATCGTGACTCGCTCCTCTCTCACGAGCCGAGTGGTCGCTCCCAGTGTCCCTGCTGACACGTGGTATCGTAGCGCTGCATTGCCCTGAAAGCTGCATTTCACCTTGCCTGCCTGTGCCTAGCTACCGCTTAGACTGATTTACGCTGTAATTTACCTGATTGTGCTGTGTTTAACGTTATCTGCGCATTTGCCTCCAGCGCTCCGCTCATTGCCTTGAAAGCTGCATTTTCATCTTGCCTGCTTGCCCAGTTACCGCTTAGACTGTTTAACGCTGTGTTTTAAGCAATTGTGCTGTTTAAACGTAATTTGCGCGCTTGCCTCCAGCGCTCCGATCTGCTCCCCCCTCCGCCTCCATTTTGTTTGTTGTTATCGCCGTCCTCGTGTGCCCGCCCCGCCTCCCAGCTGAGACGCCCTCCCACTGACCAGAAGTAGCGCTCCTCACCCTGTACACATCGTGACTCGCTCCTCTCTCACGAGCCGAGTGGTCGCTCCCAGTGTCCCTGCTGACACGTGGTATCGTAGCGCTGCATTGCCCTGAAAGCTGCATTTCACCTTGCCTGCCTGTGCCTAGCTACCGCTTAGACTGATTTACGCTGTAATTTACCTGATTGTGCTGTGTTTAACGTTATCTGCGCATTTGCCTCCAGCGCTCCGCTCATTGCCTTGAAAGCTGCATTTTCATCTTGCCTGCTTGCCCAGTTACCGCTTAGACTGTTTAACGCTGTGTTTTAAGCAATTGTGCTGTTTAAACGTAATTTGCGCGCTTGCCTCCAGCGCTCCGATCTGCTCCCCCCTCCGCCTCCATTTTGTTTGTTGTTATCGCCGTCCTCGTGTGCCCGCCCCGCCTCCCAGCTGAGACGCCCTCGCCCCTCCCCCTCCACTATCTATATATGACAGTTCTTCCCGCGCGCAGCATTCACGCGCAGCGACCGCGCCCAATCCGCGCCGAAGGTGCGCCAAAGGTAAGCCCGTCTACGCCCGTCCGCGCCTGGACCGCGCCCAACGCCAGACCCCTCGCCCTGCCCAGCCCTCCCGCATTACCTACGATGCTGCCTCCCTCCTAGCCCTTAACCCCGGTCGTGCCCCCAACTGCGTCCAAGCCGCTCCTGGACACACCCATGGACCTTTCTCCTGCTACTCCTGCAAATTCAGCGGCACCGACAACATCTCCACTACGACCACACCACAGATTCCCGACCCCAATCACCTACAATGCATCCTTCTCAACACCCGATCGGTCCACAGGCACGCCATTGACCTATGGAATCTACTAGACACCATCTCTCCAGACGTCGCCTTCCTAACAGAAACATGGATGAACGCTTCCTCCGCCCCAGACATCACCACTGCCATCCCTGAAGATTATAAGATCACACGCAAGGACCGTACCGGCCACACAGGAGGAGGAATCGCTATCGTCCATAAAAAATCAATCCGCATCTCAACCAGCTCTGACACCAACCTCGCCAACTCCGAACACCTTCACTTCCAGATCCACATCGACCCCAAGACCACACTCAGAGGCACCCTCCTCTACAGACCTCCAGGACCACGCGCAAAATTCCGTGAAGACATCACGGACTTCATCACTCCACACGCGCTCCCCTCCAAAGATTACATCCTTTTGGGAGACCTCAACTTTCACCTTGAAAATATCAATGACCGCAACACCACCACCCTCTTGGACAACCTCGCCAACCTCGGACTTAAACAACTGGTCACTTCCCCCACCCACATCGCCGGCCACACACTCGACCCCATCTTCACCTCCAGCAAACATGTCTCCTTCGACCACACTACGGATCTCATCTGGACTGATCACAGCTGCGTTCACTTCACCTACAACAAGCCGAAACCCACCAACCACCTCCAACCAACTCTGCAAAGAAACTGGAACAAAATCACCATCGACCAGATCTCCTCATCGCTCCTTCTAAACACCCCAGCCCACTCTTCTAACCCAAACCAAGCCGCCGCCAACTTCACCCTTTGGTTATCCAACACCGCCGACACCTTAGCACCACTGAAAAAACGTCAAAGCAAACCTGGCAGCAAGAAGGCCTCATGGTTCAACGATGATCTTAAGAAGTCCAAGAAACTCTGCCGTTCCCTCGAAAAGGCCTGGAAAAAAGACCCAACCACCAGCACCAAGGACGCCTTCAAAAACGCCACCCGCACACACCACCAATTAATCCGAAAGGCCAAGAAAACAGCATTCAAGGATCGACTTGATAACAACGCCCACAACAGCAAGGAACTTTTCAACATCGTCAAGGAATTTACCAACCCCTCGGCCAATTCCAACGACATCACCCCCTCTCAAACGCTCTGCGACTCCCTAGCCTCATTCTTCCACAACAAAATCGCAGACAACCACAACAGCTTCGACAACCGACCAGAAGACCAACCCACCCAACCCTCTGCTGGACCCCCTCCCCCCTTGAACACCCTTAACGACTGGAACCCAATCTCCACTGAGGACACCATTCGTCTGATGAACTCCATCCACTCAGGTTCCCCCACAGACCCATGTCCTCACCACATCTTCAACAAAGCAGACTCCGTCATAGCACCGCACCTCCGAGATGTTATCAACTGCTCCTTCAACTCCGCCACCTTCCCGGAAAGCTGGAAACACGCTGAACTCACCGCCCTTCTGAAAAAACCCACAGCGGACCCCACCGAACTCAAAAATTACCGCCCCATCTCGCTCCTTCCATTCCCGGCCAAAGTTATCGAGAAAGCTGTCAACAACCAACTCGCCGCTTTCCTCGAAGCCAACAAATCCCTCGACTCCTCACAATCTGTCTTCCGTGCAAAACACAGCACCGAGACCGCCCTCATCGCAGCAACAGACGACATTCGAACTTTACTGGACAATGGAGACACAGTCGCCCTCATCCTCCTCGACCTCTCTGCAGCCTTCGACACAGTCTGCCACAGCACCCTTTTACAATGCCTCAGCAACATCGGAATACAAGGAAAAGCACTGGAATGGATCACCTCGTTCCTCTCCGGAAGAACCCAGAAAGTCCGCCTCCCACCATTCAAGTCAGAAGCAACTGAAGTCATCTGCGGCATACCACAGGGATCCTCACTCAGCCCCACCCTTTTCAACGTATACATGAGCCCCCTCGCGGCCATCGCCCGCCAACACAACCTCAACATCATCTCTTACGCGGACAACACTCAACTGATCCTTTCTCTCACCAATGACCCCAGCACCGCCAAAACTAACCTACACGAAGGAATGAAAGAAGTTGCCGAATGGATGAAACACAGCCGTCTGAAATTGAACTCAGATAAAACAGAAGTCCTCATCTTAGGTACATCCCCCTCTGCATGGGACGACTCTTGGTGGCCGGAAGCCCTTGGAAAAGCACCCATCCCGACAGACCATGCACGGAACCTAGGCGTTATCCTGGACTCTTCACTCTCAATGAACAGACAAGTCAGCGCCGTATCATCATCCTGCTTCAACATTCTCCGCATGCTCAAAAAAACATTTCGCTGGATCCCCACCGAAACCAGAAAAACAGTCACCCATGCTCTGGTCACAAGCCGACTGGACTACGGAAACACCCTCTACGCAGGTACTACCGCTAAACTCCAGAAGAAACTCCAACGTATCCAAAACGCCTCAGCCAGGATCATATTAGACATCCCGCGCAACGAACACATCTCTGGCCACCTGAAAGACCTCCACTGGCTACCCGTCAATAAGAGGATCACTTTCCGACTGCTAACCCACGCACACAAATCACTCTACGACATCGGACCAGAATGCCTCAACTCACGACTGTCCTTCTACACCCCCCCGCCTACTACGCTCTTCCAGCCAAGCCCTCGCCACTGTACCTCGCATCAACAAGACCACCATGGGAGGCAGATCCTTCTCATACCTGGCTGCTAAGACATGGAACTCACTCCCCACTTACCTTCGCCTTACCCAGAACCACCTAGCATTCAGAAAGCAACTTAAAACGTGGATATTTGACAAGTAATCCTCCTCCCCTCCTTAAGCGCCTTGAGACCCTCTGGGTATGTAGTGCGCTATATAAATTCTTTGACTTGACTTTTGACTTGACTTGACTTGACTTGGCCAGTCTCAATTACGTTCTATAATGCTGCTGGTCTGGACATTAAAAAACCTTTATTCTGGCTATGTTCCTTGGCATCTAATCAACCCCATGACATTGTTTACTGTGTATAATCTTACAAATAAACACATCTCTTTAGCACAGAGGGGAGCAGACTATACTGTGCTGAGCATAGAAAAACTGGAGAGATTACCATTGGCCGTTTCTTTTAACTCTGAATTTCGACCTTCTCTTTTTTTAAAACAAAGAACTCTATTTTTTGATTTTTACTTTATTCAAAAACACAATGAACTTTGGCACAAAACAATCTACTTAAAGTAGAGCTATTCTTACAGAACAAGAATTCTTTGAACACTTCCTAGAAACAATATTGAGATAGTCGGCAAACAAAAACAACTTGTATATTCTGCTATGGGATAGTCTCGATTTTTCTTCAGTAACTAAGAGCCATTTTATAAATGTAATTTTGTGATTTATTCCGTTAGCATTCCCAATATGATATTATGTGCTTACGATGAAATCATTGCTTTTAAATACATTCAGTACAAATGCTCTTTTTTCGTGTGCAACCATTTCAAATGCATTTTTTATGTACTTTGGGGTGGGATTATAAACACATGCTTTAGATTATATGTTTTAGTGCTTGAACTTAGTTGAACATGATAACATGGAGTGGGTGTTGTATAACATTTTAGGACCCTATTGTAATTTTCCCGATTCATGCTGTTATATAGGTATAAATCACCATATCCTTATATAGGCATAGAAATCATAATCATATTTAGACATAGCTCATGCAGTCCAAATACGGCAGGGCTACTTCCACTAGTTCCAAAAATCCACAACGATTTCTTGGAAAACTAAGCTTCAGCTGCTAGGGACTTCCCCTTGCTTGAATACAGACTCATCCAAGAACTCACGGAGTTTTCAAAGAACTGAGACACTTTGATGATGTTATTATGTCCACCTTTATGTCAAACTCGGTTCCTTCAAGGTATAAATAGGCCCACACTTGCCATAGCAAACACATAGTGGTTTGGAGCAGTTCAACTATCTACTTGCCCGATAAATCCTGCTACAGCAAGTGCCGAAGGAGGCCGACCCTCCAGCAGACGCACTGAGAGAGACGTTGTCTTTTCTCTTGCCGAGAAATCCAGCTCCAGTGTTTCCAAGCTACCATTGTGGGTTGTGGGAAATCGAGTCCTGAGATTGACCGTCTTCATTGTAAACCGAAGGTGCAGGGCTGATTAGACCCCAGGAGAAATATTGGATAGATTCTTGGCAAAGAATACTAAATTTATGCTACACCTCACTTACTTCTTCCCTCGTACTAGACTTAGGTTAGGTACATCGGGGTAGGCGTATTTTAGAAGCACCAATTGAGTACTTTTTTAGCCTTTGTTATTTATGTATGTATTTCTCTATGGTCTAGGAACCATACAATGCTCTTACAGTACTATTTTATTCTACTCTTCTTACTGTACGCATTATACTTTGCAACCAGTATTACGATTGTAGCAGTTCATTTCTTATGCATGACAAAGAAGACTGTTCAATAAACACTTTTATTGAAAACGTCCGTCTCTCTATTTCTCTACAAACTCTGATGAAAGGAAGCATGCACGAATGACTGAGTAGAATATCTATCTATTGTTTCCACGACTCCGAAGATCAGTTTTATCCAAGGGAAACAAAGTTGTCATGTTTATGCGGTTGTCAGAAACTAAATCCCTTCTTGTGAACTCGAGAAAGTTTCTAGTGACCTCTGAGCTAGCTGGCACTCACAATTAAGTCTAATACATTCGATAGAGACCTAGTAGACCTACATCACATCTATAGGATATATTATTCCAATGCGCAGAGCCTATTGGGAATATAGGAACTACACTATAGCTCATGGCTTGGTGGCCATAGCCCCAATGTGGTTCAACAAGTAGCACAGGCCTGGAAGAGGGTATCAACACATGTGATATGCATACTGCTATTCTCTAAGCAACTGTCACTTTGTTGGCTCGGACCCTTTATCAAACAAGCATGGAGGTTGGCAGTTGTGACATACTTGGGGATTGTGCCGAAAACTCTGTACCGCAGTTTGTTTGTGTTCGCGTGCTCAAAATGCATTTTTGCACATGAGGGAGTGACGTTCCGGGTGCCTGCGATCAGTGACGATATTTCCCTTCCATTTGCAAGAGCCAAAAGATTTGCTAGGTGGCTGGATGCTCCCGCAAGAGTTTGCAATTGCGAACACGTTATTCTGGCGGGTCATCGGACTTCTGGAGGAAGTTTTGAGAAGATTGCGCTCCCGAACACATAGAATTTGCAATCTGAATAAAAATCTCCCTCAAGCAGCATCAAAACCTTCCCGAAATGATGATTTAGATTTAAAAGAACTCCTCAGTATGTCACTTGGCTGTACGTTTTTGTGCAAGGAGTCCTTTTTCTATTTTTAATTTATTTTTAAGAGGAAGGAAGTGCCCCAGAGTCTCCAACTTCCTGTTCCTGTCCAGCAGGCTCCTTCCAGTGCTTTGTCCATCTCCTGTTCACTTTTCATTTGGATTTGGAGCTGGAAGGATCCCTCTTTGTGTCTGCTGCATCATATATCATTGGATTTGAGGACTTTTGAATTTGAGATTTCACAAGTAAGTTTCAAAATTGGTGTTGTTTGTTTGATTGGGGCATTGCACCTACATTTGTTTGTACCTTTCATCATTTTAATAACTGTAATGTGGTGGGTGGCATGTAGTTTCACTAAGGGCCTAGTTGTTTGTTTGTAAGTAATTGTTCTTCTTTTATAAAGGAAACATGTTGCACAGTTCACTACATTTTCTCCAACTTTTGAAATCAATTTGCAATACTTATTTAATTCACTAGTCTGCAAGTAGTCTGCCAATACGTCTTTCAGCCAGTAGGCCCAGAGCTACTCATAGGTGCATAAAACTACTGCTTCTGTGGTGTCTGTTAAATTTAAACATTCTTTTGGGCATGGATGGCATTGGTTTGCAATACAAAATATGTTTTGTTGTCGTATTGCACATTTTTTCATGTGTGTTAAATAAATGCCTTTGTTGGATGTGTGTGGTTGTTGTGTAACTTTTAAACCTATTTTAGCTCTGTGCAGATGATATTGGAAATATAGGAACTACACTACAGCTCATGGCTTGGTGGCCATAGCCCCAAAGTGGTGTAACACGTAGCACAGGCCTGGAAGAGGGTAGCAACACATGTGATATGCATACTGCCATTCTCTAGGTGACTGCCACTTTGTTGGCTCAGACCCTTTATCAACAAAACTAAGAGCATTATATGACAGCATGGAGGGTGGCAGTTGTGACATACTTTGGGATTGTGCCGAAAACTCTGCACCGGATTTTTTTTGTGTTCCTGTGCCCAAAATGCATTTTTGCGCATGAGAGAGTGACCTACTTGGTGCCTGCGATCGGCGACGAGATTTCCCATCCATTCGCAAGAGCCACAAGATTTGCTAGGTGGCTGCATGGTCCCGCAAGAGTTTGCAATCGCGAACATGTCATTCTGCCGGGTCAGCGGACTTCTGGAGGAAGTTTTGAGAAGATTGCGCTTCCGAACACCCAGAATTTGCAATCTGGAGAAGAATCTCTCTCAAGCAGAATCAATACCTTCTCAAAATGATGATTTGGATTAAAAGAACTCCTCAAATTGCCACTTGGCTGTACGTTTTTGTGCAAGGAGTCCTTTTTCTATTTTTAGTTTATTTTTAAGAGGAAGGAAGTGCCCAAGAGTCTCAAACTTCCTGTTTCTGTCCAGCAGGCTCCCGCCAGTGCTTTGTCATTCTCCTGTTCACTTTTCATTTGGATTTGGAGCTCGAAGGATTCCTCTTTGTGTCTGCTGCATCATATATCATTGGATTTGAGGACTTTTAAATTTGAGATTCACAAGTAAGTTTGAAAATTGGTGCTGTCTGTTTGATTGGGGCATTGCACCTACATTTGTTTGTACTTTTCAAAATTTTAATAACTGTATTGTGGTGGGTGGCATGTAGTATCACTAAGGGCCTAGTTGTTTGTTTGTAAGTAATTGTTCTTCTTTTATAAAGGAAACATGTTGCACAGTTCACTACATTTTCTCCAACTTTTGAAATCAATTTGCAATACTTATTTAATTCACTAGCCTGCAAGTAGTCTGCCAATAGGTCTTTCAGCCAGTAGGCCCAAAGCTACTCATAGGTGCATAAAACTACTGCTTCTGTGGTTTCTGTTGAATTTAAACATTATTTTGGGCATGGATGGCATTTGTTTGAAATGCAAAATGTGTTTTGTTGTTGTATTGTACATTTTTTCACGTGTGTTAAATACATGCCTTTGTTGGATGTGTGTGGTTGTTGTGTAACTTGTAAACCCGTTTTAGCTCTGTGTATTTTCGTTTTTTCCATTGTTGTATTAAGGCTGAATTGTTTAGCATGGCTCCTTTGTCTGGCCAGTGTGTGAGTGTTGTTTAATAATGGGCCAGCATTTTCCTTGGCTGAGCCCCTTCCTCTGTGGCAGGGGCCATTTTGTAAAGTCTGTGCCACGTAGACCTGCTTGAGTTCATTGTTTTCCAGGCCTCCTGCTTGTTGTTGTTGTGAGTGACCATGTGACTGGTGGCTATTTTGTGGTGGTGGTGGTGTTTTTGCCATAGATTTGAATGTCTTATTTCCTTTGTTCCACTTGGCTTATTTCTTCTTGTTGTGGCCTGCCTGGCCCTGTGCCTAGCAGCAATTTTGTGAAGGCAGCCAGTGTGTTTTGCCAAAGGTCTGCATTGCCTGTCTTCCCTTTTGTGTTGTTGTGGCCTGACCATAAGGCTGGCAGCCATTTTGTAAAGGGACAACCAGTGTTTTTCTGCATTAGGCCTGCAAGCCTTCTTTGTTGTAACCTTGCCTTCCTGCTGGTCGTTGTTTTGCATGCAAATCATTCTTCTTTTATCCAGCAAAAAATGTAGCACAGTTCACTACATTTTCTAATAATTTTGCAATATTATTGATTTGAATTGATTCACTATGTAGCCTAGTCTGCCAATGGGTTTTCCAACCAATAGACCTAGAGCTACTCACCGGTGCATGAAACAACTGTTTCTGTGGTGTCTGTGGAATGTAAACATTGTTTAGGGTATGGATGGCATTGGATTGAAATGCACAATGTTTTGTTTGGGGGGTATTTCCCTTTTTTTCATTTGTGTTAAATAAATGACTTTGTTGGATATGTGTGGTTGTTGTGCAACTAGCAAACCTCTTTTAGCCCTGTGGATTTTCGTTTTTGGCATTGTTGTATTAAAGCTGTGTTGTTTAGCATGCCTCCTTTGTCTTGCCGGTGTGTGAGTATGTTTGTAATAGTGGGCCAGCATTTGCCGTGGCTGAGCCTCCCCGTGTGGCCAGGGGCCATTTTGTAAAGTCTGTGTCCATATAGGCCTGCTAGAGTTCATTGTTTTCCAGGCCTCCTGATTGTTATAGTTGTGAGTTACCATGTGGCCATTTTGTGGTGGTGGTTGTGCTTTTGCCATAGGCCTGCATGTCTTCTTTCCTTGGTTCCTCTTGGCTTATTGCTTCTTTTTTTGTTTGATAATTATTTTTATTAAGCAGAGATAATTGGCATTTCTGATTACAAAAAGGAGGGGTGATGCAGAGTTAAATACACAGTTACAACTGTTGACCACAAACCACACAAATGATACATATTACATTTCAGCAGTTAGGGCATAGAAGGTTCTTCAAAGGAGAGGATAACTGGTAGGACACAAATATTACCCTGGTATGCATTCCATTTGTTCCATATAGAGGTCCACTTTGTGGGGCACCGATGTGAAACGTATGCAGTTTTTCCTCCAGCCATACACCAGTCCATATCCATCTTCCAGGTTTCAATTCTAGGCGACACCCCGGAGCCCCACAACTAGACAACATTTCTTTTGGCAACAATTAGACCCAACGTGACCCATAGTTTATCTTTACTATTTAAATCAGTGGGTTCCCAGACGTTTAATAGTCATCATTTAGCTTTTTGGTTTGATGCCTAACCCAAGGACTTCTCTCATACCGTCATGTATCCCCGCCCAAAAATTCTGTAGGCTTAATGTTTCTTGTTGTGGTAGCCTGCTAATGTGGCTGGTGGTCATTTTGTGAAGGCAGCCAGTGTGCTTTTGCCATAGGTCTGCATTGTCTGTCTTCCCTTTCTTGTTGTTGTGGCCTGGCTATGTGGCTGGTGGACATTTTGTGAAGGCTGCCAGTGTGTTTCTGCTTTAGGCCTGCATGTCTTTCCTTTGTTCCTCTTGGCTTATTGCTTCTATTTATTGTCAGCTGCAGCTCCTTGAATGCTGAATCCCACGTGATGCACAATGCCAAAGTTGGTCCGTTACATTTGTATTTTTGTTGTTGTTCTTCTTCTTTCCTATCCTTCCTGAGTGTAATGTACACTAGCACACCAACCATGAAAGCTCTTGTTTTTGTCAAAGTCTCACAAATGTCTACACTGTATTGTTATATTTGTTTTTAATAACTGAGGTAATACATTTAATAATATTAATACAACTATCAAGTGTGACCACACAATAAGTAATATATTTTATATTTGTTTGTTTGTACTAGTAGTAATTAAACCGCAAAAATGAATGCCACGTTTCACTGATGTTCTCCTTTCTTCTTTTCTTTTAGGTGCACAAAAGAGGAGGAGATGTCATCACCCATTGTACTGCCAGATAGAATTCCTTCTGCGCATGACATTACGTGACGTGTGGCCACAGTCATTTCTTCAAATTGTGCCATTGCTTGCTGCTGACATCTTCAAGATGCCACCAAAGAAAGCAAGACTGAGAAAGTTGCCAGTGAGCAGAAGACACTGCCACTTACCAAGCCTGGTTTGTTGCTCAAGACTTTATTTGGGAAGCCAACAATTGCTCCTGCAGCAACAGTGTCTGGGGAGCCTTAGGGTTTTGGAGGTAGATGTAGAAGAGGAGAATGATGATGAGCAAGTCATCATGGACATTGGTCCCGCGCCAGTGGAGATTACATTACCCCATCCAAAATTGGTGTGAAGAATGTGGCACGGATACACCCAACACATCACCACCTCCAGCATCCATATTTTGCACGCAGCAACCTACATCTACCACAACCACCTTAGTAGAAGTAGGTACTACAGAGAGTCAAACTTCTCTGCTACCTACCAGTTCATAGAACACTGCAAGTGGCACCAGCTGTACCAGAAAGTTGACCTCCCCAGTTTGGGACTTATTTTCGGTTAGCAGGAAGGAAGTGACCATTGCTATATGCTCTATTTGGGGACAATGTGTTAGTCGGGGTAAGCATGGTACAAACTATGGTACCGGAGGCCAAACAACCCATCTGAGAAAACACCAAATGATCCAGTGGGAGGTGCACCTTAGCTGCCAAAAAACTGCACATATTGTTGATGTAGGGTATGAAGAAGAAGATGGAAGGTGATCAAGAGGGAGACATTTTTTCTGTTACACAAAGCAACCCTGTCCCCAGCAGTGCAGTGGTACCACCCATATAATCTTCAGTAACATCGAAATGGCACAAGAGTCAGGCTGAGACACCAAGGGGTCCCAGGCAACAGAGTACTGCAACGAAAAAATGTGCATTGAGCCTAACATCTGGCATCAAGAAGTCACCTGCATCAGTGGCACCAGAAAAGAAAAAAAATCCAGGCTACCATTCTCAGCATGTTTAGGTCAGACGGGCAGTATGAACGCAACCACCCAACAGCACATTTGTATAATGCGAAGCAGGCTAAAATGTTAGTACTGGGCCTTCTCCCTTTTACTTTTGTGAAAGGGCTGGGTTATCTTGAATTTGTGACAGCCATATGCCCGAAATGGAAGGCTCCCAGCCGGTCCAATTTCACCAGAGTTGCTGTTCCAGCACTACTTCACGATATGCCAGAATTGCTTGGACAAGCTTTGCAGCAGAGTGCTGTTCACTCTATCCACATGACAACAGACATGTGGACCAGTTGCCAAGCCACTGATTACATGTGCATTACTGTACACTGGATCTCTTATGTGGGAGTTAGAGAACATATATTTGCAGTTGGTGTTGTTGACACTGCAAAGGTTTTAATGCCACTCGGAAACATGCAACTGTAGCCATGTTTGCTATGTGAAACTCTCATACTGCTGTAAATATTTTGGTAGGCTTTGAATGGCTGTGACCAGGAGGACTTTACATTGATTTTGCTGCCAAGGACAAGGGCAGTAATATAGGTAAGGCCATGGCCAATGGTGGCTATTTCAGGGTCCTGTGTTTGGCGCACTGCATTATCACCATTGTTCAAGACTTTCTGAAAAAAGAAGACCGAGTCAGCAACTTACTGACCACCTGCACACTTTTCAGCCATTCTTTCAAAGCCCAGAAGCAGCTAAGGATCATTCAACATGATAACAGAATGCCAATTAAAGCACTCTTCCAGGAGGTGCCGACACGTTGGAACTCAACTTATTACATGCTTGAACGTCGGTTTTAGCAGTACAGACCAATCAATAAATATGCCATGCACATAGGGGAAGCTACTGTGAAAGGCATGATCATTGATATGGACCAATAGGGCCTAGTTAAATGCCTGACAGAAATGCTACTTCCTTTTCGAGCTCTTCACACATGAAGTCAGCAAGGAGGCCTTTACTAGGGGCCAAGCTATCCCATAGTTGCACATTCTACAGGAACAGCTGAAGGGGGTGTCTACAATGTACACAAGTGTGGAGGAAAAAAAGAAACATATGAGTTGGTGGAGAGCTTAACCCTTCGCTTATCTGAAAATACAATGGTGGAAAGAGGCATTGTGTCATCCAACCATTACATTTGTACCACAATTCTGGATCCACGGTACAAACCAATACTACACACTTTCATTCCTTTTTCAGACTTGGATGTTGGTGACTACAAAAGTTGGATAGCTGTGGAAGCCAGTCACTTTGAAAAAGAATGGCTTGGAATTAGAGGCATGCTACTCCAGGGAACATCACTTACTGCAGGGCAGCTGGCTTCAAATTCAACTTCAGAACCTGAGGGAAGTGGGGAACAGCAGCCAAAACCACCAACACCAAGAACAACATCAAAAAGAACAAGAACAGGAGCAGCAGCCCCAACATCTGCACAGGAATGGCTTTTACAGCAAGGGCTTGTTAATTCCAGTGCTGAGGCAAAGGCAAAAGAGGCTGAGCAAAACGCAGCACCCGTGAGCATTAAGCAGATGGTCCAGGCATATCTGGATGTCCCAACAGAGGTCTACATTGATCAAAACCCATTGTTGTATTGGTATGGGAAAAGGCACCAATGGCCAGTGCTGAGCAGGCTGGTGATAAACTAACTGCCTTGTCCGCTGCACCTGGACCAGCACTCGGCACTTTGGAGACTACATCCCCCATCCTTGTCTGTGCCGGGCGCCTGTGGTGCAACGTGAGGGTAAATATTTCTTTTTACCCCTAAATTGGTAATACCCTAAGTTAAACTCTTCTAAAAACGTAGCCTTATTCGACACGGGGAAACCAAAAACTGCCCTTGGGTCCAAAAACAACAACTGACACTACTTTAGATGGCTTCCTGCAGAAGGCGGTGGGAGCACTAAATAAGGAAATAGAATTGGCTGAGAGGAGACTGTACCGAGCGCCCCACCCTGACCTACCAGTTACCGCCACTGCTTCTGAGAACTTTCATACAGTAGATATTGGAATGCATCCTGAACTGAGGTCACAACCCCCACTTTCGCCCTTTATTATATTTGTGAGTCAGGGAAAGCAAGTGGCCCTAATGGGGAGAAGAGATTGCCCCAC
This sequence comes from Lissotriton vulgaris, assembly GCF_964263255.1. Taxonomy (NCBI): domain Eukaryota; kingdom Metazoa; phylum Chordata; class Amphibia; order Caudata; family Salamandridae; genus Lissotriton; species Lissotriton vulgaris. The sequence continues at coordinate 1,651,169,703 of NC_141693.1, read as the reverse complement.
AGCTAAATATGGAAAAAACTGGATCCCTGAGTGTGATAGGAGAGAAGAGGAAGCAAATTGAAGTGGCAGGGGTGACCCAAAAGCAAACGGTCAGTTGGCAAGAGTTAAGCGCACAAAACATTCTCACCCTTTAGGTACTGCATGTATAACCTGTAAAGGTGGAAGAAAAACTGTACAGGTTGATCTGGACATATTGACTGAAAAAGTTAGCAAGGTTGTTAAAGACGCCCTGGAACCTATTGTTTCTCGCTTGGTTAGTATTAAAGAGCATTTTGTGTGACTTTTGCAGGACCAAAGGGATCACCTAGTAATTCAGATCAAAATGCGACAGGACCCTTTACCCAGCCACAAAAATAAAAGGGTAACTAATGAACTTTCTAGTACCTCCCCGGCTACTTTGGAACCATCAAATATACTAGCTACTATAGATAGTCGGGCTATTTTTCCCGATACCAGAAACAAGTTAATTGATATGAGAGTAAGGGAAATTGGGATGGTTGGGACAATTAACGGGGATAGACGAGGAAGGGAGCAGAATGGGAGAGAGCAACTAGGACATAGCATGCTTGGTGGGAGAGAAGCAAAATAATTGTTCAGTAATTTGGACCAAGGGCATAGATGTTTAGTTGGACAGGGGGCGAAAACAATTTTAAACTTTCCCCCTGACTGTACTCCTTACACAGTGATCTTGACAGGTGTCCCTCACCTTCTCCAAGGGCAACAAGAAAGCTGTTTGAGCCTTATAAACATGTCAGCATATTGGTGCTCTAGGAAAATCCCATCACACATAAATTGGCTTGAACACATTAATATGGCAAGGATGTCGGCTAGTTAGGCCCTACAACCAAATTCCTAGAAGGGGACTGCGTTGTAGTTAATTTTAACGATGCAAGATGCGCACTGTTTGCCCTGAGGCACATCAGAGACTCACCATAAGATCTGATAAAGGCCTGTCCTCTGGGTTTTTTCTACCCCTCTAGGGGATTAATAAAAGACAACATCACCCAGGGCAGGGGTCAAAAATTTACATTCTCCTCCAGACCCTTTAATTTATCCACCCCAATCGTTTTGTTGCCCTTTCCGGCCTGACAGAAATTGACTGACTGCATATGTTCAATCAGGCAGTCTAGTCGATCTGAAAAGATCATGCCTACGGCACTCTGTTTTAGGGAGAGTTGTAGATGAAGACGATATCGGGAATAGGCAATAAACAGATTTATCTGGTCCCATTTTGCCACACATGAGCAGCCCTAGCAATGATGCAGTGAATACTGAAACCCTCATCTGGGACTTAATTCCAGATACTAATGCAAATTCGGGAGGGGTCTGGTATAGCAACTCTGCTCACCATGCCTGCCATGCAACCAAGAAAGTTGGGCCTGTTAAGTCAGGCACATGCTACCCCGTGTAGAATCATTTCATGGAACATTGTAGGAATACGTGCAATAATAATTCATGAAGATTGTGTGGATTATATTAGGGGCTGTGATAATATTATCCTTCAAGAACATGGTATCAGGCTGATATTGTGCTGGATGGTTATTGTTCCTGCAACACCATTACTGGCTGAGAGGGCTAAAGGAGGACTTGTGACTTTATTCTCAGTCAAATGTGGGCACATACAAACTCACGTAGTAAAGACCTCACCTTGGTACCAGCTAATCCTCATTTCCAATGTGATTCTGGCTAGGTTTTTGCTAGCAAACTGGTATTATAATATCTTTGACCAGAAAAGCAGTTACGTGATAGAGGACTTACAGGTGCTGCTTAATAACATTGCGGAGAAGTGGCAGCCCTTTGTATCCTTTGGGTGAGGGATTTTAATGGTACCATTTGTTCTTTTAGCAATAGTGGAGCCTGTGGGCTGCAAGATACAGAAGGTCAGCCAGAGCCACACTCTACAGGGTGAGGCCTTGAACTCCATTATAATTGACAATGACTTAGGCCTTATTAATACTAATAATTTGGTCTGCAGCTCATTACCCCAGTGTCCCACCCAGTTGGAGGAGGTAGAGAAAGTATCATTGATTTTATGCTCTTCACCAGGAAGTACTCACCGCTTGTTGGTCACTTCAAGGTTGCACCAAATACTGCAAGTAACATTAACATTTAAACAGTTCTCTTCAGTATAATAGCTAGGGTTGGGAAAGGTGATGGTTGCCCTATTGATTTTATTCAAAATAAAGGAATGAATCAAAATTGGGGTAAAGTTAATCCCATCCAATTTTAACCAAACACTGTCTCAACAAATTTAAATCTCATTATGAGTTGTCTCCATGCTGACTCTTCCTCTGATGAGGTGATTCATGACTTTGAGATGATCTCTAAAACTAAAAAGAATATCTGAGAAGGATAAAAACCCATGGTTTAATGAAACTTTGAATGAAGATAGGCGTAAACTGAGACAAGCTGAAAGGAAATGGAGACAGCAACCATCATCCCCGCAGCTTAACCCCTTGTATGCTGATGACGAACCCCAGCCGTCATGCACTACGGTGCTCGTGTGCTGATGACGGCTGGGGTTCGACATGGCCCGCCCCTGTTCTTTTGTTTACCGCACAGCGGCGGAAACGGGCCAGCAGCGAAGGGGTTAAAACACTCAGAATGATCAGAAACGAATATAACAAAAAAGTACTCAACTCCAAGAAAGAATTCTTTAGGTCAGAACTAAAGAGCGCCAAAAACAGACCACGGAAACTATTCGAAATATTAAAGCAACAGTCAAATAAGCAGGCCAAATCCGCACAAGAAACTGCTAAAACTCAATTGAGCTTTGAAGAATTCTCCGTGACGCATGCATATCTTTTCACATGTACGCTGATGATACTCAAGATATCGTCACTGGAAGACATAAACAAAATAAACGAGGCATTAAAAATATCATTACACTGGCTAACTAGTAATCAGCTGAAACTAAACGCACAAAAAATTGAATTCCTATTAATTTCACCACCGAATAAACCCACAGAAGTGAAAGAATGGACAAAACTGATCACAGCACTAAACTGCATCCCGACTCTAGTAGAATCTGCAAAATCATTGGGTATCTCGCTTGATAAAAACCTAGACATGAAAACACACATCTAAATCAATGACAAAAGTTCCCGGTTTCACCTGAACTATATTAGGAAAATGCAACCTCTCATCTCTACAGGAGACCTTAAATTAGCAGTACAGTCCTTAGTTATCTCTAGGATTGAATATGGATGTACAACTCTAGCAGGTCTCCCAAAAATCTCAACAGCCCCTCTAAAAGCATGTCTAAATGTGGCAGCAAGACTCATTACTAATTTTAGGAAATATGACCATATCTCCCCTCACCTGAAAGCATTAAACTGGTTCCCTTACAAAGCCAGAATTCAATTTAAAATGGCATGCACTACACACAAAGCGCTCCACCACAGAACTCCAAGGTACCTTGCTCAGAAAATAGAGCTTTCAGGAGGAAGCAGACCAGCCCGGAGCGCTAGAGATATGCTGCTGAAACCACACATCTTTCGGAAGAAGAAGACATACGACAGAGCTTGCTCTGGAGCAGCCCCCAGAATCTGGAACTCACTCCCTCCAAGCATTAGAAAAATTCCAAACACAGCAACATTCAAGAAGGAAGCGAAGAGCTTCCTAATGAGCAAGTTCCTGCCATAGACCAGGCGACTCTTTAATCATTAGGACTCATACACCAACATTAATCATGAACCATTCATGGTGTAGACTCCTCTGTAAGCACAACAGAATCATGTGTAAAGAAATATTACATTCAATAAAACGTATAAGAAGGACATACACGGGAATAATATATATAGCAATTATGATGTTTTTGTTGTAAGATTAAGAAATGCATGTCATGTACAGACATTTGTATATAGTAATGCCACTCAATTTATTGAAACTGATAAGAAAGTTCCTGTACAGGAGGTATATACAGATATTCGCAATGTTTCACTAATGTTCAAAATGTATCTGTTAAGCTCTCTGATACCCAAGGGTCATGTCCGCGCTATATAAAACTCTATAAATAAATTAAAAAAAAGATGTGGTAAAAAAGACCTGACCAGATCAGTTCGAAGAAGGGAATCCCAGGAGGCACGATGGTTCTATGAGGAGAATCTTAAAATGGCCTTCCATGCCAACCCTTGTGATAGAACACAAATTAAAAATTTAAGGCAGACCTATAAGTGTAATATTAAACAAAGACAAATTGAATTGAGGAGTTTGGCTTGGGAGGACCTGTAGAGAGCCAGTGGTCTAAAAGATTCTAAGAGTTTCTAGGACATAATTAATCGCCCCACATTTAAGGATGAGCCTAAACCCTTGGATTCTCTGATCCTGGGCGCAACCTGGCAATCCCACTTCTCAGACATATTTAATCTAAAAAAAAACACCTCAATAGTTGAAGCAAGTGGGGAACAGGTATTTGATCTAACCTTGGTCTCACATTTAAGTTTATCAATCACAGTGGCAGAGATTGAGGAGGCTCTAGCGAGGGGAATTAGCAAGAAAGCCCCTGGCCCATATGGGGTTCCTCTGGATTTGTTTAAAGAAACCCAAAAATTTTGGGCACCCTTGCTCAGTAAAGTTTTTAAAGCTGTAATTATTGGCCCCATTCCATTAATCTGGAAGGAGGCAATCGTATCAGAAATGTGAAATGTGTATCTGACTCGTCGAGTTCCTCCAAATAACTAGGCTATTCTATCCTCCTTTCCGAGCCTAGAGGGAGTGCCCCATAGGAACAGATAAATGATGGCATGCATTGCACGCTGACTCTGAGTAATTGGTGTTTGTGTTGTTGTGCATGATGTCAAATGAGATGTCATCAGTGATGTCATTTGAGATGTCATCAGTGATGTCACTAACCATGTCATGAATGATGTAATATGTGACATCATCAGCAGTGGATTGCGGGTGCGCGAAATATAGTTAGTACAACTAACTATATAGGAGCAATTTCAATGGTTTTTTAAATGCTAATTCCTAACTATATAAGGCCTGAAATCTATGGTTTTTTAAGTGAATTTGCAAGGTTTTTTTTTACATGCTAATTCCTAACTATACCAGGCATGAAACCTATAATTTTTTCAATAAATTTCAAAGGTTTTGAAAATGCTAATTCTATTAGCGGATAACATTTATATATGTTATTATCCTTCTGGGACCACCTGAGCAGCCATCTTGTTTCTCAGGAGAAGTGAGGCACAAGAGAGCACAAAAGAGTGGAAAGCGCGAAAAGGGGGCAGGGTTGAGACCCCCTGACCCCCTAGCCCTTCTCAGGGGGCCCCAGAAGGACCACCAAGTGCAAAAAAAAATAATAATTTTTTTAAATCGAGGAGTACGCGTACCCCGCGATTTTTTCATTTATTGGGGGTTTTTCTGCCCTTGGGGGTTCTTTTGGGACCCCTGAGAAGGGCTAGAGGGTTGGGGGGTCTCTACCCTGCCCCCTTTTCGTGTTTTCCACGTGTTTTGGGCTCTCTTGTGCCTCAGCTCTCCTGAAAAACAAGATCGTGGCCAACACTTCCTGATTTGGACAGTTTGGAATGTTGACAGTCAACTGCCAGCCAATCAGAAACTCGCTCACGCACGTAAGGGTACGCGCACGTACGCGTACGGTACGCGTACCATACGCGTTCCATGCACGTACGGTGAGCTATATAGATATATAATTTGCTCAATTTTCTCAACAACTACTGGAGGGATTTTCACCAAGTATAGAAAAGGCACTACTGCATACCTGTCCCTACCATTTTGCCAAGTTTAGTGTAATTCCGTTCAGCCGTTCAGGCTGTAGCCGTGTCTAAAGGTCCTATAGAAAATGCCATTTTAAAAATTTCAAATTCAATTTTCTTAAGAACAACTGGAGGGATTTTCACCAAACATAGCAAAGGCACATCTGCATACCAGGCCCTACCAATTTGCCAAGTTTGGTGTAATTCCATTTAGCCGTTCTGGCTGTAGCCGTGTATAAATGTCCCTATGGAAATTAACATGGGGAAAACACGTTTTGGGACCCCCCTTTCAGCCCCCGCTTGACGAAAATCCCCGAAACTTTCAGGGAAGGTGCGGAGCGGAGTTGGCCAAAATTCGGGAAAATTACACACAGATTCCTCAAACGGCTCCAAAGTTTTTCCCAATAGAATGTAGAGCGCATATAGATATATAATTTGCTCAAATTCAATTTTCTCAACAACTACTGGAGGGATTTTCACCAAATATAGAAAAGGCACTACTGCATACCTGTCACTACCATTTTGCCAAGTTTGGTGTAATTCCGTTCAGCCATTTGGGCTGTAGCCGTTTCTAAAGGTCCCATGGACAATGCTATTTGAAAAATTTAAAATTCAATTTTCTCAAGAACTACTGGAGGGATTTTCACCAAACATAGCAAAGGCACATTTGCATACCAGGCCCTACCATTTTGCCAAGTTTGGTGTAATTCCATTCAGCAGTTCGGGCTGTAGCCGTGCCAAAATGTCCCCATGGAAATTAACATGGGGAAACATGTTTTGGGACCCTCCTTTTTTCTCGGCCCCCGCTTGACAAATCCCCCCAAAACTTTCAGGGAAGGAGCGGAGCGGAGCGGAGCGAAGCAATTTTAAGGAAAATTACACGCAGATTCCTCAATCGGCGCCAAAGTTATTCCCAATAGAATGTTGGGGATTTCCTATGGTAACTAGGTACTAACTATAGATACCTACTGGCGACCGCCAGTAGGTAATATATATATGTTGTCACATCACTCCAAGAAGCAATCAGAGGCCAGAGGGGGTTAACAGCAAGGAGACACATTTATTTAGAACCAAACAGTGGCGGCGAATGCATTTCAGCCTACAGCCTTCTTCAGCCCCCTGCACTGCGTGGGTCCTGTATCTCGTTGACCCAATCCTGCTGCTTTAGATGTGCATGCGTGCCCTGAATGCTATATATATATATATATATATATATATATATATATATATATATATATATATATATATATATATACATATATATATATACATATATATATATATATATATATATATATATATACCACCAACCTGGAGACACCGCCATGTTCAAATATAAATATTCCACAACATTGCTGATAAAACCTGTTATCAAGGAACCAATATAAATCACATGACTAAAAAAACACTGATGTGAGTAAAATCCTGTTAAAACCAATAAATAACTAGGATGTACTTTTTTCAATTCTCAGAGTATGCATGTGAAATGTAGTAACCGGCTAGTCAAAACCACCTTGTTCACCATAATGTTTTATGTAGGATAAAGCCCAAGTGGGCATATGCTGGTTTACATATTGATGTGCAAAAGACAAATGTGCAAATTTGAGAAGAAGATGAAGCAGCTCATTAATAAGTACAAAATGACTGGCGAAATTCTTAGTTATAACTCACTGCAGTATATTTTTGGTATATTTTGCTTCCTGTTTCTCCCCGCGATCAGACAACTACGACAGACTACAGCGGTGGGCAGGCTACTCGCGCGCTCTTACGCTGAATGCATTTCTTTTTAAAATTTGCACAACCCAGCTGATTGATAGCTGTGTTGTGCACTCTGTGTATTTTAAAGCTGTTCTATGCTGAATAAAAGCATTGCGCACTCTGCGTGTTTTAAAACTGCTGTATGCTGATTAATCTCCGCGCACTCCGTGTGTTTTAAAATTGTTTCTATGCTGACTGATAGCATCGCACCTGCACTTTGATCTAGAATTCTGGCAACTTACCTCTATCTTCTTCGCTCTCGACCCCGGTCCGCCCCGGCTGTGTGCCGTTTGAGCGGAGGGTCAGCCCACGAGCGACACTTCGCACCACTTCGGCGCTGCCTCCCCACCGTGCAGGTCAGCGGTCTAGTGGTTCACGGCAACTAGACATAAATGGCGACCTGGAGCAAGCGCAGCGGACGAGCGCAGTGGAAGCGCCGACTTCCCGCCGAAGTCGCGCATAAGTCAAGCCCGTCTGCGCCCGTCCGCGGCCGGCCGGAGCTACGGGCACGCCACTCTGCCCACGGTATCACCTACTTCCCCGCAGACCTTCTCTGCCTCCAGGGCCCATGGCCTTTAGCCGCCACCACCTGTTCCCGCATCTCCTCCCTTGGTTTGTCTCCTGCTCTCGCCATTCCTCCCCCTCATCACATTCCCCCTAACCCTTCCGGGGGGTAATGTTACTCCTGGACCCCCTAAAACCCTTTCAGCCTACTATCTGAACACCCGGTCCGCCGTAGCCAACTCGCACTAACGGTCGGTGCTGCTGGACCTCCATGCACCAGACATTCTGTTTCTTACAGAAACCTGGTTTTGCGAAGACTCTCTCCCCGTCCTATTGGCCACTTTACCAGCCCCATACTATGCTTTACGTTCAGATCGCCCTAATGGCAGGACCGGGGGTGGCGTAGCGGTCATCGCCCGAGCCGACTTCCCCTTTCAAAGTCTCTCTCTGCCAGAGATTGCTACTACGGAGTACCTGGCTATCCGTACCACTTCCACTACCCCCCCTCTCACCTGCGTACTTATTTATTGCCCCCCCAATCGCCCTTATTGTTTCTCCCCAGCTTTCTGGAAGTACTAGCTACGATCACGATCAACAACTCCTCCATTCTGCTTCTGGGTGATTTCAACTTCTGGCCCTCAGACCCCGCAGAATGTCCTTCCTCAAAGGAATTCTCAGACACCCTTCAATCTCTCAATTTCACATCCCATATCCATTCCCCCTACCCATGTTAAAGGACATATCTTAGACCAGATATGGTCCTTGAATGCCCCGTTAAGTTTTTATCCATCTCACCTTGCACGTAGTCGGACCATCACCTGATCTCATTTGCCCTCCCCACTCACCCCCCGATCAAGCCCCCACTTCCTAAAAATGTCTGGGTCCGGGCCTGGGGGCGAGTAGACCCCGGCAATTTATCTGCCCTACTCACCGCTTCTTACCCCCTCCTGCAAGGTCTATCCACTCTCTCCCAGGTCACGTCCATTGATCAGTGGCTCACCTCTGGTTGCGATTCCATCGCCCCCCTGAAGCGGGTCACTTCAAAGCGGAGAAGGATGCAAACCTGTGGTTTAATGAGGACCTTAAGATCATCAAATTAGCGGTACGCAGAGCGGAGCGTGCCTGGAGGAGAAACTACTGCCCCTTACTTCGATTGGAGTTCATTAACATCTTGACCCAATATAAACAGGCCATCTTGGCGGCGAAAACAGCTTATTTTTACTCCAAAGTCCTCGCCGCAGAAAACCAATCAAGGGAAATCTTCTCGATTGTGCACAACCTGGCATTCTCCGACTGAACTACTCTGAAGCCCACCCCCTCTCCAGAACTCTGTCACTTCCTTAACAACTTCTTCATCCAAAAAATTGCCACCATTAAAGCCAATATTCCTCCCCCTTCTCCTACTTTTGTGGATCCTCAGTGTCCTCCCCCCAAGGGACAACTTGGTGCTCTTCCTCTCTTGACCAAGGAATCCCTGACCTCGATAATCCCTTTAGTCAAATCTGGTTCCCCCGTAGACCCTTGCCCCTCCCACACTCTCCGTCACATTTTTTCCTCCTTTCCCGACCCCCCCCTTCACCTCCTCAACAGTTCTCTTTCTCAGGGCGTTGTACCCGCCCCACTGAAAACAACAGTCATTGTCCCTATCCTAAAGAAACTGTGCGCGGACCCCTCGGTCCCCGCCAACTGTCGCCCCATCTCCCTCCTGCCATTTCTGGCTAAAGTGCTCGAGCGCCATGTCACCTGCACTTTGAGCTCTTTTGTGGAGACGTATGGGGTCCTAGCCCCCCGCCAGGCCGGTTTCCGCCCGCACACTCTACGGAGTCCGTAGTGCTTTCGGTCCTTGACAACCTCAGGGAGGGTATGGATACCAACCAGACCCAGGACCTGGTCCTCCTCGATCTCTCAGCCGCCTTTGACACGGTTGATCACACCATCTTACTTTCCTGTGTCGGGGCGGCGGGGATCGGGGGTACCGCCCTGGTATGGCTGTCCTCCTTCCTGAGGGACCGCACCCAGGCGATGCGCCTGGGTGACTTTTCTGCGGACTTCTGGAAAGTTCAGTGTGGGGTCCCCCAAGGTTCCTCCTTTTCACCCCTTTTGTTTAACCTTTACATCGCCCCTCTTATTTTCTCACTGCAGCAGATGGAGGTCACCGTATATAATTATGCGGACGACCTCCAACTTGTCTTTAATCTGTCTTCTTCCCCATCTTCTGTCCTTAATTTTCAATCTACCATGATTCACATCCGAGACTGGATGAACCACAACCATCTGAAACTCAACCCAGACAAGACTGAGCTGGTGTTGACGGGTGGTTCATTCGGTCCCTGGTCTCCTTTGTTTTGGCCCCCTTCCCTAGGCTCTCCACCTGTCCCCTCTACCTCAGTAAAAACATTAGGCATCAAACTCAATTCCCAACTCACCCTTTACTCCCAGGTCAGTTCTGTGGTGTCCTCTTCCTTTCTTTCACTGCGCACTATAGGCAAGGTGTCCTGTTTCTTTTCTTTTGACGCTTTGAAATTGATTACCCTGGCAATGGTCATCTCCCGCCTGGATTACGGCAACGCCCTATATGCAAGTATATCTGCATACAGTCTAAGGCGGTTGCAGCAGATTCAGAACCAGGCGGCGCGCCTGGTGTTTAAATTGCCAAAGTCCCACCATGTCACCCCCCCTCCTCAAATCTCTGCATTGGCTCCCAGTCCGCGAACGTGTCCAGTTCAAGCTTGCTTCCATCACCTTCCAAGCTCGACTGGGCACGGCACCGGCTTTTATTTCCTCCGAGATCACCCCCTATGTTCCTACCAGGGAACTACGTTCATCCACCCAATCCCTTCTCACAGTCCCGCGGTTCCGGAGGAAGAAATGGGGAGGATCGAAATTTGCGACCCTCGCTCCACTCTTTTGGAACTCCTTGCCTCCAGAGCTCAGAGCCTCAACTCTCTATCCGCAATTCAGGAAACAGCTCAAAGCTCATTTGTTCACCAAAGTCTTCAATTAGTCCTCCTGCAGCTCGAATCCTTCTAAGTTTAGTTTCTGCCATCTCTGCCCTGTTATCTGCAAGTTGAAGCGCCATGAAACCGCTGGTGAACGTGCGCTATATAAATAATTTTAAATTCAAATTCACAGGTAAGTAAAACAATCTTCACTGGCATTCAGACCGTTAGGAGTCTTAGTATCAAGGAGAATAATTTGTCTGGTCTCTAACTTGCGTAGCATTGAATCACTTTCCCCACCTCTCCTCTGAGGAGGGAGTGTGTCAATTACAAAATACCTGAGATGTAAAGGATTCTTATTATGTTTTCCTCAAAGTGGTGTGAAACAGGGTACGCAGTGTCGCCGTTAGTGTTGGAGTATTTTTTTGTACACCTGTGGTCTGGTAATTCCCACGTACCGCAGAACACAGGGACATTCAAACACATACACCGCTTATTCTGTCCTGCACATCAACTTGTGCTTAATGCATACGGGTTTACTGCTGAAAGGAGTCGTATATTCAGTCCTGCTGACTCCATTCCTGCAGGCCGTACATGATGAACATTTGAGGAAACCTTTGCTAATATTTAATCACAAGCCAAGGTTCTAACTTCTGGGATACTAGAGACTAAGCAATTGTTCATGGACCTGGCTTTTTTGTAAGCAATACTAAGAGAACACGTAACCTGATTGCCCAAAACTGGGTCACTAGTGATAAGTGCACAATTTCTTTTCACGATACTATGGATTGTTTGATGTTGACTACTGTACGTGAAAATTAGCCTGGTCTCACTTTGTTTTGCACTGACTATGTTTCTTTTACTACTGGTACTGTTAGCCAGAAGCTGAAGCCTTCCTTGAGAATTGGCTCTGCTCATTGCTTTATCTGAAATCTCAGGTTTGTAGCCTCTTCTCAAAAATCTAGCCTTACAGGCTATTTGGACCTCTATGCAATCAATGTCCGTGCTGCATTTTCTCCTGATACCGAGCATTTCTCCATACGGTATGCTACGTATGAGATGGGCAGGATGGTGACTAGCGGCATGCAACACAGCATTTCCAGCTGAGGGCTTTCGAAAGAGTTTTGTCTCCAGTTTGCAATTACAAATAAAAATCTCAACATCCAAAAAACAGATAGATGTAGCACTAATTTGACTAGTGAACCCAATATTTAAGTTATTCTCATTCAAGTCCTCTATAAACTGTTTTGCCTCGCATTCCAAGCCATTCCAGATTATTAGAAGGTCATCGATGTATCTCATCCATCTTATGACTTTGGAACCCGTAATGTTCTGGAAGTTGGGTCTGAAGACCTGTTCCTCCCAGTAACCCATATGCAATCAAGCATAACTGGGAGAGAAACAGGCCCCCATAGCCACTCCCCTGACTTGCTGGAACAGTTGGTTTGCAAACAAGAAAAAGTTGTTTTCAAGACATAGATTAATCATAGATAAGATCATTTTACTGTGTTCATACAGACAAGAGGGTCTTGTGCTTAGAAATTGTTGCATGGCTTTTAGACCATCCCTGTGGTAAATACTTGTATACAAGGAGGTAACATCTAGAGATATCAACAAATAACTAGGTTGGCACGTAAAGTCAGCAAGTTTCCTTAGTAAATCCCCTGTATCTAAGACAAAGGATGAAAGTATTGTAGCATTCATGAAAATCAATGTCGCTGGTGCGTTTGAAAGTCTAAATAAAATCTCTGACTTTCCCCCAGTGAGTGCTGTGTCTCTTTTGGAATGAAGAAGTGGACAAGGAGCGCAATATATTTATATATATATATATTCACTGAAAAAACCATAAGTTTCACACCAGTTATAGTTAGGAATTAGCATTTAATAAACCTATTAAATTTACTGAAAAAACCATAGGTTTCACACCAGTTACAGTTATCTAGAAATTTTACTGACATAAATCCATTGAAATTCCCACGTTATAGTTAGTTGGAATCACTATAACTTGCATGCCTGCAATGCACTGCTGATGACGTCACACATTACATCACTCATGACATGGTCAGTGACATCACTCATGACATCACTGATGACACCATCCAGTGAATGTGTGTCTTTCTGAAAATTAAATATGTTTTATATATGTATATGTAAAGGTCGATGGAAAAACGGTGCACGTACCGGGCGCTCCCCCCGCGCAAATCAAAAAAAAATTTTTTTTTGCCCCGCGGGGCTCTTTTATGGCCCCCACATCAAACCTAGGGGGTCAGCGGGGGTCTACACTGCCCCCTTTTGGTCATTTCCCCCTTTGTTTTTGCCACCTCTTGTGTCTCGATCGTACCGAGACACAAGATGGCGGCCGCTCCGGACTGTTTGGAATGTTTACAGACACCTGAGAGCCAATCAGCTTTCTGCGCGCGAACTCGCATAGCGCACTGGTTCGCGCCCCGGTGCGCGTACCGGGACGCGCTTATAGATATATATTTTTTTTTAACCTAAATTACTCAAAATCCATTAGAGCACATATCTTCAGACATAGCAAAGGCACATTGGGCTACCAGTCCCTACAAATTTGCCAAGTTTTGTGGAAATCCATTCAGCCGTTCGGGCTAAAAGTGAGGTCGACCGCCCTATAAAAATTAACATGGGGAAAACACGTTTTGGGACCCCCCTTTTATCTCGCCCCCTGCTTGACGAATGCATTTTTTTCAGGCAGATTCCTCAACCGGCGCCAAAGTTATTTCCAATAGAATGTTGCGATTTCCCTATTGAAAATAATCCTAACTATAACTACCTACTGGCGATTGCCAGTAGGTAATATATATATATATATATATATATATATATATATATATATATATATATATATATATATATTCACTGAAAAAACCATAGGTTATAGACCATATATAGTTAGGGATTAGCATTTAAAAAACCTTATTTTATTTGCACAAAACCATTGAAATTCCATATATAGTTAGTTGCACTAACTATATATCGCGGACCCGCAATCCACTGCTAATGATGTCACATATTACATCATTCATGACATGGTCAGTGATATCACTGATGACATCACTGATGACATCTCAAATGACATCACTGATGACATCACTGATGACATCTCAAATGACATCACTGATGACATCACTGACATCTCATTTGACATTACTGATTACATCACTGATGATATCATTTATGTGATAATACATCTTCAGACTCTAATATAACCTTTGATACACTCAGTGTAAACAGGCACTCACAGACTGTCACACATCCATGGAGTTACTCACACACCTATTCAGTCATGCAAAGAATCAATCACATCTCCATGTCCTTAACTATACAGTTATACACACCTTACTTATTCAAACATATACTAACACATATTTACTCTCTTATACAATCCTTGATACAAGTTCACAATGATTCATACAGCCACTCTCACATTCACTGACTCTTATGTTCAGTTATTTATATATGTCAACTCTCACATGGAGTGTGTTTTACATATGTACTTACTTTGACATGTAGAACTGAGATATCCATTCACTCACCAATATACTCATGCACACAGTCAACTGTCCATACAGCTGTTTCTACATGCACTTTTGAACCCATACACCTAGGGAATCAACCGCTCACACATCTATGCACAGAGTTATACACCTCCCAGCCACCCACACACACACTCAGTCTCCCATACAAATACTTGGGCAACCATTCAATAACCCATATAGTTACTGATATAGCTACTGATTTAAACATGCAGCAGTTTACAGAAGAACATAAATATTGATTGCCAAATTAAGACACTTTAATCACTAACCCATGCACTCAGTGAGACACATTTAATCATTCTCTCATACAGTCAGTCATGCACTTACTAAATCCTTCATCCAGACACTTATACATCCACTCATTCTTCAATATGTAAGACATATTTTAACTTTACAGAAACATACAGTCACTGGGTGTTGTCATCAGTGATGTCATCAGTGATGTCATTTGAGATGTCATCAGTGATGTCATCAGTGATGTCACTGACCATGTCATGAATGATGTAATATGTGACATCATTAGCAGTGGATTGCGGGTCCGCGATATATAGTTAGTGCAACTAACTATATATGGAATTTCAATGGTTTTGTGCAAATAAAATAAGGTTTTTTAAATGCTAATCCCTAACTATATATGGTCTATAACCTATGGTTTTTTCAGTGAATTTTCAAGGTTTTGTAAATGCAAATTCCTAACTATATATGGTCTATAACCTATGGTTTTTTCTGTGAATTTCATTGGTTTTTTAAAAGCTAATATCTATAGCTGTAAAATATATTCTTTATTAAGTGACGTATCACGTAGCCCGTGAGACGCCTCATGATGCATCGCATAACCGTGACGTATCGTCTCTGCAGCGCAAACCAAACCCAAAACGTAAGCGCGGCAGAACACGCTTAAAGATATATATATATTTTTTTAACCTTAATTAGACAAAATCCACACGTGCACATATCACAATCGTTCAAAAAACACAATATGTCGGACTCCCGTTACGCTGCCGGTTAGCTGCCCGGTTAACGTACCAGGAAGCACCTTTACCGCGAAAAATCGCAATTTTTTTTTTCACCCCCCAGGGAACTTTAATAGCCCCCTCATCAATCCTAGGGGTTCAGGAGGGGTCTGCCTTACCCCTTTCATTCATTTACACCTTTTTTTTTTCCACCTCTTGTCTCTCGATCCCACAGAGAGACAAGATGGCGGCCGCTCCAGACTGTTTACAATGATAACAGCCAATCAGCTTCTCCTCAGACTCCCGTTACACTGCCGATTAGCTTCCCGGTAGCTGCCCGGTTAGCTGCCCAGTTCGCGTACCAAGACGCGTCTCTACGGCGAAAAAATCGGATTTTTTTTTTTTTTTTGGCCCCACGTGGCTTTATAATATCCCCCTCATCAATCCTAGGGGGTCAGAAGGGGTCTACCTTGCCCTCTTTCCTTCATTTCCCCCTTTGTTTTGGCCTCCTCTTGTCTCTCGATCCTACCGAGAGACAAGATGGCGGCCGCTCCGGACTGTTTACAATATTGACAGCCAATCAGCTACTCCTCAGACTCCCGTTACACTGCCGGTTAGCTTCCCGGTTAGCTGCCCGGTTAGCTGCCCGGTTCGCGTACCAAGACGCGTCTCTACGGCGAAAAAATCAGATTTTTTTATTTTTTTTGGGTTACACTGCCGGTTAGCTTCCCGGTTAGCTGCCCGGTTAGCTGCCCGGTTCGCGTACCAAGACGCGTCTCTACGGCGAAAAAATCGGAATTTTTTTTTTTTTTTTGGGTTACACTGACGGTTAGCTTCCCGGTTAGCTGCCCGGTTAGCTGCCCGGTTCGCGAACCAAGACGCGTCTCTACGGCGAAAAAATCGGATTTTTTTTTTTTTTTTTTGGGCCCGGCGTGGCTCTATAATATCCCCCTCATCAATCCTTGGGGGTCAGAAGGGGTCTACCTTGCCCTCTTTCCTTCATTTCCCCCTTTGTTTTGGCCTCCTCTTGTCTCTCGATCCTACCGAGAGACAAGATGGCGGCCGCTCCGGACTGTTTACAATATTGACAGCCAATCAGCTACTCCTCAGACTCCCGTTACACTGCCGGTTAGCTTCCCGGTTAGCTGCCCGGTTAGCTGCCCGGTTCGCGTACCAAGACGCGTCTCTACGGCGAAAAAATCAGATTATTTTTTTTTTTTTGGGTTACACTGCCGGTTAGCTTCCCGGTTAGCTGCCCGGTTAGCTGCCCGGTTCGCGTACCAAGACGCGTCTCTACGGCGAAAAAATCGGAATTTTTTTTTTTTTTTTGGGTTACACTGACGGTTAGCTTCCCGGTTAGCTGCCCGGTTAGCTGCCCGGTTCGCGAACCAAGACGCGTCTCTACGGCGAAAAAATCGGATTTTTTTTTTTTTTTTTTTGGGCCCGGCGTGGCTCTATAATATCCCCCTCATCAATCCTTGGGGGTCAGAAGGGGTCTACCTTGCCCCCTTTCCTTCATTTCCCCCTTTGTTTTGGCCTCCTCTTGTCTCTCGATCCTACCGAGAGACAAGATGGCGGCCGCACCGGACTGTTTAGAATGTTGACAGACACCGGAGAGCCAATCAGCTTCGCTTCGCAAAGTTCCGATACGCGAAAAGTTCGCGAACCGGAGCGCTGCTCGGAGCGCTGTTACAGATATATATCTTGATTTAAACGTTAATTTCTCAAAATCCACTGAAGCACATATATTGAGACCTAGCAAAGGCACATCGGGCTAACAGTCCCTACAATTTTGCCAAGTTTCGTGCAAATCCATTCAGCCGTTCGAGCTAAAAGTGAGTCCAACCGCCCTATGGAAAACTCAATGTTAAAAACGTGTTTTGGGACCCCCCTTTTTTCTCAGCCCCCCCTTGACGAAACCCCCCCAAATTTCCAGGAGCTGCTCAGAAACAAAATGTGCCATTTTCCTGAAAATTTCAGCCGATTCCGTCCACAAACGCCAAAGTTATTAGACATAGAAATTTCAGAAATCCCATAGGGAAAAAATCCTAACTATATATACCTACTGGCGACCGCCAGTAGGTAATATATATATATATATATATATGTGTATATATATATTTATATATATATATATTCACTGAAAAAACCATAGGTTATAGACCATATAAAGTTAGGAATTAGCAT
Organism: Lissotriton vulgaris; assembly: GCF_964263255.1. Lineage (NCBI taxonomy): Eukaryota > Metazoa > Chordata > Amphibia > Caudata > Salamandridae > Lissotriton > Lissotriton vulgaris. Next base: position 1,651,152,082 of record NC_141693.1, on the reverse strand, counting down.
TTACAAAACCTTATTTTACTCACACAAAACCATTGAAATTCGCATATATAGTTAATTGCACTAACTATATATCGCGCACCCGCAATCCACTGCTGATCATGTCACATATTACATCATTCATGACATGGTCAGTGACATCACTGATGACATCACTGATGACATCTCAAATGACATCACTGATGACATCACTGATGACATCACTGATGACAACATCCAGTGACTGTATGTTTCTGTAAAGTTAAAATATGTCTTACATATTGAAGAATGAGTGAATATAGAAGTGTCTGGATGAAGGATTTAGTAGGTGCATGACTGACTGTATGAGTGAGTGATTAAATGTGTCTCACTGAGTGCATGGGTTAGTGAGTAAACTGTCTTAATTTGTGCATCATTATGTCTGTTGTTCTGTAAACTGCTGCATGTGTTGATCAGTAGCTACATGAGTAACTATATGGGTTATTGATTAGTTGCCCAAGTATTTGTATGGGAGACTGAGTGTGTGTGTGGGTGGCTGGGAGGTGTGTGACTCTGTGCATAGATGTGTGAGCAGTTGATTCACTAGAAATGGGTTCAAAAGTGCATGTGGGCGGTTGACTATGTGCATGAGTGTATTGGTGAGTGAATGGATATCTCAGTGCTACATGTCAAAGTAAGTACATATGTAAAACACAGTACATGTGAGAGTTGACATATATAAATAACTGTGCATAAGAGCCAGTGAATGTGTGAGTGGCTGTATGGATCATTGTGAACTTGTATCAGGGATTGTATAAGAGAGTAAATATGTGTTAGAACATGTTTGAATTAGTAAGGTGTGTATAACTGTATAGTTGAGGAAATGGAGGAGTGATTGATTCTTTGCATGACTGACTAGATGTATGAGTAACTCCATGGATGAGTGACAATCTGTGAGTGTCTGTTTACACTGATTGTATCTAAGGTTATATTAGAGTCTGAAGAGGTTCATCGTATTATCACATGAATGATATTATCAGTGATGTCATCAGTGATGTCATTTGAGATGTCATCAGTGATGTCATCAGTGATGTCACTGACCATGTCATGAATGATGTAATATGTGACATGATCAGCATTGGATTGCGGGTGCGCGATATATAGTTAGTGCAACTAACTATATATGCGAATTTCAATGGTTTTGTGTGAGTAAAATAAGGTTTTGTAAATGCTAATTCCTAACTATATATGGTCTATAACCTATGGTTTTTTCAGTGAATTTTCAAGGTTTTGTAAATGCTAATTCCTAACTATATATGGTCTATAACCTATGGTTTTTCAGTGAATTTTCAAGGTTTTGTAAATGCTAATTTCTATCTATATATGGTCTATAACCTATGGGTTTTTCAGTGAATTTCAATGGTTTTTTAATAGCAAATATCAAAAGCTGTAAAATGTGAAGTACGTGGTAGGTAAAAACATTTTCGTGTTTATGCACGCTGATGTGCTTTGAATGCTGCCACCCCTCCCCCCGCCCCCTCTTTTTTTTAAGGAGTATTCTCTCATTGCAGATAGTGAAGGATAGGTAATGCAGGCCTTTGCCCCTGTTGTAATCCGTCGTGCCTGCTTCCCTTTCCATTTGATTGATTCTTTTCCAAGCATTTACTGTTTTGGAATTGGTTCTCTTTGGTTCATTCTCTATTTACAAACAAGCCCAGAGTTGCAATACTCTGTTTAGTCTTTGCAGATAGTGAAAAATCGTTAGAAAAAACAAAAGGAATCAAGCAAAATCAGTAGGCCACTAATGGGATCTCTTTTTGACCTCGCTAAAATAGAAACATTAGGAACAACACCTCATGAGAAATATGAAACTAGTGAGAGGAACTGAGCTCGACGCCATGATGGCTGCAAGACAGCTCGGCTCCGCCGCCCACCCCGCCCAAAATAACGACAAACCCTATGCAAATATTATAAATATATACAACACACCAGCAAAGTAACAGGGTAAAGCGATTTATGAAATAACTATTTACATGGCAGCCTGCTGCAACATCGATCCAAATGCATGTCGCCATTCCCGGGATTTCTCCCCGACTACTCTGTGGCCTACGAGATGGATCAGTATGGGCAAATATACAGTTGGGGATTCACAAGCAACAACAAGCCTTTGTATTTGGGGCTCAAAATCAACAACAGTGACAGAGAACAGAAGCGAACTAAGCACTCAGGGGCTACGTTTAAACGTAACATCATCTCCCCAAAGGTTCATCACCTTACACAGACATGCACTCTGATCTCCTTGGCCTCAGTCAAGCATCAATAGTAAGATTTTCATAGGTGAGTGTAGGTTCATGGTTTTCCATACACAGACTAAAAGCCTGGAGTGGGACTGAAAGAATGATAACTAGCTAAGAAGGAAGGCAGAGGCTGTAGGAAGGACTCTGGATATGGTATGTTGCTTGGTCCCTGAGATGCTTCGATGTCACTGCCTTGCACAAATGGCATAAGTCCTGGATGTTGGGTGCCATAGTTGAGGGTTCCGAGCAGCGCTTGTAACACTGTCTGAAGCTCATTTGCACCTGCTGCAGCTTCACTATTCTCAAAGTAAGTGGGGGCTGTTTGATGACCTGACTGCATTGGAAAGCAATGTGATGCGGTGCCTCCCTGAACCGCTTGACGGAGGCCCCCGAGGGGCGGTGTGGTGGCGCGGACTCGGAGGGGGCGCTTGGCTCCTGCCCCCTCCCCAAGTCTTGTTGCCCTGGTGTGGCCTGAGATCGCCCCCGACATAGGCGGCCGGCTCCCGGGGTCAGGCGGAACGTTTTGCCTTTTGGTGACTCTTCCATTCTGGACCTTGTCCCACAATCCATTTGACCTGAAGACACGTCCTGCGGTGCCCTGGTCCAACCATCACATATACCTGCCCCAGGAGACGGCGTGGGGTGCACTAGAAGGGAGAGGTGGCGCGAACAAGCCTCCCCCGCCTCCCCAGGTGGAGGTTTCTCAGCTACACCCCAGCGCTTCACTCGACCAGCTGACTTGCGCCCGCTCTTGCAACACAGTGCCTCGCTCGGCCAGCTGAATTGCACCTGCTCTTGCTATCACAGCGTCTCACCCGCCATCCAACGGAATTGCACCCAATCTTGCAGTACAGCGACAGGCGGCTGCCCGGAGCTCACAAAATGGCGGTCGGCTCCACAGACTTGTTGCCTGTCCCTTCTGTTGTCATTTACCAGAACTTTTTGGACTGCTGAAAGGCGTTCTGTTCCGACCGCTGGTTGGTGGAGACATTTTGACTATATTCTGGACCTGCATTGTCGCGTAATGCGTCATATGACGCGCCGCGTTAACGCACCCGGAAGTGCTCCGGTGCGTGAGGCGCGAAGCGCAGCTTCCCGGAAGCGATCCGCGGCGCGGCGCGCGTAACCTAAGCATAACAGGTCATGTGACTTGTTAATAAAACTTTTCATTGGTTCCTTTTACTTTTGGTTTCCTAATGATGGAAGGCTTGGTCATATGACCTAAAAATAACACTTTTCATTGGTTTAGAACATTTTTTTTTCCCCAAATGATGAAAGCCCCACCTTTTTTTTCACACTCTGTCTTGTAAAGCAAAGGACCCAGATGTATTTACAGTTTATCACTAACAATGTTCCAGGCTAATGTATTTTCCCGGGAAATTTACAACTGTCCTGCAAGTAAAATATTCCTATTTCGAGAAAAAGGGCGTTTCTTCGTCCCATGAGGGAGCCATTGAGCAAAAGAGGCTCGGCCTGCTGTCTTAGTCGCTGATAGGCCTGAATATCGGATTCTTATCGATCACTTTATGTTGCAGGAGTGGAAAACACAACAGCCCTTGACCATTTATCTTTACTGCTTACCTGCGTATTATACCTTTTAACCGTCATGTAATCGGGCTGCTTTATTTCACTTGCCTTTTACTGATTCGAAAACAGTGGCTATTATTCAAAACTTTACCAATCTAGGTAGTACTACCATGTTTTGTTTTAAAAACCTTTATTGTGAAAATGTCAGTATACAAATACGGGCCTATAACCACGTGGGCCGGCCACGGAGCAAACTGTAATCGTATATGATGAGGGGACATTTACACTGTAGAAGAACGTAATGGGCGGGCCATTAGGTTGCAAGAACTAAGGTGTCTAACAGTTGCGGAATCGGTGGACGTACATTTTATAATTAAAGTACGACAGGGCCAGTTACAATAAAATTATCTAGATATACATTCGCGGGCAAGTACCATGGGTGACATTAATTCGAACTTTCAATAGTACAGTAATCAATAACACATCAGAACTTAATATCAATAGGGATGTCCAAATGTTCAATCAGTTCTCGTTCCCGCCCGCCATGTGCTTCAAAACTACATACGTATCTCGTGATATCAAGGCTGGGCAACCAGTACACAACAAGGCGTTACGAGTCCCATTTATACCGGCGCCATTGTGGACGAGGCCGGGCAGGTCCAGGATATAGTCAAAATGTCTCCACCAACCAGCGGTCGGACCAGAACACCTTTCGGCAGTCAAAAAAGGTTCAGTTAAATGACAACAGAATAGATAGGCAACAAGAACAATCAGTCAAAAGAGGGGAGGGCAAGTTCTTCCCTACCGGGTCACGTTGGGGCTCCATGGGAAATTTTTTAAAACATTAATTTCTCAAAATCCACTGGAGCACATATATTGAGACCCAGCAAAGGCACATCGGGCTAACAGTCCCTACAATATTGCCAAGTTTCGTGCAAATCCATTCAGCCGTTCGAGCTAAAAGTGAGGCCAAACGCCCTATGGAAATTAACATGGGAAAAACGCGTTTTGGGACCCCCCTTTTTTCTCGGCCCCCCCTTGACGAAACCCCCCCAAATTTTCAAGGGCTGCTCAGCCGATTCCGTCCACAAACGCCAAAGTTATTAGACATAGAATTTTCAAAAGTCCCATAGGAAAAAAATCCTAACTATATATACCTACTGGCTATCGCCAGTAGGTAATATATAAATATATATATATATATATATATCTTCACACGCCGGTTCCCAGTTTCTCGGCCATTGAGCGCTCGTGTGGATGCGGTCCCTACGGCAGAACCTCGCCGTTAATTATTTAACACTCCTTCGCCGCTTGGACAAAAGTAATGGGCGCACTCCCTCTGGGTTCCATAAATTGATTTATTCAGATCTCTTCAGCAATGAAAACATACGATCTACGCGTTTCAGTGCTCCTAGCACCTTGCTCACGATCACTTACTCAAGTTTTGGTAACACATTTAAAGCAATCTCCGTGTTAGATGTTACATCACATCCGGTTTTTTCGCTAGGCATTCTGGTATTTGTGGTTTTTAACAAATTATACTTAAAAAAAGGTTTAAAGAAAGAGGCTACCCCAACTGGGTCATCACGCAAGCTACCACAAGAGCAGACAAGGTAGACAGACAGGAAACACTAGAAAAGGCTGAACCTGTGTATGAAGAAACTGACGAGACGACGAGGTTGATACTCACTTTCAATTCTCAGTCGGCCACCGTCAAAAAAGTCATAGCCAAACATTGGGATATTCTGAGACACGACAACATCATAGGGAATGTTGTCAACGAACGTCCTAGCATAACGTACAAACGTAATCTTAATTTGCAGACTACTGTTGAGATGCATGATGCACCTAGCACTTTACATGAGCAGGCTTTACCCTGGTGGGTGAATTGTATATTGATCTTTCCATCCCGTTTTTACTGATGTAACCTCCTAAGTACCTAGATCAAATGTGCCTTTGTGAGGTTTTTGAATCAATTGTCTCTTATCGCGTGTAAATGTATTGTTTTACAGTGTTTTGACCTAACCCATATAACATCATTTGAATAGGACCAACGTTGTATATACTTTTGCACGTTGTCCTTATTACTAATGTTTGTTTTCTAGACAAATGGACACTTGTCAATACCAGTATCACCGCTCCATTTACATGTGGGGAGCACAAAAAACACGGGTTCATACTATTATTACCCAGGATGTGTTGGATTGTGTGGGATGATATTATTGCCGCTTATGTGCAGTTCTTTATCAATACGAGAAATAATATGTTCAATGCCAGTAATATTGTATGCTGCCATGGGGAACTTGATCACTTCAATATGGCCGACACGATGTGTTTGTCTGTGCATAGTCTTAATTTGGGCTAGCACAGCGTGCAGGAGTTTTTTCACTTCTTATACCCAGGATGCGTGGGATTATGTGGTGTGATGAATTATTGCCGCATATGTGCATTCATTAACTGAATATGAGTTATAAGATTCTCAATGCCAGCAATTTGTATGCGTCTATGCTACAGTTTACCATTCCAATATGTCTGATGCGCAATGTTTATTTGTACATAGTCCTACCTTTGTTTTGACGTATCGAAATTGTAAATGACACACTTTTTTCACATTCTTTGTCACACGTGATCAAGGCAAGCCGCCGAAACGCGTTGTGTGAATAAACCAGGGTTCTATTTCACTCTTGGACTGTGTTTTTGATTCCTGAGAGCGTACGACATTGGAATTTCTTTGATTGATATTGATTTTCCGGTTGCTTCGCCGGAGTGTACGCCACTTGTCTATGGGTCCCAGCGTTGCAGCAGAAGCAGCTGTCTGTTTGGATATATATATATATATATATATATATATATATATATATATATGTATATTACCTACTGGCGGTCGCCAGTAGGTATATAGAGTTAGGATTTTTTCTCTATGGGATTTTTGAAAATTCTATGTCTAATAACTTTGGCGTTTGTGGACGGAATTGGCTGAAATGCTCAGGAAAATTGCACATTTTATTTCTGAGCAGCCCCTGAAAATATGGGGGTGTTTTGTCAAGGGGGGGCCGAGAAAAAAGGGGGGTCCCAAAATGCATTTTTAACATTGAGTTTTCCATAGGGCGGTTGGCCTTACTTTTAGCTCGAACGGCTGAATGGATTTACACGAAACTTGGCAGAATTGTAGGGACTGTTAGCCCGATGTGCCTTTGCTAGGTCTCAATATATGTGCTCCAGTGGATTTTGAGAAATTAACATTTTAAAAAACAGATATATCTGTGACAGCGTCCCGGTTAGCGCCCCGGTTCGCGAACTTGGCGCGTAACGGAACTTCACGAAGCGAAGCTGATTGGCTCTCCGGTGTCTGTCAACATTCTAAGCAGTCCGGATCGGCCACCATCTTGTCTCTCGGTAGGATCGAGAGACAAGAGGAGGAGAAAAACGAAGGGGGAATTTAATGAAAGGGGGCAAGGTAGACCCTTCTTGACCCCCTAGGAATGATGTTGGGGTTATTAAAGGGTCCCGTGGGGCAAATAAAAAAATTTGATTTTTCGCGGTAGAAGCGCTTCCCGGTACGCGAACCGGGTCGCAAACCTGTAGCGTAACGGGAATTCACCATTTTGTGTTTTGTTTTAATTAAATCACAAGATGGAGGGAAATGAGTATAAGGGGGCACGGGAGACGTATCCTGACCCCCTATGTTTTCTGAGGGTGGCTGAGGATGCTCATATATGTTGATACATGTCTTCCAGCGGCTGAGCGTGAGCGGAATTTTTTTTTGCTGCGTGACGTCTGTTCACGTTCGATTCGAAGGAAATCAGGAAGTGAAGACCGCCATTTTGTCACTGCGAGTAAATATATTGTTCATTTCAAAGCGTTGGAACATGGAAAAGGGAGAAGGTAGAGATTGTCTTGCTGCATAGTTTTTCTCAGGGTGTGCAGTAAGGCCCCGGTTGTGCTTATACTCATGGTGGGGTCTTTGAACACTTTAGCAAATGATGATCCAAGCTGAGGCAAAGGAGGGTGTCAGTCAGGGGGGGGAGCAATGGTGCAGTTTTCACTTTCATGTCTAAGTGTTAAAATCTGGTTTGCAATGTCAACATAATCAGCGCCACCCTGTCCCCACTTAGGTACGTACGCTCTAGCAAGCAGCAGCCATTTTGAAAGCGCTATGGACCCTCTGCCCCTCGCCGGTCCCCAGCGCGTCTCCCTGGCGCTACGAACACCCCCCCTCTCTGACCTCCCCCGTTCTCTCTGTGGAAAATTAATCCTTATTGATAAACATTGTCTGCGCCATCTTGCCTTTTTTCCCTGCCACACTTTTGTCGTGCACGGCAGCCATTTTAGATGCCTTGACCAGACCCACTCTCTGCACGCCGCCGATCCTCAGCACGGCTCCCTACCCTCGCAAGCATCTCCCCCACGCACTGGTCACCCCCGCTCTCTCTCTCTCATGCATGGGCCATAAACCTCCCCCCATCTGCGCTGCTCTTCCCTGAGAAACACACCCCGTGCCCGCCCGACACCTCCCTTTCACCCTATTCACTACCGCACCCTCTGACACTCCTCTTCCTCTGTGTCCGATTGTTCAGGCCGGTCCCAGGCTATCACCTAGCCCTGAGGAAGTAGTTTATGGCCCCAACTGTAAAGAATCACCCCTCTTCAAAGGAGTTACAGTAGATCAAGGCCCCCACCCCATGAGATCCGTCACACCACACCCGCTCCTACTATCTGATAACGATCCTGTATTGTGATTGGGGAGGGGATTCTCACTGTAAGGGTGTGTGGGACCGAGCCTGAAGCGGAAGATTCCAGGGATGCCTTTCTGTACATCAAAGTCTTCACAAGAATGTGTCACATTACAAATATATAGCACTCCAACAAAGTAGTAGGATTATAACACTTTAATAACTTATAAATATATACAATGCTCCAACAAAGTAAACATGTTAAAAAAAAAACATTTTAAACAACTATTTACATGACAGCCTGCTGCAACATCCATCTCAAAGCATTCACCGTCCGCTTGACACTGTCCTTGCTCCTCCCTCCCCGGAGTAGCAACAATGGGCTGCTTTGGCCTGTCTTTTAGTCGGCTTTGGGTTATAAAAAGCCTACAAAATCCGTCGGCCTGTGAGGCGGCGTCAGTAGCGGACCGTTGTGCGAATAGGCTGAAGAAAGCACAACGCGCTGAGATCCGGACGGCACCGATGTGGTGTCCAGCAAGTTGCCGCACTGGTCTGGCCATCCTACAATGCTGCGCCGAAAAACGGCGTGGGGCGCCCCGGGGGGGGGGGGGAGGCGGCGTGAACGGGCCTCCCCGCCTCCCCAGGTGGAGGCTCCTCAGCTGCAGTGGGGCGCCCCTTGGCATCCAACTGAGTTGCGCCCGCTCTTGCGACACAGTGCCTCGCTCGGCCAGCTGAATTGCGCCTGCTCTTGCTATTACAGCGCCTCACCCGCCATCCAGCTAAGTTGCGCCCACTCTTGCGGTGCAGCGATAGGCGGCTGTCACAGGACTCTCAAAATGGCGGCCGGCTCTTCGGATTTGGGCCTGGTCCACTAAAATGGCCCTGGGACACCTTGGAACTCAGACGTTTGCCTGCTAGTGCATGGGCCCCAATCCCGAAAGCGTCCCCTCAGCATTGAAGATTCTACAAAAGTCACCGGGGCCCCCGACTCCCGCAGGCTTCCGGTTGGGAGCGGCTGCCATGATTGCTTGCGGAATGGCCACGACGGAGCCACGAGATGGTGGTGCTCTCATGCTGACGCCAGCTTCAGTCTGAAACATCCAGAAACACTGTAGACTGTAGTTCCCAGAATAGATAGGCAACAAGAACAATCAGTCAAAAGAGGGGAGGGCAAGTTCTTCCCTACCGGGTCACGTTGGGGCTCCATGGGAACTGATCGAATTGGTAGTCTACAGTGTTTCTGGATGTTTCAGACTGAAGCTGGCGTCAGCATGAGAACACCACCATCTCGTGGCTCCGTCATGGCCATTCCGCAAGCAATCATGGCAGCCGCTCCCCATCGGAAGCCTGCGGGAGTCGGGGGCCCCGGTGACTTTTGTAGAATCTTCACGGCTGAGAGGACACTTTCCGGAATGGGGCCCCTGCCCTAGCAGGCAAGCGTCCGAGTTCCAAGGTGTCCCAGGGCCATTTTAGTGGACCAGGCCCAAATCCAAAGAGCCAGCCGCCATTTTGAGAGTCCTGTTGCAGCCGCCTATCGCTGCACCGCAAGAGTGGGCACAATTCAGCTGGATGGAGGGCGAGACGCTGTGCCGCAAGAGCGGGCGCAACTCAGCTGGATGGAGGGCGAGACGCTGTGCCGCAAGAGCGGGCGCAATGCAGCTGGATGGCGGGTGAGGCACTGTGCCGCAAGAGCGGGCGCAATTCAGCTGGATGGTGGGTGAGGCACTGTGCCGCAAGAGTGGGCGGAACTCAGCTGGATGGCGGGTGAGGCACTGTGCCGCAAGAGCAGGCGGAACTCAGCTGGATGGCGGGTGAGGCACTGTGCCGCAAGAGCGGGCGGAACTCAGCTGGATGGCGGGTGAAGCACTGTGCCGCAAGAGCGGGCGCAACTCAGCTAGATAGCGAGTGAAACACCAAGGGGCGCCCCACTGCAGCTGAGGAGCCTCCACCTGGGGAGGCGGGAGAGACCCGTTCGCACCGCCTCCCCCCCCCCCGGGGCGCTCCACGCCGTCTTTCGGCGCAGCATTGTAGGATGGCCACACCAGTGCAACTTGCTGGACACCACCTCGGTGCCATCTGGATCTCGGCGCGTTGTGCTGCCTTCGGCCTAATTCGCACATCGGTCCACTACTGACGCCGCCTCACAAGCCAACGGATTTTGTAGGCTTTTTATAGCCCAAAGCTGCATAACAGGTCATGTGACTTGTTTATAAAACTTTTCATTGGTTCATTTTACTTTTGGTTTCCTAATGATGGAAGGCTTGGTCATATGACCTAAAAATAACACTTTTCATTGGTTTAGAACATTTTTTTTTTCCCAAATGATGAAAGCCCCACCTTTTTTTTCTCACTCTGACTTGTAAAGCAAAGGACCCAGATACATTTACAGTTTATCACTAACAATGTTCCAGGCTAATGTATTTTCCCGGGAAATTTACAACTGCTGCAAGTAAAATATTCCTATTTAGAGAAAAAGGGCGTTTCTTCGTCCCATGAGGGAGCCGTTGAGCAAAAGAGGCTCGGCCTGCTGTCTTAGTTGCTGATAGGCCTGAATATCGGATTCTTATCGATCACTTTATGTTGCAGGAGTGGAAAACACAACAGCCCTTGACCATTTATCTTTACAGCATTCCTGCGTATTATACCTTTTAACCGTCATGTAATCGGGCTGCTTTATATCACTTGCCTTTTACTGATTCGAAAACAGTGGCTATTATTCAAAACTTTACCAATCTAGGTACTACTACCATGTTTTGTTTTAAAAACCTATATTGTGAAAATGTCAGTATACAAATACGGGCCTATAACCACGTGGGCCGGCCACAGAGCAAACTGGAATCGTATATGATGAGGGGACATTTACACTGTAGAAGAACGTAATGGGCGGGCCATTAGGTTGGAAGAACTAAGGTGTCTAACAGTTGCGGAATCGGTGGACGTAAATTTTATAATTAAAGTATGACAGGGCCAGTTACAATAAAATTATCTAGATATACATTTGCGGGCAAGTACCATGGGTGACGTTAATTCGAACTTTCAATAGTACAGTAATCAATAACACATCAAAACCTAATATCAATAGGGATGTCCAAATGTTCAATCAGTACTCGTCCCCGCCCGCCATGTGCTTCAAAACTGAATACGTATCTCGTGATATCAAGGCTGGGCAACCAGTACACAACCAGGAGTTGCGAGTCCCATTTATACCGGCGCCATTTTGGGCGAGAACGGGCAGGTCCAGGATATAGTCAAAATGTCTCCACCAACCAGCGGTCGGACCAGAACCCCTTTCGGCAGTCAAAAAAGGTTCAGTTAAATGACAACAGAAGAGATAAGCAACAAGAACCATCAGTCAAAAGAGGGGAGGGCAAGTTCTTCCCTACCGGGTCACGTTCTGGCTCCACCGGAACTGATCGAATTGGTAGTCTACAGTGTTTCTGGATGTTTCAGACTGAAGCTGGCGTCAGCATGAGAGCACCACCATCTCGTGGCTCCGTCGTGGCCATTCCGCAAGCAATCATGGCAGCCGCTCCCAACCGGAAGCCTGCGGGAGTCGGGGGCCCCGGTGACTTTTGTAGAATCTTCAATGCTGAGGGGACGCTTTCGGGATTGGGGCCCATGCACTAGCAGGCAAACGTCTGAGTTCCAAGGTGTCCCAGGGCCATTTTAGTGGACCAGGCCCAAATCCGAAGAGCCGGCTGCCATTTTGAGAGTCCTGTGACAGCCGCCTATCGCTGCACCACAAGAGTGGGCGCAACTCAGCTGGATGGCGGGTGAGGCGCTGTAATAGCAAGAGCAGGCGCAATTCAGCTGGCCGAGCGAGGCACTGTGTCGCAAGAGCGGGCGCAACTCAGTTGGATGCCAAGGGGCGCCCCACTGCAGCTGAGGAGCCTGCACCTGGGGAGGCGGGGGAGGCCCGTTCACGCCGCCTCCCCCCCCCTGGGGCGCCCCACGCCGTTTTTCGGCGCAGCATTGTAGGATGGCCAGACCAGTGCGGCAACTTGCTGGACACCACATCGGTGCCGTCCGGATCTCAGCGCGTTGTGCTTTCTTCGGCCTATTCGCACAACGGTCCGCTACTGACGCCGCCTCACAGGCCGACGGATTTTGTAGGCTTTTTATAACCCAAAGCCGACTAAAAGACAGGCCAAAGCAGTCCATTGTTGCTACTCCGGGGAGGGAGGAGCAAGGACAGTGTCAAGCGGACGGTGAATGCTTTGAGATGGATGTTGCAGCAGGCTGTCATGTAAATAGTTGTTTAAAATGTTTTTTTTTTAACATGTTTACTTTGTTGGAGCATTGTATATATTTATAAGTTATTAAAGTGTTATAATCCTACTACTTTGTTGGAGTGCTATATATTTGTAATGTGACACATTCTTGTGAAGACTTTGATGTACAGAAAGGCATCCCTGGAATCTTCCGCTTCAGGCTCGGTCCCACACACCCTTACAGTGAGAATCCCCTCCCCAATCACAATACAGGATCGTTATCAGATAGTAGGAACGGGTGTGGTGTGACGGATCTCATGGGGTGGGGGCCTTGATCTACTGTAACTCCTTTGAAGAGGGGTGATTCTTTACAGTTGGGGCCATAAACTACTTCCTCAGGGCTAGGTGATAGCCTGGGACCGGCCTGAACAATCGGACACAGAGGAAGAGGAGTGTCAGAGGGTGCGGTAGTGAATAGGGTGAAAGGGAGGTGTCGGGCGGGCACGGGGTGTGTTTCTCAGGGAAGAGCAGCGCAGATGGGGGGAGGTTTATGGCCCATGCATGAGAGAGAGAGAGCGGGGGTGACCAGTGCGTGGGGGAGATGCTTGCGAGGGTAGGGAGCCGTGCTGAGGATCGGCGGCGTGCAGAGAGTGGGTCTGGTCAAGGCATCTAAAATGGCTGCCGTGCACGACAAAAGTGTGGCAGGGAAAAAAGGCAAGATGGCGCAGACAATGTTTATCAATAAGGATTAATTTTCCACAGAGAGAACGGGGGAGGTCAGAGAGGGGGGGTGTTCGTAGCGCCAGGGAGACGCGCTGGGGACTGGCGAGGGGCAGAGGGTCCATAGCGCTTTCAAAATGGCTGCTGCTTGCTAGAGCGTACGTACCTGAGTGGGGACAGGGTGGCGCTGATTATGTTGACATTGCAAACCAGATTTTAACACTTAGACATGAAAGTGAAAACTGCACCATTGCTCCCCCCCCTGACTGACACCCTCCTTTGCCTCAGCTTGGATCATCATTTGCTAAAGTGTTCAAAGACCCCACCATGAGTATAAGCACAACCGGGGCCTTACTGCACACCCTGAGAAAAACTATGCAGCAAGACAATCTCTACCTTCTCCCTTTTCCATGTTCCAACGCTTTGAAATGAACAATATATTTACTCGCAGTGACAAAATGGCGGTCTTCACTTCCTGATTTCCTTCTAATCGAACGTGAACAGACGTCACGCAGCAAAAAAAAATTCCGCTCACGCTCAGCTGCTGGAAGACATGTATCAACATATATGAGCATCCTCAGCCACCCTCAGAAAACATAGGGGGTCAGGATACGTCTCCCGTGCCCCCTTATACTCATTTCCCTCCATCTTGTGATTTAATTAAAACGAAACACAAAATGGTGAATTCCCGTTACGCTACAGGTTTGCGACCCGGTTCGCGTACCGGGAAGCGCTTCTACCGCGAAAAATCAAATTTTTTTATTTGCCCCACGGGACCCTTTAATAACCCCAACATCATTCCTAGGGGGTCAAGAAGGGTCTACCTTGCCCCCTTTCATTAAATTCCCCCTTCGTTTTTCTCCTCCTCTTGTCTCTCGATCCTACCGAGAGACAAGATGGTGGCCGATCCGGACTGCTTAGAATGTTGACAGACACCGGAGAGCCAATCAGCTTCGCTTCGTGAAGTTCCGTTACGCGCCAAGTTCGCGAACCGGGGCGCTAACCGGGACGCTATCACAGATATATCTGTTTTTTAAAACGTTAATTTCTCAAAATCCACTGGAGCACATATATTGAGACCTAGCAAAGGCACATCGGGCTAACAGTCCCTACAATTCTGCCAAGTTTCGTGTAAATCCATTCAGCCGTTCGAGCTAAAAGTAAGGCCAACCGCCCTATGGAAAACTCAATGTTAAAAATGCATTTTGGGACCCCCCTTTTTTCTCGGCCCCCCCTTGACAAAACACCCCCATATTTTCAGGGGCTGCTCAGAAATAAAATGTGCAATTTTCCTGAGCATTTCAGCCAATTCCGTCCACAAACGCCAAAGTTATTAGACATAGAATTTTCAAAAATCCCATAGAGAAAAAATCCTAACTCTATATACCTACTGGCGACCGCCAGTAGGTAATATACATATATATATATATATATATATATATATATATATTACCTACTGGCGATAGCCAGTAGGTATATATAGTTAGGATTTTTTCTCTATGGAAATTTTGAAAATTCTATGCCTAATAACTTTGGCGTTTGTGGACGGAATTGGCTGAAATTTTCAGGAAAATGGCACATTTTGTTTCTGAGCAGCTCCTGGAAATTTGGGGGGGGTTCGTCAAGGGGGGGCTGAGAAAAAAGGGGGGTCCCAAAACACGTTTTTCCCATGTTAATTTCCATTGGGCGGTTGGCCTCACTTTTAGCCCGAACGGCTGAATGGATTTCCACGAAACTTGGCAAAATTGTAGGGACTGTTAGCCCGATGTGCCTTTGCTAGGTCTCAATATATGTGCTTCAGTGGATTTTGAGAAATTAACGTTTAAAACAAGATATATATCTGTAACAGCGCTCCGGGCAGCGCTCCGGTTCGCGAACTTTTCGCGTATCGGAACTTTGCGAAGCGAAGCTGATTGGCTCTCCGGTGTCTGTCAACATTCTAAACAGTCCGGAGCGGCCGCCATCTTGTCTCTCGGTAGGATCGAGAGACAAGAGGAGGCCAAAACAAAGGGGGAAATGAAGGAAAGGGGGCAAGGTAGACCCCTTCTGACCCCCTAGGATTGATGAGGGGGATATTATAGAGCCAGGCCGGGCCCCCAAAAAAAAAAAAAAATTCCGATTTTTTTCGCCGTAGAGACGCGTCTTGGTTCGCGAACCGGGCAGCTAACCGGGCAGCTAACCAGGAAGCTAACCGGCAGTGTAACCCAAAAAAAAAAAAAAAAAAATCCGATTTTTTTCGCCGTAGAGACGCGTCTTGGTACGCGAACCGGGCAGCTAACCGGGCAGCTAACCGGGAAGCTAACCGGCAGTGTAACCCAAAAAAAAAAAAAAAATTCCGATTTTTTCGCCGTAGAGACGCGTCTTGGTACGCGAACCGGGCAGCTAACCGGGCAGCTAACCGGGAAGCTAACCGGCAGTGTAACGGGAGTCTGAGGAGTAGCTGATTGGCTGTCAATATTGTAAACAGTCCGGAGCGGCCGCCATCTTGTCTCTCGGTAGGATCGAGAGACAAGAGGAGGCCAAAACAAAGGGGGAAATGAAGGAAAGAGGGCAAGGTAGACCCCTTCTGACCCCCTAGGATTGATGAGGGGGATATTATAGAGCCACGCCGGGCCCAAAAAAAAAAATAAATTCCGATTTTTTCGCCGTAGAGACGCGTCTTGGTACGCGAACCGGGCAGCTAACCGGGAAGCTAACCGGCAGTGTAACGGGAGTCTGAGGAGTAGCTGATTGGCTGTCAATATTGTAAACAGTCCGGAGCGGCCGCCATCTTGTCTCTCGGTAGGATCGAGAGACAAGAGGAGGCCAAAACAAAGGGGGAAATGAAGGAAAGAGGGCAAGGTAGACCCCTTCTGACCCCCTAGGATTGATGAGGGGGATATTATAGAGCCACGCCGGGCCCAAAAAAAAAAAAAAAAAATTCTGATTTTTTCGCCGTAGAGACGCGTCTTGGTACGCGAACCAGGCAGCTAACCGGGCAGCTAACCGGGAAGCTAACCGGCAGTGTAACCCAAAAAAAAAAAAAAAATCCGATTTTTTCGCCGTAGAGACGCGTCTTTGTACGCGAACCGGGCAGCTAACCGGGCAGCTAACCGGGAAGCTAACCGGCAGTTCAACGGGAGTCTGAGGAGTAGCTGATTGGCTGTCAATATTGTAAACAGTCCGGAGCGGCCGCCATCTTGTCTCTCGGTAGGATCGAGAGACAAGAGGAGGCCAAAACAAAGGGGGAAATGAAGGAAAGAGGGCAAGGTAGACTCCTTCTGACCCCCTAGGATTGATGAGGGGGATATTATAAAGCCACGCGGGGCCAAAAAAAAAACAAAAAAAAAATCCGATTTTTTCGCCGTAGAGACGCGTCTTGGTACGCGAACTGGGCAGCTAACCGGGCAGCTAACCGGGAAGCTAACCGGCAGTGTAACGGGAGTCTGAGGAGAAGCTGATTGGCTGTTATCATTGTAAACAGTCTGGAGCGGCCGCCATCTTGTCTCTCTGTGGGATCGAGAGACAAGAGGTGGAAAAAAAAAGGTGTAAATGAATGAAAGGGGTAAGGCAGACCCCTCCTGAACCCCTAGGATTGATGAGGGGGCTATTAAAGTTCCCTGGGGGGTGAAAAAAAAAAATTTGCGATTTTTCGCGGTAAAGGTGCTTCCTGGTACGTTAACCAGGCAGCTAACCGGCAGCGTAACGGGAGTCCGACATATTGTGTTTTTTGAACGTTTGTGATATGTGCACGTGTGGATTTTGTCTAATTAAGGTTAAAAAAATATATATATATCTTTAAGCGTGTTCTGGCGCGCTTACGTTTTGGGTTTGGTTTGCGCTGCAGAGACGATACGTCACGGTTATGCGATGCATCATGAGGCGTCTCACGGGCTACGTGATACGTCACTTAATAAAGAATATATTTTACAGCTATAGATATTAGCTTTTAAAAAACCAATGAAATTCACAGAAAAAACCATAGGTTATAGACCATATATAGTTAGGAATTTGCATTTACAAAACCTTGAAAATTCACTGAAAAAACCATAGGTTATAGACCATATATAGTTAGGGATTAGCATTTAAAAAACCTTATTTTATTTGCACAAAACCATTGAAATTCCATATATAGTTAGTTGCACTAACTATATATCGCGGACCCGCAATCCACTGCTAATGATGTCACATATTACATCATTCATGACATGGTCAGTGACATCACTGATGACATCACTGATGACATCTCAAATGACATCACTGATGACATCACTGATGACAACACCCAGTGACTGTATGTTTCTGTAAAGTTAAAATATGTCTTACATATTGAAGAATGAGTGGATGTATAAGTGTCTGGATGAAGGATTTAGTAGGTGCATGACTGACTGTATGAGAGAATGATTAAATGTGTCTCTCTGAGTGCATGGGTTAGTGATTAAAGTGTCTTAATTTGGCAATCATTATTTATGTTCTTCTGTAAACTGCTGCATGTTTAAATCAGTAGCTATATCAGTAACTATATGGGTTATTGAATGGTTGCCCAAGTATTTGTATGGGAGACTGAGTATGTGTGTGGGTGGCTGGGAGGTGTATAACTCTGTGCATAGATGTGTGAGCAGTTGATTCCCTAGGTGTATGGGTTCAAAAGTGCATGTAGAAACAGCTGTATGGACAGTTGACTGTGTGCATGAGTATATTGGTGAGTGAATGGATATCTCAGTTCTACATGTCAAAGTAAGTACATATGTAAAACACACTCCATGTGAGAGTTGACATATATAAGTAACTGAACATAAGAGCCAGTGAATGTGAGAGTGGCTGTATGAATCATTGTGAACTTGTATCAAGGATTGTATACGAGAGTAAATATGTGTTAGTATATGTTTGAATAAGTAAGGTGTGTATAACTGTATAGTTAAGGAAATGGAGATGTGATTGATTCTTTGCATGACTGACTAGGTGTGTGAGTAACTCCATGGATGTGTGACAGTCTGTGAATGCCTGTTTACACTGAGTGTATCTAAGGTTATATTAGAGTCTGAAGATGTATTATCACATAAATGATATCATCAGTGATGTAATCAGTAATGTCAAATGAGATGTCAGTGATGTCATCAGTGATGTCATTTGAGATGTCATCAGTGATGTCATCAGTGATGTCATTTGAGATGTCATCAGTGATGTCATCAGTGATGTCACTGACCATGTCATGAATGATGTAATATGTGACATCATTAGCAGTGGATTGCGGGTCCGCGATATATAGTTAGTGCAACTAACTATATATGGAATTTCAATGGTTTTGTGCAAATAAAATAAGGTTTTTTAAATGCTAATCCCTAACTATATATGGTCTATAACCTATGGTTTTTTCAGTGAATTTTCAAGGTTTTGTAAATGCAAATTCCTAACTATATATGGTCTATAACCTATGGTTTTTTCTGTGAATATATATATATATATATATATATATATATATATATATATATATATATATATATATATATATCCAAACAGACAGCTGCTTCTGCTGCAACCCTGGGACCCATAGACAAGTGGCGTACACTCCGGCGAAGCAACCGGAAAATCAATATCAATCAAAGAAATTCCAATGTCGTACGCTCTCAGGAATCAAAAACACAGTCCAAGAGTGAAATAGAACCCTGGTTTATTCACACAACGCGTTTCGGCGGCTTGCCTTGATCACGTGTGACAAAGAATGTGAAAAAAGTGTGCCATTTACAATTTCGATACGTCAAAACAAAGGTAGGACTATGTACAAATAAACATTGCGCATCAGACATATTGGAATGGTAGACTGTAGCATAGACGCATACAAATTGCTGGCATTGAGAATCTTATAACTCATATTCAGTTAATGAATGCACATATGCGGCAATAATTCATCACACCACATAATCCCACGCATCCTGGGTATAAGAAGTGAAAAAACTCCTGCACGCTGTGCTAGCCCAAATTAAGACTATGCACAGACAAACACATCGTGTCGGCCATATTGAAGTGATCAAGTTCCCCATGGCAGCATACAATATTACTGGCATTGAACATATTATTTCTCGTATTGATAAAGAACTGCACATAAGCGGCAATAATATCATCCCACACAATCCAACACATCCTGGGTAATAATAGTATGAACCCGTGTTTTTTGTGCTCCCCACATGTAAATGGAGCGGTGATACTGGTATTGACAAGTGTCCATTTGTCTAGAAAACAAACATTAGTAATAAGGACAACGTGCAAAAGTATATACAACGTTGGTCCTATTCAAATGATGTTATATGGGTTAGGTCAAAACACTGTAAAACAATACATTTACACGCGATAAGAGACAATTGATTCAAAAACCTCACAAAGGCACATTTGATCTAGGTACTTAGGAGGTTACATCAGTAAAAAAGGGATGGAAAGATCAATATACAATTCACCCACCAGGGTAAAGCCTGCTCATGTAAAGTGCTAGGTGCATCATGCATCTCAACAGTAGTCTGCAAATTAAGATTACGTTTGTACGTTATGCTAGGACGTTCGTTGACAACATTCCCTATGATGTTGTCGTGTCTCAGAATATCCCAATGTTTGGCTATGACTTTTTTGACGGTGGCCGACTGAGAATTGAAAGTGATTATCAACCTCGTCGTCTCGTCAGTTTCTTCATACACAGGTTCAGCCTTTTCTAGTGTTTCCTGTCTGTCTACCTTGTCTGCTCTTGTGGTAGCTTGCGTGATGACCCAGTTGGGGTAGCCTCTTTCTTTAAACCTTTTTTTAAGTATAATTTGTTAAAAACCACAAATACCAGAATGCCTAGCGAAAAAACAGGATGTGATGTAACATCTAACACGGAGATTGCTTTAAATGTGTTACCAAAACTTGAGTAAGTGATCGTGAGCAAGGTGCTAGGAGCACTGAAACGCGTAGATCGTATGTTTTCATTGCTGAAGAGATCTGAATAAATCAATTTATGGAACCCAGAGGGAGTGCGCCCATTACTTTTGTCCAAGCGGAGAAGGAGTGTTAAATAATTAACGGCGAGGTTCTGCCGTAGGGACCGCATCCACACGAGCGCTCAATGGCCGAGAAACTGGAAACCGGCATGTGAAGATATATATATATATATATATATATTTATATATTACCTACTGGCGATAGCCAGTAGGTATATATAGTTAGGATTTTTTTCCTATGGGACTTTTGAAAATTATATGTCTAATAACTTTGGCGTTTGTGGACGGAATCGGCTGAGCAGCCCTTGAAAATTTGGGGGGGTTTCGTCAAGGGGGGGCCGAGAAAAAAGGGGGGTCCCAAAACGCGTTTTTCCCATGTTAATTTCCATAGGGCGTTTGGCCTCACTTTTAGCTCGAACGGCTGAATGGATTTGCACGAAACTTGGCAAAATTGTAGGGACTGTTAGCCCGATGTGCCTTTGCTGGGTCTCAATATATGTGCTCCAGTGGATTTTGAGAAATTAACGTTTTAAAAAATTTATATATCTGTGACAGCGTCCCAGATAGCGCTCCAGATTGCGTACTTTTCACGCCACGGAGCTTTGCGAAGCGATGCTGATTGGCTCTCCGGTGTCTGTCAACATTCTAAACAGTCCGGTGCGGCCGCCATCTTGTCTCTTGGTAGGATCGAGAGACAAGAAGAGGTGAAAAACGAAGGGGGAATTTAATGAAAGGGGGCAAGGTAGACCCCTCTTGACCCCCTAGGAATGATGTTGGGGTTATTAAAGGGTCCCGTGGGGCAAATAAAAAAATTTGATTTTTCACGGTAGAAGCGCTTCCCGGTTCGCGAACCGGGCCGCAAACTGGTAGCGAAACGGGAATTCGCCATTTTGTGTTTCGGTTTAATTAAATTACAGGGTATAAGGGGGTACGGGAGACGTATCCTGACCCCTTATGTTTTCTGAGGGTGGCTGAGGAGGCTCATATATGTTGATACATGTCTTCCAGCGGTTGTGCGTGAGCGTTTTATTTTTTTTGCTGCGTGACGTCTGTTAATGTTCAATTCGATGGAAATCAGGAAGTGTTGACCGCCATTTTGTCACTGCGAGTAAATATTTTGTTAAAAATAATTGTTATAAATAAATCATTATTGATAAACATTGTCTGCGCCATCCTGCCTTTTTTGCAATGCCACACTTTTGTCGAGCACAGCAGCCATTTTAGATGCCTTGACCAGATCCACTGTCTGCACGCCGCCGATCCTCAGCATGGCTCCCCACCCTCGCAAGCATCTCCCCCACGCACTGGTCACCCCCGCTCTCTCTCTCACGAATGGGCTAGAAACCTCCTCCCATCTGCGCTGTTCTTCTCTGAGAATCACATCCTGTGCCCGCCCGACACCTGCCTTTCACCCTATTCACTACTGCACCCTCTGACACTCCTCTTCCTCTGTGTTCGATTGTCCAGGCCCGTCCCAGGCTATCACCTAGCCCTGCAGATGTAGTTTATGGCCCCAGCTGTAAAGAATCACCCCTCTTCAAAGAAGTTACAGTAGATCAAGGCCCCCACCCGATGAGATCCGTCACACCACACGCGTTCCTACTATCTGATAACCATGTATTGTGATTGGGGAGGGGATTCTCACTGTGAGGGTGTGTGGGTCCGAGCCTGAAGCGGAAGATTCCAGCGATGCCTTTTTGTACATCAAAGTTTTTACAATTATGTGTCACATTAAAAATATATAGCACTCCAACAAAGTAGTAGGATTATCAAACTTTAATAACTTATAAATATATACAACACAACAAAAACAGTAAATACATGTAAACATTTTTTGGAAAAAAGAAGCAACAATGGTCAGTAGCTGTCTTTTGTGCGAATAATCCCAAGGCAGCACAACGTGCTGAGTTCTGGACGGCACCCAGGTGATGTTACCTGGGTGCCGCACTGGTTTTTTGGTATCCTACAATGCAGCTCAGAAAAACGGCGTGGGGCGCCCCGGGGGGGGGAGGCCTCGTCAGTAGCGGTCTGTTGTGCGAATAGTCCCAAGGCAGCAGAACGCGCTGAGATGTGGACGGCACCCAGGTGATGTCCAGTAAGTTGCCGCACTGGTTTTGGTATCCTACAATGCTGCTCCGAAAAACGGCGTGGGGCGCCCCGGGGGGGGGGGGCGTGAACGGGCCTCCCCAGGTGGAGGCTCGTCTGCTGTAGTGGGGCACCCCTTTACCGTTTCAGTTGCCATTCCGCCCGCTTTTGGTACACTGTGCCAAAATCTGCCATTCAGCTGAGTTGCGCCCACTCTTGCAGTTCAGCGATAGGCGGCTGCTACAGGACCCTGAAAATGGCGGCAGGCTCTTTCCTTTTTGGGCCTGGTCCTCTAAAATGGCCCTGGGACACCTTGGAACTCGGACGCTTGTCTGCTAGGTCTTGGACCCCATTCTCGAAAGCGTCCCCTGAGCCTTGAAGATTCTACAAAAGTCTTGGGGGCCCCCGACTCCCGCAGGCTTCCGGTGGGGAGCGGCTGCCATGATTGCTCGCGGAATGACCATGACGGAGCCACGAGATGGTGGTGCTTTCATGCTGACGCCAGCTTCAGTCTGAAACATCCAGAAAGAAGGTGGGGCTTTCATCGTTTGGGAAAAAAAAATGTTTTAATCCAATGAAAAGTGTTATTTTTAGGTCATATGATCAAGCCTTCCATCATTAGGAAACCAAAAGTAAAATGAACCAATGAAAAGTTTTATAAACAAGTCACATGACCTGTTATGCGGCATAGGGCTATAAAAAGCGTAGAAAATCCGTTGGCACGTGAGGCGGCGACAGTAGCGGACCGATGTGCGAATAGGCCGAAGGCAGCACAACGCGCCAAGATCCGGATGGCACCGAGGTGGTGTCCAGCAAGTTGCCGCACTGGTGTGGCCATCCTACAATGCTGCGCCGAAAATCGGTGTGGGGCGCCCCGTTGGCCTGTGAGGTCGCGTCAGTCAGTGGGGGCTGTTTGAGGATCTGACTGCATTGGAAAGCAATGTGATGCTGTGTGTCGCCCCCAAGATGGAGGCTCCTCGGCTGCAGTGGGGCGCCCCTTGGTGTTTCACTCGCTATCCAGTTGAGTTGCGTCCGCACTTGCGGCTACAGTAGGCCAAAGGCAGCATAACGCGCCGAGATCTGGATGGCACCGAGGTGGTGTTTAGCAAGTTGCTGCTCTGGTGTGGCCATCCTACAATGCTGCGCCGAAAGTCGGCGTGGGGTGCCCCGTTGGCCTGTGAGGTGGTGTCAGTAGCGGACCGATGTGTGAATAGGCCGGAACCAGCACAAGGCGCCAAGATCCGGATGGCACCGAGGTGGTGTCATAGTTGAGAGTTCTGAGCAGTGCTTGTAACACTGTCTGAAGCTTATTTGCACCTGCTGCAGCTTCACTATCGCCCTGGTGTGGCCAAAGATCGCCCATGACATAGGCGGCCGGCTCCCGGGGTCTGGCTGAACTTTTTTCATTTTCCTTTCTGCATCTTGTCCCACAATCCGTTTGACCTGAAGACACGACCAGGTCCCTGAATGTGTGCAGGGGGACGCTATTGATTGAATCAAAATGGCGGCTTCACACAAAGCTGACTCAAGCGTTGCTGCTGATGCTATACAGACAAAAATTGGTTTTCAGTTTGTACATTCTTCAGGATTTTTCCATCCAAGGCTGGTTGAGAGTTTGTAGAACAATGGCTTCAGATTTTCAACATACTACTCTTCAACATTCTTCCTAAATGTAACAATGTGAGACTCACTAGGAGAACGGTTGTTTATCTTTCCTTTCAAAATGCTGCCAACAATATTTTCTGAATGGAAGACACCATCTTGTAGCATAAAGGGCTGCGTCAAGGGTGGTATTGCCCAAAATGGCGCCGGTATAAATGGGACTCGTAACTTCTTGTTGTGTACTGGCTGCACAACCTTGATATCACGAGATACGTATGCAGTTTTGAAGCACATGGCGGGCGGGGGACGAGAATTGATTGAATATTTCGACATCCCTATTGATATTAAGTTCTGATGTGTTATTGATTACTGTACTATTGAAAGTTCGAATTAACGTCACCCATGGTACTTGCCCGCAAATGTATATCTAGATAATTTTATTGAAAGTGGCCCTGTCGTATTTTAATTATAAAATGTACGTCCACCGATTCCACAACTGTTAGACACCTTAGTTCTTGCAACCTAATGGCCCGCTCGTTACGTTCCTCTACAATGTAAATGTCTCCTCATCATATACGATTCCAGTTTGCTCCGTGGCCGGCCCACGTGGTTATAGGCCCGTATTTGTATACTGACATTTTCACAATAAAGGTTTTTAAAACAAAACATGGTAGTAGTATTTATTGTGTTGTTGTGCATGATGTCAAATGAGATGTCATCAGTGATGTCATTTGAGATGTCATCAGTGATGTCACTAACCATGTCATGAATGATGTAATATGTGACATCATCAGCAGTGGATTGCGGGTGCGCGAAATATAGTTAGTACAACTAACTATATAGGAGCAATTTCAATGGTTTTTTAAATGCTAATTCCTAACTATATAAGGCCTGAAACCTATACTTTTTTAAGTGAATTTGCAAGGTTTTTAAAATGCTAATTCCTAACTATATAAGGCCTGAAATCTATGGTTTTTTAAGTGAATTTGCAAGGTTTTTTTTTACATGCTAATTCCTAACTATACCAGGCATGAAACCTATAATTTTTTCAATAAATTTCAAAGGTTTTGAAAATGCTAATTCTATTAGCGGATAACATTTATATATGTTATTATCCTTCTGGGACCACCTGAGCAGCCATCTTGTTTCTCAGGAGAAGTGAGGCACAAGAGAGCACAAAAGAGTGGAAAGCGCGAAAAGGGGGCAGGGTTGAGACCCCCTGACCCCCTAGCCCTTCTCAGGGGGCCCCAGAAGGACCACCAAGTGCAAAAAAAAATTATTATTTTTTTTAATCGAGGAGTACGCGTACCCCGCGATTTTTTCATTTATTGGGGGTTTTTCTGCCCTTGGGGGTTCTTTTGGGACCCCTGAGAAGGGCTAGAGGGTTGAGGGGTCTCTACCCTGCCCCCTTTTCGTGTTTTCCACGTGTTTTGGGCTCTCTTGTGCCTCAGCTCTCCTGAAAAACAAGATCGTGGCCAACACTTCCTGATTTGGACAGTTTGGAATGTTGACAGTCAACTGCCAGCCAATCAGAAACTCGCTCACGCACGTAAGGGTACGCGCACGTACGCGTACGGTACGCGTACCATACGCGTTCCATGCGCGTACGGTGAGCTATATAGATATATAATTTGCTCAATTTTCTCAACAACTACTGGAGGGATTTTCACCAAGTATAGAAAAGGCACTACTGCATACCTGTCCCTACCATTTTGCCAAGTTTAGTGTAATTCCGTTCAGCCGTTCAGGCTGTAGCCGTGTCTAAAGGTCCCATAGAAAATGCCATTTTAAAAATTTCAAATTCAATTTTCTTAAGAACAACTGGAGGGATTTTCACCAAACATAGCAAAGGCACATCTGCATACCAGGCCCTACCAATTTACCAAGTTTGGTGTAATTTCATTTAGCCGTTCTGGCTGTAGCCGTGTATAAATGTCCCTATGGAAATTAACATGGGGAAAACACGTTTTGGGACCCCCCTTTCAGCCCCCGCTTGACGAAAACCCCCGAAACTTTCAGGGAAGGTGCGGAGCGGAGTTGGCCAAAATTCGGGAAAATTACACACAGATTCCTCAAACGGCTCCAAAGTTTTTCCCAATAGAATGTAGAGCGCATATAGATATATAATTTTCTCAAATTCAATTTTCTCAACAACTACTGGAGGGATTTTCACCAAATATAGAAAAGGCACTACTGCATACCTGTTACTTCCATTTTGCCAAGTTTGGTGTAATTCCGTTCAGCCATTCGGGCTGTAGCCGTTTCTAAAGGTCCCATAGACAATGCCATTTGAAAAATTTAAAATTCATTGCATACCAGGCCCTACCATTTTGCCAAGTTTGGTGTAATTCCATTCAGCAGTTCGGGCTGTAGCCGTGCCAAAATGTCCCCATGGAAATTAACATGGGGAAACATGTTTTGGGACCCTCCTTTTTTCTCGGCCCCCGCTTGACAAATCCCCCCAAAACTTTCAGGGAAGGAGCGGAGCGGAGCGAAGCAATTTTAAGGAAAATTACACGCAGATTCCTCAATCGGCGCCAAAGTTATTCCCAATAGAATGTTGGGGATTTCCTATGGTAACTAGGTACTAACTATATATACCTACTGGCGACCGCCAGTAGGTAGTATATATATGTTGTCACATCACTCCAAGAAGCAATCAGAGGCCAGAGGGGGTTAACAGCAAGGAGACACATTTATTTAGAACCAAACAGTGGCGGCGAATGCATTTCAGCCTACAGCCTTCTTCAGCCCCCTGCACTGCGTGGGTCCTGTATCTCGTTGACCCAATCCTGCTGCTTTAGATGTGCATGCGTGCCCTGAATGCTCCTCCCCAACTCAAAAAAATATATACTACAGCACACCTGTTGCTCGTTGCACAAATATCCCAACTACAACTCCCAGAGTACAACATGGCTGTGTCTCCAAGGTGGTGGTATATATATATATATATATACATATATATATATATATATATATATATATATATATATATATATATATATATATATATATATATATATATATATATATATATATATATATATATATATATATATATATATATATATATATATATATATATATATATATATATATATACCACCAACCTGGAGACACCGCCATGTTCAAATATAAATATTCCACAACATTGCTGATAAAACCTGTTATCAAGGAACCAATATAAATCACATGACTAAAAAAACACTGATGTGAGTAAAATCCTGTTAAAACCAATAAATAACTAGGATGTACTTTTTTCAATTCTCAGTTTATGCATGTGAAATGTAGTAACCGGCTAGTCAAAACCACCTTGTTCACCATACTGTTTTATGTAGGATAAAGCCCAAGTGGGCATATGCTGGTTTACATATTGATGTGCAAAAGACAAATGTGCAAATTTGAGAAGAAGATGAAGCAGCTCATTAATAAGTACAAAATGACTGGCGAAATTCTTAGTTATAACTCACTGCAGTATATTTTTGGTATATTTTGCTTCCTGTTTCTCCCCGCGATCAGACAACTACGACAGACTACAGCGGTGGGCAGGCTACTCGCGCGCTCTTACGCTGAATGCATTTCTTTTTAAAATTTGCACAACCCAGCTGATTGATAGCTGTGTTGTGCACTCTGTGTATTTTAAAGCTGTTCTATGCTGAATAAAAGCATTGCGCACTCTGCGTGTTTTAAAACTGCTGTATGCTGATTAATCTCCGCGCACTCCGTGTGTTTTAAAATTGTTTCTATGCTGACTGATAGCATCGCACCTGCACTTTGATCTAGAATTCTGGCAACTTACCTCTATCTTCTTCGCTCTCGACCCCGGTCCGCCCCGGCTGTGTGCCGTTTGAGCGGAGGGTCAGCCCACGAGCGACACTTCGCACCACTTCGGCGCTGCCTCCCCACCGTGCAGGTCAGCGGTCTAGTGGTTCACGGCAACTAGACATAAATGGCGACCTGGAGCAAGCGCAGCGGACGAGCGCAGTGGAAGCGCCGACTTCCCGCCGAAGTCGCGCATAAGTCAAGCCGGTCTGCGCCCGTCCGCGGCCGGCCGGAGCTACGGGCACGCCACTCTGCCCACGGTATCACCTACTCCCCCGCAGACCTTCTCTGCCTCCAGGGCCCATGGCCTCTAGCCGCCACCACCTGTTCCCGCATCTCCTCCCTTGGTTTGTCTCCTGCTCTCGCCATTCCTCCCCCTCATCACATTCCCCCTAACCCTTCTGGGGGTAATGTTACTCCTGGACCCCCTAAAACCCTTTCAGCCTACTATCTGAACACCCGGTCCGCCGTAGCCAACTCGCACTAACGGTCGGTGCTGCTGGACCTCCATGCACCAGACATTCTGTTTCTTACAGAAACCTGGTTTTGCGAAGACTCTCTCCCCGTCCTATTGGCCACTTTACCAGCCCCATACTATGATTTACGTTCAGATCGCCCTAATGGCAGGACCGGGGGTGGCGTAGCGGTCATCGCCCGAGCCGACTTCCCCTTTCAAAGTCTCTCTCTGCCAGAGATTGCTACTACGGAGTACCTGGCTATCCGTACCACTTCCACTACCCCCCCCTCTCACCTGCGTACTTATTTATCGCCCCCCCAATCGCCCTTATTGTTTCTCCCCAGCTTTCTGGAAGTACTAGCTACGATCACGATCAACAACTCCTCCATTCTGCTTCTGGGTGATTTCAACTTCTGGCCCTCAGACCCCGCAGAATGTCCTTCCTCAAAGGAATTCTCAGACACCCTTCAATCTCTCAATTTCACATCCCATATCCATTCCCCTACCCATGTTAAAGGACATATCTTAGACCAGATATGGTCCTTGAATTGCCCCGTTAAGTTTTTATCCATCTCACCTTGCACGTAGTCGGACCATCACCTGATCTCATTTGCCTTCCCCACTCACCCCCCGATCAAGCCCCCACTTCCTAAAAATGTCTGGGTCCGGGCCTGGGGGCGAGTAGACCCCGGCAATTTATCTGCCCTACTCACCGCTTCTTACCCCCTCCTGCAAGGTCTATCCACTCTCTCCCAGGTCACGTCCATTGATCAGTGGCTCACCTCTGGTTGCGATTCCATCGCCCCCCTGAAGCGGGTCACTTCAAAGTGGAGAAGGATGCAAACCTGTGGTTTAATGAGGACCTTAAGATCATCAAATTAGCGGTACGCAGAGCGGAGCGTGCCTGGAGGAGAAACTACTGCCCCTTACTTCGATTGGAGTTCATTAACATCTTGACCCAATATAAACAGGCCATCTTGGCGGCGAAAACAGCTTATTTTTACTCCAAAGTCCTCGCCGCGGAAAACCAATCAAGGGAAATCTTCTCGATTGTGCACAACCTGGCATTCTCCGACTGAACTACTCTGAAGCCCACCCCCTCTCCGGAACTCTGTCACTCCCTTAACAACTTCTTCATCCAAAAAATTGCCACCATTAAAGCCAATATTCCTCCCCCTTCTCCTACTTTTGTAGATCCTCAGTGTCCTCCCCCCAAGGGACAACTTGGTGCTCTTCCTCTCTTGACCAAGGAATCCCTGACCTCGATAATCCCTTTAGTCAAATCTGGTTCCCCCTAGACCCTTGCCCCTCCCACACTCTCCGTCACATTTTTTCCTCCTTTCCCGACCCCCCCCTTCACCTCCTCAACAGTTCTCTTTCTCAGGGCGTTGTACCCGCCCCACTGAAAACAACAGTCATTGTCCCTATCCTAAAGAAACTGTGCGCGGACCCCTCGGTCCCCGCCAACTATCGCCCCATCTCCCTCCTGCCATTTCTGGCTAAAGTGCTCGAGCGCCATGTCACCTGCACTTTGAGCTCTTTTGTGGAGACGTATGGGGTCCTAGCCCCCCGCCAGGCCGGTTTCCGCCCGCACAC
Organism: Lissotriton vulgaris; assembly: GCF_964263255.1. NCBI lineage: Eukaryota > Metazoa > Chordata > Amphibia > Caudata > Salamandridae > Lissotriton > Lissotriton vulgaris. The sequence goes on along the minus strand of NC_141693.1, from coordinate 1,651,122,190 downwards.
TCTACGGAGTCCGTAGTACTTTCGGTCCTTGACAACCTCTGGGAGGGTATGGATACCAACCAGACCCAGGACCTGGTCCTCCTCGATCTCTCAGCCGCCTTTGACACGGTTGATCAGACCATCTTACTTTCCTGTGTCGGGGCGGCGGGGATCGGGGGTACCGCCCTGGTATGGCTGTCCTCCTTCCTGAGGGGCCGCACCCAGGCGATGCGCCTGGGTGACTTTTCTGCGGACTTCCGGAAAGTTCAGTGCGGGGTCCCCCAAGGTTCCTCCCTTTCACCCCTTTTGTTTAACCTTTACATCGCCCCTCTTATTTTCTCACTGCAGCAGATGGAGGTCACCGTATATAATTATGCGGACGACCTCCAACTTGTCTTTAATCTGTCTTCTTCCCCATCTTCTGTCCTTAATTTTCAATCTACCATGATTCACATCCGAGACTGGATGAACCACAACAATCTGAAACTCAACCCAGACAAGACTGAGCTGGTGTTGACGGGTGGTTCATCCGGTCCCTGGTCTCCTTTGTTTTGGCCCCGTCCCTAGGCTCTCCACCTGTCCCCTCTACCTCAGTAAAAACATTAGGCATCAAACTCAATTCCCAACTCACCCTTTACTCCCAGGTCAGTTCTGTGGTGTCCTCTTCCTTTCTTTCACAGCGCACTATAGGCAAGGTGTCCTGTTTCTTTTCTTTTGACGCTTTGAAATTGATTACCCTGGCAATGGTCATCTCCCGCCTGGATTACGGCAACGCCCTATATGCAAGTATACCTGCATACAGTCTAAGGCGGTTGCAGCAGATTCAGAACCAGGCGGCGCGCCTGGTGTTTAAATTGCCAAAGTCCCACCATGTCACCCCCCCTCCTCAAATCTCTGCATTGGCTCCCAGTCCGCGAACGTGCCCAGTTCAAGCTTGCTTCCATCACCTTCCAAGCTCGACTGGGCACGGCACCGGCTTTATTTTCCTCCGAGATCACCCCCTATGTTCCTACCAGGGAACTACGTTCATCCACCCAATCCCTTCTCACAGTCCCGCGGTTCCGGAGGAAGAAATGGGGAGGATCGAAATTTGCGACCCTCGCTCCACTCTTTTGGAACTCCTTGCCTTCAGAGCTCAGAGCCTCAACTCTCTATCCGCAATTCAGGAAACAGCTCAAAGCTCATTTGTTCACCAAAGTCTTCAATTAGTCCTCCTGCAGCTCGAATCCTTCTAAGTTTAGTTTCTGCCATCTCTGCCCTGTTATCTGCAAGTTGAAGCGCCATGAAACCGCTGGTGAACGTGCGCTATATAAATAATTTTAAATTCAAATTCACAGGTAAGTAAAACAATCTTCACTGGCATTCAGACCGTTAGGAGTCTTAGTATCAAGGAGAATAATTTGTCTGGTCTCTAACTTGCGTAGCATTGAATCACTTTCCCCACCTCTCCTCTGAGGAGGGAGTGTGTCAATTACAAAATACCTGAGATGTAAAGGATTCTTATTATGTTTTCCTCAAAGTGGTGTGAAACAGGGTACGCAGTGTCGCCGTTAGTGTTGGAGTATTTTTTTGTACACCTGTGGTCTGGTAATTCCCACGTACCGCAGAACACAGGGACATTCAAACACATACACTGCTTATTCTGTCCTGCACATCAACTTGTGCTTAATGCATACGGGTTTACTGCTGAAAGGAGTCGTATATTCAGTCCTGCTGACTCCATTCCTGCAGGCCGTACATGATGAACATTTGAGGAAACCTTTGCTAATATTTAATCACAAGCCACGGTTCTAACTTCTGGGATACTAGAGACTAAGCAATTGTTCATGGACCTGGCTTTTTTGTAAGCAATACTAAGAGAACACGTAACCTGATTGCCCAAAACTGGGTCACTAGTGATAAGTGCACAATTTCTTTTCACGATACTATGGATTGTTTGATGTTGACTACTGTACGTGAAAATTAGCCTGGTCTCACTTTGTTTTGCACTGACTATGTTTCTTTTACTACTGGTACTGTTAGCCAGAAGCTGAAGCCTTCCTTGAGAATTGGCTCTGCTCATTGCTTTATCTGAAATCTCAGGTTTGTAGCCTCTTCTCAAAAATCTAGCCTTACAGGCTATTTGGACCTCTATGCAATCAATGTCCGTGCTGCATTTTCTCCTGATACCGAGCATTTCTCCATACGGTATGCTACGTATGAGATGGGCAGGATGGTGACTAGCGGCATGCAACACAGCATTTCCAGCTGAGGGCTTTCGAAAGAGTTTTGTCTCCAGTTTGCAATTACAAATAAAAATCTCAACATCCAAAAAACAGATAGATGTAGCACTAATTTGACTAGTGAACCCAATATTTAAGTTATTCTCATTCAAGTCCTCTATAAACTGTTTTGCCTCGCATTCCAAGCCATTCCAGATTATTAGAAGGTCATCGATGTATCTCATCCATCTTATGACTTTGGAACCCGTAATGTTCTGGAAGTTGGGTCTGAAGACCTGTTCCTCCCAGTAACCCATATGCAATCAAGCATAACTGGGAGAGAAACAGGCCCCCATAGCCACTCCCCTGACCTGCTGGAACAGTTGGTTTGCAAACAAGAAAAAGTTGTTTTCAAGACATAGATTAATCATAGATAAGATCATTTTACTGTGTTCATACAGACAAGAGGGTCTTGTGCTTAGAAATTGTTGCATGGCTTTTAGACCATCCCTGTGGTAAATACTTGTATACAAGGAGGTAACATCTAGAGATATCAACAAATAACTAGGTTGGCACGTAAAGTCAGCAAGTTTCCTTAGTAAATCCCCTGTATCTAAGACAAAAATGAAAGTATTGTAGCATTCATGAAAATCAATGTCGCTGGTGCGTTTGAAAGTCTAAATAAAATCTCTGACTTTCCCCCAGTGAGTGCTGTGTCTCTTTTGGAATGAAGAAGTGGACAAGGAGCGCAATATATTTATATATATATATTCACTGAAAAAACCATAAGTTTCACACCAGTTATAGTTAGGAATTAGCATTTAATAAACCTATTAAATTTACTGAAAAAACCATAGGTTTCACACCAGTTACAGTTATCTAGAAATTTTACTGACATAAATCCATTGAAAATCCCACGTTATAGTTAGTTGGAATCACTATAACTTGCATGCTTGCAATGCACTGCTGATGACGTCACACATTACATCACTCATGACATGGTCAATGACATCACTCATGACATCACTGATGACATCATCCAGTGAATGTGTGTCTTTCTGAAAAATAAATATTTTTTATATATGTATATGTAAAGGTCGATGGAAGAACGGTGCACGTACCGGGCGCTCCCCCCGCGCAAATCAAAAAAAAAAATTTTTTTGCCCCGTGGGGCTCTTTTATGGCCCCCACATCAAACCTAGGGGGTCAGCGGGGGTCTACACTGCCCCCTTTTGGTCATTTCCCCCTTTGTTTTTGCCACCTCTTGTGTCTCGATCGTACCGAGACACAAGATGGCGGCCGCTCCGGACTGTTTGGAATGTTTACAGACACCTGAGAGCCAATCAGCTTTCTGCGCGCGAACTCGCATTGCGCGCTGGTTCGCGCCCCGGTGCGCGTACCGGGACGCGCTTATAGATATATATATTTTTTTTAACCTAAATTACTCAAAATCCATTAGAGCACATATCTTCAGACATAGCAAAGGCACATCGGGCTACCAGTCCCTACAAATTTGCCAAGTTTTGTGGAAATCCATTCAGCCGTTCGGGCTAAAAGTGAGGTCGACCGCCCTATAAAAATTAACATGGGGAAAACACGTTTTGGGACCCCCCTTTTATCTCGCCCCCTGCTTGACGAATGCATTTTTTTCAGGCAGATTCCTCAACCGGCGCCAAAGTTATTTCCAATAGAATGTTGCGATTACCCTATTGAAAATAATCCTAACTATAACTACCTACTGGCGATTGCCAGTAGGTAATATATATATATATATATATATATATATATATATATATATATATATATATATATATATATATATATATATATATATATATATATATATATATATATATATGTGTATATATATATTTATATATATATATATTCACTGAAAAAACCATAGGTTATAGACCATATATAGTTAGGAATTAGCATTTACAAAACCTTATTTTACTCACACAAAACCATTGAAATTCGCATATATAGTTAATTGCACTAACTATATATCGCGCACCCGCAATCCACTGCTGATCATGTCACATATTACATCATTCATGACATGGTCAGTGACATCACTGATGACATCACTGATGACATCTCAAATGACATCACTGATGACATCACTGATGACATCACTGATGACAACATCCAGTGACTGTATGTTTCTGTAAAGTTAAAATATGTCTTACATATTGAAGAATGAGTGAATATAGAAGTGTCTGGATGAAGGATTTAGTAGGTGCATGACTGACTGTATGAGTGAGTGATTAAATGTGTCTCACTGAGTGCATGGGTTAGTGAGTAAACTGTCTTAATTTGTGCATCATTATGTCTGTTGTTCTGTAAACTGCTGCATGTGTTGATCAGTAGCTACATGAGTAACTATATGGGTTATTGATTAGTTGCCCAAGTATTTGTATGGGAGACTGAGTGTGTGTGTGGGTGGCTGGGAGGTGTGTGACTCTGTGCATAGATGTGTGAGCAGTTGATTCACTAGAAATGGGTTCAAAAGTGCATGTGGGCGGTTGACTATGTGCATGAGTGTATTGGTGAGTGAATGGATATCTCAGTGCTACATGTCAAAGTAAGTACATATGTAAAACACAGTACATGTGAGAGTTGACATATATAAATAACTGTGCATAAGAGCCAGTGAATGTGTGAGTGGCTGTATGGATCATTGTGAACTTGTATCAGGGATTGTATAAGAGAGTAAATATGTGTTAGAACATGTTTGAATTAGTAAGGTGTGTGTAGTAAATAAAGAAGGAATCCAAAGGTATTCAGATAAGTCCAGGATTTAATAAGCTGCAGCACAGTACTTCCAACCTCCAAGTTAACAAGTCCTGTATAACATTTTAGATCATAACAATTCCAAATGGAATTACATGGACAGTGTGCATGAGCAACAAGGAACAAAGATTCTATCAAAAGGGAAATATGTACAGGGATGGATTAAAAGGGAAATACCTAGTAAATCAGAATATAACACATTTTCCCCTTTAAAGAAAAAAAAGGAAGAAGACATTTTCTATTGACGGCTGTAAATGAAAACATCCAGAATATGTATATAAAAAACAACTATGATACACATTTTGAAACTCTTCTAACATTCCATCTTTTCCCATCTTGTGTAACTACACTATTATGATAAACCCTCATAACTTTCATTGGCTTACCGAATTTGTTTTCTCCTTTGGCAATATAACCTGGTTTGCGAATCCTAACAACATCACCAACCATGAAAACTGGTTGCTTAACCTTCATCCTAGAATCATAATTGCATTTGTATTTGTCTTGTTTGAGTTCCACTTTTTCAGCCACATCCTTAACATTCACATCAGTCATTTGATGACTACAACTCTTTTTAAACCACCAAGGACATAACCCCGAAACAGGATCTCTACCTTTTAGTAAACGAAAAGGAGAAACCTCAGTAGTGGCATGAGGTGTAATACGGTACAACCATAACTTTTCTCTCAATTTATCTTTCCACAACGCTCCAGATTTGCGAGCCCAAACTATGTCTTGCTTGAGGACCCGATTATATCTCTCCACTAGTCCATTACCTTGTGGTTCATACAGAGCAGTGGTACAATGCTTAATGCCATACATACTCAAAAATTCTGACATCAGTGAGGACTTGAACTGTACCCCATTATCTGATACAATACATTCCGGAAAACCTTCTCTGGAAAAAATCTCTTTTAAAAATAGAATAACACTCTCAGTATTTGGATGAGGTACTAGTTTGACCTCAGGCCACTTGGAGTGATAGTCCACAGCAACAATGGCAAACCTACATTCCTGTGGTAAAAAATTGAACGGGCCAGCAATATCGATCCCTAACTTTTGCCACGGATGATCTGGCCACTTCACAGGAACTAAAGGTGCCGGATCACACTTGCACTATTTATCACTCTCAATGCACTCAGGACACTCTCTGACAAACTTATCCACTAATCTATCAACTCCTGGCCACCAGAATTTTGACCTAATCAATCTTTTCATAGAAGACATTCCCATGTGACATTCATGACTCATTTGTAAAATAACACTTCTTACAGCCAAAGGTGGAATACATTTCCCAGCTCTGAACAAGAGATCTCCCTCAATGGCCAATTCATCAGCAATGTTGTAGAATGGTATAATCTCAGCAGGAATACGTTCTTTGGAAGGCCAACCCAAATTCACATAGTCTCTGACCTTACACAGCAAATCATCCTCATTCATACTTCTCATCCACATGTCCTCTGATATAACATTGTATTTTTCTGACAACATTTCAGAAATACTGGTTACCACCTCCGTATCTTCTTCAACCCCGGTACCTGGATATGGCAATCTAGACAAACAGTCTGCAGTTACATTTAGTTTCCCAGGCACATATTCAATGTCAAAATTATATTCCTGCAAACGTGACATCAATCTAGCAATTCGAGCTGTAGCATTTAATCCTCCACCAGGTGAAAGAATGCCCACCAATGGTTTGTGATCAGTACGTATTAGAAACCTTGCACCCCAAATGTAATTTCGGAAATGCTCAACACCCCATACACATCCTAACAATTCCTTTTCTATGACAGCATACCGTCTTTCAGTTTGATTCAGAGATCTAGATGCAAACGCAACATTCCAATCTTCCTTGCCTGAACGTTGTGAAAGCACACAACCTAAACCATAAAGGCTTGCATCTTCCGTCAAAATGCAAAGTTTATTCAAGCAAAACGGTCTTAAAGTAGGGGCTGACACCATATCAAGTTTAACACTTTCGAAAGCATCTTGCTGTTTAGATCCCCACAAAAACTCTACATCCTTCCTTGTCAACTCTCTTAACGGCTCCATCTTGGTCGCAAAATTTGCAATAAACTTACTGTAATATTCACACAGTCCTAGAAACGATAACAACTTGTCTTTACAGTCTGGTGCAGGAGCTTTTAGGATAGCATCAACCAAAGATCTTTTTGGAGCAACACCATTACCAGAAATTGTGTGTCCCAAATACTCTATGGTCCTCTGAAATAATTTACACTTCTTACTCTTAATAGTAAGTCCAAACTTATCTAACATCTTACACACATTCCTCAAATGCTCCATGTGTGTCTCATCATTCTTGGAGAAAATCAAGATATCGTCTTGAAAACACTTCACGTACTCACTCATGTCCTTAAAAATATGATACATAGATCTCTGAAAAACAGAGATCCCATCCTCGTCGCCAATTTTGTAGTAAATAAAGAAGGAATCCAAAGGTATTCAGATAAGTCCAGGATTTAATAAGCTGCAGCACAGTACTTCCAACCTCCAAGTTAACAAGTCCAGTATAACATTTTAGATCATAACAATTCCAAATGGAATTACATGGACAGTGTGCATGAGCAACAAGGAACAAAGATTCTATTAAAAGGGAAATATGTACAGGGATGGATTAAAAGGGAAATACCTAGTAAATCAGAATATAACAGTGTGTATAACTGTATAGTTGAGGAAATGGAGGAGTGATTGATTCTTTGCATGACTGACTAGATGTATGAGTAACTCCATGGATGAGTGACAATCTGTGAGTGTCTGTTTACACTGATTGTATCTAAGGTTATATTAGAGTCTGAAGAGGTTCATCGTATTATCACATGAATGATATTATCAGTGATGTCATCAGTGATGTCATTTGAGATGTCATCAGTGATGTCATCAGTGATGTCACTGACCATGTCATGAATGATGTAATATGTGACATGATCAGCATTGGATTGCGGGTGCGCGATATATAGTTAGTGCAACTAACTATATATGCGAATTTCAATGGTTTTGTGTGAGTAAAATAAGGTTTTGTAAATGCTAATTCCTAACTATATATGGTCTATAACCTATGGTTTTTTCAGTGAATTTTCAAGGTTTTGTAAATGCTAATTTCTATCTATATATGGTCTATAACCTATGGGTTTTTCAGTGAATTTCAATGGTTTTTTAATAGCAAATATCAAAAGCTGTAAAATGTGAAGTACGTGGTAGGTAAAAACATTTTCGTGTTTATGCACGCTGATGTGCTTTGAATGCTGCCACCCCTCCCCCCGCCCCCTCTTTTTTTTAAGGAGTATTCTCTCATTGCAGATAGTGAAGGATAGGTAACGCAGGCCTTTGCCCCTGTTGTAATCCGTCGTGCCTGCTTCCCTCTCCATTTGATTGATTCTTTTCCAAGCATTTACTGTTTTGGAATTGGTTCTCTTTGGTTCATTCTCTATTTACAAACAAGCCCAGAGTTGCAATACTCTGTTTAGTCTTTGCAGATAGTGAAAAATCGTTAGAAAAAACAAAAGGAATCAAGCAAAATCAGTAGGCCACTAATGGGATCTCTTTTTGACCTCGCTAAAATAGAAACATTAGGAACAACACCTCATGAGAAATATGAAACTAGTGAGAGGAACTGAGCTCGACGCCATGATGGCTGCAAGACAGCTCGGCTCCGCCGCCCACCCCGCCCAAAATAACGACAAACCCTATGCAAATATTATAAATATATACAACACACCAGCAAAGTAACAGGGTAAAGCGATTTATGAAATAACTATTTACATGGCAGCCTGCTGCAACATCGATCCAAATGCATGTCGCCATTCCCGGGATTTCTCCCCGACTACTCTGTGGCCTACGAGATGGATCAGTATGGGCAAATATACAGTTGGGGATTCACAAGCAACAACAAGCCTTTGTATTTGGGGCTCAAAATCAACAACAGTGACAGAGAACAGAAGCGAACTAAGCACTCAGGGGCTACGTTTAAACGTAACATCATCTCCCCAAAGGTTCATCACCTTACACAGACATGCACTCTGATCTCCTTGGCCTCAGTCAAGCATCAATAGTAAGATTTTCATAGGTGAGTGTAGGTTCATGGTTTTCCATACACAGACTAAAAGCCTGGAGTGGGACTGAAAGAACGATAACTAGCTAAGAAGGAAGGCAGAGGCTGTAGGAAGGACTCTGGATATGGTATGTTGCTTGGTCCCTGAGATGCTTCGATGTCACTGCCTTGCACAAATGGCATAAGTCCTGGATGTTGGGTGCCATAGTTGAGGGTTCCGAGCAGCGCTTGTAACACTGTCTGAAGCTCATTTGCACCTGCTGCAGCTTCACTATTCTCAAAGTAAGTGGGGGCTGTTTGATGACCTGACTGCATTGGAAAGCAATGTGATGCGGTGCCTCCCTGAACCGCTTGACGGAGGCCCCCGAGGGGCGGTGTGGTGGCGCGGACTCGGAGGGGGCGCTTGGCTCCTGCCCCCTCCCCAAGTCTTGTTGCCCTGGTGTGGCCTGAGATCGCCCCCGACATAGGCGGCCGGCTCCCGGGGTCAGGCGGAACGTTTTGCCTTTTGGTGACTCTTCCATTCTGGACCTTGTCCCACAATCCATTTGACCTGAAGACACGTCCTGCGGTGCCCTGGTCCAACCATCACATATACCTGCCCCAGGAGACGGCGTGGGGTGCACTAGAAGGGAGAGGCGGCGCGAACGAGCCTCCCCCGCCTCCCCAGATGGAGGTTTCTCAGCTACACCCCAGCGCTTCACTCGACCAGCTGACTTGCGCCCGCTCTTGCAACACAGTGCCTCGCTCGGCCAGCTGAATTGCACCTGCTCTTGCTATCACAGCGTCTCACCCGCCATCCAACGGAATTGCACCCAATCTTGCAGTACAGCGACAGGCGGCTGCCCGGAGCTCACAAAATGGCGGTCGGCTCCACAGACGTGTTGCCTGTCCCTTCTGTTGTCATTTAACAGAACTTTTTGGACTGCTGAAAGGCGTTCTGTTCCGACCGCTGGTTGGTGGAGACATTTTGACTATATTCTGGACCTGCATTGTCGCGTAATGCGTCATATGACGCGCCGCGTTAACGCACCCGGAAGTGCTCCGGTGCGTGAGGCGCGAAGCGCAGCTTCCCGGAAGCGATCCGCGGCGCGTCGCGCGTAACCTAAGCATAACAGGTCATGTGACTTGTTAATAAAACTTTTCATTGGTTCCTTTTACTTTTGGTTTCCTAATGATGGAAGGCTTGGTCATATGACCTAAAAATAACACTTTTCATTGGTTTAGAACATTTTTTTTCCCCAAATGATGAAAGCCCCACCTTTTTTTTCTCACTCTGTCTTGTAAAGCAAAGGACCCAGATGCATTTACAGTTTATCACTAACAATGTTCCAGGCTAATGTATTTTCCCGGGAAATTTACAACTGTCCTGCAAGTAAAATGTTCCTATTTCGAGAAAAAGGGCGTTTCTTCGTCCCATGAGGGAGCCATTGAGCAAAAGAGGCTCGGCCTGCTGTCTTAGTCGCTGATAGGCCTGAATATCGGATTCTTATCGATCACTTTATGTTGCAGGAGTGGAAAACACAACAGCCCTTGACCATTTATCTTTACTGCTTACCTGCGTATTATACCTTTTAACCGTCATGTAATCGGGCTGCTTTATTTCACTTGCCTTTTACTGATTCGAAAACAGTGGCTATTATTCAAAACTTTACCAATCTAGGTAGTACTACCATGTTTTGTTTTAAAAACCTTTATTGTGAAAATGTCAGTATACAAATACGGGCCTATAACCACGTGGGCCGGCCACAGAGCAAACTGTAATCGTATATGATGAGGGGACATTTACACTGTAGAAGAACGTAACGGGCGGGTCATTAGGTTGCAAGAACTAAGGTGTCTAACAGTTGCGGAATCGGTGGACGTACATTTTATAATTAAAGTACGACAGGGCCAGTTACAATAAAATTATCTAGATATACATTCGCGGGCAAGTACCATGGGTGACATTAATTCGAACTTTCAATAGTACAGTAATCAATAACACATCAGAACTTAATATCAATAGGGATGTCCAAATGTTCAATCAGTACTCGTTCCCGCCCGCCATGTGCTTCAAAACTGCATACGTATCTCGTGATATCAAGGCTGGGCAACCAGTACACAACAAGGAGTTACGAGTCCCATTTATACCGGCGCCATTGTGGACGAGGCCGGGCAGGTCCAGGATATAGTCAAAATGTCTCCACCAACCAGCGGTCGGACCAGAACACCTTTCGGCAGTCAAAAAAGGTTCCGTTAAATGACAACAGAATAGATAGGCAACAAGAACAATCAGTCAAAAGAGGGGAGGGCAAGTTCTTCCCTACCGGGTCACGTTGGGGCTCCATGGGAACTGATCGAATTGGTAGTCTACAGTGTTTCTGGATGTTTCAGACTGAAGCTGGCGTCAGCATGAGAACACCACCATCTTGTGGCTCCGTCATGGCCATTCCGCAAGCAATCATGGCAGCCGCTCCCCATCGGAAGCCTGCGGGAGTCGGGGGCCCCGGTGACTTTTGTAGAATCTTCACGGCTGAGAGGACACTTTCCGGAATGGGGCCCCTGCCCTAGCAGGCAAGCGTCCGAGTTCCAAGGTGTCCCAGGGCCATTTTAGTGGACCAGGCCCAAATCCAAAGAGCCAGCCGCCATTTTGAGAGTCCTGTTGCAGCCGCCTATCGCTGCACCGCAAGAGTGGGCGCAATTCAGCTGGATGGAGGGCGAGACGCTGTGCCGCAAGAGCGGGCGCAACTCAGCTGGATGGAGGGCGAGACGCTGTGCCGCAAGAGCGGGCGCAATGCAGCTGGATGGCGGGTGAGGCACTGTGCCGCAAGAGCGGGCGCAATTCAGCTGGATGGTGGGTGAGGCACTGTGCCGCAAGAGTGGGCGGAACTCAGCTGGATGGCGGGTGAGGCACTGTGCCGCAAGAGCAGGCGGAACTCAGCTGGATGGCGGGTGAGGCACTGTGCCGCAAGAGCGGGCGGAACTCAGCTGGATGGCGGGTGAAGCACTGTGCCGCAAGAGCGGGCGCAACTCAGCTAGATAGCGAGTGAAACGCCAAGGGGCGCCCCACTGCAGCTGAGGAGCCTCCACCTGGGGAGGCGGGAGAGACCCGTTCACACCGCCTCCCCCCCCCCGGGGCGCTCCACGCCGTCTTTCGGCGCAGCATTGTAGGATGGCCACACCAGTGCAACTTGCTGGACACCACCTCAGTGCCATCTGGATCTCGGCGCGTTGTGCTGCCTTCGGCCTAATTCGCACATCGGTCCACTACTGAAGCCGCCTCACAAGCCAACGGATTTTGTAGGCTTTTTATAGCCCAAAGCCGCATAACAGGTCATGTGACTTGTTTATAACACTTTTCATTGGTTCATTTTACTTTTGGTTTCCTAATGATGGAAGGCTTGGTCATATGACCTAAAAATAACACTTTTCATTGGTTTAGAACATTTTTTTTTTCCCAAATGATGAAAGCCCCACCTTTTTTTTTCTCACTCTGACTTGTAAAGCAAAGGACCCAGATACATTTACAGTTTATCACTAACAATGTTCCAGGCTAATGTATTTTCCCGGGAAATTTACAACTGCTGCAAATAAAATATTCCTATTTCGAGAAAAAGGGCGTTTCTTCGTCCCATGAGGGAGCCGTTGAGCAAAAGAGGCTCGGCCTGCTGTCTTAGTTGCTGATAGGCCTGAATATCGGATTCTTATCGATCACTTTATGTTGCAGGAGTGGAAAACACAACAGCCCTTGACCATTTATCTTTACAGCATTCCTGCGTATTATACCTTTTAACCGTCATGTAATCGGGCTGCTTTATATCACTTGCCTTTTACTGATTCGAAAACAGTGGCTATTATTCAAAACTTTACCAATCTAGGTACTACTACCATGTTTTGTTTTAAAAACCTATATTGTGAAAATGTCAGTATACAAATACGGGCCTATAACCACGTGGGCCGGCCACAGAGCAAACTGGAATCGTATATGATGAGGGGACATTTACACTGTAGAAGAACGTAATGGGCGGGCCATTAGGTTGGAAGAACTAAGGTGTCTAACAGTTGCGGAATCGGTGGACGTAAATTTTATAATTAAAGTATGACAGGGCCAGTTACAATAAAATTATCTAGATATACATTTGCGGGCAAGTACCATGGGTGACGTTAATTCGAACTTTAAATAGTACAGTAATCAATAACACATCAATACCTAATATCAATAGGGATGTCCAAATGTTCAATCAGTACTCGTCCCCGCCCGCCATGTGCTTCAAAACTGAATACGTATCTCGTGATATCAAGGCTGGGCAACCAGTACACAACAAGGAGTTGCGAGTCCCATTTATACCGGCGCCATTTTGGGCGAGAACGGGCAGGTCCAGGATATAGTCAAAATGTCTCCACCAACCAGCGGTCGGACCAGAACCCCTTTCGGCAGTCAAAAAAGGTTCAGTTAAATGACAACAGAAGAGATAAGCAACAAGAACCATCAGTCAAAAGAGGGGAGGGCAAGTTCTTCCCTACCGGGTCACGTTCTGGCTCCACCGGAACTGATCGAATTGGTAGTCTACAGTGTTTCTGGATGTTACAGACTGAAGCTGGCGTCAGCATGAGAGCACCACCATCTCGTGGCTCCGTCGTGGCCATTCTGCAAGCAATCATGGCAGCCGCTCCCAACCGGAAGCCTGCGGGAGTCGGGGGCCCCGGTGACTTTTGTAGAATCTTCAATGCTGAGGGGACGCTTTCGGGATTGGGGCCCATGCACTAGCAGGCAAACGTCTGAGTTCCAAGGTGTCCCAGGGCCATTTTAGTGGACCAGGCCCAAATCCGAAGAGCCGGCCGCCATTTTGAGAGTCCTGTGACAGCCGCCTATCGCTGCACCGCAAGAGTGGACGCAACTCAGCTGGATGGCGGGTGAGGCGCTGTAATAGCAAGAGCAGGCGCAATTCAGCTGGCCGAGCGAGGCACTGTGTCGCAAGAGCGGGCGCAACTCAGTTGGATGCCAAGGGGCGCCCCACTGCAGCTGAGGAGCCTCCACCTGGGGAGGCGGGGGAGGCCCGTTCACGCCGCCTCCCCCCCCCCGGGGTGCCCCACGCCGTTTTTCGGCGCAGCATTGTAGGATGGCCAGACCAGTGCGGCAACTTGCTGGACACCACATCGGTGCCGTCCGGATCTCAGAGCGTTGTGCTTTCTTCGGCCTATTCGCACAACGGTCCGCTACTGACGCCGCCTCACAGGCCGACGGATTTTGTAGGCTTTTTATAACCCAAAGCCGACTAAAAGACAGGCCAAAGCAGCCCATTGTTGCTACTCCGGGGAGGGAGGAGCAAGGACAGTGTCAAGCGGACGGTGAATGCTTTGAGATGGATGTTGCAGCAGGCTGTCATGTAAATAGTTGTTTAAAATGTTTTTTTTTAACATGTTTACTTTGTTGGAGCATTGTATATATTTATAATTTATTAAAGTGTTATAATCCTACTACTTTGTTGGAGTGCTATATATTTGTAATGTGACACATTCTTGTGAAGATTTTGATGTACAGAAAGGCATCCCTGGAATCTTCCGCTTCAGGCTCGGTCCCACACACCCTTACAGTGAGAATCCCCTCCCCAATCACAATACAGGATCGTTATCAGATAGTAGGAACGGGTGTGGTGTGACGGATCTCATGGGGTGGGGGCCTTGATCTACTGTAACTCCTTTGAAGAGGGGTGATTCTTTACAGTTGGGGCCATAAACTACTTCCTCAGGGCTAGGTGATAGCCTGGGACCGGCCTGAACAATCGGACACAGAGGAAGAGGAGTGTCAGAGGGTGCGGTAGTGAATAGGGTGAAAGGGAGGTGTCGGGCGGGCATGGGGTGTGTTTCTCAGGGAAGAGCAGCGCAGATGGGGGGAGGTTTATGGCCCATGCATGAGAGAGAGAGAGCGGGGGTGACCAGTGCGTGGGGGAGATGCTTGCGAGGGTAGGGAGCCGTGCTGAGGATCGGCGGCGTGCAGAGAGTGGGTCTGGTCAAGGCATCTAAAATGGCTGCCGTGCACGACAAAAGTGTGGCAGGGAAAAAAGGCAAGATGGCGCAGACAATGTTTATCAATAAGGATTAATTTTCCACAGAGAGAACGGGGGAGGTCAGAGAGGGGGGGTGTTCGTAGCGCCAGGGAGACGCGCTGGGGACTGGCGAGGGGCAGAGGGTCCATAGCGCTTTCAAAATGGCTGCTGCTTGCTAGAGCGTACGTACCTGAGTGGGGACAGGGTGGCGCTGATTATGTTGACATTGCAAACCAGATTTTAACACTTAGACATGAAAGTGAAAACTGCACCATTGCTCCCCCCCCTGACTGACACCCTCCTTTGCCTCAGCTTGGATCATCATTTGCTAAAGTGTTCAAAGACCCCACCGTGAGTATAAGCACAACCGGGGCCTTACTGCACACCCTGAGAAAAACTATGCAGCAAGACAATCTCTACCTTCTCCCTTTTCCATGTTCCAACGCTTTGAAATGAACAATATATTTACTCGCAGTGACAAAATGGCGGTCTTCACTTCCTGATTTCCTTCGAATCGAACGTGAACAGACGTCACGCAGCAAAAAAAAAATTCCGCTCACGCTCAGCCGCTGGAAGACATGTATCAACATATATGAGCATCCTCAGCCACCCTCAGAAAACATAGGGGGTCAGGATACGTCTCCCGTGCCCCCTTATACTCATTTCCCTCCATCTTGTGATTTAATTAAAACAAAACACAAAATGGTGAATTCCCGTTACGCTACAGGTTTGCGACCCGGTTCGCGTACCGGGAAGCGCTTCTACCGCGAAAAATCAAATTTTTTTATTTGCCCCACGGGACCCTTTAATAACCCCAACATCATTCCTAGGGGGTCAAGAAGGGTCTACCTTGCCCCCTTTCATTAAATTCCCCCTTCGTTTTTCTCCTCCTCTTGTCTCTCGATCCTACCGAGAGACAAGATGGTGGCCGATCCGGACTGTTTAGAATGTTGACAGACACCGGAGAGCCAATCAGCTTCGCTTCGTGAAGTTCCGTTACGCGCCAAGTTCGCGAACCGGGGCGCTAACCGGGACGCTGTCACAGATATATCTGTTTTTTAAAACGTTAATTTCTCAAAATGCATTGGAGCACATATATTGAGACCGAGCAAAGGCACATCGGGCTAACAGTCCCTACAATTCTGCCAAGTTTCGTGTAAATCCATTCAGCCGTTCGAGCTAAAAGTAAGGCCAACCGCCCTATGGAAAACTCAATGTTAAAAATGCATTTTGGGACCCCCCTTTTTTCTCGGCCCCCCCTTGACAAAACACCCCCATATTTTCAGGGGCTGCTCAGAAATAAAATGTGCAATTTTCCTGAGCATTTCAGCCAATTCCGTCCACAAACGCCAAAGTTATTAGACATAGAATTTTCAAAAATCCCATAGAGAAAAAATCCTAACTCTATATACCTACTGGCGACCGCCAGTAGGTAATATACATATATATATATATATGCAACAACAAGAAAGAAGGTATTTCACACATCTGTGCCATCGGAGGGATTTAAAAAGGAGTTCAAAAACATTGGGCTGTGGAAACCTATGGCACGCTCTTTTGGTGCAGGACAATTTCTTTGAAAAAGTTTCCTTGGCGAAACGAAACGCGTCAGAACAAGTCCCTAATTCTGCTGGCCCCTTTAAATAAAATGGCTCAAAAGTGAAGTAACGTGTGCGGCTCATTTTCTTTCCGCAAGGGGAGATGCTGTGAACATATATATATATATATATATATATATATATATATATATATCCAAACAGACAGCTGCTTCTGCTGCAACGCTGGGACCCATAGACAAGTGGCGTACACTCCGGCGAAGCAACCGGAAAATCAATATCAATCAAAGAAATTCCAATGTCGTACGCTCTCAGGAATCAAAAACACAGTCCAAGAGTGAAATAGAACCCTGGTTTATTCACACAACGCGTTTCGGCGGCTTGCCTTGATCACGTGTGACAAAGAATGTGAAAAAAGTGTGCCATTTACAATTTCGATACGTCAAAACAAAGGTAGGACTATGTACAAATAAACATTGCGCATCAGACATATTGGAATGGTAAACTGTAGCATAGACGCATACAAATTGCTGGCATTGAGAATCTTATAACTCATATTCAGTTAATGAATGCACATATGCGGCAATAATTCATCACACCACATAATCCCACGCATACTGGGTATAAGAAGTGAAAAAACTCCTGCACGCTGTGCTAGCCCAAATTAAGACTATGCACAGACAAACACATCGTGTCGGCCATATTGAAGTGATCAAGTTCCCCATGGCAGCATACAATATTACTGGCATTGAACATATTATTTCTCGTATTGATAAAGAACTGCACATAAGCGTCAATAATATCATCCCACACAATCCAACACATCCTGGGTAATAATAGTATGAACCCGTGTTTTTTGTGCTCCCCACATGTAAATGGAGCGTGATACTGGTATTGACAAGTGTCCATTTGTCTAGAAAACAAACATTAGTAATAAGGACAACGTGCAAAAGTATATACAACGTTGGTCCTATTCAAATGATGTTATATGGGTTAGGTCAAAACACTGTAAAACAATACATTTACACGCGATAAGAGACAATTGATTCAAAAACCTCACAAAGGCACATTTGATCTAGGTACTTAGGAGGTTACATCAGTAAAAACGGGATGGAAAGATCAATATACAATTCACCCACCAGGGTAAAGCCTGCTCATGTAAAGTGCTAGGTGCATCATGCATCTCAACAGTAGTCTGCAAATTAAGATTACGTTTGTACGTTATGCTAGGACGTTCGTTGACAACATTCCCTATGATGTTGTCGTGTCTCAGAATATCCCAATGTTTGGCTATGACTTTTTTGACGGTGGCCGACTGAGAATTGAAAGTGAGTATCAACCTCGTCGTCTCGTCAGTTTCTTCATACACAGGTTCAGCCTTTTCTAGTGTTTCCTGTCTGTCTACCTTGTCTGCTCTTGTGGTAGCTTGCGTGATGACCCAGTTGGGGTAGCCTCTTTCTTTAAACCTTTTTTTAAGTATAATTTGTTAAAAACCACAAATACCAGAATGCCTAGCGAAAAAACAGGATGTGATGTAACATCTAACACGGAGATTGCTTTAAATGTGTTACCAAAACTTGAGTAAGTGATCGTGAGCAAGGTGCTAGGAGCACTGAAACGCGTAGATCGTATGTTTTCATTGCTGAAGAGATCTGAATAAATCAATTTATGGAACCCAGAGGGAGTGCGCCCATCACTTTTGTCCAAGCGGCGAAGGAGTGTTAAATAATTAACGTCGAGGTTCTGCCATAGGGACCGCATCCACACGAGCGCTCAATGGCCGGGAAACTGGGAACCGGCGTGTGAAGATATATATATATATATATATTTATATATTACCTACTGGCAATAGCCAGTAGGTATATATAGTTAGGATTTTTTTCCTATGGGACTTTTGAAAATTCTATGTCTAATAACTTTGGCGTTTATGGACGGAATCGGCTGAGCAGCCCTTGAAAATTTGGGGGGGTTTCGTCAAGGGGGGGCCGAGAAAAAAGGGGGGTCCCAAAACGCGTTTTTCCCATGTTAATTTCCATAGGGCGTTTGGCCTCACTTTTAGCTCGAACGGCTGAATGGATTTGCACGAAACTTGGCAAAATTGTAGGGACTGTTAGCCCGATGTGCCTTTGCTGGGTCTCAATATATGTGCTCCAGTGGATTTTGAGAAATTAACGTTTTAAAAAATTTATATATCTGTGACAGCGTCCCAGATAGCGCTCCAGATTGCGTACTTTTCACGCCACGGAGCTTTGCGAAGCGATGCTGATTGGCTCTCCGGTGTCTGTCAACATTCTAAACAGTCCGGTGCGGCCGCCATCTTGTCTCTCGGTAGGATCGAGAGACAAGAAGAGGTGAAAAACGAAGGGGGAATTTAATGAAAGGGGGCAAGGTAGACCCCTCTTGACCCCCTAGGAATGATGTTGGGGTTATTAAAGGGTCCCGTGGGGCAAATAAAAAAAATTTGATTTTTCACGGTAGAAGCGCTTCCCGGTTCGCGAACCGGGCCGCAAACTGGTAGCGAAACGGGAATTCGCCATTTTGTGTTTCGGTTTAATTAAATTACAGGGTATAAGGGGGTACGGGAGACGTATCCTGACCCCTTATGTTTTCTGAGGGTGGCTGAGGAGGCTCATATATGTTGATACATGTCTTCCAGCGGTTGTGCGTGAGCGTTTTATTTTTTTTGCTGCGTGACGTCTGTTAATGTTCAATTCGATGGAAATCAGGAAGTGTTGACCGCCATTTTGTCACTGCGAGTAAATATTTTGTTAAAAATAATTGTTATAAATAAATCATTATTGATAAACATTGTCTGCGCCATCCTGCCTTTTTTGCAATGCCACACTTTTGTCGAGCACAGCAGCCATTTTAGATGCCTTGACCAGATCCACTGTCTGCACGCCGCCGATCCTCAGCATGGCTCCCCACCCTCGCAAGCATCTCCCCCACGCACTGGTCACCCCTGCTCTCTCTCTCACGAATGGGCTAGAAACCTCCTCCCATCTGCGCTGTTCTTCTCTGAAAATCACATCCTGTGCCCGCCCGACACCTGCCTTTCACCCTATTCACTACTGCACCCTCTGACACTCCTCTTCCTCTGTGTTCGATTGTCCAGGCCCGTCCCAGGCTATCACCTAGCCCTGCAGATGTAGTTTATGGCCCCAGCTGTAAAGAATCACCCCTCTTCAAAGAAGTTACAGTAGATCAAGGCCCCCACCCGATGAGATCCGTCACACCACACGCGTTCTTACTATCTGATAACCATGTATTGTGATTGGGGAGGGGATTCTCACTGTGAGGGTGTGTGGGTCCGAGCCTGAAGCGGAAGATTCCAGCGATGCCTTTTTGTACATCAAAGTTTTTACAATTATGTGTCACATTAAAAATATATAGCACTCCAACAAAGTAGTAGGATTATCAAACTTTAATAACTTATAAATATATACAACACAACAAAAACAGTAAATACATGTAAACATTTTTTGGAAAAAAGAAGCAACAATGGTCAGTAGCTGTCTTTTGTGCGAATAATCCCAAGGCAGCACAACGTGCTGAGTTCTGGACGGCACCCAGGTGATGTTACCTGGGTGCCGCACTGGTTTTTTGGTATCCTACAATGCAGCTCAGAAAAACGGCGTGGGGCGCCCCGGGGGGGGGGGGGGCCTCGTCAGTAGCGGTCTGTTGTGCGAATAGTCCCAAGGCAGCAGAACGCGCTGAGATGTGGACGGCACCCAGGTGATGTCCAGTAAGTTGCCGCACTGGTTTTGGTATCCTACAATGCTGCTCCGAAAAACGGCGTGGGGCGCCCCGGGGGGGGGGGCGGCGTGAACGGGCCTCCCCAGGTGAAGGCTCGTCTGCTGTAGCTGGGCACCCCTTTACCGTTTCAGTTGCCATTCCGCCCGCTTTTGGTACACTGTGCCAAAATCCGCCATTCAGCTGAGTTGCGCCCACTCTTGCAGTTCAGCGATAGGCGGCTGCTACAGGACCCTGAAAATGGCGGCAGGCTCTTTCCTTTTTGGGCCTGGTCCTCTAAAATGGCCCTGGGACACCTTGGAACTCGGACGCTTGTCTGCTAGGTCTTGGACCCCATTCTCAAAAGCGTCCCCTGAGCCTTGAAGATTCTACAAAAGTCTTGGGGGCCCCCGACTCCCGCAGGCTTCCGGTGGGGAGCGGCTGCCATGATTGCTCGCGGAATGACCATGACGGAGCCACGAGATGGTGGTGCTTTCATGCTGACGCCAGCTTCAGTCTGAAACATCCAGAAAGAAGGTGGGGCTTTCATCGTTTGGGAAAAAAAAATGTTTTAATCCAATGAAAAGTGTTATTTTTAGGTCATATGATCAAGCCTTCCATCATTAGGAAACCAAAAGTAAAATGAACCAATGAAAAGTTTTATAAACAAGTCACATGACCTGTTATGCGGCATAGGGCTATAAAAAGCGTAGAAAATCCGTTGGCACGTGAGGCGGCGTCAGTAGCGGACCGATGTGCGAATAGGCCGAAGGCAGCACAACGCGCCAAGATCCGGATGGCACCGAGGTGGTGTCCAGCAAGTTGCCGCACTGGTGTGGCCATCCTACAATGCTGCGCCGAAAATCGGTGTGGGGCGCCCCGTTGGCCTGTGAGGTCGCGTCAGTCAGTGGGGGCTGTTTGAGGATCTGACTGCATTGGAAAGCAATGTGATGCTGTGTGTCGCCCCCAAGATGGAGGCTCCTCGGCTGCAGTGGGGCGCCCCTTGGTGTTTCACTCGCTATCCAGTTGAGTTGCGTCCGCACTTGCGGCTACAGTAGGCCAAAGGCAGCATAACGCGCCGAGATCTGGATGGCACCGAGGTGGTGTTTAGCAAGTTGCTGCTCTGGTGTGGCCATCCTACAATGCTGCGCCGAAAGTCGGCGTGGGGTGCCCCGTTGGCCTGTGAGGTGGTGTCAGTAGCGGACCGATGTGTGAATAGGCCGGAACCAGCACATGGCGCCAAGATCCGGATGGCACCGAGGTGGTGTCATAGTTGAAAGTTCTGAGCAGTGCTTGTAACACTGTCTGAAGCTTATTTGCACCTGCTGCAGCTTCACTATCGCCCTGGTGTGGCCAAAGATCGCCCATGACATAGGCGGCCGGCTCCCGGGGTCTGGCTGAACTTTTTTCATTTTCCTTTCTGCATCTTGTCCCACAATCCGTTTGACCTGAAGACACGACCAGGTCCCTGAATGTGTGCAGGGGGACGCTATTGATTGAATCAAAATGGCGGCTTCACACAAAGCTGACTCAAGCGTTGCTGCTGATGCTATACAGACAAAAATTGGTTTTCAGTTTGTACATTCTTCAGGATTTTTCCATCCAAGGCTGGTTGAGAGTTTGTAGAACAATGGCTTCAGATTTTCAACATACTACTCTTCAACATTCTTCCTAAATGTAACAATGTGAGACTCACTAGGAGAACGGTTGTTTATCTTTCCTTTCAAAATGCTGCCAACAATATTTTCTGAATGGAAGACACCATCTTGTAGCATAAAGGGCTGCGTCAAGGGTGGTATTGCCCAAAATGGCGCCGGTATAAATGGGACTCGTAACTTCTTGTTGTGTACTGGCTGCACAACCTTGATATCACGAGATACGTATGCAGTTTTGAAGCACATGGCGGGCGGGGACGAGAATTGATTGAATATTTCGACATCCCTATTGATATTAAGTTCTGATGTGTTATTGATTACTGTACTATTGAAAGTTCGAATTAACGTCACCCATGGTACTTGCCCGCAAATGTATATCTAGATAATTTTATTGAAAGTGGCCCTGTCGTATTTTAATTATAAAATGTACGTCCACCGATTCCACAACTGTTAGACACCTTAGTTCTTGCAACCTAATGGCCCGCTCGTTACGTTCCTCTACAATGTAAATGTCTCCTCATCATATACGATTCCAGTTTGCTCCGTGGCCGGCCCACGTGGTTATAGGCCCGTATTTGTATACTGACATTTTCACAATAAAGGTTTTTAAAACAAAACATGGTAGTAGTATTTACATTGGTAAAGTTTTTAATTTTAGTCACTGTTTTCGAATCAGTAAAAGGCAAGTGAAATAAAGCAGTCCAATTACATGACGGATAAAAGGTATAATACGCAGGAACGCAGTAAAGATAAATGGTCAAGGGCAGTTGTGTTTTCCACTCCTGCAACATAAAGTGATCGATAAGAATCTGATATTCAGGCGTATCGGCGACTAAGACAGCAGGCCGAGCCTCTTTTACTCAACGGCTCCGTCATGGGACGAAAAAACGCCCATTTTCTTGAAAAAGGAATATATTTTACTTGCAGGACAGTTGTAAATTTTCCGCGAAAGTACATTAGCTTGAAACATTATAACATATATGTTTAAGAAAAAATAATGTTCAAAACCAATAAAAAGCGTAATTTTTAGGTCACATGACCAAGCCTTTCATCATTAAAATAACAAAAGTAAAATGAACCAATGAAAAGTTTTATTAACAAGTCACATGACCTGTTATGCTTACGTTACGCGCTGCGCGCCGCGCCCCGGATCGCTTCCGGGAAGCTGCGCTTCGCGCACCGGAGCACTTCCGGGTGCGCTAACGCGGTGTGTCATATAACGCATTACGCGACAACGTAGGTCCAGAATATAGTCAAAATGTCTCCACCAACCAGCGTTCGGAACACAACCCCTTTCAGCAGTCTAAAAAGTTCTGTTAAATGACAACAGAAGGGACAGGCAACAAGAACCATCAGTCAAAGAGGGGAGGGCAAGTTCTTCTCTACCGGGTCACGTTGGGGCGCTACCGGAACTGATCGAATTGGTAGTCTACAGTGTTTCTGGATGTTTCAGACTGAAGCTGGCGTCAGCATGAGAGCACCACCATCTCGTAGCTCAGTCGTGGCCATTCCACGAGCAATCATGGCAGCCGCTCCCCACCAGAAGCCTGCGGGAGTCGGGGGCCCCCAAGACTTTTGTAGAATCTTCAAGGCTGAGGGGACGCTTTCGAGAATGGGACCCAAGCCCTAGCAGACAAGCGTCCGAGTTCCAAGGTGTCCCAGGGCCATCAGGGACCTCAGACTGATCATTAGGACTAAGGTACGAAGGTATAATACTGCTTCTACAATGAATATCAATAGAGACAAATGGCACAGAAAACATTGAATAAACGGAAATCATTAACAGGCCAGGGAAGGGGGGGGACTTTGGATGCATTTCTGCCTTTTTCATGAAATTGCACTTACCGAGTGAAGACTATCATTAGAGCCACTACTCCCCTTAAGTCAGCCTGCAATGTCTGGCCCTGTAGACCTTACTAACTCCCAACATAGTTCCTCTTTGACTAATACATCACTCAATCATGTACCCAAACCTAATGAGGTCCCAAAGACAAGCGATATATCAACTTGGCTTAAAGTAATTACCAGAGGCCAAAAAAGTACAATTAATCAGGGGAGTAGTCCCTTAATCCAGTCCAGGAAAAGAAAAGGGCATGGCTCTCACAGACAATCTCATCCCCTACCAAAAAGAGGGTGCAAAAGTAAATTTACGGAGGAGGGGAATTGTCCAGCTACTAGCACTGCTAATAAGGAGTCTACCCTAACAACTCTATCCCCTCTGCCGATAACTGATATTGGGGAGTTCTGGACAAAAATAGGGGAGGTTCTCTCAATTTTATTGAACCCGCTGATACAAAAGTTATATAGACCGGAAGCAAGCATAGGTAAATTAGAAAAGCTCACAGGTAGTGTTTAAACAAATCAGCCGAGCCAGATGAGTACTCAGCCTCTTCGGCCACACCTGATTAATACATGTGAATGTAGAATTAAGCCCGACCTGCCAAACAGGACCGGCGACTCTATGACTATTCAGTCGGGTACTTTTGGCCACAGCTTTGTGGAAGCACCTCAAATTGTTCCTTTGGATCCCCACTTAACCTCCATAACACGGTAGCCTTGGGTAGGCCACATGAAACAGCACAGGCTCCAAGTACTATTCAAGAACGGCTGTTGAACATTCAAAAGGACCCCCCTAATAGGTTTAATTACGCACGTAGAAAGGAAGCCCAGTCACAAAGCGTTCTAAGACAACAGAACCAGTAAATGAGAGACTCGCCCGGCATAAACACCTTACATCTCCCTCCAGAAGCAACACCCTACACTATCTCGTTGCCTCACGGAGCCAGGGAACATTGGTTCGTACTGAAAAAATAAATTGTTGCATGTGAGAAATGCAGGGAAGGGATTATCAAACCAGCTCTTTTCAGAGTTTAAGATGGTCAGACGGATCGGCTGGTTAGTAAGATCTAAATGTAACTAGAGGGTGACAGGTTTGTAGTATTCACATTTGGGTCACCAGATCTAGTTCAAACAATACTAGATAGGGCGGGTAACTGGTCAAAAGAAAAAACAGGGATCAACATTCTACCACTGGGTTATTTCTTCAAGCCATATGGCCCTACACTATATAGAACTGTTGCTGAATGAGTGGATGTGTATATAGATGGTGGTATTACTGAATTGGTTGTTGTAACTGGTATGGGTATCGCCATTTTTTTGAAAATGTTAGTTCTTACCAGGGGAGGATAGATGCGGGGGTCGGAGACAACATAGATATGCCATCCCAGTAAATAACTCCTATGATGTTCTCAATACCTTAGATGATAATGACTGACTGAAGTCATTAAATTGGGGTTCAGTTGCTGATGTGGGTACCTCAAGGTGCAATAAGATCGCAGTAACACCTATTGAATGTACAGTAGCACAAGAGACCTTAGCTCTTATGTCACCTCATAAGATAAATGTGAGAGAACCCCCTGAGAGATGTACTATGGGTAGCTCCCCAGTCAACCTACTAGATCTAAGTGAACCATCAACCGCGGCCCAAGCACCATCCCATACTGGTAGCCCTGCCCCTCTGAGACTGTCCCTTCCAAGAAGTACTCCCTGCGGTGATTGTTTTCTATGCTAGATAATTTCCTGGAACATTGCAGGGCTGCATAGTAAGATACACAGTCAACCATGGTGTAATTTTATCGCTGACCAGGACATATTATGTTTCCTGGAAACCTGGGTCAGAGACCCAATTCATATTTGTGGGTATATTTTAAATAAACTTGCTTTGGGAAAAATAGATCTAATACTGGGAAACAGATACTATCAGCTAGTAAAAATACATAAAAATCTGGCCTGATGTATTATCTTGGTTAACTTATATAATTGCAGAAAAGTAAGAGGAACCCCTTAATGCAAGAGGAATATGGTACTATACAATCGTATGACTGAAAGGGTTTCCTGTGGACAGGTTTGTAAAATATGAAAACCATAGGCTCTATATGCTAAATTCAATTCAGATCTCACTCATTCAACTAAACTCCATGCATACGCGGGAAGTCTAACCATATATCCCAGATAGACAATCTAGACAACGTTATTTGTAAAAAAGTACAAATCTATTTATTGATTAAAAAAAGCTCATAAGGTACACAATCTTAAAAATGTAGACATAATCCATGGCACTGTGATTCACCTAACATCTGTGGTAAGTTCGGATATCAAGGATTCTTTCTATAAATATATAAGAGAACACCAAAAAGTTAAAAAGAGAGTACATATAATAGACAAAAACAATATGTCATTTAACTAGCACAGATCCGTGATTGCACAATTTCTTAGGCTGAAACCCGGTATTTTTCTATTTACTAGGTAGTGATTGGCCCCAGCCTCTTCACAGATTGTGTTGTTCTCAAAAGGGCATCGACACGTTTCGATGGATATTTTATAACACCATCTTTATCAAGACTAGAATTGGGACTCTCATTTTAAATATATTTATACTGGAACTGTTGAAAACACCTCTCGTTATTGAGGAAGGCCACCCAGACTTCAGAATATGAGATGGCCGTGGATGTATGGGGCAGGTGCCTCCATCATCCTATTTAATTTCCAAATAGAGGATGCGGGATATCCCTTCATTACACAATGTTCATGGTACTTAATCTAAACCATAAGCATACCTGTCTTTGGCCAGGTTGATAACGCAATTCTGAAGGACATATTAGTAGAAATGGTATCCCTGGCTGGCCAGGGCTTGCGCCAAAGTCAGTCAGAGACCACCATTCCTAAGTCAGGGCAAGGAAGTTACACGCCAAGATAACCCCAGCTCACCCCCTTGGTAGCGTGACACGAGCAGTAAGGCGTACCCCGAGGCAGTGTAAGTTAAGTATTTGCACTCGCACCCACCAGCAACAACATCCCAGGCCCCCCACAAGAGGAACTCCACACAAGGTATATGTAAAAATAGCCTTTGTATTGCAAAACACATTAGATAGAAACACACACTTTACAATGTGCCAACAGGCACGGGCAGAATTTACAGGGGATATGTACAGGACAGGGCCACATGGACCACTGTCAGGAATATGCACTTTTAGAAATAGAAATACTGTTAGAAATAGCACGTTGTAGATCATAGAATAATAATCACTTTAGCACACAACCAGTAACTACTGGTACCAGGTAAGTCCCACCTACGCAACCCTAACCACCTTAGGAGAATATTACGCAGGGAACCAGGAACTCACAGGGACACCTGTACTAGAAAGAACAACCACCTAAGTATCACCATACATTTAGGGGTATAGGCATAGGAACAAAACACATGATGCATAACCATACATTCAGCGGTGTAAGAAACAAGGCACATGATGCATCAAAACACATTCAGAGGTGCAGCACAGGAGGACACATGATGCATAAAAAACACATTCATAGGTGTAAGAACAAGGCACATGATGCATCAAAACACATTCAGAGGTGCAGCACAGGAGAACACAAGATGCATAAACAACACAATCATAGGTGTAAGAACAAGGCACATGATGCATCAAAACACATTCAGAGGTGCAGCACAGGAGAACACATGATGCATAAACCACACATTCAGAGGTGTAAGAACAAGAAAGAAACATGATGCATCAAAACACATTTAGAGGTGCAGCACAGGAGAACACATGATGCATAAACAACATATTCAGAGGTGCAGCACAGGAGAACACGACATGGCCCCCTGTGCCTCTCGGGGGCCCTGCAACAACTGTGGGCCCAGGACATTGAAGTCCCCCCTCTGGGGACTCGGAAATACACAAATGCCTCTTCAGCTGCTGGAGTCCCTCGTGGGGGACTCGAAGTAAATATTGGGGCCAAGAGCCTCTCGGGGGCTCCGAGGCAGAGAGAGCACAGAGGAACGACCCGTGGGCCGCCTGCACTCACCTGCTGGGTGAGAGGCGGCGTCTCCTCTCCTGTGGTGTCTCCTCCTTGGCCCGGTGCGGCAGTAGCGCTTTGCAGGGCTCTCGCGCCACATGAGCGCGCCGCCTTCACAGAGCGCCCGGCCCGCTGGAGCCTCTCTGGCTCTGGCTAAAGGAAATGCCTTAAAGTTGGTGTCCCCTACTGGGGACTCTGAAATCGACAAAATGCCGCCTCGCACTAGAGGGGAGGGGCGGGCACCGGTAATTTGCCCCGATGCCCCCCTCCCTTCACGGTAACTCAATGGGACGGCAGACTCTGCTCTGGTGCTGCCCCTCGGGCTTGGTGCGGTGGGCGGGGCTCTCCCTTCCAGACTGGAGCTCTGCTGGCGGCCGCTCCTCTGCTCCTGCACTCCGTGGCTCTCCCTCCTCCTGGGAGCCCCGGGGGAAGTACGTATACTTCCTGTTGTCCCCCGGTCCCGCCCCCGGCCTGCCTGACTTCCTGCTGCAGGCCAGCGGCGGCGGGGGCGATTCTCGGCTCGATCTGGGGTGGGCACCCGATTTAAATGTAATAAAAACAGGCTAAGCATAATTTATAAGAAAGCGCTCCTAAGCGCTAGGGGGCACAAAGACGGCAAATAAGCGGGGTGGGCATCCGTGCCGCAACTCAGTAAACCGGCTCGGTGAGATGCAGGGTGGGCACCTGCCGTGGGGAATCAACAATAAGAGGGCATGAGGCCCACAGCGCTCCCAGGGCGCTAAAGGGAACCAGAGTTCCTGGAATACAGAGGAAAGCACTTTCAGGGTGCTAATGCAGATGTGGCAAGGTCCTGGGGCAAGGAAATGGAGCAACCAGCTCCTCAGCAACGAAAAGACCTCCAGGCATCCAGGATATCCAGGGGCTGGGCAGGGCCCAGGGAGGCAAGCCTTCCCCTGGGCCCCAGAAGCAGCATGCCCCTGGTAGATTTGAGTTGGGAACAAGAACATTTGACAAGAGGTCACAGCCTCCTTTTATACAGAGAAATCCTTTGTCTAAAGGTACAGGGTCAGGGAAGAACCAGTCGCAGCTGGTCTGGGAGCATCCTTGATGTGCTCAGTCCCTCACTCTATTCACTGGCAGGGCTAGGGACATTAAAAGCACCACAGGGGGTGGAGCCAGCATTGTGTGGGGAAAGCCCAGCCCTATTAAAGTCCCAGGTGCACCACTCCCTCACATCACACATGCTAATCTCAATACTCACCACCGGGGCAGACCCATGGAGTCTGGCATACCAGCCAGCTCCAGCCAATCACAAGCCAGCACATTCACTGCACAGACAGGCACACTTCTAGATGTGGCACTTCCATATTAGACACAAACACGCTGCACGCATCATTGAGCAGCATTCAATCACACGAGTCCGCACATACCCGACTGGAGCCTGCACACCCCACGCATCAGGAACTACCAGGGACACATACATTCCCCATGCATTCCTATGGGAGGGCAGGCCAACCTCACTACACGCACTCAGAGTGCACACGCACTTTCCACTGGGACACAGTGAAAGTGCACAGAAACCAAAAATCACTATCACCACGTCATCATTACAAGCAAAAAGTTTAGGGGTGAACCTGCCAGAAGGGCCAAGTCGAACACATATAATATATGGCTTCTCAATTAGAAACGTAGTCGCAGATTCAGATTCTAGATTCTTGATTACAACTTCCAAATTCCCTTTTATAATTAGGGTTTATGATTAGGGTTTTGTAAGGTGCCCGCCACTGCGTAATATCGTCCTGCCGATTTCGTCCACGAAGAAATTTCTCAGAACTTACCATAGATGTTAGATGAATCAAAGTGCCACGGTTTAGATTAAGTACCACAAGGAGTGTCTTGAATCATTGGGCATGGTAAGAATGTCATGGGAAATTTTAAAACCCAGTGTAAGGCAACATCAACATCACATGACATATGGAACCTTACCTCATATTTGTACCGAGTAGCTTTGACATATGGTTATTGACCTGGTTTAGATTGAATATTGTCCATAGACTTGTGACCCTTCCACAAACTAATGACTGGTCACTGGAGCTGCTTCTTTGTTGGTGTGACAATCTTTCTACCCAGTCCACAATTCACTTGGTTTTATTTTGTAAATGTTATGTTCTGTTGAGTAAAGCATGGATTTTAATGTTTTTAAAGTCACAGGGATTGCGGCAATGCTGCCCTGCTTTAATTAGACTTCAGATGTTGGATAAACGAACAAATTGCCTGGTGCATTGCTATGTTGTTTAGAAAGGTACTCCTCCAAAGGAAGTTGTATTTAACAAATGATGTCTAACATAAAGACCATTTGTGATGTTTTTATGATTCCATGGCTGTTGCTTTAGTAACATCCGATATTTTAATGTTTCTACAAGATCATGGTTTTTAAAATTGTTTAATATTGTGATAACATGTCTAGTTGTCTTTCCTGTTTTTATGTGCTTTAACGACTGTTAAAAAATCAGTCGAATAAAGCATTCTCTGACTTGACTTGACTTGAGTTTTATCCATCAACCATCAAATCCCCCAGACGATTCCTTTCTGCTTTCATTTACCTTTCACCCATCCTTCAACCGCCCCTGTATCCTATCAGCCACCTATATGCATCCCAGGGTCTCTCCCTTCACCCATGCATCCTTCTCTGCCAGTCATATATTACACATCATCTGACTCTTTGTCTTCGTCATAAAAATTTCTCTGCTGAGTTGAAGATAGAATAGAATAGGCCATTAGTTACTCAACCCCAGCTAATGCTAATGTTAAGTAAAGGGTGTCTTCTTCAACTGGTTAAAATAACTTAGTCTCAGCAGCAGTACAGTGTACTGACTGTACACCCTTGCAGCAAGTGTATTCATCATTCTCAATAAGTAATGAATATGACTTACCACCACCCGCCACTGCTGCTGGATCACCCTCTGTAGCTTTGGCATCAGCTCCCTCCTGATTGCTGTGGTCCTTGCAGCTGGCCCCAGCACTGGTGGTCGGTAAACTAGAAAAAGCATTTGACATTTTTTAGATGCCATGTACACCTCCCCTATTTAATTTTTCATTAGCAATATTGAAAATACATAATAATATATACAGAACACACATCACTATCTACAATTCAAATAGTAGAGTGGACAGTATGTTCTATCAAAAAAAACAAAGTATCTGGTTGGGCATGTTGTTGGTGGCAATTTTTGAAAAGCCTCTCGAGAAGAGGACAACACAAAGGACTGGACTCAGTAGCTAGAGCTATTGGTGCATCTCTTTTCTTTAAAAGAAGAAAGAGTGACTATTTGTGCGGACATGAGGTCTCTCTTGGTTGGAAAATAATTGCGCCATCCTCCTCCACATATTTCCATCCAGCCATGGTGCAATGTAATCAGTTACTCAGAGAGGTAAAGCTGAGTGGAAAACCAGAAGAAATCAAGCTACAGACAGACTAATACAGAGTCAGAGGCAGTTTGATTTAATGTTAAAGAAAATAAAAAACAGATTATAGAAATTTAAATAACAATGTTAGTAGGTAATGGAGAAAAATCAAGAACTTAGAAACAGATAGATCGAAGAGGCTTTGGGAAAAATAAAAATTAGGAAATGGAAATAATAGAGCAGTAAAAGTTCGGGACACATATATTACTATAACACCAAGAGGACTTACTCAGGCCAGAAGAGCCATCTGCGTCGGAGGCATGGTCAGCCTGACAGGACAAAGGAAAGGACTTGAGTCTTTCCTATCTGCATTACCTGACTTAAATTCTCTAACCTCTCTTAAATAACCAGCCTAAGCAATCGCAAAGTTGTAAACAAGTACGATTAGTAGCGCCAAGCACCTGTCTGGAAGAATAACAATGACATAATATAAGTTTTTTAAATGTATGTTACCTGCATATAAGCAGCAGCAACATTCTTGCTATTTGGGAAAAAATTATATTCGCAATAATACAGAACAGAAGAACACAATAGTAATTAGCTACTCACCAAGCCCTGGGACCTCAGCACCTAGCAGGTCCAGCAGGTCCTGCTCCCAGTCCAGGATGTTAGGCCACCGGTGCTTCAGTTGGTTATAGGTGCACCGGACCCCAGAGCAGTGAAACACTGCCCAGCGCACCCTTGCCCACAGCCAGTTATGGTCCCGGGGCCCGTACCTGGACCCATGCCTGCCGCCTGCTGCCGGGGTTAAGGGAAGGTGGTGCTGGACAAAAAAAACGAGTGCGCCCAACTCCACCTCAGAAAACAAGGCCCAGGCCTGCACCCTTCAGGGCAACGCCTTTTGCAAGGAAGGCAGCCGTGGCTCTCGCCCCTCCTCTTGCCCTGCTTAGTCTGCTTCACAATGGTTCTTGGCGGAGGGGCGTGGAAAAGAAATTGTAGGAAGTAAAGAAAGCAAGTAATAAAAAAACTGTCAAAAACGCAATAAAAAAACACAAAATGGTGTTAAGAAACAAAGGATTGAAAAGATATAGGGAGGATAGAAAAACAGGCCCAGAACCATAGCAAACATAAAAAACAAAATGGCCGCATCCATTGGCGACAGCATGGTGAAGTTTTTGCCATATTTTCCCCGGGCATGCAATACGTGTTCCCGAACACAAAAATGCGTTCCTGACCATCAAAAATGCATCGTTATTGGGCGGAAGGAGCAACTCTGCTCACTCGCGGAACTCTGCATAGTTTGCTGAGTTTTTTTACAACGTGGCGGAATTCCACGTAGTGCCGCTATGTGAACTCCACCCAGGCTTAATATCGGGAATCTGGTGTTCCAACTCTATGGGGCGTTAAAGATCGATAGGCAAAGCAAGGAGTTTCCTATGCGAGACATAGGTGGGACAGAGATCTCCCAAGCCCATGATGGACAAGGAGTGGGAAATGGAGCCTGTATTGGTGCAAGGGGTGAACAGCAAGTTGGTGCAGTTCTATGTTTTGCATTGTGCATACCTCTTGCAGGAGGGACTATGTGACATATACCTGGGGAAGTCCGATGCATCTCCCAGGTGTGGTAATGCGAGGCAGATTTTTCCACGTATTATGACGCTGTGTGCATGTAGAGGCATTTTGGTGGGGGAAGTAAGATGCTTCCAGTCAGTTAACCCTTGCAGTTAGAGGTCTGTGTTAAACACTGCCTGTGGAATCTATTTCCACGTCCCAAAATTTTGAAGCTGCAGCACAAGATGGTATTGCTAGGATTGGAGCAGACACTGGCCATTCGGAGGTTGTCATCTGTGGGGCACTCCCAGAGTATGTGGATAAAGTGTATAGTGGTGTCAGCACTAGCAGAGGAGAGACGCATGGGAGGTCAGAACTGATGACAAGCTGGAAGAGCATTGTCAGACATGGGCCGCAATGATACATGATCTAGTGTCATTGAGCAGGGGACAGATGCCACTGGTTCTACCAACGAGGACCTCCATATGTGTTGATGGGGGGGATCTGATTGGTTGATAGATCCTTGTGGGCTGTGGGGATGGGAAAAGGCCTCTAAATTGAGGAACCAAAAGGAACATTTTGGATCGCCTTCTTCCCTTCACTAAAAACCTCATATGCACACTTGACCAATGTACATTTTTGAATCCATGTAGAATTAAGTTACTGCCATTTGAAAGTAATAATAACTCAGATTTTGTCAGTGGCTTGGGAAGACCCTTCAAATAACACTAAAGAATAGCTATTGAGGTTACAGACCCCATGAAGTTTTATCTCCCTGAAAAACTAGGAGTATTCTAAAGAAGTTGCACAAACTTGTAGACTAACAAAAAACTCCTTGTTGTTATGCATGAATTTATACTGAAAGGGCAAAAATAACATTACATGTGATAAATGTGCACCTATTTCTTCATATCTGCTCACAGGAAAGTGCGTCAGACATGAGGTGAAATTAAACATTGATGTAGGTACAGAAATGAATCAGCAAATCAGCCATGTAGCTGAAGGGGTTTCAGCTACAGTAAAAGGCAATGTTTCTTACCATTATGTATTAAGCATTGTGTAAGTGGATTCCTTTTTTCAATTATTTTCTGCATACTTAATAAAATTACAAGGCAAAAACAATTCAGTTTCATTTAAATATTTCCATGGCACACGGTTTGATTTTAAAAACGGCAATGTCCAAATTAAAGTCTAAATCGATCTTAATTGGCTTTGGTCATGTTGAAGAATAGACATGTCATTCTGTACAATATCAAATGCAGATGCAGCAATTTTGCCATTATCAACAATACACAATGTTATTTCAAGATTGTCAATATAAATTTGTCTTAACTGTGCAGTGGCTTCTTGTTGAGGAATTTTTCGAATTTCATTGTGTCATAAATAAAATGTTTAGAACTAGGTATTCTGGGGCCTAATAAAAAAATCTTATAAATCTATATTATCAGAAAGGAGTGATAAATGATCTTTCACTGCGGACAAGGTTGAATGTTCTAACCATTGCTTGTATAATTTTCCTATGCTATAGGTATTTTGTCTCCCAAGTGATGCAACTGAATATCCCTAATTGCTGTGAATCCCTTGAAAGAGTTTAAAATGCGAGAAGTGCAGCCATTGGTGCTAACGGGCCATAATAATCACCCACCTGAACTAGAAAGGACCTAATTGTTTGAACCATTCTGCATAATCTCATTGAGCTGTTTTTCTAGATTATATAACTGTTGACAATCATCATATATTTTGCTATTGGGGGAATCATTGGATATTAAAATGTTTGATATTAGCCAAACCAAGACATGTGGTCTGTTGCACTGTTTTGTTTAGAAAAATAATTTAGTGAGGGATCTGAAAAGCCCAAAACAAAACATCAGTGCTCTGGGTTGC
Organism: Lissotriton vulgaris; assembly: GCF_964263255.1. Lineage (NCBI taxonomy): Eukaryota > Metazoa > Chordata > Amphibia > Caudata > Salamandridae > Lissotriton > Lissotriton vulgaris. The sequence goes on along the minus strand of NC_141693.1, from coordinate 1,651,087,513 downwards.
CAGGGTTCTGTTCCCCAAACAGATTTAGGCTCAACATTTTCTTTCAAATAATCATCACTAATTCTGGCTAGTTGTCAAAACTTTAACTGAATAAATCAATTTTGTTTGTATGAGCAATTTTCTTTTTTGGCGGAGGGGTAAGTTAATAATAATAAGAAACATGATCTGTAGGGGAATGACAAGAAAAATATGTGAACTTTTTCAAGTATGTTGTAGGACTACCCACAGGAGGTTTCACACAGTGTTCCTGTTGTATATAATTAAAAATAGCACATGCAATACTAGCTCTGTGTAAATAGTGATGTGCATAATGTTGGCAACAAAACATTTCACCATAATTAGCAGAATTCAATTACAAATCCTCATTCTCAAATACAGTGTATGATCCTGATTAATATAGCATATTGGAAACTGTCAGAACATCCCATTCATTGGAAACAGGCACTGAAGAGAGAAAGTCACCCATAGCAACTTTAAAAACATTTGGAATTTTCAAAAGTTTCAGTTGGACCACAAATGTCAAAGGGAATGTTATCCCAAACAATACCCTCACGTACAGGAATTGCAGTAATGTTTACCACCTTGACGCCCTTGGGTCACCACCTTGACGCCCTTGGGTAACTGCTTCACTTTATAAACTCAAAAATTAGATCAAATGTAATCAAATCACCAGGGACAAATATACTTGTTCCTTATGGGAAGAAAAATGGGATGTAAGTATCTGAGCTACAAGTTCTGGTGAAGCACGATCTGGAAGATAGTGTCCACTCAAAAGTAGAAAGAAAACTGTTATAAATACAATCCAGGGGAAGTAAAAAAGAATGAAGTAAAAAAAAACAACAGTAGGACAAAGGAGAAACCAGCTAGGTCTGTTTTAGCTGAAGTAAAAATGAACAAATACTACATATAGAGGTATTTCTGAAGTGTCTGAAGAAAAGTCATCAAGGTCACTAAATACCCAGAGGCAGTTTGAGTAAATATAGTAAGTCCAGTGGAGGAAAGAGACTTACAAAGGCAGCTGAAAGTATATAACTCCATTGCAAGGAACAGCTGTGTAAAACTGGAAACTCAAGTTAGAAACACATCATGTGTTACCATCATTAACTAGTATGATGGAAGAATAATATCTGTAGAACCCCGGCCGGGGTGTAGAAAGATTTGATCCACCCTGAAACCCCTGTGGCCTGCTGTGAAGGACTGGCGACATGATGTACTTTGAGCAAATCAATTGAAACAAGTCAGTTGTATTTACAACCAATGGGTGGTGTTACAATCACAGTTCAAGTACATTTAATAGCAAGATTAGGCACCAGTAGCCATTAGGACAGATCAAACTCTTTTTTATTTGCAATTTTCTCTCAGACTAGATCCCCGACTTTAAGAATCCAGCCAGACACCGCTGGTTGCTTCTTCACTTTATCAGTGGATGGCTATTTAGAATTCAATTTGGAGTGCTCACCTCGGAGGTCTTTTAATTCCTGTAACGCAGCAAAACGTTCAATGATGTCAAATGATGCATCTCCAGCCTCTGTGCCAGATTTATCAGGATCTGGAACATACATTTGGACCCCAAAGAGAATTTAGCATGGGTCTGGTCAACCAAAACCTTGATGGCAAATAATTTAATGCCCTCAAGACTCCATACAGGTGATATATCAAATTGTTAAGGACTGCCTTAAACAAACCACTGTTTTTTCGTTCCACTAGTGAATTTTCCTCTGGTTTATAGGAAGTGGAATAGTGCACAGAACCACCCAGGGTGCTCATAGTATCCTGGTAAGCCTTAGAGTCGAAAACTGATCCCTGCTCTGAGCGTAATTCTGCTACTGCATATGTACAGGAAAAGACTTGTAAATCTTTAAAAATAGTTTGAGCGTCAGCTGATCATTGTGGCAAAACCCAAAGAAATCTAGAATAACAATCAACAGCCCTAATGGAGTGGTAAACAATGATCAAAATAGACACATTGTACGGGCTTGTTGGAAACCAAAAGAGGTGTCTGCAGTGGACATGCAGCAGTGGAGGTTATAACTTGTTGACAAAATGACACATTTAAGGGCATCATTTTCAGTCTGTTTGACCCTGCCACTAGTAGCGACTCTTCAGTTAAGAAACTGTAGCCGCTACACCAGGATGGGCAAGACGCTAACTCCACATGGGCACCTATTATTAACTCTAACCTGTGGTCCTTGTTGGATATCACTCGAACACCCACCTTGGCAATGCGGGCTAAAGGGGTATTTTGAGGACTCAATTGAAAGGAGTATTTGCTGAATAGCTTCTAGGCAAGTGCTCTCTTCCAGCCGAAGCAGTAATCACAGCCATGATGGCAACATCAATCCTTGTTCATGAAAAAGTAAATACAGCTATCAAAACGGTCTGAACAGTCGCCATGCCAGGTTCATCAGACAATGATTTCCTTACAATGTGTACAATACCACCACGTTGATTACTGAATGTGTGAATAACATGAGCCTTTGGCAGAGCATCTTTAAGCCTCGCCACTTTGCCCCAACACAATTTATTCTTGACAGCCTTTCCTTTAGAAGCAGTGAATCCACTGAAGCACCAGTAAGGTAACTTAACATTAAAGACCTATACAGAGTAATAGAAATCACACACAATCAGTGTGGGGAATTCAGAATTTGTATTCCATCATGCCAGAAACAAAGCTTTCAATTCAGCCAACTGAGCCGTACAGTCACCAAAGATTTCTGTATATGATTTTTGTACCTGAAATCTGCCATATAATACATGACATCTTTCACTGAAGCACATGCTGCTGAATATTTTTACTTAGTACCAACTGTGGGCTGAGCTAAACCATCATTATAGGTTATAATATAATATTGACTAGAGGCAAAATTTCACTAGACAGTGGCCGTCCAAGGCAGGGCTGGGCCACCTCTATTTAACTCTTCCAGCAAACCTCCATCATTGACCTGTAATTATATTGACTTGGTGTGCTATTGTGAATACAATTTATCCACGTGTATTTTATTATTCGTGTATCAGTCAAAGCTTTTCCCTATACGCTTAGGCATAGTGAGTAGGGATGTTGTATGTTATTATCTTTTATATTGACCTCTGCACAGTGAAGTTTAATTTGATATATTGTTGTATAGTGGGGATTTTTCCTCTACTTTTAACTTTATCATGAGCACCATGGGAAAAAAGCAATAAGCCTCTTACCTCACGCCCCATGACTCGACAGTTAGCAGCCTCTACCCAACCTTCACCAACTCTTACAGCCATTGATAAAATGCTGCAAAACACTTTCCCTAACCCCAGTGATTCCCCCGCGCCCGCAGGGGATCCCGCTGAAACTACAGTCAACCCCTCTGAATATACCTAATTTTTCACGTCATTCTCAGAGTTACCCTGCGCCCAGCGGGATCCAGAACCTATTGTCCCAGCAGTAGAGCCCCCATCACACTTGACACCAGTCGGCAGTAAACCCACTCAACCGTGCACTAAACGTAGGAAGCGGAATCCTACACGCAAACAGGCAAAAAATGTGGCATCAATATTGGTCCCACCTCAGTTGGAGCCTGGACCCCATCGATCCCTTATTGGTCCTCCATTATGGGCTACTCACCTTTTAATTGACCTTCAGGCCCACATGGAGAAGCTCATCACGTCTCATTTCAAAACACTGTCCTCTAGGATAGACAGACTAGCGACACTTATCAATAACAAAGGTCTGGGGAGAGAACAGGTAATTAGTGTACCGGAGAACTTGGATACAAGAGCAGGCCCCGGCCTTGGCTCAGACATTGCCCTAGAGGCCAGGCAGGATAATAGTATCTCTCCTGCCTACCCTCCCCAACCCCCGGCACACGCAGTTTCGAAGAAACCCAATATAATACCAGTTAATAATGGACCCCCCAGGAGTACTAATGCGCCCCCTACTGTATCAGGTAGGCCGACATGTGGTCCTTGTCCCCTAGCCCATCCCTTGGGTATCAGCATGCAACTGGGAGCACACATAACCCTTCTTCTCTCCCTAAACCTCAAGAAACTAGCCACCCAAAGCCCTCTCTCTGCCCTCAGCTACCGCCAGAGGCAGCGCCGTATATGGTGGTGCTTACGGGTGTTCCACCACTTGCTAGCGTGCGTGGTGAAACTTATCCCGAGCTAAAGAACAAGATCATGTTTTGGCTAAATAGGCACAGACCACTTATGGGACGTGGCCAGGGAGAGATCCTGTTTGCGTGCAGGGTCAATTGGCTGATGACATTGAAGGTGACTGCATAATTATTAATTTCAGGGATACTGTAGTCGTTAAGCAAATACTGGGGAGTGGTGTACAAGTTTTCTCAGGACCAATTAACACTAGCCATTTGGGGTATTTTTATTGTCCGAATTGGGCACGACCTTGCTGGAACACCCTTTTTCCCCCTATGCTAGTGGTGTTCCAGAGTATAATCTTCCAGTGGCCAATAGATTTAGGGCTTTGAGTAGTGTGGACTGACTACCACTATCCACGGGCGCTCCCACATCGGACCAAAACTTTGGAGTGAGACAGGAGGTGGGAGGTTCAAACAGGGAGCAGGCCTCATTGCACAGACACCTTGTCTATCGGTGCATGGCCTATTCTTTCCATCTATTAACCCTGCACCCACAGTAGAAGGACAGGTGTCGGATTCCCGCCCCTGCTTAACACCCACCCCCCCTGGGCAAGTGCATTCCATCGTAGCTCCCCTAGGGCTAGTGGTCCCTCATCCTACATTGATTGGTTCTTGAAATGTGGCTGGATTGGGATCAAAGTTTTCAAATCCTGAATGGGGAGCTGATGGATGGCTAGGATCTATGTCTTTTCCAAGAGACTTGGCTCCTGTTTGTCCCTGTGAAGGTAGGATTTGCGTCATACCACAAAGCAGCAGATCAGGGACCGAGGGGAAGACCCGTGAGTGGGGTGTGCATTTGGGTGGCAGTGCACCTGGGGTGTGTAGTAAAGGTAGTTGACACCGACTGCTGAGATATCCTGTGTATCATACTCACAGCGAGAGAGGGTTTGACACATGTAGTGATACATTTTTCCCTATGCCCCCTCCCCATACAGAAATGTCTATCTACTCTGGAGGTTCTGGAGGGGCTCCTATCCTCCTTTCCCCCTTCTTATTATAAAATCATTGGGGCAGATTTAAATTGCCATTTTGAGCCACTCTTGGGTATTCCCCCTGTCAATCTAGAGGAGGACGAGACCTGGTCCATCCCGGAATGCTCCATGTATCCACTAAAGCGTTTGACACCAATGGCTCTTGCAATTAATAAGCTGGTCGTAACATTTTCCCTAAGGGTCTGTAATGGCAGGTTCCCTCAAGATGTACTGGGCGCACGCATCTACAATAGACCAGGGAAAAGTACAACAATTGATTATATTTTGGTCAATGTGGAACTATGGGCACGAGTAAAAGTGTTTGTTGTAATCCCAAGGGTCATTGGTGATCATAATTTATCGTCACTCGAACTAGATAATACCCTGGGGAACCAAGCATTTCAGGATAGAGTAGGCTCCCCAACCACTCCGAACCTACTACAAGTTGCGGGAGGTAGGCGTGTCAGGTGGGAGAGGGTGGCCCAGGCACCAGACACGCTAGCCGAGATTTATAACCAGGTAGCAGTGGCCTGAGTTGTGGTTAGCGACCTGTGGAACCGCAAATGTGAGTCTTCATACTCTTCGGCCTTGCAGGCTACCCACACATGAAATTCAACACATTGGCAGAATTCTTTCCAACCTCCAAGACTGGTAGGGTGAAGGCACATAAGCGAGACCACTGGTTCAATAAATGTTGCAGGGAGGCAAAATATAACCTAATAAAGGAGGTGAAATCGGGTACTCCGCTGACCATCAGAACCGCGCGGCTATCCTACAAAAATCTGACTAAGGCGGCCAAGTCAGAATGGGAGGCCGACAGATGGGAAAAAATTATGCCCGAGAGTTCAGGTCATTCTGGAACATGGTGCGTGGAGGCTCGGCCACAGGGCCGTCGCCTATTATTCCCTACCTTCGTGAAGAGGTGTGGCTTGACCATTTCAAGCCCCTCTATTCAGAAGGTTGTGAGGCCGCCCCCACAGACCCACAAGTACCTGTAACCACCCCTCATCCAGCCCCTGAGATGGGGTGGCACCATGACAGTCATCCCTTTACAATTTTGGAAATTAAGATGGCAAATAGGAGCCTGACTCCGGGGAAGGCCCCGGGCCTTGATAAGATCCCGGGGGACCTATATCGGACTGAGGAAAGGGTGTGGGCCCCTAATATTTGGATTTTTTTTAATGCCATCATGCAAGGCCTGGATATCCCCTCGACTTGGCTGGGAGCCGAGATCATACCAATCCATAAAAAAGCTTCTCCCTTGGACCCGGACAACTACCGGCCCATAAGCTTAATTGACGGCCTCCAGAAACTCTTTGCCAGAGTTCTCCTAACCAGGCTGCAGAGTTGGATGGATGATCATCACATCCTAAGCTCTCTGCAGGCTGGTTTCTTGGCAGGGGTTTCCACGATTGACCAGCTGTTCAGATTACAGCTGGTTTACTGGAGGACGGTCATCCTTGGGGACGGCAGTTTGTATTTGATTTTTGTGGACCTTCGGTCTGCATACTACCTGGTCCAGAGGGACAAGCTTTGGGCAATTCTAAACGAGATGGGTGTCCCGGCCTATTTGTGTGAGATATTCAAGCGCATGCATCAGGGGACGTATGCTAGGGTGAGGTTTGGCAGGGGACCCAGTGGAAATGGGAGTGAGGCAAGGGTGCGTCCTAGCCCCCACGTTTTTCTCCCTATTTTTTAATGGTCTGATTGTTTTCCTACTGGGATCAAAAAACTTCGACTCCCCTACCTTAGCTGGACGGAAAATTCTGGCCCTAATGTTCGCCGATGATACCATCCTATTGTCAAAGTCATTGGGGGGTATTCCGCGCACACTAGAGGCTTTCTCCAGTTTTTGCAAATTAAGGAACTTGGAAATTAATTTTGAGAAAACCAAGTACATGGTGTTCAACATGAAACACCCAAATTGCCCCCATCCGCACCAGGACGGATTGGCTCTGGACCGGGTTTCCACATTTAAGTATGTGGGGGTCACCCTAAATGACAGAATGGACTGGGGCTCGCAGATAGCTAAAGCTAATCTGAAGCTTGCCCAATCCTCGGGTGGTTTCCTAAAAGTTTTTAACAAATCTTCCCTTAAACTCATGGGACCGCCCGTAGAGATATATTAGGCTCAGGCAAGAGGTGGTGCGCTATATGGCATGTAATTATGGGGACATATATGTGCGGCACCCCTCTGCCTCACTGAGAATAGCTTTATGAGGCGTCTCGTGAAACTCCCTCAGAGCACTCCCCTTACCCCACTAAGGCTGGACATGGGTCTGGTGCCCATTCAGGACGTCGTCTCGAATCGTCCATTGCTATACTGGAGAAGACTTTGGGCGACCCCGGAACTTTAGAGTTACAGGGAGGACCTGCAGGATTTGCTAGCAAGAAAGGGTGCGGGGAGGATCCCATGGTTAAAGTATATCCAGCACCTTTCTCAGTCTTTTGGTAGGGGAGACCTGTGGTATTCACCTGAGGAGACCTGCACCCAGCTCTCAAGAAAACCTTGAGCTCGCAGTTGAGAGAGCCTGGTATGGCCCTCTTATTGTCAAATTCCTCCCTGGGTAGACTTACTAACACCTTCTTAGAGATTGAGGCACATCCCAATTTTGAAAGATTCCTCGGCGACATCCCTGGCTGAGAAATTTTATATCCAGTTCAGGCACGGCTCATTCCCTTTCAGGGAGGCCACTGATAAGTGGTCAATTGCTTCACCTTCAGGGAGCATTTGCCCAGGGTGCGCAGGTAGCAGGGAGACAGAACTGCACGTTCTGCTCTTTTGCCCCTCGTACTCTCGGGAAAGAGCAAAATGGATAATTATTTTCAGCAAGTCCAGGGGTATAAGGGATCACAGGGAGACCTTCCAATCCTTAAAACTGACACCACCTTTTTGACTGTATATGCAACGGCAACATTTCTTCTGTCTATGTGGTTCACTAGGTGTGCAATATTTAAAAAAAAACATTAATTCATTAATTACTGCTTCTGGGGTGCTATAATGTTATAACAGCGAAGGGTTCTTTCCTAATAAAGAAATCAGGCATTTCAGGAGGGAATCTTTGTTGCCCTCATGAGATACTTATGTATGCACTTTCTTAATCTTTTTATCCTTTTTAGAATGCTGCCTACCGAGGTTTTTCGCATTTGTTTAAACTGTATTTATATTTAAATTGTATTGAAGTATGTGCACATCTGTAAATATGTCTTTTTATGGTTTTTAACCGATAATAAAAGCTTTATGACTGACTGACTGACTGGTAACTTATCGTTAAAGACCTAGACAGAGTAATAGAAATCACACGCAATCAGTGTGGGGAAACCAGAATTTGTATTCCATCATGCCAGAAACAAAGTTTCAATTCAGCCAACAGAGCCGTACAGTCACCAAAGGTTTCTGTATATGATTTCCGTGCCTGATATATGCCATATTTCATGACATCCTTCACCACAGCACATGCTGCTGAATATTTGTACTTAGTACCAACTGTGGGCTGAGCTAAACCATCATTATAGGTTATAATATCATATTGACTAGAGGCAAAATTTCACTAGACACAGGGTATTTGTGTGCATCCTGGAGGTATTCATGTGTTTGTAAGGAAGAATCCCCCAAAAATCAACATCAGTAGCTATCAAGGAAGTGGCCCACTGGATCGATCTTAGATGTAAGGCGTTCACGTTAGGTACATTGGCCTTGGTGACAGCCTTTAATGTTGGAACAGGAGAAACAACAATTATGCATTTCCCCTGAGATAATGAACGCTCCTTCTGGACAGCTGTCTGAACGGCAGTCAACATTTTTTCTGTCACGTTGGCAAATAGGGTATTAATGTTGTTGAAATATAATCACCATGCATATATACAACATGCTGTCATAAAGTTAGGAAATGTCCAAGAATCAATGTGCATGAAATCCAGGATAAAATCGATGTGAACACCACCTGCCAATATACGATATAATATGATGCTGCAAACATGCGCAGAATGTATTGTATAATGCTGTGAACGACTGGGGATATTTTCCTGCTATGTTGAAGAATGTTCAATAAAAAAAAAATTCTGTTGATACAAAACAGCATTTCTGCATTGGAATATTAGTGTGATTTATAAGCAATCACTACTGATTCACCTGCATTGAATAAAACATATGTGTTTCCAGTGGAACCCACAATTATGCAGATTACCAAATTGGTAGTGTTAACACAAGTGTATCATTGTTTAGACTCAAGCATATCAGTCTGTACATTTCTGAGAATATTATTGTATTCGGTAGTCCAATGTTTATTAGAAAAATCTGCATGAATTCAATTGTACCACCGTTTAACCCCATTTGCATAGATTGGTATGTGTGTTCTACCAAAATGTATAAAGCCTAAAGGAGATTGAAGCTTTTTCAATGTATTTGGAAATGTGACATTAGGCTTTTGTCTTATTTTCACAACTCATATATCAAAACTAGGACACTGAGAAAGGCGGTTTTGGATTCTGGAAAATGTTATTTATACCATGTTCAGCGGATCCCAATATTATGCGATCCACCCTGGCCAAATGTGTGTTTAAATCATAATCTGTGTGGTAAATATTATCAACTTGTGACAACGCTTCTGAATCAGCTTCTCGTATAATTGATGTTATTCAATCAGCAAACAGGACTGTTCTTACACCCTTGTAGGAACCTACAGAATCTTATCTGGGACTCAATTGCCGTGAAGGCTTTTAAGTCACAGCTTTCAGGAGCTATATTTGATAGAAAAAAAACATTGGAAATGCTCAATATAGTTTGATATTTTTTACAAACAAATGTTGTTGATTAATCCTTTGCTATGTGCATTGTACACAAAAGTGCATGTGTGAATGTTTGATTGTCTGTAGATTGAGACTATAAAATAGGAATGATCTGGTTTAAACACAGGGAGCCTTGGATTATTCATGGGAGGGACACACGGCTCAATCACACCTTGACATTCTAATTGTGACAGAATCTCAATAACAGGGTATTAGCCTCATGTTTAATAGCGTATTGGGCTTGTACTAGTGGGCTGGACTGTATAGGTATAATATGATAAGGAGAGTTCTTATCTGAGCCTGCCTGTTTACGATATTATGCTGGAGCGTAAGCAAGAGTCATTCAGTAGCATATGCTGTTTTATCCTCTTTGGGAACAATACCAGAAAACAAAGGCATGATTACTCGACCTGGATGTAAATTTAAGCTCCGATCATGGAGTTTGTACAAGTTAAGAATTCCGCGCTGCATGGAAAATGTGGAGTTCCTGATGAATTCCTTCTCGGTTGGCTCGAACTGGGTTTCCTTTGAACACTGGCTGAGTTTTCCCTGGCTCTCATGAGTGCCAACGAGATTTGCCGGTCACCTGTGACCGTCAGCGAGACTTAGCAGCCACCTGCATGAGCACCAGAGATTTGATGGCAGCTAGCGCGGCTTTAGACTGAGTCAGCGACATCTGGTACCTTTTTTATGATGTCAGCGAGGCAGATGAAAAGCTGCTAAGTTTACTTAAAAAGACATTTTGAGTTAATATTCTTCTCCAACGGACTGCTCAAGTTGTTTTTTAGCGCAAGCAGCTGGTTTTTTCAACAAGGAGGAAGTGCCCCAGGGACTCCAAATTCCTATTCCTGTCCAGTAGGCTCTTCCCAGTGTTTTGTCCATCTGCTGGTCACTTTTCCTTTGGATTTGGTGCTGCAAGGACAACTCTCTTTGCTTGCTGCATAATTAACATCAGATTTAAATACTATGGGGCATATTTACAAATAATTAGCATTGGGCAGTGCTGCAAGTTTTTTTGCTGTGCTGTCCTACGCCAATTTGAAAGGGCATAAATGCATTGTATTTATAAGATATGGCACATTCCTGTCCTTTCAACCAGTGCCGGCACTCCCTTTGGTGCCTAGCTCCAAAGCAGAAACTCTTGCACCTAATTCAAACTACAACAATGCCACATTTCACTAAATATTTTTCTTGCTTATTTGCCTATAGGTGCACAAAAGACATCACCCTCAGTACTGCCAGTCAGCCACAAATCCTCCAATCTCTTTCACTTGTGCAGCTAACTTCCAATGCCAACTGACAGCATCAAGATGGCCCCAAAGAATTATGATGCCAAGAAAGTGACCAGTGTGGAGGAAAAGAAGCAGATTTCCACCATGGCCGTTCTGGCCAGAACATTTTTCAGCAAACTTGTGTCTGTTGCACCAGCCTCCAGAGAGCAAGCTGGGAGCAGCACTCTCAAATTCATGTCACCACCCAAACCTAAGCCCAAGCCCATGTCTCCCATCTAGGCGGCCACTGCAAACATTTTTACGCCTACAACATTGAATTGCATTTGTTTCTTTTACATAAAAAAACAATAGAGAAAAGGGGGGCCTAAGGGAGTTTAAAGACCACGCAGAGACACATTCCCTAAATAAACATGTGTAACACAAAAGTGTCAAAGGGTCTAAATTAGAAATCTATGTGTGACACATTAAACTGGTACTGTCTGTAACAACCCACTTAAAAGAAAAGACAAAGAAAAGTGTCATATGATCCCTAGAAGACCTATCAGGATACCCATCAGTCACCACTCAGAACCGCCCTTCATCATTTGGGATTCCTGTAAACCATCTACTTGGACCACTGCTGGTAAGTGTAGAAGGACAGATCTCATAACCTCCTAAAAACCTGGCAGTGACCAGTGTGGTTAAAATGTCAATAGTGCCAGTTGGTAGGTAAAGGGGTGACTGATTTGCAGTGCTTATAAAAAAGGAAAGTGAGTGATAGTGAAAATAAAATTGGGTGAGGGAGCAATAATGAAAGTGTATTCTGTCTTTTGCTCGCTCCACCAATATTATAAGAGCAGCAAAGGTAGACTTAAAAAATATCTACCTAGATGTAGAAAATGGTCAACATGTTTCAGCAATTTGAAAGGACCAACGAGTTCACGACCGGGATATTAAATAGTGCTACTGCAAGGATAAAGTGAAATAATAAAAAGTGACCACATAATTAACATACTGTGACACGGAAAAAGATCACCTGAGTTCCTAGGTGTAGTCTTTGCTTGCAGTTGTTTTGTATGTCACTAGTGGGAAGAAAAAAAGGCACAGACAGAAAACAGTGAAATAACCACATACATATAGATATAGTCACATGTCATTAATACACATTTAACTCAAACATGATTGTTTGATAGAACAACACATTGGTTCTCAAATTTTCAGGCATGAAGGCACTTAGATGTAGTTCCTGCGTGTGATAGAATGTACTTCGTCTTACCCTTATTGTCGAAGTTGAGGGCCCCACCCCGCCTGGCAACGGCTCAGGGAACGAGGGAAGCACCGCTCTATTCATAAAAAGGAAGCACGAACAAGGATATGAAATTGCTTTCTGTCAACTGAAAAATAGCAAACACCAGTATTTCAAAAGATGTGTGATACAGAATACGTCTGCTTCTCGAAGGTATATGAGAAGCAAACAAGGGGTTTAGAAGATTATTTTGATGACTGCGAAAAAGAATCATAGCGGGTGTCATCAAGTCATGAGAGCAGAGTGTCATTAGGACTAGACAGCCGCTCTGAAAATCATCTACATATCTGTCTTATAGCATCTATGCCAAAGGGGTGTCAGAAGCATGTAAGGCACTGCTTTGCCGTTCTACACCTCGAGTCTCAAACCTCCGTATAAAACCATGGTCGCATTATGTGAGTAAAGAGAATACGATTATACTAAACGGCAAATATGAGCTTTTCTCGTACTCCGTTATCCCGTCAATTTTTAACTAGACCTCACAAAAGTCTTAAACAGAGTTCAAATGTATCGTAAAATTCACCTTTGCGGAAGAAATATACTGGCGAAAAAAGCTCTAGTGCATCTCACCTCTCCGTCGGTACCTCTTTGCCGTCTTCCGAGCCGGTTGGGGAGGTGCCTGAGCGGAGTGTGAACCGCGGTTAAAAGCAATTTGTTAATTGGTCCTAACCCGGTCATGTGATCGGACCGTGCGGTTGAAAGTTTAGTGCCTATTGGGCCAGTTGGGGATCAGATGATCTCCGCGGCCGCCTCAGTGTGGTGCAGAGTAAATATATGTTCTCTGACGTATCTTTGCAGTCGTGCCAAGGCAAATTGGTGTCTGAAAACTGAAAAAAGACTCATTCAGATGTTTAAACACACACAATACTTCTACCATTTCCTCTATTGTTTACAAGACAACTATGTGTCGTATATCTTGTAATCTAAGAAAAGGAAGAGTTTTAACTGTTTAATTTTTTTATAATCACGAATTGTGAAAGCTTAGTTGATGGTCAAAAAAGTAATTTATTAAAATCTGCCGACTACGATAATAATATTCTATGTCTTCACATTGCCTGGTGTTTCATGCTCTTCCACTCTTTAACCCCTTCGATGCTCATGACGAGCTCAGCTCGTCATGAGTTACGCCTGTCGTGCGCTCATGACGAGCTGAGCTCGTCATGATACGCGGGTTTTCGCAAATGTCAGCCCACAGCAGGAAAACCCGCAGCACGCATGTAGTTAATAAATGTATAGTCTCCTATGGCCCTGAGGGCAATGGGTTTTAATGGTAACTTGTTAAACAGGGGTTTCCCAGAGACCAAGGAAATTGCATGTATATCATGGAACATCCTGGGGAATGTACATTCCTTACTGAGTATAGAAACAATTTAAATATCTTATGGGACATTTCTATAGTAAGACTGCATATAAGATGTCATCTAATCTAGGAATATTCATAGGGGGAACCTCCTAGGTCAATTGTGAGACCCCTCAATAAAGCTGTAAATTGGAACAGTCACTTGTAACACCTCCAAAAGAGAGTATGGCAGGAAATAGTTACAGGGTAGACCAAGGTATATCATAATTTAAACCACCCTTGTTTGTCCCCAGCTTGAACACCCATTTCTGTTCTTTGTGTAAAAGAAAATTAGAGTGGTCCGTGACATGGGGAGGGATGTAGGGCCGCTTCAGGACAGTCCAAACAAATGCAGTGGGGGCATGTTGTTTTTCCAAAAAATTATTAGTAAGTTTGGTTGCCTGCCTTTCACAACGAATAGTACTCTTATGTTCGGAAATTCGAATTTTTACTTTCCGAGTTGTCATCCCAACGTATTTCAAGCCGCATGGGCAGGTTATGAGATAGATCAACTTATCGCTGTTACAGTTGGTAAATTTGATTTGTTTCCATGGTCTATTGGTACCTATGTCAATCTCGGTGGACTTGGTGGTTTGTGGGCAAGCTTGGCACGATCCACAGGGATGGTGCCCTACTACCGGTGGAAGATCCCAAATGGTGCCAAGAGCCCTTGGCATTTTAATGTGTGGTCCCTCAAATTAGGACCTCTCTTGAAAGCAGTGCTCGTGTTGGCACATACAGTGAGCAGAGCCCCTGCAGAATCTGGGGGCCCTGACAGTACAGAATCTTATGGATGGTACAAAGAGTTTTAAAGTGAATTCTACGTTCGATCGGAAGCCAGTGCAGGCGGTGCAGGAGATGGGAGGTGTGGCAGTGTTTAGGGAGAGCGAAGAGGGTGAGGGCAGCAGCATTCTGAGCTCATTGTAGTCTATTTGTGACCGTTTTGTTTGTACTCAATAGAAGTCTGTTACAGTAATCAAGACGAGACAAGACCAATGATTGAATAATCACTTGGTGGATGGGTGCGGCAAAGAACCCTAAGATAGGTTTCAACCCACGTAAGTGGCCGAAGTAAGTACCTGCCACTCTTTTGACATGCAGTTCGAAGAGAGGGAGTTGTCGCTCAGGACCCCTAAGTTCTTAACTGTGCTTTTCGGCTGGGGGTGGGGGGGCAGTGCAGCTGGCTCCAACTGATAGTCCCATTTGTGAGAGTTTCTTCCAACCAAAAGCACCTCCATTTTAGAGGAATTAAGTTGGAGGTAGTTTTCCGCAATCAATTCTGAGATTGCCAAGACATCCTCCTGGAACCTCAGTTGGTCAAGGGCGGGGTTGTTAGAAAAGGTAAATAGCAGCTTAAGATATCATATTGATCTCCCTGGCTTTGACCAGAAGGGCCAAAGGGAGGACGTACATGTTAAAGAGTGTGGGGCTCAGCCCAGAGCATTGTGGTATGCCAGAGCAGAGGCGGTAAGTACTGGATTGGTATGGAGGGGCATGGATCTGGAAAGATCGATCAGATAGAAAAGATGCAAACCAAGCCAGGCAGTGCCACTGATCCCGATCTGAGTCATTGAAGCAGAATCTCATGGGAGACCATGTCAAAAGCCACACTCAGATCCAGCAGCACAAGTGCTGTGGTGTTGCCCTCATCCAGTGCTGCCCTCAACTGCTCTGTCACTGCCAACAAAATGGATTCTGTGCTGTGTTTAGGCCGGAACCCGTTTTGTGACCTGTCCAGAATCTCATTTTCTCCCAAGTACTTGGTTAGGATGGTGTTAATATGGGATTCCATGACCTTAGCCAAGTAAGGGAGCAATGAGATAGGCCAGAAATTCATGTGTTTTACTGCAACCTGGATCTCTTTTGGGGTTAGGCCACAGCTATCTACAGTTCTCAGTGCTGAAGAAACTTTTAAGGGTGTTTGATGGTATGCAACACGAGCCATGTTCACCATGGAAAAATCCTAACCAGCTGCAAACATCTTGGAAGTCTTTAACATCAAGGTCTTTGAATGGCTGCGGCAAAGAGGTCTCAGAATAAGGTTTGTTGCCATGGACAATGGCAGTAATGTAGTTAAGGCCATGGCAGATGGTGGCTATTTCAGAGTTTTGTAATTGGTGCATTGCATCAACATCATTGTGCAGAATGTCTTTAAAAAAGAAGACCGTGTCCGAAACATACTTACCATCTGCAGAAGAATCTGCACTAATTTCAGCTATTGTTTTAAAGCCCAGAAGCACTTGAGGGTCATTAGGTGTGTTAATATAGTGTCAGTTAAAGCTCTCATACAGGAGGTACCAATAAATTGGTGCTCAAACTATTGCATGCTACAACGTCTGATGTTGCAGTACAAACAGATCAATAGGTATGTCATGCAAAGATGAGGGATGTACCTAAAAGAATGGCCATTATGATCGACAAATAGAAACTAATCAAATGTCTGCCAGAGCTGCTACTCGCTTTTGAGGTTTTCACACGGAAAGTCATCAAGGAAGACGATGAGCCAAGCTGTCCAGTTGTTGTATCTTCTAAAGGAGTAGTTAGAAACATGTCTGACAGGTTCACAGATGTGGGAAATAAAATAGGATGATGCATATACCTTGGTTTAGAGCTTAATCCTTTGCTCGACTGAGAATAAAAGGCTACAAAACGATATCATGTCATCCAAAGAGTACATATGTGCCACAATATTGGATCATTCAACAAAAAAAATACTGCCCACTTTCATTCCTTTTTCAGAAAGGGATATTTTAAAATATATGAAGTGGATTGTGAGTGATCCAGAAGCCTGGAAGAAAAAAAAGGTGGAACATAGAGTCTCACTCATGGAAAGAAACTGTGGGGTGCCATCTTCAACTTTCAGACAAGGCAGTCCTATTGTTCTCACAGCAGCCAAAAACAGCAGCAACAACAACAGGAATACAAGATTCATGCACAACCTCTGCTTTGACTTAGTATCAAATGGCAGGGCGTAAGTTCAGTGCAGATGTGAAGACAAATAGGTTGAATAAGTGACAGCACCAATGTCGATTGAGAGGATGTTCAATGACTACCTAGGTTACCCACATGAGGTGTATGTGGCTCAAAACCCATTGGTGCATCGGTATGCAAAGATGAACCAATGGACACAGCTCAGCAGGCTGACAATACAGCATGTGGCCTGTCCAGTAGCCATGGTTTTTGCTGAGTGTGTGTTAAGTGCAGCTGTTCTAGTCATCACATTAAGAAGGGCCAGTCTCTCACCTCAAAATTACACAGCTCCAGAAACGCCACCGAAGGAGGCTAAGGGTGATCAGGATGTGTTAGCTGACCAACTTCTGGGTGAACCATTTGAGTTTGAGGAAGAACTCTACTTCCTTCAATGAGTAGGCCACCATAGAACGTTTATCATTGAATTGCTTTGCCCCCGCAAATAAAAATAGATATATCTAGGGTACAGGTCTTCAAACTTTGGTAAGCTGAGCCCCCAGCTGAATTTTGAAATGTCGGGCCAACTTAACACCTGACAGAAATTTCTGGAATCTGGTACGCTACATAATCGACCGCCACCTGCATATCCCGGGCCATATCCAGCAAATAATGTTCAACACAATAACAGTTTAGTTAACTGTAGGTTTGCGACTGGGAGTGGTTAAATGACAGAGGCTTATTACACAGCTCAAAACACAATTTTTCAGGATAAAATGTGCACAAATTGTTTTCACTAGGATGCTTTTTTTTACACACGACATATTGATTATAACACTACCAACATTAATGTGACTGGTGTGCCTGTTTTTTGCCATAGAGACTGTCATCTGTGAATGGATTTTTGCTACTGCCTTCCACATGTTGTGCTCCACATCCAGTCTTGAACATTACTTAGTCTTTAATACCGCAAGTGCTGAGAACCCAATCTCACATGAATAGGACGAGCTGAAAGGCAAGTGAGTTTTGATATCATTTTCTATCAAAGCTGAATATTCTACAGACATTTTCAGCCAAAATTCTCCCAGTGAGACTTTGCTGAAATGTATCTGCAGCGTGCAGTCACTTTGGAGATCAATCAGTTCTTCCTGCATACGAATCGGGAGATGGTATGCCACCTCTGCCAGAAACGGTTGAAAGACCCAGTCATTGAAGTGATCGTTGTCCTCAGGAAAATACTTTTGCAAACTGTGCCTGAGAGATGTCAGGTAATTTTTTATTATCTAAGCAACAATTGGAAGTTCATATTCAGTCTCCGCAAGAGCATCTAATAAACATGGAAACTGCTCAAACAGGCCATCTTCAACTAGGCTTCTCCATAAATCAAGCTTCCTCTTGAAGGCAGTAATTCTTTTATTCATGGTAAAAGATGTCATGTCATGTCAGCTCCTTGCAGAGATATATTCAGGGAATTACATTTCTCAAAAATGTCAGCAAGGTATGCTAGAAGCACAAGCCAGTGGGGATTGCATAGTTGTTCTGATGTGCATGGGTTCAAACACAGAAGAAACTGCTGTGCTTCATTCCTTAATTCAAAGATGTGAGACAGCACTTTCCCTAAGGAAAACCACTGCACTTCTGTACGAAACAGCAAGTCATCTGCTCAGTTTCCATTTTTGCACATAAAATTGCAAATAGACGAGCTCTTATGGGATGGTTCTTTATAAAATTTACTATCTTTGTATCAGAATTCAGCACATCCTCTAGTTCGCTGACCATGTTTCGAACAGCAAGGGCTTCCCGGTGTATCATACAGTGGGTCCACAGAATATGTTAAGCCACTTTCAATATGTTAGCTTTTAGGTCAGCCCAAGCAGCACACATTGAAGGAGCACCATCTGTGCAGATTCCAACACAGTTTTCCCATTTTAAGCCATAGATATTCAGGAAGTCATTGAAAATGGCAAACAAATTGGATCCTTGATTGGCTTGCAAAATAAAAAATCTTCTAATACTAGCGTTTCATAACAATTACGAACATAGGCAATTAAATGGGCATCCTTTGACACATCAGTTGCTACATCCAGATGCAAAGCAAACAAACTTGATTTCAATCGGGCTATGGGATGTCCCTAGATATCTTCTGACATCTCAGAGATGCAGCGGCAAGCTATTGTGTCTGAGATGGGTATACTTTTGAACTTCTCTACTGCTTTTTCACCAAGCATTTTCCTAGCTACATTGAGCAATGCTGGGAGAATCACCTTTTCTCCATCTATAAAGGGGCTTTTGTTTTTGGTAATGTGGTATGCTATTTGGTATGATGCTTTTAATGCATTTGTAGAAGTATTTGCCACATGTTTCACTGCTTCTTTCTGCTGTGTTATCTCTTGCAACTTCCTGGCAAAAAAGTTTCTGCTTTTTCCTGCCAGAGACCCATGCTTCATTTCAAATTGACACCTTAGTTTGGTTGGCTTCACGCTGTCGTTAGCTAAGATCGCGCCACAAACCACACACAGTGGTCTACTTTCTCCACTAACAAGAATGCAGGTGAAAGAAATATCCAAATTGGAGGAATCATATTTCCTTGTTTTTTGCAGCTTTTCTCTCTTCATCCGTTTCTGTTTCAGCCTTTCAGTTGAGCACTCTACCATCTTTTGGGAGCAGAAAACGATCCGTGTCAAATGCTTGCTTAACCTAAGATAAACCATTTGAAGCTGCATGTTAATAAACAGTTCATGACTGCAATTTTACAGCTGCAGAGGTACAGCAGGTTTTTAACTTTGTTGTTTAAAAAACAAATCTTTAAAAAAATCTATGTTTTAAATAAAATACATTTGGATAAAAGAATCATTCTGTGGTAAGTGGATAAAAAGTAATTCCAGTTCAACCAGGCTTTAAGTAGGTGCTCTGAACATTGCTGGAGTATGTATATGCTGTACAATACCGATGAGGCTCTGCATGTTACTTGTTCAAAGATTAGTGAGGGCAAACTTCAGCACTGCCCATTCACCAACCACTCAAAAACAAATGTGTACCTGTTTATTGACTTTCTTAGATGATTCTTCTGCTTGAATAGGAGTCCTCGGCCTAGCGATCAAGTAGCTTTTTCCTCTGCAATGAAGAGAAAATGTTTAAGAAATATTACTTGCATGTTCTCAGTATGTTTTGCATGAGACACCATGAAAGCTCCCGGGATCAGAATGATAGTGATGGGCAAGGGAGTGAATGACATTCCTATAAGTTAATTGCTGCCTTATCTTAAGGGCAGCTAAAAGACACTATAATCTGAAAGTTATTAGTTGAAGTCCTAATGGCTGGTAAGATAGCCATGATCTGCAAGTTAAACATTCTATTTCTGGCAGGGCCACATTAGATTTCTATTCTTTACAGTTTGTTAAATTAGCCTAGCATGTACTTCCTTGCAGCTCATTCACTTCAATATCCCCCATAAACAATACACCCACTCTCCTATAAGAGAAAAGTTTATTTTACTTGTTAATATTTAATATTTAATATTTCAACACCTGTGCAGTTCCTTTTTACACTTTTGCATAGAATCACAACTGCACATGTGACTAATGTAATGTGCACTCTGCAGAGAAGCGCGGGATTGGATGTGAATGCATTTGGAACAACTTTAAGACTCAGTGACAGGCACTGTGAGAACCTTGCACTGCCTCTGATTCTCAATTTCAGAGGTCTTAATTGTGGTTTTTAGACTGTTTAAGTATGGACGCATAATTTTCATGGAGCCCTGGCCTTTGCTCACAGAGTTGAGTTGGGATTTGAGTTGAGTTGGGATTTATAAAGCGCCTAGCTACCCTAGGGCATCCCAGCGCTGATAATGACCTTAAATCCAGAGAGGAGGGAGGGAGGGAAGGTTGAGAGTTTAAGGGATGAGCCAGGTTTTTAATTGTCTCCGAAATGTGGGGAGGCTATGTTCTTTCCTCAGAGCAAGTGGGAGAGAGTTCCACAGTTTTGGAGCATTGTAAGAGAACAAGCGGCCGCCGGATCTGGCCTTTCTTATTCTTGGAACGCTGGCAATATTACAGACAGACGACCAGGGCAAAAAAGCCCTGGGAAAAATAATGTATTCTACTGCATCTAAAAGGGTTTATTCAATATGTGCAGCTGAATGGCATCTGGAACAGAACAAGGAGGGCTCCTGGGATACTCTGCACTGCCACTCTGTACCTTTTTTTAAATTTGCATTCAAAATATAAATCTTTCCTATGCCAAAGCTAAGACTCCATTGGTTAAGACACCTCCTTGGTAAATTGGAAAAAATGTCTGCAAACAATTTCTTTAAAAATAATATCTTTTAACAGTTTTACATTGTGCAAACTCAGTTCCTGGGCACTGGACACTTTAAATTAGCACCAGTTATATTATACAGAGTCAGATTTATGACATTAGGCACGGATAAATTACATTATTTTGTCTAAGATCACAGGATGTAGCGCCAAGGCCAGGATTCAAATCCGACTCCCCAGTTACAAAGTCAGCAGCTCTGAGTATAAATCACATTTTCTCTGCTTCAATTTTACAGACAACCAACATCCTACACACCCAGGTAGCTATTAAGTGTTAGCATTATATGTAAACAAAGCCTAAAAATGTTAAAATGTATCTGAATTTTAAGTATGCTTTTTCAGGCCAAATCAATCCTTAAAGTGGAATCATGCTAAGTACAATAATGTGTGTATGATGCTTTGAATCTCTAACTTCTATAGCATTTTTAAGGCGGCTAGTGATGGCTGTCTTGGTACATGTGCACTATTATGTTTTTGCTTGACAGAATGTGTACCCATGTAAACTTTTGAGTGTCTGTAAGGGAGACAGTGTTGTCAGAGATTTAGAGCACTCCGTAGCTCAGAGTTGGTTCACGAGGAAAAGATCTTCTCTAGAAATCATTAACAAACGTTTTAGGCAGAGTTAATGGGATAATTGCCCACCAGCCAGTTATGGATCTGAAAACAAACTTCCACTGCAGCTGAAATGTTTCAGCTGCAGTGGGAGGCACGGAGTCTCCTCTGCTAAAACCAAATTGTTCACTTTTGGTTTTAGAAGAGGAGACTCCTTCCCTCCCACTGCATTTCAGCTGTAGGAATTAACCCTGTGAAATTCCAGAAGCAGGGGCACATTGTGCCCCATCAATTTCCCCTCCCTCCAACCCTCCGTTACGGCGTAACGGCTGAACATCAGCCCAACATCGACAACACCCGTCCCCGCAGACTTTGAAAAAGCCCTCTTACCTGTGCAGATTTCATCAGTCCTTCACAGCGAGGCAATGGTAAAAGGTAGGAAAACATACACAGGAAACCAGGAAGAAAAGCCAGCAAAAGTGGAATGCAAGACCTTTATGCCAGCAAATTTTGCAGCACTTCCATCAATCTCAGCTGCTGTCCCCCTCATTGGTTTAACGTCACTGGTGATGTTCCTACATGCTGATTGGCTGCTGCTTCGGCGTTCTCCAATCAAAACTCCCCATTTGAAATGGGTGATAACTTGCGATGTAAGACAGAGGAAAAAGAAGACAACAGAGATAATATTTTAGGGTGGTCCCCCCCCCCCCGGGATTATATTATTTTGTTTGTATCTGACTGTCTTATGAAGCATCACTGTTTTACGCACATTTATAGCAGGATTGGATTTGGACCAGTGTATAGTGAGGAAGCCCACCCCCTTCCCTTGAACGATATTGGAGAGATAATGCCTGCCTCTGTCCTGTACCATCCTTTTTTCATCCCCTAGCAGGACTGCCCCGGAACATTTGATTCACAAAGACTGCCCCAATATATATTGCATTCATCAAAGAGGATCGACAATTGTGTACCACTATGCCTGGATTGTAACAGCTAAATATTTTGCACCAATGAGTGATATATGAGTGATTGTGAGTGATGATTCATGATGTGGTAGTGACAGAGGGTGTTCAACAATAATTTGTAGGATTGATTGTGATGATTTGTAATGTCTGTGGCCAGACGGGTGAACACGTTTCCTAAAGGTAATTAGCCTTTCACATGTAGCAAAAGTTGCTTGCCATGTCCACTCCTTTGATCTGGCTCACAAATTATTTTTCAAAGAAGAGATTAGTACATTTAGTTAACAAACATAAATCTAGATAAAACAACTGCTAAATATTCTTCTTCTTGTTCATCAACAGCAGTGCACTACAGGCCGATCTCTATCATTTGGGATGGTAGTTGGAATGGAGTTGGACAGATTTGGTACTCAGAGTCAGGAGAATGATGGCATGACTCAAGGCGGGACTTCCTAAAAAACAGTCAGAAGGAGGAAGTTATTCATTGCAGGAAGACCAACATGATGATGACAATACGAGCCCTACTCAGCTCTGTGGACTGGTGAGAGACTTGTTAATGTGCTAAATACAATGCTGCTGAGTCTGTGTGTGCTGGCTCAAACTTGAAACTCCTTTATTATGTGGTCTGGTCAGGTAGGAGGCCTGTTGTTGAAAGTAACTGGAGACAAAAATGTGATGTCACAGCATCACATTATGCACATGCTTGGCTGAATGTTATGACAGTTTGTAACAGGGATTTCTGCTCATATACAGAACTGTGCATAGAGACTTGGAACCTCAGTGAATTAGGGTGTGCCAAAACTCACCTCAGCATCCAAAATCCCCTACCAGACTAGCTATCAGTGTCTCATTGGTACTTACAAAACCCCAATGATTTAGACAACCCAGAACATGGACTTAGAACACCTCAGGTAACGTGGAACACATGAACACTCATTCATTATACTAACATATCAATTCAGAACGAGGAGTCAATGAAGACACGTGCGAGTTTGAAATGTGTATTTCTAATGCAGTGTTCTCAAACTCTGTATCTTAGCTAGTACAAGAAAACATATTCTAAGGAACAAGATTAACAGCATGGTTACTATTCCATAAAATACAAAGGGTGAAAGCATGTTAAAAATGCTAAAGGAAACAGATCTAAATAGAACCTCGGTTTACCCTCCCTAGCTAGTATATTATATTATATCTACAGAAAGTCTCTTTGGGTTTAGAAGGGCGGGCCCATACCTTTGGGTTCAGTGGAAATGGATCACATCATCTCCTTCACCAACACTCTGCATATGGATATTCATCAAGTGTTGTGTCTTCTGCCTTGCGCAGTGCATTATTAATTGCTCCTAAACCTAAAGTTGGCCACAGCTGCATCCATATTATGTCTACTCTGTGCGCTGATCAATCCAAACAATAAGCGCTGTTTTGAAATAACCTTGAAGGCCTCGGCACTCAGTGTACAGACATGGCTTACCAAGCAAAGCTGATATTATAGGCAAACATGTTATTCTCGTGTAAAGCAAAATGCCTAACTAGGCGAAAAATTGTAATAACAAATTGTGTCGTGTGCAGAGGCAGCAGAAAAGGAAAAATGGCGTTTAAACTTCTAACCAGCCCATGCTAACTTAACACAGTGCAAAGGAGAAACCAATGCCAAGACAAGTTGTGAGATTTATCAGCCTGGTACATGCAGCCACCTGTCTGCGATTGGTTGTAATTTGTTTTCAGTTATTCACACATGAGTCATAAAATGAATGTTTGCAGCAGACAATGCTCTGCCTCTCTGAGACTTCTTGATACACTCCCCATGAAGCTGACCTTCTGTTCTGTCCTTAACCTTGCCTCTACATTATCATTTTTGTTTTCCAATCCACAGGCATTCACTTCTTCTGCACAAAAGGTGAAAGCTTCAAAACACTCCTGCTTACCTTATTCGACCACTATAGCTAGGTACCCAAGATTGATGAACAATCTGAGAAGAATGCAGATGCACCACTCAATTTGGCAATACGTATCATTTTCCATTTAAGAATAATTTGTTAGAACTGTGTGGGTTCACTTCATTCCCCCATAATTAGTATTTTTCAAACCTAGAAGACAGAACATTTGGATATATAATAATAATAACAGGGGTTTCTGGGGAGAAGAACTGCTTGCAATGCATTTAACTGAACTGTGTCATACTTATTCCTTCATTTCCTTCCCAACAGATTGATCATGTGATGCTCATCGTCGCCCTGATGGACGTTATTACTGTGTAGTGTTTTTCTTTGTCACACCATTCCCCAAATTTCCATTCATCAAACCCCTAACCATCTTTCCCCAGGCTGTGTGATTTATTGAGGTGTGACTTAATTTACACCATAAATTGATCACACACTAAGTGGGGCAGATGTGATGAAACAACACAAACTCACTGCGGGGTCTTCTGTTACCTGAACAATAGCCCACACTGGCCCCATTCACCCACCAACACATAACAGTGGCCCATATTTTAGACATACAATAACATAATTTGTCAGCATAATCATTTAGGCCATGTGTTGAGTAAACACTTAACATTGTCCACTCCAGAATTTGAGTCAATTTTTCCTGGCTCAAGGATTTAGTAACTTAATTTTTTGTTAAATACTAGCTTTCCATTGCTTAAAAGAAGTTACTCTTGTTATTTTTTGTTATATTATCAGGTATTATTTGTTGTGTCATGGAAGAAGTAGTGTGGTGACAGTCTCAATCTTTGTAAAGGTGTGATATAAATATAACCCACTAACTCTTTATTTGTCTTTCAATTTAGTTGTGTGTGATGGATAATCCATCTGATTAATCCTACATTTGGAGCTCACCATGGTAGGATTGGGACCTCACTTCTGACTTCCATAAGCGCTCTAGCATGCACTACTATCACCACCTTTAGAGTTTGGATTGCACCTTGGGAAACCCTGCAGAAACAAATGTTTTGGAAGATTGAGAGAGGTAGCATCCATCGCTTCACCTATTCACATACGAAAACTATGGAGTGAAGTGAACTAGTTTAGTAAGAAAGTAAGCAACTAACGTCTACTGCAGATAAGTAATTGTTTATTTAGGTTGTTGTTATAGGCAATTTAGGTCATGGCGGCATACCGCCCTAATGGTCAAGATAGTTACAGAGGTTAGTAAGACAAGGGTATATACCTAACTATAAGTAACCAGTATACACTTTGATGAATGGATTTAAAAAACAGGCTGTGCAAAAAGGCAGCAGTGCAATGTAAAAGTAAAATACAAAAGAGCATTTCAGGTGTTAAGTATGATATAATAATTTTTCCCTTTAATATTTAACAAGAAAACACCCTCTCCACATACAACATACTCATCTCTCTCTCCTAAAAATGGTTCCATCCCCAAACAATGTACATCAAAGAAGAAAACTGTCCAAGAAATATCTGGTCCCCACTCTATTTACACCCTCTCTTCCCATAATAACAGTCCCACGCAACAAAACAAAAAAAAGGGCTAAGTAGAGGGCGCTGTCAATCTGGGTCTAGAGATTTTCCATTCTGTGCTCGATCTTTCCCAACCAGCTCTTGACATGATCAATCTGCTACAGGAGGCAGTGTTGGGATAAGCTGTCTGAGTGAAAGGGGGCAGCAGTGGCAGTTATGGCCCCTAATGGCAGGCGGTGGCAACAGTGATGTACTGCCCGGGGGCTGGAGGCTGTGGCTGGATGGATGAATGGGGCCAGAGACAAAGGCATATGCCCCCACCTTCCACATGCTCCAGGGCCACCAGCCACTAGTATTCAGCCTAGATTGTGTCCAGGCTCTGCTGCCGCAGCCTGGCCCCAATCTCAGCCATGTCAAAGGTGGTTTTGGACCAGCAGGAGTAGCTATATAAAAAAAAAATTAAAAAAAGACTAATTGTAAACAATGCTCTTTGCAAACACTTGTTTAAAATTAAATAGTGTGTGGCACAGAAGGAGCACATTGCTGGTCCCCTCAGAACATTGGGATTAGATGCAATTAGGAAAGTCACATGGGCAGTATTTTTGCCACACATGCCTCACATAAAAAGCACTCACTGAAAAGTATTAAGGCAGAATAAAACCAAATTACAAAAACAGAGTGTTTTTTCCCTATAATGTTTTCCTAGTAAAAAAGTAAACAGACACTTATTAATGAATAAGGCATTATGCACTGTGGCGTACAAGTTGTGGTAAATTAATGGAGGCATGCTAGCCAGCGTGGCGGGTAAATTGCTACTCTGCAGTCTGCAACTGGGGCAGCTGCAATGGACAAGTATCTTACTTTAATTCCGATGCCCCTGCTCTTCACCAAATTCTACCCTTACTCCAAAGAGTCACACAAGTCATGTATAAAATGCAGATATCCTGTCTGTTGTAAGAAGACAGTGTGAAAAAGAATGCACTGCACTACAGGGAAAGGAATAGGATGTATGGATTGTATATGGCACGTTCAGCACAAAGTATACGATCCACCAAACTTGAAATCAGGCACTTAGCCCCACTTTACACCCTGGCATCGCCCTCCACCGTAAATTATTTCCATCAAGTTAATGCGCTCGGCCGTATGGAAAGGAAACTTACCTTACTCTAATGCAGGGTAAGTTAGAGGGATTAGACCCGGTTGGTAGAGATTTTTCTATAGAATAGCAGGGTGTCACTGATCAACATCATGTGTCTGAGCGTTGGCTTATTCAGTCGCTAAAGTTGGCAAAAAAAAGATTCGAACAAGTATAAATCTGGTATGGGAAACCATGAAACACATTTATGGATCACTTCATATGGCACAGAAAGGATTTCTCAATTTTTTGGTGGGATAGGACAGAAGAACTTAGGAAAAAAATATAGAAGCTGATTAGTGTCAGAGTGTAAGTGCTCCCTGTGTAAATTGTTATTGTGGTTGGATATACATGATTGGCATATTTGTATCACCAAGAAGTCCCTAGAAAAGTACCCTGGGTGTGCCAGGGCTGGTGATGACAAATTCTACTAGTGGGCCTGCAGCACTGATTGTGCCACCCACATGAGTAGCCTTAAAATGGTGTCTCAGGCCTGCCACCGCAGTGCCCGTGTGCAGTCTGTGAACTGCCATGTCCTCCTGGTCAGTGTCCCCCCTGACCAGGCATATCCCTTCCCTTTCTGTGCACATTGGTCACCCCTATGGAAGGCCCAAGATACCCCCTTGGGCAGGGTGCAGTGTATGTGAAAGGTGGAGCATGTACTTCTGCAGGTGATATGCTCTGGTAGTGAATTACAGCCATTTTCGTTTTTCACTGCTGCAAGGCTATCTTGCTCCATAGGCTATCATGCATCCTAGAACCGGTTTCTGGGGATGTATGACGTTAGCACGCATACTATTACCACGCATACCTTTACAACACAGTATTTACAACGAATACCGTTACAACGCATAGCGCTTTGAGGTGCTGGATAGTGGTAAGTATAATTCTATATTCCAACTCCAGTCCCCGTGGACACTAGGGAAGGTGTTGGATATAAAATTAAACTTATTCCCTATCCTAGAGCGCCCCCCAGCGCAATGCGTTGTAATGGTATGCGTGGTAATGCCTGCGTTGTAATGGTAGTGCGTTGTAAAAAATGCGTGCTAAACGTTGTATACCGGTTTCTGGCTATCAGCCGTCTTCAGCCAGGATAGCTTGACTCCAGTGGTGTAGAGAGCACGGGACTCATGTTTGAGCATACCCTTCCCACCAAGCTATCCTGGCTGAAGAAGGCTGATAGCCAGAAACCGGTTCTAGGATGCTTGATTCCAGTCCAGGAAAGACATGGCTTGACAGTTCGGGCTGGACTGTTCCCATGAGGCACAGGGTCAAGGCTGATTTGCATATGGCCATGTCTGAACTGGGGTGGTGTAAAGTGCAAATAAACAATGGATTTAGGCCGAGATCTCTGTACTGGGGTGAATGTATGACATTGTTCTGCATTCGATCCATCAACTGTTGGTTTTGGTATATGTTTCACATGTAGTTGTGATTCTGTTAACAAGAACCCACACAAAACTCCTAGTGGGTTGACTTAGTATGAGAGAGTTATTCTAGGTTCAGAGAATGTGACGATAGTCAGATGTACTGTTTTAAATCCCGCAACCCTGTTGCCTAATTCACACTTTGAAGAAGTGAAAGATGGGAGACCTGTTTTACCGGACTGTATGCTTGCACCAATGGCTAGGATGTATCATTGAGGCACACACATAGGCAGAGATGCAATGATAAGACTCTTCACACAGGATTGGGTTAACGCAAGGTTCAGGAACGTAGCAGAGAGTCCTTGCCAGAGATGCTGAATTTGTCAACAAATGAACCCAGGCAAGAAAACAGTAGTTTGTCTTGGAAAGAGAGGGAGCGCAGAGGGTCGATTTATAAGACTCCAGATTGATTTCATTCAGTTACCTGCTTGTCGAGGATTAGAATATGTCCTTGTCATTGTCTGTTTATTTTCCAAGTGGGTGGAGGCATACCCGACCAGAAGAAATGACAGTTTATCTGTGGCCAAACTCTTGTTGAGAGAGGTCATTCCTAGGTTCGTTTTTATAGTAACGATTGAATCAGACCGAGGGTCTAATTTCAATAATGAAATAATGTGGTAATTTGTGAAGCATTCAAAATTGAGCTAAATCTGCACTGTGCATCCCGCCCAGTGGCTTCTGGGGTGGTAGAACAACTGAATGGCACAATTAAATCAGGATTGGGAATGGTGTGTGAACCCACCTCATTGCAGTGGCCTGATGCAATACCTCTTGTCCTGATGGGACTCAGAAGCATACCAGACGAAAATACAGGCTTGAGTCCCCATGAGATACTCACGGGAAGGGCAATGAGGCTGGCATTTGTATGAGGACAAAAGCTGTTAAATATGTCTGATTATTTGGTATTGGAGTATTGCAAAGAGTTGGCTGATCAAGTGCGTTCTATCTCTCAACAGGTTGGGTGAAGACGCTGTGACCAGGCAGTCAACTCAAGCGCATGACGTGAATCCAGGTGATTGGGTAGTGATAAAAGATCACATCTGAGAATTGTGCCTAGCACTAAGGTGCGGGAAACCACATCAAGTCATATTGGTTACCACCGCAGATGTAAAGTGTGCATGTGTACAGAATTGGATTCATGTGAGCCATACCAAAAGAGTAACAGAACCTGATGAAGCAGAGGCTGAAGGTTGTGCAGCTGAAGGATCTCAAGAGATTGATCCTGAAGTAGCTGATGAAGCACCAGTTTGGATGATTGGACACCAATAGTAGACATACCTGAAATAACAGTGAGCACAAGAAGCCAAACCTATTTAGACAGACAGAGTGATAGTAAAGATGAGATAGAAATAGAATAACACACTCAGATTATAGAAACCAAAGCAAATATCAAATCTGAGGAGGACCAGATAAGGAAAGAGCAATGTACTCAGACACAGGAAAATAGAAACAGCACTCCTGAGTGTGAGGTGGGACAGATAGACAGTAGAGAAAACGCCCAGGCAGAAGAAAATCAAGAAATAGAAAGACCTGAGCAGGACCAGATAGGTAAAGAAAATGAAGTTCAGGAAGAATAAGGGGACCAAAGCCAAAGTCAAAGCAAACAAACTCCTGAACAGGGTCAGATTAGTATAGAAAAACACATCCAGGCTGAAACGGCAAAGGTAATAAGCCCTGGACCAAGTCAGATAGAGAGGGAATCTGAAGCTGAGAAAAATTTGAAGAAAATAAAAGCACAGTGCCAGCTAAAAGCCTCAGGAAAGGTGATACTAGACTTAGAATTATCAAGAGACTGAAATATCGCCTTAAGAAAATAAATGAAGAACCTGGACAAGTAAAGGAGGTAAGAAGCCAATCTGGACCGCCTACTGAAAAGCCAAGATGGAGAAGTCCACGATTGCAAAGACTAAATAATAAATTCAGGGGTCCTGAATGGACATATGTAATTCTTGAGGACTTTGAGAATTTGGAAATAAGTGGACAAAGCGATGAAGAATTTATTGCTGATCAAATTGACAAAGAAGTGAGACCAACTTGAAATTTTAGTTCACAGTTTGTATTCTGTGTAAAAGTTACAAAGTGGGGTAAAAGTCTCCTTAGTCAGAAATGGCTGATTATGGAGCTGCTGGAAAACTGAAAAGAAATTGTATAAATACATGTTGTAGAATATGCATATTTAGTATATTGATAGTACTCACAGCATGGTTAGGACTGACAATAGCAATACCTTATTTAATGAATGCAAACAGACAGAATGACACTAGTATACATGGCAAGGTAGCTAACCTAAAGCAAGGCAGAGTAGAATTAGAAGCACCAGATGAGACAGAAATACACCACAGTATGAATAGGAATGAGACAGATTTAAATGTGTTCTCTAACCTGCTAGTATATTATGTAGAAACAATGGAAGTTAGTGATTGTTATGTTTGTATGAAATTACCAACATCAGTAGCAGAAGGAGTGACATATCATCATTTATCATTGACATATGGTATTTCATGTAGTATTTTAGCTAGTTTATTTCACAAAACTGGGAATTTACAATATTATTATTCTAACATAGATGTGATTTTCTCTGACATTACTTTATGCTGAAACATGCACCCTGTCCTTAGTAGAGATTCAAAGTTTATGGGTGAATATTTTCTAACAATGAAAACAATAAATATAGCTGATGCACATAAAGATAATCTAACATGTAGGCTATATGAAGAAGAACATATTTTTTGGAATTTAGTAGAGAAAAGGAGACTGGATTTCCAAAGAAAAGCTACTGAACAGAAACCTAAGATACCTAAATGGGCTGAAAGAGAAAATGTTATTGTAACTGGCAAAACTACTGCTGCTATGTCCCTGGATCTTGAAAAGTAAGGGGAAATCTGTCTCCATGGTTAAAAACAGAGTATAACAATGTATTCATTAGTTCCAGTGAATGTGAACACAATTTATAATTGGGGGTTGGGGACAAAAAGGGGGACCTGATCCAGTATTTCCTGGAGTCTATTATATTTTTAGAAACAGAGCTTATTTTAAACTGCCAGATCATTGGTGTGGGAGTTGCTATTTCGGAATAGTATTCCCAAAGGTATTTCATGTAAAAAGAATCACTGGAAGTAATGAAGAAAATAATGGACTAACACGAAAGAAAAGAGCACATTTTTCAGAATTTGTAGAGATATATTAAGTGCATTGATAACTTCAGTCGGAGTAATTCTGAATACGTAAATATTTTGTAAATTATCCACAGTGGTTGATCGCTTATCGACTGACAGTGCTGGAGGATTTTATTGATCAATACAGAATTAGATGCGAAAAGCTCTATGGTTTTGCAAAATCGACTTGCTCTTGATATATTATTGGCAAAAGAGGGCAGAGTCTGTAGAATGTTGAAGTTGCTACATTGTTGCACCTAGCTACCCGACTAAATTGGGAGATATGTCAGAAATATCACACATTTGGAAGAAGAATTGAAACCACTGATGGTCTCTCCTCTGCAGGTGGTTGGTTTTCTAATGTAGGAAGAATCATTTTAGGTCAAATACTGATGCCAATAATGAGAATAGTCCTATTAATATTAATGATAATGATATGGTGCAAATCCTTCAGAAACAGAAAGTGGTATGCAGTAAATGAGAAAGGAAAGAAGAGAAAGTATGATGAAATATAACTTGAAGAACTGAACAGGGATATTTACAAAAGAATGAAGGGTTTCCAGAAGAAAAGAGAACGAGGAAATTCTAAAGTAATAGAAGAAATTGAATTGGGAAACTGCTAAAGTTGGCATCTGGTTTCAGTAATTAGTCATGGCATAACATGGCATCAAAGAGAAGATTGATGGAGTAAAGTTTCATATGTAAAGAAACTAGCTCAGATTCAGCCCTCTCGAAATATTATGTAACAAATTAACCAGCTTGTTTTGTAAGTACTAATAATTTCACTACACAACATTTCAGTATCAAGGGGAAGCTTTCTTATGTGCTTTACTAACCAGTAACCTGAGTGTCTTAAAATGGCTGCTGAAAAAGGCGGGAACTCTTCTGCTCATGCATCTACTGCATCTATGTAATATGGCGTACTTTGCAGCTGTGCAGTAATACTTAATATGGCCGCTACAAACCTCACATGCTAATGCATATGCTCTTTCTTAAACTAAACCTTGTGTGTCTTGCTAATCTGCTAATGCAATAGTTAAAATAAAGTCATGGGGTTTGAGTAGAAATAAGTGGTATACAGTGCATTCATTTATTTTATATTCTAACAAGTCTTTCTTTGACTTTATTAATAGCTCGTATTTGGGCCTGAAGGGTGTCTGTATTCTCCATCTTGGATTTGCAGTGCATACGTACTGGAACTTTGAGATCCTTGAATCCATGGCATTGAATAGCTGCCAACTCACCTCCTGACCCAGAGAAAGGAAGAAACTGAATGAAAAGTTATACATTGTGTATGAAGTGAAATGAAATAATGTTGGGTGGAATAGAATCATGGGAAAATGAACAATGGGCGGGAACCTAGGTCAATTAAACTGAAAGAAAATGATCTCATACTGGTATGGTGTGATGACCTCTCCCCGTCTTCCTGACCAATCAAATGAAGGGAATACACACATTTGCAACATTGGGGGTGGTACATACCCCGGAAATTGGTATAACTAAGGTAGGCTTAGTCAGTTAGAATGTCTGACTTGTAAGAGACCCGTCACTGACCCAACGTATACTGAAGAAGAACTGTGGATGGCACAGACTTCAGAGGGCTGGTCGAGCACTCTGAAAGAGGAATCAGGATATTGCTGTGAGAGAAAATTCTGTCATCTAGAAGTGAACAAGAGTAGTTGTAGAGAGGGGTGTGATGCTGGCGTTGCACTTAGCGGAGGTTACCTGTCCTGTCTCGCACCTGTCCTGTCCTGTTGGTTCCTGATTAGTCGGGAGCCCTTTTTTCTAGCCCTTGGCCAGGTATTGGTCCTCACACCATTCTAGGAAAATATAAATCTGTGTGGTAGGTTTTTGTACCGCTTTCCTTTCTCACCCTTCCCAGGTACCAATGTCTAAAAGTAATTTCGCAAAGTCTCTAAAGATTTATTCTTTGATCATTATTTTTCTACTTGAAAAGTCTTTAACTGCTCTATATTGGTACTTGACTCACAAAATATTGTATAGATAAAGAGTTTAAAACTTCTGGAGTCTGTGGTTATTTTACCAAATAAGGTAAAGGTTATTCTATACGTATTATTTTAACTCCTTTAATCCATCAGACCTAAAGAATTAGAGCATAAAAGTGACAAGGATTTGGTAAGTCATGGTGTACAGGTATATATTATAATAGATTCAGGGTTTAAAAGTGTGTATTTTTATGGGTCCAGGAGAGTATGGTATTTAGAAATATCTTAAATTAGTAATCTCGTGCCATCAATAGTAAAAGGACTAATAGCAGGCATAGCCAGTTGAGCATGTCCAGCTTGACAAGTCCTTGCTGGGGCATTAGTAATTGTATGCAGATCATACTGTATTAGATGCCAATATAGTCTAATTAAACAGTTTAAGAGACCAAGTGTGTCACGCTGTTGTAATTGTTGTTCATTAGGATAAGGTGTATAGCCTACAAGGCTGGCCAAGTCACCCCATCACTATAGTGAGGACCCAATCTTCTTGTTGTTCTGTTTGTTTGAGGGTGTCTTGGAACAAATTATGATGTTCCTGGAATGTAAATGAAACTTATAAATATTCATAAGGCCTATATGTAGCTGCAAAAGCAGTCTCATCAGGAGTGTGAAATGTTTGTGTATTGGCATCTACTGCAGGAAAGTCAACTCAGGAATAAAAAAGCTTACATCTGCATGCTTCGTGTGTCTCAACCATGAAGCTAAGTGTTGTGTAGTGTGTAGTACTACTTGCCTGAATGTTAAAGGAATAACTACTGGTTACTCCATATTTAATGAATGAAATTCAGAGAAAGGAAAATACTGCAGTGGCAATCATTTTAAAGAACCATACTTGAATACCAACAGACATAAGAAGGTGCTTCCTATTAAGCTGAAGGAGGATCAATCACCACATCGTCTTCGGGTAGTGGTAATAAAGGTGTTTTGGGCGCACATAAGTAAACTACTCAGGAGACACATTGAATAGATACCTTACCTAGAACGTTGGTGGCGCCATATATATGGTGACTACTAATCTAGTAGGACTGTGCATTTAGAACCACAAAACTTCATCATATAGAGACTAAGACTTTTTACATAATAAGTAAATGATGGTCTGTTTGACTAGCTCACAGTACCACATCTAAACTTCAAGAGTTATAGATATTGTCAGTAACCAAGACAATGACTATCAGTTTCCAATGGATGTAACCCTTTTGTTTGTCAAATATGCATGCACAAAGTGTCAGATATGAAAGATACAATATTGTATTTTCAAACATTTTTCGAAAAGCTCTAATCTTTGGAAATAAAACATGAACAGAAATTGTAAGAAAGATGAGAAACATTATAATAATGATCATTATTCGAATAGTGAAAAATACAAACAATTCAATAATGGTAATTGTTCATGACAGTGCTATGTTACTCCTATCTATTGCTTGCCTCTATGCTAAAGACATCATATTGGCAGTACACATCTGCATGTTCTGTTGGAATGATCAAACCCCATATCTTGATGGTATGTCAGGAACCCAGGCTAAGTGCATCCATGGATGCACCCAAGAGTATACAGGTATCTTCCTTTTCAGGATGATGATTGGAAACAGTGGGTCAGCATCTTTCAGCAGTGCTCTGTGGTGATACTGGCAGAAGTGCACCTTTAACCAACTTCAGCACAGATGCAGTTTAAATAAGAAAACAGTGAGCTAATAAAAATGTGTCTTAGTTGCAGGATAGCATTTTAATTACACTGAAGCAGAAGAGTTGTCTTTTCACAGGCACAGAAAATAAATCAATGCCTCAAGTTTTGAGCTAAATGTGCAGACTACAGGGTATCAATGCTTATCAAGAATAAGTGCATGTAAGGGCCATTCTTGCAATAGAGCAACATGTACAAAGCACCATTAGAAAATGAGGCTAAGTTAAAACACAAGAACTAAAATGAAAGCTAAATGCAAACCACATAACAATGCAATAGAGGAGAAAATTGGATAGATTTATTGACCGCTGCGCCTCTCACCAGGCTGGGTCACCTCCTTGCTCCTCCTGCCGCCTCCTGCTCCTGCCAGCCAGCCTTGCTCCTGCTAGCCAGCCTTGCCACCTTTTTCCGCCGCCAACGCCCCCCTGGTCCCCCGAGCGGGCCAGCCACAGCAGAGCCGCCCGCTCGCCAGTTTCCCGCCGCTGTTCGCCACAGGCCCCGCCCACCACCGGCCCATTGGCCAAGCCGCTCCCGCCGCCCAGCTGACCCGCCCTCACGTCCCCCTTCTTAAGGGGACAGCAAGGAGTGCTCGGGAGTGACCGCTGCGCCTCTCACTAGGCCGGGTCACCCCCTTGCTCCTCCTGCCGCCTCCTGCTCCTGCCAGCCAGCCTTGCCGCCTTTTTCCGCCGCCAACCCCCCCCCCCCCTGACCCCCGGAGTGGGCCACCCACAGCAGAGCCGCCCGCTCGCCAGTTTCCCGCCGCTGCTCGCCACAGGCCCCGCCCACCAACGGCCCATTGGCCGAGCCACTCCCGCCGCCCAGCAGACCCGCCCTCACGTCCCCCTTCTTATGACGCCCCCAGAGCGACTGCGCAGCGGACGCGCGCAGCTGGAGCGCCGACTGAGCGCCAAAGGTGCACCAAAGGTAAGCCCGTCTGCGCCTGTTCGCACCTGGACCGCGCCCAGTGCCTGGACCCCTGGCTCCCGCAGACACCAGCCCACCCGCCGGACGTACGATGCCGCCACCCTCAATGCACTCAACGC
Source organism: Lissotriton vulgaris (assembly GCF_964263255.1). Lineage (NCBI taxonomy): Eukaryota > Metazoa > Chordata > Amphibia > Caudata > Salamandridae > Lissotriton > Lissotriton vulgaris. Next base: position 1,651,051,162 of record NC_141693.1, on the reverse strand, counting down.
CGGCCGAATCCCGGGATGCTACCGAGCCACCCCGAGACGCACCCACGGACCCTTCTGCTGCAACTCCTGCAAGTTCACCTGCATCCGGACCTGCACTACTCCAGCACCGACCAAGACCAAGACGAGCAACAGCAGCAGCCACCTGAAATGCATCCTGCTCAACACCTGCTCCATCCACAGACACGCCGTCGAGCTCTGGAACCTGCTCGACACAACTTCACCAGACGTCGCCTTCCTCACGGAAACCTGGATGAATGCCTCTTCAGCGCCCGACATCGCCATCGCCATCCCAGACGGCTACAAGATCATCCGAAGGGACCGCATCAACCAGACTGGAGTATGCATCGCCATCATCCACAGGAACACCATCCGCATCACGACCAACGCCGACGACACCCTTGCACCCGCCGAGCACCTGCACTTCCAGGTCCACATCAACCCCAAGACCACCATCAGAGGCACACTCATCTACAGACCCCCGGGACCACGCACACAATTCAGCAAAGACATCGCCGACTTCATCAGCCTGCACGCCCTCCTCTCCGCTGACTACATCCTCCTCGGGGACCTCAACTTCCACCTGGAGAACAACGACCGCAACACCACCACCCTGCTGGACAACCTCGCCAACCTCGGTCTCAAGCAGCTGGTGACCACCCACACCCACTACGCCGGACACACACTTGACCCCGTGTTCTCATCCAGCAAGGACATCGCCTTCAGCCACGCCACCAGACTCCACTGGACGGACCACTGCTGCGTCCACTTCAGCTTCAGAAGGACCACGATCCACCACCACCAGCAACAGGTTGCACGCAGAAGCTGGAACAAGATCACAGCCGACCAGCTCGCGACCTCCCTGAACATGAACCCTCCCACCAGCGCAACGAACCCAAGCAAGGCGGCCACCAACCTCGCGAAGTGTATCAGCAACTGGGCAGACGACCTCGCCCCTCTGAAGACCCCGCCTAGCAGACCCGGTAGCAAGAAAGCCCCATGGTTCACCGGCGAACTCAAGAGCTCCAAGAAGAACTGCCGAGCCCTCGAGAGAACCTGGCGCAGAGACCCAACACCGGACAACATGACTGCCCTCAAGCTCGCCACCCGAAAACACCACCAACTCATCCATGCCACCAAGAAAACCGCATTCAAGGAACGACTGGACAACAACGCACACAACAGCAAGGAACTCTTCAACATCGTTAAAGAGCTCTACAACCCCAACGCCGGAAACAACGACATCACCCCTTTGCAAGACCTCTGCAACTCCCTCGCCTCCTACGCCCACAACAAGATCGCGGACATACACAAGAGCTTCAGCACTCAACCGACGCTCGCCACGACCAAACCACCGCCCCCCACCACCACTCTCCGCGCCTGGACCCCGATCTGCACCGGAGACACCGTCCGCACGATGAACTCCATCCACTCCGGAATTCCTTCTGACTCCTGCCCTCACCACGTCTTCAACAAGGCCGATGCTGTCATCGCACCCCACCTGCGGGACATCATCAACACCTCCTTCGACACCGCTACCTTCCCGGAGAGCTGGAAGCACGCCGAACTCAGCGCTCTACTAAAGAAGCCATCAGCCGACCCCACTGACCTCAAAAACTACCGCCCCATCTCGCTGCTCCTGTTTCCTGCAAAAGTCATCGAGAAGACCGTCAACAAGCAGCTGACCGCCTTCCTTGAGACGAACGGATCCCTCGACCTCTCGCAGTCTGGCTTCCGGGCCAACCACAGCACTGAGACCGCCCTGATCGCAGCCACCGATGACATCCGAGCACTGCTTGACAACGGAGAAACAGCAGCCCTCATCCTCCTAGACCTCTCCGCGGCCTTCGACACTGTCTGCCACCGAACACTAGTGCAGCGACTCAGCAACGTCGGAATTCAGGAGAAGGCACTGGAGTGGATCATCTCCTTCCTTGCAGGAAGGACACAGAGAGTCCGCATCCCCCCGTTCAGATCTGAAGCCACCAAAGTCATTTGCGGCGTCCCTCAAGGCTCCTCACTCAGTCCAACCCTCTTCAACGTCTACATGAGCCCCCTCGCAGACATCGCACGCCAGCACAACCTTAACATCATCTCCTACGCCGACCACACCCAGCTGATTCTCTCCCTCACCAACGACCCCGCCACCGCCAGAGACAACCTTCATCAAGGGATGAAAGAGGTAGCCGAATGGATGAAGAACAGCCGCCTGAAGCTGAACTCGGACAAGACGGAAGTCCTCATCCTGGGATCCTCACCATCCGCCTGGGACGACTCCTGGTGGCCCCCCACCCTGGGCAGCGCACCCAAACCAACAGACCATGCACGCAACCTGGGCTTCATCCTGGACTCCTCCCTCTCCATGACCAGACAAGTCAACGCCGTCTCCTCGTCGTGCTTCAACATCCTACGCATGCTACGTAAGATCTTCCAGTGGATCTCCACCGAGACCAGGAAGATGGTCACCCAGGCCCTCGTCACCAGCCGTCTGGACTACGGTAACTCCCTCTATGCCGGAACCACCGCCAAACTCCAGAAGAGACTCCAGCGGATCCAGAACGCCTCAGCACGACTCATCCTGGACATCCCCCGTCGCAGCCACATCTCTGGACCCCTGAGAGACCTGCACTGGCTCCCGGTCAACAAGAGAATCACCTTCTGACTCCTCACCCACGCACACAAAGCCCTACACAGCCAAGGCCCAGAATACCTCAATAGCCGCCTCAACTTCTACGCTCCCAAACGCCAGCTTCGATCGACCGGCCACGCCCTCGCCGCCGTCCCCCGCATCCGAAGAGCCACCACAGGGGGACGGTCCTTCTCCTACCCCGCGCCAAGACATGGAACTCCCTCCCGACCCACCTCCGCTTGACCCAGGACCACCTCGCCTTCAGGAAGCAACTCAAGACCTGGCTGTTCGAGCAGTAGCGGACCCCCCTCCCCTAGCGCCATGAGACCCTCTGGGTGAGCAGTACGCTATATAAATGCTTTGATTGATTGATTGATTGATTTATTAATTTACAACTAGAATGGGTAATGGAAATCAGGCGGCTGCAATACAAATTAGCAGACTAAGAGGACGGGTCCCACCAGGATGAGATAAGCCTCCATGGAGTGCCAGAGGAGATTTGATTTCATCCCTGACTACCTATCTGCCACACCTCTTGCACATTAAATTCCAGGAAAATTTGGAATTCCAGAGGTCACACAAGCTTCATCCAGACACTCAGGGCCCACCATTAAACCCAGGGAGATCAATGTGTTCCTCCTGGGACACCAGCACACAAAGCTCACCCTTCCTACAGCAAAACAGAATGTGGAACCATTCAAACTTGAAAATGTTCTTGTGCACATCACAGCTGACTTATTCTATGATGCAACCATTAGGGGGAAGAAATGCCTTGTACTCCAGCCTGAAATGAGGAAAGTATATACATTTTGACTATAGACCCAGGAGTTATGATCATAACTATTAATTGACGCACATCTGAATTTGATGATATGGACAATTTGGGAACTATTTGGATGCTACTTGAGAAACCTCCATTTATCCAATTGCTTGTGTAGGGTTTCCAATTCTGACATAGGGAAGCACAAAGAGCTACTCTGATGATTAGGACGACTTCCTTTTCGACCAGTGAAATTACTGGGGGCTGCTGAAACCTAGCAATTGGGCTGAGCACTTCCCACCGCGCTACCAGCGCTTGCCACATCACAGGCTGTTGCTCCCCCCGCCGCCGCAACAGGAGCACCACGCGGCCGCCGAGCTGGGGGACTACAGCCCCACAACACTTTGTGGCTGACTCTGCCCTCTTCAGCCTGGTGACGCGCCCAGAAGGTGCACTAAAGAACGGAGCTCCATCAGGGGAGCGGGCGAGTTGCTTTTCGACCAGTGAAATTACCGGTGGCAGCTAAAACCTAGCAATTGGGCTGAGCACTTCCCACAGCGCTACCAGCGCTTGCCACATCACAGGCTGTTGGTCCCCCCCGCCGCCGCGACAGGAGCACCACGTGGCGGCCGAGCGGGGGGACTACAGCCTCCACAACACTTTGCGGCTGACTCCGCCCTCTTCCGCCTGGTGACGCGCCCGGAAGGCGCACTACAGAACGGAGCTCCTTCCTCGTCGCGGGACGCGCGCCGGACGAAGCCCAGACAAAGGGCTGGCCCTCTTAGGGCCTCAGAGGCCTGAAGGGACTGGACTGGGCCACAGACCTTGGATCTGCCGGGAAGGACCATATGTAACGAAGTGAGAGCCCTTTTTTCTACACTTGGTGTGTGCGCAAAGTGCGCTGTATGTTTCAGGACTGTACCGTTGTTTCAGGACTGTACCGTTATATCAGCTTATAGACTGAGTGTAGTAATAAGGCAATTAGATGTCTGGAGTTAAAAGTGATAAAACCGCTTCTGGGCTAGGTACCATGGATAATTACCTGATCAAAAAGTTAAATCAGCTCAATAATGATAGTAGGGCTTCTCTAGTCCGGGGGAGTCCCAAAATGTTACAGGAAGAGATGTCCCTCTTAGTGGCAGATACAGCTGTGCCTAATAATCCCGATATTGGTGTAAGGAAAGTTATGACGACTGTTGCTCAGGTGCATGCTGAGAGGCATGAAGATCGGCCAGATATCTCTATTTAGGAAATAGAGCATACACCGCTAGCCCCAAGACCGGTGAGAAAATACAGAAAAGCACAAATGAGACATGGGGGGAAGCATTACAAAAAAAGAGTAGATACAGCCAAATTAAACAGGGGACTTTCTCTGGATTTATTGACTGGAAAACGATCATCCTTGGGGCAAATAGGGACTGTGCTATCGCCAAACTCCACAAACCATATAGTAGAACATATTGGGTTGTTGAATACTGGAGATACGGAGGATAAAGGAGAAATTCCGGCTAATCTTAGCACTGATGTCCCTCTGCTGAGTTTGCCTACCATTCCCCATGTGTCCTTGCTTAGTTTGTATAATAGCACTGATGACGAAGGGCTATCAAACTCCCCTAGATTCTCTACTCCATCCCCTTCCAACACGAGCCACATGTCACCACTTAAGGTCAAAACTAAAAAAAGAGGGGGTGGTCCTTTAAAGACTCGGCAAGCCAAAATACAAAAGAAGGGCTCGACTTCAACATTATTGAATGTGGTCGATTTGTTGACTCCAACTACGATCCCCTTAATGACACCCAACCACCTTATCGGTGAGGATGGCTTGCTGGAAAAAATCGAAATTCTGATAAAATCAATAATGCACCCTCTGTTAGAAAGGACTAGGATGATTAATACGCACCTAGACTTGATCGATAAAATAGTAGAACGAAACACACTTTTATTACTGGATAAGCATGGGCGAATTTTGCGAATCTCGCGTTCGCGAATTTAGCGGATTTGCGAACTCGCAATCCACAAAATCCGCGAATTCTCGCGAATTTGCGGATTTTTTTTTTTTGTGTTCGCAAGTGTTTCTGCCAGTTCGCGAGGATTTGGTACTAGTTCGCAATTGCGAACTTACTTGTTGGCTCGCAACGGTCGCGACTATGTTGTTTCTACGTCTGGTTCATCATCACAGCCTCCCAGCACCCTCTGTTTCACCACTGGCACCCTCTCTTTGACCCATGCCACCCTCTGTTACATCAATGCCACCCTCTGGTTCATCATCACTGTAGAAGATGGGGGGGAAAAGCAAGCCCACCTGCCCTGCTTGAAATGACATGAATTAATTTGGGGTTAGTTTATTAACAACACCTGCCCTGCCCCAAATGACAATAATGAATTAGGGGCTAATTAATGTGTCACTGAATTTGAAGTTCCAGCCTGGCATCTGCTTGTCTGCTCCCTTAGCTGTAAATCAGGACCTATGTGGCATACAGTTAAGGTCAGAGCAGGGTCACACAATAGTTGCAAGCAGGCAACCGAATTCTGGAGGGCCCCCTTAGGAAGCACTACAGGGAAGCGTTACAAATCATGAGGTTGACCTTTTGCACCTGCTCATTGCTTTTGCTTTTGCAAAAATCGTTTTTCGTTTTTTTCGCGCTATTCGCGGGGCGCGGCGTCGTGCGAAACCGACCGCGGAAACCGCCAATTCGTGCGAATGAGCTTTATATTTTTTGCGGCTTGTTGTTTCGCGAGTTTTTTTGCAGTATTCGCGAGCCGCTTGCAGCGCAACACGCGAATTTACCCCAAGGTCGAGTATCGGCGCGGCCATTTTGTTTGCGTGACGTATTTCCGTTTCCGCCCGCTATGTATAATCTCGCGCAGTAAGCGCATTGCGAGTACAAGTTCGCACGAGATCGCGAGGAAAATCTCGCGCAAACTTACTTTCGCGCTCGTGAACGGGCGCCGGCCATCTTGTTTTTCATTCATTTCCTGTGTCTGGGCATGGTGTTTAATCCTCTTGCTATCTTTGCCATCCTTTGCTTGTTTTCAGTTTTTTTTACGATTTTGCTTCTTATCTATCCCTCTCTTTTCCTAGCTGTATATTTTTGTCTTTTCTGCTATTTTTCTTTACTTTTAAACTACTTTTTTAAACTCTTTTCTTTTCTTCTTCCCTATCCTATTCCTTCTTAATTTTCTACTTCCTACCTTACCTGCCCAGACCATGGTGAAGCCAGGCGCCGTGAAGCTGCCCAGCACTTGAGGGCGGCAGCGGCGGTGGGGAGGAGGAGTCCTGGACCCCGTGCCAGGACACCATGCGGTCGATTTAGGGGGGAGCAGGTGATGCGACGGGAGATCTTCAGCCCGGAGGAAGTGGGCGCGCTGGTCTACTTCGTCCAGCGCCGCCTGCCCAGGACCATCGCGGGAGGCGGCAGGATCGCGGCCGGCGGCTACAACATCCGGGAGCGCCGGAAGCGGTGGGAGAAGGTGTGCTGGGCCATATCCCACCTCTACGGTGTCCAGCGCACCTACAGCCAGGTCACCCATCGCTGGACTCACCTCCTGGACCGGGAGCGCGACCTGCTGGACCAGCTCAGCTTGGAGATCCCCGGGCTTGGTGAGTAGTAGTAGCCATTTCATCACTCACTACTATGATGTTTTCTCCTGCTCTGTGTTGTTGTATTGCAAATATTTGTTTTTTACAAGGAGCAAGCCAATAATGCCGCTGATGACGATTACATTGTAGTTAAATTATATTTCAAAATCTTCTGTGCATTTCAGGTGCACTGCTCTCCTTCTCAGTGGCGTTGCTACTATGCTTATTTGTTTTCTATTTTGTGGTCTCATTGGCCTGAGTAACTATTATGTATGAGTGTACTTTACAGAACTGCGTAATGCTAGACACTAGGGGGCAGATTACATTTACAAGCCCCTTGCGCCACGTTTACGTTGCCTTGCGTGACGCAACAGCGGCGTAAACGTGCCGCATCCCTGCGAGTCATTTACAGCATGTTATAAAGCCATGGGCCTGCACCACAATGGGTGCGTTCCTAGTACGCAGGGTGGGCGGTCCGGCGGCTGTGCGCCTCGCAAAATTGCCTGCGTGAAATCTACAAGATTTAACGCAGGCACTTCTGCGACGCTGCTACGTCAATTCAATTTCTTATGCCTGCTTGAAGCAGGCGTAAGGACTGACACAGCATGTTAAGTATTGGGTGGCCCTGAGCATTACTGGAGTTGCATTGCGTTGGCGACGTGACTCCAGCGATGCGCCGCTCTTACGTGACGAGATGCGTCACGCAAGTGCCTACCCTTGCGCCAGGGCGCGCCGCATTGTAAATGAGGCGCATCTGCCGTGTCGCAAGGGTAGTTTTGTGTGACGCATTTGATCTGGCGCATCTCTGGAGATGCGCCAGAACGCGTAAGTAAGTATGCCCCTAAGGGGCAGAATTGCAATTACCGTCGCATCCCTGCAAAGTAGCAGGGATGCGCCATTAATTGTGCGGCCCGCTACCACCACCAAACATGGTGCGCCGTATTTGCAATGCGGCGCACCATGGGCCCAAAACGTCACCGAAGCTTTACTGCTGGAGTTGCGTCGCAACGATGGCGCAGCTCCAGCAATGCTCTGGGGTACCCTATCTCCCCAATGCTGGGTCAAGCCGTACGTCTGCTTCAAGCAGGTGCAGGGTTTGTGTGACGCATCATTGTCCTAAAGGTGACTGATTGAAATTTTGTAGATTTCCCTCAGCCAGTTTTAGGATGTGTTCCAGCGCAGGAATGCCCTCCCTTGCGCCGGAACGCCCCCTGATGGCGCAGGGCTTTATAACGGGATGCATCTCCCAAATGCGTCACGTTGTTATAATATTATACGCCGCACCATGGCGCCCTTTTTTGTTTAGCTGCTGCGTCACAAAAGTCACGCAAGAACGGAGCAAAAGAGCCGCAAGGGGCTTAAATCTGCCCCTTCCTTTGTACCCCTGACAATAAGAAAAATAGTGGCGGTGGATTGATAGTTTGACTATTTAAATGACTAGTAATGTAGCAGGCAACTGTTAGTGTTGTCACTGATCTGACTGAAATCACAATGGAGTTTGTCTGTCACTTTGCGTCTTGCCTGCGGACTGCTGCCTGCCAGTCCTAGGTGAACCTTTCAGTACTTTGTTTAGTGAGTTACGTGACTTTCGAAGTCACAGGCCCGCAAATAAATGAAAACTAACCCTAATCAATATAATTTCGCGGAAATATTTTGTTATTGTTCTTTTGAAATGTTTGATTTGGTTGACATTGACAAGCAACAATCATCCATGTTTTCTGTTCTTTCTTTCATGTTGTACGTCAGCTCCCCCCAGGGGCGAGGGGAGGACACAGGAGCAGCAGGCGGCGGATGCTGTTGAACAGAGCCAGGATCGGGCAGGCGAGGGCTCCTTTGCTGGCCCCAGTAAGTTTTCATTTTAGACTAGTACCTATTTTTCCTAGCGTTCCTCATTTGATTTTTTCAAAATCGTCTTTGATCTTCTTGTAGACTGTATCTAAATTCTTATCCTGCCTCTACTATGACTCCCTGTGGTATTACTAGATTATTCTTATTAAACTGTCTGTGTAGCTAACTAAGATTGCACGGTTGGCGAAACTCCCATTCTAGTCAGCAATAGCTCTATCAACTTAGTGCAGTCCTCTGGGATTGTCCATAATGTCTTTTGAAGTGTTCTATCTGCTTTGAAAATTCCCAACTATAAAATGTGAATGACCACCAAGAAAGATTAAGATACTACCTTTTGGTTTGGATAGGAGAACAATCCATACCACTACAGTGGCGCGGACAATTCTTCTGCAGAAACAGAACTATGGACAATAAATAGTGCATTGCTTGTCAATTAAAGTAGGCGCTGTTAGAGTTTCCACATACCTCTGTGATAACAGACTTTGAACCCCCAATGTCCTTACTGACTGACTACATAGTGTGGCACAGTCATTTACCTCCCGAATTCATTGATCATTGATCCCCAATGATGATTATTATCCAACGTAGCTGAAGAGTACGGAGTCAGAGTCAAGAAGTGTCAGAGGCACGGACTCATGCTTGCAAAAATTGCAAAACCTTTCGCTCAGTCACTCTAGTCACTCTGGACCAAAAAAACACAGAGTCTCTCTAAGTTTAAAAGCTTTATTAAAAGTAAACACATTTATTAAAATGAAGTCATAATAAAAAACTAAACGTTTAACTGAGAATGTAAAAGTGGTTAGTGCTGACGATTAATTGAAGACATTTCTTGTGGTCGAGCCGAGCTCTCACCTTGTTTCAACTTGATCTTGTTGTTAGAAGTCCATCTTCTGTCTGTGTGGAAAAAAATGGTGCGTGTTAAAAAGCCAGCCTTCATCAGTTGTGCCAAAAAGTGCTGCATTACATTGTTTTCACATGTCTTCATTCCTAGACCAAATACTAGTGAGTGGTTTATTCTAACATTCTTAAATGTACTTTGTAGGTGGAACATCTGGTGGTGGGGCCAACGCGGAGGTGGTGGTGCTCGACACGGAGGTGGAGGGCAATTCCTCAGGGGAGGATGCGGTGGTTCCAGTGCCGGCTGTGAGAGTTCAGACGGTGGTGGTGGCGGGCAGAGGTAAGCTCTTATATATTCCTTACTTATTGAGATTGAAGACGTGGCTGGGAAGGAAAGAATATGAGATGCATGGCTGGGTGAATGATGAAGCAATAATTGGTGGAAGGACAACAGCCTGGGTGGGTGACACAGAAACTGTATGTGTCCATATACCTGGATCATGCTACTATCTGACTCTTAGATAGCATATGTGTATCTAGAGCAGGGGTACTCATAGTACGGCCCGCGGGCCGGTGGCGGCCCGGCAAGCCTTCCTTGGCAGTGTGCAGACCTTGCAGACAATCACTGCTCCCCCGGCCCCCACAGAGCAGAGTGGAGATGCAGGGCCACAAAGAGGTGAAATAGAACAAAGCCTCTGCTCTGTGGGGCCGGGCAAGCAGTGATTGTCAGGGTGGAGATGCAGGGGCGCTACAACAAACAAAGCCTCAATAATATGTTAATGGTCTTTTAAAGACCTGTTAAGTACTTTGGTGTGGCTGTCTGTGTGTGTGCGTTGAGGAAGCTGTCTCAGCCCGGGCTGAAGGCTGACACAGACAGACACACACACAGTGAGATGACAGAGGGGGAGGGAGAGGGATGGCAGGAGGGAGAGAGAGATGGAGAGGGAGGGCAGGAGGGAGAGCATGATTGAGAGAGATGTATGTAAATGCTGGGTCTGGTGGCTCAGTGGATGAAGGCATCTGCTGCAGGGACCTGTGTGCAACCTCATGGTCACAAGTTTTCATTTTGCTTTAGCCCCGCCCCCTCTGACTCCGCCCCCACCAGTGCAGCCCTCGGCCACAAACTACACTGTACATTTAGCCCCTGAGAGAAAGTTTGTGAGTACCCATGATCTAGAGAGAGTAGACGGTCAGTGGATGAACTAAGTGTAACTTTGAAGAGCATGTAACACTGCACCCGCACGTCCGTTCCAGTGTAGGAAAGGCAAGGAAAAGAAGTTTTAATTTTGTCCAAATACTACCATCAATACTAGCAGTAGTTTGTATTGCAAGCACAGCATAGATCCGGTTATTACGGTGGCCACTCCCTACCTCTCTTAATAAGTTTAGTAGTACTCAGTCATTCATGTGTGGATGTATCACTGGTCACTCAATAAAAAGCAAAGCACCTAAAGTCATCCCATATATAAGCAAAAACATCCCATGTGAAGTGGTAGATAATCAGGTTATTTATCTTCTTCAATTTTCCATTTCTAGTACTCATTTCCACTGTAGGGTGAAAGTTAAATTAATTAAGCAGTAGCCCTTGAGTTGTAACAGAGTATTCTCAGTGCCACCCGTAAAAGAAAAGTAAGAGCTTCACCACCTGCATGTACTGGACAGGTACAGTAGCGCAACGCAAGTCTAGGTCACTCATCATGGCGTGCGTCTCTTTTTCTCGGGTGCAAGTTTACTGCGCTGGCATTATGCCGGCTTGCAGAAGATAACGTACCAATTTTCCTAAACAAGAGACAAGAAGAAGAATAATACTGGTGTACTTTCATAGTCGACTCCAATGGAAGTCCATAGTGCTCGTAGAATTTGTTCCTTAAACTCCCACTAATGTTAGAGCAAGGATGAAGAAGTGTGAGGTTAGATAGATACTGGCCTCAATAGTTATGTAATGCGCTTGCAAGTTGCTAGTTGTACTGCAACACAAATTTCTGCTGAATGATTGAGTTAATCTTAAAGAGCATTGGTTACAGACTATGTCTTTCTTTCTTCATATAGATTCTCCTTCCAAACGAACAAGGAGGAAGGAGCTGGCTAGAGCGGCCCGGCAACGGAGGATCGATGCCACTGTGGCCGAATATCGGTGGCTGGTGGCCCTGGAGGACGAAGAAAGTGTACAGTCGACCACAACAACAACGTCGTCTGCATCGGCCTCCGTGCCCCCACGGGCTGCCACCCAGCACAGTGGTCCACCCAGACTGAGCCGGGCTGCCAAAGCCAAACGCCACCGCCGAGTAGCAAGGACAACAGCTTCCTCTCACAGCCGTTGCACCTGCAAGGCAGTGAAGGCACGCCTGCGCCGCAGTACCCTGATGGTGTCCCGCCTCCAGCAGGAGCTCCACCACTTTTCAAACGTGTTGGAGGGGCTCCGCATAGAGCACGCCTTGCTACGCCAGGAGCATGATGCCCTGGCCCAAAAAGTAGACAGCATCCACCCATAGTGTCCCTTGCCCCTTTTATAGAGACTTTTGGCGGGTGGGAATTGGGAGTTGGGTTTTTGGGGACTTTTGAAGGACAATCGTTGGGGTTAGGGAGGGTCTTGCGGGAGATTATTTTGTTAGGGATATAAATATACTTTTTCAAACTTTATCTGAGCATACCCGTTTCTTACTGCTTGCCTGGTGGGTGGGGGTTTAACAGTGACTTTGTTTTCCTGAAAGTTTAGTTCCATTTTCTTCCTTTAAGTGTAAATGCCCAAATGTTTTCAACACTAAGTGCCTCTCACAGAGTAAGTGAAGTGAATCCAAGAGTCCTAGGACTTTAGTAGTACTACCGTCAGTCTCTCGTCTCTCCTACTAATACTCCATTATACCCCCGAACCACCAAACGCTTATCTTACCTGTAATTTGTGTTTGAAAGTAGGGCTAGACCCAGGGCTGGCTCCACGGGAAACAGCGAATAAGGTTGGCAATCTTGGTCGGATAAAATTTCCTCATAGCGGTGGTACTAGTGGTGTGACACAGTGGCAGTTGCATGCCTATGAAAAAAAAGAAAATTAAATCTGGTTTGTCCTCCTGAGCAATTCAACGGTACAATACAGAATATAGCAGGTGACAGAAGTACACTAGAACAGTGCCACATTGTAGCCTAACAAATGGTAAAGTATAACTACTAATTCGGTTGAAGTTCTTTGACATTAGCCATGGGTCTTTGTCAAGCAGAGTAAGAATATATCCTCGGATTTCTTCACCAGCCTGTTGCTATCACCTTATCCTCCCCAGCAAGTGTGTGCATTTATTGCTGTAATTTAGTCACACATCAATCAAAACCACACAGCCCGGGGGAAGAGGGTTAGGGTTTGAAAAATGGATGGGTACGGGGGTTTTTGGAAAGGTTTTGGGAGACAAGAAAAAATAGCACAGCATGGACAAATAATTGTGAACATGAACAAATCTTTGGGTACAAACCTATCCATCAATCTTTGAAAGTGCATGCACTACTGCATGCATGGCAGTGAAAAGTAAGTAGTACTTTCGACAACTGTGAAAGAAAGAATGCGACAGTACAGGGCGTGGGTGGAAATATTGATAACTATATTCAACATAAGGTCTCTGTAGCCAGATACCTGAGAGCCTTGCTGGTCACTCTAAATCCATTCACAACACTCAATGGGGTTGGTCTGGAAGGTATAGAAGATAGAAAAGGAGAAATTGCTTTTTTTCTAGGTGTCCCCTCACTCACCAGGGTTGCCCCTTGGTGACATGCTTCATCATTGGGGCCATCCCAGTCCTCTACGGGCTGGGGCGTGCTGCGACTTGCGAATTACGTAGGAGCACTTACAAATGACTGTGTGGTGCAGATGTGATAGTGGAGTGGACTAAGTGATGTGTTAAGGGATCAATTTAGAAGCAGAGAGAGATCCAAGAAATGCAGTCACAGTCAGAGAAAAAGGCATGGGATACTGTATCTATGTTGTTGTAGTTGTCCTGTTGGAAGTGGTAAGTAAGTTGCCTGCAGAAAAAAAATCCTCTTATTAGCGGCACTCCTCCATTGCAGCCGACGCTTCGTCCATCGATGTTGGTCACCAGAAGACACCCTGTCCACTGCCTGCCTGATGCTGAATTGTGGCTCGCTAATGTGAAGCCTGACTCCATCCTTTTTTCCCCATTGCAGAGACTGAAACCCGGCCTGTAATTATTCAACGAAAAACAGGAAGTGATATAATATTACAACACCACTGATAAATAAATATAAGGTATGTAGGCTGTGGAGTGCAAAAAGTCACAATTTGATTTTCCTAGTAGACAGTACAATATTTTTGAAAGTGCGTACTCTGTCTGAGTCACCTTTTGAAGGATAAATAAGTAGGGGCAAATTAATGTAGCGGATCTTTCCCCTCAAGCTAGGTGTACTGTAAACTGTGTTTTAGAACAAAATTAGATCTTCCTAGCAGTGCTCCCACCCAGACCCTTACTAAAGCCAGTCGCAAAAATGTAGAAGACCCCCAATCAAATCTCAAAAAACGAGGCCTAGCAGAAAACTGGTGACAAAACTTACTTTGAAAGTAAAAGTAGGCCGAAGTACCCCCTTACTAATTACCCCTTACCCACCGTGGATTGCATTCAAACCACTTGCAAGCAACCAAGCAAAAGTATCCATAGCCAGCATCGCTCCAAGACTCGAAATCCCCCCCACTCAAACACATGCAATAAAAATACTGCTAACCCTAACGAACCCTAAGTTAAGAATAGTGGCAAAGGCTTTCTTTAACTATGCCAAATCCCCCCTTTTCCACCATGGATTTTCTTCAAATGACTTGCAACCAAAATTACACATTCTCACAAGTGCTCTAAGACCCCAGAACTCAGTTGCAAAAATCTAGAACACCCCGAAACACATGCAATCCTGCTGCTAGGGCTAACCCTAACGAACCCTAAGTTACAAAAAGTGCCAAAAGGCTTTTCCGCGAGGATTTTGTCCCAACCACTTCTACCCGGTATTAGACCTTCCCAGGAATGCCACAAGACCCGCCAACTCACCCGCCAAGAAGCATAACACCCCCAAACAGGCCAAAAGCAAAATCTCATACTTGCAATATTTCTCGGCCTTCGTTCCAAACGCGCTGCGTAGCTAGGCCATAAGTCGGGGTTGCCACCACGGATTTCCTGAAAAGCAAATGCAATCAAGATTAGAGTGTCCCAGCAGTGCTCCCAGACCACGAAACTCACCCACAAACAGACGGAACCCCCCCTAAAAGCACCTCAAAGGCAAGCAAGTCATCAAAAACACAAAAAAATTTCCGCCTGGGATTTGGTCCAAACCACTTTTATCCGGTATTAGCGCTTCCCAGCAATGGCCCCAGAGCCGTCAACCCAGGAGAAAACGAGTAGAAGACCCCCAAACAGCCAAAGAGCAAAAGTACAAAAATGGGGACTTTGTCAGTTTTCCCAAATTTCCCAAATCACTCCGCGCGCGCTCTGCAGCTAGGCCCTAACTCCCCTCTGCCACCATGGATTTGCTTCAAACCTCTTGCAAAGTAAAGTATATATAGCCAGCAGTGCGCCCAGACCCCGAAACCCACCCACAAACACCAGGAAGCCCCCCAAACAGGCCCCCGAAAACGCTACATTGAGCAAAATGTCAGAAATAGCCAAAAAAAATTGGCCTGGATTTTGCCCCAACCACTTCTACCCGGTATTAGACCTTCCCAGGAATGCCACAAGACCCACCAACCCACCAGCCAAGAAGCATAACACCCCCAAACAGGCCAAAAGCAAAATCTCATACTTGCAATATTTCTCGGCCTTCGGTCCAAACGCGCTGCGTAGCTAGGCCATAAGTCGGGGTTGCCACCACGGATTTCCTGAAAAGCAAATGCAATCAAGATTAGAGTGTCCCAGCAGTGCTCCCAGACCCCGAAACTCACCCACAAACAGACGGAACACCCCCTAAGAGCACCTCAAAGGCAAGCAAGTCAGCAAAAACACTAAAAAATTTGCGCCTCGGATTTGGTCCAAACCACTTTTATCCGGTATTAGAGCTTCCCAACAATGGTCCCAGAGCCGTCAACTCACCTGCAAAGAGGTAGAACAACACCCCCACAAGTGCTGAGTCTTTCTTCATTGGGCGTAAACCAGCCCTCTGGTTTGATGGAAATAGGAGTCTGGAGGAGGAGGATAGAGGAGCATGTTCTTCTGAACTTGTGAACCTGAGGAATGCAGACTGCGGCAACTTCAAATCAATTAGCAAACCAGTGAAGACAGTTCTGCTGATGGGCTTGTTTTTGTGATTATCTGATTAAAGTTTGAAATATATTAACTGTGCACAACAAAGAAAGACAGACACACAGGAATAAAAGTGAATAAGAACGAAAAAGAAAGTTATTGATTCGTTGTCTCATTTTCAGGGCTCGGTATCACGGTCCAGGAATGAGAATAAGGCTTCGTCATCATACTCTGCGAATTCAGACAGGGTGAGCTCAGTGTCACCTGACAGAGTAGAAATTCCCTCATCTATGTTGCTGGCCACCTCGTCTTCATCCGGCGCGCTTTCTCGTCCTCCGAAATCTGGTTGTATGAGGTGCTGATTCATCTTGATCATTGTTAACCTCTCCACATTTTTGGGCGAGAGGCGGCTCCGTTTGGGAGTTACAATGCCACCAGCAGCACTGAAAACCCATTCAGAAGACACGCTTGCGAGTGGGCAAGACAAGTAGTTTAAAGCCAGGTTGGTGAGCTGTGGCCACAATTCTTTTTTCCTATGCCAATACGCCAATGGGTCAGAATTAACATAGACCTCTGTTGAGTCATTCAGATAGTCCTTCACCATCGACTCAAGGTCCTCATCCAAGGTTCCACCACTTTGCTTAGCTCTTGCTGTGCCTCTGACCTTTTGAGAACCAAACCCACGCAGAGCTAGCCAATCCTCTTCAGCCTCCAATGTTTCTGTTGTGTCTGGTGCAGATGATCCGGTTGCCGGTGTCTTTAACGGCTGAGAGGTCACTTGTGCCACAGCCACAGGTGCAGAAGTGGATTGTTTTGACTGGGGATGGCCTGCTGATGTACTGCCATTTCCTTCAATTTCCAGCCGTTCTCTTTCAAACCTCTTGGCTGACAAGGCTAGCCAATGTTTGTACTTTGGAACATGTTCATCATCAAAAGGAAAGAATGCTTGGCCTGCCAGCGCCTTTTTGTAGCGTGGACCCAGAATAGTAGCACAAATGTAATACTCTTCTGAGTGGATCTTTTTAAGACGTTCATCACCTTGTAGGAGCTCTAATAATTTCTCAGCCAGAAGAAAAGAGTCTTGGCTTTTTACATCTTTTTCAAACACAGAACACACCTCCTTCAGTTGGTCCTGCAGCATGTACAACAATGGGATAGCTTTTCCCAAATTACAGTCCTCCTTGCTGACTGCACGCGTGAAGAACTCAAAAGGACGAAGCATGCGTGTCAGGCTTTGAACTATGTTCCATTGCGCCGCACCCATCCTCAGCTCCTCTGTACCCTCTGTAAGGAAATATTGATCGAGTTCCGTATACTGCTCATACAGACGCTCAAGCATGTAGAAGGTTGAGTTCCAACGTGTTACCACCTCCTGGATGACTGCTTTCACTGGCATTTTACGTTTATATAGCAGGCTCCTCAGCTGCTTCCGGGCCTTAAAAGAATGGCTGAAATGCTTGCACATTTTTCGGCAGGTGTCCAATACGCTGTACGCTGCACTGCCTTTATTACCCAAGAATTTTTGGACAACCAGGTTTATACAGTGCGCCAAACACGGCACTCTGAAATAGTTACCGTCCCTCATGGCCTTAACTATATTGGCGCAATTGTCCGTGGAAACATAACCAACCTGACATTTTAGTGGGGACAGCCAGTTAAGGACCTTTGTGTTAAAGACATCCAAAATGTTTTCTGCTGTGTGACGTTTCTCCAAACCAAACATGGCTAGTGTTGCATGTTTCCGAGCAGCTTTAAAAACAATGTCCGTGTCAACACCTGTGTTTAGCTTTGCTTTAGCCCCTGAAAAAGAGACCCAGTGTGCAGTGATGCACATGTAATCAGCACCTGCGCCACTGGTCCACATGTCTGTTGTCAGATGTATAGTGTGAACAGCACTCTTCTGCAAAGCTGCCCCAATCACCTTCAGAACATCTTCATGTAGTGCTGGAACCGCAACTCGGGCAAAATAGAACCGGCTAGGAACCTTCCATTTAGGGCAGAGCGCTGCCACTAATTCTAGAAAACCAACCCCTTCTACAAAAGAAAAAGGGAGAAGGTCCAGAGCTAGCATTTTAGCCAGCTTAGTGTTATAGAGACGCATCAGTGGGTGGTTGCGTTCATATTGCGCTTCTGTAAACAACATCTTTTTAATGTTGCCCTGGACCAAGGATTTACGGGATGATGATGATATCTTCGACCCAGTTACGCTCGCTGATGAACTTTTCCGCATTGATGTCTCACTTTCTCCCACACTCTTAGTGTGCCTCACATGGGGTGTGCTGCTGACAGGGGTACTGGGTGTAAGTGAAGTGTTTGAATCGTCTTCTTCCTCCTCGTCATCATCAGATGAAAAATCAACGTTTTCATTACGTGCAATTCGGGCTTCCTTGACCGCCTCTAGGTGCGCAAACCATTGGACAGGGTGCGCTCTCTTAAGATGACCTCTCTGGCCTCCGGTACCATAGTTGGTACCAAACTTACCACGACTAACTCGAAACTTACACATGCTACAAATGGCTACGTTTTCCATTCTTGGGCAAACACTAAAGAAGTCCCAAACTGGAGCCTTGAAATGTCTTTGGGGGCCGGAGGAGGCGGCAATACTGGTGGTGGTGGTCCTGCTGCTAATGCCAGATGAAGTGGAGGATGTGGATTGCCGAACTTCAGTACGTTTTGCACTTTCACCACCACGAATTGAGGTCGAGGTGGATGGAGGTCCCTTCTTGCGAGGAAGAAATATGGAAGCGGTAGGTGTTGGTGTACTAGTTAACTCCAAATCTAATGATTGTTGTGTTTCCATTTCCATTGCCTCCTCGTCGACATCATCATCACGCTCAGCAACTTCTCGGGATAGGGTCAAAATGTCTCTTTGCTGCATGCCCGCTGGGGCTGCAGTGACCTTTATGATGACTGGCTCGTCGTCATCGTGAGAGGCTTCACCAGCAGCAGTATGCGTAACTTCTTGTTGTGCCTCATCACACTCCATAGCAATGAGTTTTTCGACGACCTTCCTTTTACGCTTAGGTATCTTTGTCAGATCATGGTGTGCCTCACTCTCAGGCTGCCATGGTGGTACCCATTCGTCATCCAGATCATCAGAAGGCGGTGGGCTTGAAGAAGATGTAGACACCAACCTTGATCTTTTCCTTGCTAGGGATGTGGAAGACAATGAATAATCATCAGGAGGAGTGGCTTCCAATGATACCTCAGCTTGATTGTCGATTTCCTGATGTGCCCCTACTTCGGGAGAGACAACTATTGTGGGAACTTGTTGTGACCCTCCATGCACCTCTGCTTGCGCATCTCCTTGCGCTGCCTCTCCTTCCACATGTACTTGGGCTTGTACTACTTGCACATGTTGTTGTTGCGGCTGTGGTTGTTCAACACTTGTCAGATGAGTTACAACAACCTGTGTTGATTCAGGGACATTGCTGCTACTTTCTTGAGATGAGCCAACATCACTGGTCGATGGTGATTGGAGAAGTACACTGACTGCCTCTGAAGCACTCAAGGGCTTTGACTTAAGTTGGCGTGGTGGTGGAGGCACTGAACCCAATGGAGCGGGGGTGCTGCTCCCAGCTTGGTCCCCAGCAGATCCTGCTGCTGCAGGCGTACTTTTTTTTTTGCTCCCAAAAAACGTGGCGGTTGGCACACCAGCCTCCTTGGTAACTTGCTTCTTCTGCTCCTTACTAGCAACTTTCTTGCTAGAGGAGCTACGGAGACCTTTTTTTGGGGCCATCTTCTTCAGAGCAGGTCAGACAGCAGGCCGCAGTTGCACGAATTGTAGAGTTGTCTGAGGCCAGACGTGACGTCGCGTGACGTTATGCTGCACACACATCCCGCTGCAGGACTTCTTCCTGGCACTGGTGGTTCTCTTGAGTCTTGTGCACCTAAAAACAATGGAAGACAGAGGAACATCAGTTCAGTTATACACCCCAAAAAAATCGAAAAGAAAACCCAGAAAAATCAGCACAATCCCATTCCATCCATGCCCTCCATGATGTTTAAGTTCAAGACACCCCACAGAAAGACTAGGTCCATGCAAGACTCAATACCCCTGGTGAAAAGGCCACAAGTACAGCCCCAAAAAACGAAAATCACTGAAAAATCAGCAAAATCCCATTCCATCCATGCCCTCCATGATATTTAAGTTCAAGACACCCCACAGAAAGACTAGGTCCATGCAAGACTCAATACCCCTGGTGAAAAGGCCACAAGTACAGCCCCAAAAAACGAAAATCACTGAAAAATCAGCACAATCCCATTCCATCCATGCCCTCCATGATGTTTAAATTCAAGACAACCCACAGAAAGACTAGGCCCATGCAAGACTCACTACCCCTGGGCATAAAGGTTGAAAAGTAGGCAAAATGGTTGCAGGCCTAACAACAATGCCTACATTCAAAATGGCCACTTGCCTCCCAGCACATGGCCATGGCCTGTAGCAGCACTCAAAATGGCCCCCAGCCACATGGCCTGTCCCTCCATGCCCTCCATGATGTTTAAGTTCAAGGCACCCCACAGAAAGACTAGGCCCATGCAAGACTCAATACCCCTGGTGAAAAGGCCACAAGTACAGCCCCAAAAAACGAAAATCACTGAAAAATCAGCACAATCCCATTCCATTCATGCCCTCCAAGATGTTTAAGTTCAAGACACCCCACAGAAAGACTAGGCCCATGCAAGACTCAAATACCCCTGGTGAAAAGGCCACAAGTACAGCCCCAAAAAACGAAAATCACTGAAAAATCAGCACAATCCCATTCCATCCATGCCCTCCATGATGTTTAAGTTCAAGACACCCCACAGAAAGACTAGGCCCATGCTAGACTCAATTACCCCTGGTGAAAAGGCCACAAGTACAGCCCCAAAAAACGAAAATCACTGAAAAATCAACACAATCCCATTCCATCCATGCCCTCCATGATGTTTAAGTTCAAGACACCCCACAGAAAGACTAGGCCCATGCTAGACTCAAATACCCCTGGTGAAAAGGCCACAAGTATAGCCCCAAAAAACAAAAATCACTGAAAAATCAGCACAATCCCATTCCATCCATGCCCTCTATGATGTTTAAGTTCAAGACACCCCACAGAAAGACTAGGCCCATGCTAGACTCAAATACCCCTGGTGAAAAGGCCACAAGTACAGCCCCCAAATACGAAAATCACAGAAAAATCAGCACAATCCCATTCCATCCATGCCCTCCATGATGTTTAAATTCAAGACAACCCACAGAAAGACTAGGCCCATGCAAGACTCACTACCCCTGGGCATAAAGGTTGAAAAGTAGGCAAAATGGTTGCAGGCCTAACAACAATGCCTGCAATCAAAATGGGCACTTGCCTCCCAGCACATGGCCAGGGCCTGTAACAGCACTCAAAATGGCCACCAGCCACATGGCCTGTCCCTCCCCATGAACACCCCCAAAAATCGAAAAACACTGCAAAATCAGCACAATCCCATTCCATCCATGCCCTCCATGATGTTTAAGTTCAAGACAGCCCACAGAAAGACTAGGCCCATGCTAGACTCAAATACCCCTGGTGAAAAGGCCACAAGTACAGCCCCAAAAAACGAAAATCACTGAAAAATCAGCACAATCCCATTCCATCCATGCCCTCCATGATGTTTAAGTTCAAGACAGCCCACAGAAAGACTAGGCCCATGCTAGACTCAAATAACCCTGGTGAAAAGGCCACAAGTACAGCCCCAAAAAATGAAAATCACTGAAAAATCAGCACAATCCCAATCCATCCATGCCCTCCATGATGTTTAAATTCAAGACAACCCACAGAAAGACTAGGCCCATGCAAGACTCACTACCCCTGGGCATAAAGGTTGAAAAGTAGGCAAAATGGTTGCAGGCCTAACAACAAAGCCTGCATTCAAAATGGCCACTTGCCTCCCAGCACATGGCCAGTGCCTGTAGCAGCACTCAAAATGGCCACCAGCCACATGGCCTGTCCCTCCCCATGAACACCCCCAAAAATCGAAAAACACTGCAAAATCAGCACAATCCCATTCCATCCATGCCCTCCATGATGTTTAAGTTCAAGACAGCCCACAGAAAGACCAGGCCCATGCTAGACTCAAATACCCCTGGTGAAAAGGTCACAAGTACAGCCCCAAAAAACGAAAATCACTGAAAAATCAGCACAATCCCAATCCATCCATGCCCTCCATGATGTTTAAATTCAAGACAGCCCACAGAAAGACTAGGCCCATGCAAGACTCACTACCCCTGGGCATAAAGGTTGAAAAGTAGGCAAATTGGTTGCAGGCCTAACAACAAAGCCTGCATTCAAAATGGCCACTTGCCTCCCAGCACATGGCCAGTGCCTGTAGCAGCACTCAAAATGGCCACCAGCCACATGGCCTGTCCCTCCCCATGAACACCCCCAAAAATCGAAAAACACTGCAAAATCAGCACAATCCCATTCCATCCATGCCCTCCATGATGTTTAATTTCAAGACAGCCCACAGAAAGACTAGGCCCATGCTAGACTCAAATACCCCTGGTGAAAAGGCCACAAGTACAGCCCCAAAAAACGAAAATCACTGCAAAATCAGCACAATCCCAATCCATCCATGCCCTCCATGATGTTTAAGTTCAAGACAACCCACAGAAAGACTCAGTCCACCCACCACTGAGTACCCCTGGGCAAAAGGCCTCAAAACAGCCCAAAAATCGAAAATTCCAAAATTTTAGTTGCAGCAACTGTAATGCCCCAAACAAACTTACTTGTAAAATTTCTAATCCAACAGTGATCCAAAGAAAGTCAAAAAGGCCTCAAATCCAAATATCCAGCAGCATCCACAAAAAGTAATCCTTCCAGCTCCAGATCCAAATGAAAAGTGACCAGGAGATGGACAAAGCACTGGGAGGAGCCTGCTGGACAGGAACAGGAAGTTGAAGACTGTGGGGCACTTCCTTCCTCCCACCCCCCTCCTCCCCTCCCCAAAATGGACTCCTCGCTAAAAAAGTGCAGGCAAATGTCAACCTAAGGAGTTATTCAGATAAAAATTATCATTTCAAGAAGGTTTATGCTGCTTGCTGGTGGATTTCTTGTGCAGAATTGCAAATTTTATATTTTCGCGTGTGCGAGATTATTGCTGCTCGCCGCATCTCAAATCTCGCAATTGCGAAGTACCGCGAGAAGTGATCTCGCAGTACTCGCGTTGACAAACTCTCGCTGTGCAAGTTGGCAAGCCGCGATGACATAATCGCGCTCGCCAAATTCCCGCGGGATCACACAGCAAGATCCAAAATGGCGCAGCACTCGCAAAATATCGAGAAAAACAACTCGGCAAACGATGCTAAACGCCGCGCGGCGCAAAAATTGTATCACCAATGACGCGAGCCGCAAAAAAAATCCGCTGCGTGCGAATTTGCGGATTTTGCGGGAAATTCGCAAATCTCGCGGTAACGGATTTTCCGCCCATGCTTATTACTGGACTTGTCGAAGGAGTTGATTAATATAAATCATATAGTAAAATCTCGAAAAATGATGTCAGAAACAAAACAAGTCCCACTACATTCTACCCTTTCTACAAAATTTAACCATGCTGGGAAAAAGCCATCCTGTGACCCCCCCAAAAAAGTGCAGACATCCCCCTTGCCGAAGAAGAAGCCTGTATCTATAGCTTAACTCCCAAGTAAAGTGGGTGATCAAAGGGGGAATAACTTGATCTCAGAGGAAAAGGTAGAACTCCCGTAAAGTAAGGTTATTAAGGATAATGGGTCAAGGAATCCGCATAATACAGACTGGCAATCACACAGAATAGTATATCTACCGCCAGAAGCTGCCCCTTATGTGATCGTCATGGCAGGTGTCCCTGAGCTCCCTTTAGGCAGTAAGGAAGACAATCGAGCCTTAAGAAATAAAATTACCTATTGGTTACGTAACAATAGACCTTTGCCTGCCCACATTAATGGGGAAATTTTAAATGTTAGGCGTTTGACATGGGTGGGCTCACGGCCTAAAGACAGGAAAGGGGATGTAATCATCATAAACTTTAAAGATCATAGAGCTGTCAGGCACATCGGGGATTGGTATGACCCAAGAAGTAGTGACTCTATTTCTTCACATTACCTTAGCTACTTCTACCCATACGTATCAGCCCAATATCCTAAAAACCGTGAAGTAGCAATGCAGTCTACAAACAGGTTCGGCTTTGACCAATATGGACATAGTCAAACTTTTTTCTCCCAACTACAGAGATCATCTAATTTCTATCCCAGGCAGAATCATCCACCAATTCCAGGCCTTAATTTCAGAAATAATTATTTGTAGGACAATAGAGGTATAGCTGTACGTGCTTATAACATACCTATCCACAATCGGCTTGATGCATTCTTGGGCCTTGAATTTGTGGTTTGACAACAAAAGGAATCTCCACTTATCAAAACATCGGGACACGGGGAGAACAGTGATAAAATCAAGGAGAATAGAAAAGATCAGCGGTCATGGGAGGGTAATGAGAACATTATCCAAACTGTAACTGTGCCCAAAGTGACTCATGGTGATAATGAAGAGGAATGCTGTAAGACATCTAGCAACCTTGATTTAAAAGAGGAGGAAAATGTGGAGGAGCGAGTTCCTCGACAGGCGGAAAGGATCTGGGTAATTCCTCTTTGGGTGATCATGTAGTAAATGAGAATAGGAAATCCTGCACACTTTTATTCTGGAACGTGGCAGGATTGAGGCAGAAAATTAAAAATCCATCCTGGGAAAGTGTTATAAATGGTTTCGATATCCTGGCCTTGCAAGAAACGTGGTCCATTGATCCAGTGTTTATAAGTGGGTATAGAAGTTTTTTCACTTCGGCTGTGGGGGCCCAACATGGGAAAGCAAAGGGAGGCCTAATTATGTTCCACTCTAATCAGCTCAAGTATGAGCAGGTCTGCTTTATGTCAAAATCCAGTTATCATCAAGTGATAACGCTAAACAACAAGAAGGGAATTCATTTTGTTCTCATACATTTTTATAATAATATCCCGAAAAACGAAATTCTCAGCACTTTAAAAATGCTGAGGGAGAATATACAACATGAAGTGCGGCGGCCATCTTGGGTGGACTCTCCTCTGCGCAGCGGACGCGATCAGCGGACGCACCAGACCTGCGTCGGAGTCGCGCCAGAGTCCTGCCCGTCTGCGCCCGTCCGGGCCTGTATGTCGCCTTTCGCCAGGAACTATGACGAAACAAGTAAAGAGGTAATATCGTACTCAAGACAATCTATACTATCCCTAAGAGATTCGACCAGAAAGTGTGCCAAAGTAAAACTCTCAAGTAGACAAGGTCCCTTCTCATGCCCATGTGGTTTCTCACTCCCGAGTCCTTCAAGACCACCATCCTTGAATGAAGTCTCGCCCCAACAAATCAGAATAGGCCAGTTAAATGTAAGATACATGCAAAAACATTGCTCGGAAATTTACGAGCTACTCTCTAACTATACTTTAGACATTTTGTTTTTTGAGAGAAACGTGGCTGCAAGATGATATGAACTCTGTTATCAATCTAGACACCCCCTAGGATATACTACACATACGCTGAATAGACACACCAGGGGAGGGGGTATAGCAATCATGGCTAAATCAGACTTTACTTACCACATATTGAAACTAGAACTAGAAATTAAGGAGAGTGAATGTGCACGATTCACAATTAAGATAAACTCTCAACTTAGTCTGATAGGTCTTCTGATATATAGACCCCCGGGAGCAAGCACGAATTTCACTACTTCGCATTTATGCTCTTTGATCACTGACACTGCCAACTTCACCATTATAGGTGACTTAAACATTCATTTTGATCTTACCTCTGATACCAAGATCAACACCTTGCTAGCTGATTTGGATGCTTTCCAACTCCGACAGTTAGTGAGTGGCTCAACACATAGCGGTGGGCATCTCTTAGACCCCATTTTTTGCAATCTAAATAATGCGACTGCTGAACCCCCCATCCCGATGGTATGGACCGACCACTGTTTGGTGATTATGACCATCCCTTTTGCTAGTGACACTAACTCAAAACCCACTGAACAAGTCCTGAAAAGACCCTGGAGGAAGCTTCGCCTTGAAGACTTCCATGCACTCCTTACTATGAATTCCCCCCAATTAAGCGAAGACCTTGATCAAAACTATGAGCAGTTTTGTGAGTGGATCAAAAAGGTCTTAGATTCTTTGATACCAGCTAAATGGATCAAAGCGCGTACACATGAATCTAGTCCCTGGTTCAAGGAAGCACTTTCCCTGCAAAAGAAGGAATGCAAAAAAGCGGAGCGAAGATGGAGGAGAGACTATGATCCCTCACTTAAAACCCTCTACATTCAAATGCAAAAAAAGCTATCATCTGAACGTTTGCAGGACTACAACGGATTACTACACCACGGAAACAAAGAACAGTGATAATGCCTCCCAAACTATCTTCAGGATATTGAAAGAGCTCAGTGCTAACAAAGCGACATACAACCCTAATATATCTTCTGCATTTTGTGACACTATGGCGTCTTTTTTTATCGACAAAATTAAGACAATCTATAGCACCTTCCCAATAAACACTGTCCTCACTCCTCAAGCTGACTTGAATGGGCCCAACCTATCCGAAATTCCAGCACTTAATCAAGTCGACTTCCTCAAACTATGCAATAAAATAAAATCAGACTCACCTGCAGATCCCCTGAAACCGGAATTATTCAGAAACTCCGACTGGACGGTCTTAGGCCCTCTCAGAGACATAATACATCTTTCCTTCTCGACAGCCAACATACCCATTAAATGGAAACAAGCCTGGGTGACTCCCATCATCAAAAAACCCATACTAGAACCTGCCCTACCCGAAAGCTTCAGACCCATTTCTCTCCTCCCTTGGACAGCAAAAATCGCAGAAGCCCACGTCAACTCCATTCTGACCAACTATTTGATATCCAATGCCATTCTGGATCGATCTCAACACAGCTTCCGCGCGGGCCACAGCACTGAAACAGCTCTTCTTAGTGTGACAGAACACCTCCGTACCATTTTAGTCTCTGGGGGGACGGCAGCACTGATTCTTTTAGATCTCAGTGCTGCCTTCAGTATGGTGTCACATGAGATCTTACTGTCAAGGCTGGAGGGGATAGGAATAACAGGGCTTGCCCTCAAATGGTTCAAAGCTTTCCTTTCGGGCAGATCTTTTAGAGTCTCTACCCCTCCTTGTCTGTCTAAAGAACACCCCATTGAACAGGGTGTGCCACAAGGGTCAGCTCTGAGCCCTACCCTGTTCAATATATATGTCCAACCCTTGGCAGAAATAGCTAGAAAACATGGTCTCTCACTAGTGACATATGCTGATGATACCCAGCTGGTGGTGTCACTGGACAATGAAAACGGTCTTAGTGCACAACACTTTAAGCAGACACTTATTGACATCACCAGCTGGATGACAACAAACTGTCTCCAGCTGAATGCTGGAAAAACAGAAGTGTTACTGGTGGGAAAAGAAACAATGACCTGGGGAAACAATTGGTGGCCAGAGACTCTCGGCCAACCTCCCGAATGTAGAGACCACATAAGAAATTTGGGAGTCTGGATGGACACCGAGCTGTCTTTCACTCTCCATACCAAAAGGGTAGCAGCTAACTGTTTTGGTATCTTACGCAACCTTAGACCCATCCTTAAGGTCTTTGACCACCAAACCCGCCAAATTGTGGTGCAGTCAGCAATCCTGTCAAGACTAGACTACGCCAGCTCTCTCTTGTTAGGGGCAAACATAGCAGAGAAAGCAAGGCTCCAGCGAGTCCTGAACGCTGCAGCGAGAGCGCTAACCGGTCACTGTCCTTTTGAAACTTCATTGGCTTCCTGTTGAAAAAAGGATCCATTCCAAAACCCTTTGTTTGGCGTTCAAAATCCTTAAAACCGCCTCCCCCCATTTTAAGTTCCCTCCTCACATCATACGTTCCCCGACGTACGCTGCGTTCAGAAGGACAGAACCTGGCAGTAGTACCCCGCTTCAAACTGGCAAGAATGGGCGGTAGGTCATTTAGACACCTCGCCGTAAGACTTTGGAATGGACTCCCTATCCATATTCGAAAAATTGAAGAACTTCTACCTTTCAGGAAAGCGATAAAAACCCACCTTTTCTGCTAATGTACAACCACCTCACTGTGACAGAACTAACAATCTTTACTGACATACTTTTTACAGCAAGCGCCGGGACGCCCCTTGGCTGCGGCAGCTGTGCGCGGTACAAGTTCATTTAACATTAACATTAACATTAACAAATAGATAAAAATGACAGGGAAGTAATAATTTTATGGGGGGGGGGATTTTAATTGTCCACTCTGTAAAAAGGGCAAACAAGGCATCTGTGGCCTAATGTTAGAGCAGGACATCAATCTAACACATTTCGATCACTCCCTGATCGTGGACTCATTAAATGAAATATTGTTTATGTACGATTTGGGATATGCAAATGAAATTGCCCAAAAACCAACTCCTTTTGTGCCCACATTTATTAGCAGAGGAGCATTCACTACAATTGATTTTATTATTTCCTCAAATAGCTACAGCCATAAGATTAAGAGGCTAAAGACTATGGAGTTACCATTAAGTGACCATCTGCCTCAAATAATGGAGGTTGAAAACCCACTTCTTGAGCAGCATGATGATGTGCTCCCCCTGAGCCCAGTTTCTGATGTGATCCTTGGGAGATAGGATGGGTATTCTCTAAAATGGGGTAAGGTGGTCCCAAAAATGTTCCTAGGAAAATTGTTGAATGTCTGTTCGGATAGCTTCGCAATTTGTTTGGGCGAGCACTCCTAATAGCTAACAGATTATAGAGTATTTTAACAGTATAGCTTCCACAATTAGAAACAGCTTGTGGGTGGAGGCAAAGAAACGGGCAAAGGGTAATAAAAGTTGGTTTGACAAAGCATGTACAAGGGCACTGATTGATTTGAAACACGCTATTCATGGGACACCCCGAGATCCTTTACAAATAAGAGGCTTCAGGAAAATATATAATGAGGTTCTAAAAAATTAGTAAAAATGCAATAAAAAAGTAGGCTTTAGAAGCTTTATGTGCAGCGTCACAGTCCAAGGATGCATCTGCTTTTTGGAGGGCCGTAAATGCCCCCCTTCTCTATGACAACCACAAGGCACGCATGGAGATTGCAATCGTTGAGGAGGATTGGGTGGAACATTTTTCTAACCTCTATAGGTGCCAAGATGAAAGCCCTACTAAAGGTCCTATTAAAATGGGTAATATAGGGGCAGGGGCCGAGAAACTGGTGATAACTCTGGAGGAAGTTATGATGGGTTTGAAAGCAACAAAGGGTGGCAAGGCCGCAGGTCCTGATGGGATCCCAGCAGACCTGTATAAAGCAAATAGCGAGATCTGAGGCCCCATGCTGGGACAACTTTTTAATGCAGCACTAGCAAGGGGATTAAACCCGTCTTGGTTTACCTCGGTCATTGTACCGCTATATAAGAAGGGAGATAGTCAAAACTGCATATGCTATTGACCAATCCCCCATCTTGACTCATCTATAAAAATCCTTGGCAGAGTTATCCTGGCAAGACTCCAAAGTTGGGCGGAGGAGAATGAGATAATGAGTGACCCACAGTTTGTATTTCAGAAGGGCATAGGAACAATCGAACAATGTTTAAACTTAATGATTGTTCAACAAAAATATACCAGGGTAAAAGGTGAACGCCTGTACCTTACGTTTGTCGACCTTACGTCGGCGTTCGATTGCGTGTCACACGTGAAATTGTGGGCAATTTTGAAAGGGTTGGGCGTGGAATATCCAATCATGTGCTTTCTAAGAGAATTATATGCAGGAGCCACAGCATCGGACCGTTATGGAAAGGGGGGCGAATGTACCAGAAAATTTGGTGTTGGACGTTGAGTACGCCAGGGGTGTGTCCTGGCTCCATTTTTATTTCTGGTTTATATAAATAGACTTGAGCGACATCTGCTGCAGGAGTAGAGGGATATGCCTAGGGTTGGTAAAAGATCAATCCCTGCACTCTTGTATACAGATGATTCAGTCCTAATGGCACGGTCTCCCCTGGCCCTACAAAATTGGATAACATCCTTTGAGAAGTTCATGTTGAGTTTAGATCTAAAAATCAATTGTAGTAAAACCTTCTCCATGAACTGTGGCATAAGAACCGGAAAGCAGATGAGAAGATTGTTCATAAATAATGTTCCTTTGGAAAACACCTCCACCTTTCCTTACCTTGGTATTTTGTTCCATGAATCGTGGGTTTGGACAAGTGCTGTAAAGGCCAGAACTCTTTTGTTCCTAAAAACAATAATGGCCTTAAAGAATTTTATAAAAAAGCTGGGCAAGAAACCAATAAGAGAAATCCTAACTATATATAATGCCATGTGTATATCAGTAGCCTTGTATGGCTCGGGTCTTTGGGGGTATTCGAACATAAAATCAATTCAAATAGCCGAAAATAAGTTTATGAGGGATGCCTTGACAGTACCACAAAGTGTGGCGACTTATATCTGCCACACTGAACTTGGACAACCTCATATATCAGATATAATTAGAACACAACCCATCCTTGTGGAATAGGGTGTGGACAACGAATGAGTGTGTTGTGAATCGGGCTATGTTGCAGGATGTGTTAAAATTGTTAAATGTGGGTAGATTTGATTGGCTAGATTACGTTAAACGTTTTCTTACTGAAATTGGTTGCCAACAATATTATGATGATCTGCTCACAATGGTTAATATATCCAGGAAATTGCTGAGTAAATTGTGTATGTATTACCTCGAGGAGAAGAGAAGGCAAGATGAAATGAAAAAAAAGACAGTTACCTCGCATCTCCTGTTAATACCTGGTGATAAAATACAGCCGTATTTAACCCTGCCGATGTCTAATTATGATCGATTTCTCTTGACCTGTTTTAGACTAAATATTAATGTTAGACTCTCGTCCTTCCCAGAAATGAATTCATGGTTCCGAAATTTGCCTATGTGCCCGTGTGATGAATCTTCGTCCCAATCTGATATCCATATGTTATTTTTTTGTAAATTTTATATTTTACCATGCAGAAAATTCATTATCCCAATTCTCAAAGAAATGAATTTAAATAGATGTCGCCCAGCACTCTTAGAACTTCAGAGAATGGACACTGTTTTAACTGTCGCAGTAGTTTTAGGCTTTTTAGGTTTCGACCTGGCGAGGGGCACGCAGTGCCCCTCCCAGTTCGAAAACTTTTGTTTTCAGTAGAGATGTTTGGACCGCCTCTGTTTCCAATTGGCTAGCTCCATAAATGGAGGCTAGCCATTGGGAGACAGAGGCTGTCAATCACGCTTTCTCGGGAAAACGCGATTCGGGGGCGTTTCTCGGGCTTTTTTTAAGCCCCGCCCCTTTGTCCCGGGCCGCGCTTTAATTGGCTGCCGGCCCGGGACACCCCCGTGACGTCATTTTCCGGGCCGCGCTGTAATTGGCTGCCGGCCCGGGACACCCCCGTGACGTCAGCCAATCACAGCACGGACCTGACTTGTTTTTTTTTTTTGTCCGCCTGTTTTCGTCTTTTTGAAACTGCGTGTGCCATGATCCTTCCCCCCCTCCCGCTATCCGTGCGCCGTTCCCGCCCCCCCTCGCTGTCCTGTGCACGTTCCCGCCGTCCGTGTCCTCTCCCGCCCCCCTCCCGCCGTCTGTGTCCTCTCCCGCCCCCCGTGTCCTCGTAGGTGCTTGTTCTTCTTCTTGTTCATTTTGTATGGAGGGAGGATGTTTTGAGGTTCTACGGTGGGTGAAATGTGGGAGCGGGGAGTAGAATGAAGATGGTTGGAAAGGGAGGAATCTGTGGAGGGCGGTTGGGGTAGGATCGCAGAGTGAAGTGCTTGTGGTGATGTCCTTGTATGAAACTTCAAGCATAAATCGTTCTTTCACTTCCAATGCGGCGGTTCGTACAAATGTATAATTTTAGTAATAGCAGAACCTCTTGGCTAACACCATACCTAAACACTGGGCTGGCAGGCGGGATAAATCTCTGCCAACCCTGAGATGTAGAAAGTAAATGTAAAAGAGGAAGGTTTGCCCTGCACAGCGCAACGTGAAACTCATTAAGTCCCTCCTGCATCGCCTACCCAGTCCAAACCAGACTCTTCATCGGTTAGACTGTACCAACTCCCCAAGAGCAGGCGTAAGATCTCGGCAGCCCTGTTTTCCCCAAGGCATCCATTTTGCAAAGTTATCTCAGTCTCTTGCTAAATTTATCCATCATTCCTTTCTTTTTATTTTCTCCGCTGATAAGATATCGTTTACTGCAATGGTATCTCCCACCCGATTCATTTCACATTAAAAGCCTTTATTTATTAAGCAATTGAGCTGAACCGTGCACTGGGACGCGGAGGGGTGAGGGCGGCCATTCCCCGTCAGTGAGTCACGGGGCGTTTTGTGAGTGTTCCGAGTTGAAGTTTGAAGGCTGTTTTTTCCTTTGGGACCATGTTCTGCCTTTAGGCCTGCTCGATGGGTTCACTTTTCTTTCATACGCGTCCTATTGTGAAATGTCAACAGTAAATCAAATCAGATGACCCATATTACCTACAAATGCACCGAGGCCCTCTCCATAAAGACACGAGGGCTTAAAGAGCGCCAAAACAAACAGGCACGGAGCATGCGCAGAGAGCGCGCCAGCCACGGCTGGGCTTTAAGGACTCCTCTGCTCACGAATTGAAAAGCGGTGCTTATATGTAATATATGATTTTAAACCACAAACGACATATTAAGCTGCAGATTTCACGTCTACTTTTACGTCGACAACCTTTTTCAGGTTTTTATGGAGTGAACTTGATACGAAGGTATTGGAGCACTTTACTTAAGCGCACCACTTAAAGTACACATACACGTTCATTTTTTTCGGCATAGAGAGATGTAATTTGCCCAGAATCACAGTTCCTCCATTCCAAAGTCGGCAGCTCTTGCCAAAATGCCATGTACACGCCAACATTTTAGAAGAGAAAAGTGGGTGATGAAAACAAGCAAACGAGAGAATGTATTACCCCAGATAAATTCTGCTGAGCAGAGGCAATTTCAGGCGGAAGACAACCCCAATAAAGATATTTTGGCTTCAAAACTTTAAACCGGGAGTCTCCCGCCGGAATCAGGGCTATTGGCCTGTATTAAATCTGGGAGTCTCCCGCCGGGATCGGGGCCACTGGCAGTTCTAATGCCACATCATCTTTCTACAAAACTTACATAGAGATGTGGCGAAGGGGTGTCAACCAGGAAAGTCGCCTTTTTTACTCTACAGCCACACATGATTAAAACACCCATCCGTTTCCTCGTGTAGGAAAATCCACCTCTATAGATGTTTATCACTTAGTCCTCCAATAAAGTAATGTATCTTGTCGGACAGAATCTGACGTCATGCAACGTCCATGACTTTCTGAAAGTGTGAAAGAAGGCACTACGGGCATGGAGTCAGAGCCGGTCCTAGGCCTTTTGCGGGGCCGGCAGCGGGCCCCCTGAGCGCGAGGCCCTGGGCAGCTGCCCATACCGCCCATGCCTAGGACCGGCCCTGCATGGAGTTGGCGGATGCTGGCTTGCAAGCCCCTCGTGGCATGAGAAGTATGATTCTGCTTCCTCCTTGTGCATTCTGTTTGGCATCATGCTTTATGTCTACTCGGAGGCGCAACACCTGCTTTCTAGAGGCTTTGTGTTTGAGTGTCAGATGCCTGTGTACATAAAGGTGATTTCCCTCCCAAGACTCAGTCTCGGAGGCTGTGCCCATCTTTAGGAAGTGGCCCATGAACCCCAAGGAAATTCCCTTGTTGCTCAGTGGATGTTTGGAAGTCGCACCCTGTCAGATATGGCCAGATCCATACTGCCTGTCCTTCATAACTGAGTACAAAGCCCCAGAACAACACTGCATATCTGACCATTTGCTGTAGCTGGCTCAATGCTTTTAATTCAGAGGTAGCTACTTACCTGATGACGGGATGGCTTTTCTCTCCCCCGCACCCGAAAATTGGAGCTCTAGAATTTGTACTGAGTATCACTGTTGACTCATATAAAAGTAGTGGCCAGGTGTGAAACAATGCATGTCAGGAAAATAAATATTGCCCTTTACCTCTGGAACACACCTGCTGCCCCGTGGGACCCTTGCCCAGTGTTACAACGCTGCCAGGGCTCCCCGTGCCAGTCTCTCCCCACGGTCTGTATACTCCTCCCCCCCCACTCCTGCAGCCCCCTGCTTCTCCCCCCAACCCCACCAGCAGGGGGCCTGGAGCCACCTGGGCGGGGGGCACTTGTGAAATGCTTGTTACATGATCTGACATTTTGCTGCGTCTATTTATTGTCAGAAGTCTCCAAAGCCAAGGGTACAAAGAGGACTCCTGTCACCAAGGCCGACGTCAGGGGTTTGGTTTACCAGACCAGTGCATGCTGGGATCTGTAGTTTTGGTACACTAGGGTAGATCCATTTCTGCTGTCACCCCTGAAAGCTCTGGTTTGTGAGAATGAAGCCCAGGGGGCAGCATTGCTACTTTGGGTCCAGGGGGCCCCTGGAGTCCTCGCAGACTGGAAGAGGCCCCTGCCTCTGAGGCCCCTAAGAATGGCCTGCTTCCTTCGTGGGGCCCCTTCCCCGCACCCTCACTGTTGTCTCTCTTTCTCCTTTCACTTGCGACCCTTCTCCCATCCCTTCCTCTACACCCTCTTCTGCCCCCCCACCCCCCACAACTCCCCCTCCCCTCGCACCTCCCCCCCTCCCCCCTCACACATTCCTCACCAGTGAAGGTCACTCGGCCGGGCCTCGAGCAGGTGACGTCACTCCTCTGCATGAGGAGCATCCGGGTGGGAGTGTAAAATGTGCATTTTCCGCCCTCAGCCTGCAGACAGAGTGTGCCGAGCGGGCGGAGCGCCTCATCCGGGCGTCGAGGCGCCTTCTAGGAAAGACTGACCGTGCTTTCCAAGCGCCAGCCGGAGAGCGCCCAGTCCGACCCTACAGGGGCCTCGAGGAGCTTTCTGCAGTCCGAGTGACAACCCAACACGGCCACCAGAGGCCACCACAGGCCGGAAATTGATGCAACTGGGGGAGTCTGCTACAGGTAGGGTGATGCTGTGTTACAGGGAGTGACGCTGTGTTACAGGGAGTGACGCTGTGTTACAGGGAGTGACGCTGTGTTACAGGGAGTGACGCTGTGTTACAGGTCTTGTGATGCTGTGTTACAGGGAGTGATGCTGTGTTACAGGTCTTGTGATGCTGTGTAACTGGTATTGTGATGCTGTGTTACGGATATTGTGTGCTCTTTAATTAAACTGCGGGTGTGTCATGTTGGTGTCAGAGGAGTGGGTCTGATTGCATTGTCAAGTGTTAGTTTGTGTTTGGAGATTCATGTATTGTGTTTCTGGAGACGTGTGGGCGGTATTTATGTTAGCTCGAGATGTGTGGGTGGTATTTCTGGAGGAGATTAAAATCTGGCATTTGTATTAGTTGGAGAAATGTGAGTGTGGTGTGGTATTGCGGTTGCAGATGTGTGTGTGGCATGTCTGATGGGGATGTCTGAGTGGTTTTGTGATATTTCTGTAGCAGACGTGTGTGTGACGAGATTCCCCATCCGTGTGCTGATTTAGTGAACTCTGGCCTCCCGCACCATTGTAAGGAATGCAACCTTACTCTGGGGGCCCCTGGCGGGGAGCAGGGGCAGTACAACAGTCTCCTGTCCACAGAAGGTGAGGTTGGGGGGTACGAGCCTGCTAATCAACTGTAGATCGCCCCCCCAAACATGCAGATGGTATTTGTTCATCTCTGATGGATAACATATGGGCTGTGATGTTCCTGACAGAAACATAGATAAAGGAGGAATCGAAGCTGGTCATGAGCATTGCTACCCCCCCGTCCTCTCAGCTAATAATGTCACTTAATGGAGCTAACCTTACGCAGCATGTCCCCCGGTGCCACTGCACCTGCTGCACTAACCGTAGTGATGGAAATCTCCCCATCCTCAGGGGTCTCTTTGAGAGAGCTGTGTCCGTCCATTTGTAAAAGAAACAGTCACGGCACCGCCTCCTCCCATCCACCTCCTTGAGGCCGTCCATGGACGGAGACGTAAAGAAGAAACCGTCCTCTCGCAGGGACCCTGCAGTCTGGAAGAATGTAAATGTCTCCCATTGGCTCATCATCCAATGTAAAGCTGCTTGGGAGAGAGCGCAGCGGTACAAAAGGGGGTGGTGATGGGGGAGAGTGCTGGCGTTCATTTATGAAGTCGCGCTTTCTAGGGAATTGAGTAAACAGCTAAATCTTTTTGTGCTTGATTGGTACAATCTGTGTTTTATTGGGTGTCTGTGGGCAGTATTATGGCATGAAGCAGAGAGATGTGAGAGGGGCAGAGACACGTTTCCATAGTGCTAGAAATACAACAACAGTGCAAATATAGTGGGGAAATTTTGAAAAATCACATGCACACCATAGTCCCTGGCCAAACCCAGCCTACAATCTGGCCTCGTTAGATACTGAAAAACATCATAATATATTTAAACACATATGAATAACGTTTTTATAGTGCATAACATGAAGAGAATCACCTTGTTCCCAAATTTGCCAGTGAAGAAACACAAGGCACTACTCTGCAGGGTGGTCTGCCCAGGATCATACAATTTTGGTAAACGTGGACGCTGGGATTTGAGCCTAGGTTTTCAGTTGGCATTATTCAGCCACATGAGGTATCTGCACAGTCTACTTTTGTAGAAAAAAAAGACATTGCTTTGTGTATTAGTGCATTAATTGCGAGAGATTAAGCTAATGGCAATATAAATGACAATGCCATTTATTTATCTGTTTTCAAAACCAACACATAAATACAAATTTTGTCATTTACAATGCCAATAGCTCTAACTTTTCCAGAGGCGAAACCATTGCATTGTAAATGCTTGTTTAAACATGTTTTTAAATTACGGAAAACAATTGGTGTCGATGAAATATATTAGATTTGTACCTTTTTAAATTTCCCCTGTGTAAATCGTAAATCATGTTGTTGCTTTTATAGTTATTGTCTTTTAACTGAATAAAGTACTTTTTGACTTTGATTAGGACCCCAACAGTCAACTCCTCTCACACCCAGAGATTATTTCAGAGGCATTTGCTTCTTTCTATGAGTCTTTATATGAATCACATCTTGACATAGACCTACGAGCCCAGAGAGAATTTTAAAACTCTATTTGTGTATTAACTTTATCAAGAGAGAGCTACTAGATGAATATTTTCTCTGGAACAGATTGATGAATCCATAGCTAATCTACAGACTTGAAAATCTCCATGTGAAGATGAATTCCCTGGAGAATTCTATAAGTCATGCAAACAGCAGGCAACCCGGGTGTTCTATCAAGCCTTAAAAGAGGCAGAGGCATCAAGATCTTTGGGCCCCAGGTCTTACAAGACTATCATAACACTATTACCTAAGAGGAGAAGGTCTTGCTAGATTGCTGGCACTACTGGACTATTTTTCTTATAAATATTGATATTAAAATATTGGCAAAACTGTCAGCCAATCAATTCCATAAAGGGATTCTTTCATTGATTCATACATCCCAGATAGACTTTATCGTGGATTGTTCTTCTAGGAACCACATAGGAAAACTTGTCTATCTTCCCTGTGAGGCCATGGACTTTCAGAAAGAGGCCTTTGCTTTACCCTTGGATGCAGAAAATTATTTTGACTGAGTCAAATGGCATTATCTATTTAGGGTTATAGACAAATGTTGTCTGTGGCAGAATTTCATCACAAAGGTTACGTGGCTTTTCCAAGAACCAGAAGCACATATCAACTGTTGGGGAAATTTGTCTTGCCCTATATAAATAAAACTCTTTACCCGAAAGGGAAGACCATAATCCCCCTTTTTGTTCCTCCAATCCCTAGACCCTTTGGCTGTCACCATTACATCATCTCCACAATCAAATACCTTCTGTTTGCTGATGATATACTGATGATTGTGACTCTACCTCTAACTTACTTCCCTGAGATGAACTTACTCCTTGTTGCCTTCTCCAATTTTGGGGGTTAAAGGGTACATTGAGGGAAGTGAGAAGTGCTACTGCTATCTTTTGTATTGAAGAGGGCTAGCATGAATGGTTTATACTGAAATGAGTCCAGAAAGGACTGAAATACACAGTCATGACTTTCAATACAGCACCGACTAATATGGTGGAAGCCAATTTATTGTTCTTGATGGTAAAAAACAGAATGCATTTTGTAAAGTGTCTCGACTCCAGTTGTTCTTATGGGGAAGGGTGCATGCAGTAAAGATGGCAACATAACTGTGTTACAATGATGTTATTACTATGATGCCTATTACTATTACAGAATCTCTATGAAAATAAATGGACACTGAGATCAAGACATTTATAAAGGGGCAAGACTAATCCTGAATACAAATCAACAAATTAAATGCACACACTGATTCTGATGGTCTGCATTTTCCCTATATGAGTTCCTATTATCCTTCTCATCACCTATCTCAATTAGTCAATTGGCTAGTGAGTACAATCAATCCTACAACCTGCTGACAATGGAAAGAGCCATCTTGGCCTGTGACTCTAACATGGGTAACCTAATACACTTACGCAGCTCTCAACAAAGGTGGAAAACCATTTAGTTATTACTATGATGCAGACTTGGAAACAGGAACATGGCTTATTGAAAATCCAACTGTGGATCCTCTTTTTGGTCCCAATCTAGTATAATGTGGATGTGACTGTGAGAGGTGCTCTACCTTTCTGGAACTCTAAGGTGACCAAGGGTATGCACAAAAACTGATATCTGGTAATACTGTTAAAATGTTCTGAGACCTATGTCTATAGTATGGCTTAAACCAAACACAATACTGGAGATGCCTATAATTGACCCATTGTCCTAGAAAAAGCTATCCCTTGTCTATGCAATCCTAACCAATATGGTTACATTTTGAAAAATTGAATTTATAGGTTGTTAATAGACTCCATTCACTCAATCCTGGCCCTATATACAGTTAAATAACATTGGTAATTCACTTTAGGACATGAATACTCTCCAGAGGACTTACCAACCCTAATGTCATCTCACAGCTTTCTACTTAGAGAATCAAGACTCAAACTGTCTTATGTTAAGCTCCTAAATAATTGAGTTTGTCTCCCACTAACTTAGTCAGGGTCAGTCTGCTTCCAGATGTCACTTGCTGGGAATGCAGGGAGGTTGGGCTGTGATATAACCAATATTCTTTGGCGGTGTGCTAAACTGACAGACTAGTGGACAGAGCTATGGTCAGTACTATCAGAACCAAGTTACCCTGTATCCTCAATGCTTTTCGTGATCTTCCATGACTTGTCAGGGGGAACCGTACTTTCTGTTTCCTGACCTGCCTGCACTACCTGGGAGACCGTGGGAGCCAGGGACCGTGACCTCCCAGGATGCCACATGACGCCTACGCCAACGATCAACCATCATGCCAGGAGGCGCTTAAATACTAGCCAGGGCTCCTGCAGTGCGGAATCTATACTTTCTGTTTCCTGATCTGCCTGTACTGCCTGAGAGATCGGTTGAGCCAGGGACCACAACCCCCAGGGTGCCACTTGGAAACCACACCACCAACAATCAATCTTCATGCCAGGAATCGCTTAAATACAAGCCAGGGCTCCCACACAGGGGCGTGACTGGGCCGCACCCGGGTAAAGCCCTGGAAAAGGGTGGGCCTTCTGAGCCCGCCCGAGACCGGAGGTGGCCGGGCCTACTCTCTTGGCTTGGTTTCCCTCATCAGGATCATATCATTTCCGCCTACTTTCCTCAAGTTGAATTTCTCTCCTCACGTAAGCTGCAAACGATCAGATAGGGAACAAACACATTTTTCACTACAATTTCTTGTTGTTCCTTATTCATGCACTAACTATTTGGCTGGATTTCTAGCTGGTAAGTGGTTAAGGAGTTGGTTTCCCGAAGCATTTAGGTCAAAATAGTCTGGACAATTTGCATTTCCCTTGTGGTTTTGAACTGCTTACACCGTTTCCTAACTGATAATCTTATATCAACGTGTGCAGGATGCAGCATCGATTTGAGCGCCTTTACCCTTGCTCTTACAAGAATAAGTACGCTAATATACTAATAATGGGTAGGCACAAGGTGGTGGCAGGGCCTTCAAGCAAAGAGCCTTCACTCACTGGTAGCACCATGGATGTCTTTCTTCAACACACAGCGAGGGACCTGGATAAGGAGATTGACCTGGCTACCAGACGTTTATTCCGTTCACCTGTCCACCATCCTGCATTGATCTCCCCGACCACCCTACACTCTGACACCTTAATTCAGCCTCTGTCTTTTGCGGTAGATCGGGTTGAGATGTCGCCATCTCGGGCTGGTGGTATTGTTCCTCTCCCCGAAACACCGCACTTTCACCATTTCTAGTCCCAACTCACGGGTCTGGATCAGAAAAGCCCCCTGGAAATGGCCTGAGTGCAGGAGGCACAAAGAGGTAGCTCCCTTTGGTGGGGGACCATGAAAATACAGTAAGAAAACTCGTCCTCAGTCAACTCCAGCAGCACACCCGGTAACATCTAACTTGGATCCGTTCTCGCTAGACATGCTTCAAGCAGCTCTATTGTCAGCTCTGGACACCAAATTAGACCCTATTTTACATTATCTTGCTGCACTGGAAAATAACCTCAGCGAACTAACAGCCTCCTTGCAAAGGGACCATGCTTCTTTCACCACAAGTCTTCCCCCTGTAAGGCCTTCGACTGCCTTTCCTAGTTCTAGTGGCAGTGGCTTGCGGGCATGAAACGTGGTGGTGTCTACTTTTGCTCAGCAGTCGAACATTTTGGCAGCTGTCACCTCAGTACCAACCATGATCATGCCTGAGCCACCTGATCACTCAAACACCAGAAGGGGGGATATTATTTCGAACTCTGCCTCCTATCTGTCTCACCAACCCAAGAGTGTTAATTTTGGAGGTTTGCACCGTTAAGCAGACAGGCGAGATGGGTCTGATGTTACACCCCCTTCCTTCAGTGTGGGCTCTGTCCTCCTCCCATTTGAGTCCAACCCCCTTGTTGTGGTGTTAGCCAACGTCCCACGTCTTGAACCCAATAACAAGTAAGAGTTTTGCTAGCTAAAGAACAAGGTGGTGACTTTGCTCAATTCTAACATTGTCCCTGTTCCTAGGGTGCAAAACCAAATTCTTATAGTGCGACGGACCGAGTGGGTTGGTGGCACCAAAGAATCTTAGTAAGGGGACTGTGTTATTGTTAACTTTAATAATCCAATCATTGTAAACCACATTTTAA
The DNA here is from genome assembly GCF_964263255.1 of Lissotriton vulgaris. Lineage (NCBI taxonomy): Eukaryota > Metazoa > Chordata > Amphibia > Caudata > Salamandridae > Lissotriton > Lissotriton vulgaris. The sequence goes on along the minus strand of NC_141693.1, from coordinate 1,651,010,037 downwards.
GCTCAGTGTTGCAGTCTGAATATAGGGGTTGGAACTCTGCAATTTTGGCACTCCCGTTGGGTTTCTTTTACTAACCTGGTAATTTTTATCCAGGTTCTGACCATGAGCGGATCTCCAAGAGGGGTTACAGGGGCCTTAGGGGAAAGCACCGTAAATTGGTGTGTCCCATTGAGCAGGATGGAAGACTGATTGACGATGTGCGGATTCGTCGGACTCCACAGTCCATGCATCACAGGGGAATGTTCCACCCCCGGATCATGTATTGTGTAAGAATGGAGCATTGCAGGGCTGGCAAGTAAGATAGACAACCCTGGCTGGCTGGCCCTTGTGAACACATTTGACGTGATTTGTCTCCAGGAAACCTGAGCCACTGAGAGCAATTATCACCTGTACAGCTATAAAACTCTCTTTGGTCTAGCAACTCCGTTCTTGTCAGGCAGAGCAAAGGGGCGGGGGGCTTATTACATTTGTCTTATTAGTAATCCTTGATATAGTAGTATATGTACTTGATGCCTGGCCCAATGTACAAGTGATGTTGCTGTCTAGTGCCAAGAGTAGACTCATTTTGGTAAGTTTTTACAATGCTGGATCTATATTCGAGAGTGAGGGTAACATAACGCAGTTGGGTTAGTATTCTGGGGTTGTATCCTAAATGTTCAGAACTGTCATCAAATCTTCTTAACAGGGGACTTTAATAGTCACATGTGTGGGGATATCAGAAAAGGAGCAGTGGAAGCCATGGGTTGTGCACAACAATCAGGCCTGTACATAGTGCATACCCCTCAGGGTACTGAGCTTAACACTTTTCTGCTTGAATTTGACTTAACATCAGTCATGAATAAGTTTCCCCCAGGGAAATTTGACATCCCACCCACTTTTATTGATAGAGGGTGCAACATTTGTATAGATTTTACTTTTGTATCTACCCCCTTCTTTTCATTGGTCACAGATTTTTCAGTTCAGACAAGTGAATTCAGTGACCATAATTTTATTTGTAGAACAACAGGCTGGTCCTGAGTATATGGACGTTCCGCGGTGGGTGAGGGAGGAGTCCCTCTCAAAGTGGTCCAGACAGGTAAGAGTCTAAAATGGGGGTGTATAGCACCAGAGTTATTTCCCTCATAAATTAGTGTCATAGGGAGCTTGCCACTTGTCTCAATGGCGGCGAGGCTTGTGCCTCAAGAGAAAGATGCAGATGGCAATCTGCATGTAGTGCGCACTGTTCCTATGGAAACTGATTTCCAATATATCAACAATATAAATCACACAACACAACTTTAGCTTAAATGCAATTAGCCAATTTTTTGTAGCAAATTTTCTTCAATGATCATAAAACAATTCCATCAATTTTTACATTACATCCTATTTACATATATAGTCCACAAAATGCAAATGTGACATTCTCTTTTTCAGGGGAAAGCATATGTAACATCAAATATAACAAAAAAATGTGTCAATGATATTTCACAATTTTCATGTCATTGGAACATTAATATATTATCTCAACATTTCCAGAGCCCAATGCATTTCGGGAAATAGTCTTCCCTTCATCAGGGGCAGGATCCTGTATTCTGGCTTTAGGGAATATTCAAAAAACGTAGTAAAAATGCAACGTGTCACGAACGTATACTGCAGTGATGGAATGAAGAAAATGCCTCCTCTATTCTGTGGTTAGGATCATAAATGCTCCTAGTTCTAGCGAAAATTTGCCGTCAGTCTTCTTCTAGCTCTCAGGAATCGATACTGTCAAATCCGAAAAAGATCTTCACCTCAAATTCCTCCTAGTATATCAATGTAAGTTTCTCCTAGTATCTTCTTGGTCTTGTACCTCAGACATCTTGGGTGCTTTCGGTACTATGTCCACCATCATACGGTGTCTACTACATGCCCCGGAAGGGGGTGCGGAGCCTGCAGGCACAAGATGGTTTGATTCTGCATGTTCCCAGGCTTCTAGGAAGTTGAGAGAGGCTCTGAGCGACAAGCCCCGTGATATGGTGGTGGTTAAAGATCTTCACAGAGCCTATAATGCTGCGTTAGCAACATTAAAGGTAACCTTGAAGGGTGAGGCTTGGTCGGACCTAGTAGAGGCAAGCACATTGTGAAACAGCTACAAGTTTTGGGCGACCTATAGTAGCCCATTTCCCCCAGAAGGGAGTGTCCACTTATTGGATGCTTACCTCACGGAGGATGATTGGGTTCATCATTTCGAGGGTATCTTTCAGCCAGACTCCATGCCTATCGAGAGGCAACAAAGGGTAGAAGGTAAGGCGGATCTCGTCCTCTCAAAACTAGAGGTAAGAGTGGGCATACTAGGCCTGACAAAGAGAAAAATCCTGGGGTCAGACGGGATTCCCGCTGATCTCTATATCACCCATGTAGACACCTGAGCGCCTGTCCTTACTTCTGTTATTAATGCCTCGGTCCGGGCTGGCCGCCCTGATTCTAGGGCTTTATCGACCATAGTCCTGATATTTAAAAAGGGCGATCAGGACAGCGCCTCATCTTATAGGCCCATTTTCCTCCTGGACTCCGTGGTGAAGGTGGTGGGCTGCATGATTCTTGATAGATTGGTATCTTGGTCGTACTAACGTAATTTCTTATCTGAGATCCAATATGGGTTTCGCCCCGGTCAATCCACTGTGGAGCAGTATCATAATTTGTATCTTTTTTTGAACAGGCATACAGTGGCTCGTGCCTGCTCTATATACCTAGCCTTCATGGACGTCTCCTCAGCCTTAGACTGTGTGAACAAGTCCAAGTTATGGCAGCTGATGTCATCCGTCGGCATTGATTATAACATTATTTGGTTTTTGAGGGATCTTCATCGAGCTTCCAGGGCAGTAGTGCGTTACTCAAAAGACTTGAGAGTGTCCCTACAATTTAACATAAAGAGGGGGTGCACCAGGGGTGTATCCTTGTACCCTTCCTTTTCAATTTATATATCAATTCTCAAGAGAAGGTTCTCTTAGATACTAAAGCAGACACTACTCAGGTAGGCAAGCGCAGTCTGCCGGTCCTCTTTTATGCGGACAATGGAGTCCTTCTGGTGAGGACTGCAAGGGGCTTACAACTTTTTCTCTTTTCTTTTGCTTCTTTTATGGAGGAGTTGGATCTATCAGTGAATCATTTTAAGTCATACATCATGCAAGTGGGCCCTGGTAATGCGAAGGCAAAACAGTCCATTTTTAAATTACCTAAAAGAAATGTCTTCTCTTACCTGGGAGTTGTGTTTGACGACTCCCTGAGCTGGTGTCTCTTGATTAACCACAAGAAAGGGGACCTAGTGAAAGCCTCTGCAGCTGTTTTTAACTTTGCCAGTAGAGTGGGAGGGAAACCAATGGGGGCCCTCCTGAAGATTTACCAAGCAAAATGTATCTTTAAGGTTAGGTATGGGAGTGAGATATGGGGTCATATTGAGCTTGGGGTCGTGCAGAGCACTGAGAATTCATTCTGGTGAAGAGTTCTCTATGTTCCGCAATGTACTCCATCTTATGTTGTTCACAAGGAATTGGGGATGCCTTTCCTTGCCGATGATCTTGCTTTCCGCGCTTTATCCTTGTGGCTCAAAATGTGGTCAAAGCAGGAGAATACACTTACTAAAGACATCATACAGGATTGTCTCTCTCTTGATCATGCCTCGTGTATCCGCTGGCTACAGTACATAAGAGTTGTCCTTGCCAAGTTAGGAGGAGTAGATCTTTACACTAGCCCAGAGGGTATTAGTAAAAAGGATCTTGTCTGGGCCAAGGAGGGTTTTTTAAGAAATTGTCATTGTGATAGAGAGGATAAAGAATTGTGTAAACCGAGTGTACGAAAGTAGGTCACAATGAAAACTGTGCCTACCACTGAGCCTTACCTTCTAGTGCTCAAGAGTACCTAAGAGTTTTTTCTATTAACAAGGTTCCAGCTCGACCTCTTTCACTGGCTATTGGTACATCCCCAAGGTTCCCATAGAGGTCAGTGCCTTATGTCCTGTGGCTGCAACTGAGAGTCTCTTTAGGAAATTATGCAATTTTTAATGTTTTGTTCTTTTTATGTTGTACCCAGAAAGTTATATTTTATTCCAATTTTTTAAATAATGAGCTTTTGGAGGGTGAGACCAGCTTTTATCTTTTAACAACTTGTTTCTAGTGATACTGTTTTGCAAACTCTTAGTATTTTACGGGATGCCACTAGACTTAGGAAAAGGCGCAATAAATATTTGCATTGCAAATCATGTATTTTTATCTTGTGTTTTAATTACTCAGATTTTATTACATTTGTGAATTTGTAACCTGTATGATGGTACGTTGCAGGCTGTTTGACTTTTATGGTTTAATTCTTAAAGCGGAGTAAAGTTTGTTAATGAATGAATGACTTGGTAGTGAGTGGAGTCTCCTCAAAACATAGATGTAGATGGGTGTCAATGGGACTGGTGGTTGCCAAGCTATGCATGCTTATATAATGAAGGAATTTAAACTGGAGGGTGGATTCGCGCACCAATCTTTTAATATAAAGAGTCAAATATTTCTACGAATTTAAAGGTGTTTGGCGTGCTCTCTAGTTGTGGAGGAGTGGGCCCTACTCCTAAATCGTATGAACTAGCTAAGTAAGAGCCCGGGGGAACCCGAGCTACTAGAGGCACAGCTTCTGGGCCTTAAGCCTGTCAAAAGTTCTCACAAAAAGTTTCCCATTGTTTATGTGGAAATGTTACAAGATTTTAATTATTTGAAAAAACGTAACCATATACTGTACATTCTATGCGCTGCAGTATGTCACAAAAAATGATTTATCATTGAAAAACATATGGAAAAAACATATAGATTATTCAGCAAACCAAACAATACTCTTTGGTACTCTTGTTAAATAGCCACAAGATTTACAAACAGTGTCCCAAAGTCCCAATGCATTTTGGGTTCATGCGGAACCCTTCTTCAGCGGATAAACAGAGTAGACAACTGTCTCTTGTATTAATGACGTCCTGTGATGATATCTTGTCTTGTCAGCACACACAAGGGCAAAAAACTTTTAAGCCATCCAAGATCTCTAACAAAATCAGGGAGAAGGGTATGATGAAATGTTATAATTGCAGGCCAATTCGGCAATGTCATCATGGGAAATCAGTTTATGCACCCACACACAGGCCGAAGCATTAAACTCAGACATAATGCGGACTAAACCACCGAGGGAGTAGTATACGCTATCAAATGTCCATGTGGATTAGTTTATGTTGGCAGAACAAGCAGAAAGATTAAAACACGCATAGTGGAGCATAAAAGTCGTATTAGAAACCAAAATACCAACACGCCATTGGCCAGACATTGGGTAGAAGCAAAACACACTATTGCCCAACTTAGATATACGGTCTTGGAATGCATTAAACATGTACCAGGAATTGATTTCACCACACTCCTAGCTCGGAGGGAAACATACTGGATAAAGACCATAGGCACAGTTAGTCCAGTGGTCTTAATGACCACTTTGAATTACTTTGCTATTTATAAGTGACTGATTCTATTCATTAGACTGTACGGGAGCACGCTGAGACTTTCCTTTCCTCTCTTTTTCAAATTTCATTCTTTTAGACTTAGGCACTATCTAACAATCTGAATATTATTTTTGAATTATTTTTTAATGTATTCCTCTTCGAGTTTTTTTTTTAACTTCATCTTCACTAATTTCATTCTTTTTTTAATTTTTAATTTCTTTTTTCATCTCTTTGTTCCAGGTTTTCTGTTCAACTGCACACTTCATACCACAGGTATAGTTAGTGTACAATTGAGTCAGAGACTGCTGTTAGTGACACAATACTTAGAATTCCCTCAGATATAAACAATTTGAGGTTGCGATTTCATCGTTTTATTTCCATTTTTTCGTTACTTTTGAGCATTTTTGATACGTTTGGCGAGCAGATTATGATTACTCAAGGATCTAGAGCGTAAAAATGTTCTTAATGTAAGGTTTTCCGTTTACATGCAGTCTGTTTCCTAGTTTTGTCACTCTTTTCTTTAGACCGTGAGTTCCGCACCATGTGACCTGAAGGGCGGACTCGCGTTTGGCAGTATTGTTTGCATGGCGGAGAGAGGTAAACCTTGGAGGCTTTGTCCCCTTGTTCGAGTTATTTTTGGGTTATTGCAGCGAATTTGTCTGTGAGAATTGTTGTATCCTTTTTCAGATACCTGAAGTCGAGTAAGCTGACAACTCGTATCTTGGTCTATTTTCTCGGTAAGCCGCACAGTAGGTGAGCTGGGTCTGTTTAAGTAACTGGAATTGAGTTCAGGGGACTTAAAGGTCCTTATCTTTTTAGGTTCTTGGTTCTGAGGAACTATGGTCATCATAAGGTAGTTTAGAGGTTCAAACAATCACATTTTGTCAGTGGATGATCCTCTGGTAAGATATTTTTAATGACCAGAGGCTTTATGGAGTTTTCCCTTAACACAGGATCTCGGGAGTACCTTTCCTCTGGTTTGCACCTTTTCTATGTACTAGGATTGCACCTTTCTGATTTTCCTTCACCTTTATTTACCGGAATTGCACGCGTTTCTTTTAGAAGAATTTGCACCAGTATATTTCATCTTTAACTTTTGACTCATACGCATGTTGTATTGGCTTCTATATTGCCCTTGCACTTCCTTTTCCTCAGCGGCACTCCCTAGTTAATCTTGCTTTTTCGTTGGCTATCATATTTGTAATCTTTGATTGTGTGAAGTACATATATTTTCGTTGCTGTGTTGTAGATCCTGACAAGATATCATCACAGGACGTCGTTAATACAAGAGACAGTTGTCTACTCTGTTTATCCCTGAAGAAGGGTTCCGCATGAACCCGAAATGCATTGGGACTTTGGGACAATGTTTGTGAATCCTGTGGCTATTTAACAAGAGTCCCAAAGAGTATTGTTTGATTTGCTGAATAATCTATATGTTTTTTCCATATGTTTTTCAATGATAAAAACATTTTTGTAGAACACAATGTTATCCCGGGCAGTCAAGTTGCATGAATGTTCTTAAAGTTTTAAGGTTTACAGGGTGGCACTCCAGTCGACGCACGTAGTCAAAGCGTGCCTTTTGAAATGTATAGCGATTGTTGAGGTGGCGTGGATCTTTCTCTGAGGCAGCACATGTATTTCTGTATTTTTTTCAATTTCCGGTTGTGACGTTGCATATATCATTCACCATGTTAAAGATATGGTACATTTGTGGATTATTGAGGGTGATTAATTTGGTCCTGTTTGATTCTTATTTGCAGACCCCTGACGAAGGGTCACGTTTCCTTTGACCCGAAATGCATTGGGTGTTATGATAAAGTGGATTATTGTCTAAAGACATTGCTACATAAGAAGGAGATTATGTTGGCAAGGATAATCATGTAATCTTACAAAATCAACTGATTTAAACTATTTTTGATGAACTGAATAAAAACACATGAACTTCAATCAGAAACTTCGTTTTCGTTGTTAATTTGGCGCTCAGCCTGGAGGATAATGTTCCTAACCTCAACAATCGCTAAAAAACATTTTTGTGACATACTGCAGCGCATAGAATGTACAGTATATGGTTACGTTTTTTCAAATGTTTAAAACCTAGATAATTAAAATCTTGTACCATTTCCACATAAACAATGGGAAACTTTTTGTGAGAACTTTTGACACCTGTCAGATCTGTCCCAATTTAAGGCTTAGCATTGAAATTAGAAGCTTCTGAACCCTATTTGATCCTTAGGAAGGCACTGAATGATTTTTCATTTACTTATCTCCAAACTAGATGGCATTTGTAGTGACCCAATAATGTAATAATCCTGTGACAGGCTGCAAGTAATATGAGAATTGCAATAGTGAATGACTAATTGGGTTAATCTGGCCATTTGCTGTAATATTGGAAGATATTTAAATACTCAGAAATCTTGTGTCTACTAAAATGGAAGGAGGTCGTCCAATGCTTGGTGTCTGGGGTATATCATCTTATGCATCTGTAATGGCGGACTTTTTCCGGCCCTTTTTGGAGGGAGAATGATGGAGAATGACTCCAGTCTATCAGCCTTATAGTGTAGGGATTAGGACTATAAGTAGGACCTCTCTAGGAGACACGGTAGGGTATTTTCGTACCCCTTTCCTTAGAGTAGGGCTTATGAATTTAAGCTAGGAAATAAATATATAAGTATTAGTCATGATCCAACCTTTTGCTAGCGTGTTAGGATATTTTCCATGGAGTTATGCGTATTCTGGGCACTGTAGGCCTTAAACGGGACAGACTCCATCTTGCCCTCTGCCTGGTAGCTTGAGAGGCCTTCTAGGTCAAGTGTAATGTTTTAGTTTTAAGCTGTTGTTCGCTTGGAGAGAACCGGCTCAGGCTGGCCCTTATCGAAGGAATGTATTTTTCTCCACTCCGAAGACACAACTTCAGGCCGGCCGGCTGGGAACGTGTCCTTGGTACGGGGAGGTACAAGAATTTGGTGGGCGGCAGGTTACTGGCCGTAACATTCCATGAAGGAACAGGCTTTGATATTAGCGAAGGTGTTAGACAGTTAGGGAGTTAGTTCGTAGACGGCGACTAGCCGTTAGCATCTCTGCTATTAATTATTTCTTCGGCGGACGGTCGCCATCTTTAAAGTCCGAGAAAGATTTAAGACCGAGACTCTCTGAGAGGGACTGAAGGAGAAATAGCGCGGAGCGCATAAAGACAGAGAGAGAGAGATACGGTAGCTAATAACCAGCAAGGTTCCAGTGACTTGGAGGGAAGCAGACGAGATTGAGCCTAGCGGTGCAGACGTGTACTTGTGACGGCTGGGGTGTGACTTTGAGACGGTCCGAGACACAGAGACGAGAAGGGAACCCAGATGACTGCCGAGCCCCGACTTCATATTAACCAGGTGACCTCTGTCCTTTCCTTAAATACGCGCGCATCCTAACCTTTACCTTTTCCTTGCAGAAACTACATTGCATAGTATTGTGTTGTGTGTTTATTATCAATAAATATCCTAGTTCTTGGTGAACTGACATGTGCCTTGTATTCTTGTACAATCATGGTAACTGAGGCTTCTAGTTGAGAATTGTTTGCATGAACGGATGTGAAATCCCGATCAGGTAAGGAGTGATCAAGCAAATAGGAAGCGAGGGGACCTTTGATGCCAGGAACAGAAGGCACAAATTATAATCTGGAAAACCGTACTAACTTTTATTATCATAGTTTCATCCCAAGTAGATAAATGAGAAGTTGCTTCCATAGGTGTTCATAGGAAAGTGGTCGTCGTTGATATACGGCGTTGATGAGAGCGCTGGGGAGGATACCAGCGTGGAGGTTCGCCGGATTGTGGACCGTGTGTAAGTGAGAGCGCTGGGGGGGATACCAGCGTGTAGGTTCGCCGGATTGTGGACCGTGTGCAAAAGAGAGCATTGGGACTGCAGGCCCGTGTGTAGACACGCCGGATTGTGTGTCATATCTGCCCTAGGGTAGATTAGTCTGGGTCTGGGTGGCCGCGAGACTAGCTGATGTGAATAGAATATGGTAGAAAACCTATGCATGTTTATTGCTATTTCCCCATCCTTAGGTACGAACTGTACATACCTGTATCCATACCCATTGTAAATACGTTCTAAGGAGGGAGGTGATTACGTTTTGGATGGGTTAGAGGGGCCCCTAGGGGCTGAGTCCACCTAAGCGGAGAATCCGGCCATTACAGCATCATTTAAATATTGCTTGTGGTTGCTGTTTTTGACGTGTTGAGGGTGGCAAGAGAGTGAATTTTGAGTAAGAGAATCCTGTATTTTGAATCTTGAATTTTGAATCTAAATTTCTAAACTTTAACTCTTGGGCTTTAAATCTTGGATTTTGATTTCTAAATCCTGAATAATGTGAATCTATTGTGACAACTATATGTTGCATTCATTTTTAAATAAATCAATAAATGTAAGTGCAAACAAATGTGTTGCTTTTGCAATTACCACAACATATTTTACTTCACTTGTTAATTGTAATTGCTGGTCCATGTTTGGGGGCACAGTAGTTGAAGAACATTTATTCCTTAAATAACAAGCCTTTCTTTTGCCCGTGCTCAAGCAATTTGTCACCACACTTGTTAACTGGTAATATTAGGATGACAAGACAAGTTTGATGGATTGGTTAAGACTGTGTGGTAGTTTTCTTTGGGAATCCATGTATGGTGGAACCCATTTTGCATGCATCAAGGAGGAAGAGAAGGGGGTTTTCTATCATACAGTTTATTCTGCGAAGTTCTGTTCTAGACATGATAATAAACATTCACCTTGCCATACATGAGCTGTTTGAAGACCTAGGTGTACTTTGGGACTGCTAAATACTTCTAAGTGTTTGAGTTCTGAACTAGAAACATGTCAATTAACTAGCTAACCCCAAGTGGCATATCTGAGTTAATGAAAAGACGTAATAAGTGCAGAGAAATTGGATCTGGAGCACTAATTTGATGAGCATTTGACGGGGTGTGATTCTGCGACAATGATGCGATTATGCCAATCTGTTTTTTTATTACTGAAGGACCTAATTGGATCTAGTAAGTCAGGCATCGAGATAATTGCATGATGGTGATATACTAGAGATCTGTGTTCCTTACAGAAATTTAAAGATAACCAGCAGCTTTCTTTTTATTTGTGGCACCAGTGCCATGTGTAATTATTGATCTTGAAGTCCTAATACGTTTAGCAGCCTCTTTGCTAGCCAGGTGAGGATTACAGGCTTACTTTCCCAGGTTGACTGAGAGCTGTTCATTGACACAGACAGAAATAGGGAGCCGCCCCTTGCCCTTGTACGGGTCTCCCTCAGTTGCCTCCCATTGTTATCAGAGTTCGGGTACAACTCTCGCCCCCTAATTGTAACCTTGCATCCTTCTCAGTGCAAAAAAAGTTACATGAAATGGTCTCACAATTCTGTATTTATTGTTTGCACGGATTACAAAATAATTCATAAGATTAAGGGTATTCAGTTACATTTTGCAAGTAGTTTAACTGCCTAGAAACTGATGTTAAGGGTAACATAATTTTAGGTTGGAAACGTACTTGAACACAATCTTATTTCATGGAAGTGTGACTGTAGAAGGAATTTCTCTACTGGGAAAAATATTGCTGCATTTAAAAAGACTTAAATCAACTACTCGTGTAGCTGAAAACATTGTTAGTGTTGTGCTCAGAAGGCAGAGCTCTGGAAACTCCATCATCAAACGTTTACTGCAAATATAAAATGATACCTATGATGGGGATTGTTTTACTTTTCGTAGGCCCTCTATCCACGCAAATGTCATATTCGCCAGCCAAAAAACAAAAGCGTATTGGCATTTTTAACCATTGGCACTTTGCAGCAAGGGGCAGTTTCAAGAGCAGAGAGGTGCGAGATGGCATGGGACGGGTAGTCTACAGTGGGCATGTACTGTGGACATTACTGCAGTGGGCGGGGTGTGTGTGACTGCTCCTAAACATCTCTGCCTTTCAAAACAGTGACCTACTTAGATAGAGCTTTGAGGATAATTCGTTAAGGTTCTGTTGCTTGCGGGTGGTAGCAGAGTTATTTAGTTGCCCCAACGACCTTGAATGGCCCTTTTAGGTTTACGCTCTCAAAAGGAAGTGCGTTAAGGTTCAGTTGAAGTTGAGGGACAGTAGTGTTCGTAAGTGGCTATATGCCTAGCTGGCCCTTCAGCAATTTAGTCCTGGGTAATCACTCTTGTGTCTGGGTTGAGTGGCAGTGACCTCTTTCACAGAATGTCCAGGATTTCGGGGGAGCTGCTCTCATCTCAGCAGCACTGCACAGCTTATGTCCTCTCATATGCCTCTGCTGGGAGCATCCACTTCCACAGCATAAGGTTGAAGCCTATTTATTTATCCCATATTTGGTTTAGTCTCCTTCTTGTCAGCGCATTTCTATTATGTCTCCATGGTGCATCCTGCTACAATAGAAATACAAAAAGTCCTGCTACATTGCTCAATGGCAGTGGTGTTATAGTTCAGACCCAAAAGCCGTCCATGCGGAAGCACCACAGGGACATCTCCACGTCTACCCACACTGACACCAGCCCTGCCTTGCTCATGGCTTCCGGATGCCAACTCTGAAGGAAATCGCCGGTACTGCTGCTGCATCCATGAACCAGACGCCTCGTGGCTTGCATAGCCAATGCTGCTCAAGAGCCGTTCTTCTGAAGTGGCCATTTTGGACTAGAACCAGAGTGGGGTCCCGGCTCAAGCACGAGGCTGTTGGTGGGGACCGGCTGCTCAGAATTACTCTTACAAATACAGTGTCCAGGCAAGAGGCTGGACACTGAGTGCTCCTGCCTGACTGGGTTTAAAGAAAAGTGTCATGGGATTGGTGTGGGGCGCTGCCACCATGCTCGAGTGTCAAGCACAGATAATAGCAATGGGCATCAGTTGAAAGTACTCTTCAGAAATCATGCATGGCAATGAAAGCTCCTCAAATGTGGACCCAAACCCCTAATGCACGGCTGGCGAGTAAGATACTTTCCTCTGGGCGTACCGACTGTGAATGACACATTCTTCAAGCAATGGCTGGAGGCAGTTGGCACAAACAAACACAAGATAGAGGTGTCTGACCAAACCTCTCACTGAGACATATTTTTTAGTTCAATGACAGTCGCATTGGCTCGATGAATTTAAAGCTTCGCAAACCACGTCAAGGTCAGCATTTTAGGTATCTAATGTGTCCAGAGTTTGGCTGATATGTGGTTGCAAAAAAACCATGAAAAACGTTCTTCCTGCTACTGTTGTTCACCCATAGTCCTTTCCCGACAGGTAAAAAAAATCTGATTCTCTAAAGAAGCTGATCCCGAATGCAGTAGCTTTTGTGAACAGTGTAATTTTTATAATGGGGTGCCTGATTGGAAAGAAAAAATATGTTCTGCTTTTTGTCTGAACACATCCATTCAAATATAAGAAAGTCCTGTCTGATTAAAGTCTTTTTTTTTCTTTCCAGCTCAGTCAAGCAGCAGAGTTCCAATGATGAACGATCGGTACTAAAAATAAAGAAAGAGGCCATTGAGTTAAATTACTGCCTTTCTAAGCTGGCACTGAGTTCAATTAGGCCAGAAAAATAACTTAATAAGACTTGCTTCGCAGCAATTCAAATTGCTCTCCCAGCCATATACTCATTCTACATTATTAATTTGACGTTACATTGCTGTTGCTGCCGCGCGCAAAAGGTGTGAAATATTAAAAAGGAAATGAAAAGCTGTGTTGTTCTCTTTGATAGATCACACAGGCATGGCGGGAATACGCATTGATTCGGGACTGAGGCAGGTGGCGTTAACTCCTTTGGGTTGCCGCTTCTGTCACAGCTCACTCTGGAAAAGTCTTAAACTGATTATGGCAGGGAACAAAACAGCAAACTTGCCTCAGAGTAATTATCCAATCAAGCCCCATTGTTGGTCGAGACCTGGAATGTATAATTAGAAGATGTAAGGGCAGCCTCTCTCCAAGCCATCGCCTACTGAGTGGAGTCGTGAATGTGTGTGGGTGTTTCTGGGCATGCTGCGGCCCATATTGGCCGCATTAAAGACTCAGGCAACAAGGATTGCTGTCTAGCGAGCAAAGCATCAAGTAAGAGGTGCTAATTAGAAGTGGGGCAGTGTAATATTGGCTCCACTCTTCCATATTTGGCTAGGCCACATATATCTTTACTTATGCTTCATGCATTCGTGTAAATTAACTTTATTAACGTAATGTCATGCACTTGAGCAGATACGAAACATTTATACAAGGGTGCATATTAACGTTTTCATTACAGTAACATCGAATTGCAGTTCTCATATATATTTTTGTGATTTCAGCAATATTGTTAATTCTTATAAAGTCTCGTTCTCATTTGAGTAATAATACAGCATTTTGTGTATCCATTCGAATAGTACTCTACATCTAAAATGTAAATGTATATTCATCTGTAATCATGCATTTAAATGTGTACTGAAATGATTGACACTTTAAGTTAACCAAAGACCTGAAGCATTACGTTTTCCTAATGTTTAACCTGCTTATGACTAGAGAAAGGTACATTGGGTGAAAGAGAAAGAGAGATTTCGTAGTAGTGCTTTGGGCAAGGATGGGATGCCTTATCTTGCGAAAGGAGAACTACTCTCCCAGCGAAATAAAGAGACAAGTGGAATCTTAAGACACTCTTATGGGTGACCAAAGGAAAGAAGTCTTGAATGTAGTTGCATAGTTTTGGGGCTAGATGTAGGTAAAAGGAAATTACCGAATGGTAAATACCGAATTTTACTGATTCGGTATTTACTAATCAGTAATTGCTATGTAGGAAAAAAAATCGGTAAGAATACCAATCAGTAAGATTCGGTAATTACCGATTCGGTAATTACCGAATCAATATTCGCCATTGATTCCTATGGGCCTTGAAGCCCATAGGATTCAATAGCAAATACCAATTCGGTAATTACCAAATCGGTAAAAATACCGAATTTCCAAGGGGGACAGGGTGTCACTTTGACACCATGTTGCACCCCTGTTTCCGGCTTGTGTGCCATGTGACACACATACATGCCCTTAGGGCATGTATGTGTGCCACATGGCGCAGGTGTACATGCACAGCATGTACACAGAAATTCGTAATTTACCACCCAATAGTATTGGGTGGTAAATAACGAATTTCTAAGGGCCTGTGGCACTGTAAACTGTGCCACCTACATATTGAATTACAGAATCGGTATATTTACTGATTCGGTATTTTACCGAATCGGTAAATTTACCGAATCGGTAAATATACCGATTCTGTAATTTTCTAGCCCCCTACATTACAATACCCAAATACCGGTCGGTAATGGCCGAAATCGGCCGTTACCAACCGGTATTTGGGCTCCTACATCTGGCCCCTAGTGTTTGAAGATGAAAAATAATGAGACATGTGACATGGGATTCTTGAAGGTTCTGATGTAGGTATAATTGATGATTTTGAGAAGTCGGCCTGGCATATGCGGTCCACTGTTCTACTGGGCACCTTCCACCAGTCCAATGACCCTTATTTATGGTAGGTTAAAGACAACCTGTATAGAAAGCTATCCTAGTGGTAGCTGTGGAGAGCAGCCTTCAGGCTAAGTCTTGAAGGAATGTAAAGCTGCTTGTTTTACCAGTCTATAATCTTGTGAATGACCAAATGAAAGGAAAATCACACCAGGTATATATATAAAACATATGTATTTATTCTAAACACCTCCCTCTAGTCTCTTTATGAGGTGAGAGGTAAAAGTACATTTGGTAAACTTAATTAGCACACAGTAAATTAGCACAATATACGTCGAGCCCTAGCGGCGTACAAAAACATATATTAAGAAAGTGGTATAAGGACCACGACTGGCATAGAGACAAGGCCTAGAGCCTGTAGAATCATTGGGGCCACCAGGAGCCACCCAAGGTAGTTTGAAATCAATAAGGAGCGGGGTGCCATAGCATAGGTAACTTAAGCCCCATACAACATATACCGATGTAGAGACGCCAATAAACTACCAAAATGGCGGTCCTAATCTGTGGCTTCAGAGCGGCAGCATGCCCCGACACATATCCACAAGAGCATGGGCCTGTATGTTTGATAATAAAAGTTTATGCGGTGCAACCCCCTAATAGCAAACATAACATAAACTAATTAAAAGCGATTGTCCCGTATTAGGATAATGTAACTCCGCTTCGTAAATGATTCCGTCTTTACGAACAGTCCGTCCTCGTTTGTAGGCACTATGAGGTAAGGAAATGCAAAAAACTACCAACATGGCGAACACACCGTGCTAAATTAAAAAACGGCACAGGTGCAAGAAGTTATTTAATTAGAGCATACCGCCGCATAGTATAAAAATACCCGCCTCGTCCCAGCTCACTAACTGACGCTGGAGACCGGGTTACCAGGCAGGCGGCGTGGAGCTCCGATTACGGAGGTAAGAGACAGGGGACGACCGGGCGCTGTGTTTCCCTGAACGTTAACAGATAATGGGATACTTAAACCAACTGGGTGGCAACGGTTTGGGCATTATATATCTCGAATTTTGACCAGCATGTGTCTTAACACAACTACGCGAACCCGGCCAATTAGCTTAACCTTAATATGGCTTGGAACTCTATAACATGCTTTGTTCCAATTGAAAGACGCCCGATTTCTTTCATGTACCTTAGCGCTTTTTAAACATGCTCAACTCTAACTAAAACGCGCTTCATTTTTTCAATGCAATTTAATAGCATCACGAATACTGAATAGTTTTACCCACACAAAATGGGATACAATAATGTGTAATACTTGTATTCCACTATTATTTTCTATCCAGATAAAGAGAACTTTCTTCAATTATATAAAAAGAAGCACTCCACCTCCATCACGCTAAAGCAAGGGCGAGGAGTGAAAACACGCCTTATCTGATGATGACCCTGAGTCCTCCGTATAACGAATGAAATCCAACGCTCCCACTACTAAGTACATAGTAAGCATACTATCATCTAGTTTTGTAAAGCGCTTGGCAGTTTTGTGTCTGAAATGAACACACTAACTGTATACCCAATATCATTATGTGTACACAGGTCACTCTAAGGAACCAACCTGATTTATAACAGTGGACAAGAGTTTTTTATATGGTTGAAATCAACATAAAGAACAAAACTCAACGCTCCTACTACAAAATATAGAGTAAGCATATGATTACTTAGCTCTAGGGGGGGCATAGTGGGAGTTTTGTGCATCAAATCAATATACTAACTCTACACCAAATAATATTGTGTGTACACAGGTTACTCAAAGGAACAAACCAGAATTATAAAAGTGGATAAGATTTATCCATCCCCAGGATTTAGACTGACACCGCAAATTGAATACTGCGAATTGAGTAAGGAATCTTGTACTTATACTTTAGACACCAATAGATTAAAAAACTTTCTGTAAATGAAATCCCTCAATGAACACTAATTGACTGTTCCGTATATTTTTAGATTGAAGAATTTTACTGTAGTCCTGAGGAAGGTGTACCATCAATCTTAAACACCAAAACGCGTCGACAACTTGGCTACTTTTAACTATTGTTAACATGCAAATGTGTTGAATGTCAATGTATTGTGATTGTATTTTTATATGCAAAACTGTTGATTATATATCATGCAACTGTTGATTAAGTTTTTAATAAAATTGATTTTAATGAAAATTATGTTTTTTTGAGATAAATTGTGGAACAAGTTAGGATACATACCATTGAGATCAGAAAAGTTTTGGGTGTCTTATTCCTTATAGCATCTCACGCTTTAATTTAGGAACCACAGAAAGGAACCAATTCCCTTTTGATGATTGCCACCCAAGGTAGTTACACAGGGTACTACGGGGGACGCGTGCAGAGTCTAAACACAGCAGCAAATCACCATTAACTTCTATGGGGAAAGTGGCGGTTGGAATTTTAAAGATGAAGGACACTTGAAAGAGGACTTGGAGTAAACCCCTTTTGAACTAAAAGGTTCTATAGTCAACACCCACAGGAGAACCGGAGTACTCGCGTTACCTCACCCAGGGAAGCCGAGTGCATAGTTTTCTTTTGGTGTCGGTTTTAGTCATTGTTTTTAAAGGCGATCTGCTGCAAAGTGCTACTGGCATCCAAGTGGAAAGTGTCCGGTGTGATCCAAGCCTGGATCGAAGATGAGAAGAACCTGAAAGCAGAGAGTACAGAGTCCGGGCCACTTGCCAGTGACCAGAAGGCGATGAGCAGGGACCCACCAGTCGACGGACCAGGGATCGCGAAGGGGCCTCAAGCTAAAATGCAAGAAGAGGGCTCAGGGAATACTCGTGGAGTGTAGGCCCACAATCTTTGGTGCAGATGGTGCTCGGGGCTTGGACTGCAAGTAACCCCATGCACAACTTCAGGAAAGCTAGGGAAGTTGATGCACTAGCAAATGTACACGGTGTCCAGGAGTTCCGGTCCCACGTTGTAGTGTAATTCCTATATCCCTGATAGGCTCTGTGCATTGGAATAATATACACCATAGATTTGACATGGGACTGAGGTCAGTATGTCTTTATCGAGTACATTAAACTTAATTACTTGTGTGTGCCAGCTAACTCAGAGGTCACTAGAAACTTTCTTGAATAAACAAGAAGGGATTAGTTTCTGACAACCGCATAAACATGACAACTTTTTTTCCCTTAGAGTTGGAACAATATCTTCAGAGTCATGGAAACAATAGATTACACTTTTCACTCAGTTAATCGTGCATGCTTTGTTTCTACAAAGTTTCACAGAAATAGAGGGATGAATGTTTCAATAAAAAAGGGTTTATTGAACAGTCTTCTTTCTCATGCAAGAGATATGAACTGCTACAATTGTAAGACAGAAAGCAAAGTATAATGCGTACAGCGTAAACAGTATTATAAAAATACTCTAACTGCATGGTCTGTTGCTATGACATATATAAAATTACATACATAAATAACACAGGCTAAAATACTCATGTGGTGCTTCTAAAATAATCCTACCCCAGTGTACCTAACCTCAGTGTAGTACGAGGGAAGAAGTATGTGCTGTTTTAGCTATAGTCCAGTTTAATTTAGTTTTGCCAAGAATTGCCAAAAGTTTCTCTAGGTTCTAATCAGCTCCATACCTTAGAATGAGAGAGGTTGGTATCTCTTTCCCAGGACTCGATTCCCTGACACCCCGCAAGGGGAGTCAGAAAAACTTGAGCTGGATTCTCGGCAAGGAGGATGACAGCGTCTGGTCAGTGCGTCAGCTGGGGAGATGACTTCCTCCGGGACTTGCTGTGGCGAGCGGCGTCGTGCAAGTAGGTAGCCGAACCGCCCTTGGCCTTGCCATAGCAAGTGAAGGCATATTTATACCTAGAAGGTGTTTAGGAATGCCAGTATTGACGTAGAAGTCAGGCATATGAACGTCGTGAATGAATCCCTGAGGAATAGATGTTCATGCATAATAAATGAGTTCTTTGAGAAATCAATATTCAAGCAAGAGGAAGTCCTAAAGACTTAAGAGTCTTGTTTTCCAGGAACTCATTGTGACGTAGATGAATGGATGTAAATAGCCATGCCAGCATTTGGTTAGCATAGACAATGTCTAAATAAGGACTGAATTTCCATGCCTATATAAGGGCAATGTGAAAT
Organism: Lissotriton vulgaris; assembly: GCF_964263255.1. Classification (NCBI taxonomy): domain Eukaryota; kingdom Metazoa; phylum Chordata; class Amphibia; order Caudata; family Salamandridae; genus Lissotriton; species Lissotriton vulgaris. Next base: position 1,650,990,955 of record NC_141693.1, on the reverse strand, counting down.
GTACCCATATGAATCTCTGACAGAATATCGAGAGACAGGATATCGACAGACAAAATATATCGACACCCTCTGTTCAACATGGTAAGTACAAAAATATCGAAACTAAAATATTGATGTTAAAAATATCGTAATTAAAAATATGGGTTTTTTTTGTAATAAAAAAAAGAAATATAAAGTAAATAATACTTTTATATAATGTAAACTTATGTAAAAATATGTTAGAATGTTTAAAATGAATAAATAATACATATTTCATGTTAAACATTTAATTAAAAATTAAACATACAATATGTAATATATATTTAATTAATTATGATATTTATTATTTTTTGAATTAATTAAAAAATATTAACAAATACTATAAATTAGAAATATATCAACAGTCATAAAATAATAACATACATAATAATAAATATACTTTCAATATTAAAAAAATTAATTAAACACAACATTATGTAACATAATAAAAATATTATATAGTACATAAATAAATATAAATTATATTGGATAGCGTAAGGCTAAAAATTACTATTCAAACTCCATAGGGTGCAACAGTAGGGAAAGTGTTGGATAGCGGATAGGTAAAAATGACTGTTCCCACCCCAATGAGTGCAACATTAGGGAAAGCGTTGGATAGCGTAAGGGTAAAATTTACTATTCCAACTCCAAAGGATGCAACAGTAGGGAAAGCGTTGGATAGTGTAGGGGTTAAAATTACTATTCCCACTCCAGAGAGTGCAACAGTAGGGAAAGCGTTGGATAGCGTAAGAGTATAAATTACTATTCCAACTCCAGTGAGTGCAACAGTAGGGAAAGCGTTGGATAGCGTAAGGGTAAAAATTACTATTCCAACTCCAAAGGGTGCAACAGTAGGGAAAGCATTGGATAGGTTAGGGAGTAAAATTACTATTCCCACTCGAGAGAGTGCAACAGTAGGGAAAGCGTTGGATAGCGGGTGGCTAAAAATTACTATTCCCACTCCAGTGAGTGCAACAGTAGGGAAAGCGTTGGATAGTGTACGGGTAAACATTACTATTCCCACTCCAGTGGGTGCAACAGTAGGAAAAGTGTTGGATAGCGGGTAGGTAAAAATTACTATTCCCACTTCACTGAGTGCAACATTAGGGAAACCATTGGATAGCGTAAGGGTAAAAATTAATATTCCAACTCCAAAGGGTGCTACAGTAGGGAAAGCATTGGATAACGTAGGGAGAATAATTACTATTCACACTCCAGAGAGTGCAACAGTAGGGAAAGTGTTGGATAGCAGCTGGGTAAAAATTACGATTCCCACTCCAGTGAGTGCAACGGTAGGGAAAGCGTTGGATAGCGTAAGAGTATAAATTACTATTCCAACTCCAGTGAGTGCAACAGTAGGGAAAGCGTTGGATAGCGTAAGGGTAAAAATTACTATACCAACTTCAAAGGGTGCAACAGTAGGGAAAGCGTTGGATAGTGTAGGGAGTAAAATTACTATTCCCACTCCAGAGAGTGCAACAGTAGGGAAAGCGCTATATAGCAGGTGGGTAAAAATTACTATTCCCATTCCAGTGAGTGCCACAGTAGGGAAAGCGTTGGATAGCGTACGGGTAAAAATTACTATTCCCACTCCTGTGGGTGCAACAGTAGGGAAAGCTTTGGATGGCATAGGGGGAAAAATTACTATTCCAACTCCAAAGGGTGCAACAGTAGGGAAAGCGTTTAATAACATAGATTTTTATTTTAACATACTTCTAAATAATGTTTATATTTGAAATATTGTATATTTACAAATTACAAATATTAATTAACAATTTAAAAAATAATTATCTATTAAAATAATGAATTACCATTTAATAATTATTTAATACATTAATTATCCATAATTAAAAATGTATAAATATTTAAATATTTACAATTAAATTACTTCCCACCCTATTCCCTTATAAACCCACAACCCGCTCCGGTACTAAAACATAACATTTAATTAAAATTACCATTAATTACCAATTATATAATTAATTTATCAATTAAAATAATTAATTGCCAATTAATAATTAATTACAAAACAAATTTTACATAAAAAAATATTTTATTAATTACAATTAAATTACTTCCCACCCTATTCCCCTATAAACCCACAACCCGCTCCGGTACTAAAACATAACATTTAATTAAAATTACCATTAATTACCAATTATATAATTAATTTATCAATTAAAATAATTAATTGCCAATTAATAATTAATTACAAAATAAAATATACATAACAAAATATTTTATTAATTACAATTAAATTACTTCACACCCTATTCCCCTAAAAACCCACAACCCGCTCCGGTACTAAAACATATAATTTACTTATAAATAAATGTATTAATATATAAAAGTAATACACATATATTATACATTATTTCAAATACTTAACTAAAACATATAACACATACATAATAAAAAACAAAAAAATAATACAAATATCGATATTAGTGTCATCGAAATTAGTTACATCGCTATATATGCTATCGATATTACTAACTTCGATATTACTTACATCGATATAAAGATTTTCGATATTACTTACCTTAGGGTCGATATTCTGTCCAACGATATTCTTGACATCGATATTCTGCACCTTCAAAATTTCAAACATGATATTTTGGTAGATCGAAATTTAAAACTCGATATTTTGACTGTGTACCACCTATATAAGGGCATGAATCGGGAAATTCATACAGAATCTAAATCGATACTCAACATCCACTCCACTTTCGTATGTAGGACGTTACTAAATTGTAAACATGATAACATATCTAAAATGTATCCACACATGAAGTAGAAAAAGGATGTTTCAAACACATTCTAAATAATGTATCTAAACTAGTTGTAAGCATAAAATTGCTTTGCTGCTGTACACATTAAAGCAAGTATTCATTCTAAGCATATATTTGACATTTGAAATGCAAATTTGAATGAATCACAAAAACATACATTCATGAAATTACTCGTAAGTACAGAAGAAAAAAAGGCTGAAACCATTTATTTTCAGAATACATAATCATTTGGTTGTGGACAACATTGTATATTGTCTCTGGAAGTATTCAAAGAATTCTTGTTCTCTATGAATAGTTTTACTATAAGCACATTACTTGTGCCAAAAATGAAAAATACAAATTTGGAAAAAAAAGTTAATCATAGGAAAAAGTTCCAAAGTTTGTTCCTTGTTTTGAAAAATGAAGGTCAAATTCAGAGTCTCTCACTACACTGTGTGCCAAAATCCAAATTCAGTGTTAGGGCTTGGAGAAAATATGAAATCTTCTATGTCTGTAGGTGAAAGTTGGATTACCTCGTTTAGAAGATTAACCGCACATAGATGTGACCCATCGCCTTCAGCATTGGTCGCACCAGCAATGTTTGAATCAGATGTTACCAGCGATCCTGTTGATTCCTCTCGTACCTCAGCAGTTGCAATTTGCGTCTGTGAGATTTCAATGAATGCTGCCTTCAGAATGGGTAGCCGCTGGGGACAACACAGAGCATGGGCTGTTATGGGGTCCAGCAGAGTATCAATATTTGTTAGCATGACTGATGGGAGTGTTAGACAGATATCTAGCACGCATTCTTCACTGTATATCAGGCAGCGTAGAACAGGTAAGATGTAATCTTGCCAGATTGGTCTGAATGACAGAAACCATGTGGTATTTAATTCTCATAGACGAGGTAACCCTAGAATTTGAACGATGCGATCACAACACTTCATTTTCTGCAGAGCTCTCTCCACAGCGAATTGGGTGTTGCTGGTGATTTGGCTTGCCATATCGTAGCAGAAGGAGCAAAAATAGTATCCCTGCAACGAGTCCCAAAAGGAGGGGCAGTCCGCCAAACACAGAGTGCACGAAGTTTAGAATTATTCAGATGACTGCTTGAAAAGGTGCTTACAATCCGGAAAACGCAGTCTTAAATACATGTACAATACCGCTCGTACCAGAAATGTTTAAGATACAACTTCACATTTCTGAGAAATGTATAGGGCAGTTTGTATTCAAAAGGGCATGTATCTCAGCAGAAGTCCTTGTAACTTGTAGATCATAGGTCTTTTAGACAAGGTCAGTGGCACAGTTTTTGCAAAAGAATGGCTTTCATTCTGCTTAGAGTATCAATTGGTATAAGAGATTTTTTGTGAAGGCCATAAATGCGACTCCCTGGCTGTCTTGGTTTGTGGAAACAATACTTGCATACAGCAAGTGACCCTGGATGACACAGTTACTAGATATGGAATACCCAACAACATGCCACAGCAGCTGTGATCGTTCAACATGAGGTAACCTCCATTTAAAAGTTGGCAAAAAATTAGATCAATCACTGCAGCTGGTGAACCTTGCAAGTGACAGGATAAGTTGTTAGAGGAACCATCGCAGGCCCTGTGTAAAATAATACCCTGGCAAAGGAGAGAACCGCTTAGTGCGTTTTCACAATTTGAACCACTAAGAAACAGTTCACGTCCCCATTCCAACATCTGTGTGTGTATAGTAAATCCCAGGATGTCTTGATGTATTCTTTACCCAACCTTTCATATTTACCTGCTGGTATGTGTTTTAGGCAATACTGAAAATGGAAAATTGTAACCAGCAGAGTAATTGTTCCATATATTTTCCATTCTGTAGCTGGTTGCCACTGTGAATGGTAATCTTTCCAGTTTTTCAATGCTCAGCACTGTATAGCCTACTCCCCTTTGTGCCAGTTTGATCTGTTTATCAGTGAGATTGAATTCTGAAAACAGTGACGTAGTATTGATTAAACGCCAAGGCACATAGCCTGCACACAAGTTTTGGAGCGTCCAACCTAATTGCATGATAGAATGTAACTGAGACGGACCAATCAATCAATCAATCACAGCATTTATATAGCGCGCTACTCACCCAGAGGGTCTCAAGGCTCTTGGGGAGGGTGGGTCCGCTACTGCTCGAACAGCCAGGTCTTGAGCTGCTTCCTGAAGGCGAGGTGGTCTTGGGTCAGGCGGAGGTTGGTCGGGAGGGAGTTCCACGTCTTGGCGGCGAGGTAGGAGAAGGAACTTCCTCCTGTGGTGGCTCTTTGGATGCGGGGGACGGCGGTGAGGGCGTGGTTGGTTGATCGAAGCTGGCGTGTGGGAGTGTAGAAGTTGAGGCGGTTGTTGAGGTATCTTGGGCCTTGGTTGTGTAGGGCTTTGTGTGCGTGGGTGAGGAGTCAGAACGTGATTCTCTTGTTGACCGGGAGCCAGTGCAGGTCTCTCAGGTGTCCGGAGATGTGGCCGTGTCGGGGGATGTCCAGGATGAGTCTTGCTGAGGCGTTCTGGATTCGCTGGAGTCTCTTCTGGAGTTTGACAGTGGTTCCAGCGTAGAGGGAGTTGCCGTAGTCCAGTCGGCTGGTGACGAGGGCCTGGGTGACCATCTTCCTGGTCTCGGTGGGGATCCACCGGAAGATCTTACGTAGCATGCGCAGTATGTTGAAGCATGACGAGGAGACGGCGTTGACTTGTCTGGTCATGGAAAGGGAGGAGTCCAGGATGAAGCCCAGGTTGCGTGCATGGTCTGTTGGTTTGGGTGCGCTGCCCAGGGCAGGGGGCCACCAGGAGTCGTCCCAGGCGGGGGGCGAAGATCCTAGGATGAGGACTTCCGTCTTGTCTGAGTTGCAACATGACCAAGTCTTGTACCATGATGTCTATGGCAGAAGACACAATGCTGTCCAATGAACATATCCTGGTATGTATTGATTAAACACCAAGGCACATAGCCTGAACACAAGTTTTGGAGCGTCCAACCTAATTGCATGATAGAACGTAAGTGAGACGGACCATGTTGCAACATGACCAAGTCTTGATCTATGATGTCTATGGCAGGAGACACAATGCTGTCCAATGAACATATCCTGGACGTCAGAAACGTTAACCCATTGTCTACTACAGGGAGCGATTTCTCTAAATTAACATTATCAATTTCTTGTATTCATTCTGCAGTCTCTGCTTGCGTAATCTTCCATATTTTGTTATATGCAGCATGTATACCGGCTTAAATGAAACGTTTTTGACGTGGTTTTCGTGGTCTAAGGTTTGCGCCATCTTTAAGTAAAGATAAGTATTGTTTTACATCCTGTAGTGTAACTTTCTGTAGCCAACTTTGGCATAGCTTCCCTACACTGTATGTTGTTATTACCCCAGGATGCTCTCTTTGAACATATCTTGTGTCTGGCCTATTGACTTTGAAACCCTGAGTTTTGTTCAGGAATCGATCTTGACAGTTATTTGTGTCTATGGGCCACAACAACCATTTGTTCCAATCTGGGTCTAATCTTTTGTGATGCAAAATATTATGTACGTCGACCTCCCCCTGTGTAGTGCTATTACTTGCAGATATAAGTATGGTCAGTGTGTTCATGTCCTTGATCTTGGCTAACCCAAGGCATGTCGTTTGTTGGACAGTGTCACTCAAAAACATAATTTGCTCAGGGATGATACCGGCTGTAAACATAGCTTCTACCCCCTGCACTTGCCTATCTTTTAAACCCCAGACAATTTTTATCTCAATGTTGTCTTTCTAAAAGTCGAAACCTTGTCTAGACAGCGGGGCAATAAAGGCTGCTGACTAAATCTGTTTAGTATTAGTTAGCATACTTTTCATTCCTATTCTGTCCTCATTTTTAAAGAAAAATGATTCAGCATTGGATACATTGAACCCTGAAAAATATGGAAACTTATTTGCAAAAGTTTTTGGGCTACCCTTTGGAGGGTCATATTATTACCAGTCTCGAAGTCCCAATCATCAGAAAAGGTACTAGAGGTAATAAAGTCACTTAATGAGATCTTGAATAAGTGTGAAATCTTCAACAGCTCAGACGGGCCAAAAATGTCGTATTCTGTTTTGTCCCAAGCTATACCATCAGGTATAGGAACGGTTGTGATGTTCACTGCTGATACGTCTCTTTGTACACAAGAAGTTGATTTGTGTGGCTTGAGGACTAAGTTGACTTTCTTACTTGCTGTGTCCATTTTTACATATCTTCCATTTATCAGCATACCCAGAGTTATTACCAGAGCTAACCAAAGTAGAAGAAAAAATATTCCCAACACAATCCAAAGTTCAATCCATGGTGAAAACAGAAAAGTTTTTTCCGAGTGATGAAAAAAGTCAGTTGCTTGTTCCCAGGAGGAGCTACTTATCCATTGGCTATCATGCAACGTCACCTTAGAATAGTTATATGAGTCCTAGTCCCAGAGCCTATGTGTGGAGTCAGAGAATCAGCAAAGTTACAGCGGTTTGTGGAGACTTTTTCATGTAGTTCCTATTGATTCATAGGAGCTGTTTATTTGTTGAACAACATAAACTTTGGGTGAGGTGCCTATACTGATTTCAAGCACCCCGGCAGGATATGTTGGCCTAGAGACCTGCTAGCCCCCCTAATCCAACCATGGAGCAAATGATTTCTGGCAACCACTGAGCATGACAACCCTTACCTTTCAGGGATCGTGGTAACAGGATCAGGGCCCTTCCCCTTAGTCACTCATGCTCGTTTGTTCTTGAAAAATATACAAAGAAGACACAGTGGAACATTTTCAATATATATTTATTGAACCAATGTTAATCTTGTATAGAATACATGTGTTGTGATAATCAATAGACAGAAGCAGATGAAAGTGATCACAAGCACAAAAAGAGTAAACATCAGATATAGTTCCACTATGGTGATAAGACAGCATATATATTTGCAGGCATATAGTACAACGTAGTAATCAAGCATACTGCTACTATGTAAACCCTGCTCTATGTGTTTCTTAGAGTGTGCATAGATGTAGAGCCAAGAACTTCCCCACGGGGATGATCCCACCCAATTACCTGGCGGGAGAGAAAGTAGGACCCCATCCTAGTCATTAACTGGACACCTCTCACGGAGATGTAAGACTGCTGCATGGTGAAGTTCCAGAATGCATGGACCCTCGATGTCAGCTGAAGTGCCTCCTATGCTACTCCTATCAGATGCTTATTATTTAAGAAGAAAAGCATCCTTGCGAAGACCGTATAGATGATCAATGTTATGGATATGTAGTTAGCCCTGTCGCCTCATGAATGAAGATAGGACAACATTTGTATCGTGGACGTAAAGGTCTTGTACTTGCTGTTCGAGGCATCATGATAATGTTAAGCTAAGCCAGATGTATAAAAAGAAGCAGTTTCCCAGACACTATTCCAACATTGTCACGCATGTGAATATGTGCAAAAGGTCACAGCAGTAATGTTTTCGTGCAGAAAGAGGACAATCTAAGAAAATGTGCAGCTAAGTTACATGTGCCTAACCTGGGCACATAACAGAGTGAATATTAATAGGGTTGCACGTGAATGGCTTATACTTAGCTTGATGTGTTATAATAGTTGTGTGATGTTTGGTGTTGGTATTTTAAATGCTGTGTGAATGTGGTGTTTTATGTGAAGAAGTTGAAGTTGTTAACAGGTCTAACATAGACTAAGATCCCAGGATGTTGTTAAAAATGTTGCAGACACTGTATTATAATTGTCTGCTGCAGTTTTGGGGTATCCGTTGTGAGACGTCGTTGACAACCCACTTGAGATAGGGACATTTATGTTTCTGTCTGAAGTGAGGTATGATTAGTATGATGAACGTTCTGCGCAAGGAGAGGGGATCCCCACAGGTTGAGGTTTGTTTTGAATGTGTGTCTGAGTAGATCAGAAAGCGTTGTTTTGAGTTATTTCTTGCATGATTGAATGCTGTTGATTTTCTTAGTAAAGCAGTCAATTGTTATTTGTAGCCATTTTTATTCTATGTGTTTGCCTGCATATTGCTGAAGAAAATGTGTTCACAAGAGTTGTAAAGGGTGGTGAACCACTGCAAGTAGTTAGATTGATGTCACGGCTGCCGGGCTGAGATTTGTCAGTTGGTGTAAAGCTGTACTGGAATTGGTTGATTGATATGGGGTTCTGGTTTAATCGGGTACACCTAAGCCAGCCAAAACCCACCACTCTAGTCAGGGTAAGGAAGTTACAAACCTAAGATAACCCCTGTTCACCCCTTGGTAGCTTGGCAGAGCAGTCAGTCTTATCACAGAGGCAATGTGTAAAGCATTTGCGCACTCCACTCACATACCAGTGACACACTAGGCACACCAGAAAAAGAGTTTCCACACGAAGTTATATAAAAATATCCTTTGTATTGTTCATAAAACACATTAGAACACAATCACATAAATCACTGTTCCACTAAGCACTTGTCATGACGTCACTTAGATCAAAAATTATGATGCCATTAGGCAATGGTCATAATCCTACAAGTTAGTGCACGCAAGTAAATACTTATAGGCTGCACACATTAAAAAAAAACATCACAACACAGTAAATATTTAGCAAATCCTGGTAATGTAAGCCAATACACATCATAACATCAGGGCACGAAATGTAGCAGTTGGGTAAAGCACCCAAAACACAGGAGTCACCCACCACTTGGCACATAAATCAAATTGAGTTGCCACTTGAGCCAGTGCCATAAGTAAGGCAGTGCAACCAACCATTTATAATATATGCTTCCAGTTTGGTTGTCACCAAACCACTTTCCCTGCACAGCCCCTCTTGCTCCTTCAGCAAGGAAATGCTCCATCGGTTTTCATGGGAGCGAGGGAATGGAATACCTTTCCGAGGTGCCCCATGGGGCAAGAAAACTCAAGAATGTTCTTCCACCTGGAGATCAACATATTGGTGTGAGCACACGGTCCCTGAGCACTCGCGCTAGCCAGCGTATTGGAAAAACAGCAGTTGGGAATGCAGAACAATGTCATACATTCACCCCAGTACAGAGGTATGGGCCTAAATCCATCGTTTTTTGCTCACCCCACCAACCCAGTTCAGACCTGGCCATATGCAAATCAACCTTGACCTGTGCCTCATGGGAACAGTTCAGCTCGAACTGCCAAGCCATGTCTTCCCTGGACTGGAATCAAGCATCCTAGGACTGGTTTCTGGCTATCAGCCGTCATCAGCCAGGATAGCTTGACTCCAGTGGTGTGGAGAGCACAGGACTCACAACTGAGCATACCCGTCCCACTCTGGGTGACAAATGCAAAAACAACAGTTGGGGCGGCCAGCACGCACTGTTCCTGAAAAGACAGTCAGAAGGAAATGGAACCTAATCCCCCCGGTGCAACTCCATAGTGAGGCAAGATGGAGCACCACAACTGTGGCTAAAGCCCTCCTTTGGTATCCAATCAGGCAGGTGTGAGGTTCTTAGGGTCCAAACATAAGGGAGCTTGCATTGGCCTGGCCTAGGGGCTGAAGGACTCTCCTGATGTCCTTCCTTTGCCTACCCAAATCACCAGAGGCCAGCAAGGCTCCATCTGGCAATGGGCAGGGATGTGGCTGGGGCTGGATGCTGCTGAGGTCACTTCTACCTCTGCGGCTTGCTCTGACCCTTGGCTGGCAATGCGGTGTGTCCGGTGCCCTCCAGGGCCACTCTTCTACCACTGTTTCCTAAAGTTCTGTAGCAGTGTCGTAATTGGCCTGTTCGCCTTAGCGATTAGCTGAACCTATACGTTGTCCTCCTTAACTTGGCTATATACGATAACGCCATTTTGAATGTTGCAGCGGCCATCTTAGACCATGAGCGGCCTCGTGGCCGACGTGCCCTTTTAGTCCTTTGTCCGTTCCACTGACCACTCTTGTCTGCCCAGCAACAGGCTATTTTTAGTACTGGTCAAGCCACACATGCGCAGTTCCCACTGACCCATAAACCTTCAGGAATGTGCCTCTAACTGACCAGTGGGTTTGAAACCCTCCAATAAGCTGGCAGAATTCCAAAACATGACCATATATGTCCTTAAAACTGTGTCTTAACTCTGTGCCGCCCTATCTTTTATTGCCCCGAAAGTGTATATAAAATGGGGTCACACCGGTGTTCGGTGTGATACCTCTTGCATTACCGAAGGGTGCTGTTTGAGTGTACCACCACCCCATGGGGTCTTAATAAACTTGTTCTTTGCCTTTTACAGCTTCCGTGCCAACAGTTCTTGTGTGTAAGTGGGTAATCTCTGGAGCGTGTAGGCCTTGGGAACCCCGAAATACTTCAATTGGCGACTCTGGTGGGACTCATCGGCGACTCGGATGCCGGAAGGAGAGGTCGTGACGAAGGCTTGGAAATCCGCCATGGGCGCGCGCTGCCACGAGTGACCCGAGTCTTGGCTGCCACGGTGTTTTTTCCTTTCCTTCCGATCTGACCTTCCAGGTGGCGCCGGTCTCCGACTGAGTCTTCGAAGTGTCTGCATCGCTGAGAAAGCGCCGTTTGGCTGATTTGGCTTACAAGACCTTGGCAGTTGGAATCTGGACATTTTGAGAATTTGGTAAGCTTTGTGTTCGGTAAGGTAGTCTTCGGACGCTTACTGAAGTCCTATGATTTGTGTTCGGTAAGGTAGTCTTCGGACGCTTACTGAAAATCTGTGTTTTGTGATCGGTGAGGTAGTCTTCGGATGCTTGCCGAGTCCTATGAACTTTGATTTGAGTTAGCTAACATTGTGAATTTGTGATCTTTGAACTTATATGTGTAGTGCACTTCACATAGGCAGGCATGTAGAGATGTTTCTCTAACTTTGTTTTTTTCCCTCTGAGCGGCACAATTGTGTGGAGAACTGTAAGTGCCATTTTTGTCTGGTGTCACGTTTTCGTGATACTTTTTGAACATGCCTGTTTTCAGCACACTCCGAGGAATGTGCTGCCTGGGAGAAGGTACCTCAATTAGGTTAGCGGAATCACAGCCGGCTCCCCCAGAGGGAACACCGAATCGTGAGATGTACATCAAATTCGGCCTTCCCCCTATTATGTACAGTAAATTATGGCATAAATATACCAAGGCCGATCCTGAATTGCAATGGCCTCTACACGGGTCGTATGATTTGAGTAAAATACAATTTGTAGAGCAATGTATGTTTCAACGTAGGTCTAGACAAAACATGTTTGACTGTGTGCGAATGTGGGAGAAAGCGGCGCGTGAGCGAATGAAGCGTGAGGTTGCCTTGGCGGACAAAGAGCAGCGCAAGGCTGCTCGGGATAAGGCTTTACAGCTTGAGGAAAAGGAGGCTCAGGAGAAGAAAGAAAGGGAGGAACGGGAACGTAACTTGCAAACGACTGGTCAATTTCCTATTCGTCGACCACTCTATCCTGTCCTTAATAATGAAATTGATGATTTTTCTTTGTTAGATCGGTCACCGCCTCCGTACGTTCCGCCGACGGCTCCGGCTGCAGATCCCGAGGGAGCTGGACGGGATTCGTCGAGCAAGAAGGGGGTATCGGCTCTCAGGTTTTCTGCGGAGAGGTCCGCTCATTTACGTAGTTGGGCCCGTAAAGTGAATAAGTATTGTGTTACTCAGGAGCAGTTGTTAACAGAAAAAAAAGGGTGGTCGGATCTTGAATTAATGTATTTTCTGTCCAGTCTGGCGGATGAGGTTGTAACTGCATATCGTGATCTTTCTGATACGTTAGAGCCTAAAGTGTTGTCGGTGCATCGTGAGAATTTGGCTAAAGGTGATTTTGATTTTTCAGATGTTGATGACCTGTTCAAGCAATTGATCAAGTTGCGGGATGAGACAACCCACTTGCGGGAGGAACGGAAGCGGAGACAAAAGGAGTCCGAATCGGAGAATAATGGGCAGGCTAAGGAGTGTTCTCTCCGTGGTTCAGATAAGAGTTCTGCGTTGCATGTTATGCCTATGCGGGAAGCCGCACCTTTGTATGTTCAACCAAAAGGGGAAGGTACGGATGATGATAAATCGTCAAAGGATGCAAAAGGGTATTTTGTGTATAATTGGGTATATACGCCGTGGAATAGGGCAGATGTTATGGCATTGAAAAATTCGTTACCTGATCTTCGAAAAAATCCGGCGGCATTTTATGAGGGGGTGGAAGGGGCTATTTCGTCTTGTGTGATGACTCTTGTGGATATAGATTTGTTCTTTGGGTTAATTCTGCCACCTGATATGTGGCGGCAAATTCGTAAAAATAATGATGAAACGATCTTGGGGGGCACATGGAAAGAAATTAATGCTGCAGATTTAGACAGGGAACCGGCATGTAAGCCTTGTCAGTTAATCTTAGATCTCCCGGCAGCTATTCTGATTAAATTAAAAACGCTTGTTCCCTCCAAAAAGATTGATTGGACCATGTTAACATCGTGCAAGCAGAAACCCGATGAAACGGTCTCAGATTTCTTTACACGCTTTGAGGAGGCATTTCATGATTACAGTGGTCAATCTTTAACTGACGATACGGGTCGGCATTTGTTTGTAGATAAGTATGTGGCTAATCTCCTGCCGGAGATTGCAAAGCGATTGAAGTCGAGTGAGAGTTCCTGGGCCACGGCGACCCCTGCGTCCTTGTTAACTATGGCTCAGTATTATGAGCGGCAGGAAGTGGAGGCTAAAGAAAGTGTAGAGAAAAAGGCGAAGGAATTGAAAACGAAGGTAATGTTGGCGCAGGTTCGGGGAACACAGGGTAGAGGGAATGAGAGAGGTAGACGAGGTGGCGGAAACACATCGTATGGTCGTACGGATATTGCGGAGGATCAATGTGCTTATTGTAAGGAGTTTGGGCATTGGGCCGAAGATTGTCCGGTACTTCGTGAACAGCGTAGTCAGCGTGGTCGAGGCAGTGGAAGGTCAAGAGGAGGTTATACTGGAACGAGAGGTGGTGGAGGTGATCGTAGACAGGTTGAGGAGAGGGGCCGTGGCCAGGACGAACGAAATGCGTTTGATAGACGGAATCAATATCAGATATCGGAAGGGGAGAATGTGGAGCATCAGGATTATGTGCATGCATAGGATTGCGTAGGATGGGGTAAGGAATCAGTTGAAGTGCCAGTAGATCAGCAAGGTCCATATGTAACAGCGGGTATTTTGGGTTCTACTGATCAATTTCTAGTCGGCACAGGAGCTACTCGTAGCGCGCTGTCGAAAAACTTGGTTCCGAGGGCTCCCCTGTCTGGCGAAATGATTACGTGTGTAGGGTTTGATGGCACACCCTCCCCCAGCCCATTGTCCAAGCCCCTTGCACTATGCATTGACAAATATTTTAGTTTTGGCCAATTTTTGTTATCACCCCATACCCCAGACAACATCCTGGGGATTGATTTGCTTAAATATTTTCGAGCAACAATTCGCTGCGCTCCAGAGGGAGTGCGGGTTATTTTGAACGACAATTATCCTGACCCAGATAGCCCTGATCCCGACAGATTTTATGCCATTTTAGATATTCCAGCTTTGGCCTCTCTACCACACACATTATGGGCGACCTCAGATACGGATGTGGGAGAGATGCGTATTCCACCAATACACATTACTGTTAAGGAGAGGGCCCCTCTACCACGAGTACCGCAGTATAAGATTTCGAAAGAAGGTGAAATTGCATTGACACACATTGTTCAGGACTTGATTTCTGCAGGGGTGGTGGAGGAGGTCCCTTATAATGTTTGTAACAGCCCTATCCTACCGATTCTTAAGAGAGACTCAGATGGTAAAATCTATCGATTTATTATTGATTTGCGTGAGATCAATAAAATTGTTATTCCCCAATACCCGGTGGTGTCTGATATCACTACTTTGCTTACTTTGGTTCCACCGACGGCCACCACCTTTAGCGTTATTGACCTAAAGAATGCGTTCTTTTCCATCCCTGTGCACCCAGATAGCAGATATCTGTTTGGTTTTACGCTCAATAATAAATCGTATAGATTTTGTCGTGTTCCCCAAGGTTATACTGAAAGCCCTAGTATCTACAGCCAGGCTTTGAAAAGACAACTAGATTCTTTTAAATTGCAGTCTGGCGTTGCGCTCATCCAGTATGTGGATGACCTTCTGCTCGCCGCCGACTCCTATGCACAATGTGAACAGAGTACGCTTGCATTGCTTTCCTTTTTGGCACAACACAATCACAAGGTTTCCAAGAAAAAGCTCCAATACTGTAGACCCCAGGTGACCTACCTCGGTCATCTGTTGTCTAAGGAGGGGCGGGCATTAACATCAGATCGAATTCAAGCAATTTTAGACACACCAGTCCCCCGCACGCAGAGAGATGTGCGTGCTTTCATAGGGTTGACGTCCTTTTGTAGGCAATGGATCATGGGTTTTTCACATATCATAAAACCTTTGCTAGCATTACTGTCCAAAACTACACCGATGCCTCTTGAGTGGACAGAAGAATGTCAGAAAGCTTTTGAACAGTTGAGACAGGCCCTTTGCTCTGCACCCGTGTTAGGAACACCAGATTACACGAAACTTTTCACATTGTACGTGCATGAGAATGATGGGTGCGCATTGTCAGTGTTAGTGCAGTTACACAGGGATAAGCAGAGACCATGTGCATACTTCTCTGCCACTTTGGATCCTGTAGCACGAGGGTTGCCTGGGTGTTTTCGAGCGGTAGCAGCAACAGCAGTAGCCATACGGCAGAGTGAGGGCATAGTGTTATCACACAAATTGTTGGTGTTAGTCCCTCACGCAGTAGATGCCCTGTTAAACCAAACAAAGACCCAATATCTCACAAGTGCACGGCTAACAGGATATGAGCTAACACTCTTAGCGCCACATATCACACTGAAAAGATGCGCTACTCTGAACCCCGCCACTTTATTGCCCTATCCGGCCGAGGAGGGTCAGGAAGAAAAACATCATGATTGTGTTTTCCTGACCGAGGAACAGACAAAGGGTCGTGTCGATTTACAGGATGTGCCACTTCCAGAGGTGGATGGGGAACTGTGGGTTGATGGATCGTGTTTGAGGCTGCCAGATGGTACGACTTCTGCAGCATATGCGATTACGACGCTTAAGACAGTGGTAGAAACAGCTAGGATACCACAAAAATCGGCTCAGGCAGCAGAGCTGATAGCTCTAACAAGAGCCTGCGAATTGAGTGCCGGATTATGTGTGAACATATACACGGACAGCCGGTATGCTTTTGGAGTGGCCCATGACTTCGGGCTTCTTTGGAGGGAACGCGGGTTTCTGACATCACACGGAGAACACATTATGCACGGAGAGCTAGTGCGTGATCTCCTAAATGCGTTGCTTTGCCCTAAGAAAGTAGCGATAGTGAAGTGCAGTGCCCATAAAAAGATTACGGATAAAGTGGGTCAAGGAAATGCCTTTGCAGACAGCATAGCAAGGCAAACGGCTATGTCCCGAACTAGCTCCCCCATGTATGTGGTACAATCACAGGCTGAGCGATGGAGTGATGCTAGAGCAGAGATACGGGATATTCAAAAATCAGCCACAGAATCTGAACTTGCGGCTTGGGCAGTAGATGGGGTACTAGATGATGAGGGTTGTTGGAGAAGCAAAGACATGGAGAAGTGGAAATTGCCTGCGGCTTACTTGCAGGCGATGGTCCAGATGACACATGGACTGGCCCATGTTGGAGCTCTTGCAATTACTCGGCTTTTACAGCGAGTTTGGGAACATCCTGAGATTGCAAATACTGCAAAGAGAGTAGTGCAGACCTGCCTGGTATGCTTGCAACACAATCCTGGAAAGGGGACCCATACTCCGAAAGGAGGGTTCGTTCCACCTTCTGCACCGTTTGAAGTGCTTCAAATGGACTACATCCAACTCGAGCGATGCAATAACCTGAAGTACGTCTTAGTGGTGGTGTGTGCTTTTAGCAAATGGGTTGAGGCCTATCCCACGAAAGACAATACGGCTTTGACAACAGCTAAGGTGTTGCTGAAAGAATTCTTTCCTCGCTTTGGAGTTTGTAAGTTTTTGTGGAGCGATAATGGGCCCCATTTTGTTGGAAAGATTGTGGAATATGTACTGAAGGGGTTAGGGATTCAGCAAAAGTTCCACGCTGTATTCCACCCTCAGTCAGCAGGTTTGGTCGAGCGGTACAATGCCACCTTGAAGCTTAGGCTGGCCAAAATCGTGGCGTCTACATCATTGAAGTGGCCAGATGCGTTGCCGCTAGCACTACTATCTCTCAGATCAGTACCCCACTCACGAACCGGCCTTACGCCCTATGAGGTGGTGTTTGGCCGCCCTATGAATATCTGGGGGGTGCCCAAGCCGCGATTAATACATGATGTGCCTTGTGTTATGATGAATGATTATTTGGCACGATTGACAAATGATTTACTCTCTATTCATCAACAGGTTCGAGAAGCGCTCCCTGATAACTCCACCGGAGAGGGCCACGATCTTCGTCCTGGGGACCATGTGATGGTCCGTTCGTTTGAAAGAGCAAGCAGTCTGGAGCCCAGGTGGAAGGGCCCCGAGCAGGTCCTTCTGGCGACCCGCACCGCAGTACGAGTGACGAACAGGAAGCGGTGGGTGCATTCGACACATTGTCGCCGTGTCTCTCCGGATCTGGTGACTCCTGCTGTGTTGACTGATTATAAGGAGATCTTGGAGAAAGAAAAGAGCCCAGCTGTGACGTCGACCGAAGTGGAGGGAGCCTTCCCGGACCAATCTGCTACTGGAAGAGAGCGCTACAATCTACGGCCGCGATAAGAAGATTTTTGTTCCTTTTTGACTGGTTGGTTACCGCTCCAGGTTTGTGAAACGGAAACCGGGAATTCCAAGGGGGGGGATCAGTTCTGCCAGAGTAGAGACACCCGTCTTGGCCCGGAGAAGAAAACAACGGCTACCTCGGAGTTCAGCACCGCATTTTTTTTTTTTTGGTATACACGCACGTGTATTTGGGACAAATTGTGAACAATTTGTGTTACTTGAGACTTTTGCACAAAACTTTCTTGAACTATGGCATCAACGGCATCCCGTGATAAGAAAATATTGGGTGCCTTTCTCTTTGTTCTAACTGTTGTGGTGATAGCTGTTATGGCCTGGGTAGTCGAACTTGTGGTGCCTGTACGTGAACATTTGTTGCCGACTACCCCGGCACCGCCTGAACATTTTCACTTTACATTGCCATTCCATGAAGAACGCCACCGTCAGACGTATTTAAATAACAGCTTCATTCAGATTCTTCATCACACGCATAATATGACCAATACCTCTAACTGTTGGGTGTGTGGAATGTTGCCTGGGCATCAGAAGAGAGGGGGCACCCCACTTATTCCACTCCCGTTTTCACACAATGGGTCTTGCAATGCCTGGTACACCCTCCTCTTTACTTTGAGATGGCCAACTAAAGGGGGGGTGCTTTTCCGTTTGAATAAAATATGTTCCCATGACAAGGATGGGTTTCCCCGGGCTGAGGGCACACGTTTCGAATGGGAAGAGTACAGGCCTGACAATGTATCTGCCCCACGTGTATATAGTAATCAGCGAAATGTGAATGTATCTAGTGCTCATGTCATAAATGTCATTGCTACAAAAGCAGATTTATGTATTAGAAACAAGAGTACGATTGCAGTGGGGAAAAGTGAATGTAACGTTACTCTCACGTTTGATAGTCCGAATGGCATTTCATTTGTTGCATCTCGAAATACATACTTTATCTGTGGAACGAAGGGGTACCATCAGCTTCCTGTGGGATGGTTGGGCACGTGCTATGTATCGTTTGTGCTACCTCCTGTATTTATTGCCCCTCCAATGTACCACAATGATTACACGCTGTACCACGATTTCGTTTTGAACAGGGTTAAACGAACTGTTGCCCTAGAGGACATTGATCAAACGGACACTGCATTACAACAGTATGTGGATTTTAATCTGGGACTATTCTCCTTTGTGGGGGCTGCATTGAACAGTCGGAAAATAAGACGACTGACACGCGTCGTCGAGGCTGTTGCGAATGACACTGCTGTTGCCCTGGGGAATATTACAGAGGAACTACAGATTTCCAGAATCGTCACCCTCCAGAACCGGATGGTTTTGGATGTTGTTCTGGCTGATCGAGGGGGGGCATGTAGAATTATCGGAAGCAGCTGCTGTGTATACGTCCCGGATAATTCTCCATCTGTATATGATGCTATTTCCAAGCTGCATAAAATAGCTGCTGAGATACACCCAGACAATGGAACTTGGACACTTTCAGGATGGTTCTGGTCCATGATTGCAACTTGGGGTTGGAAACTATTGACAATTCTCTGTATACTTGTGGGAGCAATGTTTTTTATATGCTTATGTATTCAATGTGGCCCAGCCTTATGTTCAATGTGTCTATCGGCTTGTCTACCATCACGACGAGCTTTTGCCCATGACAAAATGATGCTAAACAAAGAGGTGACACAAATTATGTTAATAGACATCGAGGACGAACATCCTGACTATGTTCATTATGAGGTAGATTCAGCTAAACGCTAAAAGGGCCGTCTGTCGTAATTGGCCTGTTCGCCTTAGCGATTAGCTGAACCTATACGTTGTCCTCCTTAACTTGGCTATATACGATAACGCCATTTTAAATGTTGCAGCGGCCATCTTAGACCATGAGCGGCCTCGTGGCCGACGTGCCCTTTTAGTCCTTTGTCCGTTCCACTGACCACTCTTGTCTGCCCAGCAACAGGCTATTTTTAGTACTGGTCAAGCCACACATGCGCAGTTCCCACTGACCCATAAACCTTCAGGAATGTGCCTCTAACTGACCAGTGGGTTTGAAACCCTCCAATAAGCTGGCAGAATTCCAAAACATGACCATATATGTCCTTAAAACTGTGTCTTAACTCTGTGCCGCCCTATCTTTTATTGCCCCGAAAGTGTATATAAAATGGGGTCACACCGGTGTTCGGTGTGATACCTCTTGCATTACCGAAGGGTGCTGTTTGAGTGTACCACCACCCCATGGGGTCTTAATAAACTTGTTCTTTGCCTTTTACAGCTTCCGTGCCAACAGTTCTTGTGTGTAAGTGGGTAATCTCTGGAGCGTGTAGGCCTTGGGAACCCCGAAATACTTCAATAGGGCAGCCCACGAAGGTGCAACGGTTTCAGGGATGCAGGCTCCCTCCCAGAGCACCTTTTAACTGCCAACTGATCTGCATGTCTTCTGTGAGCAGGCTGGCTCCGCCCACTCCACGACGTCAGTGGAGTTCTCAGTCCCACTTTCGATTTGTGCCTGAAGCAGGCAGTGGCCTGTATGGGCTGTAATTCCCAACTGGGAGATCTTGCTGGATCTCCCCCTTCTGCCAGAGTGCAAATGTAGATTTTTGCAACCCTGTGGTGCAGCTGAAAGAGGCATAGCGCCGCAACTCGGACCGCTACCTCTGCCAACCATAGGAAGTCAGCAATCAGCTGGGTGGAGCCCTCCGCTCTATTTCAGATCACTGATCGGATGCCCATTTCTTCGGTGAGGGCACAGTGCTCCCCAGACACCAGCTGCCAGAGGTAGGGAAATAAGCACCCATCCTCCAGCTGCAGACACAATGCAACCTTTCACACATGCTTCTGTGGTTGCTGGTTTTAGCAGCCCAATCACTCAACACACGCTAAGAAGGGAAGATGGGCTCACTGCACGCTCTTCCCAGGTAAAGGAGGGAGGCACAAGCATGGAATGAACAACAGTCCACAGCGCTCACTTTGCGCTGAACTCCTGTGAGAGCACTGGGGACATGCAAAGCAGGAGGACAGGTAGGAGTCCAGTACACTGGGTCCTTTTGCAAAGGTCAGCCCAATAAGCCACCATCTGCAGCTGCTATGTTTCACCAAATGATTTAGGTAGGTGAAAGAATTGGAAGCCAATTCTAATAGTAATAGTCATTGTTACATTATACCAAGAACATTAATAGTTGTAGTTTTAGTACGAATAGTATTGCTTACAGTATTATATTCAGTTAAGTATGTGTCCGGTGAGATCAAGCCTACTGTTGCCCCAACTACACCACATCCTGCTGATAGTAATTTAGAGTTATGGGAGGTTAAGAAATTTCACACAGATCTATCAAGGGGAGATTTTTCTTTAAATGCTTATTTTAGATTACTTTGTTAATACATTGTCACTATGAATGCGAGATATTGCTGCATCTGTACTCAATTGCCTGCTTCTGTTGCAGGGGGAATAACATACCACCATATTCCTTTGACATATGGAATTTCTTCAAGTCTTTTACTAAGCTTATTCTATAGACAGGGTAGTTTCCAATAATATTTATTTTAATTAGGATTTTGTCCTTTCAGAGGTTCCTCTCATTCTCTTATTTAAAGATGCAGAAATTGCAGGAAAATATTTTGCATCTCTTAGGTCACTAGACACTGCATATATACACAGCCATAATTTGACTTGTTCATTGTCAGAGGTGAAGAAAAAGTTTCTGAATTAGTGGACAACCGGAGGAGAGATCTAGAGTCCAAATCTAAAACCTATAAAAATCTTTAGAGACACCACGGGTGGAGTAATGAAGAAATTGAACATCAGGTGAAGGGAAATTTGCCTACCTTGACCTTAGATTGGCAACATAAGGAAAACCTGTATATACATGTGGATCAGAGTTATAAAGACCCGATATTTTTAGGATAATGTGAATGTGAGCATGTTTTTGAGGCAAGAAGAAAGAATGACCTTTTCATGAAGGGACAGGCTCCTGCGATTCCTTTTTTTTGTGGACAGTATGCATATTTTTTAAGTTGTCCCAGGGATGGCATGGTAAATGACATCTTGGTATAGTTTTCCTGAAGAATTGCCATGTGTAAAATATTAATGATCCTGTATGAGAAACAAAACAGAACTAGACGAGGTGTTAGGTCAGCGGAAGTAGTAGGAGATATTTTTGAGGCCATAATCGCATCTATAGGTGTGATTCTGAATGATCTGAAAATTAGACAGCTGCCTACAATAGTGGACACATTTACTTCCAGTATTGAACATTCTCAATTGGTTGTAAACACCAAGATGATTGCGATAAGGTCTATGATTTCACAGAACTGACTTGCATTAGACCTTTTTACTCGCAAAAGATGGCAGAGTCTGCAGGATGTTAAAAGTTCAATAATGCTGTACTTACACCCCAGATGAAAGGAAGAATATGGAGAGATATATGTGGAATATATCTGTGTTGACAAAAATGTGAAAGAGTTAGAAGTGACAGGTGCTTAGGAAACCATTTGGAATGCTGTAGGCAAATGGTTTGGAAGCTTGGGAAGGGAAATTCTGGGTGCCATTGTGGGACCTCTTTTGATAATTCCCCTTTGTGAAATATTTCTGCGTATGATCTTTAAGGGATATAATTATGCATTAGTTAGATGAGGACTAAAGAGGAAGCAAGCAGATGTAGAGTTAGAGGAGAGTCAGAGTACATTTAATGACAACAAGAAACATCTGAAGCATTGTAGGTGAAAGATGGTCAAGTCCACAAGGTATTAGATGGTCCATCCGATAACATCAGATTGTAATCTGTGATTGCTTGATTTGCCATCAGAGGGGGACTGGAGCAGCATAATTTTATCACCACCCTTCCATGTTTGACTAGGCCATATATCTTTACATATGGCCTTATGTATTCATGTGACTTAACATTATTAATATTGAATTGCACCTGAACAGATACAAAATATTGTAAATTCTTATTTATTTGCATACTCAGTTGAATAATACTCTGCATTTATTTTATAACTAAAAATGTATACATTTCAAATGTTCTACATCTATATTATAACTGTCATCATACATTTAAACATGAACTGAAAATGATTGCCACTTTAAGTTGATGAAAGCCCTTAAGTGTTTGGATTTCTTAACCTTCAGCATGAGCGTTTGCTTTGGATGCAATATTTTTCACTCCTTTTCAGGTGCAGTCATATGATCTTATGAATAGAGAAAGGCACATTGTGTGAAAGAGATAGTGAGATTTGGGTGGAGTACTTTTGGCAAGGATGGGATGCCTTAACGAGCAATGGGAGGACTACTGTCTGTGTGAAATAGGGAGATGGGAGGAGTCAAATGACTTTCAGGTGATTTGCCTAAAGGAAAGAAGTCTTGAATGTAGTTGTCAAGTTTTAATATGTGAAGATAGAAAATAATGAGATGTGATATGAGATTCTCAAAAGTTCTTTTGGAGAATAGAAACTTTCAATCTACTCACTAGACTTTAGGGCCCATTAGGATATCAGGTGGATTGCCCCCGCCAGGCTGGCGGAGGCAATCCGCCTGACATCTGCATTCGAATTCCTCCCCGCCATATTAGTATGGCGGGGGGACCTCGGCAGATGGGAAGACCATCCGCCGCTTTCCACCCCGGTGGCGGCCGTGGCGGAAAAGGATTAATATGGTGGCGGTGTCTATTAGACACCGCCAGCCATATTGCAATGGGCTTAGGGAGATGACTTTCCGTGGTGGCATCAGCATACAGTTTTCACTCTGGGGGCCCCCTGTGGGCCACGAGAGTGAAGGAGAGGCTGGGGCTGCACACGGGGGGTACCTGTGGTACCCCCCTTCATTTGCATAATCAAAGCGGCAGGCACAGCATGGTGCCTGCCGCTTTGTTTATGCAAATGCATTAAGGCATTTATAGCATTGTGGTGGGCGGTGCAGAGAGCACCACCCGCCACAGTGATATAAATGCAGGATATGACCGCCACTGTGGCGGGCACATCCTAATACCCCCCACTGGACCCGGCCCTAATAGCGGGCGGTACCGAATTCCGACAGGATGGCGGGTGGACAAAGTCCACCCGTCATCTTAATGAGCCCCTTGTTTCTCATTCTCAGTATTGCTGCTAGGGACTTCCTCATTTGCTTTCTGTTATTGTCGATACATTTTGTCAGACGTTTTGGACATTCATTAGTGATTCTGTATTTTTATACTATGTTTCTGAGACTGATATACATCAGCTTGGCTATGAATTTGTAATAAATCAATACTTACTCCCATCCCAAATGGGTTACACTGTAATTGTTCAATTGTAGTTGACCCTGACTCCTTTTATTCCTCATGTTTCACATACAAACTTCCATTGCAGCGATCGAGGAAGAATTGAGCCCCAATTCAATGCGTCAGATGGCTTACACTCATTACTAAATGCGGATGGTAACACTCAGACTTTGATTTGACCTAATACAGTAGCATTTAATTGTTTCTGCTTTGCTGCAGAGAACCCCTGCACGTCTGCCTAAAGGAAGTTACTGTGATTGACAAAAGTTTAGGAAATTGTAGTGGGTGCCCTTTGAGTGACAACATAATGTAAAATGATATCTTCAAGTTTACTACATGAAATACACAGGCCCTTGAGATGAATGCAGTGCAGGCACACGCCACACAGGGTTTCCTCACTCAAACTTGCATTATTGTTTTTGAGTAACACCTCCTGTCTTGGTTTCAGTAGAATCACCAAATTCTTATTCCACAACCCCTTGAACTTCACAGTACAGCAATGCCAGAAATTCTAAATACTTATGGTGATGAGGAATACAGAGACACCTCTATCTGCACTCTAGTTTTTTTTTAACAAGAACCCAAATCACCTAACATGTAAATTGTCATGCTTAATTTCCACTACCTTAGCCTGTGTTTTACAAATGTCAATTGTAGATGTATGTAAAGTGCGACTTCCTCTCATCAAATAGAGTGGAAAAAATCCTGTAATTAAATGCAGGATGTTATTGTAACAGAAGCCCCTTTCTCTCTGACATTCAGTTACAGACAATTTGGATACCAAAGCTACTTGAATTCATTCTATTAGAAATCTATTTATGCATTCCACTAATCCATTACAAGAAGGACTACATAAAGGTGTTTTTTCCTTTTTCCTTCCACGTTTCTCTAAGAACACAGACATTTTCCTTGAAATCAATGGTGTACCATTATTTGAAACTAAAACATGCAGAAAATCTTCAATCGAAAAACCTCTTTCCTGAAAATCAATGACAATATCAGTAGTTTTAGATTAGTATTACATTAATAGTGTACCATTTCGTATAGTAATCAGTAAAAACCAATAAGTTACGCATCTTCTCTCCCAGTGAATGACATGGGCCAATAAAATCAATGCCCAATTTAAACCAAAGTCCACCAGGAATATGAAATAAATGCATATATTCTTTAAAGGCTTTCCAATGCTTGTCCAATGAACACATTCAACATCTTTATTAATAAATGTATCAACCTCTGAATCCATAGCTGGCCACAAGTAATGCCTTCTCAGCAGCCTCTTAGTGCCATTTGCTCCGGGATGCCCTTCATGAGCCAACTTCAATAATTATATCTCAGGACATACGGTGGTAAGTACACATCATGCCTCATGAGTAATTACCCATCGGTCAATTCATCTGCAACCTGTACGGGATTTTTCAAGGATTTATTCCGAATCATATTTGGCAGCCAACCATTAACTAGATGGTACTTAATTTACTTCAAAACGTTGTCTTTTTCACATACATCGAATCATTCACTTTCAGGGAGAGACCTTCACAATGTCCAATGCCATCGACAATAGCTACCATACATTATTGATTACCAACTTCTGTATCCTCCATAATTTCCAACCTAGAGAAGAAATCAACTTTCTTATTTAATCTACCAGCAATATATCTCACAACAAAATTATACTCTTTCAGTCTTGATATTAATCTAATTAGCCAACACATGCTTTTGCAGTTCCTGTACCACAACCATCAATCATGAAAACCAAAGGCATATGATCACTTACTATTTCAAATATTTTTCCCCACAAATAGCTCTTCCCCTTTTCTAATGCCCATACACAGGCCAATACCTCCCTTTCAACTGTGCTGTAGTGTTTTTCCGCATCTTTTAAGCTAAGTCAAATAAAAGCTATCCTACAGTCCTTAACATCCCCTACTTGATTAAATACTACTCCTAAACCTATAGCACTCGAATTTACTGTAACAATGTTTCTACCATTGGGCCCATATGGTCGGAATGCTGGTGCTATTAACATAGCATTTCTGACCTTCTGAAAAGCATTTCTTTTATCTCCATCCCACTCAAATTGCACCTGTTTTTTTCAATAATCTCCTCAATGGTTCAACAGGATTGACATAGCCTTTAAAAGGCGCCTCTCTGATAGACTTAACCAGATAATTTTTAGGTGTGATCAGTGGTGGTCCGTGAAGGTAAGCGCAGTGGGGACGGGCAGGGGGGGAAGTCGAAAGACGACATAATAGGGAAAAATAAATAAATAATTCCTATTCCGTCATCTGTCGACATTCCTCCTGCCCCGCCCCGCCACACTTACCCGCATGAACAGCAGCTGCGTGTGATTCAAATAGAAGATACTGTATGTCCTAAATACTCTATTTTTGTTTCTGAACAATTACATTTTGACTTCCTAACTCTCTTACCCAGTTCTCTTGTATCTCCAAAACTTTATTTGAAATGTTATTGTGCTCATCCATGATTTTGGTATGAATCGTAATGTCATCCTGCAAAGTCTGGAAACAATTGATGCCATCAAAAAGATAATACATTACCTTTGTAAATACTCTAGTAGCTGATGCCAGACAAAAATGTTGATGAAAATATCTGTAACTCCAAAAGGTGTCAAAAAAGTAGTAAAATCTATAAAAGCTTCAGATAGTTTAACCTGGAGGTACACAGATTTCGAATCAATGATGGAAAAATATGAGGAGGCACTTACAGCAGCCAGCATTTCCTGTATTCTAGGAAGAGAGAGACAGTCTATTATGCTGGTGGTATTAAATTATCTAACATCTGCACACAATCTCATTTCTCCAGACCTTTCTTTATTGATAACTACAGCTGAAACCCACAGTGAGGAGCCAGTTGCATCAATAATGCCATTGTTACATAAAGTAGCAAGTACATATTTTCATTCTTTCCTAACTGATAACAATACCTGTCAAATCTCATAATTGGCAGGTATGGCATTTTCCTTTAATTTGATACGATGTTCAAATCCTTGTATGCACCCAATGTGCTGAAAACATTATTTTCTGTTTTTCTACGACGTCTTCAACATTCATGCTGGTATCTCCATAATCCACCTTTAAAAAGGACTGCCACCCAACATATTCGGTTCAGAAGAACCTGGATTGAGTATAATCCCAAGCTTATCAATATCTCATTCCCTCTTAGGTACACAAACCTTTTTTTTATTGCATGCCTTTTAAATTCTAGAAGACCGATAAAATATCCTAACATATTGATAGCAAACTCACCAAAAGCTTTAGGATTGTCATCAGACTCTAGCAATTAACTTTCTTCCACATCTGATAGAATGTGTGCTCTGCTAAAATAGTTATCTGTGACCCTGAATCAGCCATAATATTCAACTCAACACAACCTATAAGAAGCTTTTTCCTGGGTTTGTGTCAACAGTAAGAACAAAGCCAGCACACATTATCTGATTGAACTCTTCAACAGAATTTAGCTTCACAATACTGGACATCCTTTAACTTTTACCACCCTTTCCAAAATGACCAGTTTTCAGACATTTCACAAACTTCTTCCCAATCGTAGGACATCTTGAATAATTTTCTAAATGCTATTTGGACCCACACCTATGACACACTGTGTTTCTTTAGAGTTAAATCAATTACATTTAGTTTTGTCATGAACATTAAGAGAAAAATCACATGTATAGTGCAAACCAAAGAGCAGGGAAAACCATCTGAGGTACACGACCCAGCAGGAACACACTGAGAATCCATCCTGAACATTCCAAAACCCTCAATAATTACTGATGACAAAGTAGAAGAGTAAATCTTACAGAAGTCACATCTACTACATCAAATGAATAAAAATGATTTTCAGGATATCTGGATGACATCGAAAATTGGAGTGTAGGGCACGTGTGGCCTAAAAAGGAAACACTCATTTTTACAAAGGTACTACAGGTGTTGTAGGATTACATCAGGATTGGATTTAATCAGAGCATTACATTAGATATGAACTAGCAGCCTATCCATAGACCTGCTGGTGGCAGATTAGAATAATGAAAATCAAAATATGATTACATAATGCCTTAGCTAATAAGCAATATTGAATCTGTTCTAAGAATTCATGTATTAATGCATTATTGGCAGACATTGTGGACTTTCTCCCAGCCAACCATTGCATCTTAACTAAAATAGGTAGGTACAAAAGGGAAGGGGGAGTCCTTTTTACACATATACACAGAAATCTGGTGACTGAGTTGTGTCTCATTTTTAGCACATATATCAACTCTTTAGTCTGCAATTTGTGAAAAAGTTTTATTTAAAATACACAGATTGGGGCAGCCTTTGACGAGAAAAGGCACATTGACCAAGTAAAGGTTTTTTCTTTAATCACATATGTATAAAATCAGTTATAAGTAAAGTTACATCTGCACATTTTAATTCTTAGTGACAAAGTACAGTGGTAGACCTTGAGAAAATTTATGAAAAAGGTGTGCCAACAGTTGAGCAGGAATGATTATATTTTACAAGGTAGGTAAAATCACTGTTGACATACACTCTATTTAACAATGCTAGTTGATACTGGCATATTGGTGTAAAATCTCAATTACAGTTCCAACATTAACAGTTGATCAATTTGGGTATTGAAAGATAAGAAGTTTTTTTGTTATTGTTGGAAATTAAAAGCAGTGAAACGATGATGTCTACTATGAAGCACTTGCTAGTTGCACTTCGAATTTAAGATACATTCATGGACTGATAATATAATTTATGCCTAAAACCATTTCAGCCATTTCAATATTTAGCAATTTATTGCATAATTATTAATGCTGTGAAAAATGAAATATATGTAATGAGTTGTATGACTCCTGTCTATAAATTAATCTGCAAACACTATTGCATTTTCCTTCTCATATAACATTGTGAATGATTCTAGTTAATAATTGAACCATTTTCAGTTCATTGTGCCCACATTCCAGGATTAGCTCACTAGAGAGAAAACCATTCTATGTCATGGGCAGGAGGAATTATACACTGGTGTTCCGTTCTTGCAGACAGTACCATCACACGCTTCTGTATGCTCCCAAGTTCAGATTTATGGGCATGGTTCTACTACATTAACAATTACATCTATTATCACCCCTTTGAAGTTCAAATCCTAGCTCCTGCAATCTTTTCAAGACAGTGCTGCTACTACCTACCATGTAACATTAATGCTTGCCATGGGTCTGGTTGAGTCAGTTTGCTTTTCGTCAAATTAAGCAGTATCTAGCTTCTTCTTTCCTTTGCCCCTCTCCTTTGTTTCCGGTCATATTCTTGAAGCTAGCACAAAGAACAGGAAACATATCAATGGTGGGCGTGAATCACCTCTTAGCCCAGCTCATACATCTAGAATAGAGAACATGCCATATCATGTGTGATAAAACAGATAGGAACTCAACAGGGCTTGTGAGCTATGTGTCAATTTGTCTTTTTTCTGAATTGTCTCTAATGTTTTTGCCTTTTATGGACTGAATATTTGCTGGAATGCTATTCAGAGACAGTGTGTGTGTGCTCATCTCCTCAATATCTTTAGTGTGCAAAATTAGTTACAGCTGATTGGCCTATTTACTTTTTCCGTTAGGCAATGGCAAAGTGGCATAAAATTTAAATGCCATATGTCGGTTGCAGCATGTATTTAGCCATCCACATATATGACTAAAGTGATGTTCTCCAGAGAACACCATTGTGATCTAGCTTGATGAAGGTTAAAACTATTGCTTGTCAAGGAAATTGCTTTGCCACTTAGAACACCAACTGTTGCTATAGTGAACAGTTTCCAAAAGCAGTTTGACACTGTATTGCCCCAACTATATGGTCCACAAACAGGCCTTATTATGAGTAATAATTGACTTTACAAAATAGCCTGAGAAAATATATGAAAAATTATGCAAAGATCCTTTTCACTTGTTAGTAAAAATTTAATACAATGGTATATGTACATTTTTGATAAACGTGGTGAAAAACCTAGGGGTGATGAAAATCTGCATTATTTGCTTTCATGTAAATACATGAAATTATGCAAAATTATAGGTAATTATGTGAAATACAAATCCATAATTTTGTGCTATATTTTAATATAAAATGCATACTTGTATACATTTTTCATGTGATAATTCATTTAACGAAGAGTGCCACAAACATCAACTGCTGACCTTCTGTTGTTCCTGTGCATTTGTGCTAAGTTTTTAACCCTACATTACTACAAATTAGTGCATAATTACATGAAGTGGGATAATGGCAGCGTTTTAGAAATTTCATATAACAAGCTTAACCAAATTACACAAATTGCACTGGCACACTTTAAATCCTGCCCAGCCCTACATAATCAGCACTTAAAAAGTACACTTTGTGCTACCTGATATTAAACTGGAGGAAAACCAGCTTGCCTGGTAGCCATACTCCAGTGACTGAAAAAACACTCCCCAGCGTAGGTATGATCAGCTGCCCTACAGGAGGACTGAGCAGAAAGGCTGAAATGGTGTCAACTGTGACAATGTAGCCGGGATAAGTCATCTGAGAAGGGAGATGAACTGTTGGTAATGTCAAGAAATGTCGTCTGTGTATGCCATTTAATGGGTCTCTGTGGTATTGGAGTTTTTTTTTGTGGATTACGAGATAGTATGTACTGTCGGTACCACTGGATTGTTGTTCAGAATGTGTTGTTCATTCATACTTAGTCATCATTTTCACAAGATCAGTTTGTGGGTCTTAGTAAGATAATCAGATTCAGCCTCTGGTAGTGGTGAATATAGCACATTTGCACAGTTTCTGTTTTATAAATCAGGATTTTCCAAGCACATTATCACTTCCATTTATCTAGCAGTTTCATTATTATGTGTCCATTGACAAACAAGAATTGCAGTATTTTTGTCTAAGGATACTTACGTAAGCTTTTTTCATGCACTAGTCGACCGTTTCCTACAAGTAAAATAGTTTTCACATAAAGAAAAAGGGCAGAGATGGTGGATAGAATCCTAGTCAGAAGTGCCAGATACATTGAAGCTGCTAAAAGGCACCATACAACAGGGACAGATACCTTCTTCTAAGACTCACAGACACCAAGCACACCACAGAAGAAATATCCAAGGTTTAATAATAATAATACAGGCATTTGTAGAGCGCGAACAGCTACATCCAAAGAGGTGTCCCGGCGCTAGATAAAGAAGTGACACGCAAGAGGTAAGCATCTTTCAAAAATCACAGAAGATTAAACTTGGTTAAAAGCCAGGTTTTTGCTGCCTTCCTGAACTGTGTTTCGGAAGTAATCTGGCGCAAGGGGTTAGGCAGGGAATTCTATAACATGGACGGCCCAAGCATAAAAGATCTGCCACCGAGCCGGGCTTTCTTCACACGTGGGGTGCATAGCAATTTCTGGGAATTGGACCTCACTACACAAGTCTGCATGTAGACACCTAGCCTCTGTTTCAAATAGCCAGGGTACGTTCCATGGATTACCCAAAAAGCTTGGGTTAAGGCCTTAAATTGAATTCTATCGGCTACCGTAAGCCAATGTAGATCTCTAATATGGGTAGAGATATGTTGCTGAAAAGGAACTCGTCGGATCAATCTCGCAGCCGCATTTTTAACCATTTGGAGTTTCCTGAACAAGGCAAATCGGTAAGTCTGTATAGAGGCCGTTCGCAAAGTCCACGTGGGTCGTTACTTTGGCATGGACTACGGTCCGACAGCAGTTCTCTGGCAGCAGATGTATACATTTTTGCAGGTTTCTCAAGCTGCTGAATCAGACAGCTATTACCGGCTGAATTTGTGCTGAGAATGATAAATCAGCTTGCCATTTTACTCCCAGATGTTTGATATAGCCAGCTGGAATGGGTGGCGAGCCCATTTCCACCGGCCACCACAGGTCTGCAGCAGGAGGCTGGTTTTTGCCAAAAACACTACTTCATTTTTATCGGCATTCAATTTTAAGGTATTGTTATTCATCCAGCATGCAATATCTTTTAAACAACCTTTTAAGCACTAAAAAGAATCTTAGGACTGATCCTTAAAAGAGAAAAACAGTTGGGTGTTGTCGGTGCAAGAGATCGCCTTCATGCCCCAGTTGGCTATCAGGGTAAATAGAGGGGCCAAATATATGTTGAACAGCAGTGGGCTGAGGGCCAACCCCTGCGGCACCCAGCACTGTAAGTGCTTGCGATCGGACTGATGCGGCTGTAGGGCCACCCTTTGAGTGCGCAAGTGTAGGAAAGACTTCAGCCAGGCCAGCCAGTGTGTAACCCCACTGTCCGAAAGGTGTTTTGAACCAGAATGGAGTGGTTTACTGTGTCAAATGTCGCTGAAAGATCCAGGAGCACCAGCCTAACTGATGCTCCTGAATCCAATGCCATCCTAACTTAGTCTGCAACCTCTAATAGCGCTGTCTCAGTGCTGAACCCCGCTCAGAACCCGGATTCGGTGTCATGCAGGATATTGTGGCTCTCGATAAAATTTGCCAATTGACGCTGTACTACCTTTTCCAGCATATTTGTCTGTAATTGTTCAGTTCCGCAGAATCCACATTGGCTTTCTTCTTAAGGTGAAGTAGAGTGGCGTGCTTCCATGAGTCGGGGAAGATGCCGGAAGTGAGGGAGGTATTCCATATTTTGGACAGCACATTGATAGTGGAATGTGCCAGCTCTTTCCAAATTTTATGTTATAACAGACAGGGTTATACCCAATGCAGTCAAAGGGGACCTGGGTAGCAAATGGAAAGAAGGGAAGGGGTCCCGAGACACAAAAGAAATTACAATTTTAAAGCATTTATATACATGAATTCAAAAAACAAGGTTAGTATTGCAAAAAAGATTTTACTTCAAGATTGCATACATCCTAATTTATAGGTACAGTGTTCATTATGCATTTGCTTTATATACTGTGTACGTGCCCACATTCACAACGGGAAGGGGGTGACGTGAGGGAAAGTGTAGGGGGTAGGATATGGTTAAACTGATTCATTCAGTGACAAGTCTTATTTTATCTATTAAGACAGTGTACATGTGGTCCCTTGGCATCAGGGCCACATTAGTAGGCTCCACAAGAGTCCAAAATTATAAATCTCAAAAGAAGGCCTAGCTCCGTTATAGCTGTCAATGACTGAATGGGGACTGGAGCTGGTCTTTAGTTACGTAGTGGTCTACGTTTCGACCCGAATTTGTAGGAGTCTTTATCCTTACGGAAGGGTCTTCGTCAGGACAAGCACTGTTGTGGGTGGGCAAGCTCCTGGGGAACAATTAAAAAACGAATTAGAAACACACCATGCCTGTATTTGAATTCATAGGCTGGCGGTACATGATTATCAGCGAAAAGAACGAAAAAGCCATGTTCTCTGAGCTACGATAGAATCTTATAAGTAGGAATAAATACAAAGACTAACGCTCACCTTTCACAGGGTGCGATAAGAGTAGACTCAAAAGATGAATAATCTTAGTTCAAGTTGATGGTTGTTAACTCTAAAAATTAGAGAGAAGAAACTAGTATTGGAGGGGGATCAGTTAGTACATTGGAGTGTATATAGAGGATCTGGACCATTATGAAAACCTATGAAGGTAGTCAGCAGGCCATCTGCGATAAGAAATGTATTATGTTATCACAGACAGGTGACTATGTAGTTATTACCTGTCAGCCTAAATAGGTTGATGTATCGATCTGGGATTAGGTGTCCCTAAATTGTAGATCAAGGTTGCCAACCTATATAACGGAGAAATGGATTATCTATTTCAAACTAAATATTGTATGAAACTTAAAACTCAGATGAGAGTCTCACAGGAAGATATTCACTTCAAAGTGGACTTACCACTGTTGACAAAATTCATATGAATAGATGGATTCTGTGTGCATTGCGCAATGAATGCTATTCAGGTGTATTCATGAAAATTCAGGCACCTATTATTATCCAGGATAACCTATGTGTAAACAAAGGGGGGGTTTTAGTAAGTGGCCCTAGTATTGATATTGGATATCATTATGTACATGTAAAACACGCAAAACATTATTGTTGCCAGTAACGGCAGCAGCTGATTAGCTAAGTATCACTAAACTTGTAGGTCTCACCACTCCATAGTAGAACCAATGGGGAAATATGCTTATTGAGGCAAGCGGCATGGACCCTGCCTGGAAAGACAAAAGTTGTCCCAAATCATAAAAGTCAATAGAAACACTTTTCAAATGTTTTTCCATATGTTACATGGTTACAGAATAAGTATTATTACCCGGATAGAGGAATCTTTATGTAGTCCTCACCACTTCCTACGGGCGGGTGTCATCTCACCTGAAAGGGGAGTTTATAATTATATAAAATTCTCGGTACTGTTATGAGACGCCGTGCAATTTACAATCACTACACATGCTCACTTCACATTCTGATTATCCTACCTCAACCGCCGAGTGATCGGAGAGGGAAGAAACCTTCAAGCACGCTCCTCTGTATCCTAGGGTCGGGTAGAAAAACACCGATTTAGAGGAGTGTGTACGATCACACCGCATCGGTCTACCAACGCCCAGTATGTCCATGGGGCAATTTTACCTTATTCTCGTGTTTATTCTATGATTCCAGCATTCCTCGTCATTTGAACAGGGTGTCTCCTCAAGCTGCCGCGCTCCGTGTGCCGTTTCAGTAACCCTGGCGTTTTTGTATTTCCTGGTTGTTTAGAGACTAAGGGGCGGAGTTCCGTTTTTTCAATAGAAGCGGAAGACAGACTCAACTCTCCGCATTGTTATTCAGTGGATAAATATAAAAAATGTAAACTTGCTGCATCCTTATTTTTCGCTGCTCGTTACAACATTATGTATATTAAAAATACATAACACATTGCATTTAAGCTTATCATAATTTCACAGTAGAGCTTGGAATGCACAAATCACACAGGGTAGTGTAGATCCCGGTGCTCCATATCATGGTTTTTTAAGAGAAAACCTCCAGTGTCACAGGTTATTATTAACACACAGTGTAGGCAAAATTTTGAAGGTAGGTCACCTTTTTCATCAAAGTGCACCTGTCTTCATATGGCATTCAAAATTCATGTTCACATCACTCCATAACAGATTTTGAATTGCAAACCTCTCCCAGATTGTAAATCTTTGCTTAACATGCTGTCCAAATCAAAACGGACATAGGATTGGCAATCATTATATATACCAGAGTGCACTAATCGCACAGGATAGTGTAGACTCTGACTTTCCATGCGGCAAAAAGGGGGCACATGGATTCAGAACGCGCAATCATATATGCAGGAAAAGGTTGCCCTATAGGATGGCCAACTGGGCAAAACTATTTTCTGACTCGTTGAGGCCCTCTACCACAGAATTAAAGGTGTAGATCCATTTGAGCTCTCTGATGTTAAGGATATTAGACAGATTGCCTCCCCTGGGGCCCAAAGTGATGTGTTCCAAAACTACCCACTTGAGTGAGTCTGGAGAATGATTATGTGTGGTGCAATGCTCAACCAGTGGAGCCCCGGGTACCTTGCATCTAATCCTGCTACAATGTGAAAGGAACCTTGCCTTCACCCGTTGCTGGGTCTGGCCGATATAGATGAGGTCGCATGGACAGATAATCCCATAAATTACATTTTTGGTGTTGCAATTCGTGTGTTGACCAAGGATATGTCGATGATTTTTAAAGACAAATTCCTTCGATTGAATGGTAGTCGGGCAAGCTTTACACTTCCCGCATCGGTAATGTCCCACTACTCGAGGTTGGTTCCAAC
Organism: Lissotriton vulgaris; assembly: GCF_964263255.1. Taxonomy (NCBI): domain Eukaryota; kingdom Metazoa; phylum Chordata; class Amphibia; order Caudata; family Salamandridae; genus Lissotriton; species Lissotriton vulgaris. The sequence continues at coordinate 1,650,955,479 of NC_141693.1, read as the reverse complement.
ATGAGTTTATCGTGGGTTCAGGTGGACATTCTAGAAAAGATGAAACCACATGATCTTTAACATTTCGTGCCTTCCTGAAGGCATGCATCGGCACATTCATTATATCTAGATCCTTTGCAATTAGGTTCCAGTATTTGTTTATGGCCTTTTTGATGGAATGGCTCTTGGTTGAAAAAGTGGTGACACAGATCATACGTTCTTCCAATGAGCAGTTACGTACTGTAGGTTCCAAAAGTATATCACGATGACAGAACCACGCTCTTTTTCTTGAGCGTTTAACAAGTCGTTTGGGGTAGCCTCTCTCTATTAGGCGTGCCATCAGGATCTCGGATTGTAGCATGTAGTCTTCCTTCTTACTGCAGTTCCTACGTATACGGAGGAACTGCCCATAGGGTAAATTGTCCCTGAGACTCCTGGGGTGGTGGCTGGAGTACTCTAATAGTGAATTCCGTTCTGCGGGTTTTCTGAATAGTGTGGTATGTAGAGAGCCTTCTTCTGCCACCATTGTGATGTCCAAGAAGTCAATCTTTTTATTGCTAGATTGCTTCGTAAACTGGATATCTGTAAACCTTGAGTTCAACCATTGATGGAAGAGTTCAAGTTCGTTGTGATCCCCCTTCCAGATGAGCAGCACATCATCGATGTACCGTACCCAAAGCTGTATATGATGATGAAATGGATTTTGATCACAGATCACAAAGGTCTTTTCGTAGAAAGCCATAAACAATATGGCCAAGTCTGGGGCAAAGGCAGCTCCCATAGCCACCCCCTTCGTTTGTAAATAGAACACATTTTGAAACATAAAATAGTTCCTCATCATGGCAATCTTGAGTAGCATTAATATGAATGTAGTTGGTACTTGTACTGGAGCCTCCCTGCTGTCAAGAGCTGCGGTGACCACCATCAATGCCTCCTCCTGTGGTATGCTTGTGTATAATGACACAATATCGCATGTGACCAATAATCCTTCCTCTGGGTTAAACAGTTTTCCGTCAACCAAAGTGATCGTCTGGGTGGTGTCCCTCAGGTAGGTGGGAGTGGACTCGGCTAGTGGTTTCAGAAAAAAGTCAATATACCGGCATAGGGGCTCAAGGATAGAACCACATCCGGACACGATAGGTTGTCCCGGGTGGTTGTGTAGGTCTTTGTGCACCTTAGGTAAGGTATATATTGTGGGTATTCGTGGGTGACTCTGATTGAGATAGCGATATTCCTGATCGAGAGGAAACCCTGTTGGACCCCTTCTTGTGTCACCCGTTGGATTTCAGTGGCTAGGTCCCGTGTAGGGTCGGATGGCAGTTTTTTGTAACTTATTCCATCATTCAATTAGCGCAGGATCTCTTCTTTGTATTTAGCTACATCTTGGATGATGATAGCCCCGCCCTTGTCTGCTGGTTTCACAACCACTCCGGGATTGGCTTTAAGGGTCATCAGTGCTGTCCTTTCACTTTTGCGGATATTGTATCTCACATAGGATTTTTCTTTCAGAATCTTCTTAACCTCATCAGTAATGATACTTTCATAGGCCAGTATGCGATGACTCATTGTGTTAGACTGGGGTACGAAAGTAGATGGTACTCTGAGACCGGTAACTGATGTATTCACTGTTGGTGGTCTGTTTTTAAAGAAGAAACGTAGTCTTATCTTTCTGAAAAATTTTGAGAGTTCCATTAGCGTATTGAAGCTGTTAGGGGGAGTTGTAGGGACAAAAGACAAACCTTTGCTCAGTACTCGTTGTTCATCCTCACTTAGTTCATGAGAGGATAAATTGATGATAGGTGTATCCGGTGCTCTCACCACCTGTAGTTCTTGCGTCTGGTCGAGCGTTCTCCATGTTCTTCCGGCTGGAATCTGACTTGTTTCGTGCCGCGACCTCTGCCGCCGTCGTTGTCCCATTGCATCTGAGGGCCTTGTTGCCCCCGTCCTGTCCCTCGGTTCCAGTTGTTCCCTCGTCCGCGAGGCAGTCTCCATGTTCCTATCTCTAAAAAAGTATTTGGTTGATACTGGGGATGGTAATTGTCCTGGTACCCGTAGGAATTGCTGGGACCTGCTTGTTCTGAGTCTTCTCCGGAACTGTAGGAGGAATCAGAAAATGTAGTGAAATGTCCCCTGGATCTGCCACCTCTGTAGCCTCGATTAGTGAATCGTCCTTGTTGGTCCTGTCGAAAGTAATCTTCGGATAGATAAGGATAAGTTTTTTTCTTATCATAAAATTTTAGATCACGAGCTAATTTGTCAAGCTTCTTCTTGATGTTTGAGGTCTCAAAGTCTTGGAGAGTCTCCACCAGTTTGGATAGCGCCTCTTTTGAGTTGGTAAGTGTGCTATCACCTGAAATACTTGTCTTCAGTTCGGCTATTTGTTTGGTAAGTGTAGCCACCTGTTCTGCTGCAGTCTCTATCCCCAACACCATCCAATGTCTAGAACAGTTATTTGCAACAAAGCTGAATCCTTCTCGAAATTTTGGAATATCCACAAAGATAGCTGGTTCTACTCTAACTTGTAGAACTGTGGGTATGATATTGTTCTGAAGGCACTGTGCAAGAAAGTGGCCATGCAGTTTTGTGCGAATTAGCTTCTTTTCCAATCTTTCTAACTGAGAGATTTTATCATTTAGAGTGATGTCTATGATGGGTGTACTAGCTGATAAAAAGTTATTTGCTGGATCGTGTAACAATTGATCAATATAATCTTCTGTGTATGAAAGTATCTCCTTATCTCCCATATTGGTGAGTCATAGATGTATCTCAAACAAAATTGTCTTAACAAAATATTTATTCTAGAGAACACGGGAAACCTCCTAGTAGGGGGTTGGCGTAACCTCACAGGCAGACGCCTGTACAAACTACGTTATAACAGACAGGGTTATACCCAATGCAGTCAAAGGGGACCTGGGTAGCAAATGGAAAGAAGGGAAGGGGTCCCGAGACACAAAAGAAATTACAATTTTAAAGCATTTATATACATGAATTCAAAAAACAACGTTAGTATTGCAAAAAAGATTTTACTTCAAGATTGCATACATCCTAATTTATAGGTACAGTGTTCATTATGCATTTGCTTTATATACTGTGTACGTGCCCACATTCACAACGGGAAGGGGGTGACGTGAGGGAAAGTGTAGGGGGTAGGATATGGTTAAACTGATTCATTCAGTGACAAGTCTTATTTTATCTATTAAGACAGTGTACATGTGGTCCCTTGGCATCAGGGCCACATTAGTAGGCTCCACAAGAGTCCAAAATTATAAATCTCAAAAGAAGGCCTAGCTCCGTTATAGCTGTCAATGACTGAATGGGGACTGGAGCTGGTCTTTAGTTACGTAGTGGTCTACGTTTCGACCCGAATTTGTAGGAGTCTTTATCCTTACGGAAGGGTCTTCGTCAGGACAAGCACTGTTGTGGGTGGGCAAGCTCCTGGGGAACAATTAAAAAACGAATTAGAAACACACCATGCCTGTATTTGAATTCATAGGCTGGCGGTACATGATTATCAGTGAAAAGAACAAAAAAGCCATGTTCTCTGAGCTACGATAGAATCTTATAAGTAGGAATAAATACAAAGACTAACGCTCACCTTTCACAGGGTGCGATAAGAGTAGACTCAAAAGATGAATAATCTTAGTTCAAGTTGATGGTTGTTAACTCTAAAAATTAGAGAGAAGAAACTAGTATTGGAGGGGGATCAGTTAGTACATTGGAGTGTATATAGAGGATCTGGACCATTATGAAAATCTATGAAGGTAGTCAGCAGGCCATCTGCGATAAGAAATGTATTATGTTATCACAGACAGGTGACTATGTAGTTATTACCTGTCAGCCTAAATAGGGTGATGTATCGATCTGGGATTAGGTGTCCCTCAATTGTAGATCAAGGTTGCCAACCTATATAACGGAGAAATGGATTATCTATTTCAAACTAAATATTGTATGAAACTTAAAACTCAGATGAGAGTCTCACAGGAAGATATTCACTTCAAAGTGGACTTACCACTGTTGACAAAATTCATATGAATAGATGGATTCTGTCTGCACTGCGCAATGAATGCTATTCAGGTGTATTCATGAAAATTCAGGCACCTATTATTATCCAGGATAACCTATGTGTAAACAAAGGGGGGGTTTTAGTAAGTGGCCCTAGTATTGATATTGGATATCATTATGTACACGTAAAACACGCAAAACATTATTGTTGCCAGTAACGGCAGCAGCTGATTAGCTAAGTATCACTAAACTTGTAGGTCTCACCACTCCATAGTAGAACCAATGGGGAAATATGCTTATTGAGGCAAGCGGCATGGACCCTGCCTGGAAAGACAAAAGTTGTCCCAAATCATAAAAGTCAATAGAAACACTTTTCAAATGTTTTTCCATATGTTACATGGTTACAGAATAAGTATTATTACCAGGATAGAGGAATCTTTATGTAGTCCTCACCACTTCCTACGGGCGGGTGTCATCTCACCTGAAAGGGGAGTTTATAATTATATAATAGTCTCGGTACTGTTATGAGACGCCGTGCAATTTACAATCACTACACATGCTCACTTCACATTCTGATTATCCTACCTCAACCGCCGAGTGATCGGAGAGGGAAGAAACCTCCAAGCACGCTCCTCTGTATCCTAGGGTCGGGTAGAAAAACACAGATTTAGAGGAGTGTGTACGATCACACCGCATCGGTCTACCAACGCCCAGTATGTCCATGGGGCAATTTTACCTTATTCTCGTGTTTATTCTATGATTCCAGCATTCCTCGTCATTCGAACAGGGTGTCCCCTCAAGCTGCCGCGCTCCGTGTGCCGTTTCAGTAACCCTGGCGTTTTTGTATTTCCTGGTTGTTTAGAGACTAAGGGGCGGAGTTCCGTTTTTTCAATAGAAGCGGAAGACAGACTCAACTCTCCGCATTGTTGTTCAGTGGATAAATATAAAAAATGTAAACTTGCTGCATCCTTATTTTTCGCTGCTCGTTACAACATTATGTATATTAAAAATACATAACACATTGCATTTAAGCTTATCATAATTTCACAGTAGAGCTTGGAATGCACAAATCACACAGGGTAGTGTTGATCCCGGTGCTCCATATCATGGTTTTTTAAGAGAAAACCTCCAGTGTCACAGGTTATTATTAACACACAGTGTAGGCAAAATTTTGAAGGTAGGTCACCTTTTTCATCAAAGTGCACCTGTCTTCATATGGCATTCAAAATTCATGTTCACATCACTCCATAACAGATTTTGAATTGCAAACCTCTCCCAGATTGTAAATCTTTGCTTAACATGCTGTCCAAATCAAAACGGACATAGGATTGGCAATCATTATATATACCAGAGTGCACTAATCGCACAGGATAGTGTAGACTCTGACTTTCCATGCGGCAAAAAGGGGGCACATGGATTCAGAACGCGCAATCATATATGCAGGAAAAGGTTGCCCTATAGGATGGCCAACTGGGCAAAACTATTTTCTGACTCGTTGAGGCCCTCTACCACAGAATTAAAGGTGTAGATCCATTTGAGCTCTCTGATGTTAAGGATATTAGACAGATCACCTCCCCTGGGGCCCAAAGTGATGTGTTCCAAAACTACCCACTTGAGTGAGTCTGGAGAATGATTATGTGTGGTGCAATGCTCAACCAGTGGAGCCCCGGGTACCTTGCATCTAATCCTGCTACAATGTGAAAGGAACCTTGCCTTCACCCGTTGCTGGGTCTGGCCGATATTGATGAGGTCGCATGGACAGATAATCCCATAAATTACATTTTTGGTGTTGCAATTCGTGTGTTGACCAAGGATATGTCGATGATTTTTAAAGACAAATTCCTTCGATTGAATGGTAGTCGGGCAAGCTTTACACTTCCCGCATCGGTAATGTCCCACTACTCGAGGTTGGTTCCAACATGAGGTTATCGTGGGTTCAGGTGGACATTCTAGAAAAGATGAAACCACATGATCTTTAACATTTCGTGCCTTCCTGAAGGCATGCATCGGCACATTCATTATATCTAGATCCTTTGCAATTAGGTTCCAGTGTTTGTTTATGGCCTTTTTGATGGAATGGCTCTTGGTTGAAAAAGTGGTGACACAGATCATACGTTCTTCCAATGAGCAGTTACGTACTGTAGGTTCCAAAAGTATATCACGATGACAGAACCACGCTCTTTTTCTTGAGCGTTTAACAAGTCGTTTGGGGTAGCCTCTCTCTATTAGGCGTGCCATCAGGATCTCGGATTGTAGCATGTAGTCTTCCTTCTTACTGCAGTTCCTACGTATACGGAGGAACTGCCCATAGGGTAAATTGTCCCTGAGACTCCTGGGGTGGTGGCTGGAGTACTCTAATAGTGAATTCCGTTCTGCGGGTTTTCTGAATAGTGTGGTATGTAGAGAGCCTTCTTCTGCCACTATTGTGATGTCCAAGAAGTCAATCTTTTTATTGCTAGATTGCTTCGTAAACTGGATATCTGTAGACCTTGAGTTCAACCATTGATGGAAGAGTTCAAGTTCGTTGTGATCCCCCTTCCAGATGAGCAGCACATCATCGATGTACCGTACCCAAAGCTGTGTATGATGATGAAATGGATTTTGATCACAGATCACAAAGGTCTTTTCGTAGAAAGCCATAAACAATATGGCCAAGTCTGGGGCAAAGGCAGCTCCCATAGCCACCCCCTTCGTTTGTAAATAGAACACATTTTGAAACATAAAATAGTTCCTCATCATGGCAATCTTGAGTAGCATTAATATGAATGTAGTTGGTACTTGTACTGGAGCCTCCCTGCTGTCAAGAGCTGCGGTGACCACCATCAATGCCTCCTCCTGTGGTATGCTTGTGTATAATGACACAATATCGCATGTGACCAATAATCCTTCCGCTGGGTTAAACAGTTTTCCGCCAACCAAAGTGATCGTCTGGGTGGTGTCCCTCAGGTAGGTGGGAGTGGACTCGGCTAGTGGTTTCAGAAAAAAGTCAATATACCGGCATAGGGGCTCAAGGATAGAACCACATCCGGACACGATAGGTCGTCCCGGGGGGTTGTGTAGGTCTTTGTGCACCTTAGGTAAGGTATATATTGTGGGTATTCGTGGGTGACTCTGATTGAGATAGCGATATTCCTGATCCGAGAGGAAACCCTGTTGGACCCCTTCTTGTGTCACCCGTTGGATTTCAGTGGCTAGGTCCCGTGTAGGGTCGGATGACAGTTTTTTGTAACTTATTCCATCATTCAATTGGCGCAGGATCTCTTCTTTGTATTTAGCTACATCTTGGATGATGATAGCCCCGCCCTTGTCTGCTGGTTTCACAACCACTCCGGGATTGGCTTTAAGGGTCATCAGTGCTGTCCTTTCACTTTTGCGGATATTGTATCTCACATAGGATTTTTCTTTCAGAATCTTCTTAACCTCATCAGTAATGATACTTTCATAGGCCAGTATGCAATGACTCATTGTGTTAGACTGGGGTACGAAAGTAGATGGTACTCTGAGACCGGTAACTGATGTATTCACTGTTGGTGGTCTGTTTTTAAAGAAGAAACGTAGTCTTATCTTTCTGAAAAATTTTGAGAGTTCCATTAGCGTATTGAAGCTGTTAGGGGGAGTTGTAGGCACAAAAGACAAACCTTTGCTCAGTACTCGTTGTTCATCCTCACTTAGTTCATGAGAGGATAAATTGATGATAGGTGTATCCGGTGCTCTCACCACCTGTAGTTCTTGCGTCTGGTCGAGCGTTCTCCATGTTCTTCCGGCTGGAATCTGACTTGTTTCGTGCCGCGACCTCTGCCGCCGTCGTTGTCCCATTGCATCTGAGGGCCTTGTTGCCCCCGTCCTGTCCCTCGGTTCCAGTTGTTCCCTCGTCCGCGAGGCGGTCTCCATGTTCCTCTCTCTAAAAAAGAATTTGGTTGATACTGGGGATGGTAATTGTCCTGGTACCCGTAGGAATTGCTGGGACCTGCTTGTTCTGAGTCTTCTCCGGAACTGTAGGAGGAATCAGAAAATGTAGTGAAACGTCCCCTGGATCTGCCACCTCTGTAGCCTCGATTAGTGAATCGTCCTTGTTGGTCCTGTCGAAAGTAATCTTCAGATAGATAAGGATACGTTTTTTTCTTATCATAAAATTTTAGATCACGAGCTAATTTGTCAAGCTTCTTCTTGATGTTTGAGGTCTCAAAGTCTTGGAGAGTCTCCACCAGTTTGGATAGCGCCTCTTTTGAGTTGGTAAGTGTGCTATCACCTGAAATACTTGTCTTCAGTTCGGCTATTTGTTTGGTAAGTGTAGCCACCTGTTCTGCTGCAGTCTCTATCCCCAACACCATCCAATGTCTAGAACAGTTATTTGCAACAAAGCTGAATCCTTCTCGAAAATTTGGAATATCCACAAAGATAGCTGGTTCTACTCTAACTTGTAGACCTGTGGGTATGATATTGTTCTGAAGGCACTGTGCAAGAAAGTGGCCATGCAGTTTTGTGCGAATTAGCTTCTTTTCCAATCTTTCTAACTGAGAGATTTTATCATTTAGAGTGATGTCTATGATGGGTGTACTAGCTGATAAAAAGTTATTCGCTGGATCGTGTAACAATTGATCAATATAATCTTCTGTGTATGAAAGTATCTCCTTATCTCCCATATTGGTGAGTCATAGATGTATCTCAAACAAAATTGTCTTAACAAAATATTTATTCTAGAGAACACGGGAAACCTCCTAGTAGGGGGTTGGCGTAACCTCACAGGCAGACGCCTGTACAAACTACGTTATAACAGACAGGGTTATACCCAATGCAGTCAAAGGGGACCTGGGTAGCAAATGGAAAGAAGGGAAGGGGTCCCGAGACACAAAAGAAATTAAAATTTTAAAGCATTTATATACATGAATTCAAAAAACAACGTTAGTATTGCAAAAAAGATTTTACTTCAAGATTGCATACATCCTAATTTATAGGTACAGTGTTCATTATGCATTTGCTTTATATACTGTGTACGTGCCCACATTCACAACGGGAAGGGGGTGACGTGAGGGAAAGTGTAGGGGGTAGGATATGGTTAAACTGATTCATTCAGTGACAAGTCTTATTTTATCTATTAAGACAGTGTACATGTGGTCCCTTGGCATCAGGGCCACATTAGTAGGCTCCACAAGAGTCCAAAATTATAAATCTCAAAAGAAGGCCTAGCTCCGTTATAGCTGTCAATGACTGAATGGGGACTGGAGCTGGTCTTTAGTTACGTAGTGGTCTACGTTTCGACCCGAATTTGTAGGAGTCTTTATCCTTACGGAAGGGTCTTCGTCAGGACAAGCACTGTTGTGGGTGGGCAAGCTCCTGGGGAACAATTAAAAAACGAATTAGAAACACACCATGCCTGTATTTGAATTCATAGGCTGGCGGTACATGATTATCAGCGAAAAGAACGAAAAAGCCATGTTCTCTGAGCTACGATAGAATCTTATAAGTAGGAATAAATACAAAGACTAACGCTCACCTTTCACAGGGTGCGATAAGAGTAGACTCAAAAGATGAATAATCTTAGTTCAAGTTGATGGTTGTTAACTCTAAAAATTAGAGAGAAGAAACTAGTATTGGAGGGGGATCAGTTAGTACATTGGAGTGTATATAGAGGATCTGGACCATTATGAAAACCTATGAAGGTAGTCAGCAGGCCATCTGCGATAAGAAATGTATTATGTTATCACAGACAGGTGACTATGTAGTTATTACCTGTCAGCCTAAATAGGGTGATGTATCGATCTGGGATTAGGTGTCCCTCAATTGTAGATCAAGGTTGCCAACCTATATAACGGAGAAATGGATTATCTATTTCAAACTAAATATTGTATGAAACTTAAAACTCAGATGAGAGTCTCACAGGAAGATATTCACTTCAAAGTGGACTTACCACTGTTGACAAAATTCATATGAATAGATGGATTCTGTGTGCATTGCGCAATGAATGCTATTCAGGTGTATTCATGAAAATTCAGGCACCTATTATTATCCAGGATAGCCTATGTGTAAACAAAGGGGGGGGTTTTAGTAAGTGGCCCTAGTATTGATATTGGATATCATTATGTACACGTAAAACACGCAAAACATTATTGTTGCCAGTAACGGCAGCAGCTGATTAGCTAAGTATCACTAAACTTGTAGGTCTCACCACTCCATAGTGGAACCAATGGGGAAATATGCTTATTGAGGCAAGCGGCATGGACCCTGCCTGGAAAGACAAAAGTTGTCCCAAATCATAAAAGTCAATAGAAACACTTTTCAAATGTTTTTCCATATGTTACATGGTTACAGAATAAGTATTATTACCCGGATAGAGGAATCTTTATGTAGTCCTCACCACTTCCTACGGGCGGGTGTCATCTCACCTTGATGGAATGGCTCTTGGTTGAAAAAGTGGTGACACAGATCATACGTTCTTCCAATGAGCAGTTTCGTACTGTAGGTTCCAAAAGTATATCACGATGACAGAACCACGCTCTTTTTCTTGAGCGTTTAACAAGTCGTTTGGGGTAGCCTCTCTCTATTAGGCGTGCCATCAGGATCTCGGATTGTAGCATGTAGTCTTCCTTCTTACTGCAGTTCCTACGTATACGGAGGAACTGCCCATAGGGTAAATTGTCCCTGAGACTCCTGGGGTGGTGGCTGGAGTACTCTAAATCTGTGTTTTTCTACCCGACCCTAGGATACAGAGGAGCGTGCTTGGAGGTTTCTTCCCTCTCCGATCACTCGGCGGTTGAGGTAGGATAATCAGAATGTGAAGTGAGCATGTGTAGTGATTGTAAATTGCACGGCGTCTCATAACAGTACCGAGACTATTATATAATTATAAACTCCCCTTTCAGGTGAGATGACACCCGCCCGTAGGAAGTGGTGAGGACTACATAAAGATTCCTCTATCCGGGTAATAATACTTATTCTGTAACCATGTAACATATGGAAAAACATTTGAAAAGTGTTTCTATTGACTTTTATGATTTGGGACAACTTTTGTCTTTCCAGGCAGGGTCCATGCCGCTTGCCTCAATAAGCATATTTCCCCATTGGTTCTACTATGGAGTGGTGAGACCTACAAGTTTAGTGATACTTAGCTAATCAGCTGCTGCCGTTACTGGCAACAATAATGTTTTGCGTGTTTTACGTGTACATAATGATATCCAATATCAATACTAGGGCCACTTACTAAAACCCCCCCTTTGTTTACACATAGGTTATCCTGGATAATAATAGGTGCCTGAATTTTCATGAATACACCTGAATAGCATTCATTGCGCAATGCACACAGAATCCATCTATTCATATGAATTTTGTCAACAGTGGTAAGTCCACTTTGAAGTGAATATCTTCCTGTGAGACTCTCATCTGAGTTTTAAGTTTCATACAATATTTAGTTTGAAATAGATAATCCATTTCTCCGTTATATAGGTTGGCAACCTTGATCTACAATTGAGGGACACCTAATCCCAGATCGATACATCACCCTATTTAGGCTGACAGGTAATAACTACATAGTCACCTGTCTGTGATAACATAATAAATTTCTTATCGCAGATGGCCTGCTGACTGCCTTCATAGGTTTTCATAATGGTCCAGATCCTCTATATACACTCCAATGTACTAACTGATCCCCCTCCAATACTAGTTTCTTCTCTCTAATTTTTAGAGTTAACAACCATCAACTTGAACTAAGATTATTCATCTTTTGAGTCTACTCTTATCGCACCCTGTGAAAGGTGAGCGTTAGTCTTTGTATTTATTCCTACTTATAAGATTCTATCGTAGCTCAGAGAACATGGCTTTTTCGTTCTTTTCGCTGATAATCATGTACCGCCAGCCTATGAATTCAAATACAGGCATGGTGTGTTTCTAATTCGTGTTTTAATTGTTCCCCAGGAGCTTGCCCACCCACAACAGTGCTTGTCCTGACGAAGACCCTTCCGTAAGGATAAAGACTCCTACAAATTCGGGTCGAAACGTAGACCACTACGTAACTAAAGACCAGCTCCAGTCCCCATTCAGTCATTGACAGCTATAACGGAGCTAGGCCTTCTTTTGAGATTTATAATTTTGGACTCTTGTGGAGCCTACTAATGTGGCCTTGATGCCAAGGGACCACATGTACACTGTCTTAATAGATAAAATAAGACTTGTCACTGAATGAATCAGTTTAACCATATCCTACCCCCTACACTTTCCCTCACGTCACCCCCTTCCCGTTGTGAATGTGGGCACGTACACAGTATATAAAGCAAATGCATAATGAACACTGTACCTATAAATTAGGATGTATGCAATCTTGAAGTAAAATCTTTTTTGCAATACTAACGTTGTTTTTTGAATTCATGTATATAAATGCTTTAAAATTGTAATTTCTTTTGTGTCTCGGGACCCCTTCCCTTCTTTCCATTTGCTACCCAGGTCCCCTTTGACTGTATTGGGTATAACCCTGTCTGTTATAACGTAGTTTGTACAGGCGTCTGCCTGTGAGGTTACGCCAACCCCCTACTAGGAGGTTTCCCGTGTTCTCTAGAATAAATATTTTGTTAAGACAATTTTTTTTTGAGATACATCTATGACTCACCAATATGGGAGATAAGGAGATACTTTCATACACAGAAGATTATATTGATCAATTGTTACACGATCCAGCGAATAACTTTTTATCAGCTAGTACACCCATCATAGACATCACTCTTAAATGATAAAATCTCTCAGTTAGAAAGATTGGAAAAGAAGCTAATTCGCACAAAACTGCATGGCCACTTTCTTGCACAGTGCCTTCAGAACAATATCATACCCACAGGTCTACAAGTTAGAGTAGAACCAGCTATCTTTGTGGATATTCCAAAATTTCGAGAAGGATTCAGCTTTGTTGCAAATAACTGTTCTAGACATTGGATGGTGTTGGGGATAGAGACTGCAGCAGAACAGGTGGCTACACTTACCAAACAAATAGCCGAACTGAAGACAAGTATTTCAGGTGATAGCACACTTACCAACTCAACAGAGGCGCTATCCAAACTGGTGGAGACTCTCCAAGACTTTGAGACCTCAAACATCAAGAAGAAGCTTGACAAATTAGCTTGTGATCTAAAATTTTATGATAAGAAAAAAACTTATCCTTATCTATCCGAAGATTACTTTCGACAGGACCAACAAGGACGATTCACTAATCGAGGCTACAGAGGTGGCAGATCCAGGGGACGTTTCACTACATTTTCTGATTCCTCCTACAGTTCCGGAGAAGACTCAGAACAAGCAGGTCCCAGCAATTCCTACGGGTACCAGGACAATTACCATCCCCAGTATCAACCAAATTCTTTTTTAGAGAGAGGAACATGGAGACCGCCTCGCGGACGAGGGAACAACTGGAACCGAGGGACAGGACGGGGGCAAGAAGGCCCTCAGATGCAATGGGACAACGACGGCGGCAGAGGTCGCGGCACGAAACAAGTCAGATTCCAGCCGGAAGAACATGGAGAACGCTCGACCAGACGCAAGAACTACAGGTGGTGAGAGCACCGGATACACCTATCATCAATTTATCCTCTCATGAACTAAGTGAGGATGAACAACGAGTACTGAGCAAAGGTTTGTCTTTTGTGCCTACAACTCCCCCTAACAGCTTCAATACGCTAATGGAACTCTCAAAATTTTTCAGAAAGATAAGACTACGTTTCTTCTTTAAAAACAGACCACCAACAGTGAATACATCAGTTACCGGTCTCAGAGTACCATCTACTTTCGTACCCCAGTCTAACACAATGAGTCATCGCATACTGGCCTATGAAAGTATCATTACTGATGAGGTTAAGAAGATTCTGAAAGAAAAATCCTATGTGAGATACAATATCCGCAAAAGTGAAAGGACAGCACTGATGACCCTTAAAGCCAATCCCGGAGTGGTTGTGAAACCAGCAGACAAGGGCGGGGCTATCATCATCCAAGATGTAGCTAAATACAAAGAAGAGATCCTGCGCCAATTGAATGATGGAATAAGTTACAAAAAACTGCCATCCGACCCTACACGGGACCTAGCCACTGAAATCCAACGGGTGACACAAGAAGGGGTCCAACAGGGTTTCCTCTCAGATCAGGAATATCGCTATCTCAATCAGAGTCACCCACGAAGACCCACAATATATACCTTACCTAAGGTGCACAAAGACCTACACAACCCCCCGGGACGACCTATCGTGTCCGGATGTGGTTCTATCCTTGAGCCCCTATGCCGGTATATTGACTTTTTTCTGAAACCACTAGCCGAGTCCACTCCCACCTACCTGAGGGACACCACCCAGACGATCACTTTGGTTGACGGAAAACTGTTTAACCCAGAGGAAGGATTATTGGTCACATGCGATATTGTGTCATTATACACAAGCATACCATAGGAGGAGGCATTGATGGTGGTCACCGCAGCTCTTGACAGCAGGGAGGCTCCAGTACAAGTACCAACTACATTCATATTAATGCTACTCAAGATTGCCATGATGAGGAACTATTTTATGTTTCAAAATGTGATCTATTTACAAACGAAGGGGGTGGCTATGGGAGCTGCCTTTGCCCCAGACTTGGCCACATTGTTTATGGCTTTCTACGAAAAGACCTTTGTGATCTGTGATCAAAATCCATTTCATCATCATATACAGCTTTGGGCACGGTACATCGATGATGTGCTGCTCATCTGGAAGGGGGATCACAACGAACTTGAACTCTTCCATCAATGGTTGAACTCAAGGTCTACAGATATCCAGTTTACGAAGCAATCTAGCAATAAAAAGATTGACTTCTTGGACATCACAATAGTGGCAGAAGAAGGCTCTCTACATACCACACTATTCAGAAAACCCGCAGAACAGAATTCACTATTAGAGTACTCCAGCCACCACCCCAGGAGTCTCAGGGACAATTTACCCTATGGGCAGTTCCTCCGTATACGTAGGAACTGCAGTAAGAAGGAAGACTACATGCTACAATCCGAGATCCTGATGGCACGCCTAATAGAGAGAGGCTACCCCAAACGACTTGTTAAACGCTCAAGAAAAAGAGCGTGGTTCTGTCATCGTGATATACTTTTGGAACCTACAGTACGTAACTGCTCATTGGAAGAACGTATGATCTGTGTCACCACTTTTTCAACCAAGAGCCATTCCATCAAAAAGGCCATAAACAAACACTGGAACCTAATTGCAAAGGATCTAGATATAATGAATGTGCCGATGCATGCCTTCAGGAAGGCACGAAATGTTAAAGATCATGTGGTTTCATCTTTTCTAGAATGTCCACCTGAACCCACGATAACCTCATGTTGGAACCAACCTCGAGTAGTGGGACATTACCGATGCGGGAAGTGTAAAGCTTGCCCGACTACCATTCAATCGAAGGAATTTGTCTTTAAAAATCATCGACATATCCTTGGTCAACACACGAATTGCAACACCAAAAATGTAATTTATGGGATTATCTGTCCATGCGACCTCATCTATATCGGCCAGACCCAGCAACGGGTGAAGGCAAGGTTCCTTTCACATTGTAGCAGGATTAGATGCAAGGTACCCGGGGCTCCACTGGTTGAGCATTGCACCACACATAATCATTCTCCAGACTCACTCAAGTGGGTAGTTTTGGAACACATCACTTTGGGCCCCAGGGGAGGCGATCTGTCTAATATCCTTAACATCAGAGAGCTCAAATGGATCTACACCTTTAATTCTGTGGTAGAGGGCCTCAACGAGTCAGAAAATAGTTTTGCCCAGTTGGCCATCCTATAGGGCAACCTTTTCCTGCATATATGATTGCGCGTTCTGAATCCATGTGCCCCCTTTTTGCCGCATGGAAAGTCAGAGTCTACACTATCCTGTGTGATTAGTGCACTCTGGTATATATAATGATTGCCAATCCTATGTCCGTTTTGATTTGGACAGCATGTTAAGCAAAGATTTACAATCTGGGAGAGGTTTGCAATTCAAAATCTGTTATGGAGTGATGTGAACATGAATTTTGAATGCCATATGAAGACAGGTGCACTTTGATGAAAAAGGTGACCTACCTTCAAAATTTTGCCTACACTGTGTGTTAATAATAACCTGTGACACTGGAGGTTTTCTCTTAAAAAACCATGATATGGAGCACCGGGATCTACACTACCCTGTGTGATTTGTGCATTCCAAGCTCTACTGTGAAATTATGATAAGCTTAAATGCAATGTGTTATGTATTTTTAATATACATAATGTTGTAACGAGCAGCGAAAAATAAGGATGCAGCAAGTTTACATTTTTTATATTTATCCACTGAACAACAATGCGGAGAGTTGAGTCTGTCTTCCGCTTCTATTGAAAAAACGGAACTCCGCCCCTTAGTCTCTAAACAACCAGGAAATACAAAAACGCCAGGGTTACTGAAACGGCACACGGAGCGCGGCAGCTTGAGGAGACACCCTGTTCGAATGACGAGGAATGCTGGAATCATAGAATAAACACGAGAATAAGGTAAAATTGCCCATGGACATACTGGGCGTTGGTAGACCGATGCGGTGTGATCGTACACACTCCTCTAAATCGGTGTTTTTCTACCCGACCCTAGGATACAGAGGAGCGTGCTTGGAGGTTTCTTCCCTCTCCGATCACTCGGCGGTTGAGGTAGGATAATCAGAATGTGAAGTGAGCATGTGTAGTGATTGTAAATTGCACGGCGTCTCATAACAGTACCAAGACTATTATATAATTATAAACTCCCCTTTCAGGTGAGATGACACCCGCCCGTAGGAAGTGGTGAGGACTACATAAAGATTCCTCTATCCGGGTAATAATACTTATTCTGTAACCATCTAACATATGGAAAAACATTTGAAAAGTGTTTCTATTGACTTTTATGATTTGGGACAACTTTTGTCTTTCCAGGCAGGGTCCATGCCGCTTGCCTCAATAAGCATATTTCCCCATTGGTTCTACTATGGAGTGGTGAGACCTACAAGTTTAGTGATACTTAGCTAATCAGCTGCTGCCGTTACTGGCAACAATAATGTTTTGCGTGTTTTACGTGTACATAATGATATCCAATATCAATACTAGGGCCACTTACTAAAACCCCCCCTTTGTTTACACATAGGTTATCCTGGATAATAATAGGTGCCTGAATTTTCATGAATACACCTGAATAGCATTCATTGCGCAATGCACACAGAATCCATCTATTCATATGAATTTTGTCAACAGTGGTAAGTCCACTTTGAAGTGAATATCTTCCTGTGAGACTCTCATCTGAGTTTTAAGTTTCATACAATATTTAGTTTGAAATAGATAATCCATTTCTCCGTTATATAGGTTGGCAACCTTGATCTACAATTGAGGGACACCTAATCCCAGATCGATACATCACCCTATTTAGGCTGACAGGTAATAACTACATAGTCACCTGTCTGTGATAACATAATACATTTCTTATCGCAGATGGCCTAGGTTTGGTCCAGATCCTCTATATACACTCCAATGTACTAACTGATCCCCCTCCAATACTAGTTTCTTCTCTCTAATTTTTAGAGTTAACAACCATCAACTTGAACTAAGATTATTCATCTTTTGAGTCTACTCTTATCGCACCCTGTGAAAGGTGAGCGTTAGTCTTTGTATTTATTCCTACTTATAAGATTCTATCGTAGCTCAGAGAACATGGCTTTTTCGTTCTTTTCGCTGATAATCATGTACCGCCAGCCTATGAATTCAAATACAGGCATGGTGTGTTTCTAATTCGTTTTTTAATTGTTCCCCAGGAGCTTGCCCACCCACAACAGTGCTTGTCCTGACGAAGACCCTTCCGTAAGGATAAAGACTCCTACAAATTCGGGTCGAAACGTAGACCACTACGTAACTAAAGACCAGCTCCAGTCCCCATTCAGTCATTGACAGCTATAACGGAGCTAGGCCTTCTTTTGAGATTTATAATTTTGGACTCTTGTGGAGCCTACTAATGTGGCCCTGATGCCAAGGGACCACATGTACACTGTCTTAATAGATAAAATAAGACTTGTCACTGAATGAATCAGTTTAACCACATCCTACCCCCTACACTTTCCCTCACGTCACCCCCTTCCCGTTGTGAATGTGGGCACGTACACAGTATATAAAGCAAATGCATAATGAACACTGTACCTATAAATTAGGATGTATGCAATCTTGAAGTAAAATCTTTTTTGCAATACTAACGTTGTTTTTTGAATTCATGTATATAAATGCTTTAAAATTGTAATTTCTTTTGTGTCTCGGGACCCCTTCCCTTCTTTCCATTTGCTACCCAGGTCCCCTTTGACTGCATTGGGTATAACCCTGTCTGTTATAACGTAGTTTGAACAGGCGTCTGCCTGTGAGGTTACGCCAACCCCCTACTAGGAGGTTTCCCGTGTTCTCTAGAATAAATATTTTGTTAAGACAATTTTGTTTGAGATACATCTATGACTCACCAATATGGGAGATAAGGAGATACTTTCATACACAGAAGATTATATTGATCAATTGTTACACGATCCAGCGAATAACTTTTTATCAGCTAGTACACCCATCATAGACATCACTCTAAATGATAAAATCTCTCAGTTAGAAAGATTGGAAAAGAAGCTAATTCGCACAAAACTGCATGGCCACTTTCTTGCACAGTGCCTTCAGAACAATATCATACCCACAGGTCTACAAGTTAGAGTAGAACCAGCTATCTTTGTGGATATTCCAAAATTTCGAGAAGGATTCAGCTTTGTTGCAAATAACTGTTCTAGACATTGGATGGTGTTGGGGATAGAGACTGCAGCAGAACAGGTGGCTACACTTACCAAACAAATAGCCGAACTGAAGACAAGTATTTCAGGTGATAGCACACTTACCAACTCAAAAGAGACGCTATCCAAACTGGTGGAGACTCTCCAAGACTTTGAGACCTCAAACATCAAGAAGAAGCTTGACAAATTAGCTCGTGATCTAAAATTTTATGATAAGAAAAAAACTTATCCTTATCTATCCGAAGATTACTTTCGACAGGACCAACAAGGACGATTCACTAATCGAGGCTACAGAGGTGGCAGATCCAGGGGACGTTTCACTACATTTTCTGATTCCTCCTACAGTTCCGGAGAAGACTCAGAACAAGCAGGTCCCAGCAATTCCTACGGGTACCAGGACAATTACCATCCCCAGTATCAACCAAATTCTTTTTTAGAGAGAGGAACATGGAGACCGCCTCGCGGACGAGGGAACAACTGGAACCGAGGGACAGGACGGGGGCAACAAGGCCCTCCGATGCAATGGGACAACGACGGCGGCAGAGGTCGCGGCACGAAACAAGTCAGATTCCAGCCGGAAGAACATGGAGAACGCTCGACCAGACGCAAGAACTACAGGTGGTGAGAGCACCGGATACACCTATCATCAATTTATCCTCTCATGAACTAAGTGAGGATGAACAACGAGTACTGAGCAAAGGTTTGTCTTTTGTGCCTACAACTCCCCCTAACAGCTTCACTACGCTAATGGAACTCTCAAAATTTTTCAGAAAGATAAGACTACGTTTCTTCTTTAAAAACAGACCACCAACAGTGAATACATCAGTTACCGGTCTCAGAGTACCATCTACTTTCGTACCCCAGTCTAACACAATGAGTCATCGCATACTGGCCTATGAAAGTATCATTACTGATGAGGTTAAGAAGATTCTGAAAGAAAAATCCTATGTGAGATACAATATCCGCAAAAGTGAAAGGACAGCACTGATGACCCTTAAAGCCAATCCCGGAGTGGTTGTGAAACCAGCAGACAAGGGCGGGGCTATCATCATCCAAGATGTAGCTAAATACAAAGAAGAGATCCTGCGCCAATTGAATGATGGAATAAGTTACAAAAAACTGCCATCCGACCCTACACGGGACCTAGCCACTGAAATCCAACGGGTGACACAAGAAGGGGTCCAACAGGGTTTCCTCTCGGATCAGGAATATCGCTATCTCAATCAGAGTCACCCACGAATACCCACAATATATACCTTACCTAAGGTGCACAAAGACCTACACAACCCCCCGGGACGACCTATCGTGTCCGGATGTGGTTCTATCCTTGAGCCCCTATGCCGGTATATTGACTTTTTTCTGAAAACACTAGCCGAGTCCACTCCCACCTACCTGAGGGACACCACCCAGACGATCACTTTGGTTGACGGAAAACTGTTTAACCCAGAGGAAGGATTATTGGTCACATGCGATATTGTGTCATTATACACAAGCATACCACAGGAGGAGGCATTGATGGTGGTCACCGCAGCTCTTGACAGCAGGGAGGCTCCAGTACAAGTACCAACTACATTCATATTAATGCTACTCAAGATTGCCATGATGAGGAACTATTTTATGTTTCAAAATGTGTTCTATTTACAAACGAAGGGGGTGGCTATGGGAGCTGCCTTTGCCCCAGACTTGGCCATATTGTTTATGGCTTTCTACGAAAAGACCTTTGTGATCTGTGATCAAAATCCATTTCATCATCATATACAGCTTTGGGTACGGTACATCGATGATGTGCTGCTCATCTGGAAGGGGGATCACAACGAACTTGAACTCTTCCATCAATGGTTGAACTCAAGGTCTACAGATATCCAGTTTACGAAGCAATCTAGCAATAAAAAGATTGACTTCTTGGACATCACAATAGTGGCAGAAGAAGGCTCTCTACATACCACACTATTCAGAAAACCCGCAGAACGGAATTCACTATTAGAGTACTCCAGCCACCACCCCAGGAGTCTCAGGGACAATTTACCCTATGGGCAGTTCCTCCGTATACGTAGGAACTGCAGTAAGAAGGAAGACTACCTGCTACAATCCGAGATCCTGATGGCATGCCTAATAGAGAGAGGCTACCCCAAACGACTTGTTAAACGCTCAAGAAAAAGAGCGTAGTTCTGTCATCGTGATATACTTTTGGAACCTACAGTACGTAACTGCTCATTGGAAGAACGTATGATCTGTGTCACCACTTTTTCAACCAAGAGCCATTCCATCAAAAAGGCCATAAACAAACACTGGAACCTAATTGCAAAGGATCTAGATATAATGAATGTGCCGATGCATGCCTTCAGGAAGGCACGAAATGTTAAAGATCATGTGGTTTCATCTTTTCTAGAATGTCCACCTGAACCCACGATAACCTCATGTTGGAACCAACCTCGAGTAGTGGGACATTACCGATGCAGGAAGTGTAAAGCTTGCCCGACTACCATTCAATCGAAGGAATTTGTCTTTAAAAATCATCGACATATCCTTGGTCAACACACGAATTGCAACACCAAAAATGTAATTTATGGGATTATCTTTCCATGCGACCTCATCTATATCGGCCAGACCCAGCAACGGGTGAAGGCAAGGTTCCTTTAACATTGTAGCAGGATTAGATGCAAGGTACCCGGGGCTCCACTGGTTGAGCATTGCACCACACATAATCATTCTCCAGACTCACTCAAGTGGGTAGTTTTGGAACACATCACTTTGGGCCCCAGGGGAGGCGATCTGTCCAATATCCTTAACATCAGAGAGCTCAAATGGATCTACACCTTTAATTCTGTGGTAGAGGGCCTCAACGAGTCAGAAAATAGTTTTGCCCAGTTGGCCATCCTATAGGGCAACCTTTTCCTGCATATATGATTGTACGTTCTGAATCCATGTGCCCCCTTTTTGCCGCATGGAAAGTCAGAGTCTACACTATCCTGTGCGATTAGTGCACTCTGGTATATATAATGATTGCCAATCCTATGTCCGTTTTGATTTGGACAGCATGTTAAGCAAAGATTTACAATCTGGGAGAGGTTTGCAATTCAAAATCTGTTATGGAGTGATGTGAACATGAATTTTGAATGCCATATGAAGACAGGTGCACTTTGATGAAAAAGGTGACCTACCTTCAAAATTTTGCCTACACTGTGTGTTAATAATAACCTGTGACACTGGAGGTTTTCTCTTAAAAAACCATGATATGGAGCACCGGGATCTACACTACCCTGTGTGATTTGTGCATTCCAAGCTCTACTGTGAAATTATGATAAGCTTAAATGCAATGTGTTATGTATTTTTAATATACATAATGTTGTAACGAGCAGCGAAAAATAAGGATGCAGCAAGTTTACATTTTTTATATTTATCCACTGAACAACAATGCGGAGAGTTGAGTCTGTCTTCCGCTTCTATTGAAAAAACGGAACTCCGCCCCTTAGTCTCGAAACAACCAGGAAATACAAAAACGCCAGGGTTACTGAAACGGCACACGGAGCGCAGCAGCTTGAGGAGACACCCTGTTCGAATGACGAGGAATGCTGGAATCATAGAATAAACACGAGAATAAGGTAAAATTGCCCCATGGACATACTGGGCGTTGGTAGACCGATGCGGTGTGATCGTACACACTCCTCTAAATCGGTGTTTTTCTACCCGACCCTAGGATACAGAGGAGCGTGCTTGGAGGTTTCTTCCCTCTCCGATCACTCGGCGGTTGAGGTAGGATAATCAGAATGTGAAGTGAGCATCTGTAGTGATTGTAAATTGCACAGCGTCTCATAACAGTACCAAGACTATTATATAATTATAAACTCCCCTTTCAGGTGAGATGACACCCGCCCGTAGGAAGTGGTGAGGACTACATAAAGATTCCTCTATCCGGGTAATAATACTTATTCTGTAACCATGTAACATATGGAAAAACATTTGAAAAGTGTTTCTATTGACTTTTATGATTTGGGACAACTTTTGTCTTTCCAGGCAGGGTCCATGCCGCTTGCCTCAATAAGCATATTTCCCCATTGGTTCTACTATGGAGTGGTGAGACCTACAAGTTTAGTGATACTTAGCTAATCAGCTGCTGCCGTTACTGGCAACAATAATGTTTTGCGTGTTTTACGTGTACATAATGATATCCAATATCAATACTAGGGCCACTTACTAAAACCCCCCCTTTGTTTACACATAGGTTATCCTGGATAATAATAGGTGCCTGAATTTTCATGAATACACCTGAATAGCATTCATTGCGCAATGCACACAGAATCCATCTATTCATATGAATTTTGTCAACAGTGGTAAGTCCACTTTGAAGTGAATATCTTCCTGTGAGACTCTCATCTGAGTTTTAAGTTTCATACAATATTTAGTTTGAAATAGATAATCCATTTCTCCGTTATATAGGTTGGCAACCTTGATCTACAATTGAGGGACACCTAATCCCAGATCGATACATCACCCTATTTAGGCTGACAGGTAATAACTACATAGTCACCTGTCTGTGATAACATAATACATTTCTTATCGCAGATGGCCTGCTGACTACCTTCATAGGTTTTCATAATGGTCCAGATCCTCTATATACACTCCAATGTACTAACTGATCCCCCTCCAATACTAGTTTCTTCTCTCTAATTTTTAGAGTTAACAACCATCAACTTGAACTAAGATTATTCATCTTTTGAGTCTACTCTTATCGCACCCTGTGAAAGGTGAGCGTTAGTCTTTGTATTTATTCCTACTTATAAGATTCTATCGTAGCTCAGAGAACATGGCTTTTTCGTTCTTTTCGCTGATAATCATGTACCGCCAGCCTATGAATTCAAATACAGGCATGGTGTGTTTCTAATTCGTTTTTTAATTGTTCCCCAGGAGCTTGCCCACCCACAACAGTGCTTGTCCTGACGAAGACCCTTCCGTAAGGATAAAGACTCCTACAAATTCGGGTCGAAACGTAGACCACTACGTAACTAAAGACCAGCTCCAGTCCCCATTCAGTCATTGACAGCTATAACGGAGCTAGGCCTTCTTTTGAGATTTATAATTTTGGACTCTTGTGGAGCCTACTAATGTGGCCCTGATGCCAAGGGACCACATGTACACTGTCTTAATAGATAAAATAAGACTTGTCACTGAATTAATCAGTTTAACCATATCCTACCCCCTACACTTTCCCTCACGTCACCCCCTTCCCGTTGTGAATGTGGGCACGTACACAGTATATAAAGCAAATGCATAATGAACACTGTACCTATAAATTAGGATGTATGCAATCTTGAAGTAAAATCTTTTTTGCAATACTAACGTTGTTTTTTGAATTCATGTATATAAATGCTTTAAAATTGTAATTTCTTTTGTGTCTCGGGACCCCTTCCCTTCTTTCCAAATTTTAGGCAGGCGGGGCCTCTGGCGAACCTGACTTGCAACCCTGGATCACAGCCTGTGCGTCCTTCTGAGAGATAGGTGAAAATTCAGATAGGCATGGGTGCTTTCATTACCTCAGAGTCAGATTTGACCATAACCATTATAGCTGTTGCGGTTCAAGGTCCGCCCAGCAGATAACTAAATCCTCAGGAGCGAAGAAAGGACCTCCACTCTCCCTTGGGTACAACCAGATCCGATTACAAACAGATTACTAGCTAACTACCTGTACGAAGAGAAGAGTCAGCTCAGGACCACCAGGAAGGGAATACTTTTATGTGAGATCAACACATGAGGGATCTTCAGGAATATCGGTTCACAGATCTGTGTCACATAGGGAAGATAAGCAGAGATGAAATCAGGAATAGGCTATACCAACTCTGCTATCCCCAATATTTTAGTGCAATAAATAACCTCTTCTGTTTTGTGCTCCCCCAGACTCACCATAAAAGACGACAACCTTACTTTGCAAACATTCCTTAAATCAGGAGAATGATTCACAAGGTACGATGAGACCACAGTAATTTCAGTAGCATGTAGACCGACGTCTGCTCACCGGGGGAAAATAGGCAGTAGCTGTGTTAAGTAAGCACTATGTCAGTTCAGCATACAGCAAGTTCTGAAATCCAAAGTAAAAAAATTAAACGGGTTCCTCCTCATAAAACCCAGCCTTCACGTCTTTCTTTGTGAGGGAAATGGAACACAATGTGAGGCTACAAGGGAGTGTAGTAAATATTTATTTGTTGATTACATAAAATCATTACAATCAGCAAAATACATATCCAAAACAAAGTCAGATTAAAAATATACAGATACAGTGTACATTATTAATTTATTATCCAAGATAAAATCCACAGCTAAGCCCTGACATAGTTTGTTTGACTGCAAATATTCGGTTTGCAAGAATAAAGTGGTTGTGCCAACCGCAATAATTCACAAAATACAATACTTTAAAACAATAAGATAAAAAAGCACAAAAGAATAACATTCAAGACAAATTTGACAATAAAGTACAATTAAGCTAATAAACTTTTAGCAGCAGAGATTAAGGTGCTGTGTGTTAGCAGCTAGATTTGGCAGATAAACTTTTAGGATAAAAAGTACATGACAAACAACCAACCATACAGAAATTGTGTTAGAAACGGCATTAGCAATAAATTGCATTTATAGTTATAGACTTTAGCCGGGCTTCAGAATGCCCACGCTCCGCCATAAAAACATTTAAAACCGATATGAAAAAACCACACTTGGGCTATCAAACCCCAACAACCATAGTTTGAAGACAGTACATAACCCAAGAAAATCATTTCAGCTCTTCAAATAACTTTCGTAGCAGCAATTTCTTCACTTAAATTGTCTATATTACAAAGTTTCTTTTAAGCTATAAAAATAAACTAAACAAATCGGTTAATGAGACTGGTGGTGGCTCCATTAAACATAAAATAATTGCATTTCTACAAGATCTTACTCCTAATTCATCAAAAATTGACTTTAAGATGATCTTCCGCTGTTCTAACAATTTTGGGCATAAAGTAACTATATGCACTAGGGTTTCCTCACAAGACCCACATAACCTACATAGGTTGGAGGGCCAGTTGTTCTCCCATTTTGGTATTCCCTCTTTAGTTGGATATCTCCCAAACCGCAATAACATAAATGTATTTCTAATTAAAGGTTTTCAAGGAAACAGCAAATAAGGTTGGGGAACCAATTTACCAAAGCAGTTAGCAATTGACCATAGATGTTTTTTTTTTCCTTAGTTCATCTTTATCCATTATAGTTGACATTAAGATTGGTTAATTGATTTTTTATAAACAACTTTACTCCTCACTCTATCTTCTAAATTTGGACAATCGAAGTTACGTAGACACTCATTTAAATAAATTTGCCAACTACTCGCATATTCACTTCTCATCATCTTATGCCAACACTGATTTGCAAGAGAACCCTCTTCAGCTCGAGACAGTGACAATAAGGTCTTTAGAAATGTAGTTTGTCTGGCCAAAATGTGTTTTTTTGACCAAATTCTAGTCTTATTTTGGCACGACTAATGTATCTAGGAATCCTAAAAACTGATTTGTATGTCCTTAATTCAATGTCATCAAGAATTTTCGCATCTTTACAGTGAAAAATAATGGAACCGTAATCCAAAAATGGAATTAGCTTTGCTTTCATAACATTTAGCAAATGATCATAATTTGGGCATAGTAGTTTATCTCTCAGTTTTCTAAAAGCAAATAATAATGCTGTTCCCTTAGCTTCAAGGTTGTTAAAGTGCTGCCTGAAAGACATACTATCATCAAATGTGATTCCTAAATATTTGTACGATTTTACGCATTCAATGACCAAACCATTATTATTCCATTCTTTTAATCCTAATTTACTTTTTCCCACGGTCAATATTTTCGTCTTTTTTGTATTTATTTTTAGACCATTTTGAGTCACATATTGGTTAAAAGAATCTATTAATCTTTTTAGTCCTATAACAGTTTGGCTTAATAAAATGGTGTCATCCGCATATTGTAGATATTTATTCTCTTTGCCCAAATTTGCAGGGGAGTGGGCATTAACATGTTTAAAGTGGGCAGGGAGATCAGCCATAAAGAGAATAAAAAGGCAAGGTGCCAGGACACATCCTTGTTTCAAGCCAATATTGGTCTCAAGGTGATGAGTTGTGTGTCTTCCGCCACCGACTTTGATCTGTACACATGTTTTGGAGTATAACAATTTGATCATCTTTAATAAAGTGTTAGATATACCCCAATTAATTAACTTCGACCATAGTAAATTTGGTGGCACAGAATCAAAGTCAGCTTTTAAATAAATGAAACAAATATACAACTTTTGATTTCTATATTTGGCTCTTTCGCCCAATAATGTCATTAAAATCTAATTCGTGTTGGTCGATTATCCCTTTCTAAAACAAGTTTGTAAATTTGGAATCAGATCCTCTCTCAGGGCCCATGATTCCAGTTCTTCCAACAGACAACTGGCAAATATTTTCGCTTCTACATCTGTTAAGGCGATTAAGCAATCATTTGCAGGATTGTCTTGGGGACCGATTTTATATATTGGTTGGATGATACTTCCATGCAATGATTCGGGAATAAAACCTGTTTTAAGCACATCATTAAATAAAAGAGTTAATACCTCTGGCCAGTGTTTTAAATTTGCTTTAAAAACTGCATTCGGAATTCCATTTGGACCAGAAGCTCCATTTGATATAATATTATTTATTACTTTTCTAACTTTACCAACCGGCCACAGCTCTTTATCAAAAAACGTAAAGGATCAAAGACACTTAAGTGTGACCCGCCATTTTTTATACTTTCTAGCTGGCCATGATGGGTAGGATCAATTTTACTAGGATCATACTGTGGGCCCGAAGGAACAGATTTAAGGTTATAAAAAAAGTTTACCCATCTTAATTCCTCAATATTGGCACTATTGCCTCTATGATAAGGATTATTATTAATACTCCAAAATGACCGTGAATCTTTAGATTTACATGAAAAATGTAATTTAGACCAAATTCCGTCATAGTATGCTTGCTTAGCCTTTCATATTTCATTCCTGTATCCCTTGTTTAATTGTCTAATTTGTTGGGATATAGCAAAATTAGATGTTCCCTTTGCTTTCCTATACAATGCTCTCATTGCTATATTGAGACTCCTTTTGAGATATAGGAATCAATTAGAAAACCACCCTGGATTCTTTGAGGTCAAAGTTATCACTTGTGGTGGTTTCGAGTTAGGAAAATTTGCCAAAAGCGCAGAACATAAACAAGGCCAAAGAGCAAACATAGATTTCCCTTCAGCAATTGCATTTTGACATTTGAAATTAAACAGGAAAGAACTTCCAATATATCCTGTTCAGTTCTCTCATTCCATATTAACCTTTTAAGGTTAAATGGAGCAGGAGCAGTTTTGATTATTCTTGTTGCTGGTAAATAATCAAAAGGAAAAGCAAGAGAAATAACTTGTGGATTATGATCACTCTCAATCCTTGGTACAACATGATAACTTTGTAGCGAATAAAAAAGTTTGTCAGAAATTATGGAGTAATCAATAATAGAAGGACTATACGTTTTATTAAATGGCGGTGTATTTTCTTCATCTTGCATAATCTTAAGATTAAAGTTTATAAACTCGTAGTTAATCCATTGGGATAATATTTTCGAATGTGTATTCAACTTTTTACAAGTAAAAAGGTGCATGTTAAAATCGCCAGAAATGATTATCATCAAATCTAAATGGTCGTAATATAGCACTTTCACTATTTTCCATAAACACGAAAGTTGAGTGGATCTAACCTTAGATAAACATTAAAAAAAATAATTGATTGTTTAGAAATTAATTTAATACACTGTATTCATTTTGCCTGAAGGTCAATCTCAAAATGATTAACATCCAAGTTCACAGAAACTTAAATAGAAAGGCCTCCTCTAGACCGACCAGTAGAGGTCTTACGAATCGCCACATTCGAATATTCAAAATAACCAATAAGGGGTTCACTGAACATATTCTAAGTTTCCTGGAGCATTAACATGTCAAAAGTTTTAAAAAAACATATTACATCTAAATCTTCAAGAAGGGATTTAAGTCCATTTGTGTTCCAAGAACAGATTTTCAAAGGTTTTAGTACATTTTCAAGAGAGATCGGGCATCAGTCTTTCTTCACAGGGTTTCCATTTGTCAGTGTCAACGGAAGCCAACTCCAATCCTCAACCGGATTGGTTTCTTTCCTTGACTCTTCGCATATTCGAAGACCTGGTTGACAACTCTTGATCTTAATTCCGAACGACAAATTCAACTTTGTTGATGGACCAGAGGCACCTTTCAGAACTCTAACATGTTGTTCCAGACCTATTTTTTGTTCACAGATCTTTAAGACCGGGGTGCGAGGTGACTTACTAGGAATCAGCAGAGTTGGATATTGTGACCGATACACTCTCCAGACTTTGATGCCCCATTTCTCAAATTGATTATTATTAGAGATTATTTTACTGACAATTTCATCACTATTCCAAGTTGTAACAGTTATTTCATTATAAAAGGTATTACAGTCTTTCTTAAACTCCACTGATTCCAAATCTTCTGATGTTACATCCTTCAAATCCACAATTACATTCAATAATTTCAGAATATTTCCACGGTTCAAGATATCAAAAGGCCCTCTTGTAGTATACTGAGGGCGAAAGACTACTTTCTTCAGTTTGTACAAATAATCTGGAGCCTCTGTTTCCTCCTTATTTATGGTATCAATTGGATCCCTCTTCCCAATAATAGGAGCCGAGACAGGGACTGTCAATTGACTTGATACATGGGCTTCTAATATCTTTTGATCATGGATACGTGGTTGTTCAGTATGAATGTTATTATGAATTTGATGGTTAACATTATTTACAGTTTTCTGAGTAAAGGCCTTTTGTTCTCCATTTTGGTCAACCAATTCTTTTGGAAACTGATCTTGCCTAATAACCACTGGCTTCGATGGAACAGGAATTTTAGGCCATATACTGACATTAGACACGTCATGGATGGAAGTATCAATGGTTTGACCATTTTTTACAAGCTTTTGATTAACCACAGATGCTTCCGCAGATCTAAAAATCGGAAATAAGACTTTCATATCAGACTCTTTAGGCTCATTATGTTCTTTAATTACAACCGCTCTGAGAGTTTTTTTTCCCTATGATATTTTATTGTGGGTTTTCCTTAATCTTTTTCTTGCCTGTTTGGACAGGGTCTCAGAGTTTCTAATAACACTTAATTCTTGATTTGCTTCAGGGCAGATCATATTCGCCTCATCCACTATCAAATGATTCATAGATTTAATACTTTTAGGGCTAACTTGAGATACCTTAGACATTTTTGAATTGATGGCATCATTCGCAGATTGTTCATTTGTGTCGGTGAATTTACTATTTCTGCTATTCGTATTTTCTTGTGAATTCACTGATTTTTCTAAGGTAAACAATCCTGATTGAACTGGATAAATTGAATAATTTTTTTCCACAGTTAAATTAGTGTTATCTTCCTTGGTAATTAATTTACCTTGGGCTGTTCTACCCGACATCAATTTCATTTCATGTATAATAGAGCTAACGATTGACGGTAGATCTGAAATTTTGTCAATCAGTTGAGCACAAGTACAGGTTATTAATTGATTCTGTTTATTCGATTGGACTTTGGTTATCAAGTTGGTCAATTGGAGAAGTTTTACTTCTATCCCTACTACATGGGAAGCCAATGTGTTTAAAATATCTACCTGGATGTCTAATTTATCCGAGTGGAAATTAAGAGCATTAGTGATTGAATTCATAGTATGAAGTAAACACTCCCATATTTCACGGTCAGGGCTAGGAGGGTTATTTTCTATATCAACGGTTTTAGCTTGGAAATTCCCATCAAATTTTGTTAATAAGGTTAAGTCCACTGAGTTGAACTGATTATTTAACACTATATGTGTGGATTTACTTTGCTCATTTAGATCGGGACATTCTCAGCACTAACTGTACCTGGTACTAGTAGTGATTTATTATTGATAAATCTGTTCTCCAAAATTATACTCGACTGGTCCAAATTAAAAGGCCTTGCATTACCAAATGTAACAGATTGGCCATTTGGACTAGAAGCTAATTCAGCTATCGCTGGTATTGATATTTGACACCCCCTCTTGGTTTCTGTCTCATCAGCGATATAGCCTAACATGAATACCTCATCGCTTACGTTCTGGTCCAGGCCTGAGGAGATGTTGATCACTGATCCTGTCTCTTTTTGGCTACAAGCCAGTGATTTAGAAACTCCTCCTGTCTAGTTACTAGAGATTTGTCAACTTAGATGTCACAACAGATTGTATAACAGAGTCCTGCAAATGGTTTTGCGCTTTTGTCTGTAGCTGACCAAAAGTCGTTAGTAATTATTTGAGGGTTGGCAGCACTTCATCCTTTTTTGAGTCAGAGTTTATGATCCTGATCTGAGAATTACCTCCATCTTTTAATTCTTCTATTTCTGAAGACACCTTAGATTGTAATATTTCACACGGGTGAACTCTTTTTACACTTGTTGACGATGAGGGTGATGAAGGTGATAAACGATCATTGTCAGTTTATTTTTATTTCCTTGTTGTTTTTTGTGCTGTTTTTGGTGGTACTTAAAAATACTTTTAATGGACGGCTGAATAACATGAACTAGATTTTTGAAGTCTTGACCAGGATTTATAGAGGTAACTGCCATTTTAGCTGGATCCTTCATACACTCCTTTGTGGAGACACAAACCTCAATGTTTTCCTCACTCTTTTGAGGTTGCTTCGATTGAGACACAACATCGATACTTTCCTCACTCTTTTGACGTTGCTTCTTTTGAGGTTTAGGCGGCGCCCCTCGCTGTCAGCCTGATCTCATTGTCTACAGACTACAGACTAGTTTGAGCGAGATGCTAGGCAGGCATGCAGTCTAGCAGTCTAGCCTTTCTCTTTCTGTAAGTGGCGGCCCTTCTGTCCATGCAGGGACACCCCTCCTTAATAATCGGTGGCCGCGCTCACCTTCCTTGCACCTTCCTTGTAACTGCAGACTGAGATAACCCCCGGTACTCTGGACCTCTCAATTTCCGCCCTGCTGTGCTATTGTTCACTGTTCACTTTATGACTCCTATGATAAGATATAATGAATGTCTTATTGCATTTGACCTTGAGCCCGTTACTGTTGCCTCCAAGTGCCTCCAAATTCTGATTTCAATAAACCGACGAATGGGCAAATGTGCAGATGTGCATCTTACTGCAGGGACGAGGCTATTCTCTGGGCTCTGCAACCAGATAACACCTATCAGGAGCTGTTCACAACCTGTTCACAACCTTACCACCACCTCTTCCTCTCCCTCTGGGCCTGTGTGGGAGGTGCGGCAAGGGCGGTACTGAGGCTGCCACAAACCATCCAGAAGAAAACAGGAACAGAGACAGGAACCGGGAGCACCAGCGTTCCGACAGCCATCGGAGCAGAAAAAAAACAGGCATGACGGTGGTTGGGAGGGGCTTATGTAACCTTCGACCTTTGGATTTCTGGCGTTTTGATTGGCTGGGTGAAGGCAGGACTGCCTCACGTGGTAAGGACTGGGACGGGGAGGACCCATGAGGGGGTAATGCCGTGCAGATCCACTCAACAATGTGACTCGTCTCAAAGGGCCTGGGCTCGGAAAGGAGCATGAAACAAACAAACGGGGGGGGGGCAGACAGGGAAAATCGGGCAAGCGGGATTTACCTGTGATAGCAAGTCCTGCTCAAGCTCCGACCACCACTGCCACCACTCCATACTCCGCACTCCAGGCTCCACACTCTAGTCTCCGTGAGCCCAAACTCCTCCTCCTCCAAGAAACTCCAAAGCTCCAAAACTCGTGCGGACTGAGGGCGAGCAGACTGGGATTAGAGAGCGAGCAGGGTTTTGATATAGCAGAGAATCCTGCTCAAGCTCGAGCCCAAGCTCCAAGCTCCAAGCACCGCAGTTCCGAACCCCAGACTCCAAACACCACACAGAACCTCTAGTACAGATTCCTCCTCCGAAACGCTGCAGTGCCAGGAGGTTTAGAATGAGATAAATGACGCTATGCAGCAAGACAGGTAAAAAAGACTGGCAAATTGGCTGACTGTCTGTCGGGCTGTCTGTTTGCCTGCGTGTAAGATATATTGGCTATAAAAAGTTGTGAGAGGTATCACGGTTGAGGAATGTCAAGATGCCTCGCTGCGCTCAGCAGGCATTCATGGCTCCCTTCTCATCAAGCAGTGCTTCCGTGGCTTGCAGACCTTGCCACAGTAGTGGGGGAGCCAGTGGGGATGCCAGCCGGGCAGGGGCCAGGCAGGGAGGGAGCCAAGTGGGAGACCAAGCCAACTGGTCCTGTCCCGGTCCCGGCTTACAGCCCTGCTCAACGTCTCTGCTGCTCTCCGACGGTGACTCCTCTGCTCCTGCACACTGCTCGGTTATTCGACTGACTGCAGAACGCAAAACGTGGACTGGATGCCCGTCAAGAGAAGAGACTGATTTTCATAGAAGAGACTGATTTCAAGGGAGTGGTTCCGAGTGAGCTGCTCTGAGGGCAAACCTTGCAAACATAAAAAAATAAAGAAATTGAGTGCTACCTGCGCTAGGAAGAAAACAGGTCACTGCCGCTTCACAAAAATGCGTGAATGCACCGGACCCAGTTTAAATCATGCATAAGGGGTGCAGGAGAGTAAATGGGAGGGCGATTACACTTTCTCAGCGAGAGCTCTTCACTAAAAGGTAAAAGAAACGTTGGGCACATTTCCACTTAATCCCAAAAGCAAATGGGCTTGCACTCGGTAACTATAGCTTCCTCGCGCTATGCATTCCAGGAAACAAAAATGGGTTGATTAGGAAGACAGAGCAGGAAGGCAAGATCTTCGTAATATGACGAACCAACAGAAGGGAGAGGTCACAGACGAGGATTTCTGCTGGGAGGTGTGGTCCACCTGAAGGCAGTTTGCCAAGCACCTGCACGTGGGAGCAGGATTCTTTTAAAGCAGCTAGGGCACCTTATGGTGCTTGGGAGAGCACACAACCTGATTTTGGGCATAGTAGGGTATATGTAACAAACCTGGTTTGAAATGCGAAAAAACACCCTAATGTGTAACAATAGCAGAAAAGGAGTTGTAGACCTTGCCAAATTTGTCATTGAAAAAAAAACAAGATTCTCTCCCACAGTGCCAGAGAGGCTGGGCGTCAACTACCAGCTCACAAGGTTTGAGGAAGGAGTTGACCACTTTAAAAATTACCTTACCCTCTCTATCGGAGTTATCAATGCACCTGGCAATATGGTCTCTCCTTGCCTCCTTCATCAATTTATGCATTTCTTTCAAAGATTTTTTATATGTCATTTTAGCAGTAGCATCATATTTCGCCCTCCACTGTCATTCGAGGCGCTTACACTTGCTCTTCATTACCTTAAGCGACTCTGAGAACCATGGGGCTGAGGGTGATTTCCTCATGAATTTCGTGACTCTGGCTGGTGCCGTAGCCTCTACTGCAGCAGCAATCCATTTATGTAAGACCAGAGTGTCAACATTAGGGTCTAGAGATAGAGGAGGTTGGCTGGTCATCAGAACTGGGCCTAAGCATTCAGCTGTAAACTTCTTTCAATTTCTCTTTATGAAGTATCTAGAGCTAACCGG
The DNA here is from genome assembly GCF_964263255.1 of Lissotriton vulgaris. Lineage (NCBI taxonomy): Eukaryota > Metazoa > Chordata > Amphibia > Caudata > Salamandridae > Lissotriton > Lissotriton vulgaris. Next base: position 1,650,921,080 of record NC_141693.1, on the reverse strand, counting down.
CACGTTGGGTTTTGCCAGGTTAAAAGAGAAAGGAATAAGAAAGTGGTTGAAACTAAACGAACTGTGGCCACTTATGTAGGGTGGTCCCAAGATCTCTTCATAACTGTGAATAAATAATGACCTATTTTAACACCATGATCATTTCTATTTAGATCAACACATTTTCATCTGCTACCCTTTTACTCTAATATTGCAATGAAGAACCTTTCATCAATATTCTTTATTTGTATTCTGTTCCCAGAACAGGAGGATCTTCTGTATTATATAAACACATATTTTTCTACATGAATCTCAACATCAAACCTGCAATTATCAAATCATTTTGATCACAGCAAAGAGTGGCAGTGAAATTCAATCTAATTACTTTCTGGTTTCATACAACCTGTCTCGCAATGGCAATGGAAATTACAGTGACATCTCTCCACCCATCTGCAGATCACAAACTTGTCAATTGATTTGCAGTCCATGTTCCTATCTTGTTATATGAAAAACTTCTAAACATCACAGAAGGATTGATTCATCCTTCGACATTAATTCTAGTGGGCCTGTGGCAGTATTTGTCAAAAATGACCACAACATGTTTTCAATAATTTCACTACACATACTGGAGACAGAGGTGCCTTCATCCAAGACACATAACTGATATATAATTTCAAACTAGGTATTTTCCAGTCTGATGTCACTAAAATTAATTGCTTAGTATCACATGGCTCAGCCCTGTCAAATCTTTTCATTCCTTAAATGGCACTACTAGCCTGCATCTTGAAATCTCATCACATCACTGTTAGACCTGACACCCTTGGTGTGGTTTTACCCTCCCCCCTCCTATTTTGCTGATATGTGTTTTTCTTTTGGTTTAGGACTCTATGCACTTTACCACTGCTGGCCAGTGCAAAAGGGCTAGTGCTTTCACCCCTAAACCTGGTAAAATAGGCATACACTCGATTGCACATCTAATTTACTTAAGTACCAAGTAAAGTGGCATTATATGTACCCAAGAATGTAAATTAGATGCTGTTAGTATCAAGGCTCACCTGAAGTTTCCACAGGAGCGAGAGACAGAAGACTGAAGAATAAATCCCAACTTCCCACTACCACTAGTCCACCCAACAGAGTCAAAGCAGAACTGGTGTACAGGGGGAGAGGGGAAATAAGGGGAGGAGAAAGCCCAAGAAGGTCCCTTGGCATGCCCTGGCATCAAGATTACATCACTGGAGACTTTTGTGGTCCTGTAAACAAAGTATTGTCAATACACTACTCTAATGAAGACTATAAAGCATGGCAATAAATAATCACTAATAACACATTATGGTGTTTACCTGATTTGTTCCCCTCTTCCACTTGTGTCCAATAAAAGTGTAATACAGGAGCCAACAAACAATTCTGCCTAAAGATATACAAATAACAGAGAAAACACTGGGGGGTGGGGCACATTGCTCTATTATGTAACGTTGTTTGTGTATCAGTGCTTACCAGTGTAGGTACAATAATAAAAACAGAACTTAGCCCAAAAATAATACCCAAGGCTGACTCTCCGTTCAGCCAGATATAAAGAGTGCAGGCTAAACCAACCTTGTCTCCTTAAAACTTAGGAGAGTGTAACACTGACTGCTGAGGGGTCAGAGGGGTCATACAGCCAAGAATAACTGAATGTAAGGGACCTCCTTTTCTTCAGTAGTTTATAATGCAGATTACTATGTTTTATACAGCCAGGAATGATTGAATATAATGTATCTCCTTAACTTCTGGAGTTTGTAGGGCATAATGCAGGGATTTCATATAAACAAAGAAAATGCAGATGCTCATTTATGCCACAAGGATCCTTTCAGATAAGTATGCTTTGTAATATTCGCAGATGGCTCTCATTCATACAAGCGCAAGCGTGTTACTGAAATTATTCTTTGGTTGTTTTTTTGTTTTTGTGTAGGAGCAGCCGCCCCATAGAATGCTGTGCCAACGAGTGAGGGCAGAGGAGAGACCCCACAGAGGAAGGCAGTGCTGAAGAGTCAGGGCAGAGGAAAAGGCCCACCGCGAAATGCTATGCCGAAGCGTCTGGGCGATTAGGATTGCCCAACGCGAGGAGCCGGGTGCTGGGGAGAAGGACATGAGGAGCCATGACCCGGAAGTGCCGACGAGTGCCCCAGACGGGAAGGAAACGCTTGCAAGAGCTAGAACGCGAAGTGCCCTTCCCATCTAGACAGGGAACTGTATGTGGGTTGAGCTCTGCCACTGACTGCGGCAGGGACAGATCATTCATGACAATTAGTAGGTCTGTAGAATTTATTGTGCCATCCACTTAACTAGACTTGTTAAAAATGTTTCAGGCCTGCATTGTAGCCTGTGTGCAGTTCTAAACAGCCAAATTGACCTGGCAAAATAAACCCCTTGCCTGGCATAAAACATCCTTTTCACTACCTATAAATCAACCCTTGGGTAGGCTCCAAACAGCATTGAGCAGGGTGCATTTTATCGCTGTGAAAAACTCTTAAATAAGTTTTTCAATAAGGAACGGCCTACCCATCCCCTAGGGTAAAATCGGGTTACCTTATTACCTTTCATAAGTGATAACTTTTGTCTGGGAACAGGTACAAATGTCACATATGATCTCTAGACAATTGTAATGTAAAAATCCTCTTTAATAGTTCATTTGAAATTGAAGTCACAATTCTGAAAATGCTACTTTTCGAAAGTTGACATTTTCTTGTGCTAACCATTTGGTGCCTGCAGACTGTATCCTCGGTAACATGAGTAGGTGTTGTTGTTGGTTGGTCTTTGTGTATTCGTCCAAGACAATGTCACAAAGGGGGACAATGTGTTGGCAGGATGAGCCATCCTTACAAGATAGGTGGGGGCGGAGCTTTCACCTACCACGAGTGCACTCAATAGGGTCTGCCTCCTGCACTCACAAAGAACTTCACACTAGCCTTTCGTCAACCAGATATCTTTGGGTTTAGGCAAAGGTAGGAAGGAAATTACAGTGCCAGATTTTGCAACTGCCCAGGTGGCCTGCTGCAACTGGACCTGCGCAGACCTGAATTGGACCTGCCTGATCCATGTTGGCCTTTGCAAGAGGGGATTCCTGATCCCAACATATGCCTTAAACACCTTGGACTTGCATCTGAGTACACTCCTCTGAAGAAAAAGGAGACATTCTGACATTTTGGGGCTCTTCTAGACGGTGAATGTTTGCACCAAGATTTCACTATCCACAATGACCACCAGCGTGAAGCTTTGGTGGACTTGACTCTTCGTGCTACAGTGACCACCAGTGACAACCAGCAATAAAAGATCTGCATTTCGAGCTAAGCATCAAGAGCCAACAGTGACCACCAATGTGAATCTCCAGACATGACTGTCCACATTCTTTGCGCTACAGCATTGACTGTCAGAATTTTTGTCATTTTGGTGTTCTCACAATCAGCCACCATAAATCAATGGCACTCATATCTTTTGTACTGCCACTTACAAGACCTTGAAAAGAAGTGTGTGGAAAGCAACTTGTGGGTTTGCCTAGGAAATGTCTGTTGCTGGGTCGGTTTGAACTGGGCATCCTTCTTAGGCACCAGTTATGTGTGTGGAATTTAACCAGAATTCTATGCCATTTTCAATGTCCTCTTGCCCATTCTTGCTGGCCTAACTTCGAATAGCTGGTTCAGAGTCTGTGGCACCCAGATCCTGTTCAAGTGTTACTCCTTAACGGGATTTCCTTATTCTCTATCTAGTACCAGTGCATTTTCCATACCTAGTACCTAGTTGTCATAGTGCCTGTGTTGAAGCTTTTTATGATATGCAATTTAGGGTGACAAATTATTTAAGTGAATGAATAATTGTAATGATGCATTTGTTTGTAACCAATTGACTGATCATGTTGCACTTAAAACAATCTGATTATATTGTTTAGTAGTATGATTAAAAATGAAGCAATAATGTAGTCTAATTATGCCACATTTTAATGTGAGACACTATTCATTTAAACCGGATGCCATTTCTGGTGTTATGCTCATCTTGCTGCTGCTCATTCTTCCTTCCAATCAGTGACCGGCTCTCAGTCTTCTCTCCCACAGTTTCCGCAGACACAAAGCACTATGACGCAGAAGAGCTATTTTGTCAGAATATGTGTATTGTGAATTAAACTTTGAATCATGTACCTTATGTACCATTTTGTAGGTTTTCCACTGCAACTGTTCATGCGAGCATGTAGTAAAACATAACTCTATGGGCTATTGTTTAAGAAATGTTTCATTTTATGTTGAACATCTATGGAGTGCAGTTGATGGGGAAGCAAACTGAAAGTTTCTCTTACCTTCAAATATAGGCTAGTAGTAAGAACCTTTTATAATTAAGAAGTTGTTTTTGATTTGCCAATGTGACTTAAGCAAGATCATACCATCCTGAATTTGCTGTTCTATTAATTGATATGTATAAATTGTGAATAAAGCCCCCTGATTGTGAATAATTTTCTTATTTTCCTCTTGAGAGTGAATACTTTGAGATTTTCTTTTCTTGCTTAGGACACTATTAGTACTCCTTATGAGTTTGACACTTAGGAGCATATTTACAATAAAGCGGTGAAGCTTGTCATTAAGCCAAGAAGGCTAACAACATGCTTTGTCACTTTAGAAACGCAGGGCAGTACCATATTTACTAGAATATGGTGCAGCCCTGTGCTTCTACCTGCACTGGCACTAACTTTAGCTGCCTGGCACCAACACAGGCACCCGTACACCACAGTGCAAGGATGCCTGTGTTGAGGGGAAGATTGTTTATGCGCAGGAAGGTTCTCCTTCCTGCGCATAAACGATCTTTAAATGCCTTTTTGTAAGTTCTATGTGTGCTGCTGCTTAGTGCAGCACACATAGAAGTTGCAAAACTGCATTTTTTTCAAATTGGAGTTTAATAATGCCGCCACTCCCCCGCAATGTATACTTGTAAGTCGATGAATGTTAATAAAAAGATTTATTTTAAAAAATGCCGCCACTGATGGGTAACACTGTGGAGTATGGTTATTTGTCCCCCCCCACCCAATGGGTACACTAATGCAAAAAGAGATATATGGTATCCTAATCTCCACCATGATGTATGTACAGCTTATGTTACGTGGTGCATAAAATGAATAAAGATTATAAAAATAAAAATAAACAATCATAGGCAATTTGCTGTTTCTGTGTGTGCTGCACAAGGCAGCAAATAATGAAATAGCAAAAAAGAGGAGAAATAAAGCTTTTCTCCCCTTTTCGCCTGTATAAGACCAGGTTTTTCATGGCCTTAAGTTTAGCACTGCCTCCTATTTACGCTGGCCTTGTAAATAGAAAGTGGTGTCAAAATCAATGGGGGTTGCGGTGGAATGCCCACAACAACACCCATTGCCCTCCCCTTTCACGCTAAATACAGCTTGAAAGGTTGCCTTATTTACAAGTCAGTATTAAGCCATGTTAAGTGTCTCAACGCTGACTTGGAAATAAGGTGAGGCCCCTATTGCCATCACAAGATCACATAAAGTGACATTGTGACAGTGTCAGTCTCTCACTGTCTCTGTGTGATTATCTATAGCATTTGTCTGGTATCAGGTTGTCTCAGGGGCAGTGTGTCACATAACCCTCTCAGGGTATGACCACAGTGGTCCCAAAAATAACTTTAATTTATATCCACCTAATCCATAGTGGCCACTTGCAGTAACTCCTCTATTCTACTCATTAACACTTACTATACCAATCCAGCACTTCACATGATGCACTGTACAACACATTACATGTCCCTGCTCAGTCAGAGCAAACAAACAGATAGAGATTGACTTCCTTTTAGGCTTGGAATGTGAGTGGTGTAAAGCATAACGCATTTTAAATTATCAGGTGCCCATTTTGTTCTGTTTATTATGCTTGACTTCTATATCCTAATCAGCGTGCTGACAAACTAAATGTAAATTGATACTTGTATAGCGCACTACTCACCCGCAAGGGTCTCAAGGCGCTTCTACGAATACCGCTGTGGAACCCATCCTGGCTTTCCCTGTGAGGCGTCCACTCCTGGGCACCCCCAAGGTGGAGGCCATACATACTTAGCGCTGTGGGGGTGGTTGTGGAGATTAAGCAAGCTATTGCCCAGAGTTGCAGAGTGGGACTCCATGATTGGAATAGGCACCGAGGCGAGAATTATCAGGTCCGTGGAATTTTGAGCCCAAGACCAGCAGAGGCAGGGAATTGGACCCTGGTCGCAGGTTAGACCTCTGCATCAGGGTCTGCCGCTCTAACCAGTGAGCCACACTACTCCACTGACGAAGCCTTTTTCCTTCTTTACTGCGTTTATAAAAGGCCTTATTGTAATTCAATAGAACGCTGCATGAGAATGTTAGTCTTGGAAAACTCCAAGGTAATGTACTCCATCAGACCATTCCACATCTGAGAGCACACAGGCCCGCCACAGTCCTTCAGCACCGACCTTGCAATTCTCAATCTGTACATGGAGCACAACTCGTAGGAAATCTGCATTTTCTGGCCATACATATTCATTGACTTTATACATATTCACACTCTTCAAACATTTCCTGCACATATTGATTATTTCAGAAATAGCTTACTGTTGTGCACCTCAGGAAGCCAGTAAAGGACGAGTACATTTTTCGAATTCCAGCTAACACATTTAAAATTGATGAGATGGCACAAACATAATATCATCTGGTGAGATAGTCACTACGTTCTCTTGCATATTCAAAAGTAGCATCGTAAAAAATACAACGTGTAAAAAGTTTCGCTAACAATGAGTTCAGGATATATATAAAAAGTCACCAAAAGGTAGTCTATCTGGCAACCTAAGTCAGGAGACTTTACCCACCAGTACTGTGCAAAGGTATGCAAGTGACTATGCACACTAGTGTCATGTATATCTTCGCCAAATAAAATGTTTGGTCAACTACCCAGGTGCATACTGATGCAGCGACCGCTTGCAAAAGAGAGAGCGCTGCACTCCCTGCTGGCAAGGGCCTGTCTGTACCGTCCCCCTGAACCTCCTCTCTCTCTCTTCACTTCGTTTTTTATCTACTCTCTTTTACTTCAATTTCTTCTGCATCTGTGAAGTTAGATTTTTATCTTTGCTTCGACGCAAGTCAAACTGGTAACGTGAAGACAGACTGCAATTCTGGCATGCGTGTGGCGGTATTGATTTGATAAAAGTAGCTATTTTTACCTTGCTTCTGGAATGAGGAATCATAGAACTGGCTATTATCGCTCTCTATTTCACTGCACACAGGGAGAAATGCCAAGTGGTGCCTGCTGTGCTCTGCCTTCCTGTATATGGAGCTCTGGTCAAGAAACCTTTCTGGGAACCCCTCTAAGGTTTACTTTTAGGTCAGGGAGAAGAGGGAAAAACAATGAATACAATAGAAGAAAAGCTCCCTCGTGACCGATACACTATTTTTTCAGGGTACAACCTCTGATCATCATGGGCATAAACACATTATAGTAACACAATAATTTTATTTTCTCATTTTTTTATTATTTAAATTATTTTTTCATTCAATTACTTCTTTTTTTGCATCATTATTCTCAGTTTAAAAAAAAATATTTTCTTCATTTCAGATTACATTATTTCCATCTTAAATCACAGTCCAAAAATTCATAAGTCCTATAACAATATGTACATAGCCTTATCAACAGGTCGAGAACAACCCAAACACAACACTCTCTCACACTCATCCACACTCACAACTTCATCAATTCATATTTATGACACACTCTATTATTGTTCTATCTGTTGTCTAGTATGGAACCACTTTGAGATTTTACAAGAACTTGGCCAATGTGTTTCGGTGGAAATTAACAGCAATGAAGACCACCTTCATCAGGACCCGCCAGATAAATCAATGAGTGTTCTCTATGACCCGGAATTTTATACTCAATTTAGATTCAGTCTTTCCACGTATCGCTCAGGAAATAACATCATGTAGCGACCACAGTTTTTAGTTATTTCTCAACTTATCCTTATGTAATAGCAGGGGGACTTCTGTCTTGTTGTGTCCCACGTTCCTAGCTCCACACAAGTAGCTTCATTATCTCATAAGGACCATAAAATCTGTAGTTCACTTGTGTCCGTTGTTTAGCAGATATATCTTATGCAGGGAAAGGTACCTTCAAATGTTTTTAGTTTTTCTCTTTTTCTTTTGACCGTATATTTCTATTTCTTCTCTGCCGAAGAATATCTTCTATTATACCAGGCTGTGTTCCATCCAATTACTTTTTTTAATCTGCGTCTTTCTCCACAGCCGTCCAAAGTGTAGCAGCTCGCTTCCTCGCACTGCGTGAACTATGGAGCTCTGGTCACAATTAGCACCATCTGCATTAAGACCTCATGCCTGATACACCTCTGGGCAACTTACATACTTTGTTATCTTGGTTGCAGATACAACATATCCATCATTAAATATTTATGTCACTTTTGAAACCTCTGTTTGTTTTAAAATATATATTTACTAAAGGATGGAAAAGGTTGTTCTAGTCAGTACACTGCTCATAGACATGTCTGGCTTTGAATAAAAGTATCAATATATTAATGGGTCTGTCTTGAAAACTCCTGATTAGAATTTCACAGCAGGTCATGTTCCTGATTTCCTGGCACTAAGGGCCCGATGTAGGTACCAAATACCGGTCGGAAACGGCCGATTTCTGCCGTTTCTGACCGGTATTTGGCCTACTGAGATGTAGGGGACCTTTTTTTGTCCGAGTCGGTATTTTACCGATTCGGTAAAATTACCGAATCGCAAAAATACCGAATCGGTAATGTTACCGATTTTTAAGTTTGGGATGTAGGTGGGACTACTTTCTGTCCCACAGGCCCTTCAGATTCGGTATTTTAACACCCAATCCAATTGGGTGTTAAAATACCGAATCCAGGTGTGCATGCACATGTGTGCATGCACACCTATGCCATGTGACAGACAGACATGCCCTTAGGGCATGTCTGTGTGCCACATGGCTCACATGCCTGTTTTGGGGGTGCTAGAGGGTGTCAAAGTGACACCCCCTGCACCCTTGCACAAATCGGTAATTACCGAATCGGTAGTTACCGATTCGGTAGTACCCATTGATTCCTATGGGCTTCAAGGCTCATAGGAAGCAATGGGGGATACCGAATCGGTATTTACAGAATCGGTAAATACCGAATCTTACAGATTCGGTATTTTGCCGAATCTGAAATACCTACATCTCCCCCCCTCTAATTTACCACTTCATAAATACCGATTCGGTATGATTCGGTATTTATGAAGTGGTAAATGTAGATTTACCTACATCGGGCCCTAAGTGAAGTAATCTCTTTGGGCCATATTATCAAGAACGGCGATAAAATTATCGCCGCTTTAGCGACAGGAAACTGGCGCTAAAGCGGCGATAAGGGGCTTGATAATATGCCCTTGTGAATTCCCATAGAAGCCCAGGTTTGCTGCCCTGCACACCAGAACCTGGGTGTCTATGGGAATTCACAACGGCATATTATCAAGCCCTAAAGCGGCAATAATGTTATCACTATTCTTGATAATATGGCCCCTTATTTTCCTTACATTTAACAAGGCAGTTTGCTGGTTCTAAGCCCTGGCATTTGAGCCCTTCATCTCCCCTGCCTAACCATTGGCTTACCTGCAAGGCAGAGGAGGAGGAGAAAGGAAAGCAGGTCACACTTTTTCTCCTAAGGAAAGATCTCTACTTCAGAAACTATCACAGTAAGCTGTGAAATCTGATTGCTTCTGACTAGTGAAAGGAAATATTGTATCCTGGAGTCTAGTACATGTGCCTACAGACTCCACTGTGCACATTATATCCAATGGCACGTAGAAGATGGTTAAAGGTTTTTTTTCTGTGTGTTTGATATATTTGTCAACAGTATGTGCACAGCCTTTTCTATCAGGATTGAATGTCTGCAGAGATCAAAAAGAAGGCCTAGTTCCCAATTCTTCTTTCTTTCCCTTTTCTTTATATATGCTCTCATGTCTGAAGAGAATATTCAAGTGCAAGGTGCCAGACGCCACAGGGCCAGCTGCACGCAGATGGCAACCACATCAATACTGCATTGAAAAGGTCAATGGGTACAACTCTTAAAACCCGTCAGAGGAGGGAAAAGGAAATCTCTGATCCAACCAGGTGGGTTTACTTATTAATAGTTTGGAATACACAAATGCCGGTTAGGTTGGGTTGATGGTTACATTGGAGGAACCTGAAAATACATACTGGTGCTCCTCTCTAGACCATAATAATACATATTCTCAGAAATTGGGAGCAAACTGCTATCTTTTCCACCTGACTGAGAAATCAGGAAGGTCCTCTTGACTCGTTGCAGACACTTTAGTCCTCTCTACCATTCAACAGATACTGGAGGCTGGCTGCCTCACAAACGGCATCTGCAAACGCAGTTGAGCTAAGTGGTGACTCTATCTAGCAACTAAACTAAGGCAACAGCCTTCATTCTAGCATCACTTTTAGCCAGTTTTATTTTTCTTGTGTCTATCTAAAGGTTCTGTATGGTCCAATGTAAACACCATTTGTTTATGTGGTTGCATACCATTACTGTGGAACACACTGACGCCGATTCCCCTTCTTGATTACATTTTGTTCCTCATGAGTTAGAGGCTGGAGAGCCAAACCCTCAAGATTCCTTGAGTTTTCCCAGTTTATAAAATATCCACGTTTGAAGTAAACAACAACACCTAACCCTAATAGGTGAATCTTCCAAGCTGTGGTAACCCCTGTTTCTGAAACTGAGAGACTCTTAGTTTGACTTGCAAGTGAATGCTGAATTTCTTCTTGCTTCAAGTTGTTTTCTGGGTTGGCTATCCGGGAATCAACATACCTTTACAGGTGAGCAAAAAGTGTCCAATTACCTTCAAATAGTAAACAGCTATCAGATACTATTTAATTGTCAAGAGCTGGGCACTCTGAAGGACTTTCCAGTTTTCTTCATGATTGCTGAAAACAAAAAGGTGACTTTCCTTAGTAACAACAGATGTGACATGTGTAAATTGTTTCTTTAGAAAGTCCCTAGTTAGGAGTAAAAAGTATCAAAGAGCAGAAAAAAAGCCCTGGCAAAATTGGTAATTCTTGATTGAAGATAAGCAAGTCTCCAAAACCAAAATAACGGTTGAGAAAGAACCCATAATAAGTCTTCAAGAAACAAGGAGCTCCAGAAGGAATCGTGCAGCATAAAAAGTAGAGCAAACTTTAGGGACAAAAAGACTGCTAAGTGGGAGATGATGCTTGTTTCTGGTCCAGGGAGGGCCTGTCCTGGCAGGTCGGTCTGGACTGTTCCCATGGGGAGCAGGGTGAAGAATGATTTGCATATGGCTGAGTCCAAACTGGAATGGCGTGGTGAGCAAACACACAATGGATCTATGCCCAGATCTCTGACTGGAGGTGAGTGTTTGACATTGTTCAGCACTATGTTCATCAATTTTTCTTTTTGTGAGTGGGAGATGAAAGCAACAAAACAAATCAGCAAACACATGAGCTACAATGTATCCCTTTCATCCCTTTTAGACAAAGCCACTGTTAAAACACTGGAAAGAAGGTCAGGTCCCTTCAAAATTAAGAACTTCAGACCACAGGCACATTAAACGCAGCTGTCTTCGATAGGCATACATTTAAGACAAGCCACACCATCTCCAGGAATATAGCATCTTTGAGGTACAGAAAAAAGAAGACCATGCTTCCATTTCTTCATGAGTGCTTTCCAGGCCAACACAATGAGTAGTCTGTAGTTCACCCATATGGGTGACCACAGTTGTGGAAAAACCAACACTAATTGAGGGGCATTGTATGGTTTATAGTCTAGTTTCTGCCCACTACAAAACACTGACTGGTCCTTGTGGCCATTTCCGATAACATATGGGCTATTCTTGCATCAATGTGGCTCAGCAACATGATCTTCTTGGCTTACCCTTGGTCTTGGATATTATTCTCTTTGCCATACTTCTAAGGGCCCGATTACAATGTCCGACAGACCTAAGTCCATCCGACATTGTTTGGGAACTAGGACCAACCAACCCGTCGTCGGTCCCAACCCAGCAAGTAGAATGTAACCAAACAATGTTCAGTCGCAATCCTATACTTTACAATGGAAGCTTACATTCTGACTGGAATGCATGCTCTAATTTTAAAGAGATGATGTGCAGTTCATTCCACCACCCCGTGGCATAGAACACTGTACGGTCGCAATCCTATTCATTACAATGGGAGCATGCATTCCGACCGGAATGCATGCGCTCATTCTAAGGAGCTGAGGTGCAGTTCATCCCCTCAGAACGGTACTGCCTCTCCTGTAGTAAACAGTAGCCCATGCACTTATCACATTCCTCTTGGACTACAGCAACTCTTTATATCTTGGCTTGCCCAAACTTTCTAATTGTCTCCAGATCATCCAAAATGCCACTTGGTCACTCTTTTCCTGCTGCCCATTGTGAAATGGTTTTGGTTCAAGGCTGTCTGCATGGTGTAAGGAGCTTTCCAAAAAAGAGGACTCAGGGGCCTTTTCAATCTTATCACCGACTATTTAACAGGAATCTTCCAATAAGGTCAAAAAAAGAGGCTGTTCTTTCAGCTTTTTAACACCAAGGCTCTGCAACAACCTTCCTCTGACTATTCAACTCTGTTTGTCTAAATCTATGATCCGAAAGAAACTTTTCTCAGTAACATTTCACCTTGCTTCTCCTAGTGCAGTTCTAGTGGTTCAGTGCCAGGATGCCTTAAAATAAATACAAATAAATGAATAAAGCCAAGTCAATTATTTGGTTAGCTTTTGATAACATTTACCAAGGTACAAATGGAAACAATATAGGTGCTAACAGGATATACAAGCCCTGATGAATAGATCTCTACTGTAGAAAGCTCTTTAACATGTTTAATTCTTGCCACAAACAGCAATTTTTAGGTCGAGCTTTAGCGGCAGCTGGCATGCGCTGCTCTCTCTGCGAGACTGCAGTAGTAGAGTAGGGAAGACAAGCTGCCCCCATTATCCGCCTATATTTAGGCTTCTGTCTCTGTCCTTTGTAAATGATGGTGTACAATTCCATAATAGGCTTGTTAGTCCCGCCTTAGTACGGCCATGACGTCATTGGTATCCTCCCATGTCTACTGGCCCCTTTACTTCGCTGTTAGACGATGCGTGCACTCTTTTATAATTTATTGACCAAAACAGGATAGGACACACCCCAGCCGGCATCCCTGCGGATTCACTGCCCAATAGCTTGGCTTCTTAGACAATTACAATGTAATTGGGAAGACTAGAGAGGGTTTAATAGGTGAGGGGTGAGGCACGGGGTCAATCCTGCAGTGCTGGGGGAGCCGCCCTCGGCGGTGCGAGCCCGTGGCATTTCAAGACGTTTCGGCTGCACTTGTGTCAGTGTGTGGGCAACTGAACGGCAGCGTAGGTCCTCCTCGCACCATGGCAGGGTGGATGAGGATCAATTACTGGACCCAGTGCTGACCACCGCTGCCTTTCCATTTTGTTACCCGCTCAGCATTGCTATATAATGCTCACTGGCATGGTGGTATGGATCCCGCGACCATGTCATACACAGCCTGAGCCCACCAGCGCCGGCGACAGAGCTGATGCCAGTCCAAGTCAGAAGCTTGCCCCACTGCCAGAGTGAGCACTGTCACCCCCAGTTTGTGAACAGTGGCACATTACCATAAAAAGGGTAGCATTGAAGGGGTGGCATTGGTCACACTGTAGGCCAGGGTGTTCATGTTGCGTTGTTGCAGAATAGCCCTGCAGGGGGCCTGCCTTTTGCGGGGACACCGGCTTGCCTGCAAGGAGTAAGTACAAAAGCATTAATATGTCTTCAAGTAAACTTGTGCTATATGTGTTATTGGAAAGACTAGCAATAGTGGGGCCTCTAAGCTGAGGTAGCGAGCAGGTGGGAAGTTGGATAACTCGACTCTTGGGCGCTCAGCTATAATAAATGTTTTTATTTGATTGCCTGAGTTGTCAATGAGTTTGTATTTGAAATACTAGAGCATGTCGGGCTGTGACCTAGACTGTGTCAGCTTCCCATAATTACGATGGGTGCCGCAGATGAAATCAGAGTAAGGCCTCTCACATCCTACAAGACTGGACCCGGGTCCCTCAGGGCACAGAGAAGGCTGCCTGGCTACTGATGCTCCTTTCCATTGTTTGATTGCCAGCAAAAAGCATGGGGCATAGTGGGAGCACTAAGGCTTGTGAAAGCCTGCATGACAAATTGTTTTTCTACTGGTGTTCTGTTGCATTGAGCTCCCCTTCTATGTGTGCCCTTATAACACCGGCCCGTCCACCAACAGGTGACTGTGACTCTGGCAGCATGACCCTGGATCAGTTTCCTACCTGCCCGGGCTCCCTGGAATTGTTGCTGTTGCCTGGGAACACTAGTACTGTGGAGCAGGTGGTAATCTTCCAATGCCAGGGCAAGCAGGCCTCTCTCCAAACTGTCGCACAGTGCAGCCGTCAGTTCAGAGTGCTGCTCTCATGGTCTGGTGAACCTCCTGATTCAAGACAGACTGATTTCAACAGCAGCTGAGAGGATGCATGCAGCCCGCTGAGTCAGCCACTTTCTTACCAACGACAACGGCAGCTGCCTTATGTTTTATTTATCCCCTCACCCTGCTACGTATCTAATAAATGAAGAATGAAAATGGCGTCATTTATACCAAGGTTGTAAAATCACCTTGGCACCAAAATGTTTTTCACAGGCACACAATTATTTTGGCACCTGATTAAGAACTGCACATAAACAGACGAAGAATCACCAGGGCAAATGGCAATTGTGCCCCCCTTTTAATATGATATATTACCCCGTGCACACAAATCCGTACGTTGCATTGAGAAAAGGTACATGTGATAGAGAGTGGCTGAGAACCGGGGGCTTTTTACATCTAATAAACCGCTCACTCAAGGCTTTCAGTAGCAATAATTGGAAATCCATTGATGTCAAAAGGCTAAAAATAGGATGATTTTATGGCAGTAAACATTCGCACATAACTGGGCATATTTTTTATTTCTTGTATAACAACAATATGCCATTCTCTCTGGCGATGTCTGATTGTATTTTACATTGTTAACATATAGCACAGGTCGGACCGGGACCAGGGTTCAATTCCTGACGTGGCAGGGTCTTGGGTCAATGTCTGCGGACTCGATAATTCTCGCCTAGGTGCCTACGCTAACCATGGGTCTCACTCTGCAACTCTGGGCAATAGCTTGCATAATCTCCACAACGGCCCTAGCAGCGCTGGGGAGGCCTGGCTTCACCTTGGGGGTGCCCTCTCAAAGGGAAAGCCAGGAGGGGTTCCCCAGCGCCATGACACCACGTGACAAGGTAACTGTGCGCTTTACAAGTATACATACATACATACATACATACTTAATGGATTTCAACTTGCTCCTAAGTCATGAGGATTTCTTTCAGTAACTCCTCAAGTGCTTTGTACCACTTTTTAACTGAAGTGTTTTATGCCGCACCATTAATTATATCCGCGCGACCCTATGAGAGACCCCCAGTTTTTTCATCCCACTTAAAGGTTCCAAAGGTGAGACCTATTGGCTAAAACACAATACACAGAATGGGATTTAGGTCAATCTACTGTGATCTTTGTTTGGTTTTCTCGTCAATCTCATTTCCATCCATCGTATTCAATTGCTTTTACTTCCTGTTCTTGGTTGTTCTTCCTGTGTAACACATTTGTTATATTGCATTTCTGATTGGATGAATTGATTCCTTCCAGTGTTTACAATCAGGTAATATCTTTTTTTCTGTCCCTTCTGTGCTTGCCTTGTTTTAAATGTTTGTCCTCCATTTGTACTGTGTGTGGTATTTTCTACACAAATGTCTTATGCTACTCTCCCACTGCTCACCACTTTCTTTTTTTTCCTGCGAGGGCCTGGCTGCTGCACTTTGCAGCATTGATGCTCCCTTTACTGGCCATTGCTCTCCATTCATTCCACTCTTTTTAAGTTTCTTTATATGTATTTATTTCTGAGAGGGCCCTATCAATCCACACCTCTGCAGGGATGTTTGCTTCTTTCTTTTCACACTTCCATACACTACTTATTTTTTACTTTTTCATTCTGAATTGGTCATTGACCATGCTGGAACAGTATATTAAAAACAAGCATTTGCAATGCAATCGGTCTCGCATTTGCGAGAGTTAGAGCTATTGGCGTTGTAAATGACAATGTCTTTTACCCATGCGTTTTGGTTTGGAGTGGAGTGGATCTATGAGTTTAGAGTGGAATTATGTGGGTTGCATTGAAATTGTTGTTGAATTGTGTGGTTTGTAGTGTATTTGTGTAGTGGAATTATGTAGCATGATGAATAGATAGGAGGGGGAGCTATATAGAATAGATAAAAAGGAAGGTAGAGAGGAATATCTAGTTTGTGAATGAAGTGGTGAATGAACTCCTGACAGAGGAGCAGAAAGTCTATGTGAGAAACAGAAAAAAGGGGAGGACAGGCCACAGACATGTAAAGAGAGTGACACCCAAAGAAGAGAACAGCGTGGGTTTGAGGAACAGAAATTTGTTAAAGAAACTGTGCCGTAAGGCAAGGATCTAATTAGCATTATTACTAGTGCCAGCCTTGGAGGTCCATCCACTGTACATTATTATCTAGAACAAACTGCTTGTGAACATGGTTATCAATGCCAGTCCTACCGTAGGCATCCTCTGACCATTATTACCAGTGCCAGCCTTTTTCTTTGAGTACTATTCCCAACAGCAGCAGCCTTCATGTAAAAAACAGTTGAGCATCATGATCCATGCCAGCATTAAGCGGGAGGGCAATGCTTTGGCAGAATATATAATGTCAGCCAAAATGTGGGCACCATCATCTGAGCCCGCCTCAGTGTTGACATGTCCTTTGGAGCTGTTAGCAGTGCCAGTATTAGTGAATCCATCAACCTGCAAACTATCATTAATGCCAACCCTGGTTTTGGCACAGGTTCTAATAATGCCCTTATCTAAGGTCGGCATCACTTGAATGCCTATTTACCAAACTCCTAATGTCAAGCAATTCACCAACCTTACCTTCCTGTCGCCCCATCACTGCATGCTGCTCCAATCGGCTTCGCTAACTCAGTAAGGCTCAGCAAACATTTGGCACTCACCCACTGGTGACTCGGGAGCCGAAGGAGCTGAGAATGTCTGCCATCACCCCCAGCATCTGGTCGGTTCACCCCGGGGTCTTCTGAGGTTCCTTCATGGTGCCGGTGCTTCCAGGGTTCTCCAGCTACCCAGCGTTGACGTCAGCAAAAAAGACGCCATCAATGACGTCACTCGTAGGCACTCACGGTGCCCTCGACCAGCTCAGAGAAGAAGTTATGGGTTTACCCACTGCCTCGGATGGGAACCGATCCTCCCTGCCGTGCACCTCCAACTCCAGGGATTGCACAAATAACTCTGGGGCAGGAAGGAGCTGGGCGCGGGGCAGACCCAGGTGTGCGCATGAGAAATAAATTGACAGGAGCGATGGGCCGGGCCTGCGTGTAACACCTCTCTTACTTTCCACATCATAATACGCCCAGCTAAGCCTTTCCAAACTCCACAACTCACTCCTCGGCCGGCCGCCATCGTGATGAGAGCCATATGTTCTGGGGAACTACTGTAACTCAAGCCCTCGCCGCAATTCCGCGCATCCATAGATCCACCATGGGGGGAAGATCCTTCTCCTACTTAGCGGCCAAAACCTGGAATTCTCTCCCCACCCACCTCCGCCTTACACAGAACCACCTCTCCTTCAGAAAGCAACTAAAAACTTGGATATTCGATAAGTAAAGCACCCCCCTTCCCTCAAGCGCCTTGAGACCCTCTGGGTGAGTAGTGCGCTATATAAATTTTTGAACTTGAACTAGCTGCAGGAGGGTCTCGTCGGCAGGGGAGGGTGTGCGAGGTGTGAGACAGGGAAGGTGCCAGAGAGAGCACCTCACACATCAGATGGAACAGTGCTTGAGATCTCCATATGCATGATTGCTCATGGGAATATTGTCAGAGCGCACAACATGCGTCAGGCCAAGACGCGGAAGGCACGAAGGGGGGAGGGGGCAAGGATGCGCAAGAAGGTAGTCTGCAGTAAAGGGGTCAACAGCCAGGGAAGGATACAAATGACGACAAGGCCGTCATAAGGAGGGACTAACAAGCCTACAACCAATTAGAATGCAGCATTTACCACACAAGCCAATCAAAAAGATGTGCGGGGGAGTGGGTGGGGCTTCTATGAAGCTTCCAGCTATAGTGAATACTGCATGCCTCAAAAAGTGTTCTGCGCATGCGCTGCAACGCTAGGCGAGACCTAATGACATAATAAACGCCAGTTGCTTCCCTTTTTTATAGGCAAAACAAATTTGATTTTTCAATGCTTTACATATGATGTCTGCAGATAGATACTGTGATATCACTTTCTAGGTACTAGAGGAAAACCCATTTGTGATTTTGCTTACTAGGCAAAACCTATTCTTGCAATGACCCTAGTATTTACCTAAAATATGACCCATATGTGATTTTTGGCAAAAGTCCTAATGTAATTAGAAAAACCAATAACTGCAGACAAATATTGTTTATATCAAATGTTGCAGACCGATAAATGATTTTACAGAATAATTGTGAAAAGGGTTAGTATATGATAAATCATGAGGCTGCATAGAAACAAAATATATGACCAATGGTCAGAAGTCAGTTTATTATATCGAATCTTATGAAAATTACACTATTAATGATTTTGAGCAAAGCATGCATTTCCAATAGGATGCCAGATGTTACTAACTAGTGCTTTTTTTCACCAGAGTTTTATATAGTAGGTATCAGAGTGCTTTACGTGAGCACCAGTTTTGTTACAGATAGACACATTCATTTTTTTTGGTTTGGCATGGGGAGATTACGTGATTTGCCCACAATCACAGGAAGTTGAATGCCCCTGCCTAGATTTTAACGTAGTTCCCCATCTTTGAGGTCGACGGCTCTAGCTGTAAGGCTACATCCTCTTCCCTAAACCTTTGCACCATTTATGGCTTTAAACCATACATGATTTTTAAGCTATTGTGTATGATTAATATGATTTCCCACACAAAACACTATATTTTACTGCTACAGACAATCTATTGATTGTGAATGCTCATGAAAGTTATAGGACAAGTTTGTTGTAATCACCAAAGGTCATAAAGTAAGGTTTTAGATAATTTCTTAGGCATGTCAAATTAGCCGTTTACATGTGTCTGTGTCAAAAGTCATTAATCAAAATTTTAGTTTTTTGTAGGAAAGTTACATCTGTCAAAATGAAAATATGCAAGTGAGTGCATCCTTATAAACCAATCAAGGGACACTTGTTTCAACCTCATTTGCTACAGCATTTTAAAAGTAGGCAATAGGCACATGTCCTTTGGGATGCAACTCTCCTCATCTCAATGACAAAAACTATAGGTGACTATCCCGTCGTTATGCAAAAGCTGGCAGAATAGAGAATTACCATGTAAGCTAATGATGGGATGGCGTGCCTGACAGGTCAAATTTAAACATTTGTATGGTACACCAGTCGTACTGGCTGGGATGTGGTAATGTGGGGATATTTTGTATTTTGGTGGACATACCATAGCCGTACGCTCTTTTGGAAGAAGGTTCTAAGTCATATAGAGAAGTGGTTGGATATCCCTTGTAACCAAACCCGGCAACAATGGCACCTAATTTGAGGCCACCTGACATTAAATACATAGTGAAACAGGACTTAAGAATGACTCTCACCATGACACAGGCAGCAAAGCAACTCATAGGACTTAAATGGAAAACTTATTTTCCTCAGACAATGCAGGAATGGGTGTGAAAACTCTGGATGTTGTTGGCAATGGAAAATTTTACCTGGACTTTCTTGAAACGAGGGATAAATATGAATGAATGTGGGCCTCCTTGGTACATTACTTGCAAGAAATAGTTTTGTAAGGTTTTCCCAAGTTGCTCAGATCCCTAAGCCTTACCTCGTAAATGAGTAACTACTATGTCACCTATTGTGGATTTACAGTAAAATGTATTCAGCACCAGATGTGAGACCACATACCCATGCAGTTCAACCTAGTGGGAACGTAAGGGTCATACACTAGTGGAGGGTCAGGGGAGTGCAGCCAGAAACTGATGTTGGAAGTGTTTTGTATTTGCTTTGACAGATGGCCTGCAGTGTTTTATCCTATTCAATGAAAACAAAGAAAAAGAAGAAAACTGGAGGCAGAAATCGTGTTGCTGCTGTGTGATGGAGGGGCGGTGCAGGAGTACGCGTCAATCTCATGACGGAGAGTCTGTCACAGTGGAATCGTACTAGTGGATAGATGGAAATACTACTCTGTATCACAATGAGCCATCCCCTAAAGCAGTTACAGTGGTTCTGAGAGAGACAGGCTACCAAACAGCTCTGTATGGTCTCCAGACAAGGGGCGAACTGCCAGCACATACCGAGTCCATGAGTACAACATGGAGGCAGGCCACTAGATAATTTTACAGTGGGACTCCTGGTCTCAGAAGGCATTCCTGGATTTATGGCAGCTGAGGGGGAGGGAGCTGTCACTCGAGCGCTTCAAAGCGTCGCTCTCTCTCCTGCAACAGGGGCCGCGTGTGGGCCACAAGTGGGCCGTGCCTGGGTCAAGGGTGGGCCCGTCCTTTCATAGAATTGACCAAAGAAAGGGGGCTGGGCCACCCCCATGGATTTGCTTCAACGCGTCATTCCTACGTCGAACTCTTTGTCCCTTAAAGTCCATTTTATTTGATCGAAGCGGCGTGAAGAGATAATTGGATCTGATTGTGGGGAAGTACAAGATAAATGCAGGTGAAGTGGTAATGACTGGTTCACTAGAAAAATCTTTAATGGGTGCTATGGGGGCCTTGAAAAATTTTATTAAGGACACAGAGGCCAAACTTGAGGCAACCCTTAAAGCTATGTTTAAAAAGGTCCCCACATTGGTAGAACCGCTTGACCCTATAGCCTTAACTTTACTTGGATGTGAACCACAAACAACTAGCATTAGACAAGTCAGCTCACAAGGGGATGACCAACACTCGACTAACTAAAAAGCTGCTTGCCAAGAGAAAAGTACAACATCACCCCCAAATAAGAAACAAAAGCAGAAACTTGCACAAGAGGTCAACTCCAAGCTTCATACCCCACATATGGGCATTAGGACAGGAGAAAGAAAGGCCAGAGGTGCGGTTAAAAAAATGCCCCTAGCGAAGACGCACAAGAGGGACAGGACTCTATGATAATAACCTGTAAGTTTATTAAATATCTTTGGTAACTATGGAACAGATAATGACCATCTTGAACCTATCCCTAACCAGCAGATTATCTGCCATAGAGCTTCTACTGCAATCCAATATCAGAGCACCAGACCAGTGTATGAGGAGACCTGATTGTAACATGAGGGTCCAAACTCAAACAGCATTGGATACGAAATGGAAGGAACAGGCCCCAGAGAGCAATGACATTAGAACTACTACTGGCATTAAGTATCATGATACAACCAGTAATATAAATAAAATGACTAAACTCCCATCATCCCTGACACAACATAAATGTCAATGGCTACGGAACCAGTCGATCCTCTTTAGGAACTATAGACCTACCACCTGACAGTGTACCATACGTGGTTGCCCATGTAGGTGCCACCCGATCCTAAATTAGAAATGCCTTATAGAACGTATGATGCCTTCGGTGTCAGATTTGAAATTATCAAAAGAACAAAAACTATGTCATGATTTTTTAACCAAGATTCAATGCTTGCAAAAAGTTGTGTGTGGTAGATTGTATGAGGGAGTATGATGTCAGGATGAACAAACATTGCACCACTGTTGTAAACAGCTACTTATTTCCTTTGTTAATCCCTTCAAACCCATCTTCTCTTCCTCTATTGCTAGATGGGTTAAACGAGCTATGCAACTGGCAGGCATAGACCTCCAGAGATTTCAAGCACATTCATTAAGAGGCGCTAGGGCCAACCAATCTTTTTGGAAAGGAGGTAAGTTAGACTATATTCTTAAGGTGGTCGACTGGTCTAGTTATTATACCTTTGTGAAACACTACTGTAAACCTGTTGAACACATGTCTGATGTAGTTTTGCTAGTCTACCAACATGCATAATGGTAGCTTCTGGTCTTGTAATGAAAGTGTGATTCTTCTATTACTATGACCAGAGAATCTGGATTTCATTAACGACACAGAGGCTATCATTATCCCAACCATTCCTTCCCAGAAGTGCACGCTTCACCTAATACGTTAATGGATTGGTGTCGTTACAACGCAGGCTATTACAACGCCTGCTGTTACAACGCGGTTTTTACATCGCATACCACTACAACACATAGTGCTTTTAAGCGCTGGATAGTGATTTATTTAATTTACTATTCCAACTCCTGTCCCCGTGGATAGTAGGGAAGGTGTTGGATAGTAAATTAAATATATTCCCTATCCTAGAGCTCCCCCCAGCGCAATGCGTTGTAATGGTTTGCGTTGTAATGGTTGCGTTGTAATAGTAATGCGTTGTAATAAATGCGTTGTAAGTGATGTTTCCCATGTTAATAGGTTATTTATAATGGCAAAATTTGAAGATTAAAAACAAATTTTAAAGGATGAAATTAAGAAACAAGTCAGTTTTCTTTGTATAAGGTTTTAATAATGCACTATTTAATATTCTCAATATTCTCCCTTTTACAGAGGGCTTAATAGTTCACATTTTAATATTTTGTCCTTTTTCTGATAATTCAGCTCATATGGTTCTTCCATAAAGATCCATAGGATGTTGCCACTGGAGATTCAAGACTGCTTCCTCTTCCCTCCAACCAAGTTTCGGCATTGTGATTTTGTTGTTCATATGGAATTTACCAGTTACTACAAGAAGAAATGTATTTGTTTTCTTTATAGTTGAACTTGTTTTCATTGCATTTAAAAGTGGCTGATCTATCTCTAGGCTTGTATCCATTGTAACACATGAGCATTCTATTCTAGATCTTTGCTTTTGTGATGTATAACTTTAAAATGGCTGCTTGAAGTTGCAATAAACGAATAATGCATAATGTTAGCCTCCGTGTCTTTAATGAAATCCAGGTTCTCTGGTCACAGTAATAAGAGAATCACAATTTCATTTAACATTCTGATTCTTGGGATACTCTTACTCTTTAAAGGGTAGAAGTAGGTGAAGTGATGCTTTATCCAGGTGTAATTCTTCTTGAGGAGATTATTCCATAGTTAAGGGTAAATCAATTTGTCTTAAAGGTTTTATATTCAAATTAATTTGGGCTTAAAGCGATTGTATAAGGATAGTACCAGCTAGGATGATTAGTGGTGAGAAGCATTCAGATAAATATTTCCAATTGCCTACTTTTAAAAATCTGTAGAAACAAGTGCCCCTAGATTGATTTATAAGGATGCCAGCACTTGCGTATTTTCCTTTTGACATATGCAACTTTAATACAAAAAATTACAATTTTGATTTATGACTTGTGACTAAAGGGCTAATTTGACATGCCTAAGACATTATGTGTCTAATGTTTCGCAATAGTATAGGAACTGGATCAGAAAGAATATTGTTTAACTTACCTCCTTTCCAAAAAGATTTACTGGCCATAGCGCCTCTTAATGAATATGCTTGAAATCTCTGGAGGTCTATGCCTGCCAGTTGCATAGATAGTTTAACTCATCTAGCAATAGAGGAAGAGGAGATGGGTTTAAAGCGTTTAAAAAAGGAAATAAGAAGCTCTTTTACACCAGCGGTGCGATGTTTGTTCGTCATTGCATCCTAATCCATCATACAATCTACCACACACAACTTTTCGCAAGCATCGAACCTTGAGTAAAAAATCTGTTCAGACATAGTTTTGTTTGTTTTGATTGCAAACATTTCTTTTGAATTATTGTTAGCCAGGTTGATATGCGAAGTGTAGTATCGGCCTTTAGCGACCACAATGGCAGCATAATAGCTTTTTTGTTTGGCTCTAAGTGCAAGTTTAGCTTTTGAACAATGACCTCTAGAGCAGCACCCCCTCTCCAGTACTTTGCAGTCATGTTTCAAGGCTTTCAACTCAGGAGAAATCCAGGGTTGGAAGGGGACTCTCTTGTCTGCTTAGGCCGACGTGAAGCGGATTGGGCAGACACCGAATCAGCGATCCAGTACGAAAACCTGGACACATTACACATTCAAGGTCTTCTTGAAGGGAAGGCCGGGAGGCAGCCAAAGAACTAATGAACTGGCGAGGGTAAATTTTACTATAAATCGGAAGGGGGTAACTTTCCAGGAAAAAAATATAGGGAAGTGATCCGACCAGGAGGCAGGCAAGGTCTTGACAACCAGTATGGGAACATTCGAGCAAATAGGGTCTAGGATGTGGCCCCCTTGACGGGTAGGATGACTGACTCATTGAGAAAGCTGAGCCAAGTGAAGAGAGTCAAGAAAGACAGCAGAGTTACCCGCCTCAGGTTGGTCGAGGTGAAGGTTTACACCACAAAGGATCAAATAGTGCGAAAAGCCCATTGCTCGCTAGCTAGCAGTTAATTGATCTATAGTTAAGGACTCTTTCAAATTGTTCAACCACGAAGTTTGCTACATGCACTATAGAAGCCTCCACAGAATCCAGGTTCCTTTCCAAGCACCAACGAACCCATCTTTTCCAGATGCCGTTGTATCTATAGTGTGAACCAGGGGCCCAGGATTCTTGGAGGAGAGAAGAAGCCTGTGTCAAAAGGTCAGATTTCATGGGCTCTCCTGACCCTTTCCAGGCAAGAAGTTTCAAAGTCCAGCTCTGGAGTAGCGGGTGTTCCAAACTGTCTATGTCTCTTAGGAGGCCTTGTGAAGCTGGGAGTAGAAAGAGAATTTCGTAAGTTAATTCCAAGGCTGATGGAAAACAAGGTTGGGACGGCCAGACAAGTGTTATTAGGATTATTGAACATTGCTCCTTTATCAACTTTGGTAGGACACATTTGGATCATTGCAAAGGGGTAAAAAGCCTATACTGAATCATTTTCCAAGGTTGAAGAAAGGCATTCACTGACAGAGCACCCGGGTCTGGCATCCAGCTGAAGTAATTGTTTAGTTGAGACATCAGTCTGCTCTCAAAGAGATCTGTTTCTAAGGGGTCCCAAAGGTAATCTAGTCTTCTGAAGATGTTTACAATCAATTGGTTTCTAATCAGTGTGATCTCCTAGGAATCAGGAATTTCAATCCACACAAACATTGATTTTTCCGTGAAGGTATTCTGCTCTTAATGATATTTTGTATTCCAGGCAGAACATCCATAGCTTTTTTGCTAGGTTGGAGAGGTCTGGTGACTTGGTGCCCCTAGGCGATTTATGTAGGCTACGGATGACATGTTGTACATCTTGAGAATGCCTGATCTGCCCTGAAGGGATTGCTTGAAACTCTTTAGGGCATAGAGCCCAGCAGTCAATTCCAAAAGATTTATGTGGTGTGTACTCTCCAAGTAGGACCATAAGCCTTCCATATTCTGAATCTGAAAGCAAGCACCCCAGCCATGAAGGCTGGCATCTGATTCCAGGACAAATTATGGGGAAATGCCAAAAATGGCTATGCTATTCCATGCATCCAGATTTTCTAACCACCAGGTCAGTTCTGTCTTGGCTTTTGTGTCTAGACAAATGTTGTCTCCTACCATAGGCCAATTCAAAGGGCTCTGCCCTTCAGCCTTTGGAGGGCCTGCTAGTGTAAAGCACCTGGGAAAATAGCTTGGATGGCGAATGAGAGGAGGCCCAGGAGTCAGGCTAGTTATATTAAGGTTAACAGGACATGTTTCAGAACGTGTTGTATTGCTCTTTAAATCTTGGTTATCCTTTTCGGAGGGAGTAACAGCATAGACATCACGGTATCTACTGTGAACCCCAGGAACAAGGAACTCTAGAGACCTCAAGGGAGTCATGATCGATTGTTCTCTGTTTATTATAAAACTTGCACTCTCTATTAAACTTACAGTAGTATTCAAGTCTTTCAGAATTTGAGAGTGGTCTTGAGACATGAGAAGAATATTGTCTAGGTAAATTATAAGACAGATTCCTCTCTCTCTCAAAACTGTGGTGATGCCCCTCATAACCTTCGTGAAGCACCAGGGGGCAGAGGGTTGACTGAAGGGGAGAGCTTGCAACTGGTATAGGTGATTGTTCCAAGCAAATTGGAGGAAGGATGGGGATTCTTGCTCCATTAGAATTGTAAAGTAGGCGCCCTTTAGGTCTAGTTTCACTAACCAGTCTTTTTCTAAAAGCATGTCTCTCAGGAGATGGATACCTTCCATCTTGAAATGTCTTTAAGTGAAAGATTTGTTCAGTTCTCTGAGGTGTATTACAGGTCTCCAGCCTTTGTCCTTTTTCTCCACCAGGAAAATATTGCTCAGGGAATTCATACATTCCCACGGGACCTCTACAATTGCCCCTTTTTCCAACATAGATTTCACTTCCTCTGCCACAATAGTCTGTTGTTCTTGGGTCAGGCTTAACACTTTGGGTGTTGTAAGTTGTGCTGTTTTTTCCATGAAATCTATTTTGAAACCATGAACAGTTTCTAGAACCCATGGGTTTTGAGTAATTTTTTCCCAGGTGTGAAAGAAATGTTTTAACCGATCCCCCACTTTCCCTGTTAAAAAGGAAGGATGAGGTGAGTTGAGGTGAGTTGACACTTACTTGAAGTGTTGGAGGAGTTTTGTCCTCTGGGTCTGAAGCCTCTTGAATAGAAGGGTCTTCCTCTCTGAGGGTAGATGGAGGGGTTCCTCTGGTAGGGATGACCAAAACCTCATTGTCCGAAGAAGGGCCGGTAGTGACGGCAGGTAGAGCGACTCCTTCTGCCGGCCCTAGAAAAATCCGTAGGATTAAAAACTCTGCACGTTAGATTGTGCCTTATACAGTGCGGTGACAGTTGCCACTTTTTTCCTAAGGCTCTTAATCATGTCTTCCCCAAAAATAAGTCCATTTGGGTTGACAAAAGGTTCCTTTTCGGCCACATCACAAAGCTTAGGGTCTATTTTGTATAAGCCAACTTTCCTTCTCTGAGTATTAATTGTGGCATAGGCATTCCCGAGAAGGATTAGTGCCCCCTGGCTCCATCCCCCCAATAAGTTGAGGTTTGGGGAAAAGCCATTAATTTGGCTTTCTTTAGGTTAATCATTCTGCACAATGGACCTAGCATGTCAAGCATGCAGTCCTGGCAAGTCTTGAGAGAGGGCTCCATGCCCTTCCTAGGGTCCCTGTCCAATTTGACTTAATAAGTTCTGGTTCTAAGTTTAGAGTGAGGCAAATTTTGTCTGGACCATGGATCTTGGGCATTAAGCCTTTAAGATTTTTCATGTGTATCTCTCAAGGGGGGTTTCCTAACCACCTCTTGATGAATTGGCCACGTGGTTCTGATGCCACCTTTGGGTGCTCCTGGGATGTTGTATGTTAAAGGGGGAGAACAGTTCCTCGCCTCGAGGGTCAATTATCATTTCCTTGAAGGAAGAGGGAGGTTCATCCTCTGAAGGAGTAAAATCTGGGCCTTTCTCGTCCGGATCTAAGTCTAGGATATATTCGTCCATAGTCTCAATTGCTCCTTAATGAAGGACAATTAATTGGGGGTCAGATAGAGCACTTGGGTAGTGGGTGATGCTTCAGGCATCCTGGTAATTTATGTTGCTAAATAGTCCTGAGGTCTTTGGGGCACGTAGGCCTCCCTTAGAGTTTGAGGTGCTCAGTCCTGCTTTAGAGTGTGAGCTGCGTAGGCCTCCCAATAGGTTTGTGGTGCTTTGACCTTCCAGTGTGCTCAATGGGATCACTTTTCTATATTATTGACCTTTTGACCCTGCATGTAATAAAATCGTCATTATGCGCTCCTTGGCTTGCAGAAGGGTTGTTTCCCTCATGCAGGGATCTTTTGCCCGCAACCATTTGGCTAATGGTTTCTCTCATGCATGAGTGCATCTTTTTGTATACATTTTTGAATAAGCTTCTCATTAGCGTTGAGAGTGGGGACCGGGGCATGGAAATTATCTGATTCAATGTCAGGCATTATAAGTTAGTGGATTCCAAAGGGTTAAATCCTTACTAACTTGATACCCAATGGGGTTAACAACTAACTAACTCAAATAGCAAGAGACTTGCAAAATTATAAGTATTAAATATTAAATAATAAATATTCCAACGGCTAGAAACACTTGTTCTGTTGGGAACTGTGCTTGTTAGAACAGTTGCCTGTCCTGATAGGTTAACTAATGTAAGGCCACGGCAAAGTGGCAAGCAGGATTTAAATGTATCCAAAAAAGTGTCCTAATCGAGAGGGGAGACCCAGCTGATTGCTTGCGTCTCAACCGTCATTATGCCTTGAGACGAGACAGTTCGTCAGCTGTTTCTTAGTACATCGCTAGGCAACCAATTGCGCTAATAAAGACTCTCCCTTTTTTTATTAGTATTGGAGGCCTCATAGATTCTCAGCAACTAGCGTGATGCATGTGCAGTGTACGTCGCGTCATGGATGCCAAGGGTCTTTCCGTGAAAATGGAGGAGACTCCTTGCTGAAGGAAACCCGAGTCCGAGGGGAGCCAGCAAGCCTAAGGTAAGCACCTGCCAGTGGGCCCGGACTCATAGGGGGGAAGAAACCAAGACTGGAGGGAGTCGGCAGGCTCCCAAAGCCAAAAAATATCAGCCAGGCCCACACTCCGTAAATTGGAGTTCCGACAGGGCTACGTTGCACCTACATAAAGGCTAGGCAAAATAAGAAAAGCACAGCAAATGAGAGAACACCTACACAAATAGAAATAGCAAGGTGTCCCAGAACAGCAGTACAACAAGGCCGCAGAAGCAATGATCGTCGCACAGGAAAGGCCAAACATCACAAAAAATCATCAACAGGGTACAGAAAAACACAGCAGGCTGTAGTAAACTAGTTCTTCTCTCTTCCCTACTGCTCAGCTGGAATACATGATGACCTCTACTCCATTTATGGGTGTGGTGTATCTTGTCATGGTGAGATTGAGGGACAGTCAGTGACTGTAGTGACCGGATATTTTGTCCCATTTCTGAGTGATGGTGACTTTAGTCTACTACCATCTTAGTATAGTGGATAGATCCCTATTTTCGGCCTATTCTTAGGGTTAGCCTACTGACTTTGGCATAATAATATGCCCTTTCATAATTTTCAGGCCTGAAGGCCTATATTAGAGGGTAGATCATTTATTTCTGACATCATATTACCTATTGGTAGGGCTTGCCTATGTATTTTGATAGAGCTATACGTCTCTTTCACCTTTTTTGGGCCTACAGGGCCCAAACGAGAGAGACTCCATTTTCTTTCCTCCCTCGGCTGCTTGAGGTGCTTGTAGGTCAAGAGTGATGTTTTAGTTATGACCTGTTGTTCACTGGAGAGGAACCGGTCAGGGCTGGCCCTTATCGGAGGAATGTAAGCAGAGCTCGGGTTTCAGACGAAACAGCAGCTGGCCACTGTGGGAGCGTCGGAGGCCCGGAGCCTAGAACAGGAATCTGGTGGGCGGCTGGTTATTGTCTGGAAATTTCCATGAACGAAAAGCTCTTTATATTATCGAGGTGTAGAGAGGAGAGGCAGGCAGTTGACAGTTGGTAGTTGCAGTTGACAGTTGGAGTTTGGAACGATCGAAGGCTGATGATCTTTTGGAGAGACTGAAGTTACATCATGAGTCAGTCTGTTAGAGCAGTTGGAGATAGTTAAACGTCGGAGTTAGAACAATCAGAGTGAAGAAGTTAGTTGAACAGATGGTTTTCAGAGCGGCTGAAACTATATTATTAGATTGAAGTCTGGAGGTGAATACAGTTCGTGGGAGAGAGGAAGCCAGTGCAAAGTGATCGATGCAGAGCTGAGAAACAGAGAAGAAGAAGAGCGAAGGGTTCAAGTGCTTTGAAGGAGCATAGCGGAGCAGACGTGTATCCGTGGGTGCAGAGTAGAATCTGAGATGAGCCAAGGCACAGACGAGAGAGGGACCTAGATGACAGCTAGAAACGAACTCCGTAATTATAAGGTGAAGTCTGTCCTGCTATTATAGTGTGCAAATATATTAACTCTTTCCTTTACTTTTCAGGCTATGCTTAGATTGTTAGGTAGTATTGTGACTGTATAATATAATGTTTTCTTTGTCCGTTATTGTGTAATAAAGGGACCCCAGTTTGTAACGAACATATATATTTGAGTATTGTCTCTATGATAAAGCTAACCTTTCTTTACAGCCAGGTGCTAGCGTATGGAAGGATGGGCGATTCCCTTCCTACAGGCAACTGATGCGGGAAAATGATGTAAGTTTTATGTCAGGGAATAATTCTTAAATATAACAATTTGGCAGTTCTTGTGTGAGAGGATCGGATCTTCTATCTATCACATGAGGGATAACAATTCATATAAGATAGAAGATACTCCCAGTAAATATTAGGTACTTAGGAACTTCCCAATAGAGAGAGAGCAGAAGGTATTAATAGGACAGTGAGATTGCTCAGGATAGGGCGTTAATGAGAACACCAATTGTGATTGGTGTGTAGTGAGTATATTTACAACAAGGGGTGGTGAGGGACAGAGTCTCTGAATTAAGCAGAAAGCTCTCACCCAGTCAAGAGATCAGGGCTAGATCCAACACTGTTTTTTAGCTCACTGCACCATCCCAGTTTCAGAACCTGGCTGTATGCAAATTAGTCTGTTCCTGTCCCAGTGCATGATGGGAACAGGGCAAACCAAACTACAAAAGCCAATTCTTACACTGGGAAGGAAACAACTCCCGGGGACCGGTTTCTGGCATTACAGCCGTCTTCGGCCCGGTTTGCTTGAATCCTGATGGTGCAATGAGCAAGGGTCTCACATCTGAGAATACCCTTCCACGCTTAGGGTGGACAAAAATATTTACAACAAGGGGTGGTGAGGGACAGAGTCTCTGAATTAAGCAGAAAGCTCTCACCCAGTCAAAAGATCAGGGCTAGATCCAACACCGTTTTTTAGCTCACTGCACCATCCCAGTTTCAGAACCTGGCTGTATGCAAATTAGTCTGTTCCTGTCCCAGTGCATGATGGGAACAGGGCAAACCAAACTACAAAAGCCAATTCTTACACTGGGAAGGAAACAAGCTCCCGGGGACCGGTTTCTGGCATTACAGCCGTCTTCGGCCCGGTTTGCTTGAATCCTGATGGTGCAATGAGCAAGGGTCTCACATCTGAGAATACCCTTCCACGCTTAGGGTGGACAAAAATATTTACAACAAGGGGTGGTGAGGGACAGAGTCTCTGAATTAAGCAGAAAGCTCTCACCCAGTCAAGAGATCAGGGCTAGATCCAACACCGTTTTTTAGCTCACTGCACCATCCCAGTTTCAGAACCTGGCTGTATGCAAATTAGTCTGTTCCTGTCCCAGTGCATGATGGGAACAGGGCAAACCAAACTACAAAAGCCAATTCTTACACTGGGAAGGAAACAAGCTCCCGGGGACCGGTTTCTGGCATTACAGCCGTCTTCGGCCCGGTTTGCTTGAATCCTGATGGTGCAATGAGCAAGGGTCTCACATCTGAGAATACCCTTCCACGCTTAGGGTGGACAAAAATATTTACAACAAGGGGTGGTGAGGGACAGAGTCTCTGAATTAAGCAGAAAGCTCTCACCCAGTCAAGAGATCAGGGCTAGATCCAACACCGTTTTTTAGCTCACTGCACCATCCCAGTTTCAGAACATGGCTGTATGCAAATTAGTCTGTTCCTGTCCCAGTGCATGATGGGAACAGGGCAAACCAAACTACAAAAGCCAATTCTTACACTGGGAAGGAAACAAGCTCCCGGGGACCGGTTTCTGGCATTACAGCCGTCTTCGGCCCGGTTTGCTTGAATCCTGATGGTGCAATGAGCAAGGGTCTCACATCTGAGAATACCCTTCCACGCTTAGGGTGGACAAAAATATTTACAACAAGGGGTGGTGAGGGACAGAGTCTCTGAATTAAGCAGAAAGCTCTCACCCAGTCAAGAGATCAGGGCTAGATCCAACACCGTTT
This sequence comes from Lissotriton vulgaris, assembly GCF_964263255.1. Lineage (NCBI taxonomy): Eukaryota > Metazoa > Chordata > Amphibia > Caudata > Salamandridae > Lissotriton > Lissotriton vulgaris. Next base: position 1,650,889,094 of record NC_141693.1, on the reverse strand, counting down.
TTTAGCTCACTGCACCATCCCAGTTTCAGAACCTGGCTGTATGCAAATTAGTCTGTTCCTGTCCCAGTGCATGATGGGAACAGGGCAAACCAAACTACAAAAGCCAATTCTTACACTGGGAAGGAAACAAGCTCCCGGGGACCGGTTTCTGGCATTACAGCCGTCTTCGGCCCGGTTTGCTTGAATCCTGATGGTGCAATGAGCAAGGGTCTCACATCTGAGAATACCCTTCCACGCTTAGGGTGGACAAAAATATTTACAACAAGGGGTGGTGAGGGACAGAGTCTCTGAATTAAGCAGAAAGCTCTCACCCAGTCAAGAGATCAGGGCTAGATCCAACACCGTTTTTTAGCTCACTGCACCATCCCAGTTTCAGAACCTGGCTGTATGCAAATTAGTCTGTTCCTGTCCCAGTGCATGATGGGAACAGGGCAAACCAAACTACAAAAGCCAATTCTTACACTGGGAAGGAAACAAGCTCCCGGGGACCGGTTTCTGGCATTACAGCCGTCTTCGGCCCGGTTTGCTTGAATCCTGATGGTGCAATGAGCAAGGGTCTCACATCTGAGAATACCCTTCCACGCTTAGGGTGGACAAAAATATTTACAACAAGGGGTGGTGAGGGACAGAGTCTCTGAATTAAGCAGAAAGCTCTCACCCAGTCAAGAGATCAGGACTAGATCCAACACCGTTTTTTAGCTCACTGCACCATCCCAGTTTCAGAACCTGGCTGTATGCAAATTAGTCTGTTCCTGTCCCAGTGCATGATGGGAACAGGGCAAACCAAACTACAAAAGCCAATTCTTACACTGGGAAGGAAACAAGCTCCCGGGGACCGGTTTCTGGCATTACAGCCGTCTTCGGCCCGGTTTGCTTGAATCCTGATGGTGCAATGAGCAAGGGTCTCACATCTGAGAATACCCTTCCACGCTTAGGGTGGACAAAAATATTTACAACAAGGGGTGGTGAGGGACAGAGTCTCTGAATTAAGCAGAAAGCTCTCACCCAGTCAAGAGATCAGGGCTAGATCCAACACCGTTTTTTAGCTCACTGCACCATCCCAGTTTCAGAACCTGGCTGTATGCAAATTAGTCTGTTCCTGTCCCAGTGCATGATGGGAACAGGGCAAACCAAACTAAAAAAGCCAATTCTTACACTGGGAAGGAAACAAGCTCCCGGGGACCGGTTTCTGGCATTACAGCCGTCTTCGGCCCGGTTTGCTTGAATCCTGATGGTGCAATGAGCAAGGGTCTCACATCTGAGAATACCCTTCCACGCTTAGGGTGGACAAAAATATTTACAACAAGGGGTGGTGAGGGACAGAGTCTCTGAATTAAGCAGAAAGCTCTCACCCAGTCAAGAGATCAGGGCTAGATCCAACACCGTTTTTTAGCTCACTGCACCATCCCAGTTTCAGAACCTGGCTGTATGCAAATTAGTCTGTTCCTGTCCCAGTGCATGATGGGAACAGGGCAAACCAAACTACAAAAGCCAATTCTTACACTGGGAAGGAAACAAGCTCCCGGGGACCGGTTTCTGGCATTACAGCGGTCTTCGGCCAGGTTTACTTGAATCCTGATGGTGCAATGAGCAAGGGTCTCACATCTGAGAATACCCTTCCACGCTTAGGGTGGACAAAAATATTTACAACAAGGGGTGGTGAGGGACAGAGTCTCTGAATTAAGCAGAAAGCTCTCACCCAGTCAAGAGATCAGGGCTAGATCCAACACCGTTTTTTAGCTCACTGCACCATCCCAGTTTCAGAACCTGGCTGTATGCAAATTAGTCTGTTCCTGTCCCAGTGCATGATGGGAACAGGGCAAACCAAACTACAAAAGCCAATTCTTACACTGGGAAGGAAACAAGCTCCCGGGGACCGGTTTCTGGCATTACAGCCGTCTTCGGCCCGGTTTGCTTGAATCCTGATGGTGCAATGAGCAAGGGTCTCACATCTGAGAATACCCTTCCACGCTTAGGGTGGACAAAAATATTTACAACAAGGGGTGGTGAGGGACAGAGTCTCTGAATTAAGCAGAAAGCTCTCACCCAGTCAAGAGATCAGGGCTAGATCCAACACCGTTTTTTAGCTCACTGCACCATCCCAGTTTCAGAACCTGGCTGTATGCAAATTAGTCTGTTCCTGTCCCAGTGCATGATGGGAACAGGGCAAACCAAACTACAAAAGCCAATTCTTACACTGGGAAGGAAACAAGCTCCCGGGGACCGGTTTCTGGCATTACAGCCGTCTTCGGCCCGGTTTGCTTGAATCCTGATGGTGCAATGAGCAAGGGTCTCACATCTGAGAATACCCTTCCACGCTTAGGGTGGACAAAAATCGCTCAAGATAGGGCGTTAATGAGAACACCAATTGTGATTGGTGTGTAGTGAGATCGCTCAAGATAGGGCGTTAATGAGAACACCAATTGTGGATGGTGTGTAGTGAGATTGCTCAAGATAGGGCGTTAATGAGAACACCAACTGTGGTTGGTGTGGTAGAGTGAGCTGCTCTCCAATATGAGAAGGAGGGTAGAATAGCCCGGGCCAGATTGTCGTGGGCTATAAGGTGAGATCATAGGATGAGACATGGAATTCCGTAGTTATTAGTGAATATTCTTAGTAATCCCTTAGATCTAGCAGTGTTTTTGATGGTATAAGCTTGTATATTGCAAATTCCCCATTCCCGGGTAAGTACTCAGGTACTGTTGTAAATAGGATCCGGGAAGGGATGGTGTTACGTTTTGGCCTGGTTGGTTGCATCTAGGTGAGTGGAAAGTTTTTGGTCTGAGAATCCGGTCATTACAGTGACCTAATTCAAGTTTCAAGGTGACTCTTACCCTGTTGTGCATCTTATCATGGGGAGGTTGTAAGGGTGGTCGGTATATTTCATGGTTAGTGTGTACTCACACTTGGGTAGGGTGTGAGACTGGAGTGTGCTAAAGTCAAGTTTAGTATTAAGTGTACTTATTTTGTGGTGGTTCTGGGACCAGTCAAATGCTCCAATTTAGATTTTTAGGGATATGTATACCCCACAGTGTACCCTTCATTGGGGAGGTTGTGGGGCCAGTCAATGCGGGATTCTTTCCCTCGGGTGATGTTTTACACCCACGTGGGACTTTGTGGAGCCAGTCAGTGCTCCAATTTAGTTTCTAGGGTGGTGTTTTACCCTACGGTGTACACTTTATTAGGGGGGTGGAGGAGCCAGTTAATGTTCCAATTTAGTTTTCTAGAGTGACACATACTCTATTGTGTCCCCTTTAATGGGGAGGTGAATGCTTCTTTTCTTTAGGTTGTGGGTCCTCGCAATGTTATTCTTCCCAAGGGAGGGGGATAGGGCCTGCATGGTGGTTTTGGAGCATAAGATCCTTCCACTTTTCATGTTTGTACAATATTGGTGTGTTATGCTCTAGTATTGTGTTTGTACTTTTCATTTACCTCATCCAGAATGTTTATTCTTTCTTTTCTTCGGGTGTCTTCATTTTGATGTCCTTACTCCGACGTTTATTCTCCTACATTTCTGATGTATCTTAAATAATTATGTTTACACTTTTTCACTTCTTTGCTGTTGTAGTTCCCTAAGGTAAGAGAATGTGTAGTAAACTAGTTCTTGTCTCTTCCCTACTGCTCAGCAGGAATGCATGATGACCTCATAGAATGTTTGGGTGCCTGTCTGCGTGTGGAGCGTCAGTCGGTGAAAGAGGCTGAGCAGCAGGGAGGCTGCTCCTGGTGGGGCTACGCTTTATCTAGGTATCTTCTCCTTCTCATCTACCTGGAACCAAGCCTGAATAAAGTAACCAGCATCCTGTTTCTAGCACTGAGTGGTGGGAGCGAGGTGTTCCTGCACTGACTCTCCTTGGATTTCTGCCTCTCCCTACCTCCTGCTACTGTTTGCCGGACCCGCTCCGTGGCTCCCGCTTCACGAGGGGAGCGAGAAAACCAAGCAAGGGCTGCTGTGGCTCAACGGGGCTGCGAGCGCGAAAGGCAGGGACTCCATTGACCAGGAGTCCCTGCAAGGCCAATCAGAGACGCCTGGCCCGCTCTCCCCGGTAGCCACGCCCCCAGCACACACGTTCATCAACCGTCTCATACCCGCGTGCGGTACGCGTGCGGTACGAAGCGCAGAGCGAAGACCGGGCAAAGAGCGGGCCGTTTGAGGCCGTTCGAGGACGGCAGAGACCGGACCGGGCCGCCCCTAGTGACGGCCATTCTCTTTGTCCACGTATTGGCACCAGGACTTACCCAAGTTGTATAACAGCCGCTCTATAATGAGCAATATGGAGACCAGGAGCAAAACAACTTTGGCTGCGGTTGGACCCGTCGCGGCTGGATCCGCCCAAGGTAAAATTGACAATTACTTTCTCAAGGCAGGATCTCTCTTGATTGATGATATCACAGTCCTAGAAATATGCATCTCCCAGGAAATTGAGTGGGTCAGGAGATCATCCATGGGCCTATTAGCGTTAGCAAAGACCCCTGATTGAAGGTTGGATGCAAATGGATCACTGGCCGGGGCGTGTGGGGGTGCCCAGCCACTCGCCAACTTGGACCTCTCTGAGGAAATCTTACGTGACCTGGAAGACATGAGCCTACTGAACCTCCCACTGACCCAAACAGCACAACCCCCAAACTCAATCATGGAGGAAGCCACGCCACAACCCCTAAACTTACCCAGGGAGGAAGCCCCGGTAGCATCGCATACCCTCGACACAGCAGATTCACTAAGTAGAGCTAGGGGAGAAAGAGAAGGGGCTATACGAAAAAGGAAGAGGGGGGGACCATCCAACAAAGAGAGGAAGGCCAAAACACCGAGACTAGGCACCACACAAGACAAGGGTAGCCCTGGAAATACTAGAGTGGAGACCTCTATACTAAACAGAACAGAGCCTGCACCATCTGTTAACGCTTCCACTGAACCTCCACCCCTCACAACGGATGACACACTGGAGTCAGTTGGAGAGGATATTACACTCGCAGATATAGGTGCACTGTTCAGGTCCCTGCTTAGCCCCATAGAAGCTCGCCTGATCAGGATAGAAGCAAGGCTGACCAACCTTGACCACCACCCAGTTTGTGGATAGTTGGAAAGCCGAGAAGAACGGTTGCACAGTAAGCGTAGATCCAAAGACTAAGAAGGGTCCGGAGCCACAGAACCTGACCAAGAAAAGGGGGACAGAAACCACCAAATTCTCGAACCCAAATCCCAAGCAAAAATCCACTACCCAGCAGGCGGCTAGTGCAAAAACAAGTAACCCTCCCCCATGCCCACAGCCATTAGCAACATCCACCGATGTAGTAGACTCACAGTCAATAGCCACTCCACTTCCTAAGCTTTTACAAACTAATTCCCAACACCCAAATATCACATTACAGAAGACACAAAAAACTGTAACAGTGAATCTTCCACCAGAGGTAGCTACATTCACTGTAATTCTGGCCGGGGTACCGGAACTAAAACCAGCAGCCATTGAAACAGGGGCCTCGCTAAAAAATAAGGTCATAAACTGGCTATCTACATTCAGGCCGCTCCCTAGAGGCATGATTAGCGACATTCGTATGATGCGAAGAGTCTCCTGGGTGGGGAAGAGGCCCAAAACAATCAGCGGCGACTGCATACTGGTCAGTTTTAAAGAACCAGGAACAGTCTCCTATATTTGTGGTTGCTTTCCGGACGATGAGGGGAATAATACCCAGTCGCTCCCTCTTTCATTTTTTTATCCATCAAATACCCATATAGCTAATGACCAGAGATGGGGATGCCCCCAGGATTCATTGGGGAATTGGGAGTACAATCAAGGAGGGAGGAGGAACCCATACCATCAGAGGCAAATGGCATTGGGGCATGCTATGATACATGACGAGGCTGAGGGCTGGGAAACTGTCACCAGGAGAGGGTTGGGAAGGGGTGGACGAGAGCGAGGAGCACCCTGGCCCCCTAGATACTACCAGCCCCCTTATCTCCCAACTTTCAATCGGTATGATTGCCTTGAAATGGTGGACTGGCAGTCCGAGTACAAAGGCAGGGCACATTTCTATGGGCAAGCTACACCAAACACTACAGAGGGCGGCGGGGACAAGCTGCCTGCTATATTATGTAATACTAATCAAGGGGAAGAGCATGCCATCCGCACAAAGCTAGGAGATCCCCAACACAGAGTGGAAATGGCACCCAAATCACTTGATGACCATAGGGGACAATGGACCACACGGGGGTATCCCCAAAATATCATAATAACTTATTGATAAACCCAGGTACACTGGAGAGCAGCCAGCATGCCACCCAAACAAGAGAGTATCACACTCTAAAGATGCTGTCATGGAATGTAGCCGGACTGGCTAATAAAATAGACTCCCAATCGTGGGCTGCCCTAATTGATTCTAAAAGTGTATGCCTGTTTCAAGAGACCTGGGCAAGGGAGGAGCACACTTTTCGGGGCTTTGAGATATTTGCAATACCGGCAAAATGGGGAGGGAGGGGTCGTCCATCGGGAGGACTCGCAATCTGGGTGGCATCCCATTTGGGTTGTCTAGCCACACGCCAAGATGTGGACTCAGAAGACATACTGGCCGTCCTTTTGGAATGGCCCAGATCGCTCAAACTACTTATAATAAATGTTTATTCCCGACCACTCCCTATATCTAGCGTCTCAAAAACCATAGAAGAACTGTCGTCCTTCCTGGAGGCCATTCCTGGAGGTATGCTCTGCGTAGTAGGGGGGATTTCAACTTGCACTTTGAGCCATTACCGGGCCTACTTGATGGACCCTCCCTAGAGGAGGATTCAAGTTGGCAGGTTCCTCCCTCAGAGGCCCACCCACCGAGAGCATGGACACCATTAGCCGTAAAGATAAATACACTTACCCTCACCCATGGCCTTAGGGCTTGTAATGGCTGCGTCACATCTGACATCCCGAGTAAATGTACATATAACAAAACAGGGAGAGAAACAAGATTAGACTATCTCCTTGTACAGCTATCTGCTTGGAAAAGGGTTATAGACTTCAGAGCGATACCCAGAGAAGACAGCGACCATAACGCCCTGGAACTGGAATATGTCATCCTTCGAATTGAGGACAGGGTACAGGACGACCAAAGGGCTAGGGCAGGACATCTCCTAGAAAACAATAGAAAGAGAATAAGATGGGAGAAGCTGTCCGCCACGGACTATAAGATAGCGAACCTCTATGCCAGGATCACACCGATTCTAGAAGAGGCATTTGCCCCGCGGGCGCCATCGAGTACTCAGGAAAATAGAGATCAGCTCCGGAGTATACACGAACATTTAATTAAAACTCTAGAGGTGGATCTGTTTAGTAGTGGACCCTCCAGGACCAGGGGAACACACAAAGACACCTGTTTTAACATCACATGCCGAAACTCCAAACGTGACCTTGTGCTTACAATTAAAGCGGGAGGAACGCGGGAGGAGATTCGTGCCAGAAGGCGGGAGTATAAGACACTCGTGGCAAATGCCAAGGTGGAATGGGAGCTCCAACACTGGGAGAAGCTCCCTGAGTCACTAGCAACCAGGGACTCCCGTAAAAATTGGCGTGTGGTTAACCACGGTTCCGAAAACCTCCCATCGGCAATCGAACCAAACATTGCTCCGAGCGTGTGGCAAAACCACTATCAGTCCTTATAAGCCCCGGAGGCTGAATCCTTGGAACCCCCACCCCAAATCCCGCAAAGTAATCAGGCCCGGTGCCTTTCACTGAAAAAGATGTAAGGGCGGTGATTGCAGGGTTATCCTCTGGTAAGGCACCGGGGCTGGATGGGGTACCGGGAGATTTATTTAAACAGGAACCAGGTATCTGGGCCCCCTACCTTCTGTTGATATTCAATGCAGTCCTTGAGGGGATGGAACTACCTGATACTTGGCTGGGGGCGGAGGTGGTCCCGATATTTAAAAAGGGATCTCCCTTGCTTCCAGCCAACTATCGCCCAATAAGTCTCATTGATGTATCGCAGAAGTTATTTGGCAGGTTAATACTCAATAGGCTACAGACCTGGTTGGAAGAGACAGACATCCTCAGTCCACTCCAAGCAGGATTTAGAAGAGGAGTCTCCACAGTCGATCAACTATTTCGACTAAACATCATCTACTGGAAGACAGCATTGATCGAGGGCGGCACCCTGTATGCGGTCTTTGTGGACCTACGTGCCGCATTCGATCTGGTTCCAAGGGCAAAATTGTGGGAGGTAATGGCTGAGCTGGGCGTCCCGGGAGACATCCTTGAAATCCTAATCAGACTCCACAAAGATAATTATGCACGAGTTAGGTGCGGGAAAGGTGGTAAGCTGACTGACAGGTTCCCCGCTCGCAGAGGGGTGAGGCAGGGTTGTGTGCTGGCCCCGACCCTGTTTTGCCTCTTCGTGAACGGGGTGATAGAATACCTGAGGAGGATTAGTAACATCGATGCACCAAAATTGAACGGCAGCAGGGTGCCCGCAATCATGTTTGCGGATGACACCCTGCTGCTGTCCAAATCACCTATGGGGCTACAGAGGGTGCTGGATGGATTTCTAGGTTTTTGCAACAAAAGGGGGCTTGAAATCAACCCTGCAAAGACTAAATTCATGATTCTTAACCCAAAGGGCAATAATCGCCCAAATCCCCTCCTGGGCACAGCATGTCTGGAAAGGGTACATACCATAGAATATCTTGGGATTACCCTAAACCAGAAATTAACATGGTCGGCCCACATAACAAAAGCTAGTATGAAACTATCGCAGAGGGCGGGAGGTATCACGAGAATCACTAGGAAATCCCCACTTCGCTCGCTGGCACCTGCCATTCAGATTTATAAAGCCCAGGCTCGGGGGGGAATCATCTATGGAGGTGAGCTGTGGGGCCACACCTCGACACACACTATCCAAAGCATGGAAAATAAATTTATCAGACAGCTGGTTGCCCTCCCTCCAAGTACTCCACTTCTCCCATTGAGACTAGACCTGGCTTTGAGACCTATTACGGAAGAACTGGGCCTCAAACCTCTGATGTACTGGCGTCACCTCTGGAGCAGCCAGGATCTTGCCAACTACAGAGCGGAGCTGCAGGAATTTCTCATGTTACCTAATGCCACCAAAATTCCTTGGCTAAAGTATATAAGGAGAATGTGTGTGACTCTTGGAGTGCCTGACTTATGGTCGGATCCGGAAAATGCGTGCAGGAGGATGTCCAGAAAAGCATTGTCTACTTTGTTCTACAACCACATGCTTCAAAAAACACTGGATACCACTCGGGAGGGGTCCTTAACAGATCTCTTCATTAAAATCAAAGACTCGTACAGCCACGAATGTGTCTTGGATGGCATGACACCGGTGTTACAAGGAAGATCTTCCTGCAATGGAGGTATGGGTCTCTCCCCCTAAGGTCCTTCACAAAAACTTGGGCAGGTGTATCGGAGACAGGGGCGTGCCCGGCATGTGGTTACAAATCGGAGAATGACTTGCACGTGGTCCTGTTCTGTGGAGCCTATACTAGAATTAGGAGGCATTGGTTGGTCCCTCTTTTAAAAAACTTGGGCTTCAGAACATATGCTCCGGCCTATAGAGTATTAAAGTCGGATCTATCTCCGCCAACAGTGTTTGCTATGGCAAAATTTCTGACTGCAATGTGGCGGGCACGCGCTTGAATAATCAAGGGCACCATAACACTGTGAACACCTCTTCTACTTCCCTTGTATTTGGGCTAACCCATTTTTCAGAATTGTACTGTATTAAGTATATTTTTATACTGTTCTTATTGGGTTTTATATGCATTTTAATGATTATTCTATCTTGTGCATATCTTTTATGATCTTTTATGATCGAAATAAAGATTTGAAATTGAAATTGAAATTGAAATTGAATAAAGTAACATTGTTTGTACAGCTGGTCTATGGATCTTCCATTTACAACACAGGCCATACAACTAAAACAAGGTTACATAAAGTATCAGAAATATCATGCTAAACAAAACAGTTCACAGTATCATTCTAGAAAAAGTATTAGAGAGTAAGGCAATAGAACGTATCTGCTTGAAGCTTCATTTAAATAGGCAGCTCTATCTAGGCTTGCCCCCATTGTAGCACATGAGCATTCTATTCTACAGTTTTGCTTTTGTGGTGTATAACTTTAAAACGGCTACATTAAGAATAATGCATAATGGTAGCCTCCGGTCTTGTAATGAAATTATCTGCCCCACCAATCTCTCAACAAATGGCAGTAAACCCTAGCACCCTAGAGGACACACTAGAGGACATCCAAAAGCCCCACTGAGTAATGGATATAAAACATTTATAAAGGAGAACTACAAATGTTATCCTCCTTTAAATATAACATTGTTCCACGTGATCAAGATACTTTCTCATGGTGCTCCTTCAGGCAAAAGAAAATCAAAATCCAATATGGTAAAACACTCTTGCTATCCATGAAAGAAGGAAAAATCAAGATATCATAATCAAATTTTTTTTTAAAGAAAAAGTAGTGTTTCAAGGTTTAGATTCCAAACCAAAATAATTTGAACATATGTTCCAATCCTTCAAAAATGCATGTTCCCATACATCACTCATATTGTCATAAACAGACAGCATGCTCGACACAATATCAAAATGACAGCTGAAAAATCACTCCACCCACTCATGTCTATGTTCCTAAAGTAAACACAATTACACACTCAATTCCGCTTTACCAATACAAATCCAGTATGCATTCTGGAATAGTTATCAGCTAAAGTTCAAAACATTTCTGGCTGTTAGTCAATTTGTAAATCAATATCTGTGGCTAGAGAAATATTGTCTTGTGCTGCAAAACTAAGCCTTTACCTCCTCCACATATCACTAATTCTCCCAGTCTGGCACAGATTATCCTATTCAACACAAACACACCCACTATACATGTAGAAAATTGGCAGCAATCAGTATTAGCATTTAGCTGAATCCATCTTGTTTTCAGCAGCCATTTTTTCTGCCATGTGCTCACCCTGTGCTCTTTCCTTCTTCACGGTTGTTTAAACTTGTGCTCTGCTTAGAGGACTAGCTATCCTTAGACTCTGCCACTCTGCACATGCGCAGAGGAATCTGTAACTGTTCATACATATGCTTTAGTCTGTAACTGTCAGGTTAACTTTACCGGAGTCAGCAACTGCTAGCTCCTCCCTTACTGTTGACTCTGCATTTCTGTATGACCATTTATGTATGCAACTCTCCTATGTGTGTTTGTACTGCCTTCTTTTGAGCTTGTGTGTGGGTATAAAAGACCCATGGTTCTTCTACTCCTTGTGCTACTTCATATACTACCGAAGGGTGCTGTGTGAATGTAGTTCCACCTCATGAGGTTTAATAAACATTTCTTTTATCCTTTCAGTTTCTATGCCAACTTCTAACTACTTGTCTGAGGAATTGCGTGCATAGAAGAGCGAACCCCTAGCACTGGTAGGCCTGCCTGAGGCCCACCTCTACAGATTGGCACCCAACCAAAGTGGGGCTCATCGTCGACTCGGATGCCCGAAGGAGTGGTCGAAACGAAGGATTGGAATCTCGCTGTGGACGATCAATGCCAGAGGAGACCTGCATCTTGGCATGCACAGCGTTTTTCCTCTCTTTCTGTTATGACCCACCAGGTGGTGCCGGTCCTCGACTGAGATCTCTTCTGGTGTTCGCTGTGCAGAGACCATTTGGTGGATTCAGAACTTGGCAGTTGGAATCTGGAGACCCATGTAAGGTAAGGTCGTTTGATGAGACAATAAATATATGGAATATGACAGTTCGCCAACATATGGAATGTATGTAATGTAAATGTAATGTAAATTGCATTTATATAGCGCATAAATCACCCGAAGGTCTCAGAGCGCTTGCACAGACATCAGACAGAAAGTGAAGGACAAAGAAAATTAGAAAAGCCAGGTTTTAAGGATTTTGCAGAATCTAAGATAATTAGATTGTGCCCTAATAGATAGCGGCAGGGAATTCCAGGTTTCAGAAGCTGTTTTACTGAAGGAGCTATCGCCATTTCTCAAAGTACAAACTTTGGGAACCTTTAAGAGCTGCTTGCTAGAAGATCTAATGGCTCTGGCCGGTATGTGGGGGTTTGAGGTTTTTTCCAGGTAAACCGTCCCTTGTCCATGGATGGTCTTGTGTACTAAGCAGCACAGTTTAAATTGGATACGTTTCTTAATGGGAAGCCAGTGCAAGGTCCTAAGGGAAGGATTTGAAGGAGTACGGGGAGGAAGGCCAAGCACCAGTCTGGCCGCGGTGTTCTGCAACACCTGCAGTTTTGCCAGAAGGTTTTCGTTTATGGAAGTTAGTAGGGCATTCCCATAATCAATGCGACCTATGATAAGGCCTTGGACTAGGGGCATACGGGACGAGAGGGGGAGTCACTTGAAAATTTTCTTCAGACTGCGCATCAGGCCAAAATTAGTCTGCACTACTTTGTTAACGTGTTCAGTCATTGATAGCCTATTGTCGACTATCACCCCCTGATTCCTGACTGAGGACCTGGGCGGAGGGCACTGTCTGAGTGTGGTTGGCCACCAATCGTCAGTCCACGATTTGTCTGCTGTTCCAAAAAGCACAATCTCCATTTTGCTGGCATTTAGTTTTAAAAAATTGTTGCGACCATGCATTTTTGAAATCTAGTTTGGTTTCCGCAGGATCAGGGCCAATGGTGATCAGCAGCTGGGTATCATCAGCATAAGATACTGTATCAAAGCCATAGGCTCTGATCACTTTCGCCAGGGGGGAAACATATAGGTTAAAAAGCGTTGGGCCTAATATCGAGCCCTGGGGAACACCTTTATCATTTTCCTGGTGGCTGGAGGAGAACATTCCGACTTGCACCTTTGAGTGCCTTTTGGACAAATAACTTTTAATCCAAAGTAGCGCTGGGCCTTCAACACCAATCTCTACAAGCCTCTCCAAGAGAATGTTATGCGAGATGGTGTCGAAAGCAGCAGACACGTCAAGCAGGACCAATATGGCCGATTGTCCTGTATCAAGGGTCATCCTAACATTGTCTACTATTTCGAGCAGGGCGGTCTCGTTGCTATGGTACGCCCTAAAGCCGGATTGGGAGGGGTAGATATATGGATTGCAATTTATATAGGCAGGTAATGCGATTTTTCTCTAATCTATGAAGTATCTGTAACGGCACACTTTGTGTTAAGTGCCACTGCTGTATAATATTGTATATTTTACAATATTCTTGGGCATGCCTGTTTTAAGCACACTTCATAGAATGTGTTGCTTCTGTAATGGTACCAATGTAATTATTGAGAGGACACAGATGGCTTCCCCGAGGGGACGCCTGATAGCGATATGTATATTAAAAATTGTATTTCTTATATAATGTACAGCACCTTATGGAATAAATATACTAGCAAGTAACCTGTGTTTGGCTGGCCCATGCATGGGTCAATTGATCTTAAGAAGATTCAGTATGTGGAACAATGTATGTTAAAGCGTAAGAGTCAACAAGACATGTTTGACTGTGTACGAATGTGGGAGAAAGAAGCGCATGAACGAATGAGAAGAAGCAAGCTTTACTAGATAAGCAAAAACGCAAAAGTATCCATGCGAAAGCACAGGAATTGAAAGAAAAAGAAATTAGGGAGATAAAAGAAAGAGAGGATAGAGAGCGTCGTTTACAGGTAAATGGCCAATACCCTATCCGGGGGCCCCCTCTATTCTCTCCTTAATAAACCACAGGATGATTCAATTTTTCTAGACCGTTCTCCGCCGACATATACCTTTCCCTCTGATCCTACTCCTGATTCTGATGATGATGATTCTCCTTCAGATCAGGATAATTTGCAAGAGACTCGCTCTATGCTAACCGCTGAACCTTCTGATCTTTTGGCTGACACACAACAATGGCAGGAAAGGGAGCAGTTATATTTTGCGGAATTGTTTGCCACACAAGTAATTGAACAGTTTAGGAAACATTCCACGGATTTAGAGCCTGATGATATAGCAAGGGATTATATGCAATTGCGTGAAAGTCTTTTTCTCCTTCCTCAGGTGGCTGAATTAATTAGACGTGTGGTTAAACTGTGAGCTGATGTATTCCGTTTGCGAGAGGAGAAAAAGGCGGCTGTTGCAGCTGCACAAACACTTCAGACCTCCATGATGCAGGCCGATGCTTCAGAGACAGATAAGAAAGTTGTAGTTCATGGGAAACCAATGCGGGAGGCCGCTCCTTTGTATGTTCCTCCTAAGGGTGTGGGGACGAGTGATAATAACAAAGATTCTACTGATGTGAAGGATTATTTTATTTATAATTGGGTTTATACTCCATGGAGTGGAGCAGACGTCATGGCTCTTAAAGCTGCTTTGCCTGACCCGCGCCAAAATCAGACTGCTTTTTATTAACCCTGGGCAAAGCACTACGCTACGCTCGTGTAGTTTGCGAAGTTTGCGCAACTTCGCACTACGAGAACTGCATGTAGCACAGTGCAAACATGCGTAGCGTAGTGCAGCGGTCAATGTTTGCTTGCTCGCGGTCCTCAACGTCAAGTTGGCGACCGTGAGCAAGCAAAATGACATCCTTGCAAGACTTTTCTCTTGTTCGCGATCGCGAGCACGGAAAATAAACCTCCCGGCGAGATTCTCAACGCAGGGAGGTCAGGTTTCTCACTGCGAGTGGTCGCGCATGCTCGCGACGGCTCGTGATGAGAAACTACCAGTCCGCGTTGGGAAAGCTGCAGCAAGATGCCGTTTTCAATGATTGCACAGTGCCGCATGCTTGTCCGCACTGTGCAGTCATTGAAAACTACATCTTGCACAGTGCAAACATGCTACTATGCAGTTTGGGAAGTGCTACGCGTAGCTCGCGTAGTGCGGAGTGCGCTTTGCATAGCTACGCGTAGCGCTACTTAGCGAACTACGCCCACCCCTACTTTTTATGAGGAAGTTGAAGGAGCTATTAGTTCTTGTACCATGACATTATCTTATATCGACATGTTTTTTGGGCTTATTTTACCCCCTGATATGTGGAGAACTATTCGTAGAGTTGATGACCGTACAACTTTTGGGGATGTTTGGAAGGAGCTGGAAAGGATTGATGCGGAAAGGGAACCTGCGCAGAAACCGCACCAAGTGATTTTAGATCTTCCAAAAGTCATTGTAGTTAAATTAAAAACACTCATTCCCCCTAAAAAGATAGATTGGACTAGATTAGCATCCTGCAAGCAAAAGGCAGAAGAATCTGTCTCTGATTTCCTTACACATTTTGAGGAAGCATTCCACGACTTTAGTGGCCAGTCTTTAACAGATGACACAGGCTGGCATCAGTTGTCGATAAATTTGTCGCAAACATGTTGCCAGGAATAGTTAGTCACCTGAAGGCCAGCGAGAGTTCATGGACTACGTCTTCCTCAGTCTCTCTTTTGACTTAGGCTCAGTATTATGAATGACAAGAATTAGAAGCTAAGGGAAACAAGGATAAGAAGAATAAGGAGTTGAAAACTAAGGTTATGACAGCTCAGGTTTATGGCCTCTCTTACGGAAATAGTGGTAGCAGCAGACGTACAATGTATCATTCTGGTGCGTCCTCTTTTACCCGAGCTACTCTGTCTATTGATCAGTGTGCTTACTGCAGGGAGATCGGACATTGGGCTTTTGAATGTCCTCGTTCGAATACGTTTGATAGGAGTAATCAATATCAAATATCTGACTATTTGACTTCAGATTTGACGGACTCTGCTTCAGCATAGGAATGCCTAGAAAGGGGTAAGGAATCAGTTGAAGGTCCAGTTGATCAGAAGCGTCTCTATGTCCAGCCTCGTGTTTTGGGTTCTACTGATCGGTTTCTGGTTGATACAGAAGCTACTCGTAGCTCCTTGTCTAAACAATTGGTTCCAAGGGATCCCCTGTCTGGCTTAACCTTTATATCAATAGTTTTCGATGGTACACCTTCCCTTAGCCCACTGTCACAACCACTTGCATTCAATGTTGATACATTTACTGCTCTGTGTCCATTTCTGCTTTCCCCTAACACACCGGACAATATTGTGGGTCTTGATATGCTCAAGTATTTCAGGGCTACGATACATTGTCCCCCAGAAGGTGTACGTGTTATTTTAAATGATAACTATCCAGTGGTTGAGAAGTCTTGTCTCCTTAGGGAAGATATTGCATTGGCTTCACTCCCTAGTACTTTGTGGGCCACTTCGGACACTGATGTTGGGCAAATGGTTATTCCACCAGTGCATATTAGTGTCAAGGAGGGAGCTTCATCGCCACGATTGCCTCAATACAAAATTTCTCGAGAAAGTAAAGAGGCACTCACACGCATTGTTCATGATCTCATTGAAGTGGGGGTTGTGAAAGAAGTCCCTTATAATGTTTGCTATGGCCCTATTCTGCCTATTTTGAAGAAAGACACTGATACTAAAATCTACAGGTTTATCATTGATTTACGAGAGGTTAACAAGATTATAGTATCACAATACCCGGTAGTTTCTGACATCACAACACTTCTTACTTTGGTTTCTCCGACGGCTACTACCTTCGCCGTGATTGATTTGAAGAATGCCTTCTTTTCAATTCCTATTCATCCTGACAGCTGGTATTTGTTCGGCTTCACTTTGAATAATCGATCCTATAGATTCTGTAGAGTTCCTCAGGGGTATACAGAGAGTACTAGTATATACAGCCAAGCATTGAAAAGACAGCTTGATTCTTTCCCTTTACCCACGTGGGTGGCTCTCATACAAAATGTTGATGACATTTTGTTGGCAGCCGATACGCCCGAACAGTGTGAAGAAGGTGCACTGTCTTTGCTATGATTCCTTGCAACACACCATCACAAAGTTTCACAGAAGAAATTGCATTATTATAGACCAAAGGTGAATTATTTGGGTCACCTTCTGTCTAAGGAAGGATGTGCACTTATTGCTATAAAGCCAAGATCCCCCCTAATAATTAAAAGTCCAAGAGAAGGGGGATAAAATTGTATGTGTAATAATTGTAAATGATGTCTTTGGATAGACATACAGCACAGATACTTATAACTGTATTGTATTATTGCAGATACTAAGAATCCCCAACTCTACCATTATGAAAACTGTATTTTTTCGGCCCTGATGAAGGTGATAACATCTTGCTTTCACCGAAACGTATGTCGGCCAGCTACACACATCTGAGAATCCCATCTAAAGATCCATACCAAGGAAAGGACTTTTCAAAAACCAAAATATGAGGGACTGGCGCTATCTTGAATGTATTAGACATACAGATCATTGTCTCAGATTTGTTCTCTTGTGAATATTCTTTGCACAGTATGAGAGCTTGTGTGTTTGAGAGGAATGAATGGTGAGAATGAGGGAATGCTTTTTGATTTCACTTTAGTTTTTTTTCTGTGGGGGCTATTTATTGATGAATTGAAAAATAATAGAAAGTGTTTTCTCTTCCTTATCTATGAATGATACTGTAAATAATCTTATGCTTTGGTTCATCTGAAAAAAATATCTTTATATATAAAAAAAGGAAAAAAAAGAGAGACAATGTTTTTTGATAAATAAAATATTTTCTAAATAAAAGTCAAGTTTGATCTTTTTCTATTGTATCTGTGCTGTATACTAAAATATTACAAATAGATCTATGATCAATAATTAAATTAGATAGGTCTGACAAGAGGTTGTTTCAGTTGGGATGTGCACTTACACCAGATCGCATTCAAGCTATTTTAGACACACCAATGCCCCGACCTCAGAAAGAACTCCGTGATTCATTGGTCTTACCTCTTTTTGTAGGCAATGGATTTTAGGATTTTCACACATTGTTAAACCCTTGTTGGCTCTTCTGACTAAAGACACTCCAATGCCCCTTCTATGGACGACTGAATGCCAGAATGCTTTCCATCAATTGCGTCAAGCTCTTTGTTCTGCACCAGTATTAGGCACTCCAGATTACACTAAGACTTTTATACTCTATGTACACGAGAGAGATGGGTGTGCATTGTCAGTTTAAGTACAGACACACGGTGACAAGCAACGTCCTTGTGCATATTTTTCAGCTGTTCTTGATCCAGTTGCCCGTTCATTGCCTGGGTACTTCCGCTCTGTTGCAGCAGCAGCCGTGTCTATACGTCAGAGTGAAGGGATAGTTTTGTCACTCAGATTATTAGTGTTAGTACCCCATGCAGTTGATGCCCTTCTGAACCAAACCAAAACACAGCACTTAACTAGTGCTCATTTGACAGGATATGAATTGACAATTTTGGCATCTCATGTCACCTTGAAAAGATGTTTAACCCTGAATCCAGCTACTTTGTTGCCATACCCAGCGACTCAGTCTCAGTCACAGGAGTCTCATGATTGTATATTCCTTACTGAGGAACAGACAAAGGGTTGTGTGGATTTGCAAGACACGCCCCTCTTCAAATGTTGATGGGGAATTGTGGGTTGATGGGTCTTGTTCGAAGTTACCAGATGGCACAACATCAGCTGCATATGTGATTACAACACTTTAGACAGTAGTTGAGACAGCTCATATCCCTCAGAGGTCAGCTTAGGCAGTTGATTTAATAGCTTTGACACGAGCGTGTGAACTGACTTGTGTGTGAACATTTATACAGATAGCCGCTATGCTTTTGGAGTGATTTTGGGTTACTCTGGAAGCAGAGAGGCTTTCTTACATCCCACGGAATGAAAAAATGCATAATCTTTTGGCTGCCTTGACATAGTCAAAGAAAATAGTAATTGTTAAATGTAGTGCAAACAAGAACGAGACTGATAAAATAGGACAAGGCAATGTCTTTGCAGATCACACAGTTTGTGAAACTGCAATGCAGCGAAGTACTACATCTATGTATGTAGTGAAGTCACAGGCCGAACGATGGCATGATATTAGGCAGGAAGTGCTAGACATGCAGAGATATGCTTCTGCTGAAAAACTAGAGCAATGGTCTAAGGAAGGAACATTGGATGATGAGGGCTGCTGGAGGATTACAGAGATGACCAAGTGGAAACTGCCCACAGCCTATTTACAACCTATAATTCACATGGCACATGGGCTGGCACATGTTGGAGCTTCCTCAATAACGAAATTGCTCACGCAAGTTTGGGAGCATCCAGAAATTGCCGGGAAACAGCTAAAAAGACAGTACAGTCCTGCTTAATGTGTCTCCAGTATAATCCTGGTAAAGGGACACAAACTCCTACAGGCAGGAGGGTTTGCTGTACTAACTGCACCTTTTGAAGTTTTGCAAATGAATTATATTCAGCTAGAACGCTGCAATAATCTAAAATATGTCTTAGTAGTGGTATGTGCCTTCAGTAAGTGGATAGAGAGGTACCCTACGAAAAATAATACAGCTCTAATCACTGCAAAGATGCTTCTGAGAGAATTCTTCCCCAGATTCGGTGTTTTCAAACTTTTATGGAGTGATAACAAACCCCATTTTGTAGGGCAAGTTGTTGAATATGTCCTGAAGGGATTAGGGATCAAGCAGAAGTTTGATTCAGTTTTTCATCCACAATCAGCAGGGCTAGTGGAGAGATATAATAATACTATAAAATTGAAGCTAGCGAAAATACAGGCTTCTACATCCTTGAAATGGCCAGATGCACTACCTTTGGCATTGTTGTCCATCAGATCAGGGCCACACTCATGATCTGGTCTGACGCCATATGAGGTGGTATTTGGAAGGCCTATGAATATTTGGGGAATTCCCTAAGCCACGTCCCATACATGATGTACTATGTGTATTGATGAGTGACTATCTATCACAGTTGACTGACAGTTTGATTTCTATTCATCAACAGGTTTGAGAAGCTTTTCCTGACAGGTCCACAGGTGAGGCCCATGGACTCCGGCCCGGTGACCACGTGATGGTCAGAGCCTTCCAGAGGTCGAGCAGCTTGAAGCCCAGGTGCTCCTCGGGACAAGAACTGCAGTTTGAGTGACGAACAGGAAGAACTGGGTACACTCAATGCATTGTAGCCGTGTGCCGTCTAGCCTGGTGGAACCTGCTACCCTGATCGACCATCGAGAGATTTTGGATATGGAGAAAGGCCAAATTGTATCACCTAGAGAACCCTGCTGAAGTCTTCCTGGACCACACAATCTCTAGTGTATCCCAATATCAACTGAGACCCCAGAAAGAACCTTCATTGTTGAAAAAGACTGGTTGAGCTAACCTCAGAGTAGAAACCAACCACTGCCCAGGACTTTAGAGCTCCAACGATTTTTGTTATTTCAACCAGCGGGATGTATATGCCGAAGGAGAGCATGTCAACTGCTGCAAGAATTTGTGATAGAAAAACTATGTGCATTACTGGATTTGTTGTCACTGTGGTTGCTTTGGCAGTGATAACTTGGGTTGTAGAAGAAGTGGATCCTGTTCGACAATTGCTGACTGCCACTACTCCAGTACCAATTGAGCACCACTATTTTACTCTCCCATATCATGAGCAGAAGCATAGACAATCTTACTTGAAGAACACGTTCATCCAGATGATGCAACACATGCACAATGCTACAAACACTACTGACTGTTGGGTGTGTGGGATGATACCTGCTCCCCAGAAGAAGGGAGGAAAACCTTTTATTCTTCTTCCATTCTCTCATAGTGGTTCTTGTCAAGCCTGGTTTACACTTCTAATCACTTCCGAAAGAGCTAACATTACTAGTATGGCTGTAGGGGGAATAAACTATCATCTCAATAAAGTGTGTTATCCAAATGAAGATGGCAATCCACAGGCTAAAGGAACTAAATAAGAGTGGGAGAAGTACCAACCCAGAAATATTTCTACGCCTTATGTTTTCCCAAATATGTGAACTAATAAGGGTAATGGACCATTTCTAATATGTGTTACTAGCGCCCGAGCAGACTTGTGTATAAGCAGTGTCAGGAGAATCCCAGTAGGAAGAAGCAAATTTACTCTAGTTTTGACCATTGAAGCTGTCAATAATAGTAGTTTCATGTCTTTGCATAACACCTACTTTGTCTGTGGTAACAAGGGATACTACCATCTACCTGTTGGATGGTCCGGAGTTGCTATGTGTCCTTTTTGTTACCACCTGTGTTTCTGGCACCTGCATCATATCATTAGGACTATCGATTATTTAATGATATCACTAAGAACAGATAGAAGAGGACAATAAGTTATGATGAGGTGGACCAGACTGACACTGCACTATAGCAATATGTTGATTTCAATCTGGGACTGTTCTTCTTTGTTGGTGCTGCCTTAAACAGTAGAAAGATCAGACGTTTAACCGTGTAGTGGAAGCTGTGTCCAACCAGACAGCTATGGCACTTGGGAACATTACAGAGGAACTGCAAATTGCAAGGATTGTGGCACTAAAAAACCGTATGGCCCTAGATGTAGTCAGAGCTGACCGAGGTGGTGCATGCCGTATCATCAGAAGTAGCTGCTGCATCTATATACCTGACAATACTGATGGAGCAAGGATTCGCACGTTAAGCGACTTGCTTGTATTCATGAACCTCGAATAACCCTAACTACGTAATCAACTTGTTTTGTCTTACTAATCTGCCCTTTTACGACATTTGGGTGTCAGAGAGACGCTTGCTTATGTGTCTATTAATATTAATATGCTTGCAAAACTTAAATGGCTGATGCTACGCGGGAATTTAGACTGCGCATGCGTCGGTCATAACCATGTGACGGGACGTATTCAATGTCTTGGTGGGAAAGCAGTTGCACATGCGCAATGAAACTAAGATGGCTGCTCTGTGTTCTCACATGCTCAAAGCTTGCATTGCCGCTTTCGCAAAGCTGTCCATTCTGCATAATCAATAATGCTATAGTTATTATAAAGTAATGGGTGAAGTATAGAAATTCATGGTATACAGTGAAATCATTTATTCTATGTTTTAAAACTGTTTCTTTTCCATTTCATGTACACTTCGAAAACTTGGCTTTTTCTGTAATGCTGTGCTCCGTTTGGAATGAAACTGCGTCTGTGCGAGATCTGTGAGTCTCCAGAGCAGATGGAAAGGGGCGACCAATCGGTCCCCCCGAACGTATGGCAGAGTACCACGATCCCCCCGGGAAGCCATCTTGGGCGGGAGGCGAGTCTCGGCTGGTATGCCCGAAGCGGCGTAGCCGGGGCGCGCCTTTTCCCGCCCTAGAGTGGGTTGGCCTAGACACTGACGCGGCTGGCCACGCCCTTGGGGCAGGCAGGGGCGGGTTTACGCCCGCCCTGAAGACGGATAAAAGGAGGAACAAGACCAGAAAGCATCCTCTTGTTCCTGTGCTCTGAAGCTGCACCTCCTCGCTGCACGTGAGCTCGAGACGGAACGAAGAGCCAATTTTGAGCGTTGTAATCGTTCTTGTTTGTTTTCCAGATACTCTGTTGGAGAATGCCGAAGAAGGCGGGAAAGCGAATGACTACCGACCAGATGCTGCGTGTTCTCATGAAAGAGGTGACCGACCTAAAGAGGCGAATGGATAAAGACGAGGAAGGGGGGCCGAAACGTCCTTTGGTGGGAGCAGCCCCGGGAGGAAAAGGCAAGAGGCCCAGGAGGGGAGCAGCTGGGGGAGATATCCCGGGTCCCAGTGTCCCGCTCGAGGCACCCACTCCCGTGCCGGAGGAAGGGAATCCGATTCCCGTTGTGGTCACCCCCGTGTCCGAGGAAGATATGCCGCCCGAGCTGGCAGCACAATTAGCAGCGTGGTTGGGTAAAGGTAGCGAGGGCGCCACGGCTGTCGACGCGCAGGTATTGATGAAGCAACTGCGTGAAACACGGGAAGCAGCGAGGGTATCCACGCCGGCTGCGGCCGTGGAGAAGCCACAGGGGACGATTTCAGTCACAGACACAGCGTCCGGTTCAGGTAAGCGGCCATTGCCGATTGCGAGGGAGGAGTCGGCACCCTCTCGAAGGGAGAGGTTGGGTCAGCATGTCCCTTTAGCTATTAAAGAAAAGATATGGGCAGGGGAGTATGTAAACATCTTCTCGTTGCTTACTGATCATTATGAGATGGAGCATGTTAAAGGTCAGAAGGACCTCATGCATCCGAGTGTTTGGCGCGCAAAGATGGCCGCCTTTAAGGTAAATGAAAACATTGGCAATTGGGGCAAGGCGTGGGGGGTTTTCACATCGATCTTGGGAGAACGAAGGCCCGAATTGCTACCCGAATTGCCGATTTATCAGTCACGGATCATGGGGTACTCTGTATCACACGAGGGTAATCATTGGTTCTGCTATGATAATATTTTCCGAAAAGCAAAAGAACATGATAAAAACTTAACTTGGGATTGTTATGATTCTGTGTCCTGGTCCAAGATGAAGGATACTGGTATGTTGAATTTGCCATTGGTAGGGAGCAACGTGGGCGAATCCTCCCGTCAGTATGCGGGGACGCCCTTTCGATCAGGTACGGGTACCGACAATCACTCGAGGCCTACCGGTAATGCAGGTAAAAAGGGGGTTTGTTGGAACTTTAACAGGGGTAAATGTACTAGGCCCCAGGGGTCGTGCAAATTTAGACACGAATGTAGTGGGTGTGGGCAATCATCCCATCCTGAGTCCACGTGCAGAGCTAAAACGGGTGATAACGGGGGTAGAGGAGGTGCCAAACAGGTCTAACATAGTCCGAGGGGCGCCTTTACCTACCCCGATTGATACCTTGGCAATGATTCCCTGGCTCAGTGAATACCCGGATCGTGCTTCCGCTGGGGTGGTGCGGAACGGGTTTTCATATGGTTTCCGCATCCCAGTGGGGGACTATCAGGGTGTGGAAAAATGCAAAAATCAGATATCGGTCTTGCAGCATACGACCGTGGTACAGGCAAAGATCCAGAAGGAGGTTACTCGAGGTCGAGTCGCCGGTCCGTTCAGTGTACCCCCGGTTGCTAACTTTGTTTGTTCGCCTTTAGGAGTGGTCCCCAAGAAGGACCCGGGTGAGTTTCGGCTGATACATAATTTGTCAGCCCCACGGGGTCTGTCTGTAAACGAAGCGATAGACCCGGAAATGTGTTCGGTGCGGTACGCATCCTTCGATGAGGCCGTAGCCATTTTGAATCGCCTGGGGCCCGGTGCGCTGATGGCAAAATCTGATATCGAGTCAGCGTTCCGGTTGCTCCCGGTACACCCAGACGATCAGCGTCTCCTGGGATTCATGTTTCAGGGTCAGTATTACATGGATAGGTGTATGCCGATGGGATGCTCTATATCTTGTGCCTATTTCGAGAAATTCAGTAGTTTCCTACAATGGGTCTTCACTAAGAAGACGGGTTTCCAACATGTGATGCATTATCTCGATGATTTTTTGTTCCTGGGGGCAGCCGGGGATCCGGAATGTGGGCAAGCTTTGGCTGCATTTTGTGTTTTAATGAATCAGTTTGGCGTGCCATTGGCACCAGGTAAGACGGTGGGTCCTTCGACTTGCCTCGAGTTTCTGGGGATCGAGTTAGACTCCGGAGAAGGTTGTTTCCGTTTGCCAGGTGATAAAGTGTTAAAGTTCAGGGCATCCCTGCAAATGTGTATGAATGAATCTAAGGTTAAGCTGCATCAATTACAGCAGTTAGTGGGACAGTTGAATTTCGCCCTAAGAGTTATACCAATGGCCCGCCCTTTTTCCCGTTCGATCGCTCAAGCCATGGTCGGACTGAAGGAGGGCCATCATCGCACAAGGCTCTCGGCAGAGGTCCGCCAGGACATGCGCATTTGGTTGGCATTTCTGGCGGATTTCAATGGTCGAGTCGTCTGGAACAAACCGGCCGTGTCCTCTGAGGAGCTGGGGCTGTGGACAGATTCGGCAGGGAGCATGGGTTTTGGTGCCATTTTCGGCACTCGATGGTCTGCACAAAAATGGCCGGCATGGTGGCATAACAGTGGACTGACAAGTAACATTGCTTTCCTGGAACTTTTCCCCATTTTGGTGGCCCTGAGAACGTGGCCCGAAGGGTTCAGAGATCACTCTGTGGTATTTTGGTCTGACAATATGACCGTGGTTGAGTGTATCAATAGCCAGGCAGCACGATGCAAATGGATTTTGAGACTGCTCAAGGAAATCGTATTACTGTGTATGCAATTGAATGTGCTATTCAAAGCAAGACATGTCCCGGGGGTAATGAACCAGGCGGCTGATGCCCTTTCTCGTTTTCGTATGCAGGCCTTCTGGGGTTTTCTTCCCACAGCGGACCCGGAGCCAGCACCCTTTCCCGAAGCTCTCTGGTCTCTCGGTGCCCCGAACTTCGTAACCTCGTGGGAGAGAGTTTAGCACCCAGGACGAGGAAGGCATATGAAGGGGCGTTCCGGTCCTATTTAGCCTTTTTGGGGACTGCTAGAGAGGAGCTTTGGGGCCAGGAGGAATGGGTAGTGAACTTTCTGATGTCGTTACATCTGGCAGGGAAATCGGTGGCCACGGCCCAGAGGCATCGGGCTGCCATTTCCTTTGTTGCTAGGGCTCATGGGATCCAGGACCCGACAGCGTCTTTCGTTGTGCAAAAAGCGCTACGTGGGTGGCAACGCCTTGAGGGTCGCAGAGTAGATGAGAGGCGCCCGATAGGTTTGGATAGGTTGGCCCAGTTATTATCCAGACTCCCTACAACATGTTCATCTCAGTTTGAGACAGTGTTATTCCGAGCCGCTTTTACGCTGGCGTTTCATGGGGCTATGCGGGTAAGCGAATTAGTGGCAAGGAACAAGCAGGATGTGACGGGAGGACTGTGCGCAGAGCACGTTCAGATCAGAGGGGAGACGATGACTGTCTCGTTTGTGAGGTCCAAGACCGATCAGAGTGGGATGGGTGACTGCATAATTATACGCAGGATTCCCGGGTCGTCCATGTGCCCAGTGAAGTGTTTAGAGGATTATTTAACACGAAGGGTGGCATCATGGGAGGGGACCTTGTTGAGACACGTGGACGCCACCCCACTGACAAGGTTTCAGTTTCAGCGGGTGCTTGCGATGTCGATTACAGCTGCGGGCTTGAACCCGGGCGAGTTTGGGACCCATTCCTTTCGGATAGGGGCTGCTACAGAGGCTACAGCCAGGGGTCTGAATGTGGAACAAGTTAAACGTGTGGGGCGTTGGTCCTCCAATTGTTATAAAAGGTATGTGCGTTTGCACATGTTGTGAAGCTGTAATGATGTACTCACGCTTCTTGTTTTGTTTGGTTTTCAGTTACGCAAGCCTACGAGGCGGGGCGGACTATGCAGTCGACCCAACACCGGGCCAGCGGTCAGACATCACCGGCTGTTAAAAAGGAGGTGTGGGTCGTGGGCCACTCATACGTGAGGCGTGCCGCGGACGTATTCAAGGCAGGTGACATGGTGCACGTGGCTGGGGAATACGGGTACAGTGTGTCCTTCTACGGAAAGGGCGGTCTCTGTATTGACCAGTTTCAATCATTTTTCGAGGGTTTGCTAGGGCGGACGAGGTCACCGCCGTCTGTAGTCATAGTACATCTTGGGGGCAATGATTTGGTCACCACTGGTAGACGACTTCTCCTGGAGGCGATGCTTTCCACTGTAAGTTGGTTAGCGAGGAGAGTTCCAGGGTGCACAATTGCGTGGTCCCATATGATCCCACGAAAAGTGTGGCGGGGGGCTTTTTCTGTTTCTGCTTTAAATCACTCTGTGAGAAAAATTAATAACAAAGTGAGTAGGTTGTTCCGTTCCAATGCACTGCATTCTATCTCGCATGGGTGTATTAATGATGACAGTATGTACTTGGGGGATGGTGTTCATTTGTCTCGGATGGGGAATGAGTTACTCATAGGAGACTTCATAGCTTGGCTGAAGACGTTAAAACATGACCTTTAGGTAGGAGTGTGGTGGGGGGTCCGGATAGCCGGTCAACTATCCGGACCTGTGGCGGTAAGGTCATGATCGGTGAGCACTAATTGGAAGATCCCTATGAGTGGGCGTCACCCATTACGGATGGGGGCGCTCGGGGGAGGTGGCCATTGGCCCCTCAACGGGGAGGCGGTCCCTTCTAAGGATGGGTCGCCGAAAGGAAAGGGAAGGCGGTCAAGGCCCCTTCATGGGTAGGAGGGGTTACAGCCCCCTCCTGGGGAATTTCCCGGGGCCAGGACGTCTGCGACGGCAGATGTGGTAAGTTGTGTGGGGTTTGGGGGGGGGTCTACGCTACCTTCTAGATACCTCACACGAGTCCTCGTACGACCTTTAAGTGGCGTCGAGTTTTATTGGGGCCCCCGTCAAGTCAAGGGAAATTGGTAGTTGCACTTGAGGTATGCCTCCGTGCCGCCCCTCTCAAGTGAGGGGGATATGTCTGGGTTAGGGATCTTGACACCGGTTACGACCTTGCCGTTGGCCCTTAAACGTTAGGATGTACAATTTCAAAAGTTAAGTAAATGTTTGGTAGGATGTTAGTTCGGCTAGGAGAACCTTTGTATTAGAGGATATGTTAAGGTTAGCCAAACATCGCAATGTGGTAATGAAATTGTACATAATATGAAACTGTTGATTTAATGTTTTAATTTTGTTTCATATTTTAATAAATACGGCCCGGGAGGGTCACTCCCTCCCGTCTTCCAAAAACTTCAGAACTGTTTCCGGTTTCCCATCCTTGGGGATTGTGTTGAGAGGGGGTGGCGGGTATCTCAGCCATATGGAAAGGGGCGACCAATCGGTCCCCCCGAACGTATGGCAGAGTACCACGATCCCCCCGGGAAGCCATCTTGGGCGGGAGGCGAGTCTCGGCTGGTATGCCCGAAGCGGCGTAGCCGGGGCGCGCCTTTTCCCGCCCTAGAGTGGGTTGGCCTAGACACTGACGCGGCTGGCCACGCCCTTGGGGCAGGCAGGAGCGGGTTTACGCCCGCCCTGAAGACGGATAAAAGGAGGAACAAGACCAGAAAGCATCCTCTTGTTCCTGTGCTCTGAAGCTGCACCTCCTCGCTGCACGTGAGCTCGAGACGGAACGAAGAGCCAATTTTGACCCACCCACCAGCCCCTGAAGACAGCGAGTGGTTTTTGAATAAAGTTTGATGGATAATTCTGATTTTCGTTTACAGGTTGTGGTATTATCGTGAAGATTTTGAGTATGCAATAAAGAATGATCGATTTGTGTTATGTTTTGCAAATAAAGTAATTGTGCTTTAGTGTTCATCAGTAAGCATGCTTTGAATAAAGTTGTTGTTGCTACTGTCTGTTATATTTAGTCTTTAGTTATTTAGTGATCATTGTCGTATTTATTTTGGTCGGGGGTAAGGTCATGATCGGTGAGCACTAATTGGAAGATCCCTATGAGTGGGCGTCACCCATTACGGATGGGGGCGCTCGGGGGAGGTGGCCATTGGCCCCTCAACGGGGAGGCAGTCCCTTCTAAGGATGGGTCGCCGAAAGGAAAGGGAAGGCGGTCAAGGCCCCTTCATGGGTAGGAGGGGTTACAGCCCCCTCCTGGGGAATTTCCCGGGGCCAGGACGTCTGCGACGGCAGATGTGGTAAGTTGTGTGGGGTTTGGGGGGGGGTCTACACTACCTTCTAGATACCTCACACGAGTCCTCGTACGACCTTTAAGTGGCGTCGAGTTTTATTGGGGCCCCCGTCAAGTCAAGGGAAATTGGTAGTTGCACTTGAGGTATGCCTCCGTGCCGCCCCTCTCAAGTGAGGGGGATATGTCTGGGTTAGGGATCTTGACACCGGTTACGACCTTGCCGTTGGCCCTTAAACGTTAGGATGTACAATTTCAAAAGTTAAGTAAATGTTTGGTAGGATGTTAGTTCGGCTAGGAGAACCTTTGTATTAGAGGATATGTTAAGGTTAGCCAAACATCGCAATGTGGTAATGAAATTGTACCTAATATGAAACTGTTGATTTAATGTTTTAATTTTGTTTCATATTTTAATAAATACGGCCCGGGAGGGTCACTCCCTCCCGTCTTCCAAAAACTTCAGAACTGTTTCCGGTTTCCCATCCTTGGGGATTGTGTTGAGAGGGGGTGGCGGGTATCTCAGCCATATAACCTTTGAATAGTTGCTAAGGAGCTGATCGACTGAGAAGATGCTCCTGGGAACCTCACCTCACAAACTCTAAACGAATACAATGTATTTGTAAATAGAACATTTATTGTTATACGAAAAGAATATGTCATGAGAACCTGGAATTTAAGGGGTGGGTACGGAAACTGAATTTTAAGCCTGAGAAAGTCTAAAATTTAAGTGGTGTGATGACCTAACCTCCTCCTTTGTCCAATCAAAATTTGGGATCCTTACACTTGCAACACTGGGGGGTGGTACACTGACCCGAAAACCAGTATAACTAGCATAGGTTTAGCTAGAAAAATCGTCCGACTAGTCTGAATAGCTGACCTGTCACTGATCCAACGCACTCTATAGGTGACTGATACAGAGAGCTGCGGAGCACTCTGTTGGGAGGTTCGAGAAACCCAATTCGGGGTTTTGGGAATTGAAAGTGCTGGCGAAGCACGAGAGGGAGTAGCGCAGGCATTGCATCCGAAGCTACAGGTGTTGGTCGTACCCTTTGGTGAACCTGGTCCTGATCCAAATTCTGAGGTTATCCTGTCCTGCCTGTCCATGAGCTGCACCTGCTCGCCTACTGCCACCTAAGTCCTTGAGGGTTTCTTCCCGTCTTTTCCAAATGACCCGTGGCCAGGGTTGGTCTTCACTCTATCCTAGGTAAATATAAAGTCTGTGTGGGTGATTGCTTATCTATATTTGCATTTCTAATTCTCGAATATTGCAAAGTGTAATTGCATATGCTCCCTTTTCTCCCCTGTCCCTTGATAAATGAGATTTTCATGCATTATTTGTCTATTAGCATGTTCCACTTTTCAACCTACCTTTAGTCAATGTAAATCGTTTCTGTTCTAGTATATGTTTCTTTTCTAACCCTCCCTATTAGGAGATAAACTGAATCGATGGAATGTTCCAATTCTTAATTTCTTACCCTCCCTATAGTTTATGCTAAACTCTAAATCTCAGATTGCTATAAGTTTTCTCCTTTAACTGTCATTTGGATAATTGAAGGTCTTTTGTTTTTTTAGTATGTTCCCTTTCTTTACCCTTCTTTAATCATGATGCGAAAGATTGTTATCTAAATATAGCATGTTCCTTGTTATTACCTTCCTTTTCATTTGTTGATCTTATATGCTTAGCGTACTCTTATCTCTTGCATAGCTATACGTTACTCATTATTTTGATTATAGATAGCTTAATATTTTTTAATCTTATGCTCATGACATATGATGATGAAGATGATTAGATAAAGTGTTGAACCTACCCAGAGGCTGTGGTTATTTCATATTATTCAATTGTTTTATAACTGTTCTTGACTACCTGATTCAAAACTCAACTCCCTGATCCTAGGTGTTTAGGTTCTGAGTATCTACATTGCTAGGTTATAAATATAGGAATCGGAAGTATAGAAATCTCAAGTTATACTGAAAGTGGAGCATGAGTTACCCAAATGATGTTAAGGTGTATGAAAATTATGGGCCCAGGTGAGTATTAGTAAATATTTCCTAGCTGGGTGACCTGCGCGCTCTATCAATACCGCCTCAGTTTTTGATGCAATATCTAAATTACATAAGATTGCTGCTGAAATCCACCCTGATACTGGCACATGGAATTTTGCCAGTTGGTGTTGGGGGTTAATTGTAACTTGGGGTTGGAAAGTAGTTACTATCTTATGTATATTATTCTCTGTTCTACTGACATGTTGCTTATGTATACAATGTGGCCCAATGCTTTGCTCTGCTTGTATTACTACCTGTACTCATGCTAAACGAAATGTTGCACAAATGAATGCCCAGAAAATATTATATGATGCAAATTGATATACAAGATGTATACAAGGACTATCCTAGATCATACATGTCTTCAGCTAATGCTAAAAGGGTCATCTGTAGAAAATTGGCAGGGATCAGTGTTAGCATTTAGCTGAAGCCATCTTGTTTTCGGCAGCCATTTTGTCTGCCATGTGCTCTTTCCTTTATCACTGTTGTTTACCCTTGTGCTCTGCTTAGAGGACTAGCTATACTTAGACTCTGCCACTCTGCAAATGCGCAGAGGAATCTGTAACTGTTCATACATATGCTTTAGTCTGTAACTGTCAGGTTGATTTTACCAGAGTCAGCAACTGCTAGCTCCTCCCCTACTGTTGACTGTGCATTTCTGTATGAACATTTCTGTATGCAACTCTCCTATGTGTGTTTGTACTGCCTTCTTTTGAGCTCGTGTGTGGGTATAAAAGACCCATGGTTCTTCTACTCCTTGTGCTACTTCATACACTACCGAAGGGTGCTGTGTGAATGTAGTTCCACCTCATGAGGTTTAATGAACATTTATTTTATCCTTTCTGTTTCCATGCCAACTTCTATTTACTTGTCGGAGGACTTGTGTGCAGAGAAGGGCGAACCCCTAGCACTGGTAGGCCTGGCTGAGGCCCACCTCTACATACATACCAAATGTGTACAACCTCCTTGAACACGATGGGAAAAAGGAAGTGGCTTCCCAACCAATAGCTATTAGCACATTTGTTAAGTCTATTCAAACTCCTCACCACAAAAGCATATATTAATAGAGACAGTACTGAAATAAACCTCAAACATCATACTGCATCCATAATTTGACCCATCAAGAATCAGAATATACATAAGACAATCAGACACCAGCCTGCTAATTCCATAACATTCAAATTAGAACACATACTCACCCAACAGTATTGAACATTCTCCAAACATGGCTTATTTTGAGCCGGTGATTGCCAGTGGTGGCCACAGCACAAATTTTGGAAGACTGACACTCATTTTTGTTCATCAGACATTTACTGAGAGCAAGAGAGAGAAAAACTATGAGGAAAGACTGAGGAAGAAAAAGACAGAAAAGCATCAAAACGGGAAAAAGCAGGAACCTATAATAATGAGATAAAAGGAAAGGGAGTGTCTGGTAGTGGAATAAAGAGGCATAAGGTGGAATCAGGGCTATACAGTCTTGGTATTCAGTGTGCCGACATTTAATTGCACTGGTCCTGGGGTTCTGAGAAGAGCTTTGGGCACCGGCACACATTCTTTTACAAATTAAGTACTGATCCTAAATGTTAAGAAACTGCACACATTTGAAGTGCGCTCCTTAATTGTAGGTTGGTTATCTCATGTGCTGCTGTGATACCAGACAACATGTGAGCAATAAAATAGACCATCTGATCTTAATGAGGGCCGTGTCTAACTCAGAGCTGTAAACTATACATGAATATACTTCTGCAGCAGGGTTTCAAAATATTATGATAATACTGCAGTGGGCAGACTAGCGAAGAAGTAGCATTAACTTGCAAGCCCCCGCTAACATGCACTACTCTTAACGATGGCTCATACCCATACTTCCAATGTTTACTCTTCAACACAATGCTTTGAATAGTCAGCAAACGTCCACATTATATACCTTCTCCTAGAGAAAAATCAAATTTTCCTTAAAGACTTTATGGCCATGGCAAATAGGCTTTATTCCTGCTTGGAAAATATTTTTTGGGGTGGAAATCAAACGTTCCTCTAACCATACATCAATGCCCTCACTCACAAAAACACCCTTATCATATAACGAAGATGCATTAGAATATGGTACACTGAACCAAGCTTATTGCTCAGACCACTCATTGATATCTTGCATCCTCTCAGCATAAGCACACAGTCCCTAAAATTACCTGAAAATGAACCGTAATCAATTCTCACTTTGAACCATAAAACAACAGAGTGTAAATGCTTAGAAAAAACAAAATCCATATCATATACAGTAACACAGAGTTGCAATTTAAATGTGCACCAATTTTCTGCACCCCCCAGTGCAATAAGTTTGCACGGCCCTTTCTGTGATACAGATCTCATCAGCATCCAAATACTGCTAGCACTGTCTTTAGGGGCAGTTTCCTCATTAACATAGAGGTCCTGCCCTTTGCTAATTAGGTTAACACTTTGCCTTTGCGGGCGTGCCATAGTATGAATGTGGGTGCAGAGGCAAAATGATGGCACCCTGTCAATTCAACTCCCAAGGGCGTCCTCTGAAAATGTCCAAGAGTCTGAAATTTGTGTTTTTTCAATCTAGCCCATCCAAATGTGCCTGTGATGGCCTTCTTCCATCCATCATCCTTTGTTTCCCCCTGAAGTTTCTGTTCGCATCCACAGCCCCCTAAAACCATAATACAGCCTGGCACTTTGAAGAACTGTGTTTGTGCCAGGATAATACAGTATGAAAATGTAACAGAGATAATAAACATTTTTATCGAGGTGCATTCCACACAGTTTTTTTTGTACCAAACTTAGCTGGAGGATTTGTAACATAGTTGCTCAAAATGTGCAGTTTACTTGGCAATAACAGTAGGTCCGACTTATAGTTCCTGTATGCCTTTTATAAGGCATTGTTTTGACTGGCAGGCTCCAGGCTAATCAAACTCATGTCAGACTGTTCTTAAAGCGGTTTCAAGTTTAACTGTCAGAGGAAATTTAGCAATTATGTCTAGACATTATATTTTCATGGGGCAGCCAGGTGTTCATAAGACTTTGTGTGTGGGCTGTGTACGGCGATGCTGCTTAGGGCTGAGCGCTAAAAGTCTTTCATTCTATGCTATTAGAACGCCATTTTATTTTATCATTTTAATAACAAATCTGAATTCTGTTTTATACCCACCGAATTATTAGTATAGCCTTAACAGTATTTCCTTTGTACCCAAATTTCAAATGCTCTGCCATCTTTACTCTGAAAGTTCGAGTAAGCACAGCCTTGTTCTGAAGTTGGCACAACTAAGTTAGACCTGCAGACTTTTTGAGGTCAGTCATTTACCATTACTCGTTGGGTCTGTGTTTAAAGGTCTTCTAACATTCTTTGCACAAAAAGAGCCAGGCACCTGCTTGCTGGTGTCCATTTGCAGTGTCTATTTTAGCAAGGTTTCTGTACTCCGCTTACGAAACTGACAACAATGTTATTAAGTTGAAATGGAACATGTGTAGAATGTAGCATAACATGCCCCAATTAATCAGATGGCAGAGCACTGGCCCGTTGAAAGAGAAAATTGCACGTAAGATATTGTTGGGGCTTACTGGTTTTTATTGCATAAAACATAGTCGACTTCTATGAGTTTTCCAGAGTGACTATGCACTTTCACACCTGTTACAGCTTCCATCCCTTGAAACCATAGCCCGCGTTTTATCATTGCTATTTTGAGTTCAACTCGCAGTCTTGAGAAAACTGAAGTACTTTCGGCACTACACACTACTATTTTATGTATTTAACCAGCTACTATCTGGTGATTTAGCAGGCACAGGCAGCCACATGCACAGCATTTGTAATGGCCACTATTTAAACCAATCAGAAAGGTGGCCTGTGTAGGCAGAATCTTTGTGGCTGATACTCGGTCAGAAATGTACGTAGCCTATGGATGAAATGTGAAGAAGGTCTTGACCTTTACAAGCTGTTCAGATTTTGTCAAAGAGCCCTTAAAGTGTTGTATTCTTCATTGGCGACCTAGGGCGCCTAAGGCAGCATCCCTATCAATTTCTAAAAATAAAATGAGTGCCCTTGCAGGAGCTGTGCGCTCCTCACTGTGTTTACAACTTCAGTTCTAAACTGCACGATTAGCTGACTTTAACCCTGGTAATATTCTGCTGGTAACCTAAAGATATAGCATGACAAATAACTGCCCTTTTGGCCTCCAGAACATGTCCGCGCATCATTGTGTAAAACCAGACAGTGTCAATATATATCGAGGAGCAGATCTAAAAGGCCCAATGTTTCTAAAAAAGAAATAAGCAGGAATTTTGCCAAAATAAACTTACATGCAGCAAAGACGGACATATTTTGTTTAGACCACTGCTGCGGGTCATCATTTTAGTACCCTCCCAGGCCATTAGACACAATGGTACTGAGCCACAAAAGGCCGCCGCACTCCCCAGCAATTCTAAGTCATTGACTTCCCAACTATGGCGAGGCGCTTTATCGTTTTACTATAGTTCGTGCACACCTGAATATCCAGCCTATCCCTTGGTACGGCGTGAGTGATGATTGCTGCACACCGCAGAGTGAGGGCTTAAGTGTGAAGTAATGCGTTCATGAGCGATGGTCATTACTAAGTCTGTCGATAATGTGCGCAACCCCCTGTTGACTAATGCGTGCATCAGTAATTTTCCCGAGGTCTCAAAATCGAGCGTGAAACCGCTTGGCTCCTGCTTTAAAAGTATTTAGGACAACAGTCACCCATACTGTAGCAGGCGCGTTCTGACCCTAGCGCGGTCAAGGCTTACGTTAGGTTATATATCCCGCCACGTTTAGATCTTTTAAAGGCCATCTCTTCCCAGTTTCTCCTGCTCCGGTGAGCACGCGCCGGCATAGGTTCATTAGAATTTCAAGGCTAAGCCAGCCATGTCACTATTATAGAGCTGTCTGAGCTTTCCCTCTGAAACCCCGACTCCTCGTCCAATCAAAGGGACCCTGGCATGCCCGGTGGTCACAGCTTTAAGTAAATGAGTCCCACACTTAGAAGAAAACGGAATCAGAGTCTGAACCCCTTCTTTCATTATCCCTGCTGGCCAGAGCGATAGTGCCTGTAGGGCCCCTACAACATGATGAAATTGGCACACCCAGTCATTGGCATTTTTTAACGTACAGGCCATTTCCGGACTCACGTGGAAAAGAACTAACCTACATGATCCACGTATTATATATATCTTGTGTGTGGGGTAGATGCTACAACCTGTGCTTAGAGTAGCGTGCGGCCCGACTGGTAAATTTGCTGCTGCTATTATTGCATCCAGCTATATAATACAAGTAACATTACACCTACAACAAGCCAGGACTATCGGCTTTGTCGGTGGTTGTTAATTACACAAGATGAATAAGCAGCAAACGTGGCTTATCTATAATACTGAAAACCCGTCAGTGCTGAAATGGTGACACTGTCTTCTGCAGAGCGCACGACAGCGAAGTCTGCGAGGCTGCTCTGGGGTGGTGCCAGATCCGGCCGACATTACCGGCCACTTCAACTGTTAACAAATCACAATCTTGGGCATTAAAGTAGTCAATATGACTGATATAGAATGGTTGTCAGCTATCGCTCATTGTCAAGGTACAGAAGATGTTTAGTACAGCTAAGCTTCGCCTGTCAGTTACCGTCCCTGATGCAGTTTGTAAACATGCCCTGGTTCAATCTTCTGCAGTGTCCTAAAATTAGTTCAGTCTCCTTGTTATACGGGAGAACTAGAGAATTGCAATCCCATTTATGTGAGGTGAGGGCTCTGGCGGTACATGCATGGCGTTGTGTGCGGTGGATTGAATATTGTGCACAGGGACTGCAGACGTTATATAACAGTTAGGTAAATGTAGCGGTGTACCAGCAGTGCACCTAAGGGCTTAGTAAAGGATGAGAGACTAAAGCACTCACCCGAATTGCAATGGTCACTATCTGGCTGAAGCATCGGAGCAATGGGCTTAAACTAAGGGGTTACAACGGTAATGGTGGGTTCAAGGTGAATGGGCCTCTGTAATCAGGGCCGTTTCTAGGGGTTTTGCCGCCCTAGGCGAGAATTGTAAAATGCTGCCCCCTTTTAATACCATCACTCCTCCCCCTGTAATACCGGTGTTGGGGAATAGAGGCCTGCTTAGGTGCCTTTCTATCTTGTCTGGACTGCCAAATCTGAAATAAAGTAAGTCATCTGTGTCAATTGTTGCGGCTATGTAAGTTATTGGCCTGTTCTGACGGGTATTAGCTCAGTTATGTTATCGTAGGCTTGAGTTAGGAGAACAGTAGGGCTACTGGCCTCTACCACCTCCAATCACACCCAACAAAGGCAGATACACAGACCCACGCAGAATCAAACCAACCCATAGTATACTGGTTTATGGGGCGCGATTCTCGAGACAGAGCAAGCTTTATCTTGGACAAGATATCAAGCAATGCCAGTACCAGCTGTACAATAATAACACAGGCACACAGGACTATTGGTACTTAACAGGTAGAAGACCCCATGGGAGCACAAGCATTTGTAATGTAATACGGAAAACAATTAAATTGTCTAGATACACAGCATTAATCTTCCTCCATGTGAGAACCATTGATTTAGTGTTTGCTTAGTTAACTGAAACACACTCCTACTGTGAGAGTTTGTTTGAGTAAGACAAAAATGTATGTCCAGTGGACAAAGAAAATATGGCGCACCCTTGCCTTTCTGCTTCAACTTCAGTGCATCTGCTGCACTGGTGATGCATACAAGGCATTAAGATCACCGACAGACATGGATTTCGAAATGTGGGAGGCAGTCATTTAGCAGAGGCCCATAAGCCAACATCTCTCCTGACGTCATAGGAAGGTGGTTTGCCTGCACACTTTAAATGAAGCACTATGTGTTAACAAATCTGTGCTTCTATGAGTAATTCCTCACCCTGCCAGATCTTAGCATGCATGATTAAAAAATATTTCTGCTGCATGGCTTTCAATCTGCATTAAATATCCCGAAGAGCTGGTGGGACCCTATGGCGACAGAAATGTTAACACAGGGACAGCAACGGGGAAAGCGCACTGCAGTGAGCATTCCCAGAGTACGGAGGCCAGAAGACAGTAATATAGGCTCACAGTGGCAGACACTATCAGCAGAAGGCAGTGTAACATCTGTAAAGGTGCACAGAGCAGGCAGCACTCACGGTACACCTGCCGTCATGATACCTCAACAGTGGACTGTAAAGGAAGGCATGAACAGAAACAGGAAAATAGTGCCGTGAAACTTGAGATGTGGCTTCTAAGAGCCAACTCTGGACCAGCTGTCCCTGTGGCGCCATAAGGCTGCGGCCTAGTGGTGTTTTTAGGCACTCGTTCCATCTAGGTTGGAAAAATGCATGGATGCTCCAAGTGAGGCCCTTTGAATGTGAGTGATGGTGGGAAGGGGTGGGCAGGGGGGACGGTGTATCCCATTATCACTTTCCCGACCCCCAGCCTGAAGCTCATGGTACAGCACATACTGAACGCATGTGAGATCATATGCAGCACTTTTCTCGTATCCTGCAGTCGGCACACTGCCCAGAAACACAGACAGGTTCAACAGAAAAAGAGCCCACATCGCCGGAATCCGCATATTTCTCGCTTTCTGGCCTCGGTTCAGTAGCGTGACAGAAAATTATGCTCAGCCCCTTCCTCCTGCAGATAGTGATGAGGGGCCCCTGACTCTGCCGTACAACACAGATATTAATTTACTCCCGACAAAATGGGTCATTTAGTCCTGAAGGGTTGGGGCCTTCTGCATCCTGGGACTGCCTTACGTGCATGTACCCATGTTTAGTTTTTTGCCGCCCTCCCCCTTCTGCCACCCTAGGCGGCCGCCTAATGTGGCCTAATGGTAGAAACGGCCCTGTCTGTATTAGATCCAGAAGGTGATGTGCGGGAGTAAGTAACGCCACGAGGTAAACAAAATACATGGGGTAGCGAACAGTGCATTACAGAAGGGAAAAGGGACAAGGGGCAGGTTATAAGAGAAACAAAGTACAATTGGAGGCGAAATACCGTACAGGGACAATGCGGCAATAGATGGCAAAGGTCCCACAGGGACTTATAATATAGTCCAGGCACTGTAAGATTACCAGACGCCTTGTCGGTTCCTTGCTTACCCGAATAACGATTTACTAGCACTATGTGGGACCTGTCACTCTATACATAGGCAGAGGCACTGTAAGATTCCAGAGGTCTTTGTCCGACCCTGTCCTACCCATTTAACGAAGAACCAGAAAGCGAATTTCGGAGTGATAAATTTCAAACTGGGGTAATCATAAATGCTTAGAACCCCTGGTGTTGACACACAATGGGTGGGTATGATTTTCCTGACCTCAACACATATCAAATCCGCTTTATCAATCACCAGGCTAGGCGCTGTGTTACACCAGAGAATTCTGAATGATCCACAATGAAGACTCCTCCCCCAATTGATATCATTCACTCTGAGAAGAACCAGAAAGCGAATTTCTGAGTGTTAAATTTCAAACTGGGGTAATCATAAATGCTTATAACCCCGGGAGTTGACAGTACCCCTATTATTTTGGGCAGGCGAAGGGAGTGCAGCAAAAGCGATTATGCCATGCATGGTCGGCAAACACGTCACCCTGAGTGGGGCTCAATAGGTACAGAAAATGACGGGCAAGATACTTTGCAGTAAATGGCAGGGGAAAACCTACAAAAACAGACAAGTTGGCACTTGTGCAAGTGCAAAGGTAAACAACCTGTAGACTAAGCTAGCGCCAGCAAAGGTGTATCGATTCCGAATGTTTCGCTTGCATACGACACGACGAAATTCTCCAATAGAGAATCTAGCCATGACGCTTGCGCAAGTGCGAAGGTAGCACAACACGTGAAAGATAGCATACGGTGGGTTCTGAGAGAAGTGGGTGGCATGCACCTAAGTGTAACAGACACGGGTACAAGGAGAGCACCACAATAATCAAGAATCACTAATAATCAATAATAATCGATAATCAATAATCACTGTCATGATTATTGATGCACATGGCTCAGGTAACCAAGGGCGCGTTTTAAGACCCGTTTAAGAAATATTCATAAGTGGTGTGGCCGATGTGATTGAGAGCATGGAAACTATAGCAAGAAACCTTGATTGGCTAGACTTTGATAAGGTGCACGAAACAGCAACGGAAAGTAAAAATTCATGGGGAAGAGGGGCCTGGGGTTCATCAGGCATGCGATGATACAGGAAAGGACTGTTCACTTGTCTGGGTGTGGTATGGATGTCTTTCTCCTAGACTTACAGGAAGCCCTGGCAGCAGCAGGGTGCCAGTGATCTTGATGGCACTAAAGAGCAGCGAAAAGTAGCTAAGTGGTGGGGGGGCTCTGTCATCGACGGGGGCCTCCTCCAGAGCTGTGGCGGAGTACAGGGCGATCTGGAAGCAGATGGACAGTAAGGGTACCTCTGCGGCAGAAGGATACAGTCAATACCTCTGCCTGGCACAGTAGGGGTGCCCGAGCCAACAACCTGGAGCCGAGGGGGCCCAGGAAACAGCGTCGGCGCCCCGTTAGTCCTTCGGGCGGTCGGGGGGCCTGAACCGACCGGGGGTGTGCCTCATCGCTCCGCCCTGACAGGGGGGGCGGGAGTAAACGTAGTAAGTACTAACGTATTGCACCGTCAAGAGCATCGACTTACCGTGCAAGATGGCTAATTAGGCATGCGGGTCAGCGAGGGGCTGCCGCATTGGATCGCCTGTAAGATGACCCACCTTATCTGCTACTTGTTATGCAAAATAAACCTGCACCACCGTTCCCCACAATTATGTCTCATGAGTCTCCTTGGTATGGATGTGGTATGGGGCGCAAGGTAGAGGGAGCGCTGGCGGTGTGGGCACTATGCCGCTGGCCGCGCGACACGAAGGGGAGATAACGCGAGACAGCGTCTTAGTGCCACATGCCGCGCGAACACAACCAGCGCGCCGGCTCGGGAGCCGCCCCCTTTTGGATCGGCCAATCGGTGGCGAGATTGTGCAAGCTGGGGGCGGACTCACGGGATTTATAATGGGGAGAGCAAGCTGGCTCGGTCTTTGCTGCCGCGTTTCCTGGGCTGCTCTGCGCTGTTCCCACCCTGGCCCTGACCCAGCAGCAGAGCGGCAGGCGAATTGTGAACAAATTAATGGTCTGTTTTGTGTTGCAGGCGGAGTCACAGGGCGATCTGGAAGCAGATGGACAGTAAGGGTACCTCTGCGGCAGAAGGATACAGTCAATACCTCTGCCTGGCACAGTAGGGGTGCCCGAGCCAACAACCTGGAGCCGAGGGGGCCCAGGAAACAGCGTCAGCGCCCCGTTAGTCCTTCGGGCGGTCGGGGGGCCTGAACCGACCGGGGGTGTGCCTCATCGCTCCGCCCTGACAGGGGGGGCGGGAGTAAACGTAGTAAAGTACTAACGTATTGCACCGTCAAGAGCATCGACTTACCGTGCAAGATGGCTAATTAGGCATGCGGGTCAGCGAGGGGCTGCCGCATTGGATCGCCTGTAAGATGACCCACCTTATCTGCTACTTGTTATGCAAAATAAACCTGCACCACCGTTCCCCACAATTATGTCTCATGAGTCTCCTTGGTATGGATGTGGTATGGGGCGCAAGGTAGAGGGAGCGCTGGCGGTGTGGGCACTATATTCTCTTCTTCCAAAAGGACACTCCAAGCGTATCACTTCACATATACCCGTAATCAAATGCGTCTTCTAACCCTGAGATTTTCAGACTGTTCTAGCATTTGAATTAAGTTGCTGACAATCTAGCTCAATATGACCAGCTGCAATGTTGTGCCTACCAATAGAACAACTGTAGAATTACGTTGGGTGTTAAGGTCATCTTTGTCAATCCAAATATGACAGCAGGATGTTTGACATCATGTCCACATGAAGTATTTTTTTGACAGTGACACTTTTCATTACAGAGGCAAGTCAGGTTGAACAAAAGGGTTACCTAAACCTATCTTCATTTACCCAGATTTCGAACATTAGCTTTCCTTCACATAAAATCAATAAGGTTGGAATCTAGTTAGAGACATATTTGGAGCAATCATTCCACCAGTAGGAGTCATTTTGAATGACCTGAAAATCAGAAAACTTTTTGGGGCGCGGCTAAGGCGGCGATCATGGCGGACGCAGTCTGAGCGAGCTCCGTCCCGCCGTTTCATTATCCGCCGAATATCCTCATATCCCCTGCCCTGAAACCCCCTAAACCATGGTCCTAGCAGTCGGACCGGACGGAGGTGCCCTGACAGCGTTTTGGGAGCTGTGGTCGGTTGCGGAGCAGCGGCTGGAGCTCCGTGGTGGTGCGGCCTGCTGCCGCGTTTCGAGCCGGGACCTCAAGTTTGGAGCCGCCGGACGGGGGCGAGGCGCGGCCGGCGGGGCGGATGAGCAGAGGCCGGCCCTGCACTCCCGGATCCTAGGCGAACGTGGTGTGCTCTGCGGCTCGGCGAGGGACAGGCTCAAAGGCCGACGACACAACTGCAGGGGGCCCCACTTTTCGGGGTCTGAGAGGTGAGGAGTGCGGCGGCGGCTGGTCGGGCCCCACTCGGCGGTCGAATTGGACCGGGGGGCCGCAGCGGGCCAGCGGAACAGTGGCACACCTCCCGCCCTGTAATTCTCCCCACCTGCACCCTGCTCAAACTTGGCATCTAACCCCCGGCGCATAATGAGAGGGGTGCGAAGATTCTTGGCTGAGGCTGGCTACCGCGTTCGGACGGCATTTCCCACGTGGAACACAGAGGCCCCCCCCCCCCGCATCGAGGACACTGTGAGGCAAGTGAGGACACTCTCCCGGGGCT
This sequence comes from Lissotriton vulgaris, assembly GCF_964263255.1. Taxonomy (NCBI): domain Eukaryota; kingdom Metazoa; phylum Chordata; class Amphibia; order Caudata; family Salamandridae; genus Lissotriton; species Lissotriton vulgaris. Next base: position 1,650,846,904 of record NC_141693.1, on the reverse strand, counting down.
AGGAATCTACCAGCTGGCATTGAGGTGGTGACCGCGGGCGGCTACAAGCTGGGGCACGGAGGCCGGGGCAGCAAATTCCTGTAACAGACTGTATCCTGTGGCAGGGCCCCCCGACGGGGAAGCGTGGTGGTGGACCCCCTGAAGTGAGGCCTACAGAACGGCGTGGCTGCTGCACCCCGGCCCGACTTTACTTGAAAGGGGGTGCGAGGCGACTGGCACGAGGAAAAGACACAACGCCAGCGGAGTCGACGACTGGACTGGGGGCAGCCACTCACTACTCCCGTGTCGCCCTGGTCATGGTGCCTACTTCAGCAGGCGGCCATGATGAGGGGTGGCAACAGTGGACACACCTCAAAGCAAGGCACGATTGACAAATTCACGGTACCGGCTGGGGTGCCGGAGCGGTGGTGGGCCCACCAACATCCGTCCCCGATAACGCCGTCCTCATGGCGGCGATAACTCAATCCAGGGACATGCGTGACGCTAAAATAGGGGCGGTTGGTGCCGACGTTACATTATTGCGGCAGGATCTGCAAAACGCAGTGGCTCACATCACTCGCTCGCATGGCTCGCATCCAAATACTGCTAGCACTGTCTTTAGGGGCAGTTTCCTCATTAACATAGAGGTCCTGCCCTTTGCTAATTAGGTTAACACTTTGCCTTTGCGGGCGTGCCATAGTATGAATGTGGGTGCAGAGGCAAAATGATGGCACCCTGTCAATTCAACTCCCAAGGGCGTCCTCTGAAAATGTCCAAGAGTCTGAAATTTGTGTTTTTTCAATCTAGCCCATCCAAATGTGCCTGTGATGGCCTTCTTCCATCCATCATCCTTTGTTTCCCCCTGAAGTTTCTGTTCGCATCCACAGCCCCCTAAAACCATAATACAGCCTGGTACTTTGAAGAACTGTGTTTGTGCCAGGATAATACAGTATGAAAATGTAACAGAGATAATAAACATTTTTATCGAGGTGCATTCCACACAGTTTTTTTTGTACCAAACTTAGCTGGAGGATTTGTAACATAGTTGCTCAAAATGTGCAGTTTACTTGGCAATAACAGTAGGTCCGACTTATAGTTCCTGTATGCCTTTTATAAGGCATTGTTTTGACTGGCAGGCTCCAGGCTAATCAAACTCATGTCAGACTGTTCTTAAAGCGGTTTCAAGTTTAACTGTCAGAGGAAATTTAGCAATTATGTCTAGACATTATATTTTCATGGGGCAGCCAGGTGTTCATAAGACTTTGTGTGTGGGCTGTGTACGGCGATGCTGCTTAGGGCTGAGCGCTAAAAGTCTTTCATTCTATGCTATTAGAACGCCATTTTATTTTATCATTTTAATAACAAATCTGAATTCTGTTTTATACCCACCGAATTATTAGTATAGCCTTAACAGTATTTCCTTTGTACCCAAATTTCAAATGCTCTGCCATCTTTACTCTGAAAGTTCGAGTAAGCACAGCCTTGTTCTGAAGTTGGCACAACTAAGTTAGACCTGCAGACTTTTTGAGGTCAGTCATTTACCATTACTCGTTGGGTCTGTGTTTAAAGGTCTTCTAACATTCTTTGCACAAAAAGAGCCAGGCACCTGCTTGCTGGTGTCCATTTGCAGTGTCTATTTTAGCAAGGTTTCTGTACTCCGCTTACGAAACTGACAACAATGTTATTAAGTTGAAATGGAACATGTGTAGAATGTAGCATAACATGCCCCAATTAATCAGATGGCAGAGCACTGGCCCGTTGAAAGAGAAAATTGCACGTAAGATATTGTTGGGGCTTACTGGTTTTTATTGCATAAAACATAGTCGACTTCTATGAGTTTTCCAGAGTGACTATGCACTTTCACACCTGTTACAGCTTCCATCCCTTGAAACCATAGCCCGCGTTTTATCATTGCTATTTTGAGTTCAACTCGCAGTCTTGAGAAAACTGAAGTACTTTCGGCACTACACACTACTATTTTATGTATTTAACCAGCTACTATCTGGTGATTTAGCAGGCACAGGCAGCCACATGCACAGCATTTGTAATGGCCACTATTTAAACCAATCAGAAAGGTGGCCTGTGTAGGCAGAATCTTTGTGGCTGATACTCGGTCAGAAATGTACGTAGCCTATGGATGAAATGTGAAGAAGGTCTTGACCTTTACAAGCTGTTCAGATTTTGTCAAAGAGCCCTTAAAGTGTTGTATTCTTCATTGGCGACCTAGGGCGCCTAAGGCAGCATCCCTATCAATTTCTAAAAATAAAATGAGTGCCCTTGCAGGAGCTGTGCGCTCCTCACTGTGTTTACAACTTCAGTTCTAAACTGCACGATTAGCTGACTTTAACCCTGGTAATATTCTGCTGGTAACCTAAAGATATAGCATGACAAATAACTGCCCTTTTGGCCTCCAGAACATGTCCGCGCATCATTGTGTAAAACCAGACAGTGTCAATATATATCGAGGAGCAGATCTAAAAGGCCCAATGTTTCTAAAAAAGAAATAAGCAGGAATTTTGCCAAAATAAACTTACATGCAGCAAAGACGGACATATTTTGTTTAGACCACTGCTGCGGGTCATCATTTTAGTACCCTCCCAGGCCATTAGACACAATGGTACTGAGCCACAAAAGGCCGCCGCACTCCCCAGCAATTCTAAGTCATTGACTTCCCAACTATGGCGAGGCGCTTTATCGTTTTACTATAGTTCGTGCACACCTGAATATCCAGCCTATCCCTTGGTACGGCGTGAGTGATGATTGCTGCACACCGCAGAGTGAGGGCTTAAGTGTGAAGTAATGCGTTCATGAGCGATGGTCATTACTAAGTCTGTCGATAATGTGCGCAACCCCCTGTTGACTAATGCGTGCATCAGTAATTTTCCCGAGGTCTCAAAATCGAGCGTGAAACCGCTTGGCTCCTGCTTTAAAAGTATTTAGGACAACAGTCACCCATACTGTAGCAGGCGCGTTCTGACCCTAGCGCGGTCAAGGCTTACGTTAGGTTATATATCCCGCCACGTTTAGATCTTTTAAAGGCCATCTCTTCCCAGTTTCTCCTGCTCCGGTGAGCACGCGCCGGCATAGGTTCATTAGAATTTCAAGGCTAAGCCAGCCATGTCACTATTATAGAGCTGTCTGAGCTTTCCCTCTGAAACCCCGACTCCTCGTCCAATCAAAGGGACCCTGGCATGCCCGGTGGTCACAGCTTTAAGTAAATGAGTCCCACACTTAGAAGAAAACGGAATCAGAGTCTGAACCCCTTCTTTCATTATCCCTGCTGGCCAGAGCGATAGTGCCTGTAGGGCCCCTACAACATGATGAAATTGGCACACCCAGTCATTGGCATTTTTTAACGTACAGGCCATTTCCGGACTCACGTGGAAAAGAACTAACCTACATGATCCACGTATTATATATATCTTGTGTGTGGGGTAGATGCTACAACCTGTGCTTAGAGTAGCGTGCGGCCCGACTGGTAAATTTGCTGCTGCTATTATTGCATCCAGCTATATAATACAAGTAACATTACACCTACAACAAGCCAGGACTATCGGCTTTGTCGGTGGTTGTTAATTACACAAGATGAATAAGCAGCAAACGTGGCTTATCTATAATACTGAAAACCCGTCAGTGCTGAAATGGTGACACTGTCTTCTGCAGAGCGCACGACAGCGAAGTCTGCGAGGCTGCTCTGGGGTGGTGCCAGATCCGGCCGACATTACCGGCCACTTCAACTGTTAACAAATCACAATCTTGGGCATTAAAGTAGTCAATATGACTGATATAGAATGGTTGTCAGCTATCGCTCATTGTCAAGGTACAGAAGATGTTTAGTACAGCTAAGCTTCGCCTGTCAGTTACCGTCCCTGATGCAGTTTGTAAACATGCCCTGGTTCAATCTTCTGCAGTGTCCTAAAATTAGTTCAGTCTCCTTGTTATACGGGAGAACTAGAGAATTGCAATCCCATTTATGTGAGGTGAGGGCTCTGGCGGTACATGCATGGCGTTGTGTGCGGTGGATTGAATATTGTGCACAGGGACTGCAGACGTTATATAACAGTTAGGTAAATGTAGCGGTGTACCAGCAGTGCACCTAAGGGCTTAGTAAAGGATGAGAGACTAAAGCACTCACCCGAATTGCAATGGTCACTATCTGGCTGAAGCATCGGAGCAATGGGCTTAAACTAAGGGGTTACAACGGTAATGGTGGGTTCAAGGTGAATGGGCCTCTGTAATCAGGGCCGTTTCTAGGGGTTTTGCCGCCCTAGGCGAGAATTGTAAAATGCTGCCCCCTTTTAATACCATCACTCCTCCCCCTGTAATACCGGTGTTGGGGAATAGAGGCCTGCTTAGGTGCCTTTCTATCTTGTCTGGACTGCCAAATCTGAAATAAAGTAAGTCATCTGTGTCAATTGTTGCGGCTATGTAAGTTATTGGCCTGTTCTGACGGGTATTAGCTCAGTTATGTTATCGTAGGCTTGAGTTAGGAGAACAGTAGGGCTACTGGCCTCTACCACCTCCAATCACACCCAACAAAGGCAGATACACAGACCCACGCAGAATCAAACCAACCCATAGTATACTGGTTTATGGGGCGCGATTCTCGAGACAGAGCAAGCTTTATCTTGGACAAGATATCAAGCAATGCCAGTACCAGCTGTACAATAATAACACAGGCACACAGGACTATTGGTACTTAACAGGTAGAAGACCCCATGGGAGCACAAGCATTTGTAATGTAATACGGAAAACAATTAAATTGTCTAGATACACAGCATTAATCTTCCTCCATGTGAGAACCATTGATTTAGTGTTTGCTTAGTTAACTGAAACACACTCCTACTGTGAGAGTTTGTTTGAGTAAGACAAAAATGTATGTCCAGTGGACAAAGAAAATATGGCGCACCCTTGCCTTTCTGCTTCAACTTCAGTGCATCTGCTGCACTGGTGATGCATACAAGGCATTAAGATCACCGACAGACATGGATTTCGAAATGTGGGAGGCAGTCATTTAGCAGAGGCCCATAAGCCAACATCTCTCCTGACGTCATAGGAAGGTGGTTTGCCTGCACACTTTAAATGAAGCACTATGTGTTAACAAATCTGTGCTTCTATGAGTAATTCCTCACCCTGCCAGATCTTAGCATGCATGATTAAAAAATATTTCTGCTGCATGGCTTTCAATCTGCATTAAATATCCCGAAGAGCTGGTGGGACCCTATGGCGACAGAAATGTTAACACAGGGACAGCAACGGGGAAAGCGCACTGCAGTGAGCATTCCCAGAGTACGGAGGCCAGAAGACAGTAATATAGGCTCACAGTGGCAGACACTATCAGCAGAAGGCAGTGTAACATCTGTAAAGGTGCACAGAGCAGGCAGCACTCACGGTACACCTGCCGTCATGATACCTCAACAGTGGACTGTAAAGGAAGGCATGAACAGAAACAGGAAAATAGTGCCGTGAAACTTGAGATGTGGCTTCTAAGAGCCAACTCTGGACCAGCTGTCCCTGTGGCGCCATAAGGCTGCGGCCTAGTGGTGTTTTTAGGCACTCGTTCCATCTAGGTTGGAAAAATGCATGGATGCTCCAAGTGAGGCCCTTTGAATGTGAGTGATGGTGGGAAGGGGTGGGCAGGGGGGACGGTGTATCCCATTATCACTTTCCCGACCCCCAGCCTGAAGCTCATGGTACAGCACATACTGAACGCATGTGAGATCATATGCAGCACTTTTCTCGTATCCTGCAGTCGGCACACTGCCCAGAAACACAGACAGGTTCAACAGAAAAAGAGCCCACATCGCCGGAATCCGCATATTTCTCGCTTTCTGGCCTCGGTTCAGTAGCGTGACAGAAAATTATGCTCAGCCCCTTCCTCCTGCAGATAGTGATGAGGGGCCCCTGACTCTGCCGTACAACACAGATATTAATTTACTCCCGACAAAATGGGTCATTTAGTCCTGAAGGGTTGGGGCCTTCTGCATCCTGGGACTGCCTTACGTGCATGTACCCATGTTTAGTTTTTTGCCGCCCTCCCCCTTCTGCCACCCTAGGCGGCCGCCTAATGTGGCCTAATGGTAGAAACGGCCCTGTCTGTAATAGATCCAGAAGGTGATGTGCGGGAGTAAGTAACGCCACGAGGTAAACAAAATACATGGGGTAGCGAACAGTGCATTACAGAAGGGAAAAGGGACAAGGGGCAGGTTATAAGAGAAACAAAGTACAATTGGAGGCGAAATACCGTACAGGGACAATGCGGCAATAGATGGCAAAGGTCCCACAGGGACTTATAATATAGTCCAGGCACTGTAAGATTACCAGACGCCTTGTCGGTTCCTTGCTTACCCGAATAACGATTTACTAGCACTATGTGGGACCTGTCACTCTATACATAGGCAGAGGCACTGTAAGATTCCAGAGGTCTTTGTCCGACCCTGTCCTACCCATTTAACGAAGAACCAGAAAGCGAATTTCGGAGTGATAAATTTCAAACTGGGGTAATCATAAATGCTTAGAACCCCTGGTGTTGACACACAATGGGTGGGTATGATTTTCCTGACCTCAACACATATCAAATCCGCTTTATCAATCACCAGGCTAGGCGCTGTGTTACACCAGAGAATTCTGAATGATCCACAATGAAGACTCCTCCCCCAATTGATATCATTCACTCTGAGAAGAACCAGAAAGCGAATTTCTGAGTGTTAAATTTCAAACTGGGGTAATCATAAATGCTTATAACCCCGGGAGTTGACAGTACCCCTATTATTTTGGGCAGGCGAAGGGAGTGCAGCAAAAGCGATTATGCCATGCATGGTCGGCAAACACGTCACCCTGAGTGGGGCTCAATAGGTACAGAAAATGACGGGCAAGATACTTTGCAGTAAATGGCAGGGGAAAACCTACAAAAACAGACAAGTTGGCACTTGTGCAAGTGCAAAGGTAAACAACCTGTAGACTAAGCTAGCGCCAGCAAAGGTGTATCGATTCCGAATGTTTCGCTTGCATACGACACGACGAAATTCTCCAATAGAGAATCTAGCCATGACGCTTGCGCAAGTGCGAAGGTAGCACAACACGTGAAAGATAGCATACGGTGGGTTCTGAGAGAAGTGGGTGGCATGCACCTAAGTGTAACAGACACGGGTACAAGGAGAGCACCACAATAATCAAGAATCACTAATAATCAATAATAATCGATAATCAATAATCACTGTCATGATTATTGATGCACATGGCTCAGGTAACCAAGGGCGCGTTTTAAGACCCGTTTAAGAAATATTCATAAGTGGTGTGGCCGATGTGATTGAGAGCATGGAAACTATAGCAAGAAACCTTGATTGGCTAGACTTTGATAAGGTGCACGAAACAGCAACGGAAAGTAAAAATTCATGGGGAAGAGGGGCCTGGGGTTCATCAGGCATGCGATGATACAGGAAAGGACTGTTCACTTGTCTGGGTGTGGTATGGATGTCTTTCTCCTAGACTTACAGGAAGCCCTGGCAGCAGCAGGGTGCCAGTGATCTTGATGGCACTAAAGAGCAGCGAAAAGTAGCTAAGTGGTGGGGGGGCTCTGTCATCGACGGGGGCCTCCTCCAGAGCTGTGGCGGAGTACAGGGCGATCTGGAAGCAGATGGACAGTAAGGGTACCTCTGCGGCAGAAGGATACAGTCAATACCTCTGCCTGGCACAGTAGGGGTGCCCGAGCCAACAACCTGGAGCCGAGGGGGCCCAGGAAACAGCGTCGGCGCCCCGTTAGTCCTTCGGGCGGTCGGGGGGCCTGAACCGACCGGGGGTGTGCCTCATCGCTCCGCCCTGACAGGGGGGGCGGGAGTAAACGTAGTAAGTACTAACGTATTGCACCGTCAAGAGCATCGACTTACCGTGCAAGATGGCTAATTAGGCATGCGGGTCAGCGAGGGGCTGCCGCATTGGATCGCCTGTAAGATGACCCACCTTATCTGCTACTTGTTATGCAAAATAAACCTGCACCACCGTTCCCCACAATTATGTCTCATGAGTCTCCTTGGTATGGATGTGGTATGGGGCGCAAGGTAGAGGGAGCGCTGGCGGTGTGGGCACTATGCCGCTGGCCGCGCGACACGAAGGGGAGATAACGCGAGACAGCGTCTTAGTGCCACATGCCGCGCGAACACAACCAGCGCGCCGGCTCGGGAGCCGCCCCCTTTTGGATCGGCCAATCGGTGGCGAGATTGTGCAAGCTGGGGGCGGACTCACGGGATTTATAATGGGGAGAGCAAGCTGGCTCGGTCTTTGCTGCCGCGTTTCCTGGGCTGCTCTGCGCTGTTCCCACCCTGGCCCTGACCCAGCAGCAGAGCGGCAGGCGAATTGTGAACAAATTAATGGTCTGTTTTGTGTTGCAGGCGGAGTCACAGGGCGATCTGGAAGCAGATGGACAGTAAGGGTACCTCTGCGGCAGAAGGATACAGTCAATACCTCTGCCTGGCACAGTAGGGGTGCCCGAGCCAACAACCTGGAGCCGAGGGGGCCCAGGAAACAGCGTCAGCGCCCCGTTAGTCCTTCGGGCGGTCGGGGGGCCTGAACCGACCGGGGGTGTGCCTCATCGCTCCGCCCTGACAGGGGGGGCGGGAGTAAACGTAGTAAAGTACTAACGTATTGCACCGTCAAGAGCATCGACTTACCGTGCAAGATGGCTAATTAGGCATGCGGGTCAGCGAGGGGCTGCCGCATTGGATCGCCTGTAAGATGACCCACCTTATCTGCTACTTGTTATGCAAAATAAACCTGCACCACCGTTCCCCACAATTATGTCTCATGAGTCTCCTTGGTATGGATGTGGTATGGGGCGCAAGGTAGAGGGAGCGCTGGCGGTGTGGGCACTATATTCTCTTCTTCCAAAAGGACACTCCAAGCGTATCACTTCACATATACCCGTAATCAAATGCGTCTTCTAACCCTGAGATTTTCAGACTGTTCTAGCATTTGAATTAAGTTGCTGACAATCTAGCTCAATATGACCAGCTGCAATGTTGTGCCTACCAATAGAACAACTGTAGAATTACGTTGGGTGTTAAGGTCATCTTTGTCAATCCAAATATGACAGCAGGATGTTTGACATCATGTCCACATGAAGTATTTTTTTGACAGTGACACTTTTCATTACAGAGGCAAGTCAGGTTGAACAAAAGGGTTACCTAAACCTATCTTCATTTACCCAGATTTCGAACATTAGCTTTCCTTCACATAAAATCAATAAGGTTGGAATCTAGTTAGAGACATATTTGGAGCAATCATTCCACCAGTAGGAGTCATTTTGAATGACCTGAAAATCAGAAAACTTTTTGGGGCGCGGCTAAGGCGGCGATCATGGCGGACGCAGTCTGAGCGAGCTCCGTCCCGCCGTTTCATTATCCGCCGAATATCCTCATATCCCCTGCCCTGAAACCCCCTAAACCATGGTCCTAGCAGTCGGACCGGACGGAGGTGCCCTGACAGCGTTTTGGGAGCTGTGGTCGGTTGCGGAGCAGCGGCTGGAGCTCCGTGGTGGTGCGGCCTGCTGCCGCGTTTCGAGCCGGGACCTCAAGTTTGGAGCCGCCGGACGGGGGCGAGGCGCGGCCGGCGGGGCGGATGAGCAGAGGCCGGCCCTGCACTCCCGGATCCTAGGCGAACGTGGTGTGCTCTGCGGCTCGGCGAGGGACAGGCTCAAAGGCCGACGACACAACTGCAGGGGGCCCCACTTTTCGGGGTCTGAGAGGTGAGGAGTGCGGCGGCGGCTGGTCGGGCCCCACTCGGCGGTCGAATTGGACCGGGGGGCCGCAGCGGGCCAGCGGAACAGTGGCACACCTCCCGCCCTGTAATTCTCCCCACCTGCACCCTGCTCAAACTTGGCATCTAACCCCCGGCGCATAATGAGAGGGGTGCGAAGATTCTTGGCTGAGGCTGGCTACCGCGTTCGGACGGCATTTCCCACGTGGAACACAGAGGCCCCCCCCCCGCATCGAGGACACTGTGAGGCAAGTGAGGACACTCTCCCGGGGCTAGGAATCTACCAGCTGGCATTGAGGTGGTGACCGCGGGCGGCTACAAGCTGGGGCACGGAGGCCGGGGCAGCAAATTCCTGTAACAGACTGTATCCTGTGGCAGGGCCCCCCGACGGGGAAGCGTGGTGGTGGACCCCCTGAAGTGAGGCCTACAGAACGGCGTGGCTGCTGCACCCCGGCCCGACTTTACTTGAAAGGGGGTGCGAGGCGACTGGCACGAGGAAAAGACACAACGCCAGCGGAGTCGACGACTGGACTGGGGGCAGCCACTCACTACTCCCGTGTCGCCCTGGTCCTGGTGCCTACTTCAGCAGGCGGCCATGATGAGGGGTGGCAACAGTGGACACACCTCAAAGCAAGGCACGATTGACAAATTCACGGTACCGGCTGGGGGTGCCGGAGCGGTGGTGGGCCCACCAACATCCGTCCCCGATAACGCCGTCCTCATGGCGGCGATAACTCAATCCAGGGACATGCGTGACGCTAAAATAGGGGCGGTTGGTGCCGACGTTACATTATTGCGGCAGGATCTGCGCAACGCAGTGGCTCACATCACGGAAGTGGAGACAAGAATCACTAGTGTGGAGGACGATGTTGCGACCCTATAAAAGAGAGTGGCCAACATGGAGGGGATCCAGAAGGGCGTAGCTCTGAGGGCTGAGGACACAGAAGGGCATGCTCGGAGGAACAATCTACGCTTTGTGGGATTTCCGGAGGGCTGTGAGAAGGGCGACATGGAGGCCTTCCTGACCCGCTGGCTGGAGGGGTGGCTCCCTCCGGAATCTCTTTCGCGCTGTTTTATTGTGGAACGGGCGCACCGAGCACTGACCCAGAAGCCGCCGGTGGGGGAACGTCCTAGACCGGTGATAGCCAGGCTGCTCAACTACCACGACTGCGAGGCGATCCTGCGGCAAGCCCGCCTGAAGGAACCTCTGCTGTTCGACAGCCACAAGATTCTAATATTCCCGGACTATACTAGGCTGGTTCATCATCAACGCCAATCCTTCACCGAGGCCAAGGCGCGACTGCGTGGGCCTGAATATCCAGTATACTTTGCTCCATCCGGCCCGCCTGTGGGTGATGGTTGTTTACAGGTGCCTTTCCGCGGCGGCGATGCTGCCACGGAAAAGCATGCAGCCTTCACTCTGGGGGCCCCCTGCGGGCCCCAGGAGTGAAGGAGAGGTGGGGGGTGCACACGGGGGGTACCTGTGGTACCCCCCCTTCATTTGCATTTATAAAGCGGCAGGCACCACGCAGTGCCTGCCACTTTGTAAATGCAAATGCTGAAATGCATTTTGAGCATTGTGGCGGGCGGTGCACAGAGCACCGCCCGCCACAATGCTAAAAATACAGGATGTGCCCGCCACTGTTACTACGTAATAAACAGGGGTTCTGCCCAAATTACCCTCCCATACCTGGGCAAGGAGCATCACAAGGATGAAAAAGTAGGATAAGTGGTACTGAGGAATCAATAAAACATGGGCTACTTCAAAACAGGATACATTTTATTATCCTGTTTTCTACAGTTATTTCTGTTGTCATTAAATGATATCATTTAAGAAGGACAATTATATGAATCACATGACAAGGTGGCCAAAATATATACAATAGACAAAAGACAGAATCCTATAAGTGCAATATATACATTATATATACAACAGTGTACCCTAAACAAAAAGAAAAAAGAACAACACAATACATTTTCTGTCAATACCCACTCCTCAGATTGAGTGGAATATCACAACCAAGGTAGTCCTTATAGCGCGTAAGTTATTATTCCTTATAATCCCAAACAAAGTAATGATTATTCAAGGCGCCTAATATTATTCACAGAATATGCAATGTGGTAGGACTCCTTAAGCAGGTGTCGACGCAGTCACGGTCGCGTTTCCGCCAGTAGATTCTTATGGCTTCACCAGGACAGGGGTACTGAAAAAACACATAAACCACAATTTAAACAATTCCTAAAAACAAACTATGCTGAAAACAACCTCTCACCCGTCTATGGCAATGCAGTGCCCACCGAAAAGTGAAAAAGACGTGAAGGCTCAAGAAATCAATCCAACTCCCAAACGAGCCACAAGGTCGCTATTTCAATTATTATCATGTGACTATATGTGACCACCAAATGAGCGGGGAGAAAGAGGAGTAAATCATCCAAGGTGTGAACAGAATACAAAAGGTATACAGACCCACTCACCAACATCGATCTCTACTCTTCACCCTGTGCCTCTAGTCAGGTATCTACAGGTGCGTGAAACCTAAGGCTACACAAACAATCAAACAGGTGCCTCCAAACACACCCACTACACTATGGTACCTTTAAAGGCTAAAGTGGTCCCCCCAAGGGACACAACCCTGGGGATACAGCCAACCTCCTCGTCAAGGGCATACAAGTCGGGCTCTCCTTAGTACTAAAGGGAGAGAGTGAAGTCAAAATCTATCATGCATACAGAATAAAAAACACAATGATACTGACACTGAAACTCAATCACCCACCTATGCTAACGTTACACCAAACACGCCACATATTAGGGTCTTGCCTACCTCCAATTTATAGAATCTGGGTCTCAAAGTATATATTCCAAAGGTGCGTATTTAAACACACACCGGGGAGTTTCACACACCCTCAGCTGAATCGCGGGAAAACCTGTAGTCGGGGAAGAGGGAAAAACAAACAAACGAAGATCCACATCACTCCCCACGTGTCTATTAGGACACCACTCAGGACTTAAAGCTAGTCCCGTACTAAAGGCAGAGAACTTCTATGCCTACCTCTAAGACTACAGCTCCCCAGATCACCAGTCAACAGGAGTCGCACTCGACGGTCGCCCAGCCGGTCCACCGTCCGTGAGTAAGCAGACAGTCCAAGTAAAGGGAGCGCAACGTCATTAAACGAGCGTCTGAGCTGACGTCCAGTTCTGCGTGCAGCAATGCAACAGCATAGAAACAGGACTGGGGACCACCGTGTAAACAGTAAAAAAGGACTGATACACGGCACATACTCGCGCACCTACTCTTAACCAAATACAAAGGCAGGCGCTCGGTAAAAAACAAACACATAACGCAATTTAAAAAGGTGAACAAAGTAAAACAGAGAGCTGTCCCATCACCATTAAGATGTGCACAAATATTAAATGGGCACTGCATCATCACATCCAGATTAACAATCTACGCATAGCAAATCGGATCACAATGCACATTAAAAAGTATCATATGAAGTACAACAGACAATGTGATCAAGGAAATAACACCATATACAAGGTGTATGTACATGTAAATATACCCTCATCTCTACGATGGATCTTATTTATTTACTAACAACCAAGTCCATTCTGCAAATATATATCCAGGATGGAGCCCCAAACCCGGTTGGACTTCACATGAACGTAGAGTAAGCGACTCCGGAAGGACCAAGAATTTACTGGGGATCAAATACCAATGTAATGGGTAACAGCTACCAGTCAGGAACTGTAGCCGGTATAGCTCAGGGCTGGGATAAGTCTTTAGGAGCACCAATCCACAGATCTAATCGCTTTTTGTTTGCGCCTCAAATTAATGCCCATATTCGTCACGATCATTGAGGCGCCCAGTCATGGTGTGATATCTCTCAATTAACCTAGCTTCTATGCAATTTAACTTCCGTTCTAGGCCTCCTCTGTTCTTGGCTACTACCACTACAAGTACAGCCCAAGTGAGGTCTTCCTCATTGTGTCCACACTCTATGTAATGTTGCACTAGTGGCGCCCCACTAGTCTTACATCTAATTCTAGATTTATGCTGACCTATTCGCATTTTAATGGCTTGTGTGGTCTGCCCTATGTAAGCTAAATTACCGGGGCAGAATACCACATACACAACGTTCTTTGTGTTGCAATTGGAGAAGGAACGCATGGTGTGGTTCTGGCCATTAATCTCAATGCTTTTCAGGTCCTTAGAATTGGGACACACCGCACAATTCATGCAACAAAAATGCCCTATTACAGCCGGTAGGCCTAACAGGGTCCTGGTATCTGTTTGGTCGTGGGTTCTCTACTGGCTCTGACAAGGTGTTGCTTAATGTTCTTTCCTTTGGGAAAGGAAAAGAGTGGTTGAGGGATATTTAGATGGTCAATGAGTCTCCAGTTTCTTGTAATAATTTGTTTGACTTTATTTGCCTTAGCATTGAACGTTAGGACACAGGTCATAGCAGTTTTCTCATATTTTCCTTCTTTGGGATTCAATAAAGTTTCCCGGGGTGTATACCAGGCCCTTTTAAGGGCGCCTTTCACTAATTTCCTCGGGTACCCTCTGGAGCATAATTTATTCACAAGAATTTCAGCATTGTTAAAATAGTCATTCTTGTTAGAGCAATTGCGACGAATACGCAAAAATTGCCCATACGGTAGGTTCTCTTTGACGCTCCTTGGGTGTCCGCTGGTAAAATCTAATAGGGTATTTCTATCAGTAGGCTTAGCAAAAAGGCTAACTTCTAATATACCACCATTATTGAAAATCCACAAATCCAGAAAGTTGATTTTCTCATTACTACAGTTGATAGTAAACTTGAGATCTGGAGTGCAAGCATTTAACAATCCATGGAACCGGTCTAGATCTTCCTTGTTCCCCTTCCATATCAGGAATATATCGTCGATGAAGCGAACCCACCTCGACAGGCATTGTCGAAATGGGTTCGCCTCATCAAGGACATATCTACCCTCAAACTGGTCCATAACAAGGTTAGCTATTTCGGGGGCAAAACAGCACCCCATCGCTACTCCCTTTAGTTGCAGGTAAAGGACCCCTTTAAAAGAGAAAAAGCTATTTTTTAAACAGATCTTAGCCAGTTCGAGGATGAATTTGGTTGGCACCTAATGGGGTCTACTCCTTTTATCCAGTACTAACTCCATCACAAGTAGTGCCTCATCCTGAGGGATGTTGGTATAGAGGCTCTCGATGTCAAAGGAGACCAACAGCTGTTGGTCTCCATCGAACACCGAGCCCTCTACTTTATGGATAAAATCCATAGTATCCCTGATGTAGGCTTGTGTATTGCATAGAAAAGGTTTGAGAAACGTATCAATGTATTTAGCTAATGGCTCAAGCATTGATCCACAGGCCGCGATGATAGGCCGACCAGGGGGTTTGACTACATATTTATGTACTTTAGGTAGTACGTACAAATTAGGTATTTTTTGCATAGAGGTGTTCAAGTATTCATATTCCTTTTTGCTTAAAAAACCAACATCTAATGCTTCAGTAGTAAGATGTAAGAACCTAGCCCTTAAATTGGCAGCTGGGCTATCTAGTATTGGACGGTAATGTACAGGGTTACCAAGTTGTCTTAGTACTTCGTTGTCATATTCATTGCAATCCCACACAACAATCCCCCCACCCTTATCAGCAGGCTTTATTACTGTGAGGGGGTTATTAGCTAGATTGTCTAATGCTATCTGTTCTTCTCTGTTAAAATTAGATTTGAAGGAGATTTTCTTGGCATTCAATTTATCTATTTCCTTCAGGACCTGATTCTCAAATAACATAATTTTGTCGGGCATACTCGCGCTATCAGGGCAAAAGGTCGATTTGAGTTTCAAACCACTCACATTATATTCAAAATTCTCCTCTTGTTCTAAAAAATATACTTTCAGTCTATTCTTTCTTAGAAACTGTAAGACTTCAGTCTTCGTATCAACAGGGTCTTGTACAACCAAAGGAAGAAAGGATAGGCCTTTCTGGAGAACTTTCAATTCTAAAGGCGATAAAGATTGTTTGGAAAGATTGTAAATAGGGATTACCTCTGTGTCACTCATTATGGGGGGTACCATTGGAGTATTCCCTAGATTGTCTGTTCTCCCTACCACATGTAGACCAGTTGCCTTGTTCGGAACAAGTTCTGGTCCTGTGCCGGTGGTGGTTGTGGTTGTGGGAAAGGCTGGAATTGTTGGAGCTGGGGCGGTCCCCATCTTCTTCTGAAACCACTGCCTCGACGTCCCCCTCTGCCTAAAAAAGGTGGCGGGCCTTGGGGATATTGCAAGAAGGGTTGGTAATGTTGATATGGTTGATAGTATGCTCCTCCGCTTCGATCCGAATCAGAAGAGGAGTCAGAGAACGTTAGAAACCTTGTCCGTGATCTCCCCTTATATTGGGGATTTAATGCCCCCGGGTTAGTGTTTTTAAAGAAATCCTCTTTCAAATGGGGATACACTTGTTCTACATTAAAGTTTTTTATGTCCCTACTTAATTTTGTGGTCTTTAAATTGAAGGTGTTGGTTTTGAAATCAGCTAAGGTTTTGCCGATACTTTCCAGAAGACCTTTCGCATCAGCTATGGTGGATTCTCCTTCTATCTCTTCCTCTAACCTTTTTATTTCCTTCAATTCTTCGTCGCTAATTCGTAATGCGGTGTTAATTGATAGAACAATCCAGTCCTGGGAACACTTGGTCCCAACTCCACTGAAGTCCAACAAATACGGTTTATCCTGGAGAAAGATAACCGGAATGTTTTTAACTTGTAGCCCCACAGGGATAGTGTTTGTCTTTAAGTACCCCAATAGGACTTCAGCATGTAGCTGTGTCCGAGTGTTTTTCTTTTTAAGTTGAATTAATCTTTCTCCTTTATCTTTGCTTGGTGGTATATTACCACCTATATCAGCTCCTAACAGTGACGGCGTTTATTTCAATCTATTGATTTCATCTTCTGTATAGCTTACCAAGTGTGGTTCTGACATATTTAGTACAACAATTATTATTCATCAAATACAGCCAAGCCGGCCAGGTCATCTAAGCATAGACAATAATTACACTTCAATTGTGTAAATCGTCAAATAATGTTTTGTTAATCAAAGAACGGGAGGAGAAAAAAAATGGTTTGAAATGGAGTGTGCGGCACAGGTACAGTGAAGGATCCAACATATAATCACACCACAATCAAATAATACAAATGTGAATATAACTACACCTCCTAACCTAGTGACCCAATATGCCCTACCAGTATTTACATAAAATTTAAACCATTAAATGCTGTCTCTTTTAACAAAGGACCCTCACACTTAAAAAAGTGTACAGAGATACTACGTAATAAACAGGGGTTCTGCCCAAATTACCCTCCCATACCTGGGCAAGGAGCATCACAAGGATAAAAAAGTAGAATAAGAGGTACTGAGGAATCAATAAAACATGGGCTACTTCAAAACAGGATACATTTTATTATCCTGTTTTCTACAGTTATTTCTGTTGTCATTAAATGATATAATTTAAGAAGGACAATTATATGAATCACAAGACTCACCGCGCTTTGCGGGTCCTTCGCCCTGTCTCGAGGCGGCCATCTTTGGTGAGGGAGAGCAGTGTGGCTGTAGTCCTTTGTCGATCTTGCTCGCTGTCTACTTAGACAGCCATGCTGACGCGCAGCGGCCACGCGCAGCGGGGACGCCGTAATGACGCCGGAGTTACGCCAGAGTTCAGCCCGTCTGTGCCCGTCCGGGCCAGGACGGGCTTAGGGCCTGTCACTATGTCCATCTCCTCGGCGCGACCTACCAATAGGTATCATTATGAGAGGGAGGCTCTCCTGTCCTATCGTCCGTCCCACCCTTCCACCTGCTGTTTCGCACTAGAGGTAACTACTCCATTTTTACCGTGCAGAGCCTGTATTACCGGTCATAATTCTGTGGCTGTGAAGTCTGCTCTTTCCTTGGCGCTATTGAATTGCCGGTCTTTGCCGAGCCACGCCATTGAGATTAACTCTCTTATTCTGGACCACGAGCTCGATGTGCTGTTTCTTACCGAGACCTGGCTTTCCCCCAGCTCGGGCCCTGATATGGTCAGAGCACTCCCTCCAGGCTATCTTATATCCCACCTAGACAGACCTGTGGGGAGGGGAGGAGGAGTTGCTATCCTCTTTAGAGACACGCTTGCTTGTAAGGTTCAGAACGGAGGGGTGGCTGATTGTGAGAGCTGTCAGTTCTCCCTCCGTTTGTCATCTACGGTGTCTCTGATGGGCCTGTTGATTTATCGCCCGCCTGGCTCTCTGGGAAATTTCCCCAATTCCTTCCTAGAAACTACGACTCTTCTTGCTTCCTCAGCCACCAACTTTGTGGCTCTTGGGGATTTTAATATCCATCTTGACGACCCCTCTAACGCCCCGGGAGTAGATCTGTTGGATGATCTCAAAGCGTTTGGAATCACTCTGGCCAACCCGGGGGCGACCCATGAGAAGGGTCACCTGCTTGACCCTATTTTCTCTAACCTGGGCCATTTTAATCCTTCTCCGGCACTGCCCCTGCCCTGGACAGACCACTTCTTGGTGTCCGCAGTGTGGCAATTTGAGAATCTAGCTGCAATGGTCCCAAGGGTCCACACTTTGGAAAGAGCCTGGTCGAGGCTCTCGATTGACACCTGGTCGGCACATCTGGAGGCAACGCGGCCCCCTCCTGGTCCAAACCCGTTAGTCGCGGAAGCGAATGTACACACTTGGCTTACGGACTCGTTAGATATCCTTCTTCCCAAAAAGAAACAGCTTATGAAGGGGAAGAGAGTGGGTTCGGCGCCATGGTATACGCCTGAATTGAGATCCCTAAGGAAGGGTTGCAAGAGGCTAGAGCGGTCCTGGAGGAAAGACTGGTGCGAAACGAAGCGGAAAGATTATCGGGAGGCCCTGAGTATATACAAATCCGCCATTCGTGCGGCAAAATCGGGATTCTTTGAAGAGAGAATAGGCTCTGCGGCCAACTCTTCTAAAGAATCATTTAGAGTTATCAAGGAACTACTGAACATCCCCGAACCCCAGATCATCCATGAGGACCCACGCAAAAAATGCACTGAACTGGCGTCCTTCTTTAAAACAAAAATTGATAATATTCTGGCTTCCCTTCCCCACCCAGATGAGGTATCTTCCCCGGGTGATATCCCTGGTCCGCAGGGTAGGATGCGATCAGTGGAGCTGACCTCCTTTGGTACTGTTACCATGGAGGAAGTTCTCTTGATTTTGAGGACCATGAAGAGTGGTTCCCCGAAAGATCCGGTACCTGTTAAATATCTAAAACAGGTGGCATCTACCATTGGTGGCCCAGTGACGGACCTTATCAACTTGTCCCTCACTCAAGGGGTAGTTCCCCCCAGTTGGAAAGGGGCGGTCGTGAAGGCCCTTTTAAAAAAGCCTAATCTGGACCCCGCCGACCTTGCCAACTTTAGGCCTATCTCGCTGCTGCCGGGCCTTAGTAAGATCGCTGAGAAGCTGGTCAACAGCCGCCTGTCGGACTTCTTGGAGGCCAATTCCCTCTTAGGTGACTCCCAAACCGGTTTCCGTCCCGGTCAGGGGACTGATACCGCCCTGCTGGCGGTTGTGGAGAACGCTAGGAGCATTTTGGACTCAGGGGGATCAGTGGCAGTGATCCTCCTGGACCTCAGTGCTGCTTTTGACACCGTGGACCATCAGGTGCTTCTCCAACGGCTGGCAGAGGTGGGGATCACCGGTCTGGCCCTCAAGTGGTTTGCTTCCTTCTTGGAAGGTCGCACATTCGAGGTATGGGAAGGCCCTGAAAAATCATCTTCAATCCCTCTCCAGTGTGGTGTGCCACAGGGCTCTTCATTGAGCCCTACGTTATTCAACGTCTATATGGCACCCCTGGAGAGTGTGGTACTGCCGCTGGGTATCAAAATCATCAGTTATGCTGATGATACTCAGTTGGTGGTAGGCCTTTCCCAGTCGGCTCACCATCCTGACCGACTGCACTCGTGTCTGGAGAAGATCTACACATGGATGTGCAGCTCTGCTTTAAAGCTCAACGGTTCCAAGACGGAGCTGATGCTGCTGGGAAACTCCTCTCCATCTCTGTCTCCCAGCAGCTGGCCCGACTGCCTTGGACCTGTACCCACTCCCAAGCAGGAGATTAAGAGCCTCGGGGTTTGGCTTGAGCAGGACCTGTCGTTTAAAACCCATGCCAAAAAGACTGCTGGCGTGTGCTTTGGCCTGCTCCGCTCGGCTCGGAAGATTCTACCGCTGCTCCCAGCGGTCACTAGGAGACTTCTCATCCAGGGGCTTATCATCTCGCGGCTGGATTTCAGCAACGCGTTGTTCCTGGGTGTTCCAGAATCTACCATGAACAAACTGCAGCAAGTGCAGAATGCTGCCGCCAGGCTTTTGATGGGCATACCCAGATATCAATCTGCTCGCCCTGCGCTCAAGGCACTGCATTGGCTCCCTGTGAGGGACAGGGTGAAGTTTAAATCACTCTGCATCGCCCATAAAGTCCTGCAGGGGGCAGGTCCACCTATTCTGGGGAAGATGGTTCAGCCCTACAAAGCCCTCCGCTCTCTCCGGTCTGATCACCAACATCTTTTGCAGGTTGGGAGGGTGAAGAAAGTAAGAACTGGTGGCAGAAGGTTCTCTATAAATGTAGCCACTCTGTGGAATTCTCTTCCCCTACAACTTCGCTCGGAAACCAGTTTGCTTCGGTTCCGCAAGCTTTTAAAAACTTTTCTGTTTTCTGCCTAAACCCCCGCATTACTCTGTAGTTTCATTCTCTGGTGAGCGCTGGGATGCCTTTTTGGTAACCAAGCGCTATATAAAACTCAGAATAATAATAATAATAATAAGACAAGGTGGCCAAAATATATACACTAGACAAAAGACAAAAGCCTATAAGTGCAATTTATACATTATATATACAACAGTATACCCTAAACAAAAAGAAAAAAGAACACAATCAATTTTCTGTCAATACCCACTCCTCAGTTTGAGTGGAATATTACATTCAAGGTAGTCCTTATATTATTATTCCTTATAATCACAAACAAAAAAAGATTATTCAAGGCGCCTAATATTATTCACAGAATATACAATGTGGTAGGACTCCTTAAGCAGGTGTCAACGCAGTCGCGGTCGCGTTTCCGCCAGTAGTTTCTTATGGCTTCATCAGGACAGGGGTACTGAAAAACACATATAACAAAATTTAAACAATTCTTAAAAACAAACTATGCCGCAAACAACCTCTCACCCGTCTATGGCAATGCAGTGCCCACCGAAAAGTGAAAAAGACGTGAAGGCTCAAGAAATCAATCCAACACCCAAACGAGCCACAAGGTCGCTATTTCAATTATTATCAAGTGACTATATGTGACCGCCAAATGAGCGGGGAGAAAGAGGAGTAAATCATCCAAGGCGTGAACAGAATACAACAGGTATACAGACCCACTCACCAACATCGATCTCTACTCTTCACCCTGTGCCTCTAGTCAGGTATCTACAGGTGCGTGAAACCTAAGGCTACACAAACAATCAAACAGGTGCCTCCAAACACACCCACTACACTATGGATATCAATACACAGTCTAGGTACCTTTAAAGGCTAAAGTGGTCCCCCCCAAGGGACACAACCCTGGGGATACACCCAACCTCCTCGTCAAGGGCATACAAGTCGGGCTCTCCTTAGTACTAAAGGGAGAGAGTGAAGTCAAAATCTATCACGCATACAGAATAAAAAACACAATGATACTGACACTGAAACTCAATCATCCACCTATGCTAACGTTACACCAAACACGCCACATATTAGGGTCTTGCCTACCTCCAAGTTATAGAATCTGGGTCTCAAAAGTATATATTCCAAAGGTGCGTATTTAAACACACACCGGGGAGTTTCACACACCCTCAGCTGAATCACGGGAAAACCTGTAGTCGGGGACGAGGGAAAAACAAACAAACAAAGATCCACATTACTCCCCACGTGTCTATTAGGGCACCACTCGGGACTTAAAGCTAGTACTGTACTAAAGGCAGAGAACTTCTATGCCTACCTCTAATACTACAGCTCCCCAGATCACCAGTCAACAGGAGTCGCACTCGACAGTCGCCCAGCCGGTCCACCGTCCGTGAGTAAGCAGATAGTCCAAGTAAAGGGAGCGCAACGTCATTAAACGAGCGTCTGAGCTGACGTCCAGTACTGCGTGCAGCAATGCAACGGCATAGAAACAGGACTGGGGACCACCGTGTAAACAGTAAAAAAGCACTGATACACGGCACGTACTCGCGCACCTACTCTTAACCAAATACAAAGGCAGGCGCTCGGTAACAAACAAACACATAACGCAATTCAGAAAGGTGAACAAAGTAAAACAGAGCGTTGTCCCATCACCATTAAGATGTGCACAAATATTAAATGGGCACTGCATCATCACATCCAGATTAACAATCTACACATAGCAAATCGGATCACAATGCACATTAAAAAGTGTCATACAAAGTACAGCAGACAATGTGATCAAGGAAATAACAGTATATACAAGGTGTACGTACATGTAAATATACCCTCATCTCTACTATGGATCTTATTTATTTACTAACAACCAAGTCCATTCTGCAACTATATATCCAGGATGGAGCCCCAAACCCGGTTGGACTTCACATGAACGTGGAGTAAGCGACCCCGGAAGGACCAAGAATTTGATGGGGAACAAATACCAATGTAATGAAACCTATGTTTTTTTTAGTGAATATATATATTTAATATATAATTTAATATTTAATATAATATAATATAATTTTTATTTTCAAGTTTTTTTTTATATGATTACAGGGTCCGCGCTCCGTGAACGCTCTGAACTCTTACCCCAACACATTTTTTTAAGTTTCTAAAACATAATATCTAGGTTTTTAACGTAGATTTTAAAGGTAGACAATATTTGCTTTAATGTATAAAATGTTTTTTTTTAACTTTTAACAGCAGTATAATACTTTTTGAAGTAATAAACTCCCTGGGAGTCCCCATCTTCTCTAACACTGACCATAAAAAGGACCAGGTGACCCTGTCAAACGTTTTTTCGGCGTCCAACAGAGCCACCCTGACCGAAGAGCCAGTCCCCTGTGCCCAATCCAGCAGAGATATTATTCGCCTGATATGGTCTGTGGTACCTCTGCCCTGTATGAAGCCATGTTGTCTTATGGAAACCATCGCTGTCATTAAATCATTTAGCCGGCTAGCAATAAGCTTCGAGTAAATGTTACTGTCGGTATTCAGTAAAGATATTGGCCTATAAGACCCCATCTCTTCTGGATTTTTTCCTTCCTTTTTAAAGACGATTGTTGCTTCCACCCATGAATGTGGAGCCCTCCCCTTAAAGGCTAGATGACATACATCCACCAATTCTTTTTTGAGTTGATTTCTAAATGTTCTATAAAATTCCAACGGAATATTGTCTGGTCCTGTAGCCTTACCCAGGGCTAGCCCTAAAATCGCAGTCTCTATCTCTTCCCATTCAGGAGGTGTTAAGAGATTCAGACACTGAGCCTCGGATAACGTTAATGAGCTTGTTTCCTTTAAGTATTCCCACGGTTCAACCTCACTATAAAGCCGATGATAAAATTCTTGGAAGGCTACCAAAACTTCTCCTTTATTCTCCTGCATAGTACCATTTAAATCCCTGATTTTCAGAATATCGTTATATACCTGCTTCTCCCTTGCTCTTTTTGCTAACAGTCTGCAGTTTTTTTCTCCAAACTCATATGCTGTTTCCTTATATTGAGTATAGTTACTGGCAATTAAATCAGCTATTTTGGAGTTAGCATTAGCTCTTTTAATCGAAAGATCTTTTTGGGCTATTTTACTCAAGTCAGATTCCACACCTTGCTTTAACACCTCTGCCAACTTCTCCTCAGCTCTTGTGATTTCATCAAAATCCTTCCGTTGCTCAATTAACAGTCCAGAATAGCTAAGAGTCTCCCCACGGACCACAGCTTTAAATGTATCCCAAACCGTTTCCGGAGTTGCCGTACCTTTATTTACTATGAAAAACTCCTCTATTACTTTAGACATGTACTGACAATACTGTGCATCCAACAGTAGTTTGGGTTCAATAGACCATCGTGAAGCTTCTATTTTATCTTCCATTTCAATATTCAATTCCAATGCTACTGGGTTATGATCAGAGATTATTTTGGGGTGAATTTGAATTTTAGCTTGTGTTAAAAAAACATATGAAATAAAAAATGATCCAACCGAACAAATTTTAAGTGGGGAGCAGAAAAATGCGTAAACCCCGGGTCATTCAGGTTCTTCTCATGCCAAACATCATAGAGACCATGATCCAAAAGTAGCCCCCACAGAGCAGTATATCCAGATTTTTTCTTGCCAATATATACAGAGTTAGATCTTATATCAACACCTGCCCCCACATTGACATTGCAGTCTCCACACAATAACACTGGGGTAATCCATTGTGCCAATTCTAAATTAATAAAATTAAATACTTCAGGATCATCCAAATTTGGACCATATACATTGCAAAGTGTGAAACCTTGCCGTCCCACCTTAAATTCCGCCATCACCCATCTTCCCCATTTATCTGCAGCCGATTTTATACAATCCACCCACCCCCCTCTTTTTCAGTATCGCTACCCCTCTTTTAACTCCAGATTGTTTAGAGCAAACTACCAACTCCATGCCCATATTCTTTAAATATTCTCTATTAGCCCACGGAATGTGGGTTTCCTGTAAACAAATTATATCTATACCCAATATCTGTATAATCTTTGCTAACACTTGTCGTTTTCGGGGTCATTTAAACCACATACATTCAGTGTAGAAATCTTAATTTTTCTGGCCATGGAAATTTATTTTCTCTTATCACTTTTATAGCTCTTACAATCACAACCAATCTCTCAGTATTTATTTTGTATGTTAACAAAAACAGCATTAAGTCCCCTTCCGCTGCCATTTTCACCCCCCCCCTTCTTTTGTATGTTAACAAAGTGTTATCAAGAGGAAATCCAAATAAGAAAAATTCATTTGGAACCCACACCATAGAACGCCATGTAAAAATATACACTCCACCAATTGGAGTAGAGCTGTGGTGCAAAGATCTCAGGAGGAGGACTCTTCTCCTAGTACATCTACAGCAAGAACCGGAATACCACCAATGCCATCTTCAATGGTGGCGAACATTCAGCCAGAACTGAAAAATGTAATGATGCAATGCATACATTGCAATAAATTAGTAGCCTTCGGACAACAGTCCATTGTAATTTTGCAGAAGAACAGGAACCACAGATGCAACAATTGTTTTGTCTAAAAAGTTCATTCTTCTACTTCATCTTCAGAAGAGTTTGTTCCTGAAACCCCTAGAACACAGAGTGAGTCCATAGTACGGAAATTTAAAAAAAAAACAGAAAGAGAGAAAAAGGTAAATGCGCCTTTTGTCACATGTAAAATCTGTCACACAGTACTTTCAAGAGGGAATCCACAGAAACAGTACAGCTTTGGAACTTATAGCATGGGATGCCATGTCCAGAATATACACCCAAACAATTGGAGTAAAGCTGGGAGTAAAGCTGTAATAAAAAGATCATCAGATGAGCAGGGCTCTGCTCCCAGCACTTCTTCTAAAGCAACAGCACCACCAATGCAAGCATAAATGGTTGCAAATATCCAATCTGAACTTAAGAATGTCATGATGCAATGCATTCGTTGCCAGAAACTAATAACATTTGCATAAGAGTCCATTCAAGTTATCCTGCAAAAAAACAGGAAGCACAGGTGCATTACCAGGAGCATTTTTCTTTTCTCTGAAGATTGTCTTCTGAATGAATCTTCTAATGGAGTCCTCTTGATTGATAAAGTTTGCTTATAAACTCTTTGTTTGTGGTTCTTGGTAGGCATAATCTATTATGACTTTGCAGATATTTACAATCTGTTGAAAAGAAAAATATGACATATTATAGACCACTACTAACATAGCACGTAGCAATAACATTAACTAAACAATATAAACACTAGTTCGCATCTCTCTTTGTGTGTCTCATATCACTCACTGCCTGCACCATCTCCCTCTTTGTATGACTCATCTCACTCTCTCCTTCCACCATCTCTCTGTTTGTATGTGTGTGTCATCTCAATCTCTGCCTACACCATCTGTCTGTTTGTGTGTGTGTCTCATCTCACTCTCTGTGTCTAAAACAATTTACCATTCTAACAGCCTGATTCATCATTGGAAGGTTTTGCGAGTCTGAAATAGCGAATCATAAGGAATCGCTATTCCAGACTCGCAAAACGGGATTCATGTAGGAATAGCAATATTTTTTGCGATTCCTACAGATTCCATATTTGCGATTCGCAAATTGCTAATCGCAAATAAGGAATAACTCCCCATTCATTCCTATGGGCAAAAGGCCCATAGGAATAAATGGGGAGTATTCCTTATTTGCGATTAGCAATTAGCTAATCGCAAATAAGATAGCGATTTAAAGGGTGCCAGGGGTGTCCAGAGGACACCCTGTAGCACCCCTTAAATGCTAATTTAAACAGGTGTTGCGCACACACATGTCCAAAGGACATGTGTGTGTGCAACATGCAACTCAGAAAAATGCTTTTAAAAGCACTTTTCTGAGTTTTCGCTATTTACCACGAGGTTTGACCTTGCGGTAAATAGCGGCCCGAAATTGCAATTTCGCAATTTGAAAATGGATGATGAATTGCATTTAAGGAATCTCAAATAGAGATTCCTTAAATGTAATTCCTCGCAAATTTGCAAATTCGCTATTACCGAGTTTTGCATTTGGGATGATGAATCCCAAATGCAAAATTTGCACTTGCAAAGGGCCAGATTCTCAGAATCTGGCCCTTTGCGAACGCAATTACCTTTAATGAATCAGGCTGTAAATGTTTTTTGGTTGAAATGTCTGGCTTTAATTTTTTTGACGAGGAACACTCTGAGTGTGTATGTGAATTAAGGAATTATATTTTCATCTTTTTTTATAATATTAGCTGTGTGTGCACACAATTTGTATCTTTTAGCTTACAGGGTACACTTCTTTTTAAAGTGTTTCTCATGCTTGGATTCAATGCTGGTGCAGAGATAGTGCTAATAGTTTAATTTGGCTTGTAAATATGCTCCTTTTTTACAAGCGCCTTGTGCAATCTTTAACATGGGTGCAAGCAGTGAATGTATGGAGAGGGATAGGAATAGCAGATAGAAAACAATATGAAATGGTGTGGGAGATGCATAAAGAATTTCACTAATGGCATCAATTGAAGTGGAATATAAGATAAAAAGGGACATATTTAAAAACCCCTTGCACAATGTTTAACATGGAGTCTAAGTGAGTGTCTGTGTGAATTAAGGAATTATATTTTCACCTTTTTCCATAATGTTAACTGTATTTTCTGACAGTTTGCATCTCTTAGCTAATATGGTATTATTTTAATTTGGATTGTGTCTTATTTTATGTATATGCCAATGAAACCATTACACTATCTGTATACCAGCATTAATGTTAAACATTGCGCAAGGGGCTTGTAAATATGCCTTTCTTTTTTGTATATTATATCTCAATTTATGCCATTAGTAAAATCCTTTACACATTTCTCAAGGCTTTTCATATTCTTGCCTGTGTACCAATTGTATCACTCTGCATGCATTTACTGCTTGTACCCATGTTAAACATTACACAAGGGGCTTGTGAATATGCCTTTCTTTTTTGTATATTCTTTCTAAACTTATCCCATTAGTAAAATCCTTTACACATCTCTCACACCATTTCATATTCTTCACATACGCACACAGTGTAACA
This sequence comes from Lissotriton vulgaris, assembly GCF_964263255.1. NCBI lineage: Eukaryota > Metazoa > Chordata > Amphibia > Caudata > Salamandridae > Lissotriton > Lissotriton vulgaris. The sequence goes on along the minus strand of NC_141693.1, from coordinate 1,650,819,359 downwards.
CTTGTGAAAAATATTATAGCCACACATTTCAGCAAACATCTTTTAACACAGTAAATCGATTTAGACACAGAACACAGCCCATTTCAATATGCACTACATTACATTGCTGAAACCTAACTCATTTCAAAATGTCATTTCTAATATGCACCATTCAGTTAACATTATGGAAAAAGGTGAAAATATAATTCCTTAATTCACACTCACTGTGATCCTTGTCAAAAATCTTAAAGCCACACATTTTATCAAAAAACATTTAGCATAGTAAATCATTTTGAACACAGAGCACAACCCATTTAAATGAGCACTACACTACAATGCAGAAACCTGACTCATTTTCAAAATACAACAGTAATGAAGCCCAATTTGCTTGTTATGCTTCCCAATACTGCAAACAGCAATCTCTCTATATTACTCACCTTTAAAATCGCTTTTGAAAATGTAGAACAGTGTAAAACACACACCAGATTTTCTTATGCAGAATCCCTGGACTGCAGCTCAGACACTGGAAACAGAAATGGCAGTTTCTCACTCATTCTTCTCACTTATTTCTGCTCATAACCAATGAAATGTCTTCCCACACTATTTCAAAACTAAACTAACATTTCAATTGGACTAACATTTCAATTGGTTCTACATTTCCACACTTTCAAACTAGTTCAAGTTCAAGTTCAAGAATGTATATAGCGCACTACTCACCCAGAGGGTCTCAAGGCGCTTGGGGATGGGGTTCATTATTTATCGAATAGCCAGGTTTTAAGTTATTTTCTGAAGGAGATGTGCTTCTCTGTAAGGCGGAGGTGGGTAGGGAGTGAGTTCCAGGTCTTGGCCGCCAAGTAGGAGAAGGATCTACCTCCCATGGTGGATCTTTGGATACGCGGAACTGCGGCGAGGCCTTGATTGGAGGATCTTAGTTGGCGGGTGGGTGTGTAGAAGGATAGTCGAGAGTTGAGGCATTCGGGCCCTAGTTTTTAGAGGACCTTGTGTGCGTGGGTGAGGAGACGGAATGTTATTCTCTTGTTGACGGGGAGCCAGTGGAGGTCTTTCAGGTGGCCGGTAATGTGATTTTGGCGAGGGATGTCCAAAATGAGTCTCGCTTATGCGTTTTGGATGCGTTGGAGTTTTTTCTGTAATTTGCCTGTAATTCCGGCGTAGAGGGTGTTTCCGTAGTCCAGTCAACTCGTGACTAGTGCATGGGTGACAGTCTTTCTTGTCTCGGAAGGGATCCAATGGAAGATTTTTTTGAGCATAAGAAGTACGTTGAAGCAGGAGGATGAGACGGCGTTGACTTGTCTGGTCATCAAGAGTGAGGAATCTAGGATGAAGCCCAGGTTGCGTGCGTGATCTGTGGGTATGGGTGCTATGCCCAGAGCCGAAGGCCACCATGAGTTGTCCCAGGCAGAGGGGGATGATCCTAGGATGAGCACCTCCGTTTTGTCTGAGTTAAGTTTTAGGCGGCTGTTTTTCATCCATTCGGCTGCTTCTTTCATGCCTTCGTGAAGGTTGGTTTTGGCGGAGTTAGGGTCTTTGGTGAGGGAAAGGATCAGCTGGGTGTCGTCAGCGTAGGAGATGATGTTAAGGTTGTGATGACGCGCGATGGATGCGAGTGGACTCATGTAAACGTTGAAGAGGGTGGGACTGAGTGATGATCCTTGTGGTGCACCGCAGATGACTTTGGTAGCCTCTGATTTGAATGGGGGAAGTCGTACTCTCTGGGTTCTTCCGGCGAGAAACGAGATGATCCAGTCCAGTGCTTTTCCTTGTATTCCGATGTTGTTGAGGCGTTGTATGAGGGTGCTATGACAGACTGTGTCGAAGGCGGCGGAGAGGTCGAGTAGAATGAGGGCCACTGTTTCTCCGTTGTCCAGTAGTGTTCGGATATCGTCTGTGGCTGCGATGAGGGCGGTTTTGGTGCTGTGTTTGGCTCGAAAGCCGTTCTGTGAGGGATCGAGGGAGTTGTTGGATTCGAGGAAGGCGGCGAGTTGGCTATTGAAGGCTTTCTGGATGACTTTTGCGGGGAAAGGGAGGAGGGATATTGGGCGGTAGTTTTTGAGTTCAGAGGGGTCTGCTGTGGGTTTCTTCAGGAGGGCACTGACTTCGGCATGTTTCCAGCTTTCTGGGAAGGTAGCAGAGTTGAAGGAGCAGTTGATAACATCACAGAGATGGGGTGCGATGATGGAGTCTGCTTTGTTGAAGATGTGGTGGGGACAGGGGTCGGTTGGCGAGCCAGAGTGGATGGAATTCATTAGGCAGATGGTGTCTTCGGTGGTTATTGGGTTACAGGCGCTGAGATTGTTAGAGGGCGGTTTAGGTTCTGAGGGGGGTGGGGAGGATTGTTCGTTGGAACTGTTTTCGAAGCTGTTATGTATGTCGGAAGTTTTGTTGTAGAAGAAGGAGGATAACGAATCGCAGAGGTCTTGGGAGGGAGTGATGTCGTTTGAGGCTGCGGTCACATAATATTCACCCATCCCCCTACTGCTCATTCAACCTGTTACCATGATAACTCCCACCTAAGGAAGAACAGAGTTTAAAAGTTAATCATACTATGTTGCAAATGAATCCATCAAGGTTGTTAGAGTTTTCAATATAACAGCTAATCATGTGCAATGTTCCTTTCAATGACCTTTTCTGAACCATTAGAATTGCTTCTTTTAAAAAACAAAACTATGCACCTAATATGCTCTTTTGCATTTTCAGAAAGCACCAATCATTTCTTAAGCTTCAAGTGCAGTGAATGTCCTCCTCTTTTTTTCTAAACTGCAAGCTTTCCAACTGCCATTTCATTTACAGCCCTCACCGGAGTACAACCAGATCTGCTTTGAACATGCTTTCAGTATGGTTTGTAGGACACAGCTTTGTATTCTGGTCAAAAAGGTATGCAACAAACAGAGGAATTGTAAACCTTGATTTACCAAATGTGGATATTTTATGGATTGGCCAGAGAGGATTGAGATGTCACCAATTGATACCATTGGTGAAATCCTTCATGCATCTCCGACACCCTGACCTCATAATTGTGCACTGTGGTGGAAATGACTTATGCACTTTGACTGGGGTTGGTCTGGAAATGCTTTTGAAGGACATCTTTGGACAATTGATGTCACTTTTTCCTCAAACTGCCTTTGTCTATTCCAATATATGCCAAAGGCAAAAATGGAATTGGTCCAATCAATTTTGTCCGCAGATTGAGAAAGCAAGGAAACATGTAAATAAATCTGTTTCTGCATACATGAGAGACTATGGAGTGGGTTGTATATACCACAACAACTTGCGTTACAACATGCAAGGCATCTATAGGACAGATGGTGTACATTTCACTGATGAAGGGAACAGAGTCTATCTCTGTAACATCAGACCCTGCATTGGTACTTACTTGTAGGTACCAAAAAAACACAATGAACACAACATGTAAACACTCAAATATGATTTTTAACTTTATTTTTTTTATTAATTTTTACCGAGGTCCGCGGACCGAGCACTCACCGAGCGTTCCCCATGCGCGGACATATCGTGTTTTCTGTTATTTTCTTAAAAATGAACATTATTTGTAACGTTAGGAGTCCTTGAAGGACGCCCTGAGAAGGCCTAAGGGGTCAGGGACACTCTACCATACCCCCTTCACACGTTTTTAAGTTATATTTTTCACATTCTTCTGAAACCACAAAATGGCGGCTATAGGGTTCTCGCACAGTGCATTTACCGAGCACTCACGGTGCGCGGACCTATTGGAATAAAAAAAAAAAAAAACTAAATGGAAATGGACATTGTCTCCTCTGTAGATACCTTGTATGTTGTAATGCAAGTTATTGTGGTATATTGAATCCATACTGTAGTCTTTCAGGAAAGCAGAAACAGATTTGTTCACATCATTCCTTCCTTTCTCAATGTGTGGTCAGAATTGGCGTAGGGAGTCATGAGTTCCTACTCTGGTGCAACACTTGCTGTTCTATATTTTTACTTATGTTGTAAACTAATGCTTCAGAGACAGTCAGTGAGAGAAAGGATGCAGGACATGAAGAACACAAAATTTTATCACTTTGGTACTACCTCATAAATTAAATTTAAATAAGTATAATTTTCAAAACAATTTTTCTTTACTAAATTAAAATTTATTTTTCAGAATTTTCATAATCTAAAAGAACATGTAGGATTTGTTCATCAGGAATTTCATCCGTCAAAGTCTCTGAACATGATTGGTCAAACTCAACAATGTCTACAAATTCCATTAATTCCATATCTACTGTTTCATCAAAAAAATCTTCCACGATATCTCCTTCATGTTCTTCATGATTTGTTTCATCTACAGGATCAATAAACACCACAGAACAAGTTGCCTCAATAAACGTTGCTGTTATTTCAAAGAAGATGTTGGTAGGCTCCTCATTTTCATTCATCATTTTATGCTAGTATACTATTAAAAGAAAGAGAATTAGCGCTTACTGCATGATCATCCTCAATACCAGTCACAAAAATGTCTATAACGATGTCAAATGACTCTTCATTTTCATCTATTATTGATGTTAGTATACTTTTAAAAGAAAGAGAAAGACAGTGAGATGGTGCAGGGGAAGAGTGAGATAGGGCAGAAAAAAACTATTAAATTCTATTAGAAAAGTAACTACTGTGTAAATCTCACACCACAAATTGAACACCAAAATTTCCTCACAAAACTACCTCAGACACTATAGTCACAAAATGACCGTGTTTCCCTGGACAGTGTATAGTATCAAACAAGAATTAAAAATATAAACCACTGCATCTGATGTTGCCCAACTCAATCCATAAGTATAACAAAAAAACATTAAATAACTAACAGAAAACATTTTTCCTATAAACTTAAAGTGAACAACATAGTTCTCCTTACAAATTAACAACTCACCTTCTACAAAACTGTTGAACAGTAAATTCTGTCTTAATCTCACACCTCAGAAGTATACCTCAAACACTAAAATCTCAAAATGGCTGCGTTTCCCTCTCATTTCTCATACATATTCAGATACCCAGCCAATCAAATTTTATCACACACAAAATCAAAACCAAAATAACATTTTAATTGGTTCAAATTATCAACACTTTCAAACTCACATAATCTTCAACCTCACCCCAATGCTCTCTACCAATTACCATACCAACTCTCCACAAAACACATACCTAAACCCAAAGGTGAAAGAGTCATCACTCAATGTTGCACTCAACCAACATCTAAACACTGAAACTTGTTATTTTTATATATTTCTTTTTTGTCTCTTTGAACCGCAGTCCGCGCACGGTGTGCGGACCCCGCAATTTTTTTTATTTTTGTTAACCTTCGGTGTCCTTTACAGAACTCATGACAAAACCTGGGGGGCTCAGGAATCTCTTCCCTGCCTCCTTGTCAACTATTACACTTCTGTTTACAACCACTAGCATCTGCCACAAAAACAAGATGGCGGACAACACTTCCTCATTTCGACTGACTAGAATGTTGACAGACGTCCAACAGCCAATCAGAATTCCGCGCGCGCACGCCAAGGTCCGCGAACATGCAAGGACGGTGCACGCCCGTGCGCACTGCGTGTCCCGCTTATAGATATATAATTTGAAAAAAGTCGATTTTCTCAACAATTACTGAAGGGATTTTCACCAAATATACAAAAGGCACTTCTGCATACAAGGCTCTACCATTTTGCCAAGATTGCAGTAATTCCATTCAGCCGTTTGGGCTGTAGCTGTGTCTAAAGGTCCTATGAAAAATTGCATTGGACTCAATTTCACATTCAATTTTCTCAAAAAGTACTGGAGGTTTTTACACCAAACATACAAAAGGCACTGCTGCATACCAGTTCCTACCATTTTGCCAATCTGGTGTAATTCCGTTCATCCGTTCGAGCTGTAGCCTTGTCAGAATGTCCCTATGGAAATTAACATGGGGAAAACACGTTTTGGGACCCCCCTTTTTTCTTGGCCCCCGCTTGATGAATCCCCCTGAAACTTTCAGGGAAGGAGTGGAGCACAGCGAGGCACATTTAAGGAAAATTACAGGCAGATCCCTCAATTGGCGCCAAAGTTATACCCAATAGAATGTTCGGAATTTCCTATGGTAACTAGGTCCTAACTATATATACCAACTGGCGACCGCCAGTAGGGTAATATATATATATTTATATATATATATATATATGTATATATATATATATATATATATATATATATATATATATATATATATTCACTGAAAAAACCATAGGTTATAGACCATATATAGTTAGGGATTAGCATTTAAAAAACCTTATTTTATTTGCACAAAACCATTGAAATTCCATATATAGTTAGTTGCACTAACTATATATCGCGGACCCGCAATCCACTGCTAATGATGTCACATATTACATCATTCATGACATGGTCAGTGACATCACTGATGACATCACTGATGACATCTCAAATGACATCACTGATGACATCTCACATGACATCACTGATGACATCACTGACATCTCATTTGACATTACTGATTACATCACTGATGATATCATTTATGTGATAATACATCTTCAGACTCTAATATAACCTTAGATACACTCAGTGTAAACAGGCATTCACAGACTGTCACACATCCATGGAGTTACTCACACACCTAGTCAGTCATGCAAAGAATCAATCACATCTCCATTTCCTTAACTATACAGTTATACACACCTTACTTATTCAAACATATACTAACACATATTTACTCTCTTATACAATCCTTGATACAAGTTCACAATGATTCATACAGCCACTCTCACATTCACTGGCTCTTATGTTCAGTTATTTATATATGTCAACTCTCACATGGAGTGTGTTTTACATATGTACTTACTTTGACATGTAGAACTGAGATATCCATTCACTCACCAATATACTCATGCACACAGTCAACTGTCCATACAGCTGTTTCTACATGCACTTTTGAACCCATACACCTAGGGAATCAACTGCTCACACATCTATGCACAGAGTTATACACCTCCCAGCCACCCACACACATACTCAGTCTCCCATACAAATACTTGGGCAACCATTCAATAACCCATATAGTTACTGATATAGCTACTGATTTAAACATGCAGCAGTTTACAGAAGAACATAAATAATGATTGCCAAATTAAGACACTTTAATCACTAACCCATGCACTCAGTGAGACACATTTAATCATTCTCTCATACAGTCAGTCATGCACCTACTAAATCCTTCATCCAGACACTTATACATCCACTCATTCTTCAATATGTAAGACATATTTTAACTTTACAGAAACATACAGTCACTGGGTGTTGTCATCAGTGATGTCATCAGTGATGTCATTTGAGATGTCATCAGTGATGTCATCAGTGATGTCACTGACCATGTCATGAATGATGTAATATGTGACATCATTAGCAGTGGATTGCGGGTCCGCGATATATAGTTAGTGCAACTAACTATATATGGAATTTCAATGGTTTTGTGCAAATAAAATAAGGTTTTTTAAATGCTAATCCCTAACTATATATGGTCTATAACCTATGGTTTTTTCAGTGAATTTTCAAGGTTTTGTAAATGCAAATTCCTAACTATATATGGTCTATAACCTATGGTTTTTTCTGTGAATTTCATTGGTTTTTTAAAAGCTAATATCTATAGCTGTAAAATATATTCTTTATTAAGTGACGTATCACGTAGCCCGTGAGACGCCTCATGATGCATCGCATAACCGTGACGTATCGTCTCTGCAGCGCAAACCAAACCCAAAACGTAAGCGCGCCAGAACACGCTTAAAGATATATATATATTTTTTTAACCTTAATTAGACAAAATCCACACGTGCACATATCACAAACGTTCAAAAAACACAATATGTCGGACTCCCGTTACGCTGCCGGTTAGCTGCCTGGTTAACGTACCAGGAAGCACCTTTACCGCGAAAAAACGCAAATTTTTTTTTTTTCACCCCCCAGGGAACTTTAATAGCCCCCTCATCAATCCTAGGGGTTCAGGAGGGGTCTGCCTTACCCCTTTCATTCATTTACACCTTTTTTTTTCCACCTCTTGTCTCTCGATCCCACAGAGAGACAAGATGGCGGCCGCTCCAGACTGTTTACAATGATAACAGCCAATCAGCTTCTCCTCAGACTCCCGTTACACTGCCGGTTAGCTTCCCGGTTAGCTGCCCGGTTAGCTGCCCAGTTCGCGTACCAAGACGCGTCTCTACGGCGAAAAAATCGGATTTTTTTTTTGTTTTTTTTTTGGCCCCGCGTGGCTTTATAATATCCCCCTCATCAATCCTAGGGGGTCAGAAGGAGTCTACCTTGCCCTCTTTCCTTCATTTCCCCCTTTGTTTTGGCCTCCTCTTGTCTCTCGATCCTACCGAGAGACAAGATGGCGGCCGCTCCGGACTGTTTACAATATTGACAGCCAATCAGCTACTCCTCAGACTCCCGTTACACTGCCGGTTAGCTTCCCGGTTAGCTGCCCGGTTCGCGTACAAAGACGCGTCTCTACGGCGAAAAAATCGGATTTTTTTTTTTTTTTTGGGTTACACTGCCGGTTAGCTTCCCGGTTAGCTGCCCGGTTAGCTGCCTGGTTCGCGTACCAAGACGCGTCTCTACGGCGAAAAAATCGGATTTTTTTTTTTTTTTTTTTGGGCCCGGCGTGGCTCTATAATATCCCCCTCATCAATCCTAGGGGGTCAGAAGGGGTCTACCTTGCCCTCTTTCCTTCATTTCCCCCTTTGTTTTGGCCTCCTCTTGTCTCTTGATCCTACCGAGAGACAAGATGGCGGCCGCTCCGGACTGTTTACAATATTGACAGCCAATCAGCTACTCCTCAGACTCCCGTTACACTGCCGGTTAGCTTCCCGGTTAGCTGCCCGGTTAGCTGCCCGGTTCGCGTACCAAGACGCGTCTCTACGGCGAAAAAATCGGATTTATTTATTTTTTTTTTTTTTGGGTTACACTGCCGGTTAGCTTCCCGGTTAGCTGCCCGGTTAGCTGCCCGGTTCGCGTACCAAGACGCGTCTCTACGGCGAAAAAAATCGTTTTTTTTTTTTTTTTTTTTTTGGGTTACACTGCCGGTTAGCTTCCCGGTTAGCTGCCCGGTTAGCTGCCCGGTTCGCGAACCAAGACGCGTCTCTACGGCGAAAAAAATCGGAATTTTTTTTTTTTTTTTTTGGGGCCCGGCGTGGCTCTATAATATCCCCCTCATCAATCCTAGGGGGTCAGAAGGGGTCTACCTTGCCCCCTTTCCTTCATTTCCCCCTTTGTTTTGGCCTCCTCTTGTCTCTCGATCCTACCGAGAGACAAGATGGCGGCCGCTCCGGACTGTTTAGAATGTTGACAGACACCGGAGAGCCAATCAGCTTCGCTTCGCAAAGTTCCGATACGCGAAAAGTTCGCGAACCGGAGCGCTGCCCGGAGCGCTGTTACAGATATATATCTTGTTTTAAACGTTAATTTCTCAAAATCCACTGAAGCACATATATTGAGACCTAGCAAAGGCACATCGGGCTAACAGTCCCTACAATTTTGCCAAGTTTCGTGAAAATCCATTCAGCCGTTCGGCCTAAAAGTGATCCAACCGCCCTATGGAAATTAACATGGGAAAAACGTGTTTTGGGACCCCCCTTTTTTCTCAGCCCCCCCTTGACGAACCCCCCCCAAATTTCCAGGAGCTGCTCAGAAACAAAATGTGCCATTTTCCTGAAAATTTCAGCCAATTCCGTCCACAAACGCCAAAGTTATTAGGCATAGAATTTTCAAAAGTTCCATAGAGAAAAAATCCTAACTATATATACCTACTGGCTATCGCCAGTAGGTAATATATATATATATTTAAATAAAGTACTTTTACAAAGTATATGCCTTCACCGCGCAGGCCTTTGCATTGTAATGGCATGCATGGTAAAGGCATATGCGGAGTAAATGTTAAAGGGGTCATAATATTTCGTTGTAACCGCACTTGCGTTATAAAAAATGTGGAGTAATGGCATGCGGGATATTATCCAGTGGAATAACGTCACATATTCGTTGGAGGGTGGAGACAAGGCGAGACTTTGAAATTCCATTAGGCCCTTGCTAGCAAAGGATTTCTGATATAAGTTCTTCCTGAGCACTGTGATTTGGAGCATGGTAGGGGGATGGGTGCTACTGCAATTTCTGTTGTTCAAGGTGAGGGACTTTCTAGGCAGTTGCTCTTCATTTTTCCTACATTTTGAATACTCTAACTTGGAGACAGCCCTACTGCTACCTTTTGTGATAACCATCAATTTCACAAATGTTGAGTCTAGCCAGCAGATTGAAAAGGACACTCGAAAAATTAACCAACTCAAACCAGTTCTGAATCCTTATACAGTGGATCTACACCCCTGCCTAGAAGATGAGCATAAAAGTTTCATCCAAACCACCCCAGTTTTTAACTGTTCCAGGTTCTGCATGGCCAAGAAAAGGATTGTCTTGAAAAGTTGTACAAGCTTTATTCGAGATTATTTCTCATAAAAGCACAGCATAAAATCGACATTTACAGAATAAAAAACATAACATTTAACAGGTACATTCATATAGACATTATGTGCGAGCTCATACAATATCAACGTGGAAAAATTTACATATAACAAATTAGTTTTAAGTTTTATAGACAATTAAAAAGAGAAACATAATTAACTGGTCCCCCCCAAAAATCGCCGCCTAATTGCCCATGCCCACCCCAAGTATTTAGCTACCCCAATAACTATCGACTCCTGAGTTGATGTACACAAAATTCTTAATGCCACTGCACTGTCACGTGTCCCAAGGTTTTTGCATACAGGTGTAAGCCATACTCTCCTAGGTGATGAGTAGGCTTTACATACAAACAGAAAGTGACCTACACTCTCCACAGCTGTTTCACATACTGGGCATGACCTATTAGTCGACCTCTGCCAACCCGCCGTTAGTTTTTTTAGGGGGATAGAACCAGATCTTAGCTGAAATACTAAGTTCCTATCCATAGGGACCGTAATAGTGTCCCAATAATTTTCCTTGATAGGACAGATTTTTGTCTCCAGGAAGCGACCCGCCATAGAGTCAGACCTAACACCTCTCAGCAGATTGCCACCCACCCAGTCCCAATATTGCAATTTGAGAGCTTCCTTGCTTGGGAAGACTTCTTCCACTGGGTTGGTCCAAAGATTTGAAAACCCAAGGTTAATTAACATGGCCCTTAGATTTTTAAGCCATTTTATCTTGTGGAATTTGTCTTCCTTGATTATTGAAAGGAAACCATCAGCATATTGTCTAATCTCAGGAGTTGTCCAGAGACGTCTCCAATAGAAGACAGGGCGCAATCGCTCTCTATCGCTAATTGGACATCTACCCAACTCTAGGAACAATGGTATTAGGGGGGTGCTCTGTGGGAGGCCTGTAATCCCTCTGAGAAACTTATTCTCAGATGTCTGTAGGGCCGAAAGATTATCCCAAGCCCATAACTCCGCACCATATAAGGTGGCACCTAGGACCTTTGCGTCATACACTATAAGGGCGGGTTTAATCGGTTTTGTCTTAGATTTTCGATGGTCTCCCCGCAATGCACCTGAAAGCTGTTGGTGTTTTAGGGCTGCTTTTTCCAAATGATGTGACCAACCAGGGCCCTCCGCTATCTGTACCCCTAAATATGTGAACTCATTAACAGTCTCTAACTTGCTATTATTCAGGGTTACCTTAGGGTAAATTTTACGGCGTGGGGTAAAAGCCATTAGTTTTGTTTTCCCCACATTTACTTCTAGGCCGTGCTCTTTGCAAAAAATATCAAAAATATTTAATGCACGTTGTAGCCCTGCAGGGGTTTTTGACAAGATCAGAGTGTCGTCAGCGAACATCAGGATCGGGACCCTGACGTCCGCTAACGATGGGGCGTCTACACTTGCTTCCAACATTCGCTCGACAATCCCATTAATAAATAGTGAGAAGAGTAAGGGAGCCATGGCACAGCCTTGTCCGACCCCCCTTTCCACGGGGAAGTCCGAAGTTGACTCGCCATTCCCACCCCACTGGACTCTTGCGAAATTGGATTCATGTAGACGCATGATTAGGGTGAGCAATTCAGCGAGGAATCCCCAGCTTTTGCAAAACTAGCCATAACTTAAACCTGGGGACCAAATCAAATGCCGCCCGCAGGTCGACAAACGCGACATACAGGCAGCCCCTTCCAAGTAAAACCGTCTTCCACCGCAGTATGGTAAAGCGGAAAACCTGGTCAATGGTACTGGTTGCTCGCCTGAATCCGGCCTGATATGGGGAGAGAGCGTTGTTGTCGTCCACCCAATCCATAAGCTGGTTTGTGACCATTCTCCCCACTACTTTTTGCATGGTTGCAATTAAGCTTATGGGCCTGTAGTTGGCAGGTAGTGAACGGTCTCCCTTCTTGTGAATGGGGATAATAATTGCTCCTTTCCATAGCTCAGGAACCACCCCCCCCTTGGCTAGAGCATTTGCTAACAAGAAGATATACCTCACCCATCTCATCATATCATACTTGAAGATATCCGGGGGTATCCCGTCTAACCCTGGTGCTCTCCCGCATTTCACAGAGCTAATCGCACTTTCTACTTCTTTAGGGGAGAACAAGTTATCAATAGCATAGACTGGTGTTATGCCCTCCCCTACCCCGGGGTGCATGACTTCGGCATATTGTGGTCTGAAATACTCAACCCAGGCTTCTTCAGCTACATTGTTATCAGGCTTTGCGGGGCTACCTCCTCTACCCCACTTAATAATTTTCCAAAAGATCCTAGAATCCTTGTTACTAGAAGCCTCTTTTAACTCAGCCCAGTGGTCTTCATCCCATTTCCTCTTGGCTTTGGAAATGGCCAATTTATACAATTTCCTTGTCTCTCTAATTGCAACTCTGCCCCTATTTCTAATAGCTTGTCCCAATTCCAATCGTGCGGATCTGCATTGGCGATTAAACCACCTGCCAACATCCTGAGTTTTCCTCCCTTTCTTGATCTTAGGCAGGAAACATGGTTTAATTAAGGAGGGAAAATAACTTATTGTGGATGTCTGTGATATCCCTAGTCCCAGGAGCTGTGAAATCAACCGCCTCCATGGCGGAAATTGCGTTATCCACCTCATGGTTGATATAGGTCATTATTTCCTCGTTAGCCAATACCCTCGGCCATTTTAACCTACGTTCATCATTGCTCAAGACTGGGATCTGGTCATTCCTTAGATGCAAGTTTCCCACTCCGACATTCCACCACCTATGGGTCACACAAAGGGGGTTATGGTCACTTTCTATTCTAGGCTTAACAGCCATATCAATAACCCCCTGCCACAGCTGGAGACTACATAATATATAATCAATTCTACTCCTGCTGTTGCCGTTGTCAAAGGTGCAACTGCCCTCCTTGTCCCCTGGGGTTCTCCCATTCAGGGCTCTTAGACCGTATTCCATACAAATGGCATTTAATAAAAGTATGTCTTTTGTCCACCGTGGGACGGGGTTTAAACATAAAGGTGGTACTCCCCAAAGATTGTCCTCGTCCTTCCCTAGGGGATCATTTGTACAGTCTAGAGGTTCAAAAGTCCTGTTAAGATCCCCGACTACTATTACCCTACAATCTTGGGACTTGGTTTCTAAGGAGGCAGACAACAGCTCTAAGGTGGAAGAGTTGGTTGTATTACTGCCTCTTGCATAGACGTTGTACAAATCCATTAACAACCCCTTTTCTGTTGAAATTCTTAGCAGTTGTAAATCGCTAGTTCCCAAATCCAACATTTTAGTAGTAATGTCCAGGTCCTGTTTTATCCATACAGTAAGGCCGCCCATAGGCCGACCCCTTCCACCTTTGGTTGCTAGTATGGAATAGTTTAAATAACCACAAAGAAAGAGGGGGTCACAAGTCCAGGTTTCTTGAAAACAACAAACATCAAACCCACTGATATATTCCACCCAAGATTGGGAGTCTAACTTACTACCCAACCCAGCAACATTCCAAGATAAAAGCGTACCAAAGCTAGGCTCAATCCCGCCGGAATAGCTGTTGTTGGAACATACTTGGGAAATCATTGGGCTTTCAGTGTTATTATCGACCTTCACAGGATCATCAATGATATCATCTACCATGTTTACTGTTGATATGGGTAATTTCACAGCACTGGCATTTATATTTTCTATCCCACCTCCTCCCTCTACAACAAAACTCCCCTTCCCTATGGAACCGACAATTGGAGTTGTACCAGCAATAACAACATGATCTTCACAGGCCCCCTTAAAATCATTGATGCTTCCTCCACTGCTACTACACAACTCTCTGGTGGTTTGTCAACATCCCCATCCTGGATCTTGCCATCCGACATGAGGATTATAATTCATACATGTGGTATAGTTTTGAACAAAAGGTGGAGCTGGTGTGGAATTGATTGGCCATGGTACAGTGGGGGGATTTATGGGTTCATTGAGCAGGCTAGTCAATACACTGGTTGGGCGGGGGTAAAAAAAGGTAAGATCTACAATTCCAATACCTCCCTTGTTTGTGCCCCATCCCTGCCTAGTTATCCATCCAGCCACCCTTGGGTCTTGGAAGTTAACCACAATACAATCCCCACCCAGACTTTTGGGTGTATACCCTATCCAATCTATTCTCCTTACCCCTATGATTAACCCATCGATGTCACCTGGGAGAGGTTGATTCTCCCTTAACCAGTGCATGATCTTGTTTTTAAGCATCTGGAAGGTTTCTCTCTGTCCTGTAGATAGCGGTGGAACATTTATAAGGACTGCTACGTAGGGGAAGGAATCCGGAGTAAGATTCACTGGGGGTTTCCTATGTGGTGGCTTTGTCAAGGGTGGTGGAATCGGTTTGGAAACTATAGGAACAGGAGGGAGTGCTGGTTTGTTTGACACCAACTGATTATTAGTTGGTTGAGTTGGTACTAAAACTTTACCCGATGGAGCACATACATTAGCCCCTTTCCCAACAACAGGATTGTTTGAAACTAGCTGCTTATTGGGTGCTTTTGTAGGTACTGGTACTTTACCCGCTGGGGGACATACATTAGCCCCTAAACCAACAACCGGGGATGGAATTTGTACTGATGTTGATTGAAGCACCACAGACTGAGCTGGGTTTGCAATGTTAGGATGTTGTAGAGCAGGGCCTGGATGTACCAATTCCGTAGGCTTGGGGATTGTGTTTACAGTGGCGTTACTTGACTTGGATATTAATGGGGGGGTTAGTTTGAGGCCTTCTTCCCTTGTCTTGGGTAGCGTGGTTAGTATTGTCCTGGGGCTTAGTACTTACATCCACCCTAGCATTAGTTTTAATCAAAGATTTTGTGGAGTAAAAGTTATCTAACGTTGCCTGTTCAAAATGGTTTAATCTATCAGAGAGCTTGGCAATGCGATCCTCTATCGGGGTAAGAATTAATCTAAGCAACTTTTCTAGTTCAGGGATCAGGTTTGCAAGTGATGACGACTTGTCATCAGTTGGGGAGGCTGTCTCGTGAAGAGTATTCTGTCCAGAGACTGGGCTATCCAAAGGAGCAACGTTCTCATTCTGTACACTTTCTGTGCTATGATTTGCTTCAGTGACAACCACTCTAGTATTCCTAGTTTTGTGTAGCTTCCTATGCTTTTGAGGGGGTTTCGCCACAAATTTGCATTTCCTCGGTGCAGCAGTCCTTTTCCTTTTAGATCCGTGCTTGGGTTGAACCAGGGTAACCTGGGCACCAGAGTCAGGAAGCAACGTAGGATTAATGTGACTCCCACTGGATTTCTTCGATTCAGTAACAGTGTCCTTATTTGTTACTTTTGTGGGTGCCTCAGATTGCTCGTTAGCGGCTGGAAGATTTACTGAAGATAATGGTGTTACCAGGGCGGGATATGTTAGAATTAAATGCTTGTCCGTGGAATTTTTGAGTAGTTCAATGGATAGTCTGCGCTCTGCGCGCCTCTCGGCCAAGGATAACTCTTTGTCAATAGATAGGGATGAACGGTTAAAAAATAATTTATCCAGAGGACCAATTGCCAGTGGTCCGGTCTCGACCGGTGGAGTTGTCAAACTGACACTGACAATACTTGTAGAGGCAGACATTGCCCTACCTCGCGCCAGTAGGGTACAGTGCTTCAATATCACTTACTGTAGTATGAACCGTTGAACAGATATCAGAGGGCTTGCCCAGCCCGGCCTCCTTCGGCCCCTGACGGCCACAGACGGTCCCGCCCTTGTCCCGGGCTTCTCCCGGCGCCCTCCCGCGCGCTCCCGCGGTGCGGGGACAATGATCAGTTTTAAACGCTGTAGGTACTTCTCATAGGTTGGTGGACAGGGGGGCGTGGCCAGCGGGGAGAGCAGCCCAGGTGTGGAGAATGGGCACGCAGGGGCTCCTGGAGAATGGAGTCCCTGCCTGTGCTCGCAGCCCCGCCGGCTCTTCCTCCTGCCCGTGCCTCCGGCGCTAGCTCTCAGTGAAGCAGCAGCCTCTAGGTCTCAGGGCGCTGCGAGACCCGCGAAGCGGGTCTGGCGAGGTCAGCAAAGTCCTTGGGGATTCAATGCAGGATTTCCCTCTGTGGCAGTCGCGTCAATCCGGTGGGTAGCTTGGCAGCAAACAGACTGTAGGGGATCCGTGAATCTGTGGTGAAAGCCGGCTTATCAGGCAGAGAAGCGGGGGGCGTGGCCAGCGGGGAGAGCAGCCCAGGTGTGGAGAATGGGCGCGCAGGGGCTCCTGGAGAATGGAGTCCCTGCCTGTGCTCGCAGCCCCGCCGGCTCTTCCTCCTGCCCGTGCCTCCGGCGCTAGCTCTCAGTGAAGCAGCAGCCTCTAGGTCTCAGGGCGCTGCGAGACCCGCGAATCGGGTCTGGCGAGGTCAGCAAAGTCCTTGGGGATTCAATGCAGGATTTCCCTCTGTGGCAGTCGCTTCAATCCGGTGGGTAGCTTGGCAGCAAACAGACTGCCTTGAAAAGTACTTGAAGGACAGCTTGTTTAACAGAGTTGGTGTCTGCAAGATAATTGGTCTCCCAGAGTTAAGCGGACATCCGCTGGAATCTGTACAGTCTTATGTGGACATGTCTAGAAGTCTGCATGCCTTCTGATCGAGGGAAGAAGTTCCTGGTTCTGCAGGAAGGGAGACTGTGTAAGAAGAGAATCATAGCATGTTCCCAGCCTAGGGAATAGTCAGAGTGAAAGAGACTGACAGGGAGCGAAGCCAGTAGTGTCTTGAATGTGGAAGGGAGCGCCCTAGTTACCCTTAAATGGTTCTTAACGTAAATTACATCTTCTTCTGTAAAAAGCAAATATCTAGCATGATCAGTAGCCTGCAGTTGCAGAAAGACTGTTGCTGGCATGCTGACCTCTGAGCCTGTGAACTTCGATTGGCCAGGAGGCTGCACCTGTCGATTGTGTATCCCATCTGCATTCGGTCAAGAGAGACTGCAACTGGCAAAGATGGAAAGCCACCGGAGGGGACCAACATGTTGTGGTCCTCTGAAGTCTTTAGGACAAGAATGGCTGCATATATCTATCCCACACCTGCAAAGCCTCCAACTGGCTAAAGACAGTAACTGCAAGCAAAAGAACTGAGTTCAAATGAGATATTGGGAAATGGCCTGAATTCTGCTGCACGTACAAAGATTTTCTTGGTATGAGTATTGCACCGAGGGAAAAGGGAACTGGACTGTTGGAGGCATATGCTCCGAGGGGGGTCATTAAGTAACTGCACCTGAGCTGAGCCAGTGCCAAGACCTCATTGGCACTGTGGATCTCCGTTAGTGCGATAGTCGGCCTGAAGTGTATAGTGCCTAGAATCATTAACAGGTATTTATTCCTGTCTTTCAATCCCCCAATTGCGCTGTGTAGTATGTAAATATTTTATGATTTGAGTACTTTCTTTTCCTTAAATGACTAACACTGGGCTGGACAATAGCCTCACTTAGTAGCCTGTAACTGGTCACCCTTATTACTCTGAGAGTCAAATGCGGAAAGGCTGCACGTAGCACGTCTATAGCAGGACAGGCACGTGACACTGGTGCTAAATGACCACACCCACCAATGTTGAGGTCCAGTTGCTATTGTCTGCTCTGTGGCCGCCGAATGATGACTCTGTGCAGCAATTCGTCGTTTCAGTAAATGTGTTACATATATTGTCCTTTTTCAGTTTTGGGAATATTTGCCTCCCCTTGTCCTGGGTGTGGATCTGGAAAGTTAGATCATGTTGATGCCACTGTATCGCCAGATTCAGAATATTGTCCCGGCGCCACTGCTGATGCAGATTCGACCCTTCCCTCGTGGCAGCAATGAAGCCATGAAAGAGTTAATCTTCCAGATATCCGACCGTCAGCAGTGCACGGGGATGGATGCGCTCCGTAGTGTGGTGCTCCCGTCCAAGGATCTCTAAATTGCATTCCACAGAAATGGAAGACTAAAAGAACGAGCAGCGCAAGTAATGAAGTTGGCACGAAAGCAAGAGCCAAGTTTAACAAATGCATCTTGGGAGAAATCGATACGGGAACAAGGCCCTCGATTTCACACAAAATGGCAAATGTGTACAGACACCATCATTAGATGAGAATCAGCTGCGCATCCTTCTATGTCAGGCTTGTACATTTTTGTCCTTTCACACTGACCAATCTGTTAATGGGAGCGAAGGTCGTCTGTCCTCGGGCTCAGTCCGTTGCCACCATTACATAAAGGCAGAGGCATGCAATCAACAAATATGCTTCCTTGATGAAAAGGATTTGTTCATGGTATCTATTTATCACTGGATGAAGTTTTATCGTTCTTAAATAAAAACTGAAGCATTTGCAGGAAATTGAAAGCTAATGCGCTTCTTGGCTCTTAAATGAGTCTTCTAACCTGCACTGATGCATTACACCTGACGGCAGTTTCTGCATATACAATGGGATGAAAACACAACCAGTGGCGGTACGCAAAATAATGGGGCCACTGCGTCCTTCATATCTCTGAAATATGAAATGGCCTTGGACTAAATTAGGGGCCCCTGAATGGTTGAGGTGCCCTTGTGCCGGCACACAACAATGACGATAGGATGTTGATCCGATACTTTTTTACGTGAGCAAAGCCTATTTTTCTGGTTGTCCTCTGAGGTGTCCAGTGTGGGTAAAGAAGGGCTGGATCCTTGTCGGTTTTCAGGATATACTCAAAGAGACATTTGCATACAATCTGGAGCCTCAGTTCATACTGACAACCTGGCGTGGATCCGGCACCACAGAGTGGGCAACCAGAGCGCAGGTACGCAGGCAGATGAAGTCTACCGATGATTGTCAGTAATATTTCACTATCCCCCACACACCCTCACCTTCCCCTGCTAAGAGGTTGGGACACTGTGAAGTAATCTGAATTTGTCCTAGTAAAATTTTCCGACACTTGGACATATTCACTAGCACCTGCACTGTTAACTGCTCTCCGCAGAGCAACAAAGTGCAGGCAGTGGTGGAGCTTTTATATTTTCCCCTCCAGCTGGGCCCAAGACAAATAGCTGAGTTAAAGGGCACCAGCTCTCCTTCTCAGCAGTACAATCTTGCCTGGGAGCTATCTTCAGCCTCACACCTAGGTGCCAGAGCAGTGGAGGGGAAACACATGCACACAGTTTATCACTTCCAAGCATTTATAAAGAAACTGCAATTTGAAAGCAAGCTTTTGAGTCTGTTCGATCCCTATACAAAAGAGCACGGACTGCAATAATGTCAGCTGTATCGGACTGTGTGCCTTTTGAATGCCCATGTTTTTGTTTAATTCTTGTACAGATGTTGCTTCCTGGGATGTCACTTCCTGTGATGCCACATGCAATGTCTCGCACACTGATGTCACATGCTGTGATGTCACTTGCATGCTGTCTAACTTAGTCCTGCCACTTCTGTTTTTAGGACTGTTACCCTCCTGTAGACGAGGGACTGCTAGTGATAGGCCCTCCTCACTGTGCCCTTAAGCTCCTTGTGCTTGTATGTCACACTCTAGTGCAGCACTCCGTGCTTCTGCGGTGGAGTACAGGCTATAAAAATGACACGTAAATGCATATATCATGCATACTACACAGTGCAGGCAATTCCGAGAAGCTGGCAGGAGATACAGAGTGCCCCAGGCCGTTCGTGCTCGGCATAAACAAACTAAACCGCTTGCCACTGATGGGAAGGATAATATTTATAGAAGAAACTTGCAATATTCAATTTGAACAGATGAACAAGTGCCTTTTGTATAATCCACCCCGCGTGCCACTGTTTCTCAAACAGCGCCTAGGCTAAATGAAGGTAGGCCTAGTGCACCAGAGTATAGGGAAATGCATATATATTAGCTTGCTAAGGTCTAAAAGTCAGCCTTTTTCTGCTCTCTCGCTCTCTCTCTTTATATTTCTGGTTGTGCGAATCTTGTGGGGGAAAGCTTTCCTATCAATGTCCTAAACAGCAGTCCGCATTTCCATCTCCATTTCATCCCCTCTTTTTACTTCCTTCCCACCTTATTCCTCGCATTACCTTTCCATTTCTGTCGCTGATATAGTGCCTATCACACATCATCGGCCTTCCTCGTCCCCGTCCTTCCTATGTTCAGGAGCCTTGCCTCCCTCAAAGGTTGTACTTGCAAGTTAAGAGAGTAGATTTATAGTTCTTTTTCAGACTTCTATTGATCCACGCAGAATAATATCTCCCCTTTCCCTCTTTTCCACCTGTTTATAACAACTTGGGTAACAAATGCAAAGAAGCGCAAATTCAGGGATGGAGGAGGACATTTTTGGACTGGGGTGAGGAGAGCAATGATTCGGGGTAAGGAAGATTACTGGTAAGTAATATATTTGATACTTGCAGTGAGCTTGTTCGCAAGTTTTGTAAGTTCTCATTAAGAGTCAGTGAAAAGACAAATGATGCACAGGAAGATATATGTTATAGAGGCAATATTCTGCTTACACTTGTGTTCAACTTGTATGCATTGTACTCCAATGTATGCTAGATATATGAAATACAGCACAGGAAGAAAAGTTATTTGGTTATAAAATCTAGATCGAGAAGGAAAGCCAGGATCAGAAACAAGATCATCTAAATCAAAAATTAAAACTTTGGCACAACCCCATCCCCTCCTTCCTCATTTCTTTCCCTCTCTTCCCAGTTCCCAAATCTACTCACTCTCCATTTCAGTCCAATCGTTTTTAGTAAAGTCCACTTCTGCTGAACTTTCTGATTAATCACGCCCCCAAATTTGACAGATAGAAAAACTCTCCTTTAGTCGGATGGTTAAGGTTGTTCCAGGTTGACAGGCTGGCCGACATCACACACACAAATGGTGATGGGAGGAATGCTTGCAATTTGTCTAAGCACTGGCAATCACTTGGGGTAGCATCCCAAAACATTGTTCTTTTGCCCACCATGCCACCTCAATTTGGACCCAGTCCTATGCAAATCAGTCTTGACCCTGCTTCTCATGGGAACAGTAGAGCCCAAACTGCTGAGTCTGGTCCTTCCTTAACTAGAATACAAGCAACTGAGGGGCATATTATCAAGAACAGGCGATAAAATTATCGCCGCTTTATCGGCAGGAAACTGCAGCTAAAGCGCTGATAATGGGCTTGATAATAGGCCCTTGTGAATTCCCATAGCAGCCCAGGTTCTGATGTTAACCTGGGTTGCTATTGGAATTCACAAGGCCATATTATTAAGCCCATTTACGCTGCTTTAGCGGCAGTTTCCTGCCGATAAAGCGGCGATAATTTTATCGCCTGTTCTTGACAATATGCCCCCTAGCTTGTTCTGGTCTCATCAGCTGGGTAGAGCTTAGTTTCCCCTTGTATTTCATATCAGTAACAATATTGCTAAAATTCTGGAACAGATTATTACTATCAGTACAAGATAAACATAATTTTCATTGTAAAAATGAACATATAAGTCCTGAGTCCCTTCCAGAATTCTAGCAGGGTTGGTGAGATACAGAGGCAAAGAGGGAAGTCATTCCAGGACCTGGCCACAAGGGAGAAGATTGAACAAACTCCTTTGTGGCTTCGGCGTACGCGAAGGTTGTGAGCGAGGTGAAGCGAGGCAAAGCGCAGGTATCTGGAGGATTGGTGTAACTTTAGGTTGATGTATGCTGGTCCTACGTTGTGCAGGGCCTTAAGTGTGGATCATCATCTTGAAGTGACATCTCTTCTGAATGGGGAGCCAGTGGAGCTTCCTGAGGTGGCGGGTGATGTGAGTCCGCTTGGGGAGGTTGAGGAATTGTGTATGATCTGCAGTCTCTTCAGGAGGTTCGAGGTGATGACTGGGTGGAGTGCATTATTGTAGTCGAGCCAGCTGGTGACTAGAGCTTGGGTGATGGTTCGTCTGGTGTTGACCTGGAGCCATTTGAAGGTGTTGTGGAGCATGTGAAGAGTGAGGAAGTAGGTGGAGTAGAATGCATTGATATGGTTTTACATTGTGAGCTTGCTGCCCAGGATGGTGCGGAGGTTGCAGGCATGTTCTTTCGGTGTGGGTGAGTGTTCTAGTTTGGAAGGCCACCATGAGATATTCCACTGGGTGGTGTCGCTCCAAAATATCAGTACTTCTGTCTTGTCTGTGTTTAGTTTGAGGCAGTTGTCTCTCATCCATTCTGTGATGCTTATCATGCACCTGTGGAAGATGGCTCTTGTGGAGGTGGGCTCTTCTGATAGTAAGAGAACGAGCTGTGTGTTATCGCCATAGGAAATTATGTTTAGTCCATGAGTTCTGATGATGTATGCCAGAGAAGGTGATGTAAATGTTGAACATGATGGGGCTGAAGGATGAGCCTTGAGGGAATCTGCAGATTATGTTCTTGTGTTTAGAGGTGAAGGGGGGTAGGCAGATTCTCTAGATATTTCCTGTGAGGAAGGAGCCGATCCATCATAGGGCGTTTCCTCGAATAATTCCGATGTGGTGGGGCCTCTGTAAAAGGGTGTGTTGGGATATAGTGTTGAATGCTGCTGAGAGGTCGGGGAGGATCAGGACTGCCATTTCTCCTTAGTCAAGGAGGGCTCTGATGTAATCTGTGGCAGTGATGATGGTAGTTTCAATCCTACGGTTGGAATGGAAACCAGACTGGGAGATGTCCAGAAGATTGCTGTTCTACAGGTGTTCCCTTAGTTGGCGTTGATGGCTTTCTCAAGGACCTTGGCGGAAAAGGAGAGCAGAGAGAGAGAGGGAACAGAAGTTCTTAAGTTCGCTGGGGTCGGCGGAAGACATCTTCTGAAGGCGTTTGAGCTCAACATGCTTCCCTTCATTGGGGAAAGTGGCAGTAGCGATTAATGCATTGCAGATGGTGGTGAGCTCATTACTAATAGTCTTGCTTCCCAGGTTGAAAATATGATTGGGGCATGGCTCTGTAGGTGCTCCCGAGTGAACAGAGTTCATGATGGCTATGGTGTTTTGGGTGGTGAGCTGGTACTAGGTACTTAGCAGGTGCATTGGTTTTGCCTCTTTGGTGGCAATGAGGCCAAGGATGTTAGTGCCGGTGGGTTGGGGCTCGAAGTAGATGTCGGGGATCCTGTGTTGGAAGAAGACTGCCAGTGTGTCAGAGAGTTCCTGGTAAGGGGCGATGCTGTTTTTGGAGGTATTTGGAGAAGTGAGCTAAGGTTGGCTGCAAGTACAAGGGGACAGATTAAAAAAATAGTTTATCTTCTTTGTTCAAACTCTCCCACTTTGAACGTTCCTGTTAAAATTACACAATCAGAATTAAATATGAAATTGGAGTGGGATCATGTGACTATGATTTAGTATATTGGTAAACAAAGAACTCAGTATCCCATCTGAGAGATTCTTCAAGTAATGATATGAATGTTCTGTATATGTCTATGCTACTAGATTAAGATATGATGTATAGAATTTTAAAATGCAGGATTGTAGTTATCCCTATATTTGCCAGTCTGGGGCTATCCAATGTGATATGAAAAGCAGGGGGATAGCGTGAATGAGGCTTGAATGTGACATGTTCAAGTGTGCATATTTTATTGGATTGTAAATTTTATAAAGCAGAAAGTTTGAGAATGTAAAACCAATTTTGATGAATTATTATGTATATGCACATCTGTGACCCTTGAGCTTTCTAATCGCTAAGTATTTATTTGATGTAATAAGGAAGACGATTTATATTTAGCTAGCTTTATTAGAACTTTAAGGTAGGAACATAGACTGGCAATATAGGTTTTGAGGATGTCGCATGTAAATCAATTGTGATGAATTGTGACATGTATGGAATGATGATTTAGGTGAATTTTATGTGTATAATGGTAATTGCTTTTATAAATTTAAAATTATGTTTTAATAGTTTAATAGACTATTGGCCAGATAAACTGATTTTTTGCCTGACTGAGAGGTCGAGACACCCTTCAGAAATTGCATGAGCCCTTTTGTTTCACAAGGAGGGGCAGGTTAGTGTTCCTCAGGGCTGTCATTAAGTATATGTTAGGGATGAGAGGTAAGACTGGTTTTCATTGGTGAGGAAGCATTGAGGTCAGGCATCTCCTTTGTCTGGCCCTGATTTCTGGCCAGGAAGGATGACACTGCCAGGTGGTAAGTTTACACATTCAATTGTGGCCATGGTTTTGTGCTCCAGACTTGGAAGAGAAACCACCCCACCTCAATGAGCACATTACAAAATGGTAAACTACACTTTGCTTTTGAAGCGTCTGTGCGGTCGCTGCTTTAACTAACACAATGTGCTTGCCCTGAGCACACTTGCAAATCTGTGCCTTTTAACCCCTTTAAAGGTATTTATGGAAGTGTAACTAATGTATTCAGAGTTTGAAATCTGTTTTTCGTTTTTTAAACATTCTTCAGTGATAACCATGGAAGCATTAAAGGGGAATATAAACAACTGTACACTCAAACCCATCCACATACAGTTTTAAACAGCTGTGACACCCTCTCCTAAAATGGATTGTGATCTTTCATTTATTATTGTTTACTCTGTAGAATTGCAGTGAATGGAAAATGAACAAAACAGCACTGTGGCTTTGGCGATGACAAGTGAAGGAAATGCATAATGATTGATGGAGCCTGTGCCTGCCTGGCCCGGAGTGTTTGAGGACAGCTGCAGAAATAAACAGACAGGCGTAACCTTGCTGTAGTCAAGTGACGAGTAAACCAAAATAAGAACAAAGTAAGAAAATAACACCGAAGGGCCCATACTGCACGGTCTATCACACCAGGAATTGGCTCCAAGGCATCAAGGACGGATGCTTTAGAGCGGATCTGGGTGTTGAGTTGTTCTCAGGGTGGATCTGGGTGTTGAGTTGTTCTCAGGGTGGATCTGGGTGTTGGGTTGTTCTCAGGGTGGATCTGGGTGTCGAGTTGTTCTCAGGGTGGATCTGGGTGTTGGGTTGTTCTCAGGGTGGATCTTGGTGTTGTGTTGTTCTCAGGGTGGATCTGGGTGTTGTGTTGTTCTCAGGGTGGATCTGGGTGTTGTGGTGTTATCAGGGTCGGTCTGGGTATTGCAATGTTTTCGGGGTGGCTCGGGTCTGCGGGTAACTGAGTGACACACGATTAGGGAGAGACGGTCTAGTTGTAGAGCAGTGGCCCTTAACCTTTTC
Organism: Lissotriton vulgaris; assembly: GCF_964263255.1. NCBI lineage: Eukaryota > Metazoa > Chordata > Amphibia > Caudata > Salamandridae > Lissotriton > Lissotriton vulgaris. Next base: position 1,650,793,855 of record NC_141693.1, on the reverse strand, counting down.
ACTTCTGTGGTTTGCCACTTACTCACTACTGGAATTCTGTTAGGGCAACCCAATGTTTGTACTATATTCTGTTTGATGCACTTCAATGACCTACAAATCAGTCTGAGGATACCATATTAATATGTGCCTCCTATTTCAAATTCCAACACATTAACACAATGTTTTAATATTTTCAACTCTTCTTCAATATGTATATATACTGTGTAGGTCTCTTAATAATGTTTAAATCTCTATGCGGTCCCGGACCCCCTGACTATGCCTTGTGGACACCTAGGGGTCCCAGGACAACACGTTAAGAACCACTGTCCCAGAGGAAAGGGCGTGGTCAATTGCTTGGAACTTGGGAAGGAGCTTTGCTATGCCACAGTACTTGCAGGAGCTAGCCTAATCAATTAATCAATAAGAATGGGGGGGGTGAGCTTCCGATTTCTCATCAATCACTCTGGGGTATCTTGATAAAACACATTATATGAGTAGCACAATATGAGGGGGGCTTAAGAGGCAGTGGAAAGAAAGAAGAAGGAGGATTGTCAGGGCCTCTTAAAATGCAAACATTTTAAAACTAATCAAAATGTTTTAAGGTGCTTAAAACAGAGATAAGAGAGAGTGTGTGTGTGTGTGTGTCAGAGACAAGTGTGTGTGTTTGTCAGAGTGGCCATATAAAATCCCAGTGAAATTCGACAGACACTTCACCATACCCGAATGAAAGCACTTTAAGCTAACTATTTACCACAGAATATTTTTTTAGGGGAGTGTAAAATCCCATACACCACCCCGCCACCCCCCAACTACGCCTCCGAGAACTTGGAATGCCTGCTCCTCCTCTCCCACGTTTGGCATGTCTCAATAGGAGAGGAAATCATTAATCTCAGTCAATGATGCCATGTATTTCAAACGTGGGAGTTATATTTTTGAAAACATATGGCCCACAGAGTTTTTGCAAATATATGTGTACCCAACTGTGAACGAAACATTAGAAAATAAATGGCCTCAGCCAGACCAAGTTGCCCACATAAGCATGTATGCAAACCGGTGAAAAGGAACCTACAAGAAGAGAAGCAACTCCTCTCCGACTATGCATCTTTTCCATTTTAACATTCATACTCCTTGACTGGGAGGTCATACAGTTGATACGGGACCTATGATTCTATTTGTTTCTCCGTTCCCAAAAGCGAAAAAAAACTGTGTTTTGTACTTTTTGTGTTTTTATGTTTTTGTTTAAGTTATTTTCACTATGGCCCAGAAGCCTCACTGAAAGCCTTTTGCTCCACATTGCAGTTAAGACACTTTATTGCACGGAAAAACTGTCACTGACCTTGCATGTCAAGTTTAAAAACCTAGAACCTCACAGCCATTCAGGAGACTTTCGTGAAGGAAGTAGAACATGTAAATAGTGCCCTGTCCTAAGACCTGAAGCCTTCTATTGAGGATCGCTTTTTCAGGTGAGTACATCTATATTTGAAGAACTTGGGTGGTTACAACAGATGGTTGTGTACAGTGACTCTTGAAGAGTTGTGTTTGGCCCATGCTTTGAACTCAAGTTATGGCAGCTGCCAGAGGGCTCCATTTAGCTCCCAAACTTCCCATAGTGTCCACAGATCAAGAAAGCATCTGTGGTGGTGGGAAGGTGGTGTCTGTATGCCTCTCCATGCGCTGTAACCTACTCAGCACCCCTTGTCCACAGGGATGAAATATGACCACTCCCTCTGTACTGATGGACCCTGGGAAGCAGTTGGCACCCACTCATTCAATGAGTCAATGGGCCCATCGACTATGGGGACAGGAGGCAGAAAAAGGTGTGTGTTGGTGTCATAGCAAATAGTGGGTCTCAACTATGGGCAAATGGAAAAGCGTACACCTGGGACCATTTTACACAAAGTGCCCAGGGGGCGCAATAAGCGTTTACGCCCGTGTTGTGTGCCTCGGGCACTTTGATAAGACAGAAGGGGAAGCAGACGCTTGTGAGGCCCCTTCTGTAATACTGAAAGTGCTGGCAAACCTACAGCGGCATTGCATTCTCAAGAGGTTGTTTCCTCATTTTGATGTGGGCATGGCCCCACGCAAATGAGGGAATCCCTTTAGCTCTGTGCCCGCTCCATATTATAGTCAAAGAATCTGTCAATGGGCGCTTTATCACTGCCCCCCCTGATAGAAGCCCTCTGGAGGGGGGATATGGGCTCCAATGGACACTCCCATACATCCCCTTGCAGGCGAGTGTAGTCACTCACTGCACCCGCCTGCAAAGGGATCTCTCTCCCCTCTTAAACGTGCAAGTGGGTTGCCACCCGCACAATGAAACACAGAGTGGCTGCTTCAAAGCTGATTTAATTTTCACCTGAATGCACTGCTCCTAGGGCAGTGCCAATTTGCAACTTTCATGGGGGCAGCGCATTATATATAATAGGGCCCACTTTCCCTGTTTTTGCCCAGCACACTTTTTTTAAGATGTGCCAGACGCAACATGAAAAGTGTGCTCTAAATGTAATGGGACCCCTGGTGTCTATGGGTCACTCAAGAAAGGGAGTGTATGTGTAACCCATAGCTGAGATACAGCAAGGAAGGCATGAGGTCCTGGGAGCGAAAAATATAAAAACTGAAGAGCTGCTGCACAGAGTACAGCAGGAGCAGGCAGAAGCCTGAAGTATGGAACTGGAAAAGAGACCTGTGCCACACGTCTAAGGCTTCCTAACAACGCATGTGTCAGCTCTGACCTCATTCTACGTCACAATAAGAAGTTAATGACCCAGTGTCAAGAATAACAAAACTGTTCTCTCTACCAAAACTAACTACATTAAAACCAAATCAACTAGTCTCCAAATTCTCTTTTGATATCGCATTTCGGATAAAATGAGCTTTATGAAATAAATGTTATCAACAGTTACTACTTGGATGCCCTCATTGCAAACATCCTGCAACCAAATGTTCACCCTTTGACATAGCATGCTTCAAATATTGACCCTGCTGCAATGGGAACAGTCCAGCCCGAAGTGCCAAACTAGGTCCTCCCTGAACCAGAACACAAGCAACCCAAGAATGCTTTTGCCCTGATTGGACTTATTAGTCAGTGTAGCTTGGCTCCAATGGTACAGTAAGCAAGGAACACCAACCTGGGAATACCCTTGGCCATTGGCTGTTACATCAAACATATAAAAGGTGATAAGAGGAGTACTTGCAATAAGTCTAACCACAAGCAATTGTTCAGAGTAGCATTTTAACCCATTGTTCTGTTGCCCACCATGTCACCTAAGTGTGAACCCAGCCATATACACATACGTCTCGACCTTGAGCCAAAAGAAATAGTCCAGCCTGAGCTGACAGGCCAGGTCCTCCTTTAACTAGGACACAAGCAACACAAGTTGCGCCCTCATAGAGTCTTCTCTTAACTGGCACAAAGAGTAAGGGGCCCATGCTTGGGCATACCCTTGGACACTAACCGTGGATGAGAGCAATTCAAACATTCCACCCATCACGTTTTTGTGTAAGTAAGAAATTGGGTTTTTGTTTGAGAGGGGTGGAAGCCCCCTCAGGCAAAAACCACAATCCTTGTTGAGGGGAACCACAATATTAACTTGTCCTTATCCCTCTGGGAGCTTGGCACAAAACCAGTCATACTTGAATTAGAGGCAAAGTATAAAGTTTTTATGAAGCAGCCAAACAGTAATTAATTAAAAACACAACACAAGATAAATTCAACATAAAAAAATAGAGTAATTAAAAAGAAAAATGATACAAGTATGACAAAAATCCAATCTGTAGGACAGGAGATATTCAATGGTAAGTTGTTAGGTAAAAATAGCACCAAATGGTGCAAAGCGTCAACTATGGGTATCTGGTCACACTGTAAAGAGACAAAGTTAAAAGTTCAGGCTGACCACGAGGGAGCGCAAGCTGAGCACAGTACCAAAAAGTCTTGCTTGAAAGCTGCACCTTATGGCCTTGGTGTGAGGTCCGTACAGCAGTGCTTTGCAAGGCTTTGTGTTGCTCTGCATTTGCTCCGATGTAGCTCTGAGCTGGATAGCAACACTTTGCAGGGCTTTGCATTGCTTGGCATTGGTTCTGATGAAGCTGAGAGGCAAGGCTTTGCGATGTTCGGTGTCAGTTCCGAGGAAGCTCTCAGCTAGGAGGTGAGGCTTTCCGGGCTTTGTGTTGCACTGGTGTTTTTCTTGTAGGTTTCAGCTGGTCATACCTGCCAAAATGTTGGCGGAACCTTTGAAAAAAAGTTAAACATGTATAATTTGTTGTGGTAAAAAGAAGCTTGGATGTGTAATTTCCTGAAATTCAACGTACGCATGCAAATAGCCTGAGATTATGCCATCACACCATGTCACATAATGTTTTTGTATTTTTGTAGATAAAAATGTGTCTTTTCATTTGGTGCTTAAAAACCAGAACCAAATGCCAGAATTGTATTTTGTGTAACAGCATGTAGTTTGGCTTATAGGTCCATTGTCGACGTTTGCTAAGTAAGCATGAGCTTCCCTGCCATGAGGCTGCTTTTGCGCATGGCACTGCATGCATATATTTGCAAGACCCTGTTCATGCCCCTTTCACATGAGAACTGTCTACCTTGTACGTTCTCTGCTGTGCTCTGAGTTTTAGTAAACACACTCTGTTCAAGGCTAAACAACAATGCCCCTTGTTATTCCTAGTCTGGTCAGTCCCTCACACCTAGACATGACATGCTACACACGGTATGCACCTGTTACAACGCATTTTTTACTCCGCACTACCACTACAACGCAGGCATTACAACGCATACCGTTACAACGCATGGCGCTGGGGGGCGCTCTAGGATAAGAGGTAAGTTTAATTTACTATCCAACACCTTCCCTAGGGTCCACGGGGACTGGAGTTAGAATAGTAAATTATACTTACCACTATCCAGCACCCCAAAGCGCTATGCGTTGTAGCGGTATGCGTTGTAAATACCGCGTTGTAATGGTATGCGGAGTAAAAGTATGCGTTGTAACGACATACATCCGCTACACACAGCTGCACTATTGGAAATCATGTGCTTTAATATTGCAAGCGCAACACGTATTGAGGCACTTGGAGAGACACCTTTCCTAAGAGAAGAGCTGTGCTTGTCCTGAGATGTGAACAGGGCATCTATGCCTTGAAGTATGGGGTCCTGTTGATAAAGTCCAGAGGTCTTCTTTTTTATAATAAACTATCTCTTATCACGGGGAGGGTGGTGGTCATTCACTCAATTTTCCACAGTTTTTTTACAACATGACATCTCCGTTTGTATTCTATGGTATTGTAACAATGCTGACTATATTGTGCTTATGCATTTTGCAGCTAGTATTGACTCGTGTACTGCAACATAGAGCACGTGAGCTGAAACAAACATTTTAAACTATACCGCATCTCAGATTACTTGTAGTGTGGACTACTAGTGAGTGAGCAAAAGAGTAACTGCCTCCCATGATTCCCAAGATAGAGTGATGTGTTTTGGGTTGTCTAACCATTGGTGGCTTTGCAGTAGACAGAGAACACATTAGACACTATAGCTAGTCGGTTTGGGATTTTGGATACTAATGTGGTAAGTTGGTGCACCCCTATTCACTGAGGTCGGGTTTTCCTGTGCATAGTTCAGTATATGTGCAGAATCCCCACAACATGGCGTCGCCAACGTTTGGTCTGGTTCTTATCTGATGAACGCTTGAGTAGTGATTGTGCTTGTCCGCAATACCCTCACTTTTGCCTGAGATGGTGCAACCTCCTATATTGAAGTTTTTGTAGGTTCTTTCAAGCTTGTATTTTTTTCTCTTTATACTTTTAGCCCTTGTTGTGCTGCCTGATGTTAAGTTGTACTTCCTACTTTTCGTGATGGGGCTTAAAATTGCTGTGCCCCGCTCAGGGATTTCTTAAGAAATTTTAGAGTCCCTGATGCAAGGGTGTCTTTGATTTTTGTAGTAGAAGTGGATCCTGCGTATCATTTCAAAGTCTTTTACTCTTGGGTCACCTTTCCGGCGGTGGAAGCGGACAGCAAGGTGTTTCATGAATACACTGCCACGGCTGTTCCGGTTACATATCAACCCTATTGGATCCTTGAGGTTCGGCTCACGGCTTGGCAACACCGAATTTGGTTTGATGGTGCCCCTCCTCATGCATTCATGCCGGTCCGCTTAGGTCCTTTGGCAATTGAAGGTGCCACATGGCTGGTGTTAGCTGGGTATGCACCTCTCCCACGTGGGTTAACAACAGCTTCGTTTGATGAGCTGTGCATGCTGCATACGACTCTGATTCTAGTACATAGAGCTGTTATACAGTTCGTGTTGCGAACTTTTCAGGTGGCTCCACCTGGAGTTGTAGCGCAACCTACAGGGGCTGGTGGGGTAACTATCAGTCTGTTATGGTTAATTCGGTAATGGGCAACAGTCCGACAAATAAGGATGAATTGCCTTATTGGCTTTCTGAGAAATTTGCACAGCTTGAAGTTGCTTTTCCTAATACCTCTCCTGTAGAAAAACACAGAATTCTGACTATTAGTTTGCCTAGGGACTTGATTCCAGAGTTTGCTGATTGAAACACATGGGGCAGGGTGTTTGTAGCTGTGTATTTGAAGTGTTTTGGCACTCCCTCTTTGACTGTCCTACCCTCCATGATTAAGCGTGTTCAAGATGAGCATGGAGGTGAAGCGGCTGTGGAATTGAGGATGCGTCTGGTGGGAGTGTTCGACGTGGTGGCAGATATTATCCTTGCCAAAGTCAAGGGCGATGCAGTAAGCTTTCAAGTCGCTAATGGCTTGGCAGCAGTACCTACAGTGGACAAACCATGTGAATTACCAAAAATGTTTGCAAAGGCCACTTATCGCCGCGCTGAGATGGATTCAGAAGTCTACAGAGAGTTCTCAAGTGATCGCTACAGCGGCACATATCCATAATTTCTCCACCGGCTGGTGAAGAAGTTTCGCATTAAATGCACAAGATTTTCCTGACTAAGGATACTACACAAGGGTGTTGGCTGACACCCCGTTCTCAAGAGCTACAGAAGATACCTCTAGCTTTCTACGTTCTCAGGCTGTCCTTTATTTCCTTTGTCCTGATGAAGACCCGTTCCCGATGCAATTAACTCTGCACTACACTCCAGGGTTGAAACGTCGACGTTGTGTATGTAAATCCGTCAATGAAAAGTCACAACACAAGAAAGAAAAATTATTTAGTCTGTTGTGACTATTGAATTCAAAAATGGACTGATGAGAATTTATGTTTTGTTTAAGTGAATGTTAATATGTCATCCACCCTTATCTCTGAATAGCACAGTCATCACCTATCACTACCAGTCACTAAAGCATTTCACTTTGTATTTGATTTTACGTCATTTTGTCTCGGACAGCCATTTTTCTATTGATTGATACATGAAAGATACCTATATTAAGCGAAATCTTTCAAACTAAGATTGCGTTGTGTGTCCGTGTATATGGTACATTCAATGTTGGTTTATGAAACACTTAAAAAATACTTATAGCAAAGCAAAGAAGTTGTTCTATACCCGACAGAACCACTATTTTTGGTTTAGCTTTAGGACCCAGGTTCTGAGGGCTACTGGGTTACCCCATTATATTTAATGGTTATAAAACCATTGGCCGCAATAGTTTGGGAAGTAAACCATTTACTCAAATGCGAACTCAGACTCAAACACAGCCGAAATTTCCATCTGACACAGATGGACACCCAGTCTTTTCTAAAAATTAACCAGAGGAACAAAAAAAGGGGGCATGCTTATGACTTGCGCGACCTTGCGAGAATTAAGACTCCTGATAGATTTTAGTTCCCTGATCAGCGTTCTCCTCGTTCTTCACAGGACTCATCTGGCTCACAAGTCGGTGGTGGGAAATGCCGGGATTGTGGCACAGGTCAGCCAGTTCCAAGGGACGAGATCAGCCTCGTTAGTTTGACTGCAAGGGAAAGAGGGAGGAACATCCATGCTTCCGTGCCCCTTTCAAAAGGAAAAAGTTGCCGCTTTGACAGCGAGATATGCCTCAGACAGTGAGAACATGACTGCTGGACTGGACTTGGATGGTAACCCTACTAGACAGTGCAGCAAAAGTTACAAAAGCGCAGGAGGTACTGTGTCCTTGTCTGGAGTCGACAGCAAGTGATACTTTCATTGCTGTGGAGACAGCTGACACCCGGGTTGCCCCCCCAGATCGACTGTACAATATGGTTTTCCATATAGAGGGTGACATTGAGTGTGTAATCACAGGGATTTTTTTAGAGAATCTCACAGCTTCCTATGACATTCTGCTAGCTGAGACAGATTTGCCCCCACCTTTTGTTCTAGCCGCGGCTCACTGCGAGGACGTGATACTTCCGAGATTTTCTCGTTACGTCCCCAATGAGCATGCAGAGGATTTTGCAGCTGAGTGGGCTTTGGCACTGGCACCAGCTCTGTACCATAATCAAGCTGGCTGGGATAAATATACACTGCCAAATGGTATTCCATTGTGGTCTATGCCTCAACCACAACCCCAATATCCCATGCACCGGGAAGCCAAAGCTCCCATTGCTGATATTGTCACCCAGTTGGAGTATCAAGGAGTGATTGAAACATGTGTGTCACCAATGAATAATTACTGTATCTAAACCCGATGGGTCATTACGCATAGTTTTTGATTACCAGCATTTGAACTCTCATTGCTGGACCTTTGTGGTACAGAATACCCATAGCTCCAAGTTAGTAGACAGCATGGTTCGTAAAAATATAATGCAACACTTGATATTGCCAATGGTTTTAATAGCCACAACCTGTTCCGTGAATGCAGTCAATAGACCGTGTTCACAACAGGTGGAAAACAGAAAAATACAGCCGTTTGCCTATGGGGTACCAATAGGCCCGGGGTTTCGCAGCACGTGTTGTCTCTCTGTTGGACAGCATAGACCCAGATGCATACTCGTATGTGGATGATATCTAGCTCACAGATTACTAAATATTGCTGCATCAGTGCTGTGTTGACGGCATAATTCTGGAATTTGCGACCTACGGCTACAAATTCAATTTCGCCAATTCACACATCGCATGTTATGCAGTGCTCTTTTTGGGCTATGAGCTCAACAATGAAGGTGAGGGCTTGGCTCCCCACTTTCTGGAGAAATGCGCATGTTTGCAGTCTCCAACTACCCTGAAAAAACTTCAGTCTTTGCTGGTTTTTTTGAATTTCAGGCTTTCTTATAGTCCCGAAAATGCCCAGCGCATCAATCCACTTTATGCCTTGATGCAACCTACTTTTTCAAAAGCCAGCTGGTTACCGGAACATTCTGCTATTTTACTTTCTTTGCAATCTGATTTGCTTGAATCTAAGTACTTGTTGACGCATGATAAACACACTAACCTGGTGATATGAATCGTGCCAGGTGCAGTAGGGTTCACTTACTTGACGTACAATGAAGGAGACCCAGTACCAATCGCATACAAATCATATTTGTACACATCGGCCAAAATGAGTTTTTCGACTGTAGAAAAAGTTTTGACAGCTGTGCAAATGGCGGTCCTAAAGGAACTCGCACTGGCACAGGAAAAATGCATTTTAGGGGTTACACCATACCCTGCTTTAGAAGCAGAAACAAAGGCTAGTATGCCAAACTCAAAAGTTTTGCATCCCCAAAGGGCTACTTCTTTGATGTCCCTGGATGTCACCTTTATCTTTGACCCCTCTCATCAGACACAGGAGTTCTTGCAGTATGAACACGTTCATCCACCTCCACTATCTTTGCTTCCTTTGGAGGAGTATGGATCTATCATCTATACTGATGGTTCTGCGCAACCGGCCACGGATTCCGAACATGCTTACTCAGCGGCTTGCGCCATTGTAGCAGGTACAATGGCGAATGGAGAGTTCAAATCTTCCATGGTGCATACTCAGGCACCGGGAGACTGTACTGTTCAATTGGATGAACTGTGCTCTCTGGTTCTTGCTCTCGAGTTTGCTGATCCAAATGTTTTGGCTCTCATTGTCTGCGACTCTTATTACTGTGTTCATTCTTTCAATGACAACCTATAGTTTTGGTCTCAAAATGATTATCAAGATTCTAAAAGCACCACACTAAAGCATAAACGTTTTGGGTTCGAGTGGCAGATCTCAAACAGTGTCTGCCGCTCACACATGCTATACATACTCTTGGCCACCAGCGTGTGAGAACGCACGCTCTTGGGAATTGTTTGGCTGATGAAGCAGCCAAATCCGCAGTAGACATGTGTACCATAGCAGCCGTTAAAAAATCCAAAACTAAGATTGATAATGACATTTTGGAAGCAATAGCTGCTACTAAGGAAGGCCTCAATTACCCGCAAGGTTTGCCTTCTAAATATTCTTATCAGTTAACTCCCAAACAAGTTACTTTTACTAGAATAACAGGCTTTGGAGTTCGGCTGATTCCCAACGCCAACTGCAGACACACCTTAATCAAAACCACACACAAAGGCTTGGCTTTGGCCCATGCTGGCATGTCTGTGTTTCTATCTTGCAGCAACGTTATTGGTGGCGTGGTTTATATAAAAAGACGTGTAATAATGTACTTTCTTGTGACAGCTGTCAGCAAATTAAGCCTTGTGCGGTAACACGTCCACCACAAACACCACTTTGCAATGCTAATCGCTCTTTTGCTTGTGTGTTTCTTGATCACTGCAGTCCCTTTTCTTCAGATACTGCATATAAATATGTTTTAGTTGCAGTGGATTCATGCACTAGATTCATTTTGGTATGGCCACAATGCAGTGCTGATCCTTGAACTATCATCAGGGTTTTGCGTATCTTTGTAGGGATTTTTGCCTGTGGCACCTTTCATTCTGACCTACGTCCAGCATTGGACTCTAAGGCATACAAGGATGCAATGAGGTTCATAGGGGTTCTGGTGTAGTGTTCGTCTCCGTACAGGCCTGAGGGCAACTCAATTGTAGAGCAAATGAACCATGATTTAAAGCAATCCTTGACAGCTATAGTCTTAGGTACTGACAGGAACTGGTTAGCCCATTAACATGGCATCCAAGGTGCACTTAATAATCTCCCTAGAAGATCTCTGGGTGGGCGGACCCTATACAAAATGCTCTTTTGCATAACATTTTTTATGCCCGACCTTGATGGGCTAGACGTTGCGCTCGCTGCCGCGACTTTTGAGGTAGATAATCATTCTACTATGTTACTTGGATATTGGATATTGGATATTGGATAGGTATTTATAGAGCGCTAACGTTCGCTCCGAAGGGAGAATCTTGGCGCTGTAAAACCTGGTACCAGATCGCCGGGAAGGTGGTTGAGGGCTAGATGGCTGCTTTGGTCCAGTCATCAGAGAGATTAAAAATCCACGTTTTGAGGTGTTTCCTAAACGGCTTCTCATGCGTCTGAAGTCTGAGGTGCCTTGGCATGCCATTCCAGGCTCTAATCGCCAGGGTACTGAGTGTTTTTCCACCTTTCGACTTCAGGTTGAATTTATAGGGGGTCATGAGGTTTTCTTGCGAAGATCTGAGAGTGCGACCCGGGGTGTAGTGAGGGAAGCGCCTCGACAGGTAGGATGGGCCGGATTTATTGAAGGCTCGGAAGGCTACAATGAGAATTTTAAAGAGTATTCTCTTGTGCAAGGGGAGCCAATGTAGGGATTTGAGGGCAGTGGAGATAGAGGATTTGCGTGGGAGTTTAAGGACAAGCCGCGCAGCAGTGTGCAGGACACTTTGAAGTTTCAGACGGGTGGATTTTTTGGTCCCTGCCAGGAGGCCATTACAATAGTCCACTCGAGAGAGTATGAGGGCTACCGCAATGGTCTTTCTGGAGTCAAGCGGGAGGAAATCAAAGAACTTTCGCATGGACTTTATAATGCCGAAGCATTTACCTGCTACGGCTGCGACATGGGTATCGAAAGAGAGATCGGAATCGAAGATAACTCCGAGGTTTCTGGCCGATGAAACAGTCTGAGGGGGGGCAGCAGAATTATCAGGCCACCACAGGGCGGGACAGAAGGATGCATTCTTTCCAATGGGCAAGATCTCGGTCTTATTCGAGTTGCAGCGGAGGTGGTTGGCGTCCATCCATTGGAAAACCTCTGTGAGGCAGCGCTTGAGATTGAGTTCAGCCGTGTTGGAATTGTCGTCGAGAGGGATGACAAGCTGAGTATCGTCAGCATAGGACGTGACAGTTATGCCGAACGATTCTATAAGAGTAAGCAGGGGGATGAGATATATATTGAAGAGGAGGGGACTAAGAATGGAGCCCTGGGGAACACCACAGAAGATCTTTTTCTCTTTCGATTGGAAAGGGCCCAGTGAGACAGTTTGAAACCTGTCACTGAGGAATGAACTGATCCAGGCAAGGGCCGAGTTAGTAACGCCGATGTCCATAAGTCTGTTTAGCAGAATGGAGTGGGAAATAGTATCGAATGCCGCCGTGAGGTCAAGAAGGATCAAAATGGCCTTCTTCCTTTGATCTTGGAGGCTTTTGATGGTATCGGTCAGCTCGATCAGGGCGGTCTCGGTAGAATGTTTAGACCGGAAACCGGATTGCTGGGGGTGAAGTAGGTTGTGGGCATCGAGAAAGGATTTGAGCTCCTTATGAACTAACTGTTCTGTTATTTTGCCCAGCGCAGGTAGCAGGGTGATGGGACGAAGGTTAGTTAAATCAGAGGGGGGTTTGTTTGCCTTTTTCATAAGAGGTTTAACCACACCCTTTTTCCAAGAGAGGGGAACAGAGCCAGTTTTAAGGGAGAGGTTGACTATTTCATTGATGATGGGGTTGATTTCATCGATGATGGTGTGGAGGATCTTGGGGGGACAAGGGTCAGAAGGGGAGCCAGATTTGCAAGAAAGGATAGCTTCTCTGGTCTGAGTCAGGGTCACCGGGGTAAAGTGTGTGAGACTGTTAGCAGTCGGGCGAGATTGGTCTAGATCCAAGATTGAGTACACTGGGGGGGTAGGGGGGAAGTTTTTGTGGATAGAGCTGATTTTCTCCTCAAAGTAATCGGAGATCTTGCCACACAGTTCTTGGGAAGGGGGGATTTCTGGTTGAAGAGCTTTTGGTTTGGTGAAAGATTTTACTATGGAAAAGAGGGTTTGTTGTTTTTGGCTGGCCTCTTTAATGGCATTTACATAGTAGGTTCTTTTTGCTGATTTAATGGTTGAAAGATAATTTTTCCTTTGTAGAATGTAGTTATTACGATCGTCATTGTCGTAGGATCTACGCCATTTACGTTCTGCTTTCCTGCAGAGTAGGTGAGCGGCTGTAAGGTCAGGCGTATACCACGGAGCTTTAATTTTCGTTTTCTTTAGGGTGTTGTCTTTTTTATTAGGTGGGCATCGTTTTGAGATTTCTTGAGAGAGCCAGTTGTTGAGAGAGACTGCATCTTTGTCGATGTTACCAGAGGAAGAGGGGGCATTGGTAGAGGAAAAGGGATGAGAAATAAGACTGTTCCGGACTGTTTTCCAGTTGATGGACTGAATGTGTTGGCGAGTTGGTTTTTTATAGTTAAGAGGGGGAATGTTGAGGATATGGAAAGGGATCAAACTGTGATCCGTCCAAATTCGGGGAATAGGGGGCACGGTGGAGATGGATGGGAAATTGGAACAGACACCATCCAGGGTGTGACCAAGGGAATGAGTAGGCAGCTTGACGCTTTGTTGCAGATTGAAGATATCCAGTGTCTGCTGAAGATTTCTGGTGAAGGGGTCAGCGGATTTTTCGAGATGCAGATTAAAGTCGCCCAGGAGGGTGAAATGGGGGTAGCGGAGTAAGAAGTGTCCTAGTGCGTCATTAAGGGAGCCAAGGAATTTTGCGGCATTGCCGGGTGGGCGGTAGATCAGACCACCTGAGAAAGAGAGGGTTTGACTAAGTTTGATGGAGAAACCTAGTCCCTCTGCATCAGTGAGGGGGTCGAGGCAGAAGGTGTGGCAGCTAAAGGAGTTCCTTAGGATGAATGCAACGCCTCCTCCTCTACCTTTCTGTCTATCCTGTCTGTGAAAGGAATAGCCTGGGGGAAGGGCGATGGCTATGTCAGGGTTACTGTCTTCCGTGAGCCAGGTCTCGGTGATCATGAGACAGTCCAGGTCGTGGTCGATGATCAGGTCGTGAATATCCTGACTATGTTTGCACATTGACCTGGCGTTTATCAGACCTCCTGTAAAGTGGGGTCGTTTGGGGGATATTGGCTGCTTGGTGACGAAGTTGAGTATCCAACGACATTTGCTACAACTGGTGGAACCGAAAACTTTGGAAAGATCAAGTTTGCAAGGGCAGTCAGATCTGCCTCGAAGTTTAAGGAGGTCGTTGGGAGCATACCTGATGGTTGGAGGATGTTGGGCAGGGGTTCCTGCGCCTGGCGCGGTCTTGGCGCGGACGGGCGCAGACGGGCTTGCCTTAGGTGTGCCTTCGGCGCGCAAACCGCGCTCCCGCTGCGCTCGTCCGCTGCGCGTCCTATGCATACACATTTAAGTTGGGAGGCGGGGGTGTGGCCTGAGAAAGGGGCGGAGTCTGCGCGCACGCCGGTGGCTATGGCGGCTGCAGGTAAAGAGCGATGAAGGGCGCGATGCAGCTATGTGATCAGCTGTGCACGAGCGCTACGTTGTGCTTGAGATTAAAAGCAATTTTCAATTTTTAAATTTTACTGAACCTACAAGAGACCTGTGACAGTCTTGCTGTGAACATTTGTCCTCAGCAACTGATGCAGCCCTCCTGAAACCGGCGGTCGGCTGGCTTCCTAAAGTTGGAGATCTGGTCGGAGAAAAGGTGGAGAACAAAAAAGAATTTGGTCCCTCTTATCGCGCACCAGTTCCAGTGCTTTGCTTAAAGGGTACTTGAACAGTAATTTTACCTCCTCTTCCTGGCCGCAAAGACATTAGATACAGCTCAGTTGACAATGTCAAGCTTTTGCCGTGTTTGGCTAACGTGTTCTATGGTCTAGTACAGGAAAATACTAAATGTTCATCCATGTTGTGACATTGAGGCTAATTAGGGTTTATCTGAAGAAAATAAAAAACAACACTTCTACAACCACAATGTTCGTGCTTCATCGCCCTGAAACTTTCTGCGGAGAGCTGAGGGTTAAATTGAAGGCAGGGAGGAAAGGCAGCAGTAGTGATGTCACGTCATCTCAATAAGCAAACTGAGGTTTTGCATTTTTCAGAGTCCCAAGAGAGTTAGAATAATTTCCTGGAGCTGTCACTGACACTGCTAACCAGCTGGCCAATGTTTGCCATGTAGAAGAAGGCCCCCCGATCTCTGCGACCTCACTATTGTGTTTCTAGCTTTACTGTACTCTATGGCTTTGGCCATTAACTAAGAGATGTGACACTGAGGAGGATCTTTTCTGCCTTTGTAGGCTTGGGTAAAAGTGCTCTAGATCCAAACCTCGTTTGGAATTAGACTGTCTGTGTAAGGTGCCTGTGTAAAATCGAATTGTCCGGTTTAAAATGAGGAATCTGATAACTTGGTGGTCCACACAGTAATATAATCTTGACAACCATTTTCCTTCATTGCGCCCAGTGCACCTTTTTAAAGGCGCAATGAAGGAAAATGCTACGCATTATGGGGAATGTGCTGCCCCCACGGCAACCGTGAACTTATGCTGCCCTGGGGACATCGCTTTCACGTGAAATACAGAGCGCTAGTGCCCCAAAACTGGAAGGGGACACTAACGGATGCTTAGGTTGGTGCAGGGATTGTAGCAGTTCCACCCATAGCCTTTTTGGAAAATGTACCCAAGCCTTCCAAGTCAATGGAAGCACGGCCTTAGGAAGCTTTCTCATTTATTTTCAAACACTCATATGACTGAAGCTTTTGCTCTACATCTGGGAGTACAGCATCCTCCAGTGACTACATTTAAGGGGCCTTAAGGTGTATAAAAGACTCAGATACATTATCCTTTTAAATGCTTTATTTATAATCTTCTGACTACAGCATTGAAATACTTTATTGGTAATAATGATTGCACTTCAATGTTGTTACTGATTAAGGTGGCATTTTGATGATGATTGACATGTGGTCTTTGCTATTTTAATGAGATGACCCTTTGACATATCCAACAGGCATGTCTTGGAGGTTGTGATGACCCCACCTAACAAAGCTATTAGGCCTGTTCATTTTAAACGAATACCCCCAATATTGTGAGATTCAATCTAGTGTAGGTAGGGGGGCTACTGTGATTTTGTGGGTCATTACTCAGTAGTGCTCAAATGGGATTTCAGAGTATCACCAATGTATTTCCATCTGCTTGTTGTATATAGTTATAAATTAATGCATAGTATTAAGTAGTGTGTGTGTGTGCATGTGTGCAAACAATGTACTTGTCATTTTCTAACCAAAATTAATCATTTATTAAGTGCTGGTATTACGTACCATTGAATGGTGATAGCTAGATAACACCATCTCCCCTCAGTAGGCCTTGGACTTTTGTGCTTTACTACGCTGAGAGAATCAAGTACTGCAATGGGGGGCTTAGTTCCTAGTAAGGGAAAATTGTGGACCTTTTACTTGCGCATGCCTCGCATGCTGCACAGCTAATAACCCAATTTCTCACACCTTTGACATAATGTTTGGGAGAAAATGACACCATCTCAGAGCGGACATGTTGTGAAATTAATGCAAATCAACCAGACCAATTCACCTCCTCCCGATTAAAAGATTCCCTAGAACCTTGTGATTGCCTCCTGGGAATGCCAGCCTGTCAAAACCACTGGTAGTGTTGACTCAGTTACTTACTGGTAGTCTTCATTACTCCAAGTCAGTCTTCGTTGTCACAGTCCTTACATCTAGAGTGTTATGCCTCTCATGCACAATATTCATCCATAGAATTTAAAACCTAAACTGATGCCCCACCCAACATAGTGGCCACAGGAGCATTCCACCCTCTGACACATATAGCAGGGACTGAGCTAGCTACCCTTCCTGAATTTACAAAGCTATCTGTCGACGATGTCCCCTTCATCGAAATGGCTGATTATCACCTGTAGTGAAGGATTACTGACCAAAGGTTCTACAGAAGTCCATCCCCCTGCTTCTAGAGTGGGGTCTCACAGGGGTAAGTAGCTTCTGATCCTGAACTGAATTCTTCACAAGTTCCTCCAATTGGGAACAGAAGAGCTTTGGGCCTCCTAAAGGTAGATGGCTGCATTGTCAGTCTTCCAGGAAAGCATCCATATATTTTGTCTGACTGAAATTGCTGGCCTGAAGCTGCAGCTGAAAGAGAATCCAAGGCAATGCCAGAAAGTAATATGTGAACAGTTCCTGATGGAGAGTCTAGCATTAGTGTCTTCACATTGTTAAAACGCTTGAGAACCCTGCAAAAATGATTGTACTATGTTGATTGCATATGTCCTCTATCCAAGGGCATTTAAGGACATTTTCACCACATTTTACATCTCCTTGCCCACCTGGTAAGTGGGAGGAAAGCAGTGTAGAGGATATTGTTTAGCCTGGAATCTTAGGAAGTTAGTTTCTTTTAACATCAGACCACTCTCTAGGTAAAAAACTTGTAATAGCCTTATGGACTGGCAATCTGTCTGGCTCCTGGATTCTGTCTTCTGTACTTCTTTGCTCCCTGTCCCCCTCCTCCTTAGAATAATCAGAATTATGAATTGAATGATAATTTAGGTGTTTTGGCAGGAAGATTACCTTCTTGTGCCACAAAAACGTACTTTACAGTCCTGTCAATCATAGACTGTAGCATATCTGGTATTGTGTCCCTTACAGAATTTTCTACAGGGGTAGGACCTTCGTCCATTGAAGAGGTTTCTGGTATGTCTTCTCTTAGTAGCACACTTCTCCTCCATGTTGGCTTCATGAAGTAAAGTTAGTGGGAAACCATGCTTTAACAACCATGCCTGTAATTCCTGCATTACCCGGTTGTCGAGCAATGGGCTGCGATATTCCAAAAATATTGCAGGATCGCTGCCATTTTTATATCAGGTGAAGCAGTCCAATACAGAAACTACTGCCCCACAAAATAGTATTTCCCTAAATAAATGAAGGAGCAGCAGCTCCATTACTTGGCAGAGGTGGTAGCTTGCTGACTAGCAACTAAGGCCTTTGTTTGTAAAACCGGGACAAGGAAGATAACCAAGCTTGAAAGCACAAGCGTCTATAGTGCACCATGCATCTAAAAGAGAACAAATATTAGGAATAAAACACATCTTTGAATAAACAAAGGAGGTAAACTTACCTCATTCTTCAGGGTAAAAAAACCCTGGGAGACAGAAAAACAAACAGTAAATATAGGCAGCTTGACCCCTCTTATATGTTTGACAGGGTAAGATCCTTCAGTGGTGGCCATATTGGGAGGGGCATGTGTTTTTTGTATGGGCGAATACTGCACATGAGAGGTATAACACTTTAGATGTAACAAGATAGATGAGAAAGACACCAAGTAGGTAATGCATTATGCCTCCGGTGAAGTGTAATGACTTATTTTAGAGCGTATAATGGTCTTCAGGACTCATTCACCTCTTTATGAGCTTTGAATCCATTTGGACATCTGACGACATCTGACTTAGGCTAATGCTATTTACTCTCTACCGTGCTTGCTTTCTATTGATGCATTGGGGGGACTCCTTGACCTCTGTATAAATGACTCCTGAGTCCCTCCCTTTTTTTTGTCCTTCTATCGACTCACTCACTGGCCTGCACACATTACATGTGCATTAAACAATGGACTCACGTACCATTGTTTAATGCACAGCCCCATTGTGCAACCATGCCCATGCTTCAATCAGGCCTCATTCTGTAATTCTCTTAAGTTGCCTCCCCCGTGTCCCTTAGTTTCCTTTGCAATGCTACCTTCCTCATTCTTTGGGCCACTCATTTTTTCATCCACTGTTATTTATGGGCTGCTATGATTTCTGTCTTCACCCAGATCTTGCAATAAAAAAAGAGAGCCCATCTGTCTGTTGAAACTTTCTTTCCGCCCCTGGTGTATTGGAAATCAGAAAGTTTTGCTTAGATAACCCTCCCCCACCAGGGTTTCTTATTGGTGGCATGCTTCATCATTGGATTCTTCCCATTCCACTGCAGAACAGGGCTTGATGCGACCTACATGTTACATGGGATCCAATTTGGTGGCAGTCTGTATAGTAGAGGAAGGAAAAATAGGAGTGTTTTTTTGGTGGAAGATCAAAAATACTTGGCTAGCAGGAAAAATGTTTTATTTGTACCTCTATCCGGTAACCAGATCTTGCCTTTCTGCCTGGCGATGCAGCCAGAATCTGAGGAATGAGGGAGATAAAGGCATTGGCTAAGTCAGTGAGGCCTGTCTGAATTTTTTGCAGCATGGAAAGCAGTTGAAAATACATTCCTGCTTTGTTTTAACTCTCAAACAACCTTCTTCATTGAACACTTTGTGTTACCATATACTACCAAAATCCTTCTGAACAGTTCACAATTACCTAAGCACAGCAAGATATGTTCCTGCTATAATGAGACTAAACGTTATAACATTTCCACATCCCTGTGCCCACCATTACCTGATTGGAGTTGACTTTGTCATCAGGAAGGAGTCCAGAAGGACACATTGCTTTTAGGATCAGCTTTACATAATATGCTATGCTCTTTTTTAGGTTGAGCCTAGCAGCAGCGCGCATGCACTGCTCACTCTGCGAGACTGCTGTAGAAGATTATGGGAGAGAAGCCAGCACCCACTCTCTCCTCGTATTTGTGTCATTGTCTTTCGTAAATGCTGCCTTCAGATTCGTTAACAGGCTAGTTAGCTGCTCCTTAGTATGGCCTTGTCTTCATTTGTAACCTCCCATGGCTGCTGGCCCCTTTACTTGGGTTGTTACACAGGATCTGGTATTTAGTCTGTAAGCACTGTTTACTTTATTGAGTTTCTTTTACTGTAGGCCAGATATGCAGCGCTTCAGCGGAAACCAATTGTGTTTTTTTAAGCAGTACAGCCATCCCGTAACACGGGCGCCGCTTTAAATCAGTTTAACCCGGCATTATTTTGTGTCTGTTTCAGTCCCCAAGTAAAATGGATTTAGAAATGATTAGCAAATTAAGTGTATGAATTCCAGGTGGCACATAGAAAACCAACTACCTATAGTGGAAATACCTTTACTGGGTCTTTCCCAAACACCGTCAACCTCCAGTAGGGTCAAATATTCATGATTCTTTGTAATATTCTTAATATATCCCTCAATACCTTTACGTTTGACAGTGATATACGTACAGCAGTGTTGGATTTTCAACATGCCACAGACTCCATCCTCTTTCGCCAATAAAATATCAAGTGCAAAATCCACAGTTGATGGACAGAATGCAGAACAATGTCATACATTCACCCCAGTACAAAGATATGGGCCCAAATCCATCGTTTTTTTGCACTCCACACCACCACAGTTCAGATATGCCCATATGCAAATCACTCTGTCCCTGTGCCTCATGGGAACAGTCCAGCCCGAACTGCCAAGCCATACCTTCCCTGGATCAGAAACAAGCTTCCGAGGACCGGTTTCTGGCATTCCAGCCGTCTTCAGCCCGGCTTGCTTGAATCCAGTGGAGTGGAGTGCATGGGACTCACGTCTGAGCATACCCATCCCACTCGGGGTGACAAATGCAAAAACCACAGTTGATGGACAGAATGCAGAACAATGTCATACATTCACCCCAGTACAGAGATCTGAGCCCAAATCCATCATTTTTTGCACTCCACACCACCCCAGTTCAGACATGGCCATATGCAAATCAGTCTGATCCTGTGCCTCATGGGAACAGTCCAGCCCGAACTGCCAAGCCATGCCTTCCAACCACCCGTGATGTGAGTCCCTTGCTCACTTTGCCACTGGATTCAAGCAAGCCGGGCTGAAGACGGCTGGAATGCCAGAAACCGGTCCTCGGAAGCTTGTTTCCAGTCCAGGGAAGACATGGCTTGGCAGTTCAGGCTGGACTGTTCCCATGAGGCACAGGGTCAGACTGATTTGCATATAGCCATGTCTGAACTGGGGTGGCAGAGTGGGCTAAAGAACATGGATGGATTAAACCCAGATCTTTTGACTGGGTGTGAGGGTTTGATTGATTCAGATGCTCCGTCCATCTCCACCCCCTTTTGTACCGCTTTTGGCCGCCATAAGTGTGGCAGGGTATGCTCAGACGTGAGTCCCTTGCTCACTTTGCCACTGGATTCAAGCAAGCCGGGCTGAAGACGGCTGGAATGCCAGAAACCGGTCCTCGGAAGCTTGTTTCCGGTCCAGGGAAGACATGGCTTGGCAGTTCGGGATGGACTGTTCCCATGAGGCACAGGGTCAGACTGATTTGCATATAGCCATGTCTGAACTGGGGTGGCAGAGTGGGCTAAAGAACGGTGATGGATTAAACCCAGATCTTTTGACCGGGTGTGAGTGTTTGATTGATTCAGATGCTCCGTCCATCACCACCCACTTTTGTATGCTTTTGGCCGCCATAAGTGTGGCAGGGTATGCTCAGACGTGAGTCCCTTGCTCACTTTGCCACTGGATTCAAGCAAACCAGGCTGAAGACGGCTGGAATGCCAGAATCCGGTCCTCGGAAGCTTGTTTCCGGTCCAGGGAAGACATGGCTTCGCAGTTCGGGCTGGACTGTTCCCATGAGGCACAGGGTCAGACTGATTTGCATATAGCCATGCCTGAACTGGGGTGGCAGAGTGGGCTAAAGAACGGAGATGGATTAAACCCAGATCTTTTGACTGGGTGTGAGTGTTTGATTGATTCAGATGCTCCGTCCATCACCACCCTCTTTTGTACCGCTTTTGGCCGCCATAAGTGTGGCAGGGTATGCTCAGATGTGAGTCCCTTGCTCACTTTGCCACTGAATTCAAGCAAGCCGGACTGAAGACGTCTGGAATGCCAGAAACCGGTCCTCGGAAGCTTGTTTCCGGTCCAGGGAAGACATGGCTTGGCAGTTCGGGCTGGACTGTTCCCATGAGGCACAGGGTAAGTCTGATTTGCATATAGCCATGTCTGAACTGGGGTGGCAGAGTGGGCTAAAGAACGGCGATGGATTAAACCCAGATCTTTTGACTGGGTGTGAGTTTTTGATTGATTCAGATGCTCCGTCCATCACCACCCCCTTTTGTAACGCTTTTGGCCGCCATAAGTGTGGCAGGGTATGCTCAGACAGGAGTCCCTTGCTCAGTTTGCCACTGGATTCAAGCAAGCCGGGCTGAAGACGGCTGGAATGCCAGAAACCGGTCCTCGGAAGCTTGTTTCCGGTCCAGGGAAGACATGGCTTGGCAGTTCGGGCTGGACTGTTCCCATGAGGCACAGGGTCAGACTTATTTGCATATACCCATGTCTGAACTGGGGTGGCAGAGTGGGCTAAAGAACGGTGATGGATTAAACCCAGATCTTTTGACTGGGTGTGAGTGTTTGATTGGTTCAGATGCTCCTTCCATTACCACCCCCTTTTGTAGTGCATCGTAATTGGTTTTCCACTTTTTTTCTGCTCTTCTACACAATTGTTTTTGTTCCTTCAAAGCTTCTGAGAACCATGGTTGTGAAGGGGTCTTTCTTTTAAATGTAACTTTCTTTTGTGGAACTGTGAGTCGGACTGCGTTCTCCAACCACTTATTGAATTGTTTACAGGCTTTATTTCTGTCTACATCTAAAGTTGGATAGGTTGAGCAGAGAGTGTCCATAAATGCTTGGGGCTGAATTCTGGACCTTTCATGATATGTGGGTTTTTTTATGGCTTCGACCGGTTTTCCTGTATCTTGTGCAATTTCTAATGAGAAGGAGACCATCTTGTGATCTGACCACGGGATCATGAGCGTATCAATTTTATTTATCTTCTGACATGATGTAAAAATACCATCCAGAGTATGGCTGGCGCAGTGCGTATCTAAATGTACTTTTTGTTCTAAGTCAAAGTTTGCCATTTCATCTTTAAATGAAATTACCTTGGGGTCAGACGTTTTCTCCAGGTGTATATTAAAATCTCCTAGAATTGTATAGTCAAGACTCGTCACGCTTGATTCTAGAAATGGACTTAAAAGCTCAATTAAAGGCGTTTTTGCATTAGGTGGTTTATAGATCAGTAGGCCATTAAACGTATAATTGTTGGTAATTTTTATTTGAAAAGTTAACGTTTCACAATCTGGGTTGCTTCCTTTATCTGAACTTTTGATTTTAAATTCCTCCTTAGCTATGATTGCTAATCCTCCCCAGCGTTTCATTTTTCTGTCGGCTCTGAAGATGGAGAAGCCCTCTGGAATCGCCAGGGTCAGATTAGCGTTAGATGCTTTGTCTGCCCACGTTTCAGTGACTAATAGAAGATCTATATTTTGGCTTTCAATTAACTCTGCTGTGTGGACATTATGTTTGACTATAGATCTAACATTAGTTAGACCTGCTTTAATAGTTGAGTTTCTATAGATTGGTATCTTAGGTTGGTTGTGGGCCATATTAAGAGCTCTAATCTGTGAGAAAGCAAATGCTTGTGAGCAAGATGGACAGGTCTTACCTTTCTTATGTAAATCGATCGGAGTACATGTGACGCAAGGTCTTAGTGATAGGAGCTCCTGACTGGAATAAGTTTACTTTCTTCTATCAGTATGATTTTGGTCAGGGGGCATGGCCCTGGGCCCGGTCTCGGCGCGGACGGCGCAGACGGGCTTGCCTTAGGCACGCCTTCGGCGCGCAAATGGAGCCCCCGCTGCGCTCGTCCGCTGCGCACATAGTTATAGGAGAGAGGAGACGTGGGGGGAGGCATGGCCTTACGATAGTGGGCGTGGCCTGGGGGTTCTCCGGTAATGGCGGCAATAATGTTTTGAAGCCCGCGACAGCGCTAATATCTGCTGCGCGGAGATGCCCAGTGCGTACTAATCCATGTTTTAATGCCTAGGGAGAGGAGTTCAGGTAGATAAAAACACAGTAATGCCACTCAAATTTTTAAAAATGATGGCGATCATTCTCCCGGCTTCTGCCTCAGTAGATCATTGTCTCTAAGTCGCGCTTGTATTCAGCGCCCTTTATGTACCTTCGGCGGGGGGCGTGGCCTTACGATAGTGGGCGTGGCCTGGGGGTTCTCCGGTAATGGCAGCAATAATGTTTTGAAGCCCGCGTCAGCGCTAATATCCGCTGCGCGGGGATGCCCAGTGCCTACTAATCCAAGTTTTAATGCCCATGGAGAGGAGATCAGGTAGATAAAAACACAGTGATTACACTAAAATTTTTGAAAATGATGGCGATCGTTCTCCCGGCTTCTGCCTCAGGAGATGGTTGTCTCTAAGTCGCGCTTGTATTCAGCGCCCTTTATGTACCTTCCGCGGGGGGCATGGCCTTACGATAGTGGGGTTGGCCTGGGGGTTCTCCGGTAATAGCGGCAATAATGTTTTGAAGCCCGCGACAGCGCTAATATCTGCTGCGCGGGGATGCTCAGTGTGTACTAATCCAAGTTTTAATGCCCAGGGAGAGGAGATCAGGTAGATAAAACACAGTAATTACACTCAAATTTTTAAAAATGATGGCGATCGTTCTCCCGGCTTCCGCCTCAGGAGATGGTTGTCCCTAGAGGGACTCTTGGCAGTTACTACACTTAACATCTTAAACTTAGTATTTACCATACTACAGAAAACAGCACCTACTTCTTATCTCCTAGCACAGTTCGGTTGGGTACACTGGGGTAGAACTATTTAGAAGCACCAGATGAGTATCCACTTTTAGCCTGCTCACACTGTACATTATATATCTTGCATACTATCTTACGGTCGCAACACCTCATATCTCTTGCACGAGAAATAAGACTAAACGCTTGTCTTTTCTTACTGTGCAACTCTGCAGAAACTAAGCATGCACGATTGACTGAGTGAAACTGTTATCTATTGTTTCCACGATTCTGAGACATGTTCCGATTCTAAAGGGAAGCAAAGTTGTCATGTTCATGCAGGTGTCAGAAACGAAACCCTTCTTGCTCATTCAAGAAGTTTCTTGTGAACTCGGAGTTAGCTGGCACACAAGTAATTACTTTTAATGTACTCGATAGGAGCATACTGACCTTAGTCCTATGCTAAAACTATAGTGTATATTATTCCAATGTGTAGAGCCTATAAGGGAAATGGGAACTACACTGCACAACCACATCCAAAACTGCCCTCATTGCAGCAATAGATGACATTAGGATGATCATTGTTGGGGGCGACCACAGCCTTCATCCTAGATCTATCTACATCCTTCGACACTGCCTCCCACCCTCTCTTGGTCAGATGACTCCATCAAATGGGCAATCAAGGACACTCCCTGAAACAGATCTGTACTTTCCTCACCTGAAGAATCCAAACTGTCAATATGCCACCCTACTCCTCAGGAGCATGAGAACTAACATGAAGAACCCAAACTGTCAATATGCCAGCCTACTCCTCAGGAGCATGAGAACTATGCAGCAGAGTCCCACATGGCCTTGCTCAGTCTTAAAAATACACATGACCCTACTGGCACTTGTCTTCCAGGCACACAACATCAACATCCTTTCTCTTGCAGATGACACACAACTAATACTGTCCCTCTGGGACAAATCCCCCAACACCATACAAAATGGCACCACATTCATGGCCAAAGAGGTACCTGGATGAAGTCCAACTGCCTCAAGATGAATCCGGACAAGACCGAGGTGGTGATTTTCAGAAAAGATGCTTCTATAATAAACTCCAGCTGGTGAACTACAGACCTCCGACCTACCCCCGTGCCAAAACCGCAAGCAAGAAACCTTGGAATCATTATGGACAACAAACTGAACATGACCACCCAAGCCAAAGCAGTTAAAGCATCCTGTTTCAACACCCTGAGGATGCTACTGACATTTTTCAAATGGCTACCAGACTACAGCAGAAAACTGATTACCCAAACCCTCGTCACTCACAGGCTGGACTACAGAAATGCTCTGTACTCCACAGTAACTACCCAGCTCACAAGAAGTCTTCAGACCATTTAGAATTCAGTTGCCAGACTAGTTCTTAATCTCCCACGCTGGGTTCACAGCACACCCCACTGGAAGGAACTCCACTGACTCCCACAAAAACGCACACACTTCAAGCTCCTCATCCACACTTAAAAAGCATAGGCCCACCGACTTGAACAGCCAAATTAAATTCCACTAACCTCTCAAACACCTCTGCCTACCAAACTCTCAGTAGTACACGCTCACCAGTACACTAAGGCAGATCAGGAGGTTGTGCATCTCTTACATGGCTCATAAAGCTGGAACACACTCACTCACTTGCTACAGTGTCAGAATACCCGTGAGGGTGATTAGCGAGAGATGATGACATGACATGTAATGACACGACATAACATTGCTATCCCTTTAACTGTCATGAAATTGTCACAAATCTGATTGGCTAAATTAATTTATTTATAAGTCCCTAGTATATGTTACTACATGTACCTAAGGCCTGTAAATACAATTTTACAAGTGGGCTGCAGTACTGTGCCACCCACTAAAACAGCAAAGAAAAACGTGTCTCCAGTCCTGTCTTTGTAGTCTGTTTGCTCAGTTTTATACTGCCACTTTGACCTGACAAAATCATCCTTTTGCCAGGCCTAAACCTTCCCTTTTAATACTGATAAATTACCCCTAAGTAGACCCTAACGGCCCATAGACAGGGAGCATGGTAATTAAAACATAGAACAGGTGTGTATCAAGTATTACATGTCTTGGCAGTGAAAAACCTACTAAGTTGTTTTTCAATGTGGCATGGCAGGCCCTCCTATATTAAAAAATGTGGGTACATTATAACAATTTAGAATAGTTGGCTTTAGTTTGGGAGCAGCTAGAGCCATTATTCAAGGATTTATTTTAATAGTAATTTATAATCCAATGTAATAGTAAAGTTGGATTTTAGATTACTATTTCTGATTTGACACTTTTTGAAATGTGTCATTTCTCTGTCTTACCCAAATGTCTGTTCTGCTAGTGTGTCACCTGACTGATAATAGCTCTCCTGCTGTGTTATGCAGATCCTCTCTACATGCTGGATATGTCACTATGATGGGTACATATGAGAACACCTTAATAACGTCCCTATGCAATAGCATCATGGTAGTGGGACCATGAGCCATGTGACCATTCTCCTGGGCACAATGCCACAGCCTCAGGGAGTCGGTATACCTGCATACCACTGGGTTACCACTGCATCAACTCCCTGCCAGCACAATATTACCACTACCCCATCCCCCTTTTCCCCCCAAGCACCATCCCAACACTCCCCATCCCTGTTTTCCTCCTACCGGCTCAGAATCTTGGTCACCTCGACCAATTCAATAGTTGTAAATGCCCCTCGAGCTATTGGGAATGTCTAAGAAATATCATTCCATTGACAGATTTCTCCCTTCAAATATGGCTGCCACACCGGACTCTCCCACAATGCTGTGCAGTCCTCTTTCTGTTTCCCGAGTGCATCCTTGCACTTCACCTAGTGCAGCAGAGAGTCTCTCTTCACTTGCAACCCTTTTTCTTTTTTTTTAAGTTTCAAAGATTTATTTGAATAATAAGTACTACAGAAATCCAGTGATATAAAATAATGCAATACAGGATACATAAACATATATAATAAGAGGTTAATGTAAAAAAGAAGATAAATCTATTTTTAATATATTTTTTTATTTTATTTTTTTTAATTTTAAGGGGGGGAGGGAAAAAAGGGAAAAAGAGGGAGGAGAGGAAGTTAAACAATTCAAAAACTGATAAAATGAGAAAATTCCATCCAATATCAGAATAAGAGAGATTATGCTAACTAGGCTAATATATATAGTAAGTCAAAAAACATTGAAGGGCAAAGAACAAAGCAAATATTCAAGGAGGTTTAAAAATGTCAGCAATTACACGAGAATTATCTGTTAATACTAAATGATCTAAATAAGTAACAAAAGGTAACCAAAAGAGATCTCTATTGACCAATGGTTTACAGGAGGAGGCAAAAGCGATATCAATTTGGTGCATATGACAAAGACTGTTCCACCAGTGTTGGATGGAGGGCTTCGTGAGTGTTTTCCAATTGAGAGTGATGTGTTGGAAAGCTAAAGCAAGCATAGGGTCAAAAAAACCATTTTTGTCAGGAAGAAGGTCTAAGGAATCAGAGAGACTTCCAGAGAAAAGAAAGGGAATGGAATAGGGAATGGAAATATTAAATAGACGAGAAATATAGGACTAAACTTTCTCCCAGAAAGCAGAGACCAGGGGGCAAAGGAAGAGAAGATGAAGAAGGTCGCCATTAGAGGAGGCACAGGTCCAACAATATGTGTTTGTGGAGTGAGAAAATTTAACGATAGAGGTGGGAGTAAGATAAAGTCGATGATAAAGAGCACAGATTGAGTAAGAGAAGCAGAGCAAGAGATTTTGAGAGAACGGGAGCAAAGTTTGTCCCAGAAGGTAATAGAACATTCACATCCCAGGTCAGATTCCCATGATAGTTCCAACTTAGGGCCTGATTCTCAGGCGGGTTGGAAAGCTTCCTGGGCGAATCGGTTTGGAAATAGTGTCCGACCACCTCGGATTGGGAGAGTCCAACCAACGGAGTGCGATGCTTCCGGATGCTTCCAGATACGATTTAGTTGGACTTCCAGTGACTTCAATGGGAGTATATGTTTCTAACTGCATCATAATTGGGCTCCTTGTCGTGAAGACACGTTCCCGAACCAATTTGGAAGGAGCAAATTTCATTAGGAGGCCTTTCTAACCGCATCAGAATCAGGCCCTAGGTGGGAATGCTTTCCTAACCGCATCAGAATCAGGTCCCAAGTTTTAAGACGCTCTGGATTAGGAGCTGAGAAGTACTTATATAGGAGAAGCTTTAGGCAGCAAAAGAAGAATCTTGAGAAGAGAGTTAGAAACAGGGGGAAGAGATGAGGATGGGAGAGAGTAGAAAATATCAAGAATGACTGCCATTAGAGTGTGGGCATTTAAAAGTGGCCTGAAATTAGGGAAATAGGCAGGGTGAGAGACCATCGAAGAGGTCTTTGACCCAGATTATGCCTTGTTATCTCCAAGAGTTCCAAAAGATGGGTCTGCCACTAATGGTCATAGGGAAGTTATGCCAGATAAGGGATTCTAAGAAGGATTCTCTAGATAAAGGTTTGGGGTGTATCAACGGTTTCAGTAGGGAACATGTGTGTTTGAACAAAAGTAGGGAGGTAAGAGGTATTTTGGCAGAAAAGGCTAACATTTATTTTAAAGAGAAAAGTAATGATAAGGTACGCTCAATGGAAAGCCACAGGGGAGTAAAAGGGGAAAGGTCAGATAGGAGCCATTTGGAGTCCTGGCGAAGACAAAATGATTTATGGTACTTTTGAAAATTAGGGAAATTTCCACCCCAATTAGGTTTGGTCCTTTGAAGAAAAGTGAGAGATATCCTGTTTTATATTTTGCCAAAGAAATTTAGAAAGACGAAAATGAATTTGTTTAAAATGGCAGGCGGGAATGTGGATTGGAAGCATAGAGAAAGTATAAATCAAAATAGGAGTAATCATCATCTTAATTGAGTCCTACCGACCCTACAACGAGAGAAAGAGAGGATTCCAAGAGGAAAATATTTTGTCAATTTGAGACAAGATCGTAGCTATATTTAATTTAATAGAAGAGGCAATAGAGATGGAGAACCATATGCCTAGATATTTGATTTTAGATCTATTCCATGTAAATCCAGTGGAAGAAAAAGGATGTGGAAGACACAATTTAGTGAGTGGGAGGATTTCTGTTTTATCAGAATTGATTTTGTATCCAGAGACAAGTGAAAAGGAAGTAAATTCATGTAATAAAGGGGAATAGATGTTTCAGGATCAGAAAAGAAGAGTAGGATGTCATATGCATAAGCAGAGAGTTTCAAATGTTGGTCACCATACGGGAAACCAGAGATGGAAACATTATAACGTATTGAGGTTAGAAAGGGTTCAAGAGCAAGAACAAAAAGAAGAGGAGAGAGGGAGCAACTTTGACGGACTCCGCATTGAAGGTGAAAATAAGATGAAATAACGCTGTTAACTAGTACTGAATCTCTGGGGCAGAATATAATAAAGATATGAGAGAAATAGATTTGGGACCAAAACCATGCCATTTCAAGGATGCAAATAAAAAGGACCAATATACTCTATCAAATACTTTTTCAGCATCAACAGAAATGGCCGCTAAGGATGTGGAAAGGGAGGGAACTTTGTTTAAAACATTAAGAAAGAGACCTGAGTTTTCTGAGGTCAATCTGCCTCTGACAAAACCACATTGCTTCTTACCAACTAAATGAGGTAAAAGGGAATCTAAACGTAAAGCAAATGTTTTTGCGAAAAGTTTATAATCAACATTAACCAGGGAAATCGGTCTATAATTTTTGCTAAACATAGTATCTCGTCCCTCTTTGTGGGTGAGGCAAATTGTGGCTTCTTGAAAAGTATCTTCTGTTTTACCAGAGAGGAAGAAGGAGTAAAAAAGATTTAAGAGTATAGGAAGGAGTAAGTTGGAAAAATGCAGATAAAATTCAACTGAAAAACCATCTGGGCCAGGAGTTTTTCCTTTCTTTAAAGCGGTTAAAGCAGAGGAAAGTTCATTAAGGGATAGGTCAAGCTCAAGATCAGAAAGATTAAGGAGAGAGTTGGATGGGGCTGGTAAATTATCAAGATATGTTTGAAGAAGGGAGCCAGAAGGAGGGGACTTTGGGGTATAAAGATCCTTATAGAATAGTTTACATTTGTTAAGAATATGTTGATCCTTATGAAGAAGAGAACCATCCAAAGAATAAATAGAATCAATCAGCGTGTTGTCTTTATGGGATTTAAGTTAATTTGCCAAAAGTTTTCCAACTTTATTGCGGCCTCTGTAATAACGAGCACTACTACGGAGAAGTATGGAAGAGGCATTATCAGTTGTAGTTTTATTGAATGGCAGTTTAACGCGAATTAGAGCTGGCAGGACCTCGTTATCTGATGAAGTATAGAATTTGTGCTCTAAAGCTTTGATGTGGGCCAGGGTAGCTTTATAATGTTGAAAGAAAAGTTTCTTTTTTTTCTAGACAAAGTCTATAATGAAACCCCTTTCAGTGGCTTTAAAAGAATCCCAAATTATGTAGGATGGGGAGCAAGGATCATTATTTAGGTCAAAAAATTAATTAGCAAAGGTGACAAAAGAAGAAGAGAAAAGTGGGTCAAGTCGGAGAGTTTTGTTAAAGCGCCAACGAGAGGACCTGGGATGTGGTGGAAGTAAGTCAAGGTCAGTTATAATTGGGGCATGATCAGAGATAACGATATGTTCAATAGAGGAGGATAACAAGTTCTGTGACAAAGATTGAGAAAGAAAAATATAGTCTAAACGAGAGAGGGAATTGTGAGGAGAAGAAAGAAAAGTCAAGAGAATCAGGAGGAGTGTGTCTCCAAGAGTCAACAAGGTGTGTTTGGGAAATAGTGTCCAAAAAATGTTGATGAGACTTATGAGGGGTGAAGCGTGTCTGTGATAGGCGATCTAGAGAAGGGTCAACAATTTAGGTTCAAGTCACCTCCCAGAATAAAATAATCATCTCTAAATTGAATACATTTCTGTGTGATCAAAGGCCAAAAGGAACAATCAGGGTGGGACCATAAACATTAAAAACAGTCAAGGAAATATTATAATTTAACAACTTAGCTAACAACCATCTACCTTCTGTATCAATTTCTTGCGAAATAATTTTACATTTTAGTTTCTTGTGGCATAGAATTATAACTATATTTTTCTTATTAGAATTGGGAGAGAACAAAACTGAACCCACCTAACCCCTCTTTATTTTAAAGCCCCAGTTTCACTAAGATGGGTCTCTTGAAGAAGGACCAAGTCAGGATTATAAGAGGCAAGACATGATAGAATGTTCTGTCTCTTAATAGGGTAATGAAACCTTTCACATTCCAAGAGATAACGTAAATCTTGATCCAATTCAGAGAGCAGAAAATAGATTCATTAGGTCTCTGCTCTCAGTCCCGCAATCCACCCCAACGTATTCTATCCATAAGGAGGTGGGTTTGCCTTATCTGAGCCTTGCCCCGCTAACTTTGTGGCTGAAATTGTGGACAAATGATGACCTACCTCTGAACCACAAGATTTTGCACGATGTCTTATCCTTGGATAAACACACCAGTATCCCATGGTTGGCATATGTAGCGAAAACCCTTGCAGATCTGGGTCGCCCAGATCTTTTTTCATCTCCGGAAAATATTAGGAGACAGGATATAGTAATCATCAAAAAGTTATTTAGGGAGAGGCAGGAAGCACGGAGGGAGGACCTCGAATTGCTGAAACCTGCAGTAAGGGCTCATAGCCTTCTGGTTTGTACACCCTCACTCGCCCCCTACCTGAACTTTGTCACATTCCCATATCACAGGTTTTTATTAACAAAGTTTCGATTTAATTTGATACATTTTTATTTAGGGTCTTTTGAGAGTTGGCAGAAGCCTGAGCAGGCCCCACCGTGCTGTTGTGACAACTTTTCGGTGCAGGATACTCTGCACTTTGTTATGTTTTGTAGTATATACCACGAGCAGAGAAAGAAATATTTGTTGCCTATTTTGAAAAAAGCTGGTTTTGTCCAAGTAAGACCAGCCCTGCTCTTTCTACAACTTCTACCTAACACACATATTACATTCTGTATGGCAAACTTTTTGGTAGCCGCAATGCGGGCGAAATCTGTCAGCCAAAGCTTACCGTAAAAATCTCTTTTAGTCGTTTTAGGATGTTTATGTGCTAGATCTGTATAGAAATATTTTATCCATGTTTAAAAAAAAAATTCCTGCCTTGTCTATTTGGATCTTCTTTTTGGGAAATGTAAATAGATGTACAGTATGCATTGCATTGTAAAGTAATTGTTTTTCTTCTTATGTTCTTTGTATGACTTGTAATAAGTCGAATAAAGATATTCTGACTGACTGACTGAAGAGATAACTCTGAATGTAAAAACTTTAAAAAAATACATAAAGAACAAAAACAAAACATGTCGTTTTAACAAAGATGCAATGAATACTACAATCAAACTTACAAGCCATACATAAGTACAACATTAGAGAAAAGGAGGGAAGAGGGAGGAAGAAAGGCGAGAAGGACTGAAAAAGTAAAGGAGAGGAAAAAAAGATAGGGTAAGACAGCACATGACACCACTCAATGCAATATAGGAATGCAAATTAGGAAAATAAAGGGGGGAATGACTGTGATATGTACCTTTTGGAGGAAGACAAGAAAGAAGTGCTGGAAGTGACGACACAAGGGAGACTGCACAACCAACCAGGAGGGGAGCACCACAGAGGGGAACATATGCGATAAACAGGAAATAAAGAGAGAGATGCATTAAAAGATAAGAAATTACCAAGTAACTTAGAAGGATATAAGAGAAGAAATGAGATGAAAAAAAAAATACAACACAGTGATACAATACAATTATGAACAATAACCTGCAAAGATAAAAAGCATTAAGTAAAAATCAGACATATGAAATCTGAAGCAGAGGAGAAAAGAGTCAAGGTATGGAAGATGTGGAAGAGAGAGAACCAGAGACATCCATCGACAATGCAGAGTGGGAATGAATGAATTTCCTCAGTTCTGCCAGTTCCTCAAAGCTAGAAGTCTTGTTCTGGTAAGTAACCTTGAATAAACACGGGTGAATAAGTCCATATTGAGCTCCAAGAGTGCGCAAAGAAGATCGTAGATCCCAAAAAATGTTCTGCCATTTAGCCGTTGCAGAGGAGACATCCTGAGAGAGAAATAACTTAGCGCCAGACCAGACAAGTTGTTTTTGGTGTGTAGCAGCATTTAAAAACAGTTGCAAGCCTGTAAATTTCAAAAACAGAAAAATCACACCTCGTGGCTTGATGGGAGCAGCTGATGAAGACAGACGGAGACCCAACCTATGGGGTCTCTGAATATTCAAATTTGTAGATGCAGGAAGGTCCAGAGGTTTTATTAGAAAATTGTTGAAGGAGGGAACTGGATCATCACCTTCTAAATTCTCTGGAAGACCATATAGGCGTAGGTTATTGCGCCTATTACTGTTTTCAAGGTACTCCGCTGATTTCCTCAACAAAAGTACCTCCCTCTCAAGGGCAACTAATTTTGTGGAGACATTGTGAAGTTCATCAACTTGCTGTTCCACTGTGGAAATGCGAGAATCCATAGAGGCCCATTTGGTGTCCATAGTCTGTAAGCTGGAATTAGTCTCTTCAATAAAAGGGCGCAAAGCGCACATTTTTCAAAGATGGTATCCATTTATATCGGAGAAACATACTTTGGTGGAGAGGGAGGGTCATGTTTGAGGTGTTTATTAGCAGAAGCTGGAGTTTGAGATTTAATTGATGAGGGTGTCAAAATCGTTGATTTAGAGGAGCTGGATTGCGCCATAATGACTGTGTCTCTAGATACAGGAGCAGAGGAAGAAGATACTAACACTGGAGGCATAGCTGTAGATCTCTTTTGTGTAAGTAATAATTTCTTGCTCCTGCCCATAGAGCAGGGAAAGAAAAACTGTGTGAGAGCAAAGAAAAACACCAGCAACAAGCTGCAATGCCTCACAGTGTGTTAGGTAGGCTCCACAGTTGATTGTGCAAGCAGCTCAAAACATAAGGAAACCTCTTAATAAAATTAAAAAAAATAGGTCTGGTCAGGCAAAGAATAGCAGGTAAAAAGTAATTGTCATCAAAAATCAGGAATGCGGCATAATGTCTGAGGTGAGAAGCAGGGAAAGCCTCACAGAGAAAAACAAAATGGCGGCCGCAAAGGAGTGAAAACCAGTAAAGGAGGTTTTACTTTAAAAAACAGTTAATACACCCATTGCAGACATATGAGGGTGTTCAGGAGCAGTTCTGATGCATGAAACTCTCTACTTCAATGCCCAAAGAGAGTTTAGAGTCGCGAAAATCACCGCAACATTTTACCCGCCATGAGGAGCTCCGGGGTTAAGCAGCCATCTTGTTTGGCGCTGCGCACGCTCCCATCACTTGCAACCCTTTTTCAATTAGTCTCAGGGCTTCTATACAAGTTAGTCTTAGGGCTTTTATACCGAGACCGCCGGCACACTGTCACCAGTGTCCCTGGCATCCAGACGTGGGTAGGTCCCGCGTGCAGGAGCTCCCAATTGGAGGTGAGTGCGTTTTTGCCCCGAGGATCCCATGGACACACAGGAGTGCCCTAGCCGTACAATGGCACCATGGGGCAATTTACTCCTATGACTGCAACCGCTACATTCACAGTGAGGCTAGTGCACTACACGCTGGGTACTAGGTATAACTGCTATATTCATCAGTACCAACACAATGGAATCTTATTATCCTCCCTTCTGGTTTTGTTGTGGTTGTTGCCCCACCCACAGCTCAATTTTAAACTATTGACTAGCACTGCGGGAGCAATCTACACTCCTGATTGTAACTGCTTCATGTCACAGCTAGGTCTTAGCACACAGCATTCCTGCTGTTACCATGATTACCACCCTTCCCCCTGCCCACCTTCCTCCTTCCCCTCCCACTTAACACCTCTCCCCTGCCCCCCTTTTGAAGTCCCAGTTACCATCGCCGTGTAGCCTTTTATTTTTGGTTAGCTGCTCACCTAGGTATAAAGCCCTCCCCTTTTCACCAATGGGCAATCACAACCTGCAGTTCCCATCTTTTAAGTCCATAATGTCAGCACTAAGGGACGAGGACATCATCATCCGTGGTC
Source organism: Lissotriton vulgaris (assembly GCF_964263255.1). Classification (NCBI taxonomy): domain Eukaryota; kingdom Metazoa; phylum Chordata; class Amphibia; order Caudata; family Salamandridae; genus Lissotriton; species Lissotriton vulgaris. The sequence goes on along the minus strand of NC_141693.1, from coordinate 1,650,758,268 downwards.
CATGCTTCCCCTTTTACCCATGACTAGCAGCCCATCCCGACGTTTTCCGGGGCAGAAAAGTAAATTGTGTAATCTAGTTACTGAAGAAATATAGAATCATAGTAATATTTCGTGGTAAACGGAGTTAATGGTAATTGTGTTTCCTTGTTTGTCCTTGCCCCCCCGTGAGAATGTTGTTGCTTGTGACAAAACAAAATTTTATTTAGTCCTTGTTGATGTTTCCCCTCTCAGTAATTGCGGCGATAAGGATAAAAGTTGAGTTCAGTGCTTAAAAAACGTCCTAACAAACAAATAAACAGCACTTTGCACGCTGGCACTATATCACAGTGTTCTGCACTGTAAACAAGATAAACCACTTTCACAAGCAAGAATTTCACTCGGCAACAGGTTACAGTGGTAACACACATAGCGGCTAGTGAATCGCTTGCTGTTTCTGCAGCTTCTGAACGCCATTACTGTGATTGTTATAGTGGTGAACGTTGACTTGCTTAAGCCCTAAAACGTGCGAAAGCCTGCCTTTTTTAATTTATCTCATCTCCGTGTGACAATGTTTTCAGCTTCAGAACGCAAGAACGCTGACTCGCTCAAGCCCTGAAACGCTGTGTAATGTGAAAGGCGTTGTTATCTCCTGTGTGAAAGCCGCGCCTCTTTTGATTGAGGTCATCCCCCTGTGACAAAGCGGGAGCTTGACAAATGGTGAAAATGTTTTGAAGATTCCTCGCAAGCCCTGCATGTGTTTGGAGAGTTATGTGGCATGATTGGTCGGCTGTGAAAGCCGCGCCCCCTTGTGTATGCGGGGCCCCGAGCGCGCGAATGTTGCTTGCAAGCCGCGCCCTGTACATGATGTCAGCCTACCACCATTCATGCAACGGTAACGCCCAGGTGAATGTATCAGCCTCCCCGAATGCGTGAGTGTGTGTGCGAGTGATGTGTGTGCGAGTGAACATTGCGCCTTTGAAATATGCTGCACTGTGAGCGTTAGAATGAATGGAGCGTGAATGGTGTTGGAAGAATGTGTGTGCGAGTGAATATTGCGGCTTTAAACGATGCACTGCAATTACGCTGTAATACTGTTTGGTTTAGCACCATCTCCTCGCATGGTGGACAGTGTTAACGCCCACATCTTGCCCCTCTCAATGTTAACGTCCACATCTCCTCGCATCATGGACAATGTTAACTCCCACATCTTGCCCCTCTGACAATGTTAACTCCCACATCTTTTCACATGTTAACGCCCAACGCCCACAAAGGACTACTTTACCACTGAGGGCGCCCCCCCTTTTTAATGTATATGGTGTCCATATATATAGCCTATGTCCATCTCCTGGACCTCCCCTTTCCAACGCTGTATTGGGTGTTGTGATTGGTGGTGTACTTTTCGAGTTTACCCACCTCAAAGGACACAGTTCTCTCTTTATAATAGTAGTATAGATGAACAGTATAATCGTACGGTATGTTGACCTTTTCCAAGATTGTCAAGCATTACCGATTACCCAGACGCTACCCCCTTCTTTTAGGCCACTTCCTTCTGTCATTATTGTGGTTAGTGTGGAGCACAGGCTGAAGCCCCTGCTCCGGAACACATAGGTGAGTAACATTTGATCATGTACTAACACTAGTTGACCGAGTGATGCAACACTATGACTGGGGAGCTGGTACCGTCCTCAGCTAGCTGCATCCTAGTCGAACTGGTCCTAAGCCTGCGCATTTATAAATGGGTATATAATGTGCATGTCTTCCTGTTACTTTTTCTAACCGATGCACTAGGTGGGTTCACCTATTTGTGGGCCACCATTGCATATGTACTTACTGTGTTTTCTTTAATCTTCATGTGTGACCACTTACATTTTAGGCCACTGCAACTGCATACAGGTTACCCTTATTTCTTAATGCTGAATTGCCTTACCCGTGCCTTTTGTAGTCCAACCTTCCTCCCAGTCAGATCAATGAGAAGGACAGTTTCAACCAACCTGACATTGTTTTTTTCCCCCACCCCAGATTACCTTGGAATCCTCATTATAGGAAAGGGTACACCTTGGGATTCCAGAGACTGTTTCTAAAAAGAGAGAGTAAATTACGTACCCCTTGCACCCCGGTCCTGAAGAAACCCCACACATCCATCAGGAGAAACAAGGCGTGAAACATCTCGACCTTTTATCACACTATCCCCCCACACTACACATACTAGCTGTAGCAGGTTGAATTTTCCTGCCAGCACTAACTCTGGTAGTCTGTCTGTTTTAGCCATAGCATCTGTGTCCAGCCAATGAAGTCCTTTTCGGACACGTATAGCTATTTTTAAACACCACTCTACTTACTAAACTTTGACCCCACCACCTAATCACATAGGGCCTCCCAGTTGAAAAACCACAGAAGATCTCTGGCAAAGAGCCACCCTGCGGGCCCCGTCGGACATTGCAGTACTGGGCTGACGAGGAGCAGCCCTATGATGAAGCATGACACCCCATGGGTGTGTGAGGGCCCTTGCTCCTATTGAAGTTCTCTTCCCAATTAGTGTTCCATCTCTGGACCTGACTCCCCATTGTTATTTGTACCCAACCTCCCCTTCACCCCTCTTACCATACAACCCTATATGGCCCACCCCCATAGGAACTGAATACCATTTTTTGTACCCTTATGTGTATTGCTCCAAGAGATTGGGCAAAGGGTTAAGATGTGAAGAGGTGTTTTTCTCCCTAGAGCAGCATGGTGTGGGGGGTTGCGACCAACCCCTTCCTGAGCTTCAAAGGGTGCATGCCCTGTCAACAGCAGATGCAGCTCACACCTAGGCCTGTCTCATTTGTATTCCTAGTCGGCTTGGCTCCTAATCCAGTGGGAGACGGGCAATGCCACAAAACTGGTATTGAGTAACAGCAAGGGTAGGTATGCCAAAATTCATAGCCACTCTACTGGGTGGACAGAGGGAGCTCTGGCCGTGGGGAAAAAGCATTATGCCATGTTGGATTTAGGTAGAGAAGGACACTGTACTGGAAAGTAGTGTACATAAAAACACACAGGATGTGCCGCAAAGTGGGTAGGGTCACCAACCGCTGAGTATTTTTACTCCATAGTTTAGGTAGAGGGCAGGAGTATCCTCCACCCACAGCCTGGCACTGGGCATAAAAGTCGCATTCCCAGTACCCTTCCAGACCACTCCTGGAACACTGAAGAATCAGAAGAATGACTTCCCTGCATTTTGAAGGAAGACAGAATATGCTTGCCTTGACCCCTGAACTGGAGAAGTGACTCCAATGGTCAGTTAGCTGACCTCCTGTTTGAGCTGGAGGGAAACAACAAGCTTTCAGAAGACATTTTCTGCAACTGCCGAGCTGACTAGTTCAAACTGGACCAGCCCTGGACTCTGGTGCTGGCCTCTGCTGGAGTGAGTCCTGACCCATAAGTGCTGTCACCAAGGTCCTGGACTCTTGACTGGTATGAAAGTGCACTCCTCCGAAAGTTTCCTGAAACCGGATACTTAGAAACCGACGGGAGACTGGGAACAACTGCCAAGCCAATCCAACAGTGGCGGTTTCTCCCGAGGGCGTCGGGGCTCCGCCCGCTTCCCAAAAGTGCATCAATCATATCTTATTTATTTTAAAAAAATACGTGTTGTTTTGACTTCTTTTGTCTCATATCCGCATTAATGAACACATCTTCAACACAGCTCCGGCCACTCACCAATACCGCCGCTCGCCGTTACTGGAAGCAAAGCATGTCACGTGACGTGACTGACTCCCCTTGCTTCCCAAAGAAGCCTAGGTGTTTGCCGGCTGAGAACCTCACAGCCCTGAAGGCTGTGATGTCATCAGCTCGACAAAGACCTAGCTTCAGGGCCTAGTCTCCACCCCCTGATGGCGTGGAGGGAAAGTTAGCCCCGGGCGTTTTTAATCCAAGCCCGGGATCGCTAACCCTCCACGTCAATCAGAGAGTGGAGAGCTTTCCCAACTCATTACAGGGCGTGGTGTGACCCACCCCACCCTGTGACGATTTGGGAAAGGGGTGTGGCAGGCGGGAAACCGAGGATTCGAGTCTGCGCAGACTCGACCCTTCCAGCGCTTGTCCTGTGGTAAATCTAGAATATTCTGTAAGGAAAATCTGGATCACGGTCGGAGTGTACTGTAGTAGTTCCCCGATTAATATGACTGGCTGTGACGGCACGGCAGTTTATCAGAAGCCCCTGCCCAGGTAAGGCCCATGTGGGCAGTGTTTGGATTTATTGTAACTTCAGTCACTTATCTATTTAAATGCACGGGGTTGACACAAGGCCATTTTCTGAGACAGGCCCATCCCATCTGCTCTTAGAGTTTTATGACGCGGCCCGCCACCCAAGTGTGAGTCTGTGTGGCACTGTGTAACTCCGGGTGTCGTGTGTGTCCCCTACCCGATGCCCTGTAGTGTGAGGCACACCGCTCAACCTCCTGAGGTGCCAATCTCACTGTCCGGCAATCCGGGATTGCACCACACTGTCTGATGCCATGCAGTGAGTTGCGCACTGTCTGATACACAGAGCAGGTGCAAAACTCACTATCTGGACAGTGACACCCAAGCCGTCGTCCCCAACCTGCCACTGACTCCTCGCCAGTGCTTGTGACGTCAGCAGGCCCGGACCTCTGTCCTAGAGACACACTCACAACCACCTGACAGTCTCGTGGAAGGACAGAGACAGGCTTCTGGTGGGCCTCATTCCAGGAAAGGAATGCATGGGAAACGCAGGGACAGTGAGTTTCACCAACAAATAGAGGTGAACAAGTCCTGTGCGAGCAGATGGGCAGTAAAATTAAGCACAGGTAGCACCCTTTCCTGGGGTAAGACGCAGTTCCTTTGTTTATGGAAGCGAACTGGTAATCCTGCTGCTAATTTGTTCTGTAAAGTTTGCTGTAGAGTGCTGAAAAACCATCAAATACCTATTCTGATAGGGTCTGAAGTATCCGTAAAACAGAATTTGTCAGATGAAGAGTGCCGAGTGCCATACCACAGCAGTGAGAACGTGCTTCATTTTTTTTCTACAAAACTGCAGTGAATATATCCATTTTGAAAAGCCCATTCAAAATAGCTGAAGGGTGTGGTACCGATATATTTCAAAATTAGTTTTTGCATCTGTACATTCAGACTACTGAACACAGCTTTCAGCTTTTGGGAATAAAGAATTGAGGAATAGATATTAACCAGGATTAAATCAAGAAAAAAATATATATATATTTGACAGCAAAGCCTTTTTTATCATAGTTAATTTCATCTCCCTTCGGAATTCCCTCAACTTAAATTAATTGCTTAAGGAGTATAAAGCTTATGCATCTCTATTAATAACACTTCTGAGCTGTTGTATGTTTAAGTGATATTTGTGTGTTTGGTACTGACTGTGATGCCACCGCAGTTCATCAGAAGCCCCTGCCCAAGTAAGGCTCATGCAGGCATTTTTTAAGTTGCTAGCTTGCTGCAGTGCACTGTGCACACACATTAACAAGTGGCACTGGCGACCTTTCTGAAATGGTCGCTGTTTCTATAAAGCGTCATGTGAACAAGTGTGAACCCAGCCTCTTAACACTCAGGATTTTTTCGTACATGTAGAGAGGGAGAGTGAGATTCTGTGATATTGGCTAATATGGATTCTGTGCCCTAGTTGTGTCACTCTGAATATTAACTGTACCAAAACGTTTTTGGACTTGTATTGTAACTTCTCTTTTCATGCACGGGGTTGACCCAACTGTTTCCTGAGACAGACCAATGTGCTGTTAATATTGAACGACCGGGGTGGTAGTCGCTTGATCGGGGGCATGAACAACTCCCATGGTAAGAGAGGCATTCCAAATTAGTGATGTATGGTACAATCACAGGTAGGAATTGTTTAAAACATACAGCTGAACATGGTTTTGTGGAAAAAATGTAATGCTTTAGATATGGATTCCAACAGTAGAGGAGCATACATCTGTGGCATAGGCTAAGAGGTATTCTTTGGTAATGGCTGTGGCAAGGAGGAGGCATAGTGCATCAGTGCTGGAACAAGTGACAAAGAGGTCTGTGGCTAAGGATGTGGTGATGGAGTCCCAGGCTGAAGACAACCGATTTTCTAAGAATCCGTCTTAGCAAAGGTGAAGAAATATGTAGTCTTTCTGGATTTGGATTTTGAATCTCATGTTGAAAGCTATCTGTTTATAGTGCAACTGTCACTCATGTGTTTTAACTTTGGTGCCTGCATACAATTATAATTTTCCTATAAAACAGAATTTTGTCCCCAAACCACTTGGCTCACAGCGCACTGGCAGCACTTCCCATAATCTTCAGACTGCAGCCATCTAGAAATAGAATAGTGCAGTGACAGTGAAACAGAGCTTGGATCATCCCACCTCCTGACGAGAAAAGATTACACATGTTCTCAAGGAAAAGTGAAACTTCACTGTAATTAACCATGAAAGTTAAACTAGATCTGCTTGAGAGCAAGGGGGAGTAGTTCAATTTTTGTTATTTTGTATGTATTTTTGTATGTTCCCAAAATAAATGTTCCTATCTTTATTTAAATAAATCAATGTTATGTATTTTACTGGCATGGCAGCAATGGTGCTTTACACCACCCAGGGGTAAAGGCAGAGCATGGCATTGGAATGGTGTTTTATACACAGGGAAATATTGAAATGTGCATGTTATTGTGTAATGAGGACACTATCAAGAACTGGAGGCTTATTCTAGCATTGGTCAATAGTTCTTCAGAAACTTGAATCAGATTAGCAATGAATGCCGGCTTCAAACAGTAAGCCGGGTAACAGTTATACTCTAAGAAAATGTGTAATCTGAAGGGACAATGTGTGTCTCTTAATGAAATACTGTGGACAGTGTCATCATTCTTTATCTGTGGTCTAAACGGTAACTCTGCTGTATGACATCTGAGCATGCAAGATCAACACTTGAGTGCAGTTATCAGAGAATTATTTGCAACAGCTATTGCACCCTCTGTAGTACCAAAGCACAGTGAAGAACCCTATGGCACAGTGAATACTCACCTAGCACAATTAATTGTGGCTTATTACAATTTAGAATGGTTTATTCATGAGGTCTTGGAACTCATGATAGTTTGAGGGGAGGTAGTGGCCTGTTTCTGTTTAGCACAGTGGCTTCCGAAAGTATTGAAAATGCACCATTTGCCCACTCATTTTCAAAATGTTCTCGAACCCTCCTTAGGTGGCTCCGGCTCGCTCGCCACGGTGTGCTCCACCACTCATTTTACGGCCCACCACTTTCAAATGTCACCAGCCGCCACTGCAATCCAACAAAGGTATATCACCGGTTTGCTAAAAATTCAGGGTGCCGCTGCTACATATTTCCCTGCAAGAGAAAATCCAGTTCAGCAGGACATCGCGCAGACAGTGCCTTGCCTTGTGGAGCCCTTTTGCCTATAGTCTGCAGTCATGCTTTGCTGGAAGAATGCTCGAAAAAAGTGACTAGGTCCGAAACTAGAAATCTTCACAGGACAAAGGCTCAAAGAGAATCCTGCAAGTGAAAGCCATGCTCTGGGCATGAAATTCTAATTTCCCACTCTCTGAACTTTCCTGCCAAAAGTAAAAAGCTTTACCGAGACCTCATCCAGCCGCTAGCCAATGACAAGACGCCCTCTATTACCACAGCCTGCTGCCTTGCTCCACTGAGGAATTTGCCTTCTTTTCCAGAGACAAAATACAAAGGTAAAATCTTCCAACAGTATGAACATGGTTCCTGTATCTTATTGAGTTCCATTGCAGTCACCCTTAACTTTTGACGTTGTCCTGGTCAAGCGCAACAAGATGTGCGTCTGGCACTTAATCCTTTTTGGCTCTACTTTGAACTTTAAAAATTCTGAACTCTGTTTCTACTTATAGGATTTTTGTTGTTTTGCTGACATTTTATGTGTTAAAATGTACTCTATCTTTTAGATTGGTTTGATATTTTTCTTGTTATGTGCTTTCACTTCATTACTGTTCGACTAATGCATCAATTCTTTACACATTGACTCTAAGTTAAGCATGACGGCTTTTGTTCCAAACTACAAGCGGGTTATGGATAGGTTTATTAGGTGACTTTTGTAGTTCACCCTGACAAGGATTGTGATTATTATTTGAGGTAGGTTCTGACCCCACTCCCCCGCAATTAATACTTCAATTGCTTACAAACCGCATCTCAAAGTGTCAGCCAGTGCCCACTGCTTAAACATATTTATCTTACCAGAGCTTTTCCATCATGTCTCCTGTGCCCTTCTGCCACATGACAGTCTTTCAGAAGGGCAGGAGGTTCCCAGGCTCTCCATAAAATCTCCACCTGCAGTTGTGATCTCTCATGTACCTCCTAAAGTACTCTGTCTGCTCAAAACTGCATGCTGTGCTTTGGAAACTCAAAGGACAATTACATAATACCTGCTTTTCATTGTGATTTATGTTGTTCCTAAGCACTGTGAAGGACAGGTGTTACTGTTCCTTAAGTTAATGATGCATGAAAGAAGTAATACTCGCTCAACAGATTGGTTAAATAGCTATGGTTTTCGTGAGCTGCCAAACACAATACCTGCGCTCTGATGTTCAATATGCCATTTACACGTCCCCAGACACATAAAGGAAAGAACTGCATGGCCACCGACTCACTTTATTCTGACTTGTCCTGCCTTTTACAGCAATGCCATAGGTGAAATAATTAAGACTACGGTGTACATGTATTGATATCTGCATGGACACGTGTCTGGTGCAAATCAATTTAGCGCTGAACACGTGGGTCTTTACAATAGTAAGTAATTATACAGCCGATTTCATCACGTGGAACCACACGTGTGGCTGTACAAAACTTTAGAAGACTTTGGCCTAAATCTCATGGACTTTGAAGGGTTCTCCATGGACCAGCTCATAATATTTTCTACTGAGCAAAGAAGACAATGCACTTCTTTTTTATTGGCATTTTGTTATTATACACATACGGTATTTGCACTTATAAGAATCAGCATTTGACATTTTCCACAACTTCACATTACATAGGAAGAAGGCAATGCAGTCTCCATGCAGTTCCTCGTACAGGCGAGATGCGGGACGCTGGTTAGGGCCGAAGTATTGCGAGTGCTGTGGGTACTACAGTCGTGCTGACTCACAAAAGCATTTCTGAGTAGTATAAGATGTAGTATTACAACCGTAAGGTTTACGTTCTCTTGCACGCCTTTCTGAATCAGACCGAACCATCCAATTCCCAATTAGCACAAATGCAAAGATTGCACAGTGTTGGAGCAAGCAAGGAAAATGGCCCTTTTGACTGCTGTTGGAGTAGGCATATAAGGCAATTTATCAGGGTTCAATGCCCACCCCCTGCAACTGCTGCACTACTCGTAGCTATTCCCCTTACTTTTTGTATGTGAATATTCCATGATTTTTGCCAATATATTTCCATTTTATATATTTTAGGGCTAGCTCAGAAATGTATGTAGGAGCACGTGCACGAGTACTACTATGCATACTCCACAGTGCATTTGTGAACAGGCCTCGTTGTGCCCAAAACTGTGAGCGGTAGAGTTAGTATTATTAGAATGCCACACCACCACCTAGCCACCCTGCCTGACGCAGCACACCAGGCACTCCGTGTGGACTGATAAACGGCGCTGGTGCTTGTAGACCCGAGGCATCTCCGATATGCCAGACACGATGACCTGCCGAGCTGTCCGAGAAAATAATATCTGTTTTATCAACAAATATTGAAGCCTTGGCACAATAATTTAAAGTAAGAGCGGGGTCGATTTGCTTTATACAAGACAAGCCACGGCCCCAGTACGTTGGCAGTAATATAAGCCACGGCGAAACTAGCCTGAAGCAATTTTCATAAACGAGGGGAAAGCTTTTTGATATCTGTAATCAAATAAAACGTGTAAACCACTTACCTTGCCAGTTTTAGTTCAGACTGACACGGAAATGCAGCCTTTAAACATAATTGCAGCAGACCACTCTCCCGTGGACGGCAGGATAAGCCGTAGTTAGGGCACGTCATAGCTCCCCGTCCAGTGGAATTAATGTGCGTAAGACAGTGCTTGTTTCGGATGTTCTGTTTGAGGAAACAGCAGTGCGAGGTAATATTTTTCGATAATTTAATCTGCTAGCAGTAGGAACTAAAGCTACAATGTAGTTCACGCTTTGAACATTTAAACTCTTCTCCCTCGCGCCTGCACGACCACAGCATGCACCAACAGGGTCATCGGATAATGGATTTGATGCTTAAAAACGTGAGGTACTGGTGCCAGGGCCAGCCATAAGGTTTTCCAGGGCCCTGGGCTAAAGGAAAGATATGAGGCTCCACTGATTTGGATGTACTAGCAATATGGGGGTGTCAATTCACACAGGAATAAACGACGCACGCCAAATGTAAGTAAACACACAGAGTTGATTCTTCTTGTGGTGCCACAGGTGAGGGAAAACCCCTAAAAGCCTCAGAGTTGGGATCCAAAGGTCCCAAATGAATAAAGACTTGTTACGTATCGGTAAGGGAAACATCCTTAACAACGACATTTTTATAACTACTTACCTGTAGAACGAATCCTGAACAACGACCAGACCTAAACCACAACTTTCCTAAACCACGACTTTCCTAAACCACGACTTTGGCTTGACTCACTCATCAATACGACTTTAGGACATGCTCATGTACACTTCTCTCCGACCCCCAAAAACCTGACATGCTCATGCCCCCCTGGCTTGACTCACTCGGCACTGGAGTCGAGGAAGAAGACAGTCTTCATCCTGCCAGTTTGGTAATATGTGGCGTGTCTCTGCGACCAAAAACTGTACATTCTCATGCCCCCCTGGCATGACTCACTCATCACTGCAATCAGTGGAAATGCAGACTCTGATGAGTGCGGGGAAGAAGACTGCCTTCATCCAGCAAATTTGATAATGTGTGGTATGTCTCTGCAAACAAAAACTGTACATTCTCATGCCCCCCTGGCATGACTCACTCATCACTGCAATCAGTGGAAATGCAGACTCTGATGAGTGCAGGGAAGAAGACTACCTTCATCCTGCAATTTTGATAATGTGTGGTATGTCTCTGCAAACAAAAACTGTACATTCTCATGCCCCCCTGGCGTGACTCACTCATCACTGCAATCAGTGGAAATTCGGACTCTGATGAGTGCGGGGAAGGAGACAACCTTTATCCTGCAAGTTTGATAATGTGTGGCATGTCTCTGCGACCAAAAACTGTACATACTCATGCCCCCTGGCATGACTTACTGGGCACTGCAACCAGCAGGAAGGCAGGCTTTCATGAGTGCGGTAAATCAGACAACCTTCATCCTTCAAGTTTGGTATTACGTGGCACCTCTCCGCCCCCTAAAAACTTGACAAGCTCATGCCCCCCTGACATGACTTACTCGGCACTGCAGTCAGTGGAAATGCGGACTCTGATGAGCGAGGGGAAGAAGACAGCCTTCATCCTGCAAGTTTGATAATGTGGGGTATGTCTCTGCGACCAAAAATTGTACATTCTCATGCCACCCTGGCATGGCTCACTCCAGGCGCGCAACACCCATTGGGCTCACCGGGCTTCAGCCCCCCCCCCCACTGCCTCGTCTTCTTCAGCCAGCCCGGGCTAATTTGACACGCACTGAAATGACTGCGAATCGAAGCTGAGAATGTCATTTTTATTGATGCAGCCCGAGCCAGCCAGCCTCTAAACAGTGTCAGTGAACCCCCAGCCCCCACCTCTTGTTTTCCTTTACTAGCGCCGAGGTGATATCCTTGCCTGAAGGCAGGAATTTCACCTAAGTACTTGATGTGTTCAGCAAGGGGTGGGAGTGGGAAGATGCACATAGCAGGGGGAAATGGACGGCCAGTGCAGGTGATGCTTTTCCTTTGAAAAGGAATTTCTGCTGGTGTCATAGCCCAGGGGTTGCTGTCTGTGCACTTGTATGGATGTGTATTCCATACAAGTGCACAGACATCAAACCCTCGGCTATGACGCCAGCAGGAATTAATTTACAAAGGAAAAGCTTCACCTGCTCTGGACATCCCTTTCCCCCTGCTGTCCGTGCACTTGTAGGGATTTCACATCCACAGCGCAGCTCACCAGGGGCCATATGTATCCAGCCTTTTGCGAATCACAAAGGCCGAAAGTCGTAGAATTTCGGCTTTTGCGAAACGCAAACGGTCTTTTTGCATGTTTTGGCATGTATCAAAAATTCGCAAAATAAGGAATCGCAAAGATTTGCGATTCCTTATTTTGCCATAGCATTTAAGGAATCACAATTTTGCGATTCCTTAAAAGTTATGTATGTAGCATTTTTGGTTTGCGAATTTTGGTTAAGAATTCGCAAATTACCACCAACTTGTAGTTGATGGTAATTTGCGAAATCTTTAAAAAATGCACAATTTGGCATTTTTGAAGGTGGCATGTGGTGCACACACATGCCCATAGGGCATGTATGTACACCATATACACACACATGTACATTTCAGGGGTGCAGCAGGGTGTCTTTGAGACACCCCTGCACCCTTGAAATAATTCTCAAATTGCGATTAGCAAATTGCGAATTCGCAATTTGAGAATTACTTCACGATCCTTCCTATGGGCCTCCTGGCCCATAGGAATGAATGGGAAATTATTCCCTAATTGCGATTAGCAATTTGCTAATCGCAATTAAGGAATTTTAAGGAATCGCTAAAATATAGCGAATTTCTTCATACATACCATTTTGCGATTTCTAAATAGCGATTCCTTAAAAATCGCTATTTAGGAATCGCAAAAGGGTTTGTTGATACCTTTGGCCCCAGATAAATGGTGAACAGGGCCAAGGATCTTTCTCTAAAGAGGAGAGTCCCCTCCGAATATGCAAATGTAGTGTAAGTTTGTAGTGTTAATTTTTTGGGGTGCTAGTGGGTAACTTTAGGGTTCAGGGTGAGTGTGGGTTTTAGGGTGCCAGGGAGTAATTTTAGGGTTCAGGGTGGGTTACGGATTGGGGTGCCAGGGGGTGATTTTAGGGTTCTGAGTGGGTATGGGTTTTAGGGTGCCAGGGGTAATTTTAGGGTTAATTAAATAATTAATTAATTGCAGGTTTATATAGCGCTAGGATCAACTCCCGGAGGAGTATTTCCGCGCTTCAGGGTAGTAATGGGTTTTGGTGTGCCAGGGGGCAATTTTAGGGTTCTGGACGGGCATGGGGGCCAGGAGGGTAATTTAGGGGTTCAGGGTGGGTGTGGGCTTTGGGGTGCCAGGGGTAATTTTAGGCTTCAGGGTGGGTATGGGTTTTGGGGAACCAGGGGTAATATTAGGGTTCAGCGTGGGTATGGATTTTGGGGTGCCAGGGGTAATTTTAGGGTTCAGGGTGGGTATGGGTTTTGTGGGGCAAGGGTGTAATTTTAGGGTACCGGGGGAAATTTTGGGGGTCAGTGTGGTAATGGGTTTTTTGGGTGCCAGGTGTAATTTTAGGGTTCAGGGAGGGCATGGGTTTTGGGGTTCCAGGGGTAATTTTAGGGTTCAGGGTGGGTATGGGATTTGGGGTGCTAGGGGGTAATTTTAGGGTTTAGGGTGGGTGTGGTTTTCGGGTGTCAGGGGCAGTTTTAGGGTTCAGGGTGGGTATGGGTTTTGGGGTGCCAGGGGGTAATTTTAGGGTTTAGGGTGGTTAAGGGTTTTGGGGTGCTATGGAGTTAATTTTAGGGTTCAGAGTGGGTATGGTTTTAGGATGTGAGGGGGGAATTCTAGGGTTCAGGGTGTGTGTGGGTTTTCGGGTGTCAGGGGGGCAATTTTAGGGTTCAGGGTGTGTATGGGTTTTGGGGTGCCAGGGGGTAATTTTAGGGTTTAGGGTGGTAATGGGTTTTGGGGTGTCATGGGGTTCATTTTAGGGTTCAGTGCGGGTATGGGTTTTAGGGTGTGAGGGGGTCATTTTGGGGTTCAGGATGGTAATGGATTTGAGGGGGCAAGGGTGTAATTTTAGGGATCAGTGTGGGTATGGGTTTTGGGGTGCCAGAGGTAATTTTAGGGTTCATGGTGGGTATGGGTTTTGGGGGGGTAAGGGTGTAATTTTAGGGATCAGCGCGGGTATGGGGTTTGTGGTTCTAGGGGGATGATTTCAGGGTGCAGGGTGGTATTGGGTTTTGGGGTGCGAGGGGATAATTTTAGGGTTGCATGTTTTCTCCGCTTGACTTGAGCATTAATTGATCCTGATTATCTGCCATTTTAGCCCCGCCCCATTGATTAACATTAGCCACGCCCCTTCATTTTGTCATGTTAGCCCCCCCCCGAAATTAAGACCTAGTTGTGCCCCTGACTCACTCAGCATTGCAATCAGTGGAAATGCGGACTCTGATGAGTGCGGGGAAGAAGACAGCCTTCATCCTGCAAGTTTGGTAATGCATGCCATGTATCTGACAAGGTGGGGGTGAGGATGGTGTGTTGTTACTGGATACTCTTCATTCCATCCCCCCTTACCTGACATGCTCATTGCCCACTGGCATGACTCACTCGGCACTGCTATCACCAGGAAGGTGGGCTCTGATGAGCGCTGGGAAGAAGCTATCCTTCATCCTGCCAGCTTGGTAGTACTTTGGGGGCACAGTGTTTCTGAAAATGCTCTGGCTTCAGCCAATGTCTGAATCGTGATCGTGGTTTATCTGATAGGCAGATGATGCTTTTTTTCAAGTTGTCAGGTAGGTCATTTACATTTATTAAAGAAGTGTAAACCTTCAATCTAACTTTTAGGGTTTTTGATCCATTTTTTTAATGTAAAAAACATGCAGATTTAAAAGAAAAAAGTGATGTAACTGTGTAATGAGCAATTTAAATATTTGTTTGTGGTTTAGGAACTCGTAAAAAATGTAGTGGTTTGGGATTGTTCGTTGTTTAGCCTTCGTGGTTAAGGAATTCGTGGTTTAGGCAGTAGATGTTTAATCATACATCCCCTTACTACGTGAGGCAGTCCTGCCTCCACCCAGTCAATCACTACTCCAGTATTCAAAAACGTACATACGCCCCACCCACCTACCACCATGCCTGTTATCAATAAGACTCTGACACAAACACAGCAGGAGGGAGGGTCGAGGACTTGGATGGGGAGGACCCTAATCGGGGTAATGGAGAGTACTGGTAAGTAACAAGACATTACCCCCTCTTGAGTCCTCCCCATCCCAGTCCTTACTACGTGAGGAACTCACAAGCAGAGAACCAATAAAGAACGCAGGACACCAAGGATCCATGCAGAGTACAAAACTGTAATCAATAAAAGATTAAGGAACAACGGCGTTCGTGACATCAACAGAACAACTGTCAGCAGAGGCATGTAAAACATCAAGCCGATAATGTCGCACAAATGTGTGGTGAGACTGCCAGGCAGCCGCCCTACAAATCTCCTGGATAGAGACCCCCGCCGCCTCAGCCCAGGAAGCTGACACAGAATGCATTGAACGACCCTGCACATGAGACATAGGAGGCAAATCTAAAGACTTGTCAGATTGGCAGACAGCCAAACGCACCCACCGACTGATCATGGAAGTGGAAACCTTCTTCCCCTAAGCCACACCCCCACAGGAGACAACCAGGGCAGGAAATATCCGGAACCCCAGGAAACGTTGGAGGTAAATCTGGAGAGCCCTGCAAACATCCAAGGAAGGGGGAACAAGGGAATCTCCCTCAGCAGGAAAATTAGGAGGAATCACCTCCAGTTGCAAATGAAAACTCGAGGAAACCTTAGGCAGGAAAGCCGATCAAGCCGCAAAACGACCCGATCCAGGAGGAACTGCAAATAAGGGAACACAATGAGCAAGGCACCCAACTCATCCAACCGGCGAGCAGAGGTAATGGGCAACAGGAATGTCACCTTAGCGGACAGCCACAACAAATCCACCTCCATCAAAGGCTCAAAAGGGGGCAATTGAATACCCCGCAAAACAGTAGGCAAATCCCAAGAAGGAACGAGAACAGGAGAAACCGGCCGATGAAGCCGAAACCGATTAACCACAGGGGCAACACTCTCGAAGGAGGCCCCAGGACCTCAACAAGCATGAATCGCCACCCACTTACCAGACAACGTGGCAGAGGAAGGCCTTCCAAAAAAACATCTCAGAGAAAATCCAACACAGAAGTAGGAATCCCCAGTACAGGATCCACCCTATGATTAGAACACCAAGAACTAAAAGAACCCCAATGACGACCATAGCACTTAAGGGTCGGAGGGAGGTGAGACAACTGGATGTCAAGAGCCACCACAGACGAACAGCCCAAAAACTCTAATGTCAACCGCTCAAGAGCCAAGCCGTCAGCTGCAAACAACAAAGACAAGGCAGAGACAGGAGCGGAAACTGAAAAGGAGGCGGACACAAAGGAAGCCGGTCAAACTGACCCTCCGCCAGCCACAACAGGCGAGGAAACCAAAGGCGGTGACGCCAGAAAGGAGCAATCAACAGGACCAAAACTTTCTCCCTCCGGATCTCCTGCAGCACCCTCGGGAGGAGGGGAATGGTAGGGAATGCATACAGAAGGCCCGAAGGTCAGGGAATTAAATGAGAATCCTCCACCCAAGCCTGAGGTCACAGTACCTCCGATCAAAACCGGGGCAGGAGAGAGTTATGAGGAGATGCAAAAAGATCAATCCATAGAGTCCGGAGCCGAAGGCAAAGGAACTGAAACAGAGGAAAAGAGAGATGGTACAGAACAGAAGATGGAAGGCTGCGGCTCAAAGCGTCTGCATGAAAATTCAACTGTCCCGGAATGTACACTGCCCTCAAGGCCAACAGATGAGATTTCGCTCAAGCACAAATCATGGAGGCCAACATGTTCAGAGACGGGCACCTGGTCCCCCCTGATGGTTCAGGTAACAACAAGTCACCCGGTTGTCAGTATGAACCAACAGATTCGTCCCAGGGAGATGAACCTGAAAGAACCGCACCGCCTCCCAGATGGCCCCAAGACCACCAACCCTTGGCTTCCAAAGGCCCCAAAATAGCCCCCCAACACCAAAGACTGGCATCTGTCATCAACAAAAGTGGAGGAGAAAGATAAAACAGCACCCCCTTCTCCAGATTGGGAGTGCAAAGCCACCAGTCCAAGTCCCGATTCAGAGCAGGAGAGAGAAAAACCTGAGCCTCGTAATCCGCCCGGGTGGGGTCCCACCGAGCCAACAGATAAGTCACTAAGGGCTTGAGAAGGAGGCGAGCCCAAGGAACCACAGCAGTGGTCGGAGCCATCAATCCCTGGACACGCAACCAAACACGATCTGGGGCCGAGGGATGACTCAACAGATCCAGCAACAGGAGGGAGAAACACCGCCACCAGAGAGGTGTCGAACAGACTCCGAATTAACTGAAATCTCTGAACAGGATCCAGATGAGACTTGACCAAATTCACCCTGAACACCAGCTCCCAGGACAGGGAAAGCATAGCCTCCACTGCCAGAAGAGCCTGAGGAAAAGAGGAAGCAGAGACCAAACAATCATCCATATAGGGAAACATGGAGAAACCCTGACGTTGCAAAACCCCCACAGCAGGAGCCAATACCTTGGTAAACATCCAGGGAGCAGTGGAGAGGCTGAACGGCAGAACCTGAAACTGGAAAAGCATCCCCTGGACCTCAAACCTCGGGAACCGCTGACTGGCAGGATGGTCCGGAACATGAAAATAGGCATCCTCTAAGTCCAGGCAAGGCAAAAAATCGCCCTCCTGGATGAGGGGAATGACGTACTGCAATGTGACCATCCAAAAATGATCCAACCGCACCCATTTTTTCAGGGCACGGAGATTCAATATGGGGCAGAAGGAACCATCGGGCTTTGGAATCAGAAACAGATGGGAATAGAACCCCAGGCCCACTTCCTCCACTGGAACTGGCACCACTGCCCCTTTCCGTAACAACATGTTGACGCCGGACCACATGTCAGATCATCGCACTGCACGGGGTCTCTTGACAACAGGGTAACCAGAAAACAATCTAGAGGGGGAGGGCCCCGGTAGGGAATCTGGTAACCCCACCTGATGACAGACATGACCCATTGGTCAGAAATCAGAGCTGACCAATGATCCAGAAATAAACGGAGACGAGCCCCCACAGTGGCAAAGTCACTTCTGTCCATCACCAGAGGGAGGATGTTGCGTCTGCTGCTGAGGCCGGTATTTATAGTGAAATACGGCCCCCCGACCAAGGGCCTGACCACGAAATGGCTGAGTGGACAAAACCCCCTGAAATCCCTGCTTCTGGAAGAAAGACCTTTTCTTAGGAGCAGAGCTGAAAAGGCTTTAACAACTTCTTCTCCTCCGCAGAGCGCTGCACCAGACTCCACCTTACGCTCCACCAGATCAGACAGGGAAGACTCCACCGAGGGCAAAGAGGAAGAAGAGGCAGCCATAGATGACAAAAGAGAATTAACCTTCGGAATCACAGGAAACTGGGAATCAAAGTCAGCCAGACGATACCGCTTCCCAGGAATCGCGGACTACTCTGCTTATCCACATCAAGCCGCTCTTTTCTAAGGATATCCTTCAGGACAACATGGAAGGGGAGGTCATTCACCACAGAGGAAATATACTGTGTGTAAAATCCCTCCTCAGCCAGGGATTTAGGGTCAGACACAAGAACCTCATGAATATGGACCAGCATGTCAGAAAAAACCTTGCCCTGGATGTCCTTTCACTTAGGGGAATTGTCCATGTCTTCCTCATCATCCTTAGCCCGCTTAGCTGCAGGCTCTATCAGTTCAGACTGGACCGCAGAATTAATAAGGTCCTGCAAATCCACCCTGGAAATCTAGAAGACGTCGTCCTCTTGCAGATCCTGAACATTATGCTGCTTTGAAATCGCTTTAGCAGGCACAGGTGAAGAAGCTCCATCACTCATGGCGAGAAACCCAGTGTCAAACACACAGGAGCTCACCCCACAATGAAAGGAAGTGCCCAGCAACCTCCAATAAATACTGCCCCAAACAACCAATCACGCAAAGGTGAGACTGGTGAAAGAAATAAAAAAGGGCAGTCCTGTAGTCTACACCCACAGCCACAGATCAAAAGATAATGCCTGCGGGGGGTGGACACTGCGTGAGAGCCCCAGCACCGGATCGACCCAGGGTCAGGAAACCATAAAACTCCTCGCCCCAGCCCAGCACATGAACGGGGAGCATCCCTGACCCCGGAACAGGAGCACGGTCAACAGGACTACAGGAGTGACCGCGTTGATTAATAATAAAAAAACCAATGCAGAATACATAAATACTGCAAAGCAAACACTCATGGCACCGTCCTGAAGAAAATCCAGACCAGGAAACAGGAACCGGGAGCACCAGCATTCCAAACGCCATCGGAGCAGGAAAAAAAACAGGCATGGCGGTAGGTGGGAGGGGCTTATGTAAGTTTTTGAATACTGTCGTTGTGATTGGCTGGGTGAAGGCAGGACTGCCTCGCGTAGTAAGGACTGGGATGGGGAGGACCCATGTTGGTGTAATGGTGTAATAACAATTCCTATGAACACGCATCCAAGTAAAATGAAACTTCAACAAAATGTAGGTGTATAGAAGGAGGCAAGTACGGTTCAGAACACGTTTCCGGCAGTGTGTGGAATATACAGCGTACTTGCTTCAGATTGTTCGTGGCTCACATCGGCCCCGAGGTTACTTTTTCCCTTCACACACAATGGCACCAAACTGATTTGCATTAAAATTCACTTCAGATGCCATGACTTAAAGATTTACAGCACAACTTTTAATTAAATTTGATGTACTAGATTGTTTAATGACCAGCCGGGTTGGAATTATAACCTGTGACTAGGTGTGGAATACCTTATCAAAATGTTACAGCTCTGAAGAAGTAGAGGGTTAATACTCTAACGCCGAAACACGTGTTGGCTGGACTTTGTGTTGTTTTCCTGAATAAAGACAAAGAGAATACATCACGAGACATTACTTGCCTCCTTCTATTCACCTACATTTTGTTGAACTTTAATTTTACCTGGATGCGTTTGCATAGGAATTGCCATTAATGATTTGTTTGTTTGTGACCTGACATCACAGGAAGTGACATCACAGGACCATTCATCTTTAAGGTCATTGTAGTGACTTGCAGGAGATAACTTCCCTATGGCAGATATAGCAAAAATGGATAAGAACATAAATATCCGAAATTAAATTTGTCAGTCTTTCAAAGCTTTATTAGTGGATTACTTTAGTCAAACTGGACAGAAAAGCTAGGCACAGGTGCCACAAAAATTAATTTCTTCTCCCAGTGTTTACTTTACGGTCTTAACCTTTCCCCTCTTTTTAAGCAATTAGAGCTGCACAGAGGTGAGCAACTCAAGAAACCAAGGGACATATGTACAAGCCCCTATCACCACCACAACGTCACCGTTACCGACGTTGTGGTGGCGATAGGGGCTGCGCCTCATTTTCAAGGCAGAGTTGGGCCACCGAACATGGCTTAACGCTGCCCTGTAAATAAGGCCTCCTTTCAGGCATGAAAGGGGTGGGCAGTGGGAGTTTCGATGGGCATACCACCACAACACCCATTTATTTTGATGCTGCCCCCTATGTACAAGGGTGACATACATAGGAGGCAGTGCTAAAATGAAGACCGGGTATATCCTGTTGTTTTTACTTTTTCCTTGTGTGCTGCCTTGTAGAAAAAGCAAAGTGCCATGCATTGTTTATGTACATTAAGGAGTCCCATCCTGTACATAAACAATCTTTAAAAAAAAGCCATTTTGTCACTATCATGTGTGCTGCATGAAGCAGCACACATGAAAGTGACAGAATGGCATTGTAGGATTGTTTATGTGCAGGAAAGAGCACCTTCCTACACATAAACAATCCTCCCCTGCACTCAGACACTCTTGCACTATGGTGCAAGGGTGCCTGCTTCGGCCCCAAATTGAAATACATTCTTGTAAAAATGGTGCAGCCTTGTGTTTCTATCACTTCATTGTACATATGGCCCCGATTCCTTTAGCACCTCAGTGAAGTGGACAGTGTGAGCTTTGAGAGGACCAGCTGCTACTAGTGTCTATTACCGACTATTAGTGTTATTAGTGCTATTAGCGCTACTATTGCCAGGAGCCCAGCTGGGTGGTTTAGGGTTGATAAAAGGTGAATGCTATGTCAAGTACCTTATATAGAAGGAGGCATGAAGCAGTTGAGAGATTCCATTTGAAGGAGGTATGTTGGTGCAAAGTCAAAAGGCTGTGCTGCAAAGAATGGATAGGGCAGAGAAGAGGACACAGCCACAACAGAAAGACTAACCAATCAATGCTCTTCGTCTCTGCGTTCTTCTACTTTTAATTCTGCATTTTAATATTGGGGTGGACTCCAAGTCTGAGATGAAAATAAGGCTGGCTGTGCATTCATGCCTGATGGAAGGTATCTTGTTTGCTCACTTCACATCAACACACAGGATCAATGTCATACCTTTGTCTAGTTTAATCAATTAATGTTTTATTCTGTAGAAATGAAAGTTTTATTCCGCAGACACCTATGGGTGCTAGTTCACTGGGCAGTCAAATCAAGAACCAGGGCTCTGAGGTGTGGAATGAGAGCGGACTCACTAAAAAAAGGGAAAAATACCGGTTGAATACAATTGTGATACATGCAGCCTATCATAGCCAAATAGGAGTTGGCATGTCAGTACAAAACATTACACTAAACATATGGGGCTGACTGGCTTATAGCATGGAAATGATTTACAGATTAGCTGTTTGAAAAGTGAGCAGATTGGAGGTTAACAATTTGGTGTGTTGCTGCTTTCTAGACCTTTTCAACTTTTAAAGAAGATGACTCTCTGGAAATAGCACCTTTAGCGTCTCACCCAACCTGGGTACTGGCTAATGACTACACCACACAAATAGCTTAATATTGCACATCTTTATTCAGCTGCGTATAATTGTGAACTCAACATTCTAAACCAACCTTTCATTGCATTCCACTTTAACACTGATGTCACAGCTCTATGGATGCCAGGAGGAACCAAAATGGTTCTGTCATAAAACTTGCAAGACACTACGTCTCCCCTCAGTTAAATAAAACGTACAGTTTTTCCATTATCGATCATTATATATATGTGTGTGTGTGCATATATATATATTCACTGAAAAAAACATAGGTTTTAGGGGTGTTATAGTTAGCTGGACATTTCACTCGTACAAAACCATTGAAATTCCTCTCTTATAGTTAGTTGTACTAATGTCCTGATTTGACTGATTTTACTTTGGTCCAGTATATATAGAACCACTTTCCTACACCAACCCCTCCCTTCACCACTGTGTAAACACGCCCTGTGACCGTTTTAAGTTGGGAGATTAAGTCCCCTTGAATCCTGTGGGTCCCTAGGGTCCAACTAGCCCACTAGGTACCTGCAGTAAGCGCCATAGAACTGCGTTGCAGATAGGCGTTGAAAGGACATGGCCTCTGAACTGTCTGCAACTCAACTTCCTGGTGAATACTGGAGATACCTATTTGACTATTTGGCCCTCAGGGACCCTCAGTATTGAAAGAGAATTAGTTCCCCAACTTAAAACGCGCCCACTTGAGGACTTGAATAAACTTGACCAACAAATTGAATTCAAGGCATCCAAAAGCATGAGTGAAATTACTTTTCTTGACACACAGATTAAACTTTCAAATGGATGATTAACAACTGAGGTTTACACCAAACCCACTGATCGCAATAACTTCCTACACTAACACTCATTTGACCAACCTTCCTTGAAAAAACACCTACCATATTCTCAACTACTCAAATGAAAAATTAGAACTGAGTTGCTTTCTTTTATATATATCATATATATTGTTTATTTTTTATGTTTATATAATAATCAGGTGTGAACATTATTGTGCATCATATTTATACTGTATAACCACACAACTCGTTGACACACCATGGCCATTAATATAGAAACCACCATCTGTTTTTTCAAAATATAGACTTTTCAGTGTCTATGATCACCTGACACTGAGTGTTTGATTGATTCAGATGCTCCGTCCATCACCACCCCCTTTTTTACCACTTTTGGCCACCACAAGTGTGGCAGGGTATGCTCAGACGTGAGTCCCTTGCTCACTTTGCCACTGGATTCAAGCAAGCCGGGCTGAAGACGGCTGGAATGCCAGAAACCGGTCCTCTGAAGCTTTTTTCCGGTCCAGGGAGGACATGGCTTGGCAGTTCGGGCTGGACTGTTCCCATGAGGCACAGGGTCAGACTGATTTGCATATAGCCATGTCTGAACTGGGGTGGCAGAGTGGGCTAAAGAACAGTGATGGATTAAACCCAGATCTTTTGACTGGGTGTGAGTGTTTGATTGATTCAGATGCTCCGTCCATCACCACTCCCTTTTGTACCACTTTTGGCCACCACAAATGTGGCAGGGTATGCTCAGACGTGAGTCCCTTGCTCACTTTGCCACTGGATTCAAGCAAGCCGGGCTGAAGATGGCTGGAATGCCAGAAACCGGTCCT
This sequence comes from Lissotriton vulgaris, assembly GCF_964263255.1. Taxonomy (NCBI): domain Eukaryota; kingdom Metazoa; phylum Chordata; class Amphibia; order Caudata; family Salamandridae; genus Lissotriton; species Lissotriton vulgaris. Next base: position 1,650,734,869 of record NC_141693.1, on the reverse strand, counting down.
CGGAAGCTTGTTTCCGGTCCAGGGAAGACAAGGCTTGGCAGTTCGGGCTGTACTGTTCCCATGAGGCACAGGGTCAGACTAGTTTGCGTGTAGCCATGTCTGAACTGGGGTGGCAGAGTGGGCTAAAGAACGGTGAAGGATTAAACCCAGATCTTTTGACTGGGTGTGAGTGTTTGATTGATTCAGTTGCTCCGTCCATCACCACCCCCTTTTGTACCGCTTTTGGCCGCCACAAGTGTGGCAAGGTATGCTCAGACGTGAGTCCCTTGCTCACTTTGCCACTGGATTCAAGCAAGCCGGGCTGAAGACGGCTGGAATGCCAGCAACCGGTCCTCAGAAGCTTGTTTCCGGTCCAGGGAAGAAATGGCTTGGCAGTTTCGGGCTGGACTGTTCCCATGAGGCACAGGGTCATACTGATTTGCATATAGCCATGTCTGAACTGGGGTGGCAGAGTGGGCTAAAGAACGGTGATGGATTAAACCCAGATCTTTTGACTGGGTGTGAGTGTTTGATTGATTCAGATGCTCCGTCCATCACCACCCCCTTTTGTACCGCTTTTGGCCACCACAAGTGTGGCAGGGTATGCTCAGATGTGAGTCCCTTGCTCACTTTGCCACTGGATTCAAGCAAGCCAGGCTGAAGATGGCTGGAATGGCAGAATCCGGTCCTCGGAAGCTTGTTTCCTGTCCAGGTAAGACATGGCTTGGCAGTTCGGGCTGGACTGTTCCCATGAGGCACAGGGTCAGACTGATTTGCATATAGCCATGTCTGAACTGTGGTGGCAGAGTGGGCTAAAGAACGGTGATGGAATAAACCCAGATCTTTTGACTGGGTGTGAGTGTTTGATTGATTTAGATGCTCCATCTATCACCACTCACTTTTGTACCGCTTTTGGCCGCCACAAGTGTAGCAGGGTATGCTCAGACGTGAGTCCCTTGCTCACTTTGCCACTGGATTAAAGCAAGCCGGGCTGAAGACGACTGGAATGCCTGAAACCGGTCCTCGGAAGCTTGTTTCCGGTCCAGGGAAGACATGGCTTGGCAGTTCGGGCTGGACTGTTCCCATGAGGCACGGGTTCAGACTGATTTGCATATAGCCATGTCTGGACTGGGGTGGCAGAGTGGGCTAAAGAACGGTGATGGATTAAACCCAGATCTTTTGACTGGGTGTGAGTGTTTGATTGATTCAGATGCTCCGTCCATCACCACCCCCTTTTGTACCACTGATACTCTGGCACGTTACATCAGCATCTTCCCATGTTGATACACCGTTGACACTGTACTATTTTCATATAGATATGGGCTAGAGATAAACAAGCCCAGTTCAATTTATGTATAATTTTTATCTTCCCATCTTTTTGTTACGATTGGAATACCGACACGTGACCCCTGACTCAAACATATTGCGCCCGACCAGCCAAACACCCGCGAGCCACGGCTTGACTCCATTCAAGCAAGAACGCCGAAATCGTTCAAGAGATTTTCGAACTCAGTAAGCTTTTACCAGCCAGGATCACAATTATGTCCTTACAGATTTTATTCCGAAGCACTTTTTGAAGTATTTTTTACTTGAATGCACATCGGTAAAGATTTCAAAGTAAGCGGTCACAAGTTTCTCTTTGTATTCTACCGCGTATAAACAATCACACATTCTTGTGCACCGTGTGCTTTCACTGAACAGTCTGATAGAATTAATTAAATAAATGTCAATTAGCAATATGATAATACTGGTCACAATTTTCGCTCCACATTTCACTGTGCATAAATAATCACAGAACTCGATGCACTGTGTGTTTTCATCAAACAGTTTGAGATAATCATTCACCACACTTTTTCAATATGCTTTTTTACAACATGTGATACCCTTTATTTAACAGACACATTGAACCACCCACTATCACATGGGTTGTTACTTTTTCATGGTGTAATTTCATACATTGCATGAACACTGCTTTGATGCACTATATATGATAATGTATCATACATTGTTTTGTTCCTTTATTGACCATTGGTAATTCGTTTTCAATGTTTGTAGTAATACCCCTGATGAAGGACCAAAGCCCGAAATGCATTGGGTAATTGAATAAAATTCAAAAGACTCGCATAAATAATCATGCCGTAATGATGGAAATTTACAAGAAAATGAAATACATTGAAAGATTAACTTCATGCAAATAAAAAGCAAGATTGCAAACAACATTCATTGGAAATTATCTTTTAAGTTGTTTAGGCATTTAAGAAACTGTATTTTTTTCGAGTGCGAATTGGGGAACGCCCCTCTATTGCAGAGGACAGCGCTATTCTTATATTTCCACATCCTCACTCTCAGGAGGGTCAACCCATTCGCACCACCAATCATCTTACACAAGTGTACGTTTTTAAACAAAGGACAATTGCGTGAGACTTTCACAATAAAATGTTTCCTAGAAGTGTAATTTTAATCCCTTGTTCATTTACCCACTGTATTTTGCCCCTTTAGGACCTGTCTACTTTATGAATATATTTGTCTTTTATGAATATCACTAACCTTTAGTAGTGGTGAACATGTATTTGTCTTATGCAGTTTTTCCTGACTTCACATATATTACAGTAATACCAAAGTGGTGAACCTCAACCCTACCTATTGCTAGTCTGTGTAACTCTTCTTCCATGGTTATATTAGGAGCGGCTGCATTTATGGGGGAGTCTAAGGGGATTTGTTTCCTGACGCAATACAAGTTATAATATTATCGTGAATATATAAGACTATTTGCGGTGCTCGTAGATGTGGTCTCCCATTCATGTTTCAAACTCCTGAATCATAATTAGCTGTAAGAATGCATCAAGGACGGCCTGGTATATGATGGGTGACACTGGTATTATATAAATTTCAGGGGTATTACATGGACTCAGGAGTTCTCCATGGACCCATAGAAATATTCATTTAATTATATCTTATCTGTTACCTGCCACTGTGAATTATCAGTCACACTCATAGGGAACTACTAATACACTTCAGACTTGTTTTGGGATGTTTTATTTTTGTTCCCTGTGCTTTAACTGAGATAATGTCTCCCCACTTCCAGGAATCGTTTATATTGAAATACCAAAAATTACGGGAACATCTTGCTGCCTTTCTTCCTCGCTTACATCAGACTGTATGACAACTGGATGGGAACCCTGCCACATCTTTAGGATTTGGCTCTTGTGATTATGCAGTACTGTACTCTTAATGTCATCCTCCTTATTTATGGAGGGATATCCACTTGCAATTATGCACTTTTTGGTGAGCTCGTCCAAGATGGCGGAGTGAGGACGCGGACCAGCAGCAGCTAACCTGGAGCTCCTCACCCCCTCCGAAACAACACTAGAGAGAACGAAATGAGACGGAATGAATTGGCGACGGATAACCTTTAATCTGCAGCCTGCAAGCAGTTTATAAATTAAATTCTTCACGACGTTACCGATGCTCTAGTTGTTGAATTTCTCCCGGGCATCCGGGCATTCGATCAGGGACACGATCCACAACCTGCTCCATAGTTCTGAGGTCGGCTGGACAGGTCTTGCACCGGCAATTCGTGCCTGGCGGCTAATCGCGATGTCTCCGAAGGGTCCGGAATGAGCAGCTAGAAACACCAAGATTACTGCTGCCGCCACTACTGCCCCTTCTGCCCCCTCTCTTCTTTCAACGTGTGCTGCAGCGACGCTGATGACAGCTACTCCAACAACTGGGGCGGCCGGGGGGGCACCTCCCCCTCCTTTGTCCGAGACAGGAATTACGGCATTGGGGACTATGCCGACCTCCGTGGCTCATGCAGTTCCCACGGCTTCCGCGGCTTCTGCGGATTTGGGAGACGAGACACCACTGGCGACATGAGAGAAAACCTAATCAGCATAACACCATCTACCGGGGTGCAGACTGACAAGGACATGGATAAAAACGAAGCAGGAACAATTACCGGTAAGCTGATAATCCGTCCCCCAGTGTTGACTGCCACTAACCTTCCTCTAAAAAAATGACTAAACTTACTGTTAAGCAGAAAATCAAGATGGGGGGTTCTGCGGGCTGCCAGAAAGGAGGTGAGGCTGATGAAGTAAACAAGACTGGTTCTGCAGGTATCCCGGCTAGCTCAAGTGCTGCAGGTAGCGCAGTCGAAACCAAAAATGACAATGGGCACACAAATAATCATGTAATAATCAACGACTCAGACTCAGAGTTGATTAAAAAAAAGAAACTGATAAATGAAGAAAATGAAGAAAATATAACAGCAAACAACGCGATTTCTAATGGGAGCAAGACGTCTGATTCTGCACAGCCATTATTAACCATTTGCGACCCTGGGTCAGCTAATGTTGATCACAATGTATCAAACACAGCCACTGACAAAACAAATGAAGAGATCACCAATACTCTAGGGGTAACGGATGAGGATACCAGAGATCAGAGGTCTCACGATGAATATGAAATGGAAACAGAAGAAGAAATCGTCAACTCATCTGAAGTTACTACTAGATCTTTGGCGACCAGAAGACGGAAACTTAAAACCAAAGTAAAGGCTAAAAAAGGGGGGAAAGGTAACACTACCTTAAATTGCCAGATTACTAACAATATAGCGATTACTAAGAAGATTCTAATTGAGAAAAATCCATTAAGGAAATGGATAGAAGCGAAGGGGCTGGTAAAGAATATGACACTAAGGCTATCGGGAACAAGCCCTACGGACCCTGATCCCGCCCTGATTCTTCCAGTTTGCCTTACTTCCCCATAGAATAATACTGTTCAAGAGCCATCTAAGACACTAACAAAAGTAATACTTGAACATGATATGACGCCCACCTATCGGCCTCAACTTAACACAGCAATTACAGCACCCAGCTGCTCACCTATAATTGCTGAGTCAATCTCAATAGCTACAGATGGAGAGGGGGAGATAGCGCTAACCAGGCGTCTATTAATAACCGTGTTATAATGTCATCTATAGCTTCAACCTCAGTCCTATCGGCGACCAACAATAACATCTCATCTCAAGATTTTGAAGAGGAAGATAAACAAGAACCTAACCCCTCTCAATTTGACATTATACTTCAAATCTTAACTAACCACCGCACAGAAGCACAAGAACACTATCTGCAGCTGCGTGAGGACAATAACAAACTCCAGACTACTCTAGCAGAATTGAGCTCCAACTTCAGTGAGGTTTCACGAGAAATTGAGGAACTACAGCATCGAGTTGCCGGTGCAGAAGAAACAGTTTCATGGACACATGTAACAGTAAACATACATGATACCCAGATAGCGACTCTTCAACTAAAGGTTGAGGATTTGGAAAACCGGCGGAGAAGATCGAACCTGAGACTATTTGGGGTGCCTGAAGGTTTGGAAGGTTCAGATCCGAGGGCATTTCTTGTAGGTCTATTACAAAGAGCCTTCCCGGACCTAGCAGACTGGGATTGGGATTCACAAATCCAAAGGGCACATCGTTTACCCCTAATTAAAAAAAACAAGGAGAGTAAATTCCCACGTCCGTTTCTCATCTTTTTGGACAATTGTTTACTGAGACGGGCTGTGTGGCGAAGAGCTCGTCCTAACACACTTATAATAATAGGGAATCTATCATTGTTCGTATGGTCTGACCTCAGTAAGGCACTATGGACAGACGATGGGAATTACGTAAGCTAATAGACCTGTTGGACAGGCCCCAGGAAGGGCTCGCTCCCTCCCCGCATAACAGAAGCCGGACACCGGCCCTCCAGGTGCTACCCGAAGGAAAACCCCAACGACCCACAGAAGGGACCTGTAACCCGTCCCCTACGGGACGCCTGCTCCCGGACATCTCTGTATCACTGGCCCGGGCCGTCGTCAGCACCATTGCCCGGGCCCAGCCGCCATCTTGGGCACTGCACCACGAGGCCGCGTGGCCTCAGCTCGACCCCAACCCTGGGCCTGGCCAGGCCCCGACAGCCCGGCACCACCATCCACCCAGGAGGTGAACGGACCACTTGGCAGGTCAATGGGAGAGAGGAGCGTTGATGGCTCTCCCCCGCCAGGTGCGGATCGCCCCAGCCTCCCCGGGCGCTGGTTCCACCCGCCTGCTGGGTGTCTGGACTCCCTCATCCCGGACCTCCCGACCTCCAAGTGCGAGGGTCCGGACATCAAAGGGCGCCAGACCTATAACTGGGGCAGCTCCAGAGCAGGAAGGCAGTTGTATCCTGGAGTCGAAAGACACCTTGATGAACTCATCCTTGACGGACTGCTGGCGCTGCCGCAGCCCTGCCTTGTGAACCATCGTCCTGCCTGCTGGCGCTGCCGCGGACTTCTGCAACCTTCCTCGTCGTCGGGACCTGCTGGCGCTGCCGCGGCCCCCTTTGCAACCTCCATCTTCGTCGGGACCTGCTGGCGCTGCCGCGGCCCGTTGCAACCTTCATCGTCGTCAGGACCTGCTGGCGCTGCCGCGGCCCATTACCACCTACGACCTCCTCGGGACCTGCTGGCGCTGCCGCGGCCCGACCATCTAGAACGCCGAGCTCGAGGATTGTGAGCTACCCATCACTCCATCTCAATACCAGATTGGTAACAAGACTGTCCCGCTACCCCTTTCCCTTACAGAGACTAGAATTGAGAGGATCCTCGTGTCCTGATCTCATTGTATCGTAATACTTTGCTTCAAGAACTATATATAAATAACGTTAACCTCATCCTTGTGTGGTGTCCATCTGTGGGGGGGAAGTTACTCGTCTGTACGATCGCTAGGAGACGGCTCTCCCCGGAGACCTCTCCCCTTGTCCTCGGCCGACCCTCCAGGTCCCCGTCTGACAAGACCCAATCAAATCAGTGGGGGCCAGCTTTTCTTCAAGAGCCAGCACGTTTAAAAATCATCAAAGATGGGCACACTAATTTTTTCAATGACCCCAAAGAAGCCGAACAATATCTCTCAGGGTTAAGCAAAAGATAGTCCGTAGATACGCTTATAACTAGCTAGGGAAAACAAAAAAAAAATCTTTTTGACTATGCTGATATAATAGTTAAGGTAACTAAGTCTCAATAGATCCAGAATTTACCAGAGGGGGTGGTGGTGGGGCTCTCCAGGTAGTCTGAAGCAGATGCTGCCTGTTCAACGGCAGCAGCAACTGAAGGGTAGTCCCTTCCCGCTGCGGGTAGGTGACAGGGAGGTGGAGGGAGGGAGCCTTAGGCTCTCCGCAGGGGGGTGGGGTTGGAGGGATGGGGAAAAAACTGAAAAAACTGTTGGCAACCTGAAGAGAAGACATATCACAAAAGATAAAATTATAAGCAATCTGACATTTTTTTGTGCAAAGAACAAAAAACATCCACTTGGTTTTTTCTATTATGGTTATTTTGCTTTTTAATGCATAAAATAAAGTGCCTTGCCTGGAATGTAGCGGGGCTAAACAGTAAAAATAAATGACGTCTGGTCACAGAAGAGTTGTGATTATATAACCCCCATCTTATGCTGCTGTCTGAAACCCATATTGCCGGCAAAGATAGAAAACTACTTTGTCAATTAGGATATGATATTGTTAGCTGTTTAACATTTGGGGCTTCAATTAGAGGGGTAGCAATCCTTAAAGATAAACGATTTAAAGTAGAAATCTTGCAAACCAGCCATGATAAAGACGGTAGATGGGCTATTGCCCACTTAAGCATTGAAAATCACAATTATGTTGTTTGGGTGGTGTATGGCCCAAATCTGGATGAACCCAAGGTCTTTGACGATTTGAATGTAAAACTTTTAGATTGGGATGGCGAGCTCATTATAATGGGGGACTTCAACTGCATCATGGATTATCAATTAAATACTACTAAACCTAGGAGCTATCATCTGATGCGGAAAACCAGAGCCTTAATCTTAGAACTTAGCCGCATTCATTACATTAAAGATGCGTGGAGATATATATATTCAAACTCTCCTGGCAATACATATTACTCGGCTCCTCATAAGTTATGCTCTCGTCTAGACATGGCTTTTGCCAGTCCTAACCTTCTTAACAACAGCACAATGGAGGTAGGTCCCCGAATAACATCTGATCACAATCCTATTATATTAACATTTGATACACCACACACACACACACTCGCCCTAGACCATTTTCTTTTCCCAGATATTTAACATCAGATCCAGTTTTTATTTCACAGTTAAAAACACATCTTATTGACTTTATAGAAATCAATCAGAACTCTGCTACATGTAATATGGTTTGGGACGCTTGCAAGGCAAGTATTCGGGGGTTTACCCAAGAATATGTGTCCAGACAAAATTCCGAACTACGTAAACTTAATAAATCTCTGATCTCTATTATCGTTGCTCAGGACACACAATTAGCCACAGCATTACGGCTGAATTTGCAGACGGTAACAAAAATAGGTCTTAAGTTAAGTCAATTAAAATCGGAAAATAAAGCAAAGTTTATTAAAAAAAACAGTGCCAATCTTCATAAATATAAGATCGAACAATATGAGGGCGGTGATAAAATAGGAAAAATCTTGGCGTATAAAGTGGCTGAAGACAGAGCCTGTACTTTGATCACTAACATTCGGGCTCCGATAATAAAATATATGATCAACCTCAAGATATCTTGGAACAATTTGCGGACTTCTACAGGACCCTATATACCCCAGAATCTTTTCCAAATGAAAATACAATACAAAGATATATAGATGATCTTCCTTTAATTACACTTGATACCTTAGAAATTGATAAATTGTCCGAAAAAATTACAGAGCAAGAACTACGACAAGCCATTGCTGCTTTACCAACCGGAAAAGCCGCAGGGGAAGATACCATTCCCCTAGAGATTTACAAGGTCTGCTTGGAGGAACTAATGCCTATAATATTACAGGTTATACAATCTATTGGGGCAACAGGAAAGGCTCCAAAGTCATGGAATAAAGCCAAAATCATATTTTTTCTTAAAAAGGGCAAACCAAAAGCAGAGAGGGGGTCATATAGACCTATATCTTTGATCAACACAGATGCTAAAATATTTGCTAAAATTCTGGCCTCTAAACTGGCTCCTCTCATGCCCAAATTGGTCAACCCACAACAACATGGGTTCGTAGCCGGTAGGGACACCACCACCCACGTTAATATGGCTATAACCGCATTTGACGTGGCTGAGATAGAGACCACCCCACTCGGTATGATATTGTTGGACGCTGAGAAGGCTTTCGACCGAGTGGGGTGGGATTACCTTTGGCGCGTCATGATTAAAATGGGGTTTAATGGCTATTTCCTGAATGGGATACAGGCACTATACGACAACCCTTTAGCCTGTATTAGTTATTTCGGACAGACCTCTACGGACTTTGAGATTTCTAGGGGTACCCACCAAGTTTGCCCCCTATCACCTTTATTATTCGCCCTTTCACTCGAACCATTCCTACATTCCCTTCAGACACAATCTGAAATTATTCCCTTTAAAACCAATGAACAGTTTTTGAAAATTACGGCATACGCTGACGATATTGCCATCTACACATCAGACATAATTAAAGCATTACATGGTATTAACTTAGAAGCTCAAAAATTTGGTAAGGTATCTGGCTTTAGACTAAACATAAACAAAACACAAATTATAGCTAACTATACACCAGTGGGCGACGTTCCTGAGATATGCAAGGCCACTACATACCTAGGTGTCAAAATCACATCCAAAATACGAGAAATAAATAATCTTAATTACAATGAACTAATCAAATCCACTACTGTCTTGTTAAAAAAATGGCATAGATTACCCCTGAACCTGACTAGTAGAATTAATCTTATCAAAATGAAGATATTACCCAAATTCCTGTATCTCTTCCGCTCCATACCATTAGTACTCAACAACTCCTTCTTTAAACGGCTAGACGGAATATTCAGCAGCTTCATATGGGGGTATAAAAAATCCAGAAGATCACTAAAGCTCCTCAAAAACACCACAGACAAGGGCGGTCTAAACTTTCCTGATTTTAGGTTATATTTCTGGTCTTCATTCATTAGACACCTTAGGTCTTTGTTACTTAATGAGGACACTTTTGTTTCACTCTTTCATGTTAAAATCCGAATCAAATTTGTTTTTATTGCGAGCCAATGATCCTAATTATTTCAAGAGGGTGAAGTTTAAGACCGCCAAAGACATCGTTAGGATATGGGCTAGCATTATGGCCCATTGTAAAACTTCTTTTTACCATCCGAAACTGCAGCTATGGGGTAACACGGGTCTTCCGGGTATCTTCAACGACGGAACAGCTCTTAGATGGTCTGCTTATGGTATCAACACTCTGGGAGACCTATACGGCGCAGAGGGGTTTTTAGATTTCCACACCCTTCAAATTCTCTATAACTTAACGGAAACTATGAGATTTAAATATGTACAAACACATGATTTTTTAATAAGAAAGAAACTATTACATAACATCTCAGATAGCGCCATTTGGAATTGTTTATATTCTACTAAAACTAAATCAGTGATAAGTGAAGCTTACAAATCCTTCTGCGCCGTTAAAATTGATGACTGCACAAAATTAGCGGAAAAATGGAGTAATAAGACCGGCTTAAATATAACTTCTAAGCAAATTACATGCTCTTTTTCCAATATTAACAACGCTGTACGGTCATCCAGCTTAAGACCACAACAGTTTTGCACAACATTCATGTTGTACTACACACCAGAAAAGATATCCAAGTGGTCTCGTAATAACATCCATGGGGATCGTACTAAATGCCCCAAATGCTCAGCCAACGCAGCAGATTTGGGACATATGTTGTTTTCTTGCCCAACCCTAAAAGACTTTTGGGGAGACTTACTCAAATTTTTGAAAATCTAAAATATTGTTTTACCCACTTTTACTGTATTATCCGTACTACTTGACATGTACCCAGCTTCTCATCGACAATCATCTTTGATAACGATTCTCATATCCTGCGCCAAACTTGTGTTGGCTAGAGCATGGATATGCCGTAAATCTCCTAATATTTGGGAATGGTGGTCATTAGTTAATGAAATTCATTCTTTGGAGCAAGGACTAGCCAAACTTAGAGGTGCTCGCTCACTACAAAAATTTGAGAAAATATGTGGAAATTTTATTGACGGTCTCGTGCCCAATCATGAATAGAAAGATATTTTGTTGGAACTAAAAAATATTATTTCCCTTTTCTATGTTCCTGTATTCTTATAGATTACTTTTTTTCTTTTCTTTTGTCTGATGTATGTACGAAATGAATTTTTTTTTATTGCACTCCAAGTGGAAAATGAAATTAGCTCCTTTTTGGGAGCGGGCTACATATACTTTGCAAATAATGATTTTGTATAATTTGTACAATGAGTTGTCTTCTCCAAAAGTTTGTTAATAAAATAAATATTTTTTTTAAAAAAAAAGCAATTATGCACTTTTTGGAATTGCAACTAAGGGTCTGGCCATGCTCAGGGCAAAGTCAATTGACACCAGCAATTTTCTGCCCCATTATCTAACCACCAGACTCTCCATCTGATGCCTCAGGCTCGGCCTCTCTTCCTTAAAGATGTCTTCCAAATATCTTAAATCTGTGAACTGGGAGCCAAGCGTGTGACTTATTCAGAGTAAGGCCTGCCGGCACCAATCAAATGGCATTCTCTTTATCATGTCAGACCGGACCGGAAACAAGCATCCTGGAACCTGTGACTGGGGTGATTGTTTGATTTGTTCAGCATTCTATCCATCATCTGTTCTTTTTGCTTTTGTCACCCTGAGCGGGAAGGGCATTCACCGACGTGGATCCAGTGCTCACTGTGCCACAGGATTCCGGCTAGCCTGGCTGATTAGGGATGATACCCCAAAACCGGTCTTAGGATGCCTGTTTCCAGTCCACGGAGGACCTGGCCTGGCAGTTCGGGCTGGACTGTTCCCATGGGGAGGAGGGTCAAGACTGATTTGCATATGGCTGGGTCCAAACTGGGGTGACGTGGCAAGCAAAACAGCAATGGATTGAACCCAGATCTGTGACTGGGGGGTGAGTGTTTGAAAAGTTTCAACACTCTTCATTTTATTTTGTGATGTTGTTATGAGCATCCTCAAAAGCCTTCAGGATGCTCTTCTTGGGTCTAATTCCCCTCCCAGTCCATTCCTAACTTACAATTTTCACTAACACTTTCTCCAACAATTCATCATATTCTGTGAATGACTTTCCCTCCACCATAATATCATCTTGAAATCATAATACATTCTGCATACCCCGAAACATATTTTGCATGATCCGAAAAAAACTGCAGAGGTTGATGCCAAGACAAATGGCATTCTGTAATATCTGTATGCCTCTAGTGATGTAAGGAAGGAAGTCAAAGGTTGAGATTCTGGATGCAAATTGACCTGGTGGTATGCTTCTGACCTATCCAGAACACTAAGGGGGATATTATCAAGAATTGCATTAAAAGTATGGCCGCTTAAGCGGCAGGAAACTGCAGCTAAAATGGCTATAATGGGATTGATCATATACCGTAGAGAATTCCAATAGAAGACCATGTTAACACCAGAACATGGGTTTCTATTGGAATTCTCAAGGGCATATTATCAAGCCCATTATCGCAGTTTTAGCAGCAGTTTACTGCAGCTAAAGCGGCGATTATTTTAACTCCGTTCCTTGATAATATGCCCCTCAATACCCTGCCATCCCCATCATACTCAGCATTTGTTGGGCAATGCTTGGCTACCCTCCCATATATTTGTATTGAGATCCCTCAAGTCAATGTAAGGACAGATTATGTTTCCTTCCTTCAGCGCCACAACAATGGCTATTCAGACGACTCGATCGTCTCAATGATCTTCTTTTCAAGTAACTTATTCAACTCCTTTTGTAGTGGCTATCTCATTAAGAATGGTATGACCCTCACTTTATGGACAGTAGGTGTAGCATTCTTTTTTAGAATTATTTGCTGTGTATATTTCTTCAGTACACCTAACTTATCATTAAACACCTACAGAAATTTTGTCATCATCTTCTAACCCCACTCTTTGGCATTAGGATCAAGCATTATGTTTAAATCTTTTTGGTGGGGCCATCCTAAAAGATAGAATCCATCATTATTTATGTAGATTCTCGCATGCATTCCATTGTCTTTGAAAAATATATCCATCCATTGCATTCATATTATATTGATCCTTTTACCATCAAACCCTACCACTTTCCCATCAGCTTGTTGCAAATTTTTAATTTCCACTCTGAATTCATTTTCATAACTATCTTTGGAAATCCAAGTGGATAGACTTCCTGAAGGAGCTAATAGTATACCCTAATATTCACAGTTCTAAATGTGATTTCTTAATGGGGCTTCTCTTACTTCCCCAAACTCTCTTTCTTTATAGCCTTGTTATTGGTACTGTCGTACTTTGTTGAATAAATATTCTATTTAATTTGCCATTAATATAATTTAATCACCCTGATTCTCATCTCCTTTGACCAAGTACTCTGCACTCTCTCTTTTAATTTAGACATTTTTGATAAGTGTCTCCTTGTTCCGCTACATATTACATTTCTTGATCCACATGAGATGAGATGCTATAGCTAATGTTTCCTGGACACTCACACCTGAAGCACGTTACACTCCTCCATTCCATCAGAGTTCACATGTTTGATTGGTTTACTTTATATTGACGTCTTTCACCCCTACCACATTTTTTTCTCTGCATTTCTTATGTTGCGTTGCCCATTTCAATTTCCACATCCACACAGCAGTGTGCTCCAAGCTCCTTGAAATCTGTATAGATTCCTCTAAAGTGGGATTTTTAGATAGCATTTTTTCTTTTACCATTTTGTTCGTGCACCTAACAATTTGATCAGGAATTAAGGAGTCAATTAAATTCTGAAAATCTAAGGTCACTGCTAACCTTGCATTCACATTGGGTGTCAAGTGTTTCTGAAGCATTTTGTAGTTACATATCATATAGATTTATAGGATTGTAATTTCCCATACCCAGTGAAGCATTACAGAAGATCATCGTAGATTTTTCTACTTTCCACCCCAATATGGTGCAAGAGAAGGGCCTGTTTCAACGCAGGGCCATATTTATCTCCTCCTATAGCCAACATATATGTAAAAAAAAATATTCTTCAAACTTTTCTAAGGTATTGTGGGTCCCCCTGGAACTAGTAAGAAATTAGGTGGTGCTTCCATACTCTGTCAGCCATACCTGGAAGAATTCCAAAATAACAAACTACAATAAAATACTAAAATAATAGACCAGTGTAATAAACTTAAATAATTAATTAAAAACAAATAACATTATTTAAAATAACAACACATGGCATTATATTTCTCAAAAATCTTCTCCTTTCGTTTATTATTCTCTCTCATAGCCACTTGTATAGTCCCTTTTTTGCGTTCTGATGCAGTTTTTAAGAATAGTCCTTTTCTGTGTCTGCAGCAATCCTGCCTCCACATCGGCCCAATGCGCAGATAAGTTATATCGTGTTATGTTAAGGGAGCTTATAGAGCGCATGGCTACCCCAGCAATGAGGTGTCCCAGCTCTGGTGGACAAGCAGCAATGGAGGGTGGCGGCTAGCCAGATGGAAGGACAGCCAATAAGATGTCAGTAGTCTAGAGCCCACGAATCAAAAGCGCAGAGCGCGGGCGCCCCTGGCTAGATGGAGGAAAATGGCCAGGTTTTATTTATTTATTTATTTATTTATTCATTTTTGAAAACCTTTATTGCAGCACTATAAAAGTACAAGTACAGGTCTACAACCGCAGGGGCCGGCCGCTAGTCAAAAATGTAACCAAACATATCACAGTTCAACACAGCTCATCAGCCGACAACCCTGAGGTCCGGCAGCGATTCAGGATAACGTTTATCTTGGAGTGTATGAATAGGGTACAGAATATAATAAAGGTTTCATTTTATATTATGGAGATAGACAGATCAGGTGCCATACAATCAAGTTAAAGGAGACGGGGGACAGGTTAAGAGACAGGATACACGTAGAAACAACAATATGAGGGACCCTGGCGCCAATACCTATACAGCGAGATGAACAACAGTACGGGAGACATTTCCATAAGCGTCAGTTCTCAGATCCTGCCCACCCGGACTATCGGTTAACCTAGAAAGCACTAAATTCCAGAACACAGTATACAGAATAGTTCACAGACGATACTGACCCGAAAAGAAAGAAAGGGAAGGGAGCAAAAAGGCCATAGAAAATAAAAAAAGGCAAAATAAACCCCCCCCGTCCAACCCCCCACCCTGCACCCCTGCCTATGGCTATAGCCCAACCCTACTAGCAGCGTGCCTGTCGCCCTAAGAACTAAAACCCCTAAAAGAAAGGAAAGAAAGAGAAAGAACGGAGGAAGGCCTAGTAGTACTTGCCCCCAGCCCCTTACTCCCCCCGCCAGAAACAGGCACCCCCTTTCGCAAAGAAACGGATGTCATGCAAGCCTTATAGAAGTAAATGGGGGGAACCATGACACACCGCCCAGCCTCTGAACTCAAATCAGCATAAATCGAACAGTCACAATAGCATTTTGTTATATATGTCATTGTCTGTCCATCTGGGCTCTGGTATATTGGCAGTAGCACCAAACAAGCAAAACATCGTGTGCTTGAACACTATCGTGCCATTGCCAACAAAAAAGAAAAATACCCTGTGGCAAGACACTTTGCGATTTGAGATTTCACATATTGGAACAAACTGAGAGAAGTCCCCGGGGGGGAGACAGAACCCTTAAACTGAGACAAAAGGAATCCAAATACATCATTGTATTCCAAACCAAAACACCGGGGGGCCTGAATCAGGACGAGGAGCTAGCAGTTCACCTTAAAGTATAGCACCTTATATCATGGTAACCTCTCTCCTTTAACATTTGCAACATCTTTACCTCTTCCGTCGATTAGCAGGCACTGTTTATTTATTCAAGATGTTTTTAGTGAGATTTTCATATATGCTGAGCACTGAATTTTGGCATTTCATGTCTCTTTTTTACAGATTTGGGTCTGCAGAGAACTCAACAGCAATTAACCCTTTTTCTATTGTCCTGCTATATTGTGGACGTTCACTTTTGGGAGCACTTTATTCACTTGACATCTAGGCAGTTTCCTACAAGGTAGGCCCCACTGCGGGGGCAATTTTACACCCTGGACTTGGTACTTTGGACTTGGTATTTCGTCACTTCCCTCTATTAACTTTTCGCATGTACGGTGTGGTATTTGACCTTTACAACACAACAGACAAATTGGGTTCCAATGAATTAATGTATTTTACAAACATAGTTTTTTGATCATGATGCACCTTGTGCACCTAACAATGTTGTATGGTTTTATTTCTGCCACAGGTTGGAACAAATCTTCTCACCCATGCAATTGCATTTAACGCATTTACTCTTTGCATTTAGATCTGCAGTAACATGTATTTTACTGCTTTCTATTAACTTTATTTGCTGGCCCACATGTACACCAATGTGCAGGCACTGAGTGCGCGATGGTATTTTACTCGCAGCGTATTCTAGTTTCAGGCAAAACTTATAGGCGTTGGGCTGCAAAACAGTTCCCAAACCACTTATCTGTTTGCGCTTGGTTGTCATAGCAACATGTAGTTTTTGAGTCACTGCGCGACTACAATCATGGCGGTGGTGGCCTCAGTTTTTTTATTTATTTATTTTGATTACATGCGAATGTATTCTAAGAAGCTACTTTCTTCTGTGCAGCTAACAGGAGAGGGTACATATGAACTTTTATATTTACAACAAAGTATGTATGATGTAAAAGATTTATTTTATATCATTCGTAAATTAGTGTTGGAGAATATTTAACACAGTAATTGATGTTACAATTGCACAAATGCTTGTTATTATCGTGTAACTTTACATTGTCGATACTTGTTACGAAGTCCTGTTTCTATGACCATGAACCCTGGCGATATGTACTGGAAACTGCTCACTTGCAAACTAACGTGATCAAGGCTGTCCGCAGCCGAAACATGTTGTTAGTTTAAATAAACACCCTTGGAGACTTCAGTGGTGTTGTGTTATCTTGCGGACTGAGAGCACCCATTATTTTGGAAACTTTGGGAAAACATATATATATATGTATATATATATATATATATATATATATATATATATATATATATATATATATATATATATATATATATATATATACATATACATATATTTACTGAAAAAAACATAGGTTTCAGGCACATTATAGTTAGAAATTAGCATTAAAAAAAACTTAGAAACTCACTGAAAAAAACATAGGTTTCTGAGACGTTATAGTTAGTTGGACAAATTTTCTCTCATACAAAACCATAGAAATTGCCCCATTATAGGTCATTTAGCTACCTATAACACACGGACCGCAATGCACTTCTTATGACGTCATATATTACATCACCTAGTAGGCTTGTTGGACCCCAGGGACTGTCAGGATTCAAGGGGACATAATCCCCCAACTTACAACGTTCTAGTGGAAAGTGTTGGATAGTGGACAGGTAAAAATTACTATTTTCACTCCATTGAGTGCAACAGTAGGGAAAGTGTTGAATAGAGGAGGGATAAAATGTATTATTCCAACGCAAGTGAGTGCAACAGTAGGGAAAGTGATGGATTTCAGAGGAGTTAACAATTAATATTCTCACTCTAGTCAGTTCAAAATTAAAAACAAACAATATGTATTTTAAAAAACTAATTACATTTTAAAATATAGGAATATGTTAAAAATTCTAATATAAATATATTTTACATTACAAAAACAATAAACAAATATTATAATGTTAAATACATATAACAAATACTATATTAAATAACATAAAAAACAATTTCCAAACGAATACATATTTTTAATAAGAAATTATTTTGAAACAAAAACATTAATTATTATATCAATTTACTTTTTGTATTTCTTACCCTATAACACGACAAAATTCTAGCACACATCTACACTTTAAAAAATGTACTTCCTCAACTAACAATTAATTTTCAAATATTTAAATATTAGTAATTAAAAAAACTCATAATAAGTATTTAACTTCCCACAATTTACCTTAGAATCCCCACAACCCACAGTTAAAACTAAACAATAAAAAAATGAATTACACAATTAAATCTTATTTCCAATTAAAAGGCTAATAGTATTTCCCAACTAATTATAAAGTAAGTAAAACTAATTTACTTCCTACACTGTACTCCAGTGCAATAAAACCCACACACAAAAATATATACAAATAACCTAATTAAATATAAATTAATTAATTAATAGTAATGATCAACTCATTTTTAATTAATGAAAAACATATTTCCCACCCTTTACCCCTATAAACCCCACAGCCCACATTTAAAATTAATTACACAAATTCCATATTTAATTTTCAATAATTGAATATTATTTATTTACAACTGAATGATTAAACATAAATTACTTCCCTCCTTTACCCCATAAACCTCACAACCCACACCTAAAACAATTCACCGAATTACCATAATTAATTATCAATTAATTAGTTAATCTAAAATAACAACTAATTATTAATTAATTAAACATACATTACTTCCCACCCTTTACCCCGATAATCCCCACTAAAAAAGTCAAATCTCTTTGTCAGGGTATTTAGTCTACCTAGCTATGCTATGCGTTCATACCAGGCAAAAAAGGAGAATGTTCGACTAACAGTGAACCCTACACTGATCCACGAAGCCTGTAGTTTAGTATTACTCAGGTTGACGTGCAATTAGACAGTTGACTAGTAGGTATTTGTCCTGTAAAAAGATTTAGAGGAACTCCTGGGTCCGTCAAATCGACTGGGGTGGCATTAACCCAACCCCAGTGTGAGAGGTCACTGATGGTAAAGCATGCCATGCTACGGAGTCCGAATACCCTGATGAAGACCTTTGACCTTTCTTGGCATACCGAATTGTCGAACCATGTTGTTAATCAAAGTATTCTAAATGGTCAGATGAACCATTGTATCTTATCTACAGACCATTCTGTCTGCTTTTAATCAGTACTAGGGGTACTCAATAAGAAATAATGCCATGGGTATACCCCTAGTTATTTTTAACTAGAAGTTTAGTCGAGTCTGCTGTGGTGGCATTGTTCCTTCCCCAGTGTGAGAGGTTACCAATGATGAAGCATGCCACGGCACGCTGTGGGTAAGATGACCTCCCAAATATCTTTTTAAGACCCTTGTGCCATTGTTTCTCTACTGTCATGCTCTCTCTCCCCTCCTCCACCCCTCCTCTCACCACCTTTCTGTCTACACCTTCTACCTTTCTCTACCCTCACCCTGCCAGCACTAGCCTACCACTCCTTTCCTGTCACCCTCCAATGATGGTTTGCCAGTGTTGGATGCTTTTAAAATTGATCCATTTTTGATGAAGGCAATAGCAGTTGGCAGACATATTAGAATGGTGATATTTTATACTTAAAAAATTGCTTTAACGTTTCATATACCCACAATGTAGAGGCCATCTGGAAAGTATAGAAAACAATGTTGTCAGCTGAATAAACGTAATTTTTTATATTTCCAAGATGGTCATTACATTACATGTTTTTCATGCTAAAATTGAGTGTTTTTCTTGAAGTTAAGAAACGTAAACTGATTTCTGAGTTTCCCAGGTACAGTGTTTCAAAAGCAGTTGCCGCCCCTTAGAGGCTGGCTTTAGGAAGACGTGTGTGAAAATCATGTCATTTGCTTTTTTGTAATTATGCAACATTTTGGGAACATTGTCTGAAATTACGTGCAGCACTGTTTTAAGAATTTCTGAAATTTCATGAATTATGCTGGTACATTTTACATTTTGCCAGGGCCTAGTGTTGAGCATGTGAGGTGTGGTATCTCAGCACTTCTAAGAAGAGGGAGTCCTCTCTCTTCACTGCAAATGGTGAGTTCTTATGGCAGTGATCCAGCTTAAGCTAAGCACAAACAATTTTCATAAACGTACATCATTTTGTAAACTTTTCAAAATATTTTACTCTCTGCAATAAGCTGTGTGCAGTAGCTTTTTTCTTCATTTCTCTTCTGGCCTTGTTTGGTTTTCATTTTTTCTTCATCACAAAACTTCTTTCATGGTGGTTTGTAATTGTTACAGTTTTTAGAGCAAATATGGACCTGTATCAAAATATTAAACAAATATAGATCCTCCAAAGGATCTTTTATGTGAGTTAACAGGCACTCAAATATTAGGGGAACATGGGGCAGATCCTTATGAGGACCTGGAATAAGAAAATGCCAAATTCATGCTGACATTAATTGATAAATCTTACAATAAGAAGTTTCACACCAAAAATGACCCAATAGGATTGCTCATGTATATCGTTTCTCTAAGCCTCAATTTGAATGGTCAAGAAACACAAATCACATTTAAGCCTTTGGTATTTAGTACAGTTAGTCACTCATGGTCATACAAATTCAGTAAATAGCATTTTGCTGTTTACCAAGGGGATAAGAGAGAGCGAGAGAGAGAGAGTGAACATAGGGATAAACCATCACTTGTTAGATCCTTAGGTATTTCTACTCTTTCTTTCAGTTTAGTCAGTACAGTAGTTATGGACACATGCAAATTAGTATTTTTACTTAAATAAATGGGGTGAGGTAGATTTAGTATTATCAACTACAAGATAATATTTTTTTATATACCTAATCTATAGCAATAAGCTTTGTGCAGTTGCGTTTTTCTTCATTTCTCTTTTGGCCTTGTTTGTTTTTCGTTTTTCCTTCATCACAACAGTTCTTTCATGGTGGTTTGTATGAGTCACAGTTCTTAGAGCAAATATGGGCCCATATTCAAATACTAAAAAAATAGAGATCCTTCAGAGGATCTTTTATGTGACCTAACAGGGACTCAGATATTAAGAGAACATGGGGAATAAGAAGATGCCAAATTCATGCTGCTGACAATAAACAACCTTACTATAGACATTAATTGATAAATCTTACTATAAGAAGTTTCACACCAAGAATGACTTAAAGAGGATAAAATTGTTCATGTATATCATGTATGTAAGCCTCAGTTTGAATGGTCAAGAAACACAAATCACATTTAAGCCTTTGTTGTTTAGTACATTTAGTCACACAATGTCATACAGATTCAGTGAATAGACATTTTGCCATTCACCTAGGGGATAAAAGAGAGTGAGTGAGAGAGAGAGAGAGAGAGAGAGAGAGGGAGAGAGAGAGAGAGAGAGAGAGAGAGAGTGAACATAGGGAAATCAACTTCAGCATTTAGGTCATACAAACAAATGTGCAGAGTTGAAGTGTAAGGAGTCACAGGAATAAGTCCATAATTCTCCAGCTAAAGATTTATACCTGCTCACTTAAGCCGGTAAAGTACAGGTTGAGTCAGTTCAGAAAGTTCAGTTCAAATGGGTTTGGAATTGGAACAAGAATCATAATTCAGTCCGACAGCATGGCAGGCAAGGAAATTGAAAATGATAACCAGAAGCGACTCCTCCTTCATGGGGGCAATTATACTTCCAAAAGTTCTGTTTATGCCCACAAAGTATCAATTCCATCATACATTATGGTTTTAATTGGTTGTCTACAGTGTGCTGCTCATGGTGTAATCAATACCTTAGTAAGAAATCAAGAAGCATCAAGTAATCCTTATGCTAAATCATCAATTTCAATAACTTTATAAATTCCATCCTCTGCTCGGAAGAAGAAAGTTAATTTGTTCACTGGCTGTCCGTTTCCAGCCGCTCTCTCTGGGTTTGTAATTGTATTGATACATTTCGGTCAAAAGCATTGCTGAATCAGAAAATGACATATTAATCATAAATATGAAAAGAAACTCTCCGAAAAGTTCTCATAGCATCTGAGATGACTACTTCAGCTAGATTCTGCTTTCTAAACAAGAAAAATGAAACATTTTGAGGCATACACGAAAACTTTTCCACGTTATGATTAATATAATCACACATTCATATTATTAATTCAGTTTTCTTAGTAAATTGAATCATTATTCTTTTCTCCAGACATTACATGTCAATATTAGGTACTACTAATGAACATTTCACACATTTTTATTTTTCAAACAGATTAATATGCGTCACATTTATTATTCACGTTTATTTTTTACAGATTTCTAGAGTAAAACAGCAAACCCTGTACTGTTAAGCATCTTTAAACTCAACATTTCAATAGTTTTCAAGTGTTTCATCATGTAAGCATTCTTTTCATTTGTCACAGTGAATCAGCTCACATTTTCTGAGTTAACCATGTTTGATTTCATAAATGCATGTTTCCAGTGCATAAGAAAATACCTATTTTGTCTCTCTTTATTTATGTCTTTCAAAATTTTTAAATTTTCAGAATACTTCTGCATGCTTTTAAGATGCAGTAAAAGATCTCATCTTTTTCATAATCATCTATTTTGCACATTCTATTAAAATTTGTATCATAAATCTCATTTAGTAGTGAGAATTGATAGAGGCAATTACCCCTCAATCTTATCTCATCTTTACTCTTAATCTAATGTTACATTGAAATGCGGTTTTCTTCATTTATTTCAGTCTCATGTGTTCCAAGCTTTTCATTTCATGAAAATCACCTCTTTTGTCTTCTAATTCATTTTCTGCTATATTTCCTATTCTCCCTCTATTTTCTTTAGGAATTCTCTTATTTTTACAATATCAATATATTAGTACTATTATTTATAAGCCAATAACAATTTATATTAGGGGAGTTAGTATTTTTCCCACTAAACCTTTTCCCAATGCTGCAAACCACTTCCCCACAAAATAAAATCCTTTTCCAATTTTCTCCTACAGACCATCTTATTTTAATTCTGTTAGATATTTTCCTAAATTACTAATATTGCTTATATATCCCTTTAAAGCTTAACTTTTGTCCGGGACATAAGTGCAACATTGTTGAACTTTCAGAATGCAACAGACTCTGCTTTTTTTGCTAAGAGCATGTCTAAAGTAAGTGTGTTTTGTAAAACCATAGACCTAATTGCTACCATGTCCGTATCGATTACTAAAAATCCTCCAGCAGTATCTGTTGACAATCGATCTACTACTATTGATAGTTTTGGATTTTCTATTGAATTTAATATTACCCCAAATGAGGGCATTATAGCTCCAAAGATATCCCCAATAATTTTTACAGCACTTAATTCTCTTCGAAAGTGTGCAGGTTTCCTTTGATTAATTCCATTGTTTTCATCAACATGGTACATTGTAGGAAAAACTATTCCCAGATAGCAACACCAATACCAATGCTTGGGCAATTTGTAATAAGCATTTCCCACACACAAAATATACTCCAGCAAATACTAAATCGAATGATGCTAAAAATTATCCCCATCATCCCATAATTAGGAAGGCATGTTCACATTCACTGGAACCAATACATTTATGTTTATGCTCTGTTTTGAGTCACAATATGCAATGCTTTCCCTTGTATTGCCAATCGAGAGTCATTGCAGTGTATGTATCTCCTTTTTAGTAATCAACCTCCCTAGGAGCCCATGGAGGTGTTTTCATTTCATTTACAGATTTCTTCTTTATTTCTTCCCTACGATCTTCTACTGAATTATTAAATTATTTTTCTTCGCTATGTAAAGCACTTGCCAGATTGTGTTGATGCACATATACAGTTTCTATAGGTGATGTAGGATGAAAGACTTCCCCCATTGTCCCAGCGTCTGCTGCATCAGGCACTGTATTTTGATTTTTCTTTACCGGCACTTCTGAGAAAATCAAATCATAGAGCAGTATTATTGAAATTGCACTTTAGTATAAATCAAACTTGTTAAATACACTACAAGATATTCCATATGTTAAAGGTAGGTGATGGTATGTCACCCCCTCGGACACAGATGTTGGTAATTGCGTGCACACATAACAATCTCTTGCATCCATATTATTCACATATGCAGAGAACAATTAAGTAAACACATTTAAGGAAAAGTGTTTAATTGAATGATCATGATGTAAATCATCACTTGTTAAATCCTTAGTTATTTCTACTCTTCCTTTCAGCTTAGCCATTTCATTAGTTGTGGACACATGCAAATGAGTATTTTTAATTAAATAAATGGGATGAGGTAGATTTAGTCTTATCAACAACAGCAATTAAGAAGCAAACACATATACACTTACGATTTAGGGAAGCTAGATTTTGGTTTTCTGTCTCAAACTTACAAGCATTCATTTTTCTTTTTAAATATATTTTTTGTTATATACTTAATCTATAACAATGAGCTTTGTGCAGTAGCTTATTTCTACATTTGTCTTCTGGCCTTGTTTGTATTTCGTTTTTCCTTTATCACAACAGTTCTTTCATGGTGGGTTGTATAAGTGACAGTTTTTAGAGCAAAACACAAAGAACTCTTTTTTACAGTTGTTTGCAGCAGATAAAAATGTCTATTCTGGAGCTGCATATCTCTGACTTGGTGTCCGTGCTTTTTTTTGTTCTTCGGACTGTAGACTCTTCCGTGTCTCTTTGTTCAGACTGACTAGAGACTTCAATCACAGTGGAAGGTATTCTTCCTGCAGTCAGTATGTGTCTCAATCTTTCAGATTTTCTGGGCCAACTGTGTCTTTTAAGCACTCGTTCTTCTGGTACACTGTTCACATCATTGGCGTCATCATTTCTCTTAGTTGGATCCCCTTCACTTTGTCCCTCTGTACCAACAGGGATCAACTCTCTCTGACTCTCGTTTACAACAGTGTCTCGAGACCCAGTAGCTGGTGCCCTCTCTACTCTGTGCTCGGTCTGAACATAACATTTCTCTGTTACCACTGGTTCGTCCACTACAGACCCTACACTCTTCAGAGGACATGGGATTCGATTAGTGTGGGCTGCATGCACCTCGTTAGGTAGACCACCAACTTTAACAGCAGTTGTGGTTACAAGAATCACTTGATAAGGCCCACGCAAACAAGGTTACACACAGGATTTTTGCATATGCTTCTTAATGAGTACCCAGTAACCCAGGCACAAATCGTGGTACCGCTCCTGTTGAACAGAAGTTGCGACTTCTCCAACCTGGTGAGACACAGAACGTACCACATCAGCCAATCCTTAAAAATAATCCAGCACCAGGTCATCAGAAATATCTACAAGATGATTTGTTGGGGCTGTAGGCTACCTCATAGCCCTCACCATAATTATTTCATGAGGGGGCAGAGCAGATATTTTGTCTGGGATACTTCGCAAACTCATCAATACCAAAGTCAATACATCAGGCCATTTCAGGGATGTTGACGCACAGACCTTCGCTAGTCTGGACTTAATTGTCCCATTCACCTGCTCCACCACACCTGAAGGCTTTGGGCGATATGCACAATGTAGCCTTTGCTCAATTTTCAATGCAGCACAAAGCATTCACATTACTTCATTATTGAAGTGTGTTACTCTATCCGTTTTAAATGAGACTGGAAAACCAAGCCTAGGTATCGATTCTCTAAAGAGCAATTAAGGCACAGTTAAACTGTCATTGCGTCTGGTGTGGTAAGCCTCAACCCATCCGGGAAAACAAACACAAAATCACAAGGACATATTTCAATTCATTACAAGGGGGCCTCTCAATGAAGTCCAGCTGCATTCAGGTAAAGGGAACTCCTGATTTTCCAATGTGACTTCTACTGACCACTGTCTTTCTTCATAAATTTATTTGTTGACAGATTACACATCTTTGACACAGAATCTCTGCAATGGTTCTGAATTTGGGATTGTACCAAGTTTGACGAAAAAGATGTAACATAGCATCTCTACATACATGTGCAGGTCCATGGCAAATCCTTGCCATTGGTGACAGTAGGCTATCTGGCAACTCAGGTCTTTCATCAATGTAAACCCAAACCTCATCTTCCTGTCTGCAGTTACACCCTGTTTTAATCCACCCTTCTCTTTCTGCCTGCGGCACTGAATCTTGAAATTCTCAGAATTCTTTCAAAGTCTCAACAACTGAAAGCCTCAATCTGCATTCCGTATCATCATAGTGTTCCTTCAAAAATAACCCTTTAAATGCATAAGAATTTAGAGCGCAACAACCCACGGTCTCGTTGGCATATTTATTGTCAACGGTAACATAATCATGTCCAGTTTGGTGAGTGGAACACTTAACCACTGCAATCTGGGACAGCAGTGGTATCATGAACAGCTGCTTCCATCACAACCTCATGTCCAGGTAAAGGTATCAAGGTAGCTGGATTTAAACTTGTACATTTCGTCACAGTCACATTCTCTGCACCCAAGATCACCTGCTCATATTTTGTTAGCCAGTACTCGTGAGGTGTTGTGTTTGAGTTGGTGTTAACAAAATTTCAACTGAATGTGGCACATATACATTCAGTGGATGTCCCATTACAATGTACTCACACTGTTCCAAACTCACACATGTTGCAGCAACAGCTTTCATACATTCAGGTAAAGCCGCATCCACAGGATCCAATGTAGCTGAAAACTATGCTACAGGTCTGCGTGCAGTTCCATGCTTTTGCATTAGTACTGATAGTGTACAACCTTCACGCTCACTGCAAAATAGAGTAAAACTCTTGTTAAAATCAGGCATTCCCAATGCGGATATTCAACACAAACTGTCTCGCAATTCAAGGTTAGAGCACATGCATTCCTCATCCCATGGAACATGATCTAACACGCTTTGTGTATCAGTCTCTAAAGTGGGTTGTCTATCAAGGAAAAGTTCAGAATCCACTGCCTGCAATAACCAGCCTTTCCCAAGAACATTCATACTTGGTGGATTCATATGCAATAGACCAGTGATTCGATCTTGTGACATTTCCCTGACTCCTTTTTCGATCTGATATCCCAAATAGAGAACTTCTCTCTTGCAAAACTGCAGTTTTGCTGGTGATACCTAATGCCCACTTACTGCCAAATGAATACTGCAGTGCCAGAGTATTGGTAACACATGCTTCTTTAGTTCCAGATGCCACTAACAAATCATCGATATACTGCACTAGCACAGAGTGCTTCGGCATTTCCAGTGACTTCAAATTTCTTTTTTTAAATTTGATTGAAAATTGAGAGGCTTTCTGTACACCCTTGTGGAACTCGGCACTATGCCAAAACACGGTTTCCAAATCGGAATGCAAATAAATACTGGCTATCCGGATGCAAGGGAATGGACAAAAACACATGACACAAGTCAATCACTGAAAACCATTCAGCTTCACATATAATCTGATATAGAATTGCAGCAGGATTTGGTACCATGGTATCACAATCTGATTAATTTTCTGCAAATTCTGAACCATTCTATATTTCCCAGTTGGTTTTGGTATGCCAATGATAGGTGAATTAAATGCACGCCCAAAAATCTCTCTCAAAACTCCTTGTTCAATAAGAGTCTTGATCAATTGGGTCATTCCAGCAATTGTTTCATGACTACGATATTATGCTGGGGTTCTCGGGTATTCTGCATTTGGTTTCACTGTGTTTCAAATTAGAGGTACTCCTTTCATTAGTCCAATATCTTTACCTGAAAAATCTCATACTTCAGACAGGACCATCTGTTTCTATACAGGAGGTAAATCATTCTCAGTAAGTAAGGGATACAAACTTTTCACTTCTGTCTTCTGTCTAACCATTTTAAACACTACATCCTCATCTTTGGCATGATATTATGTTCCTTCAGGTGTACAATAAATGGAGCAATTCATTTTGCACAATACATTTTGTTCCAACAGATTTACTGGACTAGTATCACACACCACAAACGTATGCTAAAATGTTCCAACCTGTACTTGCACTGATTGTCACTGGGGTTAGAATTTATTTATTTAATACTCCTGAGAGCGGTAGGTTGGGAATTTCCACAGTTCTCACAGTGGATCAGGTAGCACCAGTATCTACAAGGAATGAGGTAGGTGTTCCATTTACATTGCCATCCACATAGGGACCATTCTGATCTAATTCTATGGATGCGCAAAGCACGAATTCCTCCTCCCCTCTTAGGTACCGTCATTGGGAATTATCTGAGTCACTGTGATCCATCTGTAATAAATATTGCGAAGCCACATGTACTTTTGGATTTACTTGATCATAGGTATGAAAACCAATATTCACATTGTATTTCTGTATGTGTCCATTCAAATTTTGCATAGGAGCTTGAGGCATATTCTGATTCTGAACCCTTACATTTAACGTTGACTGATTTAACTCATCACTAGTCACCTGTGTTTGAGTCAGTCCATCCACACCTGTCACAATTGCTTGTCCATTCAACTGATTAGCCAGATTTGGCTTACACGGGTGCTTCTAAAGCCCGAACTTGCCACAACTGTGACAAGGGAAAGTCTTTTTTAAATTTGGCAGAGGATTCACCATCACACATTCCAGGACTAGTCTGACCGTTTCCCTGTATCATCCCTGTAAAGTCTGAATTCAAACCCACATGTCCTTTCTTTGCTGCCCTCATCTGTGCCAACATTACCTTCTCTTTCAACTTCTTATATTGCATCTCAATGTTATCCACACAAGACTTTGCATAATGCAGTATTTCATCTATTGACTGAATGAAATGAATGAATGAATGTGGTTCTTATATAGCGCAGACTGTCACCCTACGGGTATCCTGGCGCTTCAGACTGAAGAAAACTGACCAGAGTAGAATAGATCAGATCAGAATATCAGGGAAAAATAAATCAGACCCTAGGAAAGAGTCAGGTTTTCAGACTCTTTCGAAACTCAATCAGGGAATTAGTTTGTCTGATGTTCTGGGGTAGCTCGTTCCATAGACGGGCACCAGCCACATTAAGTGCCCTTCCTCCCATACTAGAACGTTTAAACCTGGGAACCGTCAGAAAACTGGCACTAGAGGAGCAAAGCGGCCTCTTGGGCTGGTACCAGGTGAATTTTTCCTGTAGTGGGACTGGACCCAGCTCGAGAGGCACTGGCAGGGAGGCACCCAGAACTGGTTTGAACAGGGTTCAGTGCCCCCTGAACACAAAGACTTCAAAGCCATTGAGGGGTATAAGTATGAGAGCTGAAGCCCCTGAACATTGGAGAATGGATTGATCAAGTGTGAACAAGACTGGAGCTACTTCGTGGTCAAGAGGACCTTTGCCAAGGTAGAAACAACTGAATAGACTTTGAGGACTGACCCTTGCTGTGTGTTCTAGGGCTGGCCTGCAGTTTGCTGTTTTAACCAAGGGAAGGCTAAAGGGAATTTGCTGTGTGCTGTGTCCCCCTGCCTAAAAGGACGTTGCGGTGTGCTGTGTCCTGAAGTAACTTATCCTAAAGGGCCTGAGGTGACCTTGCTCCCTGTTGTGGAAACAAAGGAACACAAAAGTTTCCAGGAGAGTGTCAGCGGTGCTGTGGGCGCGTGCTTGATGCTGCCTCAAACACTCGTAAGGTGTGCCCTCTGATCATGGGCACTTGGAGTCCAAGCAAGGGTCAGCGACACAGTGTGTGTGTGCTTTGTGCAGCCTCAACCCCTTTGTGAGTATTGTCCAGTTTTCCTGTGCACATGAATCCAAGGGAGTCTCATCAACGCTATGTGCGTGGTGTACCATGAGAACTTCGTGAGGATTTGCCTTTTTATCATGTGCACCGGAACCCAAGTGTGTCTCATCGATGCTGTGTGCGTGTGCGTTGTGCACCGTGAGACCTTCTTGAGGATTTGTCTTGTTATCGTGTGATCGGAAATACAAATTGGTCTCATCGACGCTGTGTGCGCTGTGCACCATGAGACCTTTGTGAGTATTTGCCTTGTTATCGTGCACCCGGAGTTAATGTGAGTCTCAGTGACGCTGTGTGCGTGATCTGCGTGCAGCCTGAGACCTTTGTGGGGAGTGCCCTGTGATTATGCACCTGAAGCTAAAGGAAGTCTCAGTGACACTATGTGCGTGTGCCCTGTGCCAGCCTGAGATCTTCGTAGCAGTAGCTGCCCGGACAGGCAGCCCCGGAGGAGCTGAGCTGCTGGCCTGAGCCCGCCGTTGCCAAGTCCCAAAGATTGAATCGGTGGCCCAAAATGCTGAACAAGGAGATTAGCGTGATTTTGCACCCCCCAGGTAACATGTATCAACTCCTGAGGCGGGGCGTGGGCTCAGAGGGAGACGCTCTCGGCCTCTCTCTAACTTCAGCAGCGCGAGCCTCTGCTTCGGCCCATATCTCCGCCCATATTGCCAAGGAAGTGGCAGTACAATGGCCGGAGCACGGCGCTGCACTTTTTGTGTTATACCATACCCGTGTAGATACTAACTGCGAGTAAGCATGAGTCACAGAGAGACCGCCTGAGGCACCGTGATCGGTGCCAGAGTGTAGTACGGATAACTCCATTTATGCATAACGGAGTACCTGATTGTTGTATTGCACATTGCATCATTTCTGCATAAAGAAGTAATAATAATAATATTAATCCACATTTGCAAAGCGCGAACCATCACCCGTTAGGTTCTCTAGGCACTGGGGGCCGTCGGGAAGATTAAGCAAGCTATTGCCCAGAGTTACATGGTGCAGGGCTAATCTGCCACCGGCCCCGGGATTGAACCGTGATTCCTAGATTCCGAAGTCAGTCGACCTGGCTGCGGCGCCACACCTCTCCCCTCCTGATTAGTGTATTATGCCTTGCATCTTTCCTGCATAACGAACTACCTGATTAGTGTATGACGCATGGCATTGTTTCTGCCTAATGAACTACTGGCTTAGCGTATTATGGATTGCATTATTCCTGCAGAACAAACTACCTGATTAGTGTATTACGCATTGCCTTACATCTGCATAACGATGTACCCGGTGGCTGTATTACGCATTGCATTATTTTTACATTGCAAAGTACCTGATTGTCGGGCTTCGCATTGCATTATTTTTACATCGCAAAGTGCCTGATTGTTGCGTACGCATTGCATTATTTTTACATTGCAAAAGTGCCTGATTCTAGCATTACGATCTGCATACCATGGTGTTAGGATTACAGTAGAATGTTTAGAAGCGGTCATTAATATCGCCAGAACTTACCAGGGCTGGCTGGCCTAACAACCGGCAGGAGAAATATTACAAATATGCATATGTTGGATTTATATTGTGTGGTGTTATCGTATATCTTTTTGTATAAAGTTTATACTTGTTTTCATAAAACTTGTGTGAAGTCTATTAGTGGTGACATTATTGGGTTCCTGTGAGCGTGGTTGCCAATACTTTACACATTTGCCTTGAAGGTAAACCTGGCTGCTTGTGCCAAGCTACTGAGGGGGTGAGCAGGGCTATCACCACCAACTCCTCATTAAAAGACTCAAAAGAGTTGGTGTGGAAGGCTCTGCTCTATCCTGGCTTTCATCCTTTTTAGCCCAACGGACCTACCAGATCTGGGAGAAGAACGCCCGCTCCTCCGAGATGCCCCTCCAATGCGGTGTACCTCAGGGCTCCTCCCTGAGCCCTACATTATTTAATATCTATATGTCCACATTGGAGGAGGTTATCATCCCATTCGGAGTGAGCGTCATCAACTATGCTGACGACACACAACTGGTGGTGTCTCTGTCCCACCCTAGACAACAAACAGCTGACCTATTCAACTGCCTTACGCAAGTTCACTGCTGGATGAATAGGTCAGCCCTAAAACTGAATGGGACAAAAACGGAAGTCCTTCTTCTTGGCCCAAAAGGAATTTCACTCTCCCCGAACATCTGGCCAGCCTGTTTGGGTCCCCCCCCGATCCAAAAACAGAGGTGAAAAGTTTGGGTGTGTGGATCGACACTGACCTCTCATTCTCTATACAGGCAAAGAAGGTATCAGGGATCTGCTTTGGGCTCCTGAAATCGTTGAGGAAAATCCTGCCCCTCTTTCCCTTCAATTCCCAAAAACTGTTAATACAAGGCCTAATAATATCGAGGCTTGATTACAGTAATGCTATCTATCTAGGCGCTCCTGAAGCGACCCTCAACAAGCTTCAGAGAATTCAGAATACTGCTGCCCGGATTATCACCAATACCCCTGCCAGAACCTCCGCTAAACCTGCTCTTAAACTCCTTCATTGGCTCCCCATAAGAGAGCGAGTCAAATTCAAGGCCTTATGTCTTGTCCAGAAATCACTGCAAAATCAAGGCCCCCCAGTCCTCAGTAAATTCATCACTCCCTATAAAGCTACAAGATCCCTCCGTTCAGACACAGAAAATTTCATCATCACCCCCAGATTCAGGAAAGTCCGATCAGGAGGAAGACGTTTTTCAGTTCAAGCGGCCCGCCTCTGGAACTCGCTCCCCCGCAACTTGCGTCTTGAAACTCAATACCTACGCTTCAGAAAGCAGCTTAAGACTCATCTTTTTCCCTAGTTTTTATGCCTTCCCCTCATCCTGAGTCTTGCTTTCCTCCCCCCAGCCCCCCCTTGTTCCTCCCCTCCCCCTTTTTGCCCCTGGCACGCTGTACGTTAGAGTTAGGGTCACTAGTGCTGGGATACTTTAGGGTGACTATGCACTCTATAAAAATAAATAATAATAATAATAATAATAATAATCTCAGAAGGTGACCTTCCGTTCCCTGACTTTGAAACGCTGGACCCTATTTGGCCTAAGGTACCTACCTCAGCCAACCAGGGATCCCAGGTCTGTTTTTGGATCTTTAGCATATTATATTTCTGGCCAATCGACTGCAATCTTACATTCCATTCACAACCACAAGTCCGTAGGAAGCACAATAACGGATAAAGTATCCAGATCCTTCAGCAAGACATTGAAACCTTCACAAATCTTTCCACTTGTTTATACATTTCAACTAGTTTCTCCCTCAACCTTGGAAAATTAGGGGGCCGTTAGAGTTCCTGTTGCAAGATGGCCGCCACCTGGGATGCTCTGCAGGCTGGCCAGACGATCCATCACATTTCCAGCAGCCCGTGTCGGACATCACAAGCCCTAAATGTGGGAAAATGTCACACGTCACTCATGGCACTAAATAACTAGGCCCAGGACTGGGTGGGATGCAAGGATTGAGTTGCAGATGAAGGGATGTGGAGCTGCAAAGAAAAAAGCAAGATGGCAGCTAAGCAGTGATCTGAGTGAACACAGCCAAGCTGGGGGCACTGCCCAGACACCAGAACACAACCAAGCTGACTCTGCCACCTCCCTCAGCCATGACTGGCTAGCCAGATAAGGAAAGAAGCACCCGGCACTGCTCGGTGCGGTCGGCTCTCGTCGGCCCGAATTGAGCCACCCCATGCACTGCATGAAGGACAGGTCTGGGGGAGACACATATGGAGTGCTTGGTGGCGCAGACTGCTGAGTCTGGCTCTCAGTTGGATCAGCGGCCATCGAGGTGACGGTGGCACCCTGATGAGCCCTGGCGAAGTGGGACAATGGTGAGGCTGTGGACACTACAGAGCGTGGTCCGAACAACTGTGGAGCCACAGTGACAAACACATCTGCCTCCCCCAGCAGCCCTATTGGTGAGACAACAGGACGAGGCCGCAGTGAGGCCGGCTGGGATGTCACACTGCACAGCGCAATAGAGCAAGCATTGACAATGCGAGGTGCATCAGACATGAGATTCAACTGGAGCAGCGCATGGAGAGGCTCAGGTAGAGGCTGCAGGGACTGGGAGGAATGTGACTCCCCAGGCACTATTGACTCCTTTGCAAGAAAAACGCAGCAGGGGTGGCCCCACGCCCGGAGGGCCCAGATGACAGAAATAGGCCAGGAGCCCCCATGTGCGGCCCATTAGATGATCAGCACAGTCAGTGCAGAGGAGGGCCCTATGTCTCGACAATGGAAGGTGGGAGCTGCGGCATAAACGGCAGGCCCGCTGGGGAGGCTGTGCAGGTAGAACTGAGTAACTTGTGTTGGAGATGCCCACCCTCATGCCCTAACAGATGCTGCTGATCCAGCTGCTTTACGGCAGGGCCTACCTGCGTGGGCCCGGCATCGGGCGGACTCCTTGATCTAGTGGGGGCCCAGCGAAAGTGAGCACTCGCCCCCCACAGCACCAGATATTAGGCAAATCACCTGAACAGCTTATAGACCCTGCAGAGAGAGCTAAATTGTCACACCCAATTGTGCCAGAACTCCCAGCACCATTGAGCGCTGCATCTCTGGTGAATGTGAAGGAAGTGGCCCAACTAGGGTCACCCACATCACTCATGACCTCCTCTAGCCTTCCACGAAATTAAGAGTTGATGACGCAGTAGAGAACACAAACTAGTTTATTAGCAAATACACTGCAGTGGAGTCCAGTCTGACCAGCCCTTTGGGATGGCTGTAGAGGGACTAACTTCAGAACACTAGGTAACATAGATA
Source organism: Lissotriton vulgaris (assembly GCF_964263255.1). NCBI lineage: Eukaryota > Metazoa > Chordata > Amphibia > Caudata > Salamandridae > Lissotriton > Lissotriton vulgaris. Next base: position 1,650,700,725 of record NC_141693.1, on the reverse strand, counting down.
AAGCCTCACCAACACCTCCCTAGTCCCGCCCCTGATGGGAAATTACAGCTTGGACAAACACTGAACAAAGGAAGGCACAGAAGGATGAGCTAAGAGTCGGAGACCAGGCATACACTATCTCTCTGGTGAAGTCATACAGTCTGTGCTTGCAGCTGGAATAGTGGGAGCACCCTCTATCTCAGGGAAAGGTATGCATTAACAAGCAACTTTATCATGCTTTAGTGAGGCCTAACCTTAGAGATGCAAATGCTTCCCAGCAGCTTTCTGTTGAGGCAAACAAAATGAGACAAAAGCTCGATCTTAGTTACATAACAAGATGCTGCCAATAAAGATGACGCCATGAATGATAACTTAACACGTAATAGAGTTTGAGCGAAGCAAAGGGAGTATTTTAATTCTGTGCATTAGGCCAATAACAGTTCAAATCTGACAAATGTACATGGCTGCCTGACCTTCCCCTCGCTGAGAGTAAGACCAAGCTCAGACACAGTCCTGGCCCATGTGATAACGCCTCCACCGACTCGAAGGGAACACTCCCACGCCCAGAAGCTCCTGGCTGCTCAACATACACGGGAAATATACAGCACAAACAGATACAGCTACCCGGGTGGAGCACATTCCTTGAAGAATAGGAGCAGCTACAAACCTGCGCCAAACCATAGGTAAAGCAGATGCAAGGCAACCAAAAATATGCTTTGAACAGGGCAAGACACCCCGCATGGGCAACCCCCCAAAGGAAGAACTGCCTGAAAAAATTATGGAATCCGCATCCACAGCAGAGCCAAAATCATCACGAAATGTTCAAGGACCTAAAACAATCACTGTCGTCCAACAATGTTGGAATTGACTCAATGTCAGACAGACTGGACAAGCTCAAAGACAAGGTCTCGAACAATGATGACCGCACTGTGAAAGTCAAGCAGCGAACATTTGCATTGGAGGATGAGGGGACCGCCACACCGGAAAAACTGCTCTGAATGGAGAAAGTATTGGAAGTTATAAGAAAAATAATGAAGTCCTAGAAGCTAGGTCAAGAAGTGACAACCTGCGCATCCCAGATTCTACATCCATGACCCGCTTCGGGGACTACGTGGAAGAGATGCTATTGTCTCTGTTCAGAGACTCATTGTCTGCGGTCTGTATAGTCGAGCTAGACCCTAGGTCCCTTGGAAGAGACTCCCCCCCACCCCACCCTCCCCAGGGACCCCTGCTAGACCAATAATTGCACACCTATTAAACTACAGAGACCTTAATGTTGTCCTGTACAAGGCCAGAGACCTACAGGAAATAAGATATCAAGGCAACACTCTGTCTTTCTTCCCTGTCTTCACTTTAACTGTTCAGGCCTCTCGGAGAGAGTTTGTACAGGTGCAAATGTAAATGTAAATGTAAATGTATAGGCATTTATATAGCGCACTACTTACCCGGAGGGTCCCAAGGCGCTTCGACTGCTGCGAAACCCTTCCTGGCTTCCCTGAGAGATGGTCCCTTAATGGGTATCTACAGGGTGAGACCAGGCATCCCCGGCGGTCTGGTGGGGCCGTTAGTGAAGATGAGGCAAGCTAATGCCCAGAGTTGCCGAGTGTGAACGCTGATCAGAGTGGGCACCGAGGCGAGAGAATTATCGAGTCCGCTGACCCTGGTCCAGAAACCTGCCGCGCCGGGAATCGAACCCTGGTCCCGGGCCGTCCTCTGCTCTCGGGTCTGCCGCCTCTAACCAGTGAGCCACACTACTCCACAAAGACTGCTGCAATCACAGGACATTAAGTACTCTCTGCTTTACCCTGCAAAGCTCAGAATTTTTCACTCTGGCAAAACCACATCCCCCAAACTTGCTGCCAAATTTGCACGAAGTTTCAAGCAACCCAGACAACCCGTGTGTGCAGATAGAAACACAGTGGAAGAAGAACTCTCAACAAAAATGACCAAAGAATTTGGTGAAGCAAGCTGCTTGCTGTGCTGCAATCCCCTGTATCTGAGGGGGAGAACCCCCACTTGTACATATCTTACGCTGACTTTCCCAGTTGCAATAACACATTATTGACTTAACATGTTTGCCCAGATGCCTGTGGGGATTTCCCTACTGAGTGCACTTCGTCCAACAATCCAGCACCCACCAGCTGGGATATGCTGAGACTCTAGTCTTCCCCTCTGGGATGAGTCCTATATTGTTCCTAACAGTTGGCCACTTGTTTGGCTTTTCAGTCATGCTAGCCGGCTCTAGTAGGAGGACGGTAGTTTTCCGGGTGCTGAACAGCTCAGAATGGCTGCGATGTTTCCGTACTTTCTCCCCTCCTTCCCCCTCTTCTTCCTCTCTGGTCTCCCTCTACAAAGCGACTAGCACTGTCCTAACACCAGCGCACAAGGTACAGCGTAATCGTATATCTGGACTCAACTGGAAACAGTGTGACTACTCTGAAAGCAGTGACGCGAAATGTTCTTGACTTGAATGACTGCAGAAAGGTGAGGCTGGTTGCATAGTATCAAAACCGTCACAGTGCAGATATTTGCTTTTTGCAGGAGTTGCATCTGACAGGGGCCAGCTGTGTGCACCCATGAGCAGGAAGGATAGGGAATACATTTATTGCAGACTACTCCAACTTTGCAAGAGGCACAGCCATCATTTTCAGGAAAGGACTAGCTTGGCACATGCGTACTGCAGTTTGCGATCCCCTAGGGAGATATATGGGTGGGGGATACAATCAGTCAGGCTGATATCAGTATACGGCCTAAAGTGGACGATCCACACGTCTTCAGTGGGGTATGGAGACTGACTGAGACTCTGTGCCCTGTCACTGTTCTGTGGGGGGGAGACTTTAATGTAATACTAGACCCATACAAGGACATATCAGGGACTCCCGTCGGCCCTACCCACAAGCAGCAGCGCAGTTGCAGACTTACATCGCTGATAATGAGCTGAAAGACGTCTGGCGTCACTGCCATTTGCATAAAATGGAGGCACGTGCGTATCTGCAGCGGGCCACACCTGCTCCAGGATAGACTACTGGCTGACATCAAGGGATGCCAATACATGGCTGTCCAGTGCTACCCACCTCGCTCAAACCCTCTCTGATCATGCCCTAGCATTACTTGAGCTCTCACTATCGGGCGCTCCTAGAAGGGTCTTCAGCTGGAAACTCCTCCCTGGAGGACGCCGGGACCATTACTTTAAAGATGCGATTTGCTCCGCCATAGAAGAGTACTTCGAAATAAACACTGTCATGGTAGATTCACCCTCCACACTGTGGGAGGCATTCAAATCTTTCATTAGAGGCAAGTGCATTGCCACGGAGGGGGGTGTACTGCTCTCATTAAGAGGAGACCTCAGACACCTGAAGGGAGAGATTTAGGGCCCGATGTAGGTAGGGCGTTACCGATCGGTAACGGCCGAAAATACCGATTTTTGGCCCTTACCGATCGGTAAACAGCCATCGAGATGTAGGGAACCAAAAACATAAAGAATCGGATAGAAAACCGATTCGGAATGAGTACCGAATGGGAAAGAATCCGATACGTACATACCGAAAATCGGATATGTAACGAATCGGAAAAACACCGATTCGGATGGAAAGACCGAATCGGTCCATGTACCGATTCGTTAGTGACACCGATTCGGAAAGTCACCGAATCGGTCCATGTACCGAATCGGTACAAAGACCGAATCGGAAAATCACCGATTCGGTCCATGTACCGATTCGTTAGTGACACCGATTCGGAAAATCACTGATTCGGTCCATGTACCGATTCGTTAGTGACACCGAATCGGAAAATCACCGAATCGGTCCATGTACCGAACCGGTACAAAGACCGATTCGGACATGAGCCGAATCGGAAAACATGCAGATTCGTATGAATCGCCGATCGGGAAATTCCCCGATTCCGACAGTTGGGGAGATGTAGGGAGGCACAGAAACACCGAAATCGGCTCAAAATCGGTAGAATTCACTCGGTATTTACCATGGATTGCAATCAGGTGGTAACCAACTCCAACCCATATAAACAGTCCCAAAATGCATTGCAACTTGCAGGATGGCAGCTTTCTATGTCATTGCGAGGCGGCTACGGCTACAGCAGGAAGGACAGAGGGAATGGCTAAGAAATGAACAGGTCTACAGACAGAGGATAACCCTGTTCATGCTCACAGAGGCAGAGATACTACAGAGATACAGGCTGGACTCTGACACCATACTTGAGCTCATCAGGGATCTCAAGCCATTCTTGGACCACCACACCCCAAGGGCACACGCCATCCCTGCGCACGTCCAGGTGCTATGCAGCCTACACCTGCTAGCGTCTGGCAGCTATCAAAGTGGAGTAGCAGCAGCAGGAGGGGTGAGCCAGAGCAGCCTGTCAAGGTTCTTCCACACATTCCTTGACGCCATGATAGACAGGATGGACCAATACATCTCTTTCCCTGCAACCCACGCAGAACTGCTACAAACTAAAGCTGACTTCTACCAGATGGCACAATTTCCCCAAATCATCGGTTGCATAGATGGCATGCACATTCCGATTTGCCCACCAGCGGACACCGAATACATATACCGCAATCGGAAATCTACACACACCATCAACGTGCAGGTGATCTGCAATGCAAAGTGCACCATCACAGACCTGGTAGCAAAATTTCCTGGGAGTACCCATGACTCCTATATATTCCAACAGAGCGGCATATATGCACGGCTGATGGCTGGCGAATTTGGAGAAGGATACCTCCTAGGTGAGACACATCATCAGACCCCCATAACACATAGTAGGTAGGTGGAATACATGTATGCATGTGTCTAATGTGACCCCTTTCTCTTCCAGGCGACAGTGCATATGCCCTCCGCTCATTCATACTCACCCCCTACCTCAACCCCTCCACACCCAGCCAAAGGAGGTATAACCGGGCCCACATACGCACAAGGAATGTTGTTGAACGGACCTTTGGCATCTGGAAAAGTAGATTCAGATGCCTGCACAAGAGTGGAGGTGCAAGGCAGTATACCCCCATCACCTGCTGCAAGATCATAGCTGTATGTGCAATGTTACACAACCTTGCGGTGAAGAAGGGCACTGAGGTGGAGTTGTCTGACTACGAGGACCATGACGACGACGAAGCTGTGCCACTGACACAGCCAGCTGGGGTGTGTACGCCAAGTGATGGCAGATACAGACGTGAGGAGATCACTGAGAACTATTTCTGACTGAGTACAGATGCAAAGACAGCTAAATGTTGCTTGGAAAAAACAAATTTTAATAGTGTTGCACCACAGTTACAGCACTGATGTGCATCAAAAAATGTAGTATGGTAAATAAAATAAAGTCCAGGGTTCTGGTTGCCTCACCCGCCCTTGCCAGGCTATTTTTTTGCCCGCTTGCCAGACCCACTGGGGTGTCCCTCAGCCCCCTCTGAATGCCCAGCAGCATCAGCGGAGTGCCTGGTGCTCCTCCGTGGCTCAGACGCAGCGCTGGCCGGGCTGCTGCGGCTGCTGCTGTCTCCAGCATCACCCAGGTCCAGGGCAGGATTGGAGGCGGTGTTTGAAATAATCATGGCCTCCATAGCCGTGGTGATCCTGGCCATCCCCCTAGTGAGCTCAGCTGTATGCTGACTAAGGACAGATTCCTGGTTGGCGCTGCGATGGCACAGTTGTGCCGTCGCCCCTGCAAGGCGGCCCATGGCCCGGTTCAGCACCCGGGCATCCCGCCTGCGCACCAGCTCATGCTCCTCCTGTCTGGCAGATGAGTGGGTGATGGCAGTGGTCAGCCTGCCTAACCCTGCTGCCACCTCCTTGTTGGATTCCACGACGGCCTGGAATCCCTTGACCAACTCTCCCATCTGCATGTTGTGCTGCAGGAGCTGGCGTTGGCAGGCCATGGTGGATCTTGCCTGTTGCCTCTGGATCTTAACCATCTGTCCCTCCAGACCCAGGAATACACTGCCCTCCCGTGCTGGTGCAGCAGTGGTGGTGATGGTACGGCGCCGGGCACTGCTGCTTCCGGCCTGCTGAGTGGGCTGGGGTGCCACTGGTGGGGGGGTGATGCTGGGCGGTCCCTGAGCCCCTGCTCCCGGGACAGGTTGAACAGGTGGCAAGGCCACAGTTGTGGCAGGAGCTGGGGTAGGCGGAATGGTGTCCCTTGTAGGGGAGTTCTCTGGGGAGAACTGCAAGGGGGGTGTGCTGGGCATTACTGGGGAGTGCAGTGTATCGAAGTCAATGACCAGGACTCCCTCCATTCCTAGCCCTGGGGTGTCTCCTTCCTCCTCCTCCTCCTGGCCTGCCTGGCTGGTGCTCGGCCCTGCGACTGCAGTGTCGGACGGTGCTGCTCCCTCTGATGCCACTGTTGTTCCGCCTGATGGGGCCCCTAGGTACAAAGAAGCATTTGTAAACTGAGTGCCGATGTATTACAGTCAGTACAATTATAGCATTCCACATGTCCTTGCATCTTCTTACACTGTGTCACACTGTTTCCTGTCTTGTGATTCTGCACTGCCATATTTAGCTACCTTCTGCAGACTACATGTACCATGATGCTTGTCTCCTGTATGTTGGTGACAGTACTGTGCTGGGGTTTGCCTATGCATTGTGTCTAATGGGGAGGTGTCTGGTAGGGTGTGTCATGATGCGCATGTTTCTTACCTGTAGCTGTGGCTCTCGCAGAGCTGTCCAGGGTCCCGATTCCGCTGACACTCTCCCTCTCAATGGTGCTGGAGACCAGTTCCTCCAGCTCGGTGAGGGGTGGCGCCGGGTTCCTGCCTCCTCCAGTGCCTCCAGCCTGCCTCTGTATCTCAGCCATCTTCCTCTTAGTGAGGCTGCGGATGTCATAGAACCTCTTTTTTAGTTCTTCTACAGACCTGGGGGTGACACCCGCAGCATTCACCTTCTGGGCGATGTCGGCCCAGATTCTCCTCTTGGTGCTGTCTGGCACGTTGAGGGACAGCTTGCCAAACAGCTGGCGGTGCACCCTCACCACCTCCTCGACCAGCACCTGAAGTTCGGTGTTGGTGAACTTCGGCTTCCTCTTCTGGGAGGACTTCTGGCTTTCTGACTGCTCTGCCATGTTCTCCAGTTCAGTTGGCAACCTCCTACTCCCACTGCTGCAAACTGTGAGTGTTGAGCTCAGGCTGGCTCTCCAGAAACTTCTTAATTAGCTGCACCTGCCAGTGTTGCCACTCCCTGTTTGGGTGGGGGAGGGGGAGCCACCTCATTGGCTGAATCGGCTTTTGACGAATCGGATTTTACCGAATCGGTAAAATCCGAATCGGTGTTATCCGATTCGGTATTATCCGATTCGGTAAAAGCCGATTCGGTTCCTTCAATGCATTCCTATGGGCTTTTTTCCCCATGGGTGTGTTTTCATGGCTACGAATCTATGATTGCCGAATCGGATTTTACCGAATCGGCTTTTACCGATTCGGTATTCGCCGATTCGGGGCTTTCCGATTCGGTGGTAGCCGATTCGGTAATTTCCGATTCGTTGTTAGCCGATTCGGTACTTTCCGATTCGGGCCGAGCCCAATCGGAACGTACCGATTCTCATTACCGATGCCGCCCGATTCGGTATTCAATCGGTTTTTTTTCCCTACATCTCGTTTTCCGATTTCACAATACCGATTCGGCCCGCCTCGGTATTTTGAAATCGGAAAATCGCGTTTACCTACATCGGGCCCATAGGAACTAGATTCGGAATGTTTCGCCTCTAACCAGTTAGCGACCCTTGGATGCATCAAGGAGAAAATTGTAGAATTTGAGGAAGGAGCCCACAGAGAGAAACATTAATTGGGGAAGTAAACACGTGCTCTTCGATATGGCGAGGGAGACTGAGCTAGGAAAACACTGGTGGGCCTTTTAAAAAAGCTGTGAGACAGCGACTACATTAGCGACTAATGCACTGCAGACGCTGGGGTGGCGCCTGGCAGGACGCCGTTCAGACTGAAATGATATCTTTCTACTCCACACTGTACGCCACAAGCCTATCAGATGCACACCCCGATCTGACTCTTTTCTAGATTTGATTAAACTGGTATGGCTAAGCGATGGCCAGTGCAGATACCTAGATAAGCAGTTCTTGGAAGAAAAGGGGATTGTAGTGATCCGGGCCATGCCTGGTGACAAGGCTCCCGGTCTAGAGGCATTCTCATCTGCATTCTATAAGGAGTTTGCTCCACTGCTAGCTCCCCACCTCCTCAATATGTACGAGGAATCTCTGGAGCAGGGTACGCTCCCACCCTCCCTGTGACAGGCATTAATTGTCACTAGACTCAAACCAGAAAAGGATCGGCAGATCTGTGACTCCTACAGACCACTATCAATGATCAACCTGGATAACAAAATTGAAAGCTACTTGGCTACTCCCACTGCTACCCATGGCGCTGAGGCCTGACCAGTGTGGCTTTGTCCCCGGCATGGGGAACACACCCACAACTTTCAACACTTTTTTTTACAACTAGGCAGGAAATACACCCCTCTCTCCCGGCAGCTGCTATTTTTTTTGATGCCATCAAGGCCTTTGACACCTTGGAGTGGTCGTATCTTTTTGCACTTCATTCCAGCTTCAGTGTTCTTGCGTCCCTTTTAAAAACACGTCACTCTGCTATATTCTCCCCCAACGGCAAGATTTGGGATCGATGGCATAATCCCCCCCTATCCCAGTAGCCTGTGGCACGAGACGAGACAGGGGTGCCCGCTCTTCCCTCATTTCTTCGCCATGGGCATGGAGCCACTAGACGCAAAATTAAGGCAACCTCATGCACATTGTGGCCTCACTTTTACACCATGGGTAATCCTAGTATCCATGTATGCTGATGATGTAACCCTACTTGTCAAACGCCCAGCTGAGAACCATGACCCTCTAATCCGCAAAATTTTTCAGTTCGGAGGCCTATCGGGCATTACGTTGACCCAGGCCACTGACTGGGTAATTCCCAGTTAAATACTTTGGGATGTGGCTCAGTCAGGACTTTGAAGAATTTTGGCTCTACAACTATGGGAGGCTCATGGCTTGGCTCGAGACCAGGCTGCACTGCTAATTGATGCTCCCACTGTCTCTGGTGGGGTGACTAGCCATTGCCAAGATGGTGGTACTTTCCAAGCAACTGTATGTTTTTTGTCAATCTCCAGCTCCCTCTCACTGCTGTCTTCAGGTGCAGATTACACTCTAACCTGATTACTCTCACTTTGGGGGGTAAGCAGCCCAGTGTCACCTGGGAAACCCTAAGGTTGCTATTCAAACAAGGAGGCCTGGGCGCCCCAGACATGGAATTGTATTACAATTGTACACACCCTCAGTTTGGGTTTTACTGGCTATACCTGACCCAATTTATCATGCACACTGCCCATGAGCATGACCAGGCAGACCCAACGCCATTACGTATGGCTCTCTTTTGACCCCAACCCCGGCGGCGCACAGGGGTCAACACAGTTGGCTGCACAGTAGGGACGTGGCAGGAACTTAGGTGCAGAGTGCACTTTGAGACACTGTATGCTCCCTCGATACCCCTGTTGAGTAACCCGGCATTACCCTTCACGGCAGAGGCAGGCATATGTCTATGGATGCTTCGGCTTCACACAATGGCGCATGCATTCCCTGATGGCACCTTTATCTCTATAGACAGTGTGCTAGAGGACAAGGACTCTTGACAGACTGACATACTATCTGCTCCGGGAGGTGCTGCATGCACTCTCTGATCCTTCCTGATAGCACCGTCAACATTTCCGGCGCTGAGGAGTTTCTGGGGAACCCGTCACCACATATGCTCATCACTCAGCTATTTTCCTGCATGCACTGCATAGCACCGGTCAGTGTCACTAGTGGGAGGAGATAATGGAGTCCCTCTTGGATGAGGGTGCATGGACGTACTGCTGCATGGAGGTAAGGGAGATGTCACCTAATTACAGCCTGAGGCTAATCCACTCTAAGTTCATACACAGATTGTATAGGACCCCTTTATGGCTGAACGGAGCTGGTCTGAGCAAGGATGCTCACCACATGGGCTGCCGGGCACCGGATGTGTCATTCATGCATTTGGCTTGGGCCTGCCTGAAAAACGCACAATACTGGGGGTGCATCTTTGATGTGCTGGAGGCGATGTTAGAGTAGATGTTTGAGCGATCCCCTCTGATTGCTTTACTTGGCTATGTGCACAATGTGCCAAAGGCAATTAGCAAACTAGCGGCTATGCTTTTACTGCTGGTGAAGCAGCGAATTACTATGTGCTGGGCTGAAGGCGAAGCCCAGGTGTCATTGATTGGCTCAAGGATGCACATTTTGCCATGATCAGCTGTCTGATTTCTGGGAGCTAATGCTTGCACGGGGATATACGCTGCAGAGCTACCTCAGATCGCACCCTTTTGACCACAACGGCTCCCCGACAACAAATGAGTAGGGACTGCGAAGAACATGCATAGCCCACCTACATTGGCACTGGACACGCTATGATTGCCTGCACGCATCACTCCTCGGAGCCCCGAGAGCACCCACTTTCCCCCTTTTCTCTCTCTTCTTTCTATTTCTTTCTTTCTTGATTTTTCTCCCTGGGATTTATATGGGGATGGATGCATGGTACATTGGTATCGGGACGCTAGTAAATATAATACGGACAATGGTCAAAACAACATATGGTATTCTATAGGATAATCCAACCTGATAATTGTACATTAAGCTCTATCCCATCAGAAGTACTTGTTATCATTGTGCTGTGCTGATGTCTGTATTCAATGGAAATGTAAAAGAAACTCAGAAAATCATTTGTAAAGGACAATATGTCTGTTCTACTCCAAGGATCATGTACATACCCTCCTCCTGGGACTTCTCCCAAAGGAAAAGCCAACACATCTGCCTCGTTCTTTTCTTTCTCCATCATCGGATATAGAGGCAGTACCACTGCAGTGTCTTCCTTCTTTTTAGCTCATCTGCGTTCCCATCATTCTATCTCTTCCCATCACTTCAAGATTGTTATTAATTCTTTCATGTGCAATCTCTTTCCAGAGGAATGTAGACTGTTCAAATCTTTATCACTAAAATCTTATCAATATGTTTTCTGTAGAGCCTTAGACTTTTCTACATGCCACCCCTATTTCTCATGAGTATTTCACGCTTTCTAAGTTTTACACATGAATAATAATTCTTCATCACTATATTTTGACAGTCTCTCTGGACTAATGGTTCCTAATATAATTTCTTCCAATTCCACCTTTAATTTGCTTATATCTATGTTTGAGCTACTATTTGCATTAGTCAATATATTTCCTGTAGGAGCGATGTCTCTAATCTAGTCATCAAGTTCTTCTGGGCATGGCCCTATCAAAGTGCTCATTTCCGATCTCTGTGATTCTCTGATAATCTCTACTGGCTTCAGCAATACTCATGAATCTGTTTTCTGACTACCCATTTGCAAAACTCTCTCAGTAATAATTCACTGTCCTCTACTTGGCATCTCAAGAGTTTTTTCTGAAATATTGATTAATGATTCTATTCCCCCTTCCATGGTGGAATTCATTCTAATACACTCTTCTGCACTATTCTCAGGAGTCTCTACTCTTACTGGTGTACAGTTCACCGATTCCTCACAATTTCACTTGTTCCAGGTAAAGTATGTATTTCCCCTACATTTTCATTTGGGACTCTTTTGCATGAATCTGTGAAACTCCTCTCTCTCTCTGATAAAGAGGAACTACCGAACCAATTGTTACAGGTACTGACAATGCATCAGGGTTATTTGCCATGACTATATTGGAAAATCCTGCTCTCTCAGGGGTCTACTTTTCATCTAAAAATATTTTTTTATAAGCTGGATTTAAATCAGCAGGTGGAGCTTCGGTCCTTAAACCTACAAACGATGGCCTCTGAATGATTCTGCACTTCATTATAAATCGGGGGTCTATTCAGCAAAAATTCACTCAACAACTCATCATCTATGTCTTCTAAATTTCCATCTGCTCAAGGGAGTACTTGAACCTTTTGCTCCTCTATATGTTTCCTCTTTTCCTTACATTTCTCTCCTTCCTTTTGTTCAGCCAAACATTACCGGGTACATTCAGGCTCCCAATGCCTCATCTTGTCTCAATATACTTTTCTGGAAATCCCATTTTGCCTGTTCATATCGATTTATTGGATTTCTATATCTTCCTTCACATTTTTCTTTTTCTCTTTGATGTGCTTCATGCTCCCACTTGTCAAGGGTTTTATTTTGTACAGGCCTAGGGTTAGGTTTTAAATCATTCCTCTGTCTTCTCAATTCTCAAAAATTCTAACATTAAATGTACCATACTGTGGAAACGCTAAGGGACCATCCTTCTTGGTGCATTTTACCCAGTTCTCTAACCAAATATAAGTATGATATCCTTTCTCTAATAAATACACACTAGGGGGGCTAGAGGAGATGTAAGTACCTGCATGGGCCAGCTCCCCACTCAAAATATCAATACACAAAATAGACCACAGGTCCAAAGAGATGGTATGAAGTGCAACTAAATTCGGCCAACCATATAATTGAGGGGGATCCCTCTGAAAGACTGTTCCCTCACACACCAAAGGTGTCATGCTTCATTATAGGGGTGCCTCCTTCTGTAAGAAGACCTAGGGGGTCATTAAGATAGCGGCCGCATGGCGGTGGTGATATGCCTGCCAAAAACCACCGCCAACATATAAATTCCTCCGCCACATTACCATGGCGGACGGGACCCCAGCGGACGGGAAGACTGTTCGCCGTTTTTCGCCTGCTGGCAATCCGCCCGATTGCCTACCGGGCGGAAAAGCCCAGGATTATGGCACCGCCATCCATATTAGCATCATGGCCACGGAAAGTCATGTGGTATTCAACTATGAGGGCCCGTAGTGGGCCCGCAGGGATTCTGGGGGTAAGGGGGTGCACATGGGGGGTGCCTATCATTTCAATGTACAACGTGGCAGGCACCACACTGTGCCTGTCACGTTGTGCATTGAAACGCATAACTTGCATTTGTGGCATAGCGGCGAGCAGTGCTGCGGGATGCACCTGCCAGTGTTGCCGGCGCTACCTATTTGTTGTTGCGGGACCGCCGCTTGCATTACGGGCTTTCCCGGAGCTATGGCAGGCGGACAAAGTCTTGCGTGTGGGCACACACTGTGGTTCGTCAGATGAAGACAGACTCCAATGTTGCTTTTAGCGGTTGATTATTTATTCATCAATATCGCAAAAAGTCGTTAGCATGTTAATTCACAAAATTTCAAAGTTTATATGTCCCATCATTATGATGACAAACATTTCCAAAGAAATACTCCAATGCATTTTGGGCATGGATTGCCCTTTGTCAAGGAGTTCTGAAAGCAAAAAAGATGCTTTTACCTTCCGAGTTATAACCAGTGTAACAAATACATTTACATTGCATGAAATATAATGACATCATCGATAACAAAAAGAACGTGATATACCCATTTAATTAACCATGGTGATGGCGTGAGCTTAGTGAAAAACAGTGGGGGTTCAGGGGGGTTGCAGGAAGTTTGGCGTGATACACTTACGTGTCGGAGTCGTGAAAACTCTTGGCTCTCTGGGGAGACAAGAAATAACGGGCGGTTAAGCGGGATGAATACCCGACGTTAAACACAATAACTCGGGTCTCTGTTGGAGCTCCAACTTACTTGGGAATGGGTGGTGGGGACGGCTGCTGATGGATCCTGGGGTCGTGGACCGGAGGGTTCACGGAGTGGCGGTGGGAGCCGCAGGTATATGGCACTACGCGGAGTTTTGCTATGAAAATGGAAAAGGGACTGGGCAAGGGATCGTGAGGGTGGCAGCCATCTTGGAGTGGGGAGTGAATGGCGAACGGTGTGCAAAGATGGAAATGTGTACAATGTTAATATACAAGCAGCAAACACAAGAAATAAAGTGTGAAACAAGTATACCACAGGAGGTATTTATAGAAAACAGCTCAGTTCAATCCGGTCATTGAGACCGTGAGGCTTCATTGCCTGTAGTCTGTATATCCAAGCGGTCTCACGCTGGAGTAGAATCTTGTTGTTGTCTTTTCCCTCATTTTTTGGATCATTTCGAGCACCAAGAACTTGAGTTGGGCCACACCATGGTGGAGTTCATTGAAATGTATCGCAATGTTCGATTTTTGGTTATTTGTGCGAATGTTCGACTTATGTTCATTTAGGCGTGTCTTTATTTTTCTGGTGGTTGAATCGCATGTGGCATCGAGGTGAAGTTTGATTTTGAATCCTCTCATTGGGTGATTTATGCTGTTGCCCATAATGATATTGTGGCAATTGTTGCAGTTGTGGCACGGACGTGTGCCGGTGTGGGTGGTTTGTGGAATGGGTTCTTTGCTTAAGATTTCTTTTAAGTTCTCAGAACGAGTGTATGCAAAGATTGGTGGGTTTTCAAGTAAGTTGCCAAAGTCAGGTTCCGAGGACAGTATGCGCCAATGTTTTAGAATGATTTTTTTGTATTTTTTGCTGGAGGTAGAGTATTTCAACACCAACACTGTTCTGTTTTCATCTTTCTTCGTTGAGCCTTTGAGTGCTTCCTGGCGTGAGATAGTATTGGCTTTCTTGATGGCTTCAGTGAGGGATTCTTGGGGATATCCTCTGTTGGTAAATCTTTTGGCCATTTCCTCCATTTTTTGTGTACATGTTTCTGGATTTGATACAATCCGTTTGATTCTTAACATTTGACTGTATGGCAAGTTTCTTTTGAGCGATTGTTGGTGAAAGCTGGTGTAGTGGACTGTGTTGTTGCGATCTGTTGGCTTTCTAAACAGATCAGTTGTTAATCCTGTTTCTGTGATTCTGACTAGGACGTCAAGGAAGGTGATTTCGTGTTCACTGATGTTCCACGTGAGAGAGATACGGTTATCTTTGGAGTTCAGGTCGATTAATGCCGACTCTAAATTTTCTCGAGTGTTTTTCCAAATGAAAAATAAGTCGTCAATGTAACGCACGTAAAACTTAAGATTGTCCGACCAGTTGGAATTGGCGTAGATGTAGGTTGTTTCAAATTCTGACATGTAGATGTTCGCATAAGTTGATGCAGCGCAATTGCCCATAGACATTCCAGACATCTGAAGGTAGTATTGTTCTTCATGTGTGAAGTAACTGTGGTACAGCGTGAAAATGAGGAGTTCCATGAGGAAGGTTTCAAGAGGTTCAGAAATATTGCTGTTCAGTAATACCTTTTCTATTGCTTCAATCCCACCTCCGTGGGGAATAGATGTGTAAAGGCTTTTGACATCAGCAGTGCACAGGATTATGTGTTCGTCTTTGACAAGCGGTATTTCAGAGAGTTTTTGGAGAAATGCGGTAGTGTCTTTAATATGGCTTCTGAGATTAGTTACGATGGGTTGTAGATGACGATCCAAAATTTTTCCTGTTGGTTCATGTATAGATCCTCCTTGACAAAGGGCAATCCATGCCCGAAATGCATCGGAGTATTTCTTTGGAAATGTTTGTCATCATAATGATGGGACATATAAACTTTGAAATTTTGTGAATTAACATGCTAACGACTTTTTGCGATATTGATGAATAAATAATCAACCGCTAAAAGCAACATTGGAGTCTGTCTTCATCTGACGAACCACAGTGTGTGCCCACATGCAAGGATGCGTTTACTCACCATGTAACGCACACAACCTGTTCTTATCTACGACGTACATGGACGGTTACGTCTCTTGCTGGAGCACCCTAAAACTATAAGCAACCCACAGTAAACATAAGGAACACAACCTAAAACAAATGCTGTGCGCTACGCTACCCATTTTCAGCATTAGCCGGACAAAGTCTGCCCTCCATACTAATGAGCCCCCTAGTCTTTATGCGGGCTATGACCCCCTCGCTATGAGAGAGGAGCACAGCGATGGTTTTGATGTGGGTGAGGAGGGTTAACTAAAACCTTATGTGAGCTTGGTCTGTTTGGTAAGTGGTGCAGGACTGAAGTGAACGTGGTTAAAACTGGCTACAAGGTTAGCTATGTGGCAAATTTAATCGGCCACCCTGTGACAGGTTTAAACACAAATAGCTGAAAATACTGCAGCCGCCATTAGAGGCTTTTGTATTAATGTATGACCAACATGTTTTGGCCTAGGGATCTGTCAAAGTGTCATGGCCTTCATCAGGGTGAAACATACAGCTACTACAACAAAGTGAAGTACATGCACATGTGAAAAATAATGCACAATATCAACAGTGTGTCATACTGAACCAGTGGTCCTGTTGTTCAGTATGCCCACAGTATATACTGTGGTGAGACAAAAACAGCATGCTCAATTTACAATAAAGCAAGTACGGTGGAACCCGTGCATGATAGACACGGTTAAGTACAAGCACAGTATATCTGCTCAATAGTCAAAACACTGGACAACATGTAACCACTTAGTTCACATGTAAATGAGTAAGGGATGCGGGACTCACCATATTTGGTTAATTAATTCACTACATCTGTCCTGGCTTGCTAGCCAAAAGGTACATGCTTGAACCCAACCTAAAAGAAAAGGCGGTGGCTTTAGTGCAGGAGACAGGTGGTACATATAGCCCAGTCATCTATACTGATCGAGATGACTGGGGTATGGCCCGTTCTCAAAATCATGACAATGGATTTTATTGCGGCTGCACACGGGGGAGGTGTACTGGCGCACGTCTCATTTGAGACAGGACACCACGAACTTGGTGTCAAAAATCCAACTATACAGAATAGAGTGAGTTTTGTCCCTTAAATAGGTTACCACTAGGATTGGCGGGACTTCGCGCTTGCTTCCAAGAAGTGTGGTAGGTAGGAACCTCACTGCCCACCACCACCATGTGTAGATAGTATAGTAACACAAGGTCCTGATGAAATGCAATGGAACAGTATTGACCACAATGCATGAAACATGTCAACCACACTAGCTGAGCTCCACTGGAACTTAGAGCCAGAGAGCAGCCACTCAGTTTGTTTTTAAGAAGGTGGATTGCCAGCCAAACAAAGAGTTGATGTGGACTATCCAACCTTTTTTAAAGTCACTCACCTGGACCACATCTGCACTGTTCTGTAGGGCCCTCACACCCATGCACCGAACAGCAGGAACAAAAGATCTCCGCTAAAGTGCCACTTCTTGGGTGACCGTTGGATATTGCAACGCCGACCCGATGAGGAGCATGTCCATATGATGAAGCATGACACCTAGCTTGCTGGGTGTGTGAGGACTCTAGTTCCGACAAGAAGGACTCCCCCCCCTTTAATCCCTTTATCACGTTGTCCTTTTGGGGGAACAATATATCTTTCTTGCTGAGCAATGTGGTACAGAGTCTTTAAGCAGAGAAGGATATGGAAGGATATGGAGCTTGGCTCAATGACGACAGCACCCGGCTGTTTCAGGGCAAACACTTCTGGGAGGGGGCCATGCCGGTCGAAGCTACGTCCAGCGGAGTGCTAACATTAGGGCAATAGTGAGGGGTTGTGGCGCTATGCAGCAATGTATGCCCTCGCTGGTGTAAATGAAAAAGCTGTGGCGGGCAGAAGCCTGACCCGGGAGTATGGCATGTATATGGCTCGGGCTACCCACATTGGGGGCCTCGTCTACTAAGACTTAAGCCGGCCGCACTAGGACATGCGGCAGGGGATACCAGATCGGAACCGCTGGTGGGCTAAAGTAACTAGCGCATGGAGCCCATGGCTGATGGCTCCGATGGAGGCTGAGCAACAAGGGTACTCCCAACGGTACTTTCAGGTCTAGAGGAGGGAGTGGCAAACCAACAACAAGAATAAGGGGAAACCTCTATTTTGACCTATATATCTTTACACCTGAGCATTAAAGTCTCTTCGAAATTTCATACAGGATGCAACAAGAAACATGAAATCATTCACTTAGACTTAGTATTTATATTTTATTTCTTTCATTTATTTTCTATCATTTTTTTAACAGTTTTATTTTTCTCATTTTTTAATAATTATTTTATCAAAATTACGATACAGTGACATGGTGACATATGTACAATGAGTTTAAAATACAGGATTAAATCATGGCTTGACAGGATCCCCTAAGCAATGCATGTGTGAATACCTTCACTCATACCATCATTCATACATACTCAATCTTTCATACTGACTGTCCTAACAATACTAACACAACATACACAGTGAAAAAAGTGAAAAACATATAATGTGTCCTATAGTAGACTCATCAGGGTATAACTGAACCCGTAGTTTAAGTCTTCCTTTTAATTGTAAGGATTAGTAGTCTTTTGTAATCCTTTCCTTTCTTTCTTCGGGGTTTGATTTTATTTTGTGTGAGGGTCTCTGGTGCGTACGGCCTACGTAAAATTCGGTGGTGTCATTACTTTACTTCACCTTCTTCAGGGCCAACATGAGACTGGACAACAAACAGGTCCATACATACTATTAAAACCAGGGGGTTCTCATTATCTGAAATAAGAACATATGTACCATCATTAATTTCTGAGCATCCATAAATCAATACAATACGTAACTGTTTAAATGAACATGTCATGCCATGGGCTAACTTGTGATAAAGTCAAAAGATAGTCGAGTGATAAGGTGCACTGTGCAATTAGTACCTTAGGGGCATATTACCAAGCAATAGCGATAATTATCACTATTGCTTGGTTAGAGATACAAATTTACCGCTTAGCTGCGGCGATTTTTACCGCAAATAAACCTTGGTATTACCAAGGTCTATCGCAAATGCGATAAAAATCGCCGCAATGCATGAATATCGCTGAAAATTCAGCGATATTCATGCATTACCGAGCTAATGCTCTTAGCCATGTTATCCACCTCCCATTGGATAACATGGCTAAGAACTGCTCAGGGCAGGTGTTAGCTTTTGGAGATATTCGCGCTTAGCGCGAATATCTCCAAAAGTTGGTAATAGGAGATAGCGATGTTAGCGACTGTTTTCAGTCTCTAACATCTTGGCACGCCCACTTTGCATGTCATTAGTGATAAATATCACTGACTTGCAAAGTGGGGCCCAAGATGGTCGCTATCTCCTACTAGCTGTCGCTAGCTGGTGTTAGCGACAGCTAGGTAATAGGGAGATAATTTTATCTCCGCTTTCTTGGCTTTTAAAGCCAGAAAAGCGGAGATAAACCCCCTTGATAATATGCCCCTTAGTTCCTAGAGTTAGGGAGAAGCTTTTAGTAAAGAAGTATATATAGAAAAGTCCAGTGACCTCAAAGTATTTTGAAAGGTTGGTAGGAAGAGAGTAGTTTGTCTCCATGCTCACCTACTGACGTGTGTGAACATGCATAACATGCAAAGTTCTCTAAGGTATACCATCTATAGGTGGGTTTAAATGAGTTAGATCTGCCTGTGTCTTTGATATTTCTTTCCAGACACTTTTAGGGGTATTGCACTGCTGGGCGCCTATGTTCTGACTCTATGAGCAGATTTTTTATCCTGCAGAGGGGATGCAAGTAAAACCTAATGAGTTACTCTACACGTTGTTAAATAAGTTGAAAATAGAGCTGTATTGTATTGTGTTGTATTGTATTGTATATTAGATTTCTATAGCGCCTTATCACCCAGGGGTCTCTAAGCGCTTTGCAGAGAGTGAGCACCATGCTAGAGGGGAGAGAGTTAGGCATTACCCCAGGCCTCCTGAAACAGCACAGTTTTTAGCTTTTTTCTGAAAGATAAAAGCTTTGTTTCTTTGCGCAGGATCTCTGGCAGTTTGTTCCATGCACTGGGAATTGTATGGGAAAACGTGCGCCCTCCAAAGGAGGATAGCTTAAAACGCAGACAAATCTGTAGAGCAGCGTCTGCTGATCGTAAATTCCGGCTTGGGGCGTATGGAACTAAACGTTTCTTGATATATTTTGGGACTTGTCCGTACAGTGCTTTATGCGTAATGCATAGGCCCTTGAATTTGGCCCGTTGTTTCACTGGCAGCCAATGGAGTTTATGGAGGAGGGGAGTCGCCTGAGTCATTCTAGGTTTGTTGAAGATCAGTCTGGCGGCGTCGTTCATGACTATCTGCAGTCTGCTCGACAATTTTTGAGGGATATTGTCATACAGACAGTTGCCGTAATCCAGGCGTGCCAGGATCAGTGCTGATACTGCTCTTCTAAGCGTGTCTACCGTCAGTGCGCAACTGAGTTTTACCCAAGAACTGTTGGTCCACGGTGTGCATCTATACTTTAATGATTGATTATAATTCTTTCTGAGGCCCGCACCAGATCGGTCGGTGCTACTTTGTAGACCTGAAAGGAAAAAGGGGCAAGATATATCTCGGGTATAAGGTTTTGTCCTCTGTTTTAAGATCTCAAAATGGCAAGGTACGTTGGAGCCTGTGCGAGTGTATATCTAAAAACTTTTTAGTAGAGATAGCAGCGAGAGGTGTTAGTATTATTAATCTCACTCTGGTAACATGTAAAAACATGTTTCCTATACACTTGTTATAATGCTATGTGTGACCGGCAGGATGTTGCTGGGGCAATGTCCCTTTCGCCCTACGTAGCTGTGAGGCGTCTTACTGCTCGTATGTGATAGTGCTGTGTGTAAAACTGCATGTAGCTGGGGGTAAAACCTTTTCTTTCCTGCCTACTCGGGCGGTATCACTATATCTCTTACATCTCTGTGTGGCGTATTTCTCTTCACGTAAGGCAACGCTTTATAGTTAGAGCTTCGTATATCTGAGGCGAGGTCCCTATCTTTCCTGCCTGCCCGAGAGGTATAGTATACAGGGCTGTTTGGAGTCCTTGCTAGTTAGGCATATTAAAAAAGGGCGGGGATCAGCTAGATTGATGGTTTGCCAAGAACTATCCAGTGCAAAGTATCTGCCTGGTGGCACATGTCAAAAAAGTGTTTCAGGAGTTTGGTCATTTATTTGGCACACCTAATTGTGCTTTTGTGTTTGAGTATACATTTGCGTACCTTCCTAGTAGTCATCCCTACATATCTGAGAGCACATTGGCAGGTAATCAGACAAAAGATGAGCTCACTATTACAATTAGTATGGTGTTGTAGAACCCACGCTCTAGATGTCCCAATATCTACAGATTTAGTGACCTTGGCCTGAGGACAGGCCGCGCAAGAGCCACATGGAAAGTGGCCTTAGACACATGGAAGATGCCGGAGGGTGGGGGTCTCGTGTGGACTAAACTGTCTCTCAGGCTGCGGCTTCTTTTGAAGGGGAATAGATGTCTGTCAAGGGACAGTTGTCCTTTATTCAGGATGTTCAAATTGTGCAGGATGGTTTTCTTCACAGTGTTGGAGAGAGAACTGAAAGTATTGATGCACACCTGTCTCGTCTGTGGTTGTTTAGTGGATGAATAATAAAGCAGAGCCAATCGGTTATTATTGAGGGCACGTTTAGCCGAATTCTCGATTAAAGCAGTCGGGTGATGCCTGTCTAATAAACTTCTCTTCAGTATTGAGGCATGTTCTCTGTATTTGTCTGTATTGGTGCAATTCCGCCTCAACCTTAAAAACTGGCCAAAGGGCAAGTTTTCATGTAGAGATTTGGGGGGCAGGGGTGGCTCTCATACTGGAGCAGGGCATTCCAGGCCAAAGCCTTTTGGTAGGGTTCAGTCCCGAGGGGACTCCCTGGTGGATAGGTGGATAGTTCCAAATAAGCCAGTTTTTCCTTGCTGTATTCACATGTGAACCGGAGATGGTCATTCCAGGTGTTGAGCCACTCGTGGAAGGTGTTGATAGTGACGTCATCTCCTCGCCAAATCACAAGGATATTGTTGATATACCTCTTCCACAGTATAATGTACAGGAGGTATGGATTGTTGTTAGCCAGGGCGACACCCTCTTCGAAGACATGCATTTAAAGGTTTGCCAAGCTGGGGGCAAAGGTGCTGCCCATAGAGGTACCAGAAACCTGTAGGTGGAGCTGTGTCTCAAATCGAAAATAGTTTTCTTTCATATCCATCGTGGTGCACCTCATTATAAAAGAAACTGGTACAATTGTGTCCGGTGGGTGCATGGTCAAAAAATGTTCTATTGTTGTTAAGGTCTGGTCCTGGGTGATGCATGTCTGCAACGGTTCCACGTAAAACGACACAAGATAATCTGTGTCTGGATTAAATTTGATCCTTCAAAGAAGACGAACAACATCTGTTGTGTCATGAAGGTATTTTGGCATACTGCGAACCAAAGGTCGTAGGAAGAAGTCGACGAACTGTGACAGAGGCTCAAGTGCCGAGCTAATGCCCAAGATGATCGGTCTCCCTCGAGGTGGTCTCTGTGGCTTGTGTATTTTCGGTAGAATGTAAAAGTACGATGTCACTGGTTCTCTGGTGCACAGGAATTCAGCTTCTTTGGCTGTGGTCCATCCGTTGTCTCTAGCTTCTTTAGTAATGATGGAGATGGTATCAGTGATCCTCTGCGGTAGGAAGCAGTCATATTCAGTTGGCGTAGGCATCCAGATCTTTAGGAGACCGCGTCTATAAGCACGTTAGCCCCATCCTTTTCAACAGGCTTGATAGTGATACTTGTATCCATGCTCAGGGTGAGCAGGGCTAGTTGTTCACACTTTGAGATGTTGTGACACACCCTCAGTGGTTTCGACATTTCAAGATTCAGGTCTTTGAGAACGGCGTCTAATGCCATCTGCAAAGCTGGTGTACCTTCTGGAGCCACAGGAACTCCTTCCCTTGTTGGTATTGGCTCATCTTTTTGCCCTAAAGCCTTCAGAAATGTATGTCATGATACCTTTCCTCTAACTCAATCTGTGGTTTAAAATTACTAAATTCTCTTCCATATTATTGTTTTCTACCACCAATCACTGTTCGTTCTCGTCCACTACTTTGCATCAACCACCCATACCAGCGTGCCACTTTATGACATCAATCCAACATTTCACTGAACTGACCCTCACTTCATAGTTTGTTTGTCGCCTTTTCTCTCGTCCTTTTAAAACAAACTTCACAAAACATCTTTGTTTACTCAAATAAAAGAATTATAGATACTCGCTCACTCGGAAAATGTCATTTGCTTCCTGTGAAAGCCTAGACCAGCGCAATTTCACTCTCATTAAGTAAAAACTCTTAAGATCTCTCCCGGTGTGCTTCCAGAAGAAATCTCAAAATTTTTAACTTGTCATGCATCTGGTACCATTTCTTAGAACGGGCAATGATTCCTCATGCAGAGTACTCACAAAACAGCAGACAAACACACTTAGTGTATGTTACACTAAAACTGCCCGTAGGCTTACCCCAGGATCTTAGGCCTCGACGGACCAGTACTCATTTAGGTCATGACTGACCACAACATAAACATACAACTTTTACAAAACGACAATGTTCTGCGATCTCAAGTCCATTTTAATCTTTTTATCAATGTCAAAACTCAATCACCTGTCAAAATAAACATAATATTCTCTTCAGACTATAAAAACCCAATCATTTTAAATCATGTCTCTTCATATCCTAGTTTAATTAGTCAAACTAACCATCGGACAAGCTACCAGGAAACTGATCTAGCTGAAGCTAGGCAAAAACTATTTTCATAAACTTACATCATTTCATAAACTTCTCAAACTGTTTTTCTCTCTGGGGCCATATAAAAATACTAAACAAATATAGATTCTCCAATTGATCTTTTATGTGAGCCTACAGGGACTCGGATATTAAGAGAACATGGGGCAAATCCTTATGAGGACCTGGAATAAGAAGATGCCAAATTCATGCTGACAATAAACAACGCTACTATGGACATTAATACACATTCAAGAGTGACTCAAATACAATAAAATTGCTCATGTATATCATTTATCTAAGCCTCAATTTGAATGTTCGAGAAGCACAAATCACATTTAAGCCTTTGTTATAGAAAACATTTAGTACAGTTAGTCACACAATGTCATACAAATTCAGGAAACTGACATTTTGAAGATCACCTAGGGGATAAGAGAGAGAGAGAGAGACAGAGAGAGATAGAGAGAGAGAGAAAGACAGAGAGAGCGCATAGGGAAACATCAAGTTCAGCATTTTTGTCATACAAACCAAATGTGCAGAGTTGAAGCATAAGGAGTCACAGAAATAAGTGCATAACTCTACTCCGTAAAATTTTACCTGCTTACTTTACCAGCCGGCAAAGGACAGGTTGAATCAGTTCAGAAAGTTCAGTTCAAATGGGTTTGGATTTGGAACAAGTCTGACAATATGCCAATCAATGAAATTGAAAAAGATAACAAGCAGTGATTCCTCCTCCATGGGGGCAATTATACTTCCAAACCTTCTCAGTTTATGCTCACAAAGTATTAGTTCCATCGTACGTTATGGTTTCCATTGGTTGTCCACAGTGGGCTGCTCATGGTATGATCAATACCTCACCAAGTAGTCGGGAAGCATTAAGTATTCCTTTTGCCAAATCATCAATCTCAACAACTTTATAATTTCCATCCTCGCCTCGGAAGTAAGAATGTTCATTTTTCACTGTCTATTCCCAGACGCGCTTTCTGGTTTGCATTTGTATTGATACATATTGTCCATAAATATGAAAATAAACTCTTGGAAAAGTTATTTTAGTATCTAAAATGATTACTTGAGCTAGATTCTGCTTTCTAAATGAGGAGAAAGAAGAATTTTTAGGCCTACACAAAAACTTGTAAAACCATCACCACGTTATGATTAATATAATCGCACATTAATATGAATAATTTAGTTTTCTTAGTAAATTCAATCATTATTCTTTTCTCCAGAAGTTACATGTCAATATTAGGTGCTACTAAAGAACATTTCACACATTTACATTTTTCAAACAGATTAATATGCGTCACTTTTATTATAAACATTTATTTTCACGTATTACTAGAATACCCTGCAACTTTTGTACTGTCGAGCATCTTTAAACTAAACTTTTCAATCGTTTTCAAGTGTTTCATCATGTAAGCATTCTTTTCATTTGTCACATTAGGTAATTTGCAGCACATTTTCCGAGTTAACCATGTTTGATTTTGTAAATGCATGTTTACATTGCATAAGCAAATAACTGTTTTCTCTCTCTTTATTCATGTCTTTCACATTTTTAGGTTTTCAGAATACTTCTGCATGCTTTTACAATGCAGTAAAAGATCTCATTTTTCATCATCTATATTGCACATTTTATTAAACTTAGTATCATAAATCTAATTTAATAGTGAGAATTGATAGAGGCAATCGTCTTTAAACTTTTACGCTCCATCACAAGCCTGGCTGGCTTATTTTGGTGAATTGCAGTATAAAAGAAGCTGCGTATTTTTTATCTGATTTTTAGTTCAGCTGCTAGCCAACATACCTCACTTAGAACTGGTGTGATATGAACGAATTCCGAGGATAATGATATTTAACTGTAATGCAACTTTCGTGACAAAAAAGGGAATCAGCAAGAAAGCTAGAAAATAAACTCTAACAATGAGTTCAGCCTCATGAAATCTTGCACTTTACATTTGTAAACGATTTACTCCCTCCTTTTATGCAAGGACATGTTTTTATCTATTTCATTCTTTAGGCCTCTGTGAACCTTATATTATGCAGAGATTTGCCTAAGTCCCAATTATTGACAGTTATCTAATTTGCGAAGTTTGCCTCACTCCATACCCCAAACCCAGGTGTAGTTTTGACCCCCACTAAAGAACACTTCACAATAAAATTTGCCCTTAATACATTTTCTTTCATTTCGCCGATATCGCGTAATTTCTAAGGTATGTACGAAAAGCACGAAGTGGGAGATTTTGTATACAAGTGTGCCGATTGTCTACCTTGAACCGATTGCCCCTCTGGAGTTCTGACGGTGCAGGCCTGTCATTAAAGTTTTAGCAGGGCACCAGTCGGGGATACACGTGGGTAGACTATTTTCACAGGATAGATGTCGTACACCCTGCCAAGAAGTTGGGCCCAGTGAAATATGCCGAACTTGTCCGGTGTAATGTTCATTTACTGAAACACTTTCAGCAGAACCTGTCTGCATGCTGTATGCTTTTTATTCCCAGCAGCAGCTTGCAGGCAAGAAGGGGGCTTTGTTATTTTCACCTTCAGCTGGGCCAAATATAAAGGCGAAAGTTAAGGGGCCATGAGGCCAACTTTTGTTTCTCTATCCTGGCAGAGTGCGATCTGGTGTCTCACTTAGCTTCAAATACAATGGAGTTGAAAGAAAGGCCCACTGCTTGCTATCATATAACTTCACAAGTACTTAAGAGAGGTATTTGACTTCGATCAGTCCCTTTATGTAAGACATATGTATGCACTGTAAAAATCTTAGATGTGTTAGTCCGTCCTGGTATTTACACAAAAAATTAAATACCACTATGTCATGTCTTTTATAGAGCTAATCATCCCAGAGCAGGGTGTCAGAGCGCTTCCTTCACACCTAAACATTATGATTTGGCAATAAATCACGTAAGCGAGTAAATCAACGTACAAGATGTGTCATTTAAGACAGTGAGGGTTACAAGGTATAGGAGTCCCATACTCTTCATAGCTCACTATGCTATGTTAGAAAGATTACAATTTATGAACTGCAAATGAGAAAAGGATCTCTGTTCTAAACAGTAACCCACTTGCTATCTACATAAAATAAAATATCGCATCTACACTTTACATAATGTGCTTAGCAGATGGCACATTAACCCTCTATGCTACTTTTATTCAAACCTGGGACTAAACAAAACACTGATCTTTCCAGCAAATGCATTAAACTCCAGAGTTATATTCCCATTATTTTTATTACCTGAGATCTACTGGGCACAGAGAGATCCCTGAAGCAGGTGCCTTAACCCCAACAAATTAAACAGAACAGATCCACTGCCATGTTCCTCCTTGTTGCTAATTTCTTTGTGACAAATTTAAAAAAAATATATGTATTAGTTGAGACCCAGATTTTGTGTTGGGGTTGCGCCACTTTTTTTGCCACAACCCCGACACACAGTAAACTTTGGTAAATCTCCTAATGCTCTCAAATGAATTCATGATAGACTTGCTAAACATATGTGTGAAGCCTTAATATCGGATGTCACTTCTACCGAGGTCACTTCCTGTGATGTCACGCACCGTGACGTCATGCGCTGTGATGTCACACCCGTGATGTTGCTTGCATACAGCCTAACTTAGGGGCATATTAACAAGCTGAAGCATCGCCGCTTTCTCGGCACAATTCGCAGAGAAAGCGGCGATACTTCCAGCGCCCTATTAACAAGGGCATTGCAACGCCTGCCACAAGCCCACTTTGCATGTCAGCGAGAAACATCGCTAATGACATGCAAAGTGGGCGTTCCCACGTCCAACCACATGTAAAATGTGGTTGGAGGTGGGAACACCCTATCACCAAGGCAGGCGTTGGGAGGAAAAGACCTGCGATAAACTTGTTTATCGTAGATCTCCCAACGCCTGCTCTGACCAGGCGTTAGGCATTGATAACATGGGGGTGTGGATCATAAAGCTGAATCCACACCCCCATATTATCAAGGCACACATTAGCGCGTGAAAACAACGCTTGTTTTCACGCGCTAATGTTCACTATCACCGGCTATCGCAGGATTTACTATCGCCTACGTGTTGCGCGTTGATAATATTACGCTAACACGGCGAAAAAATCCGGCGATAGCCAGCGATAGTGAAATGTGCGATGTGCGTTTTTTAACGCACATCTTGTTAATATGCCCCAATGTTGTTGTTTTTTTAGGATTTGTGCCTTGATCACGGTTAAACTGACATAAAACACAGAGGGGCAATGGGGCATTTCCGAATATTACATTTGTAATCTCATTGAATCCATCAGTTGTGCTTTCCAGAATGACACTAGGAGGGCGATGATGGGAGTTCAGACGGAGTTCCTGGTAGGGCATCCCCATCAGAGAGAACCAAGCAATAAATCGACGTCGTTCCTAAGTCAGATAAAAGTTTGCTAGTGCGATGATGTTATTTCAAACTATTCCTGGGCTCGGGGATAAGGGTCTCTTAGGCGCCTTCCTTGGGTTCCTGCATTGCACCTTGTTCCACTGATGCAAGCAGTGACATCTGAAATGTCTCATTAACCTCTCAATCATGTCTTCTGGAACTGTATGCAAATGGCGCGATGTCCCACCAGTGCTCCTTAGAATAGCAAGTAGGACGCTATTGTTCCTGCCATTTTGAGATCCTATAAATCAGTGGGTTTCAATGGCAGGGTCATGACCACGAAATAAGTGCCCTTGTCTGATGTGCCTGCAAATAGATGTAAATTCCTCATGTGCTGGGGAATAGCGCAGTCTATTAAGTCTCTAGCTGTACAATGTGACAAAAGGCCACAGGTCAGGTAGAGCAGTGCCGGCTTTTATTCCTGGAGGAAAAGAAAGAATAAGGTCTGTAATTTGGGAACGGTGGATTTGTCGACATTGATCTCTGAAGCTCTGCGCACTGAAATTCTGCAAAAGTACAGCAGTGTTGTGGCAGTGAAAGGTGATTCTTCCCGACGCATCATCAAATGTAGTGTTCCAGTGTGCTACATCAGGTACAGCTGACAAATGTTCCCTAAGAAATAAACCGCTTCTGTTGAGTGGGCGAAGGATGCTTTTAACCAAACCAAGCCTATTTGCAACACGGGCACTCTATTTCTTTTTTGTTTAATAATATTGATTACAGTATAAAAAAGATAGTTAACCCAGAATTAGAATTGGCCCTTTGACAACATCCAGGTAGCAGCAGCTCTGATAGGTACAAGGGAAAAGAAAGAGCAACCTTACTATGGAACGTCAACAACTGCAACTCACTATAAATCTGAAAACTCTATCTATATGTAGATCCTTAAGATAGAATCATTAGCACATGCCACAGAACATTACAGAACAGGCAAAATATAAACCAAAGAAAGAAAAAATAGTTGCATTTCTGTGAAACTATATAACTTAGATTTTATTAAAATTATACCAGATCCATTTAAATTTCTCTTCTGGCTCTATTTATAATATACTATTTCTTGTTTGGGAAGTATTGAAGCATCTAAAATCCATCTTTCAGCTGCGGACACTATCTGTGCCTTACATACTTTAAATATTTGCTTTCTAACCACAGTTAAGGAGTGAATATTCACAAGATTTGACCATCGCAGGGAACCCACAAGGTAATATCCTATGAAATGTAATATAATTATAATACAATAAGATCATTAAATAGATTTGTCCATCTTAAAGAGAAGGAGACAATCCATATGCTCCAGTATCTTGTTCAGATCAGTTGTAAGGGTAGGGTATATGGAGTGGTATAAGGAGAACCATCTAGAAGAAGTAAGACCAATGTAACTAAGGATGTGGCCTACAAAATGTGTATTAGAATTACGTCTTACGAGTGCAAAATACCTTTTTATGCCTGGTGATTACAGTTTATGTTGCACCATTATTCTAGGCCAAAAGCAATAACACTTTTGACAAAATACTTTTAAAAGTAAGCTCCATCATTACTGCTTGCCATTTGCTGCTTTGGAAAGTAAAGAGGATAAGTTGTATACTCAAATGAAATTATATGTTAAACCTTGGGGCACCAATGGTAAGAACAAAATGAAGTGTAACCACAAAATCCAGAAAAATCTGGGATGAGGGAACCAGAGGCACGACATGCTGGGAGTCGGTAGCTCCCAACAAAAACTATGTACCACAATAAAGCTGCTCTAAGTGAGGTGTCGCTAGTGCTAGTGCAGTTTAGTCTGTGAGTGCAGGCATCTCACAAAAAGTAAAGGACTGGTCACACACACCGCCTGCTGTCATGCTTTATCATTGACCAGTCCTCGCCCTCTAAAAACCTAGTTTGATAGGGGGTGGGCATACACCTGAAGACAGGGATGCACTAAACTAAGTGGCCCATGGGAATAGGTAGTGAATTAAAAGGCCAATAAAGGTGTCAGCTTAAATTTAATAGTGCTGCCATCTATATGGTAGTTCAAATCAAAGTGATCGGTATAATGGGGATATTATTGTCCCCCCCACCGCTATCAATGAGGTCAACATGTTTCTGCCTAAAGGCCCAGTTGGGTCCGCAGCATTAATCAGGACCGTTGTGAACAAAAAGACAAAAATAACGGGCTCCACTCTTACCAAACTATGGTCAGAGAATATCCACTCAGTGGTTTGATACAATGGAGTGCTCCCTGATTCTACGGACCGGTAAAGGCCCGCAGAGCAACATTCCAATGTTCTACAAAGGCTTCTCGAAGTTCGAGGGGATTTATATCCCCTCGAGCTTCGAGAACCCTTTGTTTAATTTGTTAGAACATTCTGCCCTCTAGTGGCAGAATGTTCTAATAGCCTTATAGCCCTTCATAGCAGGGCTATACGACTATTAAAGTCCTGCTGTTTCGTTAAAGTCCCTCGCCTTCGGCTCGGGCCTTTAATGATTCAGCGGGCCTTTAATAGCCGGTATATCCCGCTACGGCGGGCTATAAGGCTATAGTATAACATACAGTATTCCAGTGGCACAATGTTGTCATTGGCTGCATCCATATTTATGTGATGGGTTACCCAAAGGTCAAAATTACCACTAGAATGTCAAGGCTAGAATGTTGTTGTGGTGGCCTGCGTCCCCGGCCCAATATGCAATGGCCGCCCGACTAATGTCTAGAAGTAGCTTGAGTATGATAGCACCATCATTTTGATATAGCTGTCCCATATGCCACGCATGATCTCCAATGTGCCAGTGCCAGCATTTTACCAGTGGAGTCCCATGGACAACAAACTACCTTTAGTGAAGTGGTCTTCAAACTGGGGACCGGCCCCCCTAGGGGGCCTCCAGTGATCCCAGTGGGGGCACCAACCCCTGGCCAAGCAAAGCTTTATGCTGATAGCAGTGCTTTGATGTAAGCGTTGGAGAGAAATGAGCAGCAGTAAGCCACTCTGTAATGGGCCTGCACTAGTTTTTTTTGTCATTTATAGCCTAGCTGGGAAAAATGTTAACACAATTTAACTCCAATGTTTAAATATGCCTCATGTTTAAATAAACTGAGACATATTTAAACATTGCCAGTATAATAGAATACTTGTGAAAAATCTGAGGGGGGCCTGATGCATTTTATTTCTTAACTGGGGGGGTGCAGCATTAAAAAGTTTAAAGACCACTGCCCTAGTGTGCCAGCGCCAGCATTTTGCCCTGGGTGCTGCATCCCATATACCAAGAAGTACTTCCAATTTTCAAGTGCCTGCATTTTGCCATAGTTTCCCTTGTAGCAATAATTATTCCCAGTATGTCAGCACCAGCTATCTATTTGTCACAGCCTTATCTATCTGCCCTTTCTGTGTATTGTGAAATTTGTGGTGCCTCTCTAACCAGAAAAAAGGTAACAGAGGTGAGCAAAAGAAAAATAGGAGGCAAATCAACCCTGAATCACCAATCCAGGGACAATTAACGGAGATTGTTTTACTTAGCTCTTTGCGGCTAGGAGAAAATATTTCACCCGCTTATGGGTATTTTAGCATACAAGTTCAATGATTAAATTTCAATAACTGTAGTAAATCTATAAACATTTAGCGTTCATTATTTGAAGCACATACATTTGGAAATAGTCTTACTTTGAAACACTGTGCACTCTAGAGAGTAATCCTTTAATCAACTTTTTTCCCAGACTAACTGTAGATTTTGTGTAAGACAATATTGCATTTACTATAAAATATAAGTTAAAAAGTGTAGTTTCTACAACCCATAATTTTTTACTTTGAGCTTACAATAGCAGTGTTTTGGAATGTTAAAGCCATACAGTTTGAAAAGAAATACTTTATTGGCTCTAGACTTTGCTTCACAGCATATCTTATTTCTACCAATAAAATGTGTGTTGTATCGATCAATCAGGCAAGCCCGTCCGTGCCCGTCCGCGTCCAGTGCCAGGGACCCTGCATCTCTCACCCCCCACCACTACAGCTCAGCCACCCTTCACGCACTCAATACAGGAAGTAGTGGAGACTGCCTTCAGGCCACACCAAACACGACCCACGGCCAGTTCTCCTACCTCCACTGCTGCCAGACCTTCAACACCACCCCAGCCTCCAAAACCACTGAAGACAATACCAACAACACCCTCACCTGCATCCTCCTCAATGTGCGCTCTGTGCACAAACACACCGTGGAGATATGGAACTAGATGTACTCTCGTTCAACATCTTTTTCTTCACAGAGACCTGGACCAACGCCATCTCCGCCCCTACATCAACACCGCCATCCCCGACGGATATACAATTCAGAGGAAGGACCGCCCCAACCACCTGGGAGGGGGCTTCACCATCGCCCACAAGACCACCCTCCCCCTCACCACCTACAACAAGACCTTCCCCACCACGAACACCTGAATTTCCAGATCAAGACCGGCCCTGGCTCCACACTCCGTGAAACCCTCGTCTACAGACTCCCTGGCCCCCGGGAGCCATTCGCCGCGGCCATCACTGACCTCATCGCACACCACGCCATCTCTGCAATGAACTACATACTCATCGGAGACCTGAACTTCCATCTCGCCAACCTCAGTGGCCCCAACTCCCCCAACCTCCGGGACAACCTCGTCAACATCGGGCTCAAGCAACTCGTCACCACACCAGCCCACATGGCGGGACACACCCTCAGCCCCATCGTCGCTGCAGGAAACAGCGTATACTTCAGCCACACCTCAAAACCTCCTTGGACAGACCACTACTGCGTACACTTCACAGTCGACAAACCCAAGACACCTAAACTTGCCCTATGCCCGCCACAAAGGAACTGCAGCAAGATAACTGAGGAGAAACTGAACTCCCCCCTCACCCACACCATGGTAGCAGAAGGCAATGTTGCAGCCAGGGACCTCCACACCTGGATCTCCACCTGCACAGACGAGCTCGACCCGCTAAGTAACCCCAACAAACAATGACCCAGGAAAGCAACCTGGTTCACCTCGGATCTCCAAGAGGCCAGGCATACCTGCAGATGCATGGAGAAGAACTGGAGAAATACCAAGACACCTGAAAACGACAGCACCTACTAGAACGCCATGACGGAGTACCACAACCACTTTAGAACCACAAAGAGGACTTACATCCACAACAAGATCCTAACCAACTCCACCAACTCCAAGGAGCTCTTCAGGGTCATCCAAGAATTCACCAACCATCGCAGCCAATCCACAGACATCACGCCATACCAGGACCGCTGCGACAAGCTCGGAACTTACTTCCACCTCAAAATCAAAAACCTCTACAACAACTTTGTTGACCATCAACTAGATTCCTCAGCGACCCGCCCCCTAGTTACACCAGCCAGCCCACCATCTCCACCTGGACACCAATCACGGCCGAAGACACTGCCTCAACCATGAAAAGCATCCACTCAGGGGCTCCTACTGACCCCTGCCACCACACATCTACCACATGGCCGCTGCAGCCATCGCACCCGAGCTACAAATCACCATCAACACCACCTTCGAAACAGCTACCTTCCCAGATGTGTGGAAATGCGCAAAAGTCAGAACCCTGCTCAAGAAACCCACAGCTGGCCCCACTGACCTCAAGAACTACCAGCCCATCTCGCTCCTCCCCTTTGCGGCAAAGGTTGCAGAGAAAACTGTCAACAGGGAACTGACATGTTCCATCGAGGACAGCGCCATACTCGACTTGTCACAATCAGGATTCGGAAGCAGCCACAGCACCCAAAACCACCCTACTCGTCCCACAGACGACATATGCAACATCCTGGACCAGGGCCACTCCGCAGCCCTCATCCTACTCAACCTTTCAGCAGCCATCAACATCGTCTCCCACCACACCCTCCTCGCCAGACTACATGACGCCGGCATACAAGGAATAGCCCTAGAAAGGATCTGGTCCTTCCTCACCGGAGGAAGCCAGAGAATCAGACTGCCACCCTTCCTCTCTCAGGGGTCATCACTAAGCAAGACACTCTTCAACATCTACATGGCGCCCCTCGCAGCCATCATCCGACAACATGGTTTTAACATCGTATCCTACGCTTACGACACCCATCTGATACTCTCCCTCACCGAAGACCCCACCAGCGCCAGACTACATTTCATAAAAAGAATGCAGGACATAGCAACCAGGATGACCAACATCTGCCTAAAAATCAACTTTGAGAAGATGCTTCGTACTCGGTACCACCCCCTTGGCATGGGACAACACCTGATAGCCAACAACTAAGCATGGGCGAATTCGCGATCCGTGAATTTGCGGATTTGCGAATTCGCGATCCGCAAAATTCGCGAATTTGCGGATTTTTGTTTTTTTGCGTGTTCGCGGGGTTTTTTGCGTGTTCGCGGGGCTTTTTGCATCTTCGCGAGCCGCTTGCATAGCAAAGTTACCCATGCAGTCGTTTATGGGAGAGGGAGGGAGAGAGAGATAGATAGATAGATAGATAGATAGATAGATAGATAGATAGATAGATAGATAGATAGATAGATAGATAGATAGATAGATAGAAAGAGAGAGAAAGAGAGGGAAAGAGAGAGGGAGAGAGAGAACGAGATAAAGAAAGAGAGGCCGGATGTCTGAAGGGCCAGATTCCTGAGTTGCCCCTACAGAACATACAGCTTTTTATTTTTAGCAAAATGCATATGAAAATTGTGCTGTAAAGGTCTCTTTTAGTTTAACCCCTCCTGACAACTCAAAATGGGTCTATTTGCCATCCCCTCCCTTCTTCCTGTTTTTTATATCTGTAAGTGCTTCCTGATGAGGTTTAATTCCTTGGACAGGTGCCTCGTTGCCTACTTGTAACTATTCTCTGACCCTGCTTCAAGGGTCAGAGCAGGGTCAGAGAATAGTTGCAAGTAGGCAACGAGGCGCCAGGAAGCAATTAGCAGCAGGTGTCCAAGTTGAAGTTAATTTGTTTGTAACCCTTTTGTAAAAGGTTACAAAGAAATTAGGTTCAACTTTTGCACCTGCTGCTGTAACCCCTGCTTGGCTGAAAAATCGTCCCCGCTGATTTGCGGGTTTTCCCGCGATTTCGCGAGATTCGCGAAATCACGGAAAATCCGCAAATTCGCCCGCGACACGGATTTTATGCCCACCCTTACCGACCACCCTAGGCAGCCCACCCACTCCCTTGCACCACGACAGAAACCTTGGAATCATACTCGACTCCTCTGTCACCATGAACTGACAGGTCAACTCTGTCACCTCCAGCTGCTTCAACACCCTCCATATCCTCCTCAAGACATTCAAATGGATCCCTTCAAGTCAAGGAAAACTGTCACCCATACACTCATCACAAGCAGACTGGACTACGGAAACGTCTTCCACGCCAGCATCAACAAGTTCCTACTCTGAAAACTCCAGACAATACAGCACACCGCCACCAGACTCGTTCTCGGCATACCACGGCCCAAACACATCAGCCATCACCTTCGTAGCCTCCACCGGCTCACCGTGGAGAAAAGAGTCACCTTCTAAATCCTCACCAAAACCTACAAATGTCTACACAACATTGGACCCAAATACCTCAATGACAGAGTCAACTTCCATGCACCCAAGAGAAACCTCCAATCCTCGCATTAGCCGAAAGCCCCCGCATCCTTTTGGCGCACTCATGGTGTGCCTATAAGGTCCTCTTGTGCCCTGAGGGCCTCAGGACACAAGTGGACTTCATCCTTTGAGCAGCAGTGCTCCACGTTTGCAGAGTGGTGTAAAAAGGGTGCGTGGCCTCAGACCTCTCTCAACAATCCAGATGTGTGGCGCTTACTGGAGGTACCTGGTGGGCTAGTTGGCCTCCAGGGACCACTCAAAAATGAAGGGGACTTAATACCCCAATGCGATTGCTGAGTGATGGGGAAATGAGGCATGGCCTTTGTCCACCTCTCAGAAATCCCACTGTGGGGGGCATACTGAAGGTAAGAGGTAGGCTAGTTGGACCCTAAAGGACCCCAGCAGCAAAGGCGAGTTCAATCCTTATCCAAGAGCACGCCAGGGAGCGCATTTACAGAGTGGTGGGCAAAGGGGGCATGGCCTGCTATGAGAACTTAGCAATCCTGCTGTGTGGGACATATTGGAGGTAAGAGGAGGGGTGGTTGGCCCCCAAGGATGTCCTTGGGGGTCAACTACCTGTCTTGTTATCTCCAGTAAGCCCCACACAGTGGGATTGCTAAGACGTCTTTGGAGGCCAGGCCCCCCTTTCTCTACCACTCTGCAAATTGTAATTGTAATTGTAATTGTAATTGTAAGCATACTTTTAGAGCGCAGCTGTCACCCAGAGGGTATCCTGGTGCAAACATGCCTCCTGGCGAGCTATGGGATGGGGATGAAGTCCTATTTACCCCTAAGGGACGTTGGGGGCAAAGTAGCCCTCCTGTTAGTCCTACACAGTGGAATTTCGGAGTGCTGGTCTGAGGCTCATCACCCTTTCTCCACCACTCTGCAAACGCGACTACTAGTTAAAGAAGAGTTTGCAATGTAATAGGTTTCACATTTGTGAGAATTAGACCTATTGGCGTTGTAAATGGAAAAGTCTTTTACTAATGTTTTTTGGGAGGAGTGGGGGTACGTTGTGTGTAGTGGAAATATGTGGTATTTTGCGCAGTGAAATTATGTGTATAGAAAGTATGTGGTATTTGGTGTATAGGAGTTATGTAGAGTGTGATTATATGTTATGGAGAGTAATATGTAGTATAGTAGTCTGTGTTGTGGAGTGGTAACCTCAGTGAGACAAAAAAGAAGGAATCACGGAGGAGCACTTGCAGACCTAGTCAGGGGCATGAACAGGGCCACTGGAATTATGGAATTATGTCTGCACCGACTTTCATACAATTATACATTTTCTGCATTAGCCACATAATTCATCATCTGCTCCCTAATCTGCGGATTTGAACAACAAAAACCTTGTTTCTATCTGAAACGGCTGAAACGTTACCAAAAATGCAGCGACAAGTGTTACAGCGTGGTGGAAGGCCCTTTGCAAATCTAGAATGGTCACCTGTTACTTATTGCTAAATGTGGTTGTTAAATTGGTACTAATGGTGTGCAAGCCACTCTTGTTTCCTTCTGTGCCTCTCTTGCCTCTTTCTGCGTTTCTTTTGCTTCTTTCCGCAAGTTTCTTAATTTTTCTGCACTTCTCTTGCATAATTCTGAAAATCTCTTGTACTTTCTGCACCTATCTTCCCTCTTTCTGCACGTCTGTTGCCTCTTTCTGCACCTCATTTGCTTCTTTCTGTACCCCCTTGCCTCTTTCTGTACCCTTCTTCCCTCTTTCTGCACCTCTCTAGCCTCTTTCTGTACCTCTCTAGCCTCTTTCACTACTTTTCTTGCCTCTTTCTTCACCATTTTGCTTCTTTCTGCACCTCTGTTGCTTCTTTCTACACTTCTATGGCATCTTTATTCACCTCTCTTGCTTCTTTCTACACCTCACTTGCCTCTTTCAGCACCTCTGTTGCTTTTTTCAGTAGATCTCTTGCCCCTTCTGCACCTCTCTTGCATCTTTCTGCATCCCTGTTCCCTCTTTCTGTACCTTTTCTGCCTGTTTCTGTACCTCTCTTGCCTTTTTTTCTGTAACTTTATTACCTCTTTCTGCACTTTTCTTGCCTCTTTCTGCACCCGTTTTGCCTCTTTCTGCACCTCTGTTGCTACTTTCTGTACTTCTATTGCCTCGTTCTGTACCCCTCTTGCATCTTTCTGTACCTCACATGCCTCTTTCTGCACCTCTGTTGCTTTTTTCTGCAGATCTCTTGCCCCTTTCTGCATCTCACTTGCCTCATTCAACACTTCTGTTGCTTTGTTCTCCAGATTTCTTGCCTCTTTCTACACCCTTCTTTTTTCTTTCTGCACCTCTCTTGCCCCTCTTTCTGCACCCGTGTTCGCTCTTTCTGCACTTCTATTCCTCTTTCTGCACCCTTAGCGCCTCTTTCAGCACCTCAGTTACTTTTTTCTGTACTTCTCTTCCTTCTTTCTGCACCCCTCCCGCCTCTTTCTTTACCTCTCTTGCCTATTTGTGCACCCCTCCTACCTTTTTCTGGACCCCTCTTTTCTCTTTCTGCACCTCTCTGGCCCTTTTTGGCATCCCTGTTCCCTCTCTATGCACCTTTTCTGCCTGTTTCTGTACCTCTCTTGCCTCTTTCTGTACCTCTGCTGCCTCTTTCTGCACTTTTCTAGCCTCTTTCTGCATCCCTTTTGCCTCTTTCTGTACCTCTGTTGCTTCTTTCTGCATTTATCTTCCCTCTTTCTGCCCCTTCTTACCTCTTTCAGCACCTTTGTTGCTTCTTTCTACACTTCTCTTCTTTCTTTCTGCCCTCCTCGTGCCTCCTTCTGCACCTCTGTTTCTTCTTTCTACACTTCTCTTGGTTCTTTCTGTACTGTTCTTGCCTTTTTTCTCATCCCTCTCGCCTTTGTGAGCACCTCTTTTGCTTCTTTTTTGCTTCTTTGCATCCCTCTCCTCTTTCTGTAGCCCTCTTGCCTCATTCTGCACCTCTGTTGCTTATTTCTGCCCCTGTCGTACCTCTTTCTGCACCACTCTTGCTTCTTTCTGCATGTCACTTGCCTATTTCAGCACCTCTCTTGCTTCTTTCTGCATCTCACTTGCCTCTTTTTGCACTTCACTTGGTTCTTTCTAAACCTCTGTTGCTTCTTTCAGCACCTCTTGTGCATCTTTCTGTCCCTCTTTTGCCTCTTTTGGCACCTCTGTTGCTTCTTTCTTTACTCCTCCTACCTCTTTCTGAACCCCTCTTCCCTCTTTGTGCAACTCTCTTGCCTCTTTCTACACCTCTCTTCCCTCTTTTTGCACCACTCTTGCCTCTTTCTGTACCTCTGTTTCTTCTTTATGCATTTCTCTTGCCTCTTTCTGCACCCCTTGTGCCTCTTTCAGCAAATTTGTTGTTTCTTTCTTCACTTCTCTTCCTTCTTTCTGCCCTCCTCGTGCCTCCTTCTGCACCTCTGTCTGTTGCTTCTTTCTACACTTCTCTTTGTTCTTTCTGCACTGTTCTTGCTTCTTTCTGCATCCCTCTTGCCTCTTTGAGCACCTATTTTGTCTCTTTCTTCATTTCCCTCTCCTCTTTCTGTACCCCTCTTGCCTATTTCTGCACCTCTCTTGCCTCTTTCTGCACTTCAATTGCTTCTTTTCGCGCCTCTCTTGCCTCTTTCAGCACCTCTGTTGCTTCTTTCTGCACTTCTGTTGCCTCTTCCTGCGCCTCTGAGTTAGAGGTA
This sequence comes from Lissotriton vulgaris, assembly GCF_964263255.1. Lineage (NCBI taxonomy): Eukaryota > Metazoa > Chordata > Amphibia > Caudata > Salamandridae > Lissotriton > Lissotriton vulgaris. The sequence continues at coordinate 1,650,661,714 of NC_141693.1, read as the reverse complement.
GTTTTAATCCCCTTGCCCTATTATGTACTAGGGCAGGGGAGGACATGCCAATCACTATCACTGGGGTACCACAGCCCATAGTGTACCCTAGTGTATGTAGATGTATTCACTGTATTCCAAGTGTCTTTCAGTGTGGCACTGGGTCCGGACCTGGTTAGTCAGAGTCAGTTACCACCAGTACCAGTCAGCAGAAAGTTGGGGGTACAGGATGACTTTGCAACAAGGTCTCTTTCTGCACCTCTGTTGGTTCTTTCTGCATATCTTTTGCTTCTTTATGTACATTTCTTCATCTTTCAGGACTTCTGATGCCTCTTTCTGCATTTCTCCTGCTTCTTTCTGTGCCTTTCTTCATCATTCTGCACATCTCCTAACTCTGTAGGCATAGTTTTGAATTAGCAATCAAAAAACCTTTAAAATTCACCGAAATTACCATAGGTTCCAGGGTCATTATAGTTAGAAATTAGCATTTAAAAAAACGTTGAAAGTCACTGCAAAAACCATAGTTTTCAGGGAGTTTATACTTAGATATTAACACTTGAAAACATTTTTGAAATTCACTGTAAAAAAAAACATAGGTTTCAGGGATGTTATAGTTAGAAATGATCCTTTAAAAAAGTATAGAATTTCGCTGGAAAAAAAACTGGTTTCAGGGACGTTATAGTTGGTTTGACATTTCACTCGTACAAAACCAGAGCAATTCGTCCCTTAAAGGTAGTTGAGCTAACGATAACTCACGCCCCCGCAATGCACTGCTGATTACATCACATTTTACATCATTCATGACATGGTCAGTGACATCACTAAGACATCACTGATGAGATGACATCTCTAAGGACATTACTGATGACATCATCCACATGATAATCTGATACACCTTCTCATACCCTAATATAACCTTTGATACACCCACTCTAAAATACAGACTAACATTTTCGAAACCATAGACACACGAATACCAGTTACTACATACCCAGTCACTGATTGTTATGTTCTGTTATGTTATACTGCATTTGTAGCGCGCACGGATGCTCAAGGGTGTTCTGGCGCGGAAAGCTATTGTTGGAAGCGGAGGAAGCTACGCATACCAAGGCTTAATCAAAAATCAGGGTTTTGAGTTGCTTTTTCAATAGTCTGGTGTCTTGAATGTTGCGTAGTGCCAGCGGAACGGAATTCCATGCTTCAGCCGCCTTAAAAGATAGGGAGCTGCCCCCCATGCGAGTAAGGCGGAAGCGGGGGATGACTGCCCGACACTGCGAGCAGAACGCAGATGTCTACGTGGATCATAGAAGGGAAAGCGTCTCCTAAGGTAGAGTGGCTCCAATCCGTGTAGAGCTCCATGCGCCAAAGTAAGAGCTTTAAACTGGACACGGCGGGCCACAGAAAGCCAATGGAGGTCCTGTATGTGTTGCTTCATGCTTGATTTTCCTCGGATACGAAGCAGAACCCTAGCTGCCGCATTTTATATCGTTAGCAGTCTTCTAAATGGTAGCTGGGCAGGCCAATGTACAAAGCATTGGCATAGTCAATGCGTGACAGGATAAGAACACGGGTCACCATTTCCTTAGGTGGCCCAGGCAACAGAGGAAGAAACTTTCTGAGTGATTTCAGCGTGCCAAAGCACACTCCCGTAAGTTTCTTTATCTGCATAGAGAACCTGAGGTTTTTGCTGAGCCAGACCCCCAAGTTCTTAGCAGGGTTGCTGACAGAATTGGGCGGGGTTATTCAGTGGGCCAGAGAGTCTCCCTAAAAAGCGGGAGAAAAGATCCATACAGAAGTACCTCCGACTTGTCTTCGTTGCACTTCAGTAGCCCCAAAGCAAGCCATTTAAAAACAGCAGAAAGACAGTTTTTCACTTTGTCCGGGGACAGGTAATTTTTCTTCGAGGTGAAGAGGAACTGGGTATCATCAGCGTAAGCAATGATCTTGGCTCCCAGCTCCTCTGCTAAATAGATCAGGGGAGTAACATAAATATTAAAAAGAAATAGAGTCTCATACTGCTAAGCTGAGCTGCTGCCGGAGTCGGGGATTAAAGCGTGAGCCCAAACTGTGTGTCATATGCTGTGAAGTCACGTGCTCTGTCCGCTGTGCCACATCTGTGCAAGTAGTGTCAGCATGAAGTTATAGCTAATTGGATGAACTCTTGTTTCGAACATTGTAGCTTGTGTATGGTGCTTAGAGGGTGTGATAAAGGGAGTGCGAAGGTAAATTTCCGCTATCAAATCAATTCAGTATTTGTGAAGTGCTAACTACTCGCTCCTATGGGTGTGATGGCGCTGGGGGTGTAAGCTGAGATGCTGATGAACTTGGGGTAAAGTCGCTGAACTAATGACCCCTACCGGTCTGAAAGTATTGGGTACGGAAATTAAGTGAGGTATTGCCTAGAGTGTCATGCTGTTAAATTGAGCTGCTGCTGGAGTCGGGGATGAAACCATGAGCCTAAAGTGTGTGTGGTATGCTGTGAAGTCATGTGCTCTGGGTGCTGTGCCACACGTGTTCAACTTGTATATGGTGCTTCGGTGGTGTTGTATAGGGAGTACCAAGGTAAATCAATATAGTATTTGTAAAGTGCCAACTACTCACCCTTCGGTGTGAGTAGAGCGGGGATCAAAGCGAGAGGTCTGTGCTGCAAAGTGAGATGGTCTGGTCGATGTGCCACAGCTGTGTGGAGAATACATTTTAGCGAGGGTCCAGGAGTTTCTGTTATCTGGCCCTAAAATAGTGGACCTAAGTTGGAAGTTAAAGGGTGGCTCTAAAAAGAGCCCATATGTTTATTAGTTGGAGCTACATATAAGTGTGGATGCACAGCTTCAAGTTATTCAGGAAAACTCGGTTTCCATGATCTGTGAAGTGTACTCCATCACTTCTGTATATATCTGCCATATCAAAACATATGTTGTTGTTGTAGATGGAGCCCATTTTGTGGTCTCTGAGATATGCAGACACAGCTTTGTTGACTCTTTTGCAAGATTTTTCAATCTGAGAACAAAATTGTTTGGACCATTTCCACTTCTATCTGTGGCATATATTGGAATATACAAAAACTGTAGAGGCAAAAGTAACATCAATTGTCCAAAGGTGTCCTTCATAAGCATTTCCAAACCTAACAAAAAGAGGACACATATTTTGTTATGAACGTGACTCTATGGGAAAACCAATTTTTCTTATTTCCCTTTTTACAGGAATTTAATTTATTCATATATGTCACTGTGTCCAATTTATAAACACACCACACATTAGCTACCACCTTCAAACCCCACATTCCATTCAGTGAAAAAATGTGAGGAGAGAGAGAGAGCACCTCATGGAAGAACCGCCACAAGGGGTTACTGGCTGATGATTACCAGTTTTACCCACTTATCATCATCGGTAACTCTCTCTCACTCGTGAAAGAAAGAGGAAAGGAAAGAAAAGAATAGTGAAATCAACAGATCATTTCGCTACTCAGGAATCATAAATAATAACTCCCACTTGTGCACACATCCACACGGACACCCCTCGTGAAAAAAACTATCAAAAGTGTCATTCTCACCAATAAAATTGAGAGGCTCGCTGGCCACTTTGACCTTTATTCTGGGCTGCAAGCCTATCAAACTAAAATTGGTTTCTATTACAACCAACCTATTGGAAAGGGGCGACCACTCGGTCCCCCCGAACGTATGGTTGGGTGCCCCGATCCCCCCGGGAAACCATTTTGGGCAGGGGACGTGGCTTGGCTGGTATGCCCGAAGCGGCGTAGCCGGGGCGCGCCTTTTCCCGCCCAAGAGGGGTTGTCCTAGACACCTACACCGAAGACCACGCCCAGTAGGCGTACCGGAGGAGGGTACACGCCCTCCCGCAGAAGAATAAATAGAGTGGGAATCCGAAGAAGCGTCCTCTTGTTCCTGTGCTCTTAAGGCTGCACCCACTCGTTGCTCGTGAGCCCTCGACGGAACAAGCAGCAATTTTGAGAACTTGTAATCTTGTTGTTTCTCTTTCAGTTATTTGGAGTTCGAAGAGTCCAAGACCTCGTTGATCGACTAGGAGCAGAATACTCGAAACCATGGCTGGAAAGAAAGCAGGAAAGAGTTCCGAGACGGATAAGGTGTTACGCCTATTGTCGAACCGGATGGCTTGCATGGACCGAAAACTCGGACAAGTCCAATCGATCGGTAGAGGTTTGACGGAGGTCAAAAATCAGCTGGCTGCACTGAGCAACCCGGGTCACCCTAAGAAGGTAATAGGCCCGGCCTTGCCGGGAGTCGTCCCCGAGGGCAGAGGGAAACGGGTCAAGAAGAGGGCGGTTTCGGGGGAGGTCCCGGTTCCGGAGGTACCCCCAGTCGCCCCCCTCATGCCGGCAGACAACCCGGTACCAAACCCAGATATGGGTCAGCCGATCCCGGTTGTGGTTACTCCCGCTAATGATGAGGAGATGCCTCCCGAATTGGCCATCCAGTTGGCAGCATGGCTCAAGAAAAAAGCAGGGGGAGCAGTGGCCCCTGGAGACCCGGCCGAGGAGGCCAGACTACTAATCGAGCAATTGTGGCAGTCGAGAGATGTCGCAAAGGCGAATGTTCCTCTTGTTTCCCCACAGGTGGCACCGGTAGGACCTGCAGTTGGTCACGAGAAGACGGCGGGAACAACGGCCGAACCGGGTAAGCTCGCATTGCCAATGGCGGGGGAGGGTTCATTACCCTCGAGGCGAGAGAAGGTGGCACAGCACATCCCTATGGCCACGAAAGAGTTAATATGGGGAGACAAATATGTTAACATGTTTTCATTATTAACTGACCATCGCGAGATGGAATATGCTAAAACCCAGAAAGATTTGTGGCACCCGAGCGTCTGGCGCGCCAAGATGGCGGAATTCAGGGTGGATGAGACAGTAACGAACTAGGTTAAGGCCTTTTCTATATTTACTGCAGTTATGGGGGAACGTAAACCCGAGGTAATGACTGAGTTAACTTGCTATCAAAACCGTATTATGGATTTTTATTCAATGTATGAGGGGGAGGAATGGAAAGTGTTGGAACTGGGGTAGCCTGGCCTAGGGCAAGACAGACATTTCAGAGGCACAGTGTGAAGGTTGCAGACCACCCAACAGTAAAACCACGCAATAGCACACAAAAAGAAAACGCTACACCAAAATGTGGAAAAATAAGTACTGCTTTATAAAAATAATATTCTCTTTGTTTTCAAAATATACAGCTTAGGACATTTCAAGTTACTTTAGAATCAGCAATTATATCTTTTAAACTACTAAGCAATTTATCAATTAGCTTCTTCAGTACATTACATTTAGTTGTCTTCAAATCAGTAATTCCACTTCCAGAGATGTTAATCTGTTTTAATAATACAGTACACTTGTCAATAAATTAATAATACCACTTCAGACTTGCTATCTCAAATCAATGACCAACATCAATTGTGCATTTCATCAGACTCCAGAACCAATTTCAAATGGTTACTATACTGTGCACAATACTAGTCCCCCACAGCACCAACCTCCCTCACTGCTGTCAACTGTAAAGGTGCTTTTCCCAGCAGGGCCACGTATCAGATACACCTCTTAGGAATTAGCCGAGGTAACTCCACCCTCTGGAAGGGACTCTTAATTCCCCTACTCGTGCAGTCTTGTTCCCCTCCCCTCGTGTACCCCTCCTTACTTGCAGGCAGGTTCTTGTGGTGTCAGTGCAAGGGGGAAATCCGCTTATTAGGGGACAGGGGCTCAGCGCTGAACAAGCTCACCCGGTGCACCTTTCTCCTCTCTCCCGCTAGCGCTGGCTCCTCTGGTTGCGCTCCCGCGGGGAAAAGAGATCCCAGAGGACTGTGGGCTGCCGGTCTCCTCCGTACCCCCTCCCGCTCGCGCCCGCCTCACAGTGGGGTGCTCGAGCCGGGGAGAGGAATTCCCGCTTGACTCCGCCGCCGGGGGAAACTCCCGGCGCTCCCCCTCAGATACTCCTCGCTGTGGCTGAGGGTCGCGCTAATCACCTGGGCATGCGCGAGGCACACACAGGTTACTCTGCCTCAAAGCCCGCCTCCGCTCCCGCCTTTTCCTGCGCAGGCTCCGCAGTCAAGACGCCGCTTCCTCCGGGCCTGCTCGATCTTAGGCCCCTCCTGCCCAAAGAAGTGGAAACGCCTGAGGCATGCGCGGTAGCGCTCCCTGACTCCAAAACCTTGGGGTTGTTTACGATGACGCGGCCGGTGCCCCCGGGGTCCTGCAGACGGCGAGAACAGCGCCGCTCCAATAAAACCGGCACCCTTCACTTCCAAAGCGCCTCCTTAGACACAATCCGGCGCCGATCTCTCCTGGCCCCTGCTTCTTCAGTGCCTACTGCCTCTCCCAGATAGCGCTCAACCACTGAGCTAGGACAGCTCACCAGGCGCCGACTTCACTCCACAGCCGGTGAGTGATGACTCTGTGGGGTGCTTGGCTAGGGGACAGTCTCTGGAACCAGGGCAGAATGGGGTAGAAGGCTAAATAAAAGGGGTGAGGGCCACCTTTCACTGGGCAGAGGACTGCACTCCGCAGCGCTGCAGTCTCCTTCTCCTCAAGACTTCCCCTGTATGGTTTAGACTAGGGGCAAGCTAGGCGCCCAGGGTCTCCAGTAACCCTTAACAGCGGGGTCAGGACAATTAACCCAAAAGGGAAAATTATCAAGGGTATGAGGGGCAAAAAGGGGACAAAATAAATAATAAATAGGAGGGACTACGTCAAAAAGCCAGACAGGTCTAACAGGCGTCCCCCCCAGCTGAAAGTGGGGAGAACTACCCAACCCCTTGGGAGTCCTCATCACTAAGGCGGAAATACCTGGAGAGACCGTCTGCATTGGCGTGGTCCACTCCAGGCCGATGTTCCCCCGGAAGTCCATTCCCTGTAGGGAGATGGACCACCTCAACAGCTTGGGATTTTCCCCCTTCATTTGCATCAGCCAACGAAGGGGTCGGTGGTCAGTCTGAACCAGGAAGTGCGAGCCAAAGAGGTATGGCCGCAGCTTCTTCAGAGCCCACACCACCGCAAAAGCTTCCCTCTCAATGGCACTCCACTTCTGTTCCCGGGGAAGCAGTCTCCTGGATAAGAAGACTACAGGCTGATCCAGGCCCTCTTCATTTAGTTGCGATAACACTGCCCCAATGCCATGTTCTGATGCATCTGTTTGGACAATGAACTCCTTGGAGAAGTCTGGGGCCTTCAGGACCGGTGCCGCACACATCGCCTGCTTCAATTTCTCGAAAGCTTGCTGACAAGCTCCCGTCCAAACTACCCGTCGAGGTTGTTTCTTGGAGGTGAGCTCTGTGAGGGGCGCTACAATAGTGCCATACCCCTTCACAAAGCGACGGTAGTAGCCTGTGAGGCCCAGGAAAGCTCGGACCTCAGTCTGTGTTATGGGGGGGTTCCCAGGCCATGATTGCCTCAATCTTCGCCTGCAGGGGCTGCACAGTCCCCCTACCCACCAAGTGTCCAAGGTACACAACCGACCCCTGCCCAATCTGGCATTTGCTGGCCTTGATTGTCAATCCAGCTTGTCTCAGGACCTGGAGAACTGCTTGCAAATGCTGCAGATGGTCCTCCCAACTGCTACTGAAGACAGCAATGTCATCCAGATAAGCAGCAGAGAAACTCTCCATTCCAGAGAGGACCTGGTTCACCAGCTGCTGAAATGTGGCAGGGGCGTTCTTGAGCCCAAAGGGCATCACACAGAACTGGAAGTGTCCCTCAGGCGTGGAGAAGGCTGACCTTTCCCTTGCTCCATCTGTCAAGGAGATCTGCCAGTACCCTGAAGTGAGGTCAAAGGTACTCAGATATTGGGCAGCTCCTAACCGGTCAATTAATTCATCCGCCCTAGGGATCGGATGAGCATCAGTCTTAGTCACTGAGTTCAGTCCTCGGTAATCCACACAGAACCTCAGTTCAGGTGTGGTATCGTATCGTATCGTAAGGGGTGCTTGTATAGCGCACTGACACCATGGGTTTCCTGGCGCTGGTTGGAAATAGAGGGGACAGAGAGACTAACCAGAATGAGGGAAAAGCCAAGTTTTTAGAGATTTGCGAAAAAGGGTCAAAGAATTAGAGATTTTAAGAGAAAGAGGGAGGGAATTCCAGAACTTGGGGGCCAGGTGAGCAAATCTCCGGCCTCCAGATCTGCAGAGCTTGTAAGAGGGGACAGTTAAGAGATGAAGATAGGAGGATCTCAAGTTGCGGGACGAGCAGTAAGGTAGGATAAGAGATTTTACAAAGATGGGACAGGAACCAGCCAGGGATTTGAAGATGAGGCAGCCGATCTTAAAGGCTGCCCTAGAAGCGACAGGGAGCCAGTGGAGTTTGACGAGGAGGGGCCTGGCAGATTGCCACTTCGGAATCCCTAAGGCCAATCTCGCCGCCTGATTTTGGACCACCTGTAGTCTGCCCATCGATGATTTGGGCAGACCATGGTAGATCGAGTTGGAAAAATCTAGGCGAGAGAGGACGAGGGCCATGATGACCTGCAGGAGGGCTTCAGGTGTAAGGAGGTATGCCACTTTCCTGATCCTGCGCAGATGGTAAATGCAGGATGAGACCACGGTCCCCACCTGCGGCCCTAGGGATAGAGCAGAGTCAATAGTGACCCCTAAGCTCTTCACCGAAGCCACGGGAGTGGGAGACGGGCCCAGTTCCGCCGGCCAGAAGTGTGGCCCCCAGAAGGTGGGGCTCCTACCAGGAAGGAGGAGCTCCGTCTTACCGGGGTTCAACTTTAACTGGTTGTGGCCCATCCACTGGAGAATGTGGGACATGGCTGACTGAAAGTTAGGAATAGCAGAAGGGGAATTAAGAGAGAAGATGAGCTGCAGGTCGTCCGCGTAATTGAACACGGTGACGTCCCACAGCCTCAGAGAAAGTAGAAGGGGGCGAAGATAAAGGTTGAAAAGAAGAGGGGACAGAGAAGAACCCTGGGGGACCCCACAGAGCGACTGCTCGCTAGGAGCCCTAAAGGTACCCAGGCTAAGGGTCTGGGACCTGCCCGTCAGGAAGGATCTGACCCAGGCCAGAGCCGGGCCCTGGATGCCAGCCTGCTCGACACGGCGGAGAAGGATGTTATGATCCACCGTGTCGAAGGCGGCTGACAGATCTAATAATACCAGGGCCTGGGGCGTACCTTTGTCAACACCGTCTCTCAGGGCATCCAGCACGGCCAGGATCACTGTCTCCGTTGAATGGCCGGGTCTAAAGCCAGCTTGGTTGCCCTCGAGGAAGTTGGAGCTCTCGATAAACTGTGAGAGACAGGTGGTGACGTGGGCTTCCAGGATTTTTGAGAAAAAAGGTAAGAGAGAGATGGGGCGGTAGTTTGCCGGGACGGCGGGGTCAGCCCCCGGTTTCTTCAAAAGAGGTACCAACACGGCCTCCTTGAAGGGGGCCGGCACCGTCCCGGAAGAAAGAGAAGAATTTAGCAGGGGGAGAATACAGTCAGGTAGAGTGTGGCAGATGTCCCTGAGAATGGAAGGGGGGCAGCAATCATCTGGAGATCCCGACTTAATGCGGGTGGCAAGAGTAGCCAGGGAGGAGGAGTCAAGAAGAGGAAATTGTGTGAAAGAAGAAGTATTGTGGGGAGGGGAGACAGGTCCAGCGCCAGGAAATGTAGTAGGAATGGTGTTCTTGATCGATACGATTTTTTCAATGAAGAAAGTACTAAGGGCGTTGCATGCTTCCTGTGTAGGGGCCTGAGTAGGGAGCGTCCTGGGGTCAGAAGTAAATTCATTGAGGACTTTAAAAATTTCTTTAGTCTGGTGCCTGGTGGTGCGGCTTTTGGCACGAGAACCACCGGACTGGACCAAGGGCTGTTGGAAGGTTCAATAACTCCCAGCTCTAGCATCTTGGCAACCTCTCCATGGATGCTAGCCTTCACCTTGTCGGACAGCCGGTAGGTCTTTGACTTCACTGGTGGGCTGTCCCCTGTGTCCACGTCATGGGTACACAGGTGAGTCCTTCCCGGGACAAGGGATAACAACGAAGAGTACTGTTCCAGGATCTGGCGGCAGTCCTCCCGCTGCTCAGGAGTTAGAGTAGGAGAGAGAATCACTCCTTCCACTGACCCATCCTTCTCTTGAGACGAAAATAGATCTGGGAGAGGTTCGCTTTCCGCTTCCTCTTCCCCGTCAGTCACCATCATCAACATGACTTCGGGCCTCTCATGGTGGGGCTTGAGACGGTTGGCATGCAGCACCGGTAGGGGCTGTCGAGGGGTCTTAAGGTCCACCAGGTATGTGGCCTTACCCTTCTTCTCCAACACCTCAAAGGGGCCTGTCCAGCGATCCTAGAGGGTGCTAAGCTCTCCAGGCTCCATCACCCACACTTTCTGTCCAGGCTCCAATTCCACCTGGTGAGCATTGTGGTCATACCACTCCTTCATGACTGCCTGGCTGGCCTCCAAGTTGTCAGAAGCTTGCTTCCACAACTTCGCCATTTGGCTCCTGAAGGCCAGCATGTAACTCACCACATCCTGGGGGGGTTTCCTGGGAGATTTCTCCCAACCTTCCTTCACCAGGCTGAGAGGACCGCGTACAGGGTGCCCATACAGAAGCTCAATGGGGCTGAAGCCCACTCCCTTCTGGGGCACTTCCCTGTAGGAAAAGAGCAAACAGGGTAGGAGGACGTCCCATTTCCTCCGCAGGCTTTCGGGCAGACTTCTGATCATGCCCTTCAAGGTCTTATTAAACCTCTCAACCAGTCCATTCGACTGGGGGTGATAAGGAGTGGTGAACCGGTAGGTCACTCCACACTCCTTCCACATTGCCCGCATGTAAGCTGACATGAAGTTGGTCCCCCTGTCAGACACAACTTCCTTGGGAAATCCCACTCGGGTAAAGATTCCCATTAGGGCTCTTGCCACTACAGGTGCAGTGACTGTCCTCAGAGGAATTGCCTCTGGGTACCGTGTGGCATGATCCACCAGAACCAGGATAAACCTGTGACCAGCTGTTGTTGGTGGATCCAAAGGCCCTACAATGTCGATGCCCACCCTCTCAAAGGGTGTGCTAACGACTGGAAGTGGTTTCAGGGGAGCCTGTAGCTTCACCCCTGTTTTCCCACTGGCCTGGCAGGTTACACATGTCCGACAGTAAGTGTTGGACGCCACTTTCATCTGAGGCCAGTAAAAGTGGAGGACAAGCCGTGCAGAGGTCTTGTCCTGGCCTAAGTGTCCTGCCAGGGGTATGGCATGAGCCAACTCCAAAAGAAAGGCTCGGTACTGTTGCGGGACTACCAAGGCCCTTGATGAACCAGGCAAGGGTACCTTGGGTTCACTGTAGAGGAGTCCATCCTCCCAGTAAATATGGTAGTGTCCCGTAACATCTCCTGCTGCTTGGGCTTCAGCCTGTCGCCTCAGTCCCTCAAGGGTGGGCCACTCCCTCTGCCCCTTACAGAATTCCTCTCTGGTAGGACCTCCCTCCACATGCCACTCAGCAGGGATGGGCAAATCCTCCAGAGAGTCTACTTCCCCCTCCATGGACTCCTGGTCCACCACCACAGGTGGCCGATCTGTCACATGGGGTGTGGAAGCCGGAGCAGGCTCTCTCTGTCTCCGGATCTGTCCCTTTTTAGCAGCGGGTTGGGCCATTGTTCCAGGCTCCAACCCAGGCGAACTCCCTCTCTGGGCAGTCGCAGACCGTGTGCTCACACAGGCCCAGTCAGGTGTACCCAGCATCGCAGAATGCGTCCGGTATTCCACCTCTCTCCAAGTGTTGTGTTCCATGTCATTTCCCAACAGACAATCGACTGGCATGGCAGGGCTTACGGCAACTCGAAGTGAACCTGAAACCCCCTCCCACTCAATGGGAACCTCAGCCACTGGATAGTGGCCCATTCTGCCGTCAGCCATCGCGGCGGGGTGGAGTACATTAGGAACAATCTGCTCTGGAGACACCAGTTGACTTCTCACCATAGTCATACTGGCTCCTGTATCTCTCAGAGCCTCCCCTCTCTGGCCATTGATGGTGACCCATTGCCCATACTTTGTAGTATTCGGGGGCACCTGGATCTTTGGAACCATCTCCCGCTCTCCCAGGGACACTAAGGTGACACCCGCCCACTCACCCCCCTTATCTAAGGGCAACTCCTCCCCGAGCGCTACACTAGCTACTCCCGGTGACTTTCCTCCGGTGGGAGGGGGTGGTCTCTTTGGGCATCTGACATCCCCCTTATAATGTCCAACACCACCACATTCAAAACAGTGGAGAACCCTTGGCTGCTGGCTTTGGCCAGGATTAGGGTTTCTGGGCGGGTTTGCCCTAGGGGTGAAACCTGCTCCCTTCCCTTGGAAGTTATTTTGGGGACCTTTAGGGAACTCCTTCTTTTTCTCTCCCCCCTCCTTCTTCTGGGGGGCGCCCTGTCCGGCTTTTAGAGAATCCCCTCTAGTCCCCTTTGAGGACACCCGGGTACTTGCCCAGATGTCCGCCTCCTCTGCAAGCTTCCGGGGACTGGTCAGCTTGCTGTCCACCAGGTGTTGGCGCAGCTTGGGAAAACATTTCTCGAGGAGGTGTTCTCTCAAAAATAGATCGTACAGCCCCTCATAATCTTTCACCTCACTGCCCTTGACCCAACCCTCTAAGGCCTTTCTGGCGTAGTCAAGGAAGTCCACCCAGTTCTGGGTGCTTAATTTGTGGCTCCCCCTGAACTTCTGACGGTACCTTTCTGGGGTAAGCCCGAACTTCCTTAACAACGCCAGCTTCATGGTGGGGTAGTTGGTTTGTTCCTCTGGTTCCAGGGCCAGCAGGGTGTCCCGACCAGCAGGAGGCATGTATTTATACAAACCACCCCCCAGTGCTTTTCCTGCACCCCATGAGCTCTTAGGGAGACCTCATAAGCAGCCAGCCACTTAGCTATGCCATCTCCCTGACTGAAGCTAGCTGTAAGGTCTTTCGGCAAGTAGGGTCTAGTCTCCCTGGCTGTCTCCTTTGTCTCGCTGCCACCATTCATTTCAGGAGAGGACCCCCGTTGCAAGCTCTTGAGTTCCAATTCCTTTAGCCTGAACTCATGGGCCATTCTCCTCTCCTCCTTCTCCTGCTCCAACTTAGCCAACTCCCATCTCAATTGTCTTTTCTCCCTCCTATCCGTGAGCTCGGCTTCAGTTAAGCTTCCCCCAGAGGCGCTACTGCCCCTTCTGGAGTAGGACACTGGTCCTGGGAGTAAGTTTTCCCCCTCAGTGTGGAATAACCCATCTATCTCCCCCACCGTGTCCTGGTCTACCCCCTCTTCCTCCTCCTTCCTTTCTTGGTGTGCCTCCACCCAAGCCCTAAGGCTGGTCTGGAGCTCCCCCTTCCTGGCACCATGCTTGAAAAATACCCCCATTTGCTGGCAGAACACTTTCAGCTGTGACACAGAATAGACCTCTAGGTTTTCCAAGGCGAACTCCATTTTGAGTCAGGCAAACATAGATAACACACCAGAAATTGCAGAGTTGCAAGGGCAACCTAAAGCCACCTCCACCCACCACCAGGAACAAATTTGGAAAAATCAAAAAGACAAATTAGGAGGGCCGCAAGGAGAAAACTCCTGGTGTAGGCTTAGTGTATTACGTCGAATTACTATTGAGTAGCTGCAACCAAGTCAGTATCCCACCGCTAGGCACCAATCTGTTGGAACTGGTGTAGCCTGGCCTAGGGCAATACAGACATTTCAGAGGCACAGTGTGAAGGTTGCAGACCACCCAACAGTAAAACCACGCAATAGCACACAAAAAGAAAACGCTACACCAAAATGTGGTAAAATAAGTACTGCGTTATAAAAATAATATTCTCTTTGTTTTCAAAATATACAGCTTAGGACATTTCAAGTTACTTTAGAATCAGCAATTATATCTTTTAAACTACTAAGCAATTTATCAATTAGCTTCTTCAGTACATTACATTTAGTTGTCTTCAAATCAGTAATTCCACTTCCAGATATGTTAATCTGTTTCAATAATACAGTACACTTGTCAATAAATTAATAATACCACTTCAGACTTGCTATCTCAAATCAATGACCAACATCAATTGTGCATTTCATCAGACTCCAGAACCAATTTCAAATGGTTACTATACTGTGCACAATACTAGTCCCCCACAGCACCAACCTCCCTCACTGCTGTCAACTGTAAAGGTGCTTTTCCCAGCAGGGCCACGTATCAGATACACCTCTTAGGAATTAGCCGAGGTAACTCCACCGTCTGGAAGGGACTCTTAATTCCCCTACTCGTGCAGTCTTGTTCCCCTCCCCTCGTGTACCCCTCCTTACTTGCAGGCAGGTTCTTGGGGTGTCAGTGCAAGGGGGAAATCCGCTTATTAGGGGACAGGGGCTCAGCGCTGAACAAGCTCACCCGGTGCACCTTTCTCCTCTCTCCCGCTAGCGCTGGCTCCTCTGGTTGCGCTCCCGCGGGAAAAAGAGATCCCAGAGGACTGTGGGCTGCCGGTCTCCTCCGTACCCCCTCCCGCTCGCGCCCGCCTCACAGTGGGGCGCTCGAGCCGGGGAGAGGAATTCCCGCTTGACTCCGCCGCCGGGGGAAACTCCCGGCGCTCCCCCTCAGATACTCCTCGCTGTGGCTGAGGGTCGCGCTAATCACCTGGGCATGCGCGAGGCACACACAGGTTACTCTGCCTCACAGCCCGCCTCCGCTCCCGCCTTTTCCTGCGCAGGCTCCGCAGTCAAGACGCCGCTTCCTCCGGGCCTGCTCGATCTTAGGCCCCTCCTGCCCAAAGAAGTGGAAACGCCTGAGGCATGCGCGGTAGCGCTCCCTGACTCCAAAACCTTGGGGTTGTTTACGATGACGCGGCCGGTGCCCCCGGGGTCCTGCAGACGGCGAGAACAGCGCCGCTCCAAATAAAACCGGCACCCTTCACTTCCAAAGCGCATCCTTAGACACAATCCGGCGCCGATCTCTCCTGGCCCCTGCTTCTTCAGTGCCTACTGCCCCTCCCAGATAGCGCTCAACCACTGAGCTAGGACAGCTCACCAGGCGCCGACTTCACTCCACAGCCGGTGAGTGATGACTCTGTGGGGTGCTTGGCTAGGGGACAGTCTCTGGAACCAGGTCAGAATTGGGTAGAAGGCTAAATAAAAGGGGTGAGGGCCACCTTTCACTGGGCAGAGGACTGCACTCCGCAGCACTGCAGTCTCCTTCTCCTCAAGACTTCCCCTGTATGGTTTAGACTAGGGGCAAGCTAGGCGCCCAGGGTCTCCAGTAACCCTTAACAGCGGGGTCAGGACAAATAACCCAAAATGGGATAGTGAGGTGATTCAGTAAGGCAGCTTCCCTATCCAGGAGGTCAACCCTAAGTCTAGCCTCTTCCCACCCTTAGCTACAGCCTGTGCTCCAGCTGACTCTCTCAGGTAGACAAAATGGCTGCCCCGCATTCCGCCTTATATAGGCTGACCCTCAGTGGTCCAGAATGGACCAGAAGGTTCTAGAACGCCCTATGCTAGGCTATGGCCAAGTTCTGAGTGTGACAGTTAGGGCAGTTGGTAGCCACCATTTTGTGTGGTTCCAACTTCCTGTCAGAACAGGCCTCGGTGCCTGAGGTGAAAAATTATGAGGGGGGGGGAAAGAACGCCTATCCCCCTGGCCAACACCTATAAAAAGTCAGTGGACAAAAAAATTATCAAGGGTATGAGGGGCAAAAAGGGGACAAAATAAATAATAAATAGGAGGGACTACGTCAAAAAGCCAGACAGGTCTAACAGAAAGGTTATGACATGAAATTCCGGAAAGCGAAAGAATACGATGCTACTTTGACTTGGGATTGCCTGGATTCGGTGTCATGGCACAAACAGCTCCTGCCAGGGGCGGCAGGTACGTCCTCGCCAGGCGGGAGTGGGTCAGGGGTCGTCCGCCAAAAGCCCGCAGTGCCCTTTCGAGCGGGCACCGGTGGGGATTACCAGCATAAGACAGGGGGAACGGCGGCAAGCGTGGGGTTTGTTGGGGCTTCAATCGAGGCAACTGTAACAGACCGCAGGGAACATGTAGGTTCAAGCATGTGTGTGCGAGCTGTGGGAAATCCACACACCCGGAGAGTACATGTAGATCTAACAAGCATTTACAATGCAATGGTCTCGGCATCATTAAAGGAAGAGCTATTGGCATTGCTCATGACATTTCTTTTTTTTCTTTAAATCATAAACAAATGACATTGTCATTTACATTGCCAATACACAGCGCTCTGCACTCAACAGCACACAGCGCTCTGCACTCAACAGCACACACCGCTCTGCACCTGCACTTACTGCTCTGCACACTCACTCTGCATTCCGCGCTCACTCCTCTGCGCTCGCAACTCTGCATTCTGCGCTCACTCCTCTGCGCTCGCAACTCTGCATTCTGCGCTCACAACTCTGCGCTCGCAACTCTGCATTCTGCGCTCACAACTCTGCGCTCGCAACTCTGCATTCTGCGCTCACAACTCTGCGCTCGCAACTCTGCATTCTGCGCTCACAACTCTGCGCTCACAACTCTGCGCTCACAACTCTGCGCTCACAACTCTGCGCTCACAACTCTGCGCTCACAACTCTGCGCTCACAACTCTGCATTCTGCGCTCACTCCTCTGCGCTCGCAACTCTGCATTCTGCGCTCACAACTCTGCGCTCGTAACTCTGCATTCTGCGCTCACAACTCTGCGCTCGCAACTCTGCATTCTGTGCTCACAACTCTGCGCTCGCAACTCTGCATTCTGCGCTCACAACTCTGCGCTCGCAACTCTGCATTCTGAGCTCACAACTCTGCGCTCGCAACTCTGCATTCTGAGCTCACAACTCTGCGCTCGCAACTCTGCATTCTGCGCTCACAACTCTGCGCTCGCAACTCTGCATTCTGCGCTCACAACTCTGCGCTCACAACTCTGCATTCTGCACTCACTACTCTGCACTCTGCACTCACTACTCTGCACTCTGCACTCACTACTTTGCACTCACTACTCTGCACTCACTACTTTGCACTCACTACTCTTCACTCACTACTCACTACTCTTCACTTTGCACTCACTACTTTGCACTCACTACTCTGCACTCACTACTCACTACTCTTCACTTTGCACTCACTACTTTGCACTCACTACTCTGCACTCACTACTCACTACTCTTCACTTTGCACTCACTACTTTGCACTCACTACTCTGCACTCACTACTCAATACTCTTCACTTTGCACTCACTACTTTGCACTCGCTACTCTGCACTCACTACTCTGCACTCACTACTCTGCACTCACTACTCTGCACTCACTACTCTGCACTCACTACTCTGCACTCACTACTCTGCACTCTGCACTCACTACTCTGCACTCTGCACTCACTACTCTGCACTCTGCACTCACTACTCTGCACTCACTACTCTGCACTCTGCACTCACTACTCTGCACTCTGCACTCACTACTCTGCACTCACTACTCTGCACTCACTACTCTGCACTCACTACTCTGCACTCACTACTCTGCACTCACTACTCTGCACTCACTACTCTGCACTCTGCACTCACTACTCTGCACTCTGCACTCACTACTCTGCACTCACTACTCTGCACTCACTACTCTGCACTCACTACTCTGCACTCACTACTCTGCACTCTGCACTCACTACTCTGCACTCTGCACTCACTACTCTGCACTCACTACTCTGCACTCACTAATCTGCACTCACTACTCTGCACTCACTACTCTGCACTCACTACTCTGCACTCACTACTCTGCACTCACTACTCTGCACTCTGCACTCACTACTTTGCACTCTGCACTCACTACTCTGCACTCTGCACTCACTACTCTGCACTCACTACTCTGCACTCACTACTCTGCACTCTGCACTCACTATTCTGCACTCTGCACTCACTATTCTGCACTCTGCACTCACTACTCTGCACTCTGCACTCACTACTCTGCACTCACTACTCTGCACTCACTACTTTGCACTCTGCACTCACTACTTTGCACTCTGCACTCACTACTTTGCACTCTGCACTCACTACTCTGCACTCACTACTCTGCACTCACTACTCTGCACTCACTACTCTGCACTCACTACTCTGCACTCTGCACTCACTACTCTGCACTCTGCACTCACTACTTTGCACTCTGCACTCACTACTTTGCACTCTGCACTCACTACTTTGCACTCTGCACTCACTACTTTGCACTCTGCACTCACCACTCTGCACTCACTACTCTGCACTCACTACTCTGCACTCACTACTCTGCACTCACTACTCTGCACTCACTACTCTGCACTCTGCACTCACTACTCTGCACTCTGCACTCACTACTCTGCACTCTGCACTCACTACTCTGCACCCTGCACTCACTACTCTGCACTCTCTGCACTCACTACTCTGCACTCACTACTCTGCACTCACTACTCTGCACTTACTACTCGGCACTCACTACTCTGCACTCTGCACTCACTACTCTGCACTCTGCACTCACTACTCTGCACTCTGCACTCACTACTCTGCACTCACTACTCTGCACTCTGCACTCACTACTCTGCACTCACTACTTTGCACTCTGCACTCACTATTCTGCACTCTGCACTCACTACTCTGCACTCACTACTCTGCACTCACTACTCTGCACTCTGCACTCACTACTCTGCACTCACTACTCTGCACTCACTACTCTGCACTCTGCACTCACTACTCTGCACTCTGCACTCACTACTCTGCACTCTGCACTCACTACTCTGCACTCACTACTCTGCACTCACTACTCTGCACTCTCTGCACTCACTACTCTGCACTCTCTGCACTCACTACTCTGCACTCTCTGCACTCACTACTCTGCACTCTCTGCACTCACTACTCTGCACTCACTACTCTGCACTCTGCACTCACTACTCTGCACTCACTACTCTGCACTCACTACTCTGCACTCTGCACTCACTACTCTGCACTCACTACTCTGCACTCTGCACTCACTACTCTGCACTCACTACTCTGCACTCACTACTCTGCACTCTGCACTCACTATTCTGCACTCTGCACTCACTACTCTGCACTCACTACTCTGCACTCACTACTCTGCACTCTGCACTCACTACTCTGCACTCACTACTCTGCACTCACTACTCTGCACTCTGCACTCACTACTCTGCACTCTGCACTCACTACTCTGCACTCTGCACTCACTACTCTGCACTCACTACTCTGCACTCACTACTCTGCACTCTCTGCACTCACTACTCTGCACTCTCTGCACTCACTACTCTGCACTCTCTGCACTCACTACTCTGCACTCTCTGCACTCACTACTCTGCACTCACTACTCTGCACTCTGCACTCACTACTCTGCACTCACTACTCTGCACTCACTACTCTGCACTCACTACTCTGCACTCACTACTCTGCACTCACTACTTTGCACTCACTACTCTGCACTCACTACTTTGCACTCACTACTTTGCACTCACTACTCTGCACTCACTACTCTGCACTCACTACTCTGCACTCACTACTCTGCACTCTGCACTCACTACTCTGCACTCTGCACTCACTACCCTGCACTCTGCACTCACTACTCTGCGCTCACTACTTTACACTCTGCACTCACTACTCTGCACTCACTACTCTGCACTCACTACTCTGCACTCACTACTCTGCACTCACTACTCTGCACTCTGCACTCACTACTCTGCACTCTGCACTCACTACTCTGCACTCTGCACTCACTACTTTGCACTCTGCACTCACTACTTTGCACTCTGCACTCACTACTCTGCACTCACTACTCTGCACTCACTACTCTGCACTCACTACTCTGCACTCACTACTCTGCACTCACTACTCTGCACTCACTACTCTGCACTCTGCACTCACTACTCTGCACTCTGCACTCACTACTCTGCACCCTGCACTCACTACTCTGCACTCTCTGCACTCACTACTCTGCACTCACTACTCTGCACTCACTACTCTGCACTCACTACTCTGCACTCACTACTCTGCACTCTCTGCACTCACTACTCTGCACTCTGCACTCACTACTCTGCACTCTGCACTCACTACTCTGCACTCTGCACTCACTACTCTGCACTCTGCACTCACTACTCTGCACTCACTACTCTGCACTCTGCACTCACTACTCTGCACTCTCTACTCTGCACTCACTACTCTGCACTCACTACTCTGCACTCACTACTCTGCACTCACTACTCTGCACTCTGCACTCACTACTCTGCACTCACTACTCTGCACTCACTACTCTGCACTCACTACTCTGCACTCACTACTTTGCACTCACTACTTTGCACTCTCTGCACTCACTACTCTGCACTCTCTGCACTCACTACTCTGCACTCACTACTCTGCACTCACTACTCTGCACTCTGCACTCACTACTCTGCACTCACTACTCTGCACTCACTACTCTGCACTCACTACTCTGCACTCACTACTCTGCACTCACTACTCTGCACTCACTACTCTGCACTCACTACTTTGCACTCACTACTTTGCACTCTGCACTCACTACTTTGCACTCTGCACTCACTACTCTGAACTCTGCACTCACTACTCTGCACTCACTACTCTGCACTCACTACTCTGCACTCACTACTCTGCACTCTGCACTCACTACCCTGCACTCTGCACTCACTACTCTGCACTCTGCACTCACTACTCTGCATCCATTTCTGTAGATAAACATCCATTTCCCTACTAGTAATACCCCAAAAGCAAGCCACCCTCAGAAACCCTTTGTTCTTGTTTTTCCTGTGGGCCCAAATTTGCACTCTGCACTCACTACTTTGCACTCTGCACTCACTACTCTGCACTCTGCACTCACTACTCTGCACTCACTACTCTGCACTCACTACTCTGCACTCGCTACTCTGCACTCTGCACTCACTACTCTGCACTCTGCACTCACTACTCTGCACTCACTACTCTGCACTCTGCACTCACTACTCTGCACTCTGCACTCACTACTCTGCACTCACTACTCTGCACTCACTACTCTGCACTCTGCACTCACTACTCTGCACTCACTACTCTGCACTCTGCACTCACTACTCTGCACTCTCTACTCTGCACTCACTACTCTGCACTCACTACTCTGCACTCACTACTCTGCACTCACTACTCTGCACTCTGCACTCACTACTCTGCACTCACTGCTCTGCACTCACTACTCTGCACTCACTACTCTGCACTCTGCACTCACTACTCTGCACCCTGCACTCACTACTCTGCACCCTGCACTCACTACTCTGCACCCTGCACTCACTACTCTGCACTCTGCACTCACTACTCTGCACTCACTACTCTGCACTCTGCACTCACTACTCTGCACTCACTACCTACTCTGCACTCACTACTCTGCACTCACTACTCTGCACTCTGCACTCACTACTCTGCACTCTGCACTCACTACTCTGCACTCTGCACTCACTACTCTGCACTCTGCACTCACTACTCTGCACCCTGCACTCACTACTCTGCACTCACTACTCTGCACTCACTACTCTGCACTCACTACTCTGCACTCACTACTCTGCACTCACTACTAGGCACTCACTACTAGGCACTCACTACTAGGCACTCACTATTCTGCACTCACTATTCTGCACTCACTATTCTGCACTCTGCACTCACTACTCTGCACTCACTACTCTGCACTCACTACTCTGCACTCTGCACTCACTACTCTGCACTCACTACTCTGCACTCACTACTCTGCACTCACTACCTACTCTGCACTCACTACTCTGCACTCACTACTATGCACTCACTACTCTGCACTCTGCACTCACTACTTCTGCACTCACTACTCTGCACTCTGCACTCACTACTCTGCACTCTGCACTCAGTACTCTGCACTCTGCACTCACTACTCTGCACCCTGCACTCACTACTCTGCAATCACTACTCTGCACTCACTACTCTGCACTCACTACTCTGCACTCACTACTAGGCACTCACTACTCTGCACTCACTACTCTGCACTCACTACTCTGCACTCACTACTAGGCACTCACTACTAGGCACTCACTACTAGGCACTCACTATTCTGCACTCTGCACTCACTACTCTGCACTCTGCACTCACTACTCTGCACTCACTACTCTGCACTCTGCACTCACTACTCTGCACTCACTACTCTGCACTCTGCACTCACTACTCTCCACTCTGCACTCACTACTCTGCACTCACTACTCTGCACTCACTACTCTGCACTCTCTGCACTCACTACTCTGCACTCTCTGCACTCACTACTCTGCACTCTCTGCACTCACTACTCTGCACTCTCTGCACTCACTACTCTGCACTCACTACTCTGCACTCTGCACTCACTACTCTGCACTCACTACTCTGCACTCACTACTCTGCACTCACTACTCTGCACTCACTACTCTGCACTCACTACTTTGCACTCACTACTCTGCACTCACTACTTTGCACTCACTACTTTGCACTCACTACTCTGCACTCACTACTCTGCACTCACTACTCTGCACTCACTACTCTGCACTCTGCACTCACTACTCTGCACTCTGCACTCACTACCCTGCACTCTGCACTCACTACTCTGCGCTCACTACTTTACACTCTGCACTCACTACTCTGCACTCACTACTCTGCACTCACTACTCTGCACTCACTACTCTGCACTCTGCACTCACTACTCTGCACTCTGCACTCACTACTCTGCACTCTGCACTCACTACTTTGCACTCTGCACTCACTACTTTGCACTCTGCACTCACTACTCTGCACTCACTACTCTGCACTCACTACTCTGCACTCACTACTCTGCACTCACTACTCTGCACTCACTACTCTGCACTCACTACTCTGCACTCTGCACTCACTACTCTGCACTCTGCACTCACTACTCTGCACCCTGCACTCACTACTCTGCACTCTCTGCACTCACTACTCTGCACTCACTACTCTGCACTCACTACTCTGCACTCACTACTCTGCACTCACTACTCTGCACTCACTACTCTGCACTCACTACTCTGCACTCTCTGCACTCACTACTCTGCACTCTGCACTCACTACTCTGCACTCTGCACTCACTACTCTGCACTCTGCACTCACTACTCTGCACTCTGCACTCACTACTCTGCACTCTGCACTCACTACTCTGCACTCACTACTCTGCACTCACTACTCTGCACTCACTACTCTGCACTCACTACTTTGCACTCACTACTTTGCACTCTCTGCACTCACTACTCTGCACTCTCTGCACTCACTACTCTGCACTCACTACTCTGCACTCACTACTCTGCACTCTGCACTCACTACTCTGCACTCACTACTCTGCACTCACTACTCTGCACTCACTACTCTGCACTCACTACTCTGCACTCACTACTCTGCACTCACTACTTTGCACTCACTACTTTGCACTCTGCACTCACTACTTTGCACTCTGCACTCACTACTCTGCACTCTGCACTCACTACTCTGCACTCACTACTCTGCACTCACTACTCTGCACTCACTACTCTGCACTCTGCACTCACTACCCTGCACTCTGCACTCACTACTCTGCACTCTGCACTCACTACTCTGCATCCATTTCTGTAGATAAACATCCATTTCCCTACTAGTAATACCCCAAAAGCAAGCCACCCTCAGAAACCCTTTGTTCTTGTTTTTCCTGTGGGCCCAAATTTGCACTCTGCACTCACTACTTTGCACTCTGCACTCACTACTCTGCACTCTGCACTCACTACTCTGCACTCACTACTCTGCACTCACTACTCTGCACTCGCTACTCTGCACTCTGCACTCACTACTCTGCACTCTGCACTCACTACTCTGCACTCACTACTCTGCACTCTGCACTCACTACTCTGCACTCTGCACTCACTACTCTGCACTCACTACTCTGCACTCACTACTCTGCACTCTGCACTCACTACTCTGCACTCACTACTCTGCACTCTGCACTCACTACTCTGCACTCTCTACTCTGCACTCACTACTCTGCACTCACTACTCTGCACTCACTACTCTGCACTCACTACTCTGCACTCTGCACTCACTACTCTGCACTCACTGCTCTGCACTCACTACTCTGCACTCACTACTCTGCACTCTGCACTCACTACTCTGCACCCTGCACTCACTACTCTGCACCCTGCACTCACTACTCTGCACCCTGCACTCACTACTCTGCACTCTGCACTCACTACTCTGCACTCACTACTCTGCACTCTGCACTCACTACTCTGCACTCACTACCTACTCTGCACTCACTACTCTGCACTCACTACTCTGCACTCTGCACTCACTACTCTGCACTCTGCACTCACTACTCTGCACTCTGCACTCACTACTCTGCACTCTGCACTCACTACTCTGCACCCTGCACTCACTACTCTGCACTCACTACTCTGCACTCACTACTCTGCACTCACTACTCTGCACTCACTACTCTGCACTCACTACTAGGCACTCACTACTAGGCACTCACTACTAGGCACTCACTATTCTGCACTCACTATTCTGCACTCACTATTCTGCACTCTGCACTCACTACTCTGCACTCACTACTCTGCACTCACTACTCTGCACTCTGCACTCACTACTCTGCACTCACTACTCTGCACTCACTACTCTGCACTCACTACCTACTCTGCACTCACTACTCTGCACTCACTACTATGCACTCACTACTCTGCACTCTGCACTCACTACTTCTGCACTCACTACTCTGCACTCTGCACTCACTACTCTGCACTCTGCACTCAGTACTCTGCACTCTGCACTCACTACTCTGCACCCTGCACTCACTACTCTGCAATCACTACTCTGCACTCACTACTCTGCACTCACTACTCTGCACTCACTACTAGGCACTCACTACTCTGCACTCACTACTCTGCACTCACTACTCTGCACTCACTACTAGGCACTCACTACTAGGCACTCACTACTAGGCACTCACTATTCTGCACTCTGCACTCACTACTCTGCACTCTGCACTCACTACTCTGCACTCACTACTCTGCACTCTGCACTCACTACTCTGCACTCACTACTCTGCACTCTGCACTCACTACTCTCCACTCTGCACTCACTACTCTGCACTCTGCACTCACTACTCTGCACTCTGCACTCACTACTCTGCACTCACTACTCTGCACTCACTACTCTGCACTCACTACTCTGCACTCACTACTCTGCACTCACTACTCTGCACTCACTACCCTGCACTCACTACTCTACACACTCACTACTCTACACACTCACTACTCTACACACTCACTACTCTGCACACTCACTACTCTGCACACTCACTACTCTGCACACTCACTACTCTGCACTCTGCACACTCACTCTGCACACTCACTCTGCACTCACTACTTCGCACTCTGCGCACTCTGCACTCACACTCACCTTCTGCCTCACAGAGGGATGAAGTGAGCGCCGTTCTACTGGGCAGACCTGGGGTCGGGCGGGAGGGTCACCAGGGGCGCGCACGGCTTATAGAGCTATACCGATCAACACAATATTCTCCGGAGTGCCATCCATCTACCGCAGTAGCAGAAATTAGTTTGAAAGCATTGTCGAAGAATGCCAAAAAGCGCCTCATTTAGAAGCGATGAACAGAATTCAATTTTTAGAGCTCCCATGATGTGAAAACAATTTACAATGTACTGTGAACAAACTATTTACGAAGATAAAATATTAGTGAAATAGGTAGTAATCCTTATGCATATTGCCAGATAAGCAGGTGCACCAATGGTCCTCTACACTGGAAAGTCATTTTGAGGATGTAAACACTTCTCAGAAGACAATCTCCTTGACTACAGCGGACCTGCAACAGTGTGCAAAATGTCATGACATTTTGTGTTTACGTACTCTGCTGTATAGATATTTATTGCCCTAATTTTTTTTCAGTATTAGAGGATATCTTTGAAAATACAAGCCTATTATGAAAGTGGATAGAAATGATTATGATCATCGTGGCTAACACAAAGGTGCAGTGAGGAAAGTGAGTGGCAGATATCGCCACCTCATGGTAACTGAGTATAGTGGGTCCAGTGGTAGCTTGCACAGCCACGTTCTTTCACTCCGTGTCCAGACTTTGACACTGTGGAATGGGGTTCAAGTCCCAGCGTCGGCTCTCCCAGAGATTACAAAAAAACATGCTGATCGAAAGAAATAAAATTAAACAATACCGATTGGCGTGACGAGGATAAATCCATGTGCAGTGCACTGCCCCCTTGCCTTGTAGACACCGCAGCCCAAGAAAACATGATTGACGGAGCAAAACGGTGGTCTAATTGTCCATAGCCAAAGTATATAACAAGCTGAGGATCAACAAACGTGAAAACAGCGTGGTGGGCGCGCACGTGACGCAGCGTGGGCGTGCACATCAGCTGAAGGATCGCCGGAGAAGACACGAGTTTGCCTGCTGCCATGACTGACCAACTGCAGAGGGAAAGAGCCCGGTGAGTGTGGGTAGAGGGGGGGGCGGCAGAGAGGGAGTGGGCAGAGAGGGATGGGGTGCGTGTGTGCGTGTGTGCGTGTGTCTGTTTCTGTGTGTGTCTGTGTGTGCACGGCCATGCCTGCCTGTGTGTGTGCGCGTTCACAGACCCTGGTCGGCGTGTTCACAGCTCTAGGTCCCTTCAGAGCGAACTCCATAACAATAGGTCTCGATGCCGAGACCTAAAAATAGCGGGACGGGTGGAAAAGGAGGGTCTAAGCAGGAGTGAGGTAGAACGTTGTGACCGATTGCCTACACCCGTTGATATCATGGCTATGACTCCTTGGTTGAACAAATACCCTGATCATGCATCCGCTGGGGTGTTGAGGAAGGGATTCTTACATGGCTTCCACATCCCGGTGGGGGATTTTCGGGGGGACTCCTTTTGTAAAAACCAGTTACAGCACAACCCAAGCGTGGCAGAGAAGAAAATTGCAAAAGAAGTCAGCTTAGGGCGAGTGGCAGGGCCTTTTCATCGCCCGCCGGTGGCGGAGTTCATCTGTTCCCCGTTAGGGGTTGTCCCGAAGAAAGACCCAGGGGAGTTTAGACTTATTCATAACTTGTCTGCTCCAAGGGGTTCCTCGGTGAACGAGGCCATTGACCCAGAAGTTTGTTCAGTGCGGTACGCATCGTTCGATGATGCCGTGGCCATGTTAAATCGCCTGGGCCCCGGGGCGCTGATGGCGAAATCAGATATCGAATCGGCGTTCCGGTTGCTCCCGGTACACCCACAGGATCAGCGCTTGCTAGGTTTTGCATTTCAAGGGAGTTATTACATGGATAAATGCATGCCTATGGGTTGCTCCATTTCTTGTGCCTATTTTGAAATGGAAACCTTGCCCTCCTTTGGGCATCGAGGACACCTGCACTATTTTGAGAAATGTATTTGTAACCAATCTACAACCGAGGATGTGAATTAAAAACATCTCTCTGTAAATACAATACTGATTTTCTTGATTTTTTCAAAAGTAATTTTCTTTGTGTACCAAATTTTGTTCCAACTGGGACCCCTATGTATGTAACACTTGACTACCCAGGTCCCAGTGCCGTTGGGTCAACCCTTTAAATATAACGTATTTTGAAATGTTCAGCTGTTTTTTAGAGTGGGCATTCACCGAGGCCACAGGGCATAGGCATGTTATGCACTATCTTGATGACTTCCTGTTCTTGGGAGCAGCCGGCGATACGAAATGTGCGCAGGCGCTGCACGACTTCTGCATCCTCATGAGGGAGTTTGGAGTCCCATTGGCACCAGGTAAGACGGTTGGACCATCTACTTCACTGGAGTTTCTGGGAATTGAGCTCGATTCTGTGGAGGGATGTTTCCGTTTACCGATGGAAAAGGTGGCCAAGTTTAAGGCTTCCTTGACGCAATGTCTGGGCAAGGAGAAAGTGACCCTGCACCAGTTACAACAAACAGTGGGTCAGCTTAACTTTGCTTTGAGGGTGATTCCAATGGCCCGCCCCTTCTCACGCTCTATTGCACAGGCGATGGTTGGTCTCAAAGAGGGGCACCACCGTAAGAGACTGTCGGCAGAGGTTCGCCAGGATATGCGCATTTGGTTGGCATTTCTGGCGGACTTCAACGGTCGAGTCGTGTGGAACAAGCCGCCAGCGTCTTCAGATGAACAAGGTCTGTAGACTGACTCAGCGGGGAGCGTGGGATTTGGCGCCATCTTAGGTAATCGATGGTCGGCGCAAACATGGCCGATGTGGTGGCACTCCAGCGGTCTCACAGGTAACATTGGGTTCTTGGAGTTATTCCCCATTTGGGTTGCTCTGATGGCATGGCCTGACGACTTCAGGGACCGCTCAGTGGTGTTTTGGTCTGATAATATAACTGTTGTCGAATGCATTAACCAACAGGCAGCACGCTGCAAATGGATCTTGAGATTGTTGAAAGAAGTTGTGCTGCTTTGCATGAGACTGAATGTACAGTTCAGGGCGAAACATGTGCCAGGCATACTGAATCATGCAACTGATGCACTCTCTCGTTCACATATGCAGGCGTTCAGGGGTTATCTACCTACAGCGGAACTAGTGGCGGCACCATTCCCCGAAGCACTATGGCTAATCGGTGCCCCGGATTACAAGACCTCGTGGCAGCAAGCTTAGCCCCCAGGACAAGGAAGGCATACGAAGGAGCGTTTCGTTCCTATTGCACATTTTTGGATCCAACAGGGAGTCAGAGCTGGGGTCAGGAGGAATCCTTCCTGGGGTTCCTGGTAGCGCTGCACAGAGAAGGCCGATCAGCGGCAACGGCCAGTAGGCATAGGGCGGCCATTTCATTCATGGCGCAGGTGCATGGCATTAAAGACCCAACGGGTTCCTTTTTGGTCAGGAAGGCCCTTCACGGCTGGCAGCGCCTCGAGGGTCGCAAGCAAGATGCGAGGCGCCCGATTGGCCTACACAGGTTGTCTCTACTCGTAGCGAAACTAGACGAGACGTGCTCCTCCCATTTCGAAGCAGTTCTGCGTTCTGCGTTCTGCGTTCGCATTAGCATTCCATGGGGCTATGCGGGTGAGTGAACTGGTCGCAAGAAATAAGAAAGACGTTGAGGGAGGCTTGTGCAGGGATCACTTCCAAATTAGGGGTGATTCGATGGTGGTCTCGATAGCCAGGTCCAAGACTGACCAGGGGGCTATGGGGAATAGTGTTGTCGTGCAGCGCGCGCAAGGGTCCCCCACGTGCCCGATAAAGTGTATAGAGGAATACTTGGCACTAAGGGCGGCTACATGGGGGGGGGGGGTTTGCTAAGGCACAAGGATGGCACCCCACTGGCGAGGTTTCAGTTCCAGAGGGTGCTAGCACTGACAATCGCTGCTGCGGGCATGGACCTGTGCGATTTTAAGACCCACTCCTTTAGGATAGGGGCTGCTACTGAGGCTACAGCCAGGGGTCAGAGTGCGGAGGAAGTGAAACAGTTGGGACGATGGTCCTCGAATTGCTTCAAAAGGTATGTGCGATTGCACATGTTGTAAAGGTCAATTGACATGCACTCACGCTTCTTGTCTTTTGTTTGAATTACAGTTTCGTGAGCCTGTCACGCGGGGCGGAATTTGCAGTCGACCCAGCACCAGGAGACCAGCGGTCAAGGATCACCGTCTGGAGGGAGAGTGGTATGGGTCGTGGGCCACTCATATGTGAGGCGCGCCGGGGACGTATTCAAAGCAGATGACGCGACTCACGCAGCTGGGGAATACGGGTACTGAGTGGCCTTCCATGGGAAGGGCGGGCTCTGTTTTGACCAATTCGAAGCATTTTTTGAGGGTCTCTTAGGGCGGCAAAGGTCACCGCCATCTGTAGTCATAGTACACCTGGGGGGCAATGACTTGGTGACACTGGGTAGACGAGTGTTGTTTGAACAAATTTTGTCTGCTGTTAGCTGGTTGGCTAAAAGAATCCCGGGGTGCACGATTGCCTGGTCCCACATGATTCCCAGGAAGGTATGGCGGGGGGGCCTTTCGGTGTAAGCACTGAACCATTCGGTGAAAAGGGTTAACAATAAAATTGGTAAATTGTTTCGCTCTTCGCAGTTGCATAGCATTCCTCATGGGTGTATTCGGGGTGATCTCATGTATCTGAATGATGGGGTTCACCTGTCCAGGGAGGGTAATGATTTACTCATAGGAGACTTCATAGCATGGCTAAGGGGTTTGAGGAAGCATGACCTTTAGGAGGAGTAGGGGGGGGGCGGATAGTCGGTCAACTATCTGGCCTGTGGCGGTAAGGTCATGATCGGTGAGCAGTAATTTCAAGGTCCCTAGAGGGGGGCGCCACCCAGAATGGATGGGAGCGCCCGGGGGGAGGCGGCCATTGACCCCTCCCACGGGGAGGCGGCACCCACTAAGGATGGGTCGCCTAGGGGGAGACGGCCATAGGCCCCTCCCAGGGGGAGGCGGCTAGATGCCCCTCCTACTAATTTCCTGGGGGGCGGATATCCGCGACGGCGGATAGAGAGTGTGGGGATGGGGGGGAGTCCACGCTGTCCTTCCTACAGATACCTCACACGGGAACTCAGACGACCTTTAAGATGGCATCGAGTGGAAAGGGGGCCCCCACCACGATAAGGGAAGTTACAGTTGGCAACGAGGGTAGAGTCCTCTGCGCATGCGCCACTCACACCGTGAGGGCAAGAGTTTTGGTAGTAGGGATCTGACACCGGTTAAGACCTTGCCGTTGGCCCTTAATGCTAGGATGTACAATTTTAATTTAGAATGGATGCATTTGCAGTATGTTAGACTCGGCTAGGAAACCTTTGTATTAGAGATCTGTTAAGGTTAGCCAAAGAACATGTCTTCATCGAAATGTAATAAATGTAAAATTGTACATAATTATGAAACTTTTATTTAATATTTTAAATTTTGTTTCATATTTTAATAAATACGGCCGGGAGGGTGACTCCCTCCCGCCTTCCAAAAGTTCAAACCTGTGTCCGACTTCTCCCATCCTTGGGGATTGTGTTGGGAGGGGGTGGTGGGCATCCCGGCCATATATTCAATTGCCAACATGTTTCGTTGCTGAGTGATTTAGCAACTTCATCAGGGCTTACAGGGGTTCATCCTTTCACTCATTCCTCAGTGTTTCTTAATTCAACACCTTGAGGTGGCGAAGTAACAACATACCAGCACACCTCTTGTCCGGGTCATCGTGTCAATCTATCACGTTTCCCTGCGAAAACCCATTGTTGTTCATAGACTCAAAAAGAAACAAATACGTACGGATTTACATGGCCACGTTCCTGTAATTTTTACAGAGGATCCCAGATACAAAAAAGGATATAGCTATATCGAAACCAAGTGCAGCTGCGACCTGATGGTCCTAACAGTAGAAACTGCCCAAAGACTTTCCAAACTTCAACTGGAAGAATTTGCACAACTAGAAACGGCAATCTCTACAAACCAACAAATCACAGATGCCAAATCGCTATTGGAAAAAGTTGAAAAGGAAATCAGCGAATTCAAGGATCACACAATAAATCAGAATAGTAACCAATTTGAAAAAGATAAGAGGAATTTTAGTTTGGATAAAGTTTATCCATACTTACAAGCAGATTTTTATTCAAGACCAGAGGCACGCAAACATTTACAAGAGTACCAAAGCAGATCATCAAATAACTACATGACATTTTCGGAAACATGACATGACATTTACCATTCGGTAATTTGCTATTACCTACATCTAGCCCTAAGTGCCTTCTGTGAACACCAAAATGGTAGTACGTTTAGGATTTTGTCTTAAGTTAGTTCTGTTAATCGGGCCTACGCACACCAGGGGCATTGTGTATCACATATTTATTTTTTAATGGAACGTTTGAGATGCATGGCAATCACACATGGAAGGCTAATGTACAGAGCATGAATATTGATCAAGATGATCGTTGCATGTTGGTTGTAGTAAAAGATATTTGTATACAGGAAAACACTTTTCAAGAAAGCTTTCTAAGCAGAAGAGGTGTCTATCATCAAACGCTGTGGTGAGAATCAGTAAAATGGGTGGGGTCATCCAACTGTTACAAAGGAAAATGTTATGTACTAATCAAATGCTTTTTTTTAAGGTTACATGGCAATCATGCACCGAGCGCACAAGGAGGCGGCATCCGACGCGATTTTGACAAAATATATTTATCATTATAAAAGTTTATTACAGTTAGAAATATATAAATGTTTAAAATATTTTAGATTATTGCTTGCTCTCATATACTGTTTAAAGTTATTTAGATATACTTTTGAGACTAAAAAAATGTGAATGGCGTAAAATGTATGAGAGATCCCCAAACAGGGGCTCTAGTTCCCTTTTAGTGAACTTTTTTTGACTCTGCAGTTCCTCAAAAGTATTCAAATGTGGGACTATCCATAGTAGATAGATCGTACATACCCATATAAATATACGTACCTTTTGTCGTGACACTAAAGTTCTAGGTTTCAGTCTCCTGGGAGTCGTCTGCGCTCCCCCTGAGGCTTGTGTTCCTTCTGACCAGTTTATGAAACTTTGCTGTTTTTAGTGCTATGCTATGGTGATATAGCCATTGAAGGGTTTGACTGCACTTTGGAATAACACACTCATGCACTTTTCCACTCCTCTTTGAGGGTTATGGTGTTGAGCAGAACCCCCACAGAGAGCCCATGTTTTTTCCTCCTTCCATTTGTGCAAGTTCATTAATGCTCTTTTTTCCTTGGGTTGTTGGGGTAGAAGACAAGTCAACATTGGTGCACTTCGTTGTCCTAGTGGCTACTTGTTTTGAATAAGAGCTTTGTTGACTGTTAATTCAGCTTAGTTACACATGCTTAGTTCTCAACAGTTTTGGAGAACCTGTATTTTTCCCTTGTGGTGTGGTTTTATCAACCTAGGCTATCAGTCGCATTCTGAAGAGGTTTTGGAATATAATCCCTATTGGACATGTCTTTCAGTGATTAGGGGTGATTACTATAAAACAGTATTAACAAAGACAGATCTTAATTTTATAAGCCTTTGAGGACCCCCATCCTTCTAGAGTGTTTTCAGACCTTTCCTGACATTTTTAGCTCTAGGTGGTCAGATCAGTATTAGGTATGTTGTGGCGTAGTCTCAAAAGTTCAGGGAAGGATAGGATTGTGGCTTTAGAAGGGGTTCTTTGGGCGTCACTAGTTTTTCCAAAAACACCTCACCTGGTGTGTGCATAAGAGCGCGGTTGCTGTGCGGCCCCTTCCAAGTCTTTTTTCCTGCTGGGGGCTACCTGTTTGATATTAAGAGAGGATCAAAGTCAGCTCTGTGGCCCCCTCCCCCCAACCCACCTGGTGGGTTGGAAGTCAGGGCCGACTGTTTTCCTGGGTTGTGCCTGCAAGGTTGGAGCAACATGAGTGGACTGTGCTTGGAATTGATCAAGCCTGGAAATGTGAACCCGGTGCCCTACGTTCCATCTACAGCAAGGGTAGAGGCTCAGAAACCTCCATCCCTGGCACCCCACTCTCCCTCAGACCAAACCATATCCCTCTTTCTATCAGGATTTCTGATGGGCCTACTGTCTCCAGTCTTTGGCTGGAGTTTCTTTAGCTGCCCGGATTGGATACAGTCATTGATTGCCTAACAAAATCGGTGCTCATCTTGTTGATCTCGGGAAGAGTGAAAAGGTTGAGTTTACTTAAAAGACAGCGCTCACTAACAGGGCAAACACAAACCCAGAGGTCCTAAGGGACATAAATTAAATACAGCTATTACACAGACGGTCATAGGTGCCAATTAACCTAATTTCTGACAAGACTGACATCTATTCCTGCACTGAAACTCATTATAATTAGTTTATTGGAGCCTTTCCAAAAAACGGGGACAGGGCCAAATTTATTGAAATCTGGCAAAGCAGATAACCAAAAAATGGGACAGTCCAGGCAAATCCAGGACATCTACTCACCCTACACTGAGGCCTCTTAGCTTATTGACTTTTGCGTGTGAGGGCTGTTATGTTTTAGGGTCTTATCATCCCAGGAACAAGAAGAGCATTGTTCCTGTCACTGAGGATGGCTTTGTTTATAACTGAAAAGAGACTTCCATTGCTTCATAGCACATTTGGGGGCGCTACTGGGACTACACAACATGAAGGAAATTTTAAGCCTGGACATGATGACCGAATATGGGGTCCTTACAGCTTGGTAATTGGAAAGCGTCCCATTATTCTTTGGCTGCAGGACCTGGGTGTCTGCTTTTTAAACAGTTTTCCAGATGCTGTCCCACTTTCTCGTCAGACTGCCCTACACCTGGGGTGCGGCCAGGGAACCCCGCCTTGGGGCTCAGCAGGATATTGGGGTCGCTTTTCCGTAGGTACCTAAGGCTACCTGATTATTCTGCGCTCCACTAGGATGACTATGTCATTAGTGCGGAGGCCCTATTGGCTCAGCCCCCTGCAGACAGAATTCCTAGATGCAAGAAAAACATTTTACACCCCCAATGCTGTATGTTAGTCCTTTCTGATTTGATACAATTATTAGGGAAAGGGGATAGGGGGATGCTGGTTGTCTTTACCATCAGAGGTGAACTACTGTGGGTCAGTTGCTGGGATTATTATCACCTGTCATCATTTACTGAGGGGTCTATTTTACTGTGAATTTAGACTCCATAGTTGCGTAATGGTGCTACCTCCCCACACTATTGCCCCTCCTTGCTGTGGTTATGACCCTGGTCCCTGTTGTACTGGGTTCCCTATCTGGGGTTGCTGCTGTCACATGGTCACCCAATTACTTTTATCCCTGCTGCGGTTGTGTGGGGAACGGCGGACCTCCTTGCGATTGAGTTCTGATATGTTCTGATTACCCTTTGCTTGGTACTGAGGAGGCACGTCAACCATATTCTGTCATATGGGATTTTGTGGTGGCTGTCCCGTATTCTCTAAACTATGCTGCTTTTGCTGCTCATGATATACCTTTGTTTGGCATACCTCTACCAGGGGATCCTGCCTTTGGCAATAGAAGCAGTGCTTAACTTAATCGTCAACACCGGTGCCTATAGCGCTAACTCTACCAAAAGGTGCACTTTTCATGAGCACCAGTTAAGGCAACATCATTTTTTGAAGGCCCGGAGAGATTAAGTCATTTGCCCAGAATCACCGGATGCTGAGCCTACACCGAGAGTCAAACCTGGTTCCCCAGCTCCAAAGTCAGCAGCTGTGGCCCTTTTGCCACATCCTCTCTCCACATGTAGGGTTTTGGTTAGTTCTGTTATAGACTGCGCCAATAGTAGCAATGATGGGTGACGAGAGCCCCAGCACTTATTTTTTCACAAACTGAATAGAAGCTCTCTCTAATGCCTTGTTTCGGCCAGCCTCCACAACCTCTAATCCAATAACCTATTCATGTTCCTGGACGTTTTGTGGCACTGCACCCATTATGACTGGTGCCAACTGCATAGCTGTGGCCATCATTGATCATTTGAGCACAGTCTTTTTTAACTTGTGCTGCACTCATTTTGCTGTGTCTCTGTGGGTCTGCTCCTGCTTCTCTCTATCCTTTTCTTGCTTTTTCTTATGGTAGTGCAGTATATGAGCTTGTATTTCCTGCCAGGCTTTGGTATCTAAATTGTTAGAAATGGGATTTCTGGTAGGCTAGGGCATGTGCCTAAGCCAGGCAGAAACCCCCACTCTAGTCAGGGCAAGGGAGTCACACACTGACGACAACCCCTGCTCATCCACTTGGTAGCTTGGCACGAGCAGTCAGGCTTATCCCAGAGGCAATGTGTAAAGCGTTTGCACAACACACACACCCAGCAGCAGCACACTAGGCACACCACAAAAGAAACTACACACAAGGTTATATGAAAAATAGCTGTTGTATTATCCTAAACACATTAGAATCATAATCACACATATACACAGTGCCAATTGGCAATGGGCAATATTCACAGGGGAATATATACATCACATGGCCAATCGTGCCACTATCAGAACTATCACAATTAACAAGTAATAACACAACCTGTAACTACTGGTAAAATAATGAACTCAGCATTAGCATTAGCAACATAAATAAGGGTGGGCGGAGTCTGCGCAGTTGGGCTATGCCGAGCTATGCTATGCTATGCTATGCTATGCGCACAGCTGCCCTAGCAAAAGGGCGTCCCAGCGCTGAACAGAAAACAGCAAAAACAATGGACAACAAACAACAATTTACGAGGTACGTTTTGATTGCCTTACGAAAGGCCAGGTAGTTATCCATACTATAAATAGCAATGGGGAGCGCATTCCAAAGTCTGCCTGCCAACACCCTAAAGGAGTGACCACCAGCACGAACCCTCCTCACCCGAGGAACAACCGCCAAATGCTGGCCCATGGATCGAAGTTGGTGGGAAGGTATGTAATGTGTGAGAAGATTAGCTTGGATATCTGGGGAGGACAGATTTGGGATTTTAAAAGACAAGCAGAGAGTTTTAAACTCAATGTGTTTAGCTACAGGCAGTCAATGTAGCCGACGAATAGCACTGGAAGTGGGGCATGACCTGGGTAAACCTAGCAAAGCTCTAGCAGCAATGTTCTGAACCTTTTGCAATCTTGTAACTTCTGCTTTGTTAACTCCCAAATAGAGTGAGTTGGCATAGTCTAATCTAGACAAAATATATGCCTCATTGCCGGGTCAAAGAAACCCAGCACAGGTTTAAGACCCCGTAGGATATCAAAACATGATTCAGCTACTTTCTTTGTTTGTGTCTGAAAGCTAAGGGCGGAATCGATCCACACCCCTAGATTTGATTACCAACTGTTGGGGGCAGGTGCATCGCCCAGCTTGGCAGGCCACCAATGCTCACTCCACACCTCAGTGTTTTTGCCAACCAGCAGGACCTCGGACTTGTTAGCATTTAACTGAAGACAGTTGGCAGTCATCCACTCAGATATGATCTCTAAATCCCTCAGGAACTTGCATGTGCCCTGACCAGAGTCATCTGAGAGAGCGACCACCAACTGAGTGTTGTCCGCATAGGACACTGCTGTGAGCCCTCTCCTTTCTGCCACTGCTGCTAGAGGTTGCACATACACGTTAAACAGCGTAGGGCTCAAAGCTGAGCCCTGCGGTACCCCATATTTGATGGTATGGATCTTAGATGCGAAAGGGGGCACTGTAACCTGAAAGGTCCTATCAGCAAGAAAGGAAGCAAACCACTCAAGAGCAGAGTCCCTGATACCCACCTCCTCCAACCTCTGCAGCAGGATCTGATGGGAGACAGTGTTGAATGCGGCACTGAGGTCTAACAAAATCAGTGCCAATGTATGACCCTCATCTAGCGCCCCCCTCAAATGCTCGGTCACAGCCAGAAGAGCTGATTCTGTACTGTGACCTGGCCGAAAAAAGTTCTGGGAGGTCCAATAGGTTGTTCTCCTCAAAATGACCTGCAAGTATAGAATTAATGTAGCATTCCAAAATTTTGGAAACCCAAGGTAGGAGAGAGATAGGACAGAAGTTCTCTGGTTTGGTGGTGTCAAGCTTAGGCTTTTTCAATAGCAGGATCACCCTTGCTTGCTTCCAAGAACTAGGGACCGTTGATGCAAGCAGGGACTGATTGATCAAATGTCTCAAAAATGGTAGAAACACAGGCAATGATTTCAGAAATTGATCTGGCTTAAGGGGGTCAGCAGGAGAGCCAAATTCAATCTTAAGGTAGAGCATAACTAAAGCCTCTTGGAAAGGCATCAAACATATGATTACAAGAGGATCCAGACCTAAAACCCTTCTGAACCACTTGTTGAGGGAAGGAGCCATATATTGTGTCTAACTTCTTCACAAAAAAGGAAGCAAGGGTCTCACATTGAACATCTGATATTACAGAGGATGTAAGAGTATCTGTCGAGGTTTTAAGATCCTTTACTATGGAGAAGACGCTTTTAAATGGGTTGCCACTGTTTCTGATCCCATCTGAGTAGTAGGCTGCCCGCTCAGATCGGATCGCATTATGATATTTCTTAATTGCTAACTGGTAGCATCTCTTTAGCAATGGATCGTAGTCTCTTCTCCAGGCACGTTCCAACTTTTTACAACCTCTACGCAGGGATGCCAACCTGCCATTGTACCTTGCATTAGCCTTAGTGCCACAACACTTAGACCACCTGGCAGGAACCAGGGAGTCCAGAGTATGAAAAATCCAGTTCAAAAAAGCTCTGTCAGCCAGCACAGAGTCATGCGGCATCTTAGGCGTTGTGGTAGAAAGGAGCTCCTTAAGTTGGGAAATATCAATTTATGACATGGACACCTAAAGGAGAGTTTTTTGGGAACCCTCTTAACTGGCTTGACATCAGCTAGTGGCATAGACACTACAAAATGATCAGACCAGCATACTGGGGATGGGGCATGGACCGTGAGGGAGGATAGGTTAGAAAAGACCGGGTCTAATAAGTGGTCAGCAGAGTGTGTCGACCCCTGGACCCGTTGGGATAGCTGGCAAGCTGCCATATCAGCCAAAAAGTTGGTTGATTTCTACATCATGAGGATTATCCAGATGTAAATTGAGGTAGCCAATGATACTGAAATTAGAAGATCTCATCGCTAGAGAACTTGAAACTCCAACGAGAGCAGCTCTAAACTCCTTAGAGGGTCCTGGCGAGCGGTAGATTAACAGCCCGGTCATAGTTTAATTGGCGTGAAACGAGATCCGGAAGAGTCCACATGCACACCCCTCAACAGACTCCTTTACCAGGGAACACATGTAGCCTCACTTAAATATTACCGCTATACCACCCCCCTAAAGCCTCTGTTTAGTGTCAAGATGCTATATCCCGGGAGAGAGCCAGGCCAGGTTCAACCACTGTGTCCTTTGTTAATCACGTCTCGGTCAAAAAAAGGACATCCGGGGAATCAGTGTGAAGTAGGCCATAGACATCCAAATGATGTTTAACTAATGAGCGGCACATTAGGCTCAGAAGTTTAATCGCAGATCTGTGGTCAGTATGGGGCTGATGGGGTGCAACTAGTGGCCAGGAGTTATAGCAACAGGATAGACAACAAAAAGGGCCCTCATAGTGACTGCAAGGTTGGCAACCACACGGTGAATTCCCTTCCTAATCTCAAGGAGGTCAACCCCAGGGTACCGGACTATGTCTTTAGCAAAACTGGCAGCGTGCCTGGCATCTGGCGACGTCCTGGCGCAGATGTGCTTGCCCTAGGTACGCCTTCGGCGTGCCGGGTGAGCGCTCCTGCTAAGCGCGTCCCTCACGGCATGGGTTTATCAAAACGAATAAACCCGGAAATGCTGATCGTGAGAGTCAGGGAAAGGCAGCCCCGCCCACCGCTTAATCGGCATGGCATTCACTGCGGTACGGAGCAGGAGTGGTACAAAATTATAGACTGGCCTGAAGTGCAAAACACAAGTAGGTGTCCAAATTGAAACAGAATTTAAAAGTTTAGCAGCAGTAGAGAACTTAAAATAACTTTCCATAAGCCCACAAAAGCAGCAACACAGTACAACAGACAGCTGACCTTAACTCAGTCTGCCATGCTGTTGGCAACACACTCCGTGGCACTCTGCGTAGCTCCACTACGACGCCTGCCTTCACCCCACTATTATTAATATATAACTTAAAAGTATATTAAAAAGACTTACCTTTAAACCGCGACGTCCCCGGGCTGCCCTTCTCGTCTTCTTCGGCGTCAAAAATACTGATAATAAAACTGCACATGTGCAAGCTCGTAAGAAATATGCATGTGCAGGCGCGCGCGCATATGCAGTTTTATTATTAGTATTTTTAATGCAGAAGAAGACGAGAAGGGCAGCCCGGGGATGCCCAGGTTTAAAGGTAAGTCTTTTTAATATACTTTTAAGCTAAAGCTGCTGAGTTTTGCCTACTATGCGTTCTCTGCGGAACACAGAGTAGGCAAAATTCCACACACTCTTCGGGCGGAGCAGAGATCTCTGCCCATGGTTAAACACATTATGTCTGCATCACATTAGGCATAACCACTTCATGCATAACCATAGGCATAAACACATTATGCATAACAATTATAGGCATCACATTAGGGTCTTGCGCCCTACCAACACTTACCCCAGGCCAACTGGCCTTTCTCTGGGGCCCAATGTCCTATGTCCAAAAATGTCAGGGCTCTACTGTAGGACGTTACACTGGCCCTCGGGCTGCCCAAAGCAGCAAAAGCATTGTATGTAGCGCCCTTGGTGCGTGGGGTGCATCTCACCCCTCACTTATCACCTTTTAGGGACTGCCCCCCGTTGCAGCGGCCCGCGCTCTCGCGGTGCAGCTGGGAATCACCTTTGGCACTGCGGTTCCTCCTGAGCCCCCACTGGGACTCTAAAATCAATATTGCCCCTCGTTGTAGCTGCCTGCGCTCCGGCGCTGCAGCTGGGGAACATGGACAACACTGGCACTAACTGTGCCTGGGGAGCCCCCTCTCTGGGGCTCCTACAACAAAATTGCTGCCACGTTGCAGCTGCCTGCGCTCCTGCGGTGCAGCTTTGGAAGCAGCACTGGCACCACTTCGTGCAAACTTAAGCCCCACTCACCAGGCCTCTCTTTGACTCCTCTGACACGGCAGGAATCCACTGACCAGATGCCTCGGTGGGCCCCTGCTCCCAGGGACTATTCTC
Source organism: Lissotriton vulgaris (assembly GCF_964263255.1). Lineage (NCBI taxonomy): Eukaryota > Metazoa > Chordata > Amphibia > Caudata > Salamandridae > Lissotriton > Lissotriton vulgaris. The sequence continues at coordinate 1,650,621,251 of NC_141693.1, read as the reverse complement.
ACTTCTCCAGTCCTTCCTGAGCGGGGCAAAAGGCACCGACCATGTGCCTTGCAGGCTCCGTCCTCCTCTGACTACGTGCGGGGTTCCCACTAGCACATGGGGCCCTGCTCTCCTGCAGACACGGTTGGCCGGATTGTGCCGTCACTCCGCCTCTCCTCCAACCGGCCGGCCGGCTGTCAGCCTCCGGGTCTTGGCTCCTCCCACAGTCAGGCAGCCTGGCTGCTTTCCAGGCCACTGCTCGTGGTGCGATGGCCCTTTTCCACGCAGACAAGAATGCGGGGTGGGTTCCCACTAGAAAAACATTAATGCAGGGTGGGCTCTCGCTAAATTGGCATAGAAACCAAGGGGTAGGCCCCCCTGAACCACCCTGGCACCAACATGCTGGGAGGGCTCCCGCCATAACACTGGGTATTGTGGGGAAATCCCCACAATGCGGGGGTGGGCTACCGCTTCCTCTCCAGCAGCGCGAGAGGGAATCTATATGACAGGATTCCCTTCCAAATCCTTTGCAGCCCATTGCTGTCGAACTCTGGAATCTCCTGGACACAACATCACCAGACGTCGCCTTCCTCACTGAAACTGGATGAACGCCTCCTCAGCCCGGGACATCGCCATAGCCATCCCCGACGGCTACAAGATCACCCGGAGGGACCGCATCAACCAAACCGGAGGAGGCCTCGCCATCGTCTACAGAAACACCTTCCACATCACGACCAACTCAGACGACACCCTCACCGCCGCCGAGCACCTTCACTTTCAGATACACATCAACTCCAAGACCACCCTCGGAGGCACTCTCATCTACAGGCCCCCGGGACCACGCACACAATTCAGCGAAGCTATCTCCGACCTGGTCAGTCAGCACGCCCTCACCTCCACAGACTACATCCTCCTAGGGGACCTCAACTTCCACCTGGAGAACAACAAGGATTGCAACACCACTGCCCTACTGGACAACCTCGACAACCTCGGACTCAAGCAACTGGTGAACAACCCAACCCACTACGCCGGTCACACGCTCGACCCGATCTTCTCCTCCGGAAAGCACATCGCCTTCAGCCACTCCACCGGACTACACTGGACAGACCAGAGCTGCGTCCACTTCACCTTCAGGAGAACCACGACCCACCAGCACCGGCTGCAGGCCCCCCGCAGACACTGGAGCAAGATCACGGCCGACCAGATCACCAGCACCCTCAGCCAGAATCCGCCCTCCAACACAACGGACCCCGACGAGGTAGCCCGCAACTTCACACAGTGGCTCTCGGACTGCGCCGATGAACTCCACCTCTGAAGAAATCCCCCAGCAGACCCGGCAGCAGAAAAGCCTCGTGGTTTACCAACGACCTCAAGAACTCCAAGAAAACCTGCCGTACCCTCGAGAAAGCCTGGCGCCACGACCAGACAACAGAAAACATGACAGCCCTCAAGAACGCCACCCGGAAACACCACCAGCTGATCCGCACCACCAAGAAGACAGCATTCAAAGAATGACTGGACAACAACACCCACAACAGCAAGGAACTCTTCAGCGCCGTCAAAGAGCTCTCCAACCCCAGCGCCTGGAGCAACGACATCACACCCTCGCAAGACCTCTGCGACTCCCTCGCCTCGTTCTTCCACCGCAAGATTGCCGATATACACAACAGCTTCAGCACTCCGACCACAGTGACCACGAACCCTAACACCGAACCGGCACCTACCAACGCCACCCTCTGCACCTGGACCCCGGTCAACACCGAAGACATCACCGGCCTGATGAACACAATCCACTCCGGCTCACCCACCGACCCCTGCCCACACCACATCTACAACAAAGCCGCCTCCATCATCGCACCCCAGCTCCTTCGCATCCGCCACCTTCCCGGAAAGCTGGAAACAGGCCAAACTGAGCGCCCTCCTGAAGAAACCTACCGCGGACCCCACGGACCTCAAGAACTTCCGCCCCATCTCGTTCCTCCCCTTTCCAGCCAAAGTCATTGAGAAGTCCTTCAACAGACAACTCTCTGCCTTCCTCGAGACCAACGGATCCCTCGACCCATCACAGTCCGGCTTCCGAGCAAACCACAGCACCGAAACCGCCCTCATCGCAGCCACAGACGACATCAGGTCCCTGCTTGACAACGGGGAAACTGCTGCCCTCATCCTCCTGGACCTCTCAGCAGCCTTTGAGCAATATCGATCCCCCCCGCCCCCCACCCTCAGCGCCTTGAGCCCCTCACGGGTGAGTGGCGCACGCTACAATTTTTTGTGATTGATTGATTGATTTATTTGCAGAGCTCCTCTATCTCTTTGCAAGGTGGGGGCTCAGTCAACAGACACTGCACAGGGGGGCGGAGCCAGCATTCACCTAGGCAGGCACAGACCTATTTAGGGTCAGGGGACTACTCCTCCCACTGCTCCAAATGCAGATCTCCCATTTAGCATAGTGCGGACTCACCCTGACCTCCGTGCAGCCACACACACCTCACCAGCCCCTGTCACTCAAGAGCCAGACATGCAATCCACATCAGGCCGGCAGACACATAACACACAGAAATGTCTACTTCTAAAAGTGGCATTTCGAAAATATTGATAATAAATCTGCACACACAATTGTGCAGCATTTATTATCACTATTCAAAACATACCAAACTTGACCACGCTGCTCCTCTCATATCAGGAATAACCACTAAAACACTTATCAGGGAATCCCCCATGCATTCCTATGAGAGTGCTGCCTCACAGCTTTGAGAAAACCAAAAATAGCTGTTTGTCACTACCAGGACATGTCACACACTTAAGGTACATGTCCTACCTTTGCCTACAATGCACCCTCCCCATGGGACTAGCTAGGGCCTACCTTAGAGGTGACTGACATGCAGTAAAAGTGGGGTCACAGACATGGCGCACATTTTAGGTGTCATGTCTCAGCGGCAATGACACTGCGCCGCACAGGCCCTGCAATGTTTGAAGGGCTATTTTGGTGGGAGGCGAAATCATCACTGCAAGCCCACCAGTAGCATTTAATTTACCGGCCCTGGGGATCATAGATACCACTTTACAAGGGACTGACAGGTAAATTAAATATGCAAAACAGGTGTAGACCAATCTTATCATGTTTACCGCAGATAGCACACGCAATTTACAGTGGACAGCAGTGCTAAAGTGCCCGGAGTCCTAGAACCACCAACACCATGTCAGAAAATAGGCTTGGAGGAAGGCAAAAAGTTCATGGATGACCCTGCAAAAAGAGCCAAGTCCAACATAACCAACTGAGCTGTTTAGCCCGCTCTGTATCTCCGAGGGTAACCCTTTCTTAAATATTATAGAAAAATGTGACTTGTGGGCCTGTGTTGGCCCACAGCTGTCCTGTCCTCATCTTTCCATCATTCTATTTAGGAAAGTGTTTATGCTTTCCTCTGGTTTCATGATCTCTGCCATTATCCCTCCTACTTGTGCGCAGCCAGAGAGTATTTCTTTGAGGTCGGTCCATATCTGGTGCCTGTGCGCATTAACCCTTTCGATCCTGATGACGAGCTCAGCTCGTCATGATGCACAGTTGAGCTGTGCTGATGACGAGCTGAGCTCGTCATGAAACTATGAAAATCTGGAGCTTTCAGCACTGGGGGGGAAAACGCCTAGCAGCCAAGGTGTTAAATGTGGCCCATCATGCAGGGTATTTGTTAGCGTGATTGCTTGAATGCAAGATTGTGTGTACACCATATTTGTTTGCTCCCCAATTAGACTGCTTAGCAGGATGTTAATGTCACCTATTGCTAAGCTGATACCTGCTGTGTTTTTCTAGAAGCATGTAATCCATTTCACTGCTCCTATCCAGCAATGACAGCAACTTTGTTCCCAAACCATATTTGTCCATCTGGGCCCATGGCACGTATACAATCCCCACTGCGCCCTTCTGCAGTAAGGGGCACATTCTCATTCTAGATGAATCTATGGGTCTCTCCTCAACATAGCGCTCTTATCTTGCAAGGCATTGATGCATGTAGAGGATATTCCAACTGGGGTTTCCTTCTTCATGCCTGTGCAATCCCCCACTACTGCCATGTCTTCTGGGGCAAACAATCCTTCCCTCAGGCAAGACCTGTCATATTAGTCCCTCTCCTCGGTCCAATCTGCTAATAGGTCAGAGAATGGGTACACAAACGTCTTGCTTTCCTTTTTGGCTATTATGTGCCTCGTGGTTCATTTATCTCCATCGTGAACCTGTGCAAAACAGTGCAAATCCTAGTTGCTGCTTCTCTTATGTGTATGCACAGGTGCCATTTTGGTTTTCCTATGTCTCAGGTGGGTAAGTACTGGACTACCTCGTTCCCTTATTTATTGGTCAGGCCCTCTACTTTGTCGACTGGATGGTCTGGTTCTGAGCCCTGCTAGTAGCCTTTTATCTACTTCTTACTCTTCCCAGCACTGTGCCATGTTTCTGGCCCCACTTCCCTCATGTGAAAAGCATGCTGTCCTGTACTCTTGTTCTAACTCTTGGTTGCATGCCCTTTCTCTCTTGAACATCAGCTCACGCCTCTCTTTCTCGTGCTGTCCCGCCTGTCTCTTTTGCTCTGAGCTACGCACTGCTTTTGTTGGCCTGGCTTTACCTTTAAATTCACACTACGTTTTCTCCATGGCAAGCTGGGCAAGCCCTGTAGCCCACCCTCATCATCAGTTTCTAGGGGACTGGAGCTATCGTTCTCTCTCTCGCTCACCATGTCACTATCAACAACCGCCACAAACTTTCTTGAAATTCATGTATTCTCACCTGAACCAGTGAGAGTTTGTGTTTTACTCATTTTTGAGGTGTTACATGTTGAGCGTGGTGTAGCAGGGATTTCTGCTCATATACAGAACTGTGCATAGAGACTTGGAACCTCAGTGAATAAGGGTGTGCCAAAACTAACCTCAGCTCCAAAATCCCTACCAGATTTAGACAACCCAGGACCTTTCTAAGTGAGCTGGATAGTCTGGCAATATCCACCTCTAGACGAAGATGGTAATCATAGAAACCATATTGTGATAACTCAGGAATTACCAGCCCTTTTTTGCTACCCACAAATTATACCAGTTTCCTGGCTACAATTTTTCCCTATATCCGAATTCCACCCTGTTAAACACCCAGGGGCAGATTAACAAGCCCCTTATGCTGCCAGTACGTTACTTTTTGTGATGCAATGGCAGCGCATTACACTGCCCCATGTTTACAAGGACTGGAAAAGCCACCCTGCATGGCTTTCCCTGTCCCTGTAAATACGGCCTCTTTACATGAAGCACTTTGCGTGAAACGGGCATTCCATGGGTGTTGCTGTGGGTGTTCCCACACAACACCCATGAAACCAAAAACATTCCTAGATTTACGAGGAATCGTAAACCTGAAAATGCGTCAGTATGCTACGCTACCCAAGGGGTGGCATAGCGAGGCGCAACAAGGAGAAATGTTTTCATTTCTTCTCATTTTTTCGTCTTTCAATGCGTGCTGCATTCTACAGCACCCGTCGAAAGAGGAAAATGCATGCAGTGATTGTTTTCGTGCAGGAATGTGCCCCTTCCTGCACAAAAACAATCTCCCCATGACACAGGCATCCTTGCATCATGGTGCAAGGGTGCCTGTGCCGGTGCATGGCAGCTGTTTGTGCGCCAGTGCAGGGGAGAGCACAGGAATGCAACATATAATTGTAAATATGTTGCATTCCTGTGCTCTGAAAGTGCTGCAGCGTGGTGCAGCCAAAGGGCTCACGGTGCCACGCTGAGGCACCTTCTGGAAAATCTGCCTCCCAGATACCTCTAAGCACTGAGAAATCATTGAACTAAAAAACTATACTATACTATACAGAACTGTGCATAGAGACTTGGAACCTCAGTGAATAAGTGTGTGCCAAAACTCACCTCAGCTCCAAAATCCCCTACCAGACTAGCTATCAGTGTCTCATTGGTGCTTACAAAACCCCAATGATTTAGACAACCCAGGACATGGACTTAGAACACCTCAGGTAACGTGGAACACATGAACACTCTTTCGGTATACTATCATTCCAATCCAGAACCAGGAGTCAATGAGGACACGTGCAAGTTTGAAATGTTTATTTTTAATGCAGTGTTCTCAAACGCAGTATCTTAGCTAATACAAGCAAACATATTATAAAGATCAAGGTTAACAGCATAGTTTCTATTCCATAAAAAACAAAGGGCCAAAGCATGGTAAATGGTAAAGGAAACAGGTCTAAATAGAACCTCGGTTTACCCTCCCTAGTTAGTATATTATATTATATCTACAGAAGGGTCTTTTTGGGTTTAGAAGGACGGGCCCGTACCTTTGGGTTCAGTGGAAATGGATCACATCATCTCCTGCACCAACACGCTGCATACTGATATTCATCAATTGTGTGTCCTGCTCTGTGCAGTGCATTATTATTCATGCCTAAAACCAAAGTTGGCCACAGCTGCATCCATATTATGTCTATTCTGTGCGCTGATCAATCCAAACAATAAGCGCTGTGTTGAAATAACCTTGAAGGCCTTGGCACTCACTGTACATACGTAGTTTACCAAGCAAGGCTGATATTATAAGCAAACATGTTATTCTTGTGTAAAGCAAAATACCTAACTATGCGAAACGCATTAATAACAAAATGTGTCATGTGCAGAGGCAGCAGGAAAGGAAAAATTGCGTTTAACGTCAAACCAGCACATGCTAACTTATCACAGTGCAAAGGTGAAACCAACACACAAGACAGTCAAGCTTTTACGGACCTTCCCTAGCTACTTGGGCTGCACTGGAGGCATCTGAGTTTGCTTGCTTTTGGCTTTCTCTGTTTTAGACCTAACAGACCTTTTTTTGGTGGGGGCTTGTCGGCTTCTACTATTGTTGGTTATCGATTTTAGCTTCTTCAACGATGGCCTATAATTCTTATATTGACTCTCTTTTGTCTTTCTTTTGTCCTACATATTTAGTCTTTATATCTGTTTTAGTATGTCCAATTATATTTGTGTCAAATTTTCCCTCCTTAGGCCAGGGAAATGTGTGTGCCTTTGTCTGTAAATGCCATTTTTATCTGTTTGGGGAACCTATCTGCCATATGCATAAAGTGGGAATCCATGGCAATTTTAGTAATTTGGATACATACAACTCACATTACATTTTATAGTTTTGTTTGTCTACTCATAGGAGCAAAAGTATGTTGTGCAAACAGTTTGACTGTACATTTCAATAAAAACAAGTTAACAAATGCATATGTAGCATTCAAACATAGGGAAAATATGTGATGTGTTATAATAATATTTGCACAATTCTTTTCACACAATACAGTTTGTAATCAACACTCAATCCGACATCATTACACACATGATACAGCTCAATAATGGTTGACAGAAAAAAGTACTTTGTCAATAGATTTGTATGTTCTCAGCACGTTATCCTCTAAAAAGAGAAGGCTTGCGTGGAACACCTTTCTAAGTGAGCTGGATAGTCTGGCAATATCCACCCCTAGACGAAGATGGTAATCATAGAAACCATATTGTGATAACTCAGGAATTACCAGCCCTTTTTTGCTACCCACAAATTATACCAGTTTCCTGGCTACAATTTTTCCCTATATCCGAATTCCACCCTGTTAAACACCCAGGGGCAGATTAACAAGCCCCTTATGCTGCCAGTACGTTACTTTTTGTGATGCAATGGCAGCGCATTACACTGCCCCATGTTTACAAGGACTGGAAAAGCCACCCTGCATGGCTTTCCCTGTCCCTGTAAATACGGCCTCTTTACATGAAGCACTTTGCGTGAAACAGGCATTCCATGGGTGTTGCTGTGGGTGTTCCCACACAACACCCATGAAACCAAAAACATTCCTAGATTTACGAGGAATCGTAAACCTGAAAATGCGTCAGTATGCTACGCCACCCAAGGGGTGGCATAGCAAGGCGCAACAAGGAGAAATGTTTTCATTTCTTCTCATTTTTTCGTCTTTCAATGCGTGCTGCATTCTACAGCACCCGTCGAAAGAGGAAAATGCATGCAGTGATTGTTTTCGTGCAGGAAGGTGCCCCTTCCTGCACAAAAACAATCTCCCCATGACACAGGCATCCTTGCATCATGGTGCAAGGGTGCCTGTGCCGGTGCATGGCAGCTGTTTGTACGCCAGTGCAGGGGAGAGCACAGGAATGCAACATAGCATTGTAAATATGTTGCATTCCTGTGCTCTGAAAGTGCTGCAGCGTGGCGCAGCCAAAGGGCTCACGGTGCCACGCTGAGGCACCTTCTGGAAAATCTGCCTCCCAGATACCTCTAAGCACTGAGAAATCATTGAACTAAAAAACTATGAGAGTTTAGTATCAACTTCACCCAATCAGGATAGTTATATTGCAAAAATCAACATCCTGAGAGTTATCAAGGGCTATCTTCAACTAAACTAGCATACTTAGATCTGAAAAAAAGGTGACCTCTGTGAGAACGGCTCCAAGGCTGCCTTATGACTGATTCAATAGGTATTATGCCATACCCTGTCAGTTCAGTGGGACAAGTGCTTAGGTTATCTTTTTAAGACTCTCCCTTATTTACCATATGCCAAATGTTTATGCCCTCTAGGACCGCTGCTTCAGGATGGACCTTCGTCCTGGAGATTCAGCAGAACTTTCAATTAATTGCATTGTCTGCTCACCATTCTTGTTGCACAATCATGAAATTGTCCTGGTGGGATCTCCTTACTTCGACTGTAGTTGGGTATGAGGTCCCAATTCCTCCTATCTGGCTCACCAAAATGTTACTTGAGTTCGAAATCCTTTTAAAAACAGAAGACAAGGTTCCTAAAGCCCAGACTCATAGATTTGTAGACAAAACTTGACAATAATTCTCATATACACACTAAGCAGTATACATAGAATAGTGCAGCAGGTGCAGTGGAACCTTGGCACAGGGGCTTAGGTGGCTCACTGCATTCCACTTGAAGCTGTCTGATTTTTTACTTCTGAACCACAGAGTGGCATTCAATGATCCTTGTTTGCTTTAGGGCCCATGACTCTTTTAGTTTAACCATGCATCATGCGATGGAGAGGAAACAAGAAATGATAAACATAATTATTACTTGCCTTCCAATAGAACTTTTGTTATTTCTAAACAACATAAATAACAGATGATACTCTTGCCAAATGTTATGGTACTGATTTTACTTACCTCAAAAAGATGAATATTCCTTTCTGGGATCCAAAAGAATGATCATAAGGTAATCACATTTGTCATTTAACTAAGTGAACAACCCTGCTGGCATGATTCAAAGAAATTAATAGATAAAGAGTGAGATACTCAACAAGGTTAAACATTCTTAACCGCATCGCTGCTGCGGTGATTTTTGCGCTGTGCGGCTGTTTTCGATTAACCGCGATACATGACGAGCTCAGCTCGTCATCCGCACACGTCACCCGTGGCTGATGACGAGCTGAGCTTGTAATCAGCATCAAAGGGGTTAAAGTCCTAGGGACCAATCAGGGGAAATAAGTCAGAAATGTACAGCACATGGTACAAGTGTCCAACTTTTTATTGTAACTGTCTCTTGAATGTTTAGTTGTTCATAACTGCCCATATCTACAACATTTACAAAGGCGCAATTTCCATTTGGTTGCAAACTAAACATATCAATCAGGTAATGACAAAAACAGCACCATCAATGGATGACCACAAGTTCAGCACATCAAATCCTATGTTTTCTTAAGCATTGAGAGTCTTGTGGAGCCACTTCCAAAGCTTGCGGCAGTTAAGCTCTACTGGAAACCAGAAAAATAATCCTTATACGAAGGGGAAGGTGTACCAATAACAGAGTAAATGTCCTTCAAACATGTCCGAAAAGTACCCTTTTATTGTTGTTGACAGTAAAACGTGGGTGTCAGCCAACGTGTTTCATTCCACTGGAGGAACATCACCAGGGCTCATTTAATAATACGTAGTGCAATATATCCGTGCTCAAAGTCAAATTATATCCAAGATAGAAATAGATAAAAACACCCAGTTTCCTCATATATCACGACAAGGTGTAGTATGTCAGGGCTCTATGTTAAAATTGTATCCAGTGTCAAGGTAAGGAATAATGATGCAAGAATCTGGCACTTGGGTAGTAATGGTATATAAGTTGAATCTGTAATGTACACAGTGAAAGGCTCCTAACTGCCAGTAACAAATTATAGACCCGTATCCTTCATACGATACACCCTCTACCTGTGATCTCTTCTTCATGCCATTCCTGACTATCAACAACAATAAAAGGATACTTTTTGGACACGTTTGAAGGATGTTTACTCTGTTTTTGGTGCACCTTCCCTTTTGTTTAAGGATGAACATATAAATCAATCAGTGTTTATAAAGGGCGCTACTCACCCACTAGGGTCTCAAGGTGCTGGGGGAAAGAGGGTTGCAGCTTCGTTGGGGTCATTCGAAGATCCAGGTCTTGAGTTATTTCATAAATTGGTCTAGTGTAGGGCTTCTCCAGAGGTGGAGGGGGAGCTTGGTCCATCTCTTGGCTGCAAGGTGGCAGAAGGACTTTCCATAACTGTGTTCCTGTAGAAGCGTGGGACGGTGGCTAGGGAGAAGTCGGCTGATCGTAGGATTCTCTTGGGTAAGTGGAAGGAGAGGAGCTTGTTGAGGTATTGAGGTCTGATGTTGTGGAGGTCCTTGTACTCATGCATGAGCAGCTTGAAGGTTATCCTTCCTTTAACAAGGAGCCAGTGAAAGTCGCGGAGGTGTTGGGTGATGTGGTTGTGCTTTGGGATATCGTGGATTAGTCTGGCTGCACCATTGTGGATGGTCTGGAGTTTGCAGAGGAGTTTCATATAGATTCTGGCCTAGATTTGTTACATAGTATGTGGAGGGTTTTTAAAATGCGGAGGAGACGGCAGTGATTTGGCAATTCATTGTAAGCGAGTAGTCCAGTATGATGCAGAGGTTGCGGGCATGGTTTGTCGGAGTGGGTGGGTTTCCGAGTGAATAAGGTGAATAGCGTGCACCACTGTTATAAGGTTACAGGGAAATGCACTGTTGAGGTTAACATGTTTCTTGCCATTAAATCCAGTAGTAGGCAATTCTTTAGGACCGATGTAAGATCTATCTACACTTGTCGGTTGTGGTCCTTATATACAAAAGTAAGTGACCACCCATACAGCACCCTAAAAAGTGGTACCTTTAGATCTAGAACATCAACCTGTAAAGGAAAAAGTCATAGAGATTTACTAAGACATTGCGAACAACCTCTGCAATGATACAGTGTTCAGTTAATACAAAAGGATTTCAAAGTGCGTAAATGGCATGCGTTACACTCTGGTGTTTGTGACGATGCACTTGACAAATAAAAGTAGTTAAACCAACCGGAAATGTACACATGCTGTACACGTGCATGAACTCACCCAATCGGGTCAGAATAATGCTTCATCGTGTTCTGGAAGATGGTGGACACTGAGTAGTGCAGTGTCCTTGAAATATGTGGGAGACATAACAGGATATGTATTCATAGCAGTGGTGCACTCTTAGTCTGCCCATGTGGTGCAGTTCTTTCAAAGTAAATGACGCCCAGGAGTCTGGGTCGGTGTTATTAAGGAGTGCTATGTTCTGTCGGTCCACAGGGGTATACCGCAACCCCTCATATTTAAACTCATACCGTGTGACCTTGAGATGGCACCAGAGTGAGATAAAACATGGTGCCGCTGGTCACTCCGGGGGGGTCCGCAGATACACTCCGCACATTTAAAACACCACCCACGAGAGTTGTAACTATAGGAGTCCCATGGAACTCACATCAGGCTCATCACCCGTTGGCCACAAAGGCTCAGTACAAGATAATACACCTCGGCAATTGCTGCACTGTAGTAAATCACTGGGGCATTCATAGTGTCAGCGTGTGTGGGGAAAATACACATGTGAGCATGGGGGCGCCCAAGTACAGCCTCCCGATCATGGTCCACGCTTACTAAATTTGTAAGCTGTACTTACATATATTCCCCTGCTTGTTGCGGGAAGACCTACCTTCACTCTGCCGGTCCCAGAAGGTACTAGTCGCATGGGCGCGGCATATTTATACTTCCGGGGGCAGGCAGGGGAGACGGGTCTCTCAGTAGCTGCGTTCGCACCACTAGTGAGCCAACCTGGGGTAATGGCGTGTGCCATGTTGGAGCTGGCGTTTTGTCAAGCCACTTCAACTCTCATTAAAATATACTTGTGAAGTTATGTCAGGTCATATTCGGGTAGCCAGTGTAATTACGGAGGAAACAACAACTGTAATCATGGATCCTGTTGGAATTATGTGCTGATGGGCAATGAAAGGCAGAGCCAGGGTGTTGTTCACTTTGTGAGTCGAAGAGCAAAAATCTATTAAAATGTAGCTCAAATGAGCTGTTTAACCTTCTTGCTATCCACGTAGCAATATACTCAACTACTCCATAGTGACTCCCAAAGGATACTGACATGAAGTGTAGTGCTAGAAGTGGTCAAATCACAAATACTGTTTTGGTAAAAGTCAATGATGAATGTTGTTACTAAAAACCAAAGTGATCACTTGGTCCAAATCAAATCACTAGTGTGGGACTAGTAATGTTATGGTGATTACATCTGTCACAGCGATGGTGAAGTGGGTAAGTTAGGTATATAGGAGAGGTGCTTCATACCCACTCACCTCCTGGTTAGGGTATAAGTTGATGTCTATGCAGTGGTAACAAACACTGTGAAGGTAAAAAGATTGGGCTTGATGTATCAGTAAGGTGAATTAAATCAGACCAAATATTAACTCAAGTGCAAGATGATGTCAATATGATAGTGTTGACATCAACACCGTCACAACTGGTGTCAATGTGATGGTCGGATTGTCATCTAGTCACTGTCCCCCAGGGGATGCCTTCATTCAGTCCCTCATTTTCAGAAGCTAATCCCAACACCCACCTTTGCTCAATCCGAAAAAGAGTGTCCTTGGTCATGCCAGAGTGTGCTCCAAGGACAAACCATCTGATTGAGTCCAGGGAGTGGTGGAGGTGGTCAAAATGTGTCGTCATCTCTGTGCTTGTTTCGTGGCACCTGACGTTACTCCTGTGTTCTGTGATCCAGGTTTTCACGGGTCTGGTGCTCATCTCTACATATAGGAGTTCACATGGGCATGTTAACACATAAATACAGTTAGTTGTGTTGCAATTCGTTTGTTTCTTGATTTTCCACTTAAACCCATTCGCAAATGTAATCCCTTTTGTGAATGGACAAACAGTGCATGAGCCGCAAGTGTGGTGCCCTATCACTGGTGGTAAGTCCAATAAGGATCTCTGTACGCTGGACGTTGGATTATGGGTCTAGTATGTATGAGCATGTCTTTTAGATTGCTTGTCCATTTGAAAGCAAATCTGGGGGCTGGGAGGTTTAGACCACCTGTGTTCAGGATGCCCCAATGTTTCTTGATGATGTTTTTTACTTGGTTGGAATCAGGTGTGAATGTAGTCACACACGTGAGTGAGTCACAGGGTTCTTTTTGTTTAGTCTCTAACAGGCGTTGTCTTTTATTGTTCCTTGCTCTTTGCAGAGAAAGAAATATGTTACTTTGGGGATATTCTCTTGTGCGCAAGTGTGTAGCTAGGATTTTGGATTCCTTTTGGAATTCTGCCACTGAGCTACACTTCCTTCTGATATGGAGGAACTGTCCAAAAGGTAGGTTTTGTTTAACAGCCTTGGGGTGGTGGCTAATAAATAGCAACAGACTATTCTTGTCGGTTGGTTTACGATAAAGAGTAGTAGTACTTTGTCCTCTATCTAACCTAATCAGTAGGTCCGGGAAGGGTATCTCGATTTCAGCAATGGTACTGATGAACTTTAAGTAAGGATTCAAAGTATTCATCCACTTACAGAAATCGTCACACCTAGTACGACCTAGAACATAGCATTCCTTAATAACACCGACCCAGACTCCTGGGCATCATTACCTTAGAAAGAACTACACCACATGGGCAGACTAAAAGTGCATCACTTCTATACAGCACCTATGTATACATATCCTCTTATGTCTCCCACATCTTTCAAGGACACTGCACTACTCAGTGTCCAACATCTGCCGGAACACAATGAAGCAATAATCTGTTCATACACGTGTAGAGCATGTGTACATTCCCGGCTGGTTTAGCTAGTTTTTATTCGACAAGTGCTGTATGGGTGGTCACTTAGTTTTGCAATTAGGGACCACCACCAAAAAGTGTAGATAGATCTTACATAGGTCCTCAAGAATTGCCTTCTACTGGATTTAATGGCAAGAAACATGTTGACCTCAAAAGTGCATTTCCCTGTAACCTTATAACAGTGGTGCACGCTATTCACCTTTTTAATCAGGAGAGTGGCCACATTCATTAAAATAGTTCTGGGTGGACCTCTATCTCCTGTTTTAACCTCGCATTTACACATTTCACATCTACACTCACTAGGGCCCTTACACACACTGCGCCCTACGGCAAAGGAAAATAGATCTCTGCCAAAAGGCCCCTACACCGGTGCTGATCCGGTATTGCAGTGCCGACCCGATAAGGAGCACACCCAATGATAAAGCAAGACATCCAGCTGCTTGTGTGTGTGAGGGTTCCTTTCCGAAAGGAGGAAATCTGCTCCTGCCTCTAGTGAGTATGTTATGTCTCACCACATATACATCGACCGCCAGTGTTCATTAGGAATAGCATACCACTCTGTTTTTGCATCATTATTACCCCTGCCAATCATCGTGAAGAAATCGGAATTCCTCTGATTGGCATACTTAGTTACTTTTAAGTCTATAGTATATGGTACAAACTACTGTGCTGACCTAAAGTGTTCCCGAAGGGCTTGGTGGCTTTGGCCCTGTTCTTGAAGTCTCAGGGCCATCAAAGACTTTGGGCCATGTGTATGAAGCTGTTTTGCGATCACAAACACTGCAAATCACAAAATAAATGGTGTTTTGCGATCGCAAAACACAGCTTTGCTATGTAAGAGACACATTCTGTATGCAAAATTGCTAATCGCAATATCAGCGATTAGTAAATTTGCGATTCATACAACTTAGCGATTTTTCTGCGATTTCGCAAAAGGTAGCTCAACAATAGCGAATATCGCAATTCTTGAGCACACAATTTGTGAATTCACAAAATGGAATGCATGAAAATATTGCAATTGACAATTTCACAAAATATCTTAATTTGCGATTTCACGATATTCGCAATTTTGAGAATCGCAATTACCACCAAGTCTGAGCAGGTAGTAACCAGGTGCAAACTATTTAAGGAGGCCCCCAATGCATCAGATCTTTTCCACAATGGCTGGGCTGTATGTGATAGTCTGGAGGCTGTGACTCAGAGCTGCTGCACAGAGAAGGAGACACCAGAAAAGGATCTTTCATGCGCACATAACCCTGTTCCAGCGGACTGAGTCGAAGATCCATGGGTGACAATGCGTATGCGGTCCATGATTTCATACTGACTCCCTACTTGAATCCTGCCAACACTGGGGAGCGGAGGTACAACAGTGCCCACATAGCAACCAGATGTACCATTGCGCGGACCTTCGGGATACTGAAGAGCAGATTCAGATGCCTACATAAGAGTGAAGGGGAAGTACAATACAGCTCCCAGACCTGTTGCAAGATAGTGGTACCATGTGCCATGCTGCACAAAATCGCCACCAGGAAAGGCACACCAGTGGAGCTCAGCAAATCAGATTCATCAGATGAGGAAGGGCCAGAACGCATGCCAGCCGGTGTAATTGGTGCATCTACTGGGCGCCAGAGGTGAGATGAGATTACACAGAACTATTTCTAGGTAAGAAAATATGACACAATGCTAAATATCAGTTATGAGACTGTTTTTTATTTCCTTCAGTTCAGGATTAATGACGGCACACAGCCTGTGTAGCACACAATGTATCGTCAAATTTCCAGCAAATGTTAGCATCACAGTGTGATTGAAAAATCAGGAGCAAGTGTCCATGTACACTGGGTTGATGCACCCATCTCCTTGTCCAGGTTTGTGCACCTCAAACGCGGCACAGTCAGCCCGTAGCAACTGGCTGGGGGTGCACAGTGCCCTCCTCACCTGTCCCAGAAGCCGTACTGTGATGTCCACAACGGCGCCTATCCACGGGGGGTGATGCTGCTCCTGCCAGATTGGGCGTCCTTGTCTGTTGGAGTGAGGACTCCTTGGCCAGTAGTGCGTGTTGCCCGCAGTTCATTCACAGCAGATGTCACCTGTACCAGGGCCCTTGCCATGTCCTGGCTGTTGTGTGCCACCTCACGCTGCATACAGATGCTGTGCCTTGACAGCACATTGGTTGCTGAGGAAAGGCAGTTGACCGCCCAGGTGAAGAGGTCTAGGTGCTGCATCTCCCTGCTCCTAGCAGCACAATCCACCTTTAATTCCGCACAGAGTGCCTCCAGGGCACCCGTCATGCCCTTGAAGCCAACCCTGATTTGCCTCTGTAATGATTTGATGTTTTATGTCTGCAGGCACTGTACTTCCAACATGTGCCCCTCCAGCCCGCCAAAGACTGTGTCCTCTCCTGGGACTGCTGCACTGGTGGATGCATGTGCCCTGCGCCGGGATTGAATTGGCGGGATCGGGTCAGCACATGCTCGAACCTGGTGTTGTGGCTCTGGCTGTCCTGGGACTGGTTGGACCTCGCCATCGGTGTCCTGGCCTTCATCCTCCAGTGGGGGCAGTGGTGGCACTACATTCCGTTTGCTGCATTTTGGAGGGATTACTGGGCTGCCCTCCTCCTGTTGCTTCTGCGTTAGGGGATTCATCCTCTCCTCCACTGACTGTTCCCTGTGTCTCTGATGGCTGTGGACGTAAATGCACACATTAATTTTCTGTGCTGACTTGCACTTGTCATGCATTAAATTTCACTGTTTGGAGTCACATGGGTCCTGTCTATCTGTATTTTGCCTTTCCTGATGCGCATATACTGTTAGGGACTGGCTGGGTGTAAATGCACCACTGTAATGTGCATGTGACTACATTTCCCATAATGCATTGCTGTTTGTGCTTGTATACCTGCACTGGACCTTTAGTATTGTTCTGCCCCTGGGTCTCTCTTGGGTGTTTGGGGGCAGTAGGTGGGTATTAGGGGTGTGAAGGCATGCTTCTTACCTTGTCTTGGTACCGGGGTGTCGTAGCTGTCCAGGTCTGCCACACCCATTACACACTCTGGAAGCAGGATCCCCTCAACCATTTCCTCTAGTGGTGTGGAGTCAGTGGCAAAAGAGGTCCCACAACCAGTCTTCCTGGCCTGCTCCAATCTGGCAGTGACTTTCTCCTTGGAGTGCTGGCGCATATCGTACCAGCGCTTCCTGAGATCTTCCACGCTTCGGTGGGTGATGTCAACTGCGTTTACTTTGTGCTGGATATCAGCCAAAATCCTCCTCATGTGTGTCTCAGGCACCCGCAGGGACTTTTTTTCCGAAGAGGTGCTCATGGCTTACAACCATTTCCTGGATCAGGACCTCCAGCTCAGTTTCAGAAAACTTTTGTTTTCTTTTTCTCTGTGTTTTCCCCGGCTGCTGTTTGTCCTGGCTGGCTATGTCTCCAGTATCTGCCATTGTTTGTTGCACTGCAGAGTTCCCTCACCTCCATGCCTACTCTCTCACTGTGCTTCAGAAACTCAAGTGCAGCATGGGTAGTCATACTTCCTGAATGTGATATCATCAAGATGCACCTGAGTTTCCCAAAAATAGCAATTTTGCGAAATTCGCAAAATTGCGATTTTTAGGAATAAGGAATCGCTATTTGAAATGTCGCAATGAAAATAGTGATTTTTACTGAATTGGGATTTTTTGCGATTTTTTATTTACATACCGTTTTGTGATTCTCAATTTGCGATTTACAAAAAATCGCTAATTGGGAATCGCAAAAAGGGAGTTTGATATATATGGCCCTTTGCTTTCCCCCTTGCTGCCGTGGGACTCTGCCATTGTGAGTCCAGCAGCTACATTTAAAACCAAGCAGACTGTGCCTGATCACCCACTTGTGCTGTGGTCCAGCAAGCAGTTGGCTGGGAGAGAGAGCAAACACCTATCTATCTGTTTGAACCCTGTGTGTGTCCTGCTTCACCTGATGATCATCAGACCGGCAGCCTCACTTGGACCCAAGCAGACTGTATGCCATCGCCCGCTTGTGCTGTGATCTAGCAAATATTTGGTCGGGAGAAAGATCAGGCACCTTTGTGCTTCACTTTGAGCCTGGATGTGCCCCTGGATTCAGTGGACAATGGCACAGCACCGAAGAAAGCCACTGTGCCATTGCCGAGCACTGCTGTGTCCTGCTTCCATTGACGAGGACGCAGTACTGCAAGTACATCTGACTCATTGTGGCCCGGAACTGAACACATCGCTTTGACAGCCCCAATGTCGGTGCCCCGCCTTGCTCATTTCAAAGTGCCTGGAGCAGGTACTGTGTTTCATCGGACCCATGAGGTCCCTGCCACTCCTTGCGCTCCCTCTAATAGGCAACTGGGACTACCTTTGCAGTACAATCTTAAGAGATCGAACGGGGGGTTGCTGCACTTTTACCCCATTGGGAATTTCTTTGACAACATGCCTAGGGCCATATCCTTAGGAAGCCTCTACCTTGATATTGTGACAGTGCAAACCGGTCGGGGTGACTGGAGAAAACCTATTGAACCCAAGTGCTGTACTTAAACCTTTTGGGCACCGTGAATGCTTACACTCTTTAAACATGCATATCTTGAAAAGCATATATTGTCTTTTTATCGTTTTGGTCTTCTTTTGGTTATAATACAAAAAAGTATTTTTATAAACCTATGTGGAGTCTTTTTGTGGTGAATTCATTATGTTACTGTGTGTGTTTTGCGCAAATACTTTACTTGTTGCCTCTTTTGATAAACCTGCCCGCTCTGTGCCAAGAAACCAGACGGTGAGTACAGGTTATCTCAGTTGTGTATTTAGCTTATCCTGACTAGAGCCATGGGTTTTGCCTGGATTGGGTGTATACCTTAGCCAACCTGAAACCACATTTCTAGCAGCATCGATGTGATGTTTTACTACATTTTTAGCCAGGGTTTCACTTGGAATGCAGGGACTCCACTGAGACATTACTGGAAGCTGGGATCCCTTGGCCTAAGCCATTTATATGATTTCAACATCCTGACAATACACAAAAATACAAGAACAATTATACACTAAACAAATGCTCAAATATTAAACAGTTTGTTTAACTCACAAATATAGCAACACTTTTCACAGTTTAAGTTTTGCTTTTTTATGTGTTCATACTCATTTTAATATTATTTAATTTTGTAACACAGTCGCGGACCCCCTAAGTTGGTATCACGGATCCCCAGAGGTTCATGGACCACAGCTTAAGAACCACTAACCAAGATACTTTGTCTTCTTTTCACAATTAGAGTGTTTATGTGAAAATGCTCCAGATGTGCCGTGTTCCTGCAGGTCTTGTAATCCTGGTGGGATTTCTTACTCATGTTACAGCAGTGCTGAGATTAACAGGGCACTCGTAATGAGATCCTTTGGGCTCTTTTGCCAGTTTCCTGGTTATTTTAAGGAAGGTTTACTGCACCCCAAATCTCCTTTAATTGGTTAGATATTGTCAATGGAAGCTCCAAAATCCTCCTTCAATCTACAGCAAGAGTCAGTGTTGCTTTTTTTCCAGTCTTCTGTCTAGTTTTCCTTTCCCTCGTGCACCATTATTTTTGAAGCTAGCATTATAGTGTTATTTTTACATTTTATATGCATTTGAATGCCAAACGTGTTCTTGGTTTTGATATTACCTATGAAAGTATTCTATAGCACAGAGAATCCCGCCCCAGGTCACGTACCTGTTAATTGCCACGTCACCTATTTTCAGATGCAAGCAGAATAGTACTAGATCTTCCCTTTTGTATGTGATTCTATTCTTGTGTAGGCTAATAAAAGCAATTCAGAAACAGTGCTGTAGTAGCTATTAAACAGTTTCACTGTGATAGTTACCCCCAATATATGTAAGTCCATGTCCCCTAAAGTGGCCTCTCTGCTCGCTTCCCAGTCTGGTCTCATCACGGCATAGCACTTGCATTATTTTCGTGGGTATGTTGTGTATACTGTCAGAGGGTGTCATACGATTTCTTTTCTTCTCATAACATTCTTGTACTCACACCAATACAGGTTAGAAGAAAAGTGCTATTTAAAATGTTCAATAACTAATAATACACCTTGATGTTAGTTTAAGTTAATTCTAAATTTTCCTTGGTCTTGCTTAGCTACTTTCCTTCTGATGAAGATCACTTCTGTCATGTCACTTGCGTGAGGTCCTGCGCCCAAGGTTGTAAGGCAGAATCAATGCCACAATTGTAGATGACAGAAACGGATGGGCGGAAACACCATGTGGGACTGGGCCTAATTAGAGTAGCCTGAAATATGTTCAAAAGTGTTTTGGGCTACCCTTAGAAGTGATTTTGAGAACACACTTTGTATAAAGAAATGTTCTCTGAATCTCATAACATGTAACTAGACACTGCACACAATGATCGGAACAGATTTACGTAAAACAAGAAATGCTTTTCGGCCTCCATCAAAAAGGCTTCATTGTGGCATCATAAACATTTTCGCTTTGCCTGTATCTCTACTCATGGCAGCTCATAATATGCTACATAGGCAACTCACAGTGCACATAATTGTGGCCTTTAGAAACAGATATACTCGAGGAGTCGCACGCACCACGACCTAAGATGGCCGCTTAGCGTTTCGGCTCCGCAGCACGTCGGACTTCGTTTAGCCGCTGGAGCGGCTCTGCTGCTTTTCTTCAGGATATGCGGACATCTTCATGAATTGGAAGGTTAGCAATTCAAATTGATACCTTTTCCGGCACTCATCTCCGTGGGAAATGATAATTCTATTCAGGTGATCCGTTCACACTGCCTGATGGCCGCCATCTTGTGTATTTCTCCTCTGATTTTTTTCCTCAAAGATGCTTCTGACTGCTTTATTTCATCGCCTGCTGCATATTTCTTACATTTTTACCGCATGACTGATGTTTTTGAGGTGGAGGGTCGATTTTATCAATGCTTCTGAGGCACTTTAGACTTTATTCTGTGTGGTGTCTCTACTTTTCTCGCACTCTCCCTACCATGCTTCAAGGGTAGGAGCAATCACCTACTACATCACACCAGAAAGTAGGTTTTTATTGCTCATGTTTCCTACGAGGCCAGTGTCACTACTTTTAACAGGTTTTCCTGCTTATCTGAGTTGTCGTCACATAGTGATTGTCTCACCTTGGTAGCGAGTGATACTAATATGCAGTCTAAAGCATCACTGCCTTCGACCACCGGCAAGAGACTTAAACAAGACCCTCCCTCTCCCCCAAAATCTTCTACTCTGGTTTCCTTGGACATGGTTTGGGAAGAATTACGTGCCCTCCGAACCTTTATTGAGCAAACCAATTGTCATTTACAAACATTGGACACTAAATGGTCTACTATAGAGTCTCGTATTTCCGTAATGGAAAACCAGCTTAGTGAAGTGCAGGATTCGTCTACTAAAATCTCGTTGTTGAAGAAATATATTTTGCAGCTAAAAAAGGCGACTGAAGAATTGGAAAATAGAAACCGTCAGAATAACCTATGTGTTTATGGCCTTCCTGAAGGTCTTGAAGGTGATGATCCTGTTACATATTTTGCCTCTTTCCTGCCACAGTTCCTGGGTCTCCCTTCTACAACTCAACTGAATATTCAACTAGCTCATAGATTGGGTCCTCGTCATTCTTCCTCATCAGCTCCTTCGCACCTGTGTGGAATAATTATCTTATTTCTACAGTTTACCGAACTTATGCTTTTACTAAATGCTGCTAAATCCAAAAAGAATCTTTCCTGGCATGCGACCAAGGTATTTATTTCACAGGACGTTTCTTCAGCGACTGCTAAATGGCGGAAGGAGTTCCTGGATCTTTGTCCGGCTACTTGCTCTTTGGGTGAAAGATATGGCTTGTTCCATTCATGCTTATTTAAAAGTCACTTTCCTCAACTAGACTACCTCATTTGAAGACCCAGCTGATCTCCAAAGATTTATTCAATCTCACTCTGCTTCTTCCAGGGAGACTGCTCCTCATTCCTCAGGATCTTGACTGTTATTTTTAATTCATTGTTTCTTTCTATAGGTTCACTGATACTGTATCTCACTCCTCCTCATATTTCCGTTCCTATGTGATGGTTAGTGTTCTGTTTCAGTATGATGCCCTGTTAGAGGGACTGTTCTCTTTGTCCGTTATCTCCTCACCCCTCTCTTTGCCCCATCACTCTGAAGAATATTGTTCCTACTTCTTCCTCTGATACTAATTGTAAGATCTTTGATGTTCCCTATCATAGTTACTTGTTGTATGCTTTATATTATTCATCCTCGTTGTTATGTCTTGTTTCTCCACATTATTTTTTCAAATCATTCTACTTCCCTCCATATTCCATTCCCCACTCCTGATTATCTCTACATTATATTATTGAGGTTCTGGTGTGCTGTGTCGCCCTTTGTTGGGTGTGCTATCTTTGTTGTCCCTTGCCGCTTCTCATCCCTTCCTTGTTCCCTGTAAGGGTCAAACTGCAGTCATTGTTTAACATGTACTTCTCATGTCTTCTCTTGCTTTTAAGCTTTCTTTCCCTCCTCCCTTTCTTCCCTCTTTCCTTATTTGATGTGCATTTTCTTTCTTTTTACTGGTTTCCCACTTCTCTTTTACCCCATTCTTTTACTAATGCATATTTTGTTCTCTATGTATTTTTTGTGGTTTTAAATTCAGAGTTATCTCCTGGAATGTGAAAGGATTTAATAGCCCAATTAAGAGGCAGAGAACACTTTCCCATCTTGCTTCCTATAACCCCGATTTGGTTCTTCTACAAGAGACCCACCTTACAGAAATTGAGGCCTTAAAATTGAAAAGAGGTTGGGTGGGTTCAGTTGTATTCTCCCCTACTAACAATAAGAACAAGCATTGGCATAGCCAATAGGTCTCACCTTTGGGACCTTATAAGTGTTTAGCAATGCAACACTTGATGTTGTTGCACCAAGGATATTGAGTTGGATAACTAAACACTTATAAGGTCCCAAAGGCAAGACCTATTGGCTATGCAAATGCTCGTTATTAACAGGGCACCTGACTGATGAATGGATGGATGGGTATGGGGTGGTTGTAGGTAGTGCCCCTAGGGAGGGGCTGCTGCATGAGGTAACATGCAGGACACTGCATTTGTGTCAGGCATATTTTCTAATTTAAAACGCTTCACACTGGTGCAACTCGCTTAAAGCACACCCCTGCCCAGCAGAAGCAAACTGAGTCCTTCATTTATTCCCAAAAATAAATACATCTGCATAGGCCAGTGGTGGAGGCATCTTGCGGTCACAGGTGTAGCTATCATTGGAACTGCAGGTGCAGTGGCACAGGGGCCGGCGACCTGAGTGGGCCATTGTACCCTGAATATTCCTATATACAACTACAATAGCATAGACTAAGGGTCCATTTCCTTGCTTGCATTAGTGCAAGTGACAGGGGCGTAACATAGGCCACTCGATCCACTGCCACGCGGGGGTGGCGCAATCCTTCATGGAGCCCCTGTTCATGCCAAAGCCTATGAATAATGTCAGATATTGAAGAATCGGAGGTCTGTTGGCACATTCTCTGCAGGTGGGGAGTTCAACCAGTGGGAGTTCAGTGCCTGCGGTCAACAAGTGCATGCAGACTTGAAGGGTTAGTGCACCTGCTGCATGCATCATTGTGTGTCCTCCTGCAAGTCCCTGGGTTTGAATCTCGGCCACACCAACTAAGCCACCCATTTAAGAGTGCTTACAAGCAATACTGTGTTTGGTAATAATTCAAGTGTGCTAACGAGCAATACTGTGCTGGGTAATAATAGAACACATGCCTTAGCTCCTAAACCATTTTGTTATTATAACCCACAGGGCAGGGGGTTGAGACCTCAAAACTAGCCCAGGGTGTCATTCTGGAGCACGCGCTGTAAATCAACAGCGGCCATCGCTGTGAGACCGCACGAGGCAGGGCCCCGCCCCTTGGCCCCTGACCCACTCCGGCCGGGGCGGTGGCGCTCAGCTTTGGAATGCAGCCTGGCACGAGGGCCTGGGACACAGTGCCTCCCGCCCTGCTTCCTGCGCCCACCTGCCACCCTGTCCTGTAACGAGAGGACACGCGTGCTACCCGGCCTGCCAGCTAATCCCCAGATTGTAATGAAGACAATCCCCGGGCTGGAGGGTGACACGCGCATTATCCAAACCATCCGAGGCTGGTATTCCGCCCCCTTCTGCCCAAGAGGGGCGCGGGTCTGGTGGAGAGGGGGTGGGCTGAGGGGTGGGGCCTGAGTGACAGATACACCGTATCCCAACAACTGGTGGTAAAAGGAGGCAAGTGGCCATCGGGCCCAATTTTAGGCCCCAGGGGGTGGGTGGTTGGTGATTCTAAAAATACCCACTGACCGCCTGGGAGAGAACACCACACTGTCTCGGCCTTCAAATACCAGTGGGCCTACATAAGGGGATGGAAAAATAAAGTATGCTCTGCACGCCCCCGCGTACAACTTTCACAACAACCTCAGCTGACTCTGACACTGCTGACAAACACATCATTGTTACCACAGACAATGAGCTACCTACAGCACCACACCACAGACACCAGTCTTGCACAGCACCGCAAAACTGCACCAGGGACATCACAGTAAACCTAAGGCAACAACAGGGCTCATGCACAATTTAAACACACTCTCAGACCAAAGACAACAAGCAAATAGCAGCGTAAAGGAGGTCTCGAAATGTTGTGGGGTGTACACCTCTCTCACAAGCCTGCCTCGTGTCACACCTTCTCCTATCCGCCTCCTTGCACGGGATGGTGATTGGCGTTTCCCTTGTGGGAGTGATTAATTACAAACATATGGTGTCAAGCTCGCTCCCGCAAGGGAATCTCCAAACGTGCACATGTTGCCTTTGAAGGCAATGGAAAGCGTGCACGTTTTTAGCTAAAGGTCTTTTGCCTAGGCAGCGCATGCGCACTGCATAGGCAAGACCTAAAAACTGTGTTATAATTTTGTGCCATAAGAAATTAAAATGTTTGTTATTTCGCAAGAAACGGACACAGAAGGTAAATTGCTGTTAGCTAAGTTGGTAACTAATAATATTTCTTTAACTGTTTTTAATATTTATGGTCCACTATTCATTTTGGCCCCTGATTACACAGAAATATATTCAGTTTAAGAATGATCTCTTTATAGTAGGAGGCGATTTCAACCAAATTGTTGACACCTTTCTTGACCGTCAATCTCAGGTTCTCTTCATTCCGCACAAACTCATAAACACTTCCTCAATCCTATTTCTCAAACACACCTTGTAGATTCTTGGAGACTTTCTCAACCTGATACTCATGACTTTTCTTTCTTCTCTCCTCCTCATAACTCCTTTTCCCACCTAGACTACATTTTTCTTTGTCAGTATGTGTCTCAAAATGTGTTGTCCTCTTCTATTGAACCTATCGTTATCACTGATCATGCCCCAATTGTGACTGACCTTGGTTTGTTCCCTCCTTGCCCAAGGTCCTCCCGTTGGCGCTTTAATAATTCTCTTCTCCTTGACCCTCTTTTTTCTTCCTCTTTTAATACCTTTGCTTCTGAATTTTTCTAACTCAATAATGACCCCTCTTCCTCCCCCAATATTCTGTGGGATTCCTTCAAGGCTACTGCAAGAGGCTTTATAATAGATTTTGTTTTTTTAAAAAAAGAAACGTTTTCTTTAATAACAAAAAACCACACTGGCGCATATCAAAGCTCTAGAACACAAATTCTATACTTCCTCGACGGATTCTGTACCTCCAGCCATGATACGTGCTAAATTAGCATTTAATGAATCCTCAACTGACAATGCATCTTCAATACTATTCCCCAGTAGTGCTCGATATTATAGTTATCGAAATAAAGTAGGTAAACTTTTAGTGAACTACCTTAAAACACGTAAGGATCGCACTCTGGTTAAGTCTATCTACTCTTCTGATGGCTCTCTCATTCACAAAGACCAAGACATTCTAAATGAGTTTAAACTGTTTTACAAAAATCTATTTACACCCCAGAAGCTCCTTCTTCCAGTTCTCTTATCCAATCTTATCTTACTAAACTCCCTACTCCATCCAACTCTCAAACTTATATATCCCTTAACGAATAATCCTCTGCCCTAAATGCCTTAACGAAAGGGAAAACTCCTGGTCTGGATGGTTTTTCTGTTGAATTTTATTTACACTTTTCTAATGTATTACTCCCTAAACTCTTAAACCTTTTCTGTTCCTTCCCGCTTGCAGGTAAGACAGAAGGTACTTTTCAGGAAGCCACAATCTGCCTTATACATAATGAAGGTCGAGACCCCATGTATTGTAAAAACTACTGCCCGAACCCCCTAGTTAATGTTGATTATAAACTATTTGCTAAATCGCTTGCTTGTCTCTTTGCTATACTCTGCTCCCAGAGCATCGGTATTAGTGAATGGCAGCGTCTCCTACTACTTTCCTCTCCTCTTTATTTTAGCTCTCGAGCCCTTCCTTTCATCAATTTGTAACAATGATTTAATCTCTGGATTCTCTTATGGAGATCAGTATTAAAACCTTCTTCATATGCGGATGATATTCTTCTCCTTATTTCTGCTCCCGAAATCTCTATTCCTCCTTTATTACAAGAGTGTGCATCTTTCTCCCTTGTTTCTGGCTATAAAATTAATTCCAATAAAACTGAAATCCTTCCCCTTACTAAATGTTGTATCCCTCACTCTTTTACTTCTAATGGTTTTGCATTGAATAGTTCAAAGCTCAAATATCTAGGTATGTGGTTCTCCAATTCCATTGTCTCCACTATTAAATTAAATATGACCCCCTCTCTCGAATGGACAAACTCTTTTCTTCTTGGAATCCCCTTTTTCTTTCTTGGTGGGGCCGGTTAGACTCAATCAAAATGATGATTACCCCCATTCTAATATATACTCTCTCCATGCTCCCCATTCTCATCTCTATCTCTTATTTTAAATGTATAGATTCTTGCCTTACTAAATTTCTTTTGAAAAACAAGAAAGCCAGAATCTCCTTATCTTTACTTTGCAGGTCAAAGCTTAATGGGGGTGTGCATTTCCCCGACTTCCGCTTATACCATAAGTCTTTTTATCTTCATCAAGCTTCCAAATGGCTTCTTTCTGAATTGTCCCCATTCACCCCACTTGGGCTTTCCATTGAACAAATCTCACTGTTGCCTTTCTCTCTAAAGGAAGTTATGACTTGTTCTGCCAAAACTACTCTCACCTCTCTTCCTTTGTTTAAACATACATGCTCTCTTTTGAAATCTCTGGTGCAGTCTCATTCCATCTCTAGGGAATCCTTTTTAGAATCTCCAATATGGCATAATTCTCTGATTCTTATAAATAATAGAACCATTTTTTGAAAGGCTTGGAGATTAAAGGGTATAATCTGGGTTAAAAAATGTTAGATGGTTTATCTCCTTGCTCCTTTCCCTAATTCAAAGTTTTATTCCACTGCCCCCGGTCCTTTCTGCAGAAATGTGCTATTTTAATGTCGGTCATTCTTGATATCTATTACTCTCTTCCCTCTTCTCCTATCCCTGTTGCTGACAATTCTCTTCTGAAGATTCTTCTCTCTCTACCCAAAGCCTCTCTCATATATAAATATTTCTCAGCTCCTCATCCAGAACGCTCTAAATCCAAATTGGAACATTCGTAGGAATCAGACCTGGGGTGTGAATGGACCATTAACTTCTGGGATACATTTTGGTCTTGTTCTCTTAAAATTTCTCGATCTGCTTCTCTCACCCAATCTATATTTTTCCTTTACCATAGACTCCATCTTCTCTCTATAGCTTGCTTCTCCCAATCCACTGGCTCCAACTGTTGGACCTGTAACTCTCCTAATGCTGATCTTCTACATCTCTTTTTCTTTTTCCCTTCAGTTTCCAACTTTTGGGACAAAATCTGGACCTATATCTCTAGTATGTTTAATATTTCTATTCCTGATTCCCTCCCTCTTCTTTTCTCTGGAAGTCCCTCCGACTCCTTAGATCTTTCTTCACATGAACATGGTCTTTTTGCCCTTATGCTGGCCTTAGCTTTCCAACATATCTCTCTCAATTGGAAATCTCTTTAAAAACTCTCTATACCACACTTGTGGAATAGTCTATGCCATTTCCATCGCCTTGATGTTGCATTCACCTCTTCCTGCAAGCAAAGGTTAATAGAGATCTCTTTTGGTTGCCTCTTACATCTCATTTAGACAATCTAGTGTTAGCAAATAACTCTCGTTTACATTCTGAAAATTTCAAACCTCCTTGAATGTTTATATTCTCTATTCTTCATTTTATACACATGCTTACCTTTGTATTCTTATTAATTAATTTTATTAGGAGTTTATTCACGTTCTTAAGGTAATATGCATTTCTTATCCTATCATTGTGTAAGATTTACCTTTCCCTAACCTCCCCATTCCTTTCCTCTCTCCCCTTCATTTTCCTTACTCCTCAAAAAGTACTTAAACTGCTTTCATCTGTATATATGCCAGCCATTTTTTTTCTCCTTTTAGTATGTTTTGATATATATACTTAATTGTATTGCTGGTCTTTTGTCATTATCCAAATAAAGCTTTCAAACATAAAAAAAAGAAACAGATGTACTCGAAACAAACATGGAAATATTTTTACTTGAAAAAGGAAGACTGGTTATTTGAAACCGAAAATACCACTGGGATAGTTTTCCATAAGGCTAGCTAGGCCAGTGATAACAGGATAAACTTATTTTATGTAACTACTGTTGTGTTCCAGATACAGGTGTTATGTGGGTGACAAGGCTGTCTGGATCTGGGAGTGTGATGTGAAGCCGGGCGGACCTCGAAAATACCAGTAGGTAAAATCCATTCAAGTTTTGTGAGTGACCACAAAATATCCCAAAACTCCATTGATGTCCAGTATGTACATTTTGTCTTACTAATTCCATGGGAGTGTCCTGAAAACCTGACTGCATTTTACTATTCGATGGGCTGACAATCTCAGCCCCCCTCGCTTTTAAAGGTGTGCCATTGTTTCACAACCATAGACGGGGGCAGGGCATTGACAGATGGAGCTGGGACTAAAGAATTCATGATAACTAAAATCACATGGGTTGACCATTTAGATCAGGGCTGCAGCATTTGAAGACCAGGAGCTCTAACACAGGCAAAGTTAGCAAATTCCTCCACCTTCTGAGGGAGTTTAAAGAGGACAAATGCTAATCAGGGGACAATTAAAGTGTGTGAAACCAAGCTGTAAAAGGCTCAGGAATACTAGTTATGGTAGCTATAAAAATATAACATTAATATTATCCTAATAAAAGTGGGCAATTTAATTAGGTGACCCTTCTCTCTAAATCTGAGCTGGCAGGGAAGCGAATATATCCAAAGGTTTGTGGACAGCACACTGGTATTTTCCTATGATTTACTTTTATTGGCCCTCATGTTTTTATACAGAATTCCATTAATACCAAATGCACGGAGCAGGCGCCATGCCAGTGGAAACTGATGAGCTTATGGGAGGAAATTAAGTACATCTGTGATTTCAGGGGAATGAAGAGAAGCACAGGATAGTTTAACGTTAATTTGCATTTGCCTAATGCTGAATTAATACTTGAAAAATACATTTCACCCCCCACATTTTGATAGCAGCAAAATATAGCTCGAGAGGTGTGGTGCAGTTACCAGAGCAACTTCCTTCCGAGCACATAGTTCATGGTTCGATCCCTGGCTCCGGCGGCAGCTCAGCTCAGCACCATGTGACTCTGGGCAAAAGCTTTCCTCTGACGGCCCCCAGCTCCTTGAGACCCGTAATGGCGAGCAGTTAGCGCTTTACAAATATGCATTTTTTTTTTAGCTGTGAGCTGCCATGTAAGTGTTTTGGGGGTGAACGTAGAGAGACATCAGTTACCCCTCCCACACTTTATGTTCTTGTTGCATGACCATGGAGAGATGGGAAACCGTAGTTTGACAAAACGCATGAGTGGTCACTGCAGTCAAATGCTAGTGATACCATTGAAAGATATGTATTAATGTATGTCGTTAGTGCTTCTTGGAAGGAAATCATTTTTCAACACTGCCTTGATTTGATACAGATAGATTAGGACAGAAAACACAGCAGGGTCCATTCTGAACATGCTTTGCGCTCCTTTGCGAGCATCCTTGAATTACGGGTGAAGGTAATGAACTTGCTTTTAATATAGAAAGGGTCAGGGGCTGAAGGTCACCCCCTGCAGCCATCACTGGCTCTGCATAGACAGAGGACATGAGGGCGGGGGGAGGGTGAAGACATCTGAAGACGAATAAGTGAGCCTGGTCGCAGGACAAGGTTATGGCATACTTTCATTGACATTTATTGTAGTATGTGACCAAAAACAAAGAAATGCGGTGAAAAAAACAAATGCATTATTTTATATAATCTGCCATATGAGATTACATACCTTATCCGATTCCAACACTATAAAAGACAGAGCTAGGAAGATAATATCATTTATTGGCTTGATTATATGTTGTTACTTAATTACTTTTGGTTTCATGTGCTGATACTTATTGGTAAAAGTATTGTGAGGTAATAAGCATTGCATTTGGCATGCAAAATTGTATGACTGTTCTGAGAGTTATTGATTGCGTAGCAAGCAATAAATATGCCATTGTCTGTGTTTTATTTGGGTTTAATTCACAACCATGAATGTACTTTAACTGTGTTGTATTGAATTTCTGAGTTAATTTTTCATTTTTATTAAACAGTACTAGTTCGTGGAGGCATAAATGGTTTTATAATAGGGATGGGACATGCATCACACTATTTGTGATTAGACACATTACCAAAGGAAGAATTCATATTTCTTGATTCTCACTGCCCCTGAAGACTCTAACAGAATCTCTCAAGTATGTCATCATATATTTGCCTCACTGAATTATTGCTTTTGCGAACCCTGATTTTCCGAGACTATTGCTTTATCAATCTCTTGAAATGAGGTTTTCCACGTTATCTTTTCTCTTACAGATAAGCAGGTTTTCACCAAAATGTAAGTCAACTTTAGAAACGAAACATCTGCTGCACTTATGGTTTCCTTTTTCCTCCATAGTCCATACACACTTGTGGTTGTGATTGCGTTCTTATTCGAATGTATGTAAAGTAAACTCTGGCCCTCACTACGAGTTCCCAGTGTTTGGGCTGATGTGTATGGCAGCTGCTGGACCAGACACCGCCGGGTAGGAACTCATGAGGTACGATAAACGCCGCCTTGACCCATTATGCTTAGTGTGCCACAATCTGCATGTTAGGTTAATTAAGCATGATTGCCCCGCCATGGCTCGGCTGGATGAACTGCTGAAAGGTAACTGGGGTAAAGATTAGGGCTTTATTATACGTTGGCTAACCTGTGAAGTGACATTAGTCTCCCCACCCCTGAACTCCCCCCACGGCACTGTGCACGGTCACCTGATCTGATAGCTCCTGACTCGGTGGGGGCGGGGGGGAGGGGGGGGGGGGGGGGTGCGCCATGTACTTTGCAGGTGGGGGCTCAGATTTCTTTTTTTGATTGACGGGTGTCAGAGGAGGGAACACTCTGCTCTTCGGTCTTCCCCATTCCACAGCGGACCGCCCCAGCAAACCAACACCCCTTATACATTTCGGGGCAGATTTATGTTAACTGGCGCATCCCGAGGGATGCGCCAGTTAACATGCGCCACAGTGATCCACAGCTGCGCCACCCATGGTGCGCCGCATTTATGATGCGGCGCACCATGGGGGAAAAACGGCACAGATGCGTCACGCATCTGTGCCGTAAAAGTGACGCATTGCTGGAGTTGTGTCGCAAGCGCGATGCAGCTCCAGCAAGGCTCGGGGGTGCCCTATCTGACCAATGCTGCGTCAAGCCTTACGCCTGCTTCAAGCAGGCGCAGGGTTTTGACGCAGCATTGGCCTAAAAGTGACTGAGTGAAATCTTATAGGGGCAGATTTATATTAACTGGCGCATCCCGAGGGATGCGCCAGTTAACATGCGCCACAGTGCGCCACAGCTACGCCACCCATGGTGCGCCGCATTTATGATGCGGCGCACCATGGGGCAAAAACGGCACAGATGCGTCACGCATCTGTGCCGTAAAAGTGACGCATTGCTGGAGTTGTGTCGCAAGCGCGACGCAGCTCCAGCAAGGCTCGGGGGTGCCCTATCTGACCAATGCTGCATCAAGCCTTACGCCTGCTTCAAGCAGGCGCAAGGTTTTGACGCAGCATTGGCCTAAAAGTGACTGAGCGAAATCTTATAGATTTCACTCAGCCACTTTTGCGAGGCGCACCTGCCCCGGAACGCCTACCCTGCGCCGGAACGCCCACAAGCGGCGCAGGGCTTTACAACGTGACGCATCTGCCTAGATGCGTCACGTTGTAAATCGGTCGTAGGGATGCGCCACGTTTACGCCACAGTTGCGTGACGCAAACGTGGCGCATACACAACATAAATCTGCCCCATAGATTTCACTCAGCCACTTTTGCGAGGCGCACCTGCCCCGGAACGCCCACCCTGCGCCGGAACGCCCATTAGCGGCGCAGGGCTTTACAACGTGACGCATCTGCCTAGATGCGTCACGTTGTAAATCAGTCGTAAGGATGCGCCACGTTTACGCCACAGTTGCGTGACGCAAACGTGGCGCATACACAACATAAATCTGCCCCTTCATGTGAATGCTAAGGAAGGGGTGTGTCTCCACGTCCCAGCTGGCAAGACAAACTTATTAAATAATGCAGATGAGGATTCCCTTTGACCCCTCTGCCATCCCGGCTTCAAATCGCTCCCCGCACAAACGAGGGAGTAGAGTCAGATTCTTGGGTTTGCCTGGAAACTGTAAGGCAGATGTGAAATAAAACCTCAACTCTATGTTTAGGTCGAGCATTCGGGACCTCTTGGGGAGGCTTTCTCTGGAAGCAACTTAATCTAAAACGCCATGGTAGCCAAAACAGTCATTAAGGGGGCGGCCAGCATATCACCGAGGAAATTGTTTCTTCCCAATATAATAGGGCGGCCGCCTTAGTGCCACAGGAAGGCACACTAGTCCGCATACTACTACCCCCCCCCCCCCGTGGACATGAGGTAGTTTTGAGGTTCGCCCTGCTATAAGTGTTAGTAGGGTGCACTGCTGAGTGAGTTGATGCATAATGTGTTATGTTAAGTACAGTCCCTACCAGTAACTACTGGGTTGTGCTAACTGATCTGTAGGACAGTGACTCAATTGACCTAGTGATTGATGTGATCCCTGGGAAGTCATGACGAGGTTTGGTAGCACAGTGTGATCTAGGCAGTTGGAACTAGGGGGCATATTACCAAGCAATAGCGATAATTATCGCTATTGCTTGGTTAGAGACAAAAAATTACCGCCGAGCTGCGGTGATTTTTATCGCAGATAAACCTTGGTATTACCAAGGTTTATCGCAAATGGGCTAAAAATCAGCCGCAATGCATGAATATCGCTGAAAAGTCCGCGATATTCATGCATTACCGAGCTAATGCTCTTAGCCATGTTATCCACCTCCAATTGGATAACATGGCTAAGAACTGCTCAGGGCAGGTGTTAGCTTTTGGAGATATTCGTGCTTAGCGCGAATATCTCCAAAAGTTGGTAATAGGAGATAGAGATGTTAGCAACTGTTTCCAGTCGCTAACATCTTGGCACGCCCACTTTGCATGTCATTAGTGATAAATATCACTGACATGCAAAGTGGGGCCCAAGATGGTCGCTATCTCCTACAAGCTGTCACTAACTGGTGTTAGCGACAGCTAGGTAATAGGGAGATAATTTTATCTCAGCTTTCTTGGCTTTTAAAGCCAAAAAAGCTGAGATAAACCCTTTTGATAATATGCCCCTAGGTTTTTTCTTTTATGGGGCATACGAAGGATAATTGGAATAACCTTGTATGGAGTCTCCTCTGTGATGTGCCTAGTTTGCTACTGTGGGTGTGGGGTTGGCACATTAAAATTACACTGCCTCCAGGATAAGCCTTAAGGCTCTGCCAAGCTACCTAGGGGTGAGCAAGCCTTAGCGTAAGTGTGTACTCCCTTCTCCTGACTAGTGGGGGGTTCGGCCACGCTGAGGTGCAGACCTTAGTAAACCAGAAACTCCACTTATGACATTGGTAGAGAATGCCTATGAGTTGTTTTC
Organism: Lissotriton vulgaris; assembly: GCF_964263255.1. NCBI lineage: Eukaryota > Metazoa > Chordata > Amphibia > Caudata > Salamandridae > Lissotriton > Lissotriton vulgaris. Next base: position 1,650,587,072 of record NC_141693.1, on the reverse strand, counting down.
AGTCCATTTGCAAATGCCCCACAGGGCAAATGTTTTAGGCCACATGGCTTGTGAAGGGCTTTTGTGGTAGAGCCTGGTTGAAGAGCTAACATCGGGCAGGTGCGTCTTGTGCTTCATCGTACTGTTAAGTCCCAGTCACAAGCTGTTTGTGTCAGGGTGAGCCAGCTGGGGGTCAGGGAGCGCCAATGCATAAGAAGCACCGAGCAGCTTTCAGTCAGGTGTGTATGGTTGATATCTGATGCAAGGGGCATCTGTTAGACTGAAGCTGTATTTTTCCCCAGCCAAAAGTCACCCTGATACACACTTGACATATTCGACCCGGGCATTTAATTTAATTTACAGCCTCTTTTGTTTAATACCACACAGTGAGAAAGTCACCCATGGACATTAAAAATGTGCGGCATTGACCTACTAATGCTAAATCTCAGCATCTAGTTGAACTGTGATATATCTGACTGGGTGGTTTTGGGTGCTCAACACCGTAACTTATATGTCAACACCGGCAACTGCGGTGCCTGCCTGCCACAAGGCAACACCACAAGTCCCAGAGTTTCAGAGCAGCAGTAGCTGGGCAGACGTGTACTTTCGGAGGATGGTTCCAAATGTATAATGCCTGGGGTGGCCAAGCTAACAAGGCAGTTTTACCCTCTTCTGCTAATGGGATACCGATGGAGAGACTGAAGGTGGTGCCTGCTATTCAGGCAGGGGACAGGAGGCTTAAAGCTTTCCAGGGTCCCCAGGGCTTAGCCAATTGATCAATGCACAGGAGGATGGAGAGTGATTACAATGGGCATTGGCAACGCCAGACTGTCAGCTTGCTGAATAGAATGTGTCGTATCACCAAGCAGAAGGGTACCAGGAGGCATACCGGTAACGAGACGGCCTTTGTCGGGGTGAAAGGAAATGCAGTACGGGGGCAAACCTTTGTAGTGGGTCCAAGTGCTGGTTTGAGCATACATTTCTACAGCCCATTAAATGCCAAGCTGTTGTCATCAGTAATTAACCACAAGGTACTACAGATGGGGAGCATATCAGCTACCCAGCGGATGTTTATCACTGGAGTAGCGGCTACACATGTTTGTAGGAATTATTGATGTTTGTCATAGCCGTCGAGAGCACTACACAGAGGCTGAAGAATAGTGTCACAGGAAGGCACACTGGTCAGCATTACTAGTGCCCCCCGTTTTAACACCTTTGCTGCTGTGGGTTTTCCCGTCCTGCGCTGAATATCCAAAATCACCATAATTCATGACGAGCTGGCCTTGTCATCCGCGCACGGCAGGTAAGCGCCATGACGAGCCCAGCTCGTCATTAGCTTCGAAGGGGTTAAGGACCAGGGGATCAGTCGGCCGCATCACTTCCGGCCGTGGTGGGGGAAGGCAAGGGTAAAAATATCTTCTCCCGCCCACAGTGCAGCCTCTTGTCTGCTGTCCGTCTTGCTGTTTCCCATCCTACCGCTTACCCTGCAGATGACCAGAGGGTGGTAAGTGGAGGGGAAGAATCTAACTTATTGTTTTGTGTTGCAGGAGGAGTTACAGGGCAATCCAGAGTCTGCAAGGTACAGAAGGGTACTATATACAGCAGCACAACAAGGGTGCTAAGCCAACAATACCCAGGGATGTCTCTTAGCATTGTCCCCTGGAAGAACGACGGCACCCCCTTAGTCCTACAGGCGGTTGTGGGCCTCAGCAACCAGGGGCTGCCTGGAACGCTTTGCCCACCTTTTGGTGTGTGTACTGGCGGTCCACTGATGGGAGGGGGTGGCCCCTCCCAAAATTGGTAACCACAGATTGGCGACGGTCACAGTGTAATTTGGCTCATCAGGCGAGCAGGCGGCAGAGGGGCTGACCTGCCATTGAAACGCCCGTAAGATAACCCACCATGTTGGCATATTTGTTATGGAAATAAACCTGCAGCAATTTTCTCCACTAACAAGTTGTCTTGTGGTTTATTTTTGCATGTTGCTCTATGGGAACTGAGAAGTGTTGCAGATATTGGCACTATGCCATAGGAATGGGCGTTAGTCACGAGGGGGTGTCGGCAACGGACATGGAGGTAGTTTCCAATAGGATTTGTAGGCCTGCCCGTGCAGTTTCTGGGTGTCAAATGTCATTTTAAATCCTGCAGACAGTGAGGTCGGAAGTAGTACCCCACAAAATTCCCAATATATTGCCATCTCACAGAAGAATATATCCGGGCGATATTTTTTGGGTTGGCCCATAACAAAAGACTCCACCACAGGAAGGCAGTCCATGACATGGGAGGAAAACACCACGATTTTGTACTTAACTGGGGTCCCACCTATTAAGACAGATGCCAGGGAGTCCACAGTAGATCTAATGCATAAGGTGAAACACTGGCGTGATGGAACCTTAGTAAAGGGATGTTTTCTGTCTACACATGTTATTATGGCCAGGAGAGTGGATTGCTTGGGCAGTAACATCCTGAAGAATACTGAGGGGACTGTTTTGTAGTTAATCTAAGACCTCCTAGACTCACAGATGCCTTTATGCAGAACTGTCACATTATTCAGGATCCTTCAACGAAGATTAAGCTTGTTCCCCTGCAGTATTTCTACATTACCCAAAAAACTACCTACGTTAACCCTGGACGTCTGTTCTCAGGGTACGGGTGGTGTCATTTAAAGAGGTAACCAGGGCTGAAGTATTGCTAGAAAAAAGATTTGCTTCAGTTGGATGGCAATGATTGACAGTCACTTCAACATCTTGGGCCATGTATTCCTAAGCCCTGCAATGTTTAAAAATCTCGCCACCTCATTTGGGTCCTTATTGCCCTCCCCCCTCTTGAAAATAATGTCCTGTGCTACAGCAGAATTGAAGTCCAAAAAGGATGACGTGAGGTAGCGAGACAAGCTCAGGTAAAGCCAAATAGTGGCCCTACAGGAAACATTGGAAACTTTAAGGTTTTTTTTCTTTATGGATGGATATTCATTTTTTAAATGTGCATGTCCATCTGCAGCAGGGGGTGCCGGGGGCCTTCTTATCCTTGTTATGTGATATGAATTTCTAAAGCACATCTGTCACCCCGGGATGTCCTGGCACTGACTGCTACCCTCTGATTTCAAGTTCTTATGGATATACTATACGTTAAAAAGCCAGGTTTTTAGTTTCATCCTGAATACCAAAATATCAGTGGTATTTCTTGCAGGTTAAGCCTGGTGAAAAGTAAATCTCTGAATTTGCGGGTTATTAAACTGCCTTTCAAAAAAAAATTATCCCCCCTTGGTGGTGGTCAATTTTTATATTTCTTTCAATCTGAGCTCTGAAACAGAAAGCATCCTTGCTTTGCGACAATTTTTAGATCATTATGCGGAAGAAAGAACTACACACTACCAGGTTATGTTACTGTGTGATTTTAACGTTCGCCTTCGCCAGCAAGGTTGTAATATTGGTAAAAAGTATATGTATTTTGAGCATACGAAGCAGGGTAATCTACTTTAAGAGGTTTTGGCAGCTTATAATTTGCATTGCCTGGATCAGACCAGGGAGGATAAAATGATTCCTTCTTTCACCAGAACGGGCTGTTCCAGTCATAGATTTTATCCTGTTATCAGCCCCCCTGATAGTTTTAATCTATTCATTGAGAACTAGCTGGAAAACCTTAGTGATCATAACCCTATTTCATTGGATTTGGTATGGGACCTGGAATTGGTCAACTGTACGAAAGAGAGTCCCTCTAACAAAACCCTGAGCTCAAAGGACCAGGCTTGGAGGCTAAACTGGGATTGAGTGGTATCCGAGACATTTTTACATCATCTTTACACCCAAAATGTGGGTGATATCGCTACATGTTTGTATATCAATACTCTGGGTAGTGTAGTCCTTTAGGCTTTCAACAGACTTAGTGGGTAATCGTCACAAATCTCCAATGCCATGTCAAAACAGCACCCAATAAAGTGGAAAAATGGTTTGATCGTAGCTGCTCCAAGAACTATGAAGTTTTAATGGCACCCTTAAAGCAGCAACACAGGGATGTAGAAAAATTAAGCTTGACAACCGGGAAATGGGAAGGTAATCGCTGTTTGGAAAAAACAGAACATTCAGGTGTAAGGATGGTGTATGCTAGGAGAGCGAGTCTCTGTTACCATGGCCCCACCAGGTAACCTGGCCATCGCAAGGAGGATCTCATGCCCTCCATTGCTCAAGTTAGAGGATTCACAAGAGAACTTGGATTTACAAGTTCGGGGCACCCTTGGAAATCTATCACTTTTCAAGAGGTGATCATTTGTTCATAATTTGCTGTATACTTAGCGCTTGGAAGATATTGCCATAGACTGAACCACTGCAATAGTCTCAGAAGGCAAGCAGCACTATCCAATATGGAGTTACTTTGAGCCAGGTCATAAGCCATGTTTTACTGATCGTATCAGACCTGAAGGGTGTGTAGGCAGACTCCTGTGCGAAGGAATGTGTCCTTCGACGAATCTGGCGTCAGGCCAAGGCAGGTGTCTGCTGTCAAGAGCACAGAGCCAGCCAGAAGAATAGCTTTGCCCCTCTAGTGTTTTTTATATCTTAAACAGCACTCAAAGGAACAAGCCAACCATACAGAGCTGTTCTTACATAAACTAGTCACTGGAAGAGATGGATGAAGGGGAGCCACCAGTGTAGTGGGCAGGGGGTGTCTATCAAACCTGGGGGCTAGCTGCACATGGACGGTTCTAACAGTCAGCAGGCAATGTTTCAAGGTGCTTTATGTTCTTACACATCTAAAATGGACAGTGCCTATTAGCTGCCATTGGCTTTCGAACCATTCACGGATGCAAACTTCAAGATGAGAACCGTTTTTAACTGTTATTGATTTTAACCTTGCTTTCACCTTGTTGAGATCACTTCGTGTGGGCTTCACTGGTCCAAGAGCCATTCCAATAAATGACCAGATTTACTATAAGGTACCTGTCCATATGTATTCAATTGTTTGTTCCCATTTTGTTTAGGTCGAGCATTCAAGACCACTTGTATATACTTTAGTATTCACTTATTATATACGTATATGTGATGGACTTTGTGGGCTCTGGAGATCAGCCCTAGGACTTGTCTGCATCCGCTTAGGGACTTTTTTTCTGTTCAACTGCCTCTATTTAACTGTCTTGATAGAAAACGACCAGCAGAGGTCAATAAAATACCAGAATTGCTTTTTGCTGGAGGACTTTCTTTTCTTGTATTTTTTTGACAACTGCCTCCATTTAACTTTCTTGATAGAATATGACCAGCAGATCCCAATAAAATACCAGAATTATTTTAGCATTCTCCAGTTTCTAGTCCATAGAAAATGTCTTCCATGAGCACCCGTAGACAATAATATTTTTTTCAAATCTTGTATTTCCATTGATATGGCCACTGAAGGCACTGATTTTATATTAGAAACAGAGCTTTGGACTATACCATTTCCAGCTGAAAGGCAATATTTCCCTCCATGTGTTCCCATTGTAGGTGTTTCGTGCCGTTTGGTACTTTCTTTCTCTCCATGGTAAAGAATAGTAGACGTGTCAACAACCATGCTAATGTGCTGTTTTGCTAAATACATACAAGGTCCCAAAGGCGAGACCGATTGCATTGCAAATGCTTGTTTAAATATTTCTGGTAACTGCCTCTATTTAACTTTCTTGAGAGAAAACGACCAGCAGAGGTCCTTTAAGTACCAAAATCACTTTAGCATTCTCTAAATTCCAGTCCATGGATATTGTCTTCCACGAGCACCCGTAGACAATATTTTTTTCAAATCTTACATTTTAAGTCATATGACCACCAAAGGCCCTGATTTTATATGAAAAACAGGCTGAACAGCAATATGTCTCTGTATGTGTTCCCATACCTGGTGTGTCACGCAGTGTGGAGCCTATTTCCCACCATGTTAAAGAACAGTAGATGTTTCAGCACCCAGGTTAATATGCAGCAGAGATAAATACATATAGGTAACAAAGGCGAGACCGGTTGCTTTGCAAATGCTTGTTTTCCAGAGAGAGAACTGCTGCATGTTGTGACTCCATAAACGCAATGATATTTCTAACTTCTTGTTGGACAGAGGGATGTGGAATTTCATAGTAGCATAACAGTGAATTTAGACTCTAGAGAGAGGTATTGCTTCTCAATAAAGACTTTTGTGTCATATTGATTTTGAGAAGGTCGTACTGCTGCTGCCCTCTATAAAGCTTACCCCCTTAGAAAGTCAGAAGAAGAAATAAGACAGAAACATTTCGAATTACTAAACTAAGAGCTCATTCACATTGCTGGACAGATGTTGGCTGTCCTTATTGCTTCCACCGATAGGATTGCAGGGCATAGAACACCGTCTAATATGTTCTGACAACTTTGGAATCACATAACATATAAAAGTTACCAAAGTGCCTCAAAAGCCATGAAACCCTGCCATCGACCAGCAGGTGCAGCTCCAATGTTTTCATCCCAGACTAAGTAACCACATGATTTGGAATTCTAGGGGCCTAACAAGGCACACCACCCATAGTTTACAAGCCTAGCATTCTGCTTCCTCATTTCAACTCCTCCCTTCCCTGAATGAAAGACTGCAACTCTGAGAAGAACAATCTGTGCCCACACGGAGCAGAAATAATCCTGGCTTCATGGGTGAGCTAAAAAAATGTAAACAAGAGCTTTAAGAAAATGGAGAAGACGCTACTCCATCTTTGATATGGAGGTCGTCCACTCTATAATGCTATTACATAAAGCAAAAGTGAAAGCTGACAAGATGCCCTTCTTACCTGAAAGGATTAGTAACTTCACCAATCTTTTGAAAAAAAATGTTTTGCATTGTCCTCGAAGTTCAAAATTCTTCGGCCAAAAAAATTGAAATACCACTATCACAAGTTAATTGAGCCCTTTTTCTTAGAGAAATAGACCCCATCGATAATGATCTGATTTCTATGCTAGCTTCCCCATTTAATCCTATTTTACAGATAGACATGTGAAACATGCATCCTGAAGCTTGTTTTCTGAGCCTGAGAATGGCTAGTAGCACAAGGAGACACAGGAGTCTGCTGTTCACTTGAAGAATAATTCTACTTGTATGCCAGTGATTCGGAAGAGCATTGGGACCATTGATAATGTTCGTTGAGACATCCAAAAGGATGTGACTAAGGTTAATTTGAACCAATCTTGAAGACTTCAGTTGGAAATGGCCCTTTTTGCAGGATTATCCCCAGACTTTTTGCTTCTCCCCCCTATTTTTTCCTGACCTGTTTTCCTTGGTTTTAGGACTCTGTGCACTTTACCACTGCTAATCGGTGTAAAAGTGCATATGCTCACCGGTCTAAATTGTGTCATGGATTGGTGTTTCCATGTTTGGATATTTGATTTACTTGTTAACCCTAGTAAACTGCTCAGAATGTGCCAGGACCTTTAAATCAAATCCTACTAGTGGGCCTGCAGCACTGATTGAGCCACCCACATGAGTAGCCCTGAAAAGGTAACTCAGACCTGCCATTGCAGAGTCTGGCGAAGTTTGTAACTACCATGTCGACTTGGCCAGTGCACACACTGGCCAGTCCCTAACCTTCCCTTTTATTACATGTCAGGCACTCCTAAGGTAGGCCCAAGGTACCCCTGTGGGCAGGGTGCAGTGTATGTGAAAGGTAGGACATGCCATGGTGTGTATTGCATGTCCTGATAGTGAATTACAACAATTTTTGTTATTCTCTATTGCAAGGCTACCTGTTCCCTATAGGACAAAATGGGGAGTTTGTTTATAACATCTTATAAACATAACTGTCCCAGGGAATTAGGTAGGGAAATAACGTTTAGTATGCCTGAACTCAGAATCTGAAGATGCATCTTTTAGTGAAGTGAAAACACCACTTTTAGAAAGTAGGTATTTTCTTGCTCAGTCATCCCCTGTGCCTCTTTGGAATGTGGATTGCCTGTCTGGGTTTTGGATGACAGAAGGCTGGGGAGCAGGAGTGGCTCCAGATAGTCTAGGTGGGCCAGGAAAGGGCTGAATAGACATGGCTGCAATTGGGGAAGTGGGAGGAGATGTCCTTCCACTCAAAGGGCCTGGTCTGCCTCTGACAATGGCGTCTCCACCTCCTGTCAGGAAGTCACACTAGCAAAGGTAGAACTGGTTATGGCTGGGCACAGACACTATCTGCCTAAGAGATGAAAGGATTTTGGGATATAAATAGTGGGGCCCAGACCCCTGAACTTTAGAAATCTTTTGGGCCAAGAAGACTGTCAAAAAGAAGAGCCTGGGAAGCTGTGAGGGGGAACTACCACTTTGCTGTGTGCTTTGCTGTGTTGGCCTGCAGTGGCTGCTTCTGTCTTGGGCAGTGAAAGGATTGGACTGAACTTTCTGTAATCTACTTAGGATGGGATAGGATAGGATATATGTTTATAAAGCGCACGAATGCCTAGGCGTCTTGGCGCTGATGTATGTGGAAGTGGTGAAGTCTACATTACAAAGACTATATGGAAGCAAACAGTCAGGTCTTTAGTGCTTTCCTAAAGGATTGTCTTTTAGACTGAAATCGCATGGCTATTGGCATTTTATTCCACAGCTTTGCTGCACAATTAGAAAAAGTTCTTCCATCCCATCTCACTCTCCTAATCCTATCAATGTGGAGAAGACCCAAGTTACTGGATCTTAGGGCACGAACTGGGGTGTAGGGCCTGAACATTTTTTGGATGTCTTTAGCTCCCCCCATAAAATGCTTTGTGGACCAGGCATAGCGCCTTGAATTCCACCCGTTGCTGAATGGGAAGCCAGTACAGTGCTCTGATTCCAGCAGGGGGTGGTTGGCCTCTAGGTATATTTAGTAGCAACCTAGCAATGACTGCAGCCTACTCATCTGGGTTTTGTTAATCCCCAGCAGCAAGCCAATACAGTAATCAAGTTTAGATAGTAGGAGAGCCACCGCCACTGTATTTTGTAATTCTTGCCCAATGAAAGGAAAGATCTTTCCAGAATTTTTATTAGGAAGAAGCAGGAAGAGGTAAGACTATGTACCTGAGCGGAGAAATTTAACTGACAATCAAAAATAACTCTGAGGTTTCTAACCTTAGGGACAGGGCTTGGGCATTCTCCTGCTCTATTGACCACTAGGAATCGTTCCACAGGGGTCGCCCCTGACCAAACTCAATGACCTCTGTCTTGTCAGTGTTGATTTTTAGGAAGCTATGGTTCATCCAGGACATAATCTCAGAAAGACACGCATGACACCTGATAGCTGTATCTTCAGGCTGTTTGGCTATTGAGATTATAAATTGGGAATCATCTGTGTATGACACCAGGGCAAAAACTTGCTTCCTAACAAGTCTGGCCAAGGGCATAACAAAGATGTTAATCATTGTTGGCGACAACGCTGGATCCCTGTGGAACCCCACAGGGCAGATGGAAACTACCTGACTGCATGCCCTCCCAATGCAGGCTCTGCTCCCTCCCCTCCAAAAACAACGATAGGAGGGACAAAGCTAAGCCCTCAATCCCTACCTCCTGCAGCCACTGCACTAACACTGTGTGGTACACGGTGTTGAAAGCCACTGACAGGTCTAATAGTACGAGGACTGCTTTGCCCCCTTCATCCACTATTCCTCGGATCTCCTCAGCCTCTACAATCAAGGCATATTCTGTACAATGGTATGATCGGAAACCATGCTGAGTTGAGTCCAACAGATTATTGGTGTCCAGGTACTCAGTTAGTACCTTATTCATCGACTTCTCCAAGATTTTAGTTGCTATAGGCAGACCAGCTATCGGGCGGTAGTTTTTGGGCTCCGTTGGATCTAAGGTGGGCTTTTTCAAGATAGGCCTAATTGTGGCATTCGTCCAGCAAACTGGGTAACTACTTGACTCCAGCACTTGATTTAATAACAGAGTCAGTTTGTGTCCAATTCTACTAGCTGCCAGATGCATGATCGTGGCCGGGCAAGGGTCTTTGGGTGAGCCCAATTTTATGGAAAGGAGGAGTTTGCAAACCTCCTCTTTCGTGATTACTGGGAAACTTACTAGCCTAGCATCTATTATATCTCCCTCCACATGTGATTGATCTGGCTTGTCTGTGCCCATTCGAGCATTCAGGAGGGCATCATAAATTACTTAGATCTTGTTCTGGAAAATTTGGCCAGTTTGTTACACATATGTTGATCTAGTTGTAAAGTGCTTGCCTGCTGAGATTTAGAGGGCGGAGTAACCATTTTAAAAAGTTCCTTAGAGGAATTACCAGCTTCCTCAATCTTGGTAGTGCAGAATAGACTTTTTGCGGCATTGATTGCCTCTTTATACTTTTGGAGAGCAAGATTATAGGTTATTTTCTTATCTTTACTGTAATCTTGTCTCCAAAGAGGCTCCGCTCTTCGGCAGTTTACTTTTAAGCCCTTCAGCTCAGAGCTGTACCAAAATGATGAAGGCTTTAGTCTCCTAATTGTTGACCATTTTTCAGGTGCCACATGATCAGCTGCTATCAGGAGCCATTTATTGAACCCAAATGCTGCCTCATTATTGTTTTTGGCCAGCGACAGAGGAACATGACCAAGAGCTGTATCTAGATTTTCAGCTTGAACTTTATTCCAGCGCCTGGTCTTTACCTTCACTGGTTTTGTTTGCATTTGGTGAGTTGGCAAAGTGGCTTTGTGAGTTTCTCCAAGGGCTTGAGGTAGAGCTTGCCCCCTAGTCAAGAAGTCTCAGGAACAGCAAAGACTTCAAGCTCTTCTTCCGTCAGCACTGGGGACTGTGTGCTTTGTGCTGCAACAGAAGAAAAGCAACCCAAAGACGTCTACTACGCTGCTGCTGACTCCGTGTCTTGAAGGCACCGCAGTGGGCACCGCTGCAACGCCGCACTGTGAACTTGGTCTCACTGACGACCCCTGCTGATGCCACCACCGAGCCACTGTTCGCACCGTGACCCGTGGGCACCGCACTCCGCACCGCCTCGCTTCACGACGACACCTTGGTATCCCAAACGACGCCGCTCCATGCCGAAATCAATGCCGCTGCTTGCACCATGGTTTGAGGGCACCACTCGTAAAGTTACACGACGCACTGCCTTCATCCCGCACTGCAGCCTTGGCCTACCAATGCCAGTGCCATCGACTAAGGGTGGGCGGAATTTGCGTAATATCAGCTAAACAGTAGAAAATCTACGCGAACAAGCAGAATTTCCACGAACACGTGGAATTGCTTGTTTGCGATGCTGTTTTACTGTTCACAATCGCTGTTTGCGTGCTTGGGGGGAAATATCTCGTGAACACGCATCTGAGAATGCGAACAAGCAAAACATTTTGCAAAGTCGCGGAACGCACAATTTTGGGCAATTTTGCATTCTCCACGGAACGCAAAATTACCCAAATTCCGCAAATTCCATGAACGGAACGGAATTTACCACCCAGGCCTACCATCGACTCCAGTTCGTCAGCCGACGACAGCACCTCAGCAACGGCGACGGAGCTGCTTGCACCGTGACCTGCCAGCACCGTGACGAGCACCACATTCACTTCACACCACAACCCTGGTCACACCGATGACGCCATCTGACGCCACAACCGACCTGTTGCTCGCATCGTGACCTAAGGGCACCGCTGCACTTTGCACCGCAGCAACCGACGCCTGCTGACACCAGCGCTTCTGACTTCAATGGAGAGGAGATCAATCTGCAATGCGTGTGACTTCGAGGGCCCCGGTGACTCCTGCACCAACATCCAAACCTGACGACTGCAGACGCTGTGCTTTCGGAAGCTCAACGAGAGGTCGCCCACATCATTGCATTTCTAAAAGGTACTTTTTGCGGGTCTTCCCGACACTGCAGCTGGCCAACGATGCCACAGTCATCCAGAACTGTTTGGATTTGTTTGCTCATGACGCCGTGATAGCCCGAGACGGAGCTATCGACTCAAGGAACTATTTTTTAAGCATATTTGGTAACCGAAGATTTCTAAGTACTGTGTTGTGGATTGTTATTGTTTTTTGGCTTGTCCTAAGTATATCAACATATTGCATATTTTTCTAAACTGGTGTGGTGTCCTTTTGTAGTGCTTGCACTGTTTTACTGTTAGTTATGTGCAAATGCTTTACACACTGCCTCTAAGATAAGCCTGACTGATCATGCCAAGCTACCAAGGGGGTGACCAGGGGTTATTTTAGGAGTGTAACTCCCTTATCCTGAATAGAGTGGTGGTTTATGCCTAGCTTTGGCGCATGCCCTAGCCTACCTACAATGCCATTTCTAACAACCTCTGAAAAGCCTGTAGTGTTGCACTGCTTCTACCCTTGCATTCCTGGTGGATGCAAGCAATACTACCAGTGGCAAATATTTAGTTTTGGTTGATTTGGAATGGATGAACTTGCACTCTTGCATAACATATTCTGAAAGCCCGTGAGTTCCATAAATACAAGACACCCCTTGTTTCACTTAAAGTAATTTAATGTCTGCCAAGCTAATTTAGTACAACTGAATGGAAGTGAAATTCGGCACATTTGTAGCACCTGGAAATGGGCCTCCACTGTGTAAATGTACCTTCTCCGAGTTGGATCTTATCTTTATGACCAAGATTGATTTACCCAATCTTGCAGTCACAGTTCTCCAGCTTCAAAGTGGCATTGTCAAATCCAGCCTGAGTTGTGCAGAGTACATGGAAACTTTGATGTCCCTGAGTTTCCTAGAATAGGAGGCCAGCACACACAAGCCCCTGGGGCAGGGACGGACTGGGAACCAAAACCGGCCCTGGCAAAGTGCTCGTCCGCCCCCCTCCCCCCCCGCAGGGGTTGAGGGTGCCGCCAAGCTCTTTGCCAGGGCCCTTTTTCGGCCGAATTTGTTACAGTGCCAATTTTGCAGCTATTGTGCAAAAATGGCCCGGTAACAAAAACAGCCTTCAAGGGCCCAAAACCGGCCCCCACCCATGCAGCCCACTGGGGAATTGCTCGGTGCCCGCTACGGCAAGCCTGGCCCTGCCTTGGTGGGTCCTTCACCAGCAGGATACCACAGAATGGTAAAAAGAGTCAGTCCTTTTCCTCCACCCCAGACAAAAGCAGCAACTGCAGGCCAATCCATCTTCACATAAAGAGGCAGCACTCCTCACACAGTCCTTCCGCTCTTATTCTTGGCTGGGTCCTCTTATTCCTTGATGTAGTCTAAAGTCTAGGGGTCCAATACTTATACCCCAAATTGTTATTGCTTGCTTTACTATAAGGGTCTCTGAACCCAGTGCCAACCAGTCCTGTCCTCCTTGGTGCAACATGACCACAGGGGATGGAGACAGTATTGTGAAAAAGAAAACACAGCCTATTCAGTTGCAAGCAAAACTCCTCCCACAACTCTAAATGCAGACTAGGTCTATTTAGCCCAGTGATGAATCACCCAGGAAAGGCAGGACACACCTCAACCCCCCTAGTGACTATCTACATTAAATGGACATATTTATTTATTGTGAAGCTTATAGAGCGCGCGGCTACCTCCGGCGGGGGTGTCCCGGCGCGACATGCCAGCTCCTGTCCCTTAAGCACCAGATGCAGAATACACAAACAACGAGAGGCACACAGAATAGTGAAATAAGAAAATGTCCACTTTCTAAAAGTAAAAGAGAGATAACTAGATTATTATCTAGGTTTACCTAGTGCACTACTAATGTGTGACGTATTAGTGTACGACCATTGTTTTCAAAGTATTAGGGTCAAATGTGTGTTCTGATACAAACAATCAACAGTAAACAATAGACAGAATCAATTGCATCAAAGAATTAAAAAAGAATCTTCATGAGCTTCAATGGTTGAAAATCTGCGTTATTTATTCCAACGTCCTAGCAGATCAAATCCATGGTAAAAGAAATGATGCAGCATGAATTTAGCATGCAGAAACAAATTTCAAAAGTTCCCAATGCATTTCGGGCTGTAGACAATAGCCCTTCATCAGGGGAATCTGTAACAAGTCCATGAGTTACAAAATTAATAATCAATAATGATTTCAAACAGGGATATTAGCTGACAATGGCTCAATGACATAAACTCAAGAAGCAAATGGATGGAAAGTGCCAGTGCCCCGATTTCACGTGAAGAAAAATAGGACAGTGAAGAAGGAGCTGCATGTGGGGTTGAGGGCCAGGTGGGAAGCCCAAGAGGCTCAGGAGACAGGAGATCTTGAGGTGGATGAGGATGACCAAGGGAATGGATTTGGTCCACAAGATTTGCCAGTGGAGGGACCAGCCACAGGAGCTGGTAGTAGCCATTCAGGGAGGAGTTTTTAACCGGAGGAGTTGGAGGAAAACCAAAGGGTCAGACTGCATGAGTTGGAGGTGTTAAAACGTAAAACTCAAGCAGAGGAGAGCAGGAATGCTCTCGGGCTGGAAGAGAATCGGATTCTCTTCGCTTAAGAGTTAAGCATGAGGGAACTGGACATTAACGGTAGACAAACAGAGTCCAGTGAGATTGGTGGCAGCTCACAGCCAGTGCCAAGTGTGAATGAGTACAAGTGTGCACTGAAAGATTGGGTAGTGGGTAGCATGGTAACGGATTTGGAGGGGTATCCAATTTGGCCTCAGGGGAGACTAGGTTCCAAAATTATTTTCCAGGATTGTGCCACCCCGGGTTAAGGTGTGGGCTCTTTGATCCCTGGGAGGCTGCACAAGAACCGGACCCCTGCTCATGGGTCTGGGGGCCTTAAAACGCCCCAGAGAGGGAAGAAGGGACAAGTGGCGCGAGGAGATCCTAGAGTAGTGAGGAGGGGTTGCTGGTTAGACCCTTGTCTCAAAAGAGGGGGAGGGAGAGTAAGCAGCCCCCCCAGGGATCAGCAGCACCGCCCAGGAAACAGGTGGGGGCAGTAGGAGAGCCCTTGGGAGGAGGACTAATGCCTACTTGCCAGAGGTGTCAGGAAGGACACCTAGCATCAGGAGGGCATAGGGAGTCTGTAAACAGAGCTCCTGCCATAACAAAATGTGTGGGTGCCATTCCTAAGTGCCAGGTCCAGAAGACTAAATGGAAGATTAAGAGATGGTTGTGTTCCCCGGTGGGGGCACCAATGGGGCATTGTTCAGCCAGTAGGGCTGGGTCCCCTAGGAGTGACCAGGGTAGACCCATTCTTAACCTAGAGGACAGGATGACTGGAGGTAGTATCCTGACCGATGGGCCTTCCCAGGGTACCACTCAAGCGGGGGTTGGCGTGGGACCGGCACCCCTGGAGGGGTCCCCCTGGCCGGGAGAGATCCATGTACCAGCATTGTTGGCTCAGGGAGTTGTGATCAAGAAGACCCCCTGGCATCAGGAAGGCGTGGAACAGGAGGGTGTCCCTGTGGTAGAGGGCCTCCGTCCTGGTTCTATCGCCTGAAGCCGGGAAGTCCATCACTGTAATGATTCGTCAACCCTGGCTTTTGGCTTGGAGGGAGTTGTGTAGGGCTTGGCATGGGCTAGTAATGCAAAGGTGCGAGGCAAAGGGAATTCAGGCCTGCAGTGTAGGGCCTGTGCGCAGTTTGCTAAGTTAGCATGTAGTCCTGACAAGTGCAACCACTTGTCAGGCCTTACTTTCCCTCTTGCGTACACAGTGGGTACCCCTGTGGTAGGTCCTGGGTAACCCCTGCGCAGGGTGCAGTGTAGGAAAAAGGCAGGACATATACTGAGGTGTGTGCTATTACCTGACAGTGAAACACACTCCATTTGGTTTTTCAGTGGTGGAAGGCCATCCTGCTCATAGGACAGAATGCGGGATGCTGGGTATTTTGTTTTATGAGCCTAGTTTCCTATAAGTTTAAAATGGAGAGGCGAAGTTTAGTATGTATGAACTCACAGTGTCATAACACAACTTTTTATGAAAGTGGTTTTGTCACTGTGTGTTCAGAAACCACTCTTTTAGAAAGTGGCTGAGTTTTGTGCTTTAAGCATTTCTGTGTGTCTCTGCTGAATGTGGATTGACTGTCTGGATCTGAGAAGTGAGAGGAGCTGGGGGAGGTCTTCACCCAGGAAGGGGTTGAGATGGTACCGGGATGACCTGCATCTGGAGAGTAGGTGAGGAGAAGCCCCGGGAGGTGAAAAGGCCTGGGTTGCTGCTATAAAACAATTGACCCATCTACTGCTGAGTGATTAAGGATCCAGACCCCCAGTTTCGAAGGGAGAAAGATGACACTGGGAAGGAAACACCCACAACTGATTTAAGCAGGGATCAGGGACCCCTGCGCACAATGAACTTTAAAGACATTTAGGATTATGACTATGAGAGCTGAGACACCTGAATGGGAAAAAATGAAATGGAAATGGACTGAGACTGAAAAGGTTTGGACCCATTTTGTGGTCAAGAGGAACCTCTGCTAAGGAAGGAACAACTGAAGAGACTGTTGGGAAGGATAAACCCTTGCTTCGGGATCTGGGGCTGGTCTGCAGTTTGCTGTTTTAACCAAGGAAGAGGCTGTAGGGACTGTGCTTTGTGCGCTGAGTCCCCCTGCTTGAAGAAGACAGTGCTTTGTGTTGTGTCTTGTTACCCAAAGGGCCTGAGGTGAGCTGGATCCCTGTTTGGAAACACAGGAACATAAAAGTTTCCAAAGAAGTTTCAAGCTACACGGTGAGAGGGTGTTGTGGCAGCTTGAGATCCTTGGAAGGTGTGCCCTGTGATCTTGCACTCACGGAGGAGAAGCGAGACTCGGAAGTGCTGGGTGCGTGTTGTGATGCACAGGAGGTATTGGTGAGAAGTTCCTCTTCAACGAGTGCATCAAAGGTGAAGTGAGTCTCGGATGTGCTGGGTGCGTGTCGTGGGGCACAGCAGGCACTGGCGAAGAGTGTCTGGTCGGCGTGTGCATCGGAGGTGTAGGGAGTCTCGGATGCGCAGTGTTTTTGTCGTGGTGCACCGGAGGCGTTGGTAAACACGCCTGTTCAACGTGTGCATCACCGGTGAAGTGAGTCTCTGACGTGCCGGGTGGGTGTCGTGGTGCACAGGAGGCATTGGTGTAGAGCACCTGTTCCAAGTGTACATCAGAGGTGAAGTGAGACTCGGATGTGCAGAGTGCGTGTCATGGTACACCACAGGCGCTGGTGAAGAGCGTCTGTTTTGCGTGAGCATCGGAGGTGACGGTAGTCTCAGACGCGCAGGGTGCATGTCGTGCTGCACAGAAGGCGTTGGTGAGGAGCGCCGGTTCAACGTCTGCATCGAAGGGGATGTGAATTTTGGACGTGCTGGGTGCATGCCGCTGTGCACAGGAGGCGTTGGTAAAGAGCACCTATTTAACTTGTGCATTGCGAAGTGAGACTTGGACGTGCAGAGTGCATGTCATGGTGCACCGCAGGGGCTTGGAGAAGAGCGTCTGGTCGGCGTGTGCATTAGAGATGAAGGAAGTCTTGGACGTGCAGGGTGCATGTCATGGTGCACAGGAGGAGTTGGTGAGGAGCACCTGGTCAGCATGTGCATCGAAAGTGGTGTCAGTCTCGGACACGCAGGGTGCGTGTCGAGGTGCACCAGAGGCGCTGGTGAAGAGCGCCTGTTCATTGAGTGCACCAGAGGAGAAGTGAGGCTCGGACACGGTGAGAGTGTTGTGGTGTGGTCGAAGGCATTGGTGAAGAGTTCCTGGATATCAGGGCACTGGAGTTAGAGTAAGTCTCAGGGAAGCAGTGTGCATGCTTTGGTGCAACCTGGGACTGTGGAGGTGATCGGCTGATCATTGTGTGCACCGGAAGAAAGTGAGTCTCTGCAGCGTGGTACACATGTCTTGGTGCCAACTGAGACCACAGGAAGGAGTGCCTGGTAAACGTGCACTCGGAGTTGACGTGAAGACCCATCAGTGATTTATGTGTCTCTTCGTGCCTGAGGAGACCCAGAGGGTGCTGTGGTGAATGTGCACCCGGAGGAAAGTAATCTCAGAGGCGTGGGGAACGTCTGTCCTGCGGCCACCTGAGACCTTCCTAACAGTCGCGGCCCGGACTAGCAGCCCCGGAGGAGCTGAGCTGCCAAACCGAACAACTGAGGCCCATTGAAAAAGTTCTGCATGGAAGGCGCAGTTCGCTGAAGGAGGAGAGAAGAGTGGGGTAGCGCCCCCAGATAACGGGGATCACTACCTAGGCAGGGTGCAGGCTCAGAGGGATATTCTCTCAGCCTCTCAGTCCTTCTGGCGATGTGAGCCTTTGCTTCGTCTCAGATTGGCGCCCGTCTTAAACAGAGGAGTGGCAGTACTGGGGCCAGAGTAAGAAGCTGTACTTTACATCTTTGTTGATACGTGTGCGGGGCAACTGTTATCGAAGAGGCTGATTGTTGTAATACACATTGCCAATATTGCTGCTAACGAACTGCCGGACTGTCTTATGATGCCTCATGTTATTTCTGCATAATGAAGTACTCAATTGTAGAGCTACGCATTGCATTATTTCTCCCTTGCAATGTACAGGATTGTAGCGGCACATATTGCATTATTTCTACATTGCAAAGTACAAGATTGTCTTTACGCATTGCATTATTCCTTAATTGCAAATTACATGATTGTAGCAGTGCTCATTGCATTATTTCTTCATTGCCAAGTGCGTGATTGGGGTGTGACGCATTGCATTATCCCTTCATTGCGCAGTACATGTTTGTAGCAGTACCCATTGCATTATTTCTCCCATTGCAAAGTACCGGGGTGTACTGTTACGCATTGTATTATTCCTTAATTGCAAATTACATGATTGTAGCAGTGCTTATTGCATTATTTCTTCATTGCCAAGTACGTGATTGGGGTGTGACGCATTGCATTATCCCTTCATTGCGCAGTACATGTTTGTAGCAGTACCCATTGCATTATTTCTCCCATTGCAAAGTACCGGGGTGTACTGTTACGCATTGTATTATTTCTCCTTTGCCCAGCACAGGATTGCATCATTACGCAGTGCATTATTATTTGTCCATTGCAACGTGTGTGATGCTAGCATTATGACCAACATAGCATTTTGAAAGCGGTGGTTGGGATTTGAACCTACCTGCAAGCCGGAACAAATGTTACCCTTTATTATATGTTGGCTTTTGTATAGTGTGGTCTGATCATATATCTTTTGATATAAAGTTTATAATTGTTCTATCAAACTTGTTTGGAGTCCATTTGTGGTGTTGCTGTGGGCGTGGTTGCACATACTGTACACTCGTGCCAAGCTACTAAGGGGGTGAGCAGGGCTATCTCAAACAGTGTCCTTACTTGGGGCCTAACACTGAGTGAGGAGTCCCGGGTCTCGCATTTAGTGACTGTGGTGCGGGAAGGGGACACCAGCTTCAAACAGAAGGTGACTCGCAATTAGCCAGATTACAGCAAGTTCAGAACAAATGAGCACCTCAGCATAGGGGAGCTGCCGCTCTGACCAAGTGGTCTAGCTTGAATACACATTGAACCATGACTGTATCAATAATATTCAACATTTGTTTCCTTTCAGAAAATTGCATGTGAGCATCATTAATTAGTCTAAGTGGTATCCTTAATTTGGCTTTATTGTTCTTGGCCAGTTAAACATGATGTCAATAAATTGTTGCTGTAGGAAGTAGTACTTAAATGTGATGCTCCCATATTTGAATTCTCACTCTTAGCCTATTATAAAATAGTGGTTTTACAATGTTATTGCCCCTTTCCTGGTGGTTGTGTGAAATACCAGAAATAATCAAAATTTGGATTGCCTTGACTTCTAGCTTAAAGGTCAGGGGCTGCCATGCCAAAACATCTGGCGCAATGTGAATAGGAAAGACCATGGGGCGCTGTCATTTGCACAGTAGATGGTGTCCATCAGAGACAGCTTCCACTGTGCAAATGGCTACTGACTGACAAGGGCAGCTATTAACCTTTCAATGCTTTGTGACTGCCCAAGCAGGCAAATAAGCATTGATGTATTTTTTTGTGAATCGTAGGGAATGGGCTGTAATTTTCATTTTCCATGCAATTCACAAGGAATCCCAATATCGACATTGTGAGTCACAAGGACATTTGTTACAGTCAAAGTCATTTTAGAACATTTCAATCATTTGTTTTACTCTTGCAAGCTGACTCTTTGTAGCAGCAGCGCGTTTGCTTAGGAGAGAATGATTTATTACACCTGTCACGGAATTCTCGAAACTATTGCTCAACTGTGTGCAATTGTACCACCTCACAGTGAAAATTCACCTTTAGGAAAATAGCATTCTTTTCACCACATCATTGTAGCCCACAGTCCTTAGGAGAAGGCTGTTTGAGAACTGAAAGATTAATTGTCTATAATTAACTTGGTTGTTCTAATGCTTTTTGGAATAACCTATAGAGATAGTTAAAGCGATTACTATAGAAGACATTGTGAGAAAGTAGATTATTTGCTGGGGTGATGGTAGTCCACCATAAGCAATAATTTAACTATTATTGTTGGGTTCAGAAGTAGAAACCTGAGCTAAGTCCCTTGCATTTAGAAGTACCAAAACAGTTATGAGCTCGAAAGCAAAACACAATAAAAATGCTGCTACAAACTTACATTTTCATGATCAAAATGTCACTAAAACACAAAAATTGAATAAGGGGAACCAGAGATATGAATATTAAAAGTTTGAAATAAAAATAGTGTCAAAAAAGGGGGTTTGGCTGAAGCAGCCAAGATGTGTATGCATTTGGAATACGTACCCCGACCTCCTCCATCATCCGCCATCTTGAGCCCATCTTTTTCACCTGTTCGAGGTTGTCCATTCCCCCCTCGATGACCCCACGACCGGGGCTGGCCCAGGACTCCAAAGCAGCAGTGATGGCGGCCATCGTATCGTGTGATTGGTGCGGTGCCTGCCCTGTAACACCGCCCAACAGAGGACGGAATGAGCAGCCTGGGGACCCAGGCCTTGACAGCATACTGCCCCCTGCTGAGGCCTGGAAGTGAGAGGGCCCTGGGATCCCTGTGGCAACTCCGACCCGGAGGACTGGGGTGAGCTGAACATGCCCCGGCCTGCTGCAGGAGCGATCAACGCAGCCCGGGACCAGGAAGAGATGACCAGCCCCAGCTTGCTGCACGAGCACTCTGTGTGACCTGCAACCGTTAATCCCTGACCGCTGGGCCTTCTTACAGAATTGCGGGGAATGAGATTTTGATACCCTTTTAATCACTTAGATATTAATCTCATTCATCAATTTGGATCGGTTATTTTCTGTCATTGAGTAAAAGACAATCCCCGCATAGGTTAGATAAACCCCATAAACTGACGCAACTCTGAAGAACCACTTACGACTGATAAAGTTTAAAAGTTTTAATATAAAATTAAGAAAAGTTGCAAATACAATCCCTCAGGATAAAATTCAGCAAATGTACAGAAACTAGAAGGAAAATATATTCCCTAAATAACCTCAATCTACAAACGAATACAATTAAAGTCAGTTCCAGAATCAACAAATTAAAAGCATAGATATGATGTGGTTCCGTTGCGTCATCTAAAGAAAAGAATACAAGTTACATCTGTCCCTACTCTATACTAGGTGACATCCCTACTTCGCAATTTTCTAGTACCCTAAAAAGGTGTCAGCAGTTTGACTCCCTAAGAAGTTCAAACTCTCTTAGCCTCTAAAGGTAACTTAAGTCTAAGAAGCAGTACCCTCTCTGCCTACCCATCCGCTCTCTAAGGGACCTCGGCCTACTGCTCCCTTGCGCTCTGATCTCTCTCTCTGGACATCTGCTCATGCCATCTGCGCTCTGATCTTCTGTTCTGCGCTCTGAGCTCTTGTGCTGCTCCCGCTGTTCTCGCCCTCTTCTCCCCAGGGTGCTGTCCCTAAAATACACAATCACAGTGTAGGTGGAACGCCCGACGCCCACCACGGACTTTCCCCCATGATGTCATTTTCTAGGTCTTTCCATGGCTTCGTCTCTTCGCGTCGTCCGTTAAGTTGACCTTTCTCCTTAGACGCCATCTTCGTCTTCTTGCTGGTGACTTCATCGACATTACATTTGACACTTTCGGAGCAAAAGTCTATCACCTCATCAGAACTTTACTCTTTACGACTATATACGTAACCTTTCTTGGTCCTGTGAATGGTCATTTCAAAACAAGACTCAAATTCCAAGCGTCTCCTCTCACGTTTAGGCAATAAACTTCGTCCGACATTGTCACCTTAAATCTAGCAAACTTAGACTCCTTGGCTCGCACATTCAAGTGAAGGCTATTCACGACTCCTGTGAGCCCACTAAATTACATACAGCGGACTACACTCCTGCGAACCCTTGGTCAGTCAGGTTAAAATCACAAATGACCTAAACTCTACAACATTCCTACAAACTCTTCTACACAGTATAACCTTTAACACACATTTATATACATATCACATTTAGCAAATCCTTTGCTTATATGTGAATACATTTTACATAGAATATAAATTACATAGAATATAAAGTTATCCTCGTTCTTTACATCGTTATATATGCTCTCTGCACATTTCTCCAAGTTACATTTCTCGCCGCTTCCCCATTTAGAATTATACACGTACATGAATTCTACTTTGCACGTTCTTCCATTCGTAAGCATTTCTACATTAGCCCACTATGTATACGGGCCTTCTAAATCTAATGCATGTTCAAAAGTAAGTACAATTACATTTCCTATATTACTTTGGTTACGTCTGTTAACTTTATACTTATAAGTGTCAACTTTACTTTACGATATACATTTCATTCCTACGTTTATACGATATGCTTCTAAATATGACTCGGATATACGTTTTATTCAAATTGCGCTCTCTCAGAATACCCATACTAGTGACTGCCTCGGGGGTGGTCGGAAAACAGACGGCAGTGGCTGCTATTAAGTGGGGATATGTTTTGCCCCATGTCGCATTTGGTGCTCCCGAGCGCCGAGGGATGCAGTGACCCTGAGGTGTACCAGGGATGCAACAACCTTGAGGTGTACCCCCCTTAAGAGATGCTTTCCCCAGCCCCCCATACTAATGACTACCTCTGAGGGGCTGGAGGGGTGACTAATATACATTGAGGAACCGAATTTCCCCAGATATTGAGGCTGGTGCTCCTGAGAACAGTGGGGGGCACAGTGGCCCTAGTAGAAACCCCTCCCTTGAGATGCTCTTGTGACATCTGGGGAGCCAGGCCCAAGGCCGCCATTCCTGGCCACGGACTGCAGCACTACGGGCCTGGGATTGCCCTTATGGAGATGTGGCATGTGCTGCCCCCTTGACCTTAATCTTCGGGGTGGCTAGAGGGCCGGGGTCTGGTGTTTGTGGGGAGGGCGCTTCCCTTTTCTTATTCTGGAGGGCCTGCCTGACGGTCGGTGGACCTGACTGTGCGCCTGATTCTGCCCACCCTGATGCCACTCCCTTGTCCTGTTGCAGGTACCTAATCCTCATGGGAACAACCATCACAATGCAACTTTTACAAAGAACTACCATCACAACGCAACTTTTACAACGCAAGATCCATTACAATGCATGCCATTACAACGCAGATGCTATTACAACGCATGCCATTACAACGTAATATGGGTGAGTATTTAATTTAAATAATATTAATTTATTTTTAAATTAATTTTCTTAACACCTTAGCTGCGTGTAAACATTTCTCCCCAGTGCTGCGCTGTCCATTAGAACTAGTGTTGAATGGACGTTCAATGGTCGTGCGCAGCACTGGGGAGGTAGAGCTGCTGACGACCATTGGCCGTCAGCAGCACTTAAGGGGTTAAAATACTTATAATTTAATTTATTATAATAAATTTGAATAATTAAATTTAATTTTATTTACATTAAATAATTAAAATTAAATTTATTTTAATTAAACCCCCTGGAGTTAGAGTAGTAATTTATACCCCTACACTATCCAGCATTTACCCTACTATTACACCCCCCCTGGAGTTAGAATAGTAGTTTTTACCCCTACACTATCCAACACTTACCCTACTATTACCCCCTCCCCCCCCGGAGTTAGAATAGTAATTTTAACCCCTACACTATCCAACACTTACCCTACTATTACACCCCTCTGGAGTTAGAATAGTAATTTTTACCCCTACACTATCCAGCACTTACCCTACTATTACACCCCCTGGAGTTAGAATAGTAATTTTAACCCCTACACTATCCAGCACTTACCCTACTATTACACCCCCCTGGAGTTAGAATAGCAATTTTAACCCCTACACTATCCAACACTTACCCTACTATTACACCCCCCTGGAGTTAGAATAGTAATTTTAATCCCCACACTATCCACCTTTCACCCTACTTTTACACCCCCTTGGATTTAGAAAAGTAAATTAAATTGTATTAAATAAAAAAAAATGAAAAAATTATTTTAAAAAATTGTAAATAAATAAAATACAATTAATATTAATAAAATTATATACTTACCTATACTTACGTTGTAATGGCATGCGTTGTAATATAATCTGCGTTGTAATGGCATGCGTTGTAATATATCCAGCGTTGTAAAAGTTGCGTTGTGATGGTATGCGTTGTGAATGTATGAGTTGTAACGTCATACATTCAATCCTCATTGATACCCAGCTAACGGCAGTAGCGGGGTATCTGGACTAAAGATGGTAGCCATGGGAAAAGACAGGGTCCCGAGCACAGGGACCCATTCCTAGATCGACAGATACACTATGGGCCATGGTGAACTTGCCAAACAACCAGGGGCCAAGGCCCATGGCTTCGGAGCCCCTCTGAATAAATATGTAACTCAAATACGGCAGGCCATCAAAACCTCCTGGGAGGCCCTTGAGTCCAACATTTCTGAGTTTGGGTCAGACATTGTACATTGTACCTTAAGTCAATTTGCTCCGGACCACTGTCTGCATCCTCGAGTTCAGGGCAGAGAATTCCGAAAACTGCTCCAGATGGCAATTTCGAAAAAAAAACACCCGGAGACATTTATGGAAACCTAGATCAAATCCTAGATCCTTGAAGGGACCATATTGCCTTCGGTTCATTGTTGAACTGGCACATCGAGCATTGGTGCAGAACACCCCCCAACAACTCTGCTCCCTGGGGCAGCATGGCGCCCAATCATTATTAAAATCTTGAACTACCAGGACTAAGGCACTTTCCTGCAACTGGACACTGGTAAGCTTCACTTTCAATCCACACACATTATGATTTTTAAGGACTACACTAAGACTAAGCAGAAACAACATAAGTCCTTTGATGCTGTTAAGCAGAAGATCTGGCCAATGTTCATCACATAATCTATCGTCCTGGCATGACTCAAGGTCATCCATGACTCCATTCCCATTACTTAGATACCCCAAAGGAGACTTGGGAGTGGGCCACCAAGCAGGAGTTGTTGCGGCATTGTGAGCCTCCAGGCGACGCAGCAGGTCTGAGTCAGAAACTGTCTGTTCAGACTCCGGCACACTCCCAGCCCTTTGGAAAACCTAGGCCCAGGGGAAGGCGTGGATGATGGAGGCACTTCGTACGCTCTTCTGATATGCAGCAGATCCACTCCCAGACTGCTGAAGTTCTGCTCCCTGCATTACTGGAGTTAGATGGGGTCCTGTAGTGCACTCTGGGAGATACTGCTGATGGCAGCAGCTCCATCAGGTAATGGGGATGATCTTAACTTTTATCTTCACCCTGATGGTAACATCCTGACTCAGGAGGAGGTACACCTCAAATACCCCGTCATGTGCCTAATGTTTTGTTAGGTGTTGGGCTACAGATGCTTCTGGGGTGGAACCCCTACACTATCCAGCACTTAACCTACTATTACACCCCCTGGAGTTAGGATAGTAATTTTTACCCCTATACTATTCAGCACTTACCCTAATATTACACCCCCATGGAGTTAGGATAGTAATTTAAACCCCTACACTATCCAACACTTACCCTACTATTACACCCCCCTGAAGTTAGAATAGTAATTTTAATCCCTACACTATCCACCACTTACCCTACTTTTACACCCCCTTGGATTTAGAAAAGCAAATTAAATTTTATTAAATAAAAATAAAACTTAATTTAAATAAATTATTTTAAAAAAATTGTAATTAAATTAAAATTAAATTAATATTAATAAAATTATATACTTACCTATACTGAGGTTGTAATGGCATGCGTTGTAATAGCATCTGCGTTGTAATGGCATTAGTTGTAATGGCATGCGTTGTAATGGATCCTGCGTTGTAAAAGTTGCATTTTGATGGTATGCGTTGTGAATGCATGCATTGTAACGTCATACATTCAATCCTCATTGATACCCCGCTAACGGCAGTAGCATTCGCACTGGACTAAAGGTGGTAGCCATGTGAAAAGACAGGTCCCAAGCACAGGGACCCAATCCAAGATCGACAGATACACTACGGGCCATGGTGAACTTGCCAAACAACCAGGGGCCAAGACCCGTGGCTTCGAAGCCCCTCTGAATACATATGTAACTCAAATCCGACAGGCCATCAAAACCTCCTGGGAGGCCTTTGAGTACAACATTTCTGAGGTTGTGTCAGGCATTGTACTTTCTACCTTAAGTCAATTTGCTCCTGTCCACTGTCTGCATCATCGAGTTCAGGGCAGAGAATGCCGAAAACTGCTCCAGATGACAATTTCGAAAAAAAAACACCCGGAGACATTTATGGAAACCTAGATCAAATCCTGGATCCTTGAAGGGACCCTGTTGCCTTTGGTTCATTGTTGAACTGGCACATCGAGCATTGGTGCGGAACACCCCCCCCAACAACTCTGCTCCCTGGGGCAGCATGGCGCCCAATCTTTATTAAAATCATGAACTACCAGGACTGAGACACTTACCTGCAACTGGAACACTGGTAAGCTTCACTTTCAATCCACCCACATTATGATTTTTAAGGACTACACTAAGACCACGCAGAAACAGCCTAAGTCCTTTGATGCGGTTAAGCAGAAGCTCTGGCCAATGTTCATCACATACTTTATCGTCCTGGCATGACTCAAGGTCACCCATGACTCCATTCCCATTACTTAGATACCCCAAAGGAGACTTGGGAGTGGGCCGCCAAGCAGGAGTTGTTGCGGCATTGTGAGCCTCCAGGCGACGCAGCAGGTCTGAGTCATAAACTGTCTGTTCAGACTCCGGCATACTCCCAGCCCTGTGGAAAACCTAAGTCCAGGGGAAGGCGTGGATGGGGGAGGCACTCCGTACGCTCTTCTGATATGCAGCAGACTGATATGCTCCCAGACTGCTGAAGATCTGCTCCCTGCAGTACTGGAGTTAGATGGATTCCTGCGGTCCACTCAGGGAGATACCTCTGATGACAGCAGCTCCATCGGGTAATGGGGATGAGCTTAACTTTTATCTTCACCCTGATGTTAACATCCTGACTCAGGAGGAGGTACACCTCAAATACCCCGTCATGTGCCTTATGTTTTGTTAGGTGTTGGGCTACAGACGCTTCTGAGGTGGAAGGATGTGGTGAAAGGTGGTTGTTTTTGGGGGTGGGGTGTTCGCCGGTTGTTCAATTTGTATCTGCTATCATTTTTATTTTCTGCCTTTTTTTTCATTGTGGAGTTCCTCACCCAACTAGCACTTAACACTTCACGCTCACCTCATGGCCCCATTAACCTTCTTTCATGGAACGTCAGTGGCCTCCTAGACCGTATCAAGCACACTGCAGTCCTCAAGTCCCTCCAATGCAACCAGCTGAGCAAGGTGCTGCTACAAGAAAGCCACCTCCTGGGAACCCAAAGTTCCATTTCATCATAGGTTTGGGTATGACTGATTATATAATTCTAGCTTCAGACATGACTCCAATTTTACTTGTGGAGGGTCAGATTCTTCATGATTATCAAGGTTGGTATGTTGGGGTGGTTGGTACACTTGTGGGGAACCACATAAGGTCTTAAGTATTTACGTTCCCCCAAATTTATATAGGCAAACCTTACAAGATCTCACAACAATGGTTGCATCATTGCCCCACGGAACACTGCTGATCGGGAGGGAACTTTAATGCATTCCCGATCCCATAATTGACATTTTCTTCCACCACACATGTGGGAGCATTCGGTTATCTAGAATGCTAGATTCATGGATGAGCGCCTAGGGCCTATGCAACATCTGGAGGTTATGGCCCCCCAGGAAAGGGCATACACCCATCTCTCTACATCCACAAAAACCCAATCATGCATAGACCGCTTCTTGTTCCCTGCCTCTGATGTTCTAGCCACTTCACCTGCGCAGGTATTACCTTAGGGAATATCAGATCCCCTATCTTGCTCCACTTGGGAGTATCAAAACGCTCTACTGCCGCACTATGTGGCAGCTCGAAGCTTGATTCCTTACTAATGATCCGGTTCTTGACCACCTTCAGGTTGAGAGCTCCAGTCTTACTTTGATGCGAATACAAGGAGAGTTCAAATTGCGAGTACCCTGTGGGTGGTGAGCAAAGTTACAATCTCTGAGGTGGCCAAGACCTCCCTCCAGCATGCAGATGGGGATCGCCATTGGAAGTTACCTGAACTCAAATTTCGTATACTCTCCTTGGAGACCAGAGCGGCGGTTAACACCACTGAATTCCTACGCTGAAAGGGCATTCCTATGACAGTTGGCCTTCGACGAAGCTCTGCAGTGCTGGTGCGCTTCTGTCCAAAGTGTTTACAAGAATGTGTGACGGTATTCCGCAAACCGGAATCACGCTGTGCATTCACAGCAACGTCATTAGAACAAATGCATCTTTAGTACACATTCATTCAGCATGCAAGTTGTTTGAACGATTGGCCTTCGGGGGGTGCTGGATTTTGGAATTGGTTATTTTACTATTCCAACTCCAGTATGTGCAACAGTAGGGAAGGTGTTGGACTTTAAATCCAACACAATTCCACCAATGAGCCCTCCTAAGGCAAGTCATTATAATGACTTGCGTGCTGAACTAATGCGTACTAAAGAAAGATGCCTTTGTTCTTTTGCGGGCACTGCAAATGCACAGCTGGATTCCAGCTTTTGTCTGAAGCCGCTCCTCTGATCATCTGCCTGGACAGTCCATAAAACCCTCCACTGGTTGCCTATTCCTAAAAGAATCCTATTTAAGGTCCTGGTAATCACTCTAAGAGCTTTTAGAAACTCAGGACCCAAATATCTAGCGCCAGATTTACTCCTTACACTAGTGCTCGGACACTAAAATCCTCCTCAGCTAACCTTCTTAAACCGCCTGCCTTCTGGTTCAAATCCAAAGGAGGTAAATCTATGGCAGTTCTAGGAACCAGAGCATGGAACCTCATGCCAATACAACTGAGGGCTGATGGAATCAGAAACTCATTTCAGGAAAGCCTTGAAGACCTGGATCTTTGGGTCCACCGACGCATTTTGCTCCTCACTTATATAACGGAGATACATCACATGCCTACCTGTCTCTCCTTTCTGTCTTCCGCATAGTGGCAGGATGCTCCTTTAGGAGTGATAATTGCACTTTCCAAAAAGTCAAATCAAATCTGAAGGACTATTCCCATTTACGAGCATCGGGACAAGAAAAGTACCTTCCTTAACAGGATAGTTACCTGCGATGGTGCTTCTTGGCTTGTCCCCTCGATTAAGGATGAAGCTGGGACCCTGGTGACCTCCTTGAAGGCCATTACAATTGTGTTTCCAGACTACTACATGGACCTCTATGCCCAATGGTTGTGACCTTGTTGTGAGATCACACTGCCCCTCCTATCTGATATTCCCCTTTCCAGCCTCGCTGCTATTCAAAGTGCCCATTACAAAAATGGGTTTTCCATATACTGGTCAAGGACCTGGGTTCAATGTGATACAAAAAACAGTGGTCCTAGACCTATATTTTCAAACGATATATATCAAATCTAAACTTATTATCATTAAACAATTTCCTGAGCATGCATCATGTTTAGCTCATAGTAGTAAATAGTCATTTTTTAATGAAATAGTGCAAACAACCAAAGTATATTTCACCAAGAATTTATGATATTGAATACATTCTTGGTGAAATATACTTTGGTTGTTTGCACTATTTCAGCCAAAAATGACTGTATTTACTATTATGAGCTAAACATTCTATTCAAAGTGTGGCATTGGAATCCCCCATTACGGAGAATGAAGTCCATACTGCCATCAGTGATTTGAAATCTGGGAAGACCCCAGGCCCGATCGTTTTCCTCTTGAGTGCTATTCTAAATTCCATAACATTATTGTCCTCACTTGCTGTGTCTTTATGAAGAGGCCAGCGACAAAGGCTCCTTCCAACCGGTCTCGACTTGGCCACCATTTCAGTCCTTCCGAAATCAGATCAAGCTGCTCTGGGGTGTGCTTCCTACTGCCAAATTTCCCTGATCAATGCAGATGTTAAAATATACACCAAGATCTTGGCAAATAAACTACAACTGGTCCTTACTGCCTTGATCCACCCCGATCAATACAGCTTCATGCCCAACCAAAGCACAAGACAAAGCATTCGTTGAGTGCATGTGGCTTTTTCCAATCAGGCCTGATACCAGGCAGGGGTGCCCCCTGTCTCCCTTCTTCATGTGGGCTATTGAACCTCTAGCCCGCATTGTGCACTGTGATGCCCAGCTATGGAGGTGGAAATGGAGTGACACACTGGAGTACAGAATTGCCCTGTACGCTGATGATGTCCTATTATTTTATAACTAACTGCAGACGTCTGGTCCCCACATGTTTGAAATCTTGCACCTGTTTGGTGAAACCTCCGGGTGAACCAGACTAAATCTCTCCTTGTTCCTGTTTGGAGAGCGATGCTGTGCTGGCTCTCCAAAGACATGCCAAGCTGCTGGCTCCCTTTTAAATACCTCAGGGTCCACATATCCACCCTTCCTAAGCTCACACATTCTCTTAATATGGCACTGCTCCTTCGGACAGCCAAGACTCACCTGACCACTTGGTCCCCCATCCCCTTCAATGCCCTGGGCCGTTTTGCACTTATCAAAATGATAATACTTCCATGATTACTTCACACCCTGAAGAGCTTTCCACTCCATATCTCCAATACTTGGTGCACCGAGGTAATGCCTCACCTTCGTTCTTTACTTTGGAAGGGATGCTGCAGCACATTGGTCTTTGCAAATGTGACTGTTCAGTCTGTGATGGGGCATGGGAGATGTTGATACTCGACTGTTCTATTGGTAAACCCAGCTCCTAGTCATTAATGGCTGGATAACTGGTGGATGGAATTATCTGACATAACAACTTGAACTGCACTGTCTGGGTCTAGATGGGGTGATGCTCTATTTGTATGATAGGCCCATTCCCCTTCATAGGCTTGAACTCATCAAAACTATTTTTCTCATTTGACCAGTTTCCAATAGATTTCCTGGGTGGGACAAGAAGCTGACTCAGAAAACCCTGCTATGGAGAGGGCCCTGGCTAGATCATACGGCACAACTAGAGGGATTTCAGTGCTGGGACATTATAGGAATCATGCTATTGGGTCACATCTGGGCAGGTGACCATATGCGTTCCTTTGCAGATATGTATACCCTCTTCCAGATTTCTCACAAGCAGTTTCACAAATACATTCAGCTTCTGCATGCACTTGGGTAATATTTGGCTGACCTGCTGAAGATGCCTGTATATAGCCCATAGAGGCTCAATTGTTGGTGGGCAGTTTGCATAAAGGAGGGAACTCCTAACTATATTGTTCTCTGGTCACAGTGCCCCCAGGTGCTGAATCTACTCCGATAGGGATGGGAGGGCTGGGTTTGAGACTTGGATGGCATGGAGTCGCAGATGGCTTGTATGAGTCCTAGAGATCTCCCCATTTCCATGTGGCTCAGGCTTATGCAGCTACATTATCTATACCTCACATACATGACTCCATTTTGACTCTGGCACGCTGTCCTTTGACCAGACCCTAACTGCCCTAGGTGTTCTGCCCTCAAGGCTTACTTCTTCCACATTGTGTGGAGCGGACCGCAGATCAGTCACTATTGATCTTGGATAGGCCGCATGCTCTCCAGGGTCCTATGTATGACCATCACACTTACCCCAAAACTAGCCCCTTTGGGGCTTTTAGAGGACCCCAGGGACTTAAGTGGTGACCGGCACCTGGGAGGTTTGGAGAAATTGGTGGCTAAGAGAGACATTAAAAAGAACTGAAAAATGTGATTCGACTCGTGATTTTCCGTTCTGGAGATCTGTCACGGACTGGTGTGCCAAACAAGTGGATTAAATTTAAATAGACAGGGTTGTCCTCATAACTTTACCAAGGCTTTGGGCAAATGGTAAGATTATTATGGCTCGCCCTCCGTGCTGTAGACTGTATTTGTAGAGGTTTAAGCTCCTCAGTGATTGATGGGGTATGGTGGGGACCACTTTGAATGTAATACCTTTTGTCGTTATATTTGCTCTTTCAAAACCAAAGACATTTTTTAAATAAAAAAATAGTGTCAAAAAGTGCAAAACCACAACCATGGCAACTGGCTGTGCTAGACTGAGACTAGGTGATCATAATGGTGCATGGATCGGATACACAGGTCGAGGTAGTCCCACTCATAAAAGTTACCTCCTCATTGCCAACTACATTCAGTGAAAGCAGAAAGTGGGCCGGTGTTGACTGCTCTGGCATTGGGATGGAGCCTCAGTGAAACTACTGGTTTAGGCAGGAGAAATTTGAGTTTTCACACCCTGGAGGTCTTTGGCATTGATTGGGTACTCGTTGACTGCGGCCTCCAGGGAGCTGCGGAATGGAGATGAAGCTCCCTCAATGGATTTCGATGTTGAGCAAAGGACGTCTCTTGAACTGTAGCAAATTCAGGCCCACGACCAAAACAACCTTGGCAGATAGCAGGCATACTGGCCTAGTTCCCACAATTGTTCTTCCAGAAAAATGTTTTTAAGAATCAGGTGTTTAGGTTTAGGCAAGAAGAATGCACTCTGACAGCAGCAGCAGCCAAGGGTTCCAGGACCTCAGGAACACCATTTGGGGGTTGAGATTGAGTCCAGCAGAAGTCACCAGGGTCCAGGCCAAGTTCAATTGCAACTGGCCCGCTAGGTGATCCCAGGAAAGAAGGCTTCTTGCAGCTTTTGTATTCCTGTAGCGCAACAGGAGCTCAGCAAACTGATCCTTTGAGTTCACTTCTTTGTCCTGGGTGTAAGTGGAAATTGGTCTAGTTTAAGGTTTTCCTCACAGGCCTCAACAGCAGGTGCAGTCCTTCTTTTGTCTTCCACATGTCCAGTAGTATCTTTGCGCTCTTGTACTGGTTTCGGTAGCCACAGTCCCCTCAGTTGAGGGCTATTTCAAACAAAGCGTAGCGCATCCACGCAGATTAGCAAAGCATCACAGACTTTTTTATGCATTTTTAAGTGCCTTTTTATTTCCTTGTAGGAAGTGGGTCATTTAGGCTCCCTCTTCCATTTTGAGTTGGCTGGTTCCCGACATTGGGTGCCGTATAGGAGAGGGTCAGTCCCTCCTATGCTTTTACTCTTTTATTCATTTTGAATTCTCTCTTCTAGCTTTATTATTTTCAGTTCCCAGTACCTACCCCTTACAGGGGATCCTGTGTAGGGTTAGCTGCATAGCTGGGCCCCAGGTTTGCCACATTTAATTTGCCCAACTGTTCTGAAGGATCTTTGCACTACAGCGCTGGTTTCGGTAAATACGCACCCTCAGTTGATGGCTATTTGAAACGCTGCATGGTACTGCTGCGCAGCTCAGCAGAGCATCAAGGATGCTGTAGGCATTTTTAAGCACCTTTTTCTTTCCTTGTAGGAAGTGGGTGCTTTAGATTGGTTTCGGTAGCCATGCCCTCTCAGTCGAGGGCTATTTTAAATGCAGCATGGCACGTCCGCTGTGCATGCTGCTGGGGCTCCACGGTGCACCTAAGTCAAACCCTTCGGAGGCCAGACATGCCCAGATCACACTAGCACCAGGAGCCCTGCTGGTTCCAACCCTGAGAGAATAAACAGAATCCCCCTTTCAGGTAACGAACTTCGATCACTTAACACTTTAAAAACAGTCTGTATATGTGCTGACACAAGGTAGTTATGTCTAGGACTTAATGCTATGTGTAGCAATTGCAGATATCTTATCCCCCTCATGAAGCCACCACAAATACCCCAGGACCCCCATACTAAGAGTGGTCTCATCGAGGCTCCTTCAAGAATTCTGTGCGTGCTTGTTAATGCCCAATCACTAGTGAAACATTCTCAAGAGCTGGCTGAACTCATAGAGAGACATTAGCTAGACAAAACATTTTTATTACAGAAATGTTGGCAAATGAATCATCCAGCCAATACCTCATCAATGCAACCCCCCACAGGATATTCTATTTTTAGACTGGACTGACCCTAAAAAAGGGGCGGAAGGTTAGGGGTTATCTTTAAAGACTGCTTCAAGACTAAAGTTGACCCTATGTCCAAACTAGAGTGCTTCGCACTCTCTTACTGCTTAGAAGTTACCAACAACCACTCCTTTTGGGGACTACTTATCCATCGTCCTCCAGGCACAAGACGTTGCTTTCTCCAATCCATAAATACTGTCCTTGCTGTCGGGCCTGCAATAGTGACTACACTATACTAGGTGATTTAAATTTTCACCTGGATCTTTCTGACGATAAAGACACCACAACTGTCTTATAAACCATAAATGATGTAGGTCTTCTGCATGTCTTGCACCAGCCTACACACTCTAGAAGCCTTTTTTAAAATAACTGACTTATTACCGTTAAAGACTTTCTTCCCTTATCTGGTCTGACCATACTGACACCACGTCTCAACTAAACATCCCCCTCTCTACCCAAACTAGAAAGAACAACACCAACCCTATTACCTAACATGTCTGGAACAATGTGGACTACAATGAACTGCTTCAACAACTTGCTTAAGCTCAGCCCATGATTTCATCCAACCCAGAGCTCGCCTCATTAGAATACTAAGAGTGGCTAAAGGAATAAGCTCTGCCATTTCCAAAGATGTCCCCCTTAAAAAATCCAGACCAGGCAGGAAGAAACCATCCACTCCCTAGTTTACTCCGCCTTGAAAAGCAAAAATGCTGAAGGCAGGAGAGGAAATGGAGGTTCAAATATGCCTCCTATGAGAACGAAATCTATAAACGTTCTCTTTCAAAATATAAAGGCCTAATAATGAAAGAAAAGACTGCTTTTCTTACCCACCAAATTGAATCCTCCAACAACTCCCTGAGGGAGTTACTTCAGGTAATAAGCAAGCTATCTAAGCTTCCTGAGATAAGAGCAACTAACAATAGTCAAGTTTTTGAGACAACATAGCCCACCACTTCTGCAACAATGTAGGTCAAATGTACAGCTTGTTTATGTCATTCACACCTAGTGATCTCAGCAACAACTCTCCAATTATTTAGAGGGTTCTGTGTAGGGTTTTGAGTATGCAGAAAGAATGGCACCCTACCTGGTAGCGGTGAGTTAAAGATATGCAACTAAGGATGGTACTGTGCTAGAAGGTCAGAAGAGACCCCAATACCCCTGATGGGAGTGGGCAAGGGCCCACTCAGTAAGTACAACAATAGTCCTGTGCACACGTTATGGTAGTTATAAATGATTTCAAGGAACACAATGTCATTGCGGAGAGTGAAACA
The DNA here is from genome assembly GCF_964263255.1 of Lissotriton vulgaris. Classification (NCBI taxonomy): domain Eukaryota; kingdom Metazoa; phylum Chordata; class Amphibia; order Caudata; family Salamandridae; genus Lissotriton; species Lissotriton vulgaris. Next base: position 1,650,551,707 of record NC_141693.1, on the reverse strand, counting down.
AGGTAGACACAAGTAGATGGTTTCTTTTAAGGTGAAGTATATTTGAACCTTCTTCTTCAGAAGGATGACATCAAAGAAAAAAACAGCTGACACGTGTTTCCTCAAGCGGGCAGTTAACCTGTGACTCTTCAGGGCTGAAAGTGAATCATGAGTAAAAGGTTTGTGTAGCCGGTGATAATTCCAACCCGGCCAGATCGGGTTTCAGGTAAGGTGCGGGGCCAGTAGTGGCTTGCTCGATCCGGGGTCACCATTTGGTGACGGGTGGGTTCAGCCGTCCATCAGAGAATCTAGGTGTATTGGTTCAGATGCAGCATGTAGTTCTTCCCTGGAAGCTGAGAGTTTTGTTTGTTTTGTTTACTGCCTTCAGCAATGATTTTAAAGTTTCAAATAATTGCACCCAAATCAGCATTAGTGAATTCACTCCCACTGCTTCCACGGAAGTGCTTAAGCTCATCCATTCTACCAAATCTGGATTGCCTTGTGACCCTTGCCCCCTGCATTCTTTAACAGATTCCTGAATCCATAGCTCTTTATTTGACCAACATCTTCAATGAGATGTTTGCAACTGGAATTTTCACTATTTGAAAGAAGGCCTCCATCCTTCCACTTCTCAAATAATCCAATTGGGGCCAAGAAAACCCAGCAAATTACCATCATATATCATGACTGCCCTTTCTTGCTAAGATGGTAGAAAAAACTATGAGCACTCAAATGACACAATTCATTCAATCTAATCATCTATTGGATCTCACTCAATTTGGTTTTAGAGCTGACCCAGCACAGAGACTGCACTGATGAAAGCCACTGATCCTTCTTGCCTTATCGTTGGCCTTCGATACGGTACATCATTCTACACTGATCCAAAGCCATTAAAAACTGGGCATTATTAACAAAACTCTTGCTCTGCAAAATTCATTCCTGACAGGCAGAGAACACTCAGTGATGCTGGACAGTTTTACCTCCAAATCGTTCTGCCTTCTATGTAAGGTTCTGCAAGGGACCTCACGTAGCCCCTTACTTTTCAACATATGTCACTGAACTAGCCTCTCTGATTTGTTCCTTTGAATTCTTACCCACCTCCTATGCATATGACACACAAACTGTGTTGTGTGCCTCCAACAATGTTAACTACACAAGCCTCCAACTTCAAAACTGTATGAGAGCTATTGGCAGTTGTATGGGCAAACATTGCCTTAAACTGAATTCGGATAAAACTGAGGGCATTCTCTATGGAAATAACCAACAATTCTGGAACCCTACCTGCTGGCCTTCAGAAATGAGAGCACCCACCCCCAGACCAAACAAGCTGGGAGTCACAATCGATAACAAGCTTACATTTAGCAAACACATCAACTCAGTCATCTCTTCTCGTTTTAACATCCTCAGAATCATCACAAAAATCCTTCCCTTTATTCCCCTTAATTAGAAGAAAACAGTTATCACTTTCTTAGTCTTATCAAAGTTATTTTACTGCAGTGGTTTAGACCTAAAACTTCAAAAGCAATATCTGAAGAAACTACAGTCTTTACAGAATGCGACAGCCAGACTTCTTCTTGGTCCTCATGCAGTCTCCCAAGCATTAAAGGACTCCACTAGTTATTGGTAGGTAACCAAATTAAATCCAAGCACTTTGCCTTCCCTACAAAGCCCTCTACAACTCTAGCCAGAGTATCTTCAACAAATGTTCGCCCGGTACTAACCCAGAAGAGACCCACAATCGAGATGATCATTGAGGGTTACCCACAACAGATTCAAAAGACTGAAATGGGGTTGTAGTTGGCTTGCTTCAGAAGCTTCTAAACTTTGTAATCTTCTAGCCTTCAACATCCGAACCCCTCCCTCTTTATTAATCTGCAGAATGCTGCTGAAAACCTGGCTCTTCAACAACTAACATCTACTTCAGTCTCGATATTTATTATGCTGAGTCAGCGCCAAGACACGTCTGGGTACACATGCACTTTTATAAATGTATTAACATAACATAACAGGGTTGGGGTGACGCCTACCTCCACCCTGACCAATAGCAACATTTTTCTCCAGGGCAACTATACCCACTTTTGCAGCAGTTCTTGTTTCCCTGTTAGCAAACATCCCACACTGCACGTCTCTTCCCAAATCCAACATGGCAGAAACCTAATTCACCTGTGCGAAGGTCCTATATCCACCCTACAGATGTGGCCATGGATGTGAGCAACCTATCCTCTGTGGTCACTCAAAACTGGTACCAGTGCATCTCATCTCTCACTGGGTTTGGAGCCTGGCTAGCTAGAAGGACAGAAGAGATGCATCCAGCTGTGAGCTACATCTCATATCTGGCATAACCCCCAGGACATCCTATCATGGGATGGTCAACCTCTCCCAACACCAAATGCCTTTGCCAGCTCAACAGCTTGAGATTGTCTGCACTCGCCATCTGAGAGGTCCATGGTCAGTTTGAAACCTAAAGTGAGTCTCTAGCAAGTAGGGTCTCATTTTCTTCAGTGAGCAAACTACAGAAAATACTTCCTTCTCTTTGGCACTTCAGTGGTCTTCTCTGGGTAGTTGTCATCTGCCGATGAAGGCAACTGATTCATCCTGACCCTCATCATTCAGCTGTGATAACACTGCTCCACAACAGTGCCCTGAGGCATTTCTTTGGACCACACACTCCTTGCTGAAATCAAATGCCTTGAGTACTGGTGCTGTACACAGTGCATTCTTTAGGATGTCAAATGCCTTCTGACACCCCTTCATCCACATGACTTTTTTGGCTGTTACCTGGAGGTTAGGTCTCTCAGGAGGGCTGCAATAGTGCCATACCCCTTAACAAATCTGTAGTAACCTGTCAGACCCTGAAGACCTCTCATCTGAGGCAGGGGTTTGGGAGGTTACCAAGTCATGATCGTACGGATCTTGGGCAGGACAGGCTGCAGCACATCTCCCCTGCCAACTTGATGGCCAGGTATGCCACAGACCTCCACACTTTCTGGCACTTGCTAGCCTTGATAGTCAGTCCTGCCCATTGCAACTCTTGAAGCACGTCCCTGAGGTTGGTCAGGTGTTCCCGACTGGTGATGCTAAAGACAGCATTATCATCTAGATATGTTGCACTAAAGGCCTTCAGCTCAGACACTACCCTGTTCACCAATCCCTGGAAGGCAGCAGGGTGATTCGTAAATACAACGGTTGTTCATTTCAATTGAAAGTGGCCCTCAGGAGTTTTAAAATAATGATCTTTCCTTGGTCTCCTCAGTCAGGGCAATCTGCCAGGATCCAGAAGTTACATCGAATGTACTGAGATACTTAGCAATCCCTAACCAGTTGATGATCTCATCAGCTCTGGAAATGGGGTGTGCGTCAGTCTTGGCGATGGCATTCAGTCTCCTGTAGTACACGCAGAACCTTACTTCTGGGGTTCTCCCTTTCAGGTCAACCTTGGGCACCATCACAAGTGGGCTGGCACAAGGGCTACTAGAGCACTCAATCACCCCTAGGGACAACATTTTGGAAACCTCTTCCTTGATGTTGACCCTTATTTTGTCTACCAACCTGTATATTTTGTTTTTGACAGGTAAGCTGCCATCTTTGTCAATGTCATGACTAAACCACTGGGTCAGTTCAGGTATCAGTGAGAACACTCCAGAAAACTGACTCAGCAATTGGTGACCGTCTCTCAACTGCTGCCCTGTTAGTGTAGGGTACAGCAGTACTTCCTCCACTGAAACATACTTGGAATTGTGGGATAGGTGGTCAGGGAGAGGTTCTTTCTCCTCTTCCTCTCCTCCCTCAATGACCATGATCAAATCCACCCTGTAAAAGTGGAACTTCAAACGGTTGACATGGATTATCCTGTTGGGTTGTTTGGGGATAGAAAGGTCCATCAAGTAGGTGACTTCACCCACCTTCTCCACTATCATGTAAGGCAGCATCCATATGTCCTGTACAACCCTGGGAGCCTCAGGCTCCACAACTCACACTATCTGACCTGGCAGATATTCTTCCAAGATTTATTTTTGGTCATAACTGTGCTTGATATGCCTCTGGCTGGCCTTCAAGTTCTTAATAGTGCTCTTCATTTACTCAATTATGTGAGAAAACAGGCTGAGCACATAGTCAACAATGTTCTGTTTGATTCATATGAGAGGTTTCTTGGACACGACTTAAGAGACCTCTGATATTGTGCCCATTCAGAAATTCAAAGGGTCTGAAGCCCACTACCTTTTGAGGTGGCATCCCACTTTGTACTGAGTTTCTCTGGCAATCCCACAATCCTACCTTTTAAAGCCTGGTTAAATCTCTCCACAAGACCACTGGTTTTGGGGTGATAAGGTGTGGTGAGCATGTTAATCAGCCAACACTTATCCCACATAGCCTTCAAGTATGCAGACACAAAGTATGCCCCCCTGTCCGAGACTTTCTCTTTGGGGAACTCACCTCTAGTAAAGACAGCAAGCAGGGCCCTGGCCACCACCAGCATCGTTATCATTCTCAGAGGTATGGCTTCAGGGTACCTGGTGGCCTGGCCCACCAAAATAAAACTACTCCCAGGAGCAGTTTTAGTGTCAATCCCCACCCTCTCAAAATAATTCACAACCACAGGTAGTGAAATTAAGGGAGCCTTGGGTTGCCCTCCTGTCTTGATACTGGATTTACAGGTGGTGCAGGATCAATAGAACTTTACCTCTTCAGATATCTAGGGCCAGAAAATGAAGTTGACCAACCTGTTCTAGGTTTTGATCTGCCTCAAATGCCAAGCAATAGGATACAATGGGCTGAGTTTTAGAGATAGGTCCTGTACAACTGGGGAAGCACAATCTTCTGATTGCCCCAAGCTTTGAGCTCCTAGCCTCACTGCATAGGGCATCTCCCTACAAGTAGTTCATATGTGTTCCACTGGTATTCCTCTGCTCTTGGATTTCACCCTGGTGCAGAAGGTCTCCAAGGATTGGGCTGGTTCTCTTTGATTGACAGCATTTTTCCCTGGAAAATTAACCTGTCCCATACAATCCGAGAGTTCTGGTACATCTCTGAGGGTAGGTGTTTCTTCCCCTCTAGGCTCCAAATCCTTCCTCTGGGAAGTTTTGAGGCTGGCATCCATGCCTTTTGCTTTTCATCTTGGCTGTGGGAACCTGACCATTTCTGCATGAGTCTTCCTTTTCACCTCTACCCAAGCAGATGTTTCTAGATCATTTCCCAAGAGATGCTCCACTGGAATGGCATCGCTCACAGCTACCTTCTTCAGCCGGTAATCCTATCCACTCAAACTTGACCATTGCCATGGGATGAAACTCCACCTCATTGTTAGCATTGACTGCCTTATGGAGAGTATCTAGGCTAATCTGCTCTGTGGCAACCAGCTCGTCTGCCACTGTGGTCATGCTAGGCATTGTGTGCCTCAGTTCCTCTACCCTGTTCCCATTGAGTTTGGCCATTGCCTGTATTTTACCATAATGAGAGGAAAGGAGGTCAGTGCTTCAAACTTCCGCCCCACACACTGAGATTAAGCTGGCTTTCGTCCAATCCTTTGTTTCCCATGGGCAAAAAACCACGCCATTTGTTACACTATCAACCCTTGGGCCTGCTCACTCCTTAGGAGCTTATTGGAACAAACTGAGTTTTCATTCTTATGTCCTGCCTTGCAAAAATCCAGGCAAACTCATTGAGGTCAAAAGGTTTCTCTCATTTGTACCCTCCCCACTTGGGTTTGGGAAAGGCATGGAAATTCCCCATCTGAGTAGCCTTTTATGGCCACTGTGAGACCTCCTTATTATCCTTGTTGCTCCCTTCTTAGGATCACCCCCACTTGACACCCAAGTGAGCATTCACACTGTTAGCAGTTTAACCACACTGCCTGAGGTCAGACAACTTATATTCTACTAGATGCTGGTATTAATTTGAATGAAAAAAACTCAAGATATGCTTCTTCATGATCAGATTACCTAGCCCATCATAAACTTATCTACACTTAGTGACTATTGAGATTAACTTTGATTTCTATGAAGTCTCTCCCCTGGAGTCAGACAATACTTTAAATGAGTGTAACGTTTGGAAGTTTAGTTTCCAGGAACTAACAGCTTTTCAAAAAGCTTGATATTCCACCTTACATGATCATGTAAACCAAATGGGATAGAAACCCGGTCTTTAGATTAATTTGAGTGTCTGTGAGAAAGAGCATGCAACATTTCATCGAGGATTAAAAACATGACAACCTATATTGACACTTTGATAGATATTAGAAAAGTGTAAAACATTACTAAAAGAGTTGAAATGTAAGAGGCATTTTGAATGCTCTACAAGGCTTGTAGCAAGACATTTTAGTAATACACAAGAGTAATGTTAATGACTGACTACATATGTTAGTTCTGCCATGGAAATTCAAACATAATTGTTGAGATAGCAGCTCAACATCAACCTCCAGCCCACCCCAACCCACTCACAATCCTATTTATTTTTTTGAAAAAGTATTGAGGGGGGTTAAGGGGAGAAACTGACAAATTAACATAGAAAGCATGGAAGCATTACTATTTAGATGAGTGCCACTTGACTCATTACAGACAAAGGCAGTAAAGTCCAAAACGATAATGCTCAATTAAGAGTTCTTGTTGCTTTGCCTACGTAATCATCATGAAGGTCTTCAACAGTTTGATAAACATTAGGTATAATCAATATTAATCCCCAGATACCTAAATTTTGAGGTTGAAGTGATATAGCTAGGATTCTTTCCAGTTGACATGAAGGTAAGAAATAGCTGCAAAAGCATCTAGCGTCCGCACAATAAACAAAGATATCTGAAGTAGTTCTTGATGTAAATCAGTGTTGGAATTGGCCCTTTTCGCAGGTTCACCCCTGAACTTTTTGCCTTTTAATATGACATAATGGTAGTGATTTCTGGTCTCTGCGCACTGTAGCACTGTGGCCCAGTGTAAAGTTTGTGCGCTCTCTGAGTGTGTGTGGTGAGATTGGCCTGCCCTCCCATAGAAATGCATGGGGGGGTTTGTTTGTCCATGGTAATTTCTGGTGTGACAGGAGTGCAGGGCCGAGTTTGGTATGTGCAAAATCGTGAGAATAAATGCTGTGCAAGGTTGTGCACAGATTTATTGTGTCAAGTGGAGAAGTGCCACTTTTAAAGGTTGGCATTTCTGTGTGCAGTGAATGTGAATTGTCTGTCTGACTTGTGATTGACAGGGGCTGGCTGGTGTGCCTGGCTCCAGGAGCCAGGATGGGTCTGCCCGGTGGTGAATAGGGAGATCAGCATGTAGATGGGAGGGAGGAGTTGCACCTGGGACCTGAATAGGGCCTTCCCTCCACAATGCTGGTTCCACCCCCTGTGATGCGTCTGATGTCCCTAGCCTGTCCAGTGAAAGGCAGAGAGAAGGGCTGAGCAAAACAAAGTGCTCAGGAGTTCCCCTGAACCAAATGTAGCTGGTTCTCCCATTGCCAGCACCCTTTAGACAAAATAAAATGTAGTATAAATAAGGGGCTGTGACCCCAAGTAAATGTTATTGTTCTGCTATTTGAATCTACCAGGGATGTGCTGCTGCTGGGGCCCAGGGAAAGGCTTGCCTCCCTGGGCCCTGCCCTGCCTCTGGATACCTGGAGCAATTCTCTGTGGGACCCTTCTGCCCTCTTCACCTGTGAGGACCTTGCAACTGGGACACTTTTGCTTCCTGGGGATTTTGTGGTTTTTGTGCCCCCCAGCTCCTCGTGAGCGCTTTTTTTCCTTTCTAGCAGAACTCTGTTTTTATGCCAGGATGAAGCCCTCCTGCCTTTCACTCGCAGCGCCGGGCTGCAATTACTTTCGTAGGGATTTCCCTGCACTTTTAGCCTGCGGGTGCCCACCCCGCTTATTTATTTCAAAATTCATACGGGTGCCCACCTGGCATTCCAAATGTATTTGTACTTATGAGGGTGCTTACCCCTCGGTATTGCAGGGAAAGAGATCACCGCCGCAGCCCGCCACAGAGCAGGAAGTCAGACACCGTAGTGCCTGACGGTGGTCGGGACTTCCGGTTTCGAGAGGAAGTCCCACGCACGCTGCCGCCGAAGAAGCTGCCCGGAAGAGGACTTAGCCCAGAGCTTAGAGGGCTCTACCTCCCAAGTCCCGGTCCTGAGATGTGGGACCAGGTGAGGCCTGGTGCATAGAGAATGCGGGGCTCTCATGAGGGGAGAGAGCCCCGCAAGTGCCGCTGCCTATGTCCTGCTCAGGGGGGCACATTGCCGGTGCCTTCCCCCTACGCTGTAAGGCTCTGCATTACTACGCGCAGCGCTTTGCTTGTAGGGGCTCTGTGCATTTTAATCTCCAGTCTGTTTTCTTTGTATGGTTTGCCTAGTTTACTCCCTGTTTTTAAATCACCGCCGCATTCCTGTCACCGCCGCATTACCTGCATTTAAATTGTGCCCAGCACCACTGTTTTGGCGGATTTACCAGCGAGGCTTCTTCCACTTTTAGCGCCATCTTGGGGGGACTCAGGGACGCTGACGCTTTCTCTTGCTGCGCTCTAGCAGTCAGGTTTGACTGGTTAGAGGCAATTGACAGTGTCTACTTAAAGCCGGTAAGCGGCAGAGTCTGCCTGTAAGGCTCTGCATTACTACGCGCAGCGCTTTGCTTGTAGGCACTCTGTGCATTTTAATCTCCAGTCTGTTTTCTTTGTATGGTTTGCCTAGTTTACTCCCTGTTTTTAAATCACTGCCGCATTCCTGTCACCGCCGCATTACCTGCATTTAAATTGTGCCCAGCACCGCTATTTTGGCGGATTTACCAGCGAGGCTTCCTCCACTTTTAGCGCCATCTTGGGGGGACTCAGGGACGCTGGCGCTTCTCTTGCTGCGCTCTAGCAGTCAGGTTTGACTGGTTGGAGCCCTATATAATCCTCAGCAAGATGGCGCACAGCGTTTGCGCGCAGCGTGGGCGCCGGATTACTGCCGCAGTCACGCCAGAGTCCAGCCCGTCTGCGCCCGTCAGCGTCCCGGAGGCGGCGGAGCGGCGGGTGAGCCTGGCTTCACAGGGCTCCCTCTCTTCGGGGAGGTTGGTCTGCTATTCATCGAGGGAACTCCGTGCTATGCAAAAAGTTTCTTGCGCTTGCCAATCCGTTTTTCCAGGTCGTTTCAGGGGAAAACGATTCTGCGCTGGGTGTGGCTGGTCACCTTTCTATGCCCCCGCTGCCTCACTGCGGAGAGGTGAGGATCGTGTGAAACATCTTTGCTTATTGCTCAGCACGAGATCAGTAGGTAGGCATGCCCTGGAGATCTTTGATCTCCTTGTTAGGGAAAAACCTTTATGTCTTCTGCTGACTGAAACTTGGCTGGGGGAGATGTCCAACCCAGACATTCTGGTGGCTATTCCATCGGACTACAATATCTTTCGTCAAGATAGAGCCAAGGGAAGGGGAGGTGGGGTGGCGGTGGTAGTGAAGAAGATAGCCTCATGCTCGATTCTTCCCTTGGATCCAATCGCAGGATCTGATTCCCTCGCCTTTACCATTAGGTTGACCCCGCAACAAGTCATGAAAGGGCTGCTGGTATACAGACCTCCAGGACCAGTGGGTTCTTTTTTTGAGGACCTCCAGGTCGCCATCTCTGGACTGGCCTTGAGTGTGCGGCATTGTTTGCTGGCGGGAGACTTTAATTTTCACATGGATGTGGATGAGGACTCGGACTCGAACAAATTGTTTGATATTACGGCTCCTCCGGCCTTGTCCCTTTTCTTGTGGGCCCCACACACAACAAGGGACATACCTTGGATCAGATTTTCTCGTTGGTCCCTTTAGTGGATATTGAGCTTCTCCCGGTACTCTGGACCGACCACAGGCTGGCCAGGTTCTCCGTACTTGGGAGTGAGCAATTACCCAGCAGTGCCCCTAGACAGCATGGTTGTGTTGCAAGGGCATTGCACAGAGTGACTCCCGAGCTGCTTGCTCAGGCTCTTGTGGACCATCCGTGCCCCTTCTCAGGTGATTTAGAGCAGGACGTAGAGGCCATGCAGGTGTGGCTGCTGGAGAGGCTGAATGAGCTAGCCCCCCGCAATGGCCCCTCGGGCCTCGGCGAAGCGGGTTTCTGCGCTGTGGTTCACTGAGGCACTGCGTGCTACTCGTAGCCAGTGTAAGGTGGCTGAGAGGGCGTGGCGCCTTCAGTACGATGTGGAGGCCAAACTTGCTTACAGGACAGCTGTCAAAGCCTACCATCGCGACATTCTCCGTGAGAAAAAGGACTATCTTGCCAGGAGGATAGAGGCTGCCTCGAATTCATGTAAAGAGATCTTTACCGTGGTGAGGAAGTTTACGGCCCCCAGATCCAACTTGCCTCAAATAGCGTCACCCGAGTCGTGGGTCTGTGATCTTGCCAAGTTCTTCACGGACAAAATCAAATTGATCCAGGACTCCTTTATAGAGAGGTCCGCTGAAATGTTTTCCTACATGGTGGCTGGATTAGTTCCATTGACCACTCGGGATGCTGTTCTGGCGGAGTTTCCCTCTGTCTCCACCGATGCTTCCCTTGCACTTCTGACCAATCTTAAATCGGGCTCGCCATTAGACCCTTGCCCGGCCAAATTTTTGGCCAGGATGGCGGCTGTGGTTAACCCATTGGTCAACCCTCTCTTGAACCTGTCTTTGAGTGAGGGGAGGGTCCTGCGGTCCTGGAAAAGGGCAATGGTTATTCCCCTCCTCAAGAAGCCTGGGTTAGACGCAGAGGTGCTGGCCAACTACAGGCCGATCTCCCTTCTCCCGGCACTGGCTAAAATCACGGAGAAGCATGTGCATGGCATTCTGTCTTGTTTTCTAGAATCGAATGACCTTCTGCACCCTTCGCAATCCGGTTTCCGTCCTAATTTAAGTACGGAGACGGCACTCCTGGAGATGTCAGAGGTTATTAGGGAGACACTGGATTCAGGAGGCAAGGCCATGCTTGTCATGCTTGATCTGTCAGCGGCCTTTGACACCGTTCCCCATGATGCGCTTCTCGCCAGACTCTATGACATCGGTCTGAGGGGGACGGTGTTCAACTGGTTTACATCTTTTCTTGAGGGCCGCCGACAAACGGTCTGGGCCTCCCCGAGCTCCGCTGAGATGCCGCCTTTGGGAGTCGGAGGGTTCTGTGTTGAGCCCAACTCTTTTTAACATCTTTATGACACCTCTGGCGGCACTGGTGGAGTCTTTTGGGGCCCAGATCGTGTCCTACGCTGATGACACTCAATTGCTCTTCACCTGTAGGAAAGATCAGGCTTTTGATGGAGACAGCATTCGAGGCTGCTTGGGGATGGTCTTCAAATGATTTCAGCGGAACAGCCTCAAAGCTAATTCCAACAAGTCGGAGGTACTGTTTTTTGGCTGTGCCTCGGACCCTGATTGGCGGGCCTGGTGGCCAATGGATATGTGTCCCCCTGCTCAGGCATCCCAGGTGGCAAAAAATCTGGGAGTTAAGATTGATAATAATCTGACGCTGAGATCACATATTCTTGGTTTGACGGGCACGTGCTTTGGCATTCTGAAGATCCTCCGGAAGTTCCTACCTTTGCTCACAGAGGAGCATAGAAAGATTACTGTGAAAGCCTTAATTGGCTCCAGACTGGACTATGCCAACGTCCTTTATTTAGGTCTTTCGGACTATCTTGTTCAGTGGCTGCAGGTTGTGCAGAACTCTGCGGCCCGCGCCATTTTCGGCCTCCATAAGCAAGCGAGAGCATCCGGGTTGGTGCAGTCGCTTCACTGGCTGCCCATCCGGAAGCGGATTATGTTTAAAGCGTTGACCCTGGCTCACAAAGCGCTTTTTGGCTCGGGAGCAAGGTACTTACAGCGCAGGCTCGTCTTTTATCGCCCGGTGCGATCTCTGCGGTCGGAATCTTTGTTTTTGGCCGTGGTCCCCGGAGTGAGGAAGGCCTGTACCGGGGGTCGCTCCTTTGGTTTAGGGGCCCCTCAGTTGTGGAACACCTTGCCTCTGGCCTTGCGGCGCACACCTAATCTGCTCCTGTTTAGGAAGAGCCTAAAGACCTGGCTTTTTAACCTTTAGGTTGTCTTTCTTTTCCTTGTCTGTCTCTGTTTTATGGTGTTATGTTGTTACACTGAGCTGCCTAAATAAAGCGCCGGGACACTCTTACTGAGTAGCCGTGTGCTATAGAAATAAAATATAACATAACATAACATAACAGAGAAGAGGAGTCTGGGCAGGGGACATAGCCACATGTCGCTCTCGCTCCCCGACAGAGCAGGTTTTGTTTTCAGGTGCCACTATGAGGCACAGAGTCAGAGCGGCCCCGTGTGCTCAGTGGGCCGTTCCAACGATAACAGGGCACATTTGCTTAAAAAACCCTGAGTGGCTCCACCGAGGGGGCAAGTTCCTCCCCGTTATTTGGGGCCATGATTATTATCAGAGCCAGTGCGCTCCATGGGGGCAGAGCATTCGCAGAGCCAGATTGCTCCAACGCCCCACAGTATTTGTTCTAATGCCCATTCGTGGCTCCAGCAGGGGTAATGTATAATTGTTCTCTCCCCAGTTGCGATGCACCAGTGCGGACAGCTGCAACGTGAGGCGCAATTCATGTGAGAGTCCCTGAGAGGGACAGAAGTGGCACAGAGGTGCCAGGCCTTCCACAGCTGTGCAGCACTTAGTGCCAGCTGCATTGTTTAGGCCCCCATGTTATTGTTCTCAGATGCCCAGCAAGTAATAGGCAGCTGCAACGTTTAGGCTTTGCGCTGGGCGTCCCCTTGATCTTCGCTGCCTAGGCAGCAGCCCTGACTGTGTGGACATAGGGCATTTGATCCCCCTTTCTAAGATGGCCAGTTGGCCAGGGGGGATTGTTACCTTTGTAGGGTGCCAGGTCCTAATGTGATTTGTGTGCTAACTAAGCTTTTGGTGCTAGAAAATGTATTGTGTATAGTATGTTTTACTCACCCTATTTGATGCCTCTAAATATGGTTTATGACTATGAGGTTGTTTGACCTATTTTGGTTTTTGATAGGGAGATTATACTTCCCTGTGTGATTTACGACCCTAAGTGTGATATATATACTAGGTGGTCTGGGTCTAGTGTATTTAGACTAACGGGATGCTGTGCATACTGTAGTTTATGTCACAGACTGATGCAAAGTACAGTGATTACCAGTGTTTACTGGGTGTACGTTTTATGATCTATTTTACTTTTACCAAGTTATCTATTTTACTTTTACCAAGTTCACCTTGTGATGGGTCTGACAGTGGTCCATGTGGCCCTGTCAGGTGTTCATAATCCCTTGTAAATATTGCCCTGTGCCAGTTGGCAGAGAGTACAGTATGACTTTACTATTCTAATGTGTTTTGAAAATACAAAGGCTATTTTGATATAACCTTGTGTGGAGTTCCTTTTGTAGTGTGCCTGGGATGTTGTTGCTGTTGTGTGTGTGGGCAAATGCTTTACACATTGCCTCTGGGATAAGCCTGACTGCTCGTGCCAAGCTACCAAGGGGTGAGCAGGGTTTATCTTTGGAGTGTAACTCCCTTGCCCTAACTAGAGTCGTGGTCTCTGCCTGGCTTTGGTGCAATCCTTAGCCAACCAGAGATCCCATTTCTAACAATCAGGATATCTTAAGGAGAACACTTGTGTAGTACCACTCAGTTAAACACCCTATTATACACCTAATCGGTGAAGTTGAGCAGCCAATGGCTCTATGGCCATAGCAAACAATAGAGGCGACAGGGAGCAGCCCTGGCATGCTCCCCTGCCAATACTGTATGACTCCACCACACCCTGTCCTGTTTTAGTGCTACCATTTGGCCAGTTTTAGAGGACCTGAAGCCAACAACCCACGTATATGCCTAAACTAAATATATCCAATACTTGTGCATATACACCCAATCTAGATGATCAAATGCTTTTTCCAAGCTGAGAGCCACACAGGCTGCCCTCAACTTTTATACTCCAATAGCCTGCGGATATTAAGAGACGTATTGTGCCCTGGCACAAAAAAGTTCTAGTATGCAGGTTTCCAGGGAGAGAAGTAGGTTACTGTATCAGAGGCTCCTTTGACGAAAGTGTGACTACAAGCCCCTCTACCCCTGGCTTTGACCATGATGCAATAATATAGCATCTACAGAACCACGGATTAATCACTAGAACCGTACGTATACAGTGTGCATTAGGTGTGCATGGTTTGTGTCCTTACAGAATTCACTAGGAGTGATACACACGGGGCTGGAGCCCGTGGATTGCCGATGAAGAGCTACTAGGGGAACATCTCGAAACATGTGGATAAAAACTCATTACTGAGACAACCAGACTCATTTAGGTCAGGTTTCTTCTTAGTAAATGACCCCTGATTTTTAACCATACCAACTAGGGGTGGGAGTAAAAGAGTGGCCAACTAGTTGGGTATTTTTAGATTTTATTTCTCTTTCCACCCCACATCACTGCACTACACATAGTCTACAATAAAAAGTGCTCCCACGTAATTTGCAGGTCGCCGCACACCTCAATCCATAAAGGATTGGTCGGAACTCAAATGATGAAGCATGCCACCTAGGGGCTACCCGGTGGGTGAGGGATCTATTGAAAAAAAGTATTTTTTCTAGACAAGGGATTACAATGAATTCTTGCTGTATCCTATCTAATTCCATAAGGGCAGGTTTTCTTCGATTTTTGTCTAACTACAAAAATGTTTGTGTCAGAGTTAGAAATAGAGTATCTAGTTGGCAGCAGTTTGCACCCTGTCCAAGTAGGAGCCCCACACTCTAGTCAGGGTAAGTGTAGTACACGCTAAGGGGCATATTTACAAAGAAGTGGCAGGCATGTTGTTAACCTCCTTGGCTTTACGAAAAGCAGGGCTGCACCTATTTACAAGAATATGTTGCAGCCCAGCCTTTCCTCCTGTGCTGGTGCTCAACATAGCAGCCTAGTGCCAACACAGGCACCCCTGCATCATAGTGAAAGAGTGTCTGCATTGAGGGGAAGATTGTTTATGTGCAGGAAGGCCTGCCGTCCTGCATATAAATAATCTTTAAATGATGATTTGTAACTTTTATGTGTGCTGCTTAATGATGCACACATAGAAGTTGCAAAATGTAATTTCTTTTTTTTGTATTGTTTATGTGCAGGAAGCGACACTTTCCTTCACATAAACAATCATAGGCAATATGTTGTTTCTATGTGTGCTGCACAAGGCAGCACACATGGAAACAGTAAAAATGAGGCGAAATAAAGCATTTCTCTTCATTTCGCCTGTATAAGGCCAGATCTTTTCCCTGGGCTTAAATTTGGTGCTGCCTCCTGTGTACGCCACCCTTGTAAATAGGGGGCAGCGTCAAAATCAATGAGTGTTGTGGTGGAACATCCATTGCTCCTCCCCTTTCAAGCTAAGTACAGAATGAAAGGGTGCCTTATTTACAAGGTAGAGTTAAGCCATGTTAAGTGGCTAAACGCTGCCTTGAAAATAAGGCAAGGTCCCTATTGCCATCACAATGTCAGTTTAAGTGACATTGTGATGGCGATAGGGGCTTGTAAATATGCCCCTAATTTTACCTGTGCTCACCCTCAGGTAGCTTGGTACAGAGCAGTCAGTCTAAACTAAAGAGGTAATGTGCAAAGCATTTGTACACACACACACACACAGTAACACAGTGAAAACACCATAGAAGTACTATACACCAGTTTAGAAAAACAGCCAATATTTTCAGAGAAAAACAAGACCAGAATGGCAAAAGTACAACATATAAAACTCAAGAATGAGTCCTTCAATATTAAATGCAGTTATAATGCTTGAAAAACAATAGCTCCAACTGCGGCTGTTTGGTTGTGCTTAACTGAGATAAATCCACGAGTTCAGTCTGACTGTGATGGAGTACAGGCCGGTTACAGGGGTCACACAGACCCCAGTAGAGTACCATTAGACGGATCACAAAGTCAAAGATGGTGTGATGTGCAGAGGAGGTGAGGCCTTGGGAAGGCATGCGATGTGTCAGTTTCATACTGCTATGCAGGTCATTGGCACATTTGCGCTGTTGGATGATGTGTTGCACAAATGAGGTGATCCGTCACTGTAGCAGAGTGAGGTGTTGGTTCCTGGAGGCGATGCAGGGTATTTGAGGCGCTAAATGTGCTTGGAAGAAGCAGGGCACAGGGGAGGTGATGCGTCGGTTGCAGGAGCGAGGTCTCTGATCTTGAAGGCAACGCAGCAGGGATGATGTGTTGATGTCACAGCATGGTGTATATATTCCACAGAGTTGGTGTAGAGTGAAAGAAGAAGAAAGTTGGCCATTTACAAGAATAGAAGCATTGGGAGAAGAGTATAATAAATAAATTAGAGAAATAAATTTGGAGCCAAAGCCATACCATTTAAGTGAAGCAAATAAAAAAGACCAATCTACTCCGTCAAAAGCTTTTTTCAGCATCAACAGAAATAGCAGCTAAGTGTATTGATAAAGAGGGGCCTTATTTAAAACGTTCGGAAAAAGATGAGAATTATCAGAAGTAAGCCTCCCTTTAATAAAGCTGCATTGTTCTTTACCAATAAGGTGAGGCATAAAGGAATCCAAACGTAAAGCAAGTAATTTGGCGAAAAGTTTATAATCAACATTGACTAACGAAATGGGGCGATAATTTTGCCAAAACTTAGAGTCAAGACCTTCTTTCGGGATGAGACAGATGGTGGCATCTTGAAAGGTACCTGCAGCTGTACCGGAGGAAGAAAAGGATTGAAAAAGTAATAAGAGTTTTGGTAATAAAAGGTCAGAAAAATGTAAATAAAACTCCACTGGAAAGCCATCAGGACCAGGAGTTTTACCCTTAGTGAGGGAGGATAGAGCTGTGGAAAGTTCATGAAGGGAAAGATCAAGGTCAAGGGATGAAAAGTTGAGATGAGATGTAGAAGGTGTAGGTAATTTGTCAAAATAAGAGTGAAGCATAGAAGAGGTAGGAGAGGATTCTGGAGTGTAAAGCTGCTGATAGAAAAGTTGGAATAGTTCAAGAATCTGTTCATTCATATAGAGATGAAAAAATAGATTCAATGGAAGTGCGCTCTTTACGAGACTTAAGATAGTTAGCTAAAAGCTTTCCAGACTTATTACGACCTCCGTAATAAGGTGCACTACTACAAAGAAGGATTGAGGAGGCATTATCCGTGGTAAATTTGTTAAAGGAAATCTTCGCACGTAAAAGATCTGGGGACATACATTTATCAGAAGAGGTATAGAATTGATGTTCTTATTTTTTAATATGTGCAAGAGAGGACTTACGTTTCTGTAGAAATGTCTTCTTCTTCTAGAAACAAAATCAATAATGAACCCCCTTGCAGTAGCCTTAAAAGAGTCCCAGAGAGTATGTGGAGGAATGTCAGGAGTAAAGTTAGTTTGCAAGAAATCATTAGTAAAGGTACGAAAGGAAGAGAAATTGTCAGGTATTGTGTATTGTTTTTCATGTCACAAAAACCTTTACCTTGTCCCCCACTTGTCAACCCACTATTACCACCCTGAATCTTCCTTCTCCAACACCTATGAGCACTACCAATAAGAAATGTTGAGTGATCCGCCACTGCTTTGAATTACAATCACACATTTTGTGCTGGTATCATTTGGAAATTAAATTTCAGTTTTTTTTAATTCATTCCCATTTGTGGTGAGCTGTTTTGTGTTTGTTTTTGCTCAAACTAAGTATTTAGTTTGTATTCAAATGATCTGACCATTCCGACCAATTGTGCAAACATACTGTGCACAGTTAGGGGGGCGCGGGCCCCTCGGGCCCTCTAAGCAAATTTGCCCCATCGTTGGAGCGGCCCACTATCAGGCGGGGATCGCTCAAGAAATGATGCAGCCATGCCTGCCCAGCCCTCACTTACCGGGCTCCTGCGCAGGGGAACTTCTCTTCCTGGATGCAGCCGTCTGTTCTCTTCACACGCGGTGGGGGCTAGCACCGGCAATGATCCCGAGCCCCCTTCACCTTTAATCTGCACTCGGTGCCGCCTGCGGGGCTCTCCCTCAGCCATGGGACCCCCACACAGGCGGGCACTATCTTCCTCCCTCAGGCAGCTTCTTTTCCTCTCACGGGGGCGTGCGTGGGATTTCCCTCCGAAACCGGAAGTCCCTCCCGCCGTCAGCCACTGCTGTCATCGGGCCGGCGGCGGTGATATCTTCTTGGCGGGCACAATGAGGGGTAGACGC
The DNA here is from genome assembly GCF_964263255.1 of Lissotriton vulgaris. NCBI lineage: Eukaryota > Metazoa > Chordata > Amphibia > Caudata > Salamandridae > Lissotriton > Lissotriton vulgaris. The sequence goes on along the minus strand of NC_141693.1, from coordinate 1,650,533,611 downwards.
CCTCTAAATTGAAAATATACAGCGGGGTGGGCACCCACTGTAATTAAGGGTAAAGTCGCGGGTGGGCGCCCGTGCATTAAAATAAAAAGGAAGCACAGACGCAAGGTGGGCACCTGCTTAAGTCAATAAACAAATAAGCAGCAATCGCGCCGGGTGGGCACCCGTAGTTAAATATAAAAAATAAGCTGGGTGGCACCCGTATTTGCGGCAGAGGCCCCACCAAACTAAATGTGCACATTTCTGCAGGCCTAAGGAGTGACTTCCTCTCCAACTGGCCCTGGTTTGCAACACTTTCTTTATTGTGACCGCTGACCTTTATTTTCTATTATGAGCTGCTTATCATGAGCACTGTTTTTTATATTAAAGTGCCTGTCAGTGCGGAATTTAACTTTTAGTCCTGGTGTTTCGTTCCCAAATGGGTCATTCACAAAAGCCAATAGAGAGCTGCGAGGAAGCCTCATATCCCTTATATTCCCACCAGCTCCTTACCCATAGGATAGCTTTTGGGAAGCCTCTTCTGACTTCTTTTTGCCCATAGTGTAGTGTACTCCAATTCCCCATTGGCACAGGGAGTGAGGGAGATATAATCTAGTGCATGCAGGATTCTGGGATTCATTGGGAGCCTGAGTATACGGATTGCGGTCGTGCTTCGCATTACTGCTGCAGCCCTGCAGAGTGAATAAGGCTAGTGGGGAGGGGAGAACCTTTAGCTAAGATGAGTAACCTTCAGGGCTCTTATCCTCTCCACAGCAGTTCACTGATGTGAGGAGTGGGTGTCACTTGCACCACTTCACTGGATGGTACCCCAGGAAGCTGGCCCTCTTCTGGGACTAATAATCTACCATGAAGCATTATAGTTGATTTATTTTCCCAGCAGGCATCAAGCACAACAAAAACCTATTTATCCAGCATCGCTCTTAACCCTTTTTAAGTGAGTTTGTGTTAGCCAGCAGGAGTATCCATTTTGGGATTTCTGGCCTCTACATTTTTCAGCAGCTGATTTTGAATGGCTCTCGCTCTAGTTTGGTATAGCTCAATACTTGCCCTCTTCACCCTTTGCTCTCCACTGTCTGCTGATCAATACTTTTTAGCAGCACACAGGGTATGCTCCACTATCCGGGCTTCTGGGACTTCTCTTGCACAGGGGTCTTCTTCAGTAGCACCCCTTAGCCCTCAAGGCAGATTGCATTCCCTGCCTGCACTCCACTGGTACCTGCAGGGCTGTACTGGCCATAGCGGGCACCCAGCGTTTCCCAGGTGGTCCCCCAGGATGGGATCCAGTTTTCAGCCCCTGGGAGCCGTTTTTGTTACCGGGGGCCAGCAATATCGACCCCCTGTAAAACAATCGGCCGAAACTGGCCATAGCAAACAGCTTGGCCGCACCATCCCTCCCCATCAGCTGAGCAGCTTGCCAGGGCCAGTTTCGGTTCCCAGTCTGTCCCTGGGTACCTATGTCTTCTGCAGTAATCATGTAGTCCTACTTTCAGGTCACTCTCAACAAAATCAGTCCACACTCATTCCAGAGGAACCATCTTCTTCATTGTACCCACCAAGTTAAATCCTTTGCTGTCAAGCAGATGGAGTATGATGGCCTGTCATGTTCACGCGGCGCCGATGGACTACAATTCCCGGCAGACTGTGGTGGGAGAACTACCGCTTCCATGATCCTTTGCTATCTCGCGAGAGGTTGATCGCGGAAGCATAAGGAGGACGGTGTGCATCGGGAATTCTCCGGTCCGAGCTGATCGTGGCTTCACGGTTCGTCTTGGTGCGGTAAGGGTGCTTGCACCTGGACAGGTTTTTGGCTTTTGGCATTTGAACATATCGAAGCGCAGTTCTGAAGGTGGCTTTGTGTGGGCTGTTTTTGTCTGGTTTCGTACAGGGGTATTACCGCTCCCTAGTCTTACGGATTGTCCCGGTCGGTATTGTCGGCCGACGGTGCTGTGGATGCAGAGTAATCCACGGCTCCTTTTGCAGTACTATTTGCTGTTTCTGTTCAATCTTAAACTGTGAGAGACAAAACTTCGCTCCTGTACTTGAGTCCAGTACAGGGGCATTCCATTAACGACGATTATTTTTGTGTGAAGTAACACAGGGACGAATACTTTCTGTTTCTTTGCACAGTGCTGAAATGAGGTTCAGAGTGGATGGTGTTTAATTCCTATGCCTTCTACTCCTTTATTAACAAGGATTGATCAGGAGAGGTATTCTAACTCTCGATCCCTGTGACGTGTTCAAGGAGTGAGATAGGGGTATGTAATGCCCTCAATAGTATATTGGTGTTTGCTATTGTATATATCAGCATAATAGGAGGTTATAAGTCACTGTTGCTTTTGTATTGTTGCAGCTACACCTCTACCCCCTCATCCATCATCATTTATCTCTCCCCTGAAGGATTCTTTTTCTTTACAGGTATTTAGACAGGATTAGGTGTATTGGTTATTACTGTATGTAGAAATATAAGGAAAGCAAAGTTACTCATGAGTTTTGCTCTCTTTCTGTCTATTCCAGATCTCCCTCCCTGCTGTCCCCTTCCTTTCCTTCCTGATTCCCAACCTCCTCCCCCCACAAACATCCCTCACTTAATCAGTTCAATGTGCTGTGCCATAATGGCAATCCCAGTCATTGGATAGATTGAGAGGCGGAACATAATCTTCAAACCGATCTTAAGGACGTCCAGCACAACATGGCCAGTGACCCATGAGACACAGGTCCACAGAGGTCAACAACAAAAGTCCAAAGAGTTCCTCTGCTACAGGCAGGGGCTCATCCACAGAAGGTTCATCTTTTCTTACCCAGTTTTTCTCTCATTCTCTCCCTTGAGCAGGAGATTTTAAGTGGGGTGGACACCTTTACCCAATCCAAAAGTGACACATCATCATTTTAACCCATCCCTCCAACCTAGCATTTTGGGACTTTTCAAAATTGTGACTTAAAGTAATCAATAGTCACATGTCTCTTTAAGCTCCACCACTAACTGACACAGCAACCTGTTCTCTTGTTCCCTCAAACACATGACAGAAGGGCTCCTACTTTGAGTGGTGCCAGTAGACTGACTGCCTCACTTTGTTTCTCTTAGGAGGGTCAAGTCGAGGAGTGTCAGTCCCTGTTGATGTAATTTGCCTATGCAGATTCTGCCCATATCGTTTTTGTCTCCCAAGAACAAGCTTAATTCCACCAAGTAGGTTTATTGTGTAAGAGATAATTTGATCTACCTGTTGGCCATCAGGTACGTAACCTGACATAGTAGGGTAGTTCAAAGCCTAAATCTATTTAATGGCAGACTCAAAGAAATATAACCAAACCTAAAATATGTGAAAAAGTTCAGCTATGGGCCAAATAATTTAATCGTTTGCGATATCTGCACTCAGACTTGAAAAACGCATATTAGACATTTCTCTATGTTGAGTCGATGCCAAATTGTTATTTTGGCGCAGCTTTCATCAACAGTGTGAATAGAGTAAAAGACTACAGGCTTACTGTGAAATACTAGAGACTCCTTCTTTAGTTAAGAATAAATGAGCATATTTATTTCCGAATGCCCGATTAAATTCACAGGCCAGAATATATTTTAGACTCCATCTGTGAGAGGCTACCAGTGTGCAGATACCGATCTAGGTTAGATAGTAGTCCCATTCCCTCAATATGCACTTGGTGCAAACACCTGTGGACTGTTCCCATTGGCGTAAGATGATTTGCATATGGCAGGGTCCAAACTGGAATGGCATGGTGAGCAAAAAAGCAATGGATTTAGGCATAGATCTCTGTACTGGGGTGAATGTATGACATTGTTCTGCATTCTGTTGATCAACTGTTCTTTTTGCGTTTGTCACCCGAGTGGGACGGGTATGCCCAGACGTGGGTGCCTTGCTCTCCATGCCACTGGAGTCAAGCTATCCTGACTGATGAGGACTGAAAGCCCGAAACCGGTCCTAGGATGCTTGTTTCCAGTCCAGGGAGGACCTGGCCTGGCAGTTCGGGCTAGACTGTTCCCATTGGCTGCAGGGTCAATTTTGATTTGCATATGGCTGGGTCCAAACTGGAATGGCATGGTGAGCAAAAAACAATAGATTTAGGCCCAGATGTCTCTGAGGTGAATGTATGACATTGTTCTGCATTCTGTCCATCAAGTGTTCTTTTTGCATTTGCCACCCTGAGTGGGACGCACATGCCCAGACGTGCTGAAAGCCAGAAACCGGTTCTAGACTGCTTGTGTCCAGTCCAGGGAGGATCTGGCCTGGTAGTTTGGGCTAGACTGTTCCCATTGGACGAAGGGTCAAGACTGATTAGCATATGGCTGGGTCCATACTGGAATGGCATGGTGAGCAAAGAAACGATGGATTTAAGCCCAGATCTCTCTACTGGGGTGAATGTATGACATTGTGCTGCATTCTCTCCATCAACTGTTCTTTTTGCATTTGTCACCCTGAGTAGGACAGGTACGCCCAGACGTGGATCCTGTGCTCTCCATGCCACTGGAGTCAAGCTATCCTGGCTGATTAGGACTGAAAGCCCGAAACCAGTCGTAGGATGCTTGTTTCCAGTCCAGAGAGGACCTGGCCTGGCAGTTCGGGCTGGACTGTTCACATTGACTGCAGGGTCAAGAGTGATTCGCATATGGCTGGGTCCAAACCAGAATGGCATGGTGAGCAAAAAACGATAGATTTAGGCCCAGATCTCTGTTCTGGGGTGAAAGTATGACATTGTTCTGCATTTTGTCCATCAATTGTTCTTTTTGCTTTTAACCCAGAAGCTCATCAGTGAAACTTATTTTGAAAGACGGTTACCCCACAAATCCATATAATCAGAGCTTCTAATGATAGAGAGACTCACAAGAGAGATACAATAACTGCATGGTCCCTAAGCAAACAGAGCCCCACTTATCACACTTGTTTTTGTAGTCATTTACATTTGTGAATATAATCACTGCAAAGTACATTTCTCCTACTCATACTTCTATTCAATGATAAAGCATTTTACATATTATCCTAACTCAGCAGCTACCACTTCCAAATGTCTCACCAAACATGTTTCAAAATCTTGCTTTGGTAATCTTAATAGTGTCCATTAATGTTGCTTGAGTCAAAACTAGGCAAATGTTAAATTCATGCAATTTGCTTTTGTGTACTCACGTGAAGTTTCCGAAAAATTCCATGGAAAAACGTAATTGAGCAAATTGCAAATCTAGCAATTTGATATTTAGCGTGAAAAGCATCCTCGGGTCAATCATTTGCTCAAGGATGTGTTTAAATAAAAGCACTGCTCACGTTCCATGGTTCCTGTGCATTCATGGTAAAGGTTTATTGCGAATGGTGCATCTCATGTCCATTTTTTACTGAGAATTAGATGGAACTATACAAAGTGGTGTAATCTGGGGAATTTTGCGTAACAAACGGAATGTAAAATTCTTGAAATTATGTGAATTACACTGGCGTAATTTAAATTTCACCCAGGCCTAGTCATTACTTCAAAAAATGTTGGTCCTCATTTACAATTTTGGAGGATATAGGATGTCAGTCAAAAGATTGAAGATTTACAGTGCACCTTGTGAGTGTTCATGGACAGTAAAACACTCTAAATAAGGTAACCACTACTTTTCGGCATATGTCCCGCAACCACCAAACTCTAACTCTTTCAGTTTTTTTATCATTGATTCTGCCAATTGTCTCAGATGTTTGCATGGTTAACAAACAAATGATAGCTCGAAATAAAATTGGTTTGGTTCATAATTCTTTATCTTCAAATTAATTATTTTTTTAATTGTTCTTAATGTACATTTTTTTCCTTGCCCATTTTCACAATTTGGAGCGGTTGCATAATTGCTTCATTATATGCCCTCAAGATCTCTGCAGATTCTCTTGAATGTTTCTCATCCAACCTCTAGGTGCGCCCCAGGATCTCTTTCCCCGCCTGAATAAAGGGGAATAAAGACTGCGAGAATGTATCCACCTTAGCTTCAGGAGTGATACACAAACTACAGGATTCACTGGGATAAATGGGGTTGATAAACCTGGGTCTTTTTCCAGAACAAAGTAGGAACACCTATCTGTATTTCATGAAAACTATTTTAATCAAGTGAAACGAGGACATACAATTACTTCCAAATAGTGCTTGCTCTTCTTTTGCCTCACTTTTTCTTTTCGATTTTTTGCAGAATAGAATACATCTCTCTCCTTTCTTCATTTTCATCTCACCTCAGCAAAATCTTAGCATGAAAGTATGTATTGTTTATTGTAATAATCTGCTCCATGTTTGTATCACCTTGCTTTTCTAATATTCATTATAAATTGAAGTCATAAACTTCTCAAATCGTAATATACCTGTTTACATTTATTGGTAGACAAAAAAAATCTTCTATCCGAGTTTGATCACCTACACTATTATTATTATTATGTTTCTTATATAGCGCCTGAATCGACCCGCGAAGGGGTATCTCCGCGCTTGCCTTGGGAACCCGTCCTGGCTTTTCCCTGTGAGATAGCCCCTACAGGGCATCCCCAAGGTGAAAGCCAGGCATCCCGCTGCGGTGGGCCGTTGTGGAGATTAAGCAAGCTTAATGCCCAGAGTTGCAGAGTGTGAACCCAAGATTAGGTCAGGCACCAAAGCGAGAATTTTCGAGTCCATGGACATTTGAGCTCAAGACCCTGCCGCGTCGGGAATTGAACCCTGGTCCCGGGTCTGACCTCTGCTTCAGGGTCTGCCTGCTCTAACCAATGAGCCACACTTCTCCACTGCCAAGACTCCATATGCTCCATCTCCTCTAAGAAGAACTACAACATCTGCAGAAAGCATCTTTCCCCCCACTCCGTTCTGTCTCTTTTGCATTCTAAATGTCTGCATTACTTCACCCTTCCACCCCCACACTACATTGCCTTGTAAGCTAAAGTGTTCTATTGATTTGAAGATGGGTTCTGTGTATGTTAATCACCACGCATATGTACAAAAGTACATGGGAGTTGAGTTAGAGAACAGCTTCCCCACGACTGCGGTAGGGATTTTTTGCTATCAGGAGCACTTTTGTCAAACATGTAATGCTGACTAGGCAATTGTTGCCCACTCCGTATTTACACTTTCTTTTTCCAGAAACAAAACCTAAAGCAAGTGTTTCTTTCTGTTAAACAATAACGAAATGCCCGGCATGCAGAGAGTTTACAGGGAGTGCCAGTGTTGTGTAATATTTGGTTTCCCCTCAAGATCGTGTGTCCCTGCTCTTCAGTAGACTCGGGAAGTCTTGATACGATGGGGATACCAGATGTTGCACAACACCGGAGACTGTGGGCCTGACTCACAAATGGCCTCCATACTTGTGGCGGAGGCCCAGAAGTAATGGGGAGATCTCTGCACTCGGGGCGGATTCTCTGCAATGAGAATTCTCATTCTGGAGATTCTGACCAGGGCGCAGACACTGCCCCAGGAGTGCGGAAGCCCTTTTGTGAATCAGGTGCTCAGTATTTACTACTTCGGAAGCTCTTTTGTGTTGTGCTGCGTCCCACATAAATTGCGTGCAGATCATTTCTACAGTGCACACAAAACAAAACTTCTACAGAGATGCACAAATGCAGAAAACACACAGGTAACTGGAAAGGATTAAATATCTGAGGTCTTCCTGGTGTGACTAAACTCCATTCACTTGTAATGGCTTTGTTACGGGCATTCCGTTGATCCCAATGGGATCCGTGACAATAGTTACCAGTTTCTGTAGGATTGCAAGATCCTCTGTCTCTACACATGTCTGGACCTTTTCATCCAGACACTTTGCCTGCTTAAATGTGACTTGTCAGGATGAAATAACAGGGTAAACATGCAAGAATCAACACAGAAACATCAAGTCATGCATGTGTCATTCCTTAAAACATGTAATGGGAAGTCATTCTCCTCATTCAGAGTTGCTGATGCCCACTGAATCACTACTTTTAGGGATACAGTTATTGCACATCATTAAATATGCGGCTGTACAGTTTAGTAAGTTGTTTATTGCACTACACGTTTAAAGGCCCAGTGCTTCGAAGTCCCTGAATGCATATGTCTAAAAAGATGCCCACAGATTGCAGCAGTTGCTTTGATGCACGGCTTTGGGGGGTAGATGTAAGTCTCACACCTGCGTGTCAGAGATGTCAAAGAGCATGCACACCTGTTGGAGTGCCTCACGCCTCACACCCTACTCACTCACATTTACGTCCAAGCACTCCACGTCAAACGCCACGGGCTCATCACAACAGAATGTGCATTGCATGAATGTGTGACCAGGGCCCTTGAGAATTGAAAGGGAGTGATCTGTCAGACTAAAGTCCAATCACAATTGGGGGTATTTATCACTGAACGAACATTAATCGTAATAATTATCATGGCGACAAGATATGTTCAGAAGAGAAATTGTTATTAAATATAATTGGCGTAATAACATAATACAATTGGTAAATTAATAGGAGTTGAAATTCCGAGTACAAATAAGTCTAATCGATAATTAATACATTTTATTTATTTGGAATACCTATGAGGTTACCGCTCTTCTACAGTCATTGTTTCCAGGCTGATAACTAAAGATATGCTTAGTCGACTGATTAAAGATTGCTAGAACAATTTAAGGCAGGAGGGGGGGGGAAGAGGTACAGTTATGTGCTTTGCAGAACCTGCACCACCATCATGTTAGATGGTTTTTTTTTAAAGTTTTCATGCCATTCAGTATTTGACCTCATTACCAGGGTTCTCAACAGTCCAGGTCCTCAATCCTAGAACACCCTGAGCAAAGCTGGTGACAAGACGGTACTCTGCCCTGGCTTTGCGGTAGTGTTAGAGTTAGGATAACTATAATCCTTTTTAGACACCGGTCCTGAGGAATTGCCTATTGACCCGTTTGGGGCAGAAGGCGAGAAACATGTCGACCATTTAGATTAATCAGACCCTGTAGAATCATTGGCTCCAGACAGGGCCCACTCATTTTTAGGTAGGTTAGTACACCCCCAAAATAAAATTTGTTCCATACAGGGCAGTACTAAACCTATTTTAATTCACGATTCACACTCACTTCACTACCCGCACACACCCAACGGCTGTCTCTTAAAAGATCTCCGCCAAAGAGCTTCTTCGCGGGTGCCCGTTGGGCAATGCAATACCGGCCCGATGAAGAGCACAGCCCAATGATGAAGCATTACATCCTTCAGGGTGTGTGAGGGCAATCCATAGGAGACCTGTTGACTCTCCTCCTCCCCTCAGGAACTGCACATCCTTTTCACTTAAGCTTTCATTTCTTCCCACACACACCCTGTTTTCCTTACTGCCATCTTTGCCTTCCATTTTGCCACATAAGCTGCCTTCTATTCTCACATACCCACCTTGCTTTCTGTGATTGTTTGCTTACTTTTTACTAGTCTACATTACATGTTTCCTATGCTCTCTGCTTTTCTTTCTCCCATGCAATCTGCCTTTCCTTCTCCCATGGACTCTGCCATGCTTTCTCCCTTGTTGTCTGCCTTCCTTTTTCCTACGCACTCAGAATTTCTTTCTCCCTTGCTGTCCTTCCTTTTCCCCCTTGCTCTCTACTTTCATTTTGCCTCGATTTAAGCTTCCCCTTTTCCCATTCATTCTGCTTTCTTTTCCTCATGCACTGCACCTTCCTTTTCCCATGTCGTCCATGCTCACTGCCGTCTTTTCTCTCATTCATTCTGCCTTACTTTTCCCCTTGCTCTCAGCCTTCCTTTATCCCACATCTGCTTTCATTTCTCCCATGCACTCGAACTCTCCCTTCCTTTCTCCTATGCTCTATGCCTCCTTTTCCCTTACTCTCATACCCCCATGCTGTCTGCCTTCTTTTCTCCCTTGCACTCTGCCTTCCCTTCTTCCTTTCTCCCAGCAGAAGAAAGATACAATGAACCTGGAATGGTCGAGCTTGCTGTGTATAAAACTGCAAAAAAGAAATGGGTTACTCCAGTCTTCCACACCATGAGTAAACCTCCTTTGCATGTACACATAATAAATGGCCTGCACCGCTTGGAACATGCTATTTTATTATTGTATTTATAAACTACCCTTATAAAACATTGAAGCATTTGAAAATGCGTTACTTGAGTGCATCTCTTGAGAGTTGCAAAGGGAACTGGTGCTCATGTAAAGATCTCAAATAACCTCTCGGTCAAGTCTGATCTATATTTTGAAAAGTGCACTATTTATTGGCTGATTTGTGCAAAATGAAACCAAAATACCTGGCTGCACCATTGCTTCCACACTTAAATGTTGTTATCATGCAAAGGATTTATTTCATAAAAACGTCTTTTTCCTTCATTATCGAGTATGAAAGCACGTCTAAGAATAACACTTTAAATAAGTACTTCTCAATGCAGTGCCCTAATGTGCCTATAATTTTCAAAGCTTCCACATTAAAGAACAGTAGATGTTGTAGCACCCATGATAATATGCTACGCTGCATTGCTAAATACTTATAAGGTCCCAGAGGCCAGAGACCTAATGGCAATGCCAATGCGTGTTCTTTGTGTACTGAATATAGACCGACTAATTGATGAGTATCAAGGAAAACTATGTATTTCTGAAATGGGCGCAAGATGAGGATTTTAGGAGAAGTGGTTATTTGTACATCTCTATATTTGTGAGTCCCATACTAGTATATGATTTAGAGGGTCTTTTTCAAATGTATATTCTTTCTTACACACCAGCATACATTTGGAAGGCACCCTTGCATCAAAATCCAATTGGTAATAACAAATGTTATACTATTCTATGCTTCAACTGCCTTCCAATAAAAATGGTACATTACTTGCATAGATAGACTTAGTGCTTGCGACAGGAAACGGCTCAAAACTCAACTTGGATACATCACATTTTCCACTCAAAGCTCGCCCTGTTTTTGCAAAGTGGATAGCTGTGGGTTTTGGGCCTGAGCTCAGCCGGCATGTAGGGAAATCTAGTAAACCTACACATGTTTGAAAACTGGACACCTGGGTAAATCCAGGGTAGGGTAACTTGCATGTCTCTCACCAGGTTTTTTTTCCAGACTCCCTTGCAATCCAAAAACTTTGGATAAAAAATATACATTATCTGCACATTTCTGTGATGGAAAGTTCTAGAATCTGCATGTAGCTACAAGCTTCTTTCCATCCAACAGTCCCCCAAGTCTCTGGATACAAATGGTACCTCATTTGTGGGTGGGGCTAGAGCCTGAAACAGGAAATAGCGCAAAATGCAACATGAATATAACACATTTTTCCACTCAAAACTGACCCTTTTTTTGAGAAGTGGGTAGGCGAGGATTTTGAGTCCTAGCTCAGCAGGCACCTAGGGAAACTTAGCAATCTTGTCCATGTTTTAAAACTAAACACCTGGGGAGATCCAGAGTGGAATGACTTGTGTGGCTCTCAGCAAGTTATTTTACCCAGAATCCCTTGCAAATCTCAAACGTTGACTAAAAAAAACATTTTTCCCAGATTTCTGTAATGGAAAGTTCTGAGATTTGGAGGAAGCCGCAAGCTATGTTCCATCCACCAGCATTGCCCCAAGTCTCCTGATACAAAAGGTATGTCACTTCACTTATGTGGGTAGGCCTAGTTCCTGTGACAGGAAATGACCCAAAATGCAACATTGATACTTTATTTTTTGCCGCTCAAAAATGACCCTTTTTTGCAGAGTTAGTAGCTGTGGATTTTGGGCCCTAGCTCAGCCACACCGAGGGAAAGCAAGCAAACTTGCACATTTTTGAAAAGTAGACACTGGGGAATCTCGGGTGGGGTGGCTTGCATACCTCAAATTTGGATTAAAAACATATTTTATTCACATTTCCCCTGATGGAAAGTTCTGAAATCTGTGTGAGGCACAAACTTCATACCAACCTGAGTTGCCACATGTCCCCAAATGAGAAAGTTACCACACTTGTGTGGGTGGGTCAAGAGACCATGACATAAATGCGCTAAAGTAATATATTGATATTTAAATGATAGGGATAGGCGCAGTATTTTGGGTCTGTGCTGTTTCACCACCCACAGAAAACTATGAATCACTGGCATTTTAGAAAACAGTGGTATGCTTTGCGTGGATCCCATGAGGTTTTCTTACCCACAATTCCCTTCAAACCTCAAACTTTGCCTGAAATCATATGTTTTCTTTGCATTTCTGTGATGAAAAATTCCAGCATTAAGAAGAATCCACAAAATTGTAACCACCCACCAGCATTACTCCAAATACACTGATAAAAACACTGCACCACTTGTGTTGCTGGGCCTAGTGCTCATGACAGGAACAGATCAAACCGAGGTGAATGGAAGTCTTTTCAAGAGGACTCCCATTGACCTTGGTTTGATGAATTCATGTTGCATGCACCAGGTATGACAGAAAATGTTGATGTTTCCAAATTACACTGTGGTGCTTTTCCTTTTGTGGGCACTAGGCCCACCCATACAAGAAGGGTAGTTTCTGTCAGAACGAGTGGGGGAATGGTGGACAGTAGGAAGTTTATGGATCCCTCTGCATTCCAGAAGGTTACATCACAAAAAATGAGTGATTTTAGGCAGCGTTGAGGTATGCAAAGCACTGTGGGTAAAAAAACATCATGGAAGCCGCTCAAGGCATATCACCCTAGACTCCTCTCGATGTCTAGTTTTTAGAGTTGTCTGGGACTGGTAGTTTTCTCCAGGTGGTGGCCTGACCAAGCCAAAAAAATGCAGCCATTCACCATGGCAAGTAGGAAGATATTTGGATTTAGCCCCAGTATCCTGAACTATATGGAAAAACAGCACCCAAAAGAGTCAAATGTCCTCCATCTTAACTGCAGGATGGGATGCTCTTTTCCTCAAGAAAGCGTGAGGGTGGGATCTGATGTCAGGAAGGGCCATGCCCACCTCATTATTTTATACAAAAAATGGTCCTGTCATCCACTGGACTCTCTACCCCGAGGGCAAATTAGGGGTAACCCTCAGTTTACCCAGGGAGGGGTAGGACCATTGGTTTGTCCTTTTTGGAGGTGGGGTGTGACCAATACTGGAGTGCAACACACCTAAACCTTTTTTAAGTTAAATGCAAAATACGTGATGTCAAGTGGGCTTTCTATCCCCAAGTGGCAGATTTGGAACAACCTCCCCATTGGGACAAACTTCTTATCTGCCATCGGGGGCAGTAAGAGGCTTTTGAACCTTCTGGGGCGAGGGTTTGGCTCGATGCCAGGGTAGGCTGCCACCTCCTTTTGTTTGTTTTTGGTACCATTTTTAATTCCCTGGTGTCTAGGGTCTTTCTGCCCTTCATGGGGGAAAATTGGGGGCATACCCCTAGTCCACTGCCGGGTAAGGGGCAGAAAGTTAGGTTTGTCCTCATGGGCTGAGGGTGTGGTCAATGCCTGAGTGAAACACCCACACCCCTTTCCTTTGAACCAAATGCAAAATGCCTGTAGTGTAGTGAGCTTTCTACCCCAACCCAGGGCACAGATTCTGGGCACCTTCCCCATTTGTGACAAACTTCCTGTCTGCCCCCAGGGGGACAGAAAGACACTGTTGTACAGTGCTAAAGTGCATGTGCACTCTCTGGTAAACCTGGTAAGATTGGTCTACACCTTTATGGCATATTTAATTTACCTGTACGTCCCTTGTACAGTGGTATCCCATATACCCAGGGCCTGTAAATTAAATGCTATTGGTGGGCTTGCAGAACTGCTTGCGCCACCTGCCAAAGAAGCCTTTCAAACCTGTATCAGGTCTCTGCCACTGCAGGGCCTGCGCATGCAGTTTACTGCCGCTGGAACATAGCAGAAAAAGTGGTTGTCACATCTCCAACTCCCCTTTTACTACATATCAGTCACCCCTAAGGTAGGCCCTAGCTAGCCCTATGGGCAAGGTGCAGTGTAGATAAAAGGACATGTGCCTTAACTGTGTGGCATGTCCTGGTAGTGACAAACAGCCTATTTGGTTTTTCACTGCTGTGAGGCTTCCCTCTCATTGGAATGCATAGGGGATTCCCTGATATGTGCTTTAGTGGTAATTCCTGACATGAGAGGGGTGGCGTGATCAAGTTTGATATGTTTGGAATAGTAGGGATACATCCTGCGTATTGGTGAAAGCAGATTTATTATTACTATTTTAAAAATACCACTTTTAGAAGTTGGCATTTTTGTGTGCCATGTGCCTTTGTGCCTGCCTGATGTGTATTCACTGTCGGGTTCTGACTAACAGGAGAGAGGGGAGGTGCAGTCACTCCAGCCCGTCCCAGGGGGGTTTAGGTGTGTCCAGCCCTGTCTGGGTGACTCAGCATTAGGCTTAGTACACCTTGGCTGAATTTAGGGGAGGGGTTTCCACTGGCACATGAATTTGCCTGGTCTGCATTTGGAGTGGTGGAGTAGCACTTGCACCTGATAGGGCTGTGCTTGCCTTCCACAATGATGGCACCACCCCCCTGTGTTGTGTCTGGAGCCAGGGCATAAACTGTGAATTTGGAGTGTTAATTATATTTTTAAAGGGCCCCAGAACTGCTTTAAACTGGACTCATGGCCCTGTGCCAGGGCAGAACAAAGACAGTTGGTACTATAAGAACTGAGACTGTGACCCCATGTCAAAAACTTGTTTGAGGCTGAACCCAGAAGTTAATGTGTGGGAGTTATGACTGGCAGGCTGCTGTGAGCCTTGAGTAGCCGCCTAGGGACTTTGCCCCTCTGGACGGCTGACCTGCTGCCTATTGGGGTCAAATGAGGACTGCAGCCCTGCCCTGAGGAACCCTTGTGCTGGTCTCCTAGCAGGTGCCTTGCTGGTGTGTCCCTTGCCTTGAAGAGGCATAGTGCAGGGGCAGCACTTTCTGTGGGGTAGCTGGGAGCAATTGTGAGTGCAGTTCCTTTCTCCTACAGTGGGGAAAAAAGCGTGTGGAGCGATACATACTGTTATTCCCTGTGCCATTGAGATGCCCTGCTAATGCACCAGAAGCACATGGTGAGTGCTGTGTTTCCTGAGAGAGATGAAAGAGGAAGCAGATGGTGTGCGTGACAACGCACCTCCCGTGATGGGCACTCCATAACTCTCTGTGCATGCAGCGAGGGAGAAGAGCGGAAGTCGACAGAGACTTCGCTCCGTAGTTGCCAGAAGTCAGGTTGTGGGTGGGGCTCCAGAGAGTAAGAGGAAAACCCCAATTGTTGCCTGAGCCTGGTGGTGGATCGGGCCGGCAACGGGATCGAGCCAGAGTCTCGCAGGATCCTTGAAAAGCCTTGATGGTGGCCCTTGATCAGGATCGCTCTGCATTGTCGCAGCTGTAGCCATTTTACCTGCAGCACCAGTGGCATTGTTCATTTAAGGAGGGAGGGTGAGCTGCAAACCCTCCCATTTTCTTGTGGCATTGGACTCAAAAACAGGGTGAGACCTCGACGGAGCCCCCGGTGGCTAGATGTACCGCATTTCCTAGTGTAGGCGGGCACGTACCCCAGAATCGTACAGAAAGGACACCAGGAACTGTCATAGGAGCGCGGGTGATGCTCCAACAGTAATTCTGTCCTAGGATAGTGTTTCCACTGGGGTGGTGTACCCGGATGAGGATAGCTAGGTGATGGTACATTGCCAGAGTTGGTATCACCTGTACAGTAAGGGGATGCTCTTGTTCTGATGTGTGCATGTTAAAAGTGGTTATTAAAGTGCACTGTTGATATGGTTCAGACCTAATGCTTTTCCCTAATTTCCGCCCTGCTGCTAGTGTTCTGTAGTGCACCACTGAGGATGGTACTGGTTATTACCACGGAGCACTGTGGGTAATTATGTGCTGCATAATGTGTTATGCTCAGTGTAATATTACCAGTAGTTACTGGTCAGCTTGATGATGATGATTATGACAATAGCCAGATTGACCTAGTGATTTATATGAAGTCATGACGAGTGCAGTGGCACAGAGTAATATATGTAATTGTGCTCTAATATGTTTTTATGGATAATACAAAGGTTTCTTTTGTGGTGTGCGTAATGTGTCGCTGCTGTGTGAGTGTGTTGCTCAAACGCTTTAAACATTGCCTCGGGGATAAGTCTGACTGCTCTGCCAAGAAAACAAGGTGGTGAGTAGGGATTATCTTTGGTGTGTAACTCCATTGTCCTGACTTGAGTGGTGGGTTCTGGTGGTTTTGCCTGGCTTAGATGCATTCCCTAGCCAACCAGAAACCCCACTTCTAACATGGGGCAATCACCCCATCTGCCACCGTGGGGGTCAAAAAGATTGCCATGCCCATTCCAGCATAGGGTATAGACCAGCCCATGGTGGGCAGCCTCCATCCTATGTTTAATTTTTTTTTAATGTACCCTGGTGTCTAGTGGATTTCCTGCCCCCCAGGGGAGTAAATTGGGGTAATCATCCCATCCACCCCCTTGGGGGTGCAGAAAGACTGTTGCCATGTCCATTATCGGTGGGTGTTTGTCATGCCCTGGAGGACAACCCACACCCCACATATATATATATATATTTTTTTTTTTAAACCCTGGTATCTAGATTGGGGGATTTAACTGTCTGTTTTTTTGGTGGGGCATGGCCATGCCCATTGTGGGCAGTCACACCCCTATATATATCCACGGGGGAAGACTGGGAGTAATCACCCCATCTGCCTCTCTGAGGGTAGAAAAACTGTTCCATATATTAAGGGTGAAGGCATGGGCATGTCCCGGTGGACAGCACCCCAACCCTATAGCTTTTGCCCTCTGGGGGGGAATAATGGGGTTCATTGTCCCCGTCTTTGTCAGAGGGGGCAGAAACACTGAAAGTTTGGATGGGGGGACGTTGATGGAGCACAACCCTTGGCTAAAGGGCCGCTCCCCCATCCCTTGAGACTAGTGGGTGGATCACTGCTTGGAGATCATTCTCCTGGGGGCAATCCACTAGGCATAGGTACCGCTGGAAAGGGGAGATTCTCCCCTTTACAACAATGCCTCTTCCAAAAGAATCAGCTCTTAGAGGGCTAAGATATGCCACTAGGCCTGATTCAGTGAAAATGAAATGAGCCTTTTGGCTTCTGTTAATTTCACTTTTAGAATGTAATGACATCAGTGCACCATGCGCACTGATCGTCATTACAAACGAAAACGAAAAACAGCTCAGGCTTCCCAGGAATCTCTTCTTGAACAGCTAAAGCCAGAGGGGAAAAATGGAAATTCTCTGGTGCCAGTGGCCGACAGACTCACGGGGAGGGAGTGAGGCTGTCGGTCATAGGCCAACAGCTACACTTAAGGTTTTAATTTACCAGCCCTGTGTACATGGTATACCACTTTAATAGGGACTTATAAGTAAATTAAATATGACAATTAGGCATGAGCCAATTTTGCCATTTTAGAGGAGACAGCCCAAGCAATTTAGCACTGGTTAGCAGTGGTAAACTGCACAGAGTCCCAAACCCAGGTCTAACAACAGATAATTAATATCCCAACCAAATGGGAAAACAAAATGGCCCATTCCAGGGACAGAAACAGCTGGATTTATAACACATAGTTCATTCTCTCAACAAAACAAATCATATGGACCAATTTGTGCATTAGAGATAGCTCAGGTAAATAAAAAAAAACACAAAAGCCTTTCCGATCTGAACCGTAACTGGTTGCATAAGCAATATTATCAAAATAAACATTGGGATTGCCTATTCATATATTACTTACATTTACCAATGGTAAAGAACTCCAAACAGCACCCAGGCTCTCTAACGCAATGGCATTGGGACTAGCGGAAGGAGCATAGAAAATAGCTAATTGTCAATTACCTCTGATTGAGTCGTCCAGTCGAGCCAGTAATAGCTTGAGATCCACGTGGACATCTTCAGTAACTTTTTCACATTTCAGAGTCTGCCTGACAATTATTGCTAATCGCAACCCACGTTTCTCCTCCCTGCAGAATTTAAGTATCCGATAATCAGTGGGAAGAATTCACTTATTAGCATTCCACAATCCTCTTTAATCAAGATTCTGTTATACCATTAAAATGAGTCTCAAATTTTGCTGAAATTGCTGACTGCCTAACAGCTGTTTAGCAGTGCGCCCACGCATCCTCTCTCTTTTAATTTTGATATTTTAAAACTCTTTGGATGGCCTCTTGGCTTTAAGAGATCTTTTCTATGACAGCAGTTCAATCCTGTAAGGTTTCCACCTCCACTCAATATTAGTCCAAAATTGATGCAATTGACATTATGTCAATACAAACAACACGATTGACACTATAGAGGCCTGCTCGATATGTTTTGCTGCAGTGTTAACCAAGATAATTTCCTTTCAATCTCCAAGCCAGTAATTGGGGAAAGGCATGTACCAAATGAGGCAGTTAGGCTGGGGAATGGCGTCCGCCCATGCTGGTTTCAGCATTGCGTTATCAATGCTAATACAATGATCATACTCAACACATGCTCAAAGCGTCGACGAAATACATATACCAACTTTCTGTTTTCAACAAATAAAGCCTTCTGCTATTGGGCTAGCCACTGGTATAACTCTTATGATATCAAATTATCCTTTCAGTATTGTTCATCTCAACCACATCATGCCTTGCCCCCGTCAATCAATGCAAATTGCAATTGCAGTTAATAAGTGTTCTCAATTCCTGTGAGTGTGCCACAAAAGCAGTCAAAAAAACTTGCGGCACCTACCAGCAACAGGAGCAGTGCACACCTTTCATTCAAAGGCCTAGCATTCACAGCAAAATATGCTGCTGAGGAAACCTCTGCTCTGGAAGCAGCTCTGGGAGTCTGCCTGTTATATTTGCTTCCTTTTGACCCATAATAGAACTAAGTCATCTAGTGAGCTACTGGTACGCTATATTAAGAATACAGTATGGTACTACAACCTATAGCAGGCCCAGATAGCATTAAATAACCTACTAAGAAGTAATATAAAGTGCTGTACATCATATGAGAGGTTGCTTGGCATATCACTCTGATCTACTTCTCCTAGGAAGGTGGGAGGCAAAGTCTAGTTCATGTGGTCATCTATTGCAGACATCCAATGAATGAAAGTGAAACATTAAACAATGAAGGCTTTCCACAATCTGCCGCTGAAACCATAGCTGCTGGATGGTGACTCTTGAAAGTAGGAGAATTGGTGAATTAGAAAATTCCAGACTATTGGGCAATTATACCAACCACTTGTTCCAGTTATTGGGGTAGAAGACCCTGGCATCCTAATGCTGCCTCTATTGCCAGGTGCCAAGAAGTTTCAGGTATTGATTGGTCACAACAAGATGCACCATGTGTTTGATCCTGTTCAATGACCTCCGAATGAGAACAGGTGCTTCCAGATTAGTCCAGTCCAGCCTCTCTCTATTCTGGAGGTACACCAATTATAGATCAGCTGAGTCAAAATCATATCCCCAGTTTTGTCATCACCAGTGAAACGCTGCCCCTCTGCACCACCGCAAGAGGAACCTGTGCCTTATAAAACATGGATTAACTTTCTTCTTCTAGTTCCAAACCCCACAATGTCTGAAACTTTAGCACAACACACTTTGATTGTTACCTTTCACAGTAACATCAACTGGTACATCGGCCCAGTTTAGTCTGTTTTTTAGGCTTGCAATGGCAAATCACTCCGGGCCCGATTCACAGAACTAACTTAAGACAAAATCCTAAACTTACTACCATTTTGGTATTCACAGAAGGCACTTACTCATTTTGGTATTCACAGAAGGCACTTACTCATTTCGGTATTCAAAGAAGTTAGGAGTCCTAACTTTAGGAGTCCTAAATGCCTTCTGTGAATACCGAAAGTCTTAAAGTTAGGATTTTTCTCAGTTTAGGAGTAGTAAAGTTAGGACTCCTAACTTTAGGACACTCCTAACTTTAGGACTCCTAAACTGCGAAAAATCCTAACTTTAAGACTTTCGGTATTCACAGAAGGCATTTAGGAGTCCTAAAGTTAAGACTCCTAACTTTACTACTCCTAAACTGAAATAAAGTGCCTTCTGTGAATACCAAAATGAGAAAGTGCCTTCTGTGAATACCAAAATTGTAGTAAGTTTGGGATTTTGTCTTAAGTTAGTTCTGTGAATCGGGCCCTCCATTTGTGAATTAATGTGCTAATCTTCACCAAGAACACTGTTTAATATCTCTTGTATTCCAGATAGTCTTTTGTTTTGCAACAGTTGCAGCTGCACATGTGCTCTGGTTGTGCGGCCAGGAATTAGGCTAACATCCCTGTGTAATCGTTTTCTCATAGATTCTTTTGGGATACAGGGGCATATTACCAAGGCAGGCGATATGAAATTATCACCGCTTTTGCTGCCAATTTCGGCCGCAAAGCAGCGATAATTTCATCGCCCTATTAGCAAGCTGTTGCTAACATCAGTTAGCGACAGCTTTTAGGTGATAGCGGGCGGTTTGGGCCCCGCATTGCATGTCAGCGATATTTATCGCTAATGACATGCAAAGTGGGCGTACCCAACCTGTTAGCGACTGAAAGCTTTTTTTGTCTGGTTGATGAGCGGTTCTAATTGGTTGAGTCAATATGAATGTATTGGTTTGTGAGTGAGTATGTGATTGGTAGAATGAGAGAGGGATGTATGTGCCTCATTTTATTGTTCTTCCTGTTCTTGGGCTGATGTTACATGAATTATATGCAGTCTTCACCCAATGAATTATGTATTTTTGTACTTTGCACATTTTATAGAGATTTTCCTATAAATATAAATGACAATAAAATAATTTAAATATAATTAGCTGTTCTGTGGGCATTCTATATTATTGGAACTCTTTAGTTCTTTACATTATTGGGAACTGCCCTTTCATGTTTTAGGTCTCGCCTCTCAATGCGCATGCGCATTGAGCAAGACTATAGGCGCTTAAACAAGGTTTACCCAAGGTTTACCTAGACTGGCGATTTGATGCTGTGCCCGTGCGCTTTTAGGTCAATGCGCAAGCGCATTGACCTAAAATGCGCTTGGCCATCATCAAATCGCCATCTGTTCCCCAGCAGCACTCCTCCCACTCCTTTGAAGTGAAGCTTAGCTTCACTTCAAAGGCACCTGCTGCTTCACACTATTCACGGCCGTAAGGCCGTGCATCGCCGCTCTCCCCGCTCCACCCCCCCCTAAATTAAATCATATTAACACGTCGCACAAACAGTGAGTATATTTCAAGAAAAAATATATACATTTATATTTTCTAAATATGTTCCTGACCACAGCTTTCATATTTATAGAATGTCACAATGTGAATGTTATGCAGACAGGAAGCCAATGAATTGATCTCTCAGAGAGGCCCTCGGGTGGGCGAAAAAGCTTTTTATTCTCTTAGTTTTGCTCCCTTTCTTTTCATCCCGTCAGCTCTGGAAGCTTAAGACTTCCACAGGGTACATTATGCTCACTGCATGCGCTGGGTCCGGCTGGATCAGGAAATAAAAGACATGCTTTATCAGTCGTCGTTTACTCTTTTTACACCAAATCTGATCCAGACACAAGAAAAAGTACTCCATTCTCCATCCATCCCTCCCTACCTCTTTCCTTCTTCTTTTTTCCTTCTCATAAATC
This sequence comes from Lissotriton vulgaris, assembly GCF_964263255.1. Taxonomy (NCBI): domain Eukaryota; kingdom Metazoa; phylum Chordata; class Amphibia; order Caudata; family Salamandridae; genus Lissotriton; species Lissotriton vulgaris. Next base: position 1,650,512,167 of record NC_141693.1, on the reverse strand, counting down.
TCCTGACTTTCTTCTCTCCCTTCTTTCTCTCTTACACATCCCTTTTGCCATCCTTACATTCTTCCTTCTTCAGTTGCTTCATGCCTTTGCTTGACCTCTTTTCCCTCATTCTTTTCGTACCCTCTCCTCCTACACCGCCTTTCAGCATCCTTTCATCCCCTTCCTCCTCCCCCTCACTTCAGCCCTCCCTTCTCGTTTCCTCTCTCTTCTAAACTCGTCATTCGTCCCTGCCTTCAATATCCTCTCTTCTTTCCCTCATCCGACCCCCTCCATGTCCATATTTACTCTTGCCCCCTCCGCCCCCTCTCCTCCCTCCCTGCCCTTCCCTTCCACTGTTGGCCACACCATTGAATTTAATTAATTCCGCCATGCTGTTCGCAATGGGCCTACCCCTGCAGCAGGCATTGCTTGAAATGAAAGGCGCTTGGAGGTCTCCACGCGGGGGGTTCTCTTCGTTTCCCGCCTAGGCGCTGCTTTGATCCGTGGCTGATTATTATGAGAACCCGGAGGGGCTCCGGGCCCCTGGCGTTAAGGGCTCCTCGCCTGCAATCGAATACTTTTAGAGTCTCGGAGAAACCAAAGCTGCTCGTGCATTATTAATACACAAGGTTATTGTTATTTGTCCACTACCACGGTGGTCATCCGTGAGCAGCCGTCTTATTGGCGCCATGCTTTCAGATTTTTGTTCTATTCTTTATGCATTAAAATACGTGATCCTACAGTGCCATATGTAACAAGTGTTTTAACATTTATTTTCTTAGGATATATTAAAGGCCATGCGTTCATTAGGCGCTAAGCAGGAGTCTGCTGTTTGGATGCTGCCAAACACCTCTGTATTATTGTAAGGTAATACCTTACAGGCTATTCGTGCTGCCATTGTAAAAAATAAATACACTAAAAATTGGGCGTCTTACTGGCGTCAGCACCATGCATTTATTAAGCACAGAGCTGAACGCCACGCGTTCATTAGACTTGAAACTCGAGCCTGCTAAACTGCAAGTCTCTGACTTTTTTATCCAGTCATGTGTACCTCTGCCATGTGTTCTTTCAGGCCTTTTGTAGCCAGTTGGTTCCTAGTCACCCACCTGGGGTTGCTTGAGTTTTTCCTCCTGTACATCAAGTACATACAAAACATATTGCATTACAAATGCTATAGGTGTCACATTTGAAAAAGTTTAAAGTATTGGCATTGTAAATGACAAAGCTAATAATTTTGCTATTTTCAAGACCAACACATAAAAAAATTGTTATTTACAAAATCAATAGCTCCAACTTTTCTAATGCGAGACCTATTGCATTTCTAATGCTTGTTCTAATTAATTACCTATTGGCGTTAATGCCTGTATATCGCTGGATTTCCAGCAATATTCACGCATTAAGCCGCTAACGGTGGATATTTTATCGCATTGGAGATAAACGTTGCTAATAGCACATTATCTCTGCAATAAAATCCAGCGATGCATGGCGATAGAAAAATTATCGCTAAGCTTATTTAGTGATAAATATCGCTAGTTGTTGATAATATGCCCCTTAGTTCCTTATCGAATATTAGGAGCAATGAAAATTATTGAAATACCACATGTCTTGCCCCTTTCTCTGGATGATAGTCACATTAGGTCCATTTGCTAAGCAAGGGACATCAAATCAGTAAAGCAGTTTGTGGACGACTTCAACACATACGCATCATTAGAGGTTGACAACCATTATTTTGACACTGATAATTATCAAGCGATATCCTGCTTCCATGATTATGATCCCCACTACATTCACAAATCTTGTGGCAAATCTAAATTTGGAAATTTCAAGCGTACATAGACAGCCCCAAACCTTTCATGAAAAATGTGTATACTTTGATATAGGCGTGATTTAAAAGCATATTTTTATCAGTGTTGGTTGCATACAGCTATATACTGACTTCAAAATACTAGTGTAAGGTGTTTGAAAAACTGAACCACAACCATCTATTTTTTATTTTACATTGTTTTCTGCATGACTTTACACTTGAGAGTAAATTTACATCAATAGTATTATCCAACAAACAATTGGATTTTCTATCCTTAAGGATCAGAAGACCTGCTCGCTCATCAAACAAATTGCTAACACATTACTACCCACAGCATGGGTAAATTGTTTCTGAAGTGGTTGTCCACATCAGACTATCTTTCTATTAAATTGCACATGCAAACAGTACTTAATGGCATTATTTTATCTGATTTTTTGGGTCTAGTTACTTCATGGAACAGGTAAGGCCTGATCTCTGTTTGGGAATATGCTTTCAGATAACAAAAGCAAAAGGAACAAGTGATGGACGGGATGCTAAACAATTCAAACATTCACCCCCAATCACAAAAATCGGGGTTAATTCAATTGTTCTTTTGCTCACTACGCCACCCCAGGCTGGACCCAGCCATATGAAAATCAGTCTTGGTCCTGATCCAAATGGTAACAGTTCACCCCGAACTGCTAAACCAGGTCCTTGCTGGACCAGAAACAAGCATCCTGGGACCAGTTTAAGAGTATCACCCCTCATCTGCCATGCTAGCTTGAATCCAGTGGTGCAGTGAGCACAAGACCCACTTCTGGAGGTATAGCCATCCCACATATGGAAACAAAAGTAAAAGCAACAAATTATGGAAGGAATGCTGAACAATGCAAACATTCACCCCCAGTCACAAAGATCTGGGTTTAATCCATTGTTTTTTTGTTCACTACGCCACCCCAGTTTGGATCCAGCCATGTGCAAATCAGTGTTGACCCTGCTCCTCATTGGAACAATCCAGCCCAAACTGCCAAGCAAGGTCCTCACTGGACCAGAAACAAGCATCCTGGGACCGGTTTCAGGGTATCACCCTTCATCAGCCAGGCTTGCTGGAATCCAGTGGTGCAGGGAGTATGGGGCCCACGTCTGGGCATACCCTTCCCATTAAAGGCAACAAAAGCAAAAGGAACAATTGATGGATGGAATGCTGGGCAATCTGACCATCAATTATTCTTTTTGCATTTGTTACCCTGAGTGGGACTGGCATACCCAGACATGGGTCCAGTGCACTCCATTCCACTGGAGTCAAGTTATCCTGGCTAATGAGGGCTGAATGCCCGAAACCAGTCCTAGGATGATTGTTTCCAGTCCACGTAGGACCTGGCCTGTGACTGGTCTGAGCACTGTCATTCAGCACTCAGCCAGGGAATAGGAGCCTGGGCATGTTATCCGTAAAGCCTGGATGGAGAACATGGTAAGTGCGCATGAATGTTTGGCCGGCCCCAAACGGCCGGACAAACATTCATGAGCACTTGCAAAGTGTTCTCGCCACTACCCCAGATCTTGTGTCAGAGCAGCCCCAACCTGAAGAGTTGCTGCAGCAAGACAAAATAAAATGATGACCTTGAGTTATTATCATTCATTCTTCCATTATTTCGCTGCTGTACAGCAGTGGGGTGATGCTCCTCCACCTTAGCAGTGATCCTGAAAACCTCCATCACCGCGTCCGCCTTCCCTGAGGACTGAAAACACACTGAAGTGAGGCCCCTCCTGAAAAAGCCTTCCTCTGACCCATCTGAACAAAAGAACTACTGGTCCATCTGTCTTCTCCCCTACCCAGGAAAATTCCTTGAGAAAGCGATCAACCAGCAACTCACCCAACACCTAGAATACCACTACCTCCTGAATCCATACCAATCAGGGTTTCAAGCCAACCGCAGCAACGAGACAGCCCTAATAGCAACCAGTAAGGATATCAGAGCTCTCTTATACCATGGAGAATCCGTCTGGACCTGTCCACAGCACTTGACACTGTCTCCCACCACATCTTGATCAACAGACTTGACCACATCAGGATCCAAGGAAATATCCTCAAATGGAACACCTCGTACCTCACCAGCAGAACCCAAAGAATCCATCTTCCACCTTTTTCCTCAGAGCCCAAGGAGATCATCTGTGGAATTCACCCAAGGACCGTCCCTCATACTGACCCTCTTCTACACCTAGATGACATCCCCTGGCTGACACCGTCTGATCGCAGTGACTCAACATCATCACCTACGCTAATCACACACTGCTCATCCTCTCACTATCCAAAGATCCCTTGACCACAAAAGTTAACTAACACAGATGCATGATGAACGTCGCAGAATGAATGAAGGACAACTCTCTACAGTTCAACACGGACAAGATGGAAGTCCTCATTGTTGGGAACAACACTTTGCCGTGGAATGACACATGGTAGCACCCCCCCGCTCCAACCGACCACACCAATAAACTCAGCATCATACTGGACAACAAGCTCTCCATGAAGAAACCAAGTCAATACAGGTTCCACACCCTTCTCATGCTCTGCAAGATTTTCAGGTGGGTCCCAGGAAATACCAGACAGACCGTCAGGCAGGCTCTCATCACCAGCAGACTGGACCATGGGCTTCCACTCTATGTGGGCATCACAGTCTGCCCCCTGAAGAGACTACAGACTATAAGTAACTCAGCAGCAAGACTCATACTCGTCCTCCCCAGAAAGATCCACATCACACCCCATCTCAAGAAACTACACTGGCTCCGGATTCAGAAGAGATGCCAGTTCAAGATGCTGGCCCACACCTACGAGGGCTTACACAACGAACGACTAGCATGCATCAACAAATGCCTGACCGTCTACCAACCAATCAGAATCCTTCGATCAACTTGCCTGTTCCGCTGACCAAACAGCTCAGGTCGCTCCTTCTAGCACCTGCCTGCCAAAGCTTTGAACATCCACCCCTGTACCTGAGGACAACACCATTGATCCAGTAATTCAGAAGAGAACAACTTCCACATAGCAGAAATCATCTCCAGTGCCTCAAGACCCCCACAAATGATGTGCCTCACTTTAAAAATGATGATTGATTGATTGATTGTCCATCTATGGTCTCTGTGGTGTATTCTACTCCTTCACCATGTGCCATACATTCTATGGTTGACTCTACGGACATGAATGTTTCAAAATGTGTTGTATTGTATTGTGTTATGTGGGCTGTGTTTGTTCCACACCTAGGTGAAGAACCAGGGGGCATATTAGCAAGAACGTCGTTAAAATTAGAGCTGTTTTACTGCTGCTAAAACAGCGATAATGGGCTTGCTAATATGGGTTATAGAATTCCAATAGAAGCCCAGGTTAGATGTCCTGCACATCTAACCTGAGCTTCTATTGGAATTCTATAACGTATATTAGCAAGCTCATTATCGCCGTTTTAGCTGCAGTTTCCTGCCGCTAAAACTGCGATAATTTTAACGAAGTTCTTGCTAATATGCCTCCAGATTTTTAGTACTGGTCAACACTCAAGCATTTTATTAGCATTTTGAGGATGTAGAACACAGTAGGCGGAGAAGGCACTCACTTTGCCAGTTATGGCGAGCTGGTTTTCAACCATTATACTGAGGGTCTTAGCTTGGGTTACAGGGTGAGGTGTGGGTCAGAGTTCTGTAGACCACCAGGTGCAGTTCCACGGCTAGGTGACTTTGCCTAAAAGTACTACTTTCATTTTCTGTGCGTTGAGTTTTAGAGAGTTGATTTTCATCTTTCTGGTGACTTCGGGTATGCAGGAGGTAATGTTGGTCTGGCTGCTACATGTTTTTTATCGGAGAGGGAGAGGAAGAGCTAGTTGTCTTTTGAGTAGGAAATTACATTGATTTCGTGGGAACAGATGATGCTGGTGAGAGGGGCCATGTAGGTGTTGAAGAGTGTGGGGCTGTGCAATGATCCTTGAGGAACTCTGCAAGTTAGGTTGACAGTGACTAGGGTGAAGGAAGTCGAGCTGACTGAACAGCAGATCCAGTGGAGCACGTTACCTTATGTGCCAGATCTGTGGAGGCATTGAACAAGGAAGAGGGTTGAAGCAGTGTTAAAGGGGGTTGATAGGCCTGGTAGGACAAGGCAGCAAAGTCTCCTCTATCTTTGATCAGTCAAATGTGGTCTGTGGCAGTGATAACGCCTATCTTAGCACTGTGGTTGGTACTGAACCAAGATTGAGAGGTATAGATGAAGTGGTTCTCATATTGGCCAGTGGCTAATTGTTAGTTGATGATTTCCTTCATGACTTTCACCAGCAGAGAGAAATTGGACGGAACTTGGCTAAAGTTTTCTGGGACAGTAAGAGTTTCTTAAGGTGGTATAGCCCTGTGGCATCAAGGAGGGTGCTTGTGTTGATTGACATTTTCAGTGTCAAGGTAAGAACTGGACTGATGGGGTCCACTCCTTTGGCAAAGATTTAGTGAGGGCAGGAGTCTGCAGGTTCTCTGGAGTAAATGTACTGCATGATTTTTGCAATTTTTTGGGGGTGATGGTGGGCAGGCTGGTCAAGGTGGCTATATGGAGGTTAGTCCTGATGGGCCGGAGGGCTGCAAGGGATGATGGGTCTGGCTGGGGTGAAAACCTTATTGTAGCTATTTCTGATTTCACTGCTGAAGAAGAGGGTGAGCTGAGTGCTGAGCTTCTGTGATGGGGTCATTCTAGTGGAGCTAGCTGCTGGAGGGGTAAAATCTTCACTATGGTGATGATATCCTTGGTGCTGTTGTTGATATTTTTGTTGCAGTTGGTAAGGGTGGATCATTCAGTGGCTCCGATTTGTGGATGGAAGTGCTAGATAGGCTTGATGAGTAGGTTACCTTGTCAGTGTCATTGTGGCTGTGCATGCATCTACATTCGATTTGATTAAGTGGTACTTGGTGGCTCCAAGTTCATCTGTATCCCAGCTTGCTTCTGGCCTGGTTCTGCGGGTCTTTGTAGTTTTGAAAGGAGTCAGGTGTTTGTGCAAGAGGTGATCCAGGTGTTGAAGTTGGAGATGGATCAGGGGAGGTCATTGTGGTGTTGTGGTATGTGGTCTGACATAATTACCTAACTATAACATTACTTATATACCAAGGTGTATTGACAAATGAATGGGTGTATGAGAGTCTGTATGGATGATTCAGTGGGTGTGTGATTGACTGTATAAGTGAGTGAGCATATGTGTCTCAGTGAAAGTATGGCTGAGTGACTAATCTGTGTGAATGTCTGTATCAGTCTGTCAGTTGGTTCTAAGTGGCTGCAGTTGTTGGTGAGTAGCTACATGAGTGTCTATATGGGTTATTGAATGCTTGTTTGAGTACCTGTATGTTTCTGTGTGGGTGGGTGGGGGTGTGTGACTCCTTGCATGGATATGTGAGTGAGTGATTCACTGAGTGTATGGGTTCATGAGTGCAATTGTGAAGTGCTGTAGGGGTAAGTGAGTGTGAGAATGGCTATTGTGGTGAGCGAATGGATGTCTAAGTGGTATATGAGTGAGAAACTGCATACGTGAAAGGCAGTATAAGTGAGTGTTGGAGTACATAAGTCACTGTATATGTTAATGAGTGATTGTGAGAGTGGCTGTATGGATGGGTATGTGCTTGTGTCAGTGATTGTATAAGAGAGAAAGTATGTTAGTATCTGTATGAATAAGTGAGGTGGTGCATGTATAAATGTATAGGTGAGTAAGTGGCAGTGTAAGTGACTCTGGTGAGTGACTGGGTGTGTGAATAGAGCTATGGGTGAGTAGAAGTGTGTGAGTGTCTGTATGGGTATATGAGTGGATATATCAGAGGCTGTATTGGTGAGTGACTGGGTGTATGAATAGCTGTATGGGTGAGTGAGTGGATGTGTGTGTAGATCTATGAATCAGTGAGTGGGTATGTACTTACTGGTATTGGTGTGTCAATGGTTTCGAGAAAGATAGTCTGAAATTTGGAGTGGGTGTATGAAAGGTTATATTGGGATATGAGTGGGTGCATCAGAGACTATGTGGATGATGTCATCAGTGATGTCACTGACCATGTCATGAGTGATAAAATATCTGATGTCGTCAGCAGTGCATTGCGGTTTTGCAAGTTATAATTAGGTCAGCTAACTATAACAGCTGAAGTTCACAGGTTTTGTACAAGTGAAATGTCAGCCTAACTATAACGTCCCTGTAACCTGTGTTTTTTTCTGTGATTTTCTAAGGTTTGCCAAATGCTAATGCCTAAATATAACATCCCTGTAACCTTTATTTTTTTCAGTGAATTTCTAAAGGTTTTTTAAGTAGCAGTCATGTTTGCAGAGTGGTGGAGAAAGGGACTGGGCCTTTGAGGAGCTCTCAGGAATTACGCTGCATAGGCCTTACAGAATGTTCTAGGAGTGCTTCATGATGCCCACGTCCCTCTGGAGCCAAGGGGACTTTATCCCCCAACTAGTAGTGCATCAGGAGGCACATTTACAGAGTGGTGGAGAAAGGGGGCATGGCCTCTGACAACTTCTCAGCAATCCTGCTGTGTGGGACCTACTGAAGGAAACAGGAGGGGTACTTGGCCCCCAAGGATGCCCTAGGGAGCCAACTACCCCTCCTGTTACCTCCAGTAAGTCCCACACAGCAGGATTGCTGAGTTCTAATAGCAGGCCACATCCCCTTTCTCCACCAGTCCACAAACACGCCTCCTGGTGCGCTCTTGGTTGGGTTGGGGGATGAAGTCCCCTTCACTTCTAGGGGTCCTTAGGGGCCAACTAGCCTACCTTATACCTGTTACCTCCAGTAAGCCCCACACAGTGGAATTGCTGAGGGGTAGTCACAGGCCAGGCTCACTTTCTCCACCACTCTGCAAACATGCCTCCTGGTGCGCTCTTGATTAGGTGATGAAGTCCCATTGCCTCTTGAGGGTCCCTGGGGGCAACCTAACCCTGCTGTTACCTCTTGTAAGACCCACACAGCTCGATTGCCTAGAGGTTGCTAGAGACCATGCCCCCTTTCTCTACCACTCTGCAAACACACCCACTGGCACACTGCTGCTTGGGGCTGAAGTCTACTTTACCCCTTAGGCCCTCAGTAGGCAAGGGGACCTCATCACCCCACCAGCAGTGCACCGAGAGGTGCGTTTTCAGAGTGGTGGGAAAACGGACACGGACTCTGACCACCTCACAGCAATCCCGCTGTGTGGGGCTTACTGTAGGTAACAGGTGGTCTTATTGAGCCCTAAAGATCCTCATCAGCAAAATGGACTTAATCCCCCAACCAGGAGTGTGCCAGGAGGTACATTTGCAGAGTAGTGGAGAAATGAGGTTGGCCTCCAGTGAGTTGCCGGCTTTCATTTATTTATTTATTTATTTTTACCTGGAATTGGCTTTATTTCAAAAGTCTAAAGCGCCTGTTTCCTTTTAGTCTAACATTTTGGCTGGGATGCCTTGCTCACGGACAAGAATGCAAGCGCCCAGGTGCGCTTGATCGTATTTTTTTTTTTAATTCTTTTTAATGACAAAATAAATCAACAATACAATACACAAACATTGACCAGGGTGTATCGGGTGTCCATTGTTTATGAATGCAGCTCCCGACAATAACAGCAAGAGATTTAGTCCAAAGAAAACGGGCTTAGGCGTCCTCTCGATCCACGTCTGTAGGTTCGAGTTCCGGCGGTTCACAGATATCACCGCAATAGGCATTCCAGGCTCCCCAGATCTTGACCCATTTGCGTGGATGCCCCCTGGACAAATACACTGACTTCTCATGAAACATACACCAGTCAAGATCTTCCATCCACTTCCTTACCCGAGGTGCCCGGGAGGCACCCCAAAGCTGCGCTATATTTCGTTTAGCAATCACACACGCGAGAGCCACCAAGACCTTACCATGGCTTGGCAGGTCCGTAGGCTCCCACACATTCAACAAGCATCTCCTAGCCTCCAGATTGACACTCACTCCCCATAATTCACTCATTTGTGCATGTATCTTGGTCCAGAAGTCACGAACCCTCTCACATTGCCACAATATGTGCAGGAACGTTCCTGGCAGCCCACACCCTCTTCGGCAGTCAGCAGTCCCATCCTCTGCAATCCCGGACCCGTGACATAGGAGCGATGTAAGATTCTAACTTGGACCAAACAGAGCCTCATAGGGACCGCCACTCCCTTGGGGGACGCCACCGCCTCCCTCCATGCCTCGTCTTCCAGATCAAAGCCATCAGCAACCCACTGTCCATGCAGCACCACCAAGGGGTCCTCAGTATGGTTGATCAACTTGCTATATGTTAAGGAGATCACCCTAGTGGATACTAGATCATCAAGTAAGCGATCCTCTAGTGGAGAGCCCACTGGAAGCGTCTCCCGTCTGGGGACAACGGTACTCAAAGCATGACTAATCTGAAGATATCTAAACCATTCTGTCTCATTCAGTTGGTGTTTAGCCTGCAATTCCTCGAATGTCAGCACCCTGTCCTTACCCCATTTATCTTGTACCTGGGTGATACCGATCATGTCCCAACGATCAAACCCCTTGGTTTTCCAGAGCATCCCCAACATCTCAGAACTCCACAAGGGAATAGCCAATGTCAAGCGACCAGCCCATTTGAGGTCTCTGTTGGCCTCATGCCATACTCTTGTGGAGATCAAAGGAGGCCCCACCAACGGGAACCGACCACGCTTCGCATATAGAACACAGGTGTAGTCTCCCCCCGGCACTTGACCGTGGTCCATCGTATATCCGGGGTCCACCAGGTAGCCGTATATAGCATGATTTATGGGGGCCAGCTGAGATGCCCAATAGTATTTCCGAATATTGGGTAAACCGATGCCTCCGTCATACCATGGCAGCATCAATTTCGACAGAGCAATGCGCGGCCTCCCCTCCCACAGGAGGCTGCGCTGGAGAGACTCAGTCTCTCTGAAGTATGACTGCAGCACAGGGTCGAAGGAGCTCTTTAGTGCGTACAGGAATCGTGGGAGAGCCATCATTCTGAAAAGGACGGTCCGTCCCAAGAGAGAGAGTGGGAGCGTCTTCCACCGCGTCACGTCCGACCGGAGTCTAGCTAAGGGGGGCAGCAGATTAACCGGAAGCGCACCTTGGGATCACCAGAGATCTGGATCCAGAGATAGCAAATGCTAACCAACTCCAGTCTCACAGGGCAGTTCTCAGGTACTCTAGGGGGGTTATCCGCTCAAAACAAAAAGGACGGACTTCGCCCAATGGATCGGAAATCCCGAATACCTGCCGAAGATGGCCAGAGGATCCATGAAAACAATAAGGGAACTACTTGGGGAGGTCAAGTATAGCAAAATATCATCGGCGTAAAGCGATATCTTGTCCTCCCATTCCGCAGTCCAACACAACCCTCTGATCGAGCGGTCCCACCGCACCCAAGCCGCAAGCGGTTCCAAAGCCAAAGCAAACAGAAGAGGCGAGAGGGGACATCCCTGTCGCGTTCCCCATCTGAGAGAAAAGTCACGCGATTTATGGTTGTTCACGACCACGCGAGACATGGGGGTCGAACATAGGAGATGGACCCAGCCAAGAAATACAGGGCCAAACCCCAGCTTAGTCAAAACGGCAAAAAGATAGGGCCACTCCACCCGGTCAAAAGCCATAGTAGAGCCTAGAGTCAACAAAACATGGATGTGGGACGCGCCCACCACCACGCCATGCAACCGACAGAGATTAAGTGCAGTGTTATGCCGGGGCATAAAACTGGACTGATCTGGATGGATCAAGGTCGAGATGACTTTTACTAGTCGGGTGGCCAGCAGTTTAGCCAGGATCTTGGGCTGCGTGTTTAACAAAGAAATAGGGTGGTATGAGGAGCAGTCCAGTCTGGGTTTACCCTCCTTATAAATTACTACAATGTTGGCAACTTGTTGGTCATAGGGCAGTATCCCACCATCCCGGCTTTCCATGTACATGTCTTTCAGGTACGGGGCCAATCGGTCTGCATGTGGCTTGAACAATTCAATGGGAAGACCGTTGGGGCCCAAAGTCTTACCAGAGTGGACCCCTCTTATAGCCATAGCCACCTCATCGTTGGTGAGGGCGGAGTCCAGCAGTTCCCTATGATCGTCCAACAATGCAGGCATCGGTATATCGCGAATCATGTCAGTGTGTTCGACCTCAGTAAACGTTCCGGCAGCGGTGCACACCTCCTCATAATATCGCGTGAATTCCTGGACTATCAACTGAGGATCCGACGTGACTTTGCGACCCACGTTCAGTTCAGGCACCAAACCAGACCCACAGTCACCCTTTTCCAACCAGGCGATCAACTTCCCCGCCTTATCACCATGCTCATAGATCCTGCTCTGTGTTGAGGCGAGTTGCGCCTTCGCACCTTCACGTGTCATTGACTTGTATTCATCCCGGAGCAGCCCGTGGCGATGACTCGCCCCGGGTCACTCCCGGAGGAAGCTGCGATTTCTAAGGCCACAAGCTCCGCCTCCACTCTATCCAATTCCTCCCTCCTCTTCTTCTTCTGCCCGGAGACAAGGGAGAGGGCCTCCCCTCTTATTACAGTCTTGTACGCTTCCCAGAGTGAACACCTTGATGTGACCGAGCCTTCATTTTCGCTGAAAAAATGATCTGTGGCCCGCATAAGTTCCTTTTTAACCACAGGGTTTTTCAGACGCCATGCGCTTATGGGAGCTATTCTACCAACATCGCTCTGCCCTAAACACAGCCGAAGCCAGATCGGCGAGTGGTCGGAGACTCCCCTCGCCGGGTGGGCCGCTTCTCTAATGAAGGTCACCTGGGCTGCCGGCAAAAGCACATGATCAATTCTGGAGAGGGAATGGTGTGCCGCAGAGGCGTGTGTATACTCAGTGGCACCTGGGTGTCTGCGACGCCAAGTATCCAACAACCTTGACGTGGAAATAAAGTCTGGTAGCCACATACGAGAGGGCAACAACACACGGGAGGGGTGCCTATCTAGTTCGCCATCCATGACTGCAATAAAGGCCCCGCCCAGCACCATGATGCCAATGGGCAATGTGAGAAACAATCAACCTAAGTCACAAAACGTATCAGCCTGCAACGCCGGGGGGACATAAATAGACACAAACGTAATCGTTCTACCCTCCCAGAGACCCGATACGCCTATATAGCGACCACGTTTGTCAGACCAAGTCAATCGGATCGTAAAAGGAAAGGAGTTCTTCACTAAAATGCCCACTCCCCTCGAACCAGAAGTAAAACCACCATGAGCAACAAGCTTATACCCTCCCCTGTGTAGCGCCATACATCGCTTCCCCATTAGGTGCGTTTCCTGCAGCAATACTAGATCCGGCATGTGCCGTCTAATGAGTTGGCTCACCATAGTGCGTTTTTATCTTATCACCCAATCCATTCACATTCCAGCTAAGGACGGAGAACCCCAGGCCCTGTCTAGCGGAAGCCATGCATCCTTCCAATAAAGAACAGGAGATCCGAGGCCACCCTTAGCAATCCCTGGTCACTTACAACAGACAAATCAACACATAAAAATCCCCAACAGCCAAACCCCTGTCCCCCCACCCTGCACCGCTGCATTTAGCAAATATCTAAAGGTAGAAAAACGGAGGAGGACCTTACAACAGTCCGCCCGCCCCCACCACCCCAAACCAACCATATTCCCCCCTACCGGAACAATCACTGAAAAAGAGTCTCGAGCAAAAAATAGTCCAGAGGGGGGGGGGGCTGGAGGGGGGGAGGAACAAGCAGCCCCGACCAGAACCCCTGCGCCAGTGATAGGATAAATGTGGCTTACAGTTCCAAGCATCGGGCTATTCTCCATTGTCCATTCAGGCCTGAGCGCCAGTGTCCGATCCTTCCACTCGGTCTAGCCAGTCCGCGGCCACCTCAGGGTTATCAAAGAACCAGGTCTTTCCATCATGTACGATCCTCAATCGTGCGGGATACATCATTGAGTATTTCACATCCCTGTCTCTCAACCGCCGCTTTACGGACATAAAACCTTGTCGTTGTCTCTGAACCATCTGAGTGAAGTCTGGAAAAAACAACAGCGAAGCGTTCTCGTAGGCCAGCGGCCCTATGGACCTCGCTAATTGCAAGATGGTGTCCCGGTCACAAAAGTTCAGGACCCGGGCAATAATAGGACGCGGAGGAGCCCCAACCTTGGGGCGGCCACCGGGAATCCTGTGTGCCCTCTCCACTCTAAAGAAATTACTGAGGCCCTTCGGCTTGAGATGGTTCAGGATGAGATCCTCGACAAAAAGGCCTGGGGTCGCACCTTCTGATTTCTCCGGAACCCCCAAAATGCGGACGTTGTTGCGGCGTGCCCGACCCTCATATTCATCAAACTTATTATCAAATTGGTGTCGGGCCTCCTTGAGGTCGCGCACTTCCTTCTGGAGCTCAGAGACATCCTCGAGGAGGCTCGTCGTTTTGATCTCTAAATTCTTGGCCTTTTCAGTAGTTTTGGTGAGGTCAGCCCTGAGAAGGCCCACCTCAATTGTGACAGTGTCCAATTTTGTGTCCATCTTGCCCAAGGAAGATTGGACCCCAGTGATGGCGGACATTAGGTCTTTCATAGTGGGGTCGTCGCCGACCGAATCCCCTTCAGTACCTCCAGCCGGAGGTCGCTTTGCTTCGACCGGGGACCCCTTGGAAATAGCATATTTGTTGATGCGATTTGATTGGACCTGTCTGTTAGTTTTCAAGGTCTTCTGCTGAGGCTTCTCAGAGTCTCTCGATGCCATCTCGATCGCAAAGGCAGGGGAAACCCACCAATCCTCAGTCAAGTGTAGGCCAGTACTGCGATGGTTAGGTCAAGAGGCGCACGTCGTCGCAGCTGCGACTCGAATGCGACAAAACAGGATCTGACCAGCCACTTCCTGTCTCTGCGGCCGATGTTGTGACACTCCGTCCCAGCTGGTGCCACACCCCGGTTCCCGGTCTCTGCGATCACAGGCCCCAATTTTCTCGACGACGATATTCGGTCGCCGCAGCCACCAAATGAGCCAGAATTTCACCTAACCACTCAGGTGCTGGTCCCCCACCCAATGGTAGGGACAGGGCTCAGGATACTGTGCCGGATAGTCGGCCAGGATGTGGCGGCCGGCGGAGCCAATGCTCAAGTGGCCATCTTGGTCGCTGGCTCGACTCCTCCCAATTTATTTGTTTTAATTTCAGGAAGGGGGGTTGTTGGCCCCCCTTACCTTTACCCTTTTGGGCCCCAGGGAGGGGGGCTGTGCGGCCAACTTCCTCACGCTGATTTTGGCCCTGGGGGCCCCATCCCCACAGCATGGCCATTTTCTTTCTTTTTTTTAAGGAACGGGTGCCCTTCCCCGGGCCAATTTTGGTCCCAGGGAACCCATCCCCCGAGGCCTGCCCTGTCTTTTAATTTTTTATTTTTTGTAGAGGGGCTATGCAGCCCCCCACCCCACCCCCCCTCCTGAGGCCAAATTCAGCCCCAGGGACGCCATCCCCCAGGTCCATGCCTTATGCTTTTTTTTTTTTGCTTTAAAATTGGTAGAGGAAACTGCGGGCCCCCATACCTGGGCTGAAATTGCCCTGGGAACCCCTTCTCCCAGAGCATTCCCATTTCTTTGGGGAACTTTGGAGGGAGCAGCAAGGCCCACACTGTTCCTGTTGGCTCCTTGCCTCCAGTGGGAGCTGGCATTGCTTTTGGGCAGAGGGAGCTGCAAACACGCAAAAGTAATTCTGCTTCGCTTCATTGAAGCAAGAGTATTTTTGCTGCTCTCACTTCCATGAAGCGAAGTAGAGTTTGCAATGGCATGGCAGGAGCAGTGCTCCTGCCAAGCCATAGCAAACTACAATGTCCCAGAGGTGAGCACGCCAGGACATTGCTGGACCCGGCCGATGGGGGTGGTGATCCCAATGCCATTTACGGCTCCTGGAGGGGGCTACACAGCCTTTGAAATAGCCGGGGACGTGGTGGTCCCCGTGGCTGTGTGGGGGGCTTGAGCCCTCCCACACTTTATTTTTAATATAGCCCCCAGGTGGTGGCGGTACCGGAGCTTGTGGAGGGGCTGGAGTCCCCCACACATCTTTTAAATTTAAATTTAGCATCAGAGAGGTGGTGATCCACAGGGCTGCAGGGGGCCACATGACCTTCTGTATTTAAGATAATTAGCCCTGGGGAGTTGGCAGTCCCCGGGGCTGTGGGGGTGTAGGAGCCCCCCCACGCATTTATTTAAAAAGAATAAAGCCCCAAATAAATGTTAAAGTGACATTAAAGTTAGGTAAAAATGTCAGTTTAAAAGTTTCGGACCCGATTCACAAAGTTTACCTTTTTGAATCAGGCCTAATGTTTCTAACAAAAATTACACTGAATATCAACACGTATAGTGATCTCAAGAAAAAATAACTCATGCCCCTGCAATGCACAGTGTTGTAGTCAATTATGTCAGTTCATTTGTCAATAGTAATATTATCAATGATTTCACAGAACATGCCATAAGTGTTTTAATATGTGAGGTCATGAACAATACATGAGGAGGTCGCAAGTTATAGCTACTTGAAATAACTAGTTTGTAACATTACATTTAAACATACATTTTCACCTTACCATAATATTACCTTAACTGTTATTTTTTCCAGTGGATTTCTGAGTGTTTCTGGATGCAAAGTAAGATAAGATTACCATTCTAACTATAATGTCACTATAGCATTTGAATTTTTCAGGGAATTTCTATGGATTTTTAACATAAGCTATTATTAAATACCAAACGTAAAGTCAACCTGCCACCAGGCCCTTCATCCAACACCTTGCAGGTAGTCCATACCCCCACCGTGAATGGCTGTGTGCTTTGTTGGAATGGTCGTAGGGCCTGACCACTCGCCTTGAACAGACTTCGCCTATTCACAGCAGCCCACAGTAGACAGTAGGCACTTGGCCCACAACCTTTTTTAAAAAAGTCAGAAACTGCAAGTCTCTTGTGGGAGGCAATGTGATCCCTGTGCTCCCATGGGTTTCCAGGATTAGCCCAGGGGGTATGGGGTGGGGCTGCCCACTAATATCTTTTCTCATTTATAGGACCTGGGAACCAAGTCCCAGTGTCCTGGAATCGCAGGTGAAACCTTTCTCTTTTGTTTGCGGACAGCTAATCAGGAATGAGACTGCCAACGGGGAAAAGGAAACAGTCAATTAGATCCCTCTATCAGTTGAAGCCTGGGGAGTATCAAGAACGTATTGCGGACCCAACCTTTTAGATATACAAATATTAATTTCTCAAAAACTACTAAACAAATTTAAACCAAATCACAAAAAGCACACTTTCTGGAAGAAAATCTAGCTTTCTTCCAAATGTTGTGAAATTTATTTTTAACAGTAGTGCTGTTATAAATTCCCTATGGAAATTGCATGAGTAAATTAAGTTTTGGGATGCCCCTTTACTCTTGGTTCCCGCTTTATGGATCACCCCGAATTTTGAATAAAATGAGGTGGGTGAACTTTTTTTGGGAGACGTTTTGTGGAAATTTGTCAAATGGAGTCAAATTTATTAGCAAGCCAATAAATCAATTTCCTATGGCAACTAGATCCTAACTATCACCAGCCAGCAGGGACTGCTACTGGTTAATATATAGAAAGAGAGAGAGAGAGATTTATATATTTACTAATAATGATCACTGCTGTGTTTCCTTTTAAAATATTTTTATTGACATCATGAGGAAAACACAATATAATACAATTTATATTAAAAAAAAGAGTTAGCAAGGTTAAAAATAGTAGATAGAGGATAGGAAAAGAAAGTTTAGATTATTGATCCCCAGATTTTCTCCATTTTCCGCATTGATTGAATTCCCCTTGTTTGTGTCAGGGCGTGTTCCATATCATATGTATCCTTGACCACCCTCCACCACTCCAGAACTGTCGGTGGGTTTTGTTGTATCCAAGCCCGAGCTATTGTTAGTCTGGCACAAGTAATTAAAATATTCATCAAATCGACTTGGCACTCGGTCCCACTAAACCCAACCACCAGCACATCTAAAGCAGTAATTATAATTGGGCATGCACGTTTCTCAGAAAGAACTTTAATAACTCTCTCCCAAAATTCACTTAGCTCTGGGCATGTAAAAAACATATGGTTAAGGTCAGCTGCCCTTTGGTCGCATTTTGAGCACTTAGTTCAATCGTTATTACTAATGTTCGGTGTCCACTTCGATATTCTTTCTGGTGTATAATATAGCTGACATATAGTTTTATATTGTTGGAGCCTAAGACTAGAAGAATGCACAGAGCGGCTTATACTATTAAGAGTTGTAAATATAATATTTGGCGAAACGTCAGTATCCAATTTCCTACTCCACTTCTCTGCTAGCTTCGAGCAATCATCATTCCTGAGGCTGCTAAAAATGTTATACCCTGTACTGATCAATGAGTTCTTTTTTTCTGAATATATATAATTCCATATATCAGAGTCAGAGATAATCACAAGTCTTAACTTACATACAAAGTAGTCCCGAATCTGATGGTACTTAAACCGAGCCCCTTCAGTGAGACTGTAGCGATCCTTTAGTTTTTCAAATGTTAGGAAGCCATTATGATCATACAGATCTCCTAGCTTTTTTATGGCCGAACTGAATAGGTATTTACCAGCTTGATCGTGAAAGATTTCAGGAAAACCAGGATTTCCCCTTAAGGGAGTTCTATAATGATACAGTGAAGTTTGGCATTTAGTGAGAAGAGTACGCCAAATACTTATGGTATCCTGCGCCATCGCTGCTGTCTTTTCAAGGAGTTGTATAATTACATATTATTTTGTGTTGGTGCTCACCATTCACCTGTGGTCTAACCCTCAACCTATTAAATGCTGTTTCTGCTTTTCTTCGATTGCAATATGCAGATAACTATATGACAGTATATTGCTAATGTTTTATTATTATGATAGTGTTATGTTCATGTAAGCAGCTCTAAGAATTTCTATATGGTTTTTCACACGCTGCACAAGATATCACCTGGATACCTTCTCATGGTCCTCTTGCAAAATAGTACAAATAGCATGTCTTTTGCTTTCTGGGACAGCCAGGGAGTTTATCTTCCGAAGCACATAGACCGATAAAATCAACCTAACATTAATTGGGACTTGTGAGCTGACAGTAGACCTCCATAGTAAACTTTCTGACTTAATCTTCTAAATGGAAGCTGAAATCCAGCAGGGGGCAGGGTTGCATGCAGCTCTATTTGCTGAAATATTTTCAGAGCCAGGTAGCTGCTGGATCGGGTCCTGTTGTCGGTGTTGGTTTTAGCTGAAAATGCTCAGAGTGGGGGAAATTCACATTTCTGGCGGTTACTTTTCACACCATCACCCACTCAATATTTCTAACTTCAAAATAACTGTTTTCTAAGGTGCTAAAAATGATTCAGCGGGGCAAACCTAAAGCTGTATCCAACTTTTGAATTCACACATTGTTTCTGCAAGATATCTCAGATACGCCAGAGGTCTAAAATTGTTTGAAGTCTCAGCTTTTCTGAGTTTCTGGAGAAGCTCCAATTGGTAACTTCTATGGCAGGGACAGCAATTAGGGACTAGCACATACTCCAGCAGAGGCTTCCTACTGGTCAGTTATCCACTTTAGAATACAGGCCTCTTCCATCTTGTTGCGGCCCTGCAGCCACAATCAAGGTCTGATGACTGACCTTTGAGTCCACTTCTTAGTCCTGGGTACAAGTGAGAGCAGATCCAGCCTTACAGGTCACCACTCAGGCCTCAACAATGGGTCCAGTCCTCTTCAGTTCTTCCACAGGTTGAGAGTGTTCTACTAAGCTGTAGGTGAGGTGCCTCCTTTGTAGGTTTTACTACCTAATTGCTGGAGGTCTCTCCAGGACACTCTCTAGACAATGAGGATAAAGGGACCATGGCCAGTCTCCACATGTTTGCAGCACATCCTGTCTGCCTTTCTTTAAATTATCTCACTTTGCACCATTAAGGTCCAATATGGCTCAAGCTTTCTGCCTCTGAAGGGAGCAGTACCCTCCTCCACGGCTATCCCAAACTGTTTCTGGGACTAGCTCCCCTTCTCACTGGGCTGGTGCTGAACTGGCTGCAGATGGCCTAAAGAACAAGGACCTTCTCTTCCTTGAGTCTCCCATTAAACTTAACGGTGAATGGACAGGCCTCGGCCTGGTAGTTTTCAAGTTGATAAAGTTCCTGGCCCTCCCCAGCTGTCCTTTATGAGCTGAAATCTGTCATCTGCCTCACCCCAATATATTCCTGGGAAAATGCCTAAGCTGTCCTTCCTGCTCTCATCCTTCCTGCTCTGGAAGCAGTTTGTCATACCACATTAAGGGGAAGTACTGAAAGGGTCATCAGCCAGTGCCTAATTCTTGTTAGTCTACTTTTGGCTAGGCCAGCTAAAATGTGACTTAAAATTCACTTCTGTTCAATATTGACTAAACATTATGATATCTCCACAGAACTGGATTTTTATTAAGCATAAAAAATAGAGTTTTAATTTTTCCAGTAGCGTGTCCCAAACTGGATACAGGAGGGTTATGATTTTATTTTGAGGGGTGTGGCTTGGACGCCGCTGTAAGATGGCGGATAGTGTGTAAGCTCCGTCGGATTGCCTCAAATCACCGGAATTTAGGAGCGGAGATGGCGGAATCAGCTTCCTGAAGTCACGGCGCATTCAACAAAGCCCTTTTCGCACTTTGACTGCTATGTGAAGCCTAAAACCGAGGACGGCTGCATTTCACTCATAAATTCGCGGGTGCCTGCCATTTTGCGTCACGGCACCCGCATTTACCGTGCGCTTCGTCCCAAATGCTGGTTTATCACCGGAAATTGCTGGTACGGCATCTAAAGCTGCTTTTTTTATGAATGCTGCCATTATCTTTCTTTTTTGTTCTTCATGTTGTTATCTGTAGGAAGGTGGATATCTGACTATGGTTACTCCCAAACATTTTGCCTGGCGTTTAGCTGGTTTTTGACTTAGTTGGCCCGGGATCCTGCTATTCAGGGCCCCAGGCTAATTGCTCTCTCCTTACTCCTTAAAATGGACTCCATGTACCGTAGGTACATACACAATTGGAACTGGTTCACCTTATAGGCCCCTGTAACAGTGTACCCTAGGTACCCAGGGCGTGGGTGTATCCAATGCCTACCAGGGGCAGCAGCATGTATTATGCCACCCCTGGCCTGGCCTCCATATTTGACACAACTGGCTGATTAATCAGCTGGGGTAAGTTGGTGTAATCTCCTCTTACTTAGGTATAGTATATCTATATCTAACATATCTGGACACATGTTAACCTATAAGCCACTCCTATGGAAGGCCTTGACAATCCTGGAGGCAGAGTGCTTGGTTTCAAGTGAGATGGTGCTCTGGCACGAGCTGAGCCTGTCTGCAGCTGTCGGGAACAACTCCCTTAGCTGTTCCGGGATATTGCCATACCATATACTCTTAAGTGCATTATAATCCTCGCGGTTACTTGCTAACTTTGGTTTGGCTTTATCAAAACATGTCGAGTAAGGTGTCATACGAATTGGGATACTACCCTGTAGTGTAGTTCCTAGTTTCCCACTAGGCCCTGCGCATTGGAATAACATAAACAGTAGTATCGACGTGGAACTGGCTATATTCCAGGCCTCCACTGACTATGCTAAACTTAATTGGGTTGTGTTACCAACTAGCTCAGAGGTCACTGGAAACTTTCTTCTCTGCATAGGAAGTGATCAGCTTCCTTGGCACAGACAAGAAGGGATTCAGTTTTCCAACAACCGTGCAACATGACAACTTTGCTCCTCAGATCAAGAGTCGATCTCTAGGGTCGTGTGAAACAATAGACATAGATTTCACTCAGTCAGTCTGGTGCAGTTTACTTTCACAATATGTAGAGAATAGAGAGACGGGCGTTTATCAATAAAGGTTAACATTTATTGAACAGTCTTTCTTCTCATACAAGAGAAATGTATTGCCACAATTGCAATAACTGTTATTATAAAAAGTACGTACAGTAAGATAAGAATTGCGAAATAGAACTGTAAAAGCATTGATATGGTTTCTTAGCCATACAATGGTTTAAAAGTAATAAAACATTTATACAGTTATATATACATTAGGCTAACATACTCAACTGGTGCTTCTAACTAAGCCTACCCCGGTGTGCCTGACCTAAGCCTAACACGTGAGAAGGGGAGTAAGTAAGTAGCTTAAGTTAAGTTGGTTTTGCCAAGGTTTGTTTCAAGAATTCTCTTCTAAGGGTTTAGTCGACACCATACCTCTGAATAGAATGATGGAGGATTGGTATCTCCTTCAGGGGTCTCTCTCGATATCCCAGTCACCTGCGAGGGTAAACTGGAAGCGCCGGGACTGGATTTCTCTGCACGAGAAAGGCAGCGGCTTCTCTCAGCGCGTCGGGAGGAAGGAGGGGTGACAGCGTCCGCGGGCAGCTGGGCTGGATGTCTTCGCAGAGGACGGCTGCACGGCTCCTCAAGCGTACTGCACCATAGTTCGCGCTGTAGCGGCGATAATGGTAATCAGTAGCTTCACCACCACAGGATAGCAGGCTGCAGCGACAGAGTGCTAGTTTTTACCAACACTGGTCATGCAGGCAGCTGGCATCAGCAACAGTAGCTCTCGCTCAACAGCAGCTAGCTTCGCCTCTTGCTTAAGGCAACGTTGGTAATATTTATACCTGACAGGTGCCGGGTTTGACGCAAATTTGCTGGACATAAGACGTCAATAAAAGATGTCACTAGGAAGTGGCAGCTATCAGTTGCTCATTAGAGTTCTATTACTAATCAAAACATAGCAAGCGGGGATTTCCAGGTTTGCTAAGTTTTTATCTTGTTGAAGAACTCGGAGTGTTATCTAGGAATATCAGATAGTGACTGCTGCTCTGTCATTGCACTAATTGGTCGCAAAGGAAGTAGCAGAGAGTCATGCTGGAATGTGGCTCTGTGGCTCTGCTCGTGTGAGGCCAGAGATGACTTTTCAGAAAATCGTACTTGAACGGTTATGCCAATATAGGGAATAAAGGGCTTTATAGCCGAATAGGGGCATAAGGTCACAGTATCGATCAGGAACCTAGATAAGCACATGACACCCACTCCACGAATTCATGTCCATCAAAATTACTAAAACTAAGCAATTAGATGCATGTGTAACATTGTGTAACATAGCCCACCCCAAAATACATAAATGCATTCGAAATAGGCGTACTTGTAATACATGGAATTTAGGTACTGTACGTAGTTTTAAAGCATAGTAATCATTCAAAAGGTATTGCATATAAAATCAATGAACGATTATGCAAAAGAATTACACATGAAGTATCTCTGACAGAAGAAATGCGAGATAAATCATCACATAAAAATGCATTGTAATAACATGTGTGCTAGAGGCTGGTGTAATGTTGTTATGTCTCTAGATGTGTTTAGAAATAGAAGTGTGAAGCTTCTGTTCTCTAAGAATAGTTTTTACGTTAAGCAAAGAATTGTTCGTGCCAAAAAAGAAAAGGGTCAATATTTGAAAAATTGTCCAATTCAAAGAAAAATCATTTTTACCAAAGCTCCTGGCAGTTTTTTGTTGATCAAAACTGAAGGCCGAATTCAGAGTTCATAGGAACGCTGTGTGTCGGAAAGTTTTCAAAAGTTATTGTTTCTCTATGGGTGAGAACATCGTATCAGACAGGCTCGCAAAGAATTGGTCTACAAAATCAGGTGATAGTTCAACCAAATTAGATAGCGCTGAAACTTGGCAGGTGTGAGAATGATTGCTGTCATCGAAGGCAGGATCAGCAATGCTCACAGAACGTTGTACCTGGATGATGTTGCTTTTGTCACTCGCTCCACTGTTACCACTTGGCTGTAGTACAGGAGTCTCCACAAATGCCGTCATCAGGATTGGTAGCCGCTGGGGACAACACAATGCGTGAGCCGTTATTGGACTTAGCAAAGTATCGACGTCCATTGGTACTGCTGATGGAAGTGAAAGACAGATGTCCAACACGCATTCCTCGCCGCAAAGCATACACCGTAGCACAGGTAAAATGCAATTTTGCCATATCGGTCTGAATGAAAGGAACCAGGTCATGTTTAGATCTCTCAGCCTGGCCAATCCGAGGACGTTAGTTATCCTGTCCCTGTAGCGCATTGCTAGGATTGTCTCTTTCATTCCCATGGGAGCTATGTCTGAGCCGAGGCTTGCCATAACGTAGCAGGAGGGTCAAAAATAGAATCCCTGCGATGAGTCCCAAAAATAGTGGAATACCACCAAAAATGGAGTGCACAAAATTAGGAAAGATTCCCAAAATTGCCTGGAAGGGTGTTAGCAGTCCTGTAAAGACTGTCTTAAATATGCCTGGGATGCTTGTAGCACTAGACATGTTAAGGAGTTGGTCGAGCATTTGTACGAAATGCACGGGGCAATTTGTTGATAAAAGGTCATGGACCTCAGTAGCCGTCCTTGCGACTAGAAGATCATACGTCTCTTTAGATGACGTTATAGGCACTGTTGTCTGTAAAAGCACAGATTTCATTTTGCTTAATGTATCAATTCGTATAGAATAGAGATTCAGACGAGGCCAAATGGGAGTCACTATGTCTGGAGGCCCGCTCGGGAACAATGCTTGCATACAGCATTTGACCATGGACGTTACTTCTACTAGATAACTTAGTCCGGGCGCGAGGCCACAGCACCTGTGATCCGTTCTTAGAATGTAACTCCCGTTTGCGAGTTGCATAAAGAAGGGCTCTATCTGAGTTGCAGGTGTGACTAGCTGGTGGCATGAAAGGTTGTTTGAATTTCCATCACATGCTCCGTGTAAATTAATACCCTGACACAAAAGTATACCGCTTAGTGAGTGTTTACAGTTGTCACCACTAAGAAATACATTTTTGTCGCTGTCACTATAGCAAGAATGAGTGTATGGTAATTTCCATTCGGATTTTATATATCCCTTACCCAATTGTTCATACTGGCCAGCAGGTATGTATTCAAGGCATTTATGAAATCGGAAAGTTGTTATCGGAATTGTGATAATTCCGTGTATTATCCATTCAATGACAGGACTCTCTGACATTGTCAATGGTAATCTCTCGAGTTTCTCGATGCTCAAGATTGTATAGTCTGCTCCTTTCTGTGCCAAACTGATCTGTTTATCAGTAAGGTTAAAAATGGAAAACAATGACGTTGTGTTTATCAGACGCCAAGGCACATAGCCTGAACGAAGATTTTGCAGCGTCCAGCCTAGTTCTATAATAGAGCGTAATTGAGACTGGCCATGTTGTAACATTAGCAAATCTCTGTCTATCACATCAAAGGCAGAGGATACAATATTGTCCAAAGAATATATTCTGGAAGACAGAGTCATTAACCCATTGTCTACCACAGAAAATGTTTTCTCCAAATTAATACGATCAATTTCTCGTATCTTTTCAGCAGTTTCAATTTGCTTTACTTTCCAAGCCTCGTTGTATGAAGCATAGATGCTGGTCGCTATGAAACGCTTTTGACGCTGTTTGCGTGGTCCAAGAATGAAATCGCGCAAATCAGCACCATCTTTTAGTAAAGACAAGTGTTGCTTAATTTCAGCCAGTGTGGATGTAGTTAGCCATTCTAGGCAGAGTTTACCTACACTGTATGTTGTTATAATCCCTGGATGTTGTCTCTGGGAATATCTAGGGTCTAATCTGGTCATTTTTAAACCCTGTGTTTTATTCAGGAACCTATCTTGACAGTTATTTGTGTCTGTAGGCCAGATTAACCACTTTTTCCAATCAGGATGTGTTCTGTTGAAATGTAAAATGTGTGACACGTCTAACTCATTATCTGCAGTTGCATTCTCAGCTATTGGCTTTGGTATAGACGGTGTTTTCATTTCTTTGATCTTAGCTAGGCCAAGACAAGATGTTTGGTGTACAGTGTCATTTAAAAATAACATTTGTTCTGGTATCATGCAGGTTCTAAATAGTGCTTCTATGCCTTGCACCTGCCAATCTTTTGTACCCCAAATTGTTTTCGTTTCAATATTATTTTTCCAATAATCAAAACCAAATGTCATCATTTTGTCATAAAATGCTTCTGAATATATCAATTTAGAATTTGTCAGCATTGTTTTCATTCCTGTTTTATCTAACAGTTTATAATAAAACGTTTCTGCATCACTGGTGTTGAACCCTGAAAAATATTTGAATTTCTCAAAAAATGCTTTAGAACTGCTTTTAGGTGGTGTAGAACAATGTTCCCATTGGTTATACATAAAAACATTTCTAGGCTGTGCAGATTTATGCAAGTAATGATCCCCATAGTGGGTGTAACAGAATAACTGCTCATAACTAGATGAACCTTGTAAATAATCATGATCTGTGAATCTAGCTGACATTACTAAATCAGACATCATGTCATTAATACTGTTAAAGTCCCAATCATCAGAGAATGTACTAGGTGTAACAAAGTTACTTAAGGAAACCTTTAGTTGATGAGGATACTTCAGGATTTCGACCGGACCATAGATCTCATAGTCTGTTTTCTCCCATACTACCCCACCAGGTATTGGAATTGCTGTGACATTTACTGTTGACAGTTCTCTTTTCTTCACGTGGGATGATCTGTGTGGTTTCAGGACTAGGTTGATGTTCTGACTTGCTGTGTCCATTGTAATATATTTTCCTTCAATGAATTTTCCCAAACATAGTACCATGATGAGCCAAAGCAGGAGGAAAAATACACCTAGACCGAACCAGAACTCTAGCCAAGGGGAAACAAGGTAGATTTTCTTCAGTTGATGAAAGAGTTTCGTTGCTTTTTCTTTAAAAGACTTTTTTGTTCCTGGCATCACTTCGGGGTCGTTTAAATCTTCAGAGAAGTTGTCGAAGTTGATGAAATAACCAGAGGCAGTTCTGTCAATTGATGGGATTGTTCTTTCAATCTGTCTCTCGGTAGCACTTTCTGATGCCACATCATTGTAGACTGGTGTTGTTTCTTGACGAACTGTTTCAATCTGTGTTTCAAGAGGCACAAGTTCCATGGCATTATTGCATAGTCCTTCATTGTGCACTGCAGGCTGATCGAATGTGATGAGTCTTTCAGTTTGAACCTCTTGGATTGTTGCAAGTTTGGGTATTCTGTTGTTTCTTGGGAGTCCACTGGGCCTACTGTTGATTATAGGCCACATGTTTGTGGTTTTACCAGATCGATAGACACGACTCTGTTCTCCTTTTTACCAGCAAGGGGCGGTAGCACAACTGATCTTGTTCCGGTGACTGCTAAGACAGGTACTGCTTTTCTGTAAGAAGGCCCAAATTCCTTCTTAACCGCGATCTTTTCTCTGACTAGATCCCCAATCTTTGGAATCCAGACAGGCCTTGCTGGGGCTGTTGCGGGTGGTGCCTCGTCAGTGGTACTTGGCTGTTGCTTTAACTTTATGTTGCTTAATGATTTTCTTGTTTCATTCAGTTCCTGTAAAACAGCCAAACGGTCTTTTACTTCAAACTGCTTTGTTTCTTTTTGTACCACTGACATCTGACTATCGAGGTCCTGAACGTTCATTCTTATTCCGAACAATAGTTCGTATGGGCTGAAACCTTTTAGAGAATTTCTTGGCATGTTGTTAAGACTAGTCTGGACACTTATTAAATGTTTGACCCACCCAGCGCCTGAACCTAATACCTTCGCTGTTATAGATTGCTTTATGTCCCGGTTTTTTCTTTCTACCACACTATTCCCTTCGGGATGCGACGGACAAGAATACCGCAACCCAATTCCCATGCTGGCCATGGCCTCCTTATAAGCTCGAGAGCTGAAAGCAGGACCCTGGTCAGAATGGAACGTGGTAATTGCGTATGTGCCGATAAAGACTCGCAAATCTTTTATAACCGTTCTAGCGTCAGCCGAGCGCTGGGGCCACATCCATATGAACCTCGTACAGGAGTCCACTGCTACCATGATATATCTATAGTTGCCGTCCCTTTGTAGGGGACCACAGTGGTCCAGGTAAACGCATGCAAATGGTTTATCCGAGATGAGAAGGGGTGTCTGCGCTGGTCGTTTCACTGTTGATACTTTTATCCTTTGGCATATGTCGCATTCTAATACATACTTTTTAGTTTGTATTCTCAAGCGAGGCCACCAATATCTCTGTTTTAATAGTGATACTGTTGCGGAAATGCCAGCGTGTGCAGAAGCAAGCCCTTCGTGTGCCGCTTTGATCAGTCCTAGTCTGTGTTCCCTGTTTGGAATTACTCTATCCCCCACTCCAGGGATTCGAGCAAAAGGAACATTATTTGTATCCGTTAAGTACAAGTACTTTTTAGGAAAGCCTTTTGGGAGTGTTTTCTTATCATCTTTTACTGACGTACTGACAGCTTGAAGAATCTCGCTGTCTATTTTTGTTTGTGACCGAGTTATCGCGGCTACGGAAGCCGTTTGCACAGCTGCCTTCGCAGCTTCATCAGCCAATGAATTCCCTGCAACGTGAACGCCATCACGTTGATGACTCAGTGTATATATCACGTGAGTCTTTTGTAGTTCTTTTTGTAAAAGAACTACCTGTTCCCAAAGCATTTTATTCTTTATTGTGCCACCTTTTGCATCTTTGAAGCCATTTTCCACCCAATTCTGCAAGTATTCATTATAAGATTGTACGCAATAAAAAGAATCGCACACTATTAGTGTGGGGAATTCGCGATCAGTATTTTCTAGCGCCATCTTAAATGCTACTAATTCAGCTCGTTGAGCCGAGCAATCTCCTAGAGATTGTGTTTTAGTGACCAATGGTCTAAATTTTCCTTTGTGCCAGCGACCTTTAACAATCGCGCACGCAGCACTGTAAGCTTGCTTACCCCCAACTGCGGGTTGTGCTGATCCGTCAGTATATATAATACTTCCGTATTCTTCGAGAGGCAGGATTTCAATTGGCAGAGGACATTCGTATTCATATTGTAAAAATTCCTGTGTTTTTAAGTTAGGATCAAATTCGTAAACTACGTCTGTTGCAGCAAGAGAATTAACCCACTGAATCCATCTCGGATGTAAAGCTTTAGCATTAGGAATGCTTGCTTTAGTTACCGCTTCCAAAGCCGGTATGGGTGTTACGATTATTATTCGTTTACCTTGTGCTAGGGGCCTTTCTTTCGCTACAGCAGTCTGAACCGCAGTTAGAATTTTTTCCGTTGAACTGAATTTTATTTCAGCCCTTGTGTACAAATGTGATTTGTAAGCTATTGGTACCTTTTCTCCCTCATTAGAGGTTAGGTACGTGAATCCGCATCTTCCTGGGATGACTCGGATTACAAGATCACGTGTGTTGTCACGTGTGTCTAATTTTGTTTTTGCTAACATGTCTGTTTGCAGTGATCTCAAAATTTCTGTGTGTTTTTGAGTCCAATTGATTTGTTTTAAATCAGGTTTTATTAGTTCGTAGAGAGGTTTAACCCTCTCTGCGTAATTTAGAATGTAAGTTCTTCCGAAATTCAGAAAACCTAGTATGGATTGTAAATTCTTCAGCGTCTTTGGAGCTTGGAGTACAGCGCACTTCTCTAAGAAGTTGTCCGCTAGGCTTTTCCCTTCACTTGATAATTCGTACCCTAAAAACAGTACTGTCAGATGGGCAATTCGAGACTTTTTAAAGTTGAATTTGTAACCCTCTGCTGCGAACCCAAGTATAATGGTGTTCACCCTTTTCAAGTGAGTATCCAAGTCGTCGTCTGTGAGATAAATATCATCTACGTAAGATAATGCTTCATCATCATAGATTTGTAGTAACTCTGTTACCCTAGCTGAGAATAGTCCTGGGCTGTTCTTGAACCCCTGTGGGAGTCGACAGAATTTTTTCTGCGACCCAAATGCGGAGAAAGCGGTCAAGTATCTGCTTTCCGGTGCAATGTTTTGACAAAAGAAACCATTAGAAATGTCTAATGTCGTTTTATATTTTTTCCTAACTATGTTATTCATTAGGGCTGCACTATGCGAGTTCTGTACTGCAAAAGTTTTGCAACATGTATTAAGGTGTCTGTAGTCCAAAACTAGACGATATGAATTGTCTGGCTTGGAGACAGGAAACAAAGGATTGTTCATTTGAGAGGTGCATGTTTCAATCACCCCCTGGTATTCAAGTTGATCTAAGATCTCCCTGACTTGTTTTTTAGCTTCTTGCTTTATGGGATACTGCCGTTGGGCAGTTGGTTCACTTTTTAGTTGGATTTTGTGAGGTGGTGAATCCTCATCCCATCCTACATGATTTTTATACAATGCAGGTGCCTGGGCTACTGCCCATTTCCTTGCATATGTGTATTTTTTATGAATCGGTATGTGATTCGAGAAGGCAGGCATAATCACTTCTTCGCCACGAGGGCACTCCCTGACAAACTCCGGGGGCCAATCTTTTTCAGCTAACAGAATATCATAGCCTTTCGAGAGCTTATCCCAAAATAGACCCTTAATCTTCCTAGTCTTATCACCCTCCATACGCAATGTTATTTCGTATATTTTATGGGGCTCGCTAAGTCTGGCGTCGGCAGTTTCAACCTGAATGTATTCATTCGTGTCCACTGTCTCCAGATGACTCATCAAGTTCTTGGGCGCTATACTGATCTCTGCTGCACTGTCCAACATTGTCAATGCCCACTCCCCGTTTTTCAACTGTGTCCTCAGTATTCTCGGCATGGTTGATTACTCTAATACTGGCTACCTTCTTTTTAGGAAATTGAGATTTCTTATTTTGAGCAGGTTCCTTGTCTTTGGACTTGGTGTGCTCTCCTGGGTCTGACCGTCCTCTTCTTTCCGAATTCTGTGGAGAAGATCGAGAGGGACGTGTATCAATACTTTGATATCTATCAGGTTTTTTTTATATTATCCCTATTTCTAAGGTTATATCTTTTCTCAGAGGGCTCCCGTTGGGGAGACTGGCGTTCTCGAGTCGGAGTTCTTTCCCTCCGTCGAGGAGACCTTCCTCTGGACTGGAAAACTTTTTCCTTGGGAGTGGATTGTTTGTTTCCATCCCAGCTCTTTTTAGGAGTGTTTAAATTATTTTTAATAAATAATTTTTCAGGATTTCTCGAGCAGTTGGGGCTTTACTGGTTTTCCACCCAAGCTGTCTCTACCTAATTCTTCATAGCATTTTTCTATGATTTTTGCAAGCTCAACAGGATCTTTTATATCTGTTTCCCTCAACTTCTGGCGAATCGCCACAGATGCTGCTTCTCCCTTTACGTTGGCTAATAATATAGCCGTGACCTGCTTGAAGTCTTTCAGTAATTTCATACCTAGATTTAAAGCGGGTTCTGGACCGAATTCATTTTGAATCTGTTTTAGCACGTCTGGTATTACCGCCATAGACGGAACACCGTGTGTTTTTGTGTAAATGGAAGCAAAGACTGTACCCCAAGTGTCGCAGTCCTCCACGTGTGGTGCGATTCCCATAGGAAGGCAGATGGTCAAGATTCTGTGTTTCTCAATAGGGGTAGTATCAGGAAATACTGCCTCTATTTGAGTGATTTTCTGGGCTAACCAGAAAGGAATTTGTTCCCGTTTTACGGGTGTTTTACCAAGACATGACTGTATGTTCTGTGGTGTAATTTTATTAGTGTTCCCCTGATGAGGGGTCAGCTGGTGTGAATTAACAGCTGGCTGGACTGTTGCAGTCCGTATTACATATTGGACTAATTGCCTATGTATTTTTATTAATGTGTTTAGCTGTGCTAACAGCTCTTCCTTAGACATTTTTGCAATGTCAGGATGTGGTGTGTAGCTGGCTAGAACCGGCCACGTGGCTCCTGGTCTACCTAGTGGACCGAGCCTGGTTATGTGATCATTGTGTTTTAGGGCGCCATTAAACCAGAGCAGGTGCTCTTGAAATTTAAGTGGAATTTCAACCTCCTCGAAAGGGGCGTACTCATCCGGAGGTTCCTCTATTTTGTAATAGTGAAACTCTTGTGTTATTGCGTTTACCGCTGGAAAGTTTATCCATGAATAGAATACCTCTGTCTGCCGATACTCGTGAGCCTCTATCACGAAAATTACTGTACCACCTTGAGGTGTCAGTCCGTTTTCTATAAGTTTTAAAGTTATAGATCTTCTTAACTGGACCGGGATGATAATAGCATCCGGGTCTGCTTGTTCGGGACCTTGCTGAGTCGCATCTACTGCGGCCCCAGTGGTGCCGTTGTTTTGTACTGACATTCTATAAATGCAGTTTTTGCAGAGTAGGTCTCCAAGGAGACAAAGATTAGATGCACAATATTTTGGAACACTGTATCCTTCAACGTTGAATAAACCAGAGCTTTACATAGGAATCTCTTCCTACTAAGGTCGGGCGGATTTTAACCTTTTACCCACTCCAGACGTCTATTGGAGTATTTACGGGAGAAAGGGGTGTGAAATATGCACGACTGAGTTACTCTACAAGTCTTACGTTAGTTTATCGCCTTACCAAACGTTAGGGCGCCATGTAGTGTAGTTCCTAGTTTCCCACTAGGCCCTGCGCATTGGAATAACATAAACAGTAGTATCGACGTGGAACTGGCTATATTCCAGGCCTCCACTGACTATGCTAAACTTAATTGGGTTGTGTTACCAACTAGCTCAGAGGTCACTGGAAACTTTCTTCTCTGCATAGGAAGTGATCAGCTTCCTTGGCACAGACAAGAAGGGATTCAGTTTTCCAACAACCGTGCAACATGACAACTTTGCTCCTCAGATCAAGAGTCGATCTCTAGGGTCGTGTGAAACAATAGACATAGATTTCACTCAGTCAGTCTGGTGCAGTTTACTTTCACAATATGTAGAGAATAGAGAGACGGGCGTTTATCAATAAAGGTTAACATTTATTGAACAGTCTTTCTTCTCATACAAGAGAAATGTATTGCCACAATTGCAATAACTGTTATTATAAAAAGTACGTACAGTAAGATAAGAATTGCGAAATAGAACTGTAAAAGCATTGATATGGTTTCTTAGCCATACAATGGTTTAAAAGTAATAAAACATTTATACAGTTATATATACATTAGGCTAACATACTCAACTGGTGCTTCTAACTAAGCCTACCCCGGTGTGCCTGACCTAAGCCTAACACGTGAGAAGGGGAGTAAGTAAGTAGCTTAAGTTAAGTTGGTTTTGCCAAGGTTTGTTTCAAGAATTCTCTTCTAAGGGTTTAGTCGACACCATACCTCTGAATAGAATGATGGAGGATTGGTATCTCCTTCAGGGGTCTCTCTCGATATCCCAGTCACCTGCGAGGGTAAACTGGAAGCGCCGGGACTGGATTTCTCTGCACGAGAAAGGCAGCGGCTTCTCTCAGCGCGTCGGGAGGAAGGAGGGGTGACAGCGTCCGCGGGCAGCTGGGCTGGATGTCTTCGCAGAGGACGGCTGCACGGCTCCTCAAGCGTACTGCACCATAGTTCGCGCTGTAGCGGCGATAATGGTAATCAGTAGCTTCACCACCACAGGATAGCAGGCTGCAGCGACAGAGTGCTAGTTTTTACCAACACTGGTCATGCAGGCAGCTGGCATCAGCAACAGTAGCTCTCGCTCAACAGCAGCTAGCTTCGCCTCTTGCTTAAGGCAACGTTGGTAATATTTATACCTGACAGGTGCCGGGTTTGACGCAAATTTGCTGGACATAAGACGTCAATAAAAGATGTCACTAGGAAGTGGCAGCTATCAGTTGCTCATTAGAGTTCTATTACTAATCAAAACATAGCAAGCGGGGATTTCCAGGTTTGCTAAGTTTTTATCTTGTTGAAGAACTCGGAGTGTTATCTAGGAATATCAGATAGTGACTGCTGCTCTGTCATTGCACTAATTGGTCGCAAAGGAAGTAGCAGAGAGTCATGCTGGAATGTGGCTCTGTGGCTCTGCTCGTGTGAGGCCAGAGATGACTTTTCAGAAAATCGTACTTGAACGGTTATGCCAATATAGGGAATAAAGGGCTTTATAGCCGAATAGGGGCATAAGGTCACAGTATCGATCAGGAACCTAGATAAGCACATGACAACCCCCTCACCAATTCTGGCGACAGGGGTAGCATTCCACCCTCCTAGAGGGACACGACATGTACATAACCTGAACCCTGGTGAAAGTTAAACTCGAGCCTCAGCATCACAAAATGGATGCTGCCACCACAGACACAAGTCTGACCTCCTGCTGCTGGGAGTCCTTCCAGCGAGGGAGGCTTAGACAAAGGGTTTCCTGCCTTGGGAGGTGCAAGCACCACCCCAGACAGGATTTTGTGTATTGGGTAGGACAGGGCTGAATAGAATGAGACATGCCTGGGGCACACAAGGTGTCCCTGTGCATAAGCCAGTCCAGACCGGTGCTGTGGCTTTCCAGCCCCAGTCCTGGCATGGAGCTGGACAAAGGAAAGGGGGTGTAACCACCCCCCTTCCTGGTCCCACCCAGAGGAGGGACCTAGCAGGTGATCCGGTCCCTAGATTTGGAATAAGAGTAGGAGCTGTGTCCCAAGACTTGAGATCATCCTGAACTCGACTTGAAACTAAGAAGAAAACTGGACTTTGACATTCTGCTGCACAGAAGACTGAAGAGCATCTCCCTTGTGGCCAAGGAGTGACCACCCTGTGAATACAGGCACCATCCAGCAACTCGACATCTGCTTTTCCGCCGCCTCCTGCCGGAGCCCGAGCGCAGAGCCCATCAAGACCCAGATTCCCAGACATCTCAGAGCCCGATCCACAGTCCCTGAAAAGAAGAGAACCGTGGAGGCACCGAGAGACGTGGGACCGGCCATCTTGGAAGATTCACGAGAAGCTGACTGCGGAGCACCCGAGGCACCCTCGATGCTGTGCTGTGGGGTTTGAGAAGCCCCACCATCGAGCAGCATCTGCACCGAAGATCAGCCCCCAGCATCTACACGATCTGCGTGGGGCCCTTTTGCATTTTGCCACTCGATGCATCATCCCGGTTACTGGCCCGTTGGCTAGTGGACATCTTGGCAACAAAATCTGAAATCAACACCACTGGTCTGGTTGCTCTAGACTGGCCCTCACTCCTGTAAAAAGGAGCGGCCTTGCTGGTCCGAGTGTGAAGCTTGCATCGTTTCCTGTGTGGCTTGCATTAGCCAAGGCCTGTTTGCTCCAATCAAGAAGCCGACAACGCCATCAGCTAGAACCTTTGTGGGACAGCCCGTGATCGATGCCTGGACATCCTCGACCTCTTCGTGTCCACGTGGCTGCAGAGACAATCTTCACTTCTTCGCCTGTTTGCACCCACTATCGCCTGGTTCCCTCCTGGTTCCATGGTAGTCACTGGCAAGTGGCTTTGAACATTGTCCTCTCTGCTTTCAGGTCTTCACCTCTTCAGATCCACCCTTGGATCCACCGGAACTCTCCTCGACGACCCGCCTGCAGCATCTTCATCTACAGGCTCCATAGACCAGCGCGGCGAAACCCGACACACTTTGAGACATATGCACCCGCTTCCTGTGGGTGAGGTAACCCTGGCACTCCGGTGCTCCTGTGTAGCAATACACCTCTAGTGTCTATGGTCCAAGTTGGTAGGTTCTAGGTCATCCGGAAGGTTCCCTTTTCAGTAACTTTGTACTTTTTACGCACCATTGACATTGCATTGGTGTATGCGTGTGCTTTACGTGCTGCACCCGAGTCCCGCGGGCCTTTCCCAACTTAGTCACTGCTAGTCCCAAACAGCTCCAGCGATTCCCAAGGCCCTAGGCCTACTTCCTTTTCGATTAGTGATACTTATACCACTATTTTAGTATATGGTTTAGGTGGCCCCTAGGGCTCATCCATATTGTGCAACTTTTGTATATTTAAACAGTGTTTTGTTTTAACGCATTTGCTTCTGTGCTCATAAAGAGTGTAGGGGATATTTGTAGTAAATAAATATATATATATATCTGTGTGGTGTCTTTTCATTTGGTAGTCAAGGGGATTGTATATGGTAAAACAGCTTGCTTCACATGCCTTACAGAGTTTAGCCTAAGACTGCTTTGTCCACGCTACCTCTAGGATAGCTGGTCTATAAGGTTGACTTACAACCAATCAGCATAAGGGTTGTTTGGCATGGTACAAGGTGATCACTAGAACTAGTGAGCATCATATACCAGGCCAACTTCTCACATTATCCATATGAAGAAATCCACAAATGACACTTGAGCAGGGTTTTTTTTCTCTTTCCACATCAAATTAATGCTGATGCTTCTCTCTCTTTCTGTGTATGTTTATAAGAGGGGATGTTCAGCAAGGAATACTTGAGAAGCCCTGTTTATTTTTTCACATTACTACATGCCATGGAGGCACCTCTTTAAAGCAATGAATACTTGAGAAGCCTTATCTATTTTTCCACACTACTACATGGAGGCACCTTTTTAATACTAACTTATCTTTACTGAAGTTGAGGCTGTTACATGGAGCATGCGTCAAAAGTGCTGATATCGTTCTGCAATAAGTGCGTTCCTGTCACCTTTTCTTCTGTGATATACATTATTTTACTCAGTACCACAAAATATTGTTTTTTATTTTTCTACTGATAAGGCGCTTCCTTTCCCTGAGGTATCGTTGGACCTTACTAATTATATATTTTTTTTCTTCTTCACTATCTACAGTATTATACTATACTGCTTCTTTTCAACTCAGCACTTATAATAACCCACTCATGATTATTATTCCTGTTTTCCTCTCTTGCTGTGTACGGGTCGCATTTGTCCACTCTTAATTACTACTCATCGATCTCTTCCACAACTCAGGATGTCGAATGACCTCTATAATTCCTCTAGATTATCTTCCTCGGGTGCTAAACCAAAGAGACACAAGAATGATCCACCTTCCTCCATACTTACCTCATAAAATCCTGTGTTGGACTATATCCTGGAGGAGGTATGTGATCTGCAACCCTTCATGGTCACCACTAATGAAAAATTGAAACCAATTGAAGACCGCTGGATCATCATGGAGGGTAAGGTTTTGGAACTTAAACAGCGTGTTGGAGACCTTAATGATATTTCTACTAAAATCCCTGTGTTGGAACAAAAAGGTCACAAGCCTAAGCTCCACACCAAAGACTTGGAAAACCGTAATCAAAGGAATATTCTTCGCCTTTATGGCCTGCCAGAAAATATTGAAGGTCCAGATATGTTATCCTTTTTGAAGAAGTTTCTGCTGAACCTTTTGGAGCTTCAACTTTCATTACCCCTTAATATACAAGGGGCGCATCATTTAGGTCGTCTTCAATCTAACTCTAACAAACCAGGTGGTATCATCATGCTCTTCTTAGAGTTCACTGAATTGATGTCAGTCCTGAAAGCGGTTAAATCTAAACAACCCTTTACATGGTCAGGCCACAATATTTTCATTTCGCAAGATGTATCAAATGCAACAAATGCTCGTTGCAAGGGATTTTTGGCTCTTCGTCCCCAGATGAGACACTTGAACTTTCAATATGGTATTCTTCATCCATGTCTCTGCAAAGTTACTCAAGAAGGAAGGTCTTGCTCTTTTGATGACCCTGCCAAACTCAGACTCTTTCTCAACAATATATCTCCTCAAAATATAGACAATTAGTGTTTTACATTCTCTTGCTCTACCTGTTAATTGTTTGATGTTGATCCTTTAATTGTGGATGTTGTTCCTAGAAGTATACAGTTATTCTCTTTCTCTTAATCTATTCCTTCTTTTTCAATATCTTTCTTTTTTTCTCTTTGTTACTCCACTCTTATACTCCTCAAATTAGTATTCATTTATTTTCTTTTTCTGAGGCTCAATATTTTCTCTCTCTCTTTTATCTATATCTCCGTCTCTGCTTTTGTCGTCACCATGTACCTATTTATTTGTTGCTTGTTTATCCCTAGAATTGGGTTGTTATCCTTGATCTGCCTATTCTTCTCTTTTTTCTGCCTTTCTTTCTCTTTTCCTCTATCATCCCTTGGTTTTTCTACTTTTTTGTTCTGGTGCATTTTCATTATCGACCCCCTGCTTATATTAGTGTCTTTCATTATTTATTTTGAGTGTTTATTTTTATCTATTTTGTTACTTGTTGCTTTTGCCCATTATCATTAAATGCTGTTATATTTTGTTTTCTATATTCCTCTAATCAGTGGTGCTTTTCTGTTTGCAGTTGTTTTCTGATGCTCCATTTGTTGCATGTGTCTATTAGTGCTGTTTATTGTTATATAACATATTTTTTCCTCCCATATCATTTATTGTGTTTCTCTCCTTCCATCTGTTTCCCTAAAGTTTCATCTCTTTACATGTATTACCCCTCCATCTCTCCATTATGTGTAATTTTGTCACGTGGAATGTTTGTGGTTTTGGACACCCTGTCAAAAGACAAAAGGTTTGTCATTTATCAAAATTAAATGCTCATGGTTGCCTTTATTCAAGAAACATATTTAATGAAATAGAATCGCTCAAGTTAAAAAGACAATGGGTGGGTCAAGTTGTGTTTTCTCCTTCAGCTGGTAATAAAGGGGGTGTTGCAATATTGTTTCATAAGTCATTACATGAACAAATTTTATCTACACAAAATGATACAGATGGACGATGGGTAATGACTAAGGTTGTCATCCATACATTTACATCCCAGTTAGACCAGATCCAGAATTTTGGAATTCTATTAAGAGTTTACTCTCCTCCATTGATTGTCTGAATACTGTACTTGCTGATTACTTTAATCAATGGATAGATCCTTTTAAGGCCAAATCTGAACTTACTAAACTTGCAACAGTTGACACTTGTAATGTCCTTCTTAAAATTAAATCTAAATATCATGGAGGCGATAATAAGGCTGGTCGGATGTTGGCCAATTACTTAAAAATTAAATCTGAACGTAAGAATATTGGATCCATTTTAAATGAATCTACAAACAGCCTAGCATCATCGGACGAGGACATTGCTAATGTCTTTCATGATTATTACCAATCACTTGATTCCGATGATACGAATCCCTCTATTCAAAATGTTAATACTTTCTTTTCTGACCTTCCCACTCCTCCCTCCTTACCTGACGAGTTTGGCTTATTGGAGAAACACGTTTCTCTTCTAGAGATAACTGATGCTATTAAGTCTTCAAAAAAATCAATGGCACCAGGACCAGATGGCCTTTCAGTTGAATTTTATTCCGCTTTTTCCTCTAATTTTGCTCCCAAACTCCTGGCTCTCTTTAATTCCTTCATTTCTGGTTCCAAAGCCTCTGGTTCCTTTATTGAAGCCTTGATCGTTCCCATTCCCAAACCCGACAAGGATCATTCCCTTTGTAAAAATTATCGTTGCATATAATGAATTAATTATAATTGTAAGATATTCGCTAATATCCTTGCCACTCGCCTTGAATCTATTATCCCACTGCAGGTTAAAACTGATCAAGCTGGTTTTATTAAGGGCAGACTGGCTGCTGATAAGGCATGTATGTTTGCCAAAATAATATTTCATTTAGAAATAAATATAAATCCCCTCTTGCTGCATTGTCCTTGGATGTCGAAAAGGGTTTTGATCGAATCAATTGGCAATTCATGTTCAAAACACTTCACTGGTTTGGATTTGGTCCTACTTTTATTTCTTATGTTAAATTGTTATACTCTTACCCCTGCGCCAGTATCTTTGTAAATAATCGGTTCTCAATTTTTTTTTCTTTATCTAGGGGTACACGTCAGGGTTGTCCTCTTTCTCCCTTGTTATTTGTATCTTTGTAAATAATCGCTTCTCAATTTTTTTTTCTTTATCTAGGGGTACATATCAGGGTTGTCCTCTTTCTCCCTTGTTATTTGTTTTATGTCTCGTACCCTTCCTTGAATGAATCCGTGTTAACACACATATTTCCGGATTCACATAAAATTCAATGGAAACCAAAATGTCAGCATATGCTGATGGTATATTAAAATATATGTCTAACCCTCACACTTCCCTTCCTCCCTTTTTGGACGAGGTTC
Organism: Lissotriton vulgaris; assembly: GCF_964263255.1. Taxonomy (NCBI): domain Eukaryota; kingdom Metazoa; phylum Chordata; class Amphibia; order Caudata; family Salamandridae; genus Lissotriton; species Lissotriton vulgaris. The sequence goes on along the minus strand of NC_141693.1, from coordinate 1,650,472,593 downwards.
AGTTATATTCCAGTATTTCTGGATATAAGTTGAACTTTTCAAAAACAGAAGTATAACCGTTGAATTCCCTGTTGCCAATACTTGTTTTCTGATACTAATTTTACTTGGTGTCTTTAAAAAATCAAATACCTTGGAATCTGGTTTTCTGCTACTTTGTCCACCAAAATTAGACTAACGTTTAATGCACTAATTGCTAAGGGTGGGTGTAGTTCGCGAAGTAGAGCTACGCAAAGTGCACTTTGCACTATGCGAACTTCACGTAGCACTACGCGCGCTGCGTAGTAGCATGTTCACACTGTGCACGATGCGTTTTTAATGATTGCACAGTGCGGACAAGCATCCGGCACTGTGCAATCATTGAAAACGGCATCTTGCACAGGGCGAGCTGTAGTTTTCTGCTGCTCGAGTAGATTTTTACTCGAATGGCAGCTTTCTCAACGCGAACTGGTAGTTTCTCATTGCGAGCCCTCACGAGAATGCGCAACCACTCGCAATGAGAAACCTGCCATCCCCGCGTTGAGAATCTCGCCGGGATGTCATTTTGCTTGGTCGCGGTCGTGAACATGACATTGAGAACCGTGCACAAGCAAAAAATGACCGCTGCACTACGCTACGCTGCACCATGCGTGTTCGCACTGTGCTACGTGCAGTTCGCTTAGTGCGAAGTTGAGCAAACTTCGCAAACTACTCGAGTGTAGCGTGGTGCTTCACCCAGGGTTACTAATTACCAAAATTCAATCTCTCCTGCTTTCTTGGTCCCCTCTTCATTGTCCTGGTGGGGTAGGTTAGACACCATTAAAATGATGATTGTCCCCCATGTCCTGTATACACTATCTATGCTGCCCATTTGAAACCCTATTTTATATTTTGCGCAAATAATTCCATCTGTACTAAATTTTTATGGAATAAAAAAGATCCACACATTTCTCTTACAAAAGTTAAACGTCCCAAATCTGAAGGAGGCGTGCTTTATCCTGATTTTCAAGCCTATCATTCTGCATTTTTGATTAGACAATTCTTTGCCGTATCCTATGGATTTGCTGATATCCCTATACCCAGATGGATAGTTTTTAAATGCTCCTTATTGAAGGATTTTTCTTTCCATAATGTAATATATATGTCTAACTGTACTTTCATATCAAACAATCCTATTTTAAAATATTCCCAAAACAAACTATATAACATGTTCGTTTATGGTCTAGACCCGTTACAATGTTTTTATCCTCTACTATCTGGTATAATAAATACATCAAATACAAAAGTAAATCATTCTACTACAAACCTTGGAAGGAGAAGGGAATTATTTTTGTTCATCAATTAATTCACCAAAATTCTGTTCTTCCCTTTCCTGAATTACAATTGCAATATAATTTACCCGTCACCTTCCTCAATGAATATACCTTAATTTCAACAGCATTACAGTCCTTTAGATCTCTCCAATGTTTCCACCTCACTCACTCCACCTACACCGATATATACTTTTTCTCATGAGCACAAACCTAAAGCCGCACATATTTATAAGTTGTTGTCATTACATGTTAAGACCTAAATCCCCTACAGAATTAGCTTGGGAAATGGACTTATCTTTCACAATATCCGTTTCTGTTTGGGACAAATTATGGTCTAAGTTATTCAAAATTTCTACTTCTGCGCATATATATCCCTCTATTTTATTTATAATAGAGCAGTTATTACTCCTGTTTGTATATCCAAGTTTTCCCCTTCCTCTTCACCTTTGTACTGGTCTTGTTCTGAATTTACTGGCACTTTAAGAAATCAGATTTATGAATGTTCTATTCTATTTGGTCTACATGCATGAAAATCCTTAAATGTGATATCACGTTATCATTGCAAAATGTTTTTCTGGGTTCATCCTCTCCTGACTTTGATGATTTTAATCCTATATCTTTATTGTTCGACCTATTTATTGCATTAGCTTTCAAAGTTATTGTGTCATGTCGGAAAGATAATTCCAAGGTATCCTCATTGACTTGGTGGAATTTTATTTGTCATGAACACAGAATAGCTACTGTCTCCTCTTTTGTTATATTTCAGACAATTAAATCAGATCTTCTTTGGTTACCTTTTACATCTTATCTTGATACATATGCACCTTTATATATGCATTTGCATCTCTATTTTCTTTTTTCTTTTATGTTTTACTTTTCTCTCCTTTCTTTTACTTTCTCTCTTCTTTCTGCTATCGTTTTCTCATCTACAGTTATATATTAAATACATATGTATTATTTGAACTATGTGTATTGCTTTGACAAAGTTATCTTTTTTCTTCTTTTTTTTTGCTTTATCCTTATAATTCAATAACATTTTTAAACAAAAAAATGATTTTATTTTGAACTCTTGTGTTCTCATAGGACAGCTATAGCCCTTTACAGTGAAAATAGCTTTGGGGGCTAGTCACTATAGGTACATGCCAACATTAAATCCATGCATGTGCTACCTGTAAATACTTGGGACCCTACCTTGTGGGCTATAAGGCCTAAATAAGTATGTTTAATTTCGTATTTAAAAATATGATTCTTTCTTGTTGAAAAATGTTATCGCGACTGGTTTCCCTGCATGGTGAAAAGCGGGTGAAGTCAGGATACACAGGTAGGCCTGAAGCAGTGTTTCCTTTGACAGCCTAGGCATTCCATAGCTTGGCCTTTGGCCGCCCGTGGCGGCCCCTGTGCTTGCCGTCCACAGCTGCCTGATCGAGGAGCGGGGGGGTTGAGGGAGTGCTGCTGATTCTTGCGGTAAGAGTGGGGAAGTGTGGGAGCGGCCACCGCCCCAACCCCTTTCCGCCTGGGGCAGTCTGCCCCACCGCCCCAGCCCCCCCCCTCCCCCAAGCTACACAACTGGTCTACAAATGACTTACACTATATGCTATGGCTTTACTGAAAAGTTAAATATGCCAATTAGGAATTAGACAATATTACCATGTTTTAGGGGTGTGAGCACATAGACTTGAGACTGGAAAGCTGTGCCACAGTGTGCAGACTTTAAAAATCAATAGGATCAGTCCAAATACATGGGGGTGACCGCTCAAATATAGGTACTCTCTCACAGTTTGTATCCTTCGTATGGAGTTAAACCTCTGAGGAGGATGACCACCAATGGCAACATAAAGTTGGTATTTGTAACCAATCCTAAATTTGATTTTCTTCGTTCTCAGCAATCTTTGAGCAAGGGTCACTGGACAACATATGAACACTGTCAGCAACTTATCTGCGCCTCCTGTGTGCTATTTTACCCACCAAATCTGTAAGCAGAACGAAGTAAATCAAATGCATTGCAACATTTGGAATTTAGATTCTGCTACATCATCCCTTTTCAAACTGAGCCAGGACACTTTTTGTGGTCTGAGTTTATCCCCATCACATCTACAAAGTAGTTTAAACAAATGATGCAAATGTTTGACGGTAATACTCTTTATGTATAAGATGACAGGGTTGTTAAATCAATGTTTGCTCATGTAATGACATTTTAGCACCCTCCTTTCTTATTGGGCCACTAATGTTTACATTAGAGATCATCTGCTCCCCCTTTCCGGGTAGTATCGTGGTCGATTGTCTATTATTTCCTTTCCCTTGAACATTTTAAATAAAGTTCGAAAGAAGAGGTCTCACTAAAGTATTTCAACATATGTTCGAATAAGTAGGCAGCGTAGAAAACTTTTGGAATTCGCTCATCAATACATGGCACCCATCAATAGAACATGGTTTCATAAAATTACAGAACAATGTGAAACAAGAACAGCTTAACGTACTCCAAGGTGAAACGCCTGAGAGTATACAGCATCAGAAAAGCGAAAAGAGTTGAAGCAAGAAAGTGTCAAGGAAAACCAACTGACTGTGTTTTTATCAAACAATATTCCAATCCACAGATGAATAGTACTTTCATGGCTTCAAGATAAACGTGTCTATTATGCTTGAACTTGTAGACTAATAAGTTTAATGAAAAAATGAAACATTAAAAAGTCCCATAATGCAAAGTGGCACTCCCCAAATAGGCCTGGGCTGTTTAAAGGTGATATACGTAATACAAATTGATTATTATTCTGTACTCTTCATGTTTTAAAAGAGTGTTCATTTCTTGGCCTTCTCCCTGTACCTTGAATTCAATAGCACCAGCAACACATAGAAGTTATTTTTTTGTAATTAAAAGGTTCTCTCTTCATAAGCAGAGGTCAAGGAGGCACTTCGTGTGGAATAGCAGATTGAGGGTTTATTGGAAAGGTTACAAGGTTGAAAGTTACTAAATAGGGAACCCCACCAGGAGCAGCATCCTCTCTGCTAAGCCTACTCTCTCTAACTGTCCACTCCATCAGTCACTCAACAAAATTCCATGACATCATACAATGGTAGAGCAGAGCAGGAAAACAGAGAAGCTGTGCAAAGAATGCATTACTACCAACGGCAGACTATAACACATCTCCTTCCCTTAGATAATAATAAATAGTGGATTATAACACATCTCCTTCCCTTAGAAAATAATATGCATACAACAGGACTAAAAAAATGGCAATAGAACTGTAAGAGACTCTAGCTTTAATATTAAAAATACCAGCCCCATCCATACGAAACCAAAAGTCCACCCATACACAGGTCACACAAACAAAACCACTAGCATGCGCAATACCAGGGGAACAATATTTCGCCCAAGCGATACACATACAATTCACCTACCTTCTACTGCACCAGTAACCCGTGCTGCAGCGCCCACAATTAGGCGGTAACCAGGGGAGACCGCAGTACTGCAGCCCTTGCCATCCCCCCCCCTGCGAGGTTCTTGGAGCTGTACCGGACTCAGCGACCCAGCGCCTACACCCTAGCTGCAATCAAGGTGAGATACTGAATTGATTCTGGGTCTTGACTGGGTAAACGCGAGCGCGGCTGTCGTTAGAGGCAGCTGCAAAGTAAGAGCCCAGGGGTGGTGGTCCAGGCAGGTCTGACTAGGTCCGACTCTGGCCACCGCCCGCCACCCCCCCCTGTGTGCTCCACTCGCTTTCGCCTGAACCTCAGCGGCGCCTTAACAGAAAAACGTGGATGCCTTGCAAGGTGCCAGAAAGTGCAAGAAGTACTTTAAACCCAGGGCCCCAGCTCGTCTCAATTTATCAAAAACCTTCCCTGAACCTGTTATATAGCTACTTCTTTTCTACATACTGTGTTAAGTTAGCATGAGTTTATTAAATGTTTGCACCCCGTTTTCATTCTTGCTTCACTTTTGCACACAACACATAATTGTTGTTTTAGCTTTCAACCCCGAAGAGCTTCGTGATTTACTAGAGAAATAATATGTTATTGCTCAGATATCAGTTTTGTTCTGCACTCTCTCTGCACAGCGAGTGCTGAAGGCTACATGGATTACTTAACCCAGTGTTGTTGTAAGGTCTGATCTTCGCACCCCTATTGACATAACACACATGCTGCTGCCAAAATCTGGCTCTAGGCGAGTTTTATATTGTTGTGCTGAACGCACAAAAACACACTTGATATGCTTTGCATGCAGAGAGCTGGTGGAAGGTGATGTGATCGTCCTGCCACTGAGATTTTAAGGTATGGGCCCGCCCTGCTAAAACCCAAATGAGACCATCATAGATATAATATACTATGCTAAATAGGGAGAGTGTGAATTAGACATTGTTAATTTCTATTCATTTCAGCATATTAGTATGCTCTCACCATTCACCTTTTATGGACTGATAACTATGCTGATAACTTTGTTGCTTATAATATGTTTGTTAGTATTATACAAGATACTGCGTTTGAGAACCTTGCATTAGTAAATAAATATTGCAAACATGCACGTGTCCTCTTTTACTCCACGTTCTGGTTTGTGATGATTATATAACGAAAGAGTGTTCATGTGTTCCACAATTCCTGAGGTACTCTAAGTTCATGTTCTGGTCTGTCTAAGCATTGGGAGTTTGTTATGGCTAATGAGACACTGTAGCTAGCTAGGTAAGGGGATTTTGGGTACTGAGGTGAGTTTTGGGCCATCCTAATTCACCGAGGTTCCAGGTCTCTATGCACAGTTCTGTAGGAGAACGGAATTCCCGCTACAAACCTTGAAGTAACGCCTGCTCTCACTACGCTCTTGCTACTATGAGCACCAGGAGCAGCTTCCAGTTGCAATCCACTCACCGCCCCCACAAGTCTGCCAAACGCCAGAAATCAGAGCTGTTATATCCCCAGGAGGCAGGCCATGGTTATCAATCTCCCTCCCGCCCATTGTGCCTTGAAGGAATGGATGAGGCTGATGAGAGGCTTTCAAAGAGGCTCTCAAATGTTCCATTGAAAGCCTTAAAGGGCAAGAAAACGCCAATTAACTCTCTCTCGCATCCCGCTCATCTTTCACATTCATCTCAAATTAAATTTAACGGTACTGCCGATATCAGAGATCAGTTTCCCCGGATCGGCCAACTAAACAAATCTGTATCTTAATCTTCACGGGATAAGAGTATAAAGCTTCCTCATCAACCAACATCTCCGCCAGTTCCTCCTAACCCAACCTCTCTTTACTCCGAAATAACTATCTGCCACAAGATAATAACTACTGATACTGCCACTGATTCAGCTAATCTATCAGCCAGTCATTCCTTTCCTCATTTGATATTACCCTCTTCTCTCCCAGAGAAACAACCTTCTCAACTAAGCCCTAGCAAATCATCTAAAATCACGCTTTCTTCGGCAATGTCTGCTTTCCCTGCTCTGTCGTATGCCAACAGCCCTGCCAGTGTCTCTGGTCCTGAGAAAGAATATTCAACCCCCCAGTTGGAAAAAGGCAAAGCTAACGCCAAAACCACGGCACGTACCCTAGCTGACTCTATGATCTGGATTTCATCGACTCACTCTTCGACTCAATCAATAAAGCCTTCTCCCTTGCAAAGTCTACCACCAAAGGAAGACATGCCAAATCTGCCAGAGGGTCCATTGAATGATTACACTCAAAACGCAGTTTCGATTTTCCGTCGCAAACATCCACTCCAATCCCTAACGGGGTACTTCGCTTCACTCTTTCCAGAAATAACGACTCACTCGAGGTGACAACTAAAGCAAGTCCACCAAATGTACCATCAGCAACTACTGGCAGCCACAAAGCCGGAATTAAAGATTGTAGTTCCAACCAAGACCCAAACAGAAATCCTCAAAAGGTTCAAATTAATTCACCTATCAATCCACCTTTCGACTACAACCACCTCACTGAAAATAATCACCTCAAAACAGGTCTAAGGCAAGAGGCCTCTCAAACTATCCCAGGAATGCTTAAAGTCGAAGCACTTCTCGCATCTACCAACCAAGCTTTGAACTCCATAGCCAATACTGCCCACATGCACGCTGACAAACTTGACACCCAGATAACCATCCTACACTTAGTAGCAGATTCCATAACGGGAATAGACTTAAAACTGGACCAGCTAAACTCGCTGATACGAAGAGCTCAAAAAAATGTGGCTCAAAATTACATCCCCATAGCGAATCCAAGTCAGGTACCAATTGCAAATACAAATTCTTATTTAAACCACGCACAAAACAGCTGCAACTGTGAGCCTCTATTAAAAAAACTTGAGTCTCTGCCCGAAATAATGTCCACTTCAATAGAAGATTTAAGGATAAAGACCCAGACCAGACCACAGAAACCAAGTACCCCCATTCAACCTCAAACCTATGTAATCCCTAGAATACCAAAACTAAACTCAAACAACCCAGACTGTCCTAATTACAATAGCTCTAAATTGGATCAACCATCATTCAATCCTATATCAAATATTCATTACGAACAGCCTCACCCCGTAGTTCAAGTCTCTACTCTTGGCACCCAAGGAAATGTCTTTTATCCTGACAACGTTACTATTTCTTCTTCACAATCATTGAACGCTGAAGAAACAACCACTCAACCTAACACTGAAGAAACCTCATCTATTTCATTAAGTCCTCCTATGCCTTCAATTGAGACCATATAAAACCTGAAGGAAGGCACCTGCTTGTCCAGAAAGAACAAGAAGAAATTGAAGAAATTAAACAAAGCAAAAAAAAGGGCTACAATGGCTCGGAACAAATACGAGTGACCCTCCCACAAATTTGACTAAGCAGCCAGAAAAACCAGTTGACAACCTAAAAGCAAAAATTGAAAACTCAAAAACGCATTCAAACCACGTGCAGAAATTATCAGACCAAAAGAAAAACACAACAATTAAAAACAGTAGTAACAATAAAAAGTTTCATAGCAGTCATCCAAAGCAAAACGATAATCTTATTAAACCCCTCAATTAAAGTTCCTCTCCCTCCTTTGGTGAAAAAAATAAACCTATTACTCAGGAACTAGGACAAAAAACAAGAACTCATATTCAAGAACTTTTATTGCCAAGAATAGAAGAGGAACAGACATGCATCAAGATCATTAAAGAGGCGGCTAGACCTGACAACAAGAGGCCCTCCCCTCAAGACCCAGTGATAGGAAGTGACCTGCCTACAAGTACCTGCTTCTCGATTCCAAAACCAACTACTCAAGACACTCCAGAGCATCCACGCAATGAAAAGCTCTCGAAAGATGTTCTAACCCCCAGCTCCAACCAGGTACTACCACATAAACCGAATTTAGATAACCAAGTGTTTCGACCCGTGCAGCAACTACATAAAAAAATATTACTGGACCCAGAATATGAATCCCAGGGACAATGGGATATCCTAAATAGAGGAGACATCCTAAAGCTACGCTTGCACCTCCCAGGCTTGGAAAGCGTCAAATCAGCGGACATCGAAACAGTGGCCTTTATAGACCCCGTACTGGGACAGAAAAATGTAGTAACTTTTTTCAATCCAGACCGGGTGGTGACATTAATGAAGTACGCAAAACAATTGAGTAAATGGGGCATACAGGCTAGCCTTTACACCATCACTAATTACCCGACCTTTCTAAAAAATACTTCCGAACCCTCAATGTCTGACAATACCAGACCACACTTAAATCAGAATAAGAATAATCAGCAGCCACCCCTTATGCTACGCGGACTCCGACAGGAATCAAAAACCGCACCCTGGATTGAGAACCCACTTCAAGTAATAGACACAACAGCGGGAGGTCCGCACAAATGTGTACTTAAGCCGCATAAATCCCAAGACTGGTCCTGGCTCTCCCAGGCCTTAGGGTAATGTACGGACATTCTCGTATGAAAACAAACCCAACCACGACATAACCCACTACCTAAATATATGCTCTTGGAACATCCGGGGTCTAACAAATGAGAAAATTGGACGATTAACCACGGACCTCCGGAAGACCCATGACATTTCCGCTATTCTAGAGACCTGGGCTCTGGAGAACACCATCTGGGAAGATTTTACTGTAATCGAATCTTTCGCTATCCCTTCCATTGCAGGTGGCCATGCATCCAGGGGCGTTCTGATTGCTGTGAAGAACACACTGGTCGCAAAATTAGAAACACTTTATAATGGTGAGGGCGACTATATCTTTATCAGCATTGAGACTAAGAGCCATGAAAAGGGAAAAATAAAGCAAAAAATCATCCACGGCTGTGTTTACTTGCACCCCACAAAAACAAGACGAGAGTCTACTATGAGTAGTATGCTACCTATAATAAACAATCTTGAAGCTCTTTTCCCAAATGATCTGTGGCTGATAATGGGCAACTTTAACTCCAACTTAATGGACATTGACTCCACTCAATCCTCTCAACTACCATCAGTCAATGAAATGTGGGCCAATCCGGAGATAAAATCTCAGTATCAACGGAAGGAAGCCAATGGAGTCAAACTAGCAACAAAACTAAACCAACGCGGCTTGCGCATCCTCAATGGAAGGATTGCCTCGTACCAACCTGCTGCATACACCCACGTATCCCCCTCCCGAATGCCCACCTTAGACTATATATGGATATCATTCACTGCCTTTCACCTGGTACGTCAGTTCTCTTTTAACACCATCCTCAGACAGCTATCATGCCATCATAACATGTAAGATTGCCCTTAGGCAGCTACACTGCCCGAATTTCCCATGATTGGAACGGAATCGAACCTACAGAGTGTAAGAAATCTGAGATGGTCCGAAGGAAATCGGGAAGTAATAGAAGCGGAAGTGGGCAATCTACTGACCAAATGGCTTTCGACCGATACTAGTCACTTGACAGCATCCTCTTGGGAAATTATATTGACCAACTTCAGAGATCAATTAGCCTCAAAACCAACAAACAGCCTTTCGAAGGACCTTCCGCCTTCGATTACCTTTTAGAGCAAAAACAACATATAATCACTACAAAAAGTAAACTAAATAAGTTGCAACGATCTAACGCGAAAAACGAAAGCGAATATAATCTCTGAAGAGCGACATATCAGCAGCTAGAAAAGAATACAGGAAGGCCAGGTTCCTCCTAAAGAAACTGAAAGAGGAGTACCACTGGGCAACAGCTTTTGAGATCATAAAATCTAAAGACCAAAGAAAATTTTGGAATTGGGTAAACAAGGCCACCAAAGCCATTAAACCTCCCACCTCAACTAATATCCCTCCTGCTGATTGGGAGGCTTATGTTAAAACACTTTATAGAGCACCACACGCTTTAAACACCAGTAGCCTGTCCACTCTCGATCAATTAATCCCCCAAGATGACATACTCCCCTCTGTCAAGATAACAACAGACGAAATAACAGGAATAATAAAGTAAATGCGCTCAGGTGGCGCCCCCGGACCCAATGGGATCCCTACTAAAGTATTCAAAGCTTCCGCCCAGAAATGGGCTCTGATACTGTCCCTGCCCTTCGAGGTCACAATATTGGGAGGCCCTATCCTGGCCTCTTGGCAAGGATCACTTCTCGTTCCCTTTAAAAAAAAAAGACTCAGGCGTGGCCAAGATGGCGTCGTAGTCGCACGCGTCTCTCGGAGCTCCCTCCGTCGGCCCTTGATAGCGCGGGCTCCCGCTTTGGGGAGCCCCTTCTTCGCCTGCCCCACTGGTGCACTGGGTCCCCCCGACCTCGGAGGAACCTGCTGGGCGACATCCGGAGCCTCGGAGCGACCAGGGCCGGGAGCTGCGGACCAGCGCGGCTGGCGAGAGCGACATCACAGCCCGGCGGAGGCGGAGGTGCGGCGAGCGAGGCCGGGGATCGGGCCTACAGCGGACTTTGCGGTAAGCCTTCGGCGGGCCCGGCCTGCACCACCCCCGGTGCGAGGCGCTGGGACACACATAGCCCTGACGCTTCTGCGGGCCCGCCGTTGGTGAGGAGCAGCGAGGCTGCGTTGGACCTCGCGCCCCGCTTGAGGCGCAATGCGGGGATAGGCTGTGCCGTGACCAGGGACCAGGCTGGGATTGCGGAGCGGAGGCCTCGTGGCCGCCAGTGGAGAGGGCAGGCACCAGTGGGATTGCCGGGACTTGGACACTGCCGGCCTCATCTGCTGCAGCGCACGCATAAAAGGACCCTTTGGGACTAAAGTGCCCCACTTGATCACGCCCTGGGAACGGGCAACGCAGGGAGGAGGACGAGGGGTGTCGCAGTGGCTTTGGAGGCTTCACTGTGCTGCGACTGGCCCAGGGGGCTCAGCGGATGCACGGAGGAGCGAGGTGGGGGCTTCGCCCAGACGGACTTTGAGGCCCTGTGACCTGACAGCCATCGCCGGCCCACTGAAATTGCCCCTTGACATTGGGGCGTAGCAGGGCGCCATTTTGTGGCGTGGAGGGCCTTGCCACGTGGGCCTGCAACCAGTGGAGCATCGCTGCCCTCTAAAGCTCGGCCCGGCCTCAGAGGTTGAAGCGCCCTTGCCCACCGCATCATGGCACAAAGCTCGAAAGTCCGCAAAGACCGGACTGTAAAGGACCGATTTATTTTTATTTTTTTAAATTTTTGAAAACCTTTATTAAAACAGAGCACACAGCTATTTAGCCTGACATCCCGGAGGCAAGGCAGCATGGGTAGCAGGAGAGCATTTAGTGCAAGAAGATCAGCGCAGAATCATTGAAGGTCAATTTTATATTTAAATGAGAACTTAACATAAAGAGCGCCCGAGGGCGCGAAAAGACGGCAATAGAGTCCAGAGAGAGTCAGGGTGTCAGGGACGGGCAGGGGAGGAAGGTAGGGGAACAACCATCAAGGAGAAAATGTAGAATGGGAAGGATGGGGGGAGACAACAGGAGTGCACAGTATATTAAGGCTCAGTTGAAGTTACAGGTCAAGGCGACAAGTGTTCATCCAGTGAGACAGGTTCAGGTGGCAAACACACGTCTCCTCTATATGCATTCCAGGCCCCCCATACTTTATCCCAGGTGCGGGGTCTCCCTCTTGCCACGTAGACCGTTTTCTCCCTAAACATACACCAATCCATATTGGCTTTCCATTGTACCACCAGTGGGGCCGTGGACGCACCCCATTTCTGCGCTATGTCACGTTTGGCCACCATGTTCCCCAGGGTCACCCACCTAGTCTGTGCCACGTTGTGGTCGGAAGGCTCCCACACGTTAAGGAGACACCGCCGAGCTTCCGCATGGGCGATCACACCAGTGACTTCCCCCATAATACGGTGCACCCTCCTCCAGTAGGAGGCTATTGCAGGGCATTCCCAGAGGATGTGGAGGAATGTGGCGGGGGCTCCGCAGCCTCTGCGGCAGAGTCTGTCAGGCGAGTATCCCATGCGCACCAATCGGGGACCTGTCACATACACCCGGTGCAAGATCTTGAACTGCACCAGGCGGAGGCGAGAGGAGATTGCAACCTCCTTAGGGGAGGAAACTGCGCACTGCCAGTCCTCGTCATCAAGTTCTAGACCATCCGCCACCCACTGATCCCGCAAACCAAGGAGAAGATCGGTGCGCACATTTATCAGTTTCTTGTATGAAAGGGAGATCGCGCTGTCAGGCATGTGCCCATCCAATATTCTGTCCTCCAGGGGGGAGCTCTCAGGAATGACGCCGTCCGGCGGTGTGGCCGAGAGTAGCGCATGCCGCAGCTGGGCGTAGCGGAAAAACTCCGTAGTGCCCAGCTGATATTCGGTTTGCAACTGGGGGAAGGTCTTAATGGTACCTCTGGAGAGCATGTCCTCGACTCTGCTGATGCTAATGAGGTCCCACTTGTCAAAACCCTTGGTGTGCCACAGTCTACCCAGAATATCCGAATCAAACAGAGGGGTGAATCTGGTCAGCTTACCCTGCCAGCCCTGTGCCCTGGTAACCGTCCGCCAAATGTGAACCGCCGTACGCGTAGGACCCGACATCCGTCGATCAAAAGACCTCGAATACAGGGCCCGATAATAATTGCCATCGCCCAAAAGCCATCTATCCATAGCATAGCCGGGGCTATCTGCAGGACCGTAGAACCCATGGTTGAGGGCGGCAAGTTGCGAGGACCAATAGTAGCTGCGTACATCCGGAAGAGCGATGCCGCCGTCATACCATGGGACTGTGAGTTTGTAAATAGCAACACGAGGTCGCCCGTCCCATAGGAGGGTCCGCAGGAGACCTTCAAGCTCGCGGAAATAGCGCGCCGGAACCGGATCCTGGGCGTTCTGTAAGGCATATAAGAACCTGGGCAGGGACACCATCTTAAACAACGCCGCACGGCCAAGAAGAGAAAGCGGGAGCTTACGCCAGCTGTCCACATCACACCGTAGACGCTGGAGAGGAGGGAGCAAATTATGGTCGTACCGCTTCCTTGGGTTGCCCGAAATGTAGATGCCCAGGTACTTGAAGCCGTGGTCAGCAATCTGGATATTACAGCCCCTGGGAAGACGTGGTGTATCCCCCTGAAGGACGTACAGGGACGACTTGGCCCAATTTATAATCAGGCCAGAGTAGCGTCCGAAAAGCCTAAGTACGTCACAGGCCACAATGAGGGACTTACAAGGGGAGGTTAAATAAAGCAGGATGTCATCAGCGTACAAGGAAACCCTGTCCTCAAAGCCAGGGGCCCAAGTAATACCGTGTAAGTCCGGATGCGAACGCAGCAGGGCCACGAGCGGCTCAAGGGCCAGGGCAAAAAGTAGGGGCGACAGGGGGCAGCCCTGTCTGGTACCCCGATGTAGGGGGAATGACGCCGATAGTCGGCCATTGACCGTGACGTTAGCCAGCGGCTCAGCGTATAGCAGCTTCACCCAGCTTACAAAGACCGGCCCAAACCCGAGTTTGGACAACACTGCCCAGAGATACGGCCATTCGAGGGAGTCGAAGGCCATCGTGGCGTCGAGAGACGCAAGGATAGCTGGCTCCGTAAGGGTGTGGGCTCTGGCCATAACGCCGTGAAGGCGACGCAGGTTGAGGGCGGTATTACGACGGGGGATGAAGCCCGACTGGTCGGGATGCACGAGGTCGCCAATGACACCTATCAGTCGATTGGCAAGCAGTTTGGCAAGGACCTTGGGTTCCACGTTAAGGAGAGAGATGGGACGGTACGATCGGCAAACATCCCGTGGCTTACCCTCCTTGTGGATGACCACGATGGTGGCCAGCCTTTGATCCAGGGGGAGACAGCCCTTTTCAAAGGACTCCAAAAACATTTTCCGCAGATGCGGGTACACCACCTCCGGCCGAATTTTGTACAGTTCGACCGGGATGCCGTTAGGTCCCGAGGCCTTACCTGCGCGCAGTGACCGGATCGCCAAGGCAATCTCGTCAGCGGTAACTTCCCTGTCTAAATCCGCACTTTCTTCATCGGAAAGGCGGGGAAGTTCTATGCCAGAAAGGAAGGCCGACGAGTCCGCCTCAGAAAAGTCCGACTTAGAGTCATAGACCTCACGAAAGTAGCCAGCAAAGGACTCGACAATGGCGCTCGGGTCCGTGAGAACAACACCATCGTCCCCCAGCAATTCGGGCACCACTCGGCTGGCCATCTCCTTTCTGTCTAACCAAGCCAGTAATTTCCCGGCCTTGTCTCCCACATCATAAATACGGCCCTGCTGTTCTTTGGCCAGAGTGAGTGCGGCATTAGTGGCCAGATCGTGGTACTCCGCTTGCTTCAATGAGAGGGAATGCAGGACCGAGGGGTCTGGCTCGGGACCCAGTTGGGACTCAAGTCGCAAGACCTCCTCCTCAATACTCAGCAAGTCGGCATCCCTGGTCCGTCGGGCCTCCGCAATGAGCGCTTGGGCCTCGCCTCTGAGCACCGTTTTAAAGGCCTCCCACAGGGTAACGGCCGACCCGACCGAGCCCACATTTTCGACAAAATAGAGATCAATGGCCTTGGCCAACAGGGAGCGAGTCTTGTTGTTTCGGAAGTACCACGGGTTAATCGCCGCCGGTCGCTCCGATAAGGCCACGCCAAAGTCGAAGGAAACCCACAGGGGTGAGTGGTCAGAGACACCTCGCGCTAGATAGCGGGCTTCAGAGACGGCCGACGCGTGCGATGCCAGTGTAAGAACATAGTCAATGCGGGAGAGGCTCCCATGCACGCCCGAAAGAAAGGAAAAATGGCGGTCCGTCGGGTGGAGAAGACGCCAGCCATCAACAAGGCCCATGGACTTGAGAAAGGAGGGCAGCCACATCTGCGAGCTGCGGAGGTCGCGGGGTGGCTGGCGGTCGAGGGAACCAGAGCAAACCGAATTGAGGTCACCCCCCACTATTAACTGACCAACTGGCATAGACAAAATGGCACCACCAAGGTCCTGAAAAGTACTGGATTGCAGCCCCGGGGGGACATATACAGAAAACAACGAAAGGGAACGCCCTTCCCATCTGCCCGCCACAGCGACGTAACGCTCCCTGTCATCAATCAAGGTGACATCTATCTCTAGGGGAAGGGGCGCGCGCACAAGGATACCCGCCCCCCGGGAGCCGGAAGAGAACCCCGAATGGGCCACCATTTTGTAACCTTTACGATTCAAAGCTTTACATGAGTGTCCCACCAAATGTGTTTCTTGAAGGAGGACGACGTCAGGCATGTGACGTTTAATCAATTGTATTACCACCCCTCTTTTAACTCGGTCACCCAACCCGTTAACATTCCAACTGAGAATTCTTAGCTTTTTACCCCCCATCACCCCGTAACCCGCCCCACCCAGTCCCAGAAGACACCGATAACATACAAAGTTCAGGAGCATAATCGACCCATTGCCAGATAAAAAGATAGAAAAAACCAACAAACAAGGTAACTCGTCCCAACATACCCCCCACCCTGCACCCCTGCATCAGACTAAAAAGCCCTCCCAACCAGCAGTGTGCCTGTCGCCCCATTAACTATCTACGAAAAGACCCCAGAGGAGTAAGGAGGCACCATGAACATGTCCCGCCACCCACCATGTAAGCAACAGGAGAGTCAAGGTAAGTGGCAGATACCAACTTAGGCAGTCATGTAAGGCGTGGATGTCCCAAGCCCAACGCTCAGTCTTGCCGCTCCGCACCACCAGAGGCACCTCCATCTTGATCAAACTGTTCATCTCGCCGAGGAGAAACTTTGTCCAACCATTCACTGACGTTATCGGGAAAGTCAAAGAAGAGAGCACGGCCCTTATGTTCAACACAAAGTTTAGCGGGAAACATCATAGAGTACTTGTAACCCATTTCCCTGAGTCGCCTCTTCACTCCCGCATAGCTCTGACGTTGGCGCTGTACCATCCTAGTGAAATCAGGGTAGAAGTGCACCTCCGCATTCTGGTAGTGGAGTGGCCCCTGCGATCTAGATGCTTGGAGGATCACGTCCCGGTCTCTGAAGTTGAGGAGGCGCGCCACAATCGGTCGCGGTGCCAACCCTGTCTTTGGCGGGCCACCAGGCACTTGATGGGCTCGTTCCACCGAGAAAAAGTTGCTCAGTCCAGTGGGCGCTAGATGGGTTTTGATCAATTCCTCAACAAACAGGTCCGTAGCAGCCTCCTCGGACCCCTCCGGTACGCCTACTATGCGGACGTTCTGTCGCCTGGCTCGCCCTTCAAAGTCCTCCAGCCGCCTCGAGAATAGATCTGCAGTCATCCGCAGGTTGCGGACTTCGGTCTGTAGCTCAGTCACATCAGAGGTGAGGCTGGAGGTCTTAATATCCAGCACCTTCACACGCTCGTTGGTCTTGCCCAAGTCGGCCCTTATAAGAGTAATATCAACGGCCATTGAATCGACCTTGTGATCCAGAGTGTCGAGTCGTTGTTGCATATCGGCCCGGTGACTCGTGATGGCACCCATGATGTCCCCAAGGGTAGGGTCTGACCCATCTGGCGAGCTAGTCGGAGGGGGGCCCTTAGACACGCCCCCCGATGTAGGCGGCGATTTTAGGTTCACGTAGCGCTCAATGCGATTCAGTTGTGTTTGCGACTTGCCTCGACCACCTTTGGTAGCTGTCCTGTCCGGGTCGCCTCCGCCCGCCATGATGGGTCCGAGGAACAAAGGCAAGGCGCCACTCAAGCCCGGGTCCGCAGCGACGGACAGGCAGGGCCGAGGAGGCAGAGCCCAGGGTGCAGCGACTCAGGCTGGAGACACTATCACTCCGCTAGTTGGGACAGCAGGCAGCCGCTACGCATCCCAATCATGCGAAGTGGCGAAGTCCGGAGGGACAATGGCGCCGTCGCGGCGCGGAGTTCAGCTCGACGTATCTCTGCACAGGAACCACCGATTTGGAAGCTGAAGGCAGTCCCCACCTCAGTAGACCACCAGCAATGAGGTTCCACCGTTGTGGATCAGGATATCGGGCAGGATATTTGCGGTGGGTCGGACGGTCCACGGAGCTCCGAACTTACGCGGCCATCTTGGTTGCCCGCGAAGCTCCTCCCACTCTGAAGGACCTATTTACAAAGACGCACTCACCCACAGCGGCCAAGGAAGTCCCGGCTGCCAGTGTGAAGCAAGAGGGGGTGGGGGCAGAACCCATCACTAAAGCCTTCCTTGAGTCCCTTTTCACAACGCTCTGAGAAGACATTCACACGCTTAAGAAGGAGTTTGCCGATGAGATACGTGCTGTCCGGCGGGATCTGGACGGCGTGGGGGAGCGTGTGGCGGATGTAGAGGCGAAACAGGACGCCAGGGACGTTGAGACGGAGGCGCTGCAGCAGGAGATTATACGCCTCCATGATCAGCAGGTGGACTTACAAACGCATCTGGAGGATCTTGAAAATCGCTCCAGGAGACACAACGTGCGCATTGGGGGAGTGGCGCATTCGGAGGTAGACAAAGACCTCTTTAAATTCACCAGGGGTCTCTTTAACCACATCCTGGACCGGCCGGAAGATGCTGCCCTAACGATTGACAGAGCACATAGGGTTGGACCGCAGCGTTCTGGATCATCTTTTCCCGGGGATATTCTAGTCTGTGTACAGGACTTTCGCACTAAGGAGGACATCCTCCAAAAAGCTAGACGGAAGCACCCCATCTCATTTCAGGGACACTCCCCGACATTGTACCAGGATCTGTCAGCACTCACGCTACAAAAGCGCCGCTGCTTCAAACCTGTGACATCTTATCTTCAGCAGCAGGCTATACCTTACAGCTGGGGGCATCCCTTCCGGATTATCTTCAAGCTGGACAATAAGCTCCATCAATTTCGCTCCCTAAAAGAAGCTTGTCAACTGCTGGGGATCGATGTCCCACCAGAAGAAGAGGAGCAGCCGCCTTCCCAGTCCGGGAAGGGGGAATCAACGTCGCAATGGCGCCAGCAGAGGAACAGGAGGCGCATTAGGAGGCCGCCGAAGGCGGAGATCGAAAGCGGCCGTCGGGCAGCAGTGGAGGCAGTATCCGCTGAGTCGTCGCAACAGCCAGGAGGCTGAGACTAACAATGTGACCGGCAATGGGGGGCTTTTACAGCCTCTTGAGGGTCGACGGGGGGGAGCGAGGGGTTAGACCGGACCCGTTTTCCCCAAGTACAATCTGACCGGTCATCTGCGGGAGATGAAGGACATTGGTGGATTTTTGGTCTTCTTTCATTCTTGGTTACTGGTTCTGGGGTGTCTGGGGGAGGGGGGTGGGGCTGGGTTTTGGGGGGGTTGGGGACGGGGGACGAAGCACGTATTGGGGAACGCATCTGTATCATGGCTTGTTCGGGGAGGGGCGTAGGGTGGGGTTCCAGGTCCTAGGGGATTCACCACGTTTTCGGGGCATGAGACTTCCCTTACAGGCGCGGACACATGTCACCACGGGGTGGGCTCACCGCAGGCACCTAGTAAGGATCCCGTGGCTGGCCACACGGTACATGGGGCGGGAGGGGCGGACTCTGATCTATGGCCCACACTGAGGTGCGTATACTCTCCCTGAATGTAAGGGGGCTGAATAATCCAATCAAACTGCGGGCAGTTGTCCAGCCTGGAACACGCGCAGGCTGACATTTGTCTCTTGCAGGAGACGCACCTTCTGCCCATAGACTGTTCTAGGATGAAAGCGCGTAACTTTCCACGGCAATTTTTCTCCTCCGGCCAGACTAAAAAGGCGGGAGTGGCGATCCTTGTAGCTCAGAGGTTCCGTGGCACGGTCTTGCGTAAAGGTGCAGAGATAAAGGGCAGATTGCTGTCATACCACTTTTCACTAGGAGGGCTGAACTTTACAGTCTGTTCGGTCTACGCCCCCAACGAGGGGCAGCAGGAATTTCTTCAGAGTGCGCTCAGCGTAGTGGCCGCATCGGAGGACATGTCCTGTTAGGGGGTGACCTTAATTTGGTGTTAGACTCTACGTTGGATAGATCAGCGCAGCGCTCCACCACGGCTGGGATTCTGTCAGAGGGAGGCCGCAGGCGATTGGAGGAATTGGGTATGGTCGACCTCTGGCGAAGACTACACCCTGCTTCTAGAGCGTACTCCTACTTCTCCAGTGCGCCCCGCACCTACGCCAGGCTGGACTATTTTCTGGCATCCACTTCCCTACAGGCCCTGATTTCCAACACAGACATAGGAGTTGCTACCCTTTCTGATCACCCACCCATCACGGTGACCTTCCTTTTTCCTCCGGTGCAGCGCCCCTCTAGATGCTGGCGGCTTAGAGATACACTTTTGCGGCACAAGGGAACGCCCGAGAGAATCACACACGCTATCGAAGAATATCTGTTACACAACTCCACTTCCGACACCTCCCCTGCGACTCACTGGGCAGCCCTGAAGGCAGTACTTAGAGGGGTGTTTATGGCATCGTCCTCGGCGGAAAATAAGGCGCGAGCAGAGAAAAGAGATGAGCTGATGCAGAAGGTCAGGGAGCTGGAGGGAATGCATCAGAGAACATGCGCGCCTAGAATCTGGCGGCAGCTGACTCAGGCGCGGAAACAGCTGAGCGCATTAGATCAAGACCGGGTGGAATTCGCGGCATTGCAAACACGTCATATGTACTACACTGGGGGGGACAGATGCGGGCGGTTGCTGGGGCGTGCACTGCGAGAAAAACGGCAGCAACACTTAGTGAAAGGCATCCAGACACCCGCGGGATATCTGGCTACTGATGACCGAGAGATAGCGGCCGCCTTTGGCGCTTTCTACTCATCCCTATACACGGGTGAGACGTTGGATCTCGATAAGGGTGCAGCGTTCCTCGATTCTGTCCCGCTACCAGTCCTCACATTGGACCAGGCAGCAGCTCTGGAGAGTTCGATCCGCCCAGAGGAGGTCATTTCAGCCATCTCCAGGCTTAAGCTGGGAAAGGCTCCGGGGCCTGACGGCTTCACTGCTATTTTTTATAAGACCTTTTGTACCCAGGTGGCGCCGCTCTTGACCGCCCTCTTTAATTCCTTTTCGGAGCCGGGGGCGATCACGGAGGATCTCCTGGATGCCTCCATATCGGTTATTCCTAAGCCTGGTAAAGATCCTTCCAGCTGTGCGGCCTATCGGCCCATATCCCTGCTCAATATTGATTTGAAGCTCTACACGAGCATATTGGCTGCTCGACTGGCCCCCTTGATGCCGCGACTGATAGAGCCAGACCAGGCTGGGTTCATCGCGGAGCGGCAAACGGTGGACAATACAAAGAGAGCGCTCCACCTTATCGAGAAAGCCACACGCACGGAGGGGGAATACATGCTACTTGCTATCGACGCAGAGAAAGCGTTCGATCGTGTCAATTGGCCGTATTTGGAGCAGGTTCTTGTGAAGGCAGGGCTAGGGGACCGCTTCCGCACCTGTGTCCTGAACTGTTATTCACGGCCCTCGGCGACGGTCCACGTAATCGGATGCTCCTCGCCGCGTTTCCCCATAGAAAGAGGCACAAGACAGGGGTGCCCACTGTCACCTCTATTATTCGCCTTATACATGGAACCCTTGGCTCAGGCGATCCGCCTCGCACCTGCGATACATGGGATCAAAATGGGCGCCTTCGAACATACCATCAGCCTTTACGCAGATGATGTGCTACTCTCCTTATCCTCTCCCAAAATCTCGCTCCCGGCCTGCATGACAGTTTTGGAAGACTTCGCAGAGGTGGCGGGCTTTAAGATCAATCTCGGCAAGTCCGTGGCGCTCGACCTCTCCCTGCAGGAATCCACGAAAGCTCATTTACAGGAGCTCTTTCCATTTCCCTGGGCATCAGAAGCCGTTCCATACCTGGGCATTCAATTGGCGAACACCCTGCAGGCCACGGTCCTCCTCAACTACAGGAGGTTGCGTCAAACTATCAGGACCGAGCTAGGCAGGTGGAAACACCTTCCGCTATCCTGGCTGGGCCGGGTAGCGGCGATATAAATGACCGTCTTGCCACAGATCCTTTATATATTCAGAGCCATCCCCATGCGACCTCCGGATGGGTGGATATGCCAGACCCAGTCCGACCTGGCGCAATTCATCTGGAATGGGCGCCGCCCGCGGATGAAACTGCGCCTGGCGATGCTGCCTCCTGAGAATGGGGGTTTGGGCCTCCCTGACCTGTTGCTGTACTACCAGGCCACGCAGTTAAGAACGCTGGTGGAGTGGAGCAAATGGGAGTCGGAGAAACACTGGCTCTTTCAGGACCAGGCGGTGGCGGGCCGCACGTTGCAAGAGATCCCCTTTCTGCAGCGGAAGCATCGCCCTCCCAACCTCTATGCCTCATTTATCACGAGGACTCCTCTAGAGGTGTGGGACCGAGTGAATGTGTCCCACGAACTGACGTCCTTCCCTTCCCCGCTGACGCCCCTGATTAATAACCCTGATTTTAGCCCTGGCTTGGACGCGTCTGCCTTCGGGCGATGGGCCCCGGCGGGTTGCAGGGTGCTTGCACATATGTATGCTGCGGAAGGAGTCCTTCCCTTTGACGCCTTCCGTCGTGAATATGGCATGCCAGAGGAGGAGCGCCTACGTTATCTTCAGGTGCGACACTGGGCCCTTCATGCGGCCACGAGGGAAGGTGCAGATCGCAAACTTACCGCATGTGAATACTGGCTTCTCTCGAGGAAGTCGGATCGTAAGCTCTTCTCTGATCTCTATCGTATGCTCCTTGGACGACACACTCACATTCACAACTCGGGAAAGGCGAGGTGGGAGAGGGAGCTGGGCCGGGAATTGGGTAATAAAGAATGGGAGGGAATCTGCTATAGAGCGCGCCACTCCGCACACCACATGGGTCTCACCGACACCCTCACGAAAGTCACCTATTACTGGTACTACACCCCAGAAAGACTCCATGAGATTGACCATGCACGAGAGGCACTGTGCTGGAGAGGCTGTGGAGGGAGGGGCACGCTGATCCATTTGGTTTGGGACTGTCCATGCCTAGAGGACTACTGGAGCAAAGTATTGGATGAGGTGGACCTACACCTGGACACTACACTTCCACGGTTCCCCGCATACGTACTGCTGGGTTCTCCCAATCCTGTTACGTATCCTCTGCGCACCCACCGGAGCAGATTGATAGCGATAGCCCTGGGGTCTGCGTTGCAAAATATAATCACATTCTGGCGCTCTACACACACCCCTACCTTTCAGGGTTGGTTACATCGTCTCTGGAGTGTTCTGGGGATGGAAAAATGATCTTTGGTCGCTAGGGGAGAGGGGGATAAGTACCCAGACCTGTGGCGCCCCTTTTTAGCGCTTCTTGCTACAGAATTCAGGGAAGTGACCTGTCCAAGGTTTCTGCGACTTCTCTGGCTGCCAGATGATTTTGCTGCGAAGTCGACAGAGTAGGCAATGGCGCTTACAGAGCGTGTGGTTTGGACCTGGAACGGGGGTGGAAGGTGGGCCAGGAGGGGGGAGGGGGGAATGGGAGTTGGGGGGGCAGTTCGGTGGGCGGGTTTGGTTTTGTTTGTTTGAAGGGACCGGGACAAGCAGCACTGGAGGGATGGGCCTGGCTCAGCTTTTGGGCAGCAATAACCCAGTGGGTCCCATTTTCCTCTTCCCGGATTGAGCTCTATAGGCTGGGGTTGCCCGACCATTGACCCTGACTGGGACTCCCGGTGTACGCGGGCCGTGTTCTGGCTCTCCCTCATGTTTGCAACCACATTTACTGTTTTAAAAGCTGTATCATCATTAGTGGCCGAATGTTGACGCTGCTCAGTGTGTAACACATTTTATTGTTCTTCATCTTTGTGTGCAGCGCAATAAACATACTTTAAACATGAAAAAAAAGGCTGGCGGTCCAACCCCGACAATTATCGGATGATAGCCCTCCTCGATGTGGCTGGGAAGGCATACGCTAGCGTCCTTTTAACAGCACTTACAAAGTGGGTGGAAAATACCAACTTAATCCCATTCACCCAAACTGGCTTCCAAAGAGGCAGTCACCTCGAAGACAATTAGATCTGTATAGCCCACTTGATGGAAAACACCCTAGCTGCACAAGGTAAATCATTATTCCTGGGATTTATCGACTTTCGTAAAGCCTTCAATAGCGTGAGCCGGCCTAATCTTTGGGAAAAATTGGCAAGATGGGGCATCCCTTGGCCGCTACTGAAAGTACTAATAGCCCTACACACTGACACTTGGGTCAAAGTAAGAGTTACATCGAGATGGTTCACTTCTAAAAAAATGTATACTTGCAGAGGCTTAAAACAAGGGTGCACTCTCGCACCACTACTCTTCAATTTGTACCTCGCGGACCTCCCTGAATGGAAGAAAAATTCAAACTCTGCAATACGCAGATGATACCATTCTCTTAGACCAAACTCAGGAGGGCCTTCAAAGACTACTTAACTCCCTCGCCCAGTACTGCAACTTCAATATGCTAGAGATAAATGTTACCAAAACTAAAGCAATGGCAATATCCTCCGTGAAAACAAAAATGACCATGTGGTTTATTGAACGGAAGCCACTGGAAACTGTCACCACATATAAGTACCTGGGTGTTTGGATCGATCACAAAGGGAGACCTACTGTACATACAACTGAAATGTAGGCAGTTGCTTGCAGCCTGGAGGGGGCTTTTATAAGAACGAAGAGTGCTTTGCACTCCCAGGACTTAGTCCCGCTAATAAAATTGATTACTGCAAAATTCCTTCCTACAATCTCTTTCAGCGCATACTCTTTAAAGATAAGATGAATAATTGGCTAGACAGAGCGCAATCGCCATGTTACCGTAGGGTTTTTCGATTGTCAAACTCGACCTCCCATGCCCAAATTCGGAAATAATTTTTTTTATCTTCCCAGCGATGGATCATGAGCGCAAGATACATCTCCTACTGCCTAAAAACAAAACAAGCCAGCCCTCACACTTTAAAGAGCTGTATATGATCATTGCTCAGCAACCCCAAAACATCGTGGAATAAATATTTGACATACTGCCTCGAATCCCTCAAATTAAAGGACATATGGTCAACTACATTGCCCATCGTGGCGGAATCGAAGCTCCTAACCAAGCAAGCTAAAATTCTTTCAAATGACCTCGACACGCAACAGGTACTTTAACTCTTCCATGGCTCCTGGGCCGCCAAACTATATGCCCCGAAAACTTTACCGTCTTATCTTGCATCCTCCATGAAATCTCATACAAAACTTCAATTAATGAGATACCGCTTCGGCTTAATTCCGCTGAAGGCATATAAGTTTGGCCAAGGATATAAGAAAGAAGCTTCCTCCCAATGCGGCTTTTGTAAACAGGAAGAGGAAAATCTCATTCACATTTTGTGCATTTGTCAATGCCTACGAGCCCAAAGAATTTTCTGGCTGCACCCAATTTGGCTTTTTCTTAATATCAGGACATGCCAAGAAGCCCTCGATGCATGCATCACCTCAGATGGCGACCCGCTTTGTAAAGTTTATTACAGAAATTAACTCCTTGATCTTACCATCTGACCAAGTCTGAGCTTTATCCCCTCCAAGTGACATTTCTCTTGTTCTTTTTTAACCAACAAACTTATTGTCTTTTTAAATAGACCTGAATATTCTCTTTTTTGACGGTCAATTGCAATGATTTTATTTAATTGTGCATATAAATTTTACTTACTTACCTTCTACTGCATTCACTTTTAGGACCTGGCAATCAATTAATCAATCAATCAGAACATTTGTAAAGCGCACTACTCACCCGTGCGGGTCTCAAGGCGCTGGGTGGGAGGAAAGCTACTTCTCGAATAGCCAGGTCTTGAGTAGTATTCTGAAGGCTAGCATGTCCTAGGTCTGCCGTAGGAGGATGGGGAGGGTGTTCCAGGTCTTGGCGGCGAGGTGGGAGAACGATCTGCCACTGAAGGTTGCTCTACGGATGAGGGGGACGGTGGCGAGGGCAAGGTCGGAGAAGCGGAGCGGGCGGTTGGGGATGTAGAAGGTGAGTCGTCTGTTGAGGTATGCTGGTCCAGTGTTATGGAGTGCCTTGTGTGCGCGGGTGAGGAGCTTGAAGGTGATCCTCTTGTTGACAGGGAGCCAGTGCAGGTCTCTCAGGTGGGTTGTGATGTGACTGCGGCAAGGCACGTCAAGGATCAGGTGTGCAGAGGCGTTCTGAATACGTTGTAGTCGTTTCTGGAGTTTGGCCGGGGTTCCTGCGTAGAGGGCATTTCCGTAGTCCAACCTGCTGCTGACGAGGGCTTGGGTGACCGTTCTTCTTGTCTCAGTGGGGATACACCTGTAGATCTTGTGGAGCATGCGGAGGGTGTTGAAGCAGGAGGACAAGACGGTGTTGACCTGCTTTGTCATGGAGAGAGTAGAGTTGAGGATGAACCCCAGGTTGCGTGCGTAGTCGGTAGGTGTTGGGGCTGTTTCCAGTGCAGTCAGCCACCAAGAGTCGTCTCACGCTGAGGGGGTGGAGCCGAGGAAAAGGACCTCTGCCTTGTCCCAGTTCAGCTTCAGATGGCTGTTCTTCGTCCACTCGGTGACGGCTTTAATTCCTTCGTGGAGGTTAGTTTTTGCGGTGAGGGGGTCTTTGGTGAAGGATATGATCAGCTGGGTGTCGTCGGAGTAGGAGAGGATGTTGAGGTCATGTAGTTGAGTGATGTGGGCGAGTGGTGCCCTGTAGATGTTGAACAGATTCAGGCTGAAGGATGAGCAGGGAGATGGTTTGAAAGTTCTTGAGGTCCTTGGGGTTAGCCTTGGGTTTTTTGAGTAAGGCGTTGATCTCGGCATGCTTCCAGCTCTCCGGGATGGTCACTGTTTTGAAGGAGATGTTGATGGCTTGCCAGAGATGGTGTGCGATAGTGGCGCTGGCTTTGTTGAAGATGTAGTGTGGGCATGGGTCTGACGGAGATCCAGAGTGGATGGTGTTCATGATTTTGATGGTGTCGTCGTCGCTTTTGTTGGTCCAGGAGAGCAGGGGATCGGTGCAGATGGTGGCCATGGGGACGGAGGTCTCAGTGGTTGTTAGGATGGTCGTGACGTTGAAGCTGTCATGGATGTCTGTGATCTTGCGATCGAAGAAGTTGCCACGTGAGTCGCACAGGTCTTGCGAAGGTGGGATGTTGTTGGTGTTGGAGCTATGGTTGGAGAGTTCCTTCACAATGTTGATGAGCTCTTTGCTGTTGTGTGCATTGTCGGCTAAGTGGTCTTTGAAAGAGGCCCTTTTAGCGGATCTGATGAGGTGATGCGTCGTCGATCCACTGCCTAAGGTTGCGGATGGCAGTGTAGGGGTTGGTGAGTTCGGTGGGTGGGATCCGGGCAGGGTGGTGGTTAGTTCGTCCTCTGTGACTTTGCTCCAGCAATTGCGAGGGATCTGTTGGGTGCAGTGGTGAGTGGTGGGTTTCCGGAAGGTGAAGTGAATGCATCGATGGTCAGTTCAGTGGAGGTGGTGTGGCTGAAGGAGATGTGGGAGATTGTGGAGAAGATGGGGTCAAGCATGTGACCTGCTGAGTGGGTGGGTGTTGTGACGAGCTGCCTGAGTCTGAGGTTGGCGAGGTTGGCATTCATGGTGGTGGAGTTGCTGCTGTTGCTGTTCTCGAGGTGGAAGTTCAGATCCCGAGGAGGATGTAGTCTGTGGAGGCGAGGGTGTGTGTGCTGACGAAGTCGGCGATGGAGTTACTGAACTGTGGCTGGGGTCCGGGAGGGTCTGTAGAAAGGGTACCTCTGAGGATGGTGTTGAGATCGGTGTGGAACTGGAAGTGCAGGTGTTCTGCGGTGCTGAGGGTGTTGTCGGTTTTGGTTGAGACTCTGATGGCGATTCCTCCTCCTGTTCTGTTTGTGCGGTTCCAGCGGGTGATCTTGTAGCAGTCCGGGATGGCTATGGCGATGTTGGGTGCCGAGGAGGGGTTCAACCAGGTCTCCATCAGGAAGGCGACGTCTGGGGAGGTTGAGTTGAGTAGGTCCCAGAGTATAACGGCGTGTTTGCAGGCAGAGCGGGTATTGAGAAGAATGCATCTGAGGTGGTTGCGTTCTTTCCAGACGGGGGGTTGGCGGGACGGATTCTGGTCACGCTACAGTTCCAGCAGAAGAAGGGTCCTTGTGTGCGCTTTGGGGTGGCCAGGACGCAGGTGTGTGATCCTCCAGTATTGAGTGCGTGGAGGGTGCTGGCATCGTAGTGAAGACAGGGTTCAGGGGGACTGGTGCTGGGCGCGATCCAGGCACGGTCGGGCACAGACGGGCTTGCCTTGGGTGCGCCAGCGGAGCGCCAGCGGCGTGACCACACAGTGGTCGCCATTTAAAGGGGAGGGGGGAGGGCCGATCAGCTGGGAGGTGGGAGCGGACATGAGGGGAGGGGTCAGGGATAGCGGCGTTAACGGCGGGAAAAATGAGGGGGAGCAGAGGGGAAACAATCACAAGAATGAAAAGTACAGTGGCAGACAGGGAGTGTAGGAAAAAAAGAGAAAATGACCAGAACAGAAGAAAATAATAAGACCAGAGGGCAGGCAGGCCCGAACCCTGCACAGGAAGGCTGGCTGGGCCCGAGAAAGCGCAGAGCACCACTGAGCTGCTGGGGAGCTGACAGGAGGAGTGAGATCCTTTGACCAAGGTCTGAGGACATGTTCTAGACTTACCTCTACTGCCACCCAGTCAGTCACAAGACTAAGGACATAAAGCATACACTCTCCATCTAAAGCACACTCATGCAGGGACAACTACCAAACGTTCACCCTCCACTGTATACTCTTGCAGAACAATTACTAAACTATGATATTCAGGCAAAGTATCAAGTACAAAATATCATCATACCAAAATACTGAGTCTGAAATATGTATGGAAATATCGTCAGCAATATGTAAAGAATATCGATTTAAGGTAAGAAATATATTGTTTTTTAAATATCCTCCTTTCCCTCTCCCTCCCTTGTTATTTTCTTCAATAAAATCAAACTTAAAAAAAAAAAAAAAAAAAAAATATCGAAGTTATTAATATTGTTTGTAAAAATATAGGGCCATATTACGATGTTGCAGATCGCCACCGACAGGCAGTCTGGCAGTAAATCCAACATCAGAAGCAGCGGTCCGACCTCTGCATTATGATGCTGTCAGTCAGACTGCTGCAGGCTGGGGGAAAGACCGATGCCTCGGACAGCATCTGAGATCCCGTCAGGGTGTCAGTCAGACAAATAATCAAAAAATGGAGGCGATGCCCGCTCAGGCACTTCACTCAGGATTATGAAGTCCATTTCCGATAGCCTTTCTATGTTGGCCTTTCTGACATGCAAAGGCTGTTGCAGAATGACTTTGGGGGTCCCTATCAGAGCGCTTGTCCCCAGTGTCCTCTGCTATGAGCCCTGGGGGTCACCTGTGGTGCCCCCCAAGCATCCAGGCCCCGTGTGGCAGGCATCATGTTTGTTTGCCATTTGTTCATAGGGCGCTTGTTTGACATTTGTTCATAAATAAATCACGCTTTACGGAATTGAGCTCAAGACTATTTTATATATATATATATGTTCAATATCCCAGCACACCAATACATAGATTTCAACACTTTTTCTTGTTAGGCTCCAACCAGGTGTCTCCATCTTTGGCGCAGAGAGGACTTTGCTCATTTAATTAGTGCGAGCTCCAGTAACGCGCTCCGAGAGACCCCTGCACTTCAAAATGGTCCGGACCAAGCTGGCTTTCCATTTCAGTGGAAAATTTTCGTTCCCAGGGTACTGGGAGGTTCTGATACCCACCCTCGGATCCGGCATGAGAAATGGCAGTGTTGAGAGCCATTGTACCCCACGTCGGGTGAGCTGGATCGCCAGTCTTACCCCTGCCTGATAGACTGCCGGGACTTTGTGGTGTGTGCAGTACAGGGAGCAGAGGAGGCTACAGTCATGAATTTCACAGGTGAAAACGGCCCGCCTAATTCCATCTACCCCCTTTGCAATGTGAGACCAGCCCACAGCATTCTGGACTTTGTAGTATTGACGCACTGGGCATCCTACAGTGAGACTCGACCAGCAATTAACAACACAAGCTGTTTGGGGGGCGGAGCTACCTTTTCACCGGACAGGAGGGGGAGAGGTATTTAAAGCGATCACACAGCCTGCCTCCTGCAAAACCATCTGGCGCTGACGAAGGCTAATTTACCCCGAAATGCATCTGCCCTGATATTTGGTTTTAATTTGGCATTGAAGAACCTCCTCGGCAGACTCCGCTGTGTGGTCTCTCCATCTTTGGCACAGAGAGGACTGTGCTCATTTAATTAGTGTGAGCTTCAGTAACGCGCTCCGAGAGACCCCTGCACTTCAAAATGGTCCGGACCAAGCTGGCTTTCCGCTTCAGTGGAAAATTTTCGTTCCCAGGGTACTGGGAGGTTCTGGTACCCACCCTCGGATCCGGCATGAGAAATGGCAGTGTTGAGAGCCATTGTACCCCACGTCGGGTGAGCTGGATCGCCAGTCTTACCCCTGCCTGATGGACTGCCGGGACTTTGTGGTGTGTGCAGTACAGAGAGCAGAGGAGGCTACAGCCATGAATTTCACAGGTGAAAACGGCCCGCTGAATATATATATATATATATATAAAAATATATATATATGTTCAATATCCCAGCACACCAATACATAGATTTCAACACTTCAGTAATTTCAAAATATACGACGTAAACATTAGCATTATATGTGTTTTTTTAATGTCTTTTTCTTGTTAGGCTCCAACCAACACAGGTTTCATCGTTCGGGACAAGTAACCCGCGACTTCCTCAGGGCTTGTAAAAATCCACTTAGTGCTAAGCACCTTCTGGATGGTTATAATTCTGACCCAGCCTAACTATGGCTGGGCAATATTGATAGTAGTTTGTGATCGTGGCTTCTAGGAGTTATTCTATTCAAGTATCAAGGTCCGGGACATGTAATTTATTCTCAACGTAATTATATTGAGTTCGCCAGTCGCGCTATATCAAGCTGCAACTCTCTGCCTAGATATCTATTGGCGTCTCTGTCTCGTGATGCGAGCCATTAGTTGTGTTATACTCCTGCGCGCCAACCTGCCAGTCCGAGGGAGCAGCCCCAGCGTTATCTCTGCCACGTTTTTGCTCAGCCGGCAGATGTCATCCCACCTCTTGTGACATTGTGTGTGCCATCAGTTGGAGTCACCCAGAGCCTGCACCTTGTGTGCGATGGCCCTCCATAAGGTCTTACACCGGTGGACTTTAAGCTGCCGGCATGGGAGACTAGAGGAGGAAAAATCAGTAACACTGGGTTATGTACCACTGTGTCTCAGTACAGGAGCATGCACAAACTTAGCACAGCTATCCAGATATGTTTAGCAGGGGCCATACAGCATGACACGTAGTATATTCGTATAAGATAATCATACCTAAATGCATGCATGTATGAGAATGGACACAGTACCTGGCCATCTCATACACATGCAGAATGCCAGCACAGAAAGCAATGTGAACAAGGCCCACATCTGCGATGCAGTTTGTGAGTGAGTAAGACATACATTACATTGTAAATGATGTGTCGGGCAGACTCCCAATGTCCAAAGCTGCACACCCCTCAATGTCCTTGGCTTGTGAATGGCTCTCTGTGTCATGGAGGTCACATTTAGGAACATGATCTTACATACACACACCCTTCTTACAATGTCCGTCTTGTGCAATCCACAGGCCTTAATTAGCTCATTGATGAATAGGGTGCCAGACAACACATATGCCTCACTCTGTCCATTCAGTGATGGGTCCCTGTCAAATTGGGTACTAGCTGTGTAGGCCAGGGGGCTCACACTGAGGTTAAACATGGGCTATTAGAACAGTCACATGCACGAACAATATGAGAGGGCAAACAGTGCCTACACATGCGAGTCAGTACACACAATGAAACAAATGGAAGGGGGATGGTTCAGAAATACAACAATCTGCTGTGTCATATGGGAATTTGCACCAAGAGTGTCACCCTCAGGCATTTCACTCTTGTGCATAATGCTCACAGATCCATAGTGGCAATATAAAGTAAAACACAGTTCCATCAGTACCCTCTGGACGAAAACTCTTTGTAATGTCATAAATGAGCATGTGAAAACTTCATCGAGTCAGACATCCATTAGCACAGGCAATGTCTGTGCTGACTTCCAATTTTTCAAAACAGCAGTGTCACTGTATGGCTGCAGAAACACTGCATGTCCCTCCCATCCTGAAATGCAGCCCAGGATTTATGGAAATTAGGCTACAACCCCAATTTACCCGAAGTCAGAACGCCAGGCAGTGTATCACACAAACCCACACTCTCAGGCACATACTGCTGCAGATCAACTTCATGTGTGCACTCCCTGCACTCTCCTACTTCCACTCTGAAACACTTACCATGATATCAGGAGCACCATACAGCCTCCCATACTGTGAGAGCACCTCGTCCACCATGACCTCTTGCTCCTCTGTGGTGAAAGGACGGGCCCTGATGTTCTCAGTTCTCAACATCACTTGCCAGGAACAGCAGCAGTTGGTGGTGAAGAGTGTCAGTCAGCAGTGTCTGGAAGCAGTGAAAATTTGTGGCTCTCGCCTACACATATATAGCCCCCTGGGGTTGTTTAAGGGTACTCTGCTGGTGCACTTGGTGTGTGGTTCTGTGAAAACGGGCCTTGTCTCGTAAGGTCATGGTTCCGTCACGATTTTGGTGATTTTGAACCGTATTTAGTGAGTGCGGCTAATATGGAGTGAATTTGTCACGTTAACTAGCGAGTTCATTAGGTATTGGAGATTTCGTCTTGAACATGGCTCCATTTTGTTTTTGAGGCTCCATTTTGTGTTGCCATCACGCAGGCCAACGAGTGTGGTCGAACGAATGAAGCGGCCTGGCCTTCATGTATTGGTATACATTAACAGGGTCTTTCTTGACTTCGAGGTGAATTGTAAGGATCTGATTCCTTCACCTGAAACTGAATCTGCCGAGTCAATTTCCCTGGTTTGATCGTTGTCTGAGATTTCCAATCACTGTTCAGGACATCGTAACTTTTAGTCTCCTTACATATGCCTTATCTTGCTCGCTATCAGTCAGTTTCTTTTTCTATGTTATTTACTACATGCATTGTACCTTTCATTTATGTGTTTGTCCGGCTTGTGGATATTGGATTTGGGACATTCCCAATGATTAACTTTGGGTTGGGATATTGCAAACTGAGCTTTTCGTCATGTGATACTTTGTTTGAGAATGTACCCCATTGGTTAGATTTTTGCGCAGTGGGAGTGTGTTCTAAATGTAAATATTGTGTATAAAAGGAGATGTTTTGCTCTACCAATTCGAGCAGTCTCCTGAAATATACCATGCTGTATTTTTAGGATCACTGTTACTGGCTGCAGCTAATAAACTTGGTCTCTGACGCCACCCAAAAGTATTCTGTGTCCCTGTAAACCAAGACAGGTGAATCCGAACACTTTGGGCGTGCCCCTGGCGCCGCTGGGTTCTAAAAGCCGGGTTTTTTAACTGGTGCCCAACGTGGGACGACTTCAGCGGTACCGGCCCAAGCCCGAAGATTGTGAGGAGCTTTGTGAGGATATTCTGGAAGAGGGCCCCCACTTCATCGACCCCGGCATGTCGAATGTGGACTGAAGGTTTTTGCTACAAGGCTTCCCCTTTCCGACGGCTACGAAGGACTGCTGCCCTGACTGTCGCCCTGTCTTGGACCCTTTTGTGATGATTTGTAGAGCGAGACGATAGACGATCTTCTGGTGGCGTGACAAGACATTTTGGTTAAGAATAAGTGGGTCGCTCCCACGACTTGGTTTTGTTTCAGGGGTTCTTTGATTTGGTTTTTGCAAATACCAAAGCCGAGGGGCTTGTACATTTGTGAGTATATAATTGTTAGATAACCCCTTGAAATTTGAAGCTAGATTAGTGAGCGAAGATGCCTGGTCTTAGCAAACTTAGGAATTTGTTTTGTTGTAGTTGTAACAGGGATTCCCGATTGGAGGACTCGTGTCCGATACCTCCGGTTGGAACTCCGACTTATGAGCTCTATTCAAAGCATGTAGTGGGTCCCATTACGTATAATGAAGTATGGGTCCGCTATACACGAAAAGATGGTGTTCTAAAATGGCCACAACATGGTAGTTTCGAATCAGATGTTTTAGATAATTTGGAAGTTGCGCTATTTAGGAAGAAAGCCGGCCGGCGATATTTGACTCTTTCCGCCTC
The DNA here is from genome assembly GCF_964263255.1 of Lissotriton vulgaris. NCBI lineage: Eukaryota > Metazoa > Chordata > Amphibia > Caudata > Salamandridae > Lissotriton > Lissotriton vulgaris. The sequence goes on along the minus strand of NC_141693.1, from coordinate 1,650,438,866 downwards.
TGGCGTAAAGAAGTCAAACAGTGAGAAATTAAGCAAGCCAAAAGAGATAGGAAAGAAAAGAATATGTCGATAATGCAAGCTGCTAGGCAGTTTCAAGAAGACGAAGAAGATCCTGCGATTGAGGTGTCAGATAGACAACATTACATGGCCATTGATAAATGTTATCCGGCCTTGTCACCTCTTCTTCCCAATGTGACTAAGAACCCTGAAAAGGATCCCTTGCTGTCGCATTTGTTGAGATTACCACCCCCTTATGTGCATAGTGCTACAGCTTTTCCACAACCTCCAGTTGTTCAAACCCTGCTGTTGTTCAGCCACCCGTTCTTCCACAGTTGGTTCTCCCACCTCTGGCACAGCCTTCTCTAGGGCCGCCAGCTTTGCTTACAGCTTTGCCTCAAACTCCTTTGCCTTCTTCCCCCTTGCCTTTAACTTCCTTTTCTACTGACCCTATGTCTTTGTTGTCTCAAAACACATTGTCTCCTGTCCTCATGTCGACTTCTTCTCCTTCTGCTCGACAACGAATGACTGAGACCGTTACTAGCCTTTTGTCTCCTATCTTTGGGTCACTAAATATGACCCCAGTTTCTGTGTGGAAACAAATGCATCAGCTCCCTAGTTCCGAGGAGCGGGCAGTGTTAGATCTCATTGCTCGTAGATGGGTTTTGAATGCCTCCAGGTATGATCTGCAAGCGGTTATGGATGTTTTCCGACAGTGGGAAGCACCAAAACAAAGGTATGTTCTTAATGTTATGTGTACTTTCCTCTGTGATGAATGGGATGATACTGAATTGGGTCCGATTCCATCGGAATTACTTAATGTTCAGTCGGAATTTGGTAAAGGGACAATAGTGGGTCCCGATGTTGAGGAAGCGGTAGAGACGCTTCTTGCGTTTAGGTGTAGACTTCCTTCTCAGTCGTTGTTTGAACCTGATCCTTCTGTTAGGAGAAAAGTGAAGCAGTATCCGATGAGAGAGGTTCCCCCTGTATGGAGAGAGGAAGTTGTGGCTAATCTTAATCAGGGTATTCAGGGAGTACCAGCTAATTTTCAGAGAGTATGGGTACATGTTCCTTGGAAAAGGGCTGAGGTCTTGGCTCTTAAGCAGACTTTGCCTGACCCCCGCAAAAAACCTGCAGGTAACTATAAGGAGTTGTCCCAGACAGTTGATGCGTGTGTGATGAGTTTAGCTGACATAGATATGTTGTTGGGGAATGTAGTCCCTCAACCTTTGTAGGCAAAGATCCGTCACGAGGATCATGCAGTAGAGTTAGGAGATACGTGGGTTAATATTACTGCTGCAGATGGTCGACAGGTTGGAGGGGCTAAACCTGAGCCTTTAGTTGCAGAACTCCCTGGTAGGATCATTACTTTAATGAAGACTTTGATGCATCCTATGCGAGTGAATTGGGACAAGTTAGCAGCATGCAAGCAGAAGAAAGACAAGAGTGTGTCTGATTTCCTCCCTAGGTTTGAAGAAACATTCATCAATCATAGTGGTCAGAATATGAGTACGGAAGTTGGCCAAAGGTTGTTTGTGGATAAGTTTGTCTATAATTTGCTGCCCGAGCTTTGTAAGAAGTTGAAGGACTCTGAGAGTTCCTGGGCTGTTTCTTCTTCGGTCCAGATATTGGCTACTGCACAATATTATGAGAATAGAGATAAAGATGAGAAAGATAAAGTAAAGAAAAAGACTAAAGAATTAAAGAAAAAGGTTCTTTTACAGCAGGCGTATCCGCATCGCCTTAACCAGCGTGAGTTTCAGCAACCTCCACAGTTTCAGAGACTGTTGCAGAAGCCCCAATCTTTTCCTCAGCGACTTCCGGTAGGCCCTAATCAGTGCGCTTATTGTGGGGAAGAAGGTCACTTCAAGCATAGTTGCCCGATTCTGCTACAACATGCGAATGGTACGTCTGGTGTGAGAGGTCGTGGTGTCCAGCAAGTGACTAGGGGTAGGGGACGTGGTGTGTTCTCCCAGAATGGACATTTCTTTCCCCCTCAGAATTCTATGAATTGTTTTGATCAGCAGAATGTTTCGTCTGGTCAGTCTGTTCAATATTATGCTGATGATTATTATGTTGAAAGTGAGAATGCTGATTTTAACTATAGCTAGGACAGCCATAGACAAAGAGAGGGAGTAGTGTCAGTTCCAGTATACAAGAGTGGACCTTATGTTGAAGTGGTTACATCAGGTGTGTCAGAACGTTTTCTTTTGGATACTGGTGCGGCGAAGAGTTCTATCATGCACTCTAAACTCCCTGGCGCACCTTTGTCTGGCTTGACAAATGTTTCAGTAGGATTTTCTGGTGCCCCAGTTTGTAACCCATTGTCTTGTCCTTTGTCTCTTTCTGTTGGGCCTTGTGCATTGGAAGCACCTCTTATTGTCACAACAGGTTGTGGTGAGAAATTGTTGGGTTTGGACTTGTTGAAGATATTGCATGCGACATTGTATTGTTCTCCTTCGGGAGTACATCTTAGGTTGGGTAAGAAAGTGATTTCTCCGATGTATTTGTCTAAAGATCGGCTTCCACTGGAATTGCAATCTCTCCCTGATACGCTTTGGGCTACGGGTCCAAACAATGTTGGTCTTTTGCAGATTCCGCTATACGTTGTTACCCTCAAGGCGAATGCTAAGCTACCTCGCATTCCTCAATACCGAATCTCTAGTGATGGCGAACAAGCTCTTTTAGCGATTATCTATGATTTGGTTGAGAAAGATGTAATTGAAGAAACGAGAGGTAATGTGTGTAACAGTCCTGTTTTGCCTGTTCTTAAGCGTACTGAATCTTCTCAGCCACCTGTGAATCGGTTTGTGATCGACCTTCGTGAGGTTAATGAGATTGTGGTGCCACAGTTTCCTGTTGTCCCGGACATTACTGCCTTACTGACTATTATCCCTGCTTCGGCTGCTTGGTTTTCTGTTATTGATTTGCAGAATGCTTTCTTTAGTATTCCGATTGCTGAAGAGAGTAGAGATATTTTTGGTTACTCTTTGGGAGGCCGAAGCTTCCGGTTCAAGCGTGCTCCTCAAGGTTATTGTGAAAGTCCTTCCATCTATAGTCAGGCTTTGAAGACTCAGCTTGATACTTTTGTTTTGCCTCTTTCAATTGCATCCATGGACCGGCCCCACGGTAGCGGAGCATGCCTATCGTGATTTTCAAAAGTGCATTTGTCTACCGTAGTTGCAGTTCCCATTGGCTCTAAGGGCATGGGCATTGGTGGTGACACACCGCAGGGGCCAGGCAGATGCAACCGTGATCGTGGATCTTTCAATTGCACTCAATGAATGGCTCACTATAGCGGAGCACGCCTACCATGATTTTCAAAAGTGCATTTGTCTACCGTGGTTGCGGTTCCCATTGGTTGAATGGGTATGGGCATTGGCGGTGACACACCGCAGGGGCCAGGCGGTCCTTACTGTGATTTGGCAGCTTAACATTGGTGTCAATGACCGGCCCAGTGGTAGCGGAGCACGCCTACTGTGATTTTCAAATGTGAATATCACTACAGCGATTGCTGTTCCCGTTTGTTGAATGGGCAATGGCATAGGCGGCGTCACACCACGGGGGCCAAGGACGTTGCTACCTCGATTTGCCAGCTTAACTTTGTGCCAATGACCAGCCCAGCGGTAGCAGAGCACGCCTACCGCAATTTTCAAATGTGTATATCACTACTGCGATTGCGGTTCCCATTGGTTGAATGGGCATGGGCATTTGGTGGTGTCACACCACGCGGCCCAGGCGGTCGCTGCAACCGTTTTGGCAGCTTAACATTGGTGCCAATGGCTGTAAATGCAGTGGCGGTGCACGCTTACGGCACCCATGGACACATCATGCTGAAGCAATGGCAATGGCCAGTTCACAGCATTGAACAGAAAGCACATACTATGAATCATGCCACCAGATAGTGTTATTCAATGCTAGTGTGACATTTAACCTACTGATGACTACACATTCCATGACAGTGCACAGGATTACATGCATTGGCATGTACTCCCTCACATGTCACTTATGATATTGTTGTGCATGTACACAGATCTGTGGTGTGATGGACTAACAAATATGTACACATGTCAATGTGTGAGATGGCTAAGCAACCCACAGTAATGAAGGACTGACTACTGAACTCATGTTTATACTTGATCTTTATGCATACACTGTGCTCATTGTGTTGCTAATGTGTGCCCTGTCTGACTTACGCAAGAAGGTGTGGCAGGTAAAGCAGCTACGTAGAAGCCAGCAGTGTTGCTGTTTCAGACATGTGCTGTGTCAACCACTCTCAGGGCTGGTGACACAAGATGTTGGAATGTACCTTTTGGCATTCACATAGTCTGAATCTGTTTTGGGGGTACTCACTGTGTAAATACTGGACACGTATAAAATTACTTTAGATCAAGGTGTCACTACATGTGACTTGTGCTTTAAGCTGTAGTTTCAGGCCATTCATTGTTGGCGTTGTATCAGTCAAAACTTAAGATATTGGAGACATCTAAGAGGGAAATTGAATTGACATGTGTCCCCTTTCATCCTACCTAGAAGGCGACCAAATGTGCATTCACATTGCTTGCGGACATGAAGGATGAAGAAATTTCGTTTGGCTCGACCTACCCTTAAGGACCTATTTGCTCAGTTGGAGCCTCATCTGAGGCTGCGCAGAACCTATCCGACTGTTTTGACACCAACGTGTAAGGTGATGGCGGCCCTGCATTTTTTTGCAAATGGTTCATTCCAGTACATGGTGTTCAGCGCAGGTGGGATGTCTCAACCAATGTTCAGCATGGTGCCACGTGATGTGGTGTCCGCCATGATGACCTACAAACACAGCTATATCCATTTCCCCAGGAGGCATGAAGTGGTAGCCGTGAAGGGTGAATTTTATGACCTTGCCCACATCCCTAATGTTGTTGGTACCATTGACTGCACACATGTTTACCTGGTTCCACCACAGGCATGTGAGCACATCTACAGGAACAGGAAGCATTTGCATTCCATCAATGTGCAAGTGGTATGCCATGCGAATATGATAATCTCCCATGTCTGTGCCAAATATCTGGGATCGGCCCATGACTCCTACATCCTGCATATTAGCATTGTATCATAGCTGATGGCAAATCTGCATCCAGAGTGTGCGTGGATAGTGGGTGAGTATGCACTGTGGTGACACAGTCGCCCTCATCCTCCTCGACCTCTCCGCAGCCTTCGACACGGTCTGTCATAGCACCCTTTTACAACGCCTCAGAAACGTCGGAATCCAAGGAAAAGCACTGGAATGGATCACCTCGTTCCTCACCGGAAGAACCCAGAGAGTCCGCCTTCCACCATTCAAGTCAGAGGCCACTGAAGTCATCTGCGGCGTACCACAAGGATCCTCACTCAGCCCCACCCTCTTCAACGTATACGTGAGCCCCCTCGCGGCCATCGCACGCCAACACAACCTCAACATCATCTCCTACGCCGACGACACTCAGCTGATCCTATCACTCACCAGAGACCCTAACACTGCCAAAACCAACCTGCATGAAGGAATGAAAGAAGTAGCCGAATGGATGAAGCACAGCCGTCTGAAACTGAACTCAGACAAAACAGAAGTCCTCATCTTAGGCACCTCCCCCTCCGCCTGGGATGACTCCTGGTGGCCAGAGGCCCTCGGAAAAGCACCCATCCCGACGGACCACGCACGGAACCTGGGCGTCATCCTGGACTCCTCACTCTCGATGAACAGACAAGTCAACGCCGTTTCCTCATCTTGCTTCAACATTCTTCGCATGCTCAAAAAAACATTTCGCTGGATCCCCACCGAAACTAGAAAAAGCAGTCACCCACGCTCTGGTCACGAGCCGACTGGACTACGGAAACACCCTCTACGCCGGTGCCACCGCAAAACTCCAGAAAAACTCCAACGCATCCAGAACGCTTCAGCCAGACTCATATTAGACATCCCGCGTAAAGAACACATTTCTGGTCATCTGAAAAACCTCCACTGGCTCCCCGTCAATAAGAGGATTACTTTCCGGCTCCTAACCCACGCACACAAAGCACTCTACGAAATCAGACCCGAATGCCTCAACACACGACTGTCCTTCTACACCCCCTCCCGCCAGCTACGATCCTCCAACCAAGCCCTTGCCACTGTACCTCGCATCAACAAAACCACCATGGGAGGTAGATCCTTCTCCTACCTGGCAGCTAAAACCTGGAACTCACTTCCCACTCACCTTCGCCTTACTCAGAACCACCTAGCATTCAGAAAGCAACTTAAAACGTGGATATTTGACAAGTAATTCCCCGCCCTTCTTCAAGCGCCTTGAGACCCTCTGCGTATGTAGCGCGCTATATAAATATACTGACTTGACTTGACTCTGCCACAGTTATTGTACAAAATTGCTCTGTGTATCTCACACCTAGGTGACTCTACATATTCCAATCGGTCTTGGTTGCTAAGCCTACTGAGGAATCTCACGACCCAGAGTGAAATCCACTACAATGATGCCCATGGGAGGATACGTATTGTGGTGGAGTATACTTATAGTCTTCTTAAGTCTCGATTTTGGTGCCTGGACAGGACCGGAGGTGCACTGTTGTACTCTCCCCAAAAGGTGTGTCAGATCGTAGTTGCATGCTGCATGCTCCACAACCTGGCCTTGCGCAAAGAGATCCTCCTGATCCTAGACGATGATGAGCAGCAGATGCCCCCACCTGCAAACCCACACATGTCCAGTGACGAGGCTAGTAGAGAGGAGGAAGGTGTCGACCTCTGTCAACAACTCATCAACCTCTACTTCCCTTAAAGGTGAGTGACATTGTACAAGGATGCCATTTTCTGCTGTATTTGATGCTGGTGAAAAGGCCTATGGGAGATTTGTGAATGCTGCCTGTTGTTGGCTCTGTGCTGATGGCTAATGTTTGGGGCACAGGGTAGTCATGCCCAGCTACATGATGTCTATGTCGATATTGTTGCTCATTGTAATGTGTGCTGGTTTGTGTCTCTTGATGACAAGTGTTATGTAATGGCTGTGATGCCATCACCTGACAAGTGAATGTCGTTCTCTTGTGTCTTTCTAGGTCCCTTCAGCCTCTCAATGCCTCAAAATATTCAGTGCTTCTGGTACATTGGAATCAGAGTCAACATAGTACATCCTGTGATAAACATGAAGCAGACACAAAAACATAGGTATGTAAAGAGGGTTTATTTACAACAAGTATTTGTGACAGGGAAGGGATTATTTACAAAAATGGTGCAAAGTGAATTAATGAGTTGTCAGTGATGGTAGATGAGACAACAGAGTAGTCACCACATTGATGTGGTGACACAGTCCAACAGACGGCTGCCATCAACATGACAGTGTGGGTAAGGATAGTCAAAAAAGTTACTGTCAAGGTGAAGAGAGGTGCCACCATGGCTGGCTCTTTGACTGGCGTTAGGCTGGTGTTTTGCCACGTGAATCTCCTGTGGTTTTCCTTGGACGGCCTCTTGAGCGTTTGGCAGGGGGGCCTCTGTTGCAGGTACAGAGGTGCCTGAGGAGTCATCCTGTTCCAGCTCACCCCTCTCTGTGGCCCCCTGTGAGGTGGTGGGACTGTCGTCCTGCGGGCCACTGGAAAGAGGTTGAGCGGGCCTTTGGGCCACAGGCCTGTCCCTCAGAACACCCACAAGGTGGCCCATGAGGTCCACAATTTGGCCCATATGCGCATCCATGGACCTCAGAAGTAGGCGGACCTCATGCACTTCTTCCAGAACCTTGCCCATTTGTCCCTGGGTCTGTTCGCATGCCCCCAAGGACTCTGGTGGTGTTGGCCAGGGCTTCTGCCCCAGTGTCCTGTTGAATTTGTCACCCTGATGCCCTTCCACCTGCCCTGCTGTCCCGGACCTGTGGCGTCACCACTCGATGCACCTGTAGACTCTCCCTGCCCTCCTCAGATTGTGGGGTGGTGTGGGTATCCTTTGTGGCAGGGAGATTGTTGCAGGCAGCACCGGTGGTGGTGGTGGTGGTTGAGGGAGCACAAGTCATTGCAGCAGGGGTCAGCACAGTTGTTGATGCTGAGGTGGTGGTGATAGGGACAGTGGGGGCCAGGGACATTGTGCACCTTGGCATTCCTGATGGGCCAAGTTTGGGGTCCGCATCTGAGAAACTTAGGGAGTCTGCATCCAAGAGTTCATGTTCCGGGAGGGGGGTGGGGGGGAGACTGGTTCTGCAGGTTGGTGTTGTCATCTGCAGCAGTCAATTATTGGTCACCTGTTGACCAGAGATGAAATGGCTATTGAAGTGCACCCCACAAGCTTGGTGTTAGATGTCTGGTTGTTACATGTTATACACCACACAGTTTACATTGATATCACATTGTATGGCTGCACAGTACTGTGCATCATAACATGATGTGAGGGAACATACAATACTTGTCCATGGTGTGACATGTCAATAGAGAACATGTTCCCGTACACTTTGTGTGATTAGAAGGACATGTCGTCATCTAATGACTAGCAGCACAACAACTTTATGTGAAGCGTCTTTGTTGTTTACTCTGCATGGGAAATGTTACATCTGAGCATGTACTAGCCATTGTGATCTCATGCATCCCTTTGCTTTCTTTTTACAACTGACCATGCATGTTTTGTGTTCATATGGGCCTTGATGCTCTCCCCCATGGCAGTTGCAGATAGCATTCAGTGCTGTGCATGATTGTGCTCTGAATTTATTTAACATGTAATTTGGCGAGTCAAACTTTAATTTCTGTGACAGTTGCATACGCTTAGCTGTCTTCACACTGGAAGTGGCTATTGGATCTATGCCAAGTTGGGTGACATGTGAGGGCTGGTGTGGTCATATGGCTCCATGCTTTTTGAGAGGAATAGCAAGGTGCATGCATTGTCTGCCTACCTGGTCTGTGACATAGTTGAGGGGAATTGCTGCCATATGCTTCTAGGTGGGGGGTGCTCCATCCGGTTGAGCTGTGGAACAAGGGGCCCTAGTGGGAGTTGTGGTACAGTCTTCCCACCCACAAACACCCTTCTCTGTTATGATATCCACCTACCTGTGTGTTTGAAGAGAGCAATGCAATGTCTGCCACATGGTTGAGGGTGTGTGGAGTGTTTCATCTTGCTCAGCTGTGGGACAAGGGTGTCTGGTGGGAGATGTAGTGTTGGCTCCCACCCACAAACACCCCTCCCTGTTAAGGTGGCTGCCTCACTGTGGAGCAGAGGAAGGGAATGGTTACACATGGCTCTTGGGTGGGGGAGTGTTCCATCCTGCTCAGGGGGTGGGACAAAAGAGCATAAGATGGCTGCCTACCTGTAATTTAGAAGAGTGAAATACAATGGCTGCCACGTGGTTGTAGGTGGGGGTTGGAGTGTACCATCCGGTTCAGCTTTGGGACAGGAGGCCTGGTGAGAGTTGTAGTGCTGGCTCCAACCCACTAACACCCCTCCCTGTTCAGATGGCTCCCTACCTGTTAGTTTGAAGTGAGTAATGCAGTGGCTGACACATGCTTCTGGTTAAGGGGGAGTGCTCCATCATGCTCAGCTGTGGGACAAGGGGACCTGGTGGGAGTTTTAGTGCTGGCTGCCTGTACACATGCCCCCATTGTAATGTTGCTAGCTACATTTGGAGTGAATCAGAGGGAGTGAATGTTGGATCTGTGAGATATATGTTGGGGAGAGTGTGGTGCACATGAGTGCATTTGGGCCTAGGAGGTGTTGCTTTGTAGTTGAACAAGCCGGTACATAGCATTGTGATGGTAGACACTTCTTGGTACTTACCAGCCTCCACTCCCCTTGCTATTCCTGTGAGACTCTCTGGATGCAGTATGCCAAGCACCTTCTCCTCCCACACAGGTTAATGTTCAGAGGAGAATGGGAGGGCCACCACCAGTCTTCTGAGCCAGCTTACAGCTCTTGTTGTTCTTCTCTTTCACCTTGCTCTTGCGGCCATCCCACTGCTTCACAATCTCCTTCTTGGAGCACGGGATGGTCCCTATTGCATTGAACTTGCTGACTATCCTTACTCGCATTTGCATTCTGGTGGCTAATGGTGTCTGTTGGACCAGGCTACCAAAAATTGTGGTTCTACTCTGATTACCTCATCTACCATGACTGACAACTCATTGTCAGTGAATTTGGGCATTTTCTTCTGTGACCTGGTGTGTGATGTGCCAATGGGTTGAAGGTGCAGGTGTGAGAATGGTAGTGGTGATGTGTGTGGTGTATGTGTTGTTGTGCTGGTGAGATGTGGGGTAATCTCCTTTCTGCTGTGGGGTTGGTTCCTTCAGTAGTAGAGCATTGAAAAGGATTCTGGTCAGAAAAGGGGCTGGTTTTAAACTCAGCGATGTGGATGTGTCAAAATAGAGTATTGCTGTCAGGTGTGTTGTGTGGGTTGACCTGGACTTTGTATTTTTTTAGTTAACATGGGGATGTGTCATTGGGGTATGTTAGGTGTTTTTTGTGACTGAGCCAGGTTAATGGGTACACTTGGGTGACTTGTTGTGTGTTTTTTTTGTCGACCGGCACTACTGCTCCGGAGCAGCCGCAGCAATGGGTATACAAACGCCCTTCTGTCAGCTCTCCCATTCATCAATGGTTACAATCTCGGCAGTCGGAAATTTTGGTTTGGGGTTTTTCTGCAGTGAATCTGACCGCCGCGGAAGGATTTTCACCTGCTCTGCATGCTACCGGCATTCTTTCTTGGTATCGTCCTGCCGCGGTCGGATTTTTCTGGCGGGTGATCCTAATCGGACCGCCAGTTGTGCCGCGGTACAGCGGGTGGTTAATTTCTGATACCACGGTGGTCGGAATGGTTTTCCGAACGCCACCCTAAGAGACCCCACAGTTCAAATGTCAGGGAATGCTACACTCTTGTACATGTCCCATTGTGACGTCAAGCAACACTTCCTGCTTTGTCAACACTCCACTGCCTCAGTCAAGCTGCCAATGTGCAACCTGAGTTAGGCGCAGCTATTTCCACTGATGCCACCTGCATTTGAATCTTTTCAAAAGATGAAATGTGTCACAATGTGGCACACGCTTGTTCTACTTTCAAACCACAACACATGGATTTGTACTTCCCGGTGCAATGACACGCAACAGTACTGGCATGCGCTTCCCTTGGCAACACACTCAATGATCATGGCAGCACTCCACTTGTTATTAGCACTTTCAGACTCGTATGCTGGGTTAATTTTAAGCCACCACAGATGGCTTCCAAATGCTCGCGCCTCAACTAGCTTTGCCCGGGTTAAGGTTAAATGTGACGCTATAAATGCTAATTACATTGGGAGCAGACACAAACTAATTCAAAAATATCCAGTGAATTCATGCACCGCAAGTTGAATCCTTGCAAGTGTGCCAAAGTCAAGCTCAAATACAGTTTCAAAATTGTGTAGCAGCCAAACACAGTGGCAGCAGGTATACAATTAAGCTGCACTTCAGCCCTTCGAGGAGCTCAATTTATTCACCACCAGTATTCCTTCCTCCAGTTATCTGATCCTCTTTGTTCATCTGGGAACATAAGGAGGCCTACAGTCTGGTTTCATCGTTGTCTCTAGGCTGTCTGATGGAAAAGACACTGGTGGGGTTCAGGGCATCTCTTTTTCTCTTCATGGGTCTTCAGTGTACCTTTGCTTCTTTGTTTCCATAAGTTTATTTTCTAATCGTGGCCAGTGTTGTAATTAGAAGGTTCTCTCTACATAAGTAGTTGTCAAGTAGTCAGTTCATGAAGGTTAGCAGGTTGTAGGATTACTGGAAAGGTTAAAAGGACACAAGTTACTTTGATGGACCCCCACAAGGATCAGCATCCTCTCTAACTGTCCACTCCTTCAGTCGCTCACCAACATTCCATGACATATTTATGTTTCATGTATTCTCGCCTACAATTAAACTGCATAACGGTTCTTAGTACTAGTACTGACCTTTTATCTAGTTACGGTAATGTCCAGAGATGACATGGAGGTTTTCTCTGAAAAGCTTAAGCCTCATTCATTATGAATGAGTATTCTTGGAATCACAGCAGGACAGCAGGCCAACCATCTCCTGCATAATAACTATGTACAAAGGTCATTCCTTCTTTCATCCTAGCCTGATATGACACAGCAAGGTATTTATTCAGGGGCTACCATTTTGAGTATATCTACACCACATCTTGCTTAGTCAGTCAGAGGAGAAAAGGCCTTCCATGCTGACGATAGACGCTGAGGATCCTGCACGCAAAGACTTCAGCTCGCAGTGGTCTTACATCCCTTGGGCGGTGTCCATCTCGAGGCCAAGACGAGGTCCCACAGTCTCTCACATCAGGTAATGGGATTGACTTTATCCTAGAGGGATTCTTGACTTTTACATCTACATACATGCTAGGTACACTTAGGTGTCTGGTTGCATTGTAGGAGTACGCATTTTACTGTCATTTATTTTATATACTTGCCTCTATTCATTGTTTTAGCACAATGCTAGAAATGTACCATCATTTCACTCTGCTAGTGCTTATAATCATTTATATATGTTACTATCTAATGGTTGTTTGAGCATACCTATTTTATACTAGAATGACACAGATTTAATAAATGCTTATTGAAAAACGTCCCCACCATTTATTCTGTGTATCTCTCGGAGTCCAAGTGAGCACGAGTAACTGAGTGAAAAGTAATACACTGTTTCCACGATCCCTGATGGGACAGGGTTGTCATGTTCGATAGTTGCCCGGACCTATTCTCTCCTTAGTAAGAGTGGTTTCTAGTGGCATTGTGAGCTAGCTGGTATACAGGCTAACATACCCGGTAGGGGTGTCTAGAATCAGTCTGACACCAATCCTATAGTGTATGTTGTCTAAATGCGCAGATCCTATATAGGTTTGTAGGAACTACACAACAACATTATATATTGGTTGAGCAGAGCAGGGAAACAGAGAAGCTGTGCAGAAAATGCATTCCAACCAATGGCAGATTATAGCACATCTCCTTCGATTAGAAAATAAACAGCAGATTAAAATATAATGCTTCCCAAAAAAGCCAGCAGCTTGCATATTTACTAGTTACATGAGGTGACGTCGAATTACCAAAGTAATACGCAATGCGGGATGTCTGCTGAACAGATGCAGGATGTGAGAAATCTGCCACACCTTCAATGCTGCACAACAACAAAGATATGATATTAAAGAAAACACTACGGTCACCTAACCCTTCAAGCAAGTCACTCTCATATCTAGGACAGTATACAGTATAATAACGGGTGACGGAAACAAGAAAAAAACACCAAAAAAGATCACATTCTTAATGTTAGAACTGGTGGTCTCTAGTTGGCAGAGGTAGGTACCACTGTTCAAATAGGGACCCTTGCTTCTAGTCAGGGCAAGGAGATAACCCTCTTAGATAACCCCTGCTCACCCTCTAGGTAGCTTGGCCTGAGCAGTCTAGGCTAACCAGAGGCAATGCGTAAAGTATTTGTAACAACACTCACAGTAACACAGTGAAAACACCACAAACTGATTCCACAACAGTTTAGGAATATAAAGACATTTATTCTAAACTACACAAGACCAAAACGACAAAAATCTAACATACACAGTTCAAGAATATGGTTTCAAAAGAGTTCTTAAGGTTGTAATCAAAGTTCTTTAAGTTGTGTTAAAATAATCCACAGATGCTGAAAAGGTCACAGTTGCGTCACGTTTACTCACAGTACCTTTTAGATGCAACAAAGTTCCACAAGCAGGAAGCTGGTTGTAGGAAGGTGGATACCTGACTATGGTTGCCCCTAACTTTTTGCCTGGTGTTTTGTTGGTTTTCCGACTTAGTTGGCCTGGGGCCCTGCCAATCAGGACCCCAGGCCTACTGCTCTCTCTCTAAAATGGATTCCATGTACCTTAGGTACATTTCCAATTGGTACTGGGCCACCTTATCAGACCCTGTAACTCAGGGCATAGGTGTACCCAGGGCCTACCAGGGGCTGAAGCATGTATTATGCCACCCCTGGATGGCCATCTAAATCTGACACAACTGGCTGCACGACAGCTGGGGCAAGGTGGTGTAATCACCCTTTGCTTTAGATATAGTATACCTATATCTAACCCTAAAAATGGACACACAAATTCCTATCATTCACTCCTATGGCAGGCCTTGACAATCCTGAAAGCAGAGTGCTTGGAATCGTGTGAAATGGTGCTCTGGCATGAGCTGAGCCCGTTTGCAGCTTGCGGAACCAAGTTCAAATAGCTGTTCCATGATAACGCATACCATATACTCTTAAGTGCATTATAATCCTCGCGGTTAAATGCTATCTTTGGTATTGCTTTATCAAAACATGTCGAGTAAGGTGTCATACGAATTGGAATACTAACCCCTCACCAATTCTGGCGACGGGGTTAGCATTCCACCCTTCTAGAGGGACACGACATGTATGTAACTGTGAACCCCGGTTAAAGTTAACTGAAGCCTCAGCTCCACAAAATGGATGCTGCCACCACAGACACGAGTCTGACCCCCTGCAGCTGGGAGTCCTTCCAGCGAGGGGAGCCAGGACAAAGGGTTTCCTGTCAGGGGCGGTGCTAGCACCATCCCAGACAGGGTTTTGTGTATCCTGGGTAGGCAGGGCTTTGCAGGAAGGTGACTGCTGAGTGGCACCCCAGTGCTCACTACGCATATGCCGGCTAGAAACAGTTCCAGGGGCACACCAGCCCCTGGCCTGGGGAAGTCCGGCATGGGAGAGGGGTGCAACCACCCCCCTTCCTGGTCCCACCCCTAGGGCAGGACCTAGTCGCGTACCCACCCCTTTCTTTAGGATAAAGGCAGGAGCGTGGACCCTTCCAAATTAGATAATCTTTGAATCAAGAAACGACTTTCTACGAAAGGACTTCAAGACTCTTCTCAAGATTTCTCCCTTGTGGCTAAGGAGTAGTCACCCTGCATCCGCAGGCACCATCTAAGAACTCCGCGGTTTGCTGCACGTCCTTCTTCAAGAATCTGACCGACCAGCATGACGAGACCCGGCTTCCCTGGCACCTCTGACCTCTACCTACCTCTACAGCTAAGCTGAGAACCGTAGGTGCGACGAGACCTCGAGGGACCGGCTATCATCAGAACTGCACGACTTCTATCCAGCACGACCGCCGAGGGATCCTCTGGTGAGTGCTTTGGGGTCCGAGAAGCCCCGACCCTGAGCAGCTCCAGCACCGAAGTCCGGCCTCCAAGCATCTCCACGATCTGCGTGGGGCCCTTCTGCTGCTCACCGCGTTGTTTGGCTACTAGCCCGCTGTCTTGTGGCCTTCTTAACGACGCCCGACGACATCACTGCTGCTGGTCTGGTTGCTCCAGACTGGCCCTTGCACCCTTCCAAAAGAGGAGCACCCCGGACCCTCCTGGTCCACTCCAGACACCATTTTGAGTCCACCGCGTGGGCTTGAATTTGCCAAGACTTGTTGCCCCAATCCTGGGTCCAGCGACGTCGACAGCTTCATCCATCGTGGGACAGCTCGCTCCTCCATCCTGGTCGCCGACAACGCCTCCTGGTCCGTGAGATCTGCAGAGCACAGCGTCGCCCACTCACCTAGTCGAGGTGACTACCATCCGGTGCCCTCCTGGTGCCACCTGACTACTGGCTAGTAGTCACAAACTTGGTCCCCTCTGCTTTCAGGTGTCATCCATCTTCGATCCAGGTTTGGATCACTCGAACTCTCTTCACTGGTCGCCTGCCAGAATCTTCTTTCTTCAGGCTCCTGGTTCGTCTACGATGATTCCCGACGTCTTTTGAGACATATGCAGCTGCAGCCCCTGGGCTAGGTAACTTCGGCATTTCGGTGCCCCAGCATAGCCTCACTATCCAAGGGTCAGAATCCACTGTCGTTTTCGATCTACCTGATCGGGTTCGCCCGAGAACACTAACTTTGTCTTTACTAGCTACCATAGACTTTGTCCCGCATACTGCGTGAGAGTGCACACTCTGCACCCGAGTCCCCTAGGCCTCCTACTCGTAATCTGAAGGTTCAGTAACGTAGTCCTAGCGATTCCAAAGCCTATTAGAACTGTACTTACCTGCTAGTAATTTCACATTCCACTTCCATAGTATATGGTTTTCCGTGCCCCTCGGGCATTTGTGTAAATTGTGCAACTTATAGTATTTTCATAAGAGTTTTGTTGTGTGCTTAGTACCCTGTCCTCATAAAGAGTACAGGGCTGTTGTGATTCTAATAAATACACTGTTTATTTTCATAACACTTGTGTGGTGTCCTTTCACTTGGTGTTCAAGGGGTATATGTGATGGTATAACAGCTGGCTTAACACGCCCTCTAGAGTTTAGCCCGAAGACTGCTCGTATCCATGCTACTAGGATAGCTGGTCTATAAGGTTGACTTGCAACCAATCATCAATAAGGGTTGTTGGACTGATACATAGTGATCACTAGAATAGTGAGCACTGCATATCAGGCCACCTTCTCACATTGGTGAGCAGCGGTTGGGATTTGAGCTGGCTGTTGTTTTACCACACGTATCCTAAGAATATCTTGTGAAAGATCACATAAGTACTCCAGGTACATATAACTTAGCTTAGAATACTCTGAGTTCTACTGAACCAGCTGTTGTAGCTCCTCAAGGCTTAGCACACCTTGGCTACAACTCTTAGCAAGGGACCAGTAGGCAAACAAATAGTGTAGGTAGGTGCATCACTTACACCACACTAGAATCAGCATGTCAGACAAAGGGGGAAACACTGAGTCTCCCCTTGTGTCAGTAGACCTTCCACAGGTCACTTCCAGATATGCTGCTCTTAGCTTCCAGGAGATGAGACAAGTGTGTACCTCCAGGAAACTAAAACAGGGGTCTAACCCCACAATTCCTTTTCTGATTGGTCTCTTAGAGACTTATGAAGCTAGGAGGGCTGGTAACACAGAACCTTCTCATCCAGATGGGAACATGCCTCCCCTAGAGGGAACCTTAGGTGACCCTGACCTTATCCATCTCTCTGCAGAAAGTGAAGAGGAGGATGAGGATCTAGAGCCATCTGAGGATGAGGCAGACAAAGGTCCAGAAGTAGTTAGCCAGCTAACTAGGGACAACTTAAGCAGGCATGAGAATGGTACCAGGAGACCTCTGGGGCCCCTCTCAGGCCAGCTTAACATTGGGAATGGACGAGTTAGGTCTCTATCAAGAGGCTCTAACAGATCCATTCAAACCAATGGCTCTCAGGGCTCTTCTCACAGAGGGATGGCATCCCCTCATAGGAGAGTGTATGAAGCCAAAGTGAGGGAAGTCAATCTGAGGATTGAAAGGGAAGAACTTGCCCTGGCCAAAGAAAGACTTGCCTTTGCTAGAGAGCAAAAGTTAAGTGGAGTAGACTCCACTGGTGGCAGCATTCTCCCAAGAGAAAAAGACAGGAGTTTAGACACTAGACACCTGAGTAAGATAGTGCCCCCCTTTAAACAAGGGGATGATATCCACAAATGGATGACTGCTTTGGAGAGGGCTTGCACTGTACAGTGTGTCCCCCAGAGTCAGTGGGCAGCTATCTTGTGGCTCTCCTTTGAAGGCAGAGGTAGAGATAAGCTCCTCACTACTAGAGCTGAGGATGCTAACAATTGCCAAGTCCTGAAGAATACACTGATTGATGGGTTTGGTTTAACCACTGAACAGTACAGGTTGATGTTCAGAGACACCCAGAAAACTCAGTCTCAGGATTGGACTGACTTTGTTGATTGTGCCACTAAGGCTTTTGAAGGCTGGCTACTGGGAAGTAAGGTTACTGATTTTAAAGGATTGTACAATCTAATTATGAGAGAGCAAATCTTAAGTAATTGTCAGAACCAGTTATTACACCAACACCTGGTAGACTCTGATCTGACCTCTCCACAAGAATTGGGTAAGAGGGCAGACAAATGGGTCAGAACCAGGGTCAGGCCTAAGAACCAGGGTGGTGACCAAAAGAAGGAATCAACCAAGCCTCAAGAGAAGGGTGGGAATAAATCTTCGGATCAAACCACAGGGCCCCAAAATTCCTCTGAAAAGGGTGGGTCCCAAACTTCTCCCAAAACCCAAAAGAAACCTTTTTGTCATACCTGCAAACAGGTAGGCCATTACAAAAGTGACAACAGTTGTCCCAAGGCCAACAACAATAAGGAGGACATACCCCCAAATAAAGCTTCCCAACCTCCTGTTACTAGTAGTAGTAATCCCCCAGGTGGTGGGAGTGCCCCCAAGAATCTGGGTGCATTTTCTTTGGGAGTGCCTGGGGACTCTGGCCTAACCAGGTCCCCTGACTTAGATACTCTTGTCTGTGAGACTGGCATGGGGTTTGCCAACTTCACAGCCTGTCCCAACACTTTGGGCAGGTACAGACAGGAGCCCCTCATCAATGGTTCAAAAGTTGAGGCCTACTGAGACACAGGGGCTAGCATCACCATGGTGGCTGAGAGCCTAGTCCCCTCAAGGCAACTTATGCTTGGTGCCACATACCAGGTAGTGAACATTGATGGAGTGCAGAGAGATCATCCCATAGCAGTGGTAAATCTCAGCTGGGGAGGTGTCACTGGTCACAAGAGAGTGGCAGTGTCACCAAACTTGCCTGTAGATTGCCTACTTGGGAATGATTTAGAGACCTCAGCCTGGGCTGAGGTAGAGCAAGAAACCCATTTTAAAATGGTAAACCTCCATGGCAAGGTTAGTGGGGCAGTGATAGCCACAGCCCCAGTCCCAGATGTCCTCCCTGAACAGGTCAGGAGGGCTGTGCCAGTCACAGCCCTATCCCAGAAAGATGCCTTTCCTGAACAGGTTGGCAAGGCTGTGATGGTCACAGCCCAAACCCAAACTGAGTCCCTTCCTGAAAAGGTTGGTGGAGTTGTGATGGCCACAGCTCAAACTCAGACAGATAATAGTGTTGTGAAGCCTGAGACAATGGATAACTTCACTCAAACTGAGAGCATTGAGGAGGAAGAAAAGTCTTCCCCCTCCCAGACACTAGGTGAGAGCCAGCCTCCTCAGGGAACTGACTCTACCCCTGTTGAAGGAACTGCCCCAGAGGTAGTCAGGCCTAGCCTGGCAGAGCCCCTAATGGCAGTGGACCCTTCCCAGGTGGGACCCAGTCTGGAGCAGGTAGCCTGCCCCTCTCAACCCTGCCTCCATCAGCCCAGGGCTGTAGAGGTCAGGAAGGCCAGTGGTGGACCCCAAAGGGCCCCCTGTCCAAAAGAACTTCCCAATCAACAGATTAGGATCACTGAAGCTAGTAGTCCTAGCCAAGTGAAAATAAAACACACTCCTGAGGGATCCCCCTTAAACTTAGTTAGGGAACTCCCACAGCTGGACACTGTTGGGCACAGCCAAACCTGGGGCCTAAAAACCCCAAACCTGACCTGTCCCTCCAGTAAGCCAAACAGAGGGACTCAGCCTCCAGCTTTAGGTAGCCAGAGGTTGACCCTGAGAGCTCATAGCAACTCAGTACTGGAAAGAAAGGCACACATGGTGGATAGTTATTGGAGGAAGTTGAGCCCAACAGTAGTGGAGTCTCACTTCAGTACTCCATTCCCACACCAGCCTTTTACTTTGCCAAAGCACACCACAGGTAGTGATTCCCTATGGTGGAGACCCTCAGATACCCTTAGGGTGAGGGATTGCTTAGTGGACCATGATACAGGGGGTAACCATGTCAGTGCATGTACCACCTCATATGGCCACTCAGGCAATATAGGCTTACCTGGTCAAGGATAGCCTTATCTCCTTTCGTTTGGGGGGGGGGGGGTTGTGTAGGAAGGTGGATACCTGACTATGGTTGCCCCCAACTTTTTGCCTGGTGTTTTGCTGGTTTTTTGACTTAATTGGCCTGGGGCCCTGCCAATCAGGACCCCAGGCCTACTGCTCTCTCTCTAAAATGGATTTCATGTACCTTAGGTAGATTTCCAATTGGTACTGGGCCACCTTATCAGACCCTGTAACTCAGGGCATAGGTGTACCCAGGGCCTACCAGGGGCTGAAGCATGTATTATGCCACCCCTGGATGGCCATCTAAATCTGACACAACTGGCTGCACGACAGCTGGGGCAAGGTGGTGTAATCACCCTTTGCTTTAGATATAGTATACCTATATCTAACCCTAAAAATGGACACACAGATTCCTATCAATCACTCCTATGGCAGGCCTTGACAATCCTGAAGGGAGAGTGCTTGGAATCGTGTGAAATGGTGCTCTGGCATGAGCTGAGCCCGTTTGCAGCTTGCGGAACCAAGTCCTAATAGCTGTTCCATGATAACGCATACCATATACTCTTAAGTGCATTATAATCCTCGCGGTTAAATGCTATCTTTGGTATTGCTTTATCAAAACATGTCGAGTAAGGTGTCATACGAATTGGAATACTAACCCCTCGCCAATTCTGGCGACGGGGTTAGCATTCCACCCTTCTAGAGGGACACGACATGTATGTAACCGTGAACCCCGTTTAAAGTTAACTGAAGCCTCAGCTCCACAAAATGGATGCTGCCACCACGGACATGAGTCTGACCCCCTGCAGCTGGGAGTCCTTCCAGCGAGGGGAGCCTGGACAAAGGGTTTCCTGTCAGGGGTGGTGCTAGCACCATCCCAGACAGGGTTTTGTGTATCCTGGGTAGGCAGGGCTTTGCAGGAAGGTGACTGCTGAGTGGCACCCCGGTGCTCATTACGCATCTGCCGGCTAGAACCAGTTCCAGGGGCACACCAGCCCCTGGCCAGGGGAAGTCCGGCATGGGAGAGTGGTGTAACCACCCCCCTTCCTGGTCCCACCCCTAGGGCAGGACCTAGTCGCGTACCCACCCCTTTCTTTAGGATAAAGGCAGGAGCGGGGACCCTTCCAAATTAGATCATCTTTGAATCAAGAAACGACTTTCTACGAAAGGACTTCAAGACTCTTCTCAAGATTTCTCCCTTGTGGCTAAGGAGTAGTCACCCTGCATCCGCAGGCACCATCTAAAAACTCCGCGGTTTGCTGCACGTCCTTCTTCAAGAATCCGACCGACCAGCATGACGAGACCCAGCTTCCCTGGCACCTCTGACCTCTACCTACCTCTACAGCTAAGCTGAGAACCGTAGGTGCGACGAGACCTCGAGGGACCGGCCATCATCAGAACTGCACGACTTCTATCCAGCACGACCGCCGAGGGATCCTCTGGTGAGTGCTTTGGGGTCCGAGAAGCCCCGACCCTGAGCAGCTCCAGCACCGAAGTCCGGCCTCCCAGCATCTCCACGATCTGCGTGGGGCCCTTCTGCTTTTTGCTGTTCACCGCGTTGTTTGGCTACTAGCCCGCTGGCTTGTGGCCTTCTTAACGACGCCAGACGACATCACTGCTGCTGGTCTGGTTGCTCCAGACTGGCCCTTGCTCCCTTCCAAAAGAGGAGCACCCCGGACCCTCCTGGTCCACTCCAGACGCCATTTTGAGTCCACCGCGTGGGCTTGAATTTGCCAAGACTTGTTGCCCCAATCCTGGGTCCAGCGACGTCGACAGCTTCATCCATCGTGGGACAGCTCGCTCCTCCATCCTGGTCGCCGACAACGCCTCCTGGTCCGTGAGATCTGCAGAGCACAGCGTCGCCCACTCACCTAGTCGAGGTGACTAACATCCGGTGCCCTCCTGGTGCCACCTGACTACTGGCTAGTAGTCACGAACTTGGTCCCCTCTGCTTTCAGGTGTCATCCATCTTCGATCCAGGCTTGGATCACTCGAACTCTCTTCACTGGTCGCCTGCCAGCATCTTCTTTCTTCAGGCTCCTGGTTCGTCTACGAGGATTCCCTACGTCTTTTGAGACATATGCAGCTGCAGCCCCTGGGCTAGGTAACTTCGGCATTTCGGTGCCCCAGCATAGCCTCACTATCCAAGGGTCAGAATCCACTGTCGTTTTCGATCTACCTGATCGGGTTCGCCCGAGAACACTAACTTTGTCTTTACTAGCTACCATAGACTTTGTCCCGCATCCCGCGTGAGAGTGCACACTCTGCACCCGAGTCGCCTAGGCCTCCTACTCGTAATCTGAAGGTTCAGTAACGTAGTCCTAGCGATTCCAAAGCCTATTAGAACTGTACTTACCTGCTAGTAATTTCGCATTCCACTTCCATAGTATATGGTTTTCCGTGCCCCTCGGGCATTTGTGTAAATTGTGCAACTTATAGTATTTTCATAAGAGTTTTGTTGTGTGCTTAGTACCCTGTCCTCATAAAGAGTACAGGGCTGTTGTGATTCTAATAAATACACTGTTTATTTTCATAACACTTGTGTGGTGTCTTTTCAGTTGGTATTTAAGGGGTATATGTGATGGTATAACAGCTGGCTTAACACGCCCTCTAGAGTTTAGCCCGAAGACTGCTCGTATCCATGCTACTAGGATAGCTGGTCTATAAGGTTGACTTACAACCAATCATCAATAAGGGTTGTTGGACTGATACATAGTGATCACTAGAATAGTGAGCACTGCATATCAGGCCACCTTCTCACACTGGTGCGGTGGAAAACAAGCGATGCGTTACTCCTGAGACCCTGGGGAGGCGATGCGACAGCCCAGCTGCAGCAGCGGGCGTGTTGCGACGAATCCGGTCTGTATGGGGAGGAAGGCCACTTGCGTGGATTCCGGTGCGTAGGTTCCGTAGGAAGTCTGTTCTCGCAAAGGCACGGTGCGATGATCTCCTAGGGGCTGCGACGATCTCCGGGGCGACGATGCGCGGTCCAGCGGTGATCCTCTCTCTCGCAGCTCCTCGATGCGATGGTTCTGCGACGATGCTCGCAGCGACGTGATGCGGTCAGCAAGCAAGCGGTGCGGTGATCTCACCCAGCGACGACAGGCTCTGCGACGACACTCGCAGCGATGTTCGATTCTCCCGCACCGGTCTGGTGCGTCCCGCAAACGAAGGATGCGACGGCTCTGGCAGCGGCGTCAGGCGCTGCGCCGATCTCGACCTTCGTAGCGTCGGGAAACTTCTCGCACTGTCGGGGATGCGCTCTGCAAGCGTGCGATACAACATTTTCCAGTTTCAAAAGTCTCTCAAGCTTAGTTTCAAGCTTCCCAGCTCAGGTACAACTTCCAGAGGCCCCACAACTGGATCAAGCACTCTAGGAAGGACAGAACTCTCTCAGCAGAGTTCAGGGAAACTGGGGGTGAAGTCCTTTTGTTCCTGGGACTTCAAAAACAGGGAGCCAGCTCTTCTCAGGCCCTTGGAGATTCCTTCAAGACACGGGACACAGCACAGAGCAAAGTCTTTCCCCTCTCCTTGGCAGCAAAGCAACAGCAGGTCAGTCCAGCAGAGCAACAGCAGGACAGTCTTCCTTCTTCAGAGTCAGCTTTCTCCTTGGCAGAGGTTCTTTCTTGATTCCAGGATGATCTAATTTTCTGTTGTCAGGGGTCCTGTACTTATACCCCTAAAGTCTTTGTTCTCTCTGTGCATGTGGGCCCTGAGCCCGGTCTGAACCAGTTCTGGGTGGATCCTGAGCACTTTGTTTTGCTGGCTGCATCTTTCCTTTCAGAGTGAGGGGCAAGGTCCTCAGCCGCCCAGCAGGAGGTGGAGCCAGCATTGTGGCAGGCAGGCACAGTCCTATTCAGCCCAGGTGCTAACTCCTCCCACCACTCAGGTTGCAATGCATTCATTCAGCCTAGTGCTGACTCATCCAGCCTCTGTGGGAATTCCCCAGCCCCTGTCACTCACAAACCAGACAGTCAATACACAAACAGGCCCAGGCACACAGAAGGGTCAGACAAGAGAACAGCAACTTTCTAAAAGTGCTGTTCTCAAACACAGGATTTAAAACCCACCTTTCCTAAAAGATGTGTTATTAAATTCTGAGTTCAGGGATACTAGATACTTATGTCCTATCTTGTTCCTATGGGAAGAAATGCTGTTAACCACTGTAGCCAGCATCCCCCATGTTAACCTATGGAGCAAGATAGCCTTACAATAGTGAAAAACAAAAATGGCTGTAATTCACTACCAGAGCATGTCACCTGCACTAGTACATGCTCTACCTTTCACATACACTGCACCCTGCCCAGGAGGGTACCTTGGGCCTTCCATAGGGGTGACTGATGTGCACGAAAAGGGAAGGGTTAGGCCTTGTCAGTGGGGACACTGACCAGGAGGACATGGCAGTTCTAAACTGCCCATAGGCGCTGCAGTGGCAGGCCTGAGACACCATTTTGAGAGCTACTCCTGTGGGTGGCACAATCAGTGCTGCAGGCCCACTAGTAGCATTTGTCATCACCAGCCCTGGCACACCCAGTGCACTTTACTAGGGACTTCAAGGTGATACAAATATGCCAAACATGTATATCCAATCGGAATAACAATTTACATAGAGAGCATATGCACTTTAGCACTCATCAGCAGTGGTAAAGTGCGCAGAGTCCTATTGCCAACAGCCACGGGTCAGGAAAAATAAGGGAGGAAGAAGCAAAAAGTTTGGGGATGACCCTGCAAGAAGGGCCATTCCAACACTTAAGTATGCAAGTTAATCTAAATCTCACGCATATCTGTCTTAAGCTCTTTTTTGAAACCATAACTATTTTATTAATTCTAGCAAGCAATTGTTTCTCACATAGCCCCCTCTAATGATCACATCTGTGTAGCACAAAGAAACTGGTGTGATGCATGGAATGAGCCTGCAAAACTAACCCCAATAACTAATGGGCTGACCGCTAACATTGGTCTCCCAGGTAGCGTGCTACTCTCCGTAAAGTGCTTCAACAACTCGTCGGGGGTAGTAAGCGCTATATAAATGCAATTTAAACTATTTTATTTAAATATACTACTCTCAAACGTTTACAGGAATACTTCTGAAATTCAGCATATATTACAGTTTACCTGCATTATCATGAGAAATCATGACTTTCATTATTTATCACTGTTGGCATGTCACAAAGGCAGAATTATAGGTGTAGTACAAACCCGCATTGTGGAAAGTCATCGACTTTGTGCAATTCAAATTTTTGATCACATTTTTAATTTGTCTCTATGAAGAAAATGCATTTTTTTACATGCAGAAAACATTTCCTCTCCAACCTTTATACGATTAAGGGGCATACTGTTCCTCTTGCCACCCCAGTCTTGGTTGACCATTTCCAAGATAAGAATGATTCGAAGTGGAGTCTGGGAATGGCAACGAACAATAGTGTTTTGTGTGTTTACAAACTCCTAATATTAACTATGCTTTGAAATGCCCACTCCACATCCTTTGCACAGAATTTACTTCTGGATAACATCATATCATTGTAGGGAAATATCAGAGGAATAAAATGATTTACAACTGCAAGGTCATCCTTTGCTATAAATGCTCGCTATAGCAAAGTCTGGTAACTTTCATGTGTAATACAAGTTAAGGAGCTCAATTGATTTCGTAAAACATGACGAAAGTGTACTGAAAAGGGAAACAAGCGAGGCACCATCACATGTAAACAGATGTTATACAGTCGCCCTAGATCACCCCCAGTAACCTGTAGGCTATAAACGCAGCCACATATTGAAATCGGCTTCTTCAAAATCGTATACTTTTGTGAAAATATTTCTGTTTGATCCTTGCCAAACACGAGGTTGTTTGTTATTGCTTGTAGGACAATTCTATGCTAATAAGACTTGCAGAGATATCACAAATATGAATTCCTAGCCTCTGTAAGGAG
The DNA here is from genome assembly GCF_964263255.1 of Lissotriton vulgaris. NCBI lineage: Eukaryota > Metazoa > Chordata > Amphibia > Caudata > Salamandridae > Lissotriton > Lissotriton vulgaris. The sequence continues at coordinate 1,650,413,287 of NC_141693.1, read as the reverse complement.
CTACGCTGTCATTTTTCTGAGCCACAGCAGTCAATGATGGGGTTAATAAGCTGACCTCTCAGTATTCCCATTCCGCAGGAAATCAATTTCTAAGAGTATTTATGTCAATTCAGAGGCTATCATTTCCAGGTTCTGAAAGATGGATTCAAAAACAGATGAAGCTGACAGCTCTGAATTATAGTCTGATGAGAGAAGTCTGAATCCAATGGACCCCTTCGTCCACTTTTGTGATTTTCAGAAGAGGGACTTAGATGAACGGGAGCTATAAATCACAGCTATTGCCTTATGCATTTAATATTGATCTGGTGTCCTTGAGATGCGGGATAGAGAATACAAAAACCTCCTGTTTATTTACGGGATCTTGTGTGGTCAGAGTGATTGACTTTCGGTGGCAAGGCCAAGGTCACAAAGGACTAAGGGAAAAAGCTTATTTATCCGTTGATTAGAGCTGGAACCCATAACGCTATGCATTAATTCAGACTTAAATTAAGCTCCTTGTCTGATCGATTTCACAAATACCCCCGTTTCCTCTAAGCCAGCAGACCTGTTTCCAGTGTATATGATACATTTGAGGATATCATTATCAATGATATTTTCAAGTAAGCTCTAAACTCCATTTTGCCTGACTGCCAAAAAACAAAGTTGCCCTGATTCACACGGCTTTCAGGTATTCACAAAGGGCATTTTGCGTAGTAAATGCCCTTTGTGAAAACCGAAAGTCGTAAAGTTAGACTTTCGTCTAACTCTAGCTTTGTGAATAGGGCCCAGTGAGTATCATGACCTCCCATTGACCCCCGATATACTCCGCTGCACTCACCTTGGACCGCAACATGGACTGCCATATCCTGTTTGATGACCAATGACACAGGACCAGACTGCAGACTGTTCCCTTCCTCTTCCACAGTACCTGTCATCCCCGAATGGACTCTGGCTGGCCCTTCACGGGCCCATATTGTCTGGTGTCGGTGGCATGGCTCTGTACCGCTACAGCAGCAACACTCCACTGGATGTGCAATAAACATCCAGTAACACACTGCTGTGTCATTTCTTTCATCATTCCCGCATGAATGTGTGGATGGAAGTGGGGACATTGATTTCCCTTACGTCAATGATGCTCATCTAGTGGGATGCCTGTCACTGTGTGCTACATTGCCTATTGTGTCCCGGGTGCCGTGGTCACTACAACAGGGACACACGCATTAGTCACTTCCTTGTCTGGACATGGACTGAACCACGTCCAGAGCCCCCGAGTCATTGTTTGAAGCCCTGCGCTGGTCCGTCGTACGCCAGGCCAGACCACTCCGCTGATGCTCCGAGGGGGGCCCACATAGCTACCTGTCGCAGGCATACTCGCTGGTGGTATGCAGGTCACTGGTCAAGTTGTCAGCATGTCACAGCCACTCCCTGAGGGCAGGTCTGCACACACAGCACACCCATCCGGCACAGGGGTCACAGGCCATGTGACCCCGCTAATATAAGGGGCCGACAACGTCACGTTTCCCTCTGCCGGTGGTGACTGGATGACGGACGCTCCACGGTGCTCAATAATAAAGGGCCCATTATTTTCTGTGCACAGCGTTGGTTGCACCCGAGACCTTGTGGCCGACACAGGCCTACCACCACGTGGTGCTGACTAGCGTAGCACAGGGTTAGTGGCACCCGAGGCCTTGTGGCTGACATGGGCCTACCACCACGTGACGCTGACTGACGTAGCACAGGGTTAGTGTCACCCGAGGCCTTGCGGCCGACACGGGTCTACCACCACGTGGCGCTGACTGGTGTTGCACAGGGCTGGTGGCACACGTAATTGCTGAGCGGGTGCGCAGCCTGCGATGATAATGTGTGCACTGATGTGGTCTCCACTATTGATGACTCAGGACTCAGCGTCATGTGTGGGACATGCTGGGCCGCGAGGCAAACTCGCATGATGTGGTCCATGCCATGGTGGCGTGACAGGGGCCTGGAGCTTGCAGGGGCATGCAGTGCGCCTACTGATGGACACATCGGTGCCAGCAGGTGAGCAGTGGGGCCTGTTTGCGCAGGGGCAGTGGTTTCTCTCTCTCTCCCTTCTCTCTCTCACTCTCTCTTCCTTCCCTCTATCTCCCTTCCCTCTCTCTCTCTCTCTCCCTTTCCTTCCCTCTCTTTCTCTCTCTGGGTCACTTTTCTTCTCTGTTTCTTTGTGTCTCGCTCCTTTGATGTGCACATCACACACGTCCTGATTTTGTGCTTTCTCTTCCAGGATGTGTCGTCCAGATTTTCCCTGGCGGACCCGACAGGAGTCTTCGGCATTGCTGTTTTGAGTTGTGTTTCAATAAAATTTTGGTTGTTACTTCACTGCTGTGTGACTGTTTCTCGTTCTTTTGGCCACACATGTGTGTATTTATTTTGGCACTCTGCGTCATTGTGCGTTTGTTGTGGCTCTTGTATCGTGCATGGTATTTGTATGTCCGGGGGGGGGGGGGTAGGGCGAAGCCTGGGGTGGTTGTCGGGGGTGTTTTGGCCCTCCTGGGTATTCACGTTGCATGATCATTGTCTCCATGGCATCTGTGGGTCTTCAGGTGTGGCTCTCGGCTGGGCTCCCTTCCATGCTGCACATAGTCGTCCTGCTTAACACCAGCAGAAGGCAGGTGTTAATTACCTGCTGGTACCGCATGTTATTGCCTGTTTTTGTTTTGCTTTGCAGATCTGGTAGTTTGTTGTGAATGTGGTGTTGTGGTTTTTTCTTGTGTTTTTGCACAGGACCCCCCACTCTGCATCTTATTAGGGGTTAGTTGGTGGTGTCCACGTGGGGATACATTTTGGGGCAGTTATCGAGGGAATACTGGCAATGTTTGCAGTTTGCACCAGCTTGTGAATGGGGTGTTAAATCTATCTCCGCATTTGTTGCTTTACGGTGGGGATAATTCAGAGTTGTGCCAGTGTGAATATCCCCCTAAGTGGTCTGAATCATGGTTGTAGCCTCTCCCAAGGGTAACAGGTGGTAAAGTGGTCCTCCGAGACACGCTGCCGGGCAGGCCTACCAGCGAGGAACGGCCCATCTCACCAGCACAGTGTGAGCTGGGAGCGGGCAGGAGCACCGCCAGCAGCACTTGCAAAGCTCCTCACGGAAGAGAATTGTTATAACCCACGCAGATAACAAGCTCCAAACAAAGACATAACCACTGGATTACTGCTCAACATGAACGATTAAATCTATAACAAGGCAGAAACAAATTTGCTGGTTACAGTACATCACAGTAAGCCTTGGCGTCCGCGGCTATCCGTCACAGCAGCGTACTGTAAGCCGCTAATGCAAGAATCATTCCATTCTCCAACACAAAAGAAAAGGCACGCGGCACGTAAACAGGGCGCCAAAAACACAGGGAGCGTAATCATAGGCTGTCAGCCGGAAATTATTACTTTTATTGCGTGCTTCCAACACAAACCATTAATGTCACACAGCTAAAAGCGCGGGCTCCGCAATTATCAACTTTGCGAGGGATTTTCAAAGTATTTTTTGTTTATCTGCCAAAACTTCGAGTTACTGGCAATATTTCTGCACGGTTGCACAAACCAGCAATGGATGGAGGTGAGAAAAAAAAAAGGAGTCCCCACCTTTACCTTAGCAGTGAAGGCGAGTTAATAGGAATGGCGCTCACCGCTGACGAATGCGGTGATCTGCAGATCACAAGTCTTTGCCTTCCATTCTTCCAGGGGTGTAAACAGTGCTTTTACTTGGAAAGAGTAACCTTTTATGTGTAGCGGTTAGAGACGCGAGAAGTGTAGTATGAAGCGCCACACAAAAAGGAGCATTATTAAAAAAAGAGGAGCACATATATAAAGGATCTTGGTAGCGCCCGACAACCCTCGGTGCGTATCACCCACCTGCTTCCACACACAAACTGCCACAGCAGCCAGACGGACAGGTACATGAGAATTTCAGCGCTACCTGCAATGTATTAGCACCACATACCGTCCACTGTACCACAACGCAGGGACCCCCAATCTTCCCCAAGTCGCTAGTAAATGCAGAGGTGCTACGCTATGTCCTTATATATCGAGAACATGTTTAATGTAAGCCATTTCTCTTCTCACACACACGCATGCCAACTTCTCAGCTCCCCCGCACGTATAGACTGATGTACACTCGCTGAGCTCTGGCCCAAAATATGTTAGCATTGTTGCATTATGCTGACAACTCTATGCAAAACGCCGATATTTATTCTTTATGACACCCTCTAAAAAATCTCTTTCAGATGCTTGATGCAGAGACCTTTTTCCCGTACGAAAGATATTTCCTATGTGACAACAGCACAGCGCCCAGAAAAGGAGCTCAGCTGCGCTCAGCGCGTCAGGCGCCTCCGCCCGTGGAAGCGACGAGATGGCTGCCTGCCTGCCTGAGCGTTATCCCAACTGACAGAGAGCACGATATGTCAGACTCAAGACGCGTGCCATCGCAGTTCATTTCTCACCTCCCGCGCCGGCCACATGCGTTCTGGAAGAATCGGCCCCGGCGCGCGGTTTCACGGGAAATTCAGTGAACTGTGCTCCACACTCCTCTCACAAAATATCTATAAAAATAAAACTGCGAATTTGAAAGCACAAGAAATTAAAACGTCGGAGATTCAGCCTGTTCGTTTGTCTCGCCAAATGACAAGAACTCACGTCACGCTCTTCATTTGAGCCGGTGCTTGTTGGTCGGGCGCACCGCACGTTTTTGGGGACTTGCACTTATTTTTCCTCATCATAATTTGACTCAGAAGCAAGAGGTGAAACAAAGGAGAAGGGTGAAAGGAGGAAGGAGAGAAAGACAAACTAAACTATGAAAAGGGGATTGATTATCAGTAACCTGCAAGAGTGAGATCGAGTGGCAGGGAAGGCTGGTGTGGATTCAAGAGCTGTGAGGTGGAATCAAGACCGTGCAGCCCCATTGTGCACGAGGACACATTCACTATCAAGGGCTGCGGACTTCAGAGCAAAACTGTGGGCCTGACTTTTATTCTTTTACAAATTCACCACTACCAGACACTGTCCCATAACACGTTTCACCACGAGAAAGAACCATCTCAAGCTGGGCACTTTTTCTATCGCAAAATGAGACCCTCTCACCACAAGCTGGGCACTTTTTCTATCGCAAAATGAGACCCTCTCACTAATTAGTGAGCCCGTCCTTTACCAATAAGGCAAGGTGGAAGGTGACCCCAGGCACGTCCACTCTGCAGGATGTGGTATCTGTTCCGTGGGGTTCTCTTCCGGCTGATGCAGGGGATAGAACCAGCCAAACTATGTATTACTTGCGTCACATAAACGTGCACTTAACTTTTATTGGCGAAATGTGTTTATCAACTGCTTGGATATATTTTAGGTTGAGGGTGTTATGTAAAACATGGTTATATGTGTCGTTTTGTATGCTATAAATTGTAACAATACTTTATGGTATTGAATGTACATCTGTAGCAGGTACTAGGGGCCTCATTTATGAGGCCTTGCGTCAGTTTTGCGCTGCGGATGCGTCACTTTTTGTGACGCATCGGCAGCGTAAAACATGCGCCTTGTTGCGCCATATTTAAAAAGTGACGCATCTAGGTAGATGCGTCACTTTTTAAACCCCTGCGCCACATTATAACTGCGTCAGGTATAATGTATGCAAAGGGGGCGTGCCCCCGCAAAAAGCCTCGTAATAGTGACGCAGTGAAATCTATGAGATTTCACTGCGTCACTTTTAGGATGCGGTTGCGTCAAAATCTTGCGCCTGCCTCACAGCAGGCGTAAGACTGACGCAAGCCCTTTCACATGGGGCTTTCCCCATGTGAAAGGACGCATTGCTGGAGTTGCGTCACTTTTGTGACACACTCCAGCAATGCGTCACTTTTGCGCTTACAGATGCGTCAGAAATACTGACGTATCTGTAAGTCCTTGCGACATGATGCGTCATACATTAAATATGACGCATCATTGGTGTCGCAAGGAGTGCGCAGTGAAAAGTGATGCATCGCTGTTTTCACGCAGCGATGCGTCACTTTTCATAAATGAGGCCCAAAGTTTGAAAGTATTGCATGCTTTGCATACAGTGGGGTATGTCAAATTGGAATTATGGGTAATGGGATTCTCAATGACACATTTCTTCACGGTAGCTTCTGAGAGGGGTCTCAGCAAACATTGAGCTAGGTTTTTACACTGAGATGAGTATCTGCCACGTCTTTAGAAAGAACTCTCCTTTAGAGCCGACTTTAAAATAGTTTCTTTACAAAGGGTTACATCACAGATTGCACGATGTTGCAAAGAACCTACCTGCTATGTTCCTTAAAATACTGCATGACCCAAGTTGAAATACTATTTCCTTCCTTTACCTGGAATGCACTTCTGCTTACCTTATATGCCTCTTCTATCAAGCCTGTCTTCAAGCTTTTTTTGAAATAATTGGCTTTTCACATACCCCTAATTATCACCATTAAGTCACTAATATACAGCGAAGAAAAAAATGCACGAATGGTGTCCTTAAGCATGCAGACTAACCTCATAACGAATTGACTGACTGCTAACTGTGGGCTCCCAGGTAGCGTGCTACTCACCATAAAGTCTTTCTGTGCCTCGTCAGGTGTAGTAAGCACTATATATATGCAATTTGCATTCAATGAGCTGAGATACTGTCCACTCCGCAAAGTAAGACACTAAACAATAAACTCAAGCTTTGAGGGACCTGGGAGAGTAGCCAATCAGGAATGCCCCTTAACGTGAAATTCCAGCCCTGCAACTACACAGCGTTTGAGTCTAGCCTGAAAGGTTGGCAGTGACAGAATCACTTTTGAGCCTGCATCTGTGACTGCTCAGCCGTGTCAGGGGTCTGCTGGGTGGACCACACTGAGTGGAGTGTGGCTCTTTAAACTGAAGCTTTGGCCTTGACCATCAAGGGGTGAGGAGTGAGAGGAGCATAGCGACTTCACCATGCTGCCCTAGGAGCCCGTTTTGTTGAGGCATCCTTTGGCTGCAGATGACCATGGCTGGGGTGTGCTACAGCGCTGTTCGGCCTTATTCCTGCCTCAATTGGGAGGTAAATGTTTTGCTGCGCTGCCGCTCCATGTGACTGCCCTTTAGAGGCTGGGTCCTTCCCCTACTCCTGGTCTTCTTTGGTGGATCCTTCCTCTGGTAACAGCCAGTGTTTCCTTTGGCTATGAACTGAGAAGGAGACTCCCATGACATCACTGTTAGTGGATGATCGGCCCACAGGCACTGCCAAATGAATTGCCTTGTTCTATTGTGGTTCTTCCTTCCCTCCTGTTACTCACAAGCTGCACGTGTTTTAAATGTTGTCGTTTGAGATTCTTAAAAGTACTCAGCCTCACTTGTAAGGAAACTGACAAACTGCTATCTCTACTGCTCCCATTGCCTAGAGCTTGATGCCAATCTGCATGATGTACGTAACCATAAAATGACCCACCCATGTGCCAATCAATGAATTGTTTTCAGATCTGCTCAAAGCCAGTTGCACCATGGGTAAAAGTATCCAGAAACAAAGTAAAATCTCCTGTGACTTATGAAAGGTCAATGCTGACATCGCAAGTAACATGGGGGCAGATTTACAAAATTGTCATATAGCACAACACAACAACGAAAGTTATTGCACGGCATGAAAGGGAGAAAGAAAAATAGCGCTATGTCTACTAAGATATGCTGCCACATTTTAAGCTGCCATACATCAATGCACACACCCTTACACCATAGTGCAAGTGTGTTGTGTGCATTCTATCAAGCATATGATTGTTCCCGTTATGGCCTATGCGGCCTAGTAAAACATGGAGGGTTTGCGAGACTCCAAGAGAATCTCTTTCTACGCATGCTTGCCTGTGCTCGAGAGATGTGCAAGCAGTCTGTGCCTGTGCGGCTGGTGTCAAGGTCACCGTGGCCTGGAGAGCACAATGGTGCCAAGTTAAGATGTCCGTGTTGTGAGCCTGAGAAAGTACTGAAAAGTGACAAGTTAAAGGACAAGGGTGAAACAATGCAATAACGAACATTCAGAACGTTATTATGCTTAGAACTATGACTAGGCGAAAATATGGACAATGAGGACACAAGCTTATCTTCATCCACCCCTTGAATGGACCAATGAGAATTGAATGTGGACCTTAAAAGTTTCAGATTTAGTTAGATAGTTAGAGAAAAAGGGTATAAAAGAGGTTGTTTTGAAGAGAGAAAAAAGCTTGCTTTCGAATTACTTTTCGCACCACAACATGCTGTCGGACTGATCCATTTTTCCTTGGCGCAAAGACTTTGACATTTTTCCTGACTTAAACTTTTGACAGGGTCGGAGTCCTGATGGGTGGTGAACATCGAGAAAGAATAGAGGGGCTGTTTTTGGGAACTCTGCTGTTCTAATCATGATTTCTATTGCCGAGAACATTGGTAATATGTCTTTGACTTATTTTTCTGAACTATTCTGCTAATAAATGTAAACTGTTTGAATTAATGATCTCTTTCTTTAAGTGAATTAATAAAAATGGTAATTGAATTCTTTAAAAAGTTGAATAAAGTAAGGTCATGCTAGAAGATTTAAAAATTTAAAAATTAAAATTAAATAAATGGAGAATTAAGCTGGTCTTGTTGTCCATTAGTTAAATTTTACTAGCTGATCCTTGGACCAAACAGTGGGGTGTCTTAAATGTTTTATCTAGAATTAAAACCATGGTATGATCTAATAAAATGCATATGTATATAATGTATAGAATTTAGATTAAATAGATGAAGTAGGACACTCCGTATATTCCAGCAGCTCGTCCTCTGAATTTCACTGATCTTGGGAGCATGGTGATTTGTGTGAATGAGTGACTAACGGTGTTATGGGCCCCAGCGACAAGTAAAGTGTGATAGCTCCTAGGATATATAGTGATGGTTTAGAGGTTTGTTTTAGAGGCGCTCTGGATCAGTTTTACTTGGTAGCAGGAGAATGGTTGCTATAGCTTAACTTGGACAGGTAATGTATAGATTTAGCGCGGTAATGTATATAGAGTTTGATGTACAGAAATGATGGCTAACATTATATGTTGAGTCTGTATTACGTTATGTGTAGTCGGCATTGTGAGGCTTCTGGGACATAGGAAGCTGGTTACTCTGCCTTGGAAGAGGAAAGTGTGGCAAGTAAGCCGAACATTACATAGTCTGTTTCCAAGTAGTAACATCGTCGTGTGTTACAAGTTAGGGACATTTTACATGTAAAAGTGAAGCATGTATAGCGAAGGACACCTGTAAAATCTTGGCTCTAAGAACAGGAGTCAAATGTACTCTGATTAAAACTTAGCCCTAAGAGAGCAGCAGAGTAATTACTGGAGCTTGAGAGAAGGGTAAGGTAGAAAGAAGTGCTACTTTATCGGTGAAACCGAAATTCTGTGATGGAGGAGAGGTAAGCGCTGTCTACTGGAAATACAGAATTCTTGCGAGTTTGAGGAAACTATCACTTTGGTTTTAGTGAAACAGACGAATGGAAATGTTTTATGTGGTTACTAACTGGGTTTAAATGTATAAAGGTTTAAATACAGTGTGCCGATAAATTTTGTAAAGGAGGGGTCAGTCGGAGGTGTAGAAGCTGGAGCAGGGCTGCCGTTAGAGTTGTCGGGCGGGGATTGGTCCACGTGACTAGAACAAAGTGAGCGCTCATTGGTATGCTAGCAAAGGTTGTGTAAGCATTGGTTGAAAGGATTTGTGACATATTCTAGTCTGATTGGTGCGTTAGTGTGAATCGCGCTGTGATAGGTTGGTGTAACAAAGCAGTTTGTGGAAGAGTGTGCGATTGTTCGAAAGTCAGGAAATGATTGAAAAATCAAGTTCTATTATGGAGAAGAAAGAGAAAAACCTACATGGTTTAAGAAATTGAAGAATATCTTTAAAAAGGACAAGTAAATAGTAACCAGAGAGGGAAAATTGCTTCCTCCACCTAAAACGCCTGCATCGTACATGATGACAAAATATGGCTAGCATACCTGCATATGGTTAGAGAATTGGGCTAGATACACTAAGAATGATGGAGTATTGGCATTTCCAAAAGTAGGTTCTTATAGTACTGCTGTATTATGAAATTTGAGAGAGAAAATGACTAAGCTTGAACCGAGACCTAGACCAACTCAATTTGAGGCATTGACCGAGTGGGAAGATGAGATGCATTAATTGGAGCGAGAAAGATTTGAGGAGTTCAGAGGACCTTGAGGTGGATTAAGATGTTTGTGGGGAACAACATGAGAGTAGAATGCGGAGATGGAGAAATGCTGACATGTGTGATGGAATGTATCTGTTAAGAACAGTTGATGAAATGATAGGACGGAAGTGTATGGAAAAGAGGAATAATGTGGAATCAGAGCGAAAGAGTTATGGGGATTGTGAGACAGAGGATGAAGTGCTGGAGGAGATATTAAATAGAAGACCCCCTCCATATAAACCGAGTCCTGTAGCAGTGAATCCAAATGCCCCACCAATGGAGACCAGACGTACTGATACTCCAAGACAATACTGTGAAATGAGAGGTAGTATGGATAGAGCAGAAAGGAGATTTGAAGGAAACCCAAGTACGTCCGAATATGTGCGATCTACTAATGAATTGACTGAAAAGATACAGGAACTCACTAAAAATATAGAAGCTGTGACTGTCCCAGTAACAATAGGTCCTGTGATTCCAGTGTTCGAAAATCAGAAGGTAAAAGAAGCATCATTAACTATCCCTTTGAACCAAAGTTTACAAAAAGCAAGAGAAAATGTTTATCCAGATTTATCTGAAGTAAGTCATACCAATCGGAAGACATCGCCTGATTTGACCTTTATCAAAGTCTCCCATGTAAGTTTCCAATGGGTGCGGAGTCGGATTCTGCAACACCCGAAAGAAGTGAAGAGAAAACTGATTTATCGCAAACTCCTATAGGACCGACTGAAAACAAATTAAGTGATTGGCTTTAAACGTTGAAATGAAAGGATCAAGAACCTAAAGTGTTAGATGTGGTCAGATTGAAAATTGACATTGAAGAATTATTAATTGAAACAATTGGAACAGATAGGTAAAAAGCCTACCAAGATGATGTATTCATTATCATGTGTAAAAGCATTACATGGAGAGCTAAAAATCTGCATGACCAATTAGAGGGACTGGCAAATGTACTTGATGTAGACTTTGCAAAGATAAAAATATTACAAAAGCCTTACAGAGTAGATTTTACTGAAAAGTATATTGACAATATGAATACTGCCGGAAGATTAACTCAGATAAAAGAATTGATTGTGCTGTTGAGGAAGTGGGGAGATGTGCAACAGTGGAAGAGTAAGCGGACAAAGAAAAGGGAAGAAATCAATGACAAAACATCATTAGCGTTTCCAGTCAGAGAAAAAGATCTTGTAGCGAATGAATTTCCTATGAGAGAGATACCAGGAGGAGGGTATGTGCATGTTTCTCGGACTAGACAGGATATATTGTCATTTATAAATGATTTCCCTAGGTTACACGAGAAACAAGTGGAATGGTACCGACAATTGGATCGATTTATAAAGGTCTCAAAAGTGTTATGGGAAGATTTAGATGGGTTGTTTGACATAGTAGTATCAGCAGATTTACGGTCCGAATGCAAAATTCCTGTGTATTGGCCAAAAGCTGAGTATCCAAGAGATGTTAAAACAGGTACTCCAGGACCTGAAGTAATGCGGAAATATGAACAGAATATGAACAGGTAATAATATTCTGGAAGAATAAAATCCCCCCAAAAGAAACAGATTGGGTAAAGATTGACAGGACATGACAAGAACCCAAAGAATCAGTACATTCATTCTATAAAAGATTTTGTTAGTGTTTAAGCAGTACAGTGGATATGAGGAGGTGAGCGAAAAGGACATGAGTCATTTTGTGTATCGATTTGTCTTTGGGTTAAGACCAGAGATAGGGTATATGATTAAACATAATTTGATGGGTTGGCAGTCATGTTCTGTCGATGAGGTATTGAGGCAAGCAAAATATTGTAGTGATAAGATTGAAGTTAAGCAAAGAAAGCTTAAAGAGAAAGCCATGTGGGCACAAGTGAAAGTGACTGAACATCAAGTTGCTCAATTAGAGAACAAAAGTCATGATGGAGGTCAAGCGAAAATGAAAGGGAACCTAAATAAAGGAAAAGGAATGGATACTTTGGAAGAGGTGAAGAAAATGTTTCCATGTCACAATTGTGGAAGGTTAGGGCATTGGAAGAACGAGTGTACATTGCCACCAAGAGTTAATCCTGAAAATACATAATTGAATCCACAGGTGCAGAATGAGGTAAATCAGCAGCAGACATTGCCACAGCAACAGGTAGTTACCCAACAGAGTCAGGTGCCACAACCACCACTTCCACACAGTGTAAATCTACAGAAATACAGTGCACATACAGGATTCTTCAGAGGAGAACAGGTAAAAAGATCACCTTGAGTGAATGTGAGACCACAGTATTGGATGAAAGAAGACGGGTGTTAGTCGGAGGAAAGTTATTGACGGTGCCTAGGAGAGGGAGAAAAGTAGGCCTGGGTGGTAAACTCCGTTCTGCTCGCGGAATTTGGGTAATTTTGCAAAACTGCCCAAAATTTTGCGTTCCGCGACTTCAAGAATTTTTTTTCTTGTTCTCGTTCTCAAAATGCGTGTTCGCAAGATATTTCCCCCGAGCATGCAAACAGCGATTGCGAACAGGAAAAAAGCACTGCGAACAAGCAATTCCGCGTGTTTGCGGAATTTCTGCGTGTTCGCGGAGATCTTTTACCGTTTGGTGAAGATTTGCATAACGCAATTACGCAAATTCCATCCACCCCTAGAGAAGAGTGCGTACGTGGCGCAACTCTAGAGATAGATCAATCTGGTCATTTGTGAATGGAAAGGTGATTGGTGTAAATGTGACTTTCCTAGTGGACACAGGTGCTACCCGTTCTACTGTCAGATCAGTAGAAGTTCAAAATCTTCCTCTCTCAGGAGACTTCATCCAAGTAGTAGGCGTAGCGAATAGGCAGATTAAAACATCCCTGACTGAACCAGTTGAGGTTGAAAATGGCAATTTCAAAGATATGCATTGATTTGTAGTGTGTGACAGAAGTCCTGGAAGGGACATACTGTGCAAGATGAACTGTGCCATTTATTGTTCACCATATGGCATTGAACTCCAAACTCCATATGAAGATAGATTGTATAAAATGACCATGTCACTGATAGATTCAGAACAAAATAGCATGTTTCCTGTATTTGACAAAAAAAAGATACCTGGTAAATTAAAAGAAACAGTCAAGGAAGAGGTGTGGGATTTCACAGGAGAAGATATTGGATAAATGAAAGGTGTGGATCCTGTGAAAGTTTCTGTAAAGGAAGGAGTGAGTTACCCAAATATTTCTCAGTATAAATTGACAGCAGAAATAATTGAAGGAATAACTCCGGTGATAAACAAAATGATTAAACAGGGAATTTTGAGAGAAATGGTAATCAGTCCATGTAATTTACCTATAATGGGATTGAAAAAGCCTAATGGAACATTTAGGATAGTACAGGATTCACGAAAAGTTAATAAGATTGTTGTCCAATGCTGTACTGTTGCACCAAATCCAGCAGTGATCCTGTACCAAATTCCACATGATGCATAATGGTTAAAGTCATTAACCTATGTAATGCGTTCTTCACAGTTCCATTACACCCTGATAGCCAGCCAATATTTGCATTCCGGTTTGGAAACCGATTTTTGGCATGGTGCCGAATTTGTCAGGGGTATACTGAGAGTCCCTTCATCTTCAATCAGCTGTTAAAGAAGTAATTGGAAAGTTTCAACATGCCTGGAAATTCAGTACTGGTTCAATATATTGATGACTTATTGGTAGCATCAAGAACCAAAGATGCATGTGTTTCAGATACCATTGCGTTACTGAATCATTTGGCAGAAGGAGGACATAAGGTGTCACCATCAAAATTAAAATTCTGTCAGAAAGAAGTACAGTATCTAGGTCACAAAATTGCCCAAGGAGTCAGACAAGACACCATAGAAAGAATCAGAATGATACAGGGAATGAAACCTTCTAAAACTCAGAAACAGGTGAAAATGTTCCTAGAAATGGTAGGTTACTGTCGACAATGGATCAGCGGATTTTCCCTGATAGCAAATCCATTGCAGACATTGACAAGAGCAGATGTAAGAGACCCCATAGTGCTAAACAAGGCAGAAATGGAGGCTTTTGAACGACTGAAAACCAGTCTGTGTGAAGCATGGGTATGACTGATTATGAGAAAGAATGTGAACTATATTGCAGTGAACGAGAGGGATGTGCATTATCGGTTCTAATTCAGAGACCTGGGAAATCGAGAAAGCCAATTGCATATTTCTCAGCTATATTGGATCCAGTTGCTAAAGCTTTGCCAGGATGTCTGAATGCAGTAGCTGCTACAAGTGTGAGTTTGGAACAGAGTGAAGGCATACTGATGGGATACCCGGTAAAGGTATATGTACCTAATTCGGTGGACATTCTCCTCACTAGGACCAAAACACAGTTCCTAACAAATGACAGGATGACAAAGTATGAAAAGGTAATTCTGGGTGCAGATAATGCGACATAACACAATGTGTAAATGTGCATCCTTCTACATTGTTACCTAATGTCATGGATGTGGAGGTGAAAAATGAAGTTGATCATAAGTGTTTGGATGTTCTTGAGTATTGTACCAAACCAAGACCTGACATTAAGGATGAGCAATTGCCTGAATCTGATTATGTAATGTTTGTAGATGGTTCATGTTTGAAAACAGATGAAGGTGCTCTGAGTGCTGCATATGCTGTATGTACAGTGGCAGATGTCCTGGAAGCATCTTGTCTGAAAAGAATTCATTCTGCTCAAGTAGCGGAGCTGATTGCTTTGATTCAAATATGTGAACTGGGAAAGGAAATCAGAGTCACCATGGTGACTGACAGTCAGTATGGCTTTGGGGTTGTCCATGACTATGGTCAACTGTGGTCCCAAAGAGGTTATTTAACTCCTGCAGGATCCATCAGAAATGCTGAGTTTGTGAAAATGTTGATTGATGCAATCCAGTTACCTGAGAAAATTGCTGTTGTGAAATGTGCAGCCCCCAAGAAACGAAATGATTATGTCACCAGAGGCAACCGTTTTGTTGACTCTATTGCTAAGTACTGTGCTAAAAATCTTGCATCTATAAATCGGGACAGAAAGGAGGAACATGTTTCAAGTCCTTTAATGCTAACTTAAACTGTTTTACCTCCTGCTAGACTTGGCAGGAGGTAAAACTAAAAATCAGCTCTATGCGTCTTTCTTGTTTTGTCCCCGGGCCGGATCCTTGCGAAAGAATTAAACGGATAGACACCGGGACGCAAATCGACTTACTCAGAGATGCTGCCCTAAGCCTGTTGGATTATCAGGATCCAGCACGGGGAAAAAACAAGAAAGACGCATAGAGCTGATGACGGTGACTAGCGTTTGAAATGAATTACGGCATCCATCCATTTGGATTACAAAGGGGGCTTATGCACTTATTTGGGAAACATAGAGAGTGAACATACCCATAATTACTAAAGTTTATCTGCAGCCATCTTCGGACAGAGATTGCTCAAGGATTTCATATATTCTGTGAAACCTCAAACCCCTCTTGATTCAGCTCATCACCTTAAGCCTTGAAAAAGCCCTACGGGCAAAACGCGCGTTGGCTGCCGCTGTATCAACAAATATTTGATAGGAAAATAAAAAACACACAGATCTGATTGAAGAGTGAGATTGGATTACTTCCCCCAACTGGAAAATGTGGGAAATTGAATTACATTGTGAAAGGACTAATTTTGATGTTGTTTTTTCTGTGCGTTACATGAAGACTGGATTATAGACATAGTGATTGGGTGTGCTCAGGTGTAGTGTTTAAATTATTTGGCCAGGGTTCTTGGAATCTGTGGACTGATTAACACCCTGGTGGGTTGGTGTTTGACACCTTAAAGAGCACCCCTCACCTAGTGTACTCAGAATTATGGATCTCTCCTCGAACTGTGACAGTGAGTAGATGTGCGGATTAAATTGGGAAAACCCACATTCTGTGTTTCATAACCAGATACAAGCTCTGGATCTGAAGGAGAAAGTGAAGTTGGTGAAGTACCACATTCTGAAGATCGACCTGGGAGTCGAGATCTGACAAAATAAAGATAAAACTGGTATTCAGGCAATTGATAAAGGACAGTCTGAAAGCTCTGGAAGTAGGAACATAAATCTTGAAACTGGTGAAAAGGAAACAACTCACGATAAGGATTAGCTTCCAGGTACCAGCTATGGAGAAGTTCCTAACAGAGTGAAAGAACTGACTAAAGAGAAAACAGATTCAGTGAATGAAATAGACACTATAAAGTTCACCATAAAAGTAACTGATAAGAAATCTGAAACTGAGTCTGATGACAGTGAGGATGAAACTCAATTAGGGAGAATCTCAAGAAAGGGAGCTTGGAGAGTGGAACGTGGATTGTCGTACCTGAAAACAAAAGACCACGTAAAGGAGATAATTGGCCTAAGGGAAATGATGGATTGAAATTCAAACTGGCTAACAAAGCTAACATTCAGGAAGATCAAGTAAATGAAATAACCAGTCAGAGGATTTGTTGGGAGAAAATAAAGAGATTTTGCAAAGGCCAAAAAGATTAAGGAGACCAAATCAAAAGTACTAGCCACCTGAATGGTCATACATTGCATTGCCTCCAATAAGGGAAGTAAATAGCAGTCAAGAAAATTAAATTTGAATTATCAAAGCGGAAATGGAAAGTGAGTGAACTGAAACTTAAAAGAGCTAAAAAGAGTACCTAAACTGGAAAACCAAAGAGAGGTAAAGGTGAAGGAACAAGAATGTTGATTTTAAAGATGGTAAGGACACTCTTTAAGTGCAAAAAGATTTGGAAGAGACAATATAAGGCCAGAATAGAAAATGGGTCATAGCAAAATAAAACAAGCTCCTGAAAGGAGGGGGGACAAGGAGGGTGGAATCCTAATAAAGCGGTAAAAAACGTCAAAATATATAAAAATAAACAGAGAAAACGGACTAATAACGATGAAATAAAAAACAAAAAGATGACCAAGTTTAAAAAGAAGGATAATATAACACAAATAAACTCATCTCTAGCAAATATAGCAGCAGGATAAAATGAGAAGGACAAAGCCCAGAAATAAAGTCAGTGGATGGCATTTTCTTAAGGGATATGTTCATTCAATCCTGAGACAGCGTCTCAAAAAAGAAAATCTCAAAAACTTCCCTTTTACTTCTGAGGGCATCGATGTTTCCATCTTTTGGGCAGTGCATCTGTTCAAGGATAAGCCATTTAAGATCCTCGACGAAATGTCCCAAGGCTTACCAATGTGCAACCAGTGGTGCTCCCGAGCGTGAGTTCCTAATGCATGACTTATGTTCGGAGAACCGAGTTCGGAATTCCCTCCCGGTTTAGCCCACGTAGCCCTTAGAACAAGGGCAAATCAGGAGATACACCACATTGCTAGTCTTGCAGTTGGTCATTTCTCTTAATTGGATGCTCCTTTTTCCCCACTGCAATTCAGGGGTACAGATAACCTGATCACAGGCGTGGCAGCCACCACACCTATGGCTACCTGTAATAGGATTCGCTCCAGTAATGCTCCTTTGGATAAGACCTGGAGGGGCAACAGGGGAAGTTCTCACTAGCATGTTTCTCAGATTCTTATTGCGTCAAAACGCAAAAATGGGTTTAGTCAATTTGTCAGTAGATTTATCCATATTAAGGAGATGCCATTGAGAATTGATGATGAATCTCAATTTTTCATTAAAGTTGGAAAGAGTAGAGACCATAACCAGTTTGTTTTCATCATTTTTCTCTTTTGGTTTCAGGAGAGTTTCCCTGTCAAAGTATTTCTCTCTTTTATAAGAGTCTCTAATCAACCTCCTGGGGTATCCCCTATCTAGAAACTTAATTTTCATCTGTCCAGCAAGGTACTCAAAATTGCTCATATCAGTACAGTTACAACGGAGCCTGAGAAATTGACTGAATGGAATGCTATTCCTCTGGCTCAGTGGATGGTAACTATCGTAAAGGAGCAGCGTATTCCGGGCTGAGGGTTTGGTGTAGAGAGACACTTCTATGTGATTGTTGTTCACTAGAATCCAAACCTCCAGAAACTCAATCTTAGACGAGCTGGTATTTGCTCTGAATTTCAGATGGGGATCACAAAGGTTTATCCACAGAATAAATTCATCCAGTTGTTCTTGAGGGCCTCGCCAAATAAAGAAAATGTCATAGATATATCGATTGTAATAGGTGACTTTTTGGAAAAAAGGGGCAATCTCATTATAGATGTACTTTTCTTAAAATGCACCCATATATGCGTTCGCTACATTTGGGGCACATGCCGCCCCCATGCTTATGCCCAGTACCTGCTGGTAGATGACTTTGTCGAACTCGAAAAAGTTCTCTTTGAGAACAATAGCTAAACATTCGAGGAAGAACAAGTTTTCGGTGGGACAGTCTGCACCATCGAGCATCTTTTTGACCACTTCTAATGCGCCTTCCTGAGGAATGTTAGAGTATAATACCTCCATATCCATTGAGACAAGTATGTCGGTGTGAGAATCAAATTCTAAGCCTTCAATCTTGGTGATTATATGGCCAGTATCACGAACATATGCGGGAAGGCGACAAATAACGGGGGAAAGGCAGAAGTCCACAAATTTAGACAATGGTTCCGTCAGGGATCCGATAGTTGACACAATAGGCCTATAGGGCGGATCCAGAGATTTTTATGTAGTTTAGGCAGTCCATATAAAACCGGTATTTTAAAGAAGGTTTTATTAAGAAAGTCAAATTCCTGACTACAAATGGAACCTCGAAGGAGGGCACCATTGGTGACCTCAAAAAGTTCCGACATAATCCTTCTAGAGGGGTAAATCATAACCTTGTTGTAATGTTCCGGACAGTTAAGCATGGATAAGATTTGGTCTTTGTAAATAGAGCTATCTAACACCGCAATACCACCTGCCTTATCGCTTAGTTTTACGGTAAGGGAGTTGTCAGCAGATAATTTTTTCAGTGCATGGTATTCATCATAGCTAAGATTATAGGCTGATTTCGGAACACATTTAGTAAAGTCCTGAATTTTGGTACATACTGGTTTCTTAAATACACAAACTTCTGGGCCAACCTGTTCGAGAGTTGGAGTAAAGACAGAAGGTGGTCGAAAACCTGATATGTTGTTAGAAGGTTCCATCTCCTTATTCATGAAAAATTTCTTAAGCCTAACCTTGCGAAAAAAAGCCTGTACATCTCTGTGGAGTTCAAACGCATTGAAAGGGGCAGTAGGAACAAAGGAGAGTCCACGTGAAAGGAGGTCTGAGATAGTTTTTTCCAAAGGTTTATTGGACAAGTTAAAAATAGGAATTGTGGAGGTATCATGCATACTTTCTATTCCCTCCAATATTGATTCCGTCTGGTCTCCAGAAAACGTGGCGGATTCTCTGCTTGTTGGTATCCAGTCTGTTGGAAACGTGCGTTCTCCTGGGGTCTGAATCTTACCCGGGTAGTTCCTCGACGGTTCCCCAAAAAACGATTAGATCGCTGGGGACCATTAAAACGGGCTCGTCTATTGGAAAAATTATCTCCAGAACCTGATGTCCCTTCATTATCAGATTCCGAGGTCTCAGGGAAGTTGCGTATTTGCCTATTTGACCAAAACTGTTCGTCTCCTTGTTGCGCATCCCTAGAGGAATTATATTGGGCATGAAGATAGGGATTTACCCTTTCCTCTGAAAAATATCGGATGTCCTTCTTTAATTTGTCTGTTTTTCTACGTAGTATATACTCATTGAAGGAGTCCAGCTCCAGATTAACCTCCTCCAATTTGCGTTTGGCGTCTCCGACCACATCATTTTTCAAGAGCTATTCTTCCATTTCGGAAATTTCCTTTAAAAGACCCAAAGCTACCTCTCTGGCGGTTTCAATAATCAGTAACATCAGGTCTCTGGAGCAACGATTTGCAATAAGGGACCTTCTTTCCAGAAAGCAGCGGATTTCAATGAACAATCCCGGAATATTTCGAGAATGTAGCCTTAAACTGCCTTTCTAAATCATGCATCCTCTGCTTATTCTGTAGGATCATGCAATCGTTTTAGTCAAATAGGCAAATATGCAACTTCTCTGAGACCAGCAGCTCTGCCTCTA
Organism: Lissotriton vulgaris; assembly: GCF_964263255.1. Classification (NCBI taxonomy): domain Eukaryota; kingdom Metazoa; phylum Chordata; class Amphibia; order Caudata; family Salamandridae; genus Lissotriton; species Lissotriton vulgaris. Next base: position 1,650,393,128 of record NC_141693.1, on the reverse strand, counting down.
CTTTGGGACGGAGATGGAACGAAATCCTCTGGTGGCGGAGGTCAATCGGGGTGACAGATTTATCATGTGTAGCCGGATGGCAGTGCCTTTCGGGCATCCGATTCCCTCCAACAGTGCTCCGAATCCATGCAGCAAGTGGTCCAGGTCATTGGCGTGGGCGGTGAAAGCAAAATGAATCAGGTTAAGGTCCTGTGCAGTCCTGCAGCCTAGCAGCAACCCTTAGCCTTATTGGGACACATAGACTTCAGCTTGCTGGTGAGCAGCTTTGTGAGAGAGATCGGCCTGGAATACTCCACATAGCCTGAGTGGAGACCTGGTGCCATAGGCATAAACTTGTACCCTGGTGGTGCGGAGCATTAGGGGATTTGGCAGGTTCCTGTAGATGCTGGCGGCCATGAGATTGATTGGTGGCACCTGTGTCAATAAGGGCTGCAACCGCATGGTCTTGTACTTTGACGTTACACATGGGCATTGCAGGTTTAGAAGCCGATAGAGTGTTCAGCATTCTGGCCATGTGGACGGTGGTGGCATCAGCTTAGTCGTCAACCATGTCGCTGCTAGCAGGACCATCAGTGGTTTGTTCGATCGAGCGAACTCTTTGAGGAGGGCCGGTTTGTCTTATCCTTGGTGTAGAACGGCATACTTTGGACAAGTGATTTACTTTCCCGCAGGCACTGCATGTCTTGCGCTGGGAAGGCACCATCATGGGGCGAGGGGCCTCCGCACCATCGGCTTGGGCGACTGTGAATGCTCTGTTGGGACACTGTGTTTTTTGGCCGGGTGGCTCTTGGTTAAGGCTCGTGGGCATCGGTGCGAAGGGCGCACACAGGTTCTTCTTTGACGGAGAGGCCTGGTTTGGGGTCCATGCACGCCGCCATGGCCTTTGACATTTCCTTGGAGCTGCAGAGCGTTAGGATGTCCCTCATCGACATGTTGTCTTCCTGTAGGTCTTGTTCGTGCAGTTTGGATGATGCACAGCCTTGAATGAACTGGGCCCGGACTTCGTCGCCCTCGTCTGGGTGGGTGAAGGTACTTGCTAGCTCTTTCAGACTGGCATAAAATACATCCACTGACTCTTCTGGGAGATGGCGGGCTTGGTGGAGCAAGAACCGTACGTAGTTGGGGATGGCAAAAGGTTCAAAGTATGCCGTAATGGCGTCACGCATCGAAGCGTAGTTCCTGGGGGGACTGGCCACCTAGGTGGAGGAGATTGGGCCTCCTCCGTGGGGCCGGGATATCAGCAGCATCGCAGAAGTTTTCAAGGCACTCTACCCACACTTTCCAGCGTGCCGCTTGGGACGGCGGAGGGCCAGTGATGACAATCAACTCAAGAGGAGGGACCGTCGTGATGTTGGCGCAGATCTGGGCACCACCGGGAGGACTGGGCTGTGGCGTTGGTGTGCCAACGGGCACAGCACACGATTAGAGGCAGCGCTGGATGGCGCACTGAGTAGAGATGATCAGGGGCAGCTGTGAGCTGCTGGGACGAGGTCTGGCTGATGGTGGCTTGCCACTGAGGGGGGCCCCGTGCGGGAGCACACGCAGGCCGGACTGCTGTCACGAGCTGATGGAGGGTGCAAGCCCGTTGCCTCAAGGAGCCATGTGGGGCTGGACGCGAGCTTGCAGGCGGCCCCCTGCTGGTGGGAAGGGGCGGGGTACTGCAGGAGTTAGTCATGGTCGCTTGTGGCCTGAAAGACTGCCTGAAGGACGCTGGCTGGCCCACCGTGCTCTTACCGGTGCAGGGTGTGAGCCTTGTGTCCATGGTGCGGGAAGGCTGGTTGCAGACATGCACCGGGCTGGATCTCATGCGCATGTCTGCATGCGCAGCAAAGCAGCCGCCGGCTGCGTTAGCTGCGGGCCACACCACGAGGAAGAGGCAGGAGCAGGAAGTTGCGGCCGCCGCTGCAGCAAGCAGCTGAGGTGGGCAGACTCAAAGTCTTGCGGGCAGTCGGGGGCTCACCAGTTAGGCCGCAGCAGGATCTTGTAGGGCAGCAGTGGGCGCGGACTTGCGTGCTCCGCTTGAAGTGCTGCCAGAGCGAGGGACACAGCAGGAGGGCTCCCGCTGTTAAGGTGCCGGCGGCAGGCACAGCATCTGCGGCAGAGATCGGCGGGGTGGGTAGACCACCTCATCGCCAGTGTGGTGTACTAGGTTGGAGCCTAGCACAATAAACAGACAGGACACTCATGGCTGTTTAGTGGGTGGCTAGCAGCAGACTAAACCATGCCCAGCTCCCTGGGCTATTTATTAGGTTCATTACGTGCTGGCCGAGCATACGCTGGGCCAGCCCAACACAGTGACGTTGTTGGGGTCACAAGCCTAACACCCCTCTCAACAGTGGCCGGGGGGGCCAACCCCTTGAAGGCAACACTACACCGATCAGCGACTGTCTCAGTCTCCGATAGCAGGAAAATGGGGCAGCGCCTTCTCTGCTGCGCTGCCTGACATTGCACACATAGCATGGAGGACACTAGTAAAAACTGCCTCTCGCGACACTCTCTAAGCCAATCCTCGTGCAGCTCCTGGAGTTACAGCAGCCCCAGGATTGGCTAGAGCAGGCAACCACACCGCTCATTATGGAAACCATGGTTTACGACTTTGATTCATCCCCCACTCACTAATGTGTAGGTCGAGGTTCCTCTAGTGAGCCTGTTGAGCTATCTGGAGAAAGGTAGCAGTCCAAACCAGCATGCGCACTTGTGCCCAGGTACATACCACTAGTGTGTGTCTATCAATGTTAATCTCCGCCCCTCAGGCCCGTATTGGCTTCTACATGCTGCCTCGGCTGATGAGTTTTACAAAACATAGTTGTTTTTTCTGTTTGATGCTACACACAGTTAAATACTGAGATACATTTAATTGGAGGTCCAGGGGCCAATATATGAGTGGGGCAATGCCCCAGTGCTCCAAGGGAGGCACCACCCCTGAGAGCACATCATACATCACTGCACCTTTTTTATCTCCCAGCGGAGTGTGTTTTACTGTGCAGTCAGTAACATCCTATTGCCCACCGAGAAGAAAATATCTGCTCTACGGGAAGTTTATGGTTAGGGCTTTAAGTGGACCGGGCCCTGCCAGTGAGCCTGCAGACTTTGCTAAGCACACATTTTTAGCATAGGTTTTCAAGTAACACCCTTACTTACTTTGGCCATGCCCCTTTGAGAGACCCCCAGTTTTTTCATTCCACTTAAAGCCTTCTTGATGGTTGCCCTGCCTCAACAGTGCACAGCAGATGGACATGTCACCGCGGCACACATTCCTTTCCACATTGCTGTCTTTCCTTCTTACTTAGAACTGATAGTTCCAGCAGTAGGCATGGAAGCCACCGAGCAGTGCTGGGTTTTGCCTGTCTGATGATGCACCCTCAAAGTGTCCCTGGTGTTGCCTAGATAGGATCCGGGACTAGTGCTCGCCACAGCTGAATTTGTGAGAGGAAGAGGTGGCCATTGGACAGCACTGATATGGAGGTATCAGGAACAAGCCAATACTCACCAGATGCAGGAGAACTTACAAGGCCGTCAACAGACCACAGCTTGAGCCAGGCTCTAGACAGGCCGTACATGTTGTCTGCACAGCCAAGCTTTGTGGCCAGGGCCCTTGCAATGTTATTTGCTTCCTTTGTTATGCTTACAACTGGAGGAGGATGGCAGTACAGAGATAATGACAGCACTCTTACACAAGCATTTGCAATGCAATAGGTCTCACATTTGTGCAAGTTAGAGCTACAAACGTTGTAAATGACTATGTCTTTTACCTATGCATTTTCTGTTTGGAGTGAAGTAAATATATGTGGTGTGGAGTGGAATTGTTAGTAGTGGAATTTTGTGTAGTGTTATGGAGTGTAATTATGTGGAATTGTATTTTGAGTTGTGGAGTGCTATGTAGTGGATTTTATTTATGTGGTGTGCTGTTGAATTTTGTGGCATGATGTGGAATTTTGTGGTGTTGATTGAATACATGTGGTGTTGTGTAATTGGGTTTAGTTGAATTATGTGGTTTATTGAATTATGTGGTGTTGAATGGAAATGTGTAGAGCTGAATTGTGTGGCATGGAAGTGTGTGGCATTGAGTGAAAAATATGTTAAGTGCTATTATGTGGCACGTGTGGTTTGTATTTTTGCGGAGTGTTGCGACGTGGCATAAACTGGATTAATGTGGAGTGAATTTATATGGTATGGAGTATAGTGTAGTTATGTTGATTTGAATTATGTGGCGTTAAGTGGTATTTAGTGGAGTGTAAGTATATTGTGTGATAAATTGTGTAGTGCTGAATTGTGGAATTGGGTGGAATTATGTGGCATGGACTAGTGCATAATTGTGTGGAGTGGAATAATGTGGCACCTTTTGGAGTTGTATTTTCTGGAGTGTAATTATGTGCTTTAGACTTGTGTGTAAATATATGGCGCAAAGTGTATTTATTTAAGTTAAAGTGGAAAAATGTGAAGCTGTATTGTTGTGATTCGAATTGTGTTCTGTGGAGTGTGATTATGTGGGTTAGAGTGGTATTAAGTTGCGAGGAGCGCTAACATGTGATGCGGAATTATGTGGTATGGAGTGAAGTGGAAATGTGAGTTTTAATTTTTAGGACTGTAAATATGTGGTATGGAATGTTGTGAAGAGGAATTATTTATAGTTGCATTGTGCTGTGTGCCATGGAATTATGAGATGTTCAAATGCACTGTTTGTGGAAGAATTATGTGGTGTGGATTTGGAGAAGCTGTGCATGCTATGGCTTTTTTGTTATGGGCTATAAAGCTGTCAGTTTGTTGAAAGAGGACTTTTTTTGAACAACTAAAATGCAAACCTAAACCATTTACAAGAGTGTGAAGGGAAAAGTTTGCAAGTGAGGGGTAGCCCGTACATTAGCCCAGAAATGTTTCACCTGAAAAGATCTCTTTTTGTGTTTTGGTTGGAGCAAGAGTTTGTTCCCATTTATGTAAAACTTGCACAAGGTACACACTACAGCATTGAATTTTTATATTTAAAGTCTATTTGAACCCAGCTATTGCCATATAGGTGGTCTGGCACCAATTAATCTGAATGAATGCGCAAGAGACTGAATAACCGCATTCACTTTGCAAATATTGCGATCTATATTTTAGAGAATATTTTAGTGGTTTACTTTAAAAAAGGATCATTAGGTTTCACACAGCTCATATCTTATCACTCCCCTTCCCATAGTAAAATATGTTTGGAAATACACCTTGGAATTAAATAAATCTCAGCCGGACCCCACGCAGATATTTGCATGCCTCGTTGACATTGGTCATTAATCTACCTAGCTTTATGAAACTGTCATACTGACCATAACCAACATCTTTTCACTTTCCACATGATTGTTCAACATCAGAGACATCAATCATCTAAATTTTGCATAGTGCATCTCTGGTTCTCGAACAGCTCCAGTACGGTCTGTGTTGTATTCGGGGGAGGAAGGTTGCTGCCTGAGGCCGAATAGCAAGACGCAGTTAGCGCTCATTCATGGAATTGCAAAGTTTTATACAGCGCTGGCTATACCCGGAGGTATCAGAGTGCTTTACATGAGGATCAGCGAGTTACAGGTTACATAATTACATAGCAAAGTATATAGATAGGAGAAAAACATGAGAGCACATAATTGTAGCACTCACGTAATAGTTTACACTAACTGTTGCCTCAGGAAGAGGCATGTGCTCACCGTCCACGCACTCCGAAATTTCAAGTTAGGAGATTTGTAAATAAGGAATTGCAATGTAATAGGTCTTGAGAAATAAAAGCAATGTTCTAACATTCAAAGTGGAAGGCTATGAAAAAACACTGGAGTGTAGCATTTTAATGATGTTACCCGACTGTTTGTCTTTGCCAATTCTGGATTAATGTATAACAAAATGGCACCACAAAGCTGATAGGCGCGTTCACTTGTGATTCGGGAGGGGCCAGGCGTGACTGCTGTGGGAGGGGTTAGGGTATCGTGAGAGACACAAAGAGGTAAACTGTGAAGCGGCACTCCGTCAAGACTGATTTGCATATGGCCATGTCTGAACTAGGGTGGATTTGTGAGCAAAATAACAATGGATTAAACCCAGATCGGTGACTGGGGGTGAATGTTTTGCCCCATTGTGCAACATTCCGTCCATCATCTTTTGTGTTTTGAAGAAAAAAAGCACACCTATTGGCATGGCAAGGTAAGCTGTAGAAAACTGGCTTAATTTGTGTTCAGGCTCAAAGCAATTATTTTGTAGCATTCGATCCTCAGACCAGAGAGAGAGGCAGTGGTGCAGTGGTCAGAGCTGCCAACTCTGAAGCTGCGGATCCGTGTTCGAAACTCGGCATCAGCTCAACATCCAGTGATATCTAATTCTTGGCCAATCACTTAATCTCCTGCCGGGCACACTACACATTTAAATAAAAATAAAAAAAAGAAACAAACAATAATTCAATTCAATAAATCTTTATTTTGTAAACAAAATCACCATAAAAGAATCAGAGTCAAAAGTCAGTAATAATAAATTCATACATAAAAATAGACAATAAATTACGATTAAAAACAGGAAAATAAAACAATTAATACAGTTAATCTGGTCTCGGTAGCTTGTAAAAAAGATAAAACCAAAATAGTCACCCAGTCAAAGGTAACCGTCTGAAGGTACATCTGGACAGGCCTAACTTGTTTAAAATTCAATGATTTCTGAAAGGGGATTACAAAATGCTTCCTAGGCCAGCTGAAGTAAGGGCAAAACAGTAATAAATGGAGCGCGTCCTGCAGAGACAGATTGTCGCAGCAACAGGGTGCCCTTACCTCCGTCCGAACCCACTCACATGGGGACTCCAGCATGTGATGCAATTGATTAAGCCTAAACCTGGCCAATAAAAACTTGTCTTGTTGTCAGTGAAGCAAACTCAAATATGGTTCCATCCCCTGCACATCTTTTAAAAGAATGCAACCCCTAACAGAACACTTTTGGAGATCTAAATCTTTTCTCTCCAAACTAGAGCATTCCAAGAACAACCTATTGACACTCTCCAATTCCTGGACGGAGAGTGAGGAAGGGTAAAAATGTCTGGCCTGCCTACAGAAAACAAGGTTGCCTTAACATGCATAATCCAAGGTATGTTAGATACCTGGTCCGAAAACTGGTAGTCCTCAAGAATCAAACGGCTTAACTTTAGCTCCACTCTGTGACAAATTTTGATCCAGCACATGAGCGGGCTTAGAGCTATCAGATCCAAAACATAATCAAGACCCAGTTCCTAATGTTCAGAAAATGCTGAGGTTAAGTGGGGGACCTGGATCAACTCACGCCAGAAATTATTCTCCATTGTTTGAATCTGATCCAACTTAACATACCCCCAGACCTCACTTCCATGCCGCAGCTGTGCAATACACTTGGCCTGATACATTTTTAGAAGAAACCTGGGTACCCGAGACCCAAGCCTATGTGCAAAACTAAAAACGCCCCCATAGTTTTTACAGACTCTGATCTTTTGACTGCAATCAGAGGTTTAACATCAAATAAAACCCACAAGTAGGGGAAAGCCTTGACTTTGCTTGGGGTAAAATGACATACCTTGAATGTCTTAATCCTTGTTGCTTTGTGGCCCACAACCATTATGTAGGAGTTTGAAAAGTTAACCGGCAAGTCTAGGAGTCCCATAAAAGACACGTTTTTGGCCAACAGAAGGTCCAACTCCTGTGCTTTCCAAGCCATTAGGACTGCATCATCTGCATACAATAGAACAGGGAGAGATCTGTCACCAATCTTAGGACAGTCAGCTGAAACTGATAAAAGCACAGACTCCAATCCATTAACAGACAAGGTAAACAGAAAAGAGGCCAGTAAGCACCCATGCCGAACCCCACAACTCGTTGGAAATGATCAAGTTCACTTACCACCTTGAGAAAAGTGCTCCATGGCTGAGGTCATTGAGTGAAGATCGGCTAAAAGAGCCTCAATACTGGGCTCCATCCCCATCTCGCTCAGCAAAGCCCAGAGCTACACTCGGTTCACCCCATCAAAAGCGGATGTCAAGTCTATAAAAGCCAGGTCTAAAGATTTAGACCAAGCCACTGCATACCTATTAATAATTAAGTGAAGGGTCAAATATTGATCTTAAGTTGACCTCCCCACCCTAATGCCATACTGAACATCACTCAGGATCTTATTTTCATCAGCCCAGTTGCACAGCCTATTTAGGATCACCCTCCCCAAGACCTTAGATGTGGAATCCAGTAAAGAAATTGGACGGTAATATTGTGTGTTCTCTTTGTCCCCCTTCTTAAAAGTGGGGACAATCACCGTGGTTGACCAAGAGGGCAATGGCACCTCCTGCACAGCCACATTCAGGAACTGGGGTAATAAAGGAGCCCAGACCTCCAGATTCCTTTTAAACAGGCCAGGCGATATGCTTTCCTGGACTAGGGCCTTGTTAGAAAGGGCTAGAATGCCTTTTGTGACTTCAGCTAACGTTGAGACCACTTTGTTACCAGCAGACCCACATGCAGCAGAGATATTACCAAGCTACCCCTGGCATTTTGGTGAATAATGGTCATGGGCACTACCATATCTCTATTTCATGTATTCAGTACTCAAGTACAAGAAGCTAGAAGGGAGCTTAAGTTAAAAAAAAACAGTGTATCCTCTAGCCAGCAAAACTCAAAATTATGTACCCTGGAAAAACATATTTTTCAGGGATCACACAGACACTCTCAAATTCATCTTCACCTTGATTACCAAAGTGAAGGAAAATGTACCCATGTTACCGAATGGTTATGAATCTGCTTTTTTGGAGAAACAGGACGACTCTGGTGACATAGACCAATGTGCAAATTGATGAATTACAGTGCTCTCTCAGTTTGCTTGCTGACGCCATGGTTGGGTGCCCTCATGGGCAATTATTGCTTTAACCAAGCACTTGTTGAATAAAATGTGGGAAGATGTTTGTTTTTCACAAAACAGACTCACCTACACATTTGGATTTTTTTTACTTTTGGATTGCATCTGGTAGGCCTTTTATTGTGCTCTGAATCATCTTGATTGTTACATAATGTGTTTTGTAGGAGACATATTAACCCTCTATGCTACCTTGATACAAAACTAGAACTAGACAAAACACAGATTTTCCCAGCAAATATGTTATCCACCAGAGTTATCTAACCAATATTATTATTCACAGATATTTAGCTGGCACACAAAGATTACTACAGCAGAAGCCTTAAAACCCATAAGATATTTTAAAATACAGACATTGCAACCAATTAAGCAGAACAGATGTACTGCCACGTTTCTCATTGTTGCCAATTTCTTTGTGGCAGGGTTTAAAAAAAATGTCTAAGTTGATACCCAGATTTTGAATCGGGGTTGCATCAATATTTTGGCACCGCCCCACCACAAAATCAAATTTGGTAAATATTGTAATGCGCTCAAACGTACTCATGATAGACCTGCTAAACAAATGTGAGATCTTAAGATTTGATGACACTCCAATTCTAGATAATTGGTCCTCCCACTTCTTTTTTTAAGACTGGATCCCTAGTCCAGGGCATCAACAACTGGAAGAATGCCTGACAAGTTGTTGCTCATTTCTTTTTTCATCAGACTGATGATGCTTTCATACAGGAGCCACATCCCGATCCATAGCATCAGGACCACTTTGCTGCTAAATGGGGCTTTCCAGAACATTCACCTCCTTTACCTTCTCGTCCAGGCTAGATGACAATTCTGCTGAATAAATCGACGACTTTAAACCTAGGTATATGTATTCAATTCCTGGTGGTGGAATAGTATCTTTCTAGTGCAAGGGTCACTGTTTGGCACACCCTTTGCTCTTATCAGACCTAACGTTGAATTGCTGGCCTTTATTGATATAATTTTAGATGTATGCAGAACATATGTTATCTTTAGTAGCATTCTGGCAGAGATTACCAAATTGTTTTAATTTCCTTGCTTAGTCGACCAGGACACCATATCAGAAAACATACTATGGCATTAAAAGCTCTAGCCAGATAATAAATATGATTGACATTGTAGAAAATGAGAAGGTTCAGCATGGTAAAACATATGCTTTCCTATTACTCCTCTGTGCAGGACTCAATTTCTGACATTTAATATTGTATGGTCAGTGTCACGAGGGGATTCTAAGATCACTTACCTACCAGTACACTTCCTGATCAATCTCCAGTATTTTTTAACATTGGAGGTGCTGCTCAATGTTGTCATTACTGGCATCGCTTTTTATAAACGAACTGCAAGCAGCTATTGCAGAATATTTTGAGCATAATGTTGGGTCTGTAACTAGGTGCTCTATAGTCTGGAACATATTTGGGGTCATATTAACAAGGACAGTATCGCCGCTTTAGCGCACTTTTTGTGGCTAAAGCGGCGATATTATTATTATTGCCCTATTTATAAGGTGGTGCTAACATGCAGTTGCACATGTTGCACATGTTGCACCTGTTTTCCCGACGCCTCGCTTTGCATCTCTAATGAGATGCAAAGTGGGCATCACTAGGTGTACCCCTGATGGATTACCTTGTAAAATATCGCTAAATGTACATCGCGATATTTACAAGGAGGCCCACGCATTTTAGCAGACGTTAGCTTTTGGCGAAAACTATGCCTGCTAAAATGCTGACTTACCTATACCTAACAATGGGGGTGGATTATGCTGATAGGACCACAGGGTCTTATCAGCAAGGTTATCGCCGTTTTCCAATGAACATCGCTGGAACAAGCGGTGTTCCATGGAAAACACCGCTGTCACTGGAAAATTATCGCCATTGCGCTATGCGTTGTTAATACAGCAATAGCATGGCGATAATTGCCAGCGATAGCCAACGATAAATAGGTTCTCGCTAAAAGCGGCCAGCGATACTTATCGCTGCGGCTTGATAATATGCCCCATAAGATCTTAATTCATGGTGTAATTTATTCCAAACAAGATGGAGTCCTAGGGTACATATATGTACATTGTGAGGCCAGCTAGGACTCACTCTGTATACTAGTGGAGATGGTAAGATCTTGGTGGAGATCAAATTGATCCTGATTTCCTATAGCGAGTCACCAATAGAGAGGTTGTATTCATTGGGAAACATTTATTTTAACATTTGATGATGGGGAAACGCTGAGTAAAACTTTAGTGTGACTTCTTAAAAAGTGTTATAATAACTTCCTTGTGGTGATATGAAATAGTAGAGGCAATGCTGTGGACAACAGCGATGAAGCACTTAAATTCTTTAAGCCAGAAGTAGGACACCAAATACCGGTCGGTCCCACACCTACTAGCCATAGATAAACTGGTCTTTCGAAACCAAGCTGGCTTTATTCGAGGAAACTTGACTACTCACAATTTGTACCTTGCATTTTTACCCTGATACATCAATTTAACCTACATTTTCTAGTTGATAAATGTTAAATGAATGAATGATGAATGAACATTTCTTTATTCGTTTTTTTTTTAATTTCAAAAACCTTAAAAGCATTATCAGAAGTTAAAAACCAGATCGTTCAATTTTAAAAATTTGTTACAAATCAGTATAAAACGCAATGTCCAAGGATAAAAACAGACAGAGAACCCTAACCCTAGTGTCTAATACATAGTAAGACTGAATCTATCTAAATCAATTCATTAAAGAACTATCACAGATTAATTCGGTGTTCATAAATACATTTAAAAAATGTAACTATGTGTTTAGAAATCCATTCCGTCTCTAGAAACTGAAGGCGTAGAAATGCTGGACGACATCTTCTAATACCCAACAATTTTAACAAAGGTAACAGCCAAATCTTTCGATGCCCAACATAAAATTTGCAGAACAATAAAGTATGGATGGTTGACTGTACAGAAATCTCATCGCAAGGGCAAGGTGGTAAAGTTGAAGCCCAACTGTTTCTCTCTGGGAAAGTAACCAAATGATGGAAGATATTTAGCGTGAACCTCGTCAGGAGCAATCTCTCGAATGTAGAGAGGTTAAAGGCTAAATATGGCTGGATTAAGAGAGTGGTTTGAACCGCCATTGCATGTTTAATCGAAGGTTTAGATACTTCCTTCGCGATTCGTAGTTCTTCCAGATGGCTAAGGGCCGTTACTTTCAAGGTCTTCCTTGATATTGCCCGGACCGTACTTGGAGCGGAATAATAGCTCCCTAGTCCTAGGTCATTAAAAAACCTTTTTACATACGATAACCATCTGATTTTGTATGAGTCACCAGTAGCATACAGTCTCCAATTATTTTGTGGGTCAATATATTTTTTTCCGAAGTCCAGATTCGGTGCCAGAGGAGAATTGGTTACATTTTGGCCAAATCTATTAGGTGGGGGAGCCCTAATTCCATGTGACATCCAAGAATAGACGCACTTTTGAGTACCGCTAGCAAAAAACCTAAAAAGGTATTCTCAGCCACTTGCAGGCTACTAGTGTTTGCGCCAGCCCCGTAGAGGGCGACTGCCCGACATTTGGCTATGTATATCCTTAACAGTTCTATGGGTGGCCTCTTACCCAGCTTTTGAGAAAAATTTATGAGTGCAGAAATTGCTCTCATGAGGTGGTGTCTTCTTCCCTCAATCGCGGGCATCCAATTTAGTTTTTGGTCAATGATAATGCCCAAATATGGGTATTGACCAGTAGTTTCAAGTTTCTCTTTATTAAGGTATATGTCCTTTACCACTTTTTTCCCTGGGCCTGCTGTCATTATGTACGTTTTTTATATATTTATGTGTAACTCCAGGCTCCCCATAAACTCTGAGTATCTGTCCAAAGCCTTCTGGAGTTTGCGGGGGTACGAGCCAATATCACGTCGTCGTCCGCGTAGAGCAGAGCGGGAATCAAGCGGTGATTTACTTTGGAAGATCCTGGCCCCCTCTCAGCATGGCCGCCTCCAGGCCATTAGTATAGAGAGAGAACAGAAAGGGTGCCAGGACACAACCTTGCCGGACCCCTCGCTTCACCCCAAACGACGCTGACAGTTCGCCTTTCACCCCAAACCTCACCCTTGCAGAGGCGTTAGAGTATAGTTCTCTTAAGATGTCCACCAAAGGTGGTTCGACCCCCATTGTTAATAGGACCGCCCACAATTTTGTGTGGGAGACACAGCCAAATGCCGCGGACAGATCGACATATACCATGTATAAATAGCCTTGTCAGGATTGGGGCCCACAGATCCAAGTTGTATTTAAATAGATCTGTGGGAAACCCATCTGGACCCGGGGCCTTACCGTTTTTGCATGCTATGAGTACTTGATAAACCTCATCTAGGGTGAAATGTAAAGCAATGGGGTAAGACACTACAGGAAGTCTATTGGTGGTAACTGTGTCAGCGCCCATTAACACTGGGATTTTCTGGAATATCTTTGCAAAATGAGCCACCCAAACGGACTCCTCGATAGCAACGTCAAGGGTTGGGCAATTTTTCGTGTCTGCCGAGAAGGGAGATTTAATCACTGACCAAAAAGCAGCGCTGTTTTTTTCCATGCAGCTGCTATGTAGTTGGTCCCATAAGGCCTGTTTTAACTCTACCTTTAAAGCGGTCTTATAATCCTTTCTTGAGGTTGCTATTTCCTGTGGTATTCTTTTCATTTTTTGCAAAGCTACTTTTAATTTAGTATGTGCGGCCGTACATCTGTGGTTAAACCACCCTTTTTTCTTGGGGCGACTATTTTTTAGCTTAACCATCAGTGAATCTTTTATTGTACTTAGAATTACACCAAAATGGTTTAGAACATCCTCATTTACTACTCGGTGATCTAAGCACTTAACAGTTGCGGGATAGGCTGCTTTTATAACTTTGCCTGTTATCTCCAAGGGGTCTACCTTCTCCCATTTTAAAGAGAAACCATTGATCTTATCCAGTTGCAAGGCACTTTGAGTTAACACACTAGGTATACTTTGAGTTATATGTTGGTTGATGAATCAGAGTTCTAGGCCGAGGGCACAGTGATCGCTTAAAGTATTAATTAGTGGGGCGAAGCTCATTACACGACTGACCATAACGTTTGACATTAGGATATAGTCGATCGTTGTCCCACACCCCCTCCCCAAAAAGGTCGGATCCAACTGCCGTGATACTTAGTCCATTTTGTTAGCAATGACAAGACCCAGATCTGAGAGCGTTTCATTTAAGTACCTTCCTAAGGTAGAATGATTAAAGTGGACAACAGGGTCCTCATTTTCATCCACTAACCAACAGAGATTACTGTTGCTAAGTAAACAAGGATGTTGATTGAAATCGCCCCCCCAAATAATGTTAACCCCTGTTTTAACTCCTGAATCACGCGTTAAGGAAGATTGCTTTTGCCGTAAACTATACAAAACCTTCAGCGTCTCCCCTTCCAATAAGTTGGTATAGAACTTAAGCAAAAGGACATTGTCCTTATTATTAAAAGAGAGGCTGAGGAGATGATAGTTTACGTTAAGCATGGGCGGATGATCGTGGATCCGCGAATTTGCGGATTTGCGAATTCGCGGATCCGCAAAATCCGCGAATTTGCAGATTCGCGGATTTTGCTGATTTTTTTGATGGGGGGGGTCTTCTGTGCGAGTTCAAGTGACTCTTGTGTGTATAAATGGTCAGAGACCGACCAGAGCAGCAGATGAAGAGAAAGATGCTACTGGTCACAGGAACAGCACGAGGATTGCGCTCGTGAAAGTCAAGGATGCAAAGGCCTCTATCCAGCATCACAGCTGATTTCCGACTGTAGATTTGGGAAGAAGGCACACCTGCCCAGCCTCGACGACGCTCACAATTGTTTTTGGGCTGATGAATGAGTCACTGAATTTGAGCTTCAACTAGTTCCAGCGACCATGTGTGTGTTACTATGCAATCGCACTGATGTTCGCAGGGGTCCCTTGAGTGACCTGTCCATCCATCATCTTCCTGTAACTATTTTTGGATGGCGCCGGCAAGCTGCCAGCGCCATCCTAAAATAGTTACTAAATTAGCTTCACTAATAGATAAAATAAAGCAGGACTCGAGCACCTGCTTTATTTGCTTTATTTTATCTATTAGTGCTTCCTGTGCTTCCTGTTGAAGCTAACTTTGTAACTATTTTAGGATGGCGCTGGCAGCTTGCCGGCGCCATCCTAAAATAGTTACAACAACAACTTCAAGCTTGAAGGCTTGAACTTTTGCCCCCTGAATCCGCCGCTCACAGATTTGCGGATTTTCAGTAAATACGCGTGAGTTCGCGGATTGCGGATTTACCGAAAATCCGCGAAATCCGCGAGCGGAACGGATTTTGCGCTCACGCTTAGTTTACGTCCAACTCTAGTGCTGTTATTTTCGGACCCCATAATGTGTTAGCAATAAAAATGGTCAAACCTCCTTTAGCCCTACCCGATGGAACAGCTAGTGCGGGGGAAAAATACGTTTTAAATCCTGCCAAATGGATTTCAGACATAGACCAAGTTTCTTGAAGACAAATCACATTGTGTTTATCGAGAAAATAAATTCAGGGCACTCCCATCCCCCACCTTTGAGCGAAGGCCAGCTATGTTACAGAAAAGGAATTTAATTGATGGTAGATCGTTATCAATGGGACTGTCTAATACAGAGGTGGGAGAAGCTACCTGCTCAGAAGAGACCTTAGTAGATACCACCTTGTTGTTACTAGTAATGAGAGGTGGGACATACCCTGGTAGCAATTGGTAATTATTACTGAAAACCCTACTGCCTCTCCCTATTCCTGAATCATAGGGCTCGGACACTGGAAGGTCACTACCCGATAAAGTGGATGGTATACATATCTTGGCCGATATTGGCAGTTCAAAAATTATCGGCAAAGCCTCAGTGGGTGCATCCCCAGTTATCTCTCCTTCAAGTCAGTCGACTCCTTCCAGGCCAGAACGTGTTGATAAGTAGTTAAAAGTGGGGACAGTAAATCCAAAACCTTCTGTGGTAGGCCCGTGAGAAGCCATATGCCTTTGGTGGTGTCTTGGGTAGAGATACCTTCGCTACCTCCGGTGTTAAACCAATCACCAATATGTCTCACAGCTCTATGGTCCTTGAAGTTAATGATTATAACGTCCCCCCCTCTATCCTTGGGCCGATTCCCCACCCAACCCAGCCGCCTTACATTCAGGATTACTCCATTGATATGTGCAGGCAAAGGTTTATTATTGCTCAGTCAGAATATTACTTTATTTTTCAATGCTCGTGGTCCTCTATTGTTCCTTCTGGGAGTACTGGGACCCCTGCCATCACTACGACAAAAGGTGCAGCCTCCAGAGGTAGGTCTATATAGCCGGGATCCCGCCACCCCCTCCCAACAACAATCCCCAATGGGAGAAGACAGACACAGGTTTGAACTTTTGGAAGGCGGGGGGGAGTTACCCCCCCGGCCGTATTTATTAAAATATGAAACAAAATTTAAAACATTAAATAAAAGTTTCATGAATTATGTACAATTTTACTTTCATTACATTTTGATGAAGACATGTTCTTTGGCTAACCTTAACAGATCTCTAATACAAAGGTTTCCTAGCCGAGTCTAGCATCCTGAAAAAATGCATACATTCTAAGTTAAAATTGTACATCCTAGCATTAAGGGCCAACGGCAAGGTCTTAACCGGTGTCAGATCCCTCTACCAAAATCTCGCCCTCAGGGTGTGAGTGGCGCATGCGCAGAGGACTTTACCCTCGTTGCCAACTATAACTCCCGCCCTCACGGTGTGAGTGGCGCATGCGCAGAGGACTTTACCCTCGTTGCCAACTGTAACTTCCCTTGTCGTGGGGGCCCCCTTTCACTCGACGCCATCTTAAAGGTCGTCCGAGTTCCCGTGTGAGGTATCTGTAGGAAGGACAGCGTGGACTCCCCCCCCATCCCCACACTCTCTTCCGCCAGAGCGGATATCCGGCCCCCGGCCGGGAAATTCGTAGGAGGGGCATCTAGCCATCTCCCCCCTGGGAGGGGTCTATGGCCGTCTCCCCCTAGGCGACCCATCCTTAGTGGGTGCCGCCTCCCCGTGGAAGGGGCCAATGGCCGCCTCCCCCCGGGCGCTCCCATCCATTCTGGGTGGCGCCCCCCTCTAGGGACCTTGAAATTACTGCTCACCGATCATGACCTTACCGCCACAGGCCGGATAGTTGACCGACTATCCGGACCCCCCACTCCTCCTAAAGGTCATGCTTCCTCAAACCCCTTAGCCATGCTATGAAGTCTCCTATGAGTAAATCATTCCCCTCCCTGGACAGGTGTACCCCATCATTCAGATACATATGATCACCCCGCATAAACCCGTGAGGAATGCTATGCAACTGCGCTGAGCGAAACAATTTCCCGATTTTATTGTTGACCCTCTTCACCGAGTGGTTCAACGCCGACACTGAGAGACCCCCCCGCCATATCTTCCTGGGGATCATGTGTGACCAGGCACTCGTGCACCCCGGGAGTTTCTTAGCCAACCAGCTAACTGCCGACAGGATGTGTTCTAGTAACACGCGTCTTCCCAACTTCACTAAGTCATTGCCCCCCAGGTGTACTATAACTACAGATGGCGGTGACCTTTGCCGCCCTAAAAGACCCTCCAAGAAAGGTTGAAATTGGTCAAAACAGAGGCCGCCCTTCCCATGAAAGGTCACTCTGTACCCGTATTCCCCAGATGCGTGAATCGCGTCACCTGTCTTGAATACGTCCCCGGCGCGCCTCACATATGAGTGGCCCACGACCCATACCACTCTCTCTCCAGTCGGTGATCCTCGACCGCTGGTCTCCTGGTGTTGAGTCGACTCCCAATTCCGCCCCGCGTGACAGGCTCGCGAAACTGTAATTCAAACAAAAGACAAGAAGCGTGAGTGCATGTCAATTGACTTTCACAACATGTGCAATCGCACATACCTTTTGAAGCAATTCGAGGACCAACGGCCCAGCTGTTTCACTTCCTCCGCGCTCTGACCCCGGGCTGTAGCCTCAGTAGCAGCCCCTATCCTAAATGAGTGGGTCCCAAAATCGCTCGGGTCCATGCCTGCGGCAGCGATTGTCAGTGCCAGCACCCTCTGAAACTGAAATCTCGTCAGTGGGGTACCATCATTGTGCCTAAGCAGGCTCCCCCCCCCATGTGGCCGTCCTCTGTGCCAAGTATTCCTCTAAACACTTTATCGGACAAATGGGGGACCCTCGTGTGCGCTGCACGACAATGCTATCTCCCATAGCTTTCTGATCTGTTTTGGACCTGGCTATCGAGATTACCATCGAATCACCCCTTATTTGTAAGTGATCCCTGCACAAGCCTCCCTCCATATCCTTCTTGTTCCTCGCTACGAGCTGGCTTACCCGCATAGCCCCATGGAATGCCAAGGCGAAAGCTGCCCGGAACAGAACTGCTTCGAAAGGGGAGGAGCACGTCTCATCCAGCTTTGCCAAAAGCAGAGACAATCTGTCTAAACCAATCGGGCGCCTCGTATCTTGCCTGCGACCCTCAAGGCGTTGCCAGCCCCGGAGTGCCTTCCTAACCAAAAAGGAACCTGTCGGGTCACTTATGCCGTGCAGCTGTGCCATGAATGAAATGGCCGCCCTATGTCTATTGGCCGTTGCCGCTGATCGGCCTTCTCTGTGCAGCGCTACCAGGAACCCCAGGAAGGATTCCTCTTGGCCCCAGCTTCGTCTACCTGCCGGACCCAAAAATGTGCAGTAGGAACGAAACGCTCCTTCGTAAGCCTTCCTTGTCCTGGGAGCTAAGCTGGCTGCCACGAGGTCTTGTAATCCGGGGCACCGATTAGCCATAGCGTTTCGGGGAACGGTGCCACCACTAGGTCCGCTGTGGGTAGATAGCCCCTGAATGCCTGCATGTGTGAACGAGAGAGTGCATCAGCCGCATTATTCAGTACACCTGGCACATGTTTTGCCCTGAATTGTACATTCAATTTCATGCAACGTAAAACAATTTCCTTTAACAATCTCAAGATCCACCTGCAGCGGGCTACCTGGCCATGCCATCAGAGCAACCCAAATGGGAAATAGCTCCAAGAACCCAATGTTACCTGTTAGACCGCTGGACTGCCACCACGTTGGCCATACTTGCGCTGACCATTGATTACCAAAGATGGCGCCAAATCCCACGCTCCCAGCTGAATAGGTCCACAAACCTAGTTCTTCCGAGGATGCTGGTGGTTTGTTCCACACAACTCGACCGTTGAAGTCCGCCAGAAATGCCAACCAAATGCGCATATCCTGGCGAACCTCTGCCGACAGTCTTGTGCGGTGGTGTCCCTCCCTGAGACCCACCATAGCTTGTGCAATAGAGCGTGAGAAAGGGCGGGCCATCAGTATCACCCTTAAGGCAAAGTTAAGCTGACCCACTGTTTGCTGTAACTGGTGCAGGGTCACTTTCTCCTTGCCCAGGCATTGCGTCAAGGAAGCCCTAAACTTGGCTATCTTTTCAATTGGTAAACGGAAACATCCCTCCACAGAATCGAGCTCTATTCCCAGAAAATCTAGTGAAGTAGATGGTTCGACCGTCTTACCTGGTGCCAATGGGACTCCGAATTCCCGCATGAGGATGCAGAAGTCCTGTAGCGCCTGCGCACATTTTGTGCTGCCGGCCGCTCCCAAGAACAGGAAGTCATCTAGATAGTGCATAACATGACTATGCCCTGTGGCCTCGGTGAATGCCCATTCTAAAAAACAGCTAAACATTTCAAAATAGGCACAAGAAATGGAGCAACCCATAGGCATGCATTTATCCATGTAATAACTCCCTTGAAACGTAAAACCTAGCTAGCGCTGGGCCCGCGGGTGTACCGGGAGTAACCTGAATGCCGATTCGATGTCCGATTTTGCCATCAGTGCTCCGGGGCCCAGATGATTCAACATGGTCACGGCATCGTCGAACGATGCGTACCGAACTGAACAAATTTCTGGGTTAATGGCTTCGTTCACCGAGTAACCCCTTGGGGCAGACAAGTTGTGAATGAGTCTAAACTCCCCTAGGTCTTTCTTTGGAACCAATCGTAGCGGTGAACACACGAAGTCCGCCACCGGGGCGGATTGAAAGGGCCCCGCCACCCGCCCCAGGCTGACTTCTTTGGAAATTTTCTTTGCTGCTACGCTTGTGTTATGTTGGACAGATAGCTGGTTTTTACAAACGGAGTCCCCCCGAAAATCTCCCGCCGGGATGTTGAAGCCATATAGGAATCCCTTCCTCAAAACCCCGGCGGATACATGATCAGGGTATTTGTTTAACCAAGGAGTCAGAGCCATGATGTCGACAGGTGTAGGCATGTGGTTCCTACGCAGCACCTCACTCTTGCTTAGGCCCCCCTTTTCCTCCCGTTCCGCTGTTCTTTGATCTACAGCTACTCTCCGGGTGTGAGGGGTTCCCACAGCCCGCACACGCATGCCTGAACCTACATGTTCCCTGGGGCCTGTTACAGTTGCCTCTATTGAAGCCCCAACAAACCCCCGCTTGCCGCCATTTCCGCCGGCCTTGGGCTGAAATTCCCCACCGGCGCTTGCTCAAAAGGGCAACGCAGGCTTTTGTCGAACTGACCCCGGCCCGCTCCCGCCCGGCGAGGACGTCCCCGCCGCACCAGGCAAGAGCTGCTTGTGCCATGACACCGAGTCGAGGCAGTCCCAGGTCAAAGTTGCATCAAACTCTTTTGCTTTTCAGAATTTCATGTCATATCCTTTCCACTCGTCCCCCCCATACATGGTATAAAAATCCATAATCCTATTTTGGTAACAAGACAACTCGGTCATTACTTCTGGCTTTCGTTCACCCATGATTGCCGTAAATATCGAAAATGCCTTCACCCAGTTCGCTACGGTCTCATCGACCCTAAATTCTGCCATCTTGGCCCGCCATACACTGGGGTGCCATAAGTCTTTCTGGGATTTGGCATATTCCATCTCGCGATGGTCAGTCAACAATGAAAACATATTCACATACTTTTCCCCCCATATCAATTCCTTCGTGGCCGCTGGGATGTGCTGGGCCACCCTTTCGCGCCTTGAAGGTAACGAACCTTCCCCTGCCATTGGCAATGGTTGCTTACCGGGTTCGACCGTCGTGTCCGCTGCCTTTTCTTGGCTAACCGTTGGTACTTCTGGCGCCACCTGTGGGGGAACAAGAGGAACATTCGCCGTCCCAGCTTCTCTGGACTGCCGTAACTGCTCGATTATTAATCTAGCCTCCTCGGCCGGGTCCTCCGCGGCCACTGCCCCTCCCGCTTTCTTCTTGAGCGAGGTTAGCACTGCCGCTAACTGAAGTGCCAGTTCCGGGGGCATTTGATCGTCATTAACCCGGGTGATTACCACAGGAATTGGCAAGCCTATATTCGGAACCGGTACCGGGATGTCTGCCGGTGCAATGGGGGCGGATGGGGGCACCTCAGGAACTGGATCCTCCCCGGAAACCGCCCTCCTCTTAATACGCTTCCCCCTACCCTCAGGGATGACTCCCGGCAAGGCCGGGCCTATTACCTTCTTAGGGCGGCCTGAGGGATTGCTCTGGACCGCCAACTGTTTTTTAACTTCGGCCAAACCTCGACCGATCGAATCAACTTTACCAAGTTTTCGGTCCATGATCGCCATTCGGTTCGACAAGGTGCGCAGTACCTTCTCCAGCTCGGAGCTCTTTCCCGCTTTTTTGCCGGCCATAACTTCGTACTACGCTCAAGTCGATCAACGAGGTCCCAAATCCTTCGAACTCTTGATCACTGAAATAGAAAAGACAAGATTACAAGTTCTCAAAATTGCCGCTTGTTCCGTCGAGGGCTCACGAGCGACGAGTGGTTCAGCCTTCAGAGCACAGGAACAAGAGGATGCTTCTTCGGATTCCCGCTCTTTTTATCCATCTACGGGAGGGCGGGGACCCTCCCCTGGTACGCCCACTGGGCGCGGTCTTCCGTGCGGGTGTCTAGGACAACCCCTCCTGGGCGGGAAAGGGCGCGCCCCGGCTACGCCACTTTGGACATACCAGCCGAGCCACGCCTCCCGCCCAAAATGGTTTCCCGGAGGGTTCGGGGCACCCATCCATACGTTCGGGGGGACAGAGTGGTCGCCCCTTTCCATTTTATTATAATTTGGACCACTCCTCTTATTGGGGACCGTAGGCTTGTTTGCCGTTAATTTGCGGGTTTCCTGATTTTTGGCCACCCCTTCAGTTCTTTCACCCTTATTTATATTATTATTCGTGGATTGGGCCCTAGCATGGGGACTGAAATGTTCTGGAGTGCAGACAAAGATTGGTCACTGGTAAGGGATTTAGGTGATGGTCTCTGTCCGGGTACAGTAATCTCCCTGTGGTCTGTGGGGCCTGAAGGAGCTAATTTATTAAGCAACTCTGTATGTCTTACCATTTCATTTTCTATTACTCCTAGTTGCAAGCCTATTCTCTTGACCCTCTCAACAAGGATTTAGAAAAGGGGGTGGTGATGAACAGAGTGTCTGAGTTAAACAGACTACTCTTACCCAGTCCAAAGATCAGGGCTTGATCCATCACCGTTATTTATCTCACTGCCCCATCCCAGCTCAGAACCTGGCTATATGCAAATCAGTCTGTCCCTGGCCCAGTGCATCATGGGAACAGGGCAGACTAAACTACCAAGCCAATTCTTCACCAGAAAGAAGACAAGCTACCGGGGACCGGTTTCTGGCATTTCAGCCTTCTTCGGCCCGGCTTGCTTGAATCCTGATGGAGCAGTGAGAAAGGGACTCATGTCTGAGTATACCCTGCCACACCTATAGTGGCCAAAAACGATTTAGAAAAGGGGGTGGTGATGAACAGAGTGTCTGAGTTAAACAGACTACTCTTACCCAGTCCAAAGATCAGGGCTTGATCCATCACCGTTATTTATCTCACTGCCCCATCCCAGCTCAGAACCTGGCTATATGCAAATCAGTCTGTCCCTGGCCCAGTGCATCATGGGAACAGGGCAGACTAAACTACCAAGCCAATTCTTCACCAGAAAGGAGACAAGCTACCGGGGACCGGTTTCTGGCATTTCAGCCTTCTTCGGCCCGGCTTGCTTGAATCCTGATGGAGCAGTGAGAAAGGGACTCATGTCTGAGTATACCCTGCCACACCTATAGTGGCCAAAAACGATTTAGAAAAGGGGGTGGTGATGAACAGAGTGTCTGAGTTAAACAGACTACTCTTACCCAGTCCAAAGATCAGGGCTTGATCCATCACCGTTATTTATCTCACTGCCCCATCCCAGCTCAGAACCTGGCTATATGCAAATCAGTCTGTCCCTGGCCCAGTGCATCATGGGAACAGGGCAGACTAAACTACCAAGCCAATTCTTCACCAGAAAGGAGACAAGCTACAGGGGACCGGTTTCTGGCATTTCAGCCTTCTTCGGCCCAGCTTGCTTGAATCCTGATGGAGCAGTGAGAAAGGGACTCATGTCTGAGTATACCCTGCCACACCTATAGTGGCCAAAAACGATTTAGAAAAGGGGGTGGTGATGAACAGTGTAAGAATTGGCTTTTGTAGTTTGGTTTGCCCTGTTCCCATCATGCACTGGGACAGGAACAGACTAATTTGCATACAGCCAAGTTCTGAAACTGGGATGGTGCAGTGAGCTAAAAAACGGTGTTGGATCTAGCCCTGATCTCTTGACTGGGTGAGAGCTTTCTGCTTAATTCAGAGACTCTGTCCCTCACCACCCCTTGTTGTAAATATTTTTGTCCACCCTAAGCGTGGAAGGGTATTCTCAGATGTGAGACCCTTGCTCATTGCACCATCAGGATTCAAGCAAACCGGGCCGAAGACGGCTGTAATGCCAGAAACCGGTTCCCGGGAGCTTGTTTCCTTCCCAGTGTAAGAATTGGCTTTTGTAGTTTGGTTTGCCCTGTTCCCATCATGCACTGGGACAGGAACAGACTAATTTGCATACAGCCAGGTTCTGAAACTGGGATGGTGCAGTGAGCTAAAAAACGTTGTTGGATCTAGCCCTGATCTCTTGACTGGGTGAGAGCTTTCTGCTTAATTCAGAGACTCTGTCCCTCACCACCCCTTGTTGTAAATACCTCTCAACAAGGGGCAGGATTAATGATTTAACCAGTTTTTCCATTCTTAAAAATAAATCATTGGTAGGTGTGGGCTGGGGGGGCTGTTGATCTGAGATGTTTTCAGAGGTGTTTACTTGGACGTCCCCCGCCGGGCATTGAGATGGTTTTAAAGTTTTGTCCCTCGGTCCACCCTTGCTAGCCCTCCCACGTTTCTTCTTTTTTGCCCTAGGACCTGTGTCTGAATTCTTTATAGCTGCACTATGTCCTGATGATGGTATTTCAACCGGTAAAGTTATTTCTGAGACGGACGAAATATCCACGGAAGTATCCAATGTTAGGTCTGTTCCATTAGGGCCACTGGTAGGTGGTTTAGTTTGTAACGACCGGTTTAGAGCACCAGTCCCTTGTGGATATTGGGATAGTGGTTGGCTCTCATCTACACTTTGCCTTGGGGGAGTAACTTCTAGGTTTATTGTGCCAAAAGAGGAGCGTTTTTTATTCATTAGCTCGAGGGAAAGACGTTTTTCCGTCAGGACAATTTCCTTCCCTAGGACGGAGGCAGCCCTGGTAATGAAGGCATCTAGGGTTCCCCAAACCGAACCACCAACCAAAGAAAGTCAACCCAAACTGCTACGCTGACTCATGTTTCCCACTTCGCCTGACACTAGAAAAAATTAATGGAAGGCACAATCGTAAATTAATTATGAAAGCTTGTAGTGTACGAATTGAAAAACAAAGAGTCCCAATGATAATAGAAGGTAAATAAGCACAATGTTCCTTACGTCGCAGTGTGTCCTGCATCAGATGTTAGTAGGGTGGCCCATCCCAGCCTTGGCCAGCCCCGGACGGCCACAGACGGCCCGCTTTTTGCCTGGGCTTAGCCCGGCTGGTCCCGCGCGCGTCCCGCGATGCGCTGAAGTAGTTGAAATTATATACGGGGAGGAAGGGGGCGGGAAGAGGGCCCAGCTGCAGCGGTGATGCTCGCGCTGTGCAGGCTGGTCCTCGCAGTCCCACCTGCGATGTGCAGCCACTCCTCTGCTTGCCCTAGATCGGCGTTTCAGTCAGGGAGTCTTCACGAGTCTCTCAGTCCCAGGTTGTGGATATTCGAAGGGATAGCTCCAAGGAATCAGCAAATGCGGTGCAAGTCAGTCCTCACAAACGGCTGCGAGCGGCACCCCAAATGTTAAATGTTGTATACTTGTAAAGGGCACAGCTGCCCCAGCAAAGGGGCGCTCGGCGCTGTACACCGCTGGGGAACCCATCCTGGTTTTCTCTGTGAGATGGTCCCTCATGGGCATCTCCAAGGTGAAGACAAGCATCCCCGGCGCTGATGGGGCCGCTAGTAGAGATTAAGCAAGCTATTGCCCAGAGTTGCTGAGTGGGACCCATGGTTGGAGTAGGCACCGAGGCGAGAATTATCGAGTCCGCTGACGATGGCCTAAGACCCTGCCGCGTCGGGAATCGAACCCCGGTCCCGGGCCGACCTCTGCTTCCGGGTCTGCCGCCTCTAACTAGTGAGCCACACCACTCCAGATAAAAATCTGAGAAACATCCATTTCTGTCTGTCATGACTAAAGTGGTTTTGGAGTAACCTTTACATTGGTGCACTGATTCAGTGGTGTCTGCGAACCCAGAATTCTAGGTATCTGGAGAGGGTGATTGCAGGTGACGATGGACCTGGGATTGAAAAAGTAGGGACCTAGGTGGATCTAGGTGTCAAACTCCTACCAGTCCCGAATGGTAACGGTGCCCAAATTAAAAATGATGGTCCACCCTAAAGTCTTAAAACTATTTGTTAATACACCTGTTCCACTCATGTGACCTTTTTCTCCAAATTCACTTCGTCCCATCCAGACTGATTTGGACCAGGAAATAACCTTAGAAAGGATAGGATGGGATATGCAGAAGGGGCCATATTTAAAAGCAGGATTTCCAGTCCCAGATTTTGAGAGACACTTCTGTGAAGGTAAGGCTCATTATGGTGCACTTCTAGTTTCATTCTCTGCGTCCCTTCCTCCGTTTGGTGGTTAAGGAAGGGCTTGTGGAATAACTCCCTTAACTCTCTCCCTCGATAGATAAAGAGATAGGTGGAGCCATGCTAGATAGGAGGGGCCAGACAAGACTGGGGCTCATCAACAGGCACAATAGGTTTCTAAGTGTGACGCAGTGTGTGAAGGGTCACCACTTTGCTTGGAATATTCACTTTTTGGTTTCTATGAGCTGTATATCCATCCTATTTGACTTTTCAAATTGAACATTGGAGTCAAGACTCCAGTTTACTGTTTTCTAAACATCGTATGTTCACAAATGAGAGGTGTGTGATGGTAAGGCCCAAAAATATGGGAAATTGATATGAATATACCCCTTACAGAAGACTGCCAGCATTATCCAGCATTATTGTTATGCTAGACTGAGTATTTTTCTATGTACTGTAGACACTAACTGCTACCCTTAAAATGTATTCATTACATATATTATACTCCAAATATATTGCATAGATTTGATCCATCTTTTAGCCCTGACTCTAGTAAATGTATACACTTACAGGCAAACATCATCCATCAACTGAGAATTGTCCAACTGTTGGACTTGGCCCTTTGTGGCTAAAGTTCCTTAAACTTTTTGCCTTCCTCCTAGACCTTTTTCTGACATTATGTTGCCGGCTTAGATGCTTTTGGCACTTTGTCACTGCCGATCCGTGTCAAAGTGCAAGTGCTCCATTTCGTTTTTCACTGTTGCAAGGTCATCTTGCCCATAGGACAGAATGTGGAAGGCTGTGTAATGTGTTTCCAGCCTATCTTCCCATAGGCTTAAGATGGAGAGGAGAAGTTTAGTTTGCCTGAGTTTGCAATTTAATGACACATCTTTTTGTGAAGGTGGTTTTGGAATTGTGTGTTTAGAAACCATGCTTTTAGGAGTGGCTGGTATTTTTGTTCTAACAATTCTGTGTGTCTCTGCCTGGTTGTGGATTGACTGTCTGGATTTGAATGGGAAATGTCTTGACCCAGGGGAGGAGTAGGTGAGACAGCAACCGGCTGACCTGCAGCTGGAGTGTAGGGGGGAGGAGTAGCCCCCTGGATTTGAAGAGTCCTGGGTTGCTGCCATAAAAGAATGGTTCCACCTCCTGCTGAGTGCTTGAGGAACCAGACACCCACTATCAAAGAAAGAAGGTGTCACAGGAAGGGAGATACCCAGAACTGGTTTGGACAGGGGTCAGTCCCCCATGAACACAAATATTTCAAAGACAAATATGGTATAACTATGACAGCTGAAACCCCTGAATGTTGGACTGATCAAGACTGAAAAGGAGTGAAACTACTTTGTGGTCAAGAGGAACCTCTGCCAAGGAAGAACAGCTGAAGAGCCTGAAGAGAAGGACTGACCCTTGCTGTGTTCTCTGGATCTGGCCTGCAGTTTGCTGATTTAACTAAGGAGAGGCTAAGGGACTTTGCTGTGTGCTGTGTCCCCCTGCTTGAAATGACTTTGCTGTGTGATGTGTCCTGAAGAAACTTGACTCCAAGGGCCAGAGAAGAGCTGGCACCTGTTGTGGAAACTCAGGAACATCAAAGTTTCCAAGTGTGTCTCAGCGATGCTGTGTGCATGTGCTTTTTGCAGCCAGAGACATTCGTAAGCATTGCCCCGAGACTGTGTGTCCTGAAGCCCAACCGAGTCTCAGAAATGCTTTGTGTGTGTGCAGCCTGAGAATGTGTGGGGTCCGTGGTGCTGGTTGGAGAGGGCTCCGTGACTGCAATGCCCCGCAGCGTAAATCATCATCCACGCTACTGTGTAGCTGTTTGTGGCCCGAGCTGTCATCATAACGGAGGCTGCGGATCAAGATCGCTGCCGCCTGCCCAAGCAGCAACGGGCAGAAGGATTTTGTAAAGCTAAGGAAGTCATTAGGTAATTGTGATCATTGTTCGCAAGAGGAATCTGCCCAAGATCATCAGCAACGGAGAAGGCAGCACCGTAAGCTGTCCGGCTACAGCGCCGCCTTGCATCAAAGCTGTGTTGTCATCGAGAGCGCCCAGCACAATGTACGACGAGTTGGGAGAGAGAGAGCAAAGCAGCACATGCCCCAGGTAAGGCTTGGACACCGGTCAGGAGCCGCAAACGTGTGGCCTGGGGAGGCGTGAAGGAGGAGTACAGGAGTGCTCCTGCCTCTCTTCTGCTCCATCGTGTTAGTCTTCGAGCGCCCCAGACCTGCCCGGCAGTACCAGGGCCGCCCTTGGAAGTTCAGGACTGTTGTCTATGGTTTAGGCCTAGTGGTGCACATGCTAATCGCGTCAATTTGCCTGTTATTATTCGTGCATTACGAACTGCCTTATTATGTGCATTGAGGATTGAATTATTCTCTCATTACGAACTGCCTTATTACTTGCATTAGGGATTGTATGATTCCTGCATTACGAACTGCCTGAATATGTGCATTGAGGATTGAATTATTCTCTCATTACGAACTGCCTTATTACTTGCATTGGGGATTGTATGATTCCTGCATTACGAACTGCCTGATTATGTACATTGAAGATTGAATTATTCTCTCATTACAAACTGCCTTATTACTTGCATTAAGGAGTGCGTTATACTTGTATTACGAACTGCCTGATTATGTGCATTGAGATTTGAATTATTCTCGCATTACGAACTGCCTGATTATGTGCATTGAGATTTGAATTATTCTCGCATTACGAACTGCCTTATTACTTGCATTAAGGAGTGCGTTATACTTGCATTATGAACTACCTGATTCCCTGCATTGAGGATTGCATTATTCTTGCATTACGAACTGCCTGATTACGTGTATTGAGGATTGCATTATTCTTGCATTACGAACTACGTGATAACTTGCATCGAGGATTGCATTATTCTTGCCTTACGAACTGCATTTGTCTGACAATACAAACTGCATTGCATTACATTAGGACTGCATAACATTGCATTAGGACTGCATTTGAACATCGTGAACAGCTCATTAATACCGCAAGAATCTAAAGTGTTTGTTGGCCTAATAACCGGCAAAGTGAAATATTCCGAAAACATATATGTTGGATTTTTATCATTTGTTCTTACCATATTTTTCTCTTTGATAAATATACAGCTATTTTCATACATCAGTGGGGTGTCCATTTGTGGTAGTATCACTGTGTCACTGGGAGCGTGGTTGCAAATCCTTTACACATTGCCTTGAAGATAAGCCTGGCTGCTCATACCAAGCTACCTGGGGGTGAGCAGGGGTTATCAAAGAGGGTGTCCCTCCTTTTCCTGACTAGAAGCAAGTGTCCCTATGAAGGGTCCCTATTTGGACTAAGGTAACTGTCTCAGCCAACTAGAGACCCCCAGTTCTAACACAAACCATATAGCACTTCTAAAGAAGTAATTGATGCAATGTCTAAGATTATTGATATGATCTTGAACCACCTTCATTGTTACTTTGCTTGGTTATGTTACAGATCCTAGATCAAGAAGGAAACTCTCAAACCTACAGTTAATTTT
The DNA here is from genome assembly GCF_964263255.1 of Lissotriton vulgaris. Lineage (NCBI taxonomy): Eukaryota > Metazoa > Chordata > Amphibia > Caudata > Salamandridae > Lissotriton > Lissotriton vulgaris. The sequence goes on along the minus strand of NC_141693.1, from coordinate 1,650,363,713 downwards.
CGGCAAGTGGTGATGAAATGGTTGCGGCGCTCTCTAGTTTGCCAAAACTGCAAGAAGAGATACAGGCTAGCAGGATGGCAGGTTAGTTCAGGGTAATACCAAAGCGAAACTGGGTGGTTTCGGCTGAGGAGTATTCCAAAAAATAGCTAGAGAATATAGATTGGTGCCACACTTCTCACCATCTGTAGGAAATTAGTGAATGACATCATTGCAAAAGAGTGCAGTACAGTGAACTATACCAGACTGGACAAGACAGTGGCTCAATTTAAGCGTTGCACGAATGGTTCAGATTTTAAAAAGACCACCATCCTGTCTTTTATCACACTGCCAGTGCACCTAGCAGATTTTCCCCTACTGGGGATATAACTCAGTGGAAAATTCTATGTAGAAGAGGTTATGGGCTGTACCTCATGCACAGCCTTCAAATGCTTTAGTCTAAATAGGTGATTATTTATTTGACAACATCCTTTTTGCAGGAAGGGCAGGATGCCATCTAAGTGTCCAAGGCTAATGACAATGATGCAGTAGTTAGCAAACAGGAGACCAGGACATGGTGGTGGAGGAGAAAGCAGAGGTCCAAGAGCATCATGTTGGCATTCCTGGTAGCGATGTTTTCCACACTGCTGACAGAGAAGTTGCCGACTCCGGGCGGTCTAATCGTGGGAAATTTCAGCAAGCCCAAAATGCTGGCTTCAGAAAACACAGTAACTACCAGGGCACTTAAGTTCCCCCTGTAGAGTAGTAGTAACTGGTATGGCGTTTTGTAGACACGTGGCTCTATCACTGGAGGATGTGACTAAACCACAGCACAGGGTGAGGATAACCAAAGGGTTTCAGTAGGACATGATAATGTGGAGAAGGTTTTTTGACAATACAATGGAATGATGATGTGGATGACCCTATACCCTTTTGAATGGTATTTTGTAATATTTTCAGATGCTTGATCAGATGAGGATTTTGACTATAATGGCATGGAAGGAGGTGCGGAGATAGAAGTCCGCTTGATTGAAAAATACATTAAAATAGTATTCTCTTCCAGGAATTGTTCCAGTGCTGCTGCCAATTGAGTTATGGGCAGGCGAGCTGACTTACAGGTGTAGTGTCTTCTCCATTCATTTGGCTTAAGGTTCTTTGGAACCTGGAATGTTATGCTTGCTGGTGTTCCCTGGAAATCTGTTACTCGCTGGTAGCTGATGGATGGGGTGTTAACTAATAAACCTCTTGAACATACCTCAATCTTGTATGTCCATATTTCGGAGAACTTTTCATTGGCGACGAGGGAAATTCGTGGAGAAGGCGTAGGAAAAGACACCTCAACATCAAGCTAAGTGTACATTTAATCGGAAAAGGAAAATTTGTGACTTTTCATTATCTGATGAAAGGAGAATGTAAGAAAGAAAAGCAAGAAAGGAAAACTTGTGTGACTGAAATATGAGAGAATTTTCCCCTGCAGCTGAGTTAAAAAAGGGAAAGAATTCAGTTTCCCCAGCGGCTGTTTGAAATATTTGGGAAGGTATTTGTAAAATGAAATCGGGAAAATTATATATTTAAGAAAGATTTGGTAAAATTCTTCTCCAGCGGCTGTTTAATATAGAGAAGATGATACTTCTCCAGCGGCTGTTGCTTGTAAATTTGAACAAGAGAAGGAAAGAAAAAAAAAACGGACTTGCGATTTATTGTCAAAACAATCTGATCGTTAGTTAAAATATTGAAAGTTGATTTCAGAAACTTTCACACTTGCAGTACCATCGTGCTGAGACTCACCAAGAGTTCTGCTTGCTCTGGAGTGTAACATCTTCTTCGTTCAGGCCGTTGGTGTGTTCTGGCCATTTGCGGAGCTAACGAGGTCTTCAAGCTTCAAGTGCGTTTGAAGAATGATGACGCATTAGTTTGCGTGTCAGCGTATTGGCGATTATGAACAATCGCGAGATTTGAGGAGAATCTCATTGGTGTGTGGAACGCTGAAGTGATTTTTCTTTCTGCTAAGTGGAACGCAAGGGAAGCGAAGCGTTCGTTAATGTGAAGAGAGAGAAATCTCTTTAAGTGAAGAGGAGACGCACTATGAACTGAAGCCTCATCGAAAGCGTGTATCTGTCAAGCGTGTCAAGAAAATATTGAGGAGGTTTAATTTGATGTCGTAATTTTTGGTAAGATTTTAAAAGTAACAAGAAGAAAAGGCTATTTTTATTTAATTTGCTTTAAGAATCCTTTTCAATGAATTGACATTTTAGTTTGAAATAGGAAGAGGATGTACATTTTGTGCTTAGTAGTGTAAAGAATATGTTTGTTTTTCTTGTAGAGAAAGTGTGTATTTTAGGTCTGTTGTAGTTTTAGGATGCAGAATGTTACTACTCCACCGTTTTTTCTCCCTGATCCAGGTGAACCTAAGGTAAAATGGAGTAAATGGAAAAAAGTTTTTGCACATTACGCATGTGTATGTGGAACAAATCTAAGTGCGGAAAGAAAGTATTCTCTCTAAACACATTGTTTAGGAGGGGAAGGTCAAGAAGTGTTAGAAAATTTGCCAGAACTATCTGTTCAAGATCAAAGGAGTTTGGATGAGTATGAGGTTTGTTTGTTGAAGTTGGATAAACATTATTTACCTCGTGTCAGTACTATTATGGAAAGGTATCACTTCGGGAAAAGAGAACAAGGGAAAGATGAATCTATTGAAGAGTATTTATCTGCTTTACGAAAGTTATCTTCAACATGTAAATTTGGTGCGGTGAATGAAGAACGTTTGAGGGATCAGTTAGTTTTGAAATGTAGAGAGGAAAAGATCAGAGAAGAGTTATGGTTGAAAGATGAACCGCCTTTAGAGGAAGTTGTGGGAATAGCAAAAAGGGTTGAGCATATGTTAAAATGTGTAAATAAATTAAAACGTGACAAGTTAAAGGTTGAACCTGTTGTTGAGGATGTGAAAGAGATTGTTTGTCAGGTAAAAGAGGTAAAAAATGTTTCTAATGAACCAAGCAAAGAGAATGTTTCTTTTAATGCAATTTCTTGTTTCAGGTGTGGGAAATCTGGACATAAAGCAAATTCAAAAACGTGTCCGGCTTTAACCTTTGTTTGTCATGCTTGTGGTAAAAAAGGACACTTTGTGAAATTTTGCAAATCAAAAGAAAGAAAAGTGTTTAGAAAAGAAATTAAAGAGGTTATTTGTCAAGTTAAGGAAAGCTTGAATGATGATCATCCTGTTGGCAAGGTGAAAATTGAAGGTAAAGAAATTGACATGAAGTTTGATTCATGTTCTCCCATCACAATTGTATATAAGGAAATGTATGAGGAGCATTTTCAAAAGAAAAACAAGCTTTATAGAATGGATCTCAATCCAGGAGGGTATGGTGGTTTCCCCATAAGTATGTTAGGTTATTTTAATGCTATGATTGAAATTGAAAAGAACATGATTGTTGGAAAGGTTTATGTCTTAAAGGTTGGTGATTGTTTGATAAGTTGGTCACATCAGCGCATGTTGGGGGTGGTTTTAAATCAAAATTCTAACCCACAGATTCAGATTCATGAAATAAAATCAGATGGGAATTCTTTTGTTAAGGAGTTCCCTCGTCTTTTTAGAAAAGAGTTGGGATGCTTAAAAGGGTACAAGCATTGCATTAAAATCAAGAAGAATGCTGTTCCTGTCATTGCAAAAGTTAGGAGGATCCCCATTGCTGTTCAAGGAAAAGTTGAAGAGGAAATACAAAAATTACTGGAGCAGAATATTATTGAAGCAGTTGAGGCAACTGAGTGGTTGGCGCCAGCTGTTGTCGCCAACAAACCCAATGGGGATATTAGACTCTGTTGTGATTTGAGATCGCTTAATAAGGAGGTTGTGGTAGATAAGTTTCCACTACCCAATATTGACGACATTTTGACTTCTCTGGGTGATTCAAGAGTATTTTCAACTTTGGACTTAGCTCAGGCGTATCATCAGATTGAGTTGACGCAGGAGTCACAAGACTTGACGGCTTTTATCACACCTTTGGGTTCCTATAAATATAAAAGGATGCCGTTTGGTCTTGTGTCTGCTGCGTCAGTTTTTCAAAGGGTTATGGCATCAATCTTGAGAGGCGTAAAGTCAGTAAAATGTTATCAGGACGATCTATTGATCCATGGGAGAAATCAAGAGGAACATGATAACATTTTGAGAATAGTTATAAGGAGATTAGAATCTGCTGGTCTTACTTTGAGGTATGAGAAATGTAAATTTTCGGTGAGAAGTGTAAATTATCTGGGACACAATATTTCTGCCTTTGGTATATCTCCAAAGAAAGATTTGGTAGATACTATTAGGAATTTGGTATGTCCTAAAAATAAAGAAGAAATTGTTTCTTTTTTAGGCATGGTAGAGTATTATGGAAAATTCATAAAGGATTTAGCCAGTAAATCTAGCAATTTAAGAGCTTTAATTGTTAAGAACGAAGAATTTGTTTGGACTGAACTTTGTCAGAAAGAATTTGAAGGAATTAAGAATGATTTAGAAAATGCTCCTAATTTACAGGCTTTTATTCCCTCTGAAGAAACATTTGTTGTAACTGATGCCAGTTCAAAAGGGCTTGGTGCTATTTTGAAACAGAATAGAGGTGGGGATGAGAAACTTATTGCCTGTGCTTCTAGGAGTTTGCGTGGTGCAGAATTAAACTATTCTGTTATAGAAAAAGAAGCTTTGGCCATATTGTGGGCTCTTAGAAAGTTTAAGAATTTTGTATGGGGTCAGGAGTTCAAGGTTTGCTCTGATCACAAGCCTTTAAAGGAGATTTTCACAACAAAAGGTTTGGATTGTGTATCTTCACGCATAAGGAAATGGGTAATAGGTCTGCAAGAATTCAATTTTTCTGTAAATTATATACCTGGTGTAGAAAATGTGTCTGCGGATTGCCTTTCTAGATTGGTTGGAGATGCTAATAGTGTACCTGAGGAGGAGGAGATCTGTCAAGACGAGGTGAATGTGTGTGAAATTACATCTGGTGTAATACTTGAGGAAGAGTGGTTGGAGGAATGCGGTAAAGATGAGGTGGTTTCTAAAATAAGGAGTTTGATTCAGGAAAATTTGGTACTTGATAAAGTTTGGAACTTAGTATTTAATGAATTGTCTGTTGAGAATGATGTTTTGTTAAGTGGTTCTAAATTAATTCCTCCCATTACTTTGAGAAAAAGAATAATTGAAGAGGCTCATCAAGGTCATCTAGGAATTGTAAAAACTAAGGAAAGTTCTTTCTGGTGGCCTGGAATGGATTTGGAAATAGAAAGGGCAGTGAGGGCGTGTGTACATTGTAGAGTAAGTGATAAAATTTTGCAACAGCACCAATGGTTTGTAGGAATTGCGATTCTCCTATTAACATGACCAGAGAATCTGGATTTCATTAAAGACACGGAGGCTGACATTATGCATTTATCCTTTAATAGCAACTCACACAGCCGCACTACATCACAAAGGATAAAGTTCTAGAGTCATAACAAAGGATGTATCTAGGAGATGATCTGCCTCTTTTAAAAGAATCGCAGCAGGAAGAACTTCAAAAGGAACTGAGAGATCCGGTAACGGGAAACAACTTCATGAGATGAAACATCAAGGAAGAAACTTCGGCAAGTAAAAGGCCAGCCGGTTAAACGGAGTTGCCTGAAAGAAAGAAATGAGTAAGAACCAAGAGCCTGAAGAGCAAATTCATCACATGGTCATAGCAAAGATTAAAACCAATTGAAGCAATTCATAAAATCATGCACAAATACAATATATCAAAGATGTAGATGTAATACGTTGACACCCCACAAGTTGTGAAAGGGAGGAGGGAGGGATAATGTCAGCCTCCGTGTCTTTAATGAAATCCAGATTCTCTGGTCATGTTAATAGGAGAATCGCAATTTCATTACAAGACCGGAGGCTACATTATGCATGTTCGTAGCCCCGAAGGACCACCTCAGACATATGCTCGATAGGCTTACAGTAATGACGAGCAAAGGTATTAGCATTTGACCAGTCAGCAGCTTTTAGAATATCATCCAACTTACCACCTGACCAGAAGGACTTACTGGCCATAGCTCCTCTGACAGAATGTGCTTGAAACTTAGAGAGGTCGACACCAGCGAGCTTCATGGTAGACTTAACCCATCTAGTAATGGAGGTGGAAGAAACAGGTTTGAAAGGTTTCACAAAGGAAACTAAGAGTTGATTTGCGCCATTGGGGCGCAGGAGAGACATCCTAGCGTCATATTCTTTCATGCAAGCAACCATACAAAGTTTAGGAAAGGTGTCAAAACGAGGATAGAAGATAAAATCTGACATCGTTTTGGTTCTTCTAAGTAATTCGAACTTGACACCAAACATATCATAACATCTATTTGAAATGTCTAAGCTTCTGATGTCAGAAACCCTCCTACAGGAAATTAAGCACAAGAGTGTAGCAAGCTTAAAGGAGAGAAGCTTCCTATTAAGGGAAGAATTATCTGGCCAGGAACAAAAAAGGTCTAAAATGCACTTGACATCCCAAAGGGTCTGGTATTTAGTCTAGGGGGTCTCCTTAGTCTTATACTCTTGAGGACCCTACAAATGATAGGATTTTTACCTACCGATTTACCGTTGATAGGAGCGTGACCAGCGGAGATTGCGGATCTGAAGCAGTTAATAGAGCGATAGGAAAGGCCTCTGTCAAATTGTTCGACCAGAAAATTAACGATATTCACGACAGGAGTCTCCACGGGATCCAGACTCCTTTCCAGGCACCAATGAAACCATTTTTTCCAACTGCTGTTGTATCTAAGGTGTGTCCCAGGTGCCCAAGATTCTCCGAGAAGAGAGAGAGCTGCCGACGAAAGTCCAGACAGCTCGTTAGATTGCCTGACACTTTCCAGGCAAGAAGGTTCAAATTCCCCTCGAGAATAAGACGGTGATCTTCCCCGTCTGCGTTTGAGACCAGGCCTGGAGAGGCTGGGATCAGAAAGGGGATGTCGCATGCTAGTTCCAGGGCTGTCGGGAACCAGGCTTGGGACGGCCAAAAGAGAGTTATCAGGATCAGGGAGCATTGATCCGATCTGACCTTCTGAAGGACTCTCTGAATCATGGCGAAAGGAGGAAAGGCATAACCCAGGAAGTGGGACCAGGGTTGGAGAAACGCGTTCACAGCAAGAGCGCCCGGGTCTGGCATCCAACTGAAGTAGTTGGGAAGTTGGAAGGTAAGCCTGCTGGCGAATAGATCCACGTCCATGGGACCCCAAAAGTGGGAGAGGGAATTGAAGACGTTCACATCGAGTTTCCAGTCCGAGAAGTCTATAAGGAATCTCGAATTCCAGTCTGCTGAAATGTTCGATTTCCTGGGAAGATATTCCGCCCTGAGGGAGATTTTGTGTTCCAGACAGAACATCCAAAGTCTCCTTGCAAGATTGGAGAGATCCGCAGATCTCGTCCCTCCAAGGCGATTGATATAGGCCACAGCGGAAACGTTGTCCATCTTCAGAACAACGGACCTCCCTTGGATGGAGTGTTTGAAGCTCATAAGAGCGTATAAGCCAGCCGTTAATTCCAGAAAATTTATGTGTTGGGAGGATTCCGATAGGGTCCAAACCCCACCGGTGTCCTGGTCCCCCAAACGACCACCCCAGCCATGAAGACTGGCGTCTGATTCTAGGACAAAATCCGGGGATGAGCCGAAGATAGCTTTGCCGTTCCAGGCGTCTAAGTTCTCCAGCCACCAAAAGAGCTCTGTTCTCGCATCCGGATCCAGAGAGACAAGGTCCCCATACCACAGACCTGAATTGAGAGCATTCCTCTTTATTCTCTGAAGTGCACGGTAGTTCAGAGGGCCGGGAAAAATAGCCTGGATGGAAGAAGAAAGGAGCCCAAGAAGTCTGGCTAGTTCGCGGAGAGTTAAAGACTCTTGTTTCAGAACGGACCTGATCTCCTTCCGGATCTTGGCAATCTTCTTGGCCGGAAGAAGGAGGAGACATTTTGTGGTGTCTAGAGTGAAGCCGAGGAATTCTATGGTTCTGCAGGGAGAGAGTATGGATTTGTCTCTGTTGATGATGAACCCTAGGCTCTCTAACAGGTTCATGGAGGTTTCTAGATCTCTTAGGAGGTCTGAATGGGATTGGGACATGATAAGAATATCGTCCAAGTAAATGATGAGGCGGATACCTCTCTCTCTTAGAATTGTAACGACACACTTCATGATCTTGGTAAAGCACCAAGGGGCAGAAGAGAGGCCGAAGGGAAGAGCTTGGAACTGGTAGAGATGTTCCTTCCAAGCAAATTGAAGGAAGGGTTGATGTTCCTTGTACATGGGAATCGTGAAGTAAGCGTCCTTCAGGTCTAACTTGGCCATCCAGTCCCCTTCCAGAAGGAGATCCCTCAGGAGGTGGATACCCTCCATTTTGAAATGGCGATAAACTAGGAATTTGTTGACTTCTCGAAGGTTTATTACGGGTCTCCAACCCTTGTCCTTTTTCTGAACGAGAAACAGTGTGCTTATGAATCTGGCATCGGACCAGGGAACCTCCACTATTGCGTCCTTTTTGAGCATGGAAGCGATTTCTTCCTCCACGATCTTTTCTTGATCTTCTGAGAGGACAAAGGGGCGGGGTAAGTGTGACTGGACGGGAATCTGTAAGAAATCTATCCTGAAACCCATGACGGTCTCTAAAACCCATGGGTCTTGGGTAATTGAATCCCAAACATGATAAAACTGTTTTAGCCTGCCCCCTACTATGGGAGGGGTAGAAGAAGGAGTAGTACTTACTTGTAGAGTTGGAGGTGTTGGGAGTACCTCGACCTCTTGAGCCGCGGTTTCTCGGGCCTCTTCCTCTCTGGGGAAAGAAGGGTTGTCTAGGGGGGTAGAAGCCCCTGCCTGTTCCTCTGAAGGATGAATAGGGTCGTTGGTTGCCTCGGCCGGAAGAGCGACCCCTTCTACCGGCCTGGCCAAAAAGGTTGTTGTTGAACACCCGCCTCAGGTTACTTTGGGCTCTGTCGAGGGCGGTGAAGGTGGAAACGTATTTGCCAATTTCTTTGATAATGTCCTCTCCGAAGAGGAGGCCCTTGGGGTTCTGGGAGGGCTCTTTTTCAGCCATATCACCTAATTTAGGGTCAATCTTGTTCAAAATGGACCTTCTTCGTTCAATATTTATGCTCGAGTTGGCATTACCAAGGAGGACGATGGCCCTCTGGCTCCATCCTCGGACGAGATCAGTATTTAAGGGTGTGGAGGAGAGGTGGGATTGCTCGGCCATATCGAGGATCCTAACAAGGGGTCCCAAGACGTCCAGGAGGCGGTCTTGGCAGCCTTTAAGGGCTCTTTCCAATCCTTTTCTGGGGTCTCGCCCTAATTTAAACAAGAATTTGATAAGACTAGGATCTAGGTTGGGGGTTTGACAAACCCTCTCATCGATGGTAGGTCTGGGGGATTCAGACCTCATAGTATTCCTGGTGTTTCTGTCTAAAAGGTTTCTCAACCAACGAGAAACGAATTTAGAAACATGATCCTGCGGGAACCATTTAGAACTGTTGGGGTGAGAGATGTTCAGGGGAGAGAACATCTCCTCCCCGACAGGATTGAGAATAATATTCTTAGCGGAGGGTTCCGGGTCAGGTTGGGAGTTAAAGTCATGGTGGACCTCATCCAGGTCGAAGACGAATTCGTCTGAAAGGTCTTTGGAGGCATTATCATCAAAGGAGGATGAGGAGGAGTCAAGACCAACATTCTTCCTTTTTTCGTTAGCACTATCCCAAAGTGTGTCGCGAGGGACACCATACACATTTGTGCCGCCATGGGCACCGATCAGGGTAGTGTCCCGAGGGACATCAGGTTCAAGTGGGGCGCGATGGCCACCCATCCAAAGCGAGGTGCTAAGACCTCCTGTACTGTGAGAGGCGGTAGGGCCCGCAGTGCTTTCGCAATGTTTGGTCTTTTTGGGTCTCTTACCGTGTAGGGGAGGATCCTGAGGATCACACAGTCTTTTGGAGAGCATAACTTCTTTAAGAGAAGACATCATACATGCTTTAATTTCCTGCTGAAGGAATTTTTTGAGGGAGTTGTCAAGGGTGGCCGGTGAACTAGCCGTGGCGTCGTCGGAATCCATGTCACACATGGTGTAGTAGGGTCAGAAGAGGGTATTAGCAGGTAGAGTAAGCAACTTCTCCTCTTTATCTTTTCCTTCCTCTATCACCTCTTCTTTTTTTTTTTTTTTTTTAGGTATTGTTTTTTTTTTTTTTTGGTTTGTAAGGGGTAAATCTATTTATAAGGGACGTGTAAATCTAATCAGGGAATATATCACAGGGTAAAGGGGGGGGTTTAAGCATGAAAGGGCAGTTACAATCTAATCAGGGAATATATCACAGGGTAAAGGGGGGGGTTTAAGCATGAAAGGGCAGTTACAGCATGTAAGGGCAGTTAATCCGGTTTAAGTACTGTTAATGGATTAAAAGAGCCTTGGGGGATGTTTATAGCGTTTGTAGCACTAGCGCAATGTGTGGAAGTCTCTCCGGCGGTTGGAGCGGAGCAACTGGCAAAATTGCCGAGGAGTGCTCGAGCTCAGCCGCCGGGGAGAGGAAAGTCGCTTGGGAGGAAAGGCACGCAACGCGGGCGTTGCTAAGGTGCCTTCCTCCAAGCGGCGCTTGCTCCGGGAAACCGGAGAAAAGGAAGCAAAGCAGTCGGGAAGGCGAAAGCGCCGAGAAAGCAGTTGGAAAGGCAAAGTCTCAGACGGGTGAGAGGCTGGCAGCGAAGGGGACGCTGCGGGGTCAGACAGGAGAAGGGTGTGAAGCGAAGGACGACCATAAATTGGAAGTCCATGGAGGGGGGGGTGGGGGAGGTAGAACCAGCGCCACCCGGGTGATAACAAGTACGTCCCTGGAAGGGGCAGGGCGCAATAGGATTAAAAACTACATAACAATTCAACAATTAAAATTAGCAAAACGACATTAGCGTACCCCCTCAACACAATATGAAAAAGGCATTAGATAAAGATATAAGCCCAATATAGCTTAAACAATACAAGAAAATTGCCGTAAAATAGCGTATCAAGTAAAGATATGAGAGAGAGAGAAAGTAGTGACTTATCTGCTGGCGAGCCGCTTTTAAAAGAGGCAGATCATCTCCTAGATACATCCTTTGTTATGACTCTAGAACTTTATCCTTTGTGATGTAGTGCGGCTGTGTGAGTTGCTATTAAAGGATAAATGCATAATGTAGCCTCCGGTCTTGTAATGAAATTTACCCACTGGTCCTTGGGAGGATATTGCCATTGATATTGTAGGTCCTCTTTCTGGTGAACAGAAAACTCTGTATCTTATTGTTTTAATAGATCTCTACTCTAGATGGGTTGAGGTTTCCTCTGTGTCGGATGTCACATCTTTTTGTGTGATTTCCTTTCTTAAGGATGTTTTCAGAAGGGAAGGGTTTCCTACGTCAATTTTAAGTGATAATGGTTCTCAATTTTGTTCTAATATGATGAATGAATTTCTGTTGTCATGTGGGATTAAACATAAAAGAACATCTGTATATCACCCAGAATCCAATGGTGTAATAGAAAGATTCAATAGGGTTATAAAGGAGAATATTCAACTCTCAAGGGTTAATTGTTTGAATTGGAAAGAGGAATTGCAGAAATGTATTTTGGCTCATAGATTTTCTCCACTAACTAGAACAAAAAGAACCCCTTTTGAACTTTTTAAGGGTAGAAATCCCAATACTAGTCTGTCTCCTGGTTGGATGATTTGGGGTAAAGGACCATAAGACAAAAATTATAATGTTTGGAAAGAAAGAGAAGTGAAAATGCAATCTAAAAACAAAGTTTGCTTTGATTCAAGGAAAAGAGTAAAGGAAAGTGTGGTGGTAGTTGGGGATTTTGTTCGTGTGAAAGCTCCAGTGGGGGCTATGTCTTGGTCAAATTATTCTACTCCCTTGCGGGTAGTGAAATGTTTCAAGAATTCTGTAAAATTGGAGAATGGAAAAATTTGGAATGTAAATCGTGTTGCTGTTGTCAATGAAAATGTTTTTAATTCTGCTCCCAACGAAAGTAGGTCTTCTGATTTTAATGAGTCAAATGTTTGTGGTAAAAAGGAATCTACTCGTGTTAGGAAAATGCCTTTTTATCTCAAGGACTATGTAAGTTAAAAATGTTGTTTCAAACGTGACTTACCTTAAGTTGATTTCTTTATGCATTGCTCCTTTTATATTTGTTTTTCTTCTCATGCTTATGTTGTGAGCTGATGCTTTGTTATAAGAAGGAAGATGTGTAGTGTCTTCTCCATTCAGGGATCGGAAGAGAAGGTTTGTCAGGGAGGGGTGGAAAACAGAAAGGACGATGTGTTTAGAATTTGTAATGACAATTGTAGGGAGAGGTTTCTCCCTGGCAACCAGAGCTGGTAAACTGTCTGAAGTGCTCTTTTAAGGCAGATGCTTCTGGGAGTGAGGGCCAAATAGAGGTGAATTTCTTCATCTTATAACAAAAAAGGAGAGAAAACGCTAGGGCGAACGATAGATCAAAGGCAATTATAGTAAGGACGTTAGGAGGCACAGTGACTCAGATAGGCACAGCAGGTACATGCGCTAGGAAGTTGGGCTACTTACGGCTGTATTTTCAAATATGTTCTGAGGAGCATTAAGAGCGTCTGAAGTAGTGGGAGGGAAGCCCTACTGTGAGTTAAAAATGAATGATGTGTGGTCGGAAGGGGACAGCGTGCACATTTGGGAAGCAAGGAGTTACACAGATCAAAGGGAAGGAGAGTGTGGGTGAAGATGAGTAGATTGTGCAGAAAAGTGATTTGTTCAGTAAAGGCATGTGAGGTCTACCTGAGGATGAGGTGAAGGGCCTTGGACATTGTTCTTAAATGAAGAGGAGGCGCGAGATTTGGATATGCGGGTGTTGGAGGAAGCCAAGGAAGTGTCTCAGGCTGGGTGGCTGGCCGGACAAGGAGTTTGGAAATTATTCCTTCAGGAAGAGAAAGGTGACAGGGGCATTTGGATTGGACCTAGTGCAGCTGTAGGACATGTATTTGCTGAAGATGATGAAGAAAAATATATTGGGGATTAAGGAAAGGTTGAGAACGGTAGTGATGTGGATGCAGTTGCCACCAAGACAAGTTTGGGGAGGGGGTTAGAAACCTAGCAGACATTGAAAAAACAGGGAAGGAGGTGAACACGAAAGTGTCTGGTTTCTGTAAAGCAAGGGGTATGGGAAATGGCCAGCCCTCAGAACATAGGTTATAAATTGTGGAAGAGACAGAAAGCACACCTTGTGGAGGGTTTCTCTGTTAGTGTAAATGAGAGATCAGGATAATGCAGGGAAATAAATAACATCTTTAAGAGAAAAGGATGGAAAGATATCATTGGAATATGAGGGCGTGGCTACCTGGGCCTAATGCAGGCAGGAGGAAGAACAGGAGGACAGAGATGCAGAGATGAAAAGTAAAACAAATTTCTTGTCAAATGTGGAAGGTAGAGGTAAGTGTGAGACTGAAGGGTGGGTAGTGGATAGGGTTTAGAGCTTGATTATTAAAACATTTGTTAGGAAGCTAGATGTCTGCTGCTGATTAATCACCCCCCCCCCCCCCCAAGGCATTAAAGCAATTTATCCCCAAACTTACCGATTCGGTTGCCAAATGTACTTTGACAATGGCAAATTTCACAACTCTGGAGGATTTTAATATACATCTAGAGGACCAGCTAAATCCCACTGTGAATAATCTGCTATCTGGCCTGCAGGCGCTGGGCCTGGATCAAAAGTGTCTTCTCCCTACGCATAATAAAGGCCCTCTTTTGGACCCAGTGTTTAGCAACCTGGATAACCTCAGCTCGAGGGATCCGATTCCCCTCCCCTGGTCGGACCATCTTCTAATTCCCCTATTCTGGTTTACTAGAATTGCCCTAGGTATTCAACATCCTGTGGTAGGCTGGGACAGGAAATGGTGTAGGTCATCTATAATGGAATGGAAATTGGCCCTAGAGGCCTCAAAGCACCCAAAAGGCACCGACACTGAGGAGGCAAACCATAATTTTAATAACTGGATTCCAGACACCCTAGACAGAACTCTCCCCAAGGTCATTGTTCAAAAACAAATCAGGAAAAATGCGGCCCCCTGGTTTGATTCCCAATTAAGGGTCCTAAAACAATCTTGTCGAAGATTGCAAAGTGCTTGGAGACAGGAGCCCACACAACTTTCAAAGGATACTTATAGGAAGGCCATCAGGACATATAAAGCAGAGATTAAAACTGCTCAGGTCCATTTTTATGAGACCAAAATTAGCACAGCCGCTAATTCTCCAAAGGAGATTGATTCGAATAGCTAAGTCTCTAAATACTCCACCGCAGATTCCTCCCCCAAAAAGAGGGGGCCCTGGCTAGATGTAACCAACAAGCTGCATTCTTCCAAGAAAAGATGCAAGCTATCTACACCACTTTCCCCTCTAATCAGCTTCTGGCGGAGGAACATGAGGCTATGGCCTTGGATCAAACCCGGGTGTTGGATCAATTTCACCCTCTGGATGCAGAGATGTTAGACCAGGTCATGAGCAGAGTATCGTCTGGTTCTCCGCTGGACCCTGCACCGCCCCGATATCTCAGGGCAGTTATTGACTCAGTGCGGCCAACCATCTTGGAAATTTTAAATTCTTCCATATCAACCAAAACGGTCCCCCCTATGTGGAAGTGTGCGATGGTTAAAGCGCTACTGAAAAAGCCCAGCTTGGATCAGGCCAACCTCTCCTATTACCGCCCAATTTCACTGCTGCCCTGGCTGAGCAAACTGCTGGAGAAACATATTAACAACATATTGGTTGACCATCTAGAATCCAACAGTTTGCTGGATGCCACGCAGACCGGCTTCTGTCCACGTCAGGGTACGGAGACCGCTCTGCTGATGGTAACAGAAGAGGCAAGGAAGCTGGTGGATGGGGGGGGGCTGCCATCATTCTTTTAGATTTAAGTGCAGCGTTCAACGCGGTTAATCATACCATCTTGACCGACCGACTCAGAGTGTCGGGGTGACTGGCGCTGCCCTAGCATGGCTCTCTTCCTCCCTCAATAACCGCCGCTTCCAGGAATGTGGCCTCTGTTAGTCTGTCTCTGGAATGCGGGGTGCCATAGGGCTCGGCCATAAGCCCGACGCTCTTTAATGTGTACATGAGGCCACTGGCGAGGATCATCCTTCCTTTTGGCATTAAGATCGTCAGCTACGCAGACGACACCCAGTTAGTTGTATCTCTCTGCCACGACAAGGGATTGTTGTGCACGCTGGCCCCCTGCCTTGAAGCAGTAGCCAAGTGGATGGAGTGTTCCTATCCCCGTCTTAATGGAGACAAGACGGAGATCATGTTATTGGGTAACTCTTCCCCTTCCATCTTAGTTCCCACGTGGCCTTCGTGTTTAGGCCCGGTTCCATCTCCAAAGCCTCACATCAAGAGCCTAGGCGTCTGGCTTGACAGCTCCCTGAATTTCGGACACCAGGCCACCACCCTCTCATCAACCTGCTATGGGCTGCTAAGAATGCTCCGTAAAATCATTCCGCTTCTCCCCTTTGAAGCGAGAAGAATAACGGTCCAGGCCCTTATATTCTCCCGGCTGGACTATGGAAATGTTTTGTACTTGGGAGGCCCACTGGCCACAATAAACAAGTTGCAGGTGGTTCAGAACAGTGCAGAAATGATGCTCCTGCAGGTCCCAAGGCGACAATCAGGAGGGCCAGCTCTCCGACAGCTCCACTGGCTACCCATAGCTGCCAGGATACAATTTAAGGCCATGTGCACGGCTCATAAAGCCATGTAAAAAAAACCGGCCCTGTCATCCTTCAGTCATTGCTAACACCCTATATGCCACCCAGACCCTTACGGTCGAGTGCCCTACATCTCGCCACTATTAAGAAAATAAGGAAGGCCAGATGGGGAGGACGTTCCTTTTCATACACTGCGGCTAAATTGTGGAACTCTCTTCCTCTAGCTATGCGAGAGAATCACAGTTCGTAATTTTTCCGTAAGCTTCTGACAACGCACCTGTTTGGACTGTATTTTTAAGTGGTGAATCCGTTGTACTCGCTATCTTTTTATAAGCGCTACGAGGCCTCCGGGAAGTCAGGCACTATATAAATACTCTTTCATTTCATTTCATTTCATGTATTTTACAGCGTGCGTCCTGCTTGCTTCAAATAAAGTGGACTTTACCACAAAGCACCAGAGAGTTATTGAGCGGCACCTCTCCCAAGGAGGGCCCCAGGTGAAAGGGAGGTAGGCGCCCTCTTGCATGGGGAGTTTGGGAAGCACACAAGGTAGTGTTGGCAGCCACCGGGCTGTCCCACCCTTGAATCAGCTGGCGCATGTACAGAGGGAAAAGTGATTTCCCTCTGAGCAAGGGAAGACCCATCACACACCCTGATTCAAGGGTCCTGGGGAAATAGTACAATTAGAAGCAAGAAGGGCATATTCACGTGTGGACATGTTGATTTAATTATTAGGTATAGTCACTGGAAGCAATTGGAAAAGAGAGATCAGGATAAGGCAGGGGAATGAATGGGATGTTTTAGAGGATTCTGGAGGTGTGGCCAGCTAGCCCTAACGGCAGAAGGAAAGGAGGACTGCGATGTAAGGGTGAGAAGTGAAACAAGTCTGCGTCCTTAAATTTGCTTTAATGTGTAACGTGAAACACGGGAATAAAAATACTGAGGCGGTGGGTGATAGTTAGTAGAAGTTAGATCATTATTGTGAGAACATTCATTAGGAAGTTTAGAGAGTAGGGCTAAGCAGAGGCCATTACACAGTGCGAGGTCTGCTTACTTAAAAAAAAAACATAAAACGCCCTTTTCCACTTTGAGTGGTTCCCCTGCCCATGCTGCAGGTGCTCCTCCAATGCGTCTATGCTGCGTAATCCAGTCATTCATTCTTGCACGCGGACTTTGAATGTAATGCACGGTGGCAGATGGCCATTGTCTACTAAATTATCTTCTTTGCAGCCAGCAGAAAGCTCTCTGGAACACTGATTGCTGTTGTTGCAAAGCTTTTCATTAAGTGCTTTACAATGGGAAATTGCCGGAGGGCCTAACAATGTCGAACATAAAACGCCACTCTCCAAAAGCTGGCTGGTGACATGCACAGAGTGCGATTCCAGCTCGTGCCAGCGTGACCACAGACAATGTATTCAAATGCACAGATTTTTTTTTTTTATCCCTGAAGCATTCCATCACACATGCATTGCCCTACTTCTGAAAAAAAAAACAAATGCGACCCAGTGTCGACTGTACACAATTCTTTTGAGTATTGGAGTTTGAGAATCTGTGAGGTTTCTATGCACGCGTTCTCTGTATGCTCTGATAAATACATTTTATTTAACAGCAATAGACTAGATGACTCATCTTTGTTTTGGAAGAAAAATATTTTTTTTCAAGAATCTTTTAAGAGAGTTTTGAGTTCAATTAAGGGCGGGCCAGGGGCAGTTCATCATTAGAGATAAGTTGAACATGCTCATAAATCAAGACCATCCAAGTATTGTGCACTTTAAAGCGGCGGATCCCCCATGGGGCAAAGGAGCACCACCCTCCGCTACGAGCATAGCAACCATGAAAAATAAAATGGTAATATAACAAAATAAAATGGAATATAATATATTCTTTTAACATTTTATTTTTCTGCCAGTCTGAGCAGAGTGTGAAGTCAGGGGCGGCCTTAGGCATGTGCAAGTTGTGCACCTGCACAGGGCCACCAAACCCCAGGGGCCACCACGGCAATATATATCCATAATATAATAATCCTCTGAGGATGGATACATATTTACGTGGGGACCCCTGGCAGGGATTTGGCGGCCTCCAGCTCTGTTCCACTTCCTAACACCCTGACCCACCACTCCTGAGCTCCGGGGGGCTCCGCCCCGCACGGACCCTCTCTTCCGGGGCCCCTACCTACGCTCCCTGCCCAGGGCCGCCATGAGCCTAGAGCCGGCCTGGTGGAGGTGAGGCGGGGCCACTGCTACTGACTGGAAGCAGCAAGGAGGAGTAAAGTGGCATTGGTGGCCACCAGGGTTGGATTGGGATTAAAAATCGACTCCAGCACGCTAAACAAAAGTGGCCCACATTCGCATAATGCCTTCCCGTAAAACACTGCTTCGGCTAAGTTTTAGAAATAGAAGGGGGGGGGTCTCTGACAGAGGCATGTTTTCTTAAGTTTACTTATATTAAAAAAAAACACACCTGAAAACAAGTGAGGCACCTTCTGCTGAGGCCTCATACCCCCACTCAATATGGTTTCATTGGACAGCCCAGCGAGAGAAAGGAAGTGACACCTCTGCCCGTTGATAAAAGGAAGGTAATGGATGCCCATCTGCCTTCAAGAAAGGCCACTCAGGCACCCACTGGGCTGCTGGCAGCATCTGAACACTCCAGACCGAGCCCAAATCAGCCCCCCAGGCTGCTCAAAAAGCAGCCACCAGCTGGAACTCAGATACCAGCCCCTCGGCAATGCCCGGGTGCCCGCCTTACCAATCCAACACTGGTGGCCACTCCAAGTGCGCATGACAGCTTGGACTGCTGTCTTGTGACAGCCAGCCTGACATGTGCACTTTAAACCTCAACAACCCGAGCTGTGTTACTCAGCTGGGCAGAGAGCAGATTCGGGAGACTCGGAAATGCCAAAAACAGGAAACCTGAGAAAATCTTTGGCGGTGGGTGTGTCTTCTCTGCTCATCACCAAGATGAATTAAGACACGGAAGCGTATTGAATGTAAAGTGGGTTTTGTTCAGATGGAATGAAACCCCACAACTTGGAGCGTCCATCAGCTGTGAATCCAAGGAGAAACTGACTCATGTTGCTAAGGATCTCACAGCTGCTGTTACACCCGAGCGTGGAACACAGGTCATAGATGAACAGCTTTACATGCAATGACAGCAGTATCGTGGGGGAGCAAGACCACTGTCAATATCAGAAAATAATTGCCCACATGCATCAGCCTGCCGTTTTGCGATTCCAAATTAGCGATTTTTACCGAATCGCAAATATGGAATCGCAAAACGGGATGCATCATTGAAAGTGGATAATATTTGCGATTCGGTAAAAATCGCAATTTTTACCGAATCGCAAATATTATGCGAATTCCAATTTGGGATTTCGCAATTCCCATTGATTCCTATGGGCCAAAAGGCCCATAGGAATCAATGGTAATTGCAAATTCGCAAATTGGAATTCGCCAAATGTTGATGCATTCCATGGGTGCAGGAGGGGGTCCAAAGGACCCCCCCCCCCCTGCACCCCAGAAATGTATTTCAAAATGGATGTTTCACACACACATGTCCTAAGGACATGTGTGTCTGTAACATGAAAGTGTTTAAAATGCTAATTTGAGCATTTTAAACATTTTTCGCAAATTACCACGAGGTTGAACCTCGTGGTAATTTGCACTTGCAATCTTCAAGATCGCAATTTTTAAAAGAATGATGCATTACATTTAAGGAATCGCAAAATTGCGATTCCTTAAATGCAATCGCATTTTTGAAAATCGCAAAATTAGCGATTTTCAAGAAAAAGCAATGATGCATCCCAAAAAGCATTTTTGGAATCGCAAACGGCCGATTTTAAGGAATCGCACCGTTTGCGACTCCTAAAATGCTTGATGCATGTGGGCAATGGTCTCATGGACAAGATGAGAACCGCAATGGAATACATAATACACAAACACAGGCCCCCAGTGTTTGAATGAGTTTCGAACCAGCCAGCACCAACCAATCCTGGTGCTTCTCTTATGCTGGTTAATATTTTTATCATCATGCTGGTTAATCATATTAATAGTATGAGAGCAATGTCCTGATTTGTTCAGGAATGTTTACTCTGGGTCCCGAGCTTAGAGCCACAGACTGCCGGGATGGAGAAGTACACTGAGTCAACGAGTAAGTAAACTTTTTATTTTTAATTGACATGCTTTTTGACCCACTGTCAGGAACTATGTGAAACTTGCTCTGCCTTCAGCCTCAACGCCAGACCTCTCAGTTGTGGCCCATTCTAAATATTGTTTGTAAAAGGACCAAAACTGAGAGAATTGCTGATTTCTCAAAATATTTTCCCCACCACTTTCAAATGTTTGCACCTCCTCTGCGTGTTGCGCCATTTTATTTTCAGGCATTGACTCGCTTCTTAAACCCATTTTTAGGTCTCGCCTGTCGATGCGCATGCGCATCGAGCAAGCGAGACTATAGGGGCTCATCCACTCTTTATCCACTGCAAGGAATCGTGGCGATTCCTTGCAGTGCCCGTGACTTTTAAGCTCAATGCGCATGCGCATTGAGCTTAAAAGCGCGTGCACGTCTGTCTTGTTTTACCCGCTCCGCCCCCTCCCCTTCCCGCCGTGTCGCATTTCTCCTCCCCCCTCCCCTCTCTTCCCTCCGTCTTGTTTGTTTATTTTACCCGCTCCGCCCCCTCCCCTTCCCGCCGTGTCGCATTTCTCCTCCCCCCTCCCCTCTCTTCCCTCCGTCTTCTTTGTTTATTTTACCCGCTCCGCCCCCTCCCCTGCCCGCCAAGTCGCATTTTTTTTTAAATCCCCACTGAAGTTTGCAGTGAACAAAATATGTGAAGCAAAACATTGAATCAACGTGTTTCACAATAGAGCGATCATTCCCTGTTACGGTAATATTATAAAGGATTTTAAATCTATTAATATTCAGCGCAATTGTGCATTGCCGTGTCGCATTTCTCCTCCCCCCTCCCCTCTCTTCCCTCCGTCTTCTTTGTTTATTTTACCCGCTCCGCCCCCTCCCCTGCCCGCCGTGTCGCATTTTTTTTTTAAATCCCCACTGAAGTTTGCAGTGAACAAAATATGTGAAGCAAAACATTGAATCAACGTGTTTCACAATAGAGCGATCATTCCCTGTTACAGTAATATTATAAAGGATTTTAAATCTATTAATATTCAGCGCAATTGTGCACTACCCTTCCTCGTTACAGCGCTTGAATACTGAGCTCCAGTCTAAACAAGATCTTGTGACTAAATAATGATATATGTTCATTCCTTTCCACCAAGACACATAAAGAGCTGCCACTGGCAGTCCTCTCTTGTCCCGGTTGAGGGCACTGTAAACTATAGTCCAGGCACTAATGATACTTAGTAACCACGAAGTTAAGAGCCGCACTCATTCCTTGCGATCTGGAGCAATGAGTGAATTTTAGAAGAACTTGATAACATAACGGGCTGTTACATCAAAGGCCCCTTCTGAGCAATATATTTGTTACGTTACTTTAATGGTTACATTTGTCCTAGGTGTTACTTTTTACACCGTTGTTGAGAAACCTGATGAGAGCTGTTAGAACTCCTGGTAGCTGCCCTGAGACCCGAGCCATGCATGGGTGCAAGGATCGGGAACAGAGAATGCAAGGCTCTCGTTTAAGCTTATGACGCACTTGTCTTCACAAGAAAGTCAGATACTTCACAACAACCAGGCCTCATCAGCTGTACCTCAAAACAACCAGGACTCATCACCCCTCTCTCACAACAACCAGGCCTCATCACCCTCTCTCACAACACTCACTCTCACTCACCCTCAACCCCTCAGCCTCACCCTCACTCACCCTCACTCACCCTCAACCCCTCACCCTCACTCACCCTCAACCCCTCACCCTCACTCACCCTCACCCTCACTCACCCTCAACCCCTCACCCTCACTCACCCTCAACCCCTCACCCTCACTCACCCTCAACCCCTCACCCTCACTCACCCTCAACCCCTCACCCTCACTCACCCTCAACCCCTCCCCCTCAACCCCTCACCCTCACTCACCCTCACTCACCCTCACTCACTCACCCTCAACCCCTCACCCTCACCCCCTCACCCTCAACCCCTCACCCTCAACCCCTCACCCTCACTCGCCCTCACCCTCACTCACCCTCAACCCCTCACCCTCACTCACCCTCAACCCCTCACCCTCACTCACCCTCAACCCCTCCCCCTCAACCCCTCACCCTCACTCACCCTCAACCCCTCACCCTCACTCACCCTCAACCCCTCACCCTCACTCACCCTCACTCACCCTCAACTCCTCACCCTCACTCACCCTCAACCCCTCACCCTCACTCACCCTCACTCACCCTCACTCACTCACCCTCAACCCCTCACCCTCACCCTCAACCCCTCACCCTCAACCCCTCACCCTCAACCCCTCACCCTCACTCGCCGTCACCGTCACTCACCCTCAACTCCTCACCCTCACTCACCCTCAACCCCTCACCCTCACTCACCCTCAACCCCTCCCCCTCAACCCCTCACCCTCACTCACCCTCAACCCCTCACCCTCACTCACCCTCAACCCCTCACCCTCACTCACTCACCCTCAACCCCTCACCCTCAACCCCTCACCCTCAACCCCTCACCCTCACTCACCCTCACCCTCACTCACCCTCAACCCCTCACCCTCACTCACCCTCACCCTCACTCACCCTCACCCTCAACCCCTCAAACTCACCCTCACTCACCCTCACTCACCCTCAACCCCTCACCCACCCTCACCCTCACTCACCCTGACCATCACTCACCCTCAACCCCTCACTCACCCTCAACCCCTCACTCCCCCTCACTCTCACTCATCCTCACTCACCCTCAACCCCTCACCCTCACTCACCCTCACTCACCCTCAACCCCTCACCCTCACTCACCCTCACTCACCCTCAACCCCTCACCCTCAACCCCTCACCCTCAACCCCTCACTCACCCTCAACCCCTCACCCTCACTCACCCTCACCCTCACTCACCCTCAACCCCTCACCCTCACTCACTCACCCTCAACCCCTCACCATCAACCCCTCACTCACCCTCACTCTCACTCACCCTCACTCAGCCTCAACTACTCCCCCTCACCCTCACTCACCCAAAACCCCTCACCCTCACTCACCCTCACCCTCACTCACCCTCAACACCTCACTCACCCTCACCCTCACCCTCACTCACCTTCACTCACCCTCAACACCTCGCCCTCAACCTCAACCCCTCACCCTCACTCACCCTCAACACCTCATCCTCACTCACCCTCACTCACCCTCACTCACCCTCACTCACCCTCACTCACCCTCAACCCCTCACCCTCACTCACCCTCACTCACCCTCACCCTCACTCACCCTCACTCACCCTCACCCTCACTCACCCTCACCCTCACACAGTGCAATAGTTCTCAGACCATTTCAGTTAGAGCTTTTAGAAATGTTTATGGCTTTTTTTATTTGTAATACTTTAGCATTGGCTACAGGAAACAAAAATGCTAAACATTTACAAAAAAAACCCACAAACAATTCTAAAAGCACTAACTCTAATGGTGCGAGACCTATTGCATTTCCAATGCTTGTTTTGGCATGCTATGAATGTACATATTGGATTATCACTTGGCCAGCCAAGCAGTCGCTAAGTATTTAGAAATGCCATGAGGAAACATGCAGCTCTGTAGCTAAGATCTCTTGGCCCCATGGCACTATAGCACCATATGTTTGTGGATGAGGATTATGATTTCTGAATGCTAGTTTAGGACTAATCTGAGTGGAATTATATCTGAATCACCTTGGCAATCTAGCATATTTTCTGAATTTAGCATTATGCAAAATTGTAAAATCTGTCAGAAGTTTGAATTGTACAATTTCATATACTTTTTACTGAAAGGAGGATCATTTGTATGATAAAATGTCTTGATGACATTGAAAATAATAGGGCATTTGTAACCTTCCACAGAAAGATCCACTAAACATGGTCAAAAGTCTTCTTATCATCAAGAATATGGCTGAATATTGCATTGAGGAGACCTTATGTCGCTGAGCTAAGTGTAATAAACATTTTATTTGATTGCGATGGTCAACAGTATATCTTTTGAAACCATGTTGTTAATAATATTTTATATAGGTAAAAATGTCCACAAAATTATTGTGTATGTACATTCCAATCTAACATAACACAGGGCCATATGTTTCAAGCTAATTTTTAGTCACAAACACTACAAAATGCAAAAAACAGTGTTTGCGATTAAAAATTCACTATTTCCAATGTATGATGCATAATCGCATCGTAAAATGAGAAATCGCAAAAATAGCGATTCCTTACGTTGCGAGAGCCAGAATTCTGCGATTTCCCTAGCGATTCCATATTTTGCAATTTCTCAGAAATTCGCAAAAGAAAAAATCGCTATGGGATGTATGAAAAAATCACAAATAGTGAATGCACGAAACTTGCAATTTAGAGAATCACAATTAACACCAAGCAGGAGCAGGTGGTCCCACCATACAATAGACTTTTTTCCACAATGGCTGGGCTGTACATGATAGCCAGAAGGCTGCGACTCAGAGCTGCTGCACAGAGGAGGAGACGCCAGGAGAGGAGATTTGGTGCACGCATTACCCTGTTCCATCGGACTGAGGAGGACAGCCATACACACTACAGGCTGGATGAAGAGAGCATCCTTGATTTAATTGACACACTCAAACCCTTTCTTGAACACCCCACAAGCAGCACAGTCCATCCCCACCCACATCCAGGTCATGTGCTCACTGCAACTCTTGGCATCAGGCAGTTTTCACGGGGTGTTTCCCTCAGCAGGAGGGGTGTCACAGAGTGCACTCTTGTGCTTTTTCCACACGTTCCTTGATGCCATGATACAGAGGTTGCATCACCACATTCACTTCCCAAGCACCCCACAGGCACTAGACCAGACAAAGCAGGAGTTCCATCAAATAGCCCAATTTCCACATGTCATTGGATGCATAGATGGGGCACATGTTGCAATATCCCCACCCCCCCTCCCAGAATGAGTACGTGTTCAGGAATCGCAAATCCTACCATTCCCTGAACATACAGGTGGTGTGTAATACCAAACAAATCATCACAGACATTGTCGCTAAATACCCAGGCAGCACGCACAACGCTTTCATCTTCCGTCACAGTGGGATACACCGTAGACTCAAAAGCGGGGAGTTTCGCGAAAGGGATATCTACTAGGTAAAGGAATTTGAACAGAGGCCACACTTGTTAAGGATAGCATGTGCAGGACAGTGTTTAACCATATTCCTCCCACCCCACAGATGACAGTGTGTATGTGGTTCTGGACTTCATACTGATGCCGTACCTGAACCCATCCAAGGCTGGAGAGCGGCCGTACAACAGCGCCCACATATCAACCAGAGGCACCATTGAGCGTACATTCGGGATACTCAAGAGCAGATTCAGATGCCTGCATAAGAGTGAAGGGGCACTACAATACAGCCCCCGGACCTGTTGCAAGATAGTGGTAGCATGTGCCATGCTGCACAACATCACCAGCAGGAAAGGCACACCGGTGGAGCTCAGTAAATAGGATTCATCAGATGTGGAGGGGCCTGCTCCAGGACGTATGCCAGCCAGTGTAGTTGGTGCAGCTGCTGGGTGCCAGAGGTGAGATGAGATTACACGCAACTATTTCTAGGTAAGAAAATATGACACAATGCTAGATATCATTTGTGAGACTGTGTTTTATTCCTTAATTTTAGGATGAATGATGTCACACAGCCTGAATGACACACAATGTCTTTCCCAATGTCCAGCACATGTTATCGTCACAGTGCAAGTCTTTCATCAGGAGCAAGTGTCCAAGTAAAGTGGGTAGCTGCACCCATCCAGTGGTCCCATTTAGTGCACCTCAAATGCGTTGCTGTCGAGAGGAAGCCCCTGTTTGGGGTTGCACATTACCCTCCTCACTTGGCCCACTAGGCCTACTGGTACAGCCACTACGGCGCCTATCCATGGTGGGCGAGGGGGTGATGCTGCTCCTTCCTGACTGTGCATCCTCATCTGTGGGAGTTAGGACTCCTGACCCAGGAGTGCAAACTGCCCCCAGCTCATCTACTTCAGATGTTATTTGGACCAGTGCTCTTGCAACGTCCTGGATGTTGTGTGCCACATCGCGCTGCATGCACATGCTGCGCCTTGATAGAACATTGGTAGCAGAGGACAGGCGGTTCACCGCCCGTGTGTACAGGTCTAGGCGCTGCATCTCTCTGTGCCTAGCAGCACGGTCAGCCTTAAGTTCTGCACAGAGTGCCTCCAGGGCACCCGTCATGCCCCTGAAGCCTGCTCTGACTACCCTCTGTAACGATTTTATATTTTTGGCCTGCAGGCGGTTTCCTTGCAACATGTGCATCTCCAGTCCGCCAAACACTGTGTCATCCCCTGGATCTGCGGCACTGCTGGATGTACGAGACCAGTGCCTGGTTGGGACTGTTGGGATTGGATCAGTACGTGCACATTGTTGTCACTCTGGCTGTGTTGGCTCAGGTTGGACATTGCCATCGGTGTCCTGGCCCTCGTCCTCCTATGGGGATAGTGGTGGCACTACATGTCTCCTGCGGCGCTTGGAGGGTTTACTGGGCTGTCCTCCTCCTCTGTGTCCTCCTCTTGCCCTGCTGCTTATCTGTTAGGGGAATCACCCTCTCTTCCACTGCCTCTTGGATGTGTTCCAGATGGTGCTGTGGACGTAAAAGCACACATTTGTTTACTGTTATGACTTGCACTTGTCAATTATTAAATATCACTGTTTGGGATTTCATGTGTCTGGTATTTGCCTTTCCTGATGTGAACATGCTATTGGGGACTGGCTAGCTGTAAATGCACTGCTGTATTATGCATGGGACTACATCTCTCATTATGCATTGCATTGTGCTTGTGTACCTGCACTGGACTACTAGTTTTATCCTGCCCCTGGGTCGATGCTGGGTGTGTGAAGGTGGTTGGAGGTGTCAGGGGTGTGAAGGCATGCTTCTTACCTTATCCTGCTACTGGGGGGTCGGAGCTGTCAAGGTCGGCAACACCCATTATGCTTTCCGGAAGCAGGGTCCCCGCCACCAGTTCCTAGAGAGGTGTGGAGTCAGTGGCTGTGGAGGTCCCTCCACCGGTCCTCCTGGCCTGCTCCAACCTGGCAGCCACCTTCTCCTTGGAGCGCTGACGCATATCATACCAGCGCATTCTTAAGTCTTCCACACTCCTGTGTGTAACGCCAACAGCATTCACTTTCTGCTGGATTTCTGCCCATATACGCCGTTTGCGTGTCTCAGGCACCCGGAGTGATTTTTTACCAAATAGGTTCTCATACTTGTCATTATGCATTGCAGTGTGTGCTTGTGTACCTGCACTGGACTATTAGTTTTATCCTGCCCCTGGGTCGATGCTGGGTGTGTGAAGGTGGTTGGAGGTGTCAGGGGTGTGAAGGCATGCTTCTTACCTTGTCCTGCTACTGGGGGGTCGGAGCTGTCAAGGTCGGCAACACCCATTACGTTTTCCGGAAGCAGGGTCCCCGCCACCAGTTCCTAGAGAGGTGTGGAGTCAGTGGCTGTGGAGGTCCCTCCACCGGTCCTCCTGGCCTGCTCCAACCTGGCAGCCACCTTCTCCTTGGAGCGCTGACGCATATCATACCAAAGCATTCTTAAGTCTTCCACACTCCTGTGTGTAACGCCAACAGCATTCACTTTCTGCTGGATTTCTGCCCATATACGCCGCTTGCGTGTCTCAGGCACCCGGAGTGATTTTTTACCAAATAGGTTCTCATACTTGTCACCATTTCTTGAATGAGCACCTCCAACTCTGCTTCAGAAAAATTTTGCATCCTTTTGCTATGGGCTTCCCCCTGCTGCTGCTCCTGTGTGTCCTGGCTGGCCATGTCTTCAGCGTCTGCCATTCTTTTTACGACTGCAGAGTTCCCTCTCCACCACTTCTTCTCTCTGACTGTGCCTCAGAAACTCAGGAGCAGCATGGGTAGTCACACTTCCTGGTTGTGATGTCATCAAGCTGCACCTGAGTTTCCGATTAGCAGATTTGCTAAATTCGCAAATTAGCGATTTTTTACATTAAGGAATCACAAATTTGTGATTTTTCACGTTAAGGAATCGCTAGTTGGGGTATCGCAATGAAAATAGCGATTTTTACAGAATCGCTATTTTATTGCAATTTTTACATACGTACTGTTTTGCGATTCGGAATTTGCGATTCGCGAAAATTTGCAAATTCAGAACTGCAAAAGGGGAGCTTGATACATATGGCCCAAAATTCAATAAATATTTTTGTACATCCCTTAAAAAGCAGATTTTACAATCTATAATGAACATCCAAGCGAGTGCAATAGGTACATCTAAAAAGTTCATACTGATTAAATACCCACGGCAGAAGACCATGTTAAAGCACCTTGCTTAACAAAGAGGGGTTTTACATTTTTATTCCTAATATCCTTAAGACACAATGAAACAATAAATACACAGGAAAAAGTACATTTACAATTTATTGTCAGGGACAATACCCTTTATTAATTTGGATCTTATTACTGGATTCCGGCACTGAAATAATGGGATTGCAACGTAACCTACAATTGAATACACACAAATGTAGCATGGAACAAAGTAACCTATGGAAATCCTGGAATGCCTCTTCACTTTCTATTACCCTGACAGTTAGAAATACCAAAGGTTTATGTTTTATATAGTCTTTGTCATACTACAAGAAATTACACAGGTAGGTTTTTTCAGTGCCAATTTAGAAAGGAGATGCTCTTAGGTCTCAATTTGACAAAGTTCCTTATGATTGTCTCTAAGTTCCGAGATTGTCTTCTTTAAGGGTTTGGTCCACTTTCTTTCACTGCTTTCCAACAAATATTCAATTCCTTACTTCCATTTTCTTCAACTGACAGCTTGTTAAAAAATCTTAATATGCATGTACCCATTAACATAGACTAAGGGGTCTATTATGATCCAGTTCGGAAGGGCTCCGAATTGGATTGGGTTTGCCAAATCCGTTTCGGAACACTTGTTTCTGACTGAATCATACACAGTTTCCAGTGACCGATCACGATGCCTGTAAACCAATAGCAATACCAAAGGGGATGATGGACGGAGCGTTTGAACAAATCAAACACTCACCCCCAGTCAACTGATCTGGGTTTAATCCATCACCATTCTTTTGCTCACTCCACCACCCCAGGTCAGACATGGCCATATGCAAATCAGTCTAACCCTGTGCCTCATGAGAACAGTCCAGCCTGAACTGCCAAGCCATGTCTTCCTTGACCAGAAACAAGCATCATGGGACCGGTTTCCAAGCTATCCATGTTGATGAGGGATAAAAGCCCGAAACTGGTCCTTGGATGCTTGTTTCCAGTCCAGGGAGAACCTGGCATGGCAGTTCGGGCTGGACTGTACCCATGGGGCACAGGGTCAAGACTGATTTGCATATGGCTGGGTTCAAACTGGAATGGCACGGTGAGCAAAAAAACAATGGATTTTGGCCCAGATCTCTGTACTGGGGTGAGTGTATGACATTTGTTCTGCATTCTGTCCATCACCTGTTGTTTTTGCATTTGTCACCCCGAGTGGGATGGCTCTTCTCAGACGTGAGTCCCGTGCCATCAATGCCACTGGAATTAAGCTATCCAGGCTGATGAGGGATGAAAGCCGGAAACCGGTCCTTAGATGCTTGTTTCCAGTCCAGGGAGAACCTGGCTTGGCAGTTCAGGCTGGAATGTTCCCATGTGGCACAGGGTCAAGCCTGATTTGCATATGGCTGGGTTTAAACTGGACTGACATTGTGAGCAAAAACACAATGGATTTAGGCCCAGATCTCTGTACTGGCGTGAATGTATGACATTGTTCTGCATTCTGTCTACGCTGACGACACGCAGCTGGCGGTTGCAATAAGTGGGGCCTCCGACCTTGAGGAAGCTAAGTTCTGTGAGGGATTCATCTCAGTGGCCCGTTGGATGACTGACAACTACCTTCAATTGAACGCCAAAAAAACCGAGGTGCTCATCGTTGGAAAGCAGAGTCATCTCTGGGGTGACAATTGGTGGCCATCAGGGCTCGGTCCAATCCCCATCCCTGCTACTGAGGTTAAAAATCTAGGGGTCTGGCTTGATTCTAAACTTAGTTTTGTCACCCATACTAAGAAAGATGCCGCTAGGTGTTTTGGGACTCTTCGCAAGCTCAGATCCATTTTTAAATTCTTTGATGCTCCTACCAGACAGCTTATAGTACAAGCTACGATTTTGTCTAGGTTGGATTACGCTAGTTCTCTTTTGCTTGGAGCTAATCACGCTGAACTTTCTAGACTTCAACGCGTTCAGAATGCTGCCGCCAGGGCTCTGGTAGGCTTACCAAGATTCTGTTCGGCCAAAAAAACTATTCATAAGCTCCATTGGCTCCCTGTTGCTAAGAGAATTAAGTTTAAGTCTCTTTGCCTCTCGTTTAAAATCCTGAAACACTCTTCTCCTCAGATTCTGGAGCATCTCATCTCTCCATATGCCCCCACGCAGTCTCTGTGGTCCTCAGGATTACACCTGGCTGCAGTTCCGCATCAAGAGGTCTAGGACCAGCGGCCGCTCCTTTAGAGTGATTGCTGCTAGGCTATGGAACTCTCTTCCAGTCCATATCCGTGCGATTGACATACTCTTGGCTTTCAGGAAGGCTGTTAAAACTTTCCTCTTTCCTTTGGATTCCTAGTGTTGTTGTGCTTATGTCCCTGGTATTGCTTTTGTCCGGTTTTCTGTCCTGTTAGCGCCAGGACGCCCCTTTGCTGGGGCATCTGTGCGCTCTACAAATCTGGATAACATAACATAACATAACATAACCTGTATGGATGCCCTGTACCCGGAAGATTAACCGATGCCCTGTACCAGGAAGATTAACAAAGCCCCTTGTACCATATTCCTAGATAATCAAAAAATTGCAACTACAGATAAATTCTGTTATCTAGGCGTCCTGTTTGATAGACGGTGCCGCTGGCAGGCAGCGATAGCCGCTGGGAAGCTGGCCTATAGCCGCACAATAGGCGCCTTGCGTGTTTTTTCCGATAGAACTGGCGGCAAGCCTGTTAAGGAGCTGATTAAAAAAAAAAGAGAAAACAAAAAAAAAAATAAATAACCTGTTGTTTTTGCATTTGTCACCACAAGTGGGACGGGTATGCTCAGACGTGAGTCCTGTGCTCTCCATGCCACTGGAATCAAGCTATCCAGGCTGATGAGGGGTGAAAGCCTGAAACCGGTCCTTGGAGGCTTGTTTCCAGTCCAAGGAGGACCTGGCTTGGCAGTTCGGGCTGGACTGTTCCCATGGGGCACAGGGTCAAGACTGATTTGCATATGTCTGGGTTCAAACTGGAATGGCATGGTTAGCAAAAAAACGATGGATTTAGGCCCAGATCTCTGTACTAGGGTGAATGTGTGACATTGTTCTGCATTCTGTCCATCACCTGTTGTTTTTGCATTTGTAAACCAATATGGCTGTCCAAATCGGTTCCGAAAGGCATTCGGACAGCTTGCATCTTTCGGAGCTGAATAGTACTGCTCAATGGGCTCAATTTACGAGCGAGCGATTATGATGACCCATTCTGATAGCCGTTCCAATTCGGTTGCTCCGGAACTAATCGTCTGCCAGAATCTGTCTTTGGGGCCCATAGCAGGCCCCTCTTTCCCTTTTGGCTTCAAATCAGGTCCGTGGGGGTACCTAAGAGACCCCACTTTCCACCCATGCACAGTGTGGCAGGCACCATGGGGTGCCTGCCAATGGGTGCAAGGTTTTCCCAGTTACCCCTTTCTTCAATGGTAGCCTGTGTTCTCGTTGAAGTCAATGGGAGTCCGACCAAATGGTATCCGGAAGCATCCAGATACTCCAAATTGCTTGGTCGGACTCACCCAATCTGAGTTGTCCGGAAAGCATTCAGGGACTGATTCAGTAGGAATGCTTTCTTGACGAGATTGTAGTTGGCCCCTAAGCTGTGAGTTTTAAATCACATCGTACTGCTTCAACCATCGATATTTTTTGGCATTTGCAATATACTTTTCATTTCGTATTCTCCTTAAATTCCGAAAAAAAAAATTGTCTCAAGGCCTATAATGTCTGAGACATATACACCCATAGTGGGAATCTTATAAGTATAAGATAATGAGCAGAGGCAATAGTGAATATCCTCATAGATAACTCCAATGTAAATTCTTAAAAAGTAACCCTAAATATCTATATAGGTTCACTGACAGAATATCGACAGCTAAAATATCCCTATGCAACAATATCGAGCTATAAATATCGATGTCAAAAATATCACCATCCTATATTTATAATGGTACGTACAAAAATATTGCAAAAAATATCAATGTCATATATATAGTTGTACAAAATATTGTTTTTTTTAATATATATATATATATATAGCACGAAACATGTCAGGCAGGATGAACTTGTTGCCGCTGTGTTATTTTCCCGGCTGTTGCTTCAAATAAAGAATGTGGCTGATCCTTACCTGTTCCGTGGACTTCTTCCATCAAAGGCAACTCTTCGTTTCTGGTGTTAAGCGGCCTGCCTGAGCCGCGGAGGAGAGTCCTGGGTCTGCGAGCGTCCCACCATCAGAGTCGAAAAACAACGCCTTTGAATTGGGGAACAGTACCGGTTGTTTGAAGGTGATTACCAGCAACGAGGAAGTTTGTCTGGCGGCGCAAACACACTATTGTTTTATTTTCCTGGATGTAACGGCATGGCGGCTCACTTGAGAAAGACTCGACCACAAGTTCCATCAGGCCACAGTGTGGCCAAGCCCACCAGGGCGGGACCTTCATTATATATCGTGGTGCCCATACTTGTCATGCTGCTGCCTCTGAAATCGGTTGCCTTTGATAAAGTGCGTGTAGCACGAAACGTGTCAGGCAGGATGAACTTGTTGCTGCTGTGTTATTTTCCCCGCTGTTGCTTCAAATAAAGAATGTGGCTGATCCTTACCTGTTCCGTGGACTTCTTCCATCACAGGCAACCCTTCGTTTTTGGTGTTAAGCGGCCTGCCTGAGCCGCGGAGGAGAGTCCTGGGGCTGCGAGCAGCCCACCATCAGAGTCGCCAAACGACGCCTTTGAATTGGGGAACAGTGCAGGTTGTTTGAAGGTGATTACCAGCAACGAGGAAGTTTGCCTGGCGGTGCAAACACACTGTCGTTTTATTTTCCTGGATGTAACGCCATGGCAGCTCACTTGAGAAAGACTCGACCACAAGTGCCATCAGGCCACAGTGTGGCCAAGCCCACCAGGGCGGGACCTTCATTATTTAGCGTGGTGCCCATACTTGTCATGCTGCTGCCTCTGAAATCGGTTGCCTTTGATAAAGTGCGTGTAGCACGAAACGCGCCAGGCAGGATGAACTTGTTGTTGCTGTGTTATTTTCCCCCCTGTTGCTTCAAATAAAGAATGTGGCTGATCCTTACTTGTTCCGTGGACTTCTTCCATCACAGGCAACCCTTTGTTTTTGGTGTTAGGCGGCCTGCCTGAGCCGCGGAGGAGAGTCCTGGGGCTGCGAGCAGCCCACCATCAGAGTCGCCAAACGACGCCTTTGAATTGGATAACAGTGCCTGTTGTTTGAAGGTGATTACCAGCAACGAGGAAGTTTGCCTGGCGGCGCAAACACACTGTTGTTTTATTTTCCTGGATGTAACGGCATGGCAGCTCACTTGAGAAAGACTCGGACCACAAGTTCCATCAGGCCACAGTGTGGCCACGCCCACCAGGGCGGGACCTTCATTGTTTAGCGTGGTGCCCATACTTGTCATGCTGCTGCCTCTGAAATCCGGTGCCTTTGATAAAGTGCGTGTAGCACGAAACGCGTCAGGCAGGATGAACTTGTTGCCCCTCTGTTATTTTCCCCGCTGTTGCTTCAAATAAAGAATGCGGCTGGTCCTTACCTGTTCAGTGGACTTCTTCCATCACAGGCAACCCTTCGTTTATATATATATATATATATATATATATATATATATATATATATATATATATATATATATATATATTCACTGAAAAAAACATAGGTTTCACACCAGTTATAGTTAGGAATTAGCATTTAAAAAACCTAATAAATTCACTGAAAAAAACATAGGTTTCACAACAGTTATAGTTAGCATGCACTTTTACTCGCATAAAACCATTGAAATTCCCACGTTAGTTAGTTGGACTCACTATAACTTGGGCATGCAATGCACTGCTGATGACGTCACATGTTACATCACTCATGACATGGTCAGTGACATCACTCATGACATCACTGATGACACCATCCTTGTGACAGACTGACAGACCTCCTTTCAGTGTAATGTAACCCTTGAAATACATATTCAAAAATAGTGCAAAAGTGTAAACATAAACGTGGTTCTGAAAAACATTAAATTGTATCAGTTAGCAGAGACGCCATCTTGGAAAGGTGGGCTAAGCTTGAGTAATCCTGGCATACTCATTTTTTTGGCATATTCATTTTTTAAGCAAATTCCTTTATGTACATACTGCAAACAAAATTGCATTTACACATTTTACATATCCCACGTTATATTTAGTAAGATTGTATATCCCGGTAAGCATGTGTTAAGACTGATTTTACTCCAATTCGGAGTCTTTCTGTGCCTACTACAGTAGTGAAACAGAAGCACAATACCGGCTTGTTATAGTCCGTCTATGCCTAGTTAAAATGGATTATTGTAAAACCCAGAAGTGAACGAGTTCCCCACTTGTAGGTTGTGTGGGAGCGCTGTAATGCTTGCGTATTTTGCAGCGAATGAAACTGTACGCTATCATTCAACCAACATTGTTGGAATTGCACGCAGTTATCACGTCCTAGGATCTGCTACACGCATTTGACTCGTGCCCATATGAGTATGAGAATTGATAGGTAGTGTTGCAATTTATACATATGCTGTTACAATGTTTGCTGTAAATATAAATACAATGTGAGAATCTGTAGGATGCAAGAAAATGTATAGTTGGTTTTTTAACAATTTTAACTTTTATTCCTTTCTTTCTGTTTCTGTTGGTAGGAAGAACAGGAAAGGACCCTTTTCACTTTCACTTTCATAAGATGCACGGTTCCTCTCTCCTCCCCCACTCTCTTTTCTTCTTCATAAGATTGAGCCTTGAAAGGGTACAAGATAAGAAAGAGACAATGAGCGCTTTTGGTATCGTATTAAATGATTGCTTTGGGGTATTCATGTGCATCATCACTAGTCATATTTTCAATCCACTTTTCTTGCATTTTTTTAACTCGGGTCTTTTCCAACATAACAAAGGTATCTGTTGGTTTATCTCAACTATCTGTGTCATGAGGCGGACTGTACTTGATACGACTTTATGAAAAGTGGGCACTAGTCCGAGATCATAATTGCATACACATACAGGCACGAGTCCGAGTTGATGACTGGTCATAAGACGGAGCGACCACAGCCGGCCTCCCTGACCCACTTGGATCCTGATGAGGTTTACTAAAACCGGAAATTGAGGTACCCAGTGACCTCACCTGAACACCACAGAGTGATGTTCACACCAACACAAATACACTAGGAAATACCTATAAGTACCTTCCACATATAGAGACACTAGACGTCTCTATACACTTAACATCTGGTCCTGAAGAAAGCCCACCCGACCGACTGGGGATTAAGGGCTGAAACATGTCGACCATGAACACACCTTTACTGTGAGAGAGTCATTATCACTCTCATTCACCTATAGTGACTTTACTGCTTCCAAAAACCAGAACTATTAAAATACTATCCTGGCTTTGAGAGACTTTTAACATTATTCACTATACCCTATCACAGTCACTGTCACTGATCACTACTGTTTTTAACAAAGGGTATTACCTCCTGGTGGAGGCTGCATGACAACCAAAACCCAATGATTATGCAGACACGTGTGAGGGCTAGCGGAGAACCAAGATATACCGCTTGACGTTACCATCAAGAAACACGTGCATGAGGGTTTTTAATTGGGACTAGAAAGAACAAATCCTGCATACCCGATGTTATGCAGGACAAGTGATCCTTCTCATTTGATTAGATGCTATAGAATTTAAGGAAACTGAACGGATCACGTATTCCTTCCCTCCCTCCCCATTGATTTTGAACTTTCTAAAAGTGACATTTTCAAAAATGTAATTTAAAATCCGACTTTACTATAAGAGAGGATTTTTCATTACAATTCCCAAGAAACAAACATGAACTCGGTACCTGCTCCTATTTGAAATTACAGCTTATTAAGGGGTCGATTCCGGTTCCGGTCGGAAATCGGCCCGACCGACTCATACCCAGAACGGAGTCCGATCGACACCTACAGGCACCGTACGACCCATGCAGTACGATGTAAAGCCCGTGACCTACAACCAAGCCGTACGGAAAACAAGCCGTACAACCAAGCCGTACAGAAATCAGTAATTCGTCCGCAAACTTGACATGAGCTGTTTCGACCGACACGAATCAGGAATGAATCCGACCGATACGTATCCGCGACGCCCGACGCGTACAGTACAATGCAATGCGTATGAAACCCGACCGATTCACAATGAGCCCAAGCCGCACGACCGACACAGCCAGAAAATGTACCTGAAGCGAGAGACAGAACAAAGTCAGCGTGAAATACACAGAGTAGCCCGCACAAGCCAACATAAGCGTCCGACTTGGTCAGAAGAACGTCTCCTACATGCTCACAAAAAACAATGGGAAAAACACAAAAAAGGACCAAACAAGCAATGACAAAGTCAATAAATAAAAAAAAAGTCACAAAGACACACCCACAACTCCACCTATAAAAAGGCCAAAATTCGCTACCATGATCCTTTGTAAATACAACAGAGCAGCTAGCACAGAACAACATGAGACACCAACCGCAGGCACACACACAACTTACCCATCACACAACCTACACACTATTAGCACCCCTTTAAAAGCTCTCACACATACACCTACCAAAACAGATGTATCACATTCCCACCCACCCTCACTTGTACCCAACCATCACCATGCCCCCTAAGAAGAATCCACAGTTCACACACATTGAGTTAGAAATATTGGTAGATGAGATCTCAGAGTGGAGCCACATTTGTTTGGCATATTGGTACAAAGGACCCCCATGTCACAGAAAACCAATATGTGGGAGAGGATTGTGGACAAGCACTAATGCATTGCACAAAGACCGACATTCAGAACAGTTGGTATGGCTTGCACAGGAGTGTCAAGAAGTTCCTCCAGAAGGAACACGCCATGAGTCAGCGTACTGGCAGTGGCCCCCCTGCCAAACCAGTCTACTTCAGGTCCTGGGAGGAGAAGGTGCAAAACATCCTACCACCAGAGAACGTCCATTGCCTAGCAGACATACCAGAGCCTGGTGAGTACACAACCAAAATACTCAAAATTGAATTGCAATACACACACATCACCATTAAGGGGAAAGTGAAACCATGCACTGATAGCAAAGGCATAGTAAACAAAAGTTAATCAGCCCAAGAAGTGTATGCTAGTCCGAAAAATCACATAATTGTGAATTGTAACCGGGTCATGTTAAATGCAAACCTACCAGCAAATAGAGCAAGCATTGGCACAAATCTAAGTAAACACTGTCAGACAATCTTGTCACCACAACCACTACCTCACAGTGAAGCTGACTGACAGGAAGGAATAGTGGGTATGCTGGTGAAATGAGTGTATACAAAGGCATGATGGGGTTGTTGTCACAGACAATGCTCCCCCTCCAAATTGGACCATCAACACCTCTCTGAAGAATGCCTACCTCAGAGGGGGTGGAAATGGGCTGGCAAGAACTCTGGGACTTGGATCTGTTGTGGTGAGCACAAGGCCCTGCTGGGAATTGGCCACCACTAAACAGCAGAACTCCACTGTCAGCCATCTTGTCAGCAAAGGCACACCCCCTCACACGGAAGCACAGTCTAAAGGAAGGAATTGAGGGCATGCTGGGAAGGGGGTGTAGCCCAGAGCATGGTGGGAGTTGCAGTCACTCACAATCCTCAGCCACCTACATGGCCCAGCAAGCCCAGACTGCACCATGCTCACCTCACATGGGATAGAAATGGGCTGGTAAGAACTCTGGGACTGGTCTCTGTTATGGGGAGCACAAGGCCCTGCTGGTATCTCCGGAGTGAGTCATCATGCAGCCCCAGCATCAGAAACATTTGCACCCCCTGCAGCCATGCACGCAACATTTGGCCATGGACCAAGCACCCCAGCCAACACAGACAGACCTAGGACCCAGAATTCAAACAGCACTGGGCCACTGGCCACCCAGGAAGCTATGGACAATGGCACCAGTGGCAACACACAAGGGGGCCCAGGGTCAACTGTGTGTGCCACCACAGGTCCTGCCCGTGTGGCTAGGGGTGGTGGGGGTGGTATTAGGCTGAGGTCACGGCCTGCAGAGGGCCCTGGACTGCATGATGACCCCCAACCGGTACACATCATAGATGTGTACCAGGATAGGGCCAGAGGATTCAGCCAGGTAGTGGGGATCCTCAAGGACATGAAACAGGAGCAGGCTGGCCATCTTGCACACATGGAGGCCAAGTGGGACAAACTTACTGCAGTGCATAGCAACATATTGACTTGTCTCCGCCAGATCAGCAGAAATATTGCACACTTCCCTGTGTGCCCACAACATCTGTTGCTCCAACATCTGCAAATGCCACAGGGAGGGTGGAGAGTCTGATGCACTATTGACGCCTGCACCTGAGGATCCCCCCAGAAGAAGAAGACGGGTCATCTGGACAAGTGAGCCATAGTTGTCGATGCACATCCCCCAGGAACCCAGAACCTGTTTTGGATATTGGCCTTTGTGTGCAAAGTGCTCACCTTGTTGCACATGACACAACTCCTCCACCATGGCATGGAGGGTCCATGTTGTACTAATGTAGGAGATGACTATGGACTTCACTCTGGACATTTCATTTACCAAGACTTCAAACTCATCTGTGAACTTTGGATTCTAAACCTCATGTACAGCACTATTGCCACCCATGTATGTAAATAAACTCACAGTTGCACTATACTTGCCTATGTTATGATTCAAACTTGGTATGTGTCATGGACTTGATGATATGCCGAAGTACACAGTGCATGGAAACTACTACAGCAATGTCATTATCGTTATGTGACTCATGTTGATGTGACACATATGAGGGAGACACACCAATAGGGCACCACAACACATACTCACCATGGACATTTGACACATTGCCTACAAAGATGTATGCCAGATATATGGTGGAATGCACAGACACCACACCTATCCACAGTCACTGCTAAGAAGCCCACAGGTGAGATAACCAAATGTCAGTCAGATGTGTGAAGACAGACAACACACATAAGTAAGTGAAGCACAGGTTCATTGCACATCAGAAACAAGTTTATTACACAACAGAAGCAAGGTGAATCCACATGACAGTGGGCACACGGTCACCAAGTGTCATCAAATTGAGCTTCAGGGGTGTGTGGTACATCACATGATGAGACACTAGAAGTTCCTCCCTGGCATTGGATTATTGTTGTTGGGAGTCACAGTTGACCAAGCAACAGGCAAAGTACCTTGGGAAGGAAAGAATGAGATTCAGTCAGAAGCAGAACACCAGAACAGGATGGAAATGCAATACACATGCACAAAACATGTCACAAGAAACCTACACAGTATCAACAGCATGTTAACACTGTTGTGGACACATCACTTCACGCACCCAGTCAAGTACCACACAGACAAACTCAAATAGCAACTGAGCTGCACAAACACATCACAGGCTAACTCAGGACATTGACATGAAAACCCTGTGAACTCGCATTCAGCTGAAGAAGTTGTTGATGGGCAGTAACGTCATCCTCATCGTCATCATCACTGGCCTCGTGGCACAGGCCAGTATCCTTTACAGGTGGTGGATGTTGGTCATTGTCATCCTGTATGAGAGGCACCTTCTTCCGCACTAACTTGTTGTGGAGCATGCAGCAGACGATGATGATCTTGCACACCTTTGCAGGCTCATATGGGAGCCCCTGCGGTCTTGTCCAGGCAGCGGAAGGGGCTTTTCAGGAGACCAAAAGTATGCTCAATCGCCCGCCTGGGTCTACCATGTGAAAATAACAGTTGATGGACAGAATGCAGAACAATGTCATACATTCACCCCAGTACAGAGATCTGGGCCTAAATCCATCGGTTTTTTGCACTCAACACCACCCCAGTTCAGACATGGCCATAGGCAAATCAGCTTTGACCCTCATGGGAACAGTCCAGCCCGAACTGCCAAGCCATGTCTTTCCTGGACCGGAATCAAGCATCCTAGGACCGGTTTCTGGCTATCAGCCGTCTTCAGCCAGGATAGCTTGACTCCAGTGGTGTGGAGAGCATGGGACTCACGTCTGAGCATACCCATCCCACTCGGGGTGACAAATGCAAAAACCACAGTTGATGGACAGAATGCAGAACAATGTCATACATTCACCCCAGTACAGAGATCCAGGCCTAAATCTATTGTTTTTTTGCCCTCCACACCACCCCAATTTAGACATGACCATATGCAAATCAGCCTTGACCCTGTGCCTCATGGGAACAGTCCAGCCCGAACTGGCAAGCCATGTCTTTCCTGGACCGGAATCAAGCATCCTAGGATGGTTTTCTGGCTATCAGCCGTCTTCAGCCAGGATAGCTTGACTCCAGTGGTGTGGAGAGCATGGGACTCACGCTGAGCATAACCATCCCACTCAGGGTGACAAATGCAAAAACCACAGTTGATGGACAGAATGCAGAACAATGTCATTCATTCACCCCAGTACAGAGATCTGGGCCTAAATCCATCGTTTTTTTGGACTCCACACCACCCCAGTTCAGACATGGCCATATACAAATCAGCCATGACCCAGTGCCTCATGGGAACAGTCCAGCCCTGAACTGCCAAGCCATGTCTTTCCTGGACCGGAATCAAGCATCATAGTACCAGTTTCTGGCTATCAGCCGTCTTCAGCGAGGATAGCTTGACTCCAGTGGTGTGGAGAGCATGGGACTCACGCTGAGCATACCCATCCCACTCAGGGTGACAAATGCAAAAACCACAGTTGATGGACAGAATGCAAAACAATGTCATACATTCACCCCAATACAGAGATCTGGGCCTAAATCCATCGTTTTTTTTCACTCCACACCACCCCAGTTCAGACGTGGCCATATGCAAATCAGCCTTGACCCTGTGCCTCATGGGAACAGTCCAGCCCGAACTGCCAAGCCATGTCTTTCCTGGACCGGAATCAAGCATCCTAGGACCGGTTTCTGGCTATCAGCCGTCTTCAGCCAGGATAGCTTGACTCCAGTGGTGTGGAGAGCATGGGACTCACGCTGAGCATACCCATCCCACTCGGGGTGACAAATGCAAAAACCACAGTTGATGGACAGAATGCAGAACAATGTCATACATTCACCCCAGTACAGAGATCTGGGCCTAAATCCATCGTTTTTTTGGACTCCACACCACCCCAGTTCAGACATGGCCATATGCAAATCAGCCATGACCCTGTGCCTCATGGGAACAGTCCAGCCCGAACTGCCAAGCCATGTCTTTCCTGGACCGGTATCAAGCATCCTAGTACCGGTTTCTGGCTATCAGCCTTCTTCAGCCAGGATAGCTTGACTCCAGTGGTGTGGAGAGCATAGGACTCATGTCTGAGTATACCCATCCCACTCGGGGTGACAAATGCAAAAACCACAGTTGATGGACAGAATGCAGAACAATGTCATACATTCACCCCAATACAGAGATCTAGGCCTAAATCCATCGTTTTTTTGCACTCCAAACCACCCCAGTTCAGACATGGCCATATGCAAATCAGCCTTGACCCTGTGCCTCATTCGAACAGTCCAGCCCGAACTGCCAAGCCATGTCTTACCTGGACCGGGATCAAGCATCCTAGGACCGGTTTCTGGCTATCAGCCGTCTTCAGCCAGGGTAGCTTGACTCCAGTGGTCTGGAGAGCATGGGACTCACGTCTGAGCATACCCATTCCACTCGGGGTGACAAATGCAAAAACAACAGTTGATTGACAGAATGCAGAACAATGCCATACATTCACCCTAGTACAGAGATCTGGGCCTAAATCCATCATTTTTTTGCACTCCACACCACCCCAGTTCAGACATAGCCATGTGCAAATCAGCCTTGACCCTGTGCCTCATGGGAACAGTTCAGCCCGAACTGCCAAGCCATGTCTTTCCTGGACCGGAATCAAGCATCCTAGGATGGTTTCTGGCTATCAGCCGTTTTCAGCCAGGATAGCTTGACTCCAGTGGTGTGGAGAGCATGGGACTCACGTCTGAGCATACCCATCCCACTCAGGGTGATAAATGCAAAAACCACAGTTGATGGACAGAATGCAGAACAATGTCATACATTAACCCCAGTACAGAGATCTGGGCCTAAATCCATAGTTTCTTTGCACTCCACACTACCCCAGTTAAACCCAGATCAGTTGACTGGGGGTGAGTGCTTGTATTGTCAACGCTCCGCCCATAATTTCCTTTGGTTTTGCTTTGTTCACCATAAGTTGGCAGGGTATGCTCAGAAGTGAGTTCCTTGCTCACTTTGCCACTGGATTCAAGCAAGCCCGGCTGAAGACGGCTGAAATACCAGAAACAGGTCCAGGGAAGCTTGTTTCCGGTCCAGGGAAGGCATGACTTGGCCGTTCGGGCTGGACTGTTCCCATGAGGCACATGGTCAGACTGATTTGCATATGGCCATGTCTGAACTGAGGTGGCAGAGTGGGCTAAAGAATGGTGATGGATTAAACCCAGATCAGTTGACTGGGGGTGAGTGCTTGTATTGTCAACGCTCCGTCCATCATTTCCTTTGGTTTTGCTTTGTTCCCCATAAGTTGGCAGGGTATGCTCAGACGTGAGTCCCTTGCTCACTTTGCCACTGGATTCAAGCAAGCCCGGCTGAAGAAGGATGCAATGCCAGAAACCGGTCCTGGGAAGCTTGTTTCCGGTCCAGGCAAGGCATGACTTAGCAGTTCAGGCTGGACTGTTCCCATGAGGCACAGGGTCGGACTGATTAGTATATGGCCATGTCTGAACTGGGGTGGCAGAGTGGGCTAAAGAATGGTGATGGATTAAACCCAGATCAGTTGACTGGGGGTGAGTGCTTGTATTGTCAATGCTCCGTCCATCATTTCCTTTGGTTTTGCTTTGTTCGCCATAAGTTGGCAGGGTATGCTCAGACGTGAGTCCCTTGCTCACGTTGCCACTGGATTCAAGCAAGCCCGGCTGAATACGGCTGCAATGCCAGAAACTGGTCCTGGGAAGCTTGTTTCCGGTCCAGGGAAGGCATGACTTGCCAGTTCGGGCTGGACTGTTCCCATGAGGCACAGAGTCAGACTGATTTGCATATTGCCATGTCTGAACTGGAGTGGTAGAGTGGGCTAAAGAATGGTGATGAATTAAACCCAGATCAGTTGACTGGGGGGTGAGTGCTTGTCTTGTCAATGCTCTGTCCATCATTTCCTTTAGTTTTGCCTTGCTCTACCATGTGCCACATTGTAGCACATCTCGAATGCTGTCACAGGGTTCCTGAGGGGTGTCAGCAATCACGGCATGTCGGGATATCCAGAATCACCTACATACGAAGAATTACTCATTAGTTGAGTATTGTAAGGGGGTGGGAGACAACATTGCAAATCACACACAATGGTAAGCAGCACACACCACTAAGCCAGGCATGTTGGTTCCCCATCTGTGACATCATCAACGGTATGCAACTCCTCCTCAAGATGTAGGCATCGTGCGCAGAACCAGGGAAACGTACACATACATGTATGATCGCCATGTCCGCCAGACATACCACCAGAGCATTGAGGGAGTGGAAATGTTTCCTGTTGCGGTATGTCTGTTCATGTGCCCGTGGTGGTATCAGGGCACATGTGTTCCATCAATTGATCCAATTACGTTTGGCATCCTCCCCAGTCTATGAAAGGCATCCTTAATCTCAGCGAGTTCACCAGGGCTAGGAAACTCTAGGTACAAGTCTAGGAAAAGCAACATCCCCTTCAAGACATCACGTAGCACAGGGCTGAACATAGTTTGTGACATACCACCATCACTAGCCACAGTGTGTTGAAAGGTACCGGTGGCAAAGAAGTGCAGGGCTGGAATCACCTTGACCTTTGGTGCCAGTGCTGAAGGATATGTCCGGCCAGGTAGCAGATGTGGTGCCAACTGCTCTGCCAACTCATCGATCAGTCTCCTGGTGAAGCAGTACTATCGGATGCTGTCACGTTCCACCATGGTCTCAAAGTCAGGGAACGGTCTATGGACAGCTGGTGCCCTGCAGTACAGAAATGGGTAAGGTAAGATAATACCTTCATCTACCCATGTGGCACTCACCTTGAAAAATATCACATGATACATCATAGCAGGACACAAATGTCACCTTCATGCCCATCATCTCACATATCAATGAGACATGTGTACATGAGTCCCATGGCATGCAACGACAAATCATAGGGCAGTGGCACAATACCTGGGTACTGCTGTCACGTTCTAAACACACAACACAGTGGCAAGTGAGGACTGATGTTTCACAGGCATCACAACTCCATGTCAGGGAGATAGCCATGGTCCCTGTATTGCCACATGTGCAGTGGAATGACATGGCGTATCATGGACATCCCACAACCAATCATAAGTCCCACTGGTAGTGGCCCTTGTGGTCCCTG
Source organism: Lissotriton vulgaris (assembly GCF_964263255.1). Classification (NCBI taxonomy): domain Eukaryota; kingdom Metazoa; phylum Chordata; class Amphibia; order Caudata; family Salamandridae; genus Lissotriton; species Lissotriton vulgaris. The sequence continues at coordinate 1,650,319,254 of NC_141693.1, read as the reverse complement.
CAGGCCATACATGGTTGTCCCTGAGACACACACACACAGCATAAATGTTGATGCACAAAGCAAATGGTGGACTCTGTCTCCCATAGGACACATGAAACCACAAACATCAGAGACACAACATGCACACAGACTGTGGGTGTACATCATGATTGTGGCCATGGGTCTTGCTGTGACATACATAACATGCAACCCTGTACTCATGGTGTATGTGACAGGTCATACACATCTCCAAACTGGTACTGTGTCCATGACTCATGCCCATAAGTGAACACTTGGACATTACATTTATTAGGTGCACCACAGAAAAAATATTCTGTCCCCATGAACCCGTGCCCATCCTGCGAGTGGCTGCACCTAAGTGCCACACAAGAATATAAATGTTGGCCCCCATACACACACAGGTGATGAATCATTACATGCCATGGGATGTAGTGTGGGACACAGGCCTGCCAAGTGTCACATATCATGTGTGACGCAACGCATTTCAGTGTGGTGTTCTCGCATCACCGCACTGAAATGCATTGTCACGCATTTCCCACTGACTGCCCGCAGGCACTCTGGTGACAGCTCTGAAACTGGCGCCTGGCCACCTTGCTGTGACAGACACTGATAGCTGCAGTGGCAGCTGTGCTATGGCGTGTGTGCTGCTCCCAGCAGACTTGGGTGGGCTGGCTGAACGGATTGGCAGTGCTACAATGTAACAATATGATTCCCAACATGACCGCACAGCATTACATTCTCATGCGACTGACTTCAGGATCGGCAGTTGCCAGTGGCTATCGCAATATCACCACTCCTAACACATACTTAAATAAGCGCTGTGTGTGCTGTGGGGCTCAGGCTTCAGTTCAACATGATAAACTGTTAGGAGTCTGCAGTATATTCAGCAAATCAATGCTGATCCTCCCCTCCGCTGTGACCGGACCCAACCCCACGGACCGCGGCAGGCGGCCTGGAGCCCACAGCACACCACTGAGCTACATTGCAGAGCCAAGTCTGAATTCCAGGCGGCGCCGCCTATTGTCGCAGGAGTCAGTCTTTGTGCTTCAGGGCATTAATGAATTTTTATAGTATAATAACCTACATCGTAGCGGCCTGGCTGCCAGATGTGAGTGACCTATTTGACTGTGTGTGCCACAGCCTGAGGCTTCCCAATGAATACCCGGTGCCTGTGAGTGTCTGCGAGTTAGCTGCCTGTGTTGAGTAAGTGTTATGTTTTGTATTTTAACTGCGCGCGTTTGCTGATTTTTCTAAAGTAGTGCCTCTCAAACAGTAGTTTAATATCATGATAACATATTTGTTTCACAGTAAGTAAAATCAGGTTACAAGGTGACTAGGTTAGTGATCTTCTATTTCTGGTGCTTTGCAGCACTTCATAGATCATCTTAGAGTTTCTTGTATCTCAAATGGGTGTAATGTTTTTTATTGAAATGTTTGCCTAGTCATCATTGCTTGTTTTTGATTGTGATAAAGTGTCACTCATAGTCGTTCAAATGTCAATCATAATTACACAGAATTTCTGAAAAAATCTTACACGTAGCAATCTGCAACCTTGGTAGCTATGGGGACATGCTGTGGTGTTGAAGGTGTGGCCATGGCAATGAAATCTGTGTGGAATCCATCTGCATGTCACACCAATGTGACCTGACGCGGGTGACTTATATGCAGACGCGCCATACATGCATAGACTGAGTAGTGCGCACACCTTGTCCATTGACTGCACGATGCATATGCATTACAGACACCCACGTTTGAGCACATTGATAACAATGGGCTATGCGTGCGCACAGCTCGTTCCATGCATGTACGACACGTATGCAATGTGACCCGACGCGGGTAACTTCTACAGTGATGCGTCGTGCTGTTCTGGACCGAGACGTGTGCATGTATAGCCCATAGAATCTTATGGTATCGAGACGGATGCGTGTGGTTTACCGAACCGTGTGCACTCATTGGCAATGGGCTGTCATGGAGACGGACGCAAATTAAAAAATCGTTCGAGTCATGCGCTGGAAATTCAGTTGGATGCCTACAACAATGATGCAATCCTAGGGAGTCCTGAAGGTGAAAGATTTTGAACGATGCGGAAGACGTGTAGGAGTTTTACATTTCCATGGATTGGACAGATTCACAGAATGTAACTTTGTTGGGCCTATCAGTAAGGGGCAATTTCACAGAATCTGCCTCTGCAGCACTGATTTAAGGCTGGCAGGCCACCAGGGAGCTCACTTGCCTGCACTACATGCTACAGGACCACATGTCTGAATCCACTGCTGCAGTCCATGCTTCCTCTGGATCCTGCAATGGCACATACTCTGGAGAGGGCCCCAGCATTCACAGAGGAGGAGAACCAGGACCTTCTGGATGGGGTCCTCCCAGAGTACAGCAAGTTGTATGGGAAACCAGGGGAGCAGGTGAGTGTGCAGTCCACTGCCTGCCATTTTCTGCAAGTTGTCTGACTAGCAGTAATAGAAGCGTGCACAGCAGTGGGAGGCATATGCACTGAGTACCTTCAGCAACCAATTTATGTGGGTATATGTGATGAAGAGGTGTCCTGCTGCAGTAGTGCAGTAGTGCTAGCCTTTAATTCCTAGGCAATGTTACCATGTCAGACCTGCAGTACTAATGCACATTTCTGTGGGTGCACTACCTGTGCACCTCTTTTAACTTTGTGATGACTACATGTATTTTCAACTGTATGCAGCTCAATTATGTGGCATGTGTGATAATGTCCTCTTCATTTTGTCATCCTCACAGGTTGATGCCCACCAGAAGCAAGAGATCTGGCTGATCATTGCCCGGGTAGTAAGATCTGCTACTGCAAGAAGAGGTGGCAGGACCTTCGTGGCTGGACCGGGAGTATCGCAAGGGTCCAGCTAAAGCTGTTGCTTCCTCGCCGTAGGGGCGGACACGGACAATGACCCCCCAAATGCTCTGGATTCTGGCGGTGGTCTTCCTGGACATGGATGGGCAACTGAAGGCCAGACAGCAGCAAGGAGGGGGTAAGTCCATGCTCAATCTGTGAACTATGTCTGACATGCTATTTGCAGTCTTTTGGCCTTGTCATGCTTCCACATTATGTTGGTCTTGTAGTCTTGGACTCATGTCCCTCAATCGCTTTATGAACATGGGGGTTTACCCAAATGAGTCACTGGGACCTGGGTGAGTTAATGATACAAACAAAGTGGTCCCAAAACAAGGAAGGACAATGTAGAACAATGGCAACTAATTATAAACTGAATTCAATAGAAATTAGCAGCATTGTTTTAATCACAACAAGCAGATGCAGTCAATTGCAAGTAATTCATAAAATACATAAATATGTTAACACAATTGGTGCTCCTAGAGGAAGGGAAGGGTCAGGTTGGTGATGGAAAGTGTGGGAAAACTGGACAAGTGACAAATTAATAGTCAGTTTTAGCCTTAATACATAAAAATGGCATATGACCAACGGTTCACAAGTAAATCAAGGCAATCTCATGCTTGAATGGAAAAGCAAAAATGACAAATAATAGCAGAAGCTGAGGAAAGGGAAGGTATGTCGACGTTTCGACCCAAAATCGTTGCAGGTACTGACTGCGACCTTGCTAGAGGGTCTTCATCAGGACGGTGGAGAACCAGGTGGGGCAAACAATCTGAACAGGAAATAATAATCAATTAATCAGTTATGGTCATAATGATCCATACATGTCTTACAAATAATTGTAGTAGGTCGAAAGGGTGGTTACCAATAGGTCGTGTAAGGTCTGACTGTGGTAAAAGCAAGGGTGCTCAAAGGGGGTGGAACATCAGGGGAAAGGGGAACTGCAGTAAAACAAGAAAAACCAAAAATGGAGGTTAGCCAGAAATGTCTGAGTATCAATTAATAATGTGTGTTCAATAAATGCAAAAGACTCACATTTATAAAACCAATAAATGACTGGGGAATGGAACGTCTGAGTGACGGAGGCAAATCAGTCCTGAGCAGGAGAGATATAAAAAATCGCGTTAGTCACACTCCTCATCTGATCTCTTTAGTCTGCCATGCTAAAGGTCCTGTACAGCATATGTTACTGTGACTGTGTGCTTTGTGCATGGGTCTATTGTGTGCACTATGCCTGGTCTCTGACATGTGTTCTGTGTGTGCCTTTCATATGTGTCCCAATTGCTGGTCTGGCTCACCACATGTCTGTGAGGTTTTGAAAACACACCCATGCAGCAGGTGAATCGATGAAGTGTCCTCAGGAGTATGTATATCAATGATGTCACACTAGCCCAGACACCTGCCTACTGTCCAAGCCTATACACTGTTTCAGATTTCCCTGGGAAGTCATGCCCACTCCACGGCTTTGGGAGACTCTGTACTCACACTCACGTGTATGGACCTACTGATTGTGCTTCCTGAAATGTGCCATCAGGTGTCTGACAAAATGTCATTGTGATGTGGCTTCCTTTTTGTGACAACTGGTCTGTCCAGGATTTTAGTGTTAGCAGGACATCTGAGTTGTGACTATGGGGATGATACCTGTGCAGCATATTGGGGTGTGGTAACTTGATTGTGCACAATGCTGTATGCAACAGTGACTTTCACACCGCTGTGTGTCATTCGCAGCAGACTGTGAGGTGCTCATTTTCAGGTAGTTGTGTTTGCAGTCACTCATATGTCAGCTGCAGAGTTTGGTATGGGCATGACCTATGATTGTGACACAGTGCAGCCTGAAGTTGTCCGGATGCATTGCCCCATGACATGTGGCAGTAAAGACTGACTTACCATACACGTCTGTGTCAGGGCATTGACTTGCTAAGAGGGATCCTGCATTGCAGTCAAAGGTGCTCCATGCACCCCATTGTGTTATTGACAATCTGGACATGAGGACATCATTGTGTGTGGTGCTGCTTGGCATCACAAAATTGTGAAATGTGACTCTGGTCATCCATTCTTCCTGACACCTGTACTGAGTGATTGGCATGTGATGTGATGTGTGTGTATAGTAATAACCTTCTACATGGTCATTTGCATGTCCAAAAACTGTGTAGGTGGTGCATATGTGCACTTTGGGATATTGTCAACTAGCATGCAACAGATAGATGGGTACAGGTGCAGGACGGATATGGGTTCCATGGTGTATGTTGCAACTGGCTATTGCCCTATGTAAATCAGTGTGGGCATTTTGAGCTATTATCAGCTGAGGATGCCAGTGCATGCCCTGTAATGTACTGTATTCACTGTGTTGTGTGCAGTCAGTGCAGCCAACTAATGTGGGCCTTTTTTTCCTACTTATATGCAGATACATCCACGGCCACAGGAGACTGCGCCACGGAACTGGAGGAGCCGCAGAGCCAGCCTCGGCCAGCAACTGTGGAGTCGGAGGGACTCAGTGGCACGGAGGGTGAGCCATATCGAGGATTCCTGAGCACCATCCACCTAAGCTAAGGACCACAGCAGCTCAGAGTATGCCTCCCTTGTGGGGGCGGGTGTCAGAAGCCAGCAAACCACAGATAGTGAGGCTGTTCCTGCCACCACCACCCTCCCCTTGGCTCCCATCCCAGAGGTCCATGGCAGCTCCCGTGTTCGGGAGCATGTCTCCTTCATGCCAGGCACTGCTCCCCTGTGTCCTCAACTGCCTTGAGTGTGGAGTCTGTGGACTTGCTTTAACAGATCCATGTAGGGCAGACATCAATGCTGAGTGTCCTCCATGCGCACACCAGTCTGTTGACACAACTGGTGTCGTTCATGGGGGGCATCTCATCGGGCATGTCTGCCCTACAGAGGACCAATCAGTCCATGGCCTCCTCCCTGATGGCACCAGTATCCCTGCTCTAACAATCCCTCACCCCTTCTGCCTCTGCCCCATCAGCAAATCCTACTAATATACTTGTCCCCAGCACACACACACCAGCACAGTCACCCAAACACACAGACACAGACAGCACTCAATCACCCAAACCAAAGTCAAGACGTGCACGCAAGCAAAGTCAGGGGACTGATACCACACACACACAGGGGATGGGTTGCAAACACACACACACACGCATCCACAACAACTCCACAGTCCTCCGATCCCTCTCCCTCCAAGAGCCCTTCCATTGCCTCACCTGCAACCCCATCTCATAAGAAGCTCTTCCTGTGTGACCTTGGCCTCTTACCCTCTGATCCAGCAGATGCAGACTACAGGGGATAGAGGAAATCCCCACACACACAGAGGAGTGCCCCTCACATCCGGACACCCTCCCCCAGGCGCAGGCAGACTGATGCCCCCACCCGCAAGTCACCCCGTACCCAGACGAGCAAGACCCTACCACCACCCCACAGCTCCACTGCATAGTCTGCTTCCTCCATCCGCAGGTCAGCACACCACAGGTCGCCCCGCCACTCCCTGTCCCAGGTTCCACCACCCAGAGATACATCATCCCCAAAATGCTCAGGCCCTCCCCAACTACCACTTGCTCTTCCACTGACAGCACCACCAGTCTGTCTGTTAGTGCAACTAGTGTGGGGACCGTGGCCCTCCCAGCTGTCCTGCCAACCTCACCCGCACCCCTTTCCGCTGCCATGGGGTTAGGCACTGCAGTGGAGTCTACGACCACCCAGTCTGACATGGGCACTTCAGTGGGGACTACGTCCACTACACCTGACCTGCCCACTGCAGTGGTTCCAGTACCCACCCCATCAGAGTTGTGCCCCACAGTTGTGACGGCACACACCATGTCAGCCACCTTCACTGCAGTTGCCAGTGACTCTCTTGCACCCACCACCCCTTCACTGCCTCCTTCTGCTGATCCCTGATCCTGTCCCTGCGATGCCTGGCCTGCCCCCATGTATGCCCGGCAGAGTGGATTTCCCCAGTCCTTAGCAGTGCAGGCAAGTAACGGGTGACAGGTATCACTCACACCCTATTTGGACTTTGGATTTTGAGAGGACATAGGTCTTCATTTTTTCGGGACGTTCCCTTTCGGCTTTGAATTTGCTGAATAAAGCATTTTAAGTTATCCTTCTGCATTTGATTTAGCTGTACATTATGTTGGTGAGGTTTACCCTGACCTTGCTGTGACGATGCAGGATTTTTAATGTTGGATAATGAGGAAAAGATGTGATGTACTCCATGTCCATGAGATATGTATCCTGTTCAGGTTGGTATCCATGTCATCCTTTGCAGATAACTGGGTGTGTCATGATTAACTCATTTTAGCACAGGGATGTTAACATTTAATTTGCATGGCCACATCTGTGGCCTGCACCCATGCACATATGATGTGTTTCACATGTTACAATTTGTCACTTTCCCTAACTGTGGGCCCATCTCCACAGAACATGCAGGTGTGGGCATCATTGGTGTGGAGTCAATTGTGTCCTCTGTGCAACTTGCTAGATATATGTATTGTGCATGTGCAGGTGACTTAAGGGGCAGTACCGTACACAGGCGGATGTGACCAGTGCCTACATTGGGTGGTAAATGTAAATGTAAAACGATACTTGTATAGCCCACTACTCACCCGCAAGGGTCTCAAGGCGCTTGTACGAATACGGCTGTGGAACCCATCCTGGCTTTCCCTGTGAGGCGTCCACTCCTGGGCACCCCCAAGGTGGAGGCCAGGCATCCTTAGCGTTGTGGGGGCCGTTGTGGAGATTAAGCAAGCTATTGCCCAGAGTTGCAGAGTGGGACTCCATGATTGGAATAGGCACCGAGGCGAGAATTATCAGGTCCGTGGAATTTTGAGCCCAAGACCCGCCGAGGCAGGGAATTGAACCCTGGTCCCGGGCCAGACCTCTGCATCAGGGTCCGCCGCTCTAACCATTGAGCCACACTTCTCCACTAAATGATGGTTGGCGGACATGACTGTGACCTGCTGGAACTATGTTTGGCACAGATGTGCTTCCATGGGAGTTGAGTCCCATCAAGTTAGTGTGTTCTTCCGTGACATTGCCTGTGCCCATGGTATGAGTTGAGGGTGGGCATGTGTGTGAGCGTTCATATCCCTTTTTCTACACAGGCTGTGTTCCCTTTATATGTTGGTGTTTGTGATGCTTGCAGAGTTGTCCTGTGTTCATCCCACATCTTTGTCTGGGGCTCCGAGATTTGTGGGTGCACAACACACTACTGTTCATGTGTGTGTCATCATTGGGATTTTTCAGTTCTGAGTGGTGATGTTGTGTTCAGACGCATATGTTACACAGTCAAGGCTCCCATGAGCACTGTTGGTTTGTTAGGAAAATCATGTTGATTTCCATAGGTTGTACATTTCAGTGATGTAGACATGTGTGTGTGTGTGACTGCTCACACCCGTCAGGTTCAGTGGTGCAATGTTGGCTGGTTTCAGTATGTGTGCCTTGTGGTTTTCCTTGAGTTCTGCATTCCCTGGGACTGTGTCAAGGATTCCTAAGGTTAATGGAGATCTGACGTCATGGCCATGTACCTCATATGGTGCAGTGTGTCTGTCATTCCCCGTGGTTGTAGACTGTCCTTGTGTGATGAGTCTGTGCACCTTAGATCATCACAACATTAGTGTTTGTCACTGGTGCCAGTGCAATGTTACCAGTGCGTGTGGGTGCATGTTACCCTGTGGGTGGGGTGGCAGTGGCGACGGGCAACATGCCCTGATGGGTGGGATGGTATTAGTGATAGGCAATATGACACATATGGGTGGGGTGGCATTAGTGATAGGCAACATGCCCCTATGGGTGGGGTGGCATTAGTGACAGGCAACATACCCCTATGGGTGGGATGGCATTAGTGATAGGCAACATGCCTCTACAGGTGGGGTGGCATTAGTGATAGGCAACATGGAACATATGGGTGGGGTGGCATTAGTGGTGGCCATGTGTTCCCTTAGGAGGCGTGTTACCGGTGGACACGGTCTGGACCCCCTTGGTGTGTGTGACATTTGATGGGTACGTGTCGTTTGTTTGTATGGTGGGTGTCTGACTTACCGTCTGCGCCGTCCGCGTCTGTTCCTGATCCGGTCATATTTGTACAGCACTGGTATGATCTGCGTGATTGGATTCATGTTGCTCTGTCTTGAACCTTGGCTTGCTGCTCCGTTTCGAATCCTTGGATTGTGTTCTGGAGCGATTCGTAGTTGATATGCAGCTCTTCTAGGTGCTGTGACGTGCTGTACGTGGCGACCTGTCCGGAACGTAGGAACTATGCATCGTACTTTACCGGCCATAAGTAGCAGTGTTTATGGAGCCGTGCGACGCAAATTATGTGTTTCCGGGTTAAACTAGGACGGAATATGTGGATGGAGTCGGAGCGTACGTGCCGGTTGGGAATTTGCCTTTTTTCTGCATCATACTTCCTCGCACAGATGGTCCAGCTCCTGGTACCATTCGGCCATAAGGTAAGGCTACTGACACATCTCGGAGGGCTGACCGACTGAGATCGGAATCGACCCCTAAGTGTATTAAGGCAACTCTAATGTTATCCTATTTGAGAGATAGGCTTTGCAGTAAAGAAACTGAATTTAATAATTTTTCACCAAAAGGATATGTTCAACATAACAATACATGTCCACGTTTTTAAATACCCTGCACCCTGCCTTTTGGGCTGCTTAAAGCTTACCTTAAGGGTGTTTTATATGTATTAAAAAGGAAGGTCGCGCCTGGCAAAAGGTTTATTTTGCTAGGCCGCAATTGAAACTGAAAACTGCACACACAGGCTGCATTTGCAGACTTCAGACATGTTTAAGGGTCTACTTAATTGGGTGACACAATTAGTGTTGTAGGACAACAAGTATAATTTAATTTACAAGCCCTGGGCACATGGAATACCACTGTACTAAAGACTTACAAGAACATTAATATGCCACTTTGGGTTACGCAAATGTTACCATATTTTAAGGAGTGAACATGTGCACTTTAGCACTGGTTAGCAGTAGTAAAGTGTGTGGAGTCCCAAGGCCAGTAAACGCAAGATCAACAAAAATAAGGAGATGAAGGCAAAACAGTTAGGGGAAGACCACCTTAAGGCTGACAGGTCGAAAACAGTCATAGGTATTAGAGTTTTAGTAACTTTAAATAAATAAATAGATACAGGAAATATAAATAAATACGGGCTCCCCCTAAGGTTTAGGGTCTAATATAGTGATTTCTAATTAAAACAATGAGGAATTGCACAGTCAGCATTAGATGAGTGAATGTATTATTCTGACTATCGGCCAGAGTGTCTTTGAGAATAGCAATGATGCCTGAGGTATCAATTGAGAAATCTGAACAGATGATGAATATCATGAACTCACCATCCTTGTTTTTCAAAATAGAGTTGATGCCTAATTGAGGACTAGTTCAACCAGAGCCAGAAAACAAAATTATATGCACTGCAGTGTTTTTGTTTCCATTGCTTTACATTCATACTAGGAAATTCAAATGATTCAAAATAAATTGCGCCCCTATGATGAGTATCATCACCAAATCCCATTATTATATTCATAATACAGTATGTGTCACTTTTTGTCTTGCGTCTTCATTCTTGCAACATCTTGATGTCATTATAAATGTGCTTTCAAATTATCCTTTTACCTTTATTCGTAAGCATTGCTGACACTTTATTCTTGCACCCACAATGTATTCCCATTTTAGAAAGAAGTACTTGAAAGATTTTAAGCAAGAGAATAACAATGATTGCACAAATTACCACAATAGTTATGGGGGTTAGTATTGCTTGTATTTTCAATTCAATTAGTTTATTTGTTACGGAACTCCAACGGAGGTCCACAAAAATACACCAATACAATAAAAAGACATACTTTATAACAAATACAATTCTTAATAAATATCCAGAAATGTTTTTAAAAATTGAAATATTCTATAACAAGTCATTTCATTTGGAGGGGACAGCACAAAAGATCGTGCCTCCTGAGCAGAACGAATATTACATTTAATAAACAAGGGTCTCAAAAACATTCGCCTTGCCCTTGGAAGTCCTGGGCACACAAATAGCACATGATTAAGATCCTGTATTTGGGAACAACACAGTTCACAGATTCTCTCTTCTCTGGGAATTTTTTCCCAAGTGCCCGTTACTTCTCTCAAGGGCAGCAAGTTAGGGCCCCATGTAGGTCGGTCGGTAGCGGCCGAAAATCTGTATTTTCGGCTGTTTCCGACCGGTATACAAGAATTGGCATGTAGGGGCACAATTTTACAGAATCGGTAAATTTACCGATTCGGTAAATTTACTGATTCTGTAAAATACCGAATCGGTATTTTTACCGATTCGGTAAATCTCAGATGTAGGTGGGACTCTTCTGAGTCCCAAAGGCCCTACAAAATCGGTATTTTACCACACAATCCTATTGTGTGGTAAAATACCGAATCCAGGTGTGCATGCACATGTGTGCATGCACACCTAGCCATGTGACAGACAGACATGCCCTTAGGGCATGTCTGTGTGCCACATGGCGCACATGCCTATTTGTGGGGTGCCAGAGGGTGTCAAAGTGACACCCCCTGCACCCTTGCAAAATTCGGTATTTACCGATTCTGTAAATACAGAATCGGTATTTCCCATTGATTCCTATGGGCTTCAAAGCCTATAGGAATCAATGTGAAATACCGATTCTGTATTTACAGAATCGGTAAATACCGATTGTTACAGATTCGGTATTTCCACATCTGGAAATACCTACATATCCACCCTTTAGATTTACCGATTTTTAATTACCGAATCGGTAAAATTCGGTAATTAAAAATCGGTAAATCTAATTTACCTACATCTGGCCCCTAGTTCTTAAAAGTAGTATTAGCCTTCTAATTCCGTGTGGGATGTTCCATGAGAGATAGGACTGAGGTCTGCTCCCCATCGCACTCGCACAGTATTGCTTGTAAATACTCCCTCCTATGCTATCAAACCTAACTAACCAACTTTTAGACCTGACATCTTTAGCGTGGTGATCCCAAAAACCTTTTACTTTCTTTGCTGAACTAATTTATGTTGGTGTTATGATTCTGCGCACTTTACACCTCTTCACCAGTGTTAAAGTGATTATACCCTCTCTTCAAGGCATGATACAATTGGCCTACACCCATATGGCACAACTAATTTACTTTTGATTCCTTAGTAAATGTGACTACATGTACCCATGGCCTGTAAATTAAATGCTACTAGTGGGCTGCTGCACTTATTGTGCCACCTTCTAAAGTAGCCTTTTAAAACATGTCCCAGGCCTGCCACTGTAGGCTGGGGTGCAGTTATAAACTGCCATTTTGACCTGGCAAAATAAAACTTTTGCCAGGCTTAAACCTTCCTTTCTAATACTTATAAGTTACTCCTAAGGTAATCCGTAAATGCTCATAGGGCAGGATGCATTATTTTTGAAAAGTAGGATTTCGGTGTAGGGTTTACATGTCCTAGCAGTGAAAAAGTCCTAAAGTCGTTCTTCATGGCTGCAAGTCCTATTTCTCCCATTGACTAAACACTGGGTTGCTTTATTACAGTTAATAAGTGCTAAGTTCAGATTGGGAGCAGATAGAGATATGCTGTTTGCACTCAAATCATCCTTAAAATTAAAATCTTCCTTAATGGTGAAGTTGAATTTTAAGTTTCAATTTTGGAAATGCCACTTTTATAAAGTTGCAAAACCAAAAACATGTCTGGCTTATTTGCAGTAAGGCCAAGCCTTAAAGTGAAAAAATAACAATTGCCAATACTGCAATTCACTTGGATCTGTCTTTGGGCAAGGAGAACAGACCAAAATTGGATCTCAAAAAGACTAAATCATTTGAATAAATTCATTTATTTTCTAATTGTCAATCAAAAAACACATTTTCTGAACATCAACTTATTCTACGTTGTTCGAAAATACATTAAATATACAGGAGAGGAAAGAACAAGGGAAAAAGAATCCTACATAAAAGTATTTGCATTTACAAGTGCTAACAATGTGTGTTTTTCATTCATTCATGTGTCTTCATGCATACTCATATATACCATGTAACAGTCATCCTAAGGAAGTGTTGGGAAAGAAAGTAGAGCAGAAATAAAACATTCAAAAAACGCCAAAAAAGATTATTTTTGGTCGTAACAATTACATTTTAGAAAGAGACACTTAGATTTTTTGAGAATATAGGCCATCTATACAACTATATACATTCGGGACGGTTTGTTCTATACTTTTGAGAGGATTGGCTTAACACAATGATGGTCAACTTGTTTCGAGTTCCTTGTGTGGAGGAACTCTCTTCAGGACCTGGAAAGGGGTTCTAAAAAACATAATGAAAGCCTTTGCTTACTCAACTGAGTGTAAAAACGGTAACCATACGTACTCCAGGATGGGAGCATTGGTCTCTTACGTATACACTTTCAAAACAGTGTGTTTGTTGTCTGACTGATGTCAAACATTCACTGAAAAGCAATCACAAAATGGGAAAGGGGTAAATAAAAAATAAAATTGGGTATCTATGTGATCTCAAATGTAAGTTTACTAAATGTAGAAAAAATCCATACTTGAGAGTTATCTCTGTGCTGTTATGGCGAGAGCTTCCATGTTGCATTTAACATAGTGCTTCAATGTGAAATCGCTGCAATGTAAAGAACGACCTTATGATTCTATTTCTTAACATGTCAAAGTTCTTAAGTTGTATCTGAATATTATTCAGCCTACCTTTAGATGAATTCTTGTGTTGATTTTTCTTTGGTTAAATAATTTACTTTGAAGTTTAATCTATGGAACAAGCAGAAAGAATAAACTTGTTTACGTTCATCCAGTTTCTTTCCTTATGTCTGTTCAAGAATCAACTGTGGTTAATCGGGATCTAATTTTAATGATTGCTAATGGGCTCTGGCGGTGCGGAAAAGCGTTCTTTTGTGGGGCATATTCGGCAGTGTACCGGGTGGGAGTTGCCATTGAATGCGTTGTAATTACACGTTTTGGTAGTTACGCTGTGCTGAGTTAACTCGATGTGAGTCACCATGAAGTTTTGCTAAATTTGGCGATCTCCTTCACATAGGTAAGCCGCTCTTTATACTGGGTCCAAAAAGATCCTTACGGCGAATGTGTTTTTAAACAAATAACATCCCGTGGGCTTTGGCGGTGTGAGAAAGCGTTCTTTTGTGTGGGCATGTTCAGCAGTATACCGGGTGGAAGCTGCCATTGAATACGCTGCGATTACACGTTTTGGGCCTTACACTCTGCTCTGTTAACTCGGTCTATATCAGCATAAAGTTTAGCTAAATTTGGTGCTCTCCTTCACATAAATAAGCCGTCCTTTATACTGGGTCCATAAGAATCCTTACGGCAAATGTGTTTATAAACAAACAACATATAAAGTTACAGTTTTCTCTGCTTGCCGCGGCCGTTGCTCTCCTCTCTCTTGCTCGTCTGTGAATCAACGGCAGTGGGACCTCTGCTGTTATTCTTGCATTAATGCGCCATGATTAGCAATTTAGTTCTTCTGGGAGTTGTAGTTTTAGCCTGTTCATACTTGATGGATTAGCATAAGTCAGCCGGATGACTTCATACTTTTTTTGATTGGCTTGTTAGTGCCAGCTCTGACTTTAGGCAATTTGGCCGTTTTATTTAAAGGTGCTGTGATTGTGTGTGTGGATTGGATATCCAATTTTATTGCTGATCTATTATACCCCAAAAAAAATGTATTTTTATGTTTTAACAGATCTTCCGCAAGCGGAGCTCTTATGAACCCATAAATATGTGTGCTTCGTGTTATCCTCGCTATAAGCAGTCTGAAAGGAATATGTGAGGTATGCTGGAATTGAATTACAGATTAAAGATTTCAGATAATTCATTAAGCCCATCTATCACTGTGTTAAATTTAATGATGAGCATTGCTTCTTGCTTAGACAGTTTGACCTCCAGGTCACCTCCTCTGACATCTGGCTCAACCTTAGAGATTACCGCCCATTGGAGTTGTTCAGTATGTACATTTGTATGCCAATGGTTCACCAGTGGCGCAGTTTGCACATTTTTTTCTGATCCTTGATTTATGTTGGGATATTCGATGTCTTATCTCTTGAGATGTTTTGCCTATATACACTTTCTTGCACGGGCATCGAACTGCATAGATAACTGTCATGTTTCCAAAAAATCCCTTTATGATTGAACAAGTCTCCTTCTATTGTCGAGTGGCAACAAGCGCAAGTGCCACATTTATGATATCCTTTTAGATGTGGCAATTTGACATAATCTCGCATAGTTGGTGTCCGTTCCTTTGGCATAGCTGCTCGTACGATCTGGTTCCCTATGATCTTATCTTTTTTAAAAGCGAACAGGGGGATTTCCTTCAGTTTTACATCCAGTTCCTGGAGTAGATGCCAGTTGTTTCTGATCTGTTTTTTAGGCCAGTTTGATGTCGGGCAGTATGTGGTTACGCAAACTATTCGTTCCATGTTTTTTTTTTGTTTTGGTTGCAATTGCACTTCTCGGGGCATCCACCAAGCTCTTTTTACAGCCCTATTTAGTAGTTTTTTAGGGTATCCTCTTGCTAATAAGGTTTCTTTAAGTTTACTTGCGTGAAAGAAGATTTCATCTTTATAAGAGCAATTTCGTCTAATTTGCGAGAATTGACCCACTGGTAGATTGGCTTTTAGGCTGCGCGGGTGGTTGCTGGTATAGTGAAGGGATTTGTTTTTATCTTTTTTTTTATTGAAAAGTGTCGTTTTTAAGCTTCCTTCTGATGGATATATTTCAACATCCAGGAATGACAATTTTTGTCTGAAATGATTTTAACTGAATTTTATGTCTTTGGTTTGGTTGTTTAGCCAATCGTGGAACTTGTGTAGCTGGTCTTCTGAGCCTTCCCATGTCATAAAAACATCAACAATATATCGGATCCAACATCCGATATAATGATGGTAGGGGTTGTTTTGGTAGATGAATCTTTCCTCGTATTGCGACATGAATAATACTGCTATATCTTGGGTGAAAGGACACCCCATCGCCAAACCTTTGTCCTGGTAGTAGTAATCATCTTTAAACTTGAAGTAATGTCTTTTTTGAGCCAAACTTGCTAGTGTCAAGATGAAGTCTGTGGTTATTTTCATGGGTCTTTCAGGTTTACCCAGGTTTAATTCCAAAACTGCCAGACCCTCATCCTGAGAGATCTGGGTATATAGCGAAGTTACATCCAGACTTAATAAGAAATCTTTTTGTTCTTCAAATTCCAAAGTTTCTAGTTTGATGATAAAATCTGTTGTGTCTTTGATACACGATTCCACGTATATCATACACGGTTTCAGAAAAAAGTCCACAAACTTTGAAATTGGTTCGAATAAAGATTGTGATTGTTGCTTGAGTGGGGTTTCCCAATAAATAACATGACAGTTCACACAGCTGTGGCACAGAGCCTCAGCAATCATTTGAAACTTGGGATTGAACCGGGTCTGTCTAAATATTTTCATCATTGCATCCCTCTCTACATGAGTCGGCCCATGAATATGCCTTGTCGTTGAGTGTAACAAGCTATTGGGCAACACTGGTCTCCCGTCACCAGAAACCAATATGTCATCCTTTCTTTTCACATATCCAGCCCGGACCCATCCAGCTTGCTCTTCCTCAAAAACCTCCTCCTGCAGCCGTTTCTCCTCATCCCAAGTATGGAAAACTGTCAACAACAGATTGATATCAGTCTCATCAGCTGGCTCATTTACATATTCCCCATTGAAGGTACAGGTGTGTAGAGCACAAGAGAAATTCAGCCCCTTTATAGTGTGCGAGACATTTGACCACATCCACCTCTTGAGGCAATTGAAGAGCCTCTAACAGTTTTTTCACCACTTCTCCATTTCTGATGGGTGATCCCAATGAGGTCATGAAAATCCTTTGAGATCACATCTCTCAGAAGTTATGCCCCACACCAAAGCCATACTGTCTGTCGCAAAAGATGGCCACCCTCAATTGGTCAGAAACACAGCATGTGAATGTCAAGGCGATCAACTCAGCTACCTATGTTGAAAATACTTCTTGTAAACAGGAAGCTTCCAACACCCTTGTGACAGTACAGACAGCATTGGTAGCCCTAAAAATTTCCTTCATGGTCTCTTAAGCATGAACCATCTTCAAACAGGGTTTTATCAGCTTCCATTAGTGGCTTGTCAACAATATCAGGACGGGGTTTGGTGCATAACTCTGTGACATCAAGACAGCCATGTTCTCCATCAGGCTCACTTCCATAACTTTCTTACAAGGGCAACAAAGTAGCAGGGTTCAATGTTGAAAAGTGCTTCAGGGTGACGTTCTCAGCAGCCAGTATAACTTGCTCATAATAAGTAAGCCTTCTGTTTGTGAGATGCTGCGAGTGTCTTTTAGTAAGCAGCAACTCCACTGGGTGAGGAATGTACACTGTGAGCGGATGACCCATCACAGTGCTTTCAAACCTCTCCAAGCTGACACTTGTTGCAGCAACGGATTTGAGACATCCAGGCAACGCATATGCTACTGGATTTAAAGTAGCTGAAAAGTAGGCAACTGGTCTACAGGCGCCTTCATGAGTCTGTATTAACACTAAGAGAGTGCAGCTCTCTCTTTTAAAGCAAAAGAGCACAAATGCTTTATAGTAATCTGCCACTCCTAGCGCTGGAACACAGCAAAAATGTTCTTTCAGCTACAGGAACGGACTTGAGCAGCCATTGTCCCTAAATATCGGATCGGGCACATCCCTGTGTGTCAGCCTCTGTAAAGGATGGGCCATTAGGGAGAAGCTATGGTGACAGTAGCCCACCATTCCAAGAAACATCCTAACCTCTTTATACGTACTCACCAGATGCATTTACATGATTGCTGATATACTCTCTTGCAACACTTTTCTGACACCTTTTGCAATCTTGTGCCCTAAATATAGATTTTCTTTTAGGCAGTAATGTAGCATGTTTGGGGAAACTTTATGACCATTCTCAGCCAGATGGTCCAACAAACCAATAGTAACAGTGCGGCACCTGTCTTGTGCAATCGAGGCAAACAATAGGTTGTCAATATACTGTATCAGGACTGATTAGGGATCCGAGATTTTTCTTCAAGATTTGGTTTAAGATAGAAAGACTTTCCTTATATCCTTGTGGGACACAACACCACATTAAGACACAGTCTCCCAGCTTAAAGGCAAGCAAAAATCTGCTGGATTCATGCAATGGGACTGAGAAGAACACCTGAAAGAGGTCGATTATGGGGAAACATTCAGATTCACTTGGAATCTCAAACATTATCAAAGATGGATTTTGATACCATGGGACAACAAGGGCCTACAATATTGGTGATTTTTCAAAGATCCTGTACAATACGGTACTTACCGTTGGGCTTCTGTTAACCCAAAATGGGAGAGTTGCATGGGATCCCAAGAATCTCCTTCAAATTCCCCTGCTCAATCATTTACTCAATACCAGGCGTGAGCCCAACAATTTTCTCTATAGTCAATTTGTGTGGTGGCACTCTGGGATATTCCAAATCAGGCTTAATCTGTTTGCGAACAGGTTCTACCCTTTTAATGAGTCCGATGTCCTTTCCTGAGAAATAGCAAACTTCTTTCGACACTGTCTCCTTGAGATCTAATGGCAGATCTTTAACCGTTAACAAAGGGAACAATGAAACTACTTCCATCTGATTTGCTCTTTGAATGCTACATCCTCATCTCTGGTTTGGAACTCATTGGCGTCTGGGTACAGTATATGGTACAATTGAGCTTAAGCAGCAAGTCTCTTCCCAACAAACATACAGGACTTGAGTCACACACAACAAATTGGTCACAGTCCTCGAAGGTTTCTGTTAGAACTGGGGGTCTCTAGTTGGCAGAGGTAGGTACCACTGTCCAAATAAGGACCCTTGCTTCTAGTCAGGACAAGGAGATAACCCTCTCAGATAACCCCTGCTCGCCCTCAAGGTAGCTTGGCCTGAGCAGTCTAGGCTAACCAGAGGCAATGCGTTAAGTATTTGTACCAACACTCACAGTAACACAGTGAAAACACCACAAACTGATTCTACAACAGTTTAGGAAAATAAAGATATTTATTCTAAACTACACAAGACCAAAACGGCAGAAATCCAACATACACAATGCAAGGTTACGGTTTCAAATGAGTTCTTCAGGTTGTAATCAAAGTTCTTTAAGTTACGATCAAATAATCCACAGATGCGTGAAAAGTTCACAGTTGCGTCACGTTGACTCACAGTACCTTTTAGATGCAACAAAGTTCCACACGCAGGAAGCTGGTGCGGTGGAAACAAGCGATGCGTTACTCCTGAGACCCTGGGGAGGCGATGCGACAGCCCCGCTGCAGCAGCGGGCGTGCGGCGACGAATCCGGTCTGTAAGGGGAGGAAGGCAGCTTGCGTAGATTCCGGTGCGTAGGTTCCGTGGGAAGTCTGTTCTCGCAAAGGCACGATGCGATGATCTCGTAGGGGCTGCGATGATCTCCGGGGCGACGATGCGCAGTCCAGCGGTGACCCTCTCTCTCGCAGCTCCTCGATGTGATGTTTTCTGCGACTATGTTCGCAGCGACGTGATGCGGTCCGCAAGCAAGCGGTGCGGTGATCTCACCCAGCGACAGGCTCTGTGACGACACTCACAGCGATGTTCGATTCCCCTGCACCGGCCTGGTGCGTCTCGCAAACGAAGGGTGCGACGGCCTCGGCAGCGATGTCAGGTGCTGCGCCGATCTCGACCCTCGTAGCGGCGGGAAACTTCTCGCACTGTCGGGGATGCGCTCCGCAAGCGAGCGATGCGACACTTCTCAGCTTCACAAGTCTCTCAGCTTAGTCTCAAGCTTCCCAGCTCAGGTTCAACTTCTAGAGGCCCCACAACTGGATCAAGCACTCTACGAAGGACAGAACTCTCTCAGCAGAGTTCGGGGAGACTGGGGGGTGAAGTCCTTTTGTTCCTGGGACTTCGGAAACAGGGAGCCAGCTCTTCTCAGGCCCTTGGAGATTCCTTACAAGACAGGGGACACAGCTCACAGCAAAGTCCTTCCCCTCTCCTTGGCAGCAAAGCGACGGCCGGTCAGTCCAGCAGAGCAACAGCAGGACAGTCTTCCTTCTTCAACGACAGCTTTCTCCTTGGCAGAGGTTCCTTCTTGATTTCCAGGATGATCTAATTTTCTGTTGTCAGGGGTCCTGTACTTATACCCCTAAAGTCTTTGTTCTCTCAGTGCATGTGGGCCCTGAGCCCGGTCTGAACCAGTTCTGGGTGGATCCTGAGCACCTTGACGTGCTGGCTGCATCTTTCCTTTCAGAGTGAGGGGCAGAGTCCTCCGCCGCCCAGCAGGAGGTGGAGCCAGCATTGTGGCAGGCAGGCACAGCCCTATTCAGCCCAGGTGCTAACTCCTCCCACCACTCAGGTAGCAATCGCTCCACTCAGCCTAGTGCTGACTCATCCAGCCTCTGGGGGGATTCCCCAGCCCCTGTCACTCACAAACCAGACAGTCAATACACAAACCTTTCCAGGCACGCAGAAGGGTCAGACAAGAGAACAGCAACTTTCTAAAAGTGCTGTCCTCAAACACAGGATCTAAAAACCACCTTTCCTAAAAGATGCGTTATTAAATTCTGAGTTCAGGGATACTAAATACTTATGTCCTATCTTGCTCCTATGGGAAGAAATGCTGTAACCACTGTAGCCGGCATCCCCCATGTTAACCTATGGAGCAAGATAGCCTTACAATAGTGAAAAACGAAAATGGCTGTAATTCACTACCAGAGCATGTCACCTGCACTAGTACATGCTCTACCTTTCACATACACGGCACCCTGCCCAGGGGGGTACCTTGGGCCTTCCATAGGGGTGACTGATGTGCACGAAAAGGGAAGGGTTCGGCCTGGTCAGCGGGGACGCCGACCAGGAGGACATGGCAGTTATAACTGCCCGTAGGCGCTGCAGTGGCAGGCCCGAGACACCATTTTAGGGCTACTCCTGTGGGTGGCACAATCAGTGCTGCAGGCCCACTAGTAGCATTCGTCATCACCGGCCCTGGCACACCCTGTGCACTTTACTAGGGACTTTGTGGTGATACAAATATGCCAAACATGGATATCCAATCATGATAACAATTTACATAGGGAGCACTTACACTCTGTCACTGATCAGCAGTGGCAGAGTGTCCAAAGCATCTAAACCAGCAAAAACGAATCCAGCACAGCATCAAAAATACAGGAGGCCGAGGCAAAAAGATAGGGGTAATCACGCCAAAAGATGTCAGGTCTAACACGTGTCCCCTCCAGCTGAAAGTGGGGAGAACTACCCACCCTCTTGGGTGTTCTCTTCACTAAGGCGGAAAAACCTGGACAGACCATCAGCGTTGGCGTGTTCCGTACCAGGGCGGTGTTCCACCGTAAAGTCCATTCCCTGTAGGGAGATGGACCACCTCAACAGTTTTGGATTTTCACCCCTCATGTGCATTAACCACCTGAGGGGCCTGTGGTCGGTCTGAACACGAAAGTGAGTCCCAAACAGGTAGGGCCTCAACTTTTTCAGAGCCCAGACCACAGCAAAAGCCTCCCTTTCAATCGCACTCCACTTCTGTTCCCTGGGGAGTAGCCTCCGACTAATGAAAGCTACTGGCTGGTCTCCATTCTCCTCAGTGGCTTGTGAGAGTACTGCTCCCACACCATGCTCTGAAGCGTCCGTCTGAACTATGAACTCACTGGAAAAGTCAGGTGCCTTGAGCACCGGTGCTGTGCACATCGCAGTCTTCAGGGCCTCAAAAGCAGTTTGGCAGGCGTCAGTCCAGTCAACTCTTTTGGGCAACTTCTTGGAAGTGAGTTCTGTCAAGGGGGCGACAATGGTGCCATATCCCTTGACAAACCGTCTGTAATACCCGGTGAGTCCTAAAAAGGCTCTCACCTCTGTCTGGGTCTTGGGGGGCTCCCAAGCCAGAATGGTATCAATCTTAGCCTGTAGGGGCACCACCTGGCCGCTCCCCACCTGGTGTCCCAAATACACCACAGATCCCTGCCCTATCTGGCACTTGCTGGCCTTGATAGTGAGGCCTGCCTTCTGCAGAGCCTTCAACACTTCGCAGAGGTGTTGCAAGTGTTCTTCCCACGTGGAGCTGAACACAGCAATGTCATCCAGGTATGCGGCGCTGAATTCCTCCAACCCGGACAGTACCTGGTTGACCAGTCTCTGGAATGTGGCAGGGGCATTCTTCAACCCAAAGGGCATGACACGGAACTGGAAGTGCCCCTCTGGCGTTGAAAATGCTGACCTCTCTTTGGCCCCGTCAGTCAAGGCGATCTGCCAGTACCCCGAAGTCAAATCGAATGTACTGAGGTACTGGGCAGCTCCCAACCGATCCACGAGCTCATCAGCTCTGGGGATAGGGTGTGCGTCAGTCTTCGTGACCGCATTGAGCCCACGGTAGTCCACGCAAAACCGGAGTTCTGGCGGGCCACCGGGGGTAGCAGCTTTCTTGGGGACCAAGACCACTGGGCTAGCCCAGGGGCTGCTGGAGGGCTCAATCACCCCTAGCGCCAACATCTTGGAAACCTCTTCCTTGATGCTGGCCCTGACCTTGTCGGCTACCCTGTAAAATTTTTGTTTTACCGGCAGACTGTCTCCAGTGTCCACATCATGGACGCACCAGTTGGTGACTCCTGGGGTCAGGGAGAACAGAGAGGAGAACTGACCCAACACTTGGCGACAGTCATTCTGCTGTTCTGGGGTCAGGGTGGGCGAGAGGACCACACCATCCACTGACCCGTCGTGCTCCTTAGCTGCCAGGAGGTCAGGGAGAGGATCGCTATCCTCTTCCATCCCTGCATCTGTAGCCAGGAGCATGGTTACTTCAGACCTCTCAAAGTGGGGTTTGAGGCGGTTCACGTGCAAAACTCTCAGGGGCTGCCTGGGAGTCTTCAGGTTAACCAGGTAGGTTACCTCGCTCTTCCTTTCCACCACCTCGTATGGCCCAGACCACTTGTCTTGGAGCGCGCAAGGCTCCACTGGCGCCATCACCCACACTTTCTGCCCAGGTTGAAATTCGACCAGAGTGGTATTCTGGTCGTACCATCTTTTCATTTCTTCCTGGCTTGCTTCCAGGTTCGCCTGAGCGAGCTTCCTGAAGCGCTGTGTCTGGTTGCGGATGGCCAGCACATAGCTGAACACATCCTGGGGGGTTTTCCCACGGGACTTTTCCCAACCCTCCTTCACCAGCGAGAGAGGTCCTCTAACAGGGTGGCCATACAGGAGTTCGAAGGGACTGAACCCTAAGGACTTCTGAGGCACCTCCCTGTAGGCAAACAATAGGCATGGTAACAAGACGTCCCACTTCCGTCTCATGGGCTCCGCTAGGCCCATAATCATACCTTTCAGGGTCCGGTTGAACCTTTCAACCAGCCCATTTCCTTGAGGATGGTAAGGAGTGGTGAACTTATAAGTTACCCCACACTCCTCCCACAGAGACTTCATGTACCTAGAGATGAAGTTGGTACCCCGGTCGGAGACCACCTCTCTGGGGAACCCCACACGGGAAAAGATCCCCATCAATGCACGGCCCACCACGGGTGCTGTGATTGTCCTGAGAGGGACTGCTTCCGGGTACCGGGTGGCATGGTCCACCAAGACCAGGATGAACCTGTTGCCTAAGGCTGTCTTGGGGTCCAGGGGCCCTACGATATCTATGCCCACCCGCTCGAAAGGGGTGCTCACCACTGGGAAGGGTTGAAGGGGGGCCTTCAACTTCATTCCAGTCTTGCCACTAGCTTGGCAGGTTTGGCAAGATCTGCAAAAGGAACCGACGTGCTTCCTCATCTGGGGCCAGTGGAAGTGGGTGACAAGCCGGTGTAGGGTCTTGCCTTGCCCCAGATGTCCTGCGAGAGGCACGTCATGAGCCAGACCCATTAGGAAGTTTCTGAAGCGCTCGGGTACCACCAGCACACGGGATGCACCGGGCTCAGCAAACTTAGGCTCGCTATAAAGTAGGTCACCTTCCCAGTAGACATAGTGATCTTTGACTGCTCCACCTGCTGCCTGATCTACAGCCTGTTGCCGCAGACCAATGAGGGAAGGGCACTCCTTCTGCGCCTGGCAGAACTCCTCCCTGGAGGGACCACCTTCTTGCTGCCAATGGGTCAGCTCAGATAGATCTCCCAGTTCGGCCACCTGTTCCCCTGTAGGCTCCAGGGCATCCCCCTCAGGTTCTGCTTCCTCCTGGACCGTGGGAACGGCTGGGGCTGGTTTCCCGCGCCCTCTGCCTCTTCCTCTCCTGGCAGGTCTCTGGGCCACTGTTTCAGGCTCCAGTGCTGCTGATTCACCCTTACTGGCTGCCATAGCACGCGTGGTCACGCAGATCCACGCAGGTAGACCCAACATCTCCAAGTGAGTTCGGTGTTCTATGTCTTTCCATGGAGAACTCTCCAGGTCGTTGCCTAACAGACAGTCCACAGGCAAGGCATCGCTGACAACTACCTCCAAAAGACCAGAGACTCCTCCCCATTCAAAGGAAACCTTCGCTAACTTGCAGAGGCGCACTGAGCTGTCAGCGGCCACTACAGGGCGGAGTACACCAGGGATGATTTGCTCGTCAGACACCCACTGACACCTCACGGATGTCACACTGGCTCCGGTGTCTCTCAGAGCCTCGACCTCCCTCCCATTGATGGTCACCTTCTGCCCATATTTCTTAGTGTTAGAGGGCAGTAAGGTTTCCGGGACCATCTCTCGGTCTCCTAGCGAGACAAGGGTCATGACTGCTAGCTCTCCCCAGTCACTAGAAACCAAATCCCCACCCAAAGCTACACTAGCTAACGCTGGGGCGGGAGCACCAGTGGGTGCGGGCTTCTTCTTGGGACATTTCGGAGCAATATGGCCCACCTCGTTGCAGTGATAGCAGGTAGGGGGACCCTGGTTATTTCTCTTGTCCCGCCTACCCTTAGAGGGCCATGGCTGTTTAGGCTTGGGGGTTTGGGAATCCGTTTCCTGGGAACTATTTTGGGGCCCTTGCGAGAACTCCTTTTGGTTACCCTTGTCCCCCCCACTCTTCTGCTGGGGACCCTGCCCACCTTTGGCTGTGGTACCCACAATTCCTTTGTGGACCCTGGTACTGGACCAGCGGTCCGCCTCCTTAGCAAGCTCAATGGGGTCTGTCAGCTTGCTATCTAAAAGATGCTGGCGCAGCTCTGGAACACAAAGACTACTCAAGTGCTCCCAACTGATTAAATGCAACAACCCCTTCAAATCAGTTACTTTACTGCCCTTCATCCAACCTTCCAGTGCACGCGAGTACCCATTCACACACTCCATCCAAGTCTCAGACTCTTTCTTCTTGGAGTTTCTAAACTGCAGTCTGTACTGCTCTGGAGTAAGGCCATACCTGAGACATAAGGCCTCCTTCATATTGGGGTAGGTCATGGCACCTGTCAATTCTAAGGGCTCTAGAGCACTCCTCCCAGACGCCTCAAAATGTTTCCACAGGCCCGCCCCCCAATACTTGTCAGGCACATCATTCATCTTCAATGCAATTTCATACGAAGTGAACCAGGCATAAATGTCCTCACTCCTATGGTAATTCTGTACCAGGTCTTTGGGAATATATACTTTACCCCCATGCACTGGCTGCGCGCTGCCACCATTAGAACTGGCGTCCACCTCCTTGTTTTGCAGATCCAGCTCTCTCATTCTCAACTCGTGAGCCAAAAGCAATTTCTTTTCCTCTAAGGCGCGGGCATTTTTGCTCTCCTCCGCCGCCTTCTCTACTTCCAATTGCTTCATCTTCATCTTCATGACCTCCAGGTCATATTCTCTTATTCTTTGATTTTCCTGTAACTCTTCCGGGGTGAGGCCCCTACTGGAGTGGTTGCTGCCAGCTCCTGAGCCTACTCTGCCCACTGGCAGGTCTTTGCCTTGGAAAGCACTTTCTACATCCACAACATCATTTCCTTCCTGTGCTTCCCAATAGGTTTTCAAGATTTTCTGCAGCTCCTCCTTCCTGTAGGCGCTCTTTATGGGGCACTCAAACTGCTGGCAGAAGTACCTAAGATGCTTTACTGGGTAGGAGTACAGATCTTCGATCGAGAATTCCAAATCTATCTCTGCCTCCTCACTGGGCGCTTTCCCATTCAGAGACATGATGCTTTCCGAAGAGTTACTCAACAACAGAATGCAAAAACTCAAAAACCAGTAGTATGCGGTGGCGTAATGGTCTGCACTCACTAGTGATGTACACCAATTACTGTGGGTCAAGTACAAATACAAGTTCAAATCCCACCGCTCCCACCAATGTTAGAACTGGGGGTCTCTAGTTGGCAGAGGTAGGTACCACTGTCCAAATAGGGACCCTTGCTTCTAGTCAGGACAAGGAGATAACCCTCTCAGATAACCCCTGCTCGCCCTCAAGGTAGCTTGGCCTGAGCAGTCTAGGCTAACCAGAGGCAATGCGTTAAGTATTTGTACCAACACTCACAGTAACACAGTGAAAACACCACAAACTGATTCTACAACAGTTTAGGAAAATAAAGATATTTATTCTAAACTACACAAGACCAAAACGGCAGAAATCCAACATACACAATGCAAGGTTACGGTTTCAAATGAGTTCTTCAGGTTGTAATCAAAGTTCTTTAAGTTACGATCAAATAATCCACAGATGCGTGAAAAGTTCACAGTTGCGTCACGTTGACTCACAGTACCTTTTAGATGCAACAAAGTTCCACACGCAGGAGGCTGGTGCGGTGGAAACAAGCGATGCGTTACTCCTGAGACCCTGGGGAGGCGATGCGACAGCCCCGCTGCAGCAGCGGGCGTGCGGCGACGAATCCGGTCTGTAAGGGGAGGAAGGCAGCTTGCGTAGATTCCGGTGCGTAGGTTCCGTGGGAAGTCTGTTCTCGCAAAGGCACGATGCGATGATCTCGTAGGGACTGTGATGATCTCCGGGGCGACGATGCGCAGTCCAGCGGTGACCCTCTCTCTCGCAGCTCCTCGATGTGATGTTTTCTGCGACGATGTTCGCAGCGACGTGATGCGGTCCGCAAGCAAGCGGTGCGGTGATCTCACCCAGCGACAGGCTCTGTGACGACACTCACAGCGATGTTCGATTCCCCTGCACCGGCCTGGTGCGTCTCGCAAACGAAGGGTGCGACGGCCTCGGCAGCGATGTCAGGTGCTGCGCCGATCTCGACCCTCGTAGCGGCGGGAAACTTCTCGCACTGTCGGGGATGCGCTCCGCAAGCGAGCGATGCGACACTTCTCAGCTTCACAAGTCTCTCAGCTTAGTCTCAAGCTTCCCAGCTCAGGTTCAACTTCTAGAGGCCCCACAACTGGATCAAGCACTCTACAAAGGACAGAACTCTCTCAGCAGAGTTCGGGGAGACTGGGGGGTGAAGTCCTTTTGTTCCTGGGACTTCGGAAACAGGGAGCCAGCTCTTCTCAGGCCCTTGGAGATTCCTTACAAGACAGGGGACACAGCTCACAGCAAAGTCCTTCCCCTCTCCTTGGCAGCAAAGCGACGGCCGGTCAGTCCAGCAGAGCAACAGCAGGACAGTCTTCCTTCTTCAACAACAGCTTTCTCCTTGGCAGAGGTTCCTTCTTGATTTCCAGGATGATCTAATTTTCTGTTGTCAGGGGTCCTGTACTTATACCCCTAAAGTCTTTGTTCTCTCAGTGCATGTGGGCCCTGAGCCCGGTCTGAACCAGTTCTGGGTGGATCCTGAGTACCTTGACGTGCTGGCTGCATCTTTCCTTTCAGAGTGAGGGGCAGAGTCCTCCGCCGCCCAGCAGGAGGTGGAGCCAGCATTGTGGCAGGCAGGCACAGCCCTATTCAGCCCAGGTGCTAACTCCTCCCACCACTCAGGTAGCAATCGCTCCACTCAGCCTAGTGCTGACTCATCCAGCCTCTGGGGGGATTCCCCAGCCCCTGTCACTCACAAACCAGACAGTCAATACACAAACCTTTCCAGGCACGCAGAAGGGTCAGACAAGAGAACAGCAACTTTCTAAAAGTGCTGTCCTCAAACACAGGATCTAAAAACCACCTTTCCTAAAAGATGCGTTATTAAATTCTGAGTTCAGGGATACTAAATACTTATGTCCTATCTTGCTCCTATGGGAAGAAATGCCGTAACCACTGTAGCCGGCATCCCCCATGTTAACCTATGGAGCAAGATAGCCTTACAATAGTGAAAAACGAAAATGGCTGTAATTCACTACCAGAGCATGTCACCTGCACTAGTACATGCTCTACCTTTCACATACACGGCACCCTGCCCAGGGGGGTACCTTGGGCCTTCCATAGGGGTGACTGATGTGCACGAAAAGGGAAGGGTTCGGCCTGGTCAGCGGGGACGCCGACCAGGAGGACATGGCAGTTCTAAACTGCCCGTAGGCGCTGCAGTGGCAGGCCCGAGACACCATTTTAGGGCTACTCCTGTGGGTGGCACAATCAGTGCTGCAGGCCCACTAGTAGCATTCGTCATCACCGGCCCTGGCACACCCTGTGCACTTTACTAGGGACTTCGTGGTGATACAAATATGCCAAACATGGATATCCAATCATGATAACAATTTACATAGGGAGCACTTACACTCTGGCACTGATCAGCAGTGGCAGAGTGTCCAAAGCATCTAAACCAGCAAAAACGAATCCAGCACAGCATCAAAAATACAGGAGGCCGAGGCAAAAAGATAGGGGTAATCATGCCAAAAGATGTCAGGTCTAACAGTTTCTATCCTCACATGGACCTCTTTGGTCAAAGAGTTTGACATTCTCTTACTGGCTACATCTATGATTTGGATTGATTTTCCTGAGTAGGGTAGGTTAGATGCCTCTGCTGTTCTCACAGTAGAGCGGGTAGCACCAGTATCAACCATAAAGGTAACGTTGTGACCATTTACATCCACATCACCATAGTGTCCACTCTATCTTAAGAATGACCCAAGTGTACAGTCTTCCTCCCCCACTCAGGCACCGTCATAAGGTCGGGTTTGTCTCTGATCCATCAAAGGTCTGAGACTTGGGGCATTGTGGATCGAGGCATTCCCATACAAGACATTTTGGAAAGCTTGTGGTGGCACAAGAGGTTGGAGCACCTCCATTACAGGCCCCTATATTTCTCCCATATTCTGAGTTCTGGGCAAAGACATTTTTTGTGATGGTATGAAGCTACCCTGGGGTTGGTTATATCTCCCACTATGATCCTGGTTTGCAGGTTTCAAATGACATTCACACTTTCAATGCCCCACCCTGTTGCACTAGTGACACAGGTTAGTTGTCTTAAGAGATGCAATGTTTGTACCTGTCTTCGGGTCTATGAGACCACACCTGTCCCTTCCTTGGCCTTGCACTCCTCCCTCTTAGGGCACCTGTACTCCTTCTGGGTAAGTGCCTGACTTAGTATCAATGTTCCCACCATAAGTCTTACTCTGACCTTCCTTCTGCACAGCTTTCATTTGCACCAACATAAACTTCTCCTTCATCTTTTTTTGCCTTACCTCGATTTTGTTGCTACAATTTTTAGCATAACACAAATTTCATCAATGGATTTATTTTGCCATCATATCAAATGCTGTTGAATCATTAAACTGATGTGTGTTGATAACCATTCACAAATTTAGACACAAACTGCCCCATGTCCTTTGGCTCTAGATTATCAATTCCACTGTACTATTTAAAAGCCTGTAACAACCGCTCATAGTAGACTTTCACTGTCTCTTTAGGTTCTTGGGTGGTTGTGTCTATCTTAACCCCGTCCTCATCCTGTGGATCCACCTTAGCTTTTCGTCAAAAATCTTTTTATTGGATTTTAATACCAACCACAAACGGAATAGTATCATCACTTAACCCCACGCAGGGGAGCAAAATGCCTCAGCCGAAAAATACCATTATACATAGTGCATTGAACAACGTAAACATCCCCTCTCTGCTATAAGTAAGCCCAATGGTAGATACAGCTTCTAAATGGCCAGGAGCTTGGGAAGAAAACAATGGTCAAGCAACCTTACGAAGCATAGAGGCAGTCTAAAGGATTTGTGGTACCCTTCTGTGATAATATCTTCTCCGAGGTGCGCCACGGAAGTGCTGTGTGAGAGAAAAACAAAAGGCATAGACAGACGTATCTCAACATGTGGTATGAAACAAAGGAACTGAACTCTTCCCCCCTCCCCACCCACCCACCCACCCTACCAGTGGTGGTGGCAGTAACAAAACCAACGATAGATCGGTCAATCCGAGAATGTGTTCAGTGTTGGAAAAGATGAAGGGCTCTGATGGTGGAGGGGCATGCTGCAGACGGGAGGCCCGAGAGAGAAAGGTTTGATGTTTGATGTTTGTTCGTTTTTGTATAGCGCACATACACTCCATGGAGCATCTTGGCGCTGCTGATTTCACTGCAAAGATGAAATATTTGGGGATGGTAGCTGAGCTATAGATGTCCTTAGATTAGAGTCTTACATTTTGCATCAGATAATCCGTAAATCCATGTTTTTAGAAGTTTTTTATAGATTTTTTCTGATGGTGATGCTCTAAGTTTAGCTGGAAGGGCATTCCAGGCCTTGGCGCCTAGGACTGCTAGGGATTTGCCACCCTTGGTGGTCAGTCGAAACTTGGGTATGGTCATTAGATTAGCAGTGGCTGATCTAAGTTCCCTATTTGGGAGGTATCTGTGAAATTTGGTTGACAGATATTTGGGTCCGCATTTATGAAAGCCTCTGTATGTGATCAGAAGGACTTTGAATAGTATCCGTTTTTGGATGGGGAGCCAGTGCAACGCATTCAGAGCAGCTGATGCGGATGATCTCCTAGGCCATCTTAAGACAAGCCGGGCCGCCGCATTTTGAATCATTTGCAGTTTGTGCAGGGTAGATTTAGCTGCTCCTGCGTACAAACTGTTGCAGTAATCGATTCTCGATGTTATGAGAGCGATTGCAACCGTACGGCGGGCGGCCAGTGGGAGGTAGTCAAAAAATTTTCTGAGGCCCTTGATTATGTTGAAACAGATACCGGCCACTTCTTTGGATTGCTGTTTAAAGGACAGCATATCGTCAAATTTTATACCTAAGTTGCGTGTGGCACTGATGGTTTTGGGAGGGGCTTCTGCGTCTGATGGCCAGCATGTAAGAGGGGAAAAGATGTTATTTTTCCCGAAGGGCAGGATCTCTGTTTTCGCAGAGTTGCACTTTAGATGGTTATTGTGCATCCATCCAAAAGTGGCAGTTAGGCAGTCTTTCAGTATCTGTTCAGCCTTTCCTGTATCTTCATCTAAGACCAGGACCAATTGGGTATCGTCTGCATATGCAACCGTGGTTACATTATGCGTGGCAATTAGGTACAGGGGACCCCATTTAAATTCGATTTTTTTATAATCATCCCTAAAAATGTCAGCCATACGCTCGAGACTAAGCAGTCGCCAGAGGGGGAAGTGCCAGAGTGAGATAGCCGGAGCCTCCCTTCTCTTCCATGCGGCCGCTAAAGTGACCTTAGCCACTCCAATGCAGAGCAACATCATCATTTTGTCGGCTCTTGTCTGGTGATCTAAGGCTGGATTGCGGAGCCCCAAAAGAACCCCTGCCATAGTAATGGGAATGGGATAACCTAACATGTCCTTTATGTGTGCCAGAATTTCCTCCCAGAAAGGACGGATAGTCGGGCAGTCTCACCAGATGTGCTGGAAGTCCCTCAGGAGCCTGCATCCTCTCCAACACCTGTCTGAAGAGGTGGGAAAGATCCGGTGAAGTTTGAAAGGATGTACCAGTCCATCATGGTTTTCATGTGGGTTTCCCTGAGTTCTGAAGAATGATTAAAGCATGTCATATCGGACCAGAGATGCGTCCACTCCTCCTTGGAAATAAGATAGTGTATTAAGTCTTCCCACATGGGCATGTATCTGGGGCATGGGGAAAGCACTGTTTTAAGTAGAAAGGTATAGATGAATGAGATCACCCCTTTCATGGTGGCAGACTTGATAAGCAAGACCTCAAATTTTGTTAAAGATCGGGTGGCAGCCTCCCGTATAGAGGGGGCAAGGACCCAGTGCATCAATTGGGTGTAATGGTATCTCTCTGTGTCCTCTAATTCGAAATCCCTTTTACAGTGATCGAAGGTAAGGGGATCATAATTATGCAACATATGCGTTAACGCTAAGCAGCCCCCTTTTCTCCAGGCATCAAACAGCCCCTCGTGCTGATCTGGTGGGAAGGCTGGAGTAAAGTGGATAGGAGTAAACGGGATGGGAATGTGGTCCACCTATCGTCACCCGAAACAGAGTCCCATAGTTTAAGAGTGGTGCGTGTAGGGGTACTAATATATGTGTTCTGGGGTCTATCCCTATGAGGTCACCATACTAAATCCCAAATGGTTTGTCCCGTAATGCTGTGATCCATATGGAGCCAGTGTTTCTCAGATTCCTGCTAGGACCACTCTACTAGGACCCTCAGTTGAGCCGCTTTATAGTATAGAAGGATGTCTGGAAGGCCAACCCCCCTTCAGCGCGAGAGCGGCGTAGCAGAGAATAAGAGAAGCAAGCTTGTCAACCCTGCCAGATAAAGCGTAACATCATAGCTTTCATCTTCAGGTAGAAATCATGCTCTAGCTCTATGGGTAAAGCTTGAAATAAATAGAGAAGCTTGGGCAAGAGTGTCATCTTTACTACATGTATTACCCCCAACCATGAAAGGAAGAGAGGCTTCCATTTCGTAAGTGCAGCCTGAATGCACGTGAGAATGGGCGGGAAGTAGGCAGCGTACAACCCCTCCAGTCTCTGTGTAAGTTGGATCCCCAGGTATTGTATGGAGAAGGCCGCCCAGGATAGCGGGGTGAGGGATTGAAGCCTTAGAGCCTCCGCAGGTGAGAGAGTGAGATTAAGTATGTACAATTTGTCTAGGTTGATTTTAAACCTTAACACCAGTTTGAACCGTTCAAGTTCCGATTGCAAACTCAGAAGGGACGTCTCAGGATTGGACAGCGACAGGAGAACATCATCTGCAAATAGGGATATTTTGTGGGATTCCCCCGTAAACGGGATGCCCTGAATATCTGGGTTGGTACGAACTGCTAAATCCAAGGGTTCAATGCTGAGTGCGAAAAGTAAAGGAGAAAGGGGACAACCCTGCCTTTTGCCTCTGGAGTGTAGAAAGGTAGGCAATTATACCCCGTGAACCACTACCCTGGAGCTGGGAAGACAATAGTTAGTCCTTACCATATTGATAAATTTGGACGAAAGCCAAATGCAGAGAGTGTGCTAAACAGAAAAGCCCGGTACACTCTGTCAAAGGCCTTCTCGGCGTCTAAGCCTACCAAGACCGCAGAGATTTGGCGTCTATTGGCTTTCTCTATTAAGTGGATGATTCTACGGGTATTATCATGAGTTTGACATCCCTTAATAAACCCCGACTGGAGTGGGTGAATGAGAGCGGGCATGAGGTTGTTTAGGCGTTTGGCAAGGATGGAAGAGTATAGCTTGCGTCGAGATTGAGTAGTGCTATTGGCTTGTATGAGGCACAGCGTTGGAGATCCTTCCCGGGCTTGGGGATCACGGAAATCACTGCCTTGGACATATTGTCAGAGGTAGCTCCTTCCTCCGCCATTCTATTAAAAAGCCACACAAGGTAAGGGGAAAGGTCAGGGGCAAAAGTCTGGTAAAAAGGGCAGTGTAACCATCTGGCCCCGGGGCTTTGTGAGGTTTTAAGCTTTTGATGGCCCATGTGACATCCTCCAAGGTGATAGGCGGGGAGAACTGGTCATTCCAGGCTGCAGATACCTGGGGCAGAGGCAGTGATTGAAGGTACCTCTGCTGAGCCTCCCTATCTAAAGAGTCCCCGGTGTATAGGTCCTCATAAAAGGACCCAAACAGTGCAGCTTCATCTTCGTCGTTATGTGTGACCTCTCCCCTGGGGCCCAAAATCCCTCCTATCTACTCTCTCTCCCTTTTATCCTTCAATTGTTTGGCAAGATGTTTACCAATTTTATTGCCCTGGGTATAGGATAAGTGTCGCAGTTTAAGAAGTGTACATTTTCCCCTGTTGATATAGATGGCCTGGAGTTTACCTCTAAGGGCTGTAAGATTGTGTAGTGTTTGCCTGGTGGGGTTGGCGTTGTGTTGATGTTCAAGTGTAGTCCGCTCAGATTCCAACTCTTCTCTATCATGTGCGCGCTGCCTATTTAATGCAGAGTTGAGGGCAAAACACTCCCCCCGAATGACCGCTTTCAGTGTATCCCAGGTAGTGAAGTCCGAGGTATCTTCGGGGTTGTTAGCTTTAAAAAAATTCAGGGATGGCGGATCGGAGCTTAGTGCAGGATTCTTTATCACGAATGACCGATGGCGGAAAGTACCATCTGGGGGTAGTTGAAACGTTTCGAGACCAGTTGACACAAACAGTGTATAAGCTATGATCAGATACTGAGAGCGGGAAAATCTTAGCGGCCTGTAAGATACCCTGTAGAGATTGGCTGATAAAAGTGTAGTCTAATCGAGAGTACATACTATGAAAATGCGGGTAAAATGTGTAATCAAGTGACTGTGGGTGGAGCGCGTGCCAGGAATCTAGAAGCCCTAAATCGTGTAATCGTTGTTGTACCTCCCCGGAGAAGGAGCCCATAGATGACCGTTGTGTATGTCTACTGTCTAGTTCCTTGTGCCAGATTAGGTTAAAGTCGCCCATAAGGAGCAGTGGCCCTTCTGCAAAATCGGTTAGTTTCCCCAGGAATGAATGCAAGAACGTTGCTTGGCCATTATTTAGGGCATATAACGCCGCAAAAGTACCGATTTTCCCCTGTAAACGACCCTTGATCATAATCCATTGCCCATCCTTATCAGTCTGAACCCCCAAAGGCTGGAATTGTGTGGAAGCACAGAACAGGATAGCTACCCCTCTGTGCTTTGTAAGAGCCGAAGACTTGTAGATTAGTGGAAAGTGTTTGTGTCAAATGCGTCTCTTGGAGGGCCACAATGTCAAGATGGTGGTCTATAATGTATTTCCACACTTTATGGCGTTTTTTGGGGGAGTTGAGACCCTTAACATTCCAGGTGCCAATGAAGGTCGGCATCACATTACACCCAACGGACAATTCTCTACCACCATCCCAGGATAGCCCAATCCAAACTCTTCATAACGCACAACCAGAGCCGACAAACCTGATCAACCCCCATCATTGCAAGTCTCCTAGGAACCGTAGTAAAAAAGCCGCCACCACAACTATCCCTAACTCGCCCAGAACACCCATGAAAAACAAGAACAAATAAAAAATGAAAAGAACATTCGACCGGGCTCATCAGCCCTCGACGGGGTCTAAGTAACCCCTCGAAAGCCAAGGGAGACATCAGGTCCGAGGACCCCGCCACGCCCGCCTCGGCAAAGCATAACCAAGAGCTGAATGGTGCAGTGTATTGGAAAAATGCAGGTATGTAAGACAACAAACCAGACCCTGCATTCGTCCATGCTTGAAGGAGCATAGAAATCGAAAGAGGAGACACAGTCACATTCATGAATACAGTAGACAGCAAAAGCATAAGTCCCAGGTCATCCAAAAGGCAGGAAGGAGAGTCTTTGCTTGGCCCACCCCCAATAGTTAGACTAAAACAGCAGCCTTACGTGGGAGGCCGCCAGAGGTCACAACACCTCACCCCGGATCAGGGAATGTCCAACTAAGCAAACACAGGGGCCGCAGCGGGCCATAGGGAACACCAATCCCAGCTCTCCCGGTAGATGCAGGCCTCTGACATGTAACCACCGCCTCAGCAGAGGTCGTCGAACGGAACTGCAAGTAAGTCTTAGATGACGAATTTCAACCAGTGAGTGGACCCACGAGCGATCAGCGCCTCCCCCTGCATGACCAGGCCGAGGTCGACGAGGTTTCCTTGGTAGCCTAACCAGACACGCCTCGAGCCAGAGCCTCTTCCCCCGAGGAAATGCCCAGCAAGTCCAGGCCTTCCTGCAGGTCTGTGATGTAGCGTCCCTTGTTCTGGAAGTCAAAGCTGAGTCCAAAGAGGTAGATCCATCTGTATCTAAACTTGTCGTTGCGTAGCTTAGTGGTAATGGGTCTGAGCTGTTGTCTCCGAGCCAGGGTCGATGGCGCCACATCCTGGTAAATGGTGCAGGAGTGATCCTGGAATGCAACGGACTCTCTGGCCCTAGCCGCCTGCAGGACCGCCTCCTTCACCTTATATGAGTAAAATTTAGCCAAGATATCACGCAGCCTTTTCTTCTCTCCCTGTTGCAGAGACCCCACTCAGTTTTATTTTGTCGGTCTGTGGGGACAGAATTTCTGAGAAGAGGCCTATGTCGAATGCCTTCAGATCTGGCCGCTCCGCACCTTCTTCCAGGTCTCTGATGCTTATATTCTCTCCCCTAGCCCTGTTCTCGAGGTCCTCCGTCTTCAGCTGCAACTGGAGTAATTGCTCCTTGAGCGAGCGCACGTCTTCTCGGACTTCGGTGGAAAGTCGCTCCTGTTCCTGCTGGTGAGCTTCAAGGTCAAGGACCCCAGTGCCTATGCAGTCCACGTCTTGTTGCAGGGAGGATAGACGATCCGTCAAGTCAGATCGTAGCTGGTCAATGGAGAACTTGATGTATTGGTCAATTTCCTTGCGCAGTTCGGTTTTGAAATCTTTAAACATAGATAAAAGATCTGCTTTCGTAAGGGCCATTGTGGCGCTGCTTGTCTCTCCCTACAGTGTTGATCGCTTTTCTGCTGATGAAAAAGAATCTGAGATCTTGTTGGGAGTCTTGGCCGTTGCCTTCTTAGGTGGCATAGAGTGTCCCCCCCCCCCGAGTTGCGTTGGCACGAGTGAACTCGTGGCTCCTGTGTTGGATTAGAGAGTGCCCGTGGGCAGCGAATCGAGGGGCAGCCTTCTTAATATGCCGTCGCACACCTCGGGCCCTCTTAGGAGCTCAGCAGGGTAGCCTCTAGTAAGATGACACCCCACCACGTGGACAATTCACCTACGCTGTCCCTCTCCGCTGATGTCGCATATTGGTGCGCCTCTCACATCTTCGTCCGCAGCAGGTAAGAATTGCTGAGACAGCCGCTATGGGTGCAGAAACAGCGCGTGGACCGGGAACCGAGCCAGGTTACGTCCGTTTGGCCATCTTGCCCGGCCCCGCCCCCCCACCTTAGCTTTTAACCATGTAATCACCTGATCAAATATCTTCATCATTACTGGGGACGGACTATGATTTACCAGATATCTTCCAGGTTCACCATCAGGCCATTCTATTGCTATTTTCCATGCTGACCGTAGGTCACTCTAGACCACAATTTCAAACAAAGTGTTAAGGTCGACCTTTAACATTTTCACAAAATGATCTGTGATTTGATGGGGAGCTTGTTGTCAATGATGATTCAAAGGTTTCTGGCGTGGTTGGAGGGTGTGGGTGAAGTTCCTAGGTCTGATGGCTACCATGAGTCACTCCATGTGTTACTGCTTTTGTCAAAGATCAGTACTTCTTTCTTGTCTGTGTTCAGCTGCAGGCAGTTGTTCTTCACACAGTCGGTGATGTTTGTCATGCACCTGTGGAAGTTGTAAATTATTTTGGCCAGCGGGTCATGGATGCGTTGAAGAGAGTGGGGCTGGCCCTAGGGGACACAAGATGTGATCTCCTTGGGTTCAGAAGTGAAAGGTGAGTGTTGGATCCTTTGAATTTTTCCGGAGAGGAAGAAGGTGATCCATCTGAGTGCGTACTGAGCGAGTCTCCTTGGATGCCGATGTGGTGGAGTCTTTTGATAAGATCGTGGTGGGATACATTATTGAAGACAACTGAGAGGTTGAGGAGGATCAAAACTGCTGAATCTCCTCAGTCGAGAAGGCTTCGGATGTCATTCGTGGCTGCAATCAGGGCGGTTTTGGTGCTGTGATTGCTGCAGAAGCCAGACTGAGAGGCGCTGAGTAGCTGGTTTTGCTCCAGGTGTGTCAAGAGTTGATTGTTGGAGATCTTTTCCAGTGCCTTGGCTGGGAATAGAAGCAGGGAGATTGTCTGGTAGTTCTTGAGTTTGCTGGGATCAGCGGTGGGTTTTTAGCATAGTGGTATGACTTTGACGTGTTTCCAGGCATTAGAAAATGTTTCTGTGGGGATAGAGGTGTGAAGCAGTGAAGTAGTGTGGCTCAAGTGAAGTAGTGTGGCTCACCGGTTAGAGGCGGCAGACCCGAGAGCAGAGGACGGCCCGGGACCAGGGTTCGATTCCCGGCGCGGCAGGTTTCTGGACCAGGGTCAGCGGACTCGATAATTCTCTCGCCTCAGTGCCCACTCTGATCAGCGATCACACTCGGCAACTCTGGGCATTAGCTTGCCTCATCTTCACTAACGGCACCACCAGACCGCCGGGGATGCCTGGTCTCACCCTGGAGATACCCATTAAGGGA
This sequence comes from Lissotriton vulgaris, assembly GCF_964263255.1. Classification (NCBI taxonomy): domain Eukaryota; kingdom Metazoa; phylum Chordata; class Amphibia; order Caudata; family Salamandridae; genus Lissotriton; species Lissotriton vulgaris. The sequence goes on along the minus strand of NC_141693.1, from coordinate 1,650,281,065 downwards.
TCATCTCTCAGGGAAGCCAGGAAGGGTTTCGCAGCGGTCGAAGCGCCTTGGGACCCTCCAGGTAAGTAGTGCGCTATATAAATGCCTATACACACAGGTGTTGGATAGGGTGGTGAGTCCCTGGTGGATACTTTGGTTTCTGAGGTTGAAGATGTGGTCCTCCACCATGAACTCCCAAGTGGATGGATTTCATGGTGGAGGTGGGGTTCAGGGTGGAGAGTATGTTCCAGGTGTTCAGTGTTGGTTCTTGTCGGTTGTGGTGGAGGCATATCTGTTGAGGAAGTCCATAGGTGTGAGTTGGTTGATGTAGTCCTTGAAGTCGATGGCCAGGGGAACAATGAAGTCTGCAATGGTGTTCCAGAAGCTAAAGCATGTGCCTGGGGGGTCGGTATGTGAGAATGGTTCTGACAGTTGTCTTGTCGTCCATGTGGAGATTGTGGATTAGATGTTCCATTGGGGTGGTGGTGTTGTCAGCGGTGGTGGTACACTGTATGGTCTCTTTGTGGATGAAGGCTGTTCCTCCTCTCGGCTTGTTGGTGCTGTCATGGTGAGTGATTTTATATTCAACGGGCATCACTGTGGTAATGTCTGGGGTGGATGTGGGGTTGAGCCAGGTCTCAGCGAGGAAGATTATGTTGGTGCGAGGGTAATAATTCAGTGTATTGTCTTGCATAGTGAGCATGTTTTGAAAAGTGTGAATGCAAGTTGGTGTTTTTGTTCAGGTGGTGTCTGGGATGTGTTCAGCGCTGGGCTGGTCGGTGAGCTGGTGTTTGTGCAGTGGCAGGTGGAGTCGCAGTGGCAGGTGGAGTCACAGTGGGTGCAGGTGAAAGGTCCTACCTTGGAGCATGGATCAGCCCGGTGGCAGTGTTTGTTGTGGTGTCCAGGATCAAGGCTGAAGAGCTCGGTGATGGTGTATCTTTGAGGGGGGTGTGGGAAGGCTAGGCGTCATGCAGCTGGATGTGGTCCAGACACAGACTAGCACAGACGGGCTTGTCTTTGGTGCACCAGCAGCACTCCTATTGTGCAGTCACACTGCGGCCTGCATTAACAAGTTCCTGGGGTGGGCATAGCTTCTGTTGGTGGGAAAACTCCACCGGGAAAACCCAGGCAGCAGTAGTGTCCCTGGATCAGTCTGGAACCAGCAAGAACTGAAGGCCACAGGAAAGTGGAAAGCTAGATGTCCAGGTGTCTACTGGTATCCCTTTGCAATCAGACATGTTTTTTTATGTGAAAATTTGGTGCACAATGCCCCAACAAAACATTAAGCATCCCATTAAAAATATGCATGGCCAAGCCGTGGACAAAAATGGCCGCACGGCATTGAAGCTCCGCCAACTACACCATCGAATATCCCCCGATAAATATGGATGAACCGCAGTGAGGTCGGAGCCACCAGACCCGTGAGCATCTCCAGACCCAGATGATCCCGCCCGAATGAAGATTGCTGCCTGAGAGACCATGATGCCTGACCCTGGAGGCCGCGGGGAAACTTCAGAAAATGGTGGCGGCGCTGGCCTGTGGCACCTGGAACCAAATGGTGAAGAGCAAGTCCAGATGTTCAGAGAAGCCTGTGCGGTGGACCTGAAATGCGGTGAGTGCGCTGGATGTGGGGAGGAACCCTCTACCCCCCAATAGATCTCAGTCAGGCTGGGTGACAATTTGTTTGATTGTTTGTCCGCTGAAAGCGTGAATGCCCCCGCACAATGTAGGGCTACTCTGGGACAGGGCCCGCAAGCGCCTTCCAAATACTAATTTGTTACTGGAGCTGGCTCACAGAGAGAGATCAGCGGGGTATTGGTGACGCCCGCACACAGTTGCCTCCCCAATTTTCTGCTACAGTGCCTTTCAGCGGCCTGTGTGTAAGCAGGCTCTGGGCCTACTGAGTGAGTGGAACTTTACCGCAGTGACAGCCCCCCCTCGTGGCCTGGTGTATACGCCGGAGGGTCTGCGCCACTTCCCATCCACCCTTAATGGGTAGGCTTCAGATGCTACAGCCCTAAACCACAGTGTGCTGCAAGGTTCCTGCCTCCAACCTGACCTCGACAACAGCGTCATCCAGGTTGGTACCGATCTCGGTTTGGCATGAAGAACTGCAACAGTCCTCATGGTAATTCTGTGCCCTCGTTGTTTCCAGCAATCACTGCACTCTCTCCTGCATCTAAGCCACACTATTTCTCAACCATAAAGGCACTGTACACCTCACTGTCCTCCTCCGTGTTGTTTTACTTGGTGTGGGCCCCAGACTCTGCCCTCAATCGGAGACCCTCCCTTGCTGCGAACCCTTGCCCACAATCTCCAGGGTTGCGAGCGGCATGGACTGAAATAACCCGAAGCAAAGGACTCTTCTGTTGGAAAAGCTAGCGGAGACAACCCTGGAGACAGGCGTCCACATAGTGGAGGGCGGGCAGGAGGCACTACCCACTGGAAACACCAAAGGTCAGAATAGCTTACTGCTTCAAGAAATGAGAGCAGGATTCAAAGCCTTGGATGGCAGGTTTGATGCGTTGCACAAGAATCTTTCTGACCTTGGTGTTCAAATCCAGGCACACACCCAGCGGCTCAATGTCGCAGAAGCCCGCATATCCAACACTGAAGATGGCACGGCACAGTCCCTCAAGCGATTAGAGTGAGTAGAGCGTATCCTAAAAGATGTGACAATAAAAAACAAAGACTTGAAGGCGCGCAGTCGACGGAACAATCTACGCATTTTAGGAGTTCCGGAATCTACTGCCACAGGTCGTATGGATACCTTTTTCGAGTCACGGCTGGCGGATATGTTTGGGAGGGACTCCTTCACACCAGGCTTTGTGGTGGAGCGACCTCATCGAACGCTAGGCCCCCGACCCAACCCAGGATGTCCCCCAAGGCCCATCATCGCCCGGGTCATGAACTATAGGGACCGAGACACTGCCTTGCGCCTAGCCTGCAAGCGCGGTGACACTGTCTGACAAGGCTCCAAATTTCATTGTACCCGGCCTTCAATACAATGGTTCAGAGGCCCATCACAAGTTTAATGGCACGAAGGTGACACTGAGAAATCTCAGCCTCCAGTATGGCATGTTGTACCCGGCAAGGCTACGCGTGGAGTTTAACGGTAATGCCCGCATCTTCAACAGCCCTGCAGAGGTGTTGGCCTTTTGTCGCACGCATAAAAACAACGTTCAAACGGTTGCAAAAGGTGCTGGGCCCTCCCTACACACAAAACGGTTCAGAGGCCAGTATGGAACTCTTCTCTGGGTCTGGCCATGGCTGATCTTGCCCAAGCGATCCTCCTCCTTTTTTCCATTATCATAAGTGAACTTGGGGTGTTTCTTTCTCACATTCATTGTTCCATCTTGCTGGTGAGCTGATGGGGCATTGCCTCCCCTGTTGATGTATACCATGGTTTCGCCGTTTGATTACTGGACATGCCTTTTTTGGGTTGTTTGAATTTTTTTACTGCCACAATTGGTACTCCTTGTATATTTGAAAATGTTGGTTATGCCTTACTTGTTGGGTTGTAGGGTTAGGTGGTGGGAAGGGAGGGAGATTGCAATTGACAAGATCCGCTTGGTTGCTCACATGCTTGATCACAGTCACTATTCCTATTGTAATGTTGCAAAATGGTTTTTATGTCATTATTCCGACTCCGCCATGGCAAGCCTAGGTAACATTAGTGGACCCTCAGACATGTCTCTCATGTGGTGGAATGTCTGTGGCCTCAATGATAACTGCAAGAAGCGCCACGTCCTCCACTATCTCCTGCGTCGTAAAGTTGACATTGCCTTCCTGCAAGACACCTATTTACCCACTGCTGACACTTCCCGCTTTACTGCCAGCTGGGGAACACATAGATATTTTACCAACTTCAGTAATCATGCCAGGGGCACTGCAGTCTTTCTACATAAGAGGGTTCCTTTTAGCCCACGCACGATTGTGCGCGACAGAGAGGGCCGCTATACCATTGTTATTGGGGCATTGATGGGTCATGAGGTGTGCCGGGTATGTGTTTATGGTCCAAATACTGACTCCCCTGACTCTTTCCACTCTCTCCTCGCACAGCTTTTAAAGCTGGGTCAGATGTCTATTATAATGGGAGGGGACTTTAACATTGCTCCAGACCTGTCCCAAGACAGCACCTGTACTGCCCCAGACTACAAACCCTGCGCCAGACAGGCACTGCAGTCCCTCTCCCCATTCAAACAACTATCCCTATTTGCTGTATGGTGCTCGTGTAATGCAACCCTCACGGCATACACTCATTTCACAGGGTATCACAACACTTTGACCAGAATTGACTATTTTCTAATATTCCCCATCTCGAGTTGGTGCCACGAGATTCAGACCCTTCCACGTACATATTCAGATCACTTCCCGATATTACTAGCACTGAAGATACCACATCCAGAGGGATACGAGAGGCAGTGGCACTTTCCGAGTCACGCGTTAGAAGATGACCTGTTTCAACATGAAATCCGCAAAGCGATTGTAGACTACTTTACCATAAATACTGGCTCGGTAGATACTAATGCTGTTCTCTGGGAGGGTTTCAAGGCATACATTTGTGCGGTCTGTATCTCTAAACAGGCTGTGGTACTTCGCTATTTTCGCACCATGTTGTCCAAAGTAGAAAGTGAACTTGCCGACATGGATGCTACTTTATCCCAAGCACAAAGCCCCGACACCGTTCGGGCTCGCCTGGGCCTGCTTGCAGAATATAGAGACACGGCCGACCCCGAGATCCTTTTCATGGGCAAATATCACATTGCAAAGCAATATGGGAAGGCCAGGAGACCGGGAAGAGATTTGTCGCACATGCTCAGGCCCCCTTCTAGTAAAGCCTACATTACCGATCTCTGGACTCCCATGGGCCAGTCACTTTTAGGCACTACCAAGATTAGGGACAAATTCCTGTCACACACCCACACACACAGAGCCACACACACACAGAACCACACACACACACAGAGCCACACACACAAACACAGAGCCACACACACACACATAGAGCCACACACATACACACAGAGCCACACGCACAGAGCCACACACAATGTAACTTCGCGTCTTTGTTTTTCCTCTTTTATGTGTTACAGAGGTATTGCATTTGCACCCACACATACACACACACAGAGCCACACACACACAGAGAGCCACACACACACAAACACAGAGCCACACACACACAGAGCCACACACACACACAAAGAGCCACACACACACACACACATAGAGCCACACACACACACATAGAGCCACACACACACAGAGCCACACACACAGAGCCACATACACAGAGCAACACACACACACACACAGAGCCACACACAATGCAACTTGAACTCACCTTCATGAGACATCAGGCTCCGGCACTAGGCCGCATCCGGGGCGCACAGAGTGTAATGATCTTCAAGGTGGCAGCCCGAGGGGCCCACCTCCCAGCTTCAGCCCTTCACGGGAAATGTAGTTTGAAGACTAGTTTCTCTCAGAAATCTGTTTAAACAGAGGTGTGATTCTATAATAATTCAAAATAAAAATAAAGAGCGAAAGGACGGCTCTTCAGGGTTACCTCAGATTTTCTGAAAATAAGATCGCCATATTGGAATAGGCAAATTATCCTTACTGGACAGCTGCAATCTCTTTATACTCAATGAGAACATTCAGAGATTTGTATAAAAACAGTCTGAAAGTATCCATTGGGATTCTTACGGACTCTTAATCTAACAAGCGCTCCACATGCTCGCCATTTGTCACTAAGCCCCGTCCTTTTCAGACTGGGGGGGCGTGTTTTTCTTTCTCCCTTCTTCTCCATTGGCTGGAATGTAAACAACGGGTGTGTTTTTGACTTGTTGTTTACATTCCAGCCAATGAAAAAGAGGAGAGAAAGAAACAGAAGAAACACGCCCCCCAATCCGAAAAAGACGGGGCTTAGAGCGAGAGAATGATGTCACTGAGACCTCTTCTCCAATAGCTGGCAGCCGTTTAGAAGGCCAGCCAATGGAGAAGAGGGGCGGGGTTTACCCTCGCTACTCAGAGTAATTAATTCTCACCAGCGAGACTGCCCATGTGCACAGCATACACTAGCAGAGACCTAAAAGGAAGCAGAGTGCCATACGAGTCCCAGACATATTACATTAGGATATCAGTAAAGCTAATTACTTTTGACTTTTTGACTAAATACCCACAGGTTAGACACCAGCACATATATGCTAATCTAGTATAAAAACAACACAATACTACTCCCACTCTAGAGCATGATCCTCTAATGATAAGCATCTTCTTCTAAGATATATGACAGGATTAACTAAATGTTTTGTCGCCCCATTCTATGCATTGTTATCTCTGTGTTGTAAATGTATCAAAGCGTATTTAAAATACAACCAGCTTTGGAAACATGTGCCTTTTATGTACATACTAGCTTACCCGTCGCGCGTTGCTGCGATCTCAGTAGAAAGGAAACTTAAGGAAACTTGTTATAACATTCAATTAACATTGTGTCATTTTTATTGAAACTTATTCATTTTAATATGGAAAACATTTTAAAGTGTTGTTTTAATTCTGTTTATTTATTCGACTGCTTGTGGATACACAGTATTTTTTGTTTTTCCGTCTGGTTCGTTACACGCTGTGTGTGGCTGTGGTGTCATTCTATGGCTCTCTCCCTTTCCTTCCGCGGCCGGGCTTGGCTCCGCCCCCCTGCTCCTCAGATCCTGTATTCACCTGGGCTTTCTTGGTCATCGACTAGCCGGACTTTGCTCCGCCGGTTCTTCTGCTGCCTACAAGCCCCAGGATCCCTTGGGGCAGGACGCAAGAACAGCAAACGCCAGGAGGCGCATAAAGCCCTGCCTGGGTCCGAGTCCCTTGTTATTCGTGACACGCTGTGTGTGGCTCTGGTGTCGTCCTTCGGCTCTCTCGCTTTCTTTCCGTGGCCGGGCTTGGCTCCGCCCCCTGCTCCTCCGATCCTGTATTCACCTGGGCTTTCTTGGTCATCGACCGGCCGGGCTTGGCTCCGCCCATCCTGCTGCTGCCTACAAGCCCCAGGATCCCTTGGGACAGGACGCAAGAACAGCACGCGACAGGAGGCGCATAAAGCCGCGCCTGGGGCCGAGTCCCTTGTTGTTCGTGACACCCTGTGTGTGGCTGTGGTGTCGTCCTTTGGCTCTCTCACTTTCCTTCCATGGCCGGGCTTGGCTCCGCCCCCCTGCTCCTCCGATCCTGTATTCACCTGGGCTTTCTTGGTCATCGACCGGCGGGGCTTGGCTCCGCTGGTCCTGCTGCTGCCTACAAGCCCCAGTATCCCTTGGGGCAGGACGCAAGAACAGCACACGCCAGGAGGCGCATAAAGCCCCGCCTGGTCCCTCGCCCCATGAGGTCATGCGCGGGACGCGCCGGGCTAAGCCCGGGCAAAGGGCTGTGGCTGTCCGAGGCCAGAAGAGGCCGGGCTGGGCCACCCCTTAACATCTTACCATTTTCCCTTGGAACTGTTTCATATTTAAAGGTACCTTTAAAACCCACTTCATCTTGGACAATTGATCTAATCATCTCTTTTGTAGTAGGACTGTTAATCCCAACATTTTAATTTTGTTCTTAGACTTTTCTGCACAATTGTATTATTGAGTGATAAGGGCAAAATGTCTAAGCCCGCTTCCTCTAGCCGCATTACAAGACTCCAGGCTGCTACCGCACAACCTCTCCCAAGCCTTACTGCTATCGATAAGATGCTACAGAAGACGATTGGGGTTGTGGCATCTGCAATAGAGAATACGGAGAGACGATTATCTATCACTCTGGCTATCCCCCCTCTCCAGTCTGTTGGGGATTTTTCTGCTGGCACTGTTAATCCCCCTGACTTTAGTTCTTCTTTTATGTGCTCTTTTGCAGAGTTGCCTTGTGCACAAATGGCACAAGATGTAATTGACATCCCAGAGGTTTTTAACTCCCCTCCACATTCTGTAGCTAGTAAAGCCCCTAAACCCCGCTTGAGGAGCAAGAAAAGTAAAAATACCAAACTAGCTAAAAGATTCACAACTCTTCCTGATGGTGCGCAGGTTGCCGCTGGTCCTCCTCTGCACAATCTGGGAACTCCTGTTTGGGTCACACACCTTTTATCTGATTTTGAAGCTCATATTGAACAGATAGATCATTGGCTCTTATTTCAAACCATTGACTTCTAGGCTGGATAGATTGATCTCCACGATTAATAACTCAGGCCTAGAGAGACCTCAACCGATCAGTCCATCAGGGAAGCCTATCATTGTTAAGCGTATTCTTATCTCCAACCCAAAAATTCCACCAGTCGGCAAAAATATGCCAGCTGTATCGGCTCAGGTAACTGCAAATCCTACCCCTGACTCTGCTTTACCTCCGCCTGGGGCTGGAATAGCAGATGTTGGAAAAACCATAGTGTCGAGGGGGTCCACTGAAAACAGACCAGACTCATCGAACCGCCAACCCCGAATAAGTAGAAATAGTTTGGAGGAGGGGACTCTATCAGTTTTGCCCATCCTTGATCTTCCGACTGAGTCCTTACCATATGTTGTGGTCCTTGTTGAGGTACCCCCATTAAGTCAGGGAAAAAGTGAGGATCACTTTGAATTAAAAAACAAATGCATACAATGGCTTAACTCAAACAGGCCTCTTCCTCCCAACGCCTCTGGTGAAATATTGTGTGTATGAAGGGTAGACTGGATTGGGACTGGGCTTAAAACTATCACGGGAATCTGCGTTGTGATTAAGTTTAGGAGCACCCGTGCAGGAGAATATACCTGCAGCAGGTCGCCATCTTGGTCAAACACCCACATTTTTTCCTCTGCACCTATCATATTTCTACCCCACTCCCCACCGGAGATTTGGACAGAATAGAGGTATCCGACAGGAGGAGGGTCAGAATATTTTGCCAGCAAAACCTCAACAGGGAATAACATCTTGGGAGGTCTACCAGCCGTACTCCCCCTTACTTTCACAATTCCCACAAAGAAATAGGGATAGCATGTTGGAACAGGTTGAATGAGGCCCGGTGTGGCAGAGTTCTTTACCCCAAATATGTAGCGGTCTGAGTATGTTAACAGGGCAATCGGTGGGTAATGGTGACAGTAGTACCCCTCAGAAGCTAACAAGTATTAGTTCAGATAGTACAGAGCTAAACCCTTGTGGGAGGGATTGGAATAAGGGAGTTATAACAGTTGTCCCGGTAATGAACCAGAAGGTGATACAATTGCTCTCTTGGAACATTGCTGGGTTACAAAAAAAAGTGGTCATACCAGATTGGAATAACTTCATCGATAAATTTGACGTCTGCATGTTCCAAGAGACATGGAGCTTGCTTCCTGTATATGAATCTGGGTATTCAACTTTTTACACCCCTGCAACAAGTTCTGGGAAGGGTAGACCAGCAGGGGGCCTCCATGTCTGGATCAAGATTGCATTAAACTGGGACATCACCGTCCACAAATCATTGACGGAGGACATTTTACATCTTTCAATACAAGGGCAAGATAAGGACGGCATGCATGGCTAGGTTCGGGTATAGCCTGCTGCCTATCTGGTGTGCCCCACTCATCTGCCCACAGGAGGAGTTTCAGGAGGGGGTGCAATAAGGCTGAGTAGAAGAAGGAGTAGGAGTCGGTGACAGCTCTTGGTACATGAAGACTGATCAAATGATATTCAGTCCAGTTTAAGGGCTGGGGAAGGTCTGTGATGTGCAGTATGAGTCACCTTTTGTTAGGGCCATCACATGTCCATGTTTGCAAGTAGTTGAGATACCTTTGTATTTGTGGTGTCTTCTCTCTGGTTGTTAAAGTCACCCACTAAAAGAGAGTAGTTATTGGCTGCCAAGACATGTGGTGTAAGGCGTTCTACTAGAATATAACTGTAGTCTTTTTTTGAGCCAGGAGGGCAACAAATAAGAGCAACTTTCCAGTACTCATTAACTGTGATCTCCATTTTAAAAATGCACATCTCCACCCAGTCTGAAAGAAAGGTATCAATGAGCACTGCAACACGGTATCCCAGAAGGCAATAGCGATGCCTCCTCCCACACTAATTACTCTGTCTAATCTCACCCACATATCTTTTTTGAGAGCGCCACAGGAATGCAGGGAATAGTCAGAGAATTGAGCCAGGATTCTGAAATAAAATAGGTCCAGTGAAAGAGAGGATAAGAGATCCCGGAGTTCGGTGGCATATTTTGGAATGGACCTTGTATTGCAATAAAGGCTTTTTATCGAACTACGGTAATTAGTAGGTGTCAAAAGGAAGTCTCTGAGGTAGGAGGAAGTGTTATTATCCACTTGGGGTAAAGAGGCAATGAAATGAGAGGTTTCCTCTATCATAAGCCCTGGCTACGCGAGAGGTTATTATGCAGGCACCATCACAGGAGATGCATGAAATTGGGCCCTCCAGAAATGGAGAGAAAAGGGTGGCACAACAAGCAGCCTAGCCCTCATAACAGACTGACAGGGCTTTGATACGATGTAATTCCACAGTGGAGCAGTGCTGTCTGGGAGCTTGCTTGAACTCAGTGAAGAAAGTTGCAGGGGTAAAGTGATAACTTTAGATTAGGAGCAGGTAGACATATACTGTTTACACTCAAATTATTTGTCATTTAATCCCCTTTTTAATGGCGAAATCGGAGTTTAAGCCACAATTCTGAAAAAACAATTAGAACGTTTACATGTTCTAGTCCTAACCATGTGTGCCTTCTGCGAGTGTCCTAGGTTATATGACGATGAGTGGCTTTTCTATTGAAGTTTGTGCATTGCTTCCAGACAGAGAATACAAAGGAGGCATAGATATGGACAGGATGATCCATCCTGGCAGGATCACTGGGAGGGGCTGTACTGAGCCTCATTTACAGTTCAAAGACCTTCGTCTCCTGCACTCACAAAGAAATCTGACACCAGGCCTGCCCTGCCTTTTATCTCCCCCAGATAGTTTGGAGCCTTGGCAGAGGAAGAACTTTCTTAACCAGATGTAGAGTAGAACTTAGTCCCCCCACACTAACACTGGCACAAGATATTAATATTGGACCTCCTTAGCCACTCTTTGGAACATTCCTGGATCTGTGGAAGTTACAGAGGAAGGACTGCAATGCAGCCAGATGACTGCCCTGGTGCAGTTAGGACTGCCTTGCTGCCTGAGAAGGAAGACAAGATCTGCTTCCCTAAGCTTCAGAAGCCTCCTTAAAACTGGCCAGTTGACCTGCTGCAACTGAACTTGCCTGGACCTTTCCACGCCGTGCTGGACTCTGCCGGATGAGACCCTTATCCCTTAGAGGTACCTCTCCAGGTTCTCTAGCCTTGACTGCTATTAGAGTATACTCCCCCTAATGAAAATGTGAAACACCTGAATATTGCACTCCTCAGGACATGGAACTGGCCCGTTAGCAACAAGACTCTGCGACTATGACTACCAACACAAAGCTCCGGTGAGATCACCAGTGATGACCAGCAATTTGAGACCCTCACTTCATTAAACAGCACTTGACTGGCTCTTCTCGCTACAGCAACCAATGTCTGCCATACTCAGCTTGCTCCTCGCTGCTTCCTTGCCAACAAACGGAGGTAACTTTTCAGCTGGACTATCTTGGTCCCCGAATCTGGCCCCCTTTTGTTCCCCCCATGCTCCGTTGTGGTCAGCCTGAAGTTGTGAACTTGAGGACTGCTTTGTCTCAGTTTGACTTGAGTTTTGGTCTCAGTTACACTTAAGATCAAAGCGTAAGTTTAACTGAGACAAAAGTCTAAATTTACTACTCGGAAATGCCCTTTGTGAATACCGAAAGTCGTAAAGTTAGACTTTCATCTTAGTTTACCTTTGTGAATCAGGCCCTTGGAGTGGAGAATCTGCATACATCAGTATAAAAAAGTAGGAGACTTGTATAATAAAAAGATGCAGGGTTTATTTAAGATAAAATAGCAAGAAGCACAGCACGTCCGTTAGGCATCAAGTCCAGAGCATATTACAGTTGAAGCAGAATCTGGAACTCAGCATGTAAGATGCAGGCACGCATCATACATTCTAGGCTCCAGCCATAATGACATAGGAATGAGGGAAGGAAAAATAAAGCATAGAAAATGCAAGAATGTAACACATCTTATCCCTACAAAAGAAAATTAACAAAGGTACCTATTAGGCCCTTTTTTGGGTCTAACATCAGTTTTACCCTAGAAGCAATAGACAAATCTTTATGAGGGAAACTTTGAGGAGACATATTAACATGCGCCCGAGGAGACACATTAACATGCACTTGTGATGGAAATGAGTTAGAAGAACTAAAAGAACTGGCAAAATTAGAAGAATTTGGACATCTGGCAACCCTTCGAACATTCCAAACTCTTCCATCTTGTGTGGCAACACTGTTCTTGAATACTTTGACTACTTTAATCGTAGGAAAAAATTTGGAAAATCCCTTAACCAGAAAACCAGGTTCCCTCACTCTCACCCATTCTCCTACAACAAAATCATGAAGTTTGACATTCATTTTTGAATCAAACAAAACTTTCATACTCTGTTGTCTATCTTCAACCCGTTTAGCAACATCCTCGATAACAACTTTAGAGTCATTCCTGTTTAACTTCTTAACCCACCAAGGACAAATGACCGAAGTAGGCTCCCTACCTTTCAGAAGTTTGAAAGGACTCACACCAGTGACAGAGTGAGGTGTGATGCGATAGACCCATAGTCTTTTTCTGACAATGTCCAACCAACTGTCGTCAGAAGAACTTATACCACAAATGCAATCCTTAAGAACCCTATTAAAACGCTCCACCTGACCATTCTCCCTAGGCTCATATAAGGAGACAGTATGATGCTTAATACCACAACTGTCAAGGAACTGTTCAACCTCAGAAGAAATCAGCTGTGCACTATTATCCGTGACAAAGGTCTCTGGAAAACCTTCCCTAGCAAAGATCTCTTTCAAGAAAAGCAAAATAACCTGAGAAGAAACACTATTAACAAACTTTACTTCAGGCCATTTCGAATGGTAATCTACCAAAACCAAAGCAAAACGAGCATTCAATGGCAAATGTTTAAAAGGGCCGGAGATGTCAAAAGCCACTTTCTGCCAAGGAAATGTAGGCCAAGTTACAGGTTTAAGAGGAGCAGAAGACAAATGAAGCATTTTATCACTACTAATACACTGTGAACATTCCCTTACCATTCTATCGACCATTTTATCAATGCCAGGCCACCAGAAGTTTTCCCTAATCGATCGTTTCATAGACGACATGCCAATATGACCCTGGTGAGCTAGCAACAAAATCTTCTCTTGCAAAGAGGCAGGAGGAATTAACTTACCAGTCTTGAATAGAAAACCACCAAACTCTTCAATTTCAGCAGAAACCTGAGAAAAGGAAGCTAACTCAGAAGGAGTGGACTTACTATTAGGCCATCCCACTTTTACAAAATCCAAAATTTGTTGACATACAGAATCTTTTCCAATTTCCTTAAACCACTCCTCTTCAGTTAACGTTAAGAACTCCTGAGATATGCAATCTTCAATGGAAGCAACAACATCCACATCCGATCAATGGTAGAAACCTTATCAACACTACAAGGTAACCTGGAGAGAAAATCTGCAGTGACATTGCTCTTTCCTGGCACATACACAATCTCAAAATCATATTCCTGAAGACGTGAAGATAAACGAGCAATCCTTGCAGTCGAGTTCCATCCACCCCCAGGAGACAAAATCCCTACTAACGGTTTGTGGTCTGTTCTCAAAGTGAATCTGTTTCCCCATACATAATTTCTAAAATGTTCCACAGCCCAAATACAGGCTAGCAACTCTTTTTCGATAACTGAGTATCTTCTTTTGGTGGAAGATAAAGTTCTAGAAGCAAAAGCTACACACCACTCATCCTTACCAGCACTCTGACTCAAAACACCTCCAATGCCATAAAGACTGGCATCCACAGTGACAATGCATTTCTTCTTTATACAGAATGATTTAAGTGTAGGGGCATTAACAATCTCATTTTTAATTTGCTTGAAAGCCATATCTTGCTTGTCTGTCCAAACAAATTTGGCAAAACTCCTAGTCAATTCTCTTAAGGGTTCCATTTTGTTAGCAAAATTCTGAATAAATTTGCTGTAATATTCGCATAACCCAGCAAATGAGAGCAACTTTTCTTTATTATCTGGGGCTGGTGCCTTCATAATGGCATCTACAAGATTTTTCTTTGGTACAACTCCTTCTCCAGAAAGAGTGTGTCCCAAATATTCAACAGATTTACAGAAAAATTTACACTTGCTCGCTTTAATAGTCAAACCAAATTGTTCTAACTTAGAACAGACTTCCTTAAGATGAGAGTGGTGTTCACAGTTATTTTTAGAAAATACAAGAATATCGTCTTGAAAACACTTGACGAATGTTAGGTCTTTAAAAATGTGGTACATTGCCCTTTGAAACACTGAAGCAGCTGAAGCCAGACCAAATGGCATTCTCTTGAACTGAAATAACCCATGAGGGGTGATGAATGCTGTAAATTGTTTAGAGTCTTCAGTGAGTTCGATCTGGTGATATGCAGATCTAAGGTCTAACGTTGAATATACAGTAGCACCATCTAACATACATAGCATTTCATTAATATTAGGAAGTGGGTGGCAATCAGTAACCAAACTCTTATTAAGTGCCCTCAAATCTACACAGAGCCTAATACTTTTGTCAGGTTTAATGGCCAAAACAATGGGCGAAACCCACTCAGATGATTCCACTTCCTCAATTATGTTGTCTTTCACCATGGTATCAAGCATGTCTCTAAGCTCGTCCCTAATACTAATAGGCACTCCCCTTAGGTTTTGTTTAACAGGAACAGAATTGGGCTTGACTTTGATCCTGTGACTAAATCCGTTCAATTTGCCTAACTTATCAGAAAATACCTTAGGAAAAGCACGAGAAATCTCTGTGAATTCAGGTAATTCAGTAGACTCTCCATTTGATATAGCAAGGACTAACACAGGATCTTTCAATCTAGGGTTCAATGTAACACCTAGCTTCGCTTGGTTCATCCACCCCAAGACATTCACTCCTTTCCACGCACCATATAGTTTCACACTTGCAGAGCTATTTTTGATCGTAAGTAAAACTTCCTTAAAACCAATAAAATTGATCTTAGATCCATCGAAATTGTAAGCACAGATATCAGGTTTAGATAACGCATTGATATCAATTAGGTCTCCAAATGACTCTATACAATATTCATGTGTGATAATGGTCCAAGGGGAACAAGAGTCGACCATAAGTTCTAATACTTTACCCAAAATGGTAACACAACTCTTAGGAGAAGATAGTGTGTCCGCTTGTGAAATGTCGAATGACTCTTGTACTGAAACAACAATACCAAACTCCTTAATACCTGGATCATTACATGCTTCATCATTAACATATGATACATTACTAGAAGGACGTTTAGAAGTAGAAAAAGAAGATTTTTTAGTGTCTTGGAACGGTCTAATGGGAGTTTTGCACATTTTAGAGAAATGTCCAGAGCGCTCACACTTATTACACTGTCTACTAATAGCCGGACACTGAGGAAAAGACGCAATATGGTCGGGGTTACCACATCTAAAACAAAAAAACTGTTTAGCTTTCCCATCATTCCTATTGGAATACAAAGCATTTTTTTGTTCATGGGGTTTAACCACACTAACTTCACTAGTAGATGTAGGAGTACTAGGAGCAGAAGCTTTATCCAATGATTTTATCCATTTATCAGACTGCTCAAGAGCTTTAGCAGTACTGATCGCTGTTTCTAAACTAGGGTCACCTAAGATCCACAACTGCTCTTGAACTTTCTTACATTTCACTTGTACAATGATCTGATCTCTGATCATTTCATCAGTCATAAGGCCAAAATTACAATGTAATGATAATGCACATAAAGCTGTAAGAAAATCATCAAAACATTCTTTTTCATCCTGAACCCTAGTATAAAATTTGAATCTATTTAGTGCAACACTAGTAATAGGTTTGAATCTCCCTTCTATCCTTGAAACAGCTTCATCATAAACATTGCTATCACCACCCGATCTTACAGGCGGCAATGTTCTAAATACTAACTGCCCTTCTGAACCAAGGCAATGTAAAAATATGTTCTTTTTCCTCTCTGCAGACATGCGTTCTCCATCCATAGCCTTGAGATACGTAAACAATTCTTCCTTCCATCTTGTCCATGGAATGTGAGGATCCCCTTTAGATTGTAAGAACTTAGAAAGAGGATCAAATTGCATGTCAATTCCTTAATAAAATATAACTAAATAAATAAATAAATCAGTTAAGCAAAATACAGTATGTGGCAGTCAAGTAGTAAAATAAACAGAGTTCCAGTAAAAATTTCCAGTCAAAATTTCCAGTGTATGAGAAACCAAGTTGAATTAAAAATAAAATGGAGCAAAGTATTTATTTATTTATTTATTTTTTTTTGTAATTTGTTAAGCGCGGCGAATACCCGTGGGCGTCTCGGCGCTAATTGATTCCATTAAATTCCCTCATCGCTCATGGCAGGCTGTGTTGGACTACTGATCGAATAGCCAGGTTTTCAATAACTTTCGAAATTGCATAAGTGAAGGAGAGGACTTGTTGCAGAGAGGCAAGGAATTCCAAAGCTTTGAAGCCGCAACTAGGAAGCGACGGTCTCCCCAAGATACTGTCTTGGATCGAGGAACCACTAGATGATTCAGAGTGGTGGATCGAAGCATTCTGGTTGGTTTATAGGGTGTTAGATTTGCCTTAAAGAATTGGGGTGCCTGGTCATGTAATGCTTTATACACTATGCATAAAGATTTGAATTTTATGCGGTTGCAGATCGTTAGCCAGTGATAGTTTTTGAGGGTGTCAGATACTGAGGAAAATTTAGGTGTTCCTGAAAGGAGCCGTGCTGCAGCATTCTGTAATGACTGAAGTTTGTTTATAATCCTGGTTTGGGCATTTAAAAATAGCCCATTGCAGTAGTCAAGAGAAGTTAGCACTAGCGAACTAACTAGTGTTTTTGCAGCAGTGGCTGGGAGAAAAGGAAGGACCTTCCTAATCAACCTCAGTTTATGGTGGGCAGTTGCCGCTACCTTGTTTGCATGTGCCATGAAATTTAGGTCCACATCGAAGGTTACTCCTAAGTTCCTAACCTTGAGTGTTGGTTTCGGAGGCTCACCCATTTCCGATGGCCACCAAGTTGATGGCCAGTCGGGTCTGAGGGGTCCGAAAATTAGTACTTCCGTCTTATCGGAATTTAGCTTGAGACAGTTGCAAGCCATCCACTCACTGATTGCGAGCATTCCGCGCCAAAATCGGTCAGCCACCTCCGGTCCATTATCTTTAATACCCAGAACCAGCTGGGTATCGTCTGCATAAGAGGTTACGCTCATAACATATGCCTTGATGACATTGGCAAGGTCCGACACATAGATGTTAAAAAGTGTCGGACTTAGGGATGAGCCTTGAGGAACCCCACATGGTAATGACAGATTAATGGATTGGTGAGGGCCGATGGTGACAGCTTGTGATCTGTCAGCTAGGAATGAGGCAATCAGTTTGCTCGCCGATTGGTGAATGCCCATCTTTTCGACACGGTCGATTAGAGTGTTGTGGTCGACCGTGTCGAACGCCGCCGACAGGTCCAATATGACTAGGACTGCTGTTCCACCGAGATCTCGGATGGTCCTAATGTCGTCCGCAGCCTTGATTAAGGCGGTTTCGGTGCCATGGTGTCTTCGAAAGTAACTGAATAATATCAAAATAGTAGGGTCACAAGTTATTAAAATTAAGTTTCTAGTCGTTTAGAAGAAATTTCCTCCAGAGTAATACAAAAACACGCTAAAATTGGAAGAGCGTGTAAAATTGTACCTTTTTTTCCTTTGAAATCAAGAGTAAGGCAATTGAAATTCCTTGCCGTGTGCATAAACAAAAAGCTTCGTGTAATCCTTCTCTCGGCTTTCACTCGGTAACACTGTTACCATAGGAACCAAAATGGCTGCCTAGCGTAGAGCAGCTCTGCGTGGTGCGCGATTAACGCGAAGGCGCTCAGTCAAAATGCGCGCTGACACACAGGAAGAAACTGCGTGTTGACAAGCTGCGCGAGACAGGTTGCGCATTGGCAGGAAGCTGACGTAGGCAATCCGAGAACGCTGATAGGGTGAAAGGGGTTGACAGACCTGTGATAGGTTGAGCTCAAAGCAAAGCCTCCAATAGGTAGAGCGATGAAATGACGTAAAGGATCAGCCAAGGTCCAGAAAAAAAAATAAGAAAACACGAAGAAATCCAGGAAAAGCTGAATGCTCCACCGAAATTTGTCGGAGAAAGCTGGAAATAATCACCATAAGGTCCGCTTTTCTTCTGTAGTAAGAGAATATATTTTAAGGTTGAAACGGTGGATTCTCAAAATTTCTGCTCCTGTGCTTCAAAAATAACGTGGCAGAAATATGATGGATGTCCCTCGTCGCCAGTATAAAAAAGTAGGAGACTTGTATAATAAAAAGATGCAGGGTTTATTTAAGATAAAATAGCAAGAAGCACAGCTCGTCCGTTAGGCATCAAGTCCAGAGCATATTACAGTTGAAGCAGAATCTGGAACTCAGCATGTAGGATGCAGGCACGCATCATACATTCTAGGCTCCAGCCATAATGACATAGGAATAAGGGAAGAAAAAATAAAGCATAGAAAATGCAAGAATGTAACAATCAGTATAGTTAACTGTGCATGTAGTTTGTGAATAAAAATGTGTAGTAGGTTCTGTACTACTGTGAAACCTACTACAAAGTGCAGTTTGAGAATTGGTCCCTAAATATGAAGAAAATGAATCCCTAATTGCGTTATATTTTGTGACAGTGTTACTTTATTCGACTGGTTAATTGGAGACGCCCAGCAGCTGGATCAGGGTGTTCTGTAGCACATGGTTACACTGAAAAACTAGAGTGAAGCTGTGTTGAACAGGCAACTGCTGCTATTGTAGATTGATATTGTAAATTGCCCGTAGTAAGCCGTTACCTGCACATTCAACAGCATTCCGGGTGTGCTACAGCCAATGTTTGTAAATTGTAAGAGAATGTGGTTGATGCAGCTTTCTGAGAAATCCTCCAGCTTAATCTTCCTGACACGAGAAACCCTCCTCCCTTTACTGGCCCGGGTAAAATCGGGTTCACCCCAGGACATTGGCCCGGCATTTGCCCTGAAAGAGATCTTTTCTAGCTGCTACTCCCCTCCACTCACATTAATTAATCATTCCCTCAAAACTGGCATCGTCCCAAATGCCCACAAATCAGCAGTTATCATTCCGATCCTGAAAAAGGCAGGTGCCGACCCATCTTTGCCGGCAAACTACCGTCCCATTTCCCTTCTCCCTTACCTGGAGAAGGTCTCAGAGGCTCATGTTACCGGGACTCTGAGCTCCTTTGTGGAGTCCACTGGCCGCCTTTCCTCTCGTCAGGCGGGCTTTCGCCCGCTGCACTCAACCGAGAAGGTGGTAGTTTCGGTGATGGACAAACTTAGGGAGGGCATTGACATCTGCCTCCCCCAGGCCCTGGTCCTGTTAGACCTGTCCGCCGCGTTCGACACGGTGGATCATGACATTCTGTTGACCCGTGTCGAGGCGGCGGGCATTAGGGGTACGGCCCATGCCTGGCTCCGGTCCTTTTTAACGGACAGGGAACAGGCCGTCCATCTGGCGGACTTTGCTGCCCCTCCTCGTAGAGTGACTTGCGGCGTTCCCCAGGGCTCCTCCTTGTCTCCCCTGTTATTTAATTTATACATCTCACCCCTCATTTTTTCTTTACAGCAGATGGAGGTCTCGGTGTTCAATTACGCCGACGACCTCCAACTTATCTTTAACCTCTCCCACTCCCCCACTTCTGCCCAGAATTTCCAGAGGGTGATGCTTTTCATCCAAGATTGGATGAACTGCAACCACCTCAAACTGAACCCTGAAAAAACCGAACTGGTTTTGACGGGGAGTGGTTGCAGTCTTTGGTCCCCTTCCTTCTGGCCCCACTCACTTGGTCCCCCTCCCCTACCGGTTCCTAAGGTCAAAACCCTGGGCATCTTTATTAATTCCCAGCTTTCTCTTCACACGCAGGTTCACTCAGTGGTGTCTTCCTGTTTCTTTTCCCTTCGCACCATTCGTAATGTTTCCCGTTTTTTTTCTGCTCCTGCCCTTAAGCTCATTCTCATGGCCATGGTGCTATCGCGCCTTGACTATGGGAATGTGGTCTATAATGGCGCCGGCTTCAATTGATACAAAATCAGGCTGCCCGCCTGATTTACGGTCTCCCTAAATTTCACCATGCCACCCCTCTGTTGCAGTCTCTGCACTGGTTACTGGTGAAGGAGAGGGCTCTTTTCAATTTGGGCTCCATCACCTATCAGGCTAGGTCAGGGACTGCCCCCGCTTTCCTTTGTGAAGCTATATCATCTTATCTTCCGGCCAGAGAGCTCCGCTCCACTCACCAGGCCCTCTTGTCAGTTCCCCGTTTCAGGAAGCAGAAGTCCGGGGGGACGAGATTTGCGGTTCTAGCTCCATCTTTTTGGAACTCGCTTCCTTTTGCCCTCAGAGCTTCAACCTCCTATCTGGAATTCCGTAAACACCTCAAGACCTTCCTGTTCTCCAGATCCCTAGCAGTCTAGCTTCCCTCTCTGCCTCTACTGGTTCACCGCCATCTAGCGCCATGAAACCGTCCCGGTATAAGTGTGCTAAATAAATATTTTAAAATTCAAATTCAAATTCAATTCCATGATGGCTCTTGCTGAGACCACTTCATCAGACCCTTGAAAACAATTATTTCCCAAATTCACCAACCAGTAGGTGGAGCATCTCTGCCAAGTAAATCCCCAGCTTCATCTTCAAATCTTTAGGAACAGGCCTTAACTTAGTCAATTTCTCTCCTGCCATCATCCCGAAAAGAAAACAGACTATGGAATCCTGCATCTCTTTTAAATATAATCACATGTATTTATTGTCAATCAATAGATTTATTATGAAATGTTCTAAGCAAAATTATTTAACATTTGATTTTTCCAGATTATGTTGGCAAGAAAGAAGCCTATTTACAGCAAGGTACCTGCGAATCTCTTGGGACACATGAGCGATAATATGGATTTCAAGGGCCGCATCATGATACCATCCATTGTGATCACTGCATTCTGTTTCAGTGCTGTCCTATTTGCAGCTATGTCACTAACGTAGAGATTTTCTGAGTTATTATATGTGATTTACTGGAAAACAAATGTCTGCGCTTTCAATTGATTATTCTAGTCTATTTTTGTCCCTGCTGTTTATTATTGTTGAAATTGTTAACTGCTATTAAGGCGTTTATATCTGACATGGGTGCTCCTGAATATATTGATGAGATGATGTGAAGGACATTGCTTTTCAGACCAATAGTTCATATTAGACCTAGTAGAGCCAAGGAGAGTGCGGGAAAGCTAAGACAATGAGGGTAGATGAACTTTCTGTCTATATATCCAGTTCCAAAACTACTAAAAATTGAAAATAGAAAGGTAGCTGTTAAGGTAAATGCAATATTATGGAATAATTGTAATTTTTTGCTACTTCAGTATGCTAAGCCAGTATCAGATAATTGTTTGTAGATAGTGCCATTGGAATTGGTAGCAGTGAACCAAATGATGCAAAAATGTGACATGAGAGACAGCTGCATCCATCTGCATACTGATAGTCTTCCTGGGCTGGGAGAGAGGGTGTCGGGACGTATTTACATTTGTATAGGCTGTGTCCCGCCCTCACACAAAGTTATACAGTACATACAAGCAAGGAGATGTAAGAAATAACAGAGGGATCAAAGATTAATGACATTTTAGGAAACAGAATAATATATAATACCATTGGCAAGTATTATAAGAAAAAGAGATATTGTAAGAGGAGAAGATTAACAAGGGTAGAGAGTTACATCAACATAATAAAAGAATGTGATCCATAAGAAGATACAATGTTTTGTTTGTGTGTTTTGTTATATAAAAAGAGAGAGGAGAGAAAGGTGCAGAAGAAAAGAAGAAAGAGGAGGGAAGAGAGGAAGAAGAGAAAGAGGATAAATAAGTTGAGTAAACTATTAGTATTATAAAAGGGATGAGTGTAAGGATAGAGTAAAAAGTAACCATAATACATCAGATTTACTCTATAGAGAAATAGAGGAATGGGAGACAAAGTCAATTTTGTGCTCATCACAAATCAAATTACATCAGAGTAAAAAGGATAGTTTAGAGTTATCTTTCCAATATGTTAATATAACTTAAGGCAATGACAATAAAAAGGTCAAATACAATGGTTTTAGAGGGGAGGTGGTCAAAATCAGCAGATAAGGTACCTTGAAAAATATTGTGAATAGCAAATGGAACATCACAAGAAAGAAATTAATAAACATTTCGACCATATAGCTTTCAAAAGGTCATATACCTTTGGACAATAGTAAAGTAAATGCAATAACAAACCTTCAGAAGAAAGACAGGACCAACATAAGGGAGAAATAGAGTGGTCAATTATGTTTAGAAAGAGGGGAGTAATTACAACTCTGTTGTAAATAAAACATAAGGATTGTGTAATATTGGCAGCTTTAGAGGTTTTGAAAATCTTTTGCCACATTCAGTCCCCTTGAGAAACAGCAAGTGATTGAGGTAAATCTTGTTCCCAAAATAATTTGATAGGAGATTTACTCCGAGTACTGATAAGTGAGGCTAATGTTCCGTATATAAAGGAAGCACTGGGAAAGGGGTCAAGGGGGACTTGAAGTAAGGGTGTAATAGTAGTAAATGAGTAAATTAAGTAGGAGTAGGATTGGAGTTAACATTTTGTAAAAAGGTTTGAAGACCAGGGGATAGTGTATTATATTGATAAATACAAGAGTCATGAAGGTTAAATTTCTCTTGTATTTGGGGAAAGGATAATTGTTAGCAATCAACTGATGTACATAGGAAATGCCCTTCTACTTCCATTGCTTTTAGTAGAAAGATTTGTAACAAAATTATATATATTTATTAAATCATATAGAAGAGGATAAAAAGGATTGATAAGAATCAAAACCTTGGAAAAAAGTGTATGTATTAGATAGTGAGATTATTTTAAGATGTAGTCTTTGGAAATGAAAGTACAATTGGTCATAAACACAATATCCTGAAAAGAAAAATCATTTAACACTGAACGTTCAACAGCAACCCATGTTGGCATAGAGGAATCTTGATAATCTTTAGACATGGCATAACACGGACAAATAAAAAATGCAGTATGATATAATTTGAAGTCAGGAAAGCAGACACCACCCTCAGATTTTTGCCGAATTAGCTTAGAAAGAACAATACAAGTGCGTTTGTTGTTCCACAAAAATTTGGTAGAAATAGAAATAATCTGAGAAAAATAGTCATTAGGAATTTGAAAGGGTAACTTTGAGAGTGTGAAAAGCACCTGGGGAACAATCATCATTTTAATCGTATCTAGCCTGCCCCGCCAAGATAAAAATAATGAAGACCAGGAAGACAGTAAATTGGTAAGCTTGAGTTTTAAGGCAGAGAAATAATTGAATAGAGTATCAGGAGTATTCGAGGAAAACCATCAGCCTGATTCATCAAGGTACCGTTTTGCGAGTCTCTAATAGAGAATCATAAGGAATCGCTATTAGAGACTTGCAAAACGGTATTCATGTAGGAATCGCAAAATAAAATGCGATTCCTACAAATTCCTTATTTGCAATTAGCAAATTGCTAATCGCAAATAAGGAAAAAACTCCCCATTCATTCCTATGGGCCAAAAGGCCCATAGGAATGAATGGGGAGTATTCCTTATTTGCAAATAGCAATTTGCTAATCGCAAATAAGATAGCGATTTGAAGGGTGCCAGGGGTGTCCAAAGGACACCCTGTAGCACCCCTTAAATGCACATTTGAACAGGTGTTGCGCACACACATGTCCAAAGGACATGTGTGTGTGTAACATGCAAAAGAGAAAAATGCACTAAAGTGCTTTTTACTCTTTTTTCGCAATTTACCACCAAGTCAGACTTGGTGGTAAATTGCGACCAAATATTGAGATTTTGCATTTTCTAATTGGTTGATAAATTGGATTTAAGGAATCTCTATTAGAGATTCCTTAAATCCAATTCCTCGCAAATATGCGATTTCTTAAATAGAGACTTTTGCTTTTGGGATGATGAATCTCAAAAGCAAAAATTGCACTTGCAAAGGGCCAGATTCTCAGAATCTGGCCCTTTGCGAGCGCAATTATGCTTGATGAATCAGGCTGTAAGTTCCTAAATATTTAATTTTTTGGGGGCACCAAGGGAAGTTTTTTAATCAAACTTGTAATGATAACATGACGAATTTAAATGTAAAATTTCAGTTTTGGAAAAATGTAGATTATAACCTGAAACAGTTGAAAATAAAGCAATTTCTTGTAGAAAATGGGGAAGGGAGTTGCAGGGATTGGACATGTAAATAAGGATATCAGTATAGTTAACTGTGCATGTAGTTTGTGAATAAAAATGTGTTGTAGGTTCTGTACTACTGTGAAACCTACTACAAAGTGCAGTTTGAGAATTGGTCCCTAAATATGAAGAAAATGAATCCCCAATTGCGTTATATTTTGTGACAGTGTTACTTTATTCGACTGGCTAATTGGAGACGCCCGGCAGCTGGATCAGGGTGTTCTGTAGCACATGGTTACACTGAAAAACTAGAGTGAAGCTGTGTTGAACAGGCAACTGCTGCTATTGTAGATTGATATTGTAAATTGCCCGTAGTAAGCCGTTACCTGCACATTCAACAGCATTCCGGGTGTGCTACAGCCAATGTTTGTAAATTGTAAGAGAATGTGGTTGATGCAGCTTTCTGAGAAATACTCCAGCTTAATCTTCCTGACACGAGAAACCCTCCTCCCTTTACTGGCCCGGGTAAAATCGGGTTCACCCCAGGACATTGGCCCGGCATTTGCCCTGAAAGAGATCTTTTCTAGCTGCTACTCCCCTCCACTCACATTAATTAATCATTCCCTCAAAACTGGCATCGTCCCAAACGCCCACAAATCAGCAGTTATCATTCCGATCCTGAAAAAGGCAGGTGCCGACCCATCTTTGCCGGCAAACTACTGTCCCATTTCCCTTCTCCCTTACCTGGCGAAGGTCTCAGAGGCTCATGTTACCGGGACTCTGAGCTCCTTTGTGGAGTCCACTGGCCGCCTTTCCTCTCGTCAGGCGGGCTTTCGCCCGCTGCACTCAACCGAGAAGGTGGTAGTTTCGGTGATGGACAAACTTAGGGAGGGCATTGACATCTGCCTCCCCCAGGCCCTGGTCCTGTTAGACCTGTCCGCCGTGTTCGACACGGTGGATCATGACATTCTGTTGACCCGTGTCGAGGCGGCGGGCATTAGGGGTACGGCCCATGCCTGGCTCCGGTCCTTTTTAACGGACAGGGAACAGGCCGTCCATCTGGCGGACTTTGCTGCCCCTCCTCGTAGAGTGACTTGCGGCGTTCCCCAGGGCTCCTCCTTGTCTCCCCTGTTATTTAATTTATACATCTCACCCCTCATTTTTTCTTTACAGCAGATGGAGGTCTCGGTGTTCAATTACGCCGACGACCTCCAACTTATCTTTAACCTCTCCCACTCCCCCACTTCTGCCCAGAATTTCCAGAGGGTGATGCTTTTCATCCAAGATTGGATGAACTGCAACCACCTCAAACTGAACCCTGAAAAAACCGAACTGGTTTTGACGGGGAGTGGTTGCAGTCTTTGGTCCCCTTCCTTCTGGCCCCACTCACTTGGTCCCCCTCCCCTACCGGTTCCTAAGGTCAAAACCCTGGGCATCTTTATTAATTCCCAGCTTTCTCTTCACACGCAGGTTCACTCAGTGGTGTCTTCCTGTTTCTTTTCCCTTCGCACCATTCGTAAGGTTTCCCGTTTTTTTTCTGCTCCTGCCCTTAAGCTCATTCTCATGGCCATGGTGCTATCGCGCCTTGACTATGGGAATGTGGTCTATAATGGCGCCGGCTTCAATTGATACAAAATCAGGCTGCCCGCCTGATTTACGGTCTCCCTAAATTTCACCATGCCACCCCTCTGTTGCAGTCTCTGCACTGGTTACTGGTGAAGGAGAGGGCTCTTTTCAATTTGGGCTGAATCACCTATCAGGATAGGTCAGGGACTGCCCCCGCTTTCCTTTGTGAAGCTATATCATCTTATCTTCCGGCCAGAGAGCTCCGCTCCTCTCACCAGGCCCTCTTGTCAGTTCCCCGTTTCAGGAAGCAGAAGTCCGGGGGGACGAGATTTGCGGTTCTAGCTCCATCTTTTTGGAACTCGCTTCCTTTTGCCCTCAGAGCTTCAACCTCCTATCTGGAATTCCGTAAACACCTCAAGACCTTCCTGTTCTCCAGATCCCTAGCAGTCTAGCTTCCCTCTCTGCCTCTACTGGTTCACCGCCATCTAGCGCCATGAAACCGTCCCGGTATAAGTGCGCTAAATAAATATTTTAAAATTCAAATTCAAATTCAATTCCATGATGGCTCTTGCTGAGACCACTTCATCAGACCCTTGAAAACAATTATTTCCCAAATTCACCAACCCGTAGGTGGAGCATCTCTGCCAAGTAAATCCCCAGCTTCATCTTCAAATCTTTAGGAACAGGCCTTAACTTAGTCAATTTCTCTCCTGCCATCATCCCGAAAAGAAAACAGACTATGGAATCCTGCATCTCTTTTAAATATAATCACATGTATTTATTGTCAATCAATAGATTTATTATGAAATGTTCTAAGCAAAATTATTTTACATTTGATTTTTCCAGATTATGTTGGCAAGAAAGAAGCCTATTTACAGCAAGGTACCTGCGAATCTCTTGGGACACATGAGCGATAATATGGATTTCAAGGGCCGCATCATGATACCATCCATTGTGATCACTGCATTCTGTTTCAGTGCTGTCCTATTTGCAGCTATGTCACTAACGTAGAGATTTTCTGAGTTATTATATGTGATTTACTGGAAAACAAATGTCTGCGCTTTCAATTGATTATTCTAGTCTATTTTTGTCCCTGCTGTTTATTATTGTTGAAATAGTTAACTGCTATTAAGGCGTTTATATCTGACATGGGTGCTCCTGAATATATTGATGAGATGATGTGAAGGACATTGCTTTTCAGACCAATAGTTCATATTAGACCTAGTAGAGCCAAGGAGAGTGCGGGAAAGCTAAGACAATGAGGGTAGATGAACTTTCTGTCTATATATCCAGTTCCAAAACCACTAAAATTTGAAAATAGAAAGGTAGCTGTTAAGGTAAATGCAATATTATGGAATAATTGTAATTTTTTGCTACTTCAGTATGCTAAGCCAGTATCAGATAATTGTTTGTAGATAGTGCCATTGGAATTGGTAGCAGTGAACCAAATGATGCAAAAATATGACATGAGAGACAGCTGCATCCAACTGCATACTGATAGTCTTCCTGGGCAGGGAGAGAGGGTGTCGGGACGTATTTACATTTGTATAGGCTGTGTCCCGCCCTCACACAAAGTTATACAGTACATACAAGCAAGGAGATGTAAGAAATAACAGAGGGATCAAAGATTAATGACATTTTAGGAAACAGAATAATATATAATACCATTGGCAAGTATTATAAGAAAAAGAGATATTGTAAGAGGAGAAGAATAACAAGGGTAGAGAGTTACATCAACATAATAAAAGAATGTGATCCATAAGAAGATACAATGTTTTGTTTGTGTGTTTTGTTATATAAAAAGAGAGAGGAGAGAAAGGTGCAGAAGAAAAGAAGAAAGAGGAGGGAAGAGAGGAAGAAGAGAAAGAGGATAAATAAGTTGAGTAAACTATTAGTATTATAAAAGGGATGAGTGTAAGGATAGAGTAAAAAGTAACCATAATACATCAGATTTACTCTATAGAGAAATAGAGGAATGGGAGACAAAGTCAATTTTGTGCTCATCACAAATCAAATTACATCAGAGTAAAAAGGATAGTTTAGAGTTATCTTTCCAATATGTTAATTTAACTTAAGGCAATGACAATAAAAAGGTCAAATACAATGGTTTTAGAGGGGAGGTGGTCAAAATCAGCAGATAAGGTACCTTGAAAAATATTGTGAATAGCAAATGGAACATCACAAGAAAAAAATTAATAAACATTTCGACCATATAGCTTTCAAAAGGTCATATACCTTTGGACAATAGTAAAGTAAATGCAATAACAAACCTTCAGAAGAAAGACAGGACCAACATAAGGGAGAAATAGAGTGGTCAATTATGTTTAGAAAGAGGGGAGTAAGTACAACTCTGTTGTAAATAAAACATAAGGATTGTGTAATATTGGCAGCTTTAGAGGTTTTGAAAATCTTTTGCCACATTCAGTCCCCTTGAGAAACAGCAAGTGATTGAGGTAAATCTTGTTCCCAAAATAATTTGATAGGAGATTTACTCCGAGTACTGATAAGTGAGGCTAAAGTTCCGTATATAAAGGAAGCACTGGGAAAGGGGTCAAGGGGGACTTGAAGTAAGGGTGTAATAGTAGTAAATGAGTAAATTAAGTAGGAGTAGGATTGGAGTTAACATTTTGTAAAAAGGTTTGAAGACCAGGGGATAGTGTATTATATTGATAAATACAAGAGTCATGAAGGTTAAATTTCTCTTGTATTTGGGGAAAGGATATAATCAAATTGTTAGCAATCAACTGATGTACATAGGAAATGCCCTTCTACTTCCATTGCTTTTAGTAGAAAGATTTGTAGCAAAATTATATATATTTATTAAATCATATAGAAGAGGATAAAAAGGATTGATAAGAATCAAAACCTTGGAAAAAAGTGTATGCATTAGATAGTGAGATTATTTTAAGATGTAGTATTTGGAAATGAAAGTACAATTGGTCATAAACACAATATCCTGAAAAGAAAAATCATTTAACACTGAACGTTCAACAGCAACCCATGTTGGCATAGAGGAATCTTGATAATATTTAGACATGGCATAACACGGACAAATAAAAAATGCAGTATGATATAATTTGAAGTCAGGAAAGCAGACACCACCCTCAGATTTTTGCCGAATTAGCTTAGAAAGAACAATACAAGTGCGTTTGTTGTTCCACAAAAATTTGGTAGAAATAGAAATAATCTGAGAAAAATAGTCATTAGGAATTTGAAAGGGTAACTTTGAGAGTGTGAAAAGCACCTGGGGAACAATCATCATTTTAATCGTATCTAGCCTGCCCCGCCAAGATAAAAATAATGAAGACCAGGAAGACAGTAAATTGGTAAGCTTGAGTTTTAAGGCAGAGAAATAATTGGATAGATTATCAGGAGTATTCGAGGAAAACCATGTTCCTAAATATTTAATTTTTTGGGGGCACCAAGGGAAGTTTTTTTAATCAAACTTGTAATGATAACATGATGAATTTAAATGTAAAATTTCAGTTTTGGAAAAATGTAGATTATAACCAGAAACAGTTGAAAATAAAGCAATTTCTTGTAGAAAATGGGGAAGGGAGTTGCCGGGATTCGACATGTAAATAAGGATATCATCTGCATAACCAGAAAGTTAAATTGAATGAGAATTAAGGTTAAAACAAGTAATGTCAGGGTTGTGTCTGATACGTTCAAGAAAGGGTTCTAAACAGAGGAGAAAAAGTAATGGGGAAAGAGGGTAACCTTGGTGGGCACCTCAATGTAACTGAAAATATGGAGAAAAAAGACCATTGGCAAACACACAAGCACGGGGGCAGTATATAATAATTTGATATAGGAAATAAACTTTTGGCTAGAACCAAACCAGTTAAGAGTAAAAAGCATATATTGCCAATTAATGGGGTCAAATGTCCAATTAATGAGGTCAATTAGCCAATTAATGTGGTCAACATCATCTGTTTACTTTTAATCAACATATATGTACACAATTACATAATTTCTCTAAATACATACAAACAATTAATGTGTTCTGTAACTTACATCATGATTTCACACTACAGATTTTCATACAATGATATATAAACTTCATTTTGATATGCAGGAAGTTCAATCACACATTGAATATATATGTGAGTGCACCCCTTACAAATTATAGGAGTGTTGTGCGCTCTATCAGTTGTGTAGCACTATTGGAACTGGGACTGAACCTCTGTCAGCAAGATTGATGGTCTGCACAAAGGAGTCATCTGTACTGTTCTTCTGCCATTGCCCTGCTGCCTGCTACTTGCTAGGTAGCATAAAAGACTCACTTGATTTATTTTCTCTTTGTTGCCCTGGTGCCAGCTGCTCACTGACGCTGTTCTAAAAAGGCACAGTTGTGTTGCCAGAAGAAGCCACCATTATTACCACCTGCCTGCTTACGGCTGGACTGCAGGAAGAAACACCCCTTTTGCACAGGCATTAATAAGATGACTTGCCTGCATGTTGTGTGCCGCCACCAGTGTTCTCTGTGCGTGGTGAGTGCTATTCCGATGGCACCTTTTACTCTGCATCAACGTGTGTTGGCTTAATGTGCGTGCTTCTAAAGAGCATTGGGGGTCAAGCGCTCTGCTTTGACTGCATAACTGTGTAATCTGTGTTAAATGTTAGCACCACAAGACAAAGAGTTGGCTGGACCGGCCTGTCCTTCTCAACTCGCGCTGTCGAAGAAGGGCTGACACAAGTCAATAGGCTGCCTTCAGTGTACGGTGCATTGAAGAGACAACCAGGGTCATGATGAAATTGGGGGCCTGCCCACCTGGTTAGGAGCATGAGCTGCCTGGAGCTCTTTAACACAGGTCCCGCTCCCAGCGAGTTAGCGGAAATCTCTTTGTATTTGATAAGGTGCATCATAATCACACATATGGAGTGCATGCGCATGTAATCCTTTGCTGTGTTATCATGAAGTGTTACAATTGTGAAATGCATTAACTTGAAACGTGATGTGTTTAGGCAATTGAAATGCAACATGGAAAATTAGCATAGACAATTATTCATGTACTTGCTGTGTTTACTATTTGTATTGTTTTATACATAGGTACATGCATTAACTGAAAGTGCCTTATTTTCATGCAAGGTTATAAAGCTTATGTGGTGCTTCCTCATGTTGGATGGATTTCTGCAGCATGAAATGCAGGTCCCTAGAAACTCTTGCTTTAGAATTAACAGTTACATTTCATGTGCATTGTGGAACTTGTTCTTTCTCACATTTTGTGTTGCAGATAAAAGAAGTGTTCTTGTTAGCTAGAATAATGTCTTTGTTTTACTAGTCAGGTAAGGCGAGAAGAAGTTACAAAGGAAGGTCATTGTGCTTCACAC
This sequence comes from Lissotriton vulgaris, assembly GCF_964263255.1. Lineage (NCBI taxonomy): Eukaryota > Metazoa > Chordata > Amphibia > Caudata > Salamandridae > Lissotriton > Lissotriton vulgaris. The sequence goes on along the minus strand of NC_141693.1, from coordinate 1,650,249,835 downwards.
AGGAAAAGGCCTGGGAACCAAGGACAAAATGTTGCAAGAAAAGAACACTGTTGTCCCACGGAAAAATACCTTTAGGATTGTACCCAAAGCAGATTGTGTTATCCGCAATAAATCCTGGTACAGTTATCTATGAATGATGTGATGATGGGAGTGGGGAAAGTGCTACGGTATGGAGTGGTGCAGCAAGAGTGACAACGCAGGAGGAGGGTCCAGCAAGAACGTGGAGCGGTTGGAGCAGCATCTGCAGCATACGCTGCATTAACCAGCTATCTGCCCCATGGGGGGTATCAATCCGGGCCACTTACAAAGTAAGGTCATTGTGCTTCACACAGGAGAAGGCCTGGGAACCAAGGACAAAATGTTGCAAGAAAAGAACACTGTTGTCCCATGGAAAAACACCTTTAGGATTGTAACCAGAGCAGATTGTGTTATCCGCCATAAATCCTGGTACAGTTATCTATGAATGATGTGATGATGGGAGTGGGGAAAGTGCTATGGAGTGGTGCAGCAAGAGTGACAACGCAGGAGGAGGGTCCAGCAAGAACGCGTAGCGGTTGAAGCAGCATCTGCAGCATACACCGCATTCACCAGGCTATCTGCCCCATGGGGGGTATCAATCCGGGCCACTTAGGTCTGAGGCCCGGGTCAGCTCGCCTATCCCCCCGCTCACCGAATGCACAGAGAGCAACGATTCCCATTCTGTGGCCGTCAGCCACTGATCAGGCCCTTCCTGCAGTTATGGGTGCAGGAGCCATAGTCAGCTCTCGCTGAGAGTGAGCCCCGGATGGCCTGCGTGGCTAGGTTCGGGTACAGCCTGCTGCCTATCTGGTGTGCCCCACCCATCTGCCCACAGGAGGAGTTTCAGGAGGGGGTGCAATAAGGCTGAGTAGAAGAAGGAGTAGGAGTCGGTGACAGCAACTGGCTGTGCGTTGAGGCTGACACCACTCCCCTACCCCAGCCTATCTCCAGCCAGCAGGTATGCTGTGCACGCTTGTCATCCCACTACCACCCACCTGGAGAGTTCTGCCTACCAATGGACCAATAGATGTACAGGCACGGAGGGTGCTGTGGGCCGAAAGGAGCTGAATCAGCCGATCGAGCAAAAGAGGCAAGGAGCAGGGACAATAGAGGTATGGTGAAGGCACAATGAGTCAGTGGAAGAGCTAGCGGGGCAACGCTCTATATATTACCCCCATCTTTTCCTGAACACCTTTGTACTCTCTCCACTCGATTGCCCCATCTCCCTCAAGGATTATGCTAGTGCCTGCATGTAGGAGAATCGATAAGACTAAAATATGACCTAAAAATTGCGTTCTGGAAGATTTATGTATATAAGAGAGTGCAAAGAGACTAAAGCTAATCCATTAAGGAACAACTAAATACAAATAAACACCTTGAAAGGTTTTATCACCATTTCTTCTTTTTTTCCTAAAAAAGAGGAACGATTTAAAGCAGCAATGATGTTGGAGTCTAATTGAGAAGCTTAAGGAGAGGTTAAAGTAGATCTCGGAAAATCATCTCCAGTAGAACCTACTAACCTATCTCCCAAAATTGGAGGAACTTGGTCTAGGGATGTACCACACTCTGAATCTAGGGCAGATTACTCTTTGCTGGCAAATCTAACCAGCATTTTACTCTACAACAGATCTCTGAACCTGAGAATTCAGCTCTAGTAGCTGTATCTGCATCCTTCCAGAATGCTAAGAAGGAATAATCAAGTATAATTCAAAATTTTTTCCCATTTTCCTAACAGCTGGTGCAAAATTTCCTGACCGTCCCATAGTGGGGGAACTAAAAGTTGGGTGTTCCCCTACTAAGGAAAAAGATACCAAGAACAAAAGTAAGAGTGATTGTCAGAAGAAGAAGAAGAAGGAAAAAATTGCAAAACTTTGAATGATAAATTAAAAAAAAAAAAACGGCTACGCTTCGACCCTAATTTAATTCTAAATCTATCATTGAACTCTGATCTGAACGTAATGAAGAAGGAAGATGGTCAAGTAGAAATTAATTTATTGGGACCAAGTACACCTATTTTGAATCCTAGACCTCCAATTCAATCCTCCCAAGATGCAACTGTATTAAATCTAAGTGTTCATTCTATTGTCCAGAGTAACTTGAATCCAAGTGCCTTGCTTTTTGCCTCCTCTTTAGGTAGTAATGGTATTTATAATCCTACTGAAAATGTTCCTGAGGTAACTTGCCGAGGCAATCACTCACCTTTTGCACACTATACCTTAGATGTTGCTTTTATTTTTGAACATGAACCATATATGAATGTTCCTTCCTATTGGGTTGCTTTGCCGAAATCCCCGGCCTCCAAATGATCCAAAGTAATGATCTCGACCTGGTACAGGTTCAAAAATATAATAACACTAGGAGAGCAAGAGTAACGTTTGCATCTAAAGTTATCCACCATCTGATAATGTCAAACAGTGATAAATTACGATGCTGTGGTATTAATGGTCTTGTACCTGAAAGCAATCCATAATCAACACTTTAATACTTTTCCAGATATCCCCACAAGGGGCCGGCCCTTCCTGGAGAGAGAGAGTATTTTGCAGGTCTCCCTTGGTAAAGAGGTAAGGAGGGTTTCACTTCTCACAGAGAAAAAGAACCACTTTGTACTCCCTGCAGATGAGGAAGATAAGAAATGGAGTTGAGTAGCCCTTATCACAAATACATCCTAATGCTTAAAAAGCGGGAATTCTTCCTAGCAAGGGTATTCATTTGATCTCTTTGAACACATCCGGCTTAAGCACCAATAAAAATAAACTCTTATTTGTGAAAGAGCAGAGCGCAGATATAATATGTCTACAAGAGACTTGGATCACAAAGAACTGGTCCACTGCACACTATATAGTGCTGAGCCGGCCTGTGCTCCCTGTGATTATAGGACATGCTAAAGGAGGTATTGCTATGTTACTAAGTACAAGTCTTAGATGGTCATATAAAGTATTTTTTCATGCCTCCAACTTAATTCAGGTGATTAGGCTAGATCTTAAGGACTTTCAAGATCACTCAAATTCTCTGCTGATCGTAAATGCATATATATCTCCCGATGCATCTTACTCTCATCTATTAAAGGATCTATTCGGCTTTATCTCCACTACTTTGAAAAGTGATGATTACAGGTTTCTAATGTTAGTTGGAGATTTGAATTCTAAAGTTTCTTCTCATAGTATAAGGGTATTCACTAACACCCTAAAAAATTAAGCCTTAAGCATTCTTCCTGCTCAGTTCCTGAATAAAAGCAGCACAGATAAAAGAGGAGCCACATTACTTGAAGGTATGAGAAGCTTGCCCTTAGAATTGCCAATGAGAGGTTAGAAAATGATATACCAGCTGATTATACCTCTAAGGCGCCTACTGGGATATCTATTATAGATTATCTTATTGTTTCTGCAGATTTCTTTGGTAACTCATAAGTTTGGAAGTTTTGGAAAATGATTTTAGCGACCATATGTTGATCTGCTCTAAATTTGAATCTACTTGAGCTAAAGTAGGCTCTTGGTATTTTAAAGATAGTACAGTAGGTTTAATGCAACGAATGGTAGAATCCATTGGAATACTCTTGTGACCGCTAAACTAAAAGAGAATTTAACAGTTTTGATAAGAGATCAGCAGCACTTAGTAATGGCTGAGAGTTATTCTCTTCAATCCCACTTATTTGAAGCTTTTTCTCATAATGCAGGTTTTATGGCTACATCATGTAGATCAGTGCATGTTCCAGCCACATGGAGATCGTATTTTAACCCAATGCTTTCTATAAATAGGGAAATAAATAAATTAGTGAGGGCTCAGTTCCTGAATTATTTTTCTTATTAAATCTATTACAGAGGAAATGACAGAGAAAAAAAGTTCCTTAAAGCAAATAAAGGAAGATCACGTATGGGTACAATTAAAAGAGGCGGCCTCGAAAAATAAATCTAAAAGGTACTGGGAAATAATCGCTGATTGTTGCGGCACAAGAGCGAACCCCTCCCCCTGCCCATTTCCTATTAAAGAAGAGGAATGGAAATTCTATCTGGTAGACCTCTACTCTGTGAATCCTAATCCTACCAGCACTGCCCTCGCTTTACCCTACTCGTTCGCAATCCCTGTATTCAGCTATGCGCCCTCAATGAGTGAAGTGGTAGGATTTAGAAGCAATGGGTCCTGATGAAATTCTCATGACAGTAATACAAAATTAACCACTGTTGTGGGCTACTAACCTAACTCCACTGTTTGATTTCTGCCATTCCCTGGGGAAGACGCCCCCATCTTGGTCTGGAAGTATTTTAATAGACATCATCTGGGTAACTACCAGCAAATAGCTCTATTAGTTGCTGTGAGGAAAATATTTGCTCGTAGTATTCTTGATCACTTCACTGAATGGGTGGTGGAGAAGAAGATCTTTCCTATAGAACAAGCAGGTTTTAGGAAAAATCACTCTACCCTGTATAACATTTTCATGTTAAAAAATAATTGAGGAGAAATACACGATTTTCCCCAGGTCAAACATGTATGCGGTCTTTATAGATTTTTCAATTTTTCAATCTATTTGATAAGGTGGACCGGCCACTACTATGGAGAAAATTACACAACATGGGAGGGACTTCTCCTCTGCTATCTTCAATTATTGCCCTACATTCTCAAACATGATGCCAGGAATCAATGGGAGGAAATCAAGGTTCATCATCTGTAATACCCATTGAAAATGGTCTGAAACAAGGTTGTTTATTAGCACCACTGCTTTTTCCCTTGTACATAGCAGATTTATCGGAATTCTTTTCAGATTTAGAGCGAGATGCGCCAAAGATAGGCAGTCGTTCCTTTGCATGCCTCCTTTATGCTGACGATATAGCAGTGATAAAAAGTTAATATCATTATAGAAATATATAGTGGCACACTACTAGAAGATCATTGTTTCAAAATGAAAAATGTTAATCATGAAATGTAACAGAAGTAGAACATTATGTAATTTTAAGTGGGAGATTGGTCATGAAAAGTTAGAGGTGGAAGATTCCTTTCTCTTTTTAAGGAAATAAATAGCGGTCAATACGAAGAATAAACTTCATGTCGAACACAGTTCTTGTAAAGCGGCATCTTACGCAAATGGTTTTCGAATTTTTTATAGTGCAATGATTTGAAGGCATTTTTTACATCTGCTCACTGTTTTGAAAGCAAAAATCCCTCCGACTTTGCTTTATGCTATTGAATCAATTCCTGTAAAGTACTGGAGTTTTTTAGATAGGATTTAGGGCCAGATTTTATGTAAATTATGTAATTTTAATGCTCTAATTCCAATAGCTGCAATTAGATTCGAATTTGGCTTGATATAGTAGATAAATATTCCCTTTCTCTGGCACTAAAAGACTTCTGTGCACAATAAGAATCAATAATCGTCCTCCTGCTTTCAGAATTTAAATCCTTTCTAAAAACTACAAGTGGTGAGATCAGCTATAATAGAGCTATTTAATTTTGCAATTCTAAAGAGAGGTTAAAGTTAATAGCCAGGTTGAACTCAGCAAGAATTCCTCAGAAATATTTATCTTGGAACCTAGCATATGGAATTCTACAATGGCTTACCCTATGTCATATGAACCTTTTACCTTTAAATGACCGAACAGCAAACTGGTCTCATTGCATGAAAAATGGAAAAATCTGTAACTTTTGTGATCTGAGCATTCAGAACCTGGATCATGTCTTGTTTGTCTGCCCAGCATTGGTTTTGAGTCGTCGTCGTTGGCTTTGTCTGATGTTTCTACAATACTGTGTTAAAAATGTAACGCCAGCCCGTGACTTTCTCTTTTGCCCGAAGAACGAAGCAGTCTGTGTAAAACAATTCATTTTTTAAGGAGTTTATGCATTTGCATATCCTTTTGAATTAGTTCTCCTTTTAGGCACATGGCTCTCCCTCTCATTGACTGTTAATCCCTGGGCCTTGGTGTCTTGTTAAGGAGCCTTAGTACTCTTTCCTTTTTTGGATTGTATTTTGCACATGTATTGGTTGATATTCAACTGTTCTTTGCACAATTGGGATATGTTGTACTCCCACACTCTTGCTGCTATTTTGAAACCTGAATTTATAAAGAAGCTGTTATTACAAAGGTACAGAATTCTTTAATTGCGTGATTAGTTAAAATCCTTGCAATAGGAAAAACAAATTCAAAGCAGTCTGAGTTAAAATACTCATAAATCACAAATTGACATGATAAAAAAATCATTTAAACACATTTGGCATTCCATTTCTGTGTAAGGTTAAAAGGACCATAAACATAACAGAACATTCCAGTCAACTGTTGTCGAAACCTGCTCTCAATATCTCACCATAACGTTGGTTTGCTCTATTGGTACTATAATCCATGCATAAAACTTAAGGCAGAGTTTCAGAATTATGGCTTGTACAGCTTAGTCTGTCTTTTGATGACAGCCTACTTTGATCAGATTATCAATCTGTTAAATTTAACCTGATTTATGCTATATTCATAAATCGGACTAGCCTACATTCTAGTTGAATGCTGTTTCCGTCAAAGCTGGCTATTAGTGCTTGCCCTCATGTTCGTATTCCTCTTTGGTTCCACCGTGGTTTTAATAAAAGTCTTCTCTCATTATTTAAGGTTTAACAACTGCACAGTATAGGCAAAATGTTCTCTCCAAAATTTGTCGCAGGTTCTGCAGTTTATTTTTGTTTCTTTATGTTGCCAAGGCGGCTGATGTTGATTTACAGGTAGAATTCCCGTCCTCAGTTTTAAATATGACTCCATCACTTTTCTTGAGAACCCTTTTCCCAAATAGGCTTGTTGCTGAGTCCTTGTAAAACTCTGAATCACAAACCTACAGTGGGCTCTCTTAGTCAGTGTGGCCTTATCCTCTCCCAGGAAAAGTAGCTTACCGGTTTTGTTTACTAATTTCTTAAAGATTTTATGAGGCCCATTAACTTCCCAAAGATCATGTAGGGCAAGAGATCTTATTGCCGTTTGGAGGTATATCATTGCAGGACTATCTTTTTTCCTTTCTAGCTCTTTCCAAAAAAATGAGCCTTGCTCGGCTCCCTTTATCTTATGCCAGCATTTAGTTTACGCTCCTTTTCGAGCTAATTGCTGTTTTTGAAGGCCAAACTCTCGCCTTAATTGTGATGGTGAGGTATACTGTGGGAGATTAAATATTATTCGTATTGTTTTTGCCATCACTTTATCCAAGATTTACTCGTCTCGCCCTCTCATACTTTTACTGCCATAAGTGATGGATGGTAGCAGTTTTCCTCCGAGCACTTCTAGTAAGGGGATAGACTTGGTCCTGCTATTTTTTGCTTGAGGGTTTTTAATGCCCCTGCCATTGTAATCCCTCTTGTTTTGATCAATGCTTTTTGCTGTCCGAACGATCCCCTTCTGTCGAACGTTATTCCCAAGTATTTGTATTCTTTGACCACCTCCAGCTCTTGACATTGCAGTTCCCATTTAGGATAGTATTTTTTTTCCTTCCCATTTAGTATCATGACTTTTTATTTTTTTAAATTTATTGATAACCCCTTCTTATCTGAGAACCTGCTTGTGGTACTTATAAGATGTTGCAACCCAACTGGGGTTCTGCTTATCAGTATTAGATCATCCGCATACAATAGATTAGACAGTGGTAAACCTCCCAGGTTTGGGGCATGATGGGTACAGGAGCTCAGCTTGGACGAAAAGTCGGAAAGAAAAAAGTTAAACAGAGTCGGGACAAGAACGCATCCCTGCTTCACCCCCTTTGTAGTTCTTATTTTCCTCAAGAAACAGTTGCCTGATCCAAGTTTTGTTTGCACCCATGTTTCCGAGTGAAGTGAAATCAATTGGTTCAGAGGTTTCTGATCAATGCCCCATCCGGACAGTTTGGCCCATAGTTTCCCCCTATCTATACTGTCAAATGCTGACGAGTAGTCAATGAAACAGACAAATAGTGGCTTTTTAATTCTTATGGAGGCATCTATTAGCAGTGAAAGAGCTAGAATATTAGTCACTATCCCTGAGCTTTTTTGAAAGCCAGTCTGGTTGATCGGAATTATGCTTCTCTTTGATGCCCATTCTTTTAGTTCTTCCAGCAGGAGGCCTGCATAATATTTGGCATCTATATCGATTAATGCAATAAACCTGTCATTCTTTGCATAATTTCTGCTGCCTTTTTGTAGATAGGGGAAATAATTGATCCCTTCCAGGAGTCTGGAATTTTTCCTACTTTTAAGATGTTTTTGAAGAGTGTGCTTAGTTGCTCTGCCCAGTATTTCGGGTCCAGTTTGTATTAATTGGAGGTATTCCATTGGATCCGGAGGCTCCCTCTTTCCTGCCCTTCATGATTCGGTTTTTTTATTTGTTTGGTTGTGCATGGAAGAAAGGCCTCCACATCTTCATGACTATGATTGATAATTTCAATGTCTTGAGAAGTTGCTCCTGTGTCTTTGTTAAAATGATGCAGCAGGTAATTTACCCAGGATTCCTCTGTTATATACGAGTTGATTTTATGAGCCCTTGGATTTTCTAGGTTGTTAACAGTGTGCCAAAATCTGGCGTTGTTGTTAGTTTTTACATCATATAAAAGTTTGGCCCATATCTTCTCTGCAGATTCCTGTTTCATTTCCCATTTGTATTTTTTTTTCTTCGCTTTAGCTCCCTCAGTTCTATCTGTGTGTCGACGTCCGGGCCCGTCTGGCGCAGTTTACAGATCTTTCTAATAATTTACCTTTTTATTTGCCTTAGTTTACAATTATGGCTTGGTTGAGAGATTTACACTTTGATCATTTTTTGTGCCCACTCGCTATGTTATCTCCGTTGTTATTGAAGGGTTTTAATTGTGTCGGTCTTGAATTTGAACTAGCTAAGCATACATTTTTTGTAAAGTTCTCCCAGTAGTTCGTTCTATCACATTCTTGCTGTTTGTGAGCCTCCCAATTGGGGATGTTAGTGCAGTTCCGTGAGCCATGAGTATAAGCTCCTGTGGCATGTGATCACTACACTCTTGCATCCCGATCTTAAAATAAATAACAATTTGAAAAGTGACAGAGATAGGAAGGTGTAATCAATCGCTGAACTTGCCCTTGAGTTGAGGTAGGTGGCTGATTGAGGGCGGTCTCCGGGGAATCTACCGTTTGATGCTACCAGGCCTAGACTAGTTAGTTCTGCCAATAGGTCTTTAGATGTCTTTGTTTGTTTGCCCCATTTGCATTTTTCTTGGGGTGGAATCCCCCAAACGAGAGGATAATCTTCGGCCAGCTGATCGTTCCCTGCTATCCAAGAGAGTAGCATGTTAAAGTCTCCTGAGACAATATAATTCAGTGGCTCCTCTTCAGTTAAGAGCCTTGTTAGTTCCGACATTAGAAACTTTGCACCGGATTTCTTTCCTCTCTGATGTAAATACATGTTAACCAGAATTAGCTGTTGTTTGTTTTGTCTAGGACCTGCTATCTCTATCTGTATTGCGATTATTCCGTTGTTTAAAATGTACTTCTTCAAAATGTCCTTGCCTGTGGTGACTGATTTTATTGAGGCATATATGGGGAGGCCTCCTTTCAGATGCCCAAACTTCGAGCTTCTGTAATCTGGAAGATGGTACGACTTATAGCCTTGTAAATGAAAAGGCTCTGCTAACCAAGTTTCTTTGAGTAGGATTAAATCAAAATGGTAGAAATACCTTAATATATCTGTATTCGTAGATTTTGATCCTAGGCCGTTTATGTTCCACGAGCAAAGCTTTAGATTCAGTGGCTACTTTAATTGTTTTGTGGACTGTCATTGGCTCGAGTGTCTACTATTGATGGCTCTAGCTACCCAAGACCAGTCTCTTGATGTATCCATCTCACAATACTCCACCAACTCTTGGGGTGGGTTTGTCCATGAGCTCCACAGTGGTGTTACTGGTACCTCTTAGGACCGGTATTGTAGGCAGACCCGCCCTTGATGTTCTTGCTACGTTTTCTTTATGGTTGTGGTAATTTCGAAGAAATGGCTCAGGGTAACCTGTTTGGTAGACAAGTTTTATGCGGATCCCCCAAGCTTCTAACTGATGAACTTCCTTTAATATTTTTTGTACTATTGCCCCGGTGGTCCAAGTGGTCTTCGTTATTTCTTGCTCTGATAGATGTGTGAATCGCACAGATTCTACAGAGTCCATATCTTGTGTAACTATGCTTGCTAAATTGCTAATGGAGGTTAGCAATTTGAGAATATTACTTCTGTTTAGAATATCGCCCGCTCCTTATATTTAAAGTTCAGAATTAATAGGATTGTTTAAGAATCGTTCTGCCGGGAAGAGTCTAATTCGTCCCCTTGGCGTTTATTCCCCCGTTTGAGCTCATCTCCCATTTTGTTTACTTTATTTGTTTCTTGGTTGTTGTTGACTGCTTCTAATCCTACTGGCATTGTAAGTGTTTTTTTTCTACTGCAGACTCCTGATTGTTGGTTTCGCTGGTTTTAAACATTTTTGTTTGCTCCTCTGGTTGATCTATCGGGCTTTTAGTTGCTGAGAGTTTGTTTTCAGTCAAGATTTTCTTACCAGCGTTTCCTTTACTGGTTGTTTCCCCCGTTTTTCCCTTATTTGTTTTGCTAGAGTTGGATTCTACCAGGTTTCTCGTCAGTGGGCTCTCTCTCTTTTGCAAGGCTGTTTTATTTGTGTGCAGAGGTGGATTCCCTGTGTCTTCGTATCCGCTTGGACATAGTTTATTACCTGTTTCTGGCTTCTCTGGCGGAGTTGGTGATTTGTTGATTTTGGTTTTTTCCCGTTCCGTCCCCTGATGGGCTTTTGGTCGTTATATGGAAGAAGGTTTTTATGGAGAATATTTTGTTCCTCCCTTTTTTCTTCTTGTTACGTCGTTGTTTCGATGTTTTCTTTTTAAGGAACTGTTTTGTACGTCCCCTTCATCTGAGTTACTTTGCTGCTCGACTTGGCTGCATGACTGGTGTTGTTCTAGAAGCGATTTGTCCCGGACTCTGTTTGAACCGACCCCATGGGAATGCTCCCCCTTAGATTGCCTTTGTTCCAAAGTGATTCTTGGTGTGTAGACCTAAAAATATCTCCCTGTTTGATGGGTGGTGTGTTTTGCTCTCCTCTTTGTGTCTTTGGTTTGTCTTGGAGCATAAATTCCTCTGTTAATTTGATATGAGGTTCTCCTTCTTGTGGACTGCTTTCTCAGACTATTGTGCCTTCTATTTTATAAAATCCATTGTTTTTATTACTGTCTGCTTTCTTTATATCAGTTAGCAGGTCTCCCATTACTTTCGGTAATGTCGCTAGTTTGTCTATAATTGAGTAGCAAGCACAACTTGGGGAGCTTATTACCGTTTTGGATTGAACCCTCTTGATCAGATTGTTCAATTCCGATAGTTTATTGTCAATACTTGTAACATGCATTGCTAAACAGTTGAGAATGGATAACTGGATGTCCATCTTGTCGGAGTGATATTCCATGGCTTTTGTTAATAATTGCATGGTGTTAAGTAGGGATTTCCATAGTTTGTTATCTTCTGTAAATAATTCCTTGGTCTTGTCACTAGGGGGGTTCCCGGGATCTTGCTGTTTTATGTCAGCATTTCCTAGGGAATATGTTGTAACCATGTTTTCCCATTCCTCCGCTGTAAGAGAAGATAGATTGCTTTTTTGGTGACTGGGAATATCGTCTTGTTTCGCTCCAGTCAACTCTGCTCTGCTATTAGAAATTGAATGATGTCCTTCCGACTCTTGGATGTCAAGGCTAAAGGCCCGTAGGTCATTTTTCTGGTGCTGGCTGTCAGTATTTTCGATTCCAGACTAATATGAGAGGGTCATAGCTCACCTGGGGACTTTTGAGGGTCCTTTGCTTCCTCAGTAGTTGTTGATGAACCCGCTATCAGTGGAGAAGTGTGGCTCAGGGGTTAGAGGCGGCAGACCCGGAAGCTGAGATCGGCCCTGGACCAGGGTTCAATTCCCCGACTCGGCGGGTCTTAGGCTAAAAATTCCACGGACTCGATAATTCTCGCTACGGTGCCTTCTCGACTCACGGGTTCACACTCTGCGACTCTGGGCAATAGCTTGCTTAATCTCCACAGCGGCCCCTCGCGGCTGGATGCCTGGCTTTCACCTTGTGGATACCCTGCCGGGGTTATCTCACAGGGGAATACCAGGACAGGTTCCCTAAGCAAGCGCCGGGAAACCCACTGTGGGTAGCTGTTCGCTATATAAGCTCAAATACATTTACATTTACATATATCATCACAATGTCCTGTTTGTTTTCTGAATCAGTGCCGGAGATGAAAGCTGTTGCTCTTACGTCTGGGTTTATCTCCTTTGCTTCTTCCTTTAATTGACGGGAAGGACAAATCATTATAACTGGTTCCAGTGGGACACTTGACGCTTCTCAGTAATTGGTGATAAAATAGTTTCCTAGTTTTTGCTTGGCGTCATTGCTCCCATTTTTGAGCAGTTTGGTAGTAGAGTCCTCCTTCCACGTCTTACAAGCATTGTTGTCGGTTACCTGTATTTGGTCTGTATCTTGGGCTTGATTATGGGTTGGGGTTCCTCCTTTGACTCCGTCTACTACTACTCTATCTAAGGCTTGGATCTGCTGATTTCCATTGCCATTTCTCTGGCCGGTTGGGAATGTTGTCTCTTTCTCTTTTTGAGGAATTATTTCTGGATCTAGTGGTGAGGGGAGTCCCCTTTGTATTTTGTTTGAGTAGTTTAGCACTGCCCCTGCGTCTTTTACGAAGGAAAATTTAGAGAAGATTTTGGGTTGGAACAATGTTTTTGGTGTTTTTGCGGCTCCAATAATTTAGCTTCTCAAATCTACTAGCACTCTGTGCTCCTGATTGGCCATTGAGTCTGTTGTTCCCCCTCCCGCGTTTTTGTGATTGCTGGTGGGTGCATTGGAGGATTCTTTGAGAATCTTATTTTTTCTTTTTTTGATTGTTTATGACACTTGTGATGCTCCGCCATTCTTTCCCTGATCTCATTTCTGTTGAGCTGTCTCTATTTCTTCGTTACAACTATATGTTACTGCTTAGATGAATAATGAGTTTGAGCACCTTGCGTTTTGATCAGAGGAGTGTGGTGCCTTAGGTTTGGGTTTCGGGCTTGCACTATTTTAGGATCAGAGCTTTCCAGGCGAGCGGGGCTCACTGGAGCCTGCAAGCTACACCCGACCTAGTTTGGGCCGGAACCATGGGCTGGCAAGGCTATCTGGGCACTATCTCCGCGATCACCACTAATGGTGGTAGCGCAAGCTATGTTTACTGTTGTTTGCTGTTCAAATGTATTTATTTGACTGTTGTGGCTAATTGTCCAATCAGCCAATCCGGCCTTTTCGGCGATCGCAGTATTGAGCTCTAGTCTCCTAACTATGTCACCGAAACCTGCCCATCTGGGCGGACCCTTAGAGGTCCCTTAAATGTCCTTAAATGTCCTGGGTTGGCTCAATAGTGGGCTACGGGCTAGTCTGGGTGTACAGGGTAGGTTTTGTGAAGTAATTGCTGCTGTGACTGCTGGTGGGGCGAGGGGAGAGGGAGCAGAATGCTGGCTCCGCGTTGCTCACCTCTCGTTCTTCCACCTCCGCCTCTTACTTCTCAATCTCTCAATCCCCAGCTCCACCTGCCTGGCTCATCATTTTCATTTGTCCGGAATCCCCTGGGCGTCCGCAAACTGTGGTGTGTCTGTACCTCACAACTGATGCTGCACTTCTCCACTTTGTGGCCCTAGGTCCTGGGCCCCACAAGTCCACCGTTTGTGCTGACCAAATGCGCCCCTGTTGTCTCGGGTCCAGAATCTACACCCAAGGGGAGCTGGGGTGCAGGGAAGCTACAGGCATGCTGACCACTCCCACTGGATGCTCCCCTGGTTAGATCAGAGAGGCTGGCGGGGTGTAGGCAGCAGGGATTGAGGAGTGTGGTAGTGCGGAAGGGCTGCCGGAAGACACCGGAGAAGCGGACACCGGCTCACACTGCTGCTGCGCCCGATGCTGGCCGCCCACTCCCAGGAGTCACGTAGAGCAGTCCGCGGAATGCCTCGGAAGCCGCCGCAGCGTTCCCAGCCTCTCCTCTCCAAAGACCGCACCAGTTGTCGGCTGCCGGTCCTCTGGTGCAGCAGGCTGCGGCAGCGGGATGCCACAAGGGCCACAGAGAAAGGGCAGCCATAGGAGAGGAGAAACTATTATACGTTGCTGTGTAATGTTTAAGAAATATGCATATGCAGTTGCTGCTTTTTAATGCGTTTTGCACAAAATTAGATAATATTTAGTTATTACGTTCTCTTGTTAAAGGAAGTGTATTGATTCTCCAAATATGCTGATTGTTTCAGAGCACTTTCCTGTTTGTTTACCAAGCAACTGATTTACATTTTTCTAAACTAAATCTATCACGAAGCTATTATTGCTTAGTATGGACCTAAACTTGTGCCAGTTGTTTTGGTAGAGGTTTTTATTTAGGACTTTGTTGCTGCCTATTTGTCTTAATGCTGAGAATCCTTATGTATCTCGCTCATTAGGGTAATTGAAAACATCCATTTATGCTATGTAAGGGAAAATCTAAGACCAGCTGTGAAGGGGTTTGATATTTATTAATGGACTGAGAAATTAAATGAAATGTTTTAATATATGTATTATGTAATAATTGTATGTATATTTTTTGTGGACCTCATTGGAGATCCAAATCTTTAATAAGAATAGAATTGATTGAATTTAGTGGGGAAAGTGGCCACTTTTTCTTCTGCCTTTGGAGAGATAGCATCTAAGAGCAAGCTCTGTCTCAATAGCTTTATGCTATATGTCCTATCGATGTTGCAGAGTCTTCTTAGGAAGACTCCATATGCAGACACCTTTTACACTTCTTATTGAAAATGCTTAAGTAGAGATGTCACTTTAGTGTTAGTGTAGGGACAGATTAATGCTTTTTAAACATCAACCCTCGATGTAGGGAAATTCGAACTCATGCTTGCTGATACTCTGCATCCTGCTTCTTGAATTAATGGTATTGTTTATGTTACATCAGCTTTGGCTTTATGATAATTCTGTTTTATTCCCACACTCTCTTTTTGAGGTGCCTTTATGTTCAGTTATTGTTGACTACCGCACATCACGCTTGCATTCTTGATTGAGAAACTTTTTTCATTATAAACCCTCCTCTGTTAGCTCGGAGAGTAGTGACAGTAATCACGCCCACATTGAGCCACAACCCTTGTGATTTCCTACAGCTGCACCATGTGGTCTCGGGCAGCTGCTATGTGCTCATTTTTCTCATGCGAAGGACCCCGTGTGGCCCCTCCACTACTCTCTGATGTGGGTGTGCCCTCCACTTTGTTTTGGGCATACCTTGGGGTACAGGTACCGCAGTGGTTTTCCAGGGGCAATCCTCTATGGAGACCCCATTTGCCACCATGAAGTGGCTTGGCCTCATGTAGCGATTTGCTAAAATACAGTATTACCTCTAACAGAAGTGCAGATGCTTCTGTACCTTGCGTTGGATTACTCAATGACATATAACGTTTATTAGGTGTGCTGTCTCGTATGTGTTTATGTTGACATTGTGTGATCTAAGTATCTTTAGTGACCTGGTGATTTGTGTGTCAGCCCTCTAACTAAACTGCTGCATTTGCATGCTTTAAATGTGCACAGTATCGATGATATGCGTGTTTCTAGTCCCTGATGCTATCCCATAGTATGCACAGTATTTATGATTCATGCTGTGTTGGTTCATGTTTAATCACAATATTTGATATGTTTTGTATAATCCAGTGTGGAACCTATTTTAATTTAATGGAGTATTTACTCTGCCACTGATGTGATTGTGTTGCACAAAAGCTTTACACGTTGCCTCTGGGTATAAACCTGACTGCTCTGTGCCAAACTACCGGAGGTGCGCTCAGGTTATCTTTGGTGTGTAACTTACTAGTAGAGTGGTGGGTTCTGCCTGGCTTATGTGCCTAGCCAACCGGAAACCCCATTTCTAACACTTACTCTAAGTGGCTGCTTAAAATAGTTGTTTTTTAAAATCTGAATATGTGATGTAACATGAATTTGCACAAATAGGGAAGCAAACCATTTTCATAACAAAGATGGAATTAATATTTATACACTGTGGGCATTTCATTTAAATATAACAGGCTTGATTTAATTCAGCGACCATAAGTCTCTTCTTACCCTAAAGGGACATTAATACTGTCTGTCGAACGATTCAGCTCATTAGTACTATTTTAATACATGAATCAACAGCTGAAACCTGCTCATTTAATTTATGACAAACGTGTACCGTTGATCTGCATCATACGTCGGTCCACTCTTTTAGAAATATTTTATCAGTTTGACCTAGAAATATGGTTAATGGAATATGGAAATGATGGATCAAATGCTGGCCTTTCTGACAAGGGCTGTAAATTCATAACTATGCAGAAAGTGTCGCAGCCGCATAGTCACATCTTTCCAGTGGTTCTGCATATGGAGAGGGCTCGACCAAGGTCAATAAAGAGTGCCTCCTTCATATTCCCAAAGGTCAATTGCTTAGTCCCCTTTGATACAAAGGGCAAGTCAATGTTGCATTGTGAATGAGGGGCCCTCATAACCCCAGGGCCCGGGAAATATTTAACCTATTGTCACGCCCTCCTAGGGTTTGTGCATAGCACTAATATTAATCCCTTTGGTCTTTCCTCCTTTTCCCAACCTTGTCCCAGGGCCGGACTGGCCTTTTATTCCACTCTGCATTTCCCAGATGGGCTGGAGGGCGAGAGGCCACTACCGTTTTTCCAGCTCCCCGAGATTAATTCCACCAGGCTCGAGAAGGGTTCAAATAAGGGAAAGAGAGGGGGAGAGGTGGAGAGAAAGCGATCAGAGAAGAAAAGAGAGAAAGATAAATGGATGGAAAGAAAGAGATTGGGGTAGGAGATAAAGGGAGGGGCTGGTTTGAGATTTTTTTTAGGGTTGCGTTTGGTTCCCCAGTCCAGTCTTGCATGCCCCAGTTTGCATCACTCTTTCCTTTAGATTCTATGAGGAGCGGGAGCAGATGGCACAAATAAGTAAGCGTCTGAAGAACCTGGCTGGCGCTCTGCAGCTAGACAGATGTTCAGAATAGGAGCAGGGAGGAAACAGGATCTCTGTGTTCTGGGCATGGCTACTACAAGTGCAGGTCCACACAGAACTGGCCACGAACATAAGGAACTGCTCTTAATTGCATAGCACGATTCAGCCAGGGTTGTAAAATCTTTTGATCATATTAGGAAATTACTCCGACAAGCAGAACAAACAAACATGAACGCTGGTCGAATAAACACGTTTATAGGTTGTCCGGACATCACAGGCTATACAGCACTAGGCACTTTGAAGGCATTTTAACCGCATGGTTGGTTTTAAACTAGAAGCTTTTCATCCACTAGTGCTAGCTGCGCATCCCCAAATATGAGTGAACTGCGGTTTGTGATAATGATTGTTTATTATGTTAGTGTAATACAAAAAGACATTTTTTTACTTCTGTCAAACCATCTTGTATTTAAAATTCAACTTTATCATATGCCAATGATTCCTTTTTATGTGATACCACGGTTTTTATTGTGAAATTTGTTTTATGCATTTTTGTAATGATTTAAAATAATCAAGCAATAAACTACTACTACTACTACTGAAAAAGTTGCAAGTTTGGTATGTTTTGATCATGGGGAATGTTGCAGGAGCCAAATCAATGCTGCCCAGTCATGAAAAAATAGAAAATTGATACTTTGGAAATGAAGTGAGAATAAATTGTCTAAAAAAGTGTCCCCATCCTTAATTACTGCAATGACTTACTATGACTAAGAAGTTATGTAGCCATGTGAATCTCTTTCCAAAGTAACTATTATCAAGTGGTAATAATCCGAATTATTCTTTGACATTTTTCACCAACATGAAATCACATTCCTGCCTTAAAGGTTAGATGCACATAATAATGTGTCATTCGCTACTTGAACCCAAATTGATTCTGAGAAGCTCTGGGTTTGTCATGACAAATCTCTAAAGTACTTCACCACAACATCAAATTGCTCATGACAAATGTGCACTGAGTTTTCTTTTTAGCAGTGTAATCCTTACAAGTGAACCTGCAAGAAATAATATCAGATTGGTATCTAAGCGTTTTTCCCGGTATACCACACTATAAATAAATCTTATTGCACAATTCCTTCCTAGAAGCTTGCCCCATCTCTAAATTTACTTCATTGCCACCAATAACCAGCAAAATGAAAATGATAAATAAGATATAATCATTGTTGGAAACGGCCCTTTTTGCTTCTTCCTCCCTTTTTTTTCCTGACCTGGGTTTGTTGGCAATAGGACTCTGGATGATTTGCTTTATCTGCATCTTGAGTTGTGGAAGTGGATGGCACCAGGGCCTGAATATGGATGTGCCTGCCTCCCACAATGCTGGCTCCACCTCCTGCTGGGCGATTGACGACCCTGCCCCTCTCTCCAAAAAGAGAGGAGAAGACAGAAAAACAATGCTGCTCCACCTCCTGCTGGGCGGCTGACGACCCTGCCCCTCTCTCCGAAAGGAGAGGAGAAGACGGAAAAACAAAGGGGCATAATATCAAGGAACGGCGTTAAAATTATAGCCGCTTTACAGCAATATTGGTCTTGATAATATGCCGTAGAAAATTCCAATAGAAGCCCATGTTAACACCAGAACATGGGTTTCTATTGGAATTCTCAAGGGCATATTATCAAGCCCATTATCGCCGCTTTAGCAGCAGTTTCCTGCCACTAGAGCAGCGATAATTTTAACGCCGTTCCTTGATAATATGCTCCAAAGTGCTCAGGAACTGACCTAAACTGGTTCTGACCAAGCCAAGGCCTCTCTGCCTCTAGAGAACAAAGGAAAGACTGGTATAAGAAGGGCTACCCAGACTACGGAAAATTAGATCATTCTGGAATCAAGAAGGAACCTCTGCCAAGGAGAAAGCTGGATGACTGAGGAAGTACTATCCCGCTGTGTGCTTGTGGACTGACCTGCAGTTGCTTTGCTGCCAAGGAGAGAGGAAGGACTTTTCTGTGTGCTGTGTTCCCTTGCTTGAAGAGATCACCAAGGGCCTGAGTAGAGCTGGCCTCCTGTTAAGAAGTCCCAGGAACAAAAGGTCTTCACCTCCAGCTTCCCCCAGAACTCTGCTGAGTGAGTTCTGCCCTTCTTAGAGTGATTGATCCATTTGTGGGGCCTCTGGAAGTTGTTGCCTGCAAGGAAATTTCCGTCACCGTGAGGATTGAGATCGTCGCAGCGCCTATTACCGCTGCGAGAACCGACGCATCATTCGCTTGCGCAAAGCATCGCCCCGGTGCGGGAAGATTCCTGTCGCTGCAAGTATAGTCGCAGAGCCTGTCGTAGCTAGGTGAGATCGCCGCACCGCTTGCTTGCGGACCGCATCACGTCGCTGCGAACATCGTCGCAGAGCCATCACATTGAGGGGCCGTGAGATGAGAAGATCGACACTGCACCGCGCATCGCCGCCGCACCGGAGATCGTCACCGTCCCAAAGATGGTCGCATCGTGCCTGTGCAAGACGCTTCCTACCAAACCTGCGCACCAGAATCAATACAAGGTATTGCATCCCTCCCCATACAGACTGGATTCATCGCAACTCGCTCACTGCATCCAGCGGGGCTGTCGCATCGCCTCCCCAGGGTCTCAGGAGTGGCACATCTCTTGTTTTTCAACGCAGCAGCTTCCACTTGGAACTTTTGTCGCATCTACAGGTACTTTGGGCTAAACATGACTCATCAGTGGATTATTTTTACACAAACGCTAGAACTCTTTTAAAATCATTTTCTTGAACTGTGTATGTTGGATGTTTGTCGTTTTGGTCTTGTGTAGTGTAGATAAAGATACTTTATTTTTCTAAACTGGTGTGGAGTCCATTTGTGGTGTTTTCACTATGTTACTGTGAGTGTTGGTACAAATACTTTACACATTGCCTTTGATAAGCCTGTCTGCTCGTGCCAAGCTACCAAGGGGGTGAGCAGGGGTTATCCAAAGAGTGTATCCCCCTTACCCTGACTAGAAGCAAGAGTCCCTATTTGGACATTGGTACCTACCTCTGCAAACTAGAGACCCCCAATGTAGCAGTGCAATCCTTACAAGTGAACCCGCAAGAAATAATCAGATTGGTATGTAAGCGTTTTTACCCACTTCCCAAAACTGCACACTATAAATGAATCTTGTTGCACAATTCCTTCTTAGAGACTTGCCCCATCTCTAAATGTACTTTATTACCACCAAAACCCAGCAAAAGTAAAATGATAAATAAGATATAAGATAGAAATAAGATACAATCATACATTAAATCTCTTCCTCCTGAACTTGTTTCCTTGCTGGAAGGACAACGCGGATCAAAGCGACCCCCCCAGAGGAAATTGCATCGCCTTATCTTCCCCAGGACTTCTAAGACCTCGCCGGACCCGCTTCGTGGGTCCCGCAGCGCCTCGTGTGACAGAGGCTGCATTTCAGAGGGAGCTACCATCACAGAGCGGGCAGGTAGAGGAGCCGGCGGGGCTGCGAGCACAGGCAGGGACTCCAGTATCCAGGAGCCCCTGCGCGCCCATTTGACACACCTGGGCTGCTCTCCCCGCTGGCCACGCCCCCGCTACCTCGCTGTAAAGGAGGTTGTTGCAGCGGAAGCCTCGGATTACTCCTGAACTTGTTTCCTTGCTGGAAGGACAACGCGGATCAAAGCGACCCCCCCAGAGGAAATTGCATCGCCTTATCTTCCCCAGGACTTCTAAGACCTCGCCGGACCCGCTTCGCGGGTCCCGCAGCGCCTCGTGTGACAGAGGCTGCATTTCAGAGGGAGCTACCATCACAGAGCGGGCAGGTAGAGGAGCCGGCGGGGCTGCGAGCACAGGCAGGGACTCCAGTATCCAGGAGCCCCTGCGCGCCCATTTGACACACCTGGGCTGCTCTCCCCGCTGGCCACGCCCCCCGCTACCTCGCTGTAAAGGCGGTTGTTGCAGCGGAAGCCTCGGATTACTCCTGAACTTGTTTCCTTGCTGGAAGGACAACGCGGATCAAAGCGACCCCCCCAGAGGAAATTGCATCGCCTTATCTTCCCCAGGACTTCTAAGACCTCGCCGGACCCGCTTCGCGGGTCCCGCAGCGCCTCGTGTGACAGAGGCTGCATTTCAGAGGGAGCTACCATCACAGAGCGGGCAGGTAGAGGAGCCGGCGGGGCTGCGAGCACAGGCAGGGACTCCAGTATCCAGGAGCCCCTGCGCGCCCATTTGACACACCTGGGCTGCTCTCCCCGCTGGCCACGCCCCCGCTACCTCGCTGTAAAGGCGGTTGTTGCAGCGGAAGCCTCGGATTACTCCTGAACTTGTTTCCTTGCTGGAAGGACAACGCGGATCAAAGCGACCCCCCCAGAGGAAATTGCATCGCCTTATCTTCCCCAGGACTTCTAAGACCTCGCCGGACCCGCTTCGCGGGTCCTGCAGCGCCTCGTGTGACAGAGGCTGCATTTCAGAGGGAGCTACCATCACAGAGCGGGCAGGTAGAGGAGCCGGCGGGGCTGCGAGCACAGGCAGGGACTCCAGTATCCAGGAGCCCCTGCGCGCCCATTTGACACACCTGGGCTGCTCTCCCCGCTGGCCACGCCCCCGCTACCTCGCTGTAAAGGCGGTTGTTGCAGCGGAAGCCTCGGATTACTCCTGAACTTGTTTCCTTGCTGGAAGGACAAAGCGGATCAAAGCGACCCCCCCAGAGGAAATTGCATCGCCTTATCTTCCCCAGGACTTCTAAGATCTCGCCGGACCCGCTTCGCGGGTCCCGCAGCGCCTCGTGTGACAGAGGCTGCATTTCAGAGGGAGCTACCATCACAGAGCGGGCAGGTAGAGGAGCCGGCAGGGCTGCGAGCACAGGCAGGGACTCCAGTATCCAGGAGCCCCTGCGCGCCCATTTGACACACCTGGGCTGCTCTCCCCGCTGGCCACGCCCCCGCTACCTCGCTGTAAAGGCGGTTGTTGCAGCGGAAGCCTCGGATTACTCCTGAACTTGTTTCCTTGCTGGAAGGACAAAGCGGATCAAAGCGACCCCCCCAGAGGAAATTGCATCGCCTTATCTTCCCCAGGACTTCTAAGATCTCGCCGGACCCGCTTCGCGGGTCCCGCAGCGCCTCGTGTGACAGAGGCTGCATTTCAGAGGGAGCTACCATCACAGAGCGGGCAGGTAGAGGAGCCGGCGGGGCTGCGAGCACAGGCAGGGACTCCAGTATCCAGGAGCCCCTGCGCGCCCATTTGAAACACCTGGGCTGCTCTCCCCGCTGGCCACACCCCCCTGTCCACCAACCAATGACAGACACTGATAGAGAATAAAACGGATCAGGACACCCGCTTCGCGGGAGCGAGCGGTAGCGTGCCGGGAGAAGCCCGGGACAAGGGCGGGACCGTCTGTGGCCGTCAGGGGCCGAAGGAGGCCGGGCTGGGCCACCCCCTTTACCAGTGACCCACAGTAATCTCTCCAGTAAGTGACATTGACTTATAGTTTGTGACTGGTGGGAAGTATGGCAATGTCTGTATTGACAAGTACTGCTAATAGCCATTTGACAACTCCTCCGGTTGAGTCTGGTCCTCTAGCAATTGGCCCTTTAGATAAATTCTTTTTTAATCGCTCACTGTCAATTGATAAAGAGCTATCCTTGGCAGAGAGGCGCGCAGAGCGTAGATTATCTATAGAACTACTCAAGAATTCTACGGATAAGCTCCCAACTCTAGCATACCCCACTCTGGTAACCCCTCTATCCTCATTGAATCTTCCGGTTGCCAATGAACACTTTGAGGGTCAAGCACAAATACCGAACAAGGACGTTGCAACTGAATTGAACAATCCCTGTGGGAGTAATCCCCAACCTTCATCGTTTCATGACTCTGGCGCTCAGGTTACATTGACCCAATCTAAGCTCGGGTCTAAAAGGAAAAGACCAGCCCCAGTAAGAAAATGTAAAATGGTGGTTAAACCCCCTCAAAAGCACAGGAAGCTGCATAAAACGGTGAACACTGGAGAGGCTGTCATTGAAGCAAATCATAGTACAGAAAGTGCTCCACACATTAATCTTGCCCCTTTGGACAGTCAAGACAAAGAAGAGAATACTTGTACTGACTCCACTGTATCAACTAATGAAAAGGTGTTATCACTTGTAAATGTGCTCCCAGAGTTGGAAAAATTGCTTAGATTATTGCTCACCCCTATTGAGGATAGAATTGTCAAGCTTTCAGATAGGCTAAATTATTTTGAACAGGCAACACTAGACAATTTCCATTCCACAAAATCCTTGATTAAAGCCAACGCTAGGGTGGATGCAAGCACAAAGCCTCAGGTTCTCACTAACCCTGTTACTCAGGATAAGGGAAGAAGGTCTCAAAATAACTCCCCTTTACTATCTAAGCAAAGGAATTCTACCGCCAAAACAACTGTAAAACCCGCAGATAGATCTGACAGAGCGCACGTAGGTTCTGCTCAATCCCAGCCGACCACTACATATCCTTCACAGTCTACAATACCCCAGATACAAAATCCACCAACTGCTACGAGTGTAGAGGCTACAGCTTGCCCCCAAGTGGGCAAAGTTCCAACATCTGCAAAAGTAACCAACAACAAGCAGATAGTCTCAAACATTCCTGTGGTGGGGAACAGGGCTAATGTATGCCCTCTAGTAGACAAAACTCTAGAACTGACCCAACCAAATAATAAACAGCAGACGTCGAAACCTGCCCCCCAACCCGTCCCCCAAGTTCCTAAAACAATCCCACCGCCCTTGACAAAGCCACCCCACAGAAAACCCCCGGTGAATCTCACTCCAGATTCCTTCCCCTATGTAGCAGTTCTTATAAATGTACCACCATTACCCACAGGACAGAGAGAAACTTTCCAGATGCTCAAAAACAAGATCATGCACTGGTTAAGGGAAAATCGTTCTCTGCCTGGTGATATTGATGGGTTAATCATAGGGGGAAGGAGAATAGACTGGATGGGGTATACACCGAAAACCTTGGGTGGGGACTGTATCGTGGTTAATTTCCAAGATCCAAGGGTGGCAGGATGGATAACTAGGCAGGGATGGGGAACAAACAAGGGAGGTATTGGAATTGTAGACCTTACCTTTTTTTACCCCCGACCAACCAGTGTAACGACTAGCTTGCTCAATGAACCCCTAATCCCCCCTACTGTATTATGGGCAGTTAATTCCTTACCAGCTCCTTCAGTTGGCCATAATCATACCACATACACAAATTATAACTCTCATGTAGGATGGCAGGACCCGGGATGGGGATATTGACAAAACAACATAGATAGGAACAGCAGGATAGGAGGGAATAATAATGAGTCTAAAGGGGTTTGTGGCGTTTATGCTGACACCATTGTTACATGTTCAACGGTTGGTAACATTGAGATGGGGAGTTTTGTGAAGAAGGTGGTACTAGACCGGGAATTACAAATGCTAATGCTGTGACATTACCCTCAACAATAGCTAACATGATTGTAGATCCCATTGATGATCATGAAAAGCTGATTAATAATATCGAAAGCCCGATGATCGCTCAAGTATCTCCAAACATTAACATTCACGATGGGACTGAGGCTAGCATTGGTACGCTTTTATCTTGGAATGTTGCTGGGTTGGGCGGTAAGTTAGATTCCCAATCCTGGGTGGATTATATCAGTGGGTATGATATCTGCTGCTTTCAAGAAACCTGGGCTTGTGACCCCCTTTTCTGTTTTGGTTATTTAAACTATTTTATACCAGCATCAAAAGGTGGAAGGGGGCGGCCTAAGGGAGGCCTCACTGTTTGGGTAAAGCAGGACTTGCACATTAACATCAAAATGCTGGACCTGGGAAGTAGTGATTTACAAGTATTAAGAATCTCCACAGGCAAGGGTCCACCAATGGATTTGTATAATGTTTATGCAAGAGGTAACAATGTAATCAATTCATCTACCATTGAGTTGTTGTCTGCTGCCATAGAGACCAAGTCCCAAGATAGCATGGTGATAATAGCAGGGGACCTCAACAGGACTTTTGAACCCTTGGACTGTACAAATGACTCCTTGGGGAAGGACGAGGACAATCTCTGGGGAGTACCTTCTCTATGTTTAAAACCCGTAAAGAGATGGACAAAAGAGATTTTATTATTAAATGCAATTTGTATGGAACATGGTTTAAGAGCACTGAATGGGAGGACACCAGGGGACAAGGAGGGCAGCTACACTTTTGACAACGGTAACAGCAGGAGTAGAATTGATTATATATTGTGTAGTCTCCAACTGTGGAATGGGGTTGTTGACATGGCCATTAGGCCCAGGGTTGAAAGTGATCACAACCCCCTTTGTGTGACCCATAGGTGGTGGAACGTTGGAGTGGGAAACTCGCATCAAACTAATGACGAAGTCCCTGTTATGAGTAACGACGAACGCAGGTTAAAATGGCCAAAGGTATTGGCAAATGAGGCTACCATGACCTATATCAACAACGCGGTTGATAGTGCAATTTCCGCTATGGAGGCAGCTGATCCAGTAGTTCCGGGGGCTAGCGGTATCACCGAAATCCACAATAAGTTATTTTCCCTCCTGAAACCATGTTTCTTTATCAAAAACAGGAAAGGGAAGAAAACTAAAGAGGTGGTTTGACAGCCAATGTAGATCGGCACGACTAGAACTGGCACAAGCTATAAGGAATAGGGACCGTGCTGCAATAACAGAGAATAGGAAACTGTACAAGACGGCCATTCACCGAGCTAAAAAGAAATGGGACGAAGACCATTGGGCCGAACTAAAAGAGGCTTCAGGTAACAATGACTCCAGGACAGTTTGGAAAATTATCAAGTGGGGTAGAGGAGCTGGCCCCGCAAAGCCAGATAATAATGTAACAGAAGATGCCTGGGTTGACTATTTTAGACCACAGCATGCTGAAGTCATCCATCCTGGGGTGGCCGATGGCATAACACCAGTCTATGCAACCGACAATTTGTTTTCCCTTAGAGAAGTGGAAATTGCGATTAGTTCCGTGAAATGTGGGAGGGCGCCAGGGCCAGACGGGATTCCCCCGGATATTTTTAAATACGACATGACTAGATGGGCGAGGTATACCTTTCTAGTAGTAAATGCCCTAGCGAAGGGGGAAGTGGTCCCCGACCTTTGGAAAGGCGCAACTATTATCCCCATTCACAAGAAGGGTGATCGTTCACTGCCTGCCAACTATAGGCCTATAAGCCTAATAGCTACCATGCAAAAAGTAGTGGGGAGAATGGTAGCAAACCAGCTCATGGACTGGGTTGATGACAACAACGCCCTTTCTCCATACCAAGCTGGATTTAGGCGAGCAACCAGTACCATTGACCAGGTCTTCCGCTTCACTATATTGCGGTGGAAGACGGTTTTACTAGGAAGGGGCTGTCTGTATGTCGCGTTTGTCGACCTGCGGGCGGCATTCGACCTAGTCCCCCGGTTTAAGCTATGGTTGGTTCTGCAAAGGCTTGGGATTCCTGCCGATCTGCTCACACTAATCATGCGATTGCATGAATCCAACTTTGCAAGAGTACAGTGGGGTGGTAACGGGGAGACAACTTCGGACTTCCCAGTTGAAAGGGGCGTCCAACAAGGCTGTTCCATGGCTCCTCTACTCTTCTCGTTATTCATTAACGGGATTGTTGAGAGAATGTTGGAGGCTAGCGCAGACGCTCCGTCGTTAGCGGACACCAGGGTTCCGATCCTGATGTTCGCTGACGACACCCTTATCTTGTCTAAAACCCCTGCAGGGCTACAACGTGCACTAAACATTTTTGATGTTTTTTGCACAGAGCATGGGCTAGAAGTGAACGTGGGAAAAACAAAATTGATGGCCTTCTCCCCACTTTGCAGAAATCACCCCAAGGTAACCTTAAACAACAGCAGGTTAGATACTGTCGTAGAGTTCACGTATTTGGGAGTACAGATTGCAGAGGGCGCTGGCTGGACGCATCATTTGGATAAAGTGGTCTTAAAACACCAACAGCTCTCAGGTGCTTTGAGGGGGGAACACCGCAAATCCAAGACAAAACCGATTAAACCCGCACTTATAGTGTACGATGCGAAGGTCTTGGGTGCCACATTATATGGTGCGGAGTTATGGGCTTGGGACAATCTTGTGGCTCTACAGACTTCTGAGAACAAGTTCTTGCGAGGGATCACAGGACTTCCACAGAGCACCCCCTTAATCCCATTGTTTCTGGAGCTGGGTAGGCGTCCTATTGCCGACAGAGCTCGATTGCGCCCAGTCCTCCATTGGAGACGTCTCTGGACGACTCCAGAAATCAGACAATATGCGGAGGGTTTTCTTTGGATAATTAAGGAAGACATCTTCCACAAGATAAAATGGCTCAAAAACCTGAAGGCCATGTTGACTAACTTAGGGTTTTCAAATCTCTGGAATAACCCAGTGGGAGAAATCTTCCCAAGCAAAGAAGCCCTCAAATTACAATATTGGGATTGGGTGGGTGGTAATCTGCTGAAAGACGCTAGGGCCGACTCTATGGCTGGTCGCTTCCTGGAGACAAAAATCTTTCCTATCCTAGAAAACTATTGGGATACAATTACGGTACCAATGGATAGGAAGCTCGTCTTTCAGTTAAGATCCGGATCTATCCCCCTAAAGAAACTGACAGCTGGTTGGCATAGACCGACCAATAACTTATGTCCAGCATGTGAAAATGCCGTGGAGAGTGTAGGCCATTTCCTATTTGTATGTCAAGCTCATTCACTACCGAGGAGAAAATGGCTTACGCCTGTATGCAAAAACCTGGGGACACGCGACAGCGCAGTGACTTTAAGAATCTTATGTACAACAACCCAGGATTCGATAGTCATAGGGGTAGCCAAATACCTGGGCTGGGCTTGGGCAATTAGACGACGATCTCTGGGGGGAATTAGGTAATCAGGTTTTCCTTTTAACCACGACTTATGTAAAACTATTTGTCTCAAATGTTTTTTTTTTTTTTATGCTAATATTGTATGAGCTGTACAGAATGTATAATGAATTTACATCTGTAATTGTTATGTCTTATTCTGTAATTGTTTTAAATTTTATGTGCTTTTATGAGAACTGTCTCGAATAAAGCTTATACAACAACAACAAATAAATCTCTTCCAACTGACAGGTACTGGCAAAAACACAAACGTCCATTATACGCTAAAATGCTCAGTCATGGCTGCAACACCCACAGTAGGATCACAAAATATTTTTTATGGGCCCTATAACTGGGTGTAAAAGCTCATGGAGAATACACAACCCAGGCACTCCACGTTCTGCAGAGGAGTGCTGATTTCCTGAATTCCATCTTTGGTGCGAGTAGCGGAGGTATTTTTCCATTTGCGTGTTCAAAGTTTGTTTTGGCACTCAATTGCGCATGCCGCGATACTGTTGGACAGCTTGCAACCATGCATGAGCCTTCGTGCTCGTTCACACCGCTAGCGAGCTCCCTCAAGACTTAAGCTCACTCGGACGGTTTCCGGCCGCGACAGCACCAATGTAATGCTGATCCCGCTCGCAAATGGTGCGCTCGAGCAGGTTTTGTGCTCAAGAAGCAGCAGAGAGGCTTTTTAAGTGGATTTTCTTCTCCAAATGGCCATTGAAGTTGTCTTTTTTTTGTGTGAGAAGTCTTTTTTTAACCTTTTTATTCCAACAGGAAGAAACTGCCCCAGAGACTCCAAAATCCTATTACTGTCCATCAAGCTCAATCCAATGCTTTGTCCATCTCGTTGGTCATTTTTCATTGGAATTTGGAGCTGGAAAGACCACTCTCCTTGTCTGCTGAATATATCCCATTGGCTTTAAGAACTTTTTATTTTAGATTTCACAAGTAAGTTGACAAACTGGCAAATAAGGGTGTTGCCTATTTGATTGGGGGCATGAACCAGGATTTATTTGTACTTTTATTCAATTTTTTAAATTTATTGTAATGTGTGACCTGCAATTTTTAGTTGGGGCCTAGTTTTTTTTGCATATAATTTTTCTTCTTTTATAAAGGAAAGATGTTGCACAGTTCACACCATTTCATCTATGTTTTGTAATAAAATTGCAATATTCATTTAAATCACTATGTGGCCTAGTCTGCCAATGGGATTTCCAGCAAGTAGGCCCAGTAGTAGTTATGGGTGCATGAAACAACTATTTCTGTGGTGTCTGTTGAATCAAAACATCTTTTATGCCATTGATGGCATTTGATTAAATTAAAAAATATGTATTTTTTGGTATATTTTGCATTTTTTCTGCAAACAGTGTATAGGTGGGGTAATTATATTCGATTCATTTGGAGGATATGTGTTGTAAAATTTCTGAGCCCAGGTAATTTTCATTTTTGGCATTGCTGATTAATGCTCTTTTTTCTGTGTTACTGTGCCTCCTTTGTCTGGTCAATGTGTGAATGTGTTTGTCATAAGCCACCATTTGACTTTGATACCCATGCCATATGGCCAGGGGTCATTTGTTTTTATAGTCGGTATCAATAGGCCTGTATATTCTCCTTGTTTTCCATGCTTCCTTCTCGTTGTTGTTTGACCATCTGGCTGGAGGCCATTTTGTGTAGGCAATCAGTGTGCTTTTGCCACAGGCCTGCATGTGTTCTTTGTTGTGGCCATGCCTCCTTGTTGGTGGTTGTTGTGACCATTTAACTGGCGTCCATTTTGTGTAGGCAGCCAGTGTAATTTTGCCATAGGCCTGCATATGTTCTTTGTTTTCCAGGCCTCCTGCTTGTTTTTTGTGTTAGAGATTGGGGTAGGAGATAAAGGCAGGGGCTGGTTTGAGAATTTTTTTAGGGTTGCATTTGGTTCCCCAGTCCAGTCTTGCATGCCCCAGTTTGCATCACTCTATCCTTTAGATTCTATGAGGAGCGGGAGCAGATGGCACACATAAGTAAGCGTCTGAAGAACCTGGCTGGCGCTCTGCAGCTAGACAGATGTTCAGAATAGGAGCAGGGAGGAAACAGGATCTCTGTGTTCTGGGCATGGCTACTACACGTGCAGGTCCACACAGAACTGGCCACAAACATAAGGAACTGCTCTTAATTGCATAGCACGATTCAGCCAGGGTTGTAAAATATTTTGCTCATATTAGGAAATTACTCCGACAAGCAGAACAAACAAACATGAACGCTGGTCGAATAAACACGATTATAGGTTGTCCGAACATCACAGGCTATACAGCACTAGGCACTTTGAAGCATTTTAACCGCATGGTTGGATTTAATTTAAACCAGAAGCTTTTCATCCACTAGTGCTAGCTGCACATCCCCAAATATGAGTCAACTGCGGTTTGTGATAATGATTGTTTATTATGTTAGTGTAATACAAAAATACATTTTTTTACTTCCGTCAAACCATCTTGTATTTAAAATTCAACTTTATCATATACCAAAGATTCCTTTTTATGTGATACCACGGTTTTTATTGTGAAATTTGTTTTATGCATTTTTGTAATGATTTAAAATAATCAAGCAATAAACTACTACTACTACTACTACTGAAAAAGTTGCAAGTTTGGTATGTTTTGATCATGGGGAATGTTGCAGGAGCCAAATCAATGCCGCCCAGTCATGAAAAAATAGAAAATTGATACTTTGGAAATGAAGTGAGAATAAATTGTCTAAAAATTGTCCATATCCTTAATTACTGCAATAACTTACTATGACTAAGAAGTTATGTTGCCATGTGAATCTCTTTCCAAAGTAACTATTATCAAGTGGTAATAATCCTAATTATTCTTTGACATTTTTCACCAACATGAAATCATATTCCTGCCTTAAAGGTTAGATGCACATAATAATGTGTCATTCGCTACTTGAACCCAAATTGATTCTGAGAAGCTCTGGGTTTGTCATGACAAATCTCTAAAGTACTTCACCACAACATCAAATTGCTAATGACAAATGTGCACTGAGTTTTCTTTTTAGCAGTGCAATCCTTACAAGTGAACCTGCAAGAAATAATATCAGATTGGTATCTAAGCGTTTTTCCCCCTATACCACACTATAAATAAATCTTGTTGCACAATTCCTTCCTAGAAGCTTGCCCCATCTCTAAATTTACTTCATTACCACCAATATCCAGCAAAATGAAAATGATAAATAAGATATAATCATTGTTGGAAATTGCCCTTTTTGCTGGGTTATACCAAACTTTTTGCTTCTTCCTCCCTTTTTTTCCTGACCTGGGTTTGTTGGCAATAGGACTCTGGATGAGTTGCTTTATCTGCATCTTGAGTTGTGGAAGTGGATGGCACCAGGGCCTGAATATGGATGTGCCTGCCTCCCACAATGCTGGCTCTTCCTCCTGCTGGGCGACTGACGACCCTGCCCCTCTCTCGGAAAGGAGAGGAGAAGACAGAAAAACAATGCTGGCTCCACCTCCTGCTGGGCGGCTGACGACCCTGCCTCTCTCTCCGAAAGGAGAAGAGAAGACAGAAAAACAAAGGGGCATAATATCAAGGAACGGCTTTAAAATTATAGCCGCTTTACAGCAATATTGGGCTTGATAATATGCCGTAGAAAATTCCAATAGAAGCCCATGTTAACACCAGAACATGGGTTTCTATTGGAATTCTCAAGGGCATATTATCAAGCCCATTATCGCCGCTTTAGCAGCAGTTTCCTGCCACTAGAGCAGCGATAATTTTAACGCCGTTCCTTGATAATATGCTCCAAAATGCTCAGGAACTGATCTAAACTGGTTCTGACCAAGCCAAGGCCTCTCTGCCTCTAGAGAACAAAGTAAAGACTAGTATAAGAAGGGCTACCCAGACTACGGAAAATTAGATCAATCTGGAATCAAGAAGGAACCTCTGCCAAGGAGAAAGCTGGATGACTGAGGAAGTACTATCCTGCTGTGTGCTTGTGGACTGACCTGCAGTTGCTTTGCTGCCAAGGAGAGAGGAAGGACTTTTCTGTGTGCTGTGTTCCCTTGCTTGAAGAGATCACCAAGGGCCTGAGTAGAGCTGGCCTCCTGTTAAGAAGTCCCAGGAACAAAAGGTCTTTACCTCTAGCTTCCCCCAGAACTCTGCTGAGTGAGTTCTGCCCTTCCTAGAGTGATTGATCCATTTGTGGGACCTCTGGAAGTTGTTGTCCTCTGTTTGGGAAGCTGGACAAGGAGAAAAGAAGACAATCTGCAATTTTCACGCATCGCTCGCTTGTGAAGTGCATTGTCGGCAGTGCGAGGAAATTTCCGTCACCGTGAGGATCGAGATCATCGCAGCGCCTATTACTGCTGCGAGAACCGACGCATCGTTCGCTTGCGCAACGCATCACCCCGGTGCGGGAAGATTCATGTCACTGCGAGTATCGTCGCAGAGCCTGTCGTCACTAGGTGAGATCGCCGCACCGCTTGCTTGCGTACCGCATCACGTCACTGCGAACATAGTCACAGAGCCATCGCATTGAGGGGCCGCAAGACGAGAAGATCGACACTGCGCCGCGCATTGCCGCCGCACCGGAGATCGTCACCGTCCCGAATATGGTCGCATTGTGCCTGTGCAAGACGCTTCCTACCAAACCTGCGCACCAGAATCCATACAAGGTATTGCATCCCTCCCCATACAGACCGGATTCATTGCAACACGCTCACTGCATCCAGGGGGGCTGTCGCATCGCCTCCCCAGGGTCTCCGGAGTGGCACATCTCTTGTTTTTCAACGCAGCAGCTTCCACTTGAACTTTTGTCGCATCTACAGGTACTTTGGGCTAAACATGACTCATCTGTGGATTATTTTGACGCAAACGCTAGAACTCTTTTAAAATCATTTTCTTGAACTGTGTATGTTGGATTTTTGTCGTTTTGGTCTTGTGTAGTCTAGATAAAAATACTTTATTTTTCTAAACTGGTGTGGAGTCCATTTGTGGTATTTTCACTATGTTACTGTGAGTGTTGGTACAAATACTTTACACATTGCCTTTGATAAGCCTGTCTGCTCGTGCCAAGCTACCAAGGGGGTGAGCAGGGGTTATCCAAATAGTGTATCTCCCTTACCCTGACTAGAAGCAAGAGTCCCTATTTGGACATTGGTACCTACCTCTGCAAACTAGAGACCCTCAATGTAGCAGTGCAATCCTTACAGGTGAACCTGCAAGAAATAATATCAGATTGGAATCTAAGCGTTTTTACCCACTTCCCAAAACTGCACACTATAAATGAATCTTGTTGCACAATTCCTTCTTAGAGACTTGCCCCATCTCAAAATGTACTTATTTATCACCAAAACCCAGCAAAAGTAAAATGATAAATAAGATACAATCATACATTAAATCTCTTCCAACTGGCAGGTACTGGCAAAAACACAAACATCCATTATACGCTAAAATGCTCAGTCATGGCTGCAACACCCACAGTAGGATCACAAAATATTTTTTATGGGCCCTATAACTGTGTGTAAAAGCTCATGGAGAATACACAACCCAGGCACTCCACGTTCTGCAGAGGAGTGCTGATTTCCTGAATTCCATCTTTGGTGCGTGTAGCGGAGGTATTTTTCCATTTGCGCGTTCAAAGTTTGTTTTGGCACTCAATTGCGGATGCGGATGGACAGCTTGCAACCATGCATGAGCCTTTGTGCTCGTTCACACCGCTAGTGAGCTCCCTCAAGACTTAAGCTCACTCGGGCGGTTTCCGGCCGCGACAGCACCAATGTAATGCTGATCACGCTCGCAAATGGTGCGCTCGAGCAGGTTTTGTGCTCAAGAAGCAGCAGAGAGGCTTTTTAAGTCTATTTTCTTCTCCAAATGGCCATTGAAGTTGTCTTTTTTTTGTGTGAGAAGTCTTTTTATAACCTTTTTTTTCCAACAGGAAGAAAGTGCCCCAGAGACTCCAAAATCCTATTACTGTCCATCAAGCTCAATCCAATGCTTTGTCCATCTCGTTGGTCATTTTTCATTGGAATTTGGAGCTGGAAAGATCACTCTCCTTGTCTGCTGAATATATCCCATTGGCTTTAAGAACTTTTTATTTTAGATTTCACAAGTAAGTTGACAAACTGGCAAATAAGGGTGTTGTCTATTTGATTGGGGGCATGAACCAGGATTTATTTGTACTTGTATTCAATTTTTTAAATTTATTGTAA
Organism: Lissotriton vulgaris; assembly: GCF_964263255.1. Classification (NCBI taxonomy): domain Eukaryota; kingdom Metazoa; phylum Chordata; class Amphibia; order Caudata; family Salamandridae; genus Lissotriton; species Lissotriton vulgaris. The sequence continues at coordinate 1,650,215,792 of NC_141693.1, read as the reverse complement.
TGTGTGACCTGCAATTTTCAGTTGGGGCCTAGTTTATTTTGCATGTAATTTTTCTTCTTTTATAAAGGAAAGATGTTGCACAGTTCACACCATTTCATCTATGTTTTGTAATAAAATTGCAATATTCATTTAAATCACTATGTGGCCTAGTCTGCCAATGGGCCTTCCAGCAAGTAGGCCCAGTAGTAGTATGGGTGCATGAAACAACTGTTTCTGTGGTGTCTGTTGAATCAGAACATCTTTTAGGTCATTGATGGCATTTGATTAAATTACAAAATATGTATTTTTTGGTATATTTAGCATTTTTTCTACAAACAGTGTATAGGTGGGGTAATTATATTCGATTCATTTGGAGGATATGTGTTGTAAAATTTCTGAGTCCAGGTAAACTTCATTTTTGGCATTGCTGAATTAATGCTCTTTTTTCTGTCTTACTGTGCCTCCTTTGTCTGGTCCATGTGTGAATGTGTTTGTCATAAGCCACCATTTGACTTTGTTACCCATGCCATAGGCCAGGGACGATTTGTTTTTATAGTCGGTATCAATAGGCCTGTGTATTCTCCTTGTTTTCCATGCTTCCTTCTCGTTGTTGTTTGACCATGTGGCTGGAGGACATTTTGTGTAGGCAATCAGTGTGCTTTTGCCACAGGCCTGCTGTATTCTTTGTTTTGGTCATGCCTCATTGTTGGTGGTTGTTGTGACCATTTAACTGGCGGCCATTTTGTGTAGGCAGCCAGTGAAATTTTGCCATAGGCCTGCATATGTTCTTTGTTTTCCAGGCCTCCTGCTTGTTTTTTGTGACTATGTGTCTGGAGGCCATTTTGTGAAGGTAGCTAGTGTGCTTTTGCCATAGTCCTGCATGTGCAAAAGGAGCTCATGATCGACGGAATGTTGAACAATGCAAACATTCACCTCCAGTCACAAAGATCTTGATTTAATCCATTGTTGTTTTGCTCACCACGCCACCCTAATTTGGAACAAGCCATATGCCAATCAGTCTTGACCCTGCATCTCATAGGAACAGTCCAACCTGAACTGCCAAGCCAGGTCCTCCCTGGACCGGAAAAAAGCATCGTGAGACAGGTTTCTGGCCTTCATTTGATCTTTGTTGTGGTCCTGCCTCCTTGATGGTTGTTATTAGTGTGACCATGTGGGTGGCAGCCATTTTGTGTAGCCAGTGTGTTTTTGCCACAGGCCTGCATGTGTTCTCTGTTACTAATGCTTTCTTGATCAGTGCTGTTGTTGACCATATGTTACTGGCTGGCAGCCATTTTGTGCGTTCAGCCAGTGTGCCTTTGCCATAGGCTTGCATGGAAGGATGCAATATCAGATTAATAACATGCTTGAGGATAATTACACTTATTCTAAAAACAAAATTAATTTTAAAAAGTAATCTCATTTTGTATTGTATTTTTTTTAGTTGCATGACAGAGGCACGCATGCCTCTACCACACATGCCTCTACTACACAGCCCAAACCATGAATGCACCTTAACCACTTATTCCTTTACCACACATTTTCATTGTGAAGGCATGATTGGTACGGGGGCATGCATAGTTAAAATTGCCATTACCTCGTTCCCCCCTCCCTGCCCTAAGTCCTAAAATTATATTGCCCTGACTCAGCCCCCTCCCCGAGGCGTAAATCTTGTCCTGCCCTTATATCTAACCGTTCCCCCCATCCTGAGCCCTAAATAATTCCCCTGCGCTGTCCATAAAACTACCCCAAACCCTTCTACTGCCCTGAGGCCTAAAACCCTCCCTTAATTAAAGTAATCCCAACCTTCCCACCCTAAGCTCTAAAACCGCCCCCACTCCCAGAAACTCCACCAAACCCAGCTGCTGTCCTTATAACTACTCCAACCCCCTCCCCGACTCCTAAAACCCCGCCCCCTTTTAAAAAAAGTACCCTGACACCCCAGCCTGAGACTTAAAAGTGATCCTAACCCTGAAAACAAACCTTCAAACCCAGCCCCACTTACCTGTCCACGTTAGGAGCATCCTGTTCTGACTCTTCCTCCTCTTCTCCCCACCCATCCTAAACACTAGACCATTATCTGCCTCACTCACGCATATGCGTGGTTCAGGCCAGCGTTGTTGCACTTGTGTTGGAATGTCACGCATGGCTCTGCCCACGTTGTACCAGCCCTTTCCCACTTTTTTATGTACATTTTATTTAAATGTTTTTCATTTACATTTTATTTTTATTTTAATATCTCTATTTTTTTTATTGTAAATCATTTTTTTCCGTTTCGCCTCTGTTGATGCATCATCCATCCATCCATCCACCATAGGCACCAGTGGTTCACCTAATTGGCAGTTGGCCGTGGCTCCCAACCATTTTTTCACTGGTAGCCGAGTGGGTGAGATGTAAGCCCAACCTCGAGAGTACTTCCTGTTGTCTTCCTTAATTTAATTGGGATGCAATATAATCATATTTGTAACAAAATAAAAAGATAACAGTTGTTTGATAAAAACTCATTAAGTGAGAAACGATACAATGAGGAAGACGAAAGCAGACGTAACAGACAATAGGAAAGAGTATATCATATCTCTTCATATAAGTTTCTTTGCAGAGGCGAAAGTAAGAAATATACTTAAAGTTCGCAATACATCAGTTCATACTTTAAACCTGCCATGCGCGAGCAAGAAGATTGTTTTGTAAATGTGTTTATATTTTAGCTTCTTCATCACAAAAATAAATTGAAAGGCACCTTTTTTCTAGTGAGGGTTAGGGAAGTTGCAAAACAGGTAAGAGATTAATTTGGCTTGGGGGACCAAAATTTGAGAAACATCTTTTTGTTAGCATTGAAACAAAAGGTCTTAATTTTGACCTTGGAACCTGCAGTCCTGGGTCCTAGTCCCATTTCTGTGATGTCACCAAAATCAATTGATTGCAGGCAAAACATTTTATTTATTTGTAAATGGAACTGCTAAAATGTGCTTAGGAAAAAATCATGTAAGCTGATTACTTGCAGCTGGTGTGCAGTCTAGTAAATAGTTGTTTAATAATGGCGATTTTATGTTCATGGTTCATCGTAAGACACTCCAACAGTGCTTCTTCTGGACAGGCACATGACATCTATGCATCCTGTTGAACACTGATCAAACTGCACCTTTGCTCATGAAGAAAAAACAGAGTAAACCGCCTCCCCTATTTGTGGCACACAGGTTCATTCATGAACGTTGTGCTATAACACATAAGTACATGTACATGCAAACATTTATTTCATACGATTGTAACTGATTACATGTCATATCATAAACTCATGCCCATAGTACAATTATCAACCATAGCAAGGCACAATACTAAACGGAGTGAGATTTGTCACGGCCCTTGGTCATAATTAGCTTTCCACTACAAGCCCTTACTTACCGATTTCTCTGGGAAGAGGGTCCCATGAGGCGAGGCACGGCACAACACTGCGGGCAGGAACAACGCGACTGAAACCTCTGAGCTGCGTGGGCAGAGTAATGTGAAGACTATCATCTAAACGCATGTTCAATTGTTCATACAGACGCACGTATAGCAGTGCGCTCTTCAGCCAAATCATTTTTAAGGTGGCATTTCAAACCCTGACCTGCATGTTTCTGAGGCTCCAATTTCTTCATTGTGCGCGGCGCCCCTGGCTTCTAATCACGGCGCACCGGGGTGCCGTGGCGCACAGTTTGGGAAGCACTGCACTAGACCATTATCTGCCTCACTCACGCATATGCTTGGTTAAGGCAGATGCGTGGTTCAGGCCAGCGTTGTTGCACTTGTGTTGGAATGTCACGCATGGCTCTGCCCACATTGTACCAGCCCTTTCCCATTTTTTATGTACATTTTATTTAAATGTTTTTTATTTACATTTTATTTTTATTTTAATTTCTCTATTTTTTTTATTGTAAATCATTTTTTTCCGTTTCGCCTCTGTTGATGCATCATCCATCCATCCACCATAGGCACACTGCCGCAACAGCATTCAGTTTTTTAGTTATATAATTCAGTTGCCTCCTGGTGAACAACCTGGCAGCTGTGCACTTTAGATTCTAGCATCATGAATTTTTTTAAGATTGGCGTTCCATTTACCCATTTCGTGTCTCCTTTAGAATATATTGAACATAAAGAAAGAGCTCTATCATTCTGTATATAGTGTGTTAGGATGGGGACTTATGGTATTGTAGTCTGGATTGACTTCAAAGTGGTTACCTAAGTTTACAAAACAATCACACTGATATTGCCTTTGTCTGTACTAATTCAAATTGCAAACAATGCCACATTTCACACTAAATGTTTTTCCTGCTTGTTTGCTTTTAGGTGTACAAGAGAAGAAACATCACCCTCAGTACTGCCAAATAGAAGACTTGCACATTCAGATGTCACTCTGCCAATCACTTCTGCTTGTGCAGCATGGGGCAACTGCCAAGTGAGAGCTTTAAGAGGGCCCCAAAGAAACTTGCTGCCAAGAAAATGTCCAGTGAGAAGAAGCAACCTTCCACCATTGGCATGCTAGCTAGAAACGTGTGCCTGTCCCTAACCTAAGATCATGAGCATGTCTGTCTGTCTGTGAGGCAGCCACTGCAATCATTTGCAAAGTAGTACGCAATAATTTCAGGAAATAGAGCAAAGTGGACAGCATTCGCATCCAGCAATAGTACATTTTCCTGACGTTGGAGCAGAAGGGGAGGTTGAGCTTCCTTCCAAGCAAGTACCTCCTCTTTTAGAATGATTGGCTCTGAGATTTCCAACAAGAAAAAGTAAGGGTGCTACTCCACCATCTTTTTCCAAGCACTACTTCTGATGATGATAATAGGGACATGGAGTGGACCCCAGCAGAGTCTAGTAGACGACAGGAGAGGCAAGGGATAAGGAAGGTTCCTGAAAGACTTAGGGGCATATTACCAACGAGTAGCAATATTTATCACTAACTAGGCTTTGCAACCATTTTTTTATCGCTAAGCATCGCCGGAATTTATCGCTGAGATAACTTGCTATTAGCAACGGTTATCTCCAAAGCGATAATTTTTCCGGGGATAGCATGAATATCGCTGAGAATACAGCGATATTCACGCATTAGCGACAAATTGCTCTTAGCCATGTTATCCACCTCTCATTGGATAACATGGTTAAGAACTGGTCTGAGCAGGCGTTAGTTTTTGGCGATAGCAGGAATATTTCCATCGCTACGCCCGCCTTGCTAATAGGTGATAGCGACGTTAGCGACTGCTTTCAGTCGCTTACAGCTTGGGTACACCCACTTTGCATGTCATTAGCGATAAATATTGCTGACATGCAAAGTGGGCCCCAAAACGCTCGCTATCGCCTAAAATCTGTCGCTAACATCAGTTAGCGACAGCTTGCTAATAGAGCGATAGAACTATCGCCGCTTAGCGGCCGAAAATGGCCGCTAAACCGGCGATAATTGCCTATCGCCCCCCTTGGTAATATGCCCCTTAGACTTATGGGAGGAGATAATGAGGAGGATGACAACAATGAGGAAGTGATTGTGGAAGGTGACACAGAGGAGTATGACATTGCTATTCAACTGGCACAGGTAGCAATGCCAGCTCCCATATTTGCAAAGCCCCAGCTGAGACCTGCACTAGCCCTTACCTCAGAAGAAGCAGAGAGGCAATCAATGACACATCCACCTACCTCCGCCAGTGCTTCTTCAGGCAGTGGCAGTGGTACAGTAAAAAAATACTTTTCCCTAGATTGGGACTTTTTAACGTTTACCAAAGAGGGGGAGCACATTGCTGTATTCAGTATTTGCCACAAAAATGTTTGTCAAGGAAAGCCTGTTACAATTTACGGTACTGGAGGGCAAACGACTTGTAAAAAAACACAACACAATCAATTGGGATGTGCACCTTAAAAAAGAAATTGGACAAAAAAAATTGAACGGTGTTGTGGTGTTGGGGTGACCCAAATATCATCAGCTACAAGTCCAATCACAGAGGTAAGTGATGATGAGGAAGGATAAGGTGACATTTTCACACATAGCAGCCGTCTCCCCAGCAGTGTGTCAGCAGATTTACCCACCTTTGCGACTTCACAATGGCACAAGTTTTGGAAAGAGATGAAGACACCACAGCATACAGTGACTGCCCTACCATGATGTACATTGAGTCTACTACCACCATCTACTTCTCAAAAGACACCTGTGTCAGTGGCCCCAGAAAAGAAAATCTAGGCTACAGGCATGTTTAGGCATGTGTACAATGGGAAGGTGGCAAAAATGTGATCTCTGTAGCTCCTCCCTTTTTGTGTGGAAGAATTGGGACTATTAGAATTTGTGGCAGCCATCTGCCCGAAATGGAGATAACCATGTTGGACTTATTTTGCCAGAGTCGTTGTTGCAACGCTGCATCAAAGTGTGCTGTAGTTGGTTGGACAAGCTTTGCAGCAAAGTGTTGTTCACACATTCCACCTGACAACAGATATGTGGACCAGTTTTCAGGCAACTGATTACATGTTCATCACTGCACATTGGTTCTCTATTGCAGGGTTAAACCAAAATATATCTGAAGGTCTTGGCACTGAAAAAAGTTTTTAGAGCATTCGACAGCATGCAACACTGGCCATGTTCGCAATGGAGAAATCAAACACAGCTGTAAACATCTTGGAGGAACTTAACAGCAACATGAATGAATTACTGTGAACCAGAGGTTTCAGAATTGAATTTGTTGCCACGCACAATGGCAGTAAAATTACATGTCAAACAGAGGATATTTTAGGGTCCTGTTTTTGGCCCATAGCATCAACCTGGTGGTGCAAGACTTTCTCAAAAACGAAGACATAGTCAGCAACATACTAACCACCTGCAAAAGAATCTGCACTCATTTCAGCCATTCTTTATAAGCCCAGAAGTAGTTGCGGATTATTTAGCATAATAATAGAGCGCCAGTTAAAGCCCTGATACAAGAGATACTAACACGTTGGAACTCAACCCATTGCATGTTACAGCATCTGTTTGAGCATTACAAAAAGACCAATGACTATTTCATTCAAAGAGGAGGGTATGTAGTTGTGAACGCTATGACCATGGATGAAGAGTAATGGGGCCTAGTCAAATTCCTGACACAGATGCTACTCCCTTTTGAGGTTTTCACATGGGAAGTTAGTAAGGAGGACTGTACGATGGGCTAAGCTATCCTGTTGTTGCATCTACTACAGGACCAGGACCAATTACATATTGCAGCCTTTGTTTGAGTAGTACAAACAGATAAATTACTGTGTCATTCAAAAAGGAGGTGAAAATTGCAAAAAACACAGTTGATTGACAGAATGCAGAACAATGTCTTACATTCACCCCAGTACAAAGATCTAGGCCTAAATCCATCGTTTTTTTGCACTCCACACCACCCTAGGTCAGACAATGGCTAAATGCAAATCAGCCTTGACCCTGTGCCTCATGGGAACAGTCCAGCCCGAACTACCAAGCCATGTCTTTCCTAGACCGGAATCAAGCATCCAAGGACCGGTTTCTGGCTATCAGCCTTCTTCAGCCTGGATAGCTTGACTCCAGAGCCTGTGACTCACGTCTGAGCATACCCAGCCCACTCGGGGTGAAAATTGCAAAAAACACAGTTGATCGACAGAATGCAGAACAATGTCTTACATTCACCCCAGTACAAAGATCTGGGCCTCAATCCATTGGTTTTGTTTCACTCCACACCACCCTAGGTCAGACAATGGCTATATGCAAATCAGCCTTGTCCCTGTGCCTCATGGGAACAGTCCAGCCCGAACTACCAAGCCATGTCTTTCCTAGACCGGAATCAAGCATCCAAGGACCGGTTTCTGGCTATCAGCCTTCTTCAGCGTGGATAGCTTGACTCCAGTGATGTGGAGAGCCTGGGACTCACGTCTGAGCATACCCAGCCCACTCGGGGTGAAAATTGCAAAAAACACAGTTGATGGACAGAATGCAGAACAATGTCTTACATTCACCCCAGTACAAAGATCTGGGCTAAATCCATCATTTTTTTGCACTCCACACCACCCTAGGTCAGACAATGGCTATATGCAAATAAGCCTTGACCCTGTGCCTCATGGGAACAGTCAAGCCCAAACTACCAAGCCATGTCTTTCCTAGACCGGAATCAAGCATCCAAGGACTGGTTTCTGGCTATCAGCTTTCTTAAGCCTGGATAGCTTGACTCCAGTGATGTGGAGAGCCTGTGACTCACGTGTGAGTATACCCAGCCCACTCGGGCGAAAATTGCGAAAAACACAGTTGATGGACAGAATGCAGAACAATGTCTTACATTCACCCCTGTACAAAGATCTGGGCCTAAATCCATCGTTTTTTTGCACTCCACACCACCCTCGGTCAGACAATGGCTATATGCAAATCAGCCTTGACCCTGTGCCTCATGGGAACAGTCCGGCCCGAACTACCAAGCCATGTCTTTCCTAGACCGGAATCAAGCATCCAAGGACCGGTTTCTGGCTATCAGCTTTCTTCAGCCTGGATAGCTTGACTCCAGTTATGTGGAGAGCCTGGGACTCACGTCTGAGCATACCCAGCCCACTCGGTGTGAAAATTGCTAAAAACACAGTTGATGGACAGAATGCAGAGCAATGTCTTACATTCACCCCAGTACAAAGATATGGGCCTAAATCCATGTTTTTTATGCACTCCACACCACCCTAGGTCAGACAATGGCTATATGCAAATCAGCCTTGACCCTGTGCCTCATGGGAACAGTCCAGCCCGAACTACAATCCACAATAACTGAAAGCAGCAGTGCAAAGTAAAAGTAAAACAAACTACTTCAGGCCTAACATTCTATAAAATAAAAGAGTTACCCTTTATTTTTTGACAAAGAAACCTACCCTCTCCACCTACACAACATTCCCACCCCTCTCCCCAAGCAAACTGATCTAAACTCCAATGACCCACAATTTTAAATGTCCAAAGAAAGAGAAACCTGGTTCCAACTCCCTTTCCAATCACTCCACCCAGCCACAACAAACAGGTTTCTCCCATCAAAACAAAAAAATAAAAAAGGGCTAGAAGAGGGCTTTCTTGCAGGTCCATGCTCTGCTCCATCGTGGTGAGCCGGCTCTCAATAGTGTCAAGCTGCTGCAGGAAGTGGTACAGCAAGGGCCTGGTGTTGGCAGTGTGGGAGTGGGTAGCAGCATTTTGTCAGCTGCGGGGGTGCCGACCATGGGTTGGCCGGGAGACCAGGAGGCTGGAGGCTGAGTAGGACCATCAGCACTGAGGTCGGGCTGGGAGGATTTTGTATCCTCCTTCTCCTTTTCCAGGACCACCAGCCAACAGTATTCTTGCTGGATATGTGTGATATTCTGTATAATATGTTATATTGTCAGCCATTGTAGGTCTTATTTCAGAGTTCTGGAACTCTGCTGACCAAGACTCAGCTTGGAATGTATACCTTTGATCTTGTTAAGCAGTTATTCTGTTGTCTGCGCTGAAGGTGGAACTAGCAGGCTGAGGTGTTACCTAATACTTAAATAAAGAACTTTTACTTCATCTTTGACTGTCTGGAGGATCTTTACAATGGCGACGAGGATATTCTGGGCTATAAGAAATTGCTCAAATTTCTTTGGGGAACTGTCAGGACTACCAGGGGGGTACTGCGCGGTCTAGGGCCACGCTCTCTTTGAGCTTGCATGCCACTATGCGCTAAACTCTCTTGCGGTAAAGCACATGAATCTACTTCCTTGGGTCGCTGGTGGTTGCTTTGCTCTCACTTGCGTTGAGAGGTTATATCTTATTGGTTTGCACTGAATTCCATATGCTTTGTTGTGATGAATGATTGCTATAAATGAACATTATGAAATGCTTACTGTGATGAATGTTTGTTATACATGAACATTATGTAAATTACTGTACTGTTGTTGAATTAGGTAAAAGGCCCTGAAGAGATTTTCCATTATTATCTGTTCATGGGGCATTACTAAGCTTTCCTTGTCTGAAAGCAGTCTTTTTCACTATGTGCTCTACAGTTCCCAGAATTCATAATTCCCAGCATTCTAAGGGTGAGCAGCTTTGGAGCGTGGCCACGTTAACGTCTGCAGCCACACCCTTTCACCAGTGCTCACTATTCCTTTGGATTCCTAGAGTGGGGGGCTTTCTCTTTGGCTTCCGATTTCTTCCTGTGTTTAGATCCGATTTTGCAGAGCGGTGAGACCCTTCTTCTTCTTTGGGCACAGTGCTCTGTTCACCGAGCTTTTCTTTGTCTGGGATTCCTCTGGGGCATTCTGGCCTCAGAGTCAGCATCTGCTGCTTTCGAGTGAGTTCTGCTAATCTTTGAAGCCTGCCGGCTCCTGTATTGAAACTCCTGTTATTCGAATTCTAAAACAGAGTAGGTCGTATTCTGTAGGTAAGGGCATGATTTTCCATCATTGTGTCAAAATTCACATGCTTTGTAAAGAACTCTGTTTGAGCCTTTCAGCTAATTTACTTTTGGTGAACAATTTGAGAGTGTGCTTGCAGTTTAAACATTGTGGCCTCATTTGCATATTTTCCAAGTTATTTCTTTGGTCATTTCTTGTTTATTTTGGACTCGTAGTTCATTAGAATTAGAACTACTTTGTTTTCTGTTTTTGTGGAAAGTTTAACCCTTTAGTTGAAAGTGGCATAGTTAACTCTCCAGTTAAGCAAGGAAATATTCAAAGCAATCATTGAAGAGAATTAATCTGCTTGCATATTTATTTAAAACATCATCTTTAGATTAGACCATTGTGTGCTAAGGTAATAACGCTTGGCCTATGGAGAGAGGAACTAATTCCATGTTTTAAACATTTATTAGTTAGAAGCTTATGACCAAGAGCTTTGCTTAAATTGCTATTTGAAAAGCATTAAGGATTAATAGTATTCCACATTTTGTGATTTAACAAATGTTTGCTGCGTACTAACTTTTCCTTTTCAGATCTCCTTCCCTGCAGTTCCCTTCCTAAAATCACTTTCCCCCGCTTGATCACTTCAATCCTCTGTAAATCTAAAAACCAGAGTTGAAGGTATCGAGAGGTGGGCCATCGTCTCGTCGCAACAGACCCTGAGGAAGCCTACTTCTGACAGAATAGTGAGCCCACAAATTATATTCCTCCCGGTCTTTACGTGATTACACAATGGCCACCTTGGATAATTTAATGAAAGTGATTGTACAAATGCAAAGGGATTTAGCTGAAGCAAAGAACGTAACCGCAGCTCTGTCTGATAAGGTGGATCGTATTCAACAACACAGGACTCCTCTCCCTCAAGATTCATGGCCTACATTCAGACCCGAGACGCAGTCTTCTAAAAATATAGCAGTTACTGTTCCATCACAAATCCCTCTTGCTCCTCCTGAACGTTTCTCTGGTTTCCCTTCTAACGTTCAAATATTTCTGACTCAGATTGAACTGCACTTTACTTGTAGGCCTGCAGCCTTTCCAGATCCTCAGTCAAGATTCTCCTTTTTAATTTCCTATTTATCGGGGGATGCAGCAACCGGGGCAACCTTTAGTGCGTCAAGATAGTCCGCTCTTGTATAACTGGCGAAGATTTGTAGAAGAATTTGAAAAAAAATTGATAGGCGCGCAGTGACTTTGTCTGCTGATCGAGAGCTTCTACAATTACGACAAGGAAACAAAGATTTAATTTCATATTTATCAAACTTCAATAGGTTGATTTCTGAAACTTCTTGGTCTGAAGAAAAGAGAGCAGCTCTCTTTTATCAAGGATTGAAAGATGAGCTCAAGGATGTCCTTGCTCAAATGGACCCGCAACCCACAACTTGCCCAGAATTAATAAATCTTACTTTGCAACTTGATCATAGACTTTCTGAAAGGAGAACAGATAAAAAAAGAATTGACAGATACAGTTGGCGATTTGACAAATCCAAAATACAACCTAGTATTTCAGAATCCACAGTTGAACCTATGGAAATAGGAACCCTTCGTCAGCCTTTGTCAAAAGAAGAAAAGGGTACTAGACCCAAGAATGGGCAGTGCTTGTATTGTGGCCGAAGGGACATTTTTGTAAAAGACTGTGCAATAAAGCCTAAAGGAAAAAACATAAACAACAAAACAGTTGCGGTAACTACAGAAAAAATGTCGGAAAACTAATATGCTCAAGGTGTTTAGAAGGGGATCTCTTGGGAATCATCGCTTTCCCTTCAATAAATTCTTGCGTTTCAAATTACAAAGCTCAATTCCGATTGGCAGTACATATCACGTTGAGCACAGCAGTTTACCAAATGGAAGTCCTAGTGGATTCTGGAGCTACTGGGAATTTTGTAGATTTGGAAACGGCCCAAAGATTGCGCATTGTTTGTGAGAAAAAAGAAACACCTGAAATAGTGCAAGCAGTTGAAGCAAAGATTTTTTCAGGAGGGCCGGTTACCATGCAAACATCAAAAATTCACATCTCTTGTATTGACGCTAATGAACAAAAACATTCTGAGGAACTTTAATTCGATGTTATTCAAGAGCCTCAATATGGTTTCATTTTAGGGATGCCTTGGCTTTGTTTACACAATCCTATAATTGATTGGCAAAAAAGAGAACTTGTTTTTCTTCCCAGTCATTGTCGTTCTAAGTGTTTGTTGTTTACTAAAGTAGCGCAAGCACAAATAGCTACAGCTGAAGAAAAAGAAACTGTTCTTCCAGCCTGTTATAAGCAATTTCAGGAAGTATTCAGTGAAGTTAAAGCTGCCATTCTTCCCCCACATCGGACATACGATTGTCAAATAGACCTTGTTCCAGGCTCCTGTATACCGAACTGTCAAATCTATGCTCAATCAGAAAAAGAGAATCAATATTACGACAAAACCTTGACCAGTATTTAGAAAACGGTTTTATACGTCCTTCTCGCTCACCAGCAGCATCTTCTTTATTTTTCATACCGAAGGCAAATGGCGAGCTAGAACGTGTATAGACTTTCGGGCTTTAAACAAGATCACGGTAAAAAACAAATACCCCCTTCCTTTGATACCTGTTCTTCTGGATCAGGTAAGAACAGCAGTCATCTATACTAAATTGGACTTTCGAGGTGCTTACCAATTCGTAAGGATTCAACAAGGAGACGAGTGGAAAACTGCCTTTAAAACTCAATATGGTCTTTTTGAATACTTGGTGATGCTATTTGGGCTTTGTAATGCCCCGGCTGCGTTTCAGTTTTTCTTGAACGACGTTTTACGAGAATATTTAGACTTATTTGTCATTGTATACATGGATGACATTTTCATTTATTCTGACTACGTTGAAGTTCTTGAAAGCCATGTTAAGAAAGTTTTGACCACTCTTCTAAAACATAACTTGTATTGCAAGTTATCGAAGTGTGACTTCCATGTGACTCAGGTAGAATTCTTAGGAGTGATTCTCACACCATCCGGTATGAAAATGACTGATAGAAAGATTCAAGCTGTTGCGGATGGGCCAGTCCCTAAGTCAGTTAGAGATGTGCAATGCTTTTTAGGTTTTGCAAACTTCTATCGTCGTTTCATTGATCATTTCTCTGCAGTAGTGGCTCCAATTACTCGACTACTGAGAAAAAAGGTACGGTTTGACTGGACTCCAGAAGCAGATTTGGCTTTTCAAACTCTGAAAAGGGCATTCACAGCAGCTCCGATATTGATGCACCCAGATGTCCGGAACCCTTTTGTCATTGAAGCAGATGCTTCGGATGTTGCTATAGGCGCTATTTTGTCCCAAAGAAGCCAACAATCTGGTCAGTTACACCCTGTGGCTTACATGTCGAGAAAATTAAATCCAGCAGAACAGAATTATACTGTAGCAGAGAAAGAGCTGCTTGCCATCCATGAGGCTTTTAGGAATGGCAACATTATCTTTTAGGAGCTCGCTTTACTGTAACAGTTTACACAGACCACAGAAATTTGCAGTTTATGAGTTCAGCTAGAGTATTGACTCCTCGTCAAATGTGTTGGATGATGTTCTTCGCAGAATATGATTTTATTGTAACTTATCGACCTGGGGTTGACAATAAAAAAGCTGATGCGTTATCCAGAAAAGATTCCTCTTTAGAAAGACCGGAAGGATCACCACAATCCATCATTAATCCAGCTCAGGTGGTAAGTGTTCTAACAGCAGAACAATTCTTGAATGACATTTATGAGAGTTTTCCCCCTTCCTCTTGGTCACAGTGGATCGATCAAAACAAAGGCCAATCTGTTAAAGAAGGGATACCTTTTCATGGACAACAAGTTTACCTACCCACTCAAACATTGCAAGAAACAGCATTTGCTTGGCTTCATTCTTTTCCTTTAGCTGGTCATCCAGGACCAAAAAAGACTATAGAGAAAATTCAGAAAACCTTTTGGTGGCCAACCATGAATAATGACATTGTAAAACTGGTTCGAGAATGTGAGACTTGGGTGCAATATAAAACTGATCATAGCAAACCAAAAGGATTGTTACAAGTTCTTCCCACGCCTACTGTTGTGAACGTATCTAGGACCCTAATTAAATATCCCCGATTTATGCCCTTATGTTGTTATAACAAATCATATCCTTATAAAGTCATAAGAATCATATCCATATTTAGTAATAACCAATGCAGTTCAAATACGGCAAGGCTACATCTTTAGACTCCTAGAAAATACAACGAGTTCTTTAAACATACGAAACCTCCGGCAACCCGGGTATTCCCCGTGCTTTTGTTTTGATTTGTCCTAGAACTCCTGCGAGTCCTGAAAGAACTGCCAGTTCTTAGTGACGGTTCTTATTGACGTCTTATGTCCAACCTTACATCAAACACGGCACCTTCCAGGTATAAATATACCAGCGTTTGCCTTAAGCAACACACTGTGGTTTGGAGCAGAGCGGCTATTTACTTACCCGAAGCCCAGCTGATGCGAGTGCCGAAGGAAGCCGTCCCTCCCATTTGTCATACTGAGAAAGGCGCTGTCTTTTCTCCTGCTGAGAAAATCCAGCTCCAGTGTTTCCAGTCACCCTTACGGGTTACTGGGAGATCGAGTCCTGAGAACTAGATACAAGACCTCCTTAATTCTAAAACCAAGGTATGGAGCTGATTAGATCCTTAGAGAATTCTTGATTCAGAATCTTGGCAAAACTAACTTAACTTAAACTGCAACTTCCTTACTCTTTTCCACGTACTAGGCTTAGGTTAGGTACACTGGGTAGGTAGCACCAGTTGAGTACGTTTAGTCAACTTTTATCATTGTATATAATTGTATATATTTTATCCGTTTTAAGTATCATATGGCTCAGAAACCATATCAATGCTTTTACAGTATTATGTCATAATACTCCTTTTACTGTACGCACTTTACTTTATGACAAGTATTGCAATTGTGGCAATTCAACTCTCTTGCGTGAGAACGAAGACTGCCCAATAAATAACAACTTTTATTGAAAACGTCTGTCTCTCTATTTCTCTGCATTCTGGTGAAACTAAGCATGCACAATTGACGGGGGGAAATAGCTATATATTGTTTTCACACGACTCTGGAGATATACTCCTTATTCTGGAGGGAGCAAAGTTGTCATGTTTATGCGGTTGTCAGAAGCTAATCCCTTCTTGTCTAATCAGGGAAGTTAACTCCTCCCTGTTCATTCGAGAAAGTTTCTAGTGACCTCTGAGCTAGCTGGCATACCTAATTAAGTCTAACATATTCAGTAGAGACCTAGTCGACCTCAGTCCTACGTCTAAACTGCCGTTTATGTTATTCCAATGCGAAGAGCCTATTGGGAATATAGGAACTACACTACACTACCATACCATGGGAACATGTCTCTTTGTATTTCATCACTAGTTTACCTACAGCACACCAACATTCGGTTATTCTAGTGGTTATAGACAGTTTAACAAAATATGCTCATTTTATTACATGTAAAGCTTTACCAACTTCTAGTCAATTAGCACAGATTTTGGTCCAACAAATAGTTCGGTTACACGGTTTGCCATCTGTACTTTTATCCAATCGTGGATCTCAGTTTTAATCTAGGTTCTGGCAACAATGGTGTCAATGACTACAGATCACATCAAACATGTCAACAAGCTACCATCCACAAACTGATGGTCAAACTGAACGTCTCAATCAAACGTTGAAGCAGTATTTGCCATGTTATGCCACTGAAGCAAAAGATTCTTGGTTAGATTTACTATGGATGGCAGAGTTGGCTTACAATTCATCACCTCATTCATCCACTGGCACAACTCCCTTTGAAGGATTGTATGGACATGTTCCCAACACCATTCCTTTGGCTTTACCTAAGACAAGTTCAGACACTCCGGCAGTACAAGATACAGTTTGTCGTATGCAATCCATCCATCACCTAATTCACAAGAATCTTCTTCGAGCCAAAGAAACGTATAAAGAACAATATGATAAACATCATAGACCAGGTCCATTATATAACCCCAGAGACAAGGTGTGGATATCCACAAAGAAAGTTGTCTTCAAACTGAAAAGTATGTTTCACCCAAAGTTTATCGAACCTTACAAAGTTGTTCGTCAAATCAATCCAGTCACCATCAAGTTGTTTTTGCCTCCTTCTTTACGAATACACCCTGTGTTTCACACCTCTCTTTTGAAACCTGCTGGGAATACAACTACCACTCATCCAGCACCACTTCTGGTCCAGGGACATTGGGAATTTGAAGTGAGAAAAATATTAGATTCAAAACTCAGAGGCTCAAATCTTTGGTATCTAATTTCTTGGAAAGGTTATGGACCTGAAAATGATTCATGGGAGTCCGCTAAACTAAAAACATTCATTGTCCACGTTTACTACGACGCTTCCACCTCCTGAATCTTCAAAATCCGGGCCCTAGATGTTTGGGGAACTGTCAGAACTACCAGGGGTGTACTACGCGGTCTAGGGCCCGCCCCACGCTCTCTTCGAGCTTGCATGCCACTATGCGCCAAACTCTCTTGTGGTAAAGCACATGAATCTGCTTCCTTGGGTCGCTGGTGGTTGCTTTGCTCTCACTTTCGATGAGAAGTTATATGTTATTGGTTTGCACTGAATTCCATATGCTTTCTTGTGATGAATGCTTGCTATAAATGAACATTATGCAATGCTTACTGTGATGAATGTTTGTTATACATGAACATTATGTAAATTACTGTACTGTTATTGAATTAGGGAAAGGGCCCTGAAGAGATTTTCCATTATTATCTGTTCTAGGGGCATTACTACGCTTTCCTTGTCTGAAAGCAATCTTTTTCCCTATGTGCTCTACAGTTCCCAGCATTCATAATTCCCAGCATTCTAAGGGTGAGCAGCTTTGGAGCATGGCCACTTTAACGTCTGCAGCCACGCCCTTTCACCAGTGCTCACTATTCCTTTGGATTCCTAGAGTGGGGAGCTTTCTCTTTGGCTTCCGATTTCTTCCTGTGTTTAGAGCCGATTTTGCAGAGCGGTGAGAGCCTTCTTCTTCTTTGGGCACAGTGCTCTGTTCACCGAGCTTTTCTTTGTCTGGGATTCCTCTGGGGCATTCCGGCCTCGGAGTCAACATCTGCTGCTTTCGAGTGAGTTCTGCTAATCTTTGAAGCCTGCCGGCTCCTGCATTGAAACTCCTGATGTATTCGAATTCAAGAACAGAGTAGGTCGTACTCTGTAGGTAAGGGCATGATTTTCCATCATTGTGTCAAAATTAACATGGCCTTGTAAAGAACTCTGTTTGAGCCTTTCAGCTAATTTGCTTTTGGTGAACAATTTGAGAGTGTGAATGCAGTTTAAATATTGTGGCCTCATTTGCATATTTTCCGAATGTCTTGTTCAGAGAGTTATTTCTTTGGTCATTTCTTGTTTATTTTGGACTCATAGTTCATTAGAATTAGAACTACTTTGTTTTCTGTTTTTGTGGCAAGTTTAACCTTTTAGTTGAAAGTATCAGGGTTAACTCTCCAGTTAAGCAAGGAAATATTCAAAGCAATCATTGAAGAGAATTAATCTGCTTGCATATTTATTTAAAACATCATCTTTAGATTAGACCATTGTGTGCTAAGGTAATAACGCTTGGTCTATGGAGAGAGGAACTAATTCCATGTTTTGAGCATTAATTAGTTAGAAGCTTATGACCAAGAGCTTTGCTTGAATTGCTATTTGAAAAGCATTAAGGATTAATAGTATTCCTTATTTTGTGATTTAACAAATGTTTCCTGCGTACTAACTTTTACTTTTCAGATATCCTTCCCTGCAGTTCCCTTCCTAAAATCCCTTTCCCCCCGCTTGATCACTTCAATCCTCTGTAAATCTAAAAACCAGAGTTCAAGGTATCGAGATGTGTGCCATTGTGTTGTCGCAACAGACCCTGAGGAAGCCTACTTTTGACAGGGAACTCATTTCACTGTTAAGACGACCACAAACCATAAGGAAGTAGGTTGCAGCTCTCCAAGAGTTCAATTTTACTGTAGTTTATGTTCCTGGTGCAAAGAACAATTTAGAGGATTGCTGTTCATGCTTGGTGAACACTGATAATACCAAGAACGTTGACTTTGAGGATGAGTGTGATGATTTTGATGACTTTGCTGTCTGTCTTGTCAATGAGAGTGTAATCAAGAAGAAAGTCTGGGAAAATGAGCTTTCAAATGATGTGTCTCTTCAATCTGTATGTAATGGCATCACCGGAAATTGGGTCAAGAATGCAAAGGTAGACAAAGCTCTTAGTGGTTTCTTTCGAGTTAAGGATGAACTTGCATGTCAGAATCGAATTTTAATGAGAGGCACAAGGCTCGTTCCACCAACCTCTTGTAAGATCGCAACTGGTAAACTTTGCCCATGAGAGCCACTCTGAGATCTCCAAAACAAGAAATTGTAATGAATACAATAGATGTGACAAGATTTTAAAACAACGTGTACAACCTATGTCTTTGAGAACTCTTCCTAAAAATGTCTGGGAGGACGTAGTTATTGACATTCTAGGGCCTATCAAACAGACAAGTGTAGATACGTTTTTAATAGTCCTCCTTGATGTTTATTCCAGGTGGCCTGAGATTAGAATGACTAATTCTATAGAAACTAAGGATGTTATACGTTTATTGAGAACATTTTTGAAAGGGAGGGTTTTTCTTTGGCTCTACATTTAGATAATGGTGTCCAGTTTACCTCCAAAGATATGATTAGCTTCTTGGATGATAAAGGGATCGTGCATCAAAAACAAAAAAGTCAGCACTTCATCATCAAGAAACTAACAGTATCATTGAAAGGTTCAACAGAGTTCTCAAAGAGACTATTCAGAGAGCTCTTTCTAATAATATCTCTAAGGAAGCTGAAATTCATAATAAAGTTAAGAATTACAGACTAACTCCTCATTCTTCAACTGGTAAGACACCCTTTGAGCTTTTTCGTAAGCGCAAACCTTCCCCCTTGTTGTGTCCTTCTTAGATACCCAGAAGTTCCTCTGGTTCTTTGTGTGTAAATGAAGACAAAGAGCGTATTGAGAAAGAGATTAAGAATATGTACATGAATAAAGAGTTTTTTGACAGAAGAAAAGCGGTTAAAAAAACCATTGTGAAGGTTGGAGATTTTGTTAAAATTTGCAACCCTCATAAGACATCTGCCGCTGAGGTTTCTAAGTTCTCACTTCCTATGAGAGTCATCAAAGTGTTCAAGAATGCCATTAGAACAGAAGATCAGGAGGAGGAGCTACGCAGGCATCCAAGATGGTCACGTGAGCAGAGGGCTCCCGAGACCCGCGCCGCCCTCTCGCAATTATCCTTCTACTATCCTGAATATTCCTATGGGCTTTTGAAGTTCTACTCTTGCTGACCGTCTTCAACTTTCTGGCCTACCCCCGGACGAGACCGGGGCCTCTGCTGCCTTGGCTGGCCGCGACGTAATTCAACAACAGCGGTCAAAGTACATTCTCTCCATCGGTGTCATTGTCACTTTCAGTTTCGGTTTCTATTCTATCTCCTATTGACTGTTCTGGAAGTACTCCTGACTCCGGACCGCGGTGCCCTGACTGTCTGTGCATTTCGTCCATATCCCTGTCTTACAGGCTGCGATTTGGGACGTAAACCCTGCTTTGGCGACCTGAAGATGACTGCCATTTACACCAGGTCCAGAGGGGCCCTTCGGGGCGCGGCTTCCAATATGGCGACTAAACCTGAAGCTGAGAGGCGCAAGACGAAAGTGCCGACCCATGGGGATTCCATCCAAACTAATATTATGGACCGCTATACACAACCGAAGGGTTCCCCCAGTGGTGCTGGCCGTAGTCTTGAGGACCCAAGGACGGACCCTGCGGTGACATCGGAGGTCTCCCTCCAGGATCTAATGCACCCCATTGCTGGGATCAAGACTGATATGGGGCTACAATATAAGGCCATTGTCTCAAAGATCGACACGGTAGCCGTTGATGTTACCCTCATTAGAGCGGACTTGGCTAAGACCAATTAGAGGGTCAAAGCCTTGGACCTTAAGGCCTCCAGTCTTGTTACTGATATGGCGGACGCGCAGTCGGAGATTGGCAACCTGCGATCATCACATGATCTGATGGCCAGACATCTGGATGAGTACGAAAATAGGGCCCGACGTAACAACATTCGCTTAGTCGGGGTATCTGAGAGCAGTGGTGATACTTCCGTTGACCTACTAGTGGAGGATTTAATTGTAACTCATCTCGCTCCCGCCGGACTTAGTAAGTTCTTTGCGGTTGAGCGTGCGTACCGTTCCCCGGGTGGTCAGACTAAACCGGGGGCTCCCCCGAGGCCTATTATCGCTAGGCTTTTCCACTTTCGGGATAGGGACGCTATCCTCCAGGCTTCTCATAGGCATGGCCCACTGAAGTATGAGAACAGTTTAATTTCTGTATATCCTGATTTCACTCCTCAAGTCCAGCGGCAGCGGATGGGGTACCAGAGAGTGAAACGGCGCTTGTGGGACTTGGGACTCAAGTATGCAATGCTGTTTCCGGCATGACTTCGCATCGAGTATCGAGAGCGTACTTTCTTTTTTGATCAACCGGACAGTGTTGGCGACTGGCTGGACTCGATGCCGAAGATGGATGATGGGAGTGGAGGCCCTGGTGGCGCGGACGGAGGTGCATCGGCACAGGAATGACATTTTGGCTCTTGCTGTCTGGTTTTGGTTCATATTCACCGGCTGACTTTTGCTTTTATTTCCTTATTATTGCTCTAGGCCCAAGGGTGGTGCGGGCGGGAAGGTCTCTCTTTTCCTCATCCGGGGCTCTTTGTGTAGTGTTCTATGAAGGGGCGACAGGCACACTGCAGTTTGGGGTGGCTTTTTAGTCTTACGCGGGGGTGCAGGGTGGGGGGTGTTGTACCGGGTTTGGATGGGGGTGGCGGGGGGGTTTGTTATTGTTTTTGTGTTTGTTCTTTTCACATGGTGCAATATCTATTGCTATTATACTGTTGCTCTTGGGTTTCGAGGGGGGGTTATGGTGCGCCGTCGGGATGGGGGGGGGTGATTTGAAACTGTTGTCTTGGAACGTTAATGGCCTGGGTGACAAGATAAAACGTGGTATTGTACTTCAATTTCTCAGACGTCACTCCCCTAATATAGTCCTGCTGCAGGAGACCCATCTGATAGGAAATGCATGTAGGGCCCTTGATAGATGAGGCTATAGGTTGGTAGCACATGCTGGATTCACATCTGGCTCCAGAGGGGTCGGCATACTAGTTAAATCCTCTCTGCCCCTTGAAATAGATGAAGTTGCCCTTGATGATAGGGGCCGGTATGCTGCTGTCTCTGGGCGATGGGAGGGGAAGGTGCTTATGGTTGTTACTGTCTATATTCCCCCGGGTCTTAAGGCTACCACCTACGCTGATCTGGGGCGAACTCTCCTAGGGCTTCTAGATGGTATCCTTGTACTGGGTGGGGATTTCAACTCGGTGGTCTCGGGTGAGTGCGATCGATTACCCCCCAGGGTCCTGCCGGCATCTCAGTTGTGGCTGCCTGAGTTGCTTGAGACGTTCGGAATGGTGGATGTCTGGCGGATGCTGTACCCTACGCAAAGGCAATACACGTTCCACTCTGGAGCGCATTGCAGCCTTTCGAGGATCGATTATTTTCTGATGTTGTCTTCCCATACCCCCTTGGTACGTGGGGTTCGCCATCTTCCCAGGGGCATTTCCGATCATTCACCCTTGTTGCTTGATGTTTCGGTGGGTTTTTGTGGTGGGAGTAGGGTTCCCCCTGTCCATCCTTGGCACATAAGGAATCCTAAGCTGCGCTCTGAGCTTCTCAAAGCTATTGACTATTACTTCAACGAGAATGAGGGGTCTGTCTCTTCCCCTATTTCCTTGTGGGAGGCTCTTAAAACTGTAATAAGGGGCTCTGCTCTGTCATTGATTGCAGCCGATAAGAAGGCCAAACGGGAGAACTTAGTGCGCCTTGAGGCGGATATTACCTCGCTTGAGAGTGACTTGGGTGGCGACGATACTCCTGCAGTCCTACACTCCTTGGCGTTAAAACAGGCTGATTATAGGGCCCTGGTGACCGATGCTGCTAAAATTATGAAAGGGAATCAGCTGGGCAGAGTCTACGATGTGGGCGATAAGGCGAGTAAGCTACTGGCATGGCTGGATAAATCTGAGAGAAAGAGTCGTGTGGTGCCAGTGATTAAACGATTGACTGGGGAGTGTGTGTCTGAACCAGGTGAGATTATGGAGTGCTTTGTGGGCCATTTTCAGACGGTCTATCGATCGGTGAGTGATAGAGACGAAGCTGACTCTCGCCTGCTTTTGCGTGATATTGCGCTGCCCTGTGTCTCGGACGAGAATAGAGCCGCTTTGGATGCGCCTATAACGACAGACGAGGTTGCTATTGCGATACGATCCCTTCGCTTGGGTAAAGCTATGGGGCCGAATGGTTTGCCCATCGAGCTTTACAAGCTATGGCCGGATAAGATGGCGACCCATTTGCGCAATATGTTCACGGATGCCTTTGAGGCTGGTCTCCTTCCCCTCGATCAGCGTTTGGCAACTATTGTTGTCATCTACAAAGATGGTAAACCTCGTGACCAATGCACCTCCTATCGCCCTATTTCTCTGCTCAATGCCGAGCCCAAGATCCTGGCTAAATTACTTGCTAATCGTTTACTAATGGTAATCTGCGATCTGATCCATCCGGATCAGTCCGGTTTTATTCCCCATCGGAATACGGCGCTTAACCTTCGTAGACTTCACGGGTTCTCGCAAGAGCTGGGACACTGACCGAACCCGCCATCTTAGCCTCTCTGGACGCCACCATGGCCTTCAACACCATTGAGTGGTCTTACCTTTGGGCGGCTCTTTCGAAGTTTGGCTTTGGTCCTAATTATATTGCCTGGGTGAAGCTCCTCTATGAACAACCACTGGCCCAAGTGGTGGTTAATGACAGAGTGTCTGGCTCATTCCCGCTTGGGCGTGGAACCCGACAGGGCTGTCCGCTCTCCCCCCTCCTCTTTGCCTTGGCACTGGAGCCGCTGGCGGAGTGGCTCCGGTGGGAGCCCTCGATCAGGGGCATCCGGTGGGCCCCTGATCTTGAAGATCGTGTTTCGCTATATGCAGACGACATTCTCCTTTATTTCACTTCACCTCAGAAGTCACTCAACGTGCTTTTTGATGTCCTCACCTCCTTCGGGAAGAACTCTAGTCTCGTCATTAACTGGACTAAATCATGTATTTATGTTATAGCGGGGGAGCTTCCTCCACTGCCCCGTAGATTCCCGATCCAGGTGGCTGAGACTGGGTTCAAGTACCTTGGAATTTATATCTCCTTAGACCCCTCTCTCCGATACGACTGTAACTTACACGCTCCTCTTCGGCGGCTTAAACTGGATGTCCAGCGGTGGCGTGGCTTGCCCCTATCTCCATTGGGGCGTGCAGTCCTTTTCAAGATGATGTCCCTCCCTAGATTTTTGTACAATCTGCAGAATTTTTTCGATCCTGTACCCGCTAGTTATTTCCGAGAGGTCGAGGGCCTCCAGAGGCAATTGATTTGGTACGGACGGGCACGTATTTCCCTGCCTAAACTCACCTTGCCATGGTACGATGGTGGCATAGCCCTTCCGGACATCAGACGCTATTACTGGGCCTCCCAGTTGAGCGCGGTCAACCATGTGACGTACGCCCCAGGTCCTGTCCCTGCTTTTGCGATGGACAAGTTCCTCTTGCCGGGCGGTAACTTTAACAGGGCTTTATACTCGAAGGAGCCAATCCGACTCCTGACGGGGCCTACGAAGTGTGCTGTGCGTGCGTGGAGAGATGCGAATGTTGCTACGGGCTGGGGTGATAGGATGACAAGATTGACTCTGTTGTATGATTCTGATAGGTTGGGTGGCCTATGGCAAACGAAAGGGTTTGATAAGTGGGACAGGATTGGTATCAGCAAGGTGGAGGATCTTTGGTCCAAGGGCACAGTTAAGTCCTTCGATGCCCTTAAGGTGGAGTACCAGCTTGGCGATACCGAGTATTTCCGCTATCTTCAGGTGCGCCATGCTTTGACCTCCGTTTTCCCTCCGGGGACGGAGATTCCCCAGTCGTCACCGCTCGAGGACCGGATTCTGGATGGCCACGTGCCTGACAGCACGATTTCCTTGATTTATAAAAAACTTATAAACGTCAGGGCTGATCTCCTTGTGTGGCTTAGGGCCTCGTGGACCGCGGACGGCCTGGAATTAGATGACGAGGATTGGCAGATGCCTATCGCCTCTCCGAAGGAGGTGGCCATTCCAGCTCGCCTTCGTTTTGTGCAACTGAAGATCCTCCATCGAGTTTACATGACTGGTACGCGACTGATGCGAATGGGTTATTCGATCGACGGGTTGTGTAAGCGTGGTTGTGGCATGAATCGTTCCTTTCTGCACATTATTTGGGAATGTCCTGTGGTATCTGCCTTTTGGTCCAGAGTGCATGATGTTATGGGATGGGTCACCGGGGTAGCTCTTTTGCCTGAGGCTCGTTGTTGCCTGCTTAACGTCTGGGAGCCTACTGACTGTACAGCTGCTCAGACATTCTGGGTCACTCTTGGTAACATGGTTGCCAAGAGGGACATAGCTCAAATCTGGGGTTCCCATAGGTCGCCTGGGATAACAGCTTGGAAGGAGAACATGGACTGGTGCATGTTTCGGGAGAAGACGGTCTATGAGGCTCGAGGCCGTCCCAGGAAGTGGGGCAGGATATATTCCCAGTGGAATGCGTATCGTGGAGATATCTGCACCCCCTCCACTTGAGTACACTATTGATGTCCCTTCGTCCCCGTGGTTGACGTTCCAGACAGTAGCGGTCGGCAGTAGGTGTTTCTATAGGGCGGTGACGTGGGCAGGAGGAGGGGCAGGGTGGGGGGGAATAATGTATGGATTACGGAGTTTTACAGGTAAGTAAACATTTAAATACATAAAACGAATTTCGTTGCGCGCACTGCATCACATTTGGTGATGCAGTGTGCGCAACGAAATTCGTTTTATGTATTTAAATGTTTACTTACCTGTAAAACTCCGTAATCCATACATTATTTCCCCCCACCCTGCCCCTCCTCCTGCCCACGTCACCGCCCTATAGAAACACCTACTGCCGACCGCTACTGGTTCCAGATGATTCTCAATAATGATATCCTGCGTAATTCCTTTCACCATCCCCCGTCCCTGGACATATGTAACTATATTCTTTAGAGTCTGATCCCCTCGCCCTCTCCCCATGAGCCCTTAGAATCGGTTCTAACATGTGATTGTGTGGCGTGTTTGTTATATGTTTCATCAAAATTACAAAACGAAACCTGTTTTATCCTTTGATCCTTCTGTGTTTGGTGCCGGTACACCATTAAGCTGCTATTCATTGTCCTAGATTTACTGCCTCTATACCTGGTATCCAGATGTTTATTGTCTTAGTGGCTGGCCCGATTGGGTTGTAGGCAGACGCTGTGTACTGTGCATATCGCAAATAAAGGTTTTTAAAAAAAAAATAAAAAAAAAAAGAACAGAAGATCATGGAGTATGGAACTTAAATAGAGTTGCAAAAATTCCTAATGTTCCGTCTGATGTCACTAATAAAAATGGTTCACAATTAAACAAAAATGTGGTACATGAGAGAAATGTGAGAACACGTGTTAAATCAGAATATTTGGATGGTTTCGTATAATATTGAGAATTATCTTATCTTATAATGGTAAACTAGACATAATATCTAGATTATTTTGTATAATATTAGGTTTCTATTTTTAATGGTATTTCTACTGTTTGTTTAGTTATTGAGAGGAGGATGTTTGATATTCTGTATAATATGTTATATTGTCAGCCATTGTAAGTCTTTTTCTAGTTTTCTTATTTCAGAGTTCTGGAACTCTGATGACCAAGCTTCAGCTTGGAATGTATACCTTTGATCTTGTTAAGCAGGTATTCTGTTGTCTGGGCTGAAGGTGGAACTAGCAGGCTGAGGTTTTAGCTATTACTTAAATAAAGAACCTTTACTTCATCGTTGACTGGAGGATCTTAACAATACGCTCCTGCCTCTGCCACGGCAGACTGGTAGATATCTCCTGCCTGTTGGGTCATACGGGTGGACCAGCGGGAGCAGCTATATTGAGCAAAGAAAAAAAGACAAGTTATGATAAATGCTCTGTCCAAACATGCCTTGCATAAAAACACTGACTGTGTGACAGAAAAGTATTAAGGCATAATAACACCGGATTAAAAAATCATTGTTTGATTTGTTTTTCTTCTAACGGCTTTTCAAGTTACTATAAACAGACACTATGAAGGCAAAAATTAATGATTTCACATTAATGAGCACGGCATTATGCACTATGGAATAAAAGTTGTATGTTGTGCTAAAATAATGGAGCCATGCTCTTTGCTAGCCAAAGTGTCAGTTAATTTACTGCTGCCTGCAGCTGGGGCAGCTGTAGTTGACAATTATCTTTTTTTAATTCCAAATGCCCTGCTTTTCTTCAAATGCATTTTTCTTTCTGCCCTGACTTCAAATAGGCAGATGAATAAATAAGATACTACTTCACACACCTTAGCTATGAGATGAAGATATTATCTTGTCTGGTGTACGTAGACAGGGAAAATGATAGACTGCACCACAGGAAAAGGAACGGGCCTTGCCCGCCACCACATATTAGTTTCAAGCAAGGAAAGGAATCTTGACTTACTCTATTGGAGGGTAGGGTAGAGGGATTAGGCGGGTAGGGTAGAAATATTTTGATATACAATAGAGGGGCCACTATACTGATCATTGAGTCGTCATCTTTGGCTTATTCAGTCCCTGCACTAGTCAACGGAAGTCGGAAGGGAAAAATCTGAATAGGTGTAAAATAAATCTGTTGTGGAAACCATGAAATGTACTATGGAATCACTTCACATCACATGGTTATAAAATTAAATGTGGCACTTGCCAAGAATGGATTTTCGAAATGTTGGTAGCCTTTGACAGAAAAACTTGCTGCATTAACTGAAGCAGACTCATTGCACAGCCAACACTGCAGTCTCAAACTGAATTGAACCATACTAAACTTTGGTCATAGGAGGCGAAATTCCATGGGCAAGGAGGGAGGCGGGTGAGGAATGGTGAGTGGGATACATCCCACTTTGAACCATAGCTTTTACATAAATAAAGTAAACAAAGTATGTGAACCGCATGCACCTCAAGAGAAGAGCTGCCTTGCATATTCATCCAAACAATCAAAGTATTGATTCAGTATTCATTCAGCCTTTCATTCTAATTCAACTATAGCCACCATAATTAAGCTTTACTTTCTTTTCTTGCATCCAGTCTTTCATCAAAATTTCCAATCCATAATCCATCCATTCGATATCCACTCTTTCTTCAAACTATCCCTTCTCCCATCCACGGACCCTTTCACCCTACCACCCTTTCACTCATTTTCCTTTCTTTCAATCATCTGTTCTTTCACATTTCCCTCAAGCCATCAACTCTCATAAAATGTGCTACACATAGAAAAGGCCATAATAATTCAACCACAGCTGCAGCTGGTAAAGCTAGGGGGGTTCACATTATGGTCACGTGTTTGCAATGCCCTAGTATTAGCTAGCAAGTATAGCAGTAAATGCATGAAAATATGTGACTTACTAGTGCCCATCCCTTTTCCGCTTCTGTCCCTCCCACTGATTCTCCTCCTCCTGCAGCAGTACTAGATCCGGCATCACTGGTGGTCTGTGTGGCTAGAATAAAAATATACATATTTTTGATGCCAGATTAGCCACTTCTTAAATACAACTGCAAAACAGCACTACAGTTCAGTTAGCACTGCAGTATCTTTTAACAAAAACTTTACTTTGGGCATTTGGTTCACAAAGTTAGACAACTCAGGTGTGGAATAAAGGTCAATGAAAGACCTATGGTGTTGGTTGGCAAATGCAATGGGAGTGGGACCTCATACTTTTTTCCAGCTATGCTGCACTGTCATTGAAAACTTTTGGCATGCTTTATAAATGAATGAGACAGCCCACAACATTGGGGGGGGGGGGGTAGTCCATTGGACCATGGCCATTCTCTTGTGAACTCAACTGTTACAGCTAAAATTATCTTCATGGTAGAGTGTAGAGCACCCAAATGTGTTAATCTTAATCTTACTCTTACAATATATACAAGAGAGAGTGACATATCACCAACAAAGCAGAAGATAAGTTAACTAGAGACTAGAATAGAGACCAGTAAAATTCGGCTACCAAAAAGAAAACTAAGTAATATAAGGGAAAAAAGGCAAAGCAGAGATTACAGGAATTAAATAAAAATTAAATCCATTGTGCTTTGCATGAGTGGGTTCACATCCCATCCTCATCGCCACGTGGAAGGTAGATGGTAGGTAGGGGCATCAGAGAAACTTTATTCCTCACCAGCAACACCAGCCTCCAGGCAGCAACTCCCATCTTGGAACCAAGCATCAGCATTCCAACACCACACGATTCTTCCCTAAGCCCATAAGAATCGTAAAACTCAATATTAGGGAAATAATAGAATAAATATTAGGATTTACTGGTGTTAGCAGTGCTCTAAGAAGCGGCCCTGGTGGCTTGTGCCTCCTTTGACCAGCTTTTCCCAGACTCTCAACGTCCCTCATCTTGCCCTTGGGTGCTGATGTAAGAAAACATGAAAAAAATAGATTAGTGATTCAGTTAGTCTCCACAAAATTATTAAAACGAGCAAACACAGTCACAGAAGTATACTTCTTTAAAACAGGCCACCTACAGTAAAATTTTTGAGTCCATCGACTTCCATTCAGTTGCCCATGCTAATTTTAAAATCCATATTCCAGATTCCTTAACAACAAATACATTTGAAACTAATGTATTGCAGTGAATAATCTTTGATTCTAAACTCATTTCTCAACCCTCTTGATGGACCAACACAGTCTCTCTTTTTTGCAATGCATAAATACATAAAAAAATCACTGTGAAATAGCTTGAGAACTGTACGAGCTACAAAAACAAAGTCACAGAGAGAACGGCTACTCACTGATATCACTAATTCACTATAATGACAGGATGACAGTCTGCAATGGTTTCTTCATTAATCAGCCAAAATGAGCGCCAATAATGAGTATGATTAGCTTGCGTTGAGCACCTGCCTGGTAGAAACTGTATTATATGATAATATTCTAACGTTAACTAAATGTAGCTTACCTCTGAATGTGAGCAGGATGCTATTCTGAAATTAAATGTTAGCATTTAGAACACAAACAGAACAAATAATTAATACTCACTGAGCCCTGGAATCTCGACGCCTAGCAGGTCCAGCAGGTCCTGTTCTTGGGCCAAAATATATGTCCAGCGGTGCATCAGTTGCTGGATGGTGCACCAACCTGGCTGGAAAAGGAAAGCATATAGGAAATAAGGAGAAATAAACAAAATAAAAACATCACAAAAAACACCCGAAACATTTCCAAAAAATGTAAAATACAGAAACACAAAGACACACAGTAACATAGTAATTAAACATGAGGAGTTGGTACATTTTAAATAGAGAGGATTTGAGAGATTACAAGGGATTACGAAAAAAAGGCCCAGCACAATACCAGAGAGTAGAAAAAAAAATGGTCGCACCCATGTAAATCGCATGGTGCCATTCACGCCTGATTTCCAATGCGAGGACGCACACGAGAACTGACTAGTGCCATTCATGTGCAATTTGCAATGCGAGGGCGCACTCCACGTCGCACATAACAATGCGAACGGCTGCCCAGAAAACTCCGGCCACGTGTGGAACTCCACGTTGTGCTGCAGAGTTTTTCAGCCACTTCACGTAATTCCTCGTAGCATAACTCAGCAAACTCAAAGCCAGACCTACTATTAACTTTTTCTTGGGTAGGAAGTACGGCAGTGCTTGGTGCAAACAACCTTTACTACTGTAAGTTGAAAGTAGATTTATCTAAGTTGGCAATATGATGCTGGTGTAGGGACATTTTTCTGTCTTGTATTTTGTTGAGGTGATGATGGGTTGTACTGTTTTTTCCTCCATCATGTGCTTGCCCTGCATTATTGCTGTTGTACTGTTTGCTGTTCTTACTTCCTTGCTGTGTTGAGCCCTGTTTTTGTTGTGGTATTTAGCTTTAGGTTATGTAATTGTGTGGTGTTCTGTTGTGCCCTGTAATAACAGGTCAAGGACTCCCTAAATTCAGAAAAGTGTCCTTACTCTTCAGCATGTGGATTGCGCAATTGTAAAAAGAGTTAAACATGCAGCTTTTCGCCCAATTTCTCTCACTCTAGAAATACATAGCGCCAATGGTTTGGGCGTGGCTCTATATGGGGCTGAATTGTGTCGATTGGAGCATATTAACCAACTAGAAGTTAATGAAAACACATTCTTAAGAGCTCTTTTAAATCTAATAAAAGAACAAACCCATACTACTCTTACACCTTGCGCTTGGTTTAAAGTCCATTTCCCATTTTGCTGTTTTTGAGGGTGCTTATGTTTTGTATAAGACTTTGCACTAGCAAAACCCAAGTACCAGTAAAGGATGCTGTGGAGGAATTATTAATCCTTCGAAGGAAATCAGGTCTTTTGCAATGGTTTGGAAAAGTCAAAAAGTGGTTCTTTAAGTTGGGGCTGGGGTATATGAGAAATGACCCACAGTCTATTACAAAAAAATTGACACCACAGTGAAAAATATTGTATTAGAACTTTATGGATTTTTCTGGCACATAGTCCAGGTCACTCAGTACTTTAACAACAAGTTTTTTAAATGTAAAAAGTTGTTTTATCTTTGATACCTACATAGATGATGTTGAAAAACCCCATGAAAGAGCACTTTTACATACAATTTAGATTTGACACTTTACCCTTGAATGCTCGAAAAGTAGGTGGGCGAACTCTATTATAACCCCTATGTGTCCGTCCTGTAATCCACTACAGAAAGTATTGAACACTATGTTTTTTTCTGTCCTGCATATGCTAATTTGAGGAAAACATGGATCATTCCTGCATGTCGGCTGTTGTCATTCTCTTGCCCCTCAGACGCTCTTCGTGTATATATATATATATTTGTAAAAATACAATTCTTTTTTAATCCATGAATTTTTGATAAACTTTTAATCGTACCTTTGGATGTCACATATGATTGTTTGAATGATGTCCAATTTTTAATATTTTCTATGTATTTTTACTGATGAAATTATGCATGTATTGAGATATTTTTTGTCTTGGATATGATCATGTTACGAATATAGACACCCCTTTCTTGATTATTTGTTTTCTTCATGGTTGATGAAGTCTGACAGCATTATATCTTTAGAAATTTTGGGCACTAGGGCCTCAATTATGAATGCCTAAGGATTTTGTGTGGGGACACATGGACTGGTGTGGGAAAATTAGATAGACCTTCGAATTAGGGTACCATTGTGTTTGTGAGAATTCCTGGGAAAATAAGAGACCCAAATCCTTTTCCCTTTATCACCTGCTTGAAGTAAGTGAACAGATGCTGGGTCTGTGTGCTGTGTGTGTGTTGTGGTCTGGGGAAAGGGAAGAGCAGCTAAGGGGTCACCATGTGTGACCATGTGTGCCATTTGCAATTCCTTCCATTGTGCATAAGCAGCATGGGCAGGTGCCAGGCTCAGCCATGTGCTACAAGCCCGCAGCATCACACATTGTCTAGTCTCCAGAATTAAGTAGGTCTGGAGATTACAGTCCTAGCAATACCAGGCCTGAGAGACCAGGTGAGAATGAATGGACTGCAGCATTATCCTCCCATATGCACCACCCTGTGCAATATTTAATTAGGGTCTAGATACACAGAGGACTTCAGTGATGTAAACAAACTCCCACAAAATCATTCAGTACAAATACCATGGAAATATGTGTAAGAAATTGTGTTACTAGTTGAGGGATGTGGAAGTTCCACTCCGGCTACAACCACAATCCTTGTCAGGTTGAACTGCAAAAGTCACTAAATTAACGTGTGCTTTTCCTTCTAGTAGTTTGGCACAAGACCAGTAAGGCTGTACTTAAAAGCAATGTGTAAAGTATTGATGCAGTAGGGGCATGGCCGGACTGCAAACCATGATTGCCATGTAGTGTCAGAGCTCCGCTGAACTCACCGCAGTCAGCGACCACCCCAGAGCCTACAAGCAGCTATGCAGTATGGTGTTGTGGTGACTTGTGGTGACTTCACCCTATGTGCCGTCCTGATTGCAGCGGTATCTTCCTTTCGCTGACTCGTGACCAGGGACCTGTAGGGTGCATCCTGGGGCCTGCGCCTCGTGATCGAGCTGCGGCCTCGATTGCGGCTGGTGTGCCGTGGCAGGCTGTTTCTGCCTCCCTCTCCACACAGGTGCGTGCCACGATTGCCTGCTTTGGGGGATTGCAGGACCCCCGCTGGGGCCGCAATGCCTCACCTGTTGCTTTGGACCCTCCCGAGGCATGTGATCAGCGTGGGCACCCCAGATGGCAGTGGGTAAGCCAGTGCATGAATTCCAGGGTTAGCGGGGCACTGGCTACCTCACTGGCCCTGCGCTGGAGGCCTGCGGCCCTGTGGCAGCTCACGATCACTGGCCTGCAGTCATGGGCCCCATCTCCATAATTGGGCACACCTCGGCCCCTTCCAGCTGGCGCGCTGCGGCCCTCAGCGGTCTGGAGGCACTGGATGGACCTGAGGTAGCAATGGGTCTGTCTGCAACATGGGGGTAGCTTGATCACTCATTGGCTCCCTTCTCACATGATTCCTTGGCAGCAGTGACTTCAGGTTTAAACAGCGGGAGTTGGGGGACCTTGCTGAGCATCGTGTTTGGGATTAGCTGGAGATGCATTTGGGGGCCATCTTCTTTCATGCATGGCCAATTGACTGCCTGATGGGTCGGACACAACTGTCCCAGTTGATTTGTGCCTGATCGCTGTGCCATTCTCTACTGCGGCCCCACTCCAAGGCCATGCGCAAAGGGGACTCGAAGCAGTGAAAACTCACCTTTGAGAAGACAGGTGGGGGTGCATACTCGACACGCACAACGATGGCTGGAGTGGCGAACAGACCGCCCCCACCTCAGGCAATTGCATGGGGAAATGAGGCGCACATGGCAGAACTTAGAGCGGGCTCCCGAGCACTAGATCCTCATTTCAACACCCTCTACAAACACCTTGACATAGTGGGGGTCCGACTGAACCAGCATGATAAAAGGCTAGACACAGTGGAGGGCAGAGCCTCTGACCTGGAGGATGGTGTAGCCTTAGCAACAAAACGACTGGAGCAGATGGAAGCTCTACTACAGAAAGAAAGTGGCTACTAAGAATGAGGACCTTGAAACCCAGAGTGAGCGCAACAATGTCTGCATCATGGGCATGCCTGAGTCTACGAACATGAGTCGGCTGGATGGGTTCAATAAGGGCCTTTTAGCAGACTTGTTCGGACAGGAGTCCTTCACCATAACCTTTGAAATGGCGCATAGAACCCTCGGTCTGTGCCCCAATCCTAGTTATCCGCCTCGACCCATCCTGACACGACTCTTGAACTTTAGAGACAGAGATACGGTATTGCGGATGGCTCTGGAGCGTGGGTAACTGTACTGGCAGGGCTCTTCCATCTCTTTGTATCCGGACTTCAAGGTGGTGGATCAAGAGGCCTGTCGGAAATTTGCAACCATTAAGGCCGCGTTACGAAAGGCCGGCCTAAGGTATGGAAGGCTTTATCCAGCGCGTCTGAAGGGTGACGTCGATGGCAGATCCAAGATCTTCGACACTTGAGCTGAGGCCCAGGAACTTCTTCGACTCCGTTCCAACGCTGGCTCGCTTAGAATATCGCCCACACCAGAACGATCGCCACAGATACTGAATTCTGGTTCCAGCATGGAATTGTTTTCTGTGAGCTTAGAGACTTTTTCATGGTGAGAAAATGATACCTATTACAGTGTATTCTGCTTTATGTTCTTTCTTCCAGGTTTTTTCAGAGCACAATGGTTTGTGATTGTGGACTCTGGGCTCTGGGCCTAATATATTCTGTTTATGATGCATGTTTTTAGGTTTAAGGAGACAAGGCGAGGTATTACCTCTCCCCCTGTGTGGCTGCACATTTCTTGTAATGTTTCCATTTGGTAAAATTGAAGTTTGCTTGATACCCTTATGGGATTGTGGGTGTTCCCCTTATTTTCGATTGAGGGGATGGGTGGGGGGGGGGGTGGTATGGGAGTGGGGTATTCTTTAGTGCTCTGGTCTTGCATGTACCTGTTTAGATTGTTTTGTTATGAGGTTCCACAAGCGCATGCTGACACATCTATGCCCTTCATAGTCATGCCCACTTGTGACGATGTCCGGTAGGCTATCCACCATCTCAGATGTTAATTTTGTTACATGGAATGGGCGGGGTTGGAACAACACTAGAAGGTAAACATGTATTGAATTATTTGCAGCACCATATAGCGGATGTGGTCTTTCTGCAGGAAATGCATTTGTCCCCCTACTCTCCTACTTCATTTGTCTGTAGTTGGGGTGCACACCATTATTTTGTGGACTATAGCACGTATTCCAGGGGAACTGCCATACTGATACACAAACGTTTACTCTTCCAATTCTATAAAGTACCCGCGGATAGGGCGGGTCAGAACACATTGGTGACGGGGAAGTTGATGGGGTCCAGTATTGTTTTGATGTGTATTTATGCACTGAATGTGGATGACCTTGAATTTTTTTCACTCTCTGCATGCCTTACTGATCCCCTTGGGTGCTCAATATGCTTGCTTGGGGAGAGATTTTAACATGCTTTTACAACCTACCCTGGATAGCACAGCGCCTTCCCCTGCCACAAAACCCTGTGCCAACAGGGTACTTAGTAACATCTGTTACACTCTTGGTGGCATTGACGTTTGGCGCATTCACAACCCCGACGACTCAGCTTAAATAGACTACTCAGCCCCCCATGACACTTGAACATGCCTGCAATTTTGGCTTGTCTCCCGTACCATCGTTCTTTGGTTTCGCACCATGACCCAACTGCCTAGAACATATTCTGATCACTCACCGGTTTGTATCCATGTCCAGATTTCCAGGCCAGAGGGTGTTGAGCGACAGTGGCGGTTCCTGGGACAGGCCGTAAATGATGCAGTATTCTCGGTGAAAATCCGAGAGTCCATAATGACTTATGTTGATCTAAATGAAGGCTCTGTTGGCACATGGGCGACTGTTTGGGAGACATTTAAGGCTTACATAAGGGGGAATGTATTGCACAACACTCTGGGATTTTGAAGTCCAGACCTGCTTGTACACTCAGACACGACTAAGCTGGCCAATGGCCTGTTGCTGCTGGCTGAATTTTCGGAGATGGCAGACAGCGAAACAAACTTCCTTGGGAAATAAGCCACCGCCTGGCGATATTGAGAGGGGGACAGGCCGGGTTGCATGCTGGCTCATTTGCTGCGACCTTGTGTGGGGAAGTCTTACATTGCGTCCATCCAAAATCAGGCTGCCCGACTCATCTTTCACCTTCCCAAAACTCACCACATCACCCCTGTTCTCAAATCCCTTCACTGGCTCCCCGTTTTGCAACGCTCCTTGTTTAAACTAGGTTGCCTAGTCTTCCGGGCTGTTGATCGCTCTGCCCCGGCGTTCATCACTTCCCTGATTTCCTCTCACACCCCTGTTCGTACCCTCCGCTCTTCTTCTTCGGCCCTCCTCACTGTTCCCCGTTTCCGCAAATCCCGCACTGGTGGAACCAGATTCTCCGTTCTTGCCCCCCGCTTCTGGAATTCCCTCCCTCTCTCCATGCGTTCTATCCCCATCTTTTCACACTTCCGTAAAGCGCTCAAAACATTCTTGTTTGCCCAGGCCTACCCCGCTTAACTTCCTCGGCCCTGTTTGTTCTGTCCAGTAGAGCTCAGCGCCAGGAAGCCGCTTGGCCACCGTGCGCTCTATAAATACTTTATTCATTCATTCATTCATTCATTCATTCATTCATTCATTCATTCAGAGGACGAACTGCTCCACACAGACATGGCGGAATTCAGAAACAAGTTTTTTTATTATTACACAACCTTACACACTACGCGCGCACAGCAAGACGAGGACGGCTGCAGGGCCTATTTAGTTGAGATTGCTATGGTACGGCTTGAGGATTTTATGCAAAAGTTCCTAACTGAGCCATTCTCTAAGGAGGAAATTGACAGCGCCATAGAAGCCTTAAGCTGCACCTCTGCACCCAGACTAGATGGCTTTACCGGCATTTTTTTACAAGCATTATAAAGATATACTGGCACCCTATCTCCTTGAGGTATACATTGAAGCCCTGGAGAATAAATTACTGCCGCCAACTTTGCATGAAGCCTTAATTGTGTTATTACACAAGCCAGGCAAAGATCCATTGAGTTGTGGTTCCTACAGGCCATTATCGCTGCTAAACCTTTACCATAAAATCCTTGCCAAAATGATTGCATTGAGGCTTGTGTTACGGTTGGATGGCATTATACAATTCGGTTTTGTTCCCCATAGGTCCACTGCGCTGAATTTATGTACATTGTTTGCAGTACTACATAGAATTACTTCTGAAATCCCAGCTGTGGCAGTCCCGTTGGCATTTGATTCGCTGGACTGGTCTTTTATATAGGCCGTGATGTGAAAACTAGGCAACCCCAAGGGTTTCATAGACCTCATGGCATTGCTATATGCCTCTCCCACCGCCAGGCTCTGATGAATGGTACCTTATCCTCCCCCTTTACTCTTACATATGGCACCAGGCAAGGTTGCCCGCTCTCCCCACTACTTTTTAAATTGGCATCAGACAACCTAATTTGCCACTTTCAAGAGAAGCATCCCCACAGAGGTATACAATTTAATACACGCCCCCTCCTCTTGTGACTCTATGCTGACACCATTGTTTTATATGTCCGCTGCCCTCAGACTAATTTGGATCTATTGATCAGGGAAGTTATTTGTTTTGGTGGGCTTTTGGGGTTCGGTGTCACCTGAAATACATCTGTGCTGTTCCCCTTTGACCACGGGCACCATCAAGTGAGAATGAGAATTCCGGTTGACATGGTATTGCGACTCAGTCAGGTACTTAGGTAATCAAATACACAGAGAAGCGGATCGAATTCTGCGACTGAATTATGGTCCAGCTATACATAACCTTGAAATACAGATAGAATACTGGTTGAAGCTTCCACTCTCTATGTCCACCAGAATTGCACTTATGAAGATGATAGTTCTCCCAAAATGTCTAAGCATCTTCCACAACATCCCCATCCCGCTTCTAGATAGCTTTTTCAAGACCCTCCGAACACACCTGATCCAGCTCGTCTGGGGGGTGGGGGGGGGGGGCAAATGACCTAGGATACACTGGGACACTATGACTTTGCCATATGAGAGGGGGTTTGGGAGCAGCGGACTTCAGATTGTACTATCTAGTTGCGCAGGCCAGTTTTAACCACGTTTTGTACCTTCCAGACGCATGTATTCCATATGGGAATCCTGAATCTGACTTGGTAATACCGATTTTGCTATCCGCTCTTCTGCCCCAGAGTTTTCCTCATGACACTTGCGATATC
The DNA here is from genome assembly GCF_964263255.1 of Lissotriton vulgaris. Classification (NCBI taxonomy): domain Eukaryota; kingdom Metazoa; phylum Chordata; class Amphibia; order Caudata; family Salamandridae; genus Lissotriton; species Lissotriton vulgaris. The sequence continues at coordinate 1,650,177,943 of NC_141693.1, read as the reverse complement.
CAGACGGTACCAACCATGAGCTGGGCGTGGTGTAAACTTTCACCGATCATGGGACAGGCCCCCTGTATTCCTCTGACATCCCTATAGCTCACAATCCATGGCTCCCCATCACAGAAGAGAATTTGGTTTTGCAGGTATTTAAGTCCCACTCCATGGTAAAGTTTGGCGATTTGTTTCCGGATGGGCATCTTTTTGATAATGCAAGCAGGGATCATGTGAACAAACTGACCTTTATAGAACAGTTTATTTTTACCAGGGTACGCAGGTCTCTGCGTGCTAAAATATCAGAATATCCACTTGAGCTGCAGTTCTTCTGACCTTTATCTCTGGTCATTACTAACCAGGACAGGGCTCAATTGCTATCTAAATTATATAAGGCCTGTATGACTTTAATCCTGTGCCATGATCCGAAGATCTGGGCTGCCTGGGAGGCGTAGGATATCCGATACTGGACGATCAATGGGCCTTCTGCAGTGCACAAACTAGGAAAATCTCCCTCAACAGCAGACATAAATTGATACATTTTAAATATTTATGGAGGGCATACATGACCCCGGCTAAACTTCATTTGGTTGATCCTTCCAGACCGCACAGTTGTAGGAAGTGCAACAGCCCTTACGCCAACTAACCCCATTTGATATGGACCTGCTCCAAGATAGTGGATTTTTGGGTGGTGGTCTTCGAGACACTGTCTCACGTGACACAGCTGGAAATAGCCCCGTCCCCGGAGGTTGTGCTCTTAGGGTACGTCCATAACATGCCCAAGAAAACACGGACATTCATTGCTCTTGCGCTACTTTTGGCGAAACGCAAATTAGCGCTTTGATGGGACAGCAAATTAGCCACTGCCAAGATAGCAAGGCTTGCTAGTGTTAGTTTTTGCAACACCAATTGTGAATTGTATGCCACATTACTTCCAAGTTCCGTCCAAAAGATATCTGAAGCCTGCTCAAGTCATATTTGCAGCGTAAATAGCCCCAACTGGCGTGGAATGAACAGATTGCACAGGTGTTAATATTATTCACGAGACACTATGTTCAGGAGGATGGGAATTTGCAGGTTATGGGTCAAGTTTATTTATTGCAGCTTTAATAGCAAATATGCTTTAAAATCAGGATCATTGAGAAAATATAAGAAGTACTGGAGTAGGTTTGAATCTTAGTTGCCCTGGTAACCCTTGTATTTTTTCTTTTTCTCTTCTCTATGTATATACCTCACTTAGCACTTGGTACTTTATTGAAAATGATAATCCTGTTGATAATAGGAACACCGATTACATGTTTGAACCCTAGATCCTTTGATATGTTGTTGCACTTTATTTAAAATAAGATCTTAACCATATTTTTCGAAAGGTCGAGGATTCCATTGTGAATATAAGCACCTTATTTAGCACTCAGCACTTTAATAAAAAAGATCTTCCTGTTTTGACTATAGGAACCATGATTGGATCATTGTCAGGTCTTTTATCGTAACAAGTTCTTGATAATAACCTAAGGAAGGTCTCTCCCTCAGAATAATATGTATCTGGTGACTGCGCTAGCGAGCACTTTTAAAGATGTATTTAAATAGTGTTTTGATAAATTTGTTGCACTTTATATGCTATGCCAATGGTTAGGAATGTATGTATTCGATTTAGCACCTGCTACTTTAAAGAAAGGGATCACTTTTAAAGATGTAGTTAAAAAATGTACTGGTAAACTTGCTGCACTTTATATGTTATGCCAATTCCTGCATCTCCAAACCTGCTGGAACTTTTTATAGTTTCTATGTGTTTATTCTATGTCTATGAACTCTCAATAAAAAATGTTTTTTAACAAAAACTTGTGAGGTACAGACATTGTAATATTGTGACTTTCCTTTATTTCTGTGTGCCAAGGTTTATGATAGCACCTTGTGCATGGAACTGTTAATATCGCTATAAACGGGAACAACTGTCAAGATACCAATTATTGTATATGATTGAATAATGTTCAATAATGTTTTTTTTTAATTATCGATGCAGTACACAAACAATAATAAAGCAAAAATACAGCACAAGAATAATCCCCCCAAAAAGTAGATAACATCCAATCAGTAGATACAAAGATATTGACTTTTAAAGTTTTTAGTAAAAATAGTTCCAAAAGCACAGAGCACCATTTGTGGTCATGCCAGTCAAGGACAAAGTCACAAAATCAGACTGACCATGATAGATCATGGGCCGGATACAGGGACCAGGTTATCCCTGCAGAGATTTGTGCCTTATATCCTTGATACGAGGCTTCACAGTTCCTACAAGGAGCTGCACAGTAATGCGATATGAAGCCCTGCATTGAGCTGCGTTGCACTGTGTTGGTTCAGGTGAGACTGCAGATCAGAAGCTGCGAGGGCTGTGATGAAAGGTCCTGAGATGAGGGGAGTTGTGCTGCTTCAAATCCAGTCAGGATCTGCGAGGGCTGCAAAGTGAGGTCCCACACTGAGTTGCATCATGCTGTATTGATTCCACTGAGGCTGCCTATCAGGAACTGTGAAGGGCTGTGAAGCAGGGTCCTTTGTTGAGCTGCATCTTACTGTGTGAGATTTAATGGAATTCAGAGCTATACAGGGAGGTGTACACTCTGATGCAAGCCAGACTTCCAGGGCCTGGGTGGCACCTCTCGAGGATCAGGACTCTCTCCAGACAGAAAGAAGGTCCAACTGCAGGTCCAGGCAGGTGCAGTGCAGCAGGTCAGCTGGGCAGCTGCAGGGAGACTTCTGAAGCAGGACAGTACTTCTTCTGTAATTTCCACAGGTCTAGGAGAGTTCTTATGAGTGGCTCTGGTGGTCCAATATGTTTCCCTGGTGTCAGCCTTTGTGTGGCAGGACTCCCTGTCTTACCCCCACAACAGGACCTGGAAAGCTCTTCCCTTGTCAAGGCTCCAGACTGTCTGGGGTAACAAAGACAGGGCAGACCTGGTGTCAAATTTCTTTGTGTATGCAGGAGGAAAATCTCTTTGAAGCATACTTGGGGCTAGGTACAGCTCCTCCGCAGTCATCCTGCAAGGATGGTTCATCCTGTCCACACCGAAGCCCTCTTTGTGTCACTATGTGGAAGCAATACAGAAAACCCCAACAGTGTTGCCATTCACAGTAATGTGACCCAGTACACTGCCAGAAGGCACAATTAGTTGGGACAAGAAAATGTCAACTTTCTAAAAGTGCCATTTTCAGAATTGTGACTTAAAATCCGACTTCACAATAAAGAGGATTTTACATTGCAATTCATTTAAGTGTGAGCAGCGTATCTCTAGCTGCTCTGAACCCAAAATTAGTATTCTACTAAAGGGAGTAAGGTACCCCGAAGTTTGTCATTGGGAGAGATTGTCCTTCCAGCAGCGGGAAAAAAATAAAAGATTTTCACTGCCAGGACATGTAAAACTTAAATACACATAGAATGCACATTGCCTGTGAGCCTTTAGGGGTAATTATTAAAAAGGAAGGTTTATTTTGCTAGGTCAAAATGGCAATGAAAAACTGCACCACAGGCTGCATGACAGGCCTGAGACATGCTATAAAAGGCCATTTTAGTGGTGGGTAGATTACGTGCTACAGGCCCACTCATAGGGTTTAATGTAGAAGCCCTGGGTACATTTTGTTTACTAGAGACTTACAAGTAAATTAAATGTGCCAATTAGGTGTATGACAATTGTATCATGTTTGGAGGACAGAGCTCAAGCACTTTAGCACTGGGGTGGGATCCGAACCCCAATAATCACCTCAACCCTAATTATTTTGAACACCCCATTTTTTACCAAATCAATTTGGCCCCAAAGACTCTAAATGATCTACCAGTTAGAGACAACACTCCTGATCGGAGAAATACATAATTCTGCAGAGTAAGACAGATTAAAATGTGGAAGCATTAATAACTGGTCCAATCAGAAATAGGGCAAACACTGATTTATTACAGAAATATTAATAAATGATCTACAGAGAATAAATGCATGAATCACCATTAAGGATTATATACATAAATACAGGCTCATAAAACTTCGCCCAATTAGTCAAGTCTAAGCAAAACTCAAATAGTCGAACTCATAAACAGTCCTGACAGCAATCCCACAAGTAACATCTAAGAATAAATGACCAGTCTCAGCATATGCACAGAGAAAATATAAAAAAGAGCCCTAGAACCTAATATGCAGAGGTTTTATGCAAAACTCACATAAGTATTAATAGATTCTGTGAATTCAGCATGGTATGATCATGGTTAGAGTCATATTGGCAAATCAGAAACAGCTACATGATTTTCTAAATCTTGAATAATAACCGATTTTTTACGGTAAGAGAACTATTCCATGGTGTTTAACATGAACATGTGGCATAACTTCTTATATATTAATCATACGTCCAAATGACATGAAAAATGTTTTTTAAGTGCAATATCATCAATTCATGGGTTTCTGCTTCATGCATCATTAAAACGATAAATTAGTTTAAAAAATCCCTTTCACGTGATATTTACACATTTTTTAAAAATCTACTCCACTGCCTAGTAGTGGTAAATTGCATAGAGTCTTAAAGCCCCCAAAAACTAAATCAGCAAAACAGGAGAAGTGAAACCAACATGTTTTGGAGAATACCACATACATCAAGGATATGGGGTACAGCAAGATGGAACACACTTCAGCTATCAATACCTGATCCTCCATTTCTGTTATGTTATGTTATGTAATTTTAATTTCTTGCGCGCACGGTTACCTAAGGGTGCCCTGGTGCTGGCTACTGCCTTCCGATCAGCAGAGTGTGTGATGACCTATGTAGCAAAAATCCAGGTTTTAAGTCCTTGCCTAAATGTCAACAGCTCAGTGGCATTCCTAAGATAGAATGGAAGCTCGTTCCATGCCCTGGCAGCACATGTGACAAAGCTTCTACCACCCCAGCTGGCTTTTTTAGCTAGGGGTATAACCACCCCTTTGGCTCCAGAGGATCAAAGGGGTCTTCTGGGGATATCCCATTGAAAACACTTGTGCATCTTTGTGCACAAGTGACCCACAGGGATTGTGTGCTTGTGCATGGCTGTGCGTGTGATGGTGTGGACATGTACTTGGGTGTTTTTGTACTAGAGCATGTGATATTATGTGTGCACCTGTTGGTGTGCGCAGATGTTTCTGTATGTGTGCTTATATCTGTGCGTGTGATGGTGTGCGCATGTACTTGAGTGTTTTTGTACTAGAGCTTGGAATTGTATGTGTGCTTGTGCGTGTGGATGCTTCTGTATGTGTGCTTGTGTGCGCCCTCTGTTCAAGTATGAGAGTGTGTTAATGTTAATGTTAATGTTAATATGTATTTATTAAGCGCTCGTACGCCCAAGGGCTTCATGGCGCTGTAGGAGAGAACACAGCACAGCAGTTAAAAAAATAGTGATAATACAACTCAGCAGTAAGCCTGTGAGAATAGCCAGGTTTTGAGGGAGTGTCTGAAGCTAAGAATGTTACCGCTCAGTTTCAATTGTAGAGGAAGGGAATTCCAGAAGGTGGCTGCAAGAAGATCAAAGCAGCAACCGCCTAGACGCTTCCTTTTGTAAGAAGGGACACTCAAAAGGGATTTGTGAGCGGACCGAAGATTACGGGAAGGATCGTATCTGAGGAACAGATCTCTTATGAACTTTGGGCCAGAATCATGTAAGGACTTAAATAAAATGCACCCTATTTTAAATGCAACTCGTTGCGCAACAGGTAGCCAATGTAAGTGTTTCAACCCAGGTCTAATAGACTGCCTTTTAGGAAGGCTTAGAATAAGTCTAGCAGCCTCGTTTTGGACTAGCTGAAGGCGTTTTAACCCTCCAATTTGGAGCCCCAAAAAGAGACTGTTGGAGAAGTCTAGTCGCGACAAAACCAAGGCAATTACAATCTGGGTAGGGCAGCCTGTGAAAAAAAGCAAGCAATTTTCCTAATTTTCTTTAATTGAAAGAAGCTGGATGACACCACCGTGCCTACCTGTCTTTTCAAGGACAGATCCTCGCTAATTAGTACTCCCAGACTTTTGACTGAGGATGACCTGGAAGGTGGAGTCCCCATGCCAGATGGCCAGAAGCATGGGCTCCAACTTAATACGCTCTGCCCAGGCAAGACCAATTCAGTCTTGCCTGGGTTGAGTTTCAGATGATTGCAACTCATCCAACCCTGAATGTGTGACATGGTGTTTTGGAATTCCTCCACTGAGTCCTTGGTGTTCAAAGGGAAGATGAGTTGCAAATCATCTGCGTAATTAAAGATGGTAACTTTTGCTTTTCTAAGGGAGTACAATAGGGGGCGTAGGTACAAATTAAAAAGTAAAGGTGACAGGGATGAGCCCTGAGGTACTCCACATGTGGTGGAAATAGTGGGAGCTGTAAAAGGGCCCAATCTTACAGATTGAGTGTGGCCAGTGATGAATGAACGGATCCAACTCAACGCAGGTCCCCTAAGACCAGCTTGTTGGACACGGTTGACCAAGATGGTATAATCAACCGTGTCGAATGCTGCCGAAAGGTCCAATAACACCAGGGCCTGGTGAACCCCGTTGTCCGCGTTCCGCCTCAGGCTATTTTGTACCGCCAGGATAACTACCTCAGTCGAGTGACACGGGCGAAAACCAGCTTGATTAGGTTCTAGGTATTCTGTTTCTTCTATGAATTTGGACATGTTGTCACAGACGTGAGCCTCCAATAGCTTAGCACAGTACGGCAACAGTGATATAGGCCTGTAATTAAGCGGGTCAAGCGGATTTGCTCCGACCTTCTTTAACAAAGGGATGAGTAGGGCCTTTTTGAGGTTATTAGGGACTTTACCCTGTAGAAGAGATCTGTTCAACAGAGGAAGCATGCCCTCGGGAATGGCTGTTCCCACCTCTCTCAAGATGTACGGGGGCAGATATCATCGGGTGAGCTCGATTTGACCCTGGCGAACAACTTAGATAGGGTATCACCATCAATGAGGGGAAATGATTCCAACGTCAAAGAGTTGTAATACGCATCATCCAGGAGAGGGGAGGGCAGAGTAGTGGAGATGCTTTATTTTATAGTACAGATTTTATCGAAGAAAAAAGAGTTTAGTGAGTTGCAGAGGTCCTTAGTAGGAGCGACAGATGGAGTAATTCTGTCACTGCCACTAAGACCTTCTACAATATTAAACAGTTCTTTTGATTTATTGTGGGAATTCAGAATTTTCTCCGAGAAATAATCAGTTTTATGTTTTAGGACAAGTTTCTGGTAGTCCTTACGGGCCTTGCGGTAGTTGGCTTTATCTTGTGCCGAGTAATCAGTTCGCCACTTCCGCTCTTTTTGACGAACTTCAAGTTTTTGAGACTTCAAGTGAGGTGTAAACCACTTATGAGCGTTATTAGGGCGGGAGCGGGGAATATTAGAACAAGGGGCATGTATGTCAGCTGCTTGACGTAGACAGTTGGTATAGGCTTCTTCAATGCCATCAATGTCCTGAGCCAGAGGGGGGGGAGACGACGTCAAAGTGTCCAAAAAAGCTGGGATGTCAGTGTTCTTCCATATTCTAACTTTCCCACCTTTCTGGAAAGGCTGCTTTCGACTCTTCGCAATAGCAAGAGTAAAGTGTATCAGAAAGTGGTCCGTCCAAATACAAGGAGTAATGGAGCAAATAGCCAGGGGGATATTCTGAGACCATATTTGATCAAGGCTATGCCCTTTTTCATGGGTGGGTGAGTGAATCTGTTGGGTTAGGTTCAAATCTAATAATGCCTCTTTCAGCGCGGCTGCCTAGGTGTCCAACATGGTGGTATCCAACCAAAGGTTAAAGTCGCCCAGCAGCACAATTTTTTGTAGTTGATAGTGAGGGGAGCTAGTTGTTCTGCCAATGATACAGCAAATGTAGGCATGGTTTGAGGGGGACGGTAGATGAGGATCATTAATAATGATCCACTATCAGTGTCCATTTTAAGAACAATGTTCTCTGATCCTGAAAGGTCAAGAGAAGGTAATAATGAGAATTTATAGATGTTGCGGATAATAGCTGCTACTCCTCCGCCCCTTTTATCAGCAGGTCTATTGACATTTAAAATGTAATAATTAGAGGGGATGGCCGCTAGAATGTATGGTAATGAATCTACGTTAAGCCAAGTCTCTGTGAGAAGTAAGAGATCAGGTTGCTCAGTTTGTAGCAGAAACAATATATCCATATGGTGTTTGGTCATTGACCTGGTGCTCAAATAATAGCATTTAAGCGTGGTGTCTAGTTCCGGTAAGGGTTGAGGGGAAGTGCGGGGATTGGGATGCGTGGCTTTACCGGCTATATAATTATGCTTAAGAATGCCATAAGTAGCTGCGCGCTTTAGTACATACGATGGTAATAGTGTAGCATAAATTATCTGAAGGTCTAAGGAGTATCAAGTCCTGGGAAAAATAAGTGTAAATTTGGCCAGGGGTTCCAGCCCCAGGCCCTGGTCGGCCGCGGACGGGCGCAGACGGGCTTGACTTATGCACGACTTCGGCGCTCATTGGTCACGCCCGCTGCGCTCGTCCGCTGCGCACCCGTATTCACATTTAGTTTTATGCCCTGCCTCCCGGGAGAACTAGACCGCTAGATCCGGTCCAGCCCCACCCAAGATGGCGCCTCGCCTCGCCCTCCACACAAACGGCACCAGCCGCGGTGGAACGGGGCGGGGTACAGATGAAATACACAACACAGTGGGTAAGTTTAAGTGAGTGCAATCGTTTTTCAAATTAAAATTTCGGACATAAAATATTATGCAGCGCTGACATCTCGGTCATGCCAGTACTGCAGCAATCACTACCATTAACTGCGCATGATAATTGCAAAGCAAAAGGTTCCCAGAGAGCTGAGTTGCTGCCACCAACCTTGCGTTCTCGAGGGGCCCTGGGCGTTAGGTCGTTTTATGCCCTGCCTCCCGGGAGAACTAGACCACTAGATCCGGTCCAGCCCCACCCAAGATGGTGCCTCGCCTCGCCCTCCACACAAACGGCACCAGCCGCGGTGGAACGGGGCGGGGTACAGATGAAATACACAACACAGTGGGTAAGTTTAAGTGAGTGCAATCGTTTTTCAAATTAAAATATCGGACATAAAATATTATGCAGCGCTGACATCTCGGTCATGCCAGTACTGCAGCAATCACTACCATTAACTGCGCGTGATAATTGCAAAGCAAAAGGTTCCCAGAGAGCTGAGTTGCTGCCACCAACCTTGCGTTCTCGAGGGACCCTGGGCGTTAGGTCGTTTTATGCCCTGCCTCCCGGGAGAACTAGACCGCTAGATCCGGTCCAGCCCCACCCAAGATGGCGCCTCGCCTCGCCCTCCACACAAACGGCACCAGCCGCGGTGGAACAGGGCGGGGTACAGATGAAATACACAACACAGTGGGTAAGTTTAAGTGAGTGCAATCGTTTTTCAAATTAAAATATCGGATATAAAATATTATGCAGCGCTGACAACTCGGTCATGCCAGTACTGCAGCAATCACTACCATTAACTGCGCGTGATAATTGCAAAGCAAAAGGTTCCCAGAGAGCTGAGTTGCTGCAACCAACCTTGCGTTCTCGAGGGGCCCTGGGCGTTAGGTCGTTTTATGCCCTGCCTCCCGGGAGAACTAGACCGCTAGATCCGGTCCAGCCCCACCCAAGATAGCGCCTCGCCTCGCCCTTCACACAAACGGCACCAGCCGCGGTGGAACGTGGTGGGGTACAGATGAAATACACAACACAGTGGGTAAGTTTAAGTGAGTGCAATCGTTTTTCAAATTAAAATATCGAACATAAAATATTATGCAGCGCTGACATCTCGGTCATGCCAGTACTGCAGCAATCACTACCATTAACTGCTCGTGATAATTGCAAAGCAAAAGGTTCCCAGAGAGCTGAGTTGCTGCCACCAACCTTGCGTGTGCACATTTGTGTGTGCTTGTGCATGTCTGTGCGTGTGATGGTGTGTGTTTGTGTGTGCATGTACCTGTGTGTACGCCCTTGGGTATTTTTGTTCTGGAGCATGTGATTGTCTGTACCCCGCCACTCTGCAAACAACCAGCGCCAAGACGCCTACGGGTATATGTCGCGCTTTACAAATAGCAATAAATAAATAAATAAATAAATATATGTGTGCTTGTGTTTTTTGGTAGTTTCTGTATGTGTGCTTGTGTGTGTGTGCGTCTGTGCATGTATGAGAGAGTGAGCACATTTTGTGTGTGCTTGTGCATGTCTGTGTATGTGATGGTGTTTGCGTATGCATGTACTTTGGTGTGTTTGTACCAGAGCATGGGATTTTATGTGTACTTGTGTTTTTGGATGTTTCTGTCTATATGCTTGTGTATGTGCATTTGTGGGCATATGAGAGTGTGTGCCCACATTTGTATGTGCTTGTGCATGTCTGTGCATGTGATGGTGTGTGCATACTGGGTTTGTTATTCTCTGGCAGCCACTGTCCTGGAAATGGACTCTAACTGCCAGATGCCTGACCTTAAAATGGCCATCAGTGTACCAGTGTACAGTACAGTCCCCTGCCTGACCTCAAGATGGCTTCCATAGTTGTCCCCTCCACGTTGTTTTACTTTCCTGGGACAACAATTGGACATTGAACAGACCTTGAACCTAACCTGCTTACACATCAGTACTTGGAACCTGTGGAACTTACCCCAGACTGTAGAGACCAAGCGATTTGGCTGATTCCCGGTGGAGCTACCATATAGCTAAAGAGGAGATGGATTGTGGACTCCCCTGCCATCACCTACCCAGCCGGACCTTGGGCAGAATTTCCCCTCGTCTCTGCGTCCTATGTTCCTCCTACCCCTTTACCCTATCCCCTTACCCGCGCAATTCTTCTTATCACCTATATTCTTTAAATGCTTTTATTGTTACTTATGTAATTTTTAACTGATGTAAATTGCAACGTTATTGTTCCTCATGTAAAGCGCTCTGTTTCCTTCGGGTCTAGCCAGAGCTATATAATAACTCATTAATTTAAATCTGTTCCCATTTAGTACTCTTTCTCTCTTTGTCTACTTCCCTAGCTCCTATCCCCTCACCCCTGAATCTCTCACCTTGCCTGCTAGTCTGCCTAGCCCCCTGTCCTTTGTGGCCTTTGACTAAGCACTCCTTCTCCCCTTGTTGGGGAAAGATCCAATATTTATACTCTGAAGTCTCAGCAAACCCGCTGAGAGAGTCCACTGCGCAAAGGGAACCTCCCACAACAGAGATAGAGAAGTGATACCCCTTCCCCCGGGATTACAGCTTACTGGACTTTGGACGTTGCTTTGACTTTTCTACCTGTTTCTGTCCCTGTCACCCTGCCCTCCTCTTTCCATGCTGTGTCCGTCACCCTCCTCTTCTCTTTCCCGCCTCATTACCCCTACCCTGAATCTCTCCCCTTACCTGCTTTCCCCTTACGTATTTATGCTTATTGTTTTATCTCGATCTTACGAGTAACTATGTTGCTGCCATGCTATAATAACTGAGTAACTGAGTAACCTTTGTACCGATGTAAATGTGTTTCGATTTATATAGCGCACTTTAACCCAGGGGCCTCAAGGCGCTTGCTTAGGGAACCCGTCCTGGTATTCCCCTGTGAGATACCCCGGCCGGGTATCCACAAGGTGAAAGCCAGGCATCCCGCCGCGATATGCCGTAGTGGAGATTAAGCAAGCTATTGCCCAGAGTCGCAGAGTGTGACCCCGTGAGTCGAGTAGGCACCAGAGCGAGAATTGTCGACTCCGTGGAATTTTTGAGCCCGAGACCCGCCGAGGCGGGGAATCGAACCCTGGTCCACGGCCGATCTCAGCTTCTGGGTCTGCCGCCTCTAACCACTGAGCCACGCTTCTCCACACAACCTGTAACTATGATCTGATGCTCATGTAAAGCGCTCTGATACCTCCGGGTCTAGCCTGCGCTATATAAAACCTTTAAAATAAAAATAAATAAATAATGTGGAACAGGCCTGTTTTTGAAGGGCCTTTGAAAACGTACACAGGGATTTGAATTGAATCTGTTGTTTTATTGGGACCCAGTGTAGCCTTTTTATTTCTTTTGTGACTGAAACAAACTTAGGTGTCCCAGTCAGCAGTCTGGCAGCCGCATTTTGCACGATATTTAGGTGGAGGCTATTGCAGTAGTCCACACGTGACAAGATTAAAGATGTTATCACCATACTTTCACAGTCTGCTGGTAGGAATTACTTTATTTTCCTTATCACTCTATGGAGATGGAAACTAGCAGAGGTCACCGGATTCACCTAGTCCCTAAGAGTAAGTTTATTGTCAACTATGACCCCCAAGTATTTTGCTTTCATAGTTGGCTCAGGGAAACTCTTTAGTTCTTCCGGCCACCAATCTGGCATCCAAAAGTTGGCATTGTTGTCAAAAATCAGGCCCTCCATTTTACTGGAGTTTAACTTCAGACAGTTAGTCGTCATCCATCACCTGATTTCTATGAAGTTGTTTTGGAAAACCTTTCTCTTAAAGAAGTACTTCATACTGAAAATCTGCAACAAACCTTGTTTTTTCTCAATCACTTGTAGTTCCTCCTCATACTAGATGGATAATGTTGTTTATTCTTTTAATCTTCCTTCCTGTTCCTTTTAGACTCTATAACTGTGTTTCTTCATCAATATCTGCTGCTACCATATCGTTCTAGTCCTGCATATATCTTACATAGGCCTAGCTGAAAGGAGTATTCAGTGTTTCTCTGTTCTCACTTCTATCAACTCTGAAGCACCACCTGACTGGTGAGGCTCTCCTATTACCAAACGTGTCCCCCTGTCACTTCCATAATATCTGGAGACATCTGCATTCTGAAGAGGCATACTTCACCATCTCATGTCGTCTTCTCTGCTTTTAATTATATGGTAGCATTTCTTTGCAGGAAAGATTCTCTTATCTTCTCCATTGCCTTTCCTACTTGCAGGACATCTATTATTACTCAAGAAGTTATCTCTCAAGTTCCTCACACTTTCTTCCAATCCACATTGATCTTACACAATTATGCCAATTCACATAACGCAGGAACTTTTTAGTGAAGAAAAAGTATTGATGGAACAGCACTGCTAACATTTATGTGTAAATAGCTCTGCCTGATTGATATGCCCACTGTTTCTCTGATATCGATGGACTTTGATTATTGACAAAAAATAATGTCAAGTGATATTTTTTTTTAGTTTGAGCAATATTCAACAACTAATTAGCATTAAATCTAGTGTTTTTTTAAACTTTTTTTCACAAAGAAATTGCAAGGGAGTGTAGCTACTGGACACAAATCAGCAACTTTCTCTACCATAAGTCTTCTCCCTGATTTTTTCTGACTCCTTGATCATTATGAATTTAGATTCCAGAAAGAAAGATCACTCATCCTTTGTCAGAAATCTCAACTGCATGATCCACCCTTGACTTTCTTGGGGGAAATCAAGTAAGTTCAGTTCATTGAAAAATATTTCTTCTTCATGGGCCTATATTTGAAAGGAGACTGGCACCACTAATTGTTCTCTTTGTGATTTATTTATTTTTATTTGTTATTAGATGGCCTGAACAAAGGGATGCCTGGCACGAGCATGTGTACCAGCTATTTCCCCATCCACCATTTCTAAAAATAGTGTGTGTGCATAAAGGTTAATTATTAACTAATTTCTGCCACATTTTAAAGTCAGCAAAGAAGACTGCAGCATGAGCCAAGCCATTCCAACGTTGTACTTGCAACAGATTCATTTGCATAAGGTGAAAGAAACATTTATCAACATTCATCGTGACATTTCTGGTTTGGTTAACAGCTTACTAATTCACCGGGTAACAAATAAGAGGCCTCAACAAAAGATCATGTCCTCCAAAGAGTATATCTGTGTCACCATCCAAGGCACAAACATGAGATATCAACTTTAATTCAACATTGAGTGCTAGATGTCTCTGTTTATTGCACTCTGATTTTCAAAAAGTTGCAGAGAGAACCTTAAGTGTTCTCTTCACCAACCTGTGCAGAGTATAATAGTTAATCCTGTACAGGGTGCAAACAATGGCACCAACAATTGGAAAAACAATTCCTAGTCACACCTTCTGCTAAAAGAAATCAACAATAGCTGCATCACTAGAAACCTCAGGGGCATCAGTTGTCAACTAAGACAATAAGGAAGATGATTCAGGAGTTTTTGGGTGACCAAACAATTCTAGTAAATAAAAAATACATTGATCTATTGGTATGGGAAAATGGAACGAGAGGTCAATAGAAAATGGACCCAGAGTTCAGAAATCTATCAATAAGATATCCAATATGGCCTACTTTCTCTATATAGTTGGAGTGGGTTTTTAGTGCTGCTGTGGAGATTTTCTTGACCAGAGGGGCCAGTCTGTCTTTGTCACTAGCCATCTCAAGCCTGTCCTCAAACTCATTTGTGTGGTGGTTTTGCTGCATTGATAGTGCAGCAACATCCCTCAAGCTGACTAATACATTAATAGTGCACCTGGGTAACTCGGTCTCATCCTCCATGCCCTTGTGTCCATCAAAAATGACTACCTATTATTTCCCAGCCCCCTATCTCATATGCACCATAAATCTTGAGGCAACAGTTTCCAATTTTTAAAGTATTGGGAGATCACGTTTCCCGCAAGATTTCACAAGACTTCAGAAAACCTAATTGACCCTCTTTGAAACGGTGAGTATTTAAAACTTGCTCAAGACAAAAAGTGCTTTTTAAAATTTTTATAGAGTTTTATATAGTGTGAACTTGACCCGAATCAGGTATCAGAGCGCTTTACATAGCATCAGTTGCTTTACATGAGAACACATTCATTTTTTTTATTTTTTATTAGGCACAGGGAGATTAAGTGATTTTCCCAGAATCACAAAATGTTCAGCATCCTTGCCGAGACTCGAGCCAGGTTCCCTAGATTCGAGGTAGATCGCCCTAGATGTTAGGCCAACTCCTCTCTTGCCTCGTGAATCTCGATGAGTCAATACCTCAACCCAGAAGATTTCTGCAATTACCGGAATATAAGTGATATCTGAGCCTCGCTTGAGTCTTTTGCCCATAACAACATTCAGACCTGGTCAAAACAGAACAAATGATTAAACAAGAAAAACATGTGCATCTTCATAGCACCAACAACATAAATTAAATGTGTGATAGAGTCATCATTAGTGAATAAGCACTTACGCAATCTCCAGCATGCTTGCATAGATATACAAAGAACTAAAACTGGCACAGAAGGATTGAGAATCAAGTTTACAATAATTTTGCACCTGATTGTTGTGGTAAATCTTTTGAAACTACAGAGGAGGCAAACTCCGATGTTAACAAATGAACAGTAGCCACACTAGGGCACATTTTAATACCTTAAGCAGTGAATACAAGCATATTTTCCTTTGGAGCAACAGGAACTAAAACCAGGACAATTACTGTGAAATAACAGTCATTCTACTGGAGTCAGTCACTCAAAGGACAAGCTAATGAATTGAGAGACCTGCACTGGCTGCCCGTCAACAAGATGATCACCTTCAAACTCCTCTCCCACGCACACTAGGCACTCCACATCACCGGACCAGCATACCCTAATAGACGACTCACCTTCTACACCCCGAACTGCCAGCTCTGCTCTGCCGATCATGCCCTCCCTACCATCCACCGCATCCGAAGAGCGACCACCAGCGGCAGATCTTTCTCGTACCTCGCCGCCAAGACCTGGAACACCCTCCCCATCCTCCTACAGCAGACCCAAGACCTACTTACCTTCAGGAGACTACTCAATACCTGGCTCTTTGAGCAGCACCCCACCCCCCAGTGCCTTGAGACCCTCTTGGGTAAGTAGTGCCCTTTACAAATTTCATGATTGATTAATTAACTAGGAAATATTGGAAAGGTGAAAAAGTATGTTTGTGAAGGAGTTGGCCTATACAAGAAAAACGATGCTGGATTCATCAAGGTGAGTGCCTGAGTTGTTCAGTTATTGACAGTCTCCTCAAAATGTAGAGAGACTCACAATAATCAAAATACCCAGGAGGAATCAGACTTTCGGAAAAAATAACTGCATATGAAAATAATATACATATGTTGGACTAATAAGGAAATGTGTGCTAAACACAATAGAGCTAATTCAAATGAACAAAACTCACTTGTACTGGGGAAGAGGTGGAGCTGCACAGACCACTGACACCATGATTGTGTGAAAAAAGCAGCTTTATTGAAACACGTGCACATCATATCAAACAGCCCTGGGCCAGTTATGATTATCAACAGTACATAAAGTAATAAGTAAATGTAGTCAACACTGGATTTATATTTTGCAGATTTTTATACGTGTAGATGATCTTAAGATAGACAAACGCCAGCCGACACATGTTTCGTCAAAGGACAGTGCCTATGACTCTTCAGGGCTTATCGGAGGTCCGGTGATAATTCCAACCCTGATTGGGTAAGTCGGTAAGAGTAAAACTGGTTTTACTCTTACCGACAAGACGCTGACAGGAGGAGTTCTGCTTTCCAGATTCCTCTGTGGTCCCGGACGCACAAGCCTGTTTGACCATTTTCTAAATACCTGCTTTCCACTTATATTTTACCCGCTTCCGGGTTGAAATTATCACCGGACCTCCGATATCAGTATGATGCTTTTAAGCCCTCAAGAGTCATAGGCACTGTCCTTTGACGAAACACGTGTCGGCTGGCGTTTGTCTATCTTAAGATCATCTACACCTTATAAAAATCTGAAAAATATAAATCCGAAGTTGACTACATTTACTTTATGTACTGTTGATAATCCTATGTGTGCCCAGGTTTTGTGTCTCATTGTATAGGTTAGGGCCTTGCTCCTGATCATCTTAGGGGTTCTGGGTTTTCCCCTTTCCTGGCAGCACCATACTCTTAAATGACATCCTTTACTTAGTCACCCTTATTAGCTACCTGTTTGAGCGCCAATAGCCTGTCACACCAAACCCTGCACAGTAACCAGCCCTGGTCCAGTCACCTTACAAAGCCAAAACTTCAGTAGACGAATCTGGTCCCCGATGTTAAGTACTCCCCACTCCTAAATGTCCCTCCCTGACAACAACTTAATTCTGTAATTATCTACTGCCTCATGTACAGATCTTCTGCCACTGAGACCTTTAAACTTCCCACACTACAAATGTTAACCTCTAACGTTACTTCCTAATTTTATTTATTTATATTTTATAGAGCATAGAATTGACCACCGTTAGGGTATCATAGCGCTTTACAGGGTTAACAGGTTGTATACAAATAAGACTTAGGTAGTGGGGTGGCACATTTGGCATAAAAACAAGTACAAAGAGAGAAGAGATTTTGATGTAGATTTGGGTGTCATTGGCATACATGTGGTAGGAGATATTACTTATACTAGCCGTTCCAGGTAAAGATTGAAGAGGGCATGGGAAAGGGTTAATCATTGGGGCACTCCGACCGTAATCAGAGAGGGTTGTTTAATAGAAGGGGGTTCCCCAGGGTTTTTTTTTTATAGTGGGCAGGAAAAAAGGGGGAATCAATACATATAAAATAGAACAAGATTAACCCTGCCACACGGATATAAGGGGTCCTATTACAGGATCCAATCAATAAACAAATGGGGTGAACATGAAAACCAGAGCCATAGACTTCACCATTCCTTTTTTTTAGTACATGATATTTGTATTTTTTTCTTAAAAAATGATTTGTCTTTTCACAGTGAGGTTTTTAATTAGAAAAACATGTTGATACATAGTTCATGTTAAAATGATTACATCTAGGGGAAAGACACATTTCATCCAAGATAAAGGGGAAATTAAATACAGTACACAGAAAAAGTTCCTCACAATCCCAAACACTCAAAAAAATTCTTTTATATATACATCATCACTCAAAATACTCATTCACTTCCTCATTCATTCAGATTCACTCACAAACAAGTACAACCGTGCCTGCAACAACAGATGTAAAATAGTTGCATGGATTAAAGGTGGAAGGAGCGGACAAAACTAATGGGAAAAAGGTTTTATAGGGACCCAGAAGTTGCCGTCCACTATGTAGCGCCGACGCGCGTTTCGGTGTTGGCCCTATTAGGCAGCACCTTCTTCAGGGCAGGAGTGTACAATCAGGAAGGGAACACATAGGCTGTGAATAAAAAAACAATTCTCAATATCTCATAGATAATACATTTGATACAATACATATAGATAATCAACATTTTACTTTTATTTTCTGATTTATCCTTTGGTTTAACATAGTGGTTCAGTCAAGGCTCTGTTAATCAAGGGGGTCACTCCTCAAAGATCAGACTTCCCTAAGATAGGGAGCTCCTTAGTGCTGAATCTTCTTTAAATCCTCACTCATGTTAGCTCTTTTTCTATGACCAGGTCATTCTCCACTAAGTGTAGCAACAAAATATCATGACATCTACCCACCACCATCAAATTAATAAGACAGGGCAAAGCCCCCTCCAACTCATCCCCTCTTTTCCATGCCAAAGCACATGACAATCGTGCATAACCCCAAAGCAACTTACCCATGAAAGCAATGGCAGCCAGGTTGCCTGAAATTTTTACCCTTGACTGACATTTTGCGAACAATTGCAGAATGAATTGAACTGTATCCTCTGTCCTGGACCATTCCTCCTGCCTGCTCTGTGCCCCACTAGCTAGGAATTCTGACCAAGCCTGAGCATAAGCTATCCTTATGGAAACCGCTAGAGAATCTTCCACCTCCTACCATCCTCTGTCGCCTACTGTCCAAAGCTCCTGAGGCATCCAGGTCTTGACTCTGTCCGCTTCCGTGCCTGGCCCATGGAATATTTCTCACGGTGAACAAGACAAAGCATCCTCAATCTCTAAATACAATGGAATATACCCGGCTACAAAGACTAGAAGCAATTTCAGCACCTGTGTATCTCTGGCTGACTGTCTGTTGACCACCTGCACCACAGACGTATTGTCAATTGGAAAAAAGACTTTCCTGTGTACCAACTGTCCCCCCCCATAATGTCACAGCAAACACCAGAGGGAAGAATTCCAGAAACGCAATGCTATTCCCACCCCTTTTCCTTTTTAATGGCCGCTCCTCTGCACACCATTTGCCCTGGCAGTACAGTCCAGAGCCAACCCCTCCCCGCCGCCTATGAATATATTTGGGCATCACATTCCACCTCATGCAATGCCATCAATGGCACATGGTTGAATAAGTTCTGAAAAATGTGTCACAACCCCCCTGACACTGGCTGATAACCTCATATAGTGATACTGCAACCCAGACAGGGACTGTCCCAGTCTCCTGCAGAATGTCCTCCTTGCTCTCACAACCCTGCAGGCAAGATTAAAATCTCTGAGTTCCATCTGGACTTGTTTGACTGTTACTTTGGGTTTAGCTAACACAGCTTTCAAATGCAATTGCATGGTAAGTTTGTCATCCGCCGGCAATTAGGTTTCCATGGCCCCAGAATAGATTTCAACACCTAAGTATGACATTACCATGCTGTTTCTCACTGTCTTCTCTTGTTCCAGTGGAACTCCCAGGTCCTCCATGAGCCCCTAAAAACTTACCAGCAGCCACTGGCAGTCTGTAGAACACGGCCTACGCAAGAAAAAAAAACATTCAGATAGTGTGTAATGTGTTAATGTCCTGTTTACCAAGAATACCGCCATTGCAGGAATGTACTGAAGCACTCAAACAGATTACAAGAAATGGAACATCCCATTGGGAGTGACTTACAAATACCACTGGCCCTCAAATTGAAGGTTCAAACACAAATGATCAGGCATTGTCTGGCAACACCCATGTATTCTAAGTAAGACTGGTGTTTGGGGTTTCTACCTCAACCCAACCACTGCTACTTAGTTATACAGTCTGATCCAGTCCTCTGTGCCCAACTCTCTAATATTTTCATAAAAAGGGGGACAGGATGTAGAGCAGATCACTCATAAAACAACATACCCTCAACAGTTAAGTGTATGTGTACCACAAAGAAAAATGTGTCGAAAAATGAGAGTGTTATATATAGGCTAAACAAAGAGTCTTAAAGGTAATGCGGTGGCAAACTAGGAGCCAATGCTATTGTCTAATGGAAGCCCTGACTGTATGAAATTTAGGATTTTTTTCCCTGAGGTGTCTTCCCTGTTAGGGCTTATCAGCTGGGCAGTTATGGCTAAATAGCCCCTTTCAGAGAATACAACCTTGTGTAGTTTATTTTCTTCTCAAAACGGATTGGCTCTGTATTGTTTCTGCCCAAGGTTTGTTTTGTGATGCTGCATCAAATTCTCCTCAACAATCTCTAGCAAACAATAATGTAGATCTAAATCAAACTAGGGAAAATATGTACCTTTTATCAAGCTGGAAATGTTATCCTATTTCAAGCAGTAATGGCTACTTACAGGTTTTGGTGAAGTTGACCGCCAACCCCACTTGGTTGACAAGTGATTTGGGTTCAGGGAATGGCAGTGTAATGTGGCAACTAGTTTATGTGTTATGCCCATCTGTTACCAATGCAATATGTTAATTATAGCTTGTGTGCTAAGGCAAGCAATGAAGGAGGGATAAGAGCTTGGGAAACTGACATGATCAGATTTCTGCGACTGCCTGCAACTAAAAGGTGGGGGAAGGCCTGCATTTGGGGTGATTGGGATTCTGAGTTCATGTAGAAAGTTTGAGTGGACAGCCGAAAATATTTTACAGTGAGCCAGGTTTGGGCCTCTGTTTCTGGTGGACACTCCCTGGTTTTCCTGGTTTACTGTGTATGCAATTGGTTAAAAACAATACCTAACTAATACAAAGTACAAATGAAGAGACCATTAGGTATAAGTAAATATATTTATTTGTAGTATGAAAAACACATTTTCCCACACAACACACTCACCCTGTAAATGCAAAAAACACCATCCCAAACACGACCCACCCTCAACAACCACAATACAGCAGACCCTTCTCCCACTCAAAGTAGCAACCCTTCACCAAAGCATACCACCCCAACAAAAAACTCTCTAAATTAAAATAAAAACAAACTAACATAAGTCCAACCCTTCCCCGAAACATCCAACTACGAAAACCCATGGCACACCAACCTCTCCCTAAACCCCAAAAATACACAAACTACACTACCTTTTTGAACACACCCCACCCATTAACCCTAACAGCTGCTACCTCCCAAACATGGACTAAATAAATTAATCAAAAAAGGTCAAGGAAAAAAGTTTGAAAAAAATACCCAGCTAAAACTGAAAGTCCCCTTTGCATTTCTTATTTGCCACGTGACAAGGATTTCAGGCCTTCCAACACTCTCTAGAGCAGAACTTCTTTGGCTGTGATATTGCCGTAGCAGGCTGCTTTGGGGAGCAGAGAAGCTGTAGAACTATAGATTGTGGCTGTGGCATTTCTGATTGCCCCTTGCTGTTGCTGGCTTATGTTTACTTCATATAGTTGGAGCTGTTACTGCTTTTTCTCTTTCTGCAACCAATCCATCGACGGATGGCAACCACAATTGCAACAGCCATGCATCTTTCGTCCTTCTGGTCAGAAGCTGTCATGCGTTAGCATCTTGCCTTCCAACAGAAGCAGCTGGCGGTGTTGTTCCTAAGGAGAAAAAAAGATACTGAATTGTACTAAACACTGCAAGCATATCTTTTTGAATATTCACACAATGTTGAAAGTGTCTTTCTCCAATATCATTGACATTATGTGATGTTGCATAATTAGTATCTAGCATACTTGTCAGGAATTAATCCAACATAAACAGTATCATTAAAAAACTTAATTTTTCTACCTCTGATAGCTTGAAAAAAATTACAAAAAAGTGTCATGTCTGGTGATGTGCAGTGGCAGAACATTTGCAAGAGATAAATAAGTCGTCCCTTTTCAGTGACTGCTGACTCAGGAGTTGTTCAGTTGGTCGAAAATAATAAAGTGAAACCTCAGCCCAGACAGCAATAAAATATGTTGAAATTACAAGTGCAACGTTATACTGTCCCTGAAAAATGCGCTCATTAATGTCTGCTGCATAATGTATTTCTCTTTTAATGACACTTAAATAATTAAGTTAATCCTGCATTGTAACTTTTATCATCCATTGTCCTATACATTCATTTGACCTGCCAGACTTAAGATAACAGAATGCATACTGCATTTAGGGTTATCTAATGTTAGCAATTGTCATTAAGAAAGAAATTTAACTCACTAATCCCTCAGCACAACATCCATTCACTTCCAGCAGCACTCCTGCCTCCTCCTATGCTCTTTCTAGAGAAATATAAACAGATTTATTAGACTCTCTATCAACCCCAGGAAGTGCACATGTGAACACACCCTTAACTCCTTCGAGACTGCGCAAATTCTCCTGCTGTGCGGGAGAATTAATGAGTGGGTGTGTTTCGGACGGCCCCGACGCCCACTGTGAGGTCGGATGGCCAGGGGACATCCTGAGCACAGAAGAAGTTAATAATACCTGAAGAATACCTGTTTTTACTTACTAACTGTTAGAACTGGCTATTTCTGGTTGGCTAAGGCTGACGCCAAAGCTAGGCAGAAACCACCATTCTAGTCAGGGCAAGGGAGTCACACGCCAAGATAACCCCCGCTCACCTCCTGGTAGCTTGGCATGAGCAGTAAGGCTAAACTCGGAGGCAATGTGTAAAGCATTTGCGCCAGCACACAACAGCAACAACATCCTAGGCACACCACAAAAGGAACTCCACACAAGGTTATTATAAAATAACTTTTGTATTGTAAAAACACATCAGATAGTATCACACAAAATACATGGTGCCAACTGGCACGGGCAATATTCACAAGGGATTATTTACAGGAGTCAGGACCACGTGGGCCACTGTCAGAATCAGAAATAGCACTTCTAGAATAAAGAAAAATAAAGAATAAAAATCATAGTAGCCCAATTTAGCATCTATGGCACACAACCAGTAACCACTGGTAATAGGAACCAGGACCTCACTAGGACCACCTGTACTAAAAGAACAACCACTTCAGAATAAAATAAATTTAGGGGTATAAACAAGAACACATTACCCATGATGCATGAAACACATTCAGAGGAGTAGCAAAGGAAAAACACATGATGCCTAAAAACATTCAGAGGTGTACGGACAAACTCCTAAGTATCACACAGCGTTTAGGGGTCTAGGAAAGAACACATTACCCATGATGCATAAATATACATTCAGAGGAGTAGTAAAGGGAAGCACATTATGCATAAACCTACACATTCAGTGCAGGGAAAGAAAGACACAAGATGCATAAAAACATTCAGAGGTGCCCCAACACAACTCAATAGCGCAAAAACACACAGTAGGCAATTACCATCCTAAACATAGCAGGTAACCACATTGCGCAAAACTTACAAAAGCCACCACCTTTGGCAGTCCCTAGGCCAACTGGCCTTGTTGGGGCTAAGACGCCCTGTGTCCAAATGTCAGGGCGCGCTACCATGCAGCGCTAGTCCAAGCACAAGCCTAAACGTAGCAGGTGCCCACTACTTGCTGGGCACCTGAGGTCATCCCAGGTCCTAAACGGTGCAGCTGCCCACTAATTGCTGGGCAGCTGGAAATCAAAACTTCAACAGGGTCCTCACTGACCCTTAGGCGCGAACTGCGCCCACTGCTGGAGCCGCACAGGCTCGAGACATCATGGGGCGAGGGAGCCATCTAGCTCCTTAAACCGAACATGCTCTTGAGCCACTCAGGCTCTTTAAAACAAACATGGCCCCTCTTTAGAGCTTCATGGGCTCTACAAACTGAAATGTGTCACTGAGCCCCTCGGGCTCGAAAAACAACTTGCCCCCTCGTTGGAGCCATCAGGGCTCGGGAAGAACAGTGGGGCGGCCCCGCCCTAACTATCAGGAGCATCCTGGCACGTCAACAGCAGCACCACTTGGCCACCCGGAGCCCCCTCCTCAGCCCTCTAACACTCACCGGGCTGTTGTGGGGGCAGGGACTCCTCTTCCTTTGATGCGGCAGCGCTTCTCTCAGTGGTGGCAGCAGGCGGGGCTCTCTCACTCCTGAGAGCCTCGCAAGGATCCGCTGCACCGTGCTCCACCGGGCACTCCTCTGGGGCAGCAGGCGGGGCTCCTCTTCATCTCGAGGCTCCCTCTCGGTCACGGGAGCCACACAGCAGCCAACGCCTTCTTCCTTCCCGGTCTCCCTCTGGGCACGGGAGACCTGAAATATACGCATAGGCTTCCCCCAGGCAGGGGGAAGCGGAAAACACGTCCTCCCAGCCCCGCCCACAACCAGACGGCGGGCCGGACCTCTACTTCTGGTGGGCAGCCAATGGCTGCGCGGCAACTCTTCCTGGGGCCAGCCAATGGCAGCGCGGCCCTCCTGACGAGCCCACCGGCTCTGGTCGCGCTGCCGAGGCCACGGTGGGTAATTTCAATACAGGGCAATGCCGGGTGGGCACCGGCTTTAAATAATTAAATAAAAACGGGGTGGCCCCCGTAAACTCACTAAACAAATGGGGAATAAAGCGCTACCAAGCGCTGGAGGACCAACAAGGTCCTAGCAGAAATTAAAGCGCTCCCAGGCGCACAGGGCAGAAATACAGCGCTTCCAGGTGCTATAAATACCAATCAAGCGCTCCCAAGCGCTTAGGCTTCAACAAGCCTGGGTGAAGGCAAGAAAAAGGTCTCTGCAGGAAAATGCAGCTTCTCCATGCTGCCAAAGTTCCCAGAGATTCCAAGGGGCAAAGCAACGTCCCCCCCATCAGCCCAGGCAAGGCAGAGGGGTCCCCCAGAAGTCCTCCAGGCATCCAGGAAAGTCCATCAGATATCCAGGGGCTCGGCAGGGCCCAGGGATTCCCCTGGGCCCAAGCAGCAGCACGCCCCTGGTAGGATTCAAGTCAGAAACAAGAACATTTTGGAAGGGGACACAGACCCTTTTTATACTATAAAATCCTTTGTCTAAAGGGTGCAGGCAGTGTGAGAACCAGCTAGAACTGGTTATAGGGAACTCCTTTCAGTGTGAGGGGCAGAGGCGACAGTCGCCCAGCAGGAGGTGGAGCCAGCATTGTGGCAGGCAGGTACAGCCCTCTTCACTCCCAGGTGCCATCTCCTCCCACTTCCCTGGCAGCAGATGCCGGCTTTTTATCCACGGGCTGACTCAGACAACCTCCTGGGGCTCCCCAGCCCCTGTCACCCTCAAACCAGACAGTCAATCCACAAGCAGGCCCAGGCACTCCTGGACCAGGCTCACCAGCCAATCACACGCCAGACACAAATTACACAAATATGGCAACTTCTAAAAAGTGGCACTTCTACACTAGACACAGTCATGCCGCATATATCATTACGCAGCATTCAATCTTACGAGTTCGTACATATCAAACTCGACCCTGCACTCCCCACACATCAGGAACTACCATGGGCATACATATTCCCCATTCTTTCCTATGGGAGAACAAGTCACTCATCACACATACACAGAGAGCTCAAGCACTTTACACTGTACCACAGTGAAAAAGTGTGCAGAGGCCTAAAATCACCAACACCAGGTCACAGAAACAGGCTAGGAAAAAGCAATAAGTCTCAGGGTGAACCTGCCAAAAGGGCCGGGTCCAACATTAACCTATTACTTTGAAAGGTAAAAAAAAAATAGTCATTTAATATAAAAACATTTTAAACATAGTTCAAATAGTTAGGAAAGGATTAGTAAAACCAACAGAAAAGTGAAAGCGGAGTGGGATAGTAAGAGGAGAAATTAAAAGAAGGTGAATAGAGTTGTTCCCTCCAAAAAAGAAAAAGCTGCATTTTTCTCAGGACAAAACAAATTGGAATATAGGAGGAAATATGGTGAGGATCATCTAAAAAGGTAATTTGTAGGGACACAGAAATAAATCTGTGTGGTTAGAAGTCATCAAAATATATAAAAGATAATTTCTTAAAAGACAAAAAATATAAAAAATATTATTCAAAATATATAATACAAGGGAAAGGTGAAAATGGAAGCAACGATCCAAAGTGTCAAAACATTACATAAACAGTACTATCATGAAGTAAAAGTATAAAAAGAAACACTAACTGTTAAAAATATTTATTTCAGTTACGGGTAAATATCCTACTCACCACCCCAGCCTTCTTAATTTCCTTCCCAAGGACTTCCATTGTCGCCGTTTGAACCGTTCTTCTTATGGGCACTATCCAACCACACAAGTAGGGTAGTGTTTTTATCTGGACAAGCGCGGAGCACTGGGTGATAGCAAATTTATGGATTGCCACAAATTACATAATTATCTATCACAAGGACCTTGGTGGGAGAATTTTGTCTTGAGGGATATGCAACCACAAAGCTTTTTTGACAATAATTAAGAGTCAACTGAACTTTTCTAGCAGCCCAATCAATCAAAGGTTATGCAGGGTTAACGAGGGCATATTTAGAATTACTTAAAACTAAGGAGAATCTATGATATCAAAACACATCTTCTATTGCATATTTACAAAACAAGAAATAAAAACCATGGGGTATGATACCTCACCAAACTAGTAATAAGTGGAACCATTCACTGTCCTAATGCCCACATAAATTGTTTTCCAAATGACTGGAATTTATAAAGTTTGAGCAAATACAATATCCATATGGTTCCCAAACGATCCAGAATGTTATAGATCTGAGATCACCTTTCCCTAATCTTCAGAAATAATCAACTTCAAAGAAATCATTATGTCCCCCCTGGTCAAATCATTCGGCATTTCAGTCACCAATTACGCTGACGACACCCAGCTCATTTTCTCCTTCGAAGGGGAGAATGCGGTGTTTCAGGAGACCTTTCACCACTGTATGGTCACCACGGCAACATGGCTGAGTAACAACTTGCTGCAATTTAACAGCTCCAAGACTGAGGTGTTGCACTGCTCTGCGGACCGGGTCCCTTGACCTCTACCACTGGACTTCTGGCCTCTCTCCTTTCAGGGGATGGCAGCAGCAGCTACCTCGCTTCGGAACCTGGGAGTGACAATGGAACCTAATCTTCAACTGGATGGTTTCACTGACAAAACTGTGTCAACCTGCATGGGTTTGTTGCGTTCCCTAAGGAAGATTCTCCCTCTGCTTCCCGCCCATGCTAGACCAGAAGTAGTGCGCAGTATCATTTTAGGCAGACTCGATAACTGTAATGCACTGCTTCTGGGGGCGCCTGCTACAGCGACAGGCAAGCTACAACGAGTGCAGAATTTATTTCGCGGCTACGTTAGCACTTTCCCGTCGCCGCTTTGGCTCATCTTCCTTAGCTCTTAGAGACTTGCATTGGCTTCCCATCCCTCAGCAGATCGAGTTCAAGGCTTTATGCCTGGTTTTCCGAGCTTTGCATGGATCGGGACCGCTGCCCTTACAGGAGATGTTCTCCTGGTACATCCCCACTAGATCTCTCCGATCTGCCTCTGCCTACTTGGCTGTTGTTCCTAAGATTCGGAGAAAGCGAATGGGTGGCCGCTCTTTTGGCTTCACGGCATCTAAGTTGTGGAATGATCTGCCACTGTCGCTCAGATGTTCAGGAGACTTTCCTTCCTTTAAAAAAGAATTAAAAACACACCTGTTTCCTAGATCAGGGTAGTTTTTTTTCTCTTCCTGTTGATTCCTCATCGACCGTGCGTCAGGATCTGTTTGATCTCAGCGCCAGGATGCCCGTTGGGTGACAGAATGCGCTTTACAAATGTGTTATACATACATACATACATGTGTGCCTCAGTTGCCTTCATATGTTTGCACCTTCTCTGGGATTTAATTTCTTTTCTCCACAAAGCATCTCCTTTCACTGTAGATGATTAGTAATTTTCCTCTAGCTGTATCTCATTTATAGTGAACACTGCTACCACCTGACTATTAAATTATTTGTATTTGCTTTTGCAATCATTTACAAAATGTTCTTATTCCACAATACCAACACAAACCATGTATATGCATTCTGACTGAAAAACCAAGGGCCCCACTCACAAAAGTAATCTGAGACAAAATCCTAACTTTACAACTTTCGGTATTCACAAATAGCATTTAGGAGTAGTAAAGTTAGGATTTTGTCTCAGTCAAACTTAAGTTTTGGTCTTTAGTTTAACTTTAACTTAAGACTAAAACTTAAGTTTAACTCAGATAAAATCCTAACTTTACTACTCCTAAATGCCCTTTGTGAATACCGAAAGTAGTAAAGTTAGATTTTGATCTCAGATTACTTTTGTGAATCGGGCCCCAAGTCTAATGGTTCAGACATTTCCACTATTTTACCATCCTCTGGCTTAGGCTGCACTAGTATTATTATTTGTGTGTTTTCTGATTTATGTTCACATAGATGTTGATTTAACTGTACCATTGACCCAATAAACCCATCATATTTAGCAGGAGCATTAACCATCTGTGCTAGGAAATATTTCAATTCTGAATGAATACCTTGATAAAATAATACTTCCACATGTAGTCACAAAAGGAGAAAGATTGTAAAGTACAGGATATTTTCTTTCTACCAATGGCCATATCCCCCCTAAATATGACAGGCCAAAGTAAACATTAGGTTGATCATCTGGGAAAATCACAGTTTTAAAACACACAATTTAAATTCCAATTTAAACAATGCAAATTCCTTTGAATCCCTAGGAAATCTCTGCAGAGGGACTAGGGACCACAAGTGTGTTAGTGGTCGCAAACGACCCGGTTCACTTAATCTAGCAATTTCCAATAGCAAAAAGGCACCTTTGTGTGTACCAAGCTCAAATTCCGATTTGGTAACCTGTTACCAAATCGCAATTAGGAATTGTGAATCTGTATTTGGAAGGGGCTTGTTCAGGGAGTCCCTTCCTAAAACTGATTTACATTGGTATGCACAAATGTTTTGAGACTGAAATGTTGTTGTAAAAGAGTTAAATTGTATCACCAACTCAAAGTTGGTGGCAACCACTTTGCAAATGGGAATGGGTCCCAAATGTACACTTCCCCTTTAAGAATGGCTGTTAACATGTTTATCAAGACCAGGCAATGGTCCTACAGACCACTGTCTACTCTTAAAAATTGAAAAGAAATCTTTTCTTTTTTTTTTAAAACACATCCAGTTTTTCTTGAAGGAAAATGGGATGCTTTAAAAAAAAGATTGCTTTATTTAAAGCTGTCAAAGACATGGCGGTCTGTTGACCGCAACCGGCCACCATCCCTGTGATTTTTGTGATTTCGAATGGGTCAAAAACTGAGACCTACGTCATTATTATTCTTGAGGTAGGCCGATTTGCGAGGTCCCTATGGGTATTATTGGAATAATCGAGGAAGAGGAATGTGCAAACATTTGCTATCATTAAGGGAGCAGGCTATGTTCATGTATCCGAATTTTTATCACCTGAAGACAAACAATTTGACTTACATCTTCCTTGTCTGTCGCCAACAAATTACCTATATCCTGCTGAAGAATTGGTAATTGTTAGACCTGGCTTTTCCCTTGGGTTATTCCCCAGACTTTTTTCTTTTGGGACTCCAATTTTGATCCTGTTTTGTTGGATTTAGGACTCTGGGTACTTTGGCACAGCTGATCAGTGCTAAAGTGCATATGCTCTCTGTGTAAATTGTTATTATGGATTGGTGCTTCCATGATTGGCCTATTTGATTTTCTACCAAGTCTCTCAAACAGTGCACTGTATGTGCCTAGGTTCTGTAATTTAAATTCTGCTAGTGGGCCTGCAGCACTGATTGTGTCACGCACACAAGCAGCCTTGCAAAAGGTTCCCAGACCTGCCACTGCAGTGTGTGCACAAACATTTTACTGCCTTGTTGAGCTGGCAAGTGCATGCCTAGCTTTCCCTTTTATTACATGTGAGTCACCACTAAGATAGGCCCATGATACCCATGTTGGCGGGTGCAGTATATGTGAAAGGCAGGAAACGCCATCGTGTGTGTGACATGTCCTGATAGTGAACTTCAGTACATTTTGTTTTTCACTATTGAAAGGCTATCTGTCCCGGTAATCAGACAAAATATCGAAAAAAAATATCGTAAAGACAAAATATCGAAGAAAAAATATCGAAGGCCAAAAATATAGGGAAGCAAAAATATCGGATACAAAAATATCGTAATAGGTAAGTAAGTAAAAATATCGAAAACAATAATATCGTTTGACAAAATATCGACAATACAAAATATCGTGTAGTAATGGAATTAATCAATAGTATAGGAAAAAGTAAAATAATTGTACATAAAATGTTGTTCAAAAGGTGTCTCCTTAAAAAAAAAAAATGTAAAAAAAAAATATTCTTTTAAAAACATATCTAGGTTTAGGATCGGGTTATTGGGTTTATAGGGGATAAGGGTGGGGAGTGTATTAAAATGTATGTAAAATAACCTAAAATTATAAAAATATGTTAAATATTTTTTTTTAAATAATTTATATTTTAAATTAATATAAAAATATAATAAATAATAGATATCTAGTTCGAGGAGCGGTTTATTGGGTTTATAGGGGATAAGGGTGGGAAGTAATTTAATAATTATTAATTAATATATGTTAGTCAATATTTTTAATTTATACCTAATTGGTAATTAATTTAAATTAATTAGTAAATTAATGAAGATCATATAATACATATAATTAATTAGTAATTAATTGTTAATTAATTAATAATAATTAGTTACTTATATTAATTAGGTTAATTTTTTCAATAAATATATATATTATGTTAGTGTTAATTAAATTGTGAAAAATAATTATAAATATTAAAAAAATTTCATTACAGCTAATGAGTTCATATATTAACATTATTGTTAATTAATCATTAATTGGTAATTAAATAATAATAATTTAGTTTTGGAAAAAGATTATTTTTTAGGGTTGTAGGTCAGTTTTCTGTTTTTGGGTAAAGGGGGTATTTTTTGGGTTGAGGGTCAGTTTTCAGTTTTTGGGTAAAGGGGTATTTGTTGGGTTCAGGGTCAGTTTTCAGTTTTTGGGTAAAGGGGTATTTTTTGGGTTCAGGGTCAGTTTTCAGTTTTTGGGTAAAGGGGTATTTTTAGGGTTCAGGGTCAGTTTTCAGTTTTTGGGTAAAGGGGTATTTTTTGGGTTCAGGGTCAGTTTTCAGTTTTTGGGTAAAGGGGTATTTTTTGGGTTCAGGGTCAGTTTTCAGTTTTTGGGTAAAGGGGTATTTTTAGGGTTCAGGGTCAGTTTTCAGTTTTTGGGTAAAGGGGTATTTGTTGGATTCAGGGTCAGTTTTCAGTTTTTGGGTAAAGGGGTATTTGTTGGATTCAGGGTCAGTTTTCAGTTTTTGGGTAAAGGGGTATTTTTGGAGTTCAGGGTCAGTTTTCAGTTTTTGGGTAAAGGGGTATTTCTTGGGTTCAGGGTCAGTTTTCTGATTTTGGGTAAAGGGCTATTTGTAGGGTTCAGGGTCAGTTTTGGGTTTTTGGTGTACAGTTGTACAGGGTAAAACTATAATTAATTTACATTAAATCAATTAAAGGAAATTACAAATATATAACATTACACCAACTCTAATTTACTGTAGACTGCAGTTGGAATATTATTTAATAATTAATTAGTGTCCAGCAGCTATTAAAATGTAATGTAGACTGGAGTAGGAATATTAATTATTATATAATAAGTGTGCAGCACCTACTCTAATTTAATGTACACTGGATTTGGTATATGAATAATGACATTATTAGAGTCCAACATATACTCACATTTAATATACAGTGAAAAATTATTAATAACATTTTTAATTTCTAGTAAGATAATGATACAAATAGTTCAAAATGATTGTAGAAACATTTTTTTATTTATGTTTCAAAAATAATATTTTTTTTTCATACATAATTTGTTTTTATTTACATTAGCTTTTTAAACAATTTTTTATAAACACAATCATAAACAACTATACAGAAGCATTATTATTTTTTGATCTCTTTTTACAAAAATTAACATTCTTTATTATCTCTTTTACATATTGTTATTTCAGAAAAAAATGTAGAAATATCACAAGTATTTATCAATTAAGCTTTTTTCTGCTTCAATTGTGAAGATCAAATATTTATAATATGTCACACATTTTTAACACTTTTTTACATTATTTCATTTTGTGACAATGTAGTTATATTTCTATACATTGTTAACATAAACATTATTGTTTTGATAATATTTAATGATTCCATTCATGTAAATATGTGTTAATTAAATCATAGTAGGATTAAATAAAATATTTTTTAACAAAAATATAAACATACCTTTTTTTTCCTATTTTGTTAAGTATAGATATTATTTTTTTAACTTGGGACTATTTTATTGCATTTGGATGCTTTATTTTGTAACCGGGTTAGGTCGTTTTGGGTTATTTGGAAGAAGGGCTGATCGCGGTTGGGAGACACTTCACGTCGCTTCAGGTAAGGTTGATTTTATATGTTTTATGTGTATTTTTATGATGTTTTTAGACTAGTGACCTTATATTTAGTGTTGTTGAATGTGAGGGAGTCATGTTTTAGATTTTAAAAACAGATATTTACTTATGGTATATACACGTAGTGTTAGTTAGTTAACGATTTATTTATAGAGTGAATTTTAGTCTTTTAGGGTATATCTAAAAGTTAAATCATCAATGTTAATATGTTGGTATCTAATTACTAGCTAATTAATGTGGGTGGAAATGTCTGTTTTCTATGTTTTTGTCATAGGTGTACGCTACATCGGAAGTTCCGTTTTTTTTTCAAGGAAGTGTTTGTTTGTTTAATTCAACAGTGATTTACAAACACTTCTTTACATTTTTCGGGTTTCCAGGAGCGATTCTTTCTATTTTTCAAATTTTTCGGGTTTTTTATGGTTATTCGATGGCTCAGGACCACGTGGATTTCATAATTTTGGAACAGTTGTATTTTTAATTTTTTTTTGGGTTAATTTTGCACTACATGGATTACTTTGTTGGAGAAGGACGTTATTGGATTGACAACATAATTGGTAAGTCATTGCTTTCTATTTTAGTGTGGGTGGGTAATGTCATATTTATTATGGAATTGTTTTTTACTTGTTATTTCGTTTTAATGTGTGCATATATTATAATAATATCTTTATATATTGCATACATTAAATACTTTAGAAGATCACGTTACAGATTTTTGCATACTTAGGTGATACTTTTTGTGTTTTATAACAGTTTGAGAATTATTTACAGTAGTGTTTTGGCTATGACGTTTAGGTATTCTATGCCTTTTGTATTAGGGTAAATTTTTACTTGCTCTTCAAGGTACTTGTGCATTTGTTTATTTTGCTTGGATGTTTTTGGGACAAGTTCTGTTACAGATTGGTCCATTCTAAATTCTTGATAGCTCTGTTCTTTCTGTAGGCATTTAATGAAATTTTCTAGAGTAGGTTTGGTTCTGCCAGTTGATTGTACAAATGCATTGTGCCAACCTTCCACTGCATTATTAGTTTTTGATTCTCCGTTAAGGGTACTATTGTACACGTTCCACCAGGGTATGAGGAATTTTGGATTTCGTCTGTGGCCAGATCTGTGGAGTCTGCCTACCCAGGTGTCTTCAAAGTAATCGAGAAAAGGACTTAATCTAGCTTCATTTTGTTTGTAGAATGGACTGTCTATAATAATGTTGTAATGTTCAGCTACATCTGTTACAGGGACATAGGCAAGTGCAATGAGTTTTTTGATTTGGAAAGCAAATGATGAATTTGTAGCATATTCGACACTTAGGGTAGTTTTTTGAAGGTGTCTCCATAAACACTGGTTGAAATGATAATAGCAGCCTTGAATGCAGGTATGGGGGTGGATTTTTAGAATAGTTGAGAGCATTGCATGCTCAAAATCAAGAATGATTTTTTCTGGAGAAAAATCATTCGTTTTTTGTTTTATTATATTTAATAATTCCATATATGTAGAATTATTTTTGTTTGGCAATAGTGCATATAGCAAAGGGATGTTGCAGTTGTGGTAGAGGCCATGTATTGTGTATAATTGGAAAAATGGTTTGGGACAGATGTTAAATGTTCCATCCATCATCC
The DNA here is from genome assembly GCF_964263255.1 of Lissotriton vulgaris. Taxonomy (NCBI): domain Eukaryota; kingdom Metazoa; phylum Chordata; class Amphibia; order Caudata; family Salamandridae; genus Lissotriton; species Lissotriton vulgaris. Next base: position 1,650,144,062 of record NC_141693.1, on the reverse strand, counting down.
AATATTGGCTTTGCTGCAGTTTAACTAAATTCATATTGGTACCAAAAATTATAAGCCTTTTGTCATTGTTTTCGTTGTCATAAACTATAAAGGGTTGTTTATTTAAAGTTATTATTTGGTTTGCAGTTAAATTTATATCCTGATATGTTCTGGGAGATGGTGTTGTAGCAGTTGTAGCTTTTTTCGTTCGTGCTATAGTTCTTTTTAAGGACAGGATATTTGGCATTTGGGTTGTGGCTGTTTTTGGGATTTTAGGAATGGCTTCTTTTAAAATGACATGTGTTTGCTTTTGGGAACCTGTACTAGCTTCTTTTATATTTTCCAAAGCTGTCCTAACTTCTGTTTCTGTAACATTAGGTGGATGATTGTGTTCCCTAGTATACAGTACTGTAGCTTCTCTAGTTGTTGCTCTTCCATAGCACTTGTTCGAATAATATTTACAACATTTCCAATTAACTTTCATGCCATATTGCTTTTCTTGTGTATACGTGTAACCCATGTAGCATAGTAATAGTTTTCCTTTTTGGCTGGTCACAAATCCGGCTCCTTCGGTCATTTTGTACTTTGTATATCTATAAAATATATATATAATAGTTAATGTCAAATTAAATGTGATAAATAATCTATGTTAGTGATAAGTAGGAATGTTTATACTTACGTGTTTTAGAATTTACAGCAAAACTTAGGAGTTCCTTGCTTCTTTAGTTGGGGATAAATGGTTGTGATGTTGTTGTAGCTGTTATGAGAAACAGGAAAGTAGTATATTATTAAATAATGTTTAGGTACATTTGCAATGTTAGAGCTCATTTCTACTACAAAAGTGTATCTTCATGATTCACATTGTGAAGATACTTACATATTTTTTTAAGTTGTTATTTGGCAGTATAATTGTTTCTTCAGCTTCTGGAGAGTACTTTGTAGTGTTATCTTAAAAAAGTAAGGAACATATGTGTTAGAATAATCACCATGTTGGTACGTTTTTTAATACATTATCTGGTAATTATGTTCTTTAATATACTTACTTTGTGATTAGTATCAGTATTATTTTGAATGTGGAGTTCTGTATTATGTCTGTATATGTATTCGCCGTGTTCGCTCTGTAAATAAACAATATATAATAGAAAATAATTAGAACAGTTATTATTGTTTGTATTGTTTTTCTACATTTATTTCAGTTGCATAATACTTACTTAGTAAAATGTATTCTAGAAATAGTACTGATGTCCTTAGTTCATTAGTAGTGCAGTTTTCAGTAGTAGAATCTACAGAAAAAAAGAAATATGTGGGGCACAATTGATTATTTCTGTGTGTTTCGATTTATGTGCACATAATGAAACAATGTGAAATTACTTACATAGTTATTCGAATCTGTATTCCTATGCTTTGTTCACAGTTAGTTTGAGTAGAATATTCAGTAGTCGTAGTATCTAAAAAAATAGTTTTATATAATTATTTAGCATGTGAAGTAGTATGAATAGCAAAGGGGCACTGGGTATTTAGCAGGTAAATAAGTAGTAGTAGCAAATAATGCAGTTTCTATTTTATGTACTTACTTACTAAAAAGTATTGTAGAAATAGGATTGATGTCCTTAGTTCAGTAGTAGTGCAGTTTTCAGTAGTAGAATCTACAGGAAAAAAGAAATATGTGGGGCACAACTGATTATTTCTGTGTGTTTAGATTTATGTGCACATAATGAAACAATGGGAAATTACTTACATATTTTTTAAAATCTGTATTCCTATGCTTTGTTCACAGTTATTTTGAATAGAATATTCAGTAGTCGTAGTATCTTAAAATAAAAGTTGTATATAATTATTTAGCATGTTAAGTACCATGAATAGCAAAGGGATACTGGGTATTTAGCAGGTAATTAAGTAGTAGTAGCAAATAATGCAGTTTCTATTTTATTTACTTACTTAGTAAAAAGTATTGTAGAAATAGTACTGATGTCCTTAGTTCAGTAGTAGTGCAGTTTTCATTAGTAGAATCTACAGAAAAATAGAAATATGGTGTGCAAAAGTCATTATTTCTGTGTGTTTAGATTTATGTGCACATAATGAAACAATGTGAAATTACTTACATAGTTTTTAGATTCTGTATTCCTATGCTTTGTTCACAGTTATTTTGAGTAGAATATTCAGTAGTGGTAGTATCTAAAAATAATATTTTAAATCATTATTTAGCATGTTAAGTAGTATGAATAGCAAAGGGGTACTGGGTATTTAGCAGGTAAGTAAGTAGTATTAGCAAATAATGCAGTTTCTATTTTATTTACTTACTTAGAAGATGTAATAGTAGGTTGATAGTCTGGTTCTTCTAGTTGTTGTGCAGCAATTCGAATAGAGATGAATCTCCTTCTGTGACTTTTGGCAAGTAGTTTGTGCTTACATTTTCATTGCTTATATAGGGGAGTGTCAGTAGTAATTAGTTTGCTATTGGTTCATTTAAAAAATTAGGGTTGTGATTGGTTAGTTAGTAGATTTGAATTTCAGTTGTGATTAGTTTGTATTAGAAGTGAAAAACGAAAAATAATTCTACAAGTATACAAACTAGCATAGAATATTTTTATATGTGTAGGTGATATAATTATATCAATAGGAAAATTTTGATGAATTAATAGTGTGTCTATAGTATTAATGAAAGTATTGTATGTTTATTTTGATGTGAAAACATATAAAACGTTAATTAATTATGTTAACAGATGCTTATAAAAAGTCGATATAGTTTTTAATCCGATATTAATGTGCACGATATTTTTGAAGTCGATATTATAGTTAATGTCATTATTTTTTGTAAATAGCGATATTTTTGTATTCCGATATTAATGTAGTCGATATCACAGTAAATGATGTTTTTGTATATCGATATTAAAAAAGAGATATTTGTGTATATATGTAGTTAAGTATAGTAAGCCGATATTTTTGATTTCGATATATTTGTTCCGATATTTTTGTACATCGATATTGTGGATTTCGATATTTTGTCAGACATTCATCTGTCCCATAGGATAGAATGAGAGTTTATTTATGATATCGTATAAGTATACCTTCCCATTGGGACAAGGAAGAAAGATGGAGATTAGTATGCTTGAATTCAGAATATAAAAATACGTCTTTTAGTAAAGATGATTTGTATATTGTGTGCTTGAAAATATCACTGTTAGAAAGTAGTAGTGTTCTTGATTAGCCATATTGTGTGCCTCTGCTGGTTTGTGGATTGACTGTCTGGCTTTGGAGTGACAGGTGCTGCGGATGTGCATTCTCTTAAGACAGCCACTGGGGGGGGTTGAGGTGTGCCCTGCCTTCCCTGGATGAGTCAGGGCTGGGTCGAATAGACCTGACCTGCATTTAGAGTAGTGGGAGGAGTATTCCTTGCATCTGAATGGGAGTGGTCTGCCTTAAACAATGCTGTCTCCACCTCCTGCAGGGAAGCTGGACCAGAGAGGACAGAACTGGTTTGGACTGAGCACAGAGCCTGTCTGCGACAAGAGAAAATGAGAAATTGCATATAAATATTAGGGCCCAGACCTCAGGACTTTAGAATACTTCTGGACTCAAGAGGAACCTCTGCCAAGGAGAAGAGCTGGGAAAGCTGAAGAAGAAGCATTGCTTTGCTGTGTGCTGTCTGGGGTTGGCCAGCAGTGGATGTTTCTACCAAGGAGAGGACATACACTTTGCTGTGTGCTAAGTATCCTGCTTGAAAAAGATCTCCATGGGCTTGAAGTAGAGCATGCCTCCCTTTTCAAAGTCTCAGGGACACAAAGACTTCACCACCAGCTCCCCTAAAATTCCTTGCTGGGAGTTCTGACCTGCTAAGAGGTGCCTGTTCCTCTGGAGGTTGTTCCTCCTGCTGGGAGCTTGGAAAAGAGAAGCAACTAAATAAGCGTGACACATCCGCTCCTGTTTCCAACGCATTGCCACAGTGCCATTGAAGAAACTGGCACAGCGCCTGCCCGTTGCTGGAGAAACCTTTGCATGCTGAGTCTCGTGCACTGATCTCTGAAATCCAAGAACACCGCAAGTTTCATGCAGGCCCTGCTGTGCGACTGCAAGAACCGACACATCATGAGACCACAGCTGGGGAGATTAACGCAGCGCGGTTCCCGCTGCCGCATCAAGAACGATGCATTCCATGAATCCCCACTCATCACACTGGAGTGCCAAGTCTACAACAATGCCAGGTCGCAGTATGAAAGTGCCACATCACCTCCCCGTACAGTAAGAAACTGATGCATAACCTCCTCTTCAGTGAGGAACCAACGCATCACCTCCCCTGTGGCAGTAAGGAAGCAACACATCACCTTCCTGGTTGTCAGAGTATGCACCCTGTATAAACACCCACTCTAGTTAGGGTAAGCTAGGTATACACTAAAAGATAACCTGTGCTCTGGTAGCTTGGCACAGAGTAGTCAGGCTTATCTCAAGAGGCAATGTGTAAAGTATTTGTGCAACACACATAAAGAGTAAAACAATGAACAAACTAAATACATTCTCCACAGAGGTTTAGAAAAACTGATTATTATATTTTGAACAAAAGAAGACCAGAACAACAAAACTCCAATGTATTGAAATTGAGATATTTAATTTTGAAAGAATAAAACTCAGTAAAGTGCTTAGAAGCAAGTAATGCTAAAAGGTTATTTTAGGTTGCCCTGCACCAGGGCACAGTCAAAGTTTGAACCTGCTGCAATGGAGTGCCGGCCGGCTACATGACTAACACAGGCCCCAAAGAACAAAGGGCCAGATGTAGGTCGCCAATTACCGGTCGGTAACGGCCGATTTCGTCCGTTACCGACCGTTAATTGGTTTTTGAGATATAGGGGGCCCGAATTTGACCAAATCTGTAAATTTACCGATTCGGTAAATTTACAGATTCGGTAAAATACTTGCTCTGTATATTTACCGAATCGGTAATTCCAGATGTAGGTGGCACTTAAAATAGTGCCACAGGCTCTTAAGAATTCGTTATTTACCATGAAATACTATCTCATGGTAAATAATGAATTCCTGTGTACATGCACATCTGTGCATGTACACCTGTGCCATGTGGCACACATACATGCCCTATGGCAATTAAATGTGTGTCACATTGCACACAAACCAGAATCAGGGGTGCAACAGGGTGTCAAAGTGACACCCTGTCCCCCTTGTAAATTCGGCAATTACCGAATCGGTATTTACCGATTCGGTAATTGACATTCATTCCTATGGGCCTCAAGGCCCATTGGAATCAATGGCAATTACCGAATCGGTAAATACCGATTCGGTAATTACCGAATCTTACCGATTCGGTAATTGATTCGGTAAATATACCTACATCCTGATTGCCCATTTTTAAAAACCGAATGGGTATGATTCGGTATTTAAGAATCGGTAATCGGGGATTAGCTACATCTGGCCCAAAGTACCTTAACTGGTTGCAAACAGCGAGATGCATCCATCTTCTCCATGCAGTGAAGGCGATGTGTCAGTTCCAAAGATGGGTGCCGAAATTGAGAGATGTTGAGTGATGCACTAGATTCGGCAATGCAGTTGAGAGGATGCGTTGAACTCATCAAGCTGCAGTGGAGGTGATACACTGTCTGATGTGCCAATCTCTGGAGGCAAATAGCTGGTTCCGATGCACTGATTTTATTCTTGCAACCGGGTCCATGTGCCAGTTCCACTACATGCAGACAGGAGATGTGTTGGAATCCATATTGCAAGTATCTGGGCCACTTCCTGTGAGCCAGGCACAGAGGTAGAGACTTTGGTTTCCCTGTGTCTCAAGCAACAGGAGGCAAGCCAACAAGCCCTTTTGAGATCATTTGGAGTGAAGGCAGATGCCAGCTCTCCTTCAGCATAGTCAGAGAGCAGCAGGGGAACAAACAGAAAAGCAGATCTTCCAGAAAAACAGTCCAGTTGAGTCCTTTATGCAGTCCAGCAGTTCCTATGGGAGACCTTCAGTTACTTGACTAGCAGTATCTGATTTGATTTTAAGGGGTCAGAGACCAAGTACTTATACCCAAAAGTGCCTTTGATGTGTGGGAGGTGACTCCAAAAGAGCCCTCTGAAGTTCACAAGGATCCCTTTCAGCCCAGTCCTGTCTGTCAGGCTCTCTGTGGGGGATAATCAGTCCTTTGTGTGAGGACAGGGCACAGCCTATTCTAGTGAAGTGTTTGCTCCTCCCTTGCATCCTGACCAGGCAAGGCCATCAGAATGCAGATGTATATAGATGGGTATTCAGGTACATCATCAGGAATTTTTGATTATTTAAAATCTTACAATATATAAAAGACAATAGTTCATATTGAAACAAATATACTTAGTGCTACAAATCTGACTTAAGTACACAAAACATGCATTAATAAGTTAAACAGAATCATCCCTGATATAAAATATAGCAACACTTAATAACGCATACCTCATAATACAAATAAGCTATTACATACGTCCTATGTAATCTCACAGATCAGTCTTACGGATCTAATTTCTTTCTTATCATTAATATAGATTAATGATAAGAAAGAAATTAGATGCATCTATCCTTCCTGTGCTGCGGCTGTCTAGAGGCAATGCACAAGGTTTAGCTGTCACCCACGCAGACGTGCATTAGAGACAGGCTGTCAGGCACACGAAGCAGTAAGTGAGAGAAATGTCCACTTTCTAAAGTGGCATTTCTCAAAATGTAATGTTATATCCAACTTCACCATTACGGAGGATTTATCATTACCATTCTAAACATATGAAACATGAAATAGAAATTAAATTAAAGTTAGATTTGTCACGTGCGATAATAGCCGGAGGTGTCTAGAAGTGACAGCTCCCCATGATGTGCTAGCCAGAGAGGGTATTTAGGATATTCGAACGTAGCTAGTTGATAAAGAGCTGAGTTTTTAAAAGTTTATGAAATGCCAGAAGGTTGTTTTCTACCTTAAGTGCCAATGGGAGGGAGTTCCACAATCTGGCTATGCCTGCAATAACTCACCCCCCCCCCTGCTCCCCCCCACAAGATGCCAATTTGGCACGACATAAAAACCTTCTCTTCACTGATCAGCAATTACAGCTTAAAAGTGTATTAAGGAAGTGCAATGCTAGCCTATGTGAGGAGTAGGCCTCATAGCAGTGAAAAACGACATAAGCTATTTTTCACTAGCAGGACATGTAAACACACATGTCCTACCTTTTACTTACTTACTTGGCACACTGCCCTTAGAGTTACTTAGGGCCTACTTTAGGTGTGAACTATATGTAATAAAAGGGGAGTTTGAGGCTTGGCAAGCAGTTTTAAATGTCAGTTGAAATGGTAGTAAACTGCACCCAAAAGCAGTGCAGTAGCAGGCCTGAGACAGGTTTGAAAGGCTACTTATCTGGGTGGTGCAATAAGTGCTGCAGTCAGCAGTCCGACAAGTAGCATTTGAAGCACAGCTCTGGGTAGATGGTATACACCTTTAAAAGGGAGTTGCTAGTAAAGTAAATACTGGGGAAAGACTACCCTCAAGATGGCAGGTCTAACACCATCCTTTCCTTTATAGAAAGGCAATCAGTGAGGGTGGCCTTAGGGTGCTGATTACTGACATAACAGACTTAACAGTAAGCAGCACCGCTAACCCCACTTCCTCACATCACCTTAGCAACTACTTTGATTGCGGCATCCCAGTGGACAATTTCAAGTTAATGATTATTGGTGGAAATGACCTAACTCACACATACTATCCAAAGGCACCATGTGTCATAACCATAAAGTGCGAGCCATACTTGAATTTGCAAATGTAGTTTGCATTTGCACACTTTACACTGAGTAATCAACACATTCAATTTTGGAAAATTGTATATCTTTTACCCACACTTGCAATCTTCTTTTATATCAAGACGCCCCACCTGAAGTGTAAGGAGAATGACATGGCCCAAATGTAGTACATTTTACTTTACATCTTTTGTCACTTATGCACTCCAAGTTTGCTATGTCACTGGAAAATGTTGTGCATTAGCCCTTTAGTGCTATTCATGTCCCCATGTCTCCACGAACTGGATATACTGAAAGACAGTTGCGTACAAGAAGAGGAAGTTAGGTCATTACTGAGCCATCCTTAGACCAAAGCACAATCCTCCACTAGCATCCTGCTTCTGTCCTTCCAGAGTCCTGCAAAAAGGCTTAGGAAAGAGATGAGAGCAGCCCCAGTTATTTAGCAGGGGCATTAAAGGACGCCTAAGCTAGTAATCAGGCCCTATATTTAGCGTTTTGCACCACACCAGTAGGGGGACACTCACTTTCATAGAGTGAGAATCAGCAAACCGATTGTTTTAACATTCCATAGGCCCTAAGTGTCAGTGTAACTGATTTCTGTACTTATGTATGCAGGTGTAGTCCTACTTGTTCCAGTACATTTATCTTAGTTCATATCTACTATGTGAATGTGCAAGTGTCAGCTATAGTCAAAACCATGTCCATTGTAGGTCTCGCCTACAGTCACCTTTGAGGTTTCCATTGTCGAAGACCTATTGTGGATGCTGCTTATATTCAGGCTACAACTTTTTTCTTACTTAATCAACACCCTATGGGACTGAATGTGTAGTGTAGTTCCTATATTCCCAATAGGCTCTGCGCATTGGAATAACATAAACGGTAGTTTAGACGTAGGACTGAGGTCGACTAGGTCTCTACCGAATATGTTAGACTTAATTATGAATGCCAGCTAGCTCAGAGGTCACTAGAAACGTTCTCGAATGAACAGGAAGGAGTTAACTTTCCTGATTAGACAAGAAGGGATTAGTTTCTGACAACCGCATAAACATGACAACTTTGCTCCCTCCAGAATAAGGAGTATATCTCCAGAGTCATGTGAAAACAATAGATAGCTATTTCACTCAGTCAATCGTGAATGCTTAGTTTCACCAGAGTGCAGAGAAATAGAGAAACGGCGTTTTCAATAAAAGTTGTTATTTATTGAGCAGTCTTCTTTCTCAATCAAGAGAAATGAATTGTCACAATTGCAATATTGCACTAAATATGGATATGATTCTTATGCCTTTATAAGGGTATGATTTGTTATAACCACATAAGGGCATAAATTAAGCATGGGCGTAAAATCCGTTTTGCGGGTGAATTTGCAGATTTTTGAAGATTTCGCGATCCGCGAATCGCGCGAATTTACCCAATAATCCGCAAATTCGCAAGCCACTAATTATTTTGCTTGGTCGCGCTTGAAAAATACAATATCGCTCCTGCGGCGTTGTCTTACCGTGATTCTGAGTCCGCCGAGTTGTTTTTCTTCAGGTTTTGCGTGTGCGGCGCCATTTTCGATCTTGCTGCGTGATCGCGCTAGAGTTTTTTTGAACGCAATTACATTAGTGTGGCTTGCCATCTTGCACAACGAGAGTTTGACAACGCGAGTACGTCATAAACGCCCGCGACGGAGCGCAGCTGACTTCCTGCGGGAGATTCGAAAAGCTCATGTTCCCGAAATTGCAAAAATTACAATTCTGCACAAGAAATCCACCGCAGGAAGCATGAACCTTGTGAAAATGATGATTTTGATCAGAATAACTCCTCAGATTGAAATTTGACTGCACTTTTTGGTGCAGGAGTCCATTTTTTGGGGTGGGGTGGGAGGAAGGAAGCGCCTCAGAGTCTCCAACTTCCTGTTCCTGTCCAGCAGGCTCCTCCCAGTGCTTTGTGCATGTACTGGTCACTTTTGATTTGGCTGTTGAGTTGGAAGGATTACTTTCTGTGACTGCTGCTGGATTTGTATTTGAGGACTTTTTGGACTTTGGAGTTTGGATCACTTTTAGACTTTAGATTTTACAAGTAAAATTGTGTTGTTTGTTTGGGGCATTCCAGTTGAGGCAAATACAGTTCTAAAACTTTTTTCACAACTTTAACAAAATATATATTGTGGTGGGTAGCCACGGTATCATGTAGGCCCAGGGTTAGTCATTGGTGCATGATACAACTGTTTCTGTGATTTGTTTTTTAACTTAATTCTCATGTATGTCATGGAATTTTAGCTCACTGTTATAAGTTGATTTTATTTAAAAAAATTGGGGTGCCTGTAAAGCCTCACTAGCCAGTAGGCCCAGGTGTAGTGAGTGGTGCATGGGCCTGGTCTTTCTGTGGGGTGTCTTGAATTTAAACATCATTGAGGGCATGGATGGCATGGGATTGTGGTGATTCTTGAGTGTTTTTCGACTTTTTGGGCTGGTGTTGGGGCCTGGCCATGTGGGTGGGGGTCAAGCTGCCATTTTTAAGCCAGGCAGTGTCCTCAGGCCTGCACCCACTTTGCCTTGCTTTCAACCATTATGCCCAGGGGTACTCAGTGGTGCATGGGCCTAGTCTTTCTCTGGGGTGTCTTGAATTTAAACATCATTGAGGGCATGGATGGCATGGGATTGTGGCGATTTTTGAGTGTGTTTTGACATTTTGGGGTGGTGTTGGGGCCTGGCCATGTGGGTGGGGGCCATTTTGAGGCCTGGGACAGGCAGGGCCTGGCCAAGTGGTGGGGGTCAAGGGGTCATATTGAAGCCAGGCAGTGTGCTCAGGCCTGCACCCACTTTGCCTTGCTTTTAACCATTATGCCAAGGGGTACTCAGTGGTGCACGGGCCTAGTCTTTCTGTGGGGTGTCTTGAATTTAAACATCATTGAGGCATGGATGGCATGGGATTGTGGTGATATTTGAGTATTTTTCGACTTTTTGGGCTGGTGTTGGGGCCTGGCCATGTGGGTGGGAGCCATTTTGAGGCCTGGTACAGGCAGGGCCTGGCCATGTGGTGGGGGTCAATGGGCCATTTTTAAGCCAGGCAGTGTGCTCAGGCCTGCACCCACTTTGCCTTGCTTTCAACCATTATGCCCAGGGGTACTCAGTGGTGCATGGGCCTAGTCTTTCTCTGGGGTGTCTTGAATTTAAACATCATTGAGGGCATGGATGGCATGGGATGTGGTGATTTTTTAGTGTTTTTTGACTTTTTTTGGTGTTTATGGGGCCTGGCCATGTGGGTGGGGGCCATTTTGAGGCCTGGGACAGGCATGGCCTGGCCATGTGGTGGGGGTCTAGGGGCCATTTTGAAGCCAGGCAGTGTGCTCAGGCCTGCACCCACTTTGCCTTGCTTTTAACCATTGTGCCCAGGGGTACTCAGTGGTGCATGGGCCTAGTCTTTCTGTGGGGTGTCTTGAATTTCAACATAATTGAGGGAATGGATGGCATGGGATTGTGGTGATTTTTTAGTGTTTTTCGACTTTTTGGGGTGGTGTTGGGGCCTGGCCATGTGGGTGGGGGCCATTTTGAGGCCTGGGACAGGCAGGGCCTGGCCATGTGGTGGGGTAAAGGGGCCATTTTGTAGCCAGGCAGTGTGCTCAGGCCTGCACCCACTTTGCCTTGCTTACAACCATTATGCCCAGGGGTACTCAGTGGTGCATGGGCCTAGTCTTTCTCTGGGGTGTCTTGAATTTAAACATCATTGAGGGCATGGATGGCATGGGATTATGGTTATTTTTGAGTTTTTGTCCGACTTTTTGGGGTGTATAGCTGATGTTCCGCTGGCTTCCACTGCTTTTAGGTGCACAAGAGAACCACTAGTGCCAGGAGGAAGTCCTGCAGTGGTGTGTGCACCACAACGTCTTGTGGCGTCACGTGTGGCCACAGACAAGACAACTCTGCAACTCGTGCAACTGCGGCCTGCTGTTCTGACATCTCAAGAAGATGGCCCCAAAGAAAGTTGGCCGTAGCGCCTCAGCGAAAAAAGTCACCAGTGCCACTGCCAGTAAGAAGGAGCAGAAGAAGCAAGTGGCACCACCTTCCAAGGAGACTGGTGTGCCCACCGACACCTTTTTTGGGAAAAAACTACGCCTGCAGCAGCAGCGGTGTCCGCTGGGGACCAAGCTGGAAGCAGCACCTCCGCTTCATTGGGCTAAGTGCCACCACGCCAAGTTAGGTCCAAGACACCATAAGTGCTGCTGCGGCAGCCACTTTGGTTGTTGAATCACCATCGACCAGTGATCTTGGCTCATCACAAGAAAGTACCATCCAATCAACGCCGGGTGTAACTCAGCTGACGAGTGTTCAACAACCATAGCCACAAACACAGGTGCAAGTAGTTCAAGTGCAAGTACAGCCACAAGGAGAGGCGCAAGTACAGCCGCAAGGAGAGGCGCAAGTACAGCCGCAAGGAGAGGCCCATGGACATGTGCATGGAGAGGTGCAACTAGAGGTTCATGGAGCGGCACAACTGCCTACAATGCTTGTTCCTCCAGAAGTAGGGGCACATCAGGAAATTTATATTCAAGAGGAGGTATTATCCGAGGAAGCCACTCCTCCTGATGATGATCCATTGTGTTCCAGATCCCCAGCAAGAAAAAGGTCAAGGAGGGCTACTACTACTACAAGTTCTTCTTCAAGCACCCTTCCTTCTGATGATCTTGATCCTGATTGGAAGTCACAAATGCAGTCTGAGAGTGAGGCACGTCATGATGAGTCGACAAAGGTAGGTAAGCCTAAAAGGAAGGCTCCCGCAAAGCTTCGACTTATGGCTGATGACGACGAACAAGAAGTGGTGTCTTCTGCTGATGAACAGTCTGACGATGACCCAGTCATCACAGTCGTCACTCCAGCAGGCATGCAGCAAACAGACGTTTTAACCCTAGCCCGAATAGCTGCTGAGCGGGATATGGGCAGCGTGGCACTGGTACCACCACCGTTAACTACAACACCAACACGACCTACAGCTTCCATCTTTTTTAGTCAGAAGGGCAGGCATGGACCTCCATCCAGCTCGACCTCAAGTAGTGGTGCTGTAAGTGAACAACAGAAACGAATTCAGCCATGCCCATCTTCCACTTCATGTGGTATTGAAAGTCAAAGTAGCACCTCCACCTTCAGCAGACATCACCAGTCCCCAGTCTGGGACTTCTTTACTGTTAGCGCAACGGCGGAAAACATGGTCGTTTTTTCAATTTGTAAAGCATGCATTAGTCGGGGTAAGCTTGGTTCCAACTATGGTTCCGGAGGCCAGAGAGGTCATCTCAAAAAACACCACACTATCGAGTGGGAAGCACACATGAGGAAGTACGAGGAAGGCAAAAGAAAAACAAATCCAAATGTATCCCTTGATATTGCATCAGATGATGACGAGAATCTGATCGTGCAGGGGGAAGGTGAAGAAGGGACAGACATTTTCTCTGGTATACCCAGTATCCCTGGCAGCAGCACTGCAATGGTATCGCCTACACCCTCTATCCCTGCAACATCTATGAGGCACACTAAGAGTGTTGTAGAGACACCAATGCGAAAAACTACATCAATGGGCCTAACTGATTTGGAGACGTCATCATCATCATCACCTAAAATGATCCAGCCCACCATTCGCGCAATGTTGTGGTCGGAGGCGCCATTTGAACGCAACCACCCAACGGTACATCTGTATAACGCAAAGCTGGCTAAAATGCTAGTGCTGGACCTTCTCCCTTTTTCTTTCGTGGAAGGGGTGGGGTTTCTAGAATTAGTGGCAACAGTGTGCCCTAAATGGAAGGTTCCTAGCCGGACCTATTAAGCCAGAGTTGCGGTTCTAGCACTACATCAAGATGTGCTGGAGGTGATTGGGGCAGCTTTGCAGAAGAGTGCTGTTCACACTATCCACTTGACAACAGACATGTGGACCAGTTGCCAAGCCCTTGATTACATGTACATCACTGCACACTGGGTCTCTTTTGCAGGGTCTTTTGCAGGGTCTTTTGCAGGGGTTAGAGACAAGTCAAGTGCAGTTGTTGACCTGGACACAGTTTTTCAAGCTTCTCGGAAACATGCAACATTAGCCATGTTTGCCATGGAGAAAAGTCATACCGCAAAAAACATTTTGGATGAGTTTAACAGTAAGGTCTCTGAATGGCTCAACCAAGAAATCGCATAGTGGGTTATGTTTCCACGGATAATGGCAGTAATATAGTTAGGGCCATGCAGGACAGTGACTATTTCAGAGTGCCGTGTTTGGCGCACTGTATAAACATGGTTGTTCAAGATTTCTTGAAAACTGAAACCCAAGTCAAGAAGTTACTGTCTATGTGCCGAAGAATCTGCACACATTTCAGCCATTCTTTTAAGGCCCAGAAGCAGCTGAGGAGCATTCAACATGTACGTAAAGTGCCAGTCAAAGGACTCATCCAGGAGGTGGCAACACGTTGGAACTCAACCTTTTACATGCTTTAGCGTCTGTTTGAGCAGTGCATGGTAATCAATGACTATATCTTTACAGTAGGTTCTACTATTAATTACTTGAGGCTAGAGTCGGAGGAATGGCAGCTAGTTAAAAGCCTGACAGACATGCTTCGTCCTTTTGAGGTCTTCACGCGTGAAGTCAGCAGGGAGGACTGTTCTTTGAGCAAAGCTATCCCATTGTTGCGCATGCTAGAGCACCAACTGAAGGCAGTGTCTTCAACGTTGAGAGATGATGGGGGAAAGCAAGCTGCATAAAGATACATACAGAATAACATTACATTTGTGCCACTATTCTGGATCCACGGTACAAAAAGGCAGTGGTCAGCAAAGCATTCATTCCTTTTGATGAGGCAGATGTTTCAAAGTACAAACATTGGATAGCTGCGTCAGCCAGATGGTTCGAAAAAGATCGGCAGAAAATTCAAGGAGCCGTCAGAAGTCCAACTGAATCAGCAGGCGATCCAGCGTCAAGTTCCACTTCTGAATCTGTGGCCGAAGGGAGTCACTTTCCCTCACAGCTGTTAACGACACCAGCAGCAACCCTATCATCATCCTCACCTGCACCAGGCCCAGCCATAATATTGTCGGAAGCGGATTGGCTAACTCATCAAGGGCTTGTTCGTTCTAGTGCTGAGAAGGCCACAGATGGTACGCAAAGTGAGCAACCGTGGAGAAACTTGAGATGATGGTGCAGGCCTATCTGGATGAGCCCACAAAGGTCTTTGTTCATTCTAACCCATTGCTGTATTGGTACAGGAAAATGGCTCTACGGCCACTGATCGCCAACCTGGCTCTAAATTATTTGTCTTGCCCACTCGCAAGTGTTTCTTCTGAACGTGTTTTCAGTGCTGCTGGTGCCATTGTAACTTCAAAAAGGTCCCGCCTCTCGGCCAAAAATGTGGAGAGGTTAACACTGATCAAGATGAATCAGCACTTGATACCACGAGATTACAAAGTACGTGAATGCACGCAGGAAGAAGAGGACACCAACTTAGGTGACGGAAGTTCTTCTCTGTTACCTGACCTACTCCCGTCTCAAATCATGGAGTTGGAGGATGAGCTCTACTTCCCTGGCACTGAGCCCTGAAAATGACTCCCTTTTTTTCATCCTTATTCACTTTTATTCTTGTGTGTCTTTCTTTGTTTTGCAACTTTTACCACAACAAAACTCTAATCACATAATCACAACAAGTCCATCAGAAGCACTGTCTTCATCTTATATTCCTTATTGATTTGAAGGTGCCGCAGTCTGCATTCCTGAGGTTCACAAGTTCACAACTCAATCATGCTCCTTTATACTCCTCCTCCAGACTCCCCTATCCATTTCCCTAAAGGCAGATGGATAGATTACAAGTGGGACTGAAATTACTGACTGACTACATGCTTGCTGATTGCTGACAGTTACTTTTGATATTGACAGGAGAGGCTGCTCTGTGGGCCCTCACTTTCCGAAGAAGATGCGGACAAAAAGTAGAACAGGTAATGAATAATTGAGAAGATGGCATGCACTGGACAGCAATGGCTGTCTGGCTCCGATGAAACCAATTGCTGTTTGTTTTTTGTGCATGAAATGATGATTCATATGTCTTGTCTTAGTTATTATCTAATCTTTCACACAGTAATTGTTACGCATGTCAATCAACAACTCTTTTTTTTACCTTGTTTAATTAAAATTGTACTTCAAATTCAGGGGCCACTATATTGCATTCCACAAAATATGCAAAATGTCTTTGGAGCGGACTCACTTGCCAATATACCATGATGATTGATTAAATAATATATCTTTTTTCTTTACAGTCACTCACTGGGATGGATGGATCATCAGTGTCGATTTACGGAAGAACTACGGCCAATTCGTGAGTGGCAAACAGGTAAACCAGTCTACAACAACTACTACAGCAGGACTACATGTCTGTCTATTCGTGGTATGTATTGGTCGAGGGCGAGGCAGTGTACTGTTGTTGTCATGCCAGGCAGAGTCCTCTCCAGACAGCAGTTGATGTAAAATTGGGGCTATGTTGCTTGCTGCATACAATTAGATATGCTTTGTCTGTCTGACAAAGAGCCTAGGTATGCTACATCAGGTTTCTTCACTCAGTGGTGCCTGCCTTGACCCTCTGCATGGCACTGCCTCAAGTTTGGGCCAAACATCCGTTATGTTTGCAAAATTTGCTGTTTTTCAGTATTTCGCAAATCTAGCGAAAGTACCAAAAAATCGCAAATTCTTGAGCGGAACGGATTTTTGGCCCATGCTTGCGGCAGAGCCATGCAGACGGTCAAGGCAGGCACCACTGAGTGAAGCATCCACCTGATGTAGCATACCTAGGCTCTTTGACACAGACAGACAAAGGATATCTACGGTTTACAGTTCAGTGCATTTTACCAGGCTTTTTGGGTTTAAGTTGGTATGGTTCACGCTGATTCTAGGGCTCGGGCCCGATGCAGGCTCGTTCATAATGATGTTGGCAATGTTTTAGGGGGGTTTGGTTTTCTTTGGTCCAGAGTTGGGCAGGATTTTGGCCTTTTCGGGTGTTTTGCTGGCGCGTGTGTTTGGGTGAAAAGTAAGTGAAAACTAGTCGTAGACCTTCTTCTTCTTCTTCTTCAAAGAACGCAGTGGTTCAATTTTGTTCTGCCTTGCTGAAATTCTTGTGAATCGCTGGAACAAGTGACTGTCCAGGTGAGTTTCAAGAGGATCAAATTAGTGGAAGTGCTGAAAACAGCAATATTTTGTGAACAGCGTAATTTGCCATGTTTTGAATATACCAGTATTGCTTATATTTGGGGGGCTGTTTGGTGGTGTTCTAGATTTGTGGGGGAGGTTGTGGGGGTCTGGGAGCACTGCTGGGATAGCATAATTTTTATTGGAAGTGATTTGAAGAAAATCCATGGTAGGAAAGAGGAGTTAGGGCCTAGCTGCAGGCCTTTGGACCGATGTTTACTGGTTGGCAGAAAACGTTCTAAGTATGAGTTATTGCATTTTTGCTTTTTGCCTGTTTAGGGGTGTCCTGCTTTTTTGCGGGTGGCTGCAGGGTTCTGGGGGCATAGCTTGGAAGGTCTAATATCGGAATCAAGTGTTTTGGACCAAATCCATGCTGAAAAAGTTTTTGCGTTTTTGCTCACTTGCCTGTCTTTGGGGTGCTGTTTGGGGGGCTTCCAGGTTTTTATGGGTGGGTTTTGGGGTCTGGGAGCACTGCTGGCACAGTCTAATGTTGATTGCATTTGTTTTTCAGGAAATCCATGGTGGAAAAGGTGAGTTAGGACCTAGCTGCACAGCGCATTTAGACTGAATTGAAGGTAGTAGGCCCATTTTTGCTTTTTGCCAGTTTGGGGGTGTTTTGTTTTTTTGCGGGTGGCTGCAGGGGTCTGGGGGCATAGCTCGGAATATCTAATATCGGAATCAAGTGTTATGGACCAAATCCATGGTGAAATTTGTTTGCGTTTTTGCTCACTTGCCTGTCTTTGGGGTGCTGTTTGGGGGGCTTCCAGGTTTTTGTGGGTGGGTTTTGGGGTCTGGGAGCACTGCTGGCACAGTCGAATGTTGATTGCATTTGTTTTTCAGGAAATCCATGGTGGAAAAGGGGAGTTAGGGCCTAGCTGCACAGCGTATTTGGACTGAATTGAAGGTAGTAGGCCCATTTTTGCTTCTTGCCTGTTTGGGGGGTTAAACTTGTTTCAGCCTGGGTTGACGGGTCTGGGGCCATTGCTGTGAAGGTCTAATACAGGATAAAAGTGTTTGGGATAAAAACGGAGGTGAAAAAGCTTTTAACTTTTCAGAGTTTTCGCTTACTTTCGTGTTTTTGGGGGCCTGCTTGGGGGGGTTTGATGGAAATCCATGGTGGCAAAGGGGAGTTAGGGCCTAGCTGCAGAGTGATTTTAGAACTAGCGCTAAATATTTTAAGTGCCCATTTTTCCATTTTTGCTTTTTGGCTGTTTGGGTTGTTAAACTTGCTTTCGCCTGGGTTGACGGGTCTGGGGGCATTGCTGTGAAGGTCAAATACCGGATAAAAGTGGTTTGGAGAAAATCGGAGGTGAAAAAGTTTATCCATTTTCAGGCATTTTGCTCACTTTAGTGTTTTTGGGGGCTGTTTGAGGCGGTTCCTGGTGTTTGTGGGTGGGTTTTGGGGTCTTGGACCAACGCTGGGTATGGATACTTTTGATTGCAAGAGGTTTGAACAAAATCCATGTTGGCAAAGGGGAGTAAGGGCCTAGCTGCACAGAGCGCTCGGAGTGATCTGGGAAATATGCAGAAATATGTCAAAGTGCCCATTTTTCCATTTTTGCTTTTTGGCTGTTTGGGGGGGTTAAACTTGTTTTCGCCTGGGTTGACGGGTCTGGGGGCATTGCTGTCAAGGTCTAATACGGGATAAAAGTGGTTTGGACAAAATCGGAGGTGAAAAAGTTTTTCCATTTTCAGGAATTTCGCTCACTTTAGTGTTTTCGGGGGGCTGTTTGGGGGGGTTCCTGGTGTTTGTGGATGGGTTTTGGGGTCTTGGAGCAATGCTGGGTATGGATACTTTTGATTGCTAGAGGTTTGACGGAAATCCATGGTGGCAAAGGGGAGTTAGGGCCTAGCTGCAGAGCTCGCACGGAGTGATTTTGGAAGTAGGGCAAAATATTTCCAAGTCCCCGTTTTTGTACTTTTGCGTTTTGCCTGTTTGGGGGTGTTAAACTTGTTTCTGCCTGGGTAGACGGGTCTGGGGGCATTGCTGTGAAGGTCTAATACTGGATAAAAGTGTTTTGGATAAAATCGGAGGTGAAAAAGTTTTTCCATTTTCATTTCAGAGTTTTCGCTCACTTTTGTGTTTTTGGGGGCCTGCTTGGGGGGGTTCCTGGTGTTTGTGGGTGGGGTTTGGGGTCTTGGAGCAACGCTGGGTATGGATACTTTTGATTGCAAGAGGTTTGACAGAAATCCATGGTGGCAAAGTGGAGTT
This sequence comes from Lissotriton vulgaris, assembly GCF_964263255.1. NCBI lineage: Eukaryota > Metazoa > Chordata > Amphibia > Caudata > Salamandridae > Lissotriton > Lissotriton vulgaris. Next base: position 1,650,124,947 of record NC_141693.1, on the reverse strand, counting down.
AGGGACTAGTAGAAGAAAGCCTTTGACACTATTTTTAACTTAGGGTTCATTAGAGTTAGCAGTATTGCATGGGGGAGTTCGAATTTTTGGCAACTGGGTTCTGGGGTCTACTCTTTGAGCACTTGTCGAGAAATGTCTAATTTTGGTTGCAAGTGGTTTGAAGAAAATCCATGGTGGGAAAGGGGGGATTTGGGCCTACTTTACTTTCAAAGTACGTTTTGTCACCATTTTCCACTAGGCCTCAGACAGGCACGTTTTTTGTGGTCTGATTGGGGGTAATCTACATTTTAGCGTTGATGTTTAAGGGTCTGGGAACACTGCTGGGAAGGTCTAATTTTGTTCTAAAATCGTACTTTACACTACACCTAGCTTGATGGGAAAGATCCGCAAAATTCGCCTATACTTATTTATCCTTCAAAAGGAGACTCAAAGTACGCCCTTTTGAAACTATTGTACTGTTGATTCTGAAACTGAAAGTGTGACATTTTGCACTACACAGCGTACGTACCTTATATTTTTTTCTCAGGGGTGTTTTAATATCACTTCCTGTTTTTGCATCAACATTTACAGGGCAGCTTTCACCCTGTGCAATGGAAAAAAGGATGAAGTCAGGCTTCACATTAGTGACACGCAATTCAGCATCCGCCAGGCAGGCAGTGGACAGGGTGTCTTCTGGTCACCTACATTGATCGAAGGAGCGTCAGATGGAACGGATGAGTACCTCAAATAACCTGGAATGGCTTGATGCATGCAACTTCCCAAATTCAACAGGACAATTACAACAACATACAGTAACAGTATCCATTCATTTCTACTAATCTTTTAAGTAATGTTATTGCTGTGAACTTCTATGAGTGTGAATCTGCATTTCTTTTCTCTCTGCTTCTAAATTTGCTATGTTTTTGCTTTGTTTAACAGTAATTTAATGTTCTAAGTGTTTATTCTCTCTGAGGGCAGAGAGGCAAGTGAAATTGCGTAATGACTGCAGCCCTGTACTCTCAACTTGTTTCTTCGTAGTTCAAATCCAAAAATGTGCTTGTCTTCATTTGTTGTTTGACTATCGATTGTGTGTTTTTTTTCCTCTTTACCAAACTTTCCCCAAAAACCCCATTCCCATCCAATTTTCAAACCCTAAACCTCTTCCCCCGGGCTGTGTGGTATTTCCTTGTGGTGTGACTGACAACAATAGATTCCACACACTTGCTGGGGAGGATAAGGTCAAAGCAGCCAAAATCATTACAATCAGAAATGTGCGCCATCGTGGATTGATAAGAACATCCTCCTCCTACACGACGTGAAAAATCAAATGCTTAATGCTTACGTTACGTTGATGACGTGTCCTTTGCCTTAATTTCTTATAGCAGTCCAACTTCACGCAACTTCTTTGTATATTTACATTAATTTAACACTGCTTAGGCAACAATTTAGGGCACTGTTCTCTACCGTACTATCTAATGTACTGTTTCTAATGCTACGCTCAGCCCACTCAATGTTTCATTTCCTTTTTTTTTATATGGTGATACTGCCAGTGTGTACCACTACTGCTACCAGCACAACAATGATATTGCATCCGTCGAGGATTCAAGTCAACAACCAACCTTATTCACCAATCGTGATTCACAAATCACAAGTAAGATAAACATATTGGAGAGGTAGTAGACTAATGGGCTAGGACTAAGTTGGGAGGAGAGCAGAGACTGACAGTACTACTAGTAAAGTACAGTAGTAGGGCTACTGAATTGACTAACTCGGTTACTTGCATTTTGGTACATTTCAGGACATGATGTTTCATTCATGCTGGTAAGTTTGAAAAACCAAACTTCCAGTAACCACCGCCAACCCCCACACAAAATAATATGAGCGCGTATACTGTGTTTTGGAATGAAAAATATAATTATTAAGAAATATAAATTATGGATGTTGTTGTCGCAAAAATAAAATAAATTACCCCACTCACCCCCCTCCCTAACCAAACCAATGTCCAAAAATCAAAAAGTTCCCTTTCCCAAAAACCCAATTCCCACCCCCCCAACAGTCTTTAAAAAAGGGTCAAGGGACCGTCACTTCCTCCGGTGGCGTAGTGTGGACAGCTGGTGCTGCACGTCCCGCAGCTCTTTGCGGAGGTCCTGGAGCTGGTGCTGATGTTTTTCGCCCAACTGCTCCGGGTAGCCCACTCGCTTTCGGAGGCTGCGTTGACGTACCATCCAGGCTCTAGGGGGGGCAGCTGTTATTTTTGCTGCTGTGCGGAAGTGGCGGGAGGCTGTCGGGCCACGGCTCCGTTTGGCTGGAGGCTTGGGGCTGGTGGACCCGGTGCACTGGAGGAGAATGTACTGGTTGTTGTAGTGTCCTCATGCTCCCAAGCCCACAACGGCGATACTCGGCACAAATAGCCTCCAGCTTACGGGCCCTGGCCCGGACAGCCATCTCCTTACGGGTGAGCTTTTTTGGAGTAGCATCTATGAAGAAAGAAAGAAAAATACTGTAGCCAATAGTCTTTAACATAAAGTCAAAATAATTCAACGGAAAGTTGACACTCAGTAACACCAGCATCAGTAACACCAGCAAGTGGCAAACAAAGTATAGCATTTTGAAGATAACGGACCAGGTTTTTTTGGATTGTCGATCCACAACTGGCGCCTCCCGTGTGTGATGTTATTTATATTTTCTAACTACTATTTAAGGGTGCCTCAGATAAGAGGACCGGGTACTGTGGAGGTTCTCGCTGATTCGTCTCAGCCGTCTCAGCTTTCCAGCATCTCCACGTGTAAATGACTTCCGCATTTACACGCGAGACGCTGGAAAGCAGTACAGCTTAACCTGCCGTGCACACGGATACTCCTATGGTGTGTCGCATCTTTGGTATTAACCATCACACGGACGGCTGAGACAAATCAGCGAGAACCTCCACAGTACCCGGTAGCCGGGTCGGAATTAGAACCGGCTGAGAGCACATAGCCATTGAGGCAATAGCTTTGGAACCGCTGCCCGCGGGAACCCTGTTGAAGTCGTGGGCTACTAGCCCTGAGAAACACGTGTTGGCTGGGCGTGGTGAATAAATCTGAATTGAAGAAAAACTTCTATCAAGACTACTTCCACATTGTTTGTCTATTGGTTGTGTTGTTTGATTACCTACAGCATTTACTCTGTAACACCTGTTGTAACAGTATAACATTTTGGCATGTATCTTTCCACCGTCTTTGTAAGCCTGTGACATTACTGGGAGTTTCAGGAATTCCACTAGCAGCACTATGGGTGGACTCACTACTACATACATAGTCAGAGAGTACTAAAAAAAGGCCTTTTTTACTTTTTTTCTCTTGTGTTGCAAAAGAAATTACTGGTACATGAACTTGTGGTAGCCGCCATAATGGCAGCTCACTCAGCATTCACCCAAGAAATACAGACACAGGGAATGATGATGCAGACTCACAGTACTTTAAGCAGTACATGCAGGTAGGGGTATGAACATCATACACCTCTGCTATCGATGAGGATAAATAAGAAAAAATCCAGGCTTCCAAAGTACATCTATGATTCTTCTTAATGTCTCAAATGTACCAAAATTTATTTTTGTCAACAACCAACTAACACCTGTTTCATTATATTTTGGAAACCGCAGTCTTCTTATCTTGAATTGCATTCAACAAAAGCATTCTTTACAGTCATAAATATTAAGACTCGCTCGTCCTTCGTTTTACCCTTCTTCAACTCTTCGTTCTTCACATCCCTAGACTACATCTGATATGACTTGGCTTCACAATACAAATTTGCCAGCTGAATTGAAGTGAAATAGAGGGGGCCATTTGTTACCCGAGAAGTACCGCAGCTAATGCTATTACAAGTCAAGGTTGACTGTCTTCTCCGTGATAGTAGCCCAAAAAGTAGTTCTAAATTGGTAACTGTTCTTAACAGTACAGTCTACTTATACTAGTGTACTGTGTACTACTGTACAGTACATCATACACTCCTTTGCGAGCCTACTCAAAAACATTTCAATGAGTAAGGAGTATTATAACTTACCACCGTCCGCCGCCGCTGAGTCTTCCCCCCAGCTCCTTCTGTTGGCGCCGCCGCATCCAGAGTGGACCCCTCCACACTGCGGGCCCCGGCACTGGTGGTCATCTGTGCCGCATCAGATGTTGTGACTTCTAGGAAAAACATGCAAAAACTACAGTTGATGGACAGAATGTAGAACAATATCATACATTCACCCCAGTACAGAGATCTGGGCCTAAATCCATCGTTTTTTTGCACTCCACACCACCCCAGTTCAGACATGGTCATATGCAAATCAGTCTGACCCTGTGCCTCATGGGAACAGTCCAGCCCGAACTGCCAAGTCATGCCTTCCCTGGACCGGAAACAAGCTTCAGAGGACGGTTTCTGGCATTCCAACCGTCTTCAGCCCGGCTTGCTGGAATCCAGTGGTGTGGAGAGCATGGGACTCACGTCTGAGCATACCCATCCCACTTGGGGTGACAAATGCAAAAACCACAGTTGAGGGACAGAATGCAGAACAATGTCATACATTCACCCCAGTACAGAGATCTGGGTCTGAGTCCATCGTTTTTTTGCACTCCATACCACCCCAGTTCAGACATGGCCATATGCAAATCAGTCTGACCCTGTGCCTCATGGGAACAGTCCAGCCCAAACTGCCAAGCCATGCCTTCCCTGGACCAGAAACAAGCTTCAGAGGACCGGTTTCTGGCATTCCAGCCGTCTTCAGCCCGGCTTGCTTGAATCCAGTGGTGTGGAGAGCATGGGACTCACGTCTGAGCATACCCATCCCACTCGGGGTGACAAATGCAAAAACCACAGTTGATGGACAGAATGCAGAACAATGTCATACATTCACGTCAGTAGAGAGATCTGGGCCTAAATCCATCGTTTCTTTGCACTCCACACCACCCCAGTTCAGACATGGCCATATGCAAATCAGTCTGACCCTGTGCCTCATGGGAACAGTCCAGCCCGAACTGCCAAGCCATGCCTTCCCTGGACCGGAAGCAAGCTTCCGAGGACCGGTTTCTGGCATTCCAGCCGTCTTCAGCCCGGCTTGCTTGAATCCAGTGGTGTGGAGAGCATAGGACTCACGTCTGAGCATACCCATCCCACTCGGAGTGACAAATGCAAAAACCACAGTTGATGGACAGAATGCAGAATAATGTCATACATTCACCCCAGTACAGAGATCTGGGCCTAAATCCATCGTTGTTTTGCACTCCACACCACCCCAGTTCAGACATGGCCATATGCAAATCAGTCTGACCCTGTGCCTCATGGGAACAGTCCAGCCCGAACTGCCAAGTCATGCCTTCCCTGGACCGGTAACAAGCTTCCGAGGACAGTTTCTGGCATTCCAACCGTCTTAAGCCCGGCTTGCTTGAATCCAGTGGTGTGGAGAGAATGGGACTCACGTCTGAGCATACCCATCCCACTCGGGGTGACAAATGCAAAAACCACAGTTGAGGGACAGAATGCACAACAATGTCATACATTCACCCCAGTACAGAGATCTGGGTCTGAATCCATCGTTTTTTTGCACTCCACACCACCCCAGTTCAGACATGGCCATATGCAAATCAGTCTGACCCTGTGCCTCATGGGAATAGTCCAGCCCAAACTGACAAGCCATGCCTTCCCTGGACCGGAAACAAACTTCAGAGGACCGGTTTCTGGCATTCCAGCCGTCTTCAGCCCGGCTTGCTTGAATCCAGTGGTGTGCAGAGCATGGGACTCACGTCTGAGCATACCCATCCCACTCGGGGTGACAAATGCAAAAAGCACAGTTGATGGAAAGAATGCAGAACAATGTCATACATTAACCCCAGTACAGAGATCTGGGCCTAAATCCATCGTTTCTTTGCACTCCTCACAACCCCCAGTTCAGACATGGCCATATGCAAATCAGTCTGACCCTGTGCCTCATGGGAACAGTCTAGCCCGAACTGCCAAGCCATGCCTTCCCTGGACCGGAAAGAAGCTTCCGAGGACCGGTTTCTGGCATTCCAGCCGTCTTTAGCCCGGCTTGCTTGAATCCAGTGATGTGGAGAGCATGGGATTCACGTCTGAGCATACCCATTCCACTCAGGGTGACAAATGCAAAAACCACAGTTGATGGACACAATGCAGAACAATGTCATACATTCATCCCAGTACAGAGATCTGGGCCTAAATCCATCGTTTTTTGCACTCCACACCACCCCAGTTCAGACATGGCCATATGCAAATCAGTCTGACCCTGTGCCTCATGGGAACAGTCCAGCCCGAACTGCCAAGCCATGCCTTCCCTGGACCGGTAGCAAGGTTCCGAGGACCGGTTTCTGGCATTACAGCCGTCTTCAGCCCGGCTTCCTTGAATCCAGTGATGTGGAGAGCATGGGACTCAAGTCTGAGCATACCCATCCCACTCTGGGTGACAAATGCAAAAATCACAGTTGATGGACAGAATGCAGAACAATGTCATACATTCACCCCAGTACAGAGATCTAGGCCTAAATCCATTGTTTTTTTGCACTCCACACCACCCCAGTTCAGACATGGCCCTATACAAATCAGTCTGACCCTGTGCCTCATGGAAACAGTTCAGCCCAAACTGCCAAGCCATGCCTTCCCTGGACCGGAAACGATGGATTTAGGCCCAGATCTCTGTACTGGGGTGAATGTATGACATTGTTCTGCATTCTGTCCATTGTCTGTGGTTTTTGCATTTGTCACCCCGAGTGGGATGGGTATGCTCAGACGTGAGTCCCATGCTCTCCACACCACTGGATTCAAGCAAGCCGGGCTGAAGACGGCTGGAATGCCAGAAACCGGTCCTCGGAAGCTTGTTTCCGGTCCAGGTAAGGCATGGCTTTGCCAGGACTGTGGATCGGGCTGTTGGGTGTCTGGGAGTCTCTGTCGTTCGAGCTCCGGCGGGAGCAACGGCAAAGAAAGTCTTGATGCGCTGATGGTGCCTGCTTGCACAGGGTGGCCACTCCTTGACCACAAAGGAGATTCTTCAGTCTTCCACGTCGAGTGGGATGTCGAAGGGTCTAGAGTTTCATTTCAAAGTTTCAGTCAAGATGATCTGGTTCACATTGGCACAGCTCCTACCTTTATTCCAAATCTAGGGGCTGGATCTCCTGCTAGGTCCCTCCTATGGGTGAAACCCAGGAAGGGGGTGGTTACACCCCTTTCCCTTTGTCCAGTTTCACGCCAGAGCTGTGGCTGGAGAGCCCCAGCACCTGTTTGAACTGGAATTTGCATGGGACACCTTGTGTGCCCCAAGCAGTGTCTAGTTTCATTCAGCCCTCCCTGCCCCAATCCACTATCTCCTGTCTGGAGAGGTGTAACACCTCCCTGCGACAGGAAACCTATTGTCCAGGCCTCCCCTGCTGAACCAGAGGGTGGCAGGGATGAACCAGAGGGTGGCAGTGGCAAACCAGAGTGTGGCAGTGATGAACCAGAGGGTGGCAGTGATGATCCAGAGAGTGGCAGGGGCGAACCAGAGGTGGCAGTAATAAACCAGAGGGTGGCAGTGATGAACCAGAGGGTGGCACTGGTGAATCACAAGGTGATGAACCAGAGGATAGCACTGATGAACCAGAGGGTGGCAGTGGTGAACCAGAGGGTGGCAGTGATGATCCAGAGGGTGGCAGTGATGAACCACAGGGTGGCACTGGTGAATCAGAGGGTGGCAGTAATGAACCGGAGGGTGGCAGTGATGAACCAGAGGGTGACAGTGGTGAACCAGAGGTTGGCAGTGATGATCCATAGGGTGGCAGTGGCAAACCAGAGGGTGGCAGTGATGATCCAGAGGGTGGCAGTGGTGAACCAGAGGGTGGCAGTAATGAACCAGAGGGTGGCAGTGATGAACCAGAGGGTGGCAGTGGTGAACCACAACGTGATGAACCAGAGGATAGCAGTGATGAACCAGAGAGTGGCAGTGGTGAACCAGAGGGTGGCAGTGATGATCCAGAGGGTGGCAGTGGCAAACCAGAGGGTGGCATTGGTGAACCAGAGGGTGGCAGTGATGAACCGGAGGGTGGCCGCCATGAACCACAGGGTCGCAAACAGGCTGGACACGTAGAAACAACATGGTCGCGACCGTTGCGACCACACAAGTAAGTTTGCGTTCCCGAACTTGTACAAAACCCTCGCGAACTGGCAAAAACAGCAAATTCGTAAATTCGCACGAATTTGCGAATTTTGCGAATTGCGAGTTCGCATTCGCAAAAATTCGCATATTGCAAATTCGCAAATTTTGCCCATGCTTAGCATGAATCAGGAATATTTATTAGAGTCCTATATACGTTCACAACAAATGTGTTTTCTTGTTCTCTCCCGCTCAAGCTTCTTTCCTCATCACATTCCCACCACTATGCACTACGTGTTGCTCCCCTGCCACTAGCTAGTCTGCTGCTTTCACTATCCCTCTCTCTCCAGTTTTTTTCTGTTTTTAATTTTATTTTCAAACCCTCACACCTCCAACTCCTCCGTTGCTCCCCTGCTGCCTCGCCCTGCAGCTCCCATTACTCTGCAGGAACTACTTTTTTGTGGGACACCGCAGCGTCACTTTGCTTCCTGGATGTTCCTTTCATTTTGATGCACACTTCCATATATTTTTTGTAATCTGCTACTCCTTGGAGTGGTAAAATAAACTTTTTCTTTTTTTTTAAATTGGTTGCTGCAACATAACTGCAGAGGTTTTCCTTTTTTTTGCCGATGCTGTTCCTGCCAAAGGAAACACAACAAGATGAAGGAGGGAGTGCTGAAACATTTCACGCCCTCTCTCCCAGTCAAGACATCTGGGTTGAATCCATCGTTCCAAACAGCATTAGCAAAAAGAAAGAGGAACCTCTGTATCAACACAAACTTTTTTCTTTTTTTTAAACTTTTGCTGTTGCAGAACAGTATTGGCAAAGGGCTTTGGCAAAGCCAAACAAAGGCAAATAGTTGGGTAATACCATTGAAAGACAAGGCCTATTGACTTTAACAGTGCCTGTTTCAAATAACACAAAACATGTGGTCAAGAAAAAAATTATCTTCTTAAGCTGGACGCGCACTATCCTTAATTTTTTTTAAAAATCTCTACATATATACAAACCAGTTGATAATTACGGTTTCTTTGGGGTCACCCATATAAAAATGTCTGGCAATAGTAGTGATTTATTACTTTGGAGTTCTCAAAAGATGCATTTCCCTCCTATTGTAAGTACAACCGAGAAACCTTAGTCATCTTCCAGTGGTTTCATGCCTCGCTCTTCCATAAACCTTGTCACCCACGGTGCTCATTCCGCAGGGTACGTGGAGGTTTCTTATTTAATGAGTAATTTTATTTAATCCCACATTTTAACTCATGAGCAAAGAATTTCGCTTCACCGGCTCCAAAACCATGCTCCAATTGTGTTAGCCTGTGCTAGCCTATATGCCCTGTAAAAATGTAGAGGCTTCCCATTACTTTCATGTATTACCCTAAATCCCACTGTGTCGCAGTGAGTACAGCACTTTACATGGTCTATTACACCGCACAACTCCGTGAGGCTGGAGACCCAGGAACTCGTTACCACCCACTACCCTTGCCTGATCAACCAGTTAACAAGTGGGGAACGGAGGAACTTACTCCTAACTAGGCCTGGGTGGTAAATTCCATTCCGCTTGTGGAATTCGCAGAATTTGGGTAATTTCGCGTTCCGCGGAGAACGCGAAATTGCCCAAAATTCTACATTCCGAGGCTTTGCAGAATTTCTGCTTGTTCGCGTTCTCAAAATGCGTGTTTGCAAGATATTCCTTCCCGAGCACGCAAACAGCGATCGCAAACAGGAACAAAGCATCGCAAACAAGCAATTCCGTGTGTTCGCGGAATTTCTGCGTGTTTGCGGAGATTTTTTACCCTTTCGCAGAACTTTGCCTAGCGCGCCTACGCAGATTCCGCCCACCCCTACTCCAAACTCTGGTAATCACGCTGGTAGGAGCTTCACTCACTGAAACAGTTCAAAAGCTTCCCATGTAAAAGACTTCTGGGAAGTACTCCTGTACTGAGGTATGCTGCCAATCACCATTCATTCATCCATCCTGACTGCCACCAGTCATATGACAACAAAAGATGCCCCTTGAAGCTAATATTTGTATTAGTCACCTGGCAGTGCACCCAGAAGCCAGCAGAGAGGTTTCAAGGCATGGGCAAAGTGGACTCTGGCCTAGGGACCCAGCCTTTAATGGGGCCCCCTGATAGAGACAGCTCTGTTCTGCAGAGAGTCTTGCCCTGATGACCTCGAATAATTCCTAAACAGTTTGTTTCAAATACGGTTTCCCTTTTATTTATTTTTAATGTGGGTGATGTGCAAGAGTCTATTACATGTATTTTTACAGAGAAATGTTGTTTATGTTTCATGCAATATCCATAAAAAAGTTTCTTTTCTTTTAGATCAAAACAGGTCCTCACATATGAGAAAAGGGAGGGTGTCACAGAGATTATTTGCAGTAATATTAGTGAGCTGCTGCTGTTACAATATTAAAAACGGGTCACTGTCCCTGAATAGTAGATGAAAAAATTTCTGAATTTGGAGGAGTGTGCCTGTGCATTGTCAGTGACCTGGCCATAGAGGACACTGAAATTAAATCATAAACTCAAAGTTGTTCAGCAAAGGGGTCCCCAAAATACGTTTGGCCCAGATTCCCCAAAATCTTTAATAAGTCCCTGCAAGCAGCCGCATGCCGGCTCCACCATGCAACCACAGAGATTTACCACACTGAAGGTAGAGTCTAGATCAGGCGCACAACACCCATTGGACTCAAAGGGCTTCAGTCCCCTTTCCCCCCCTGTCGTGAGTGGCAGCCCCTGCTGAACAGCTTCCCGGGCACACAAACAGCCGCACCCGAGCATTTCACGGGCCTTTAAAAGACCATTTGCATGTTAATGAGGACTTGCTGTTGTTTCATCCCTTCTAAGAGCCCCTGCAGCTCTACTCTGCCTATTGCTTAAAGATTCAGCCAGCCCCGAAATTTTTTCTTAGCCGCCCACTCCTCCCCCCCGACATTTTTTCTTGGCCGCCCACTATCCCCCCCACCCTCCCACCCCCCGAAATTTGGCTCAAGTTGCACCTCTGGTCTAGACTATACTGGGCCGGGATTGATTCCAGGAGCATGGAACCTCTCCAACACAGATTATGAGAGCCCACACCCTGTAACTTTTCCCTTTCTTCTGCAAGAAGGTGGTCCTTCATCACTCTGACAGAGCGTACAATTCTCTAGCGTGACAGGGTCAGGTCTAGGCAGCATGGCCATTTGAAAGCAATGTGACAGCAGTGGCCGAAGTGGGGAAAAAAAAGTAGGGGAACTGTGGATGGAGAATCAGGGGGCGGGAATAACCGAAGATTGAATCAGTGGGCGTAGTCAAGGGTGAGGCTAGAAATAGCAAAACATACCAATTTTTTGTACGTTTAGCATTTCACTGACCAGTTACAGCTTATAACGTTATTTAATCAAAACAATGGATAAACATGTTTATTTGAGGTTTAATTCAGGAAAAAGCAAACACTCATAGGGAATGCAGGTGTATGTAAAGCGTGTGAAATATAGCAGGAACAACATGTACAGGGCTCCTCCTGTACACATGTGTTAAGCAGAGCTCAGAAGAGAAAGGGACTCTTCAGGAGAATCTAGACTCACGGAAACCCACAAAGCTTCCTTTATATTTATGTCAGCCAGCTAGCTGCTCAGTCATAATATAGCAAAAAGAACAACTGGTGGACAGAATGCAGAACAATATCATACATTCCCCCCAGTACAGAGATCTGGGCCTAAATCCATTGTTTCTTTGCTCACCATGCCATTCCAGTTTGGACCCAGCCATATGCAAATCAGTCTTGATCCTGCACCCAATGGGAACAGTCCAGCCCGAACTGCCAGGCCAGGTCCTCCCTGGACTGGAAACAAGCATCCTAGGACCGGTTTTGGGCTTTCAGCCCTCATCAGCCAGGATGGCTTGATTCCAGTGGCATGGAGAGCATGGGACTCATGTCTGAGCATACATGTCCCACTCGGGTGACAAATGCAAAAAGAACAATTGATGGACAGAATGCAGAACAATGTCATGCATTCACCCCAGTTCAGAGATCTGGGCTTAAATCCATCATTTTTTGCTCACCATGCCATTCCAGTTTGGACACAGCCATATGCAAATCGGTCTAGATTCTGCGCCCAATGAGAACAGTCCAGCCCAAACTGCCAGGCCATATATATTCAAGTGTCCTTTCATTCGGGAAGGGAACATAAAGCAGTACTCACTGAACTATGCACATAACATATTGATCTTTGATATGCATGGTACATTTTCTTTGCAGCAGGCATATTACCCCTCTTCACTACCTTGGACGAGTAAAACAGCAACTAGACAAAACATGCTCCCATCTCTCTCCATCAGGTACATTGATCACCAAAGATATCTTGGCACTTGTATTGTTGACCAAAACCTGCTGAATATACAAAGAACTTTTCAGTGTTTTTAAATCTCCTGCACTTGTACAAAACCGGTCCCCCCAAACTAAACTGTCCCCCTACCCTTCAAGTCGCCCTTGGAAACGCCTGCTCCTGCCCTTTCATTGCTCCTGTCCAGTCAGTACTCCTGCTCATGCTCAATCAACACTCCTGCTTCATTAATTCCCCTGCCCCCTCCCTTCTCCTGGCCCGTCACTTCTCCTACCTGTTCACTGCTCCTGCCCTGTTCACTGCTCCTGCCCTGTTCTCTGCTCCTGCCCTGTTCACTGCTCCTGCCCGTTCACCGCTCCTGCCCGTTCACTGCTCCTGTCCGGTCAGCACTCCTGCCCGATCACCGCACCTGTCCCATCATGTCACCTCTCCTGCCCTAGTACCTCTCCTTTCCTGCCGCTCCTGTCACCTCTTCTGTCCGGTCACTGCTCCTGCCCAATTCACTCTGTGTACAACCTTAACAAACGACACTAGGTGTCAAGTTCCCCACGTACTCTGTCTGGGGAAAGCTCCTCTGTAATCACTAACTCCGATCTCACTGGCACTGATATGCTAAAGGAAGAGGGCGGGCGCATTGTCATTTGAAAGTGGGTAATCAGCCTCAATCGGAATGACAATGGGCCTGCCCTCGGTCTGTGCGTGCTCAGGGGGTGCGGTTGCTGCTGCAGCCTCTGAAGTTCACAGAGAAGTGCGAGCACCCCCTGGAATCTAATGAAAAAAAGTGATCGTTTTTAAGTCGGACTATTCTTACCGTCCCGGGATGCTTTTTTGAAAGTGAGAAGTAGGGGAACGGACTAAAATAATTTTTAGAAGTAGGGGCACGCCGTGCCCTTCCGTTCCCGCCCACTTCTACCACTGTTTGACAGGCACAGAGAGGATATGGTCCCTCGGCTAGACTGCCGACTGTGGTTCTGGAAATGTTCGAGCCTCGGGGTCGCGTTCACATCCTATGATTCTGAGAAAATCACATAGGGGCATATTATCAAGGGAGTTTATCTCCGCTTTTTGGGCTTTAAAAGCCAAGAAAGCGGAGTTTAAATTATCTCCCTATTACCTAGCTGTCGCTAACACCAGTTAGCGACAGCTAGTAGGAGATAGCGACCATCTTGGGCCCCACTTTGCATGTCAGTGATATTTATCACTAATGACATGCAAAGTGGGCGTGCCAAGATGTTAGCGACTGGAAACAGTCGCTAACATCGCTATCTCCTATTCCCAACTTTTGGAGATATTCGCGCTAAGTGCGAATATCTCCAAAAGCTAACACCTGCCCTGAGCAGTTCTTAGCCATGTTATCCAATGGGACGGTGGATAACATGGCTAAGAGCATTAGCTCGCTAATGCATGAATATCGCTGACTTTTCAGCGATATTCATACATTGCGGCCGATTTTTATCGCATTTGCGACAAACCTTGGTAATACCAAGGTTTATCTGCTAAAAAAATCGCCGCATGTCGGCGATAAATTTTTGTCTCTAACCAAGCAATAGCGATAAATATCACTATTGCTTGGTAAGATGCCCCACAATCTCCTGCGCCTATCAACAAAAAATAAATAAATGAATGTTTTCTTGTGTAAAGTAACCGGTGCTCATGGTAAGCGCTCCAATACCTTCGGGTCCAGTTTGTGCTACATAAATCTGCAAAAACAAAAATAAAAAAAGAGAGAAGAGGACTGCTTACAACACACATCCACAGATACCCACACTAAAGGACAGTCAGTGTGGCATATCAAGGGGGGAATGGACCCTCATGGAAGCAAGGAATATGCCCCCGCTGACCTGCACCTGGTATTGAAAGCAGCTCTAACCAGGGGGCTGCGGGGCACCCACTCTCCTACGCACTGGTACCTCTGCATATTATGCACTAATCATAGCTTCAACCCTGCTACAACCCTCCGATCAGCTGGAGTTTACACAAAACAATACCTCTGTCATTTACGTTGATTGACACACAGGGGATTAGATAGTACCGAAAAGCCACGCTCATGAACTGCTGTTTAGTTTACTTTCTCATGCCAAAGTGTTCCTGTTGTTTGAACAAGTATGTTTTTCACCCGTGTAGTGGTAACCCATTTAGAGCAATAGAGAGGGGGCTGGTTGAGGTGGAGCTATTTTTGTCTTATACAATTAAGAAATGCATCAACCTATATTTAATTGCATTGTGTCTGCTTGTAAATAGATGATCTCATGTCCCTCGCATCTGCTCCATGCTTTGTTTTGATGTTTTCGTTAATGATCTACTTATTCTATGTGCTGTACTTAAAACCCAAATCAAATTAGGGGAAATTACATGATTGCATAAAAATGTGCAGTGTACAATTATCGCGCGCGCAGCATCCGTGATGAATGCTAATTGCATACATCATTTGTTCATTTTTTTTATATGTGTTTCCCCAGCCAGCGCTTGCTCCATTAATGTACATTTTGTTTATCATCCTCGAAATACAGAGATTAGTGACTTTGTACTAACTGTAAGCATTTACAGATCTAAGTGCTGTTCACCGAGGCTGCAATGCAGACTACATTTAACGCTCTGCGAAGCATCGACGTTTGTCAGAAGTGTGTCTTGGATTGTGTATCCCGAGAGGCTTGAGGGAGTAGACCCAGCCTGCAACATTCCCTTTCCTTCTATGGGTTCTTGCTGGACGATACTAGGACCATCTTCGGTTTTTAGTTTGTTTTTTGGGGGGTGGAGGGGGGATGGGGGGGTTAGCTTTGCAATCTATTGTCTCATTTTCCGATAGTAACTGTGCATGCATTACGTTGTTCCGCTGCACCTTTCTTCTCCATCACCAAATAAGACAAAGCCTAAAAAGACAGTAGCACTTGCTACAGCAAACACCTAGCCTAACTGAACACCTGAAAACTTATCCTGAAATGACCTTCAGACGAGCACCCAACCTGAAAAGCATTTTGTGCAAATCTCGAATTCGATTACTACGTTCCTTGACAGACCACCAGGATATCACACATGTAAAAATTGCAGTATCTGCAAACTGAGCCGCAGCAAAACGACAAAAGTACCAATGACACAAGGAAATGAATTCACCATCAAAGAATGGATTGATTGCAACAACAAATTCACTGTCTATGTAATTATCTGTCCTTGCAATCTCCCATACATTGGTAGCACGATTAGACCCCAGCGAACCCGGATCCAAGAACATTATGGCAACATACATAAATACAGCTCCGGTCATCCACTAAAAGAACACTTCCATGACAAACACCAACACAAAAAAGATTTCCTCTTTTTAGGTCTGGAGATTGTACATCAAACAAAAAGAGGGGGTAACCGCGAGCAGAGACTACGAAGACGAGAAAGTGAACTAATCCTAAAATACAGAACAATCGATCTGGGACTAAATAAAGATGCAGAAATGCATGTGTGGCTAGGAGACGATTAACTTTAGTAACACTATAGATCTGTCCGGATATCGGAACCTCTCTCCAAGAAAAATCTACCTGTGTCCACATAACCTTCATCTCATGAACTCAAAAATGCAGCAAGCCCAGGAAATCAGGAATATTTCCTATCAAACAAATATGTACTACCATTGTTCACCCCCTAACTCCTTACCCTTATATCAACTTTGATTCACAAATATGTATCCTTGCAATTTAACCTCCAAAACATCAGCATTTTAGAAATGGTTGTTAGAACTGGGGATCTCTAGTTGGCAGAGGTAGGTACCACTGTCCAAATAGGGACCCTTGCTTCTAGTCAGGGTAAGGAGGAAACTCTCTGAGAAAAACCCCTGCTCACCCTCTAGGAGCTTGGCACCAGCAGTCAAGGCTAATCAGAAGGCAATGTGTAAAGTATTTGTACCAACACTCACAGTAACACAGTATAAACACCACAAACTGACTCCACAACAGTTTAGAAAAATAAAGGTATTTAATCTAAACTACACAAGACCAAAACGACAAAAATCCATAAATTGCGATAAAGTTCTTTAGGTTGCGATAAAATAATCCACAGTTGCTTGAAAAGTTCACAGTTGTCACGTTTAACTCACAGTACCTTTAGTTGCAACAAAGTTCCAAAAGCAGAAGCTGGTGCGGTAGAAAACAAGCAATGCATTGCTCCTGAGACCTTGGGGAGGCGATGCGACAGCCCCACTGCAGAAGCTGGCGTGTTGCGATGAATCCGGTCTGCATGGGAAGGAAGGCCACTTGTATGGATTGCGGTGCGTAGGTTCCGTAGGAAGTTTGTTCTCACAAAGGCACGATGCGATGATCTCGTAGGGGCTGTGACGATCTCCGGGGCGACCATGCGCGATCCAGCGGCGATCTCTCTCTCGCAGCTCCTCGATGCAATGGTTCTGTGACGATGCTCGCAGTGACGTGATGCGGTCCGCAAGCAAGCGGTGCGGAGATCTCACCCAGCGATGACAGGCTCTGCGACAACACTCGCAGCGATGATAATTTTCCCGCACCGGTCTGGTGCGTCCCGCGAACGAAGGATGCGACGGCTCTGGCAGCAGCCACAGGCGCTGCGACGATCACGGCCTTCAAAGCGGTGGGAATTTCCTCGCACTGTCGGGGATGCGCTCCGCAGCGAGCGATATGATAACTTTTCTGTAGCAAAGTCTTTAAATCTTGGTTTCCAGCTTCCCAGCACAGGTACAACTTCCAGATGGACCACACATGGGCCTCACACTCCAAGAAGGGCAGAACTCTCTCAGTAGAGCTCAGGGGAAGCTGGGGGTGTAATCCTTTTGTTCCTGGGACTTCAGAACAGGTAGGCAGCTCTTCTCAGGCCCTTGGAGATTCCTTCAAGCAAGGGGACACAGCACAAAGCAAAATCCTTCCCCTCTCCTTGGCAGCAAAGCAACAACAGGGCAATCCAGCAGAGCAACAGCTGGACAATCTTTCTTCTCCAGTTGCAGCTTTCTCCTTGGCAGAGGTTCCTTCTTGATTCCAGGATGATCTAATTTTCTGTTGTCAGGGGTCCTGTACTTATACCCCTAAAAGTCTTTGTTCTCTTTGTGCAAGTGGGCCCTGAGCCCGGTCTGAACCAGTTCTGGGTGTTTCTTGAGCACATTGTTTTCCTGGCTTCTCCTTTCCTTTCAGAGTGAGGGGCAGGGTCGTCAGCCTCCCAGCAGGAGGTGGAGCCAGAATTGTGGAAGGCAGGCACAGCTCTATTCAGGCCCAGGTGCTATCTCCTCCCACCACTCAAGTTGCAGATGCAGTCATTCAGCCTAGGGCTGACTCAGCCAGACTCCTGGGCAATTCCCAGCCCCTGTCACTCTCAAACCAGACAGTCAGTACACAAACAGGCCAGGGCACACAGGAAGGTCGGACAAGAGAACAGCAACTTTCTACAAGTGCTGTTCTCAAACACAGGATTCAAAAACAACCTTTCCTAAAAGATGGGTTATTAAATTCCGAGTTCAGGGATACTAGACTCTTATGTCCTATCTTGTTCCTATGGGAAGATATGCTGGTAGCCACTGTAGCCAGCATCCCCCATGTCAGCCTATGGAGCAAGATAGCCTTACAATAGTGAAAAACGAAAATGGCTGTAATTCACTTCCAGAGCATGCCACCTGCACCAATACGTGCTCTACCTTTCACATACACTGCACCCTGCCCAGGGGGTACCTTGGGCCTTCCATAGGGGTGACCAATGTGCACAAGAAGGGAAGGGTTGACCAGGAGGACATGGCAGTTCACAGACTGCACACAAGCACTGCAGTGGCAGGCCTGCGACACCATTTTAGGGCTACTGATGTGGGTGGCACAATCAGTGCTGCAGGCCCACTAGTAGCATTTGCCATCATCAGCCCTTGCACACCCAGTGCACTTTACTAGGGACTTCTTGGTGATACAAATATGCCAATCATGTATATCCAATCATCATAACAATTTACACAGGGAGCACTTACACTCTGGTACTGATCAGCAGTGACAGAGTGTCCAAAGCATCTAAACCAGCAAAAACGAAATCCAGCACAGCATTAAAAAATACAGGAGGTAGAGGCCAAAAAGACAGGGGAAACCACGCCAAAGATGCCAGTTCTAGCAATGGTAATATCAGCTTTAACTGTAAGCATGTATCTTTGTTATGTGACCTCCAAAACCATTAGAATTATATGTCCCCTTAAGCTCTAACAATAAGATATGGTAATAAACCATCACAATTGTTTTCCCCCCTACGCTCTGACAATTAGATACGATTATCTACCACCTTTGACTGAAGTTATTGGTCATAATAACCGTGAATTTACCCCCTCTCCCCCACAACCGTTTCCCTTCCCTATGGAACTAGGACCCTCTTAAATAAATATATAACTCTCTACTCCAAGCAATACCTACTCAAAACCACGATTATAATACCTTAGACTCCAGTCTCACATACACCTTTCCAAGATGACGCCTATTCCGACGAATTCTTCTCCTTCTGAGGCATAACCCGGAAGTAAACCCATAAGGTCTTCCTATTAATGGCTGCCTAGTTGTTCGTATCAACACCAACGTGAACAGAACACCGCATCCCGTCCTGGCATTATGCCCTATATTTGAGGAAAGCTCGTCCTATGCACTTGCATAGATCTGACCGAAATCGTCATCAGATATGAATTATACCTTGCCCGTTTCTCTCCCCTACAGAATTCTCATGACATAGTAGTTACCCACGACACTGATTGAGTCTAATAAATATCTACTTGGTAAGATACTGTCTGCCTAGGTAATTCCGCAAATTAGCGTGAAAGCCGACTTTGGATATAGTAAGTTCGCTAAATCACCTATTTGCACCTTCTTTTAATTGATATACGGCGAATATCGTATGACACCGGTTGCTTATCTACATGCTCGCAACCTTTGTTAGCCCCTTTCACCTCGGATTGACCACCTAATTAATAACCATCTCGCTATCTCTGGATGTTTCTTACACCCATCATAACCACTTAAATATAAAAAATAAAGTTATCTACAAAAGTCGACGTAAACTGTTTTTCACCTGCCACCTTCACAACCACGGTACAAAAGGGGGTGTTGATGGACGGAGCATCTGAATCAATCAAACACTCACACCGAGTCAAAAGATCTGGGTTTAAATCCATCACCGTTCTTTAGCCCACTCTGCCACCCCAGTTCAGACATGGCTATATGCAAATCAGTCTGACCCTGTGTATTCCAGCTGTCTTCAGCCAGGCTTGCTTGAATCCAGTGGCAAAGTGAGCAAGGGACTCACGTCTGAGCATACCCTGCCACACTTATGGCGGCCAAAAGCGGTACAAAAGGGGGTGGTGATGGAGCATCTTGGCAGTTCGGGTTGGACTGTTCCCATGAGGCACAGGGTCAGACTGATTTGCATATAGCCATGTCTGAACTGGGGTGGCAGAGTGGGCTAAAGAACGGTGATGGATTAAACCCAGATCTTTTGACTGGGTGTGAGTGTTTGATTGATTCAGATGCTCCGTCCATCACCACCCCCTTTTGTACCGCTTTTAGCTGCCTTAAGTGTGGCAGGGAATGCTCATACGTGAGTCCCTTGCTCACTTTGCCACTGGATTCAAGCAAGCCGGGCTGAAGACGGCTGGAATGCCAGAAACCGGTCCCCGGAAGCTTGTTTCCGGTCCAGGGAAGACATGGCTTGGTAGTTCGGGCTGGACTGTTCCCATGAGGCACAGGGTCAGACTGATTTGCATATAGCCATGTCTGAACTGGGGTGGCAGAGTGGGCTAAAGAACGGTGATGGATTAAACCCAGATCTTTTGACTGGGTGTGAGTGGTTGATTGATTCAAATGCTCCGTCCATCACCACCCCCTCTTGTACCGCTTTTGGCCGCCATAAGTGTGGCAAGGTATGCTCAGACGTGAGTCCCTTGCTCACTTTGCCACTGGATTCAAGCAAGTCGGGCTGAAGACGGCTGGAATGCCAGAAACTGGTCCTCGGAAGCTTGTTTCCGGTCCAGGGAAGACATGGCTTGGCAGTTCGGGCTGGACTGTTGCCATGAGGCACAGCGTCAGACTGATTTGCATATAGCCATGTCTGAACTGGGGTGGCAGAGTGGGCTAAAGAACGGTGATGGATTAAACCCAGATCTTTTGACTGGGTGTGAGTGTTTGATTGATTCAGATGCTCCGTCCATCACCACCCCCTTTTGTAACGCTTTTGGCCGCCATAAGTGTGGCAGGGTATGCTCAGACGTGAGTCCCTTGCTCACTGGATTCAAGCAAGCCGGGCTGAAGACACCTGGAATGCCAGAAACCGGTCCTCGGAAGCTTTTTTCCGGTCCAGGGAAGACATGGCTTGGCAGTTCGGGCTGGACTGTTCCCATGAGGCACAGGGTCAAACTGATTTGCATATAGCCATGTCTGAACTGGGGTGGCAGAGTGGGCTAAAGAACGGTGATGGATTAAACCCAGATCTTTTGACTGGGTGTGAGTGTTTGATTGATTCAGATGCTCCGTCCATGACCACCCCCTTTTTTACCGCTTTTGGCCACCGTAAGTGTGGCAGGGTATGCTCAGACGTGAGTCCTTTGCTCACTTTGCCACTGGATTCAAGCAAGCCGGGCTGAAGACGGCTGGAATGCCAGAAACCGGTTCTCGAAAGCTTGTTTCTGGTCCAGGGAAAACATGGTTTGGCAGTTCGGGCTGGACTGTTCCCATGAGGCATAGGGTCAGACTGATTTGCATATAGCCATGTCTGAACTGGGGTGGCAGAGTGGGCTAAAGAACGGTGATGGATTAAACCCAGATCTTTTGACTGGGTGTGAGTGTTTAATTGATTCAGATGCTCCATCCATCACCACCCCCTTTTGTACCACCTTCACAACCACGGCATGGATCACCTTATATTAGGCTGATTTGATTTATAAATTAACTCTTGCTCTTCTATATATATTTTTTCCTGAACTACTCGGGATCCCGCTTGAACCGAATGCCCAACCAAATTGTAAATATATATTTCCCTTACCTTCTGAATCTTTTCGATGACTGTATATATACACAAATATGTTTAAATTAATCCATTGTCAGGAAAATTACGTGATAGGACCATTATGCATTTTTTATACGGTAACACCTTTAAAAACGAATCTTTGCTTCCGTTACAATTGCGCGCAAACCTACTCGTAAAACGCGGATATTTCTTTAAATATCATTGATTTGCTTATATGTTGAAGTATTTCATGCCCATATATACATGTTGTTATTCTATCCCAACCAGGCCATATGCTTTTGGCTCTCACTATTTGTTCTAATTAGATGACATGTGCCAGTTTCTTTGATCACGTACTTTGCCCTGCCTTTTCAATGACGTCACCAAACATGAATATGTATCATGCGACCAAGTTTTTTCTATCCATGCCTCTTCCTCATCCAATGTTAAATCATTCATTCGTGTCTCAAATAATTTGCATCATTATATTTGCTTAAACATCTTCCTGTATTTCTATATATGATTTCTCCTGACGAATATTCATCTTTACATCTGATTATGCATTTCTCTTGCCCGCGATACACACCAATGTCATATTTTTAAATCGCTGATGATCATTATTGTTTATGTACCTCACTAAATGTAATTCAAACATGTACTTTCTTTATATGTCTTGAAAAATAATGTGTATATGTCGAATATGATTATCGCTACCTACACTATCTATAACCCTCCTCTCTCCATTCCCCAACCGTGGTACTTTCACTCCTTTCATTTTCTCCTGTCTTTTTATCAAACCTCTATTGGCCTTTCTTCTTCTTCTTTTTTCAAATTAATCCTCATTTATCTACACTAACCTTCCCAAAACTAATAAACACTTGCCATCTGTACGCTCTCTCCTCCTAAACCTTTTGTCTCATCTCCCTTTCCTTAACTCTTCTCTTTTCCACACTCCGACTTACCTGCCCACCTCAACCCCGCCCTTTATGTGTCTACACCACTAACCGACTTTTACTATGTTTTCCTCATTTAATGATGTCTGCACAGCCCTGAGGAAGCCCCAGGCCGGATGGCCAGTTTAAGGGGGCGAAACACGTGTTGGCTGTTTCTCCTTTCACATACTCTTATGAATAGAGTATAAATAAATCTACAATCACTTCATGAAAACCAGTGCGTAATTAGAATTCTTTCCAGAATATTTCAGATGAAACGAGTGTTGCCCAGACAAACCTGTTGAAATCCAGGTTCTGAATGCGGCTGCCCGGAATTGGATGTTGCCGTCCTGGTCCACAGCTATGATTGTCCCTATTTTTAAGAAGGGGACAAGCCACAATGATATGACCCAATATCTCTATTGGATGCGATTGGGCAAGGTATCGGGGAGAGTGATTTTAAATTGGTTTGGCAGTTGGGCAGAGGGGAAAACAACATCCTGAGTGACGTTCAATATGGTTTAAGAGAGAGGAGGTCTACTTCAGACCAATGTCTGACCCTCAATTGTCAATAAATATATGGTTGCCTGGTCTGAATCCTTATACTTAGCATATATGGACTTGACGGGGGTTGATCCTAGAGTTGTATTGTGGCACTTCTAGCCAATCTTCATTCAAAGGCCTCAGTGCGTTTCTTTCTGGGCACCGTCTGTACTCGTTCATTCCCCACTTGCATTGTTGTTTGTCAAGGGTGTAAACTTGCCCCTTTCTTGTTTACCCTCTATGTAAATGGGGTTGAGTC
Source organism: Lissotriton vulgaris (assembly GCF_964263255.1). Classification (NCBI taxonomy): domain Eukaryota; kingdom Metazoa; phylum Chordata; class Amphibia; order Caudata; family Salamandridae; genus Lissotriton; species Lissotriton vulgaris. The sequence goes on along the minus strand of NC_141693.1, from coordinate 1,650,101,841 downwards.
TGCATTATTGCTGTTTCAGCAGACTGCCCAAAGGTTGATGATAGATTTTTCCCTGTTTTACTATATGCAGATGATCTGGTTCCTATGGCTGAGTCCGCACATGGGTTAGATCTACTTTTGGCCGGATATATGTCCTTTATGGGGAACCTTGATTTGTCGATCAACTTCATATGTGATGGTAGTGGGCGCTAAATCAACAAGTAGCAAGACCTTTAAGGTCGCTAACTCTTTGTTGGGCAAAGTCACAGAGTACCCTTACTTGAGTGTTTTATCTGATGTCGTAAATAGTTGAAAGCTGTTGGTTGAGGCGAAAAGATCTGCGTTTGTTAAAACTATGGGGGCAGTGTCCAGTTTTTGCAAATCAGTTAGGCTCCAGGATGCCTTGGGACCTCTTAAAAATCTATCAGGCCAAATATATATCACAACTTGGATATGACAGAGAGGTATGGGGGTATGCCAAGCTGGAAAGGATTCAATCGATGGAGAATGCATTTCTGTGCCAGTTGGTTCAGTTCCCACATTCCTCTCCAGCTTTTGCGGTGCAGGCGGAGCTTGGGCTAGAACAAGCCTCGTAGCTGATCTCCCTAAACCAGCTTCAATATTGGATTAAGATTTGAAGTAGGGCTGAACTTGAGTTAAATTGGTTGGTCCTTGAGGACCGTTTGGCCCTAGATCGGGCCCACAGAATACCGTTGTCAACCTATGTCAAGGCTGCTTTCACTCTCACAAGTAGGCCAGACATTTATGAGGAACCTACTTCACTCTCCAAGCACAAGCTGATTTGTGTTAAAAGTTTGTTTTTGGAGCGCTCCCATTTGGAGAGAGAGTGCTTAGAGCTCCAGAAAGCCTCAGCTCGAGGTTTACTCACAGCATGATAGGTTTTTATTAGCCAGGTTTAGGTTGAATACATTGCACTACTTTTTCGCATCTCCATGTGGGTGTGGGTACGGCCCAAGGGAAGATTAGCCTGCGGCTGCGAGAATAAGTCTCTGCAGGACATGCTGCCCTTTATGGTGTTTTCCAAGTCAGGAGAGCTTTGATGTATCATCAGATGCTTCCCAACGACTATGTTATATATTTTTTTTCACAACATAGTTTTATTGTTGACAGCTGAGACAAAAAGAGTGCCTTGCAGGGCACCCAAAGTATACATACAGGACGACATATACGAATGTCAACATTTTCAACAATGATATAGTATTGATCATACAATGAATACATTACAAAGAAAAACAATAACAAGAAAAAGAGAGAAGAAACAAGTGCGCCACATAGCCTCAGTTTGACAAGTAGAATAGTATTAAATATAGGAAGGGTTTTTGCCACCCATAGTCACAGGGCATATGCACTACACAGATGCCATTTCACTAGCATCATAGCAATGGTACTTCAGTGTTAGACAGGGGAGGAGACTCCAGGTATTGTCCCCTATAATCAGCCCACCTTTTCCAAATTTTGGAGTGTTCCTGAGGGCATCCCCTTGCTTCAAAGACCGGGAGTTCCAGGCCCATACAAAAGTCTAGACCCCTCTTCCATACCCCAAGCGATGATGGGGATTTGTCTTTCCAGACCCGGGCAATATCTCTTTTCACCAGCATTGTAGTGTAGTTCCTAGTTTCCCACTAGGCCCTGCGCATTGGAATAACATAAACAGTAGTATCGACGTGGAACTGCTTATATTCCAAGCCTCCACTGACTATGCTAAACTTAATTGGGTTGTGTTACCAACTAGCTCAGAGGTCACTGGAAACTTTCTTCTCTGCATAGGAAGTGATCAGCTTCCCTGGCACAGACAAGAAGGGATTCAGTTTTCCAACAACCGTGCAACATGACAACTTTGCTCCTCAGATCAAGAGTCGATCTCTAGGGTCGTGTGAAACAATAGACATGTATTTCACTCAGTCAGTCTAGTGCAGTTTACTTTCACGAGATGTAGAGAATAGAGAGACGGGCGTGTATCAATAAAGGTTAACATTTATTGAACAGTCTTTCTTCTCGTACAAGAGAAATGTATTGCCACAATTGCAATAATTGTTATTATAAAAAGTACGTACAGTAAGATAAGTATTGCGAAATAGAACTGTAAAAGCATTGATATGGTTTCTTAGCCATACAATGGTTTAAAAGTAATAAAACATATATACAGTCATATATACAATAGGCTAAAATACTCAACTGGTGCTTCTAACTAAGCCTACCCCAGTGTGCCTGACCTAAGCCTAACACGTGAAAAGGGGAGTAAGTAAGTAGCTTAAGTTAAGTTGGTTTTGCCAAGGTTTGTTTCAAGAATTCTCGTCTAAGGGTTTAGTCAACACCATACCTCTGAATAGAATGATGGAGGATTGGTATCTCCTTCAGGGGTCTCTCTCGATATCCCAGTCACCCGCGAGGGTAAACCGGAAGCGCCGGGACTGGATTTCTCTGTACGAGAAAGGCAGCGGCTTCTCTTCAGCGCGTCGAGGAAGGAGGGGGGACAGCGTCCGCGGGCAGCTGGAATCTGCTGGATGTCTTCGCAGAGGACGGCTGTTCAGCTCCTTAAGCGTACTGCACCATAGGTCGCGCTTTGGCGGCGATAATGGTAATCAGCAGCTTCACCACCACAGGATAGCAGGCTGCAGCGACAGAGTGCTAGATTTACCAACACAGGGTCATGCAGGCAGCTGGCATCAGCAACAGGCAACGAACATTGCTTAAGGCAACGTTGGTAATATTTATACCTGACAGGTGCTGGGTTTGACGCAAGTTTGCTGGACATAAGACGTCAATTAAAGATGTCACTAGGAAGTGATAGTTATCAGTTGCTCATTAGAGTTCCATTACTAATCAAAACATAGCAAGCGGGGATTTCCAGGTTTGCTAAGTTTTTATCTTGTTGAAGAACTCGGAGTGTTATCTAGGAATATCAGATAGTGACTGCTGCTCTGTCATTGCACTAATTGGTCGCAAAGGAAGTAGCAGAGAGTCATGCTGGAATGTGGCTCTGTTCGTATGAGGCCAGAGATGACTTTTCAGAAAATCGCACTTGAACGGTTATGCCAATAAAGGGAATAAAGGGATTTATAGCCGAATAGGGGCATAAGGTCACAGTATCGATCAGGAACCTAGATAAACACGCAACACCCACTCCACGGGTTAATGTCCATCAAAATTACTAAAACTAAGCAATTAGATGCATGTGTAACATTGCCCACCCCAAAATACATAAATGCATTCGAAATAGGCGTACTTGTAATACATAGAATTTAGGTACAGTACGCTTTTTTTTTTTTTTTTTTAAAGCATTGAAATCATTCAAAAATTATTGCATATGAAATCAATGAACGATTATGCATAAAGAATTACACATGAAGTATCTCTGACAGAAGAAATGCGAGATAAATCATCACATACAAATGCATTGTAATAACATGTGTGCTAGAGGCTGGTGTAGTATTGTTATGTCTCTAGATGTGTTTAGAAATAGAAGTGTGAAGCTTCTGTTCTCTAAGAATAGTTTTTACGTTAAGCAAAGAATTGTTCGTGCCAAAAAAGGTCAATATTAGAAAAAATTGTCCAATTCAAAGAATTATTGCTTGAACGGGGAAAAATAGATTTCCAAAGCTCTTGGCAGTTTTTGTTGATCAAAACTGAAGGCCGAATTCAGAGTTCATGGGAACACTGTGTGTCGGAAAGCTTCTAAAAGTTATTGTTTCTCTGTGGGTGAGAACATCGTATCAGACAGGCTCTCAAAGAATTGGTCTACAAATTCAGGTGATAGTTCAACCAAATTAGATAGCGCTGTAACTTGGCAGGTGTGAGAATGATTGCTGTCATCGAAGGCAGGACCAGCAATGCTCACAGAACGTTGTACCTGGGTGATGTTGCTTTTGTCACTCGCTCCACTGTTACCACTTGGCTGTAGTACAGGAGTCTCCACAAATGCCGTCATCAGGATTGGTAGCCGCTGGGGACAACACAATGCGTGAGCCGTTATTGGACTGAGCAAAGTATCGACGTCCATTGGTACTGCTGATGGAAGTGAAAGACAGATGTCCAACACGCATTCATCGCCGCAAAGCATACACCGTAGCACAGGTAAAATGCAATTTTGCCATATCGGTCTGAATGAAAGGAACCAGGTCATGTTTAGATCTCTCAGCCTGGCCAATCCGAGGACGTTAGTTATCCTGTCCCGGTAGCGCATTGCTAGGATTGTCTCTTCCATTCCCATGGGAGCTATGTCTGAGCCGAGGCTTGCCATAACGTAGCAGGAGGGTCAAAAATAGAATCCCTGCGATGAGTCCCAAAAATAATGGTATGCCGCCAAAAATGGAGTGCACAAAATTAGGAAAGATTCCCAAAATTGCCTGGAAGGGTGTTAGCAGTCCCGTAAAGACTGTCTTAAATATGCCTGGGATGCTTGTTGCACTAGACATGTTAAGGAGTTGGCTGAACATTTCTACGAAATGCACGGGGCAATTTGTTGATAAAAGGTCATGAACTTCAGTAGCCGTCCTTGCGACTAGAAGATCATACGTCTCTTTAGATGACGTTATAGGCACTGTTGTCTGTAAAAGTACAGATTTCACTTTGCTTAATGTATCAATTCGTATAGAATAGAGATTCAGACGAGGCCAGATGGGAGTCACTATGTCTGGAGGCCCACTCGGGAGCAATGCTTGCATACAACATTTGACCATGGACGTTACTTCTATTAGATAACTTTTCCCTGGCGTCAGGCCACAACATCTGTGATCCGTTCTAAGAATGTAACTCCCGTTCGAAAGTTGCATAAAGAAGGGCTCTATCTGAGTTGCAGGTGTGACTAGCTGGTGGCATGAAAGGTTGTTTGAATGTCCATCACATGCTCCGTGTAAATTAATACCCTGACACAAAAGTATACCACTTAGTGAATGTTTACAGTTCTCACCACTAAGAAAAACATTTTTGTCGCTGTCACTATAGCAAGAATGAGTGTATGGTAATTTCCATTCGGATTTTACATATCCTTTACCCAATTGTTCATATTGGCCAGCAGGTATGTATTCAAGGCACTTTTTAAATCGGAAAGTTGTTATCGGAATTATGATAATTCCGTGTATTATCCATTCAATGACAGGACTCTCTGACATTGTCAATGGTAATCTCTCGAGTTTTTCGATGCTCAGGATTGTATAGTCTGCTCCTTTCTGTGCCAAACTGATCTGTTTATCAGTAAGGTTAAAACTGGAAAATAATGACGTTGTGTTGATTAAACGCCAAGGCACATAGCCTGAACGAAGATTTTGCAGCGTCCAGCCTAATTCTATAATAGAGCGTAATTGAGACTGGCCATGTTGTAACATTAGCATGTCTCTGTCTATCACATCAAAGGCAGAGGATACAATATTGTCCAACGAATATATTCTGGAAGACAGAGTCGTTAACCCATTGTCTACCACAGAAAGTGATTTCTCCAAATTAATACGATCAATTTCTCGTATTTTTTCAGCAGTTTCAATTTGCTTTACTTTCCAAGCCTCGTTGTAAGCAGCATAGATGCTGGTCGCTATGAAACGCTTTTGACGCTGTTTGCGTGGTCCAAGAATGAAATCGCGCAAATCAGCACCCTCTTTTAGTAAAGACAAGTTTTGCTTAATTTCAGCCAGTGTGGATGTAGTTAGCCATTCAAGGCAGAGCTTCCCTACACTGTATGTTGTTACAATCCCTGGATGCTGTCTCTGGGAGTATCTAGGGTCTAATCTGGTCATTTTTAACCCTTGTGTTTTATTCAGGAATCTATCTTGACAGCTATTTGTGTCTGTAGGCCAGATTAACCACTTTTTCCAATCAGGATGTGTTCTGTTGAAATGTAAAATTTGTGACACGTCTAACTCAATATCTGTGGTTGCATTCTCAGCTATTGGCTTTGGTATAGACGGTGTTTTAAGGTCTTTGATCTTAGCTAAGCCAAGACAAGATGTTTGGTGTATAGTGTCATTTAAAAATAACATTTGTTCTGGTATCATCCAGGTTCTAAATAGTGCTTCAATGCCTTGCACCTGCCAATCTTTTGTACCCCAAATTGTTTTTGTTTCAATATTATTTTTCCAATAATCAAAACCAAATGTCATCATTTTGTCATAAAATGCTTCTGAATATATCAATTTAGAATTTGTCAGCATTGTTTTCATTCCTGTTTTATCTAACAGTTTGAAATAAAACGTTTCTGCATCACTGGTGTTAAACCCTGAGAAGTATTTGAATTTCTCAAAAAATGCTTTAGAACTGCTTTTAGGTGGTGTAGAACAATGTTCCCATTGATTATACATAAAAACATTTCTAGGCTGTGCAGATTTATGCAAGTAATGATCCCCATAGTGGGTGTAACAGAACAACTGTTCATAACTCGATGAACCTTGTAAATAATCATGATCTGTGAATCTAGCTGACATTACTAAATCAGACATCATGTCATTAATACTGTTAAAGTCCCAATCATCAGAGAATGTACTCGGTTTTACAAAGTCACTTAAGGAAACCTTTAGTTGATGAGGATACTTCAGTATTTCGACCGGACCATAGATCTCATAGTCTGTTTTCTCCCATACAACCCCACCAGGTATTGGAATTGCTGTGACATTTACTGTTGACAGTTCTCTTTTCTTCACGTGTGATGATCTGTGTGGTTTCAGGACTAGGTTGATGTTCTGACTTGCTGTGTCCATTGTAATATATTTTCCTTCAATGAATTTTCCCAAACACAGTACCATGATGAGCCAAAGCAGGAGGAAAAATACACCTAGACCGAACCAGAACTCTAGCCAAGGGGAAACAAGGTAGATTTCCTTCAGTTGATGAAAGAGTTCTGTTGCTTTTTCTTTAAAAGACTTTTTTGTTTCTGGCATCACTTCGGGGTCGTTTAAATCTTCAGAGAAGTTGTCGAAGTTGATGAAATAACCAGAGGCAGTTCTGTCAATTGATGGGATTGTTCTTTCAATCTGTCTCTCGGTAGCACTTTCTGATGCCACATCATTGTAGACTGGTGTTGTTTCTTGACGAACTGTTTCAATCTGTGTTTCAAGAGGCACGAGTTCCATGGCATTATTGCATAGTCCTTCATTGTGCACTGCAGGCTGATCGAATGTGATTAGTCTTTCAGTTTGAACCTCTTGGATTGTTGCAAGTTTGGGTATTCTGTTGTTTCTTGGGAGTCCGCTGGGCCTACTGTTGATTATAGGCCACATGCTTGTGGTTTTACCAGATCGATAGACACGACTCTGTTCTCCTTTTTACCAGCAAGGGGCGGTAGCACAACTGATCTTATTCCGGTGACTGCCAAGACAGGTACTGCTTTTCTGTAAGAAGGCCCAAATTCCTTCTTAACCGCGATCTTTTCTCTGACTAGATCCCCAATCTTTGGAATCCAGACAGGCCTTGCTGGGGCTGTTGCGGGTGGTGCCTCGTCAGTGGTACTTGGCTGTTGCTTTAACTTTATGTTGCTTAATGATTTTCTTGTTTCATTCAGTTCCTGTAAAACAGCCAAACGATCCTTTACATCAAAGTGTGTTGTTTCTTCTTGTACCACTGACATCTGACTATCGAGGTCCTGAACGCGCATTCTAATTCCGAACAATAGTTCGTATGGGCTGAAACCTTTTAGAGAATTTCTTGGCATGTTGTTAAGACTAGTCTGGACACTTATTAAATGTTTGACCCACCCAGCGCCTGAACCTAATACCTTCGCTGTTATAAATTGCTTTATGTCCCGGTTTTTTCTTTCTACCACACTATTCCCTTCGGGATGCGACGGACAAGAATACCGCAACCCAATTCCCATGCTGGCCATGGCCTCCCTATAAGCTCGAGAGCTGAAAGCAGGACCCTGGTCAGAATGGAACGTGGTAATTGCGTATGTGCTGATAAAGACTCGCAAATCTTTTATAACCGTTCTAGCGTCAGCCGAGCGCTGGAGGCCTCATTTTTTAAGTGTTTTTCGTCTTAACTAATTAATAGGACGCAGGTTGGGTTGCAGGCAGCGTTACGCTCTTTCTGACTGGTAGTCGGTAGCAAGGTTCGCTATTGCGATCCCTATTGCAGTTTTCACAGTTGTTTGCATATATTTGGTGTTCTACACTCATTCCCGGCCACCAGTATACTGATTGTAATTCAGTCAGAGAAACCTTAATTGTTTGGTGTCTCAGACCCAAACCCATATGTGCGTCTACTATTAAAAATATTCTCCTGTTCGTGTTTGGAATTACTCTGTCTTCCACTCCAGGGATTCGAGCAAAAGGAACGGAGTTTGCATCGATTATGTATGCATAATTGAGTGGATAGTTTACGGGTAGTGCTGCACAGTCGCCTTTTACGGTCGTTTTTACTGCCAGCATGGTTTCCCCGTCTATGTATTTATCTGTACGCTTTTTTGTGGCTACGGAAGCCGGTTTAGTTGCTTCCGCGGTGGCTGTATTAGCCAATGAATTCCCTGCAACGTGAACGCCATCACGTTGAAGACTCTGTGCGTGAATCACGTGAGTCTTTTGTAGTTCTTTACTTAAAAGAGCTACCTCGTTCCAGAGCATTTTATGCTTTATTGTGGCACCAGTGTCATCTTTGTAGTCATTTTCGAACCAACTCTGCAGTTTATTGTTGTAAGAATTGACGCAAAAATGAGAATCGCACACTATAAGTGTGGGGAATTCGCGTTCTGCATTTTCGAGCGCCATCTTTAAAGATCTGATTTCAGTTCTCTGAACCGAACAGTTTCTTACAGATTCGGTTTTTGTTACTTTCGGTCTGATTTTACCGCACAGCCAACGACATTTAATGATCGCACATGCTGCATCGTAGGTTTTTCTCTCTACGTTGAAATGCTGTACAAAGCTATCTGTATAGATTATACAGGCGTATTGTGGGAGAGGCAGAATTTCGATTGGCAGAGGATATTCTTCTTCATACTCTAAATCATTCAGTTCTTCGTATTGTGGGGCGAAATAGTATTTCACGTCTTCCGCTCCTAGAGAATCTATGCACTGTATCCATTTCGGATCCAATGACACTGTAGGCAGGTTTACTGGGCTGAATAGCGCTTCGAAGGCGGATTCCGCTGTAAGGATATTAATCCTTTTGCCGTGTGCTAGTTCTCGTTCATTTGCTAATGCGATTTGCACTGCGTTCACAGTTCTTTCTGTGTGACTGAATGTTATTTCTGCTTGTGTGTACAAGTGAGATTTAATTGAAATTGGTACCTTTTCTCCCTCATTAGAGGTTAGGTACGTGAATCCGCATCTTCCTGGGATGACTCGGATTACAAGATCACGTGTGATGTCACGTGTGTCTAATTTCGTTTTTGCTAACATGTCTGTTTGCAGTGATCTCAAAATTTCTGTGTGTTTTTGAGTCCAATTGATTTGTTTAAAATCAGGTTTAATTAGTTCGTAGAGAGGTTTTACCCTCTCTGCGTAATTTAGAATGTAAGTTCTTCCGAAATTCAGAAAACCTAGAATGGATTGTAAATTCTTCAGCGTTTTTGGAGCTTGGAGTACAGCGCACTTCTCTAAGAAGTTGTCCGCTAGGCTTTTCCCTTCACTTGATAATTCGTACCCTAAAAATAGTACTGTCAGATGGGCAATTCGGGACTTTTTAAAGTTGAATTTGTAACCCTCTGCTGCGAACCCAAGTATAATGGTGTTCACTCTTTTCAAATGAGTATCCAAGTCGTCGTCTGTGAGATAAATATCATCTACGTAAGATAATGCTTCATCATCATAGATTTGTAGTAACTCTGTTACCCTAGCTGAGAATAGTCCTGGGCTGTTCTTGAACCCCTGTGGGAGTCGACAGAATTTTTTCTGCGACCCAAATGCGGAGAAAGCGGTCAAATATCTGCTTTCTGGTGCAATGTTTTGACAAAAGAAACCATTAGATATGTCTAATGTCGTTTTATATTTTTTCCTAACTATGTTATTCATTAGGGCTGCACTATGCGAGTTTTGTACTGCAAAAGTTTTGCAACATGTATTAAGATGTCTGTAGTCCAAAACTAGACGATATGAATTGTCTGGCTTGGAGACAGGAAACAAAGGATTGTTCATTTGAGAGGTGCATGTTTCAATCACCCCCTGGTACTCAAGTTGATCTAAGATCTCCCTGACCTGTTTTTTAGCTTCTTGCTTTATGGGATACTGCCGTTGGGCAGTTGGTTCACTTTTTAGTTGGATTTTGTGAGGAGGAGAGTCCTCATCCCATCCTACATGATTTTTATACAATGCAGGTGCCTGGGCTACTGCCCATTTCCTTGCATATGTATATTTTTTGTGAATCGGAATGTGATTCGAGAAGGCAGGCATAATCACTTCTTCGCCACGAGGGCACTCCCTGACAAACTCTGGGGGCCAATCTTTTTCAGCTAACAGAATATCATAGCCTTTTGAGAGCTTATCCCAAAATAGACCCTTAATTTTCCTAGTCTTATCACCCTCCATACGCAATGTTATTTCGTATATTTTATGGGGCTCGCTAAGTCTGGCGTCGGCAGTTTCAACCTGAATGTATTCATTTGTGTCCACTGTCTCCAGATGACTCATCAAGTTCTTGCGCGCTATACTGATTTCTGCTGCACTGTCCAACATTGTCAATGCCCACTCCCCGTTTTTCAACTGTGTCCTCAGTATTCTCGGCATGGTTGATTACTCTAATACTGGCTACCTTCTTTTTTTGAAATTGAGATTTTTTACTCTGAGCAGGTTCCTTGTCTTTGGACTTGGTGTGCTCTCCTGGGTCTGACTGTCCTCTTCTTTCCGAATTCTGTGGAAGAGATCGAGAGGGACATGTATCAATACTTTGATATCTATCAGGTTTTTTCAGATTATCCCTATTTCTAAGGTTATATCTTTTCTCAGAGGGCTCCCTCTGGGGAGACTGGCGTTCTCGAGTCGGAGTTCTTTCCCTCCGTCGAGGAGACCTTCCTCTGGACTGGAAAACTTTTTCCTTGGGAGTGGATTGTTTATTTCCATCCCAGCTCTTTTTAGGAGTGTTTAAATTATTTTTAATAAATAATTTTTCAGGATTTTCGAGCAGTTGGGGCTTTACCGGTTTCCCACCCAAGCTGTCTCTACCTAATTCTTCATAGCACTTTTCTATGATTTTTGCAAGCTCAACAGGATCTTTTATATCTGTTTCCTTCAACTTCTGGCGAATCGCCACAGATGCTGCTTCTCCTCTAATGTTGGCTAATAATATAGCCGAGACCTGCTTGAAGTCTTTCAGTAATTTCATACCTAGATTTAAAGCGGGCTCTGGACCAAATTCATTTTGAATCTGTTTTAGCACTTCTGGTATTACCGCCATAGACGGGACACCGTGTGTTTTTGTATAAATGGAAGCAAAGACTGTACCCCAAGTGTCACAGTCTTCCACGTGTGGTGCGATTCCCATAGGAAGGCAGATGGTCAAGATTCTGTGTTTCTCAATAGCGGTAGTATCAGGAAATACTGCCTCTATTTGAGTGATTTTCTGTGCTAACCAGAAAGGTATTTGTTCCCGTTTTACGGGTGTTTTACCAAGACATGACTGTATGTTCTGTGGTGTAATTTTATTTGTGTTCCCCTGATGAGGGGTCAGCTGGTGTGAATTAACAGCTGGCTGGACTGTTGCAGTCCGCATTACATATTGGACTAATTGCCTATGTATTTTTATTAGTGTTTTGAGCTGTGCTAACAGCTCTTCCTTAGACATTCTTGCAATGTCAGGATGTGGTGTGTAGCTGGCTAGAACCGGCCACGTTGCTCCTGGTCTACCTAGTGGACCGAGCCTAGTTATGTGATTATTGTGTTTTAGGGCGCCATTAAACCAGAGCAGGTGCTCTTGAAATTTAAGTGGGATTTCAATCTCCTCGAAAGGAGCGTACTCTCCCGGAGGTTCCTCTATTTTGTAATAGTGAAACTCTTGTGTTGCAGCGTTTGCCGCTGGAAAGTTTATCCATGAATAGAATACCTCTGTCTGTCGATACTCGTGAGCCTCTATCACGAAAATTACTGTACCACCCTGAGGTGTCAGTCCGTTTTCTATAAGTTTTAAAGTTATAGATTTTCTTAAGTGAACCGGGATGATAATAGCATCCGGGTCTGCTTGTTCGGGACCTTGCTGAGTCGCGTCTACTGCGGCCCCAGTGGTTCCGTTATTTTCTGGCATTGTAAAAATGCGAGGTTTGCAGAGTAGGTCTCCAAGGAGACAAAGATTAGGTGCACAATATTTTGGAACACTGTATCCTTCAACGTTGAATAAACCGGAGCTTTACATAGGAATCTCTTCCTACTAAGGTCGGGCGGATTTTAACCTTTCACCCACTCCAGACGTCTATTGGAGTATTTACGGGAGAAAGGGGTCTGTGTGAAATATGCACGACTGAGTTACTCTAACGTCTTGCGTTAGTTTATCGCCTTACCAAACGTTGGGCGCCATGTAGTGTAGTTCCTAGTTTCCCACTAGGCCCTGAGCATTGGAATAACATAAACAGTAGTATCGACGTGGAACTGCTTATATTCCAGGCCTCCACTGACTATGCTAAACTTAATTGGGTTGTGTTACCAACTAGCTCAGAGGTCACTGGAAACTTTCTTCTCTGCATAGGAAGTGATCAGCTTCCCTGGCACAGACAAGAAGGGATTCAGTTTTCCAACAACCGTGCAACATGACAACTTTGCTCCTCAGATCAAGAGTCGATCTCTAGGGTCGTGTGAAACAATAGACATGTATTTCACTCAGTCAGTCTAGTGCAGTTTACTTTCACGAGATGTAGAGAATAGAGAGACGGGCGTGTATCAATAAAGGTTAACATTTATTGAACAGTCTTTCTTCTCGTACAAGAGAAATGTATTGCCACAATTGCAATAATTGTTATTATAAAAAGTACGTACAGTAAGATAAGTATTGCGAAATAGAACTGTAAAAGCATTGATATGGTTTCTTAGCCATACAATGGTTTAAAAGTAATAAAACATATATACAGTCATATATACAATAGGCTAAAATACTCAACTGGTGCTTCTAACTAAGCCTACCCCAGTGTGCCTGACCTAAGCCTAACACGTGAAAAGGGGAGTAAGTAAGTAGCTTAAGTTAAGTTGGTTTTGCCAAGGTTTGTTTCAAGAATTCTCGTCTAAGAGTTTAGTCAACACCATACCTCTGAATAGAATGATGGAGGATTGGTATCTCCTTCAGGGGTCTCTCTCGATATCCCAGTCACCCGCGAGGGTAAACCGGAAGCGCCGGGACTGGATTTCTCTGTACGAGAAAGGCAGCGGCTTCTCTTCAGCGCGTCGAGGAAGGAGGGGGGACAGCGTCCGCGGGCAGCTGGAATCTGCTGGATGTCTTCGCAGAGGACGGCTGTTCAGCTCCTTAAGCGTACTGCACCATAGGTCGCGCTTTGGCGGCGATAATGGTAATCAGCAGCTTCACCACCACAGGATAGCAGGCTGCAGCGACAGAGTGCTAGATTTACCAACACAGGGTCATGCAGGCAGCTGGCATCAGCAACAGGCAACGAACATTGCTTAAGGCAACGTTGGTAATATTTATACCTGACAGGTGCCGGGTTTGACGCAAGTTTGCTGGACATAAGACGTCAATTAAAGATGTCACTAGGAAGTGATAGTTATCAGTTGCTCATTAGAGTTCCATTACTAATCAAAACATAGCAAGCGGGGATTTCCAGGTTTGCTAAGTTTTTATCTTGTTGAAGAACTCGGAGTGTTATCTAGGAATATCAGATAGTGACTGCTGCTCTGTCATTGCACTAATTGGTCGCAAAGGAAGTAGCAGAGAGTCATGCTGGAATGTGGCTCTGTTCGTATGAGGCCAGAGATGACTTTTCAGAAAATCGCACTTGAACGGTTATGCCAATATAGGGAATAAAGGGATTTATAGCCGAATAGGGGCATAAGGTCACAGTATCGATCAGGAACCTAGATAAACACGCAACAGCATGAGGCCTAGAAATAGGAGGTGGTACTTATACCTATTTCCACCGAGGTCCTCCGTAACATGCAGCATTGAATGTCCCACCCCAAAAGCTCAGATAGACATGCAAACACCCCCCTCCAGAACCTCAACAATGTTGGGTAGGACCACACAGTGTGCAGTAAGGTACCCTTCATAGATCCACAGCGTAAGCAATGTGGGGACACAATTAGCCCAGCACGCAACAGCCTTTGCTTGGTTTAGTAGGCTCTATGCAGGTACTTAAACCGGGTAAGATGCAGGCGGGCCACGATTACTGCACTTTGCGGGGATTCCAGGTCCTCTAACATCTTCCTCTAAGGGACCCAATTCCTGCTGCCATGCCTCTCTAGTTCTGTGTTGTGTAGTAGGCGTTTTATTAATAAGTGTACAGCCCTCTCACCTGCATATAAAAGATTAAACGCACCGCCGTTTGGCGGGTCCGGGTCCCGGGGTTGTTTCGGTGGGCGCCATCTTGCCTTGGGCTGTCCAGATCTTTCTCGGGCGCCATCTTGGAGCGTCTCTACGCTCGGTGTGCTAATCGCCTCGCCTACTTAAGGCGGACTCGTCACCAGTAGCCTGGTCAAGGTACTGGCTTTGCTGCAGGTCGCGCTGCTGCTGTGCTGTTCATTTTAATTGCCCGTTTTGTATTTGTGTTATCTTGATTTAGTTCTCCCCTGTTTTTAGGCACTTTTGCTGGAGAATATCTTCCTGCCCTCTCACCTGCATATAAAAGAGTAAACGCACCGCCGTTTGGCGGGTCCGGGTCCCGGGATTGGTTCGGTGGGCGCCATCTTGCCTTGGGCTGTCCAGATCTTTCTCGGGCGCCATCTTGGAGAGTCTCTACGCTCGGTGTGCTAATCGCTTCGCCTACTTAAGGCGGACTTGTCACCAGTAGCCTGGTCAAGGTACTGGCTTTGCTGCAGGTCGCACTGCTGCTGCGCTGTTCATTTTAATTGCCCGTTTTGTATTTGTGTTATCTTGATTTAGTTCTCCCCTGTTTTTAGGCGCTTTTGCTGGAGAATATCTTCCTGCCCTCTCACCTGCATATAAAAGAGTAAACGCACCGCCGTTTGGCGGGTCCGGGTCCCGGGGTTGGTTCGGTGGGCGCCATCTTGCCTTGGGCTGTCCAGATCTTTCTCGGGCGCCATCTTGGAGCGTCTCTACGCTCGGTGTGCTAATCGCCTCGCCTACTTAAAGTCGTCCTCTCCCGCGCAGCGGGATCGCGCAGTGGGACGCCGTTGCTTAGCCGGAGTCGTGCCTGAGTCCTGCCCGTCTGCGCCCGTCCGCGCCAAGGACGTGCCGGGCGCGGCGGACTTTAGGTATTTATATATCCTCAGGTTCGGCTACACGGGATTGCGCTATGATTGTATATTCTGCCGCCACGCTGCGGATCTTAGGACGCTCTGTCCCGAGATGTATACATGCACCTTTACACCCGCTCTGTGGCCCTTATCAGTGCGCCTGTGGCCAGTGGACGGTGGACTCGCCGGTTAAGATATGTCAGGAGGCTCTACCGGTCGCTTCGTGCAGCAGCCGTCATGCTCATGCTCTGCGCATCCTGAGCTTTAATGCGAGGTCTCTAGTTCAACACCACCAAACCGTCAGGGACCTGATGCGAGATGAGGTCCCTGATATTGTGGCTATTACGGAAACCTGGCTGAAGGATGATGATACGGCCATTATTAATCTGGCATTCCCCTCTGATTTTTCGGTCTTTACCCTGAATAGATCGACTAGGGGAGGGGGCATCGCTCTCGCAGTGAGATCTAGTCTCTCTTGCTGTTGGTCTGCCCTTAACATCGCAGGCTGCGAGAGAGCTGTCTTAATTTTGGTTAACCCTCAGTTTTCCCTTTCAGGGATGGTAGTCTATCGCCCTCCGGGAAGCGATGTGGCATTCAGGGCGGCCTTTCCTGATGCTGTAAGTTCTCTGGCGATGGGGTGTGCTAACTTTTCTATCTTGGGGTACCTCAATTTGCACTTTGAGAATCGGAATATCCCTACGGTGTGCTGTATTCTAGACGATTTGGAGGCTCTTCAACTCCAACAAATAGTGCGGCATCCTACACATGTAGGCGGCCATAGGTTAGATCCGTTTTTTACGAACTTGACAGAGGCCACAGTTACAGCCATTCCACCGCTCGGCTGGTCGGACCATTCTTTAGTGGCCATCTATGTCCCCCTGCCAAGAATCTCTTCTTCTGCTCCCGTAAGGATGATCTCCACACGGCACTGGAGTAAACTGAGACTTGAGGACCTTCATCGAGCCCTCGCAGCAGAGCCGTTGGGACCTCTGGAGGACGTGGATGCAGGTTACGACCGGTTCTGTTCGTGGGTTACTAAGGCACTTGATTCCCTTATTCCCATCTCGGCTAGGAAAATTAGCTCCAGGGAGTCAAGCCCTTGGTATGACAGGGCCTTACGCGCACTCAAGGGCAGTTGTAGGCAAGCAGAGAGGGAATGGCGGAAGGTGTACGACAGCGGGAAGAAGGTTGTCTACCATCGCGCTATATGCTGGGCCCGGGCAGCCTTTTACGCTGCGGAGTTCGGCAATAGCCCTAATCCAACAAAAACCATCTTCAAAGTGGTAAAGGACCTTGTGCCAAAATGGGCCTCGGCTATAACAACGAGCTCCACGGCGCATTTGTGAGGCTCTTGCCTCGTTCTTTTTAGAAAAAGTTCAGAACATATGCTTAACATTCCCTGATACTAGGCCACCGGCAGGTACTCTATGTAACATCTATGGAGATTTTCTGCTTCATGTGTTGCCCCCGTTGACATCTGAGGGATTTGACACCTTGGCTCAGCAGGTGAAACCCAGTTCGCCCGCTGATCCACTTAAACCAGCCCTTTTCAGAGACCAGCTGTTTGTGGGTCGTACCTCGGTACTTTCCCTGATTAACATCTCGCTGGCCTCGGGTACGGTTCCAGCAAGTTGGAAGCGGGCTGTGGTTTCTCCTATTTTAAAGAAACCCTCTCTGGACCCGGAAAAGCCGGAATATTACCGGCCTATTTCCCTGCTCCCTTTGCCGACCAAAGTCGTGGAGGCCCATGTGAACAAGGTTCTTTCCGACCACCTTGCTCGAGCTAACATCTTAGACCCCACCCAGAACGGGTTCCGTGCTGGTCACAGCACGGAGACCGCCCTTCTCACCATGGCTGAACATCTTCGTAAAGTGATGGATGCAGGACAGACGGCGGCGCTTGTATTATTAGATCTAAGTGCCGCCTTTGATACTGTCTCTCATTCCATCCTGTTGCACCGCCTGGAGGAGATTGGATGGGGGGGTCTGCCCTCCAGTGGTTTCGGTCCTTCCTTGATCGTCGCTTCTTCAGCGTTGCGGTGCCACCGTTCCAGTCCAAGTTCCATCCTCTGAAACAGGGAGTGCCGCAGGGATCCTCGCTGAGTCCCACGTTGTTCAATCTATACGTGAGACCGCTGGCTGAGGTTGTCAGGCAGTGGGGCATGACCATGGTGTCATATGCCGATGACACCCAGCTAGCGGTTACGATCAGCGGGGATGCGGACCAGGATGCCCCCAGGTTTCAGAGCGGACTTAGGGTGGTGGCAAGCTGGATGAAGGCCAACTGTCTCCAGCTCAACGCGAAGAAGACCGAGATCATGATCGTCGGTAGAAGGGCGGACCTCTGGGAGGACAGGTGGTGGCCTTCGGAGCTTGGGTCGGCCCCTCTTCCGGTGACGGAATTAAAAAACCTGGGAGTGTGGATGGATCGTACCCTCAGTTTTGTGGGGCACACAAAGAAAACGGCTGCCTGCTGTTTTGGAATCCTGCGGGCTCTGCGACCAGTCCTGAAGTTCTTCGACCCCCGCACTCGGCAGTTGGTAATACAGGCGACTGTTATATTGCGCCTGGATTATGCCAGCTCTCTTCTGGTGGGAGCTAACCTGGCTGAAGTCACCCGCCTCCAACGCAAGCAGAACGCTGCCGCTAGAGCAATTGTTGGTCTTCCTAGATCCTGCCCCGTTTCCAGTACTTTGAAAGCATTCACTGGCTGCCAGTCAGGGCCAGAATCCAATTCAAGGTACTGTGCCTGGCCTTTAAGATCCTTAAGGGTACGGCTCTTCAAATTCTTATGGACCTCCTGTCCTGGTACGTCCCCACTCGGCCTCTGAGATCTTTGGGCCAAGCCCTTACTATCACCCCTCGGTATAAGCTGTGCCGTGTTGGTGGTCGTTCCTTCCGGGTTAAAGCAGCCGAACTGTGGGACTCCCTTCCGGTGGAGATTCGGCTGCTGGAGGATCTTTTCTCCTTCCGTAAGGCTATTAAAACTTTCTTATTTTAACCTGGTTCCTTCTCTTTAGCTGTTGTGTTCCCTGTGGCTGTTGCGTGTTACCTTGCCATGCGCCAGGACGCCCCTTAGCTGGGGCAGCTGTGCGCAGTACAAATTCACGTAACATAACATAACATATTTTGGTCATCTTATGGTCTCCCAAGTCACCTATAATGAACTTCGCCTCGATGGGGTTAAATTCAGGAATCTCTGATAGGTGGGATATGTACGGGGTGAAGGCGTGCCGGAATTGAAGATAGCGATAGAATTGCATGCAGGACATATCATATTCCATTTATATGTCTAGAAAGGACTTGAGAGTGCACCCGCATACAACTGCCCCCACCGTGTCTATCCCACCGGCTCCCCAGCCCCGTAAGCCAGACAATTGCACCAGCTGTGGTAACTGACTGTTGTTCCACAGTGGAGTTTCCCTGGTGAGTCTTCCCCACCAACCCATCAGACGGAGCGCAGACTTCCAAATCTTGAAAATTGAGTCTCTAGTGGGTGGTAGCTCTTTAAGCAGTGCTGCTGAATAGAGAACCATGTGGAGGGCATTATCACCCAGCAGCCAGTGTTCTATGGCATACGCAGGGTGTCCGGGGTTGCCGTACCACCAATCATTAAGGACGAGCAGGTGTGAGGCCATGTAGTAGGCTTGGACGTCTGAAGTGGCCACTCCACGGGAGTAGATAGACTGGAAGGAGGTCCTCAGGGCCACTCGTGACGCACCCCCGCTAGAGAAAGCGGGCTAGAATAGCATTTAATTCGCGAAAGCACATTGGCTTTATCGGATAGGGATAATTCTGCAATTAATAAAGGAGACGAGGTAGGGAAATCATTTTAAAAATAGCGAACTTGCCAAAGAGACATAGGGGCAGGTGGGACCAGACTCACGTCTGGTCGCTCACCTGTGTCCATGGAGGGGCGAGGTTCTTGTTCCATGCCAATGTCCGAGACTTTAAGAGAAATACTCCCAGATACTTGAAGCTGTCTTGGACTACAACTACCTCCCGCGGCCAGTCTCCCAGCCGATCTCTGCCCCGCAGCGGCCATGAAAAGGATTTTCCCTGATTCATATAGAGGCCGGAGGTCTCGCCAAAGATTTGCACAACTTGAAGAAGATGCGGACCAGCCCAGTCGAGATCTGTGAGGAAAAACAGGGGGTCATCCGCATAAAGCGATATGCGATCGGAAACGCCCAGTGCCCATTCGAAACCACGTATCTATCAATCAGTCAATCAATGTATTTGCAGAGAACACTACTCACCCGTAAGGGTCTCAAGGCGCTAAAGAGGGGAGTGCTGCTACTGCTCGAAGAGCCAGGTCTTGAGAAGTCTCCTGAAGGTCAGCAGGTGCTGGGTCTGTCCCTGGTGGATGGGAAAGGTGTTCCATGTCTTGGCGGTGAGATGGGAGAATGATCTATCATTGGTGGGTGCTCGGTGGATACGTGGAACGGTGGAAAAGGCAGGGTCAGCGGAGCAAAGCTAGTGGGTCGGGGTGTAGAAGCTGAGTCGTTTGTTGAGGTATGCTGGTCCAGCGTTGTGGAGTGCTTTGTGCGTGTGGGTGAGGAGCTTGAAGGTGATCCTCTTGTTGACGGGGAGCCAGTGTAGGTCTCTCAGCTGGGCAGTGATGTGGCTGTGGTGGGGGATGTCAAGGATAAGGAGTGCGGAGGCGATCTGTATGCGTTTAAGTCTTTTCTGGAGTTTGGCTGTGGTTCCCGCGTATAGGGCGTTGCCGTAGTCAAGCCTGCTGCTGACGATGGCCTGGGTGACCATCCTTCTGGTTCCGGTGGGGATTCATCTGTAGATCTTGTGAAACATGCAAAGGTGTTGAAGCAGGAGGAGGATACAGCATTGACTTGCTGGGTCATTGAGAGTGATGAGTCCAGGGTGAACCCCAGGTTGCATGCATGGTTGGTGGGTAGGATGTGATGGCAGATGGTGTCGAAGGCGGCCAAGAGGTTCAGGAGGATGAGGACGGCAGTTTCGCCATTGTCCAGCAGGGCCCTGATGTCGTTGTGGCGGCGATGAGGGCGGTTTTGGTGCTGTAGTTGCTGCGGAATCCTGATTGGGACTAGTCCAGGATGTTGCTCTCCTTGAGAAAGTGGGTCAGTTGCCTGTTGACAGACTTCTTGATGACTTTCGCCAGGAACAGGAGCATGGAGATGGGCCGGAAGTTCTTGAGGTCCTTTGGGTCCGCCTTAGGTTTCTTGAGTAGGGTGACCCTGCCTGCAGGTAGGTCGCCCCCCCAGCCGCTTCACGGTCCTCCTGCCACACCATGATGCTGTCGCCTTGCTGCTGACCCTTGTGCCCTTGTGCCCCCTGTACCTTCCCTCATTGCTCCCTGTGCCCCATCTCCCACTCTTGCCTGGTTCTCACCCCCTTGTTTATTCTGCTGTTTTTCCCTCTCTGTACCCCCTTCCCCCGTTTCTCCCCCCCTCTCCCTCCGTGCCTTTTTCCCACCTGCGTCCCTGTGGCCCCACCCCCGCAGTCCCATCCGCCAACCCCAAAACCGCCTCCCAGCTGCTCTGCCCTCCCACTCCCCCTCTTATGGAGGCCGCGCAGCAGGCATGCTGCTGGCGCGCCGCTGGCATGCCACAGGCAAGCCCGTCTGCGATTGTCTGTGCCTGGACCGCACCCAGCGCCAGAACCCCTGGACCCCGTGCCCCCCGCAACGCCAGACTGCACTACGACTCCAGCACCCTCCACGCACTCAACACCGGACGAGACCACCCCTGCTACCGGGCCACCCCGAAGCACACCCAAGGACCCTTTGCCTACCGGAACTGCAGATTCACCAGCATCCAGCCCACCAAACCACCAGCCAGAGAACCCGACCACCTCCGCTGCATCCTCCTCAACACCCGCTCCGCTCGCAAGCACGCCATCGAACTCTGGGACCTTCTAGACTACACCAATCCCGACGTCGCCTTCCTGGCGGAGACCTGGCTGAACGCCACCTCAGCACCAGACATCGCCATAGCCATCCCACAGGGCTACAAGATCTCCCGCAAAGACTGCACCAACGGAGTTGGAGGAGGAATCGCCATTATCCACAAGAACACCCTTAAAATCTCGACCAACACCGAAAACACCCTCACCACTGCCGAGCATATGCACTTCCAGATCCACATCGACCCAACACCACCCTCAGAGGAACACTCGTCTACAGAACACCCAGACCGCGACCACAGTTCTGCGACACCATCACCGACCTCGTCAGCACCCACGCCCTCGCCTCCACGGACTACATCCTCCTCGGGGACCTGAACTTTCACCTCGAGAACAACAACAACGCCAACTCCACCGCCCTGATCGCCAACCTTGGACTCAAACAGCTCGTGACGACACCCACACACGCCGCTGGACACACGCTGGACCCCATCTTCTTCACAAGCCCACACGTCTCCAACCACACCACCGAACCCCACTGGACCGACCACAGATGCGTCCACTTCACCTTCAGGAAGCCCGCCACGCACCACCGCACCCAACAGCTACTACGCCGCTGCTGGGGCATGGTCACCAAGGACCAACTGACTACCACCCTCGCCCTGAGACCACCCGCCAACCCCACCGACCCATACACCGCCGCGACCAACCTCAAACAGTGGATCAACGACTGCCCCGACACCCTCACCCCTCTCAAGACCTCCACAACCAAACACACCAACAAGAAAGCCGCCTGGTTCACCGAAGATCTCCGGATCTCCAAATGAACCTGTCTGAAGCCGGAGAATAAATGGCTCCTCGTCCAAACACCAGACAGCCACACAGCTCACAAAAGCGCCACCCGCCACCTTCTTTCACCGGAAAGCTGGAAGCACGCCGAGATAAACGTCCTGCTGAAGAAGCCCAAGGCAGACTCTAAGGACCTCAAGAACTTCCGGCCCATCTCCCTGCTCCCGTTCCCGGCAAAAG
The DNA here is from genome assembly GCF_964263255.1 of Lissotriton vulgaris. Taxonomy (NCBI): domain Eukaryota; kingdom Metazoa; phylum Chordata; class Amphibia; order Caudata; family Salamandridae; genus Lissotriton; species Lissotriton vulgaris. The sequence goes on along the minus strand of NC_141693.1, from coordinate 1,650,079,666 downwards.
TGACAGAGAAGATTGTCAACAAACAGCTAACCCGCTACCTCGAAGACAACAACATCCTGGACCCTTCCCAATCCGGATTCTGCAGCAACCACAGCACCGAGACCGCCACTGACGACATCAGGATCCTGATGGACAAAGGAGAAACAGCCACCCCCATCCTCCTGGACCTATCAGCAGCCTTTGACACAGTCTGCCACCGAACTCTATCAACACGCCTCCATGACGCCGGAATTCAAGAGAAGGCCCTGGCCTGGATCACATTGTTCCTCTCCGGGAGAAACCAGAGCGTCCGCCTCCCACCCTTCCGCTCAAAAACCACAGAGATCATCTGCAGCATCCCACAGGGATCCTCCCTCAGCCCAACACTGTTCAATATCTACATGGCACCGCTCACCCACGTCGCACGACAACATAACCTCAACATCATCTCCTACGCCGACGACACCCAGCTGATCATGTCCCTCAATGAAGACCCCCACACAGCCAAAACCAACCTCCACAGAGGAATGAAGGCCGTAGCCGACTGGATGAAGGACAGCAGACAGAAGCTGAATTCAGACAAGACGGAGGTCCTCATCCTCGGACCCACCCCATCAGCCTGGGACGACTCCTGGTGGCCCACGTCGCTAGGCACAGCCCCAGAACCCACAGACCACGCACGCAACCTTTGGGTGATCCTCGACTCCACCCTCTCCTTGACCAGGCAAGTCAACTCCGTCTCCCCGTCCTGCTTCAACACCCTCCAAATGCTCCGCAGGATCTTCAAATGGATCCCCCCCAACGCAAGAAAAACTGTCACCCAAGCCCTCATCACCAGCAGACTCGACTATGGGAACGCCCTCTACTCAGGAACAACAACCAAGCTCCTGAGACGACTACAACAAATCCAGAACGCCTCAGCACGACTTATCCTCGACGTCCCCCAAAGCACTACACAACACCGGACCCATATACCTCAACAACCGACTCAGCTTCTACACCCCAACCCGAAACCCCTGCTCAGCCAACCTCGGCCTTGCCACAGTTCCTTGTATCCGGAAAGCCACCGCCGGCGGCAGATCCTTCTCCTACTTCGCTGCCAAGACCTGGAACGCTCTCCCTACCAGCCTACGACAGACTCAGGACCTCCTGGCCTTCTGGAAACTTCTCAAGACCTGGCTCTTCGATCAGTAGCAGCCCCCGCCCCCCAGCGCCTTGAGACCCTAACGGGTATGTAGCACGCTTTAGAAATGCAGTGATTGATTGTTGATCTCAGCGTATTTGCAGCTGTTCAGGAAAGTGGCAATCTCGAAGGAGCTGTTGATGACCTTCTGGAGTTGGGGTGCGATGATGGAACTTGCTTTGTTGAAGATGTGGTGAGGGCAGGTGTTGGATGGTGAGCTGGAGTGGATGGTGATTATGATTTTGATGGTGTCGTTGTTGTTGACGTGGTTCCGGGATAGCAGGAGGTCGCTGTGGTTAGGGTACAATGAGTCTGAAATGTCGGCGGCTGTTGGGGGGTCTGGGTGTTGAAGCTGTCGTGAATGTCTGCAATATTGCAGAGGAAGTAGGTGGCTAGGGAGTCGCAGAGGTCTTGTGATGGCGGGATGTCATCGGAGTTGAAGCTGGGGTTGGAGAGTTCTTCCACAATGTTGAAGAGCTCTTTCCTGTTGTGCGCATCATTGTTGATGCTTTCCTTGAAGGAGGTCCTTTTGGTGGTCCAAATGAGTTAGTGGTGCTTGCGGCTGGTGTTCTTGAGGACTGCGTGGTTGTCCGTTGTCTAATTGTGGCGCCACTTCTTCTTGAGTCTTTGGCAAGTCTGCTTGGATGCCTGGACGTTTGTGGTGAACCAGATGGCCCTCCTGTTGGTGCGTCTTTTTTGAGGGTTTCCTGATTGGGGCAAAAGTGTTGGCGCAGTCATCGATCCATTGCCTGATGTTGGGGAAGCCGTTGTCGGTGTCAGTGGGGTCGGTTGGTGGGTCTCGGGCGAGAGTGGTGATTAGTAGGTCTTCGGTGACCTTGATCCAGCTGCGGTGGGGGATTCGTTGGGGGGTTGTGCATGATGTGTTTCTTGAAGGAGAAGTGGATGCAGTGGTGGTTGGTTCAGTGGAGTTCGGTATTGTGGCTGAAGGTGACATGGTTGCTGGAGGAGAAGATGGGGTCGAGCATGTGTCCGGCGGAGTGGGTGGGTGTCGTGATGAGCTGTTTGAGTCCAAGGTTGGCAAGGTTGTCGAGCAGGGTACATAAAAAATAATTGAAAAATACTGAAGTAGATGGGTATAAATAAAATACCAGAACTTGTGTTTGCCCTATTGGTTTGAACAAGTGTTTTTTTTTTAAAAAAAGGTGGGTGCAGGCATTTTGTGTTTGTTACTATATAATAGGGTCCAGCCTACTCCACCCCTTACATGGGCCTAACTCTTTAGCTTTTCAAAGTTTAGGCGCGCCTTCAGCACGCAAGCAGCTCGGCTTTGCAGCAGCTGCCGTTAAGAAGAGGAGGTGGGAGGGAAGAGCAGGTGGGAGGCGGGTGCGAGGCGAATGGGCGTGCGAAGGGGCGGGCCGCTGAAGAAACCAAATATTTACAATACTCCTTCTCAGGGGTCTTACCAATAAGTAGTCCATTCAAAAGTGGCAAAGAAATCAACACAGAATCTGAAATATGAAAAGACATCTTTATTATTATTAATTGTGAGGCTCCGTCGCCCAGCCACTCTTAAAGCAACTGAATGAGGGAGTCTGCTGCATGGCCTTCGCACAGGCCTTTTATACAGAATATTTCGCCTTAAGCACACATTCCTGTTTTGAAGTGCATTATGTTGGAGATTCCCAGGACGTGCATACAAAGCATCACTTTCAAGATAAGTCCAGGCTAAGAAAAGGATTGCACACATGCTTGGTTTCCTGTTCAATCAGGCCGGACAAACCCACCATAAAACCTTCAACCCAGATCGATGAACATGTCGTAAAGGAAAGGCAGCAACAGATGGGACGGAGATAGAAGCGGTGGGAACGGTGCCATAAAAGGTCGGACATGTCCTGCTCTTTGAACTTTATTGCGCCAGCTGCTGAACAAGGAACTGGCTTGGGAGGTTAGCCTCAAGCAACAGGGTCAGCTGTCGTCAGGTCATGCAGAAGTCAGCACAAACCCATGCTAAGGTTATGTCCTTTAAATGCTTGCTCTGCCATGGGGAGAGCCTACTGTAAGGGCAACAAATACCATGGCTGCTATTTACAAGATGAAACCCAAGTGTTCAATGCAAAACCTTCAAATGCACAGTGAATCCATTGGTGTAACATGATGAAAATACTCATGAATAACGCATTCATCATTTGCGGTTCACTGATACCAAATTCATAACAGAATCATGACATTTAAAACACAGGTTCAGAACCCACATAACCACAGAGCATCCTTTTGCCCTTACATAGGCAATAACCCATACTCATGCTAAATCTGAGTCCATGTCTATATTCATCACTAGCTGATGTTGATGTAAATACTGTACAAAAGGAATTATCAGTAAACTCTGACCTAACCAGTTCATGTTCAGGTAAAATATGAAGCTCATGTGAAGAAAGAGAAAGAGTATGTTGGGAAGTTGGTGCAGACGTCAATAGTGTAGGGGGAAACATACCAAAATATAGTAGCCAATAAAATACATAAAAGTATTAAAATAGATAGAGCTATACCGCACTTAGAGAACAATATTCTATAATGTCTGTTTTTCATCTCTTGTTTTTTATCGTCATTCCTCAATACAATCTCCATTTTCTAATGTCGCTCACGCAATCTTGGTAGAGTACTTCAGCTGTGATTATTAGCAGGTCATAGGGACACTGCAAGTCCTGCAGGCCTACTGCCACTACTCAGGTCACAAACTGAACCGTTGGTACTCCTACGTGACCCTGCAACTGGCAAATGGCAACCAATCAAAAATTTAACAAAAACCATAATACAATTCAGCAAGAGAAAAAGAACAACAAAAGGTCAAATGCGTAATACTTGCACAGTCCTAAGCAGAAAGCAAATCCTAGAATTATCTAATAACGTTTTATATAGCTTCCTATGCATTTCAGTAATTCATTATATGTTTAAGTGAAACAATAGTGTTCCTGATCAATGCTCTCAGATGAAAAAGGAATACTGTTCCACAGAGAGTGGACTTTATTCTGCTTTTACTAAACAGAATGGTACTTTAAAACAATGCCAGCAAAGCAGCAAAAATTAGTTTCCAAACTTCAAGTCTATACAAGCTCACAGAAAATACCCAAAGTCCATCAAATCCGCTTCCAGTGTTTTCTTCGCGTTGGGCCTCTCCAAGTCAGGCTTTTCATGAGAAAACAATACTGTTTAGTTGTAGTGCTCTCCGGGCAAAACACTCACAGCTCACTCGAAAGTCTCAAAGTCTCAAAACAATGCACCAGTGTCTCTTCTTTGTGGCAGACACTACAAATGATGTGCTGTTTATTGATCAAGGGCACAAAGCATCTCGTGCAGATCCAAGCACTACTTAGCAAAATCAGCAGCACTTTCAGACTCCAACACTCATCAGTTAGTGTCAGAGGACGCTCAAGCTGCTCTCTCCTGGGCACCAGAATGTAGTGCCTTTTTCCAAACGTGGATGCTTGGGTGCACTGCCGTTCCACTGGTGCAAAGCAAAAGTGTGAATGTGGCCAAAACTCGGGCCAATGGCTCAAGGGAATGTACACTGACAGAGGTTTACCAGCACATAACAGGTACAGAGCCCAAACAACAAATAAACGAATCAGCTCCTCCTTTCTTCTGCAACGCCTTTCGCAAATCAACTGCCTTGCTTTGGAGGTACCACTGATGTCGCGCTGATGATCGTTGTCCAGCTTCGCGACTTCCTTGTTTGCAAGAAGTGTAGAGCCAGGAAATCTGTTCATCTTAGAGCGGTCACTGATGGGGTGTGAGCTTAGTGTTGATCACAGGTCTGCAGGGAATCACTCTTCCTTTAACTCCGGAAGATCTTAGCAGAGCCTAGTGAAGCAGGGAATGTAACACAATTGTTAGTTTCCTCCAAATCAAGCACAAAAAACAGTTCATGTTTTTTAACAAGAGGACTGGTGAGCAGGTGGCCTGCAATCTGCAAGGGAGTGACAATGTGCCATGAGCATAAAATACAAGAGCAAAGGCAAAAGGGCAAAACAGTTTCTTCAGAATCTTCAGTTATGTTCTTTTCATTATTCTCTGTCATCTATAGCTACACAGGAATTCTATCCAAATGAATTTCCTCACACAGTGGCATTGTCTAATGAGGTAAATACATGTGTTCCCTCAATGACTAAACCTAGGTGTTCCTAAATTCCTTATCTAGAACATCTCGAATAGAAAAACAACATGATTCATATTATCAAGGACATGAAGAAAAGTCCCTCAAAAAAATGTGCATTAAGTGCACTATGCAATACAAAAGGCTAATGATCAAATGTGAAGACAAAGAACAAACACTAGAAAGTCCTGGTATTTGCATGTTTAGAACACATCTAATCCCACCAAAAAATTAAAGCAGCAGGAACACAAGAGAACTGAAAAATTAAAAATAGACATTGGAACCAGCCTATCACTACCTTGACAGTCAGTCTGAAAAAAACATTTTACATAACATGGGGGGTCCCTAATACATAACTACAGTCTAGAAGTGTGTACATAAACAATACACCCATAATAATAAATGGGCTGACTGGTGAAAGGAATATGGGAAAAGGGGAAATGGAATTAGGCCACAACTAAAATGGCTAATAACTAAGCATAATGCGACATTGGTCAGGGGCGAAACAGCAAAAGAAAAATCTATAGCAAGAACAAGAGTTTGCTTGGGTGCCTCAGACATGTGACACAGCACCAAGAGAACGGGGAATACACAAAAGACCAAAGTTACACAAATTCTAATTCTATGTTCCTGTTCTCTCTTCAGGGAGAGGAAAAATGAAACCTGGCTTCCTTTCAAGGGACAAAGCCATATGCTATTTGGGAAACAAAACATGATCAAATAACGCAATATAAAAATTAGGTCACCTTGAGTCACAGATCTATAATTCCATCCTTAGGTCCAATCAAGGATACATAACAATTTAGGGCTGCCTATTCCTTTAAGGGAATGTGCAGTACGTAACATCAGGTGATACACTTTGAACCTGTTATATTTGTTTAGTTTTTATTTTCAATACAGCCAAATGTATAGCCAAAGGTAGGCATGCACTGGAAAAAGTGCTGCCATTATTCCTCACAGTATGCAAACCATATCTGTGAAATGTATCATTATACCAAATTCATCCAATAATTGTGTAGCGGTACATATCGTCATACGGACCTCTTCAGAACACAGGAGAACTTGTGATGGTAACAACATGAACAAAACATACAAAAATGCAGCACCATGGCATGTGTATTTTATGCACTTTAAACCTGCAGCCAAAAACCCAATATTTGGGCCTGTCTAAATTGTCAGGTCCAAACTCCCACCGTTTGACATTGAGCACAACGCAGTTGTAGGTCCATTGTCAAATATAATATGTCATGACAGCTGTAAATACCTCAAACAGAAACATGTACATTTCTTTCTGTTAAAGAAATGACGCAAAAACACATCTTTTGTCAATTAGCCAAACTCACGTGTCTTCTCCTCTTAAGAACAATCCATGAATAATCTGTTGGCAAAAACAAACAAATACACAACACAAAAAAAAAATTGCAACATACACAAAAAAAATAACTGTTTATTACTTAACTGTTAATGAGCAAATCTGTATTGTACGTAGGCCTGTAACCTATAACCTTCAAAATTTGAAAAAGGGCTGCACGTTATTTTCTATCTAAAACTTAATGCAACACTTCATTTTCTGTAAAATAAACGCAGCTAGCAAACATTATTTTCCTTAACCTGGAAACACAATGTAGCAGTCCTGTCAAGCATTTAACATGATGTTTAAAGAAACCCCTTTTCATTTCCCCGTTTAAATCAATGTCCTTCATGTTACCACGGTGAAACCAGAAACCTCACCCTCAGCAGCCGTTCAGAGAGATCATTCTGCATTCCTTGGAAACAAAGGCCTAATTAAGAGGCTGTAAATGGCAACACACGAGGGGCCTTCTCCATAATTTATGGGGAAACACTTAAAAGAGAACATCTCAGCGAGCGCGCTGAGCCAGCTGTTGCAAATTCTCCCAGCCCCCGGCCTCTGCCACAGTGGAGCTGACAAAGCCAGTAGGCTCTATTTAATCCTGCAAGAATGCAACCTATTTTGTAAAATAATTTCCCTTTTTTTTAGGCGCCAAAATTATCTCAATTCCCATATCATTAAACTACATTCACTGTCAATATTCCTGAAAACCTACAGACACACAGACCAGTTTTTTTAGAGTAAATGCTTGTTGCAATCCTATGGCACACACTTCATCAGTGTTAAATAAGCAAACTTTCCGTAGGCCTAACTTGAAGATAGAACCTCCAATCCTTATATTAAAACAAGCCTGTGTACTGGCACATTAACCCACTGAATCACAAGAAAGCACACCCTTATATCAAAACCTAAATGCATGCATTTGCTTAAGGCTGAGACACTTTAAAGAGTACTCTGAAGAAAAGCAAAAATGCACTTTAAACAGTGAATTTACTCAAAATCGACTTTCTGAGTTTGGGCATTAAAAAATGAGTATCCCACAATCTTTTAGCAGAATATGGATTACTAGAAAGTCTATTACATAATCCATGAGTTAGGTATGTTAAAATAATAATTTATACGTTATAAAAATGAGCTTGCTTGCGCCTATGGCAAGCGAATTTATACACATGAATTCTTGTCATTTTAGTGATGCAACATAACGTAAATCACATTTTAATGCTAAGAGGTCATAGAATGAGTGCTAAGCTTTATAAATATTAAAAAACGATTTTGGTAGCACACATTTTTATTAATTATTTTTCCATAATTAATAATTTGTGTCTTCTAATAAAACCCAATTATTTCTGTTTGTGATTGTTTTACATATAAGAGCCCGCTACATCCCTTGCCTATTGTTTAGATGCATCTACTCACAAACCTGAGCGCATATGCCTAATTTAAAAAGCGTCACATTCTGCGTCACTTTCAGGGCCTCTGTTATATAAAAGGGCCTTCATGCAAAATTCCACCCGCGTTTAACTGCAAAAAAATGCTGGCTGAAAAAACATTCCTATTCAAATATACTACAGCTAAAAACGTTTTGCCTGTGAACATTTAATACAGTGCATGTAAGTGAAAACGCTGTAAATGTATTTATTTCTGCAAAAACATGCAATTTCGTTTTTGGCTGGGGCCTTATTTATATCCATTAAATGTGAACCACACACATTGTGCTCATCTCAGACATAAACAGAAAGTGTTGAAAACATTTAGGACACACAATGCAGCGCTCTCTAACCATTTCTTGTAAATCGCGCCGTCGCAATGTACAACAAAACTCACAAACAAAATAGACATGTAAACACACATTTTAACCACGCATTCAAACACACATTTAAACCCACAAATCAACACTCAGGACGAAAACAGGACAGTCCGGACTATACGTAGCTGTAAGTCATATTTACAAGAAACACTGCTCAACAGTGTAAAAACCAAAAAAATATACACTCAATTCACTAGCTGCAGCTGGCAGAACACCAAAAATCGTTCTGCATATCCATTCATAAAATTATACAGAGCAAAGGATCCTTGTTATGTATTATGACATATTTTAATTCCCTGCGGATACAAAATCACCAAGGAAGAAATATGTTTGTAAATCTAACCTATTTAGATAAACCGGCTAATTCAAACGTATACAAAGTTGGCCAATACAAAGCTTCAAATTCGCTAAGATCAGGCATGTTATAGCTCACTAATCCAGCATCAAACTTCAAGGGTTACGGGATTTACCAAGTCCCTGCAAAGAACAAATACCCTCGGTTTTTGGCGTCTGCAGGCGTCAAATAACACAACAACAACAAAAACGCTAGCAAAGTGTCACCGACAAAAACACTAGCAAAAGCGTCAACAACAAAAACACTCGCAAAGTGCCACCGACAAAAGCACCAGCAAAGTGCCAACAACCAAGGACTATGGGAGCGACCCACATATACTTATCAAAGCTGTACCAAACAAATAGGTGTCCAAATTCTAACTGCCAATTTCTAACTGCACTAACAGTCTCTTTAAAAAAACTTACACAAAAAAGGGTTGCTCAGTCAGGAGTGACATCTTTTGGAGAGTTTTAAGTCAGAAAAATCAAAAATATGCCAGGCCGCAAAGACAGAGAATCCCCCAGAACCTCCGTGCACAGAGTACCTCTTTTAGTAGATTCCTGTCTTGCCTTCCCCAGCAGAATTCTGTTCTCTGAAAAATTTCTCCTCCAGGTAGTCACTTCATGATGAGCCCCGAGTTGGTTGCGCCAACTGAAGAAACCAAATATTTACAATACTCCTTCTCAGGGGTCTTACCAATAAGTAGTCCATTCAAAAGTGGCAAAGAAATCAACACAGAATCTGAAATATGAAAAGACATCTTTATTATTATTAATTGTGAGGCTCCGTCGCCCAGCCACTCTTAAAGCAACGGAATGAGGGAGTCTGCTGCATGGCCTTCGCACAGGCCTTTTATACAGAATATTTCGCCTTAAGCACACATTCCTGCTTTGAAGTGCATTATGTTGGAGATTCCCAGGACGTGCATACAAAGCATCACTTTCAAGATAAGTCCAGGCTAAGAAAAGGATTGCACACATGCTTGGTTTCCTGTTCAATCAGGCCGGACAAACCCACCATAAAACCTTCAACCCAGATCGATGAACATGTCGTAAAGGAAAGGCAGCAACAGATGGGACGGAGATAGAAGCGGTGGGAACGGTGCCATAAAAGGTCGGACATGTCCTGCTCTTTGAACTTTATTGCGCCAGCTGCTGAACAAGGAACTGGCTTGGGAGGTTAGCCTCAAGCAACAGGGTCAGCTGTCGTCAGGTCATGCAGAAGTCAGCACAAACCCATGCTAAGGTTATGTCCTTTAAATGCTTGCTCTGCCATGGGGAGAGCCTACTGTAAGGGCAACGAATAACATGGCTGCTATTTACAAGATGAAACCCAAGTGTTCAATGCAAAACCTTCAAATGCACAGTGAATCCATTGGTGTAACATGATGAAAATACTCATGAATAACGCATTCATCATTTGCGGTTCACTGATACCAAATTCATAACAGAATCATGACATTTAAAACACAGGTTCAGAACCCCCAGAACCACACCGCAGGGAATGCAGAGGCGGAAGGGCAGAATGCCAAGATCAGGTGGAGCTGCGTGTCTATTTGTACCCAAGCCACTAGCGGCTCCATGGCAAGTATGAAAAGATAAGGGGCGAGTGGGCAGCCCTGGCACGCCCCGCCTACTAGGAAAGCTTCTTGAAACCGAGTCAGCCACTCGGACTGAGGCGGTAATGTCTGTATACAGCAGGTGAATAAGATTTAGTAACCGGGGGCAATGTTTAGATGGCCGAGCAAGGCGAAGAGATACATCCAGCTGAGGGAATCAAAGGCCTTATACATTTCCGCCAAGAGGAGCGCGGCAGGGGTATCGAGCTTATCAACCGTGGCTATGGCATTATGGGCACGCCTAATATTATGGCACGTAGCATGGCCCGGCATAAAGCCTACCTGATCCAGGTGAACCAGCTCCAATATATACGGGACCAGGCGATCAGCAATATACTTGGCCAGATGCTTAGCTTCCAGATTGAGTAGAGAAATCGGGCGATATGATGAGTATTGTTCTGAAAAGACGGCCCGACTTCAAGAACATAACAATTTCAGCATGCCGCCAATCTGGCAGGAGATCACCACTCTCAGAATAAGCCTCAAGTGCCACTAGGTAAGGTTTTAACAGTGGCGAGTAATATTTCTGAAAAACTCACAAGGGAAGCCATTCAGGTCTGGTGCCTTTCCCGAGCGCCTATCAAGCAGCGCAGTCAGCAGTTCAGCCACCGACAAGGAAGCGTCCAACTTATCTCGCATGGCATCCGATAAGGCCCAAGGGGGAAAGTCATCGATACATATCTGAACTAGGGCCGCGGGCAGAACTTAATGGGGAGCATACAAGACTGCAAAATATGAGGCGAAGCAATCAGAAATGGGGGACGGGTCCATAGGACCCGTCGTGTTGGGACTGTGAGTGCTCGGGAGCATTTGGGGGTGCAGCGTCTGTTGACACAGGCAATGCAGCAAAGCACTAGATTTGTCTCCCCATTGGTATATCCGGCTACAGATGGCGAGCCAATAGAGCCGGGCTTAGTTCACGAGTTCTCTGGCGTACATCTGTTGTACGTTCAATAATTGTCTACGCGCGACCCATCCTACTGTATCCCTACCTGAGCGCTCCAGATCAAGCAACTGGGCCTTAATTTGTAATATCTGCTCAGACTCTAAGTCACCGGCTGACAAGCGGAGCCACCATGCGGCCGGTTCGGCTTCAATTCGGCTGTTGTTACCCTCCACAAGGGCAATGTGTATGTGAGACTGGGGGAAGAATATGGCCTTATTGCACATGATATTAACAGCATTTACATCAGGCCTCCAGAGCTCGTCAAAAGCGATTCCGCCATGTTGGACCGCTTGGCTACACCCACGCATGGGCGTCCGCAGGGGGGGGCAAGGAGGGGCACTTGCTCCCCCCTGGAGCGACCCTCCTTGCCCCCCCTGCGGACGCCCATGAAAACCATCACTTCAAGACGGGGTTCTCACTCTCTTTCCTCTCCTTTCTTTTATTTGCTTCCCTGGGAAATGGATCCAAAAAAGAAAGACGCTTTTACTGGAAATGTCATATTTTTCTGACATTTTAATTCCAAAGTGCAGCATTGGGAATAAAATGCTAAAAACATGAAAAATAGATAAAGAACCAAATAAAGTAATACAGAGTGGTAGCAAACTGGCCAAACTGATTTTATTCAAACTGAAACACAGTAGCGCCACTTTTACAGAGTTTGCCAGTGAAGTACAGTTTGCCAGTGAAGCACTATTTTTGTTTTCTTGTCTTTGTTTTCCCTGGACTTGGAACTAGTGCACCAATCCTGGAGGTACTGCAATCTGTGGAGTGGAAAAGAAAATGTGTGCTGCGGCTCTGCGTCCAGTGATGTGGCCTTTTTACCATACTGCTTATGTTTAGTAAGGATATAAGCAATGCCCATTGAAATGGGTCCATTCAGGGCCTTGTAGTCGTGTCCTGAACTTTTCAGTCAAAAGCACTCACTGATTTCTGAGTAGTGAGTGTAAAAGCTTTACAGTAACCATGTTGTTCCTGCTTACATTTCCCATGGTTTGCTAAATTTAGCATTGCCTAGAAGTGTTTGCTTTTTCCAGGATGATGTTACTTTTTTTTTGTAGGCCGCATATTGCTCTTGTCTAGTGCGTAATTTAAATTGAGCCGCATCCAGGTGTTTATAGCGGGCAACAATTGGGTTGTAGTTGAAGACAGTGGGAGTTTTTCTCAGTGGGGCAGTACGGTGTTCAGTGGGGGAGAGGATGTGGCACCATGGCCAGAGCTGCTGAATTTGAAACTGGGAACCAGGTTCAACCTTAATAACCAGTCCACCAGACCACTCTCCTGCGAGAGCACAATCACATGCTAGACCTTAGAAGGCTTCGCAACACCTTAGAAGTCCTGGTGTCTTCACACCAGCAGGTGGACCCTAGCATGACAAGTGTAGGTTAACCTTCAAGGCTTGTCCACCACTATCCATACTGAAGTTCACCTCCAGTCTGCAGGCAGGCCTATGAAGCAGCACGCCCTAGAACGACAGTCACTGAGGTCACAGGACCCTTGAGAAGGGCCAGCTCTAGGGCAGTGCAACCAGTGTGACCACAGCAGGTGCTGACTTTAGGTGGAGTCATCATGTTTGCAAGTATATTATGGTTTTAAAAACGCTTGCTGCCTCCTTCCTGGCCTCCAGCAATTTTCGGCAACAATAAAAATGTCATGATGACTCTGGTGATTAATGTTCTTCCTAGAGAGAGATCAGAATTTTGTCCAGAGGAAGTTTTGACTCATGGAAAGGTAGCTCAGAGGGTTAATGTACCCGTTGCAAAGAACATGCGCCATGCAGATCACAAAGTGCACATAATGTAAATAGGTCAGTGAGCTTCTGCTTTTGTCAGAGAGATCTTTTTGTTACTTGCAGTTTTTAAGTTAAAATCCTAACTTAGAACAGTGAGCTATTAACTGTCATCTAAGAGCTGCATACAAACTGCAAGGTATAAATTAGAGCGTTATTTTCCCCACCCCCCCTCTCCCCCAGTCTTTGATTATCCTAATGTCCCAAAAAGGGTTCTTTTGGACAGAAATCTATTCTGATTATCAAGGAAAACCCCCACCATGGTATTACGTTTTAAATTCCGGGTGTTGTGTTTCTCCAGACCAATCACTATAAAACTATACGGGCTACTAGTATGGCTGTCATGTGACTCCTACACCTTATAGTCCTTAGTCTTATGTAACATTTTCTATACAGTGATTTACACACATATTGATTGTCTCTGTGTAATGTGTGTGATGTAAAGTGCTCTAACACTCAATGGTATGAGTGATGCTGTAAATCAAATTAAATGCATCTGAGAGAGAGTGGTTATGGAAAATGGGGGGCACAGTTAAAGGGTGGTAGTGAGGGAATCCATGGCAGAGGTGGTCATTGGGGGGCACTAACAAACATTAATGCACAGGACACCACCAGTGCTGTGGCTGGCCCTACCCTTGAGGCCAGTCTGCCTCACCCATAGGTACCTCCATTGGCCTTGTTTCAGCAGTAGTTGCTGCAACTCACCAGGGATTGGCAGTGCAGGACTTGCACGCACACCACACTAAGTTAGCAAACTTACAGTCACCCAGCTTCATTCACAAGCACTTTTACATGTTCTGCCTGCTGTGGGGCCACTGGGATTAATTATGCAGCAAAGGATGACAACATTATGCCGTAGTGTTCACTAAATTATGCATTAAAAAAAGGCTGCAGCGTAATGCAGTATATTTTCAGATATTTTATTATTTTGACATGTGTACACATGCTAACAGTCTCTGGAAGGATTTTGCCTTATTTGTACCAGTGTAACATACAAAGGCAGCAGTGAGAAAGGTGACCAGTCAACTTTTACAATAGGCCATCCACTCCGCAGCAACACAAGTCACATTTTATATTAACTTTTGATATGTTTGAGCTACAAACAATTTATTTGTTTAAATGGTCAGATCATGAAGCAGATCTTGCATTATGAGGCAAATATGGCAGAGCCATAATTTTAGAGAAAACATTTTCAAACTAGGATATTTTGCCATTCATGTCTGAACTGCTGTTGTGGAAAAAGGGAGTAGTGCTGATGACAGAAACTCCATGGCTCGGAGACAAATGGCGTGTGTTTCCACATTTTACCGTATTTGGTACATTCTGTGATTAGAAGCATATCCCACTTTGTAAATACATTTTAATGTCAATAACTCATTATAACCTTAAATAATTATGTGTATCCATTGGTTGATTAAACTGGACAGTGAAATGCCAAACAAATACAAAAAAAATTGGGATGTCTGCCCATTCTGGCCACACCTCTGGCTCCCCCCACAAATCCAATCCTTGGGTTATTCCCGCCCTCTGATTCTCCGCCCACTGTTCCTCTACTTTTTTCCCCCCACTTCGACCACTGTGTAAGACTCAGCATCCCTGACCTGTAATGTGCCGCTGCTGCGGGCGCCGCATGTGCCACACATTTACGGTGCCAGGCTTCCGCATAAGGGAGCTGGCCATTATTGTATCCCTAAACGTGGGCACGTTGTCAGTGTGACATTGACTACACATAGAGGGACTCTAAGTTTCTTTTAAAAAATATAGCTAACATTGTATAAATTAATTGATTGTGTGTGAAATTTAGCAGTGCCCGGGGAATTCTAGTAAAGGGGGCACCCATTGGCGAATCACTAGCAAGAGTGATTGCTGAATTTTTTATTACCAACTTTGACGTTGTGCTTTAACTTTGGATAAAAGTCATCATGAATTCTAGCACCAAGAAGCCAATATTGGTAAATATTTGTGCTACAAATAATCCCTAACATACACTGTGCATACAATATATTTATTCTGGTGCTTTAATCATAGGCTGTTTTAAAGTATTCTGATAAAAATCGAATCGTGCTGAAGACAGCCTTGATTGGTGTTGGATTGAGGACCCGGAAGTCTGCACACCTAGCACACAGAGATAAAGCACCTTGTCAGAAAGTTTAGCGTTTTCCCTACAGGTGGTGTTTGTTGGCCTGTGGCAGGGTCACTCACATGTCCTGGATTCCTGGCATTTAATTGAGTCTATCCCAGTTCTGCGCCCCAGTGTTTCTTGTGGCCCACCTGGCACACTTCATATCGGAGGATGGTGATGATGTTAACATTTTGCCCCCCCCTGGAAAAATTTCTGCGGACGCCCATGCACCCACGGCTATGTTATTTTTGCAAGCTGCATTGGTGTCCAGGAGATCGAGATCTGACTAACTGATGTAGTGTTTACTGTGCTATTGCTTATTACTATAGTACATTATTTATTAGCTATGTATTTGATAAAGAGGATTCTGTTTTAGTCTCATATGGCAATTTATCATTCAAATTAAGATTTATGATATGAAATGTGCACTTCGCGCTAGATCACCAGGTGGGCCAGTTTTATTTCTGACATTTTTATTTATAGAACGTCCAGCCTGGTTATCTTATTTATATGACCTTTTAAGCATGTATTCATAATTTTAAGATGTGATATAATGTGTTATTATATTCCTGCTTTTTGCATTCATGCAAATTTACAATCATGTGATAATATCCGAGTTATTTCTGTGCTGTGTTTTTCGGTCTGCTTTTTATTGCTGAAATAAAGTTTTTTATGATGACATGAGTAAGTCAACTCGGATTGTGGATACCCGTAATAGTTTCCAATGCATCTTCTCTTCTCCAACCAAATTTTCTATTTCCCATTGCTTAGATGTCATTCTACTACCTGAAGTGGGTTTCTTCACCGAAATCTGGTTGAGCCCAGCCTCCTCTTCAGCCATCATGATGGCTCTCCCGGAAAGTTATTCCATGTTTAGGTTGGATAGAGAGGGCAGGATAGGGGGAGGAATCGCTATTGTTTTTAAAAGATTATTACATTGTCTATTATGGACTCCTCTCCGCTAGACTGGGCAGAGAACTTGAACTTTCTTCCAAGGACTACTGGAAAGGTGCCTTAATATCATGGCAGGTCCTAGGCATGGGTAGTGTGTGTGGGCAGCTGCACAGGGCCAAGTGCCTACTTTACCAACAGGGGACCCTGTGGCAGTGCCCACATGCTTCTCTGATGTTTTTCAAATACTCCATCTATTCAGTTTCTGAAAGCAAGATACTTATGGGCATACACATTAAACTTTCATGGGTGTGGTGACTTTTCAGGGAGGGAGAGGTGACCGATCCACAAATCTGGAGGTGAGAGTCAGGGCGTGCTGGGGTTAAAAAACAAAGTGATAGGCTTGTGCACCTTTTTTATAAGGCATTTCTGGGCAACCAGAATTATTTTGTGCCGCCTGGAGGGGGCTTTATATCTTTTTTTGTCTAAGCCATTGTGGCTGAGGCCCTCCTGAGGTGCCCACCTCATGTGCCTGCAGTCCTTTATCCATGCAGGTGGAGGGGAGAGAGCCCCCTCATTCGGGACTGGTAGCACTTAGATCTGCAATCCTGACAAAATAATAAAATCTGCCCATTTTTGTCGTTTGTCGTTTTAAGAGGCTACAGGGGCTTGACATGATACTTAGGAGGAATTTAAATAAAATAAAACATTTAATTTGAAACATTATTTTTCTTTCTCTGATTATTTTAATTATTAGTCAGAAGTCGTTAAATCTGCTCTGGAACACATTTGAAAGGTTTTTTCTATTTATTTTTGCAATTTGAAATATTTTCAGATAAGTGCTAAAAATACCAAATGCCAATGGTATCAAGCACTTCCAGTGGCAAACCTAGTAGCACTACATCATAGCTGTAAGGTCCAGAGAAGCCTTCCTCACATCTCCTGAGCCTCGTAGCACTGTACTATGACCAGGGCCACTGGATTTATGCGATTGTGCGGCTGCAGCAATTTATGCATAATTTTAGATTTGGTGCATTTGCCACATAATCAGTCATCTTCCAAATAATCTGCAGGTTTTAACAAAACAATTGTTTCTAGCTGAAACGGTTAAAAAGTTTCTAAAATGCAGTGATACGTGTTGCAGTGCAGTGGAAGACACTTTGCAAAGCAGGACTGGTCCCCTTTCTGTTGCTTATTGTTATATTTGGGTATTAAACTCATAATAATGAGGTGCAACCATTGCCTAGACAGTGTTACCAAGTTTAAAAATGAGAAAATAATGATGTAATACTATTATAAAATGAACCTCATTATGATCCATAATTTACCTTTTCTTGCCCCATAATTTACTCAACCCTACTGCATAATTTGGCCCTACCCTGCCACGTAATTGCAGTCTCCCTGGCTATGACTGGGAGAGGGACAGTGAGGAGCACTGCCACAGGGCTACAGGGGCCAGAGAAGGGCCCCCCCTTTCCTGAGCCTACACGCACTGTATTATGACAGTGAGGAGGGACAGTGGAGGGACACTACACCAAGGCTGCAAAGGCCTGGTGACGGGTTCTCCTTTGGCCTCGCAGTCATGGTGTAGTGCTGTGAAGGCCAGGAGCCCTGGGCCCAGGGCTTCTCAGCACTGGACCATGGAAGTGAGCCCCAGGGAGGGCGGGCGTCTTCAGGGGTGCAGCTATAATTGGTACAGCAGGTGCAGTGGCACTGGGGTACAATGAACACTGACAGTTACTGTATTTACCACTCCAACAGTAATCGCATGAATTGGGACCCCCTCTATATTTAAGTTAATGACCAAGGAAAAGAGAGGACAACATCAGCATAAACATATTAAGATTCCCCCGTGGTCAATTCTTACTTTCTTGTGTGGCAGAGTTCATCAGATTAATCAGTTTACCTTCTTAATAACATAGGTAAAACAAAATAAGTACTTTCATTTGACATATTTTATTTATTTTCTTTTTCTGTAGTGTATCAAAAATATTTTTTTCTTTTTTAGATCATTTCTTGTGTATACATCAAGTTCATAGATATTAATTCTAATTCATTCAATTTTAAAATGCAGTGAAGAATACCATGATCTTTACAATATTACTAAAATGCAATTATTTCTACAATACAAGACAATAGATCCCTGTCAGTCACACACCAACCATCAAGCACACTTACTAATTCATACATCTTCACATTTATTCCAATCCCAACAAAAACGATTTCTAAGGTTGAGGTAACACAGATGTTGTTTGTGTATTTTCGAACGCCAGGTCTACGCGCGTTTCGGTGGGTTGAGACCACCTTCCTCAGGACCACATGAGGAATCTCTAGAGATTAAGTCATGTGTCCTTCTACTAACACTTTGTTTGTAATTTCAGGTACCCTGTACACACACGTTGAAGAGAGAATAAAACTCTTTCTGATATGGTCCTGAGGAAGGAGGCCTCTCCTCCTCAACCCTGGCAGTCATGGAGCATTCATAGTGCAGCAACTTCCCACTTCAGATGGCAGCACTAATGCCTAGCCAACACATTTACAACATGAGGCAGGCCAAGAGTCTGACTTGCTCTAAGAGCTTGTACAAAAGCTGAGTCATGAACATGTTTGGTATTTTAGTGTTAGTTTTTAAACATGAACTTAGAAACCTTCATGCCCCATGCTCTAACATAAGTGACCTAAGAGGCAATTCAGTTGTCTGTATACCTTATATTTGGCCAAGATTCTTATTAAACATTAAACAACATTATAGTCTATAAAATCCAACACAAGAGAGGTCATTGTACATCACACGTATTTGATAATGAGAACAAACCTTGGCAAAGCCAATAGATCTCACCTACGCAAGATATTGGTTTTGTCAAGGTTTACCAGCCTTGTTGTACAGCAGCGCTCTGCAGCATGGCAGAAAGTAAGAAGAAATGTGCTACAAGATGGGTATCAGAGTAGTTATATTTCATTAGTGGGGAGGGGTGCGGGAGGCAAAGCAGAGGTAGGGGGAGGCAGCACAGAGGGCTGGTGGGAGTGAAAAAAAGCATGGAAAGAAAGATACCCTCTACAAATATAATTTTAGGTCTGGGACAAGGGGGAAACGAAAACCAAAATACAATGACAGTATCCACCTTGACCTGCAATTCTTCAACTATGCCTGTAAAGTGCTTTAGGTTCTGACCTAGAAAACTATACAGTATACATACCTTTAAGGTAAACATTTATTTATTGTATTTTACTTTCCAACTACTTATTATCACCAATAAATACATTAATCACGTGCCCACTACTGTATCATATTATTTGGCAATATTTATTATAAACAGCTTTAGCTGAACACATTATAACAAACTCCTGTACATATACAATTATTCAGTGCCGCATGCAGCAACAGGGTGGGAGGGTGATGGCAAGCCTACACCAGACAAAGGAAGGAGGGAGGGAAGGTGGGTGGGTGTGAACTAAGACAAACAAAGGAATGAGAAAGGTACTATTTGAGTGGTAGAGAAAATGTTGTAAAGCTTAGTTGGTTCTGTGGTCCAAGTGGAGCAGGCAATGTCAACATCATAGGCTGCTTTTAGAACCTGGAAGCCCAGGGGATGGAAGGGGCTCCAAATTCAAGTGCTTCAAATGAAGCAGCATCTACCAAATCTCAAATAGTCCGCAATGTATAGCCCGGAATGTAGTATATAGGAAAAATGTACATGGCCAAGAGAGGAGACAATTTAGTAAGATGGAGGCATCAGCTGGATTTGGGTATCGTGTAGAACCCAAATTCTCCCAATCAAAATATGATGATGACTACAGCCCACACGCCCTGCTAGTGTTTGCTACTCCAAGGACCATCTTATGAGGCTTGGTGGGCAGAAGTCCGAGGTAGGGGTTAAGGCTGGGAGGGAGGAGGACCAGGCCTTGCGTACATATGGCTTGCTGGTTGAGATAACTTGCGGTCTTGTGAATGCCAGGTCTCTAGTTAAACATTTTCAGGAAATACACATCCTGCTGGAATGTCACAACCTGGACATACTTTTTATCTCAGAAACCTGGACCCGCACTGATTCTTTAGTTGAACTAAGACTTGCTTGCCCTCCTGGGTATAATGTTTTTCACAAACCCCGTATATCAGTGAGAGGAGGAGGGTTGGGAGTAATCTTCAACGATAAATGTAACTTCACCCTTCTTGAAGTAGATGAGGCCGAGGGTTTGAACTCTTGGGGTTTTCCTTAAGGGAAGCTCACGGTTATCTATTAACCGGTAAGCTCTGCTACAGACCCCCAGGAGGACCTAACTCTAAGTGCTCTGCCCTGATTGATGTGGTGTGTAACCTGGCCTTGACACACTCTAAACTGATCATCCTGGGTGATTTCAACTTGTGGGCTGATGGTCCGCTGGACATAGCGTTTAAGGAATTGTAGGAAGCTTGCGCAAGCTTCGATATGCCCCAGCTGATGTTGCAACCTACGCACCAGGGTAGACATATATTAGATCTACTGTTTGCTAATTCCAACATTGCTACAATCACAGATGTTCTACCACTGTGCTGGACTGATCATAGTCTGGTAAATTTTAGGCTTACTCTGCCTAATGTGTGTTGTAAAATGTATAATCAGAGGCAATATTGGCTGGGCTGAGAATGGGCCACATTGAGTAAGCTTAAAAATCCCTTGCATTGGAATGACTTAGACAGCCTGGCCCGCAGTAGGTCGGTGGACTGGAATTACCAATTCCAATGTGTTCAGATCCGAGACAGGCTTGATAAGCATATTCCTCCAAAGAAGCTAAAAAAGAGAGAGAAACCCTCAGCCCCCTGGTTTAACGAGATATTGTGAGCACTCAAGATGGGTTGTAAAGTGGCAGAAAAAGCCTGGAGAAAAGGATATAGTGATTCAGATAAAAATGCTTTTAAGAATCAACTTAATCTGTACAAAAACACTATAGCGAAAACTAAAGCAGAGTATTTTGCTAATACCATTCTTCTAGCAGCTAATAACACCAAAGCTATATTCAGCTTAGTAAAGAGTCTGTCTAAACCTGACTGTGCTAATAACAAAATTCCAGTTACTCAAGCTTTATGCGATGAGTTAGCTTCCTATCTGGAGAATAAAATCGACAAGATATTTATGGATTTTGATCCACCAACAATGGTGGAAAAACCTGATTCTCAGTTGTCCAATGCTGAGCAGTGTTCTCTGCCATCACCAGACTCTAAGCCCAGAAACCCTACCATTTTAAAACACGGCCAGCATACTCTGGATTTCTTTCGCATTCCGGACAAGGAAACATTTGATACCTTAGCCAGGGGTATCACTTCTGGGTCCCCCCTGGACCCACTTCCCAACAGAATGTGGAAGGAATACGGGGCTGAGCTCATTCCCTATTTATGACAGATCTGTGGTCTATCTTCGAGTACGGGGTAGGTCCCTAAAAATTGGAAGGAAGCAGTTGTGACCCCTCTTCTAAAAAAAAACACGCTTGACCCCGGGTGTGTGGCCAACTATCGGCCAATTTCTTTATTGCCATATCCTGTTAAAATTCTGGAACGCATCTTCAGAAAGTCTCTATTCCAGTATCTTGAGGAGTATTCGCTCCTTGACGAGATGCAATTTGGCTTTCGGCCCAAGCACGGTACTGAAACAGCACTTGTTACCGTGCTTGATGATATGAGGATGCGGGCGGACAGTGGCCAATCATTGATCTTGGTGCTGTTGGACATGTCAGCGGCCTTTGACACTGTAAACCACGGTATACTGTTGGAGAGACTTAAAGACCAGGGTGTGACTGGTCACGTACTTGACTGTCTTTGCTCTTATCTAACAGACAGGACACAGACAGTGTGCCTTCAGCCGTTCTCTGCTAACAAGTCTTCCTTACGACAGGGGGTCCAGCAGGGCTCAGGGATTAGTCCTGTGCTCTTTAACATCTATTTGCAGCCTCTCATTCCACTTATTAGACCTTTTGGAGCGGAGGTGGTGAACTATGCGGATGACACCCAGCTCGTGTTTTCCTTGGAAGGGAATGATTCCATTTCCCTGGAAAAATTTCAGGAGTGTATGACTAGCACCACGAAGTGGCTTAAGAAGAACTGGTTACAATTTAACAGCTCTAAAACGGAAGTGGACCTGTGTTCTTCCAGAAGATCTGTTCAGCCTGTTTTACCCATCTTTCAGTTGTACCCTACTGGTGCACCTATACCCCCTTCTAGCACAGTACGCAATCTGGGGGTGATGGTGGATCAGGACCGCCAACTGAATTCTCAGGTTAATGAAACAGTTGGCGCCTGCTTCTCGCTAATCCAAGTGCTGGGAAAGATCCTCCCTTTTTGCCTAACTCTGCTGGAACACAGGGTGTGAGATGCGTAATTCTCAGCAGACTTGATTACTGCAACTCTCTATATCTGGGTGCGCCTTATCAGGAAGCTGTACAGAATAAAACCCATTACAGCGAAACTCGCTTTAAATAGGCAGCGAGGGACCTCAACCACATTAGCCTTGCGAGATTTGCATTGTCTGCTGATCCACCAGCTAATTCAATTCAAAGCTCTATGCACTGTCTTTACGGCAGCTCATGGAATGGGCCCTAAGAACCGGCATAGAAAATTCGGCTGGTATTCTCCAACTAAAACCTTCGTTCTGCTTCTGCATTTCTGATGAATGTAGTCAGTTTCAGGCGGTCCAGAACAGGTGGCAGATCCTTGTCTGCTGTTGCTTCTCGGCTATGGAACACTCTCCCTTTGGATCTATGTCAGGCCCAAAGTCTGATGGATTTCAGGAAAAAGTTGAAAACGATTTTATTCTCTAGGCGGGAGTAATTTTTCCTTCTGATATCCTCTCTTTTTCTCCCTTCCTGTATCACACCTTGGCTGCCCCTATAAACCTCTGGTGGGTACTCTCTCTTTGTTTAAGCGCCAGGATACCCGTCGGGTGATAGAGCGCTATATAAGCACCTCATTACATTGCATTACTACACTTGCAGAAGACATAAGTTAGGGGAATGAGCTCCCAGAAGTTTTAATGATCGGTTGGTGCTGGTCAAAGGTTTAGAGTACAAAATTATATTACAAAAGGCTGCTAAACCAGTGGTGTACGAGACAAGGAAGGCACCCAATCTAATGGTTAGACTATTACAGGAAGAATTGGACAGACTGTTGCACGGTGATATTATTGAGATGATAGAGTCCTCAGAATGGTTGTCCCCAGTGGTTCTCGTACCTAAGGACAATGGAGCTCAGATCCGCATGTGCGTTGATCTCAGAGACCTCAACCAATTTATCTGGGTCGATCAACAACCCTTGCCCAACATCACGTAGGTTCTTACCACTCTCAGGGATGCCACAGTCTTTAGTGTGATGGACTCATCTGCCGCCTATCACCAGGTGATTCTACACAAGGTCTCCAGAGCCCTCACCTCCTTTGTCACGCTGTTGGGAGCATATAGGTTCAAGAGGCTACCTTTTGGATTGGCCTCTGCAGCAGCATGCTACCTAAGGCTGATGAAGGTGGTGTTAGAGGGAATTTGGTTGAGAATGTATTTTCATTATGATCTCCTGGTGTATGGGATTGATAGACAACAGCACAATGGGGTTTTGAGGGAGGTGTTGACCAGGTAAAAGGGTTGACTTTGAAGAAGGAAAACTGCATGTTTGGGTTATGGCCATTTCAGTACCTGGGACATCGGGAGAAGGAATCAGTCCCAAAATTGAGTTGGCTAGCACAATTATTAATGGGCCGTCCCCATCCAATAAAGACCAGATCAGAACGTTCTTGGACATGGCTGAGTATTACTCCAAATTTGTAAAGACTTTGCTGGTGTAGGGCATCCCATTTGATTGCAGCTTAAAAAGGGTATTCTGTTTGAGTAAACAGGGGAAGCGAAGGAGGCTTTCAAACTTGTAAAGTGCGAGATTGCAACGGAATCTATGCACAAACTATGTGACTAGTGGGCCTGGAATAAAGTTACAAAGTGCAGTGTAGGGATCTCCTGGCAAATTGCCTTGATGCATCTTTTATGCTTCTAGTCTAGCTATGGGTGACCAATCTAGGTAAATAGGTATTTTCCAAAAGTGTAGCAGCTGGGCAGGGAAGGGAGGGGTGGTGAACAAGGAAACTGAGTATATTGTTTGCATGGGTGTTGAAGCTTTCCTAGGTGGGGTGGGCAAAATGACTGATCTTTCTTTGTTGGGGTAGTTCTTCTGGGGAAAGGAATAGGAATTTTGGGATTGTAAGTGGGAGGAGATTTATTTTTTTACTATGTCACTTCCCTATGCTATCACTTCACCCATTGGGTTTGTTTTAGTTCTGTAGGTGTTATGTTTGTTGATGAAGTGACTTGATTGAAATATTTATGGTTTTTTTGTGCCAATAATTTGGGGGGATTCAAACTACCCTGTGAATAGGGATGAATTTTTATAAGCAGACTACATGGATGTGACATGAATCTGAGTTACTGGTTTCAAATAAAAGCAAATGATTTAAGCCTAAATAGTGTATTTTTGGGGGTGGGCCATATGACTCTTACACAAGCATTCGTTCATGAAGCCATCACTGTAGTTTTCACTTGTAAAGAACTATAGATGCAGAGAAGGCGGGCCACCATGGTCAGGGAAGGTGCAGGGAAGTAGTGTTATGCCCTGGCATGATACTGATAAGAAGGCACATGTTGGTCACAGTAACATCAGACACAATCAACCCATGATGCATCACACAATACCGACTAACCGTCACCACTAAAGCACAAGGTTTATTCATGTAACACACACAAAAAGCTACCCAGTATTTATAACCTTTACAAAGAGCTACTTGGTACTCACTTCCTTTTGTGTCTGTCGGTTGAAATGACAGGCAGACCCACTAGGGTTCCAGTTCACAACATATTTGTCATATGAACACATCTGCTGCAAGAGCACTGGGGCAATGAGCTACATTACAACTCATCATAAATGTGAAACGTGAAGCTCACACCCTTTGTCATGTGATGCCCACTTGGAGCATTCACAAAGGGCACAAAGGCTAGGTTCCCTCCTTGCTTTATGCTCTATGCTAGCAGGGCATCACATGTTCAGTTTCAATTTTCATCCTGGTGTGTTCTGTGAGTTGCAGTCATGCTCAGCATCCAAGGAGCCATCTGACAGCAATGAGTTTTAATAGAGCAGGACTGCGCATCGTGCCGGGCATGGAGTGAGGTGATAACCCTTCTATAGGCAATGGCACAGGGTCAGACTGATTTGCATATAGCCATGTCTGAACTGGGGTGGCAGAGTGGGGTAAAGAACGGTGATGGATTAAACACAGATCTTTTGACTGGGTGTGAGTGTTTGATTGGTTCAGATGCTCCGTCCATTACCACCCCCTTTTGTACCGCTTTTGGCCGCCATAGGTGTGGCAGGGTATGCTCAGACGTGAGTCCCTTGCTCACTTTGCCACTGGATTCAAGCAAGCCGGGCTGAAGACGGCTGGAATGCCAGAAACCGGTCCTCGGAAGCTTGTTTCCGGTCCAGGGAAGGCATGGCTTGGCAGTTCGGGCTGGACTGTTCCCATGAGGCACAGGGTCAGACTGATTTGCATAAAGCCATGTCTGAACTGGGGTGGCAGAGTGGGCTAAAGAACGGTGATAGATTAAACCCAGATCTTTTGACTGGGTGTGAGTGTTTGATTGGTTCAGATGCTCCGTCCATTACCACCCCCTTTTGTACCACTTTTGGACGCCATAAGTGTGGCAGGGTATGCTCAGACATGAGTCCCTTGCTCACTTTGCCACTGGATTCAAGCAAGCCAGGCTGAAGACGGCTGGAATGCCAGAAACCGGTCCTCGGAAGCTGGTTTCCGGTCCAGGGAAGGCATGGCTTGGCAGTTCGGGCTGGACTGTTCCCATGAGGCACAGGGTCAGACTGATTTGCATATAGCCATGTCTGAACTGGGGTGGCAGAGTGGGCTAAAGAACGGTGATGGATTAAACCCAGATCTTTTGACTGGGTGTGAGTGTTTGATTGGTTCAGATGCTCCGTCCGTTACCACCCCCTTTTGTACCATTATAAATTAAAATAACATAACACATTTTTTTTTTATTGGTGTTGGATGGTTTTTCACGTGTGGTGTTTTCACTACATTACTGCTTGAAGTGCTGTATATAAGCTTTACATATTGCCTCTAATTTAAGCCTGACTCATCAGTGCCAAGCTACCAGAGGGTTGAGCACAATGTAATTTGGGATTTGCTTGTGCCTCATCCTAACAAGGATAGTGGTTGCTGCTCAAGTAGGGTTTCAACCCCCTCAACCAGTAACCCAATTGCTTTACAATTCTGCAGCTATAGTTTCGAAATAACAAGAGCTTCTGGACTTTGATAGTTTGGTGTTAATGTGCATGAATCAAGGGCTCCCCAAGAAACTGGTAGATGGGCTTCTTGCTAAGCCAATGATCCTTTTCTGGAATGTCAGTACAGGAACTTGTAGCTTCCTCTTTTCCACTTTCCACATGCCTCAAACTCTCCTATGCAGCTGTGCATGATGGAGTCAGAGCAAAGGCGAACAAATGCATTGCACAACAGTGGTATAAAGTCTTTAGGAGGAATACTGCTCATTTTGGAAAGCAGGACAGTTCCATACATTTTGGCATGGCACAGCCTGCCTGTATATAGTCTGTCCTAATAACAAGACAGGACAGTCACTTCCAAGCCTTAAACTTACCAACAAACTTTATGCCCATTTCTAAATGGTCTATTTGATCCTTGTAGAGAATCTTCCCTCCCTTATCCTTGAATTCTTAGCTGTAAGGATAAATATGGCATAAATGTTCAGAAAAGTAAGCACTAGTCACAACATTGACACTTATGAATGCTAATTCAGTCTTTAGCCTGAGGTCTATAACTTCAGTAACAATTCATTGTGTAATAGTAACATCTGCGTATGCCTATCCAGACAGTAGCATACTTTAGGATGAAAAATCATCTGTGTTATAAAACTGTGATGTAACGTTTTGCTGTCTTTTTAATAAAATACTTCAAGCATTGTTGCAAAGTCATTCTGTGTGCCCTATGCACCCCCCATTGTTTGCTGACTGATACATGGTATAGGTGCTAACTAACTGTCCCTGGGCTATGCTATGTTGAAAACACAGTGAAAAGAAAAACATTTCCTTTCTGTGCTCTTCAATGTAAATATACTCAAGACCCTGTCATACAATTTAGATAAACCCTTAAGCATATAACCTCCACACACAAAATTGCATATGTTACCTTAATTTTATTTAAAAACAGGCATTTATTGCCTAAGTTCATAGTTTTTTATACAAAGAATACAATGTTCATGGTATATCCAATATTGTCAGAATTTAACAAACACACAATGTACACTTATTAAAAACAAATCTCATTTAAAAAGAAGTCCTTTTGTCGACACGTTTCAGTGTCTTGTTCTTATTTTGAAAACACCTTCCTCAGGACAGATCAATATTTAAAAACATCAAATCTGAAAACAAATACATACAATTAATATTTGGAAGATTTATGCCGATTTTTCTATATTACATCTAAATTTTATAAGTATAATGACAAGGTCAAGAGGGTCTTACTTTAAAACGTATATATATCAAATTTTTCAAATTATTATTCGAAGTCTTTGAACTAATAATCAATAGAGCCATAGTCTACAAATATAAATCCCATGGTTCACTGATATTCGTTTTGGATGTTTAGCTTTTTACTAAAACGAATCGAAGGATAAATAGAAGGATTGATGAAACTTCTCTTTAACTGTAGGTGCATTTCTAATCATATACACCGAGGATTGAAAGGTGGCACCATAAAGATAAGGGTGAATTCAGATAAAAACGCCAAGGAAGAATCAGTTCCCCACAGGAGCAATAGTATCACAGAATACAGCCCTGCATTAGAAAAACACCACGTGGTGAAAATATTGATACAATTGTAAGTAGTCTTACTAGCCACTAGTTGGGAAATGATAAACAGGGAATGGTGACTCTTACCAACAGATGGCCCATATTTAAGACCCAATCTATGCTATTTTTAAACACAGGAGGACGTCTCGCTGAACCCCTGGAAAAAGACCAAAAGCTTATAACTGGTCAACTTCGAATAATAATTTGAAAAATTTGATATATACGTTTTTATACTTATAAAATCTAGTGTTTACAAAATAAGAACAAGACACCGAAACGCGTCGACAAAAGGACTTCTTTTTAATTGAGATTTGTTTTTAATAAGTGTACATTGTGTGTTTGTTAAATTCTGACTATATTGGATATACCATGAACATTGTATTCTTTGTATAAAAAACTATGAACTTAGGCAATAAATGCCTGTTTTTGCATAAATTTAAGGTAACATATGCAATTTTGTGTGTGGAGGTTATATGCTTAAGGGTTTATGTAAATTGTATGACAAGGTCTTGAGTATATTTACATTGAAGAGCACAGAAAGGATTTTTTTTTCTTTTATACTGTTTGTATTTCCCACTCCTTTCTGGTTTATGGTAAACTCTCTTTTTTGAAAAGAAAACACAGTGAAAACATCCACATACACAGGCCTACACTGTATATTTGGGAACACTTATAATTGGCATGACCTACAGTATACCTCCCTAGTAGATAATAGGGCTAGGAGATTAAAATTACCTTATATTACCTATTATATAATAGGGCATGGTGGTTTAGAGTCCATCAGTCCTTTTTTGCACTTGCATGTGTGCACTCCTGAGAGACTGAGCTCATTTAAAAAGGAGCCCTGAGTTGCAGCACTGTTTATAAATGTAAATTGTGCCCAAACTTGACTTTGGTGGTAGGGGCACTTATAAAAAGAAAAACTACATTTTTGGTCTCCCTTAGGTGTCCCAGGAGGGGAGGTCATGTCATTATAAGGAGGGCCATTATGAAAAGCAATCAATCAATGAAAGATGCTTTATATGCTCTCGGGGAATAGAGATAATTGCACATTTCACTGTCCCCATTCCAGTACAGTGCCTCCTAAAATCGACTTTGGTGCTAGGAGCACTGTGAAGGGAGGATTTGCACTAAACCTACATATTCAGGGCCCCTAAAGTCTCCCCTATGTGTCCCAGGGGTGGGGGGTCATTTAACTATAATCAGGGCCCTTATAAAAGGTGTGTTATATGCCCTGATGATAGAGAAATCACAAAATGAAGTTTCCCATTGTAGATGCTTAGCGCCATAGGACAATATGGCAATAGTTTATAAATACATAACTATCGCTAGGAATTGAAATAAGATATCACTCAAGGACATAGGAGAATGGTATTGATACAACCAGCAATATGATTGATTGATTGCTGAATTTTATCCTAAATTGTACAGAAAAGAAGTTATAAGAATTATTTGCCTGTAAGCCAAA
Source organism: Lissotriton vulgaris (assembly GCF_964263255.1). NCBI lineage: Eukaryota > Metazoa > Chordata > Amphibia > Caudata > Salamandridae > Lissotriton > Lissotriton vulgaris. The sequence goes on along the minus strand of NC_141693.1, from coordinate 1,650,050,189 downwards.
ATTCTGCCTTCCTGTCCTCTTCACTGATTGGTCCGAGATAACAGGATTATCCAGGCTGCTTTAATGAAGTGATTAGTGGCTCACTCAGGGATATGCTATCTGACAGAGTGAGCTCTGCTACATAGGAATGCAAAAGCAGGGGGAAAGGTCTTAAAACATGAAGCTTCAAAGGGGGAATATGATAGGCAGGGAATGCCCTAGGTCCTTTTACCAATTAATTCCCTCTGATATAGCCAGATGGCAGTCTTAAGGCAGGAATTTGAAAATGGGGGAGGGGCTATGCAAATGAGCCATACTGGAGGTTGGGTTAACTAGTTCTTGCTCCTCTACTGAGATTTCAGCCATACTGAAGTTTGGAGGAATAATGCTTACACTACACTTTGGAGGGAGTGGTCATGCTCTGGTGTGTTGTCTTGCACCTCATTGGACAGGAGTGCTATCCTGCTTGACCCCAGAGAACACTGAACAAATATGTGAGAGGTGTAGAGCACGTCGCACGACAACATAACCTCAACATCGCACGACAACATAACCTCAACGTCGCACGACAACATAACCTCAACGTCGCACGACAACATAACCTCAACATCATCTCCTACGCCGACGACACCTAGCAGATCATATCCCTTACCTAAGACCACCACACCGCCAAAGCCAACCTCCACAGAGGAATGAAGGCCGTCGCCAAATGGATGAAGGACAGCAAGCTGAAGCTAAACTTAGACAAGACGGAGGTCCTCATCCTCGTGCCCACCCCATCAGCCTGGGACGACCCTGGTGGCCTACATGGCTAGGCACAGCCCCGGAACCCACCGACCACGCACGCAACCTAGGGGTCATCCTTGACTCCGCCCTCTCCATGACAAGGCAAGTCAACGCCGTCTCCGCATCCTGCTTCAACACCCTCCAAATGCTCCGCAGGATCTTCAAATGGATCCCCGTTGACACGGGGAAAACCGTCACCCAGGCCCTCGTCACCAGCAGACTCGACTACGGGAACGCCCTCTACTCAGAAACAACAACCAAGCCCCTGAGACGACTACAACAAATCCAGAACTCCTCGGCACGACTGATCCTCGACATCCCCCGACACAGCCACATCACACCCCACCTGAGAGGCCTGCACTGGCTCCCAGTCAACAAGAGGATCACCTTCTAGCTCCTCATCCACGCACACAAAGCCCTTCACAACACCGGACCAGCATACCCCAATGACCGACTCAGCTTCTACACCCCCACCAGCTGCCTCCGCTCTACCGACCTCGCCCTTGCCACAGTTCCTCGTAAACAGAAAACCAGAGACGGCGGCAGATCCTTCTCCCACCTCGCCGCCAAGACCCTCCCTACCAACCTACAACAGACCCAGGAACTGCTGGCCTTCAGAAGACTCGTCAAGACTTGGCTCTTCGATCAGTAGCAGCCCCCCCTGAGCGCCTTGAGACCCCCACAGGTAGGTGACGCGCTTTAGTAAATGCATTGATTGATTGAGCCTCTCAGATCTGCTGCTTGAAACTAACAGAAGAAGGTTTGCCAAGCTGGAAACTTGATACGCACCATCAGACCCTGCTTTCTGACTGACTGCTCCTGCTGCATTATCTGGAACTACATCCTTGTGGATGTACCTTGCTTCAAAAAGATTAAAGAGTGTACTCCCCGCAAGCTGCAGGTTAACAGAGCTCACCTGGATTATCTCCACCAAGAATATCCTGCCTGGAGTGCATCCAGTGGATTTGTAAGGGTTTTGTCCTGGTGCATTGTGGGAATTGTCGTCCCAAAGTTTAAGAATCATCTTGGAGCTTCCAAACCCTTGGACTGTGTTTTGGACACGGTGGACCCTCGACAGGTACTCCAGGAAGAAATCCCAGGTGTTTGGAGAAGTTTGGAGTACAGCTCCATAAGGGGACTGACTCAACTGCAAGAGCCAAGCAGGCCACCTGCAACCGCAAGCCTGCCTGACCTTCTGGTTTGTCCTGCTTTAAAGCTCCGGGGGTCCAACTTCCAGAGTTTGACCAGGAGCTCCCTGAAAAGCAAGCCAGCAAACCTTCACCGAATCAAGCCTGGTAAAGAGCATCAAGGAACCCCAGCAGAAAAAAACATAGAAACGTTTCTAAGTCAGAAGGTAACAGCCTACCGGGAGAAGTATCCGAGGAATCAGGGGTTACACATTTGACCATATGATCTATATCATAGGTAGGGGTGGACATTAGGAAAGCAACTAGAAGCAGACCAGGAGATTTCCTTACCGCTACAGTCAGTACATATATTTAGTCTTGTGTTTGTTATGCACTACCATAGTGAAAAATGTACTTAGTCTAATTATACCAAATATATTTGCAATGTGAACACACACAATCATTAGAAATGTGAATGTAATTAGCATGTCAAACATTGTACAGATATATGCATCAATCTCAAAAGAAGGCTCATGCCCACAAAGCTGACATACTTCTTCATACATTCCTGCCAACATCTGCTAGGCTAAACACAGCCTCTATCGAAACAGCTAATGGGAGCCCCTCAGTTGGCCACAGCTATTAGAGAGAATGCCCATGTTCCCCTATGCATACTACAAAATAACAAATAACAAAGCCTTTCAGAAATCACATATGGTTAGAAAACATATCAAGCAAGATCTCGGTTCTTGTGATAAAGTTATGCTCGCACAATTAAGAATGTTTGGTGATATTGGTGCACATATAGGACACCTGTAAGCATGTGGGTTCTCTCTGTGAATGTAACACAGATCTAGAGACGCCTCTCCGTTTGTCAGGCAGCTTCTTTCTTGGATTACTCTTGCAGCATTTTGCTTCAAAACTGTGTATCTTTGCCCTTCTGCCCCCTGGTGCTGTTGGAGGGCTCAAATTCCTGCCAGAGAAATATGTTTGCCCCTGCAGATCGTAATTCCTATGGGTAGAGCATGTAGAGGATCCTGATACAGATGGAATTCTTGATTGGCTGGAAGAACTCCGATGGACCAGTAGGAAATGAATATTTCCTTGAGGACCCGAGAGCAGAACTGTGCTGACCTGCCTGAAACTGAGAACAATGGAGTGTAGTCTGAGGCTACAGTCCTGAAGATCTAGTAACTTTACCAAGCAGTTACCATTGTACCGTAGCTTGTACAAAACTGTTACTCCTTGCAGACAAATCTGCAATGCCTATATCAAGAAGAGACAGCCTCAAGTGATCCGTTTAAGTGTTTTTCCCTTTTGTAAATTTTGGTTCGAAATTTGAGTCTACAGCAGGATCACTTGAACACAATATTAATTTTCGGTGACCCATTGTCACATATGCTGAAGCTGAAGCACGTGAAGCTGAAGATTTTCAACAATCAGAATAGTTTCTATGTTTCTATGTCAAAAGGTAAAAGCTTTGAGACCAGCCACCAACGTTGACCCAGTCACTGTCACTAGTTAGTGGGTTCTCCATAAAGGATGCTTAGGCTTTGGTTATCTTGACTGAAGAAACTGTCATCCTTTTTTAATCATTTTCGCTTTTCCATTAGGCTAGCAATAAAACCAACTTTTCCAGTAATATCCAAAAAAGAGTTTTATGTTTTCATATTTACTTTTACTTCCTTTAAGTCCCTTTTAAAATGTTTGTAACATTTCTTCTTGTGATATTACTATCTTCTTAACCTAATTCATGCACATTAAGTTTGTTATTTCATAACTGTATTGAATGTTTCAAATGTTGTTGCTCATATACCCCAAGCATTGCAGCAGACAAAGGCTGTGCTTCTTGTTGCCAAGCTGCCAATGTTGAGCCATGCTTCACAAAGTTCGTATTAAGAATTTGTCTTCTATACTGTTAGGCCTGTCAGCCTTATGATTGTCTTCCCCCTAACCTTTTGCCTTTTTCCCTCAATTTTTGCGGATCTATTTTTGTTGCCTTAGGACTCTGGGCACTTTACCACTGCTATCCAGTGCCAACGTGCAAGTGCTCATTTTCCTATACATTGAAACATTGGTGTATCCATAATAGCATATTTAATTTACATATAAGTCCCTGGTAATGTGCATTATATGTGCCTAACACCTGTAAATTAAATGCCACTAGTGGACCTGCAGCACTAATTGTGCCACCCACTTAGGTAGCCCTTTAAACATGCCTCAGGCCTGCTACAGCAGAACCCATATATGCAGTTTGACTGCCATCTCGCCTTGGCATTTAAAACCTCATGCCAAGCCTTGATCTCCCTGTAGTGTAGTTCCTATGTTCCCAATAGGCTCTGCGTCTTGGAATAATATATCCTATAGATTTGATGTAGGACTGAGGTCAACTAGATCTCTAACGAATATACTAAACTTAATTGTGTGTGTGCCAGCTAACTCAGAGGTCACTAGAAACGTTCTTAAATACACAAGAGCGGATTAGTTTCTGACAACCGCATAAACATGACAACTTTTTTTCCCAAGAAAAAGAATATATCTCTCAGAGTCACAGAAACAATAGATTAGTAATTCACTCAGTCAATCGTGCATGCTTCGTTTCTACAGAGTTGCAGAGAAATAGTGAGACTGGCGTTTTCAATAAAAAGGGTTTATTGAACAGTCTTCTTTCTCATGCAAGAGAGGTGAACTGCTACAATCGTTATGCAGACTGCAAAGTATAATGCATACAGCGTAAATAGTAATATGAAATAATACTGTAAGAGCAATGTATGGTTTCTAAGCCACACAAAAATACATACATAAATAACATTGACTAAAATACTCAACTGGTGCTTCTAAAATACGCCTACCCTAATGTACCTAACCTAAGTCTAGTACGAGGGAAGTAGTAAGTATTGTGTAGCATAGGTTTAGTTTTTGCCAAGAATCTACCAAAGGTTTCTCTAGGTTCTTATCAGCTTGATACCTTGTTAGAATGAAGGAGGTATGGTATCTCTGTCTCGGGACTCGATTTCCCAACACCCTGCAAGGGGAGCCGGAAACACCGGAGCTGGATTCTCGGCAGGAGAAGGGCAGCTTCCTGATCAATGCGTCAGCTGGAGAGTTGGCGTACTTCGGCACTTGCTTGTAGCGAGCTGCGTTGGGCAAGTAGGTCTTCGAACTGCTCTGAACCACCGTATCTTGCCAGAGCAAGTGAAGGTATATTTATACTTTGAAAGTGTTTAGGAATGCAATAGTTTGACGCAAAGTCGGGCATATGAACATCAGGAAAGAACCCCTAGGGAATAGTTGTTCTTTGTAACGTAACTGAGTTCCTGTACAAATCAATATTCAAGCAAGGGGAAGTTCCCTAACTGCTTAAGCTGGTTTTCCAAGAAATCGTTGTGACGTTTGGTGGAAGTAGCAAGCCTGTATCTGGGTAGCCTGGGCTATGCCTAAATAAGGGCTTGATTTCTATGCCTATATAAGGGCAATGTGAAATGTACCTATATAAGGGCATGAATCGGGGGAAAAATCACACAGAGCTTAAAACTCCACACAACATCCCCTTGGGGCAGGATGCTGTTTAAGCAAAAGGTAGGACATATTTATTTTAGTTTTACATGTCCTGGTGGTGATATACTACCAAATGTGTTTTTCTAACATTGGAGATTCCTTAATACATTTATTAAGTGTAATTCCTGATTGAGAAGGATTGGAGCAGTCATGCTTGGTACCTTTGGACTTGTAATGATAATTTATCTTTAACTGTAAATTTGGATTTATGATTACAACTTTAAATGTTATACATTTAGAAAGTTAGCATGTTTCTCCTCTGAAACCGCGTGTGCCTGTGCCTGTCTACAATATACGTCTGGGTTGGGTGACAGCGGGTCTTTGTGCATTTGCTCCAGAGAGCCACCACCAAAGGGCACTTAGGTGTGTCTGATGGGCCATTTACATCTTAATGGGCAATTAACATCTTGATGGGTCATCCTGGGCAGAATGGGATGAAGGAGCTGAAACTTGCACCTGAAAGGATTGTGCCTGTCATACCCCCTGTAGTGTGTCTGGAGCCAGAGCAGGAAAAGGAGGACCTGTGTGCACTTCAAAGCCCCTCTTCAAACACTCCCCCACTTCAAAGGCACCACTGGGTATAAGAACTGGACATCAAAGACTGCCTGCAACTCTCCATCTACTATCTGGACTCTGCCATCTGTGAGTCCTGTCCTGCCAAGTCATGCCAATCCAGTCCCGGGCCCTTGACAGTGGCTTTCATTGTTCTGCTGTACCACAATCCACGCAGTGCGGACATTGTGCTAGTTGAAATAAATGCATTTTCTTCACTGCCGACACCTCGCCTCTTCGAGGACATCACAGCGTTGATAGAGTGGCTCGTCAACGACGCATTGCCTTCATTGCCTGGAGATCGACAACGACACAACACTCAACTGCGCGACTCGGAACTGATGTATCGCCTACAATCCTTTGAATCAACACCAATTCATTACCTCCAACTGCTCCTCGCAGCATGTTCCTTGACATTGACGCTTCCTCTGTGAAGGGGCTGTTTGCAGTGGGCCATGGGTGGCTCCTGTATTCAACCTGCACTCCATTGCAGTTGTATTTACAACAAGGGGTGGTGAGGGACAGAGTCTCTGAATTAAGCAGAAAGCTCACACCCAGTCAAGAGATCAGGGCTAGATCCAACACCGTTTTTTAGCTCACTGCACCATCCCAGTTTCAGAACCTGGCTGTATGCAAATTAGTCTGTTCCTGTCCCAGTGCATGATGGGAACAGTGCAAACCAAACTACAAAAGCCAATTCTTACACTGGGAAGGAAACAAGCTCCCGGGGACCGGTTTCTGGCATTACAGCCGTCTTCGGCCCGGTTTGCTTGAATCCTGATGGTGCAATGAGCAAGGGTCTCACATCTGAGAATACCCTTCCACGCTTAGGGTGGACAAAAATATTTACAACAAGGGGTGGTGAGGGACAGAGTCTCTGAATTAAGCAGAAAGCTCACACCCAGTCAAGAGATCAGGGCTAGATCCAACACCGTTTTTTAGCTCACTGCACCATCCCAGTTTCAGAACCTGGCTGTATGCAAATTAGTCTGTTCCTGTCCCAGTGCATGATGGGAACAGTGCAAACCAAACTACAAAAGCCAATTCTTACACTGGGAAGGAAACAAGCTCCCGGGGACCGGTTTCTGGCATTACAGCCGTCTTCGGCCCGGTTTGCTTGAATCCTGATGGTGCAATGAGCAAGGGTCTCACATCTGAGAATACCCTTCCACGCTTAGGGTGGACAAAAATATTTACAACAAGGGGTGGTGAGGGACAGAGTCTCTGAATTAAGCAGAAAGCTCACACCCAGTCAAGAGATCAGGGCTAGATCCAACACCGTTTTTTAGCTCACTGCACCATCCCAGTTTCAGAACCTGGCTGTATGCAAATTAGTCTGTTCCTGTCCCAGTGCATGATGGGAACAGTGCAAACCAAACTACAAAAGCCAATTCTTACACTGGGAAGGAAACAAGCTCCCGGGGACCGGTTTCTGGCATTACAGCCGTCTTCGGCCCGGTTTGCTTGAATCCTGATGGTGCAATGAGCAAGGGTCTCACATCTGAGAATACCCTTCCACGCTTAGGGTGGACAAAAATATTTACAACAAGGGGTGGTGAGGGACAGAGTCTCTGAATTAAGCAGAAAGCTCACACCCAGTCAAGAGATCAGGGCTAGATCCAACACCGTTTTTTAGCTCACTGCACCATCCCAGTTTCAGAACCTGGCTGTATGCAAATTAGTCTGTTCCTGTCCCAGTGCATGATGGGAACAGTGCAAACCAAACTACAAAAGCCAATTCTTACACTGGGAAGGAAACAAGCTCCCGGGGACCGGTTTCTGGCATTACAGCCGTCTTCGGCCCGGTTTGCTTGAATCCTGATGGTGCAATGAGCAAGGGTCTCACATCTGAGAATACCCTTCCACGCTTAGGGTGGACAAAAATATTTACAACAAGGGGTGGTGAGGGACAGAGTCTCTGAATTAAGCAGAAAGCTCACACCCAGTCAAGAGATCAGGGCTAGATCCAACACCGTTTTTTAGCTCACTGCACCATCCCAGTTTCAGAACCTGGCTGTATGCAAATTAGTCTGTTCCTGTCCCAGTGCATGATGGGAACAGTGCAAACCAAACTACAAAAGCCAATTCTTACACTGGGAAGGAAACAAGCTCCCGGGGACCGGTTTCTGGCATTACAGCCGTCTTCGGCCCGGTTTGCTTGAATCCTGATGGTGCAATGAGCAAGGGTCTCACATCTGAGAATACCCTTCCACGCTTAGGGTGGACAAAAATATTTACAACAAGGGGTGGTGAGGGACAGAGTCTCTGAATTAAGCAGAAAGCTCACACCCAGTCAAGAGATCAGGGCTAGATCCAACACCGTTTTTTAGCTCACTGCACCATCCCAGTTTCAGAACCTGGCTGTATGCAAATTAGTCTGTTCCTGTCCCAGTGCATGATGGGAACAGTGCAAACCAAACTACAAAAGCCAATTCTTACACTGGGAAGGAAACAAGCTCCCGGGGACCGGTTTCTGGCATTACAGCCGTCTTCGGCCCGGTTTGCTTGAATCCTGATGGTGCAATGAGCAAGGGTCTCACATCTGAGAATACCCTTCCACGCTTAGGGTGGACAAAAATATTTACAACAAGGGGTGGTGAGGGACAGAGTCTCTGAATTAAGCAGAAAGCTCACACCCAGTCAAGAGATCAGGGCTAGATCCAACACCGTTTTTTAGCTCACTGCACCATCCCAGTTTCAGAACCTGGCTGTATGCAAATTAGTCTGTTCCTGTCCCAGTGCATGATGGGAACAGTGCAAACCAAACTACAAAAGCCAATTCTTACACTGGGAAGGAAACAAGCTCCCGGGGACCGGTTTCTGGCATTACAGCCGTCTTCGGCCCGGTTTGCTTGAATCCTGATGGTGCAATGAGCAAGGGTCTCACATCTGAGAATACCCTTCCACGCTTAGGGTGGACAAAAATATTTACAACAAGGGGTGGTGAGGGACAGAGTCTCTGAATTAAGCAGAAAGCTCACACCCAGTCAAGAGATCAGGGCTAGATCCAACACCGTTTTTTAGCTCACTGCACCATCCCAGTTTCAGAACCTGGCTGTATGCAAATTAGTCTGTTCCTGTCCCAGTGCATGATGGGAACAGTGCAAACCAAACTACAAAAGCCAATTCTTACACTGGGAAGGAAACAAGCTCCCGGGGACCGGTTTCTGGCATTACAGCCGTCTTCGGCCCGGTTTGCTTGAATCCTGATGGTGCAATGAGCAAGGGTCTCACATCTGAGAATACCCTTCCACGCTTAGGGTGGACAAAAATATTTACAACAAGGGGTGGTGAGGGACAGAGTCTCTGAATTAAGCAGAAAGCTCACACCCAGTCAAGAGATCAGGGCTAGATCCAACACCGTTTTTTAGCTCACTGCACCATCCCAGTTTCAGAACCTGGCTGTATGCAAATTAGTCTGTTCCTGTCCCAGTGCATGATGGGAACAGTGCAAACCAAACTACAAAAGCCAATTCTTACACTGGGAAGGAAACAAGCTCCCGGGGACCGGTTTCTGGCATTACAGCCGTCTTCGGCCCGGTTTGCTTGAATCCTGATGGTGCAATGAGCAAGGGTCTCACATCTGAGAATACCCTTCCACGCTTAGGGTGGACAAAAATATTTACAACAAGGGGTGGTGAGGGACAGAGTCTCTGAATTAAGCAGAAAGCTCACACCCAGTCAAGAGATCAGGGCTAGATCCCAGTTCTGAGCTGGGATGGGGCAGTGAGATAAATAACGGTGATGGATCAAGCCCTGATCTTTGGACTGGGTAAGAGTGGTCTGCTCAATTCAGACACTCTGTTCATCACCACCCCCTTTTGTAAATCGATTTTGGCCACTATAGGTGTGGCAGGGTATACTCAGACATGAGTCCCTTTCTCACTGCTCCATCAGGATTCAAGCAAGCCGGGCCGAAGACGGCTGAAATGCCAGAAACCGGTCCCCGGTAGCTTGTCTCCTTTCTGGTAAAGAATTGGCTTGGTAGTTTAGTCTGCCCTGTTCCCATGATGCACTGGGCCAGGGACAGACTGATTTGCATATAGCCAGGTTCTGAGCTGGGATGGGGCAGTGAGATAAATAACGGTGATGGATCAAGCCCTGATCTTTGGACTGGGTAAGAGTGGTCTGCTCAATTCAGACACTCTGTTCATCACCACCCCCTTTTGTAAATCGATTTTGGCCACTATAGGTGTGGCAGGGTATACTCAGACATGAGTCCCTTTCTCACTGCTCCATCAGGATTCAAGCAAGCCGGGCCGAAGACGGCTGAAATGCCAGAAACCGGTCCCCGGTAGCTTGTCTCCTTTCTGGTAAAGAATTGGCTTGGTAGTTTAGTCTGCCCTGTTCCCATGATGCACTGGGCCAGGGACAGACTGATTTGCATATAGCCAGGTTCTGAGCTGGGATGGGGCAGTGAGATAAATAACGGTGATGGATCAAGCCCTGATCTTTGGACTGGGTAAGAGTGGTCTGCTCAATTCAGACACTCTGTTCATCACCACCCCCTTTTGTAAATCGATTTTGGCCACTATAGGTGTGGCAGGGTATACTCAGACATGAGTCCCTTTCTCACTGCTCCATCAGGATTCAAGCAAGCCGGGCCGAAGACGGCTGAAATGCCAGAAACCGGTCCCCGGTAGCTTGTCTCCTTTCTGGTAAAGAATTGGCTTGGTAGTTTAGTCTGCCCTGTTCCCATGATGCACTGGGCCAGGGACAGACTGATTTGCATATAGCCAGGTTCTGAGCTGGGATGGGGCAGTGAGATAAATAACGGTGATGGATCAAGCCCTGATCTTTGGACTGGGTAAGAGTGGTCTGCTCAATTCAGACACTCTGTTCATCACCACCCCCTTTTGTAAATCGATCTCCATTGCAGTTGGCCTGACTTTTCAGTTTTGACCCGGTCCATTAAATTAAGCTCTAATTTCCTAATCTGGTGTGGATCATTTTTGTGTGGTGTTTCCACAGTTTTACAGTTTTACTGTATTTAGTGTTGCATAAATACTTTACACATTGCCTCTTAAGTTAAATCTGCCTGCTCTGTGGCAAGCTACCAGATAGTGAATGCAGGTTAATTTATGATGTATATCTGACTTCTCCTGACCAGGATTGTGGCTCCTGTTTGTACAGGGTACATACCAGAGGCCCTATTTCAAAAAAGTGCCCCTGCGACATGACGGGCATTTGGGCCTACTTTGCACACCCCTGGAGCTCTTTCTTATTACAGAAAGGGCCGCAGATGCTTGTGGGACCCCTTCTGTAATACTGAAAGTGCTAGCACACATATAGCGCCTGTTATTTCTCAAGAGAGCATTTCTTCATTTGTATGGGTCCTGGGAATCCTCAAGGGCCCAGGCAGAGGGGTAGAAACTTTGATATCCGTGAGTTTAACACCAACAAGCCCCTGGGGATTACTTCAGCATCAACGCAGAGTCCAGCTCTTCTCAGAAGGGTTGGAGAGCAGAAGGCAGCAGGGCAGAACAGAAGAAAATCAAGCCTTCCAGTTCAGCAATTCAACAGAGTTTCAGTCCTTGGTGCAGCACAGCAGTCCTTCTGACAGAGCCCAGTAGTAGGTCCAGCAGTGTCCTTTGTTGTAGGGCAGAGACCCAGTGTGCCTTTGCAGTGTGGGGTGACTCCCAAGCATGCCCTCAAAGGTCACAGGTCCCCCATTCTTCCCAGTCCTGGCTCCAGACTATCAGTAGGGGGTAATCAGCCCTTTGTGTGGGAAACTGCCTATTCAGGTGTAATTGTCATCTCTCCTCTCTTCCTGTCCAGGAAGAGCTATCAGAATGCAGATGAATTCCGATGAGTTATCTGGCACACACCCCCTTCCTGTGTGTGTCTGACTGTCGAGAGGGAATACACAAAATGTAGCTGTCATCCAGCCCAGACATTTATTGAAGACATGCTGCAAGGCACGCAGCGCAGTAAGAGCAGAGAAATGTCCACTTTCTAAAAGTGGCAATTCTAAAACAGTAATGTTGAATCCAACTTAACTATACTAGTAAAGATGATTTATCATTACCATTTCAAAGATATGAAACATGATGCAGCTAATCCTCTCTAATCAGGAATTGAGTTTAAAAGTGTTTTAAGGAATTTCTAAAACTAGCCTATGAGTGGACTAGGCCTCAAAATAGTGAAAAATGAATTTGGGTGTGTGTTACTACCCTTGCGTGCAAAACTTAAAAGAACATGTCCTACTTTTTACTTAGACAGCACCCTGCTGCATGGGCTACCTAGGACCTACCTTAGGGGTGACTTATGGGTAATAAAAGTAGAGGGTAAGGCTTTTCAATTTGTTATATTTGCCAATTCGTAGTGGCAGTACACTGCACACACAGGCCCTGCAATGGCAGGCCTGAGATAGGATTGAAAGGCTACTAGTGTGGGTGACACAATCAGTGCTGCAGGCCCACTAGCCGAATTTCGGTTAAAGGCCCTCAGTATATGACATAAAACTCTACAAGGGACTTACAAGTAAAGTAAATATGTCAGTTGTGTATACACCAATGTTACCATGTTTAGCAGAGCAGCACATGCACTTTAGCACTAGTCAGAACCATGTCCTGTGCACACGTATTGGGTATTTGTTTTAGTGTAAAAGCCATTATTCAAAGTATTTTCTGTGCAGAAATTATGAAGGTGGACATCAGGAATATCTTTATGATGGATTTTATATCACATTTCTTAATAATTTCAGAGGGAAAATCCAGCCAACACGTGTTTCGTCACCAGGGAGTAATCCCGTGACTCTTCAGGGCTGGGAAGGACACAAGGAATAAGGTATAATACAAAACAAAATGAAAAACAAGCGTGACACATGGAAAAGAAACAAATGTGTGGTGACTATTCAGAAAACACCCCTATTAACGTAGAGACCCTACGGGAGTAGTGCAGAGAGTACAAAAAGTGACTTTGCTGCAAACAAAAGCGAAGCGTCTCGTGACATGTGAAAATGGATTCTTTCACTTGCTAAGGAGGAAGCAAAACCAACATAAGAAAAGCAACATAAATGAGGCTGTATTTAAAATGCCTCACAGTTAAAGGATGTATTCAAAACATACTTCCTAACATGGTGGTATTGGTGAGAATTCCGTGTGGGTGGGTGCATCAACAGTGACTTCAAGTGATTATTGTTAACGTCTCAATATTTTAGAGAGAAAGTGGCAGTATTTGCTGCCACTTTCCTCTCTACTAATTGTTCCAGGCAGTATAACAGGCAGGCAGTATAACAGCCATCCAAACAATTACCTGTTTTCCACAGCTTAAAAGAGCACCTCTGAGCTGTCCCATCTACCAAGTAGCAACCCTCCGCTGAACTACACCATCTCTTGTGTCCTGTCACAATTTGCTCTCAATTAGAATCCACTCCCATTCTGTTCTGGTTTTTGGGGACTAATGAACTCTTACAAGATTTGAGCAAGAGTGCAGACTCTCACAGAACTTGGTAGCCATCTAGTGTGTTGTTCTATTTAAACTACACCCAAGGCAGGTCCTGAAGCTTGCCTTTTTTGATTCCTTGATTGAAGGAAGTCTTCACCTACAGAATTACCTTTGCCCATCTGCAAATACCTGCATGGTCAAATCTTTTTCCGGAGTATAGACTGAGGACTGAGACTGACACTGAGTCCTATGACTGAGAATATGCAAAAAAACAGCAAAGCTCTGGTTAGTGCACTACCCATAGTCAAAATGCACTGAATTAGTAAAGTTTAATGATTAACTTCCAACCTACTAAAGAATTAGAACATGAGGGATTTCTTTTGTGGAAACAATAGAACTTTGTGAACTTGGTAGAGACTATTAGCCACATTCATAAGTAAAGAATGTGAAAAGCCGAAAGCCAAGAATAAGTAAATTTTTACGTTAGTTGAGGATTAAGGATAAGAACTATTTACTATACATGTGGATTTGAAGGAACTTCAGATCGTATTTTACAGTCTTTTTAGATGTATATTGCATAGTTAACAAGGGTATTCTGGAATTAGGAAAACATCACCAAAATCAAGAGAAGGTTTGGTGGGCCCAGGATATACGGCCTGGCTGCTAGTAATGCAAAAGCCTAAAATGGTTTTACTAGCCACTTTTATTGGCCAGTAAAATCAGGTCTCCTGCTGCTGTTGTTGCTGTCAGTGCTACAGGTAGCAAGCCACATCCTGGACTAGCCAATTTGCACAGAGCGATTCACTTCTCCGTGAGGATCTGCTGACCCCTGGACAAAATTCCACCAACACACATTCTTATCTGCTTTTGTATGGATTTGAAGGAACTGCAGATGATTAGATATTGTTCTTTTAGATGATAATTGTATAGTTAACAAGGGCATTCTGGAATTAGGAAAAAATCACTAAAATCAGGCGGCAGATTGGCGGGGCCGGGATACAAGGCCTGGCAGCTGCTGCTGCCAAAGCCTAAAGCTCTTTTACCAGCCAACTTTATCAGTCAGTAAAATAAGGTCTCCTGGGAGATGCTGGTGCTGCTGTCTGTGCTACTGGTGGCAAGCCATTTCCTGGACTGTCCAACTTGCATGGAGCGATCCTCTCCTCCATGAGGATCTTCTAGTCCCAAACTAACTTCCACAGACGCACGCTCTTATTTGCTTTTCCTGTGAGTATTACCTGACGAGTTATGCCCATTACTGGAGAAGTCTGAAGTCACGATCTAAGCGTGATAGCAGCTGCCATACTGGACTGGAATTTCTGTGCAGGTCCATTTAATATGGTGTCAGATCTACTCCTGCATTGGACCCCATTAGAAGTATACTAACTTGAAATGATGTTATCATCTGCTACCCTTATTTAATGGAACCAGGTGGTTTGAGTGCAACTTCAGCATTGCTCTCAACAGGTGGGCCTCCTTAACTACCAGATCATTTATTCTCATCCTGCTGATCCTCGTTGTACTGTGTCACTCCACTGGGATTTGAAAAGGACATGAGTAAGTACCTATATGTGTGGCTGAGGATTTGTAGGGGGACACCCTCCCTCTATCACTGACTAGCTTTGGATAATAGCTCAATGCCTTTAATTAAAGCAATTTGGAAATTAAAATTTGCACATGCGGTACAAAAATATGGCAACCTCTGGATTGATGTTAGACTCCATTTTTTTTTTGCAGAGTTTTATATAGCGCAAACTTGACCCAAACCAAATCAGATATCAGAGCGCTTTACATAGCACCAGTTAGGTTACATGAGGAGACACATTCATTTTTGTTAGGCACGGGGAGATTAAGTGATTTGCCCAGAATCACAGGATGTTTTGCATCGTTACAAAGACTTGAACCCAGATCCCCAGGTCCGAGGTCTGAATTAAAGAATATTCTATACTGCATATCCATAACAGGACAGCCCACACAGAAATGATTAATAAGCTTAAAGAACTGAACGGGGAAATTGTCAGCATGAGAAGCCAGTTATGTACCAAGGGAAAAAGGATGGATGATTTAGATCTTAAAGTGGCAAGTGCAATGACCTGGAGAACTGAGCTGTGGAGCACTCAAAAAAACTCTCAGACCTTTGTAGATCAATGTCATAGGAGTAATGTACTTCTCTTTTGGGTACCAAAAGCCAAGGAAACCCAAGATATGATGCGCTTCCTCCAAACCTTCCTTCCAAAGATAATGGGACTAAATGTATCACCTCCGCTGGAGTTTCATTGTGCCCACAGAACATCTGCATGCAGATCTGTTACCCGGAATTCACCCAGACTGATAATCGTCAATCTCCTAGGATTCCAAATTGGATATGCAAAATTATCCAAAACTAAATTACGCCCATACACATTTAAAAACTGCAAAATCTCATTTTCCACCAATATTTCCAATGAAATTCACTTTCTTTAGAATAAGCTTCTGGTTCTGCAGCCTGTGCTCAAAAGATTAGACCTACAATATGGGATCATAGAGTCAGTAATCATTGTTACTGGCTAAAAAAGGAATGACTTAACAATTTCATGGGCCACCGGAACTAGAGCTCTGTGTAGAATGTACATATATTCACTCTACCACTATATTTTTGCTACACCCAAAGGCAGATCCCCCTAATTGCAGACCCCAACATTCAGACAGAGCTAAACTACAATCCCAATTCAAACTGTAATGTGGAGTCGGAGCATCCACAGCTTTCTAGGTGACCATCCTTAGGGGATACATCAAGAATTTAACTGATTCTAGGGATTGTTAAAATAAAATTCTTCTATAGGGTAGAGCTATGATTGTTGGAAGACTCTACTACCCAATCTAAAGTATTCCCAACCTGCCTAGTTGGTGGGAGTGGGTCGATAAACTGATCGACCAGCTACTACTTGTATTGTATTTTCGTGAACCATTTCTCATACTCTACAAAACTTGTAATTTTCTCTTGCATCCACATAAGATTCATATATCTACATAGTGAACGTACAGTATCATCTCTTTCAAATTTCACTAGTTAAGCAATATTTCACAGAATCGTATTACAGAGCTCAACATTTGGTCACTTAATGTGACTGGTATGGCCCAATATAATAGACATAAAAAGACTTTATCTTTTATTGGCTCTAAAAAGCCAGATGGGTATTTATACAGGAAACTCACTTCAGTGCATCTGAATTTGCCAAACTTAAACAGGATTGGGTGGAGAGGGCCATCTCTTCCTCGGGCTCTGGGGACAAACCTACCTTGACACAATATCCATCAGTCCCATTCAGAAAAAATGGAGTGACTATAATCTTCCATATTAAAGACTTGTATCTCTTTGCCTGTTTTAAATTGCTGATAAAATTACAATAGTCTGATTTGTTTATATTCCAGTGGGGACAAAGTGATCCTGGTTCTTGAAAGTAAATCACTTACTGACGAAGTTCTCATAAATTAATTATTAGAAGCAACTGGAATATGGTATTTTTGAGAAATTGGGTTGTTGGTTGACTGAGGTGTGAACCCTGGTCAAGCAGCATCCAGCATCCTTGTTAGAGTGACACAAACGCCAACCCTAAATTGACTTGTCAATCAATCAGGAGTTTGTTAAAGCGCGACTACTCACCCGTAAGGGTCTCAAGGCGCCAGTGGTGGGGGGGGGAGGTGAGGGGGGTGCAGGTTCCATTCCACCAAGGAGGGGGTCTGTCGAAGAGCCAGGTTTTGAGGTTTCTTGCGAAGATGGGGAGCAATGTTGTCTGTCTGAGGTGGAGCGGAAGGGCGTTCCATGCTTTGGCCGCGAGGAAGGAGAAGGAGCGGCCTCCCGATCTGGTCTTTCTGGTGCGAGGGACCACGGCGTAGGAAAGCTGGGCTGATCGTAGGGTCCTTTGGGGTGCGTTGTGTGCGTGGGTGAGCATCTTAAAGGTGATTCTCGCCTCGACGGGGAGCCAGTGGAGTGTGCGCAGGTGCTGGGAGATGTGGCAGTGTTTTGGCAGGTTGAGGACCAGTCTTGCGGCGGCGTTCTGGATGTTCTGTAGCTTGCGGATGAGGTTTTTGTTTATTCTGGCGTAGAGTGCGTTGCCGTAGTCGAGTCTGCTGGTGACCAGGGCGTGAGTGACTGTCTTTCGGTGTTCGAGGGGGATCCATTTGAAGGTCTTATGAAGGAGGCGGAGGGTGTGGAAGCAGGAAGATGAGACAGAGTTGATCTGGCGGTCCATTTTGAGCTCGGAGTCCAGGATGATTCCAAGGTTGCGTGCGTGGTCTGTGGGGGTTGGCGGGTTTCCGAGGGCGGTGGGCCACCAGGTGTTGCTCCATGCGTCGGGGTTTGGGCCCATGATGAGTACTTCTGTTTTGTTGGTGTTTAGTTGAAGGCAGCTGTTTTTCATCCATTTGGCGACGGCTTCCATGCCTTCTCGATAGTTGCGTCTGGCGGTGTTGGGCTCGTTGGATAGGGAGAGGATGAGCTGGGTGTCGTCTGCATATGACACGATGTTGAGTCCGTAGGTTCTGACGATGGGGGCAAGTGGAGCCATGTAGAAGTTGAAGAGCGTCGGGCTGAATCCTCTTGTAGCTTGGCACAGAGCAGTCAAACTTAATTCAGAGGCAATGTGCAAAGTATTTGTGAAGCACTTCAAACAGTAATAGAGTGAAAAACACCTCACATAAATGATCCCATGCCAGATAATAGAGTAATTTTTAATATATAAAACAACACAAAAGCTACAAAAAAAAAAAATAAACCCGTAGATATGCACATTTAAAGATTTTAGAGATAATATTGACAAAAAGCACAAAGCTCCAACTGTGTTTTTATCTAGTCGAACCAGACCAGGACAAAGTCACAAGCTCAGGCCAACTGCAATGGAGCACAGGTTTGCTATGGGGAACCAGTTTGGCCCACTGAACAAAGTACCTTAAATCCTGATTTGCAGACCATTGCAAGGGTCCATGTCAAAGATGGATCACACATTTGAAGCAATGCATTGCAAGGGCCTGCACAGTTGTCGAGAATCCTGTTGATGGGGCTTGCGATGTGAAGTCCAGTGTTGAGTATGCCCGGTGCAGTCAGGGCAATGGAGTGCTTCCAAGGAGCTGCAAGGCTACAATGTGGGGTCCGTTGTCATCGTCAAGGCCGCCATCAACGAGTGAAGCGAGGGCCTGTGGAGAGGTTTTGGAGAGGCTGTGAAGACGATGCACATCTCTGGGACGGGTAAGTAAGTAATGTTTATTTGTACATGATTAATTAAAATCTTTACAAAATTATAAAAACACCAATAAGAACATGTAAAAAACCATTTGTACTGAAACTTATCAGATTCGATTAGATTCAAAATACAAGATTTGTTGAGATCAGTTCATGATTATCCTCAGAGCCTTATAATGTTCGTCAAACGCTATTAAGTCTTTTTCTTGTTAAGTCGAAGAACTTCACGACCTGGCAATTCAATTTGATGTTACTGGTAGTAAAGGACAATTTGACTGCCTGCCTGCAGGTCCGAATGGCATGTAGTTTAAAGGATGGTCGCAGAAGGTTGTACCTCATGCCCCTTAGACTAGGGCAGATGCAAATCACATGGACGATGTCCTCCTTGCTAATTTTGCACAGGGGACACTGTTGTGAAGGGTTATTTCTCTCCCAGAGAGGAAGGTACGGCAGTATAGGAATTACACAGAGGCGTAGTTTTAGGAACTTTTCTTTAACTTTTATTTTCATGCCAATATTGAGGTATGCTTGTGACTGTATTTTTCCATAATCACCCAGCGTTATCCATCCGTGCGCTCGACTTGCTAAGTCCTTCTTGTCTTCAATCGCTGAAATAATATGTGCTGATTTTTTGGCTACTTTTTTGAAAGACAAGAGATCTATTGACGTTTCCCAGATATCGATCAAGCCTAGAACTTCGAGTGATTCAAATAGATAGTCTGTAGGCAAAGATTTTCGATGCCGAAGTAACTCTTCCCATACGTTAGAGCTTAAGGAGCCAGCCTCTGCAGTGCCAGCTGGCTACGTACGCACTCCACCTTTCTAATGTTTGTTTGAGCATGCCGAATTCTAGTCAAATCTGAGCAGGAGAGACATATTTAGGAAGGTTAAAAATAGCCCTATGTGAGTTGGCTATGACTGTGTCCAGCAATGCGGCATCCTTCCCATGAAGTGATTCACTCCCGTATGTAAGAGTCGGTTGTAGTTTTGCACGCAGTATTTCAGGAAAAGGTTTGAGTGTGAGATCGGGAAGTTTGGCCTTTAATGATTTTAATGCCAAGTAGGTCATTGTGGCCTTCCCTCGTAGAGTAAAGTTGTGCCCTAGACGTGTTATTTGAGTCCCAAATAACTCCCAGGTACGTGGTTACCCGGTCGAGCTTATCTCCATTCAGGTGCCAGCAAGGATTCCTTTTTTTCCTATAATTCACAGCCATAACCTTTGACTTATTGAAGTTTATTTGAAGGGCATTGTTTGCTGAGAAGGCGTGGGCTGCGTTCAAGAGGTGCTGGAGGGGGGTTGGCGTCTGACTTATCAGCATCAGATCATCCGCGTATAGCAGACTGCGACGGGGAAGATCCACGCTGTGCAGCTATGTTTTGGTTCTGCTCAGTGTTGTGCAGCAGAAGTAATGTACTGATTCCACTGGCCCATAGAGTCTGGCAGAGCACCTTAGGCCCACTTCCAAAGGTCGAGGTCTTTAACAAGTTTTAATTATTTGGAGATTTAATAGCATTCTTCAGGAAAATCCGCTTTACGTCATTTTTTGCTCACCAAATTCCATCTACTATGCAAACCAACAAATCAAGTTTGCTGTTAAAATCGACCTTTACACTTACTGCTGAACAAGTACCACCTGAAGTAATAGTATTTGAGCAGGTAGTACACCAAAAAATGATTGCAGCAACAAAATGTGTCCAGAGAACGCCTTACAATATGCAGAAAGAGGAATAACATGCACTACTTCATTTAAAGCATACCCCTGAAATCACTATAAAAAGTTGTGATAAGGGTGGTGGAATTGTGGTTCTAGAAACCACAAGTTATGTATTTGAAATGGAGAAAATGTTGAATGACAACAACTTTTACAGTAAAATTACTAAAAACCCAACTGACAAAATAAAAATAAAAATTCAATGGTTGACAAATAAAGCACTTACGAATGGACACATATGTGACAAAGAATATGCCTATTTGAATGTACAATATCCCAAAATGGCTAGTGTATTTGGGGTACCGAAAATACACAAAAATGAGGCAAATCCACTCTATAGACACATTGTCACTATGATAGGTTCTATCACAGAACCACTATAAAAATACCTTGATGCCATTCTACGTTCGCACCTTAACCAAACTCCTGCAAATGTCCAGGATACGAGGCATATTATTAATCTAGTGGAAGGTATTCCCTTTAATCTGCAACAACAATGGCTTGTAATTGTGGACATTGAAATCCCAGCCCCTATAGTAACATCCCTATCTAAGGGGCTTTACAAGCAGTACAGTGGTTCATCCAAACCATGAACATTGATTATGATGAAACATTTATCATCCATTGCCTCAAAATAGTCCTTGAGGAAAACGTATTCGAATTCAAAGACCAGCTACACCGGACAGGTTAAGGGCGCAAGCATGGTCGCTTCTTGCGCCCCTGCGGAAGCCAATATTTATATGGCCTGATTTGAATACATATACATCTACAATGAAGTGGCGCCATTTTTGTAATCCATCTTCAAGTGGTCCCGCTTCATAGATGATATTTTTTTCATTTGGGTAGATACTGAAGATATTCTAAAGGAATTCTTAACATGGTTAACCTAGGTGACACTAATATACACTTCACTTTTACCGTCAGGGACATCCAGATAGAGATTTTAGATATTATCATTAAGCATGCCTCTGGAAAACTGGTGGTTGATCTTTTCACCAAACCAACAGCACGCAATACTTTTATTGCACTATGACAGCTTTCATCCCTCATCACAAAAAAACAGCATAACCTTTGGGCAATTTCTGCGTTTGCGCAGAAATTGTGACAGCATTCATGACTTTGATACCAAAGCTTTAGTCATGACAGACAAATTTGTGGCACAATGGTATCCTCGTAAATAAGTGAGAGACTCTTACAAGAGGGCTAGATTTTATGACCGGCAGCACCGAGCTAGTTTTTTCACACGACTTTCCATGTTAAATGCACAAATTCGACAAATAATTTCTTCAAATTGGCATATTTTGAATGCAAACAAGGAACAGCAGGATAGGATACCAAAATCACTTTTTGCCTACCGTAAAAACTAAAATCTCAGAGATCTAGTGGTAAGATCATACATGCCCCAGACGCAAAAGCCAATACAGCGAAGTATTGTTGAGCTTCGTCCAGTCCCGCCTTTTTTGCCTACATTAGCACAATGTATCATATGAATTTTGGCACCCATACTCAGTAATTTTCAGAAACGTTATATCATTCCTATAAAACCCAGGTTCATCGATCCCCATCTTCTGGGTCTGTTAATATGCTACAGCTTTAATTTTGCAATTATGCAGTGATTGGAACAATATACTCTAGGTTTTCTGAGCCCTCACTAGTCTGGAAGTCTGGATCTCTATTTCTTCTATTTCAACATGGGCTCCAGAGCACGGTGAAAATAAAATTCTTTGTAAGTATAGTCTGTTATCATTAGTTAAAACCAGGGGCTGTTTAAGATAGATTCTTTTTACATCCTTTGATTGCTGTATTTTTGCTGTAGCAAATGACGCCAAGCAGAATTAATGCCGGAGTAGATTATTCAAGTATCCCACCGATAAAAGGGTCCCTATATTGACATTATTTTCCACTTAATATCTATTGTAAGTACTTACTTACAAGCGGTTTGACCTGCAACTCCTTATATAATTAAATAGATTGGCATTATGTATATCTTTTCATCTTTGAAAATATAGATATATTACATATCTGTTTCTGCAGACTGGCTACAAATAACGAAGCAGACGATAGATAGTGTATGTACATCGGTGAAGCATTTCCCTCTTAACCACTGTCCAGATATACTATACCCTCAATCTTTTCTAGATTGGATATCACTTAACAGATAGCGTCTCAGACCCGTTATGGGCTGAATTTCTTTATTTCCTTCTTTTTATTGCTTGGATAAAATAGGTTCCTCCCGATGGTTAAGAACTATAAGAAACGTTGATCTCGATTTCAGCATCCAGATCCATATTTCATGCATACAAAATAAGTACATTTACCTTATTTGCTCTCATTTGAGTCTAGCATGAACTACACACAGGTTTGCTATGGAAATCTCTCCTTTGGTAGCCATATTACAAGACTGCATGGGGTTCAGTCCCCAACAGTGGTCTGTATTTGGCTTACACATATTGACGCAGAGGTACATTGCTCTATTAGCGTTTTCATTCTTTTGGGATATAAGGAACTGCATTTTGAAAACACAGTGTTGGGTGTTTGCATTTGCTATATTGTACTCAAATCTTTGAGATATGTGCTTTTATCTATTAAATGTTTTTTTAAATTTGTATATATGATTATTTTCCCTTGAGGCATCTGCACTGAACAAATAGTTTATAGTGTCAAGAAGCATGAACTGCTCATAAAAAAATAGTTTCGATTTCAGGCCACGATAAGATTTATGTGCATATGTAGCCTAAGTCCATGTCAATGGTATATTTCATCACAGAGAAAGTTGAGACGGTGCCCCTGATGAAGGCACCGCAGCCGAAACGTGCATAGCTTCCATCTACCGCCAGCCTTCGAATTGTTTACAGTTCATCTGCTCCTTTTTCTATCTGCATGTCTAACATACAATGAAGTACATTGATTGTCTGTGTGTATTTTATGTTTGTATACAAGTTTTTCATGGATATGTGATTCTGTTGTAGCATGTTTTATACGTTAATTAATATTCATTTGAAAATTTACAAACAAAAACTATATTTTGAAACTGATTAATAAGTATTTCAGTACTTTGAATAAAGTGTGTTTGATAAACCTATACACTCTAACAACATGTGTATATATATTTATCATAATGCACTTTGTTCCATTTTTGATATGTAGCTGAAACTCATAGCCTATACTTATTGAATAACTTGCTTTTAGCATTTGTTTTTCCCCCAGTGTAATTTTCCCTACAGCTAGCAAGTTATATGTTCCTTGTAGGGGATCCCCTTTTCCCCAAAACACTTGGCAGGGTAGACACACAGGTTGTTGGAGCCTTCTGTCCCTAAGGGCTCAAGACAGGAGGCCTGCCAACTAGGCTTTGGAGTCACTCCGAGGTCCTGGGTACAACAAATGCAGGTCTAGTCCTTCTCACCTAGACAAGAGGGCAGCAAGCAGCAAGCCAGCAAAGCAGTGCAGCAGTCCTTCAGGGTAGCAGTCCAGTAGTGGCAGTCCTTTCAGCAGCACAGCAGGCTTCTTCCTGGCACTGTATCCACAGGTCCAGATATGTACTGAAGAGGTGGTATCTGAGGTCAATGTTTATACCTGGTGCATTTCCCCTTGAATGTGGGAGAAGCTTCTAGAAATTCTCTTTTAAATGCACAGGCTTCCTGCCTTCCTTGCCCTGGCTCCAGACTTACTATAGGGGGTATGCAACCCTTTGTGTGTAGGCAGGAAACAGCCTATTGAAATGTAAGTAGGGTTGGGCTCATCTCTGCCCTCCCATCCTACCAGGCACACCTAAGCTCTCTATTGTGTGTAACTGTCTTAGGGGAAATACACAAAGCCCAACTGTCAGCTACACTCAGCCATGTGACCCACTGACAGTCATGTGACCCGGTGACAGGCAGCAGACAATAAATGGTTAAGGCAGGAAAATGCCAACTTTCTAAAAGTGAAATTTTCAATGTTGTATTTTAAATTCGACTTCACCATAAGTTAGGATTTATTATTACCATTCCAAAGACATCACACAGGAATGACTTACCTGATCCCATTTGGAAGTCACAGCTTATTCAATATAATAAGGTCACTCCAATGATATCCTAAGGGAGAGGTAGGCCTTGCAGTAGCAAACAAACAATTTAGAAGTTTTTCGCTATCAGGACATGCAAAACTTAAAAGTATATGTCTACTTTTTAAATACATTGAACCATGCCTTCTGGCCTATCCACTGAATAACCTAGGGGTAACTGATATGTATTAAAAGGGGTGGGTTGGGCCTGGAAAAAAGTTTATTTTTGCCTGGTCAAAATGGGAGTTTAAAACTGCACATACAGGCTTCAATTGCAGGCCTAAGACAAGTTTAAAGTGCTAAATAAGTGGATAGCACAATCAGTGCTGTGACCCCCTTGTACCATTCTTTTACAGGCATTGAGCACATGTAGAGACTTAAAAGTAAACTAAAGATGGCAATTGGATATAAGCCAATTCGACCATGTTTTAAGGAGAGAGCACAAGTAGCACTGGTTAGTAGCGGTAAAGTGTGCAGAGCCCTAACACGAAACGAGGTCAGAAAACAGGAGTGTTGAAGGCAAACAGTTAGGGTGAAAACCTCACCAAGGATGCCCAGTATAGCATTATTGGATCCCATCCTACATAACACTTGCCACCTAACACCAGACAAGGATATGATCATACTATGCTTCATGATATCATGCAAGGCCATTCCCTCCACAATCCTTGGTGAATGTTGCATCCACAGAGAAATATTATGGCTTCCTATCAGCAGACCATGGTTCTGAATCCAGATGCGGTCTCTTTCTTTCAAGAAGGGGTGCTATTGTTAAGATCCACACTAGTGAAAAAAAAGTGGGTAGTACCCATACCAGCCTACATGCTACTTACCCTAGTACGTGGAGGGTACATGTGAAACTTAACTCTAAGAAAGAAACAAACAATGTAGTGGCATTATTCATTGACTAAATAGAAATCAGTAGCCCCAATTCTGATTCACAGCAATTGTTAGAGGTAGCAGGAAAGGATTGCTTATATGGGATGTTGAATGAGAGACTCCTTAACTGCATGGAAACTGCCTGAATTAAAAAGATATCCCTGGAGGTGACATATAGGATCTTCAGACTATATACAATGAGAGCCCTTCCCTGGAACATCTCTGCTTTCTTACAACATAGACACTTGAGCTGAATGCTATCTAAACTCATTATGTGTAGAAATCGTTGGCACAGATCAGGCAAAACACTTATGAACATGGCGAAAAAGCTGGCATACAACTGGCCACGCAATTAAAACAAAAGGAAGCCCAATCCACCATCCGCTGCTGAGATGGGGCTTCTATTTTAGCTCTTGAGCATAGTGTGTGGAATTTGTAATTATTCTTAATGGCACTATACTCTTCTGAAAAATCAGACGATACTAGGTGACAACTTCCATTGATGACCCATAAAAAGGAGCCAACCTTGCATGAACAATATCGTGAGTTACTTGATGAAGAAATATCGGATGAAGAAGTGAGAATAATCATACAGCAAATGGCTATGGGTAAACCGCCTGGACAGGAAGACTTTCCTCTAGAATTATATAAAATTGCATATTCGACATTAGTGTCAATTTTATCAGAAATGTTCTACGAAGGCATGGATAATGGGACTCTGCACACAGATTTCAATAGAATGTACATTCTCTCATTCCAATACCAGGAAAATATGCCCTCTCTTGAACTAGTTAAGATCTGTGTCGCTTTTGAACTGCGATATGAAGATTTTGGCAAAAATTCTGCCAACAAGGCTGAATAAGCTAATTCACCTTCTAGTACATGAACATCCAGTTGGTTTTGTACCACATCACTCTTCTTGATACCATATGCTGACCTTGTCCCACCAACTTTGGCATTCTAAGGCAGACACAGACGTAAAACTGCTCCTCTCACTAGACACTAAGGAAGTGTTTGATTGAGGTAAGTGGGCGTATTGCTTCGATGCAATGCAATGCTTTGGTATTGGCCACAAATTTATGAATATGGCACAATGCCTATATAACATATCATCAGTTCAGATCAACTGCAATGGCTTCCTGTCAGACTCATTACAAATAAACAGGGGCATGAGACAAGGCTCACAGTTGTTACCCCTGTTCTTTCTTTTTACCTTGGAACAATTGGCTATTATCATAAGATCCTCCTTGTGAATAACTGGACTGACAACCCAAGCTAGGGAGCTTAAATGATTGCTATACGCAGATGATGTGTATCTAACACTAAGCACCACGATTGTCCATACCAACACTGATAAATCGTATTGAGGATTTCTCCAGCTTTTCAGTATATAAAAGGAATTGGGATAAACCTGAGGCTTTACCAATGACTCCCCATGCGTCAAAACACTCCCTCAACCAACTACAGGCAACATGGATGCAGAACTGATTGAAATACCTGGTAGTACTGGTTAGCAGTCCATTTTCTCATTATAAACACAATGCCTTGTTGACCCTTTTGGAGAGAACGACAGTAGACTTTTCCAAATGGGGTGCACTGCAACTATACCTGTGTGGCAGGGTTCGGATCGTCAAAATGGTAACATTTTTCCCTAGGTTTAATTGTACACTTGGCAAGCTTCCCTTTAAAAGATCAGCTGGAATATTGCAGTTAATTGATGCTACCATACGCAGATAATCCTGAGGGCAGACCCCACCACGGCTGGCCTAAGCAAAATTGTATGCAGCGACTACCTCAAGTGGCCTTCAGCTCCCTCACATCAGACATACTACTGCATGCAACATCTATCCCAAGTGGCCTATCTTTTAGATCCCTACAGAGAAACAAATATGTGGGTCAAGATCAAACAACAGCTCTATAGCGTTGCACAATGGTTCCCCATTATACATGAGGGACCCAAAGCCTCAATAAATCCCCACAATCTTATGCTGACTGAAATGCATAGCACATGCATGACAACACGCAATCTTCTTAAAGTAGACAGGCTCACACACCTCAAAGTTCCACTATGGTACAATGGAGACATCACCAATGATAAAGCTTCTTCCTATGGCCAGACAGGAAGAAAAAATGGATATCTCTGATGGACCACCTGAAAGAATGAAATCTCATCTGAACTATCTGAGGAATACCACTTACCGCAAATCCACTTCTACAGATACGTACAAATCAGACACTACTTCCAAACACAGCAGAAAACCTGTATATGGATCCATAATCTCTCCTCTCTCCATTCTAATCTACTTGAATGGTTCCAGTACAATAAACTGATCATAGGATTCTATGATCTCTTGATAACAAAGCTCTTCTCTGACCGTCTAGAATACCCTCTATTGCATGGATGGCAGAAACAATTAAACAGCAATACTCGCCAGACCCATCTCATGAAAACGCATGATAGAGGCCTCTGGGAGGTTTGCCTAAATTGCAGGTATGTATGATCCTTCTCGACTGGTACTAGTCCTGTTACAAGCTCCATGGAGCAAAGTAGACTCCTACACTTGATTGGTGGCCCTGTATGCAAACTGGCAGGAATATCTCACATATTATTTGGTCCTGCCCCAAAATCCAAACTTGCTGGGCACATGTGTGGCAAATCATCAAGGAAACTAATGACCTGATATTCAGCCCATCGCCAGCCCTAGTCATTTTGTGTGGCACAAAAGATGTGTCTGGACTGACCAATCATAAAAACAGATGGTTGGACCCTGCTCTTGGAGTAGCGAAACTCGGTCTCCTTCCTAACTCAACACCCAACTTTAATGACTACAATTGCGACCTTTGTACAACTGATTTACAGACTGAATGACCAAGCGCTACTCTTCATAGACATTTGGGGAACATGCCTATAAAGCACTGAGAGGCCGCCTCCCTCTCTTTTATGAATGCATAGTGGGTAGGCACTCAGAAGGAACTTTGTTGAGGCATATGGTTATTTTCCTTTCTGTTTGCCGGGTATGACCCCTGTGACCTATAAGTAAACTTTAGTATATCACCGGTAGGAATCAATCTGAGACTTTAGGAGCGATGAGAATGTAGATGATCGAGCCATGATCATCCCTTTTCTCTCTCTCTCGTTGTTCACTCCTTCCCCTGTAGATAACCACATACTAGATGCAATTGGCACATTGTCTTGTTATGTTGTTAAAAGCATTCACCTCTATTGTGTGTGTCTTATCTGGCTATGCCCATACCCCGCTCGTGATGTATCAGTAAAAATATTCAAAACAAAGACCAGGGCCAGTCTTTGGGCCAGGTCTCCTCCCTCATTCTCAGACTGTAGTATATGTACATTTTATCTGCAGTTCAGATATGTAAAAGTGTGGTCTAATGGATTCCTATTCTTCTTATAGAAAGTGTATAGAAGAAACTTGTCCTGCTTTCAGATCTTTATGATACACATTGTGAAGTAGTTCATTCAAATCTCACTTAAGCAACTTATACACATCAACATGGACACACCTGCAGTCCTACCTCCAGGAAAATTCATTTTCATTTCAAAGTGCAGCTTTGTTTGCTGGAAACGCATCTATCTCGGAAATCTAACATCTGTTTTCAGCTGCATATATCATTGGAATTATTTTTATTTCATGACGTGGTAAAAATAAATACTAATAAAAAAAAATGTGAACCCGTAATGTAAACAGAAAACTTTGGAAAAGTTGAGAAAGTTTGGAATCAGAAATAGGTTCGACAGGGTTCTCCAACAATGACTGCAACTGTTAGTTCCTCATTGGGAATAGGAGTGAGGAGCCCGACACCTGGCTATGTTTGTTACATATATGTGTAAATGACACACACTCCTGAATGTGTTTTTAGCGTATTTTCTGGGGGCACTACAGATTAGTGCATCACTAAAGCTTTAAAAACACGGTGTGCAGTTCAGGCTGCAGCCCTGCTTTCTGAGAATATTCATTTACTTCTGAGTGTACCTAATGGTATTTCATGTATGAAAGCATCATAGCAACTATCTTCCAAAGCGTTCTGTTCAAGGGAATATTTGATTTCTACAGTAAACTTTCTAATCTCATCCACACACACAGGTCAAGGAGACCCAGGAGTTTACTTTTTGTGCTAAACAGAACCTCCAATTCTGCAAAGTCAGCCGGAGGGTCTCAGAGAGCAATCCTGAAAAAGCATTTCACAATGTAAAAAGCTTAGATGAGGTTTACGGCTCCGTCCAATATACACCGTCTTAAGATGTATTCATTTGGGGAAGTGGATACAAGCGCACAGGGTTTCTATTGAATATAGCCGACAAGCTATCTAATTGGGTTTCCGCGGTCGGCTGGCATCTCCTTTGTGCTTTGCAGCGATTGACTGCTGCAAAGTTCGTTTACTGTGCCAGCTTAGACGCCTCTCTGCTTCAGAACATGATGTGCGCGTTCTTTTAAGAGGAAATAATGAAGAAAAAAACCTGCTGGTTCAAGGTAGATAGATGCCCAGCGGCAGGCGATCAAAGGGGTGTTGGAT
Organism: Lissotriton vulgaris; assembly: GCF_964263255.1. Lineage (NCBI taxonomy): Eukaryota > Metazoa > Chordata > Amphibia > Caudata > Salamandridae > Lissotriton > Lissotriton vulgaris. Next base: position 1,650,020,417 of record NC_141693.1, on the reverse strand, counting down.
TGTATACTATCTGAGGGAGCGTGTAAGGGCAGGTCACAATACATTTTAATCTGGTGCTATTTCATGCCCGTTGTGCTAAAGTTAGGGCAGTGCTTATCCTAAACACCTTTTACCACCGTATAATGCAAATTGGATTTTGGGGGTGGCAATCTGTGACTCTAATGTTTGTGCACGTTTGTAGGGTGGCATTTTTTGTGAAGATGGGCTCTTTGTTTTTGTTCTGTATTGATGCAATTTAATGTCGTATTGTACATTGGTTGTTGTGTTGTGGCCTGTTTTGACTATTTTGTTGCCTTGTGCCCTGTTATTTCTTCTTTTATATGTTATTTTGTGTTGTTTACTTTAGATATTTTAACAAATGTTGCTACTTTTCCAGCCAAAAGTGCCACATACTGTTACAATAATCCATGGTGGCAAAATAGATCTTTTCCAACTGTTTAAGGCACCACAAATACAAAAATGTGCCAATGTTAAATCAACGCTGTCATCGGGATAAATTATTCTCAGTTTACTTCTTTTGGCGATTCAAAAAATCAGAGGGGCATATTCTCAAGGATATATCGCCGAGTTAATGGCATTTTATCGCAGCCAAAGTGGCAATAAATTTATCGCGCCATTTACAAGTTGGTGCTAACAGCCCATATCACTAGTTTACCTGCAATAGCAGCCGCATAAAACATCGCTACAGATGACTCTGGCAACTATAGCTAATGAGATGCAGAGTAGGCACTCCCATGCAAAAATCTGCGTCAACACCACTTGCAACATTCACAACGACCAGCATGATGTGCGATAAGAGCCTAAAACAGGCTACAAGGCGAGTTAGCAGCAGGGATTTAACACCTGCCCTGACCTGGTGTAAATTTGCACACCAACCTGCACCAGAAAAGGGAGCCCAGGCCAGAGCCACACCTGAAGAACAACAGATGCCATGGAGCTACTGATCATGCACCTGGGAGCCCCAACAGGACAACATCATCCACCACCACCACCCCCAGGCCCGCCACCCCCCAAAACCCCTTGGCACCCCCCCCCGAACCACCACAGAGGCAGCGCAGACAAAGCCAGCGGACCTTCAGGAAACGACCCAGCCTCACAGATTTAACACCAGAGAATCTAATTGCCCACTACAGGCTCAAAAGGATAACCATCCTCCGTATCCTTAACATGATTGCCCACAGGTTGACGGTACCAACACAGCGGACAACCAACATCCCATCTCAGACAAAGCTGCTGGCTGTGCTGCACCTGTTGGACCAATGTCGTCGCCAACTACCTAGGCAGTGTGCCTAATTCACACATCTTCCGACAGTCCATCATCAACCAGAGCTTCCAGGGTGGCACCTACGGAAATGCAGTGCTCGTTGGTAAGTACCAAATGAACACACCACACACCTCAACTCCACAATCATGCAACTCACATCTCTGGGAATGCACACGTTACAAACTCACATACAACATGCCCACCAACATGCCCACCCACCAGACCTGTACAAGCATCATTGCAGACTGCAACCCCTCCAGCTCTGATGCCACTGACTCTGTGCCACAGAAGTCATGGACACTCTCTGGTTGCGTCTGAGTCCATGGCCTAGCGTTGTCCACATCATCATGTAGCTGATACTGACATGGTGGTAGAAAGGTGTCTGTAGCATTCAACTCCTCCCTATGCCTGTTTCTGCTTGTGTCTGCCCTCTGCATCATGCCCTGGAGGGACACCTTCCACTGTCCCTCATAGCACTCTGCAATATTCTCCTTGGACATCAACGAGGATCCTCTCAGCTCATGTGGCCCTACCTCAGTGCATCGCAAGTCACTGTCCCGTGGCGGTGTGTCTGTGTCGGCCGCAGTGCATCCATGGCCACTGACTCTGTGCAGCTCAAGTCATGGACCCTTGCTGTTTGAACTTTGAACTTCTAATTTTCTGATCACTGTTATAGTTGTTGCCAGCACCAACCAACCCCTGAGGGGTGGCTTACACTACCCAAAACCCATCCAGAACAGGCATCACTCGACATGTTACCCTGGCAAAAAAGAGGTGAAAGGTGCACGTGACCATAGCCAGTTTCACAAACTATTTAAGTGTATCCGTGTGGGCATTGTGTTTGCATGAGGGCCCCGGTCCATACCACATTACGTTGTGCTGTGTACAGCAGGCGCTGTGTCATACCCTCTGTGAGTGTAAGCGGAGTGGACATAAGGCAGTACAGCATAGGGGTGTGGTTATTTAACACTTGGCTCTGGGCATTGTTCAGTGTTGGCCTTGCCAAGTAAGTAACTAATTTGAGTGCCTCTGTTGTAGTGTTTGCGCCACCCATCCCGCAATGGACAATGTTATGTAGCATGCCCCCGGAGTGCGGGGTTGGCCGAGCGGTCAATTGTGGAGCGCAAGCCCGCTCGGGGTCCGGGATCATACATGACAACAGTGAGTGTCGCTATTACCGCAACATCAGCCAAAGGTCTACCCTCAAACGCATGGCGAGCACAGTCAGGCATGAACTCTACATCAGTGTCCGCCCTGTCCTTACCATAGGCCCACACACAGGTGGCCACCCACCTACAGCGCACAACGCCACTGTGTCGTTGTCAGGCTTGTGGACATGTGCTGGCAGGCATGACAATGGTGTGCCGTAGGGGTGCAATTGATGCAACCGCGCTGTGCACACTAGTGAATAGGCTGGGGGGAGGGAGCAGCAGCAGTGAGGCTATGTAATACACATTGATGCCGCTCATTTACAACAAGCAGGACATGTCATACAGGAATCACTAAGTCACGCATATCACACACCAATGATCCAGTGAGCCTGCCAGCACATCATGCAGCACCTATCTTTGACTCATGTCTTTCTGCACTGTCAGAGGTGATCAGGGATATGCACTCTGCGCTTGGATGATGACAACCCTCCGAGCCCCGAACAGCCATCCCAGAGGCAGTACAATTTGGCCCACAAATGCACCAAGGGCAACATGGAGTGCACATTTGGCGTGTTGAACTCACCTTTCATGTGCCTGGCCGTCACAGGCAGAAGGCTCCTGAACAGCCCAGACATTGTGTGCAAGATGATCGTTGTGTGTTTTGTGTTGCACAATATATGTGTACGCAGCAATGCCCCATGGATACAAGTGCTAGATGCACCAGACGATGATGAGGAAGGTGAGGCAGGCAGACCTTACCCCACTGCAGCCGCAGCAGGAATATCCCGTAGGAAAACCATCATTGACAATTTTTTCACATGAGCATGTCACATTGTGACAGTCCTTAGCACTCATGGGACAGTACATAATGACCACAGGCACAGTATGTGCAAATAAATGCATTCCAAAACACATTCCCTGAGTGCATGTCACTCATCTGTACAGGGACATCACTCAGACAAGTGTGAGTGCGACATGTAGTGCTAACAATTTTATAATTTGTTGATGGATGGTGGGTGTGTCACCTCTGTGCTGAGAGACTGTTTAGGGTGTCAAATATTCAGCCTGCCGGTTCTGTGTGTCACAGTGAGTGTGGTGTAGCACTCTTCGGGGTTTCACATGTGTCCCAAATCATTCCCTTTTGGCTGTCATTTGTGACTTACAAGTGACAACAGGGCTCCGTTTGAGTTCAGATATGTACCACCATGATGCAGGGATGCACAACATGGACACCATGTACGCAAGTGGAAGTCACTGCCCCTACATTCAATCAATCAATCAATCAATCAATCAATCAATCAATATGTCTTTATTCAGCATTAAAAAAAAACATTAAAGTACATAAAACCAAGAAATAATTAAAATACAATTCATTGACCCATGGTTATACAGTTCACAAACAGTACATTCAACACCGCCCCCTCGAATACCTCAGCCTTACAGAAATCCTGATAAAATTAATTATACAAAACAGAGTGTAGGAATCATTAGCCCTTTGCAAAAACAATAATGCAACTTTAGCGTGTTTAAACTTTGCTTGTTTTAAAATACCCACTAAAAACTTATGCCTGCTTAAGGTATAAAATGAACATAACAATACCAAATGAAGGGTATCCTGCGGAAACCTATTGTCGCAGCCCAGGTACCCTTCTGCGCAACCGATGGCGTAAAACCCAAAGGATCGGCCAATATGTGGTGTAAAAGGTTGAGCCTAAAATGGGTCATATAAAATCTATCCTGGGCATTGTATGTCAGTGCGAGATAGGGTTCCATTCCTACCTCTGATTTCAGGAGCTGTAAGCACCCACTGTGGATTTTTGTTCTTCGGTGACAGCCCTACGTGCGGCTGCCCGTTCCCTATATATTTTTTTAACGCTCAATTTGTCATGGGCGGTGATTTCCTCAGGGTTGGTAAAGAGATTCAACCAGCCAATACCCTCAAATGTGCCCTTTAGCCAGGGGATACTCAGTCCTTTATCCCTTTTCAAACAGTCTTTAATCATTTGTCTGCTTAGATCTTCCTCATTGTTAGTCCAGATCTTCAGCCAGGATAAAAGAGGTCTGACCTTTATTAGGTCTTCGATGTACTCCCCCCCTAGTTCATCGTGTATAATGTGGGCAGAGATGCTTTGTGGGGTGTTGATGACCTTTCTAAAATATTTGTTTTCCTCTGCCTGTAACTGTTGGGTGTTTGCGAAACTCCAGACTTCCGACCCATAAGTCGCTTTGGAGCAACAAATTGATCTATATAGTTCATGACTTGTTCAGGCAACCACCTTCCCAGCCTCCGACCATAGTTCATTATAGCCCCTGTGGAGGCCACCAGTTTGTAGCGATGTTTTTCCACTTGGAGTTTGAAATTTAACAACCCATCAAAGAGAAAACCAAGATATGTAAAGGACTGAACCAACCCTAGTTTATAAGTGTCTATCTTATATGCAAAATTCTTAAAGGGTTTGACCCCTGCCAACATGACGTAGGATTTATCCAAATTTGCAGATAGGTCAAGTAAATTCATAAAACAGACAAATCCATCAATCAACCTCTGCAGGCCCTTAGGGGTACGGGCCAACAATACTGCGTCATCCGCGTACAACAAAACGGGGACCGGACGGGAGTCTACCTGGGGGAATCTACTCCTAGTTTGCCTAGTTCCCTATCTAAGTTTGGAAAAAGAAGAACAACGGTGGAGGATTCCCAACAGAACAGCACCTGGTCAAATATTCTCCCAAAATTATTTTAGACCCACACTATAATACATGGGACAATATGTGTGCACACTTCAAAAACACCCACCGTTACAATGTTGGTTCAAAACATGAACTATGAAATACTTTAAACAAGGTCAAGGTGCACCACTTCAGAATTTACAAGAACTGATAACTTTGATGAGGTTAACAGCAATAATCACATTAGTTGTTACTTGTGTTCTTTAAGAGTTCTTTTATTGAGTTCAGTTGTAAGTAAAAAATCACACACAGGAGCTACAGCCGACGCGTTTCGTCCTCTTGGGACTTCTTCAGGGCGAAGTAAAAGATAGGATAGTGTCCTTATATCTTCATCCGTAACTATCAGGGTGCGTGGAAATGTCTGTAACGATTTATTATGCTCGAAAGGGCATCCTGTTGAACAAAAAGTTCTCTGTGGAGGAATCTCGTCTGTCCGAGCCGTTCTTATTATTAGGCGATATATATCTATTTGTAGTCTGTACTGCCAAAATTCTCTTGCTACCTGACGGAGGAGGACGTTGTACTGCAGGTGGATCTAGGAACCAGGGGATGCCTTAGCTCACTTTATTAAGAGTGCCTAAGCAGACGGATTAATACCCCTTTCCTTATAACAAATCAACAACAATAGATAGCCAGACTGAACCTACATTTTCTACTACCCTGGTTCCAGCTCTTTTTGGACCATCATCCATATTTTTGATGATATTTACATGTACAATATTGAAATACCTTTCCAAGAGAATTTTGGCAGTACAGACTACAAATAGATATATATCGCCTAATAATAAGAACGGCTCGGACAGACGAGATTCCTCCACAGAGAACTTTTTGTTCAACAGGATGCCCTTTCGAGCATAATAAATCGTTACAGACATTTCCACGCACCCTGATAGTTACGGATGAAGATATAAGGACACTATCCTATCTTTTACTTCGCCCTGAAGAAGTCCCAAGAGGACGAAACGCGTCGGCTGTAGCTCCTGTGTGTGATTTTTTACTTACAACTGAACTCAATAAAAGAACTCTTAAAGAACACAAGTAACAACTAATGTGATTATTGCTGTTAACCTCATCAAAGTTATCAGTTCTTGTAAATTCTGAAGTGGTGCACCTTGACCTTGTTTAAAGTATTCCCTATCTAAGTTGTTAATGTATAGGGAAAACAAAAAGGGAGCTAAAATGCAACCTTGCCTGACCCCACTATTGTATGGAAAAGGTGATGTAATCCCTCTTTCTGAGTTAAAACGCACTTTGGCCGAGGTATTCCAATGCAATGCTTTCAATATGTTCACAAGGTCGGGCTCTACCCCTAAAGTTGTCATCAGAGCCCAAAGCTTTTCTCTGTTGACGTGGTCAAGAGCAGCAGAGAGATTCATGAACCCCAAGTATACTGCCTCATTACTGGCTATTGTATACTTGGCAACCAGGAGGTAGAGGTTCAGGCATTGATCCGTTGTCGACCTTCCCTCCCTGAACCCATATTGTGTGCCAGTAATCATGTTATGTATATCAGCCCATTCCTTAAGGCGATTAAGAACCACATGACCCAGCACCTAAGCCGTTATGTCAATTAAGGATATCGGGCGATAACATTGGGGGTCGTCTCTGTTCCCTTTTTTAAAAATGGGAACTATTATTGCTGTGGACCACGAGTGTGGGAGACCTGTTTCGGCCGCTGCGTTCAAAACCCTCGTCAAAATGGGGGCCCACAGCTCAACCTTACTTAGATAGAGGTCAGGTGGTATGCCATCTGGGCCTGGGGCTTTATTTTTAGATAGGCCCTGAATTGTCCCTACTACTTCATTCAGCCTGAACTCAGGTCTGGCAACCTCGGGGGCCTTGCTCGTTAGTCTCGTGATTGTCCCCCTTGTGGTTGTATAAATCTTGGAAGTGGGTGTGCCATTGTTCTGGTAGAATTGTGTTACATATCTCGGGGCATTTGCATCCTGAAAACATGGTTTATTTATGATGTTCCAAAATGCTGTCAGGTCCCTTTTCTCCACAGCCTCCCTTAAATCCTCGCAGGCTTGGAGTTGGAGAGATTGATTCCTAGTTTATAAGGCTTCCTTATATATGCGCCTACATTGGACAATGTGTGACTTGCCTTGTGGTAGTGTTTTAAGGCTGGCTTTCAACTTCTTGTGGGCCTGCGAGCAGGCTTTGTTGAACCATCTTGGTGTGATGTCTAAACTCGCCTTCTTGGTGGTCGTTAGAAATCCATCAATCGGGTGCGCTATATCCTCGAATGCATTTACAACAGCAACACCCTCTAGGGAAAGGTCGAGACACACCTTAATCCCTTTACCCATTAATGATTTATAAAACCTGTCCCGTCTATTTTGGCCCACCTGAGACGCCGCCCCTGGTCAGTTGCCCTCTCAATATTGCCTAGCCCCGGAATACCCTTTTAGTGGGTGGACTTTTTAGCCCTAGCACTAGGGGATAGTGGTCACTATAAATACTCCATTCAATCTCTACCCCTTTCACCCAAACTTTAAGCAAACTAGACACCATGATATAGTCAATAAAGGAACAGCTGCCTCTGCCCTTAAAAGTGGGATTAATCTCCTCTCCACCTTCTGCTACCACTAGGTCAATTGTGTGCACCAGGTCATGGCCTTTAAACATCCTGTCCAATTCCTTCCCCTCAGTTGAGTGCAAGAACTGTGGGCCGTCCTCCAACATGCAACGGGACAAGTCCTTGTTAATAGGTCTCAGGGTCGGGCAAAGGTGGCAGTTAAAGTCGCTAACAATAACAAAAAGTGGCACCACCACCCTTTTCCCGTAGACTGGCACTGCGTTAAGGCGTCTGTCCAGTTCTTTTATTGTAAATCCCTTCCCATTAGTCCCCACAGCATTATATTCATTTATCATTTAACCCCTTTATGTGTAACCCCAAGGCCTGCATGTTATGTGATGGCCAACTGAGGTCAGCCCACACTCCTACTACCTGTAAGTCCACATATATAATCAGTCCTCCCATGGCTCTCCATGATGTAGACTTCTGGGCAGGGACTGAGAAGCACTTGTAACCCGGTAGAAAAAAGGGTTATAATCAATCACCCAGGTTTCCTGCAAGCTTATTACCTGGAATCTGGTGATGTATTCCTTCCAGTCCTGGTTATTGAATTTCTCTGCAAGCCCAGCTATGTTCCAATAAAGCAGCCTTAGCCTCTCCTGCTTATGGGACGTACTAAAAGGTGTGAAGGAATTACTATTTTCTATCCTGTTCCCATTCAAGGTTTCCTTGGATTCTGTTTTGGTATACAAGTTCAGGTGCTGGGGGGACAAGCAAATAATATCCAATCCCGTTGTTTGAGTGTCAGCTGCGGGCTAATCTCGTGGGCCCTCTCTAAATCCGCCCACCAGTTCAGAGGGAGTATCTAATGAATTATTTGTTAGGGTGTGCTGGGGTAAAACTGTGGGCTGTACAACATCTATGTGAGGACCCTTTTTATAGCAGCCTCTCTTTTGGGGTGTCTATCCTTCACTAGTCAGTCTATTTCTTCCAGGGTCATCAAGGGATCAAAACTATTCTTCAGGTATATCACTCCTTGATTCGTAATGGGAGCTTGTGAAGGTGGACGTTGAAACCCCACCCGGATCCACTCACTTCTGCTTTGAAAAGCAAGGTCTTGGCCCGGGTTGTGCATGCCCCTTGAGTAGAAGAAGCATAAGGGCATAGATCTAATGTTGCTACAATGGGTGAGTGGTCCCCAGCTTACTAATTGGTCAACAATGCGTGGGTTCCTGAAGTTTACCACCACACAGTCCCCGCTGATGTCCTTGGACCTGTTCCCCACTCAGTTCACCCTATGTACCAACACGATTTCACCCGGTTCGTTCTCAGCTCGGGGTCTGTACTTATTTAGCCAAAACATGACTTTATTTTTAAGCTCGTGGGCCTCGGTCTAATCTGGCCTTTGCTTGGGGACCCCTGTTAGAACAATTACGTATGGGGCTGCTTGAGGCAGTAAATTTATACTAGGTAAGATATTCGTGTGTGCCCGGGGGGGGGGGGGGTCCTTCTACTTGGCGCCGTGTCATGGGTGCTGGAGAAGACTGTCTGTGGACTGTGACTTGGTGAGTATTTGGCCCGACTGGGTTCATCTCACCCATATTGGTAATGTGACCCTTTGGGACCTGAGTTGTATATGACCCTTGAGGGTCCACAATTTGAGAGGGGTATGTGGCAATGGTGGTTGGTCCTATTGTGGGGTTACTGCATGTGGCCTTGGCCAGATCTGTGGTGATAGACTCCCCTCCTATAATGCTATTTGGAGTGGGCAGGGTGCTCCCGCCATCCAGCCCCTTTGTTTTTACCAAGGTGACTATCTTGTCCAGTCTACTACTGATTAATTTCATTTGGGTATTGATAACATTTTCAAAATGGGCCTGTAGGTCAGAAATAATTTGAGCAACCCACATTGGGGGGGGGGGGCTTGTGTATGTGACTGATCCTCACCCTGAGACGCAGCTGTGGTACAAGGGTTTTTACTCGCAGCCATGACTGATATGCCCCTCTTCTGCCTTACTCTCTTGGAGCTCAACTTCTACTTATTCTTGCCCAATTGAGCTGATACCTCCCCCTTATATGTCTCTTGAACTTTCGGGGTCCTCCCCTGGACGCAGGGGATGTCAGTTAACTTGGGGTCTGATAAAGTGTGTGTAGGAATTGGTGACTCTTCTACCTCACAGTCCACTTGTGATGCCGTTAGATCAATTTGTGGAGTTAGTGAAAGACGCCACTCTGTGCGCTCAAATTCATCTGCCACTACCCCTATTGCTTTGCGCAGCATTCTGTCTATTGCTGTAGGTTTGTCAAGTGGGGGGGGCAATTTCCTTTAGTTTGTCAGCCGAGCGGGGGCCAGGTGGGGTGCGTAAGTGTGCCTGGCTGACCTGGTTTGAACCGTGGTGGCCATTATATAGTCGGTCTGTTAGTTGCTAAACTTATAGCAGTAACTACCATGTAAGCTTTGCTGGACACTAATGCAAAGTAGATGCCAGAGCCCCCCTCCCTAGCTACTCAAACACGCAAAATCTGCTTCTGCCCTTGGCCCCAAACCCCCACACAAACTCAGGTAGCCCCTTATTGCTGGCCCACAGAGTTGTCCCAATGTAGTCACACAGTTAGCTCCCCTTATGTTCCTCGAAGGGCCGCGCTGCACTGGTGGAAGTTGCTGCAGCGACAGGGAAATCAAAGAAATCACCAGCGGGACACGGGAACAGGGAGCAGTTTGCCAGGTAATGCAGCCAACAGGTAACCTCTGTGGGGGAGTGCTAAGCGAAGTAGTCACTCTTACCGGTCTGAAAGTGCGGTGTTCCTCAGAGTGACATGGTGCTGATATGATATGGTGCTACACTCGGGATGAAACCGAGAGCCTAAACCGTGAGCTCATTGCTGTAAAGTGATGTTGTCTGGTCTTCGTAGCATATGTGTACAAGTAGTGTTAGTAGGTGTTTATACCATACAGGGAATGGGAAGTGAACTAATGACCGCTGTTGTGCATTTATTCTATACCTGAAGAGGGAAGCGAAGTACTCACTCCTACCGGTGTGAAGGCTTGGGGATGAAACCGAGGTGATTACTGTAAAGAGAGGGGCTCTGGGCGCTGTAGTATACGTGTGTAAGTAGTGTTAGTAGGCGTTTATACCATACAGGGAGTGGGAAGCGAACTACTGACCGCTACTGTGCATTTATGGTATACTGGAAGCAGGAAGTGAAGTACACACACCTACCGGTGTGAAGAGGGATGAAACCAAGCTGATTGTTGTAAAGTGATGGGCTCTGGATGCTGTAGGATACTAGCTGCTGTAGTATAACTGTGTAAGTAGTGTTAGTATACGTTTATAGCATGGAAGGAGTGGGAAGCAAAGTAAATGTAAATGTAAATGTAAATGTATTGGCATTTATATAGCGCACTACTTACCCGTAGGGTCCCAAGGCGCTTCGACCGCTGCGAAACCCTTCCTGGGTTCCCTGAGAGATGGTCCCTTAATGGGTATCTCCAGGGTGAGACCAGGCATCCCCGGCGGTCTGGTGGGGCCGTTAGTGAAGATGAGGCAAGCTAATGCCCAGAGTTGCCGAGTGTGATCGCTGATCAGAGTGGGCACCGAGGCGAGAGAATTATCGAGTCCGCTGACCCTGGTCCAGAAACCTGCCGCGCCGGGAATCGAACCCTGGTCCCGGGCCGTCCTCTGCTCTCGGGTCTGCCGCCTCTAACCAGTGAGCCACACTACTTCACCCCTAGTGGTCTGAAGACTCTGGGATTAAACTGTGAGCCTAAATCGTGAACTCATTGCGGTAAAGTGATGTGCTCTGGGGACTGTAGCATAACTGTGGAAGAGGTGTTAGTTTACATTTATACAATGCAGGGAGTGGGAAGGGAACTACTCTCCCCTACCGTTCTCACGACTCGTGGATGAAACCATGAGCTCATTGCTGTAAAGTCATGTGCTCTGTGTAGTATTCCAATGTAAGTCATAGCAGAATGTTAGTATGTAATTCAACTTGAATGTAAGTATGTAATGTTAGAATGTAGGGCTGTCATGAGGGGAACCTTGAGGAGTTTGTACACTGTGCTGGAGAAGACGGTTATCTTGCCTTGTGCTCCTGTTGGTGGCTTTTTAAGGTGTCTTTTTTTCCTGCAATAAATCTACTTATCGGATCCACTGCTGTCTGCCTCTTCACTACATAAATTTGGCGATGAGCAGGAGAATGTAAAAAGAAGGCAGCACTCAACAATATTTCAAAGATGCTTGCGTTGAGTTGAAGACCATTTTTCTTTGTATAGCTCTTTCCACTCATCCCAGGGTCGTCGGCTCATTGAACTATGTCATCTGACCTCTGGTAGGATTAATATTTTTAGATGTTGCGCTTCCTCTGCCTTTTTAAAACACTCTGGTCGCTGTACTACACGTGTGCAAGTAGTGTTAGTATGCGTTTATACTAATTCTGTAAATATGCAGTAACTAATGCTAGGGAGCGCCACCTCCTAGGCGCAGCTCATACAATGGCCCAGGGGTGTGCATCCACGGGACATGTGTGTTTGCTATTAGAGGGTGGGTGCATGGCTTCCACCTTGTGACAGCAAATCTTTTTTGACTAGTTGAAGCGAGAGGAGCAAAACCTTGTATCGATTTATTAGAGTGGATCCGGGTGGTAAAAAAAAGCAGAGTCTCGCCAGTTCATTTAAATGAGACCCTGGTAGGTAATGTTTCTTGGCCAATCCTAATATTATTATGCAGGGTCTCTGTAGGGCTGGGGATCTTATTGTCACATGTGAATTAGGCGTGGGAGGGCACAGAGACGTTTCGCAGCCTACGGGACCGTCACCTTCCCGGGCATTGTTTTGTAGTTGGGGGGTTCGAGGCCAACGGAAGTCCGGGGTTTGCCACGCTCCGGGGCTTTACCTAAATATGCAGGGTGGGCCTCGGCAGTCCCTGAAGCCTTGGTGGTCCTAGGCAGTGCCTTATTGGTTCTGTAATCACACGGGCAGTACTCATGGTGTTATAAAGAGATACACTCATAGAACCCTTGCAATTGTAGAATTACCCAGGCTTCATTTGTGCAATAGTCAGTTGGATTATGTTTGGTAGGTGCACCACTAAATTACAAGTGTTTGCCCTCATAATCTCCTATAAACAGAATATGTTCACTGGAAACTATAGACAAGTGTTGTCAGAAAAAGAAGACCTATACACTCAGATATTTATTGGAAAAAAAATAACATTTATTAAAACACAAATACATGGAAACAGAAGTTTCTTGGAATAAACAACAGTACCATCCCCACCTATACCAGAAAACACCCCACAATATAAGTGGGGTATCCCTTTAGATAAAACAGGCCCATTGGCTTGCAATAATAGCCATTTGTAAATGCAGCTATTATGTCAAAAAAGCATTTCAAACCTGATCAGTAATAACTGTCAATATTATTATATCAATAATGCAATTTAAAATAAACATAACCTGTCTGTGTGCTTTTTATATATTTTCATGCCACATAAAATGCAACCATAAAAAATCCCTAAGGTGTCACTTTCCACTTTCTTGCCACATAAAATGCATCCATAGAAGCAGCCCCTAGAGGGTGCTACACTCCATACATCTTCTATATATGCCTTAAGGCCACAGAAAATGCAGCCAAACATCCAGCCCCTAGTGGCTGCTGCACTCCCAATTGTACAGAAAAAGCTCCAGCCTCGTGAGTACTTACACAAATATTTGAAATTCCTGGAGGGGTATGGATTTCTTGACCCCCTGAACATAGGGACGATACCTTACATTTCCTTTTGGGGTATGAGCTGCTGAATTCCTGAGGCCCCACCACCCTTTCTTTTTAATGTTGGTGGTTCCCCAAGGATGTATGACGTTACAACGCATACTTTTACTCCGCATACCATTACAACGCGGTATTTACAACGCATACCATTACAACGCATAGCGCTTTGAGGTGCTGGATAGTGGTAAGTATAATTTACTATTCTAACTCCAGTCCCCGTGGACCCTAGGGAAGGTGTTGGATAGTAAATTATACTTATTCCCTATCCTAGAGCGCCCCCCAGCGCAATGCGTTGTAATGGTATGCGTTGTAAAAGATGCGTTGTAGTGGTAGTGCGGAGTAAAAGATGCGTTGTAACGGGTGTAGTATACCGTTCCCCAATCATCCTGAGAAAAATATGGTAATAAGCCTCTCCTGTGGTATTGTGTGGTGCTCCTGAAAGAGGAACAGTGAACGTTTTATTAGCATCTCTCCAGCTGTGTTCTATGCTGCAAGAGGCACCACATGTTTTCTTCATCTGGTCCCATCTAGGACACAACCAAGGTAGGTGAAATGGCGGATGCTAAGTGAGCCCCAGTGACCCGGTCAGCTCCGTTGCACTTGGCTTCCTCCCTTAACCAAGCCAGCCTGTTCTCCTTCAAGCTCCAGGTGAGTGGGAGGCAAGTTGTTTGTTTGCCATGCTTGCCCCCAGACACAGGCCCGGGCGGTGTAGTGGGATGCTCTTGGCCTGGTCCTGTACTTGGGGGTCCCAAGGTTGTGCTCCAAGCCCCCCCCCCACCCCAATTCTTTGAATCAGCTCCTGGGAGATGGCAGCCCCAGGGGCAAGCTGTGAACCATAGAGGGGCCCTGTGCACACATCCTCCCTGGCGAAAATAAATAACATAGTCCTTCGCTGATCCCCAGGCCCTGGCCCATGCTGGTGGCCGTTGAAGTATGGTGCGGCATAACCTCACCAACTATTGTCTTGAAAAGGTTCAAGGGTCGCCAAGCTTAAAAATGCCATAACTCAAACCCTGTCAGGCTTATTTGGACGCGACCAGGCTCATTTTACTCCTGGGATTGACACTAACCACAAGGAGCAGTTCAAACAGGCCTACTGTCCTACAAAGCGGTGTACGTGGCAGGGAGCTGGCTCCACTGGCTTCCTATGCCATCTCTCCTCCTAGTCTTCGTCTCTGGGACCAGAATTCAAGATCTTTCCCCCAACTGGTCCTTAAGTGGTGTAAGGTGGCCAGCCTCACTGGCCTTTGCAGTTGCAGTTACCCACTGGTCTTGGGGTCAACTGAGGGAAAGTCCTTGGTCCTTTTGGGAATCAGGGGGATTCCTCTCCCAGTTGTGGGCTTAATAAAATCTAATGACAATGCACAACAGCAGATTCTCTCCCTTGTGCAAGATTGTTAATGGGAGTGGAAGGTTCGCAAAGCCAGGCAACCCTGGTCAATCCTAGGGTACCACATCACCTCTCCAACCCTGTCTCAAACTTCCTGCACAACATTCTGAGACCGCTCAAGATGGTATTATCCAGGAGTCATTGGCCACATCTGCTCTTGGAGTCTCACCTTTGCCCCTCACTGACGTCACTGCCAGGGCCTTTATCACCAAAACTTTAAAGTGGACCTGGTGTGTCCCCTGTCCGGGTACAGTGTGACAGGTATTTAACAGATGCTGATTTTTTATTCCCCACATTCTTCCACAGGATCTGACAGAAGTACTGTTAATTACTCCTGTTGTGTGGGGTGACATTTGTTCAGTATTCTGGGGAGAAATGTAATTAACTGGGCCCATCAAGGTGACAAAATGCCTGGGCTTTAATCCTGAGCTGAGCTAGAGAAATTTAACATTTCTGGATGACCCATAAGATGGACATGTTTGGTATTCGGACCTGCAAATATGAACTGGGAGCACCCTTTCCACCCAAGTTTCATACCTCACAGGACTTTGTAGGCCTCAGAAAAGTAACAGTACACTCTAAGGCAGATTTCCCCTATTGTCTATAATAAAGTGTCAGTGCAGAGAAAACAGTAAATCACACTGAGTTTACCTTTGAGTGCCCACTAATATTTTGAGGCCTAACCCAAGTCAATATCTTTACTGCAGAGTACCCTCTGTGCAGGGCTACCTGTGCTTAGTTACTGGGCTGCAACATGACAATAGTCTCACACGCTCAGCCCGCACACAAGTATAAATGTGTTCACATATAACCAGCCAAGTGCCCCTTACCCAAACTGCATTGTAGCGGCCTTATCTTAAAGGGTGGACATTTATGGAAAACATGTGCAGTCCATTTGCCATGTGATTACTGTGAGTGGGACACATGAAGTGAGATTCGCCCCCAGGAAAATGTCCAAAACAGGATGATTCAAAACGCAAACAAATCTGAATGTATTAAATAGTCAGAGTCCATTTTGCTACAATATAGATCTGGCTTTTTGATTTTATCGCAGCCCCTCAAGGTGTATCCACTCCTTCTGGGTGCAGTCTGCATTGGTGTTTTGCATACATGCAGTAGCTGACTTTCAAATCATGCTTCTTGTTGTTCTTGATACCTTAACAGGACTTATTATTAACAATAGGGTACATAATTGGGTAGTATTTCAGCATGAAAAAGGAGGAAAATGTCCAGTACTGGCATCTACAGCATCAAACCCCACCCAAGAGTATAATATTTCAACAGTATAAAAGCATATGTATTTACTTTAAGCCTGTTTTAGGGGCACTTTGAACATGTAGATGTTGTGTAACTCTTGCCCTGAAGTTTACCCCTTTCGGAATGGGATCTTACTCCATTCAATCAAAACATTAAAGAAAATTAAATTAAAAAACAGAAATCAAAATGGGGAATGTCATTTTTTCAGTCTAGCTCCAGATAATCCTACAGCACATATAAAGTATCTAATTGAGATGAAGGAGGTACCCGATTTTACAATGGATGTCTTTGTTAATTGTAATACTTGGTTTATTGAGAGTGCTATCCAAAATGAATCAAGAATCTAGAAAAGTTGTCAACATGCAGTGCAAATTATACAATCTTTAGAATGTTTTAGAAACACATATCTCACTTTTGTAGACCTGCTTGCATAAATGACTCTTTTTTCATGTGCCAACCTGAGACAGAAAACCTGATACTCTGCAACCACCCACAACTCACTTAGCCATATTTGAGTGACGTGTGTTTCATGTAATGATCAATTCAGGCATTGGGATAGTTAGCGGAACACGAAATCCTCTTTCTTTAAGGAATTACACACTCAAGAACACTAGACACAAGTGATAATTTTAAAGATTTATTTGAAAGCCTGAATTCTATTCTAGCACACACTATGTGAATTGTAACTACAATAAAGAGAAATAAAATAGCAAGAGCAATGTTTATCAAAAGCATGAATAAGAGGGAAAATTCCAACATGATTACTATAATACTGTCATACATTTGTAGCAATTCTACTCCCAATGTGTTACCAATAAGCTCCAAGCTAATCCTAGCAGATTAGTATTGAAAACCCTATTTTGATTTCAGAGGTAGGTGACAACCACATATCGGTTTAAACAACAGGACTTGCGTACATTACAATATCAAGTCCTACTATTTTTGTCATGCAAGGCTCTCCTTCACTAATAGGTTCAGAGAGCTAAAGCTAAGTACTCCCTTCCCTATAGCCTTCAATTAGAAATGGCAATATAATTCTACACAGCCTGTCTCAGCATGAAGATTCCTCTTCAACTTACAACTCATTCTGCTCAGCTTTTATACCATTATTTTATTGTTGTTGAAACTCTTAACACAAACAATTAGCAGAGAGTGTCTTGATGCCCTTTCACTTGTATTCACTCTGCAGACTGTGGGGCTGCACCAGCACAACACCGCCAGGCCCATGAATGGCCTGCTTGCCAGATTATGAGTATAGTTCATGTCTGGCGGACTTTTCTTTTGCCGTTCCTATGGCAGTGCCTTGAAAATGGGCACCACAGTGGGAACGCAGAAGAAGTTCAAGAACGGCATGGAATGTGAAGTCCATGTCTTGCTGGAACTTGGGGAGCATGCATCCCCGTGGCAGCCGGGGGCCCCCCTTTGTTTTCCCACCAACAGTTTTTTCATGGCGGGCTCACCACCATAAAAGGGCTGGTGGTGGGGAAACTCATTATATGCTTGTCGGTCCACGTCAGTCCCACCTAGCATATTGGATACCCCTGTTCACTGGGCCACCGACTGGCAATGGTAGTTCCCAGCCAGCACAGTGGTGGTAGTCCAAATGGCCACCTTGGAATAGGGGGCCACAGAACCACCACTGTGAGTACGGTGGTCAAAAACCGCTAGACTCATATTCGGCCCCCGTGTTCTTTTCAACAATTAAACTCTGAAAAAGTCAATAACAAATTATGTAAAACAGAACAGTCAACATTTAGATTAAATACTGCAAATATATTCAAGCAAAGTTGATTATCACATTATAGGAAATAATAATATAAACTAAATGTGATTCTTTTAAAGACATATATTTACACATATTCACTTTTGACTGATTTATTAGTGTAGGAAAGTTATCTTTACTGCACTGATCACCCCCATTTTTTGACTGATGCTGGTGGTTACAGACTCTGAAAGGGCCCGGGGCTCTACCAACAAGGCCCAGGGTCAGTGCTCAGTCCTCTAAAGGTACCAGTTATATCATGGTAAATGATGTAACTTTCACTGGCAAAGACAACCTACTTGTAAGTCAATAGTATATGGTAGGGAATGTTTGTTTAGAGCCCCCAGTCAACTTAATGCTCTCCAGTGTGCATTTCCTTGTTTTCATTTTAAAGTGCATCTACTTAGGAGGTCGTTAGACAAGTGTGCAGCGCTCACTTGACAGTCACAACAGATTGCTTTAACACACAGGTTCTCAACCACGGTGCTCTCAATAAGAGGGGAGAAACACCCTATTCCCCCAATATGCAATCCTAGGATTGACACACAATGTTTTGACGCTATGAGGCACTCATCATTATATTAACTGGTACAGTGTACAGTACAGAAGTAGAAAGGTTTCTTGGAAGTAAGACTTTATTGTTCGGTACTTCGACCTCTTAAAAAAATCCCATGAGCATTAGCCAAAATGTGTTTCATCATATATGGGGAGGTCTCCCCATGACTTTCTCAAGGCTCTTAGATTCCTGAGATCATGTAGATGGTCCCTAGTTTCAATTGCAATTTCATCACCAACATGGAAAGTCCAGTCTTAATATGTCCCACTAGAAGGATAGGTGGCGCAAATTGCTTGAAAATCTACCCAGAGTGTTGGTTTTGTGGTGCGATTTATATCATAGTTGGTGAAGAGAGATAATCTGTCATCAGTAACATTTTGGGCCATATTATCAAGAAAGGGCGATACATTATCGTTGCTTTTATCGGCAGGAAACTGCCGCTAAAGTGGCGATAATGTGCTTGATAATATGCTCTTGTGAATTCCCATAGCAGCTCATGTTAACACCAGAACCTGGGCTACTATGGGAATTCCCAAGGGCATATTATCAAGTCCATTTTCTCTGCTTTAGCGGCAGTTTCCTGTCTATAAATGTGGCGATAATGTATCGCCCTTTCTTGATAATATGGTCCTTCTCAAGTATTGCGGTTGTATATCTACTACACCGAGTGTTCCGAAATCTCATTAAATGCTGTATCCAAAAAATAATCTATAAATGCGTGGTCTTCAGATCATAAGACTTTCTTCCTCTGCCTGGAACACAAATCTGGTCAGCAGCACACTTGCTCCGACACGAGCAAAATGATTTCTTCCAGGGAGGACTCTCCGGGCCAACATTTCACCACTGGTCAGGGCAGAGGAAGATAGTCTTACAATCTGCTGACCAGTTTCAAATGAACTTGCCCTGGCTTCTGCTGGAGTGAAGCCATGTTCTTCTCTCGAACCTGGAACCCATCGAAGCCAAGCCTTCCTTGGTTCCCAACCACAGCTTCATTCCAAATGATACAGGTGATCTCTGGGGCATGAAGATTTTTATTTCTATCACCTCATCCAATGGTTTTCCCCAATGCCATCTAACTGCCTGCTTTCACTGAAGGCTGTTGATGGTATGAGGGAACTTTGCCACCAGGATGAACCTAGTCCTTCTATCTGACCTTTATTCCATTGCGGTCAGCCTAATTATTTACACTAGACCCAGTCAAGCACAAGCAATTAGCGCTTTTTGGTGCTATTTCCATTAAGAACTTAATTAATATCTCTGTTTCCCTTTATAGGATTTTTGGCCTCTTGGTCTCATTTTATTCATTGAATTATTATATATTTCTGTAAATTTGAGAGGGATTTTATTGTGTTGTGTTTTTGATTTTTTTAATAACTGTTTTGGTACTTCAAAATGCTTTCCACATTTTCTTACACTAAGCCTGTCTGCTCTGTGCCATAAATACCACAAGTTGAGCTCAGGTTTGAATTGCTGAAACCTTTACCTTTACTGGACATAAGTTGGATAATTACATTTTATTTGTGATGGACTACAATCATGCCAGCTAATAGTCCACTTCATCATTGATGTTCAGCAGTAGGATCCAGAACTTGTGTTTATCAGTAAAAAACTAAAAATCCCTCAAATGAATAGAAAGCAAAACAGGATTTATGTTTTTTTATTGATATCAGGTCTTTGGGTCCTTTTTGATTTTTCCAAATTATGTTTTATTCCAATTTTTGCACCTTTTAAAAGTAAAGGAGAACATGGAGTTGAATCTGCCTATCCTGAGAACTCCTGCAGTGGTGGAGATGAAGGTCCTAAACAGAGAACTGATATTTGGACCAGAATTGCAGGAAGGCAGAATATGAAAAGACACTCAAGTGCTAGGAAGAATCCTGCCAAGCACAAATCTCCTCTGTGTATGAAGCAATGGATACAATCCCAGAGAATGAGGGATCAGTTGACTAGCTGTCCCAAAATGGATTTTCCAGGATATTATCCAGTGTTGGGAGTGAAACAGCTCTGCCAGCTAAAGCTCTTCTGGGCCATCTGCCAGTTTGAGCTCACGGACAAGCAATCAGCAAATGACCTGCAGGCCAAGCTGGCAGCCATAGCACTGGAGCAGAAAAAACGTGTACTGGTGAGGTGTCTACAGAGCAGCCAAACTTTCCTTGCTTGCCTACCGGTATTGTATCTAGCATTGTGGGGGACAATGGCATTGGCAATTGATTTCCATCCTATTAAAGAGCATTGAGAATGCACAAATTGTGTCAGTTGCACTGACAAACCTTACAGTTGAAGTTAGCACAAACACTGGGGAGAGATATACCCCTGAATATAGAAGAGGGGGTTTAGCGGAATCCTACACTCACATGATGAATGACATTGAGCAAAAGGTTCGGTCTCACAACTGGAAGACATTCTGGGACCCACACGAAGACACATAAAAATCCTGGGTTGAATTTGTAGAAGTCCACCTAAAATCACTGGAGGGTAAAAGGCAATACAGTCACAGAGTATGATGGGCAATGTAATCTGATCATGAAGGTGCACATTTTGAGTAATTAGCATTCAGAGTTACACCAGAATCTAGTGGATTCCAAGTTGAATGACCACAGACAGGTTTTTAACACAGGTGATGTGTGGGTGCTCAATAGGGTGTTTAAAAAGGCCAAGGGGGAATATCTCTAGAAAGGTGATTTAGCCGCTCACCTCACTCAGGAGAAAGAGTAGAGCTTTAAGGATAACAATTAGTTATCACAAGGGCCCCTAAAGTCTACTAAAGAGGGGAAGTCCCATTCCATTTCCACACCCAAGTGGGGAAGGTACCAGGGGAGTAAACTTAAGGCTGGAGTGTTCATGCACTGTCACACGGCAGTATATATGAAGGGAAAACCATTCTGTTCCCAGAAACCCCTCTACAGATGCACAGACACACATTCTTGGAAGTGTAGGAATTGGGTGGGAAGTTTACCAGAGAGAAACCAGTGATTGGAATAAAGCCACCTTAGTGTTCATGGGTGGAGTGAATGTTGAAGACCTGGCATCTTACCTTCAAGTTTGGTCAAGTACAGGCAATGGGCAATCATCAATAGGACTAAGGTAGAGGCTTTGAGGGATACAATACAGAAGCTATCATGACCAGAGTTGTGGGCAGACTGGTTTTCCCAGAGGAGATTATCCCAGATGTTCTCCATAGGGTATGCAATGCCGGAAATGAGGTTACATTCCATCCCATAGCAATGGACAACTTTGAGTGGGGAGGGGATACCGGCCTGAAGAAAGTAGCTGTGATCTCTGCCATTCCAGTGGAGGCATTGAAACCTTTGCTTGGCCTAAAGTGGAAAGGAAGACTATACAGAAATGTTGTATCTGCCTAAGTGGGTGTGTGTGGTCACATTAGCCCAGACAGCCCATCAGAGAGGTCAAAGGAACCTGGAATGTGGAGCATTGGCCCAGGTTCCCTAAAAAAAGGGAAGGGCAAGAGGCATTGGAAACAAAAAATCTCCCCCTCAGGGGGAGGATCTGGAGTCTAAAGATGCAGAAAAGCCTATCCTGAAAGACCTGCCAGAACGCTTTGGGTTGCATGGTATAGATGGACACCCCAGGTTGGAAGGCTGCTAAGTGCAGAGAGTGCCCAACTCTTGAAGATCTATGGCACCAGGCAGAAGACCAGGAGCAGGGGGATACCAGTGGAACCAATAGGATATAATAGAAAGAAAGTGTCTTATATTCCGAAGCTAGGGGCCAAAAGCCTGGAGCAACTAGGGGATAGGTGACCCCCAAGCAGTACAGGGCTTTCCTCTTAAAAACAGACCAATATATCTTCCTGGCTAGGCATTTGTGGCAAATCAAATCCTGGGTCAGGTTTGTCAACCACTTTTATTTGCCCCAGTTATCTGAGAAGATGAAGGTGTTTTTTCACTCCTTCACCACCTGTCAAGCCAGTGGTAAGACAGAAGGGCAACCCAAGCCTTTATTGATCCCAGTGACTGCGGTGAGGACACCTTTTGAGAGGGTGGAGATAAACATTATCGAGACCCTAGATCATACTACTGCTTCACATGCTGGTTGAAATTTGCAGTGGCAGGCCAGGCTACTAGGTACACTAAATCCATACGTCTGAGAATGGTTACAGCGCCAGTGGTGGCCATGGTTCTTCTTGGTATCTTTACCAGAGTAGGGATCCCCAAGGAGGATCGCTTAGATAAGGGGACAAACGTCATGCCTTTGTATTTGAAGGCTATGTTAGATGACTTACAAGTTCACCACACCATATCTCCCCTAAACCAATACGCTTCTAGTGAGATTCCAAAAGACCCTAAAAGGTAGAATTATGGGGTTGTTGCAGAAATTCCGTAGGAAGTGGAATGTCCCACTCATATGTCTTTTATTTGCCTTCGCACCACAAAAGAGAGTGGGTTTCATCCCCTATCAGATTTTGAATGGACATCATGTCAGAGTGCCTTTAAGTCTTGTCTGAGAAAGGTGGGAGAAACCTCTGAAGGAACCCAAACAATACTTTGTTTACTATGTGTTGGGCCTGCCTTACTACATGACTGAGTACATGAATAGGGTTAATTACAGCGTTGAGGACAGCCAAGAGCTCATATATCACTGATATGACTACAAAGTATGCTTGGTGGAATACCAGCCTGGTCTAGTGTGGTTTGGGAAACTTGTGTCTCAAGGGGCCCTCCAGAAGAAATGGAGGGATTCCCTACACAGTACTGGAGAAGATCAATGAGATTACTTACCCGATGGACCAGGGTTCCCCCAGATTGTCACCAAGTGGGGAAGTTCTATGGACTGTTCTCATTGACTGACCTAGTGGTGTGTTCATGACATTGACACTGGTGACAGCTTACCTGTCAAAGACAAAATATAGAGATTGCCAAACAAGGTAAGGGCCAAAATCAAGGAAAGAATTTCCAGAATGTTATCCTGTTGTATGGCGTTTTCGGATCCACGCAAAATTTCCCGATTCATGCCCTTATATAGATACAATTCACATTGCCCTAATATAGGCATAGAAATCATACCCATTTTTAGACATAGCCCATGTAGTCCAAATACAGGCATGGCTACTTCCAGCCGTACCAAAAAGCCACAACGATTTCTTGGAAAATCAGCTTAAGCAGTCGGGGACATCCCCTTTCTTGAATATTGATTTGTCCAAGAACTCATGGAGTTTACAAAGAACTACCATTCCCTTGGGGTTCTTTACTGACGTTATTATTAATTAATTAATTGCAAGTTTATATAGCGCTAGGATCGACTCCCGGAGGAGTATCTCCGCGCTTCGACCGCTGCGAAACCCTTCCTGGCTTCCCTGAGAGATGGTCTCTTAGTGGGTATCTCCAGGGTGAGACCAGGCATCCCCGGCGGGGCCGTTAGTGAAGATGAGGCAAGCTAATGCCCAGAGTTGCCGAGTGTGATCGCTGATCAGAGTGGGCACCGAGGCGAGAGAATTATCGAGTCCGCTGACCCTGGTCCAGAAACCTGCCGCGTCGGGAATCGAACCCTGGTCCCGGGCCGTCCTCTGCTCTCGGGTCTGCCGCCTCTAACCAGTGAGCCACACTACTTCACTTGCCCAACTTTACATCAAACTAGGCACCTTCAAGGTATAAATATGCCTTCACTTGCTCTAGCAAACACACAGTGGTTCAGAGCAGTTCAACTATCTACTTGCCCGACGCAGCTCGCCACAGCAAGTACCAAAGGAAGGCGACCCTCCAGCTGACGCACTGATCGAGAAGCTGTCCTTTCTCTCTGTGAGAATTCAGCTCCAGTGTTTCCAAGCTCCCCTCGCGGGGTGTTGGGAAATTGAGTCCTGAGACAGAGATACCAGACCTCCTCCATTCTAAACTCAGGTATGGAGCTGATTAGACCCTAAAGAGAAATCTTGGATAGATTCTTGGCAAAGAAACTAAACCCATGCAACACCACACTTTAGACTTAGGTAAGGTACATCGGGAAAGGCGTATTTTAGAAGCACCAGTTGAGTACTTTTAGCCTTTGTTATTTATGTATGTATTCATCTATGGTTTAGAAACCATACAATGCTTTTACAGTATTATTTTATAATACTCTTCACGCTGTGCGCATTATACTTTGCAGCCTGTATTAAGATTGTAGGAGTTCACTTTACTTGCATGAGAAAGAAGACTGTTCAATAAATCCTTTTTATTGAAAACGCCTGTCTCTCTATTTCTCTGCACCTCTGATGAAACGAAGCATGCACAATTGACTGAGTAAAATATCTATCTATTGTTTCCACGACTCTGAAGATACGTTTTTCCTTGGGGAAACAATGTTGTCACGTTTATGCGGTTGTCAGAAACTAATCCCTTCTTGTGAATTCGAGAAAGTTTCTAGTGACCTCTGAGCTAGCTAGCACTCACAATTAAGTTTAATATATTCGATAGAGACCTAGTCATCATAAGTCCTACGTCAAATTTATAGGAAATATTATTCCTGGTTCACACCACATTCCCAGAGCTGATGAGCTCATAGACCGGTTGGGGGATGTCAAGTATTTCAGCACATTTGATTTGACGTCCAGGCACTGGGAGATTTCCCTGACTGAGGGAGCAAAGGAGAGACCAACATGCTCAACTCCAGAAACTAATGCCCTTTGAATTGAAGAATGCCCGGGCCACTTTCCAGAGTCTGGAAACAAGGGCTGTCTGGGCTGGAGACGTTTAGGGCAACATATCTATATAATATTGCTGTCTTTGGCTCCACATATCACTAACACTTGACCCACCTTAGAGAAGTGCTTCAGGCTCTACAAAAGACAGGGTCTGAAGGCCATCAAGTGATAGATCTGTAGTGTACCTTGGACACCAATTTGGCAAGGGACATGTGAATCCTCTCCAGCCCAAGATCCAGACAATCATGACTTGTAAACCGCTGAAAAAAAGAAAAAAAACTCAGGTCAGAGCTTTACCGGGTCTCATGGGTTACTTCAGAATGTTTTTCAGGGGGTATGCACCACTTTGGTCCATTTCAAAGATGCAACCCACCCAGAAGATCATATAGCTTGAGGAGAATCAGAATGTCTTTGAGACCCTATAGGAGGTGCTGTGCACAGCACTTTTACTCAAGGCCCCTGATTTCAGTTAGCAGTTAGTGGTCCAAACAGATGCTTCAGAACATGGCTCAGAATATGGGATTGGGTGGTGTTATCACAGCTAAATGATGAGTCGAGATCAAGCAGTTGCCTTTATCCGCTGGCAAGTAGTCCCAACAGAGCAGTGTTAGGGTGCCAAAGAGATGGAAGCTTTTGCTGTGGGTTGGTCATTGAAGGAGCTGAGACCATACCTGTTTGGGTCTCATTTCTGGTTTTAACCTGACCACAACTTAAACTGTTGAGGTGTTACAGACCTGAGAATGACATCCAAACCTACTAATAATCCACTTTGTCACTGGCTTGATAAAGGGTGAGTTAATGTATCAAATGTTAATTTAAGAGTGCTAGAAATTGAAAACTAGCATTGGGAGAGTAGTAGGAGTAAGTGAAGTGTTATATGGTGAGACAGTCCTTCAGAGTGAGAGTGAGAGCATGAGAAATAGAATGCAAATTATTTGAGGGTTTGAAAGAGTAAAAGTTATTTAGGTACAGTGAGAAAGATATGAAATTATAAGTGGATTCAGAAGAGCCTGTTGTAGTATTAAAGGGTTCAGGTACAGCAGAGTAGGCGAGAGCACATGGGACCAGAAGCTGGCATTCAGTTGTTTTGAAGCTGTGCAAGACGTTGGGACTAATATGTATGTGCCTGATATCTTTCAGTCTCTGATAATAATAAACAAAAGTTATGTTATGTTAATTGGGGTGCTTCTATAGCGCACGGCTACTCCGAGGAGTGTCCCGGCGCTGTCAGAGCCTCACAGGTCTAAAGGGGAAAACAAAACAGGCGGGCAAGCAGCATGAGGAGAGGACACGGTGAAAGGACTTATTGCTGAATCAGCCAGGTTTTCAAATCCTTCCTGAATGCCAAAAGATTGGAACAGGATCTGAGCGCGAGAGGAAGATCGTTCCACAGCAGGGGCGCAAGATGTTTAAAGGTACGTCCGCCGCGGCGAGCCCGATGTATCCTAGGGGTGACTGCCCTAGCTTGTGACGAAGAACGAAGGGATCTCGAAGGAAGGTAGAAAGTGATCCACTTCTGAAGATAGCGGGCGCCTATACCATGCAGGGCTTTAAAGGCGACGGTCAGGGCATTAAAAGCGATCCGCTTCTTTATGGGCAGCCAATGAAGAGTTCTGAGGAGCTCCGTGGCCCTGGCTCTTCTGGTAAGGCCAAAGATGGCCCGGGCTGCCGAGTTCTGTACTATCTGGAGGCGCGATATGAGGTATTCCGGCAGACCAAGGTACAGAACGTTAGCATAGTCCAGGCGAGAGCCAATCAGTGGGATTTGGTTCTCTCAAGGTGATAAACATATGTCCATGGTTATTGTTTATAGAGAAAAAATAATTTCAGCAGGTTTGGAAGTCATACACCACAGGAATTCCAAGGGTAGCCAATTCTTAAATGCCTTCCACAGAATTTATAGGGGGCCAAGACACCTCAATTTAGCATCCTAAGCCAATGTGCATATGTCAAAAAAGAGATTCAGTGAATGATCTAAGAAAACCAGACAACTTAGCTACTAGAATAAAGAGGTACAATAATGTTCCTCTCATGCTCAGTCCTTTTCACAATAAAGATATAACTTCTTATTTGGCTCACTTTGGTGACTTCTGAAATCCATGCAAATTAGACAACAGACAAAATAATCAAAACGCCAATTGATAATGAATTGATAACTGAGGTAAAGGATTAGGGGCCAGATGTGCAATGTATTTTTGCCATCACAAACGGTCTGATTTTCAAAATTGGCAACAGCAAAAATGCTTTCCCAAATGTACATTCAAGCAAACCGCGGTTCTCCAAAATCGCATTTTCACTGTAGAAATCTCTATTTGGAAGCAGAGTGTATTAGGTGTCTCTTCCAAGCAGCAATCTCTAGTGTTATGTTTCAAGGTTTTGTGACCAAAATGTGGTTGCAAAACCTTGATATTTTACCACCAACTCAAAGTTGGCTGTAATGCAGTCACAAATTGGAAGGAGTCCCAGCGGGACCCCTTTCTGTCTGTGAATGTTGGGAAAACACTGTTTAAGAGCATTCAGCGGCCCTATGGACCACTGCCTACTTTTAAAAAAATGAAAATAAATCCTTTTTTATTGTTGAAACGCATCCAATTTTCTTTTAAGGAGAACAGGTTGTTGATGGTGTTTGCGGGTGGCGTTCTTGAGGGCTGTGTAGTTGTTTGGTGATCGTTCGCGGAGCCAGTTCTTCTCCAATTTCCAGCAAGTGCTCTTGGAGGCCTGAGGTCTTCAGTGATCCAGGTGGCTTTCTTGCTGGTGTGGTAGTTGGAGGATGTCTTGAGTGGAGCGAGAGTGTTGGCGCAGTCGTCGATCCACTGTCGGAGGTTGAGAACGGCGGTGTTGGGTTCGGTGGGGTCGGCTGGTGAGCTCTGGGTGAGGGTGGTGGCTAGCTGCTCGTAGGTGACTTTGCCCCAGCAGTGACGAGGCATCTGTTCAGTGTGTGGTGGGCTTCCTGAAGGTGAAATGGATGCAGTGGTGGTCAGTCCAGTGGGGTTCGGTGGTGCGGCTGAAAGAGACATGGGGGCTTGCGGAGAAGGAGGGGTCAAGCGTGTGACCGGTGGCGTGGGTGGGTGTAGTCACAAGCTGTCTGAGTCCGAGGTTGGCGATCAGGGTGGTGGAGTTGACGTTGTTGTTCTCGAGGTGGAAGTTCAGGTCCCAGAGGAGGATGTAGTCTGTGGAGGAGAGGGTGTGGATGCTGATGAGGTAGGTGACGGAGTCGCTGAACTGTGGTCTGGGTCCAGGTTGTCTGTACATGAGGGTCCCTCTGAGGGTGGTGTTGGGGTCGGTGTGGATCTGGAAGTGCAGGTGTTCGCCGGTGCTTAGGGTGTCGTTGGTGTTGGTCGAGACTCTGAGAGTGTTCTTGTGGACGATGAGAATTACACCTCCTACTCCGTTGATGCGGTCTTTGCGGGAGATCTTGTAGCCTTTTGGGATGGCTATGGCGATTTCGGGTGCTGAGGCGGGGTTCAGCCAGGTCTCCGTCAGGAAGGCGACGTCTGGGGTGGTCGACTCGAGGAGGTTCTAGAGTTCGACTGCGTGTTTGCGGGCGGAGCGAGTGTTGAGGAGGATGCATCTCAGGTAGTTGAGTTCTTTGGTTGGTGGTTTTGTGGGTCGGATGCTGGTGAGGCTGCAGTTCCGGCAGGTGAAGGGCCCTTGGGTGCGCTTCGGGGTGGTCCTGTAGTACGTGTGTTCTCGTCCAGGGTTGAGTGCGTGGAGGGTGCTGGCGTCATAGTGCAGTCGGATGTTGTGGTGTCTGCGGGGTCCAGGGGTTCTGGTACTGGGCACTGTCCAAGTGTGGACGGGCGCAGACGGGCTTGCCTTTGGCACGCGTCCACTGCGCAGCCACATAGCGGCCGCCATGAGAAGGGGAGGTGGGAGGGAGGAGCAGCTGGGTGGGGGAGACGGGGGAATGGGAGCAGGGGGTGGGGCCGCAGGGGACTCAGCGGCGGGAAGCGGGACTGGTGAGGGGGCAGGGGATGAGCAGGCATGGGAGAAGGCAGGCGCAGGCCAGGGCACAAAAAAAAATTAAGGAGAGAAATCAGACAATATTAACAGGCACAAGACAAGAAAACTGTGACGGACAGAGTGCAATGGCCAGGAGTTTAAGAGGGAACAAGACAATACTGACAGTCAGAAGATACAAGGCAGTGAGGGACAGAGCGCAAAACCAACAAGGATGGAGAATTAGACAATAATAGCGGGCACAAGATCCAAAAGCAGAGATGAACAGAGCAGATCGGGACCTCCCAGGCGGGCCTCGAACTCGGCAGTAGCTAGGTGGAAGCACAGGCGCAGACCAGTGGGGCTAAGTGGCATGGGGAGCGACCTACCTGGGTGCAGGGTCAAGGATGCATGTATTTTCAACATGTTACTGTTTAATGCTATACAAACTGGGCTTTAAATATTGAATGCGGCATCATGTATGGTTTAAACACAATTCCAACACACATTGATCAAATACATGGCCTGTTCCTAAACTGATATTTTTGGGAATTGAGAGAATATGTAACAACATCTGTGGACGTAACCAACTCAAAGCCTTGCGACAGCTAGAGTCTAAAGACATTCTGGATTTAAAGACCAAATATCCCACAGGACTTAATAAAGATGATGAATTACAGAGTCATGTCAAATGAGCATTCTAATAATTGTCTGATACATTTTCTTTCGAGTATTGGTTGTGGGGAACCCGGTTTTCTACATTTTTCTCTATTGTGGCATGTTATTTGAATTGACGTAGACTAAAAGACAGAAGGCCATGCTTTTTGTTATGTTTAATTTGGATGGGTATAGGTCTAGAATTACATCAGGCTTTAAGGATAAGTGGAAAGTGGCCCTTTGTATATTTTATTTCTCAGTTTGGTAATGTCAACATGGTAGTTTTTCTACTGCATGTTCTCCCACTGGCGATCCTGATTAGAAGGGCAGGTTCAGAGGCGGCAAGGAGAAAGGAATACACTCTAGTCTCCTTTCTCACACGCAGCACTCGCCGGCGTTGCAAACCCTTACTGACAAAGGGGTTGGGATCAAGAGAATATGAATAACACTTTTCTCCTAATGCAAAGACGCATGTTGACCTTAATATAGGTATGGTGGTAGTACAGGGTTTCGTTTCCTGACTACCACAGTTTTACACCACCTTACTCACGGTCATGACAAAGCACACAGTGGATCCATTAGGGACTCACCATATGCACGAAACATGTTGACCCCACTTCATTTGCACATCACCTTCACGGACTGAGAGCAGCGGCAGCATATTTATCCCCTCTACATATTTGTTGTCTAGGATTTACTCGAGTCCTTAATATTTTGATTTATCTTTCGGACCCCTGAATAAAATTGCTCCAGAATTTCGCGATTTCGCTGCAAACCGTGAAATCGGCACTTTTGTAAAAATGCCACAATTTTTACAAAAGTGCCCAGGTAATTAAATGAATGCAGGTCATTAGGGCTTCATATAAATAGGCATTTTAGAATCTTTATTTTGTTAGAGTTTAAATAAAGTGACTTGGGTTGTGCAGGTAACCCAAATGGGACTTATCCAATATCCCACTGAAAGTAATGCACTGATATGCTGAAGTTTGTTTCCTTTGTACAGAACATACTCATATAAAGATGTGATTGCCCCTCGAGATGTTCATGTGTACGGTTTATTGAATTTTCAATGGTTTTCTTATTTGTAATTCAAAGTCGTGGCCCATTATTCTTGATACAGAGACCTCTGTGGTAGAAGGCTGGTGAAGGATGCACATTTCACCCTTGCCAAACACTACTTACTTCCACAAATCAGGTACCAACATAATATTATTTTTTACAGCACAGATTGTTTCTAATGGGCTAAGTAATTATACTCGCTCCAGAGAAAGGAACACCAATAGAAATCAATGGCTGCACCTTCAAGGAAGGTTGAAGATGACCTGATAGGAAATTAAATGGAGGTGGAAGTGGAATAGGTTTTGGAATGACAGGTGTTCAAACATGCAGAATATATGTTTTATGAGTTTGTTCTAAAGGCACAATGCAATTAGAGATGAATGCAGGGGCTATAAAGTGTGTCTCTTCATGGCATTGTAGGAGCAGAATATCAGTTTGGAGAAATGTTTCTTGGTAAGCCATACAAGACTATGTATGGTATGCAACTAAAGCACCGCTCCCATTGTGCTCACAGCTCATGTACAGTGTCATTTAAAATTATCTTCGGAGATTTGGTGGTTTTGTGCCGATGTGTATATGTAGGTGTCAGAAAATAAAATTCAACTCAAAGTCCAGGGGTGGGGAAGGAAAACAGTGTCCTATCATAGTCTTTTATTTTGGCTCCAGGACTTCAGATTGCCTCCACACCTTTGTAGTAATGCAACCCTCTTAGGGCATTATATACACTTAGAGCATATGAAAGTCTTACTTTTTGGTACTGGCTGGGGATTTGAAGACTTTTATGAGGGCAGAGCCTGGGTCTAATGGGCAGGAATGTTTATGGAAATGGTGAGATTTAGGGGTATCGGATAATTTAGGGAGATGTGGAATAGTTGAAGGAGGTGGAGGAATTGGGTCACCAGAAGACATTGGATGGACTTTGGGACAGTGTGAGTGCTTTGAGTGGGGTCAGGTGGCGGAATGAGGTCATAGGTTGGAATGGAGGTACAAGGAGAAATGGGGGCAGGTGTGCTGGAAGCACTTGGGTCAGAAGAGGTATTAGACCTCCTTGTGTGGCAGACAGGGCAGAAAGCATATCTTCTAGGATATTAACCAGTTTAGACAGTTGCTGAGTTAGATTTGCTGTAATACACCTGGAAATTGAGGCTCATCATCCTGTGATTCTGGGCATGTCACTTAATCTCCCTTTGTCTATAAACAATGCATGTGTTTGTGTTGTAATTGTGTAGTGTGACTGGTGCACATGTGAAGCGCTTTAGTACCTTCAGGTCAAGTTGGAGCTATAATTTAAAAAAGTACAGAAGAATGCACTAGGAGGTTAAAACTAAAAACTAAGTCTTACCGTAAGGAAAGACAAATATATACCCACTTACTTGCTGATTTGTACAGAGTGAAACCAGAAAATCTGGATAAAATCGTGGCTTCCATGCTGAAATTGTGTGATCTTAGGCAAATATTTAATTTCACTAAGGTACGTTCTAGAATTCCATTTCCTATGGGATGCTAACAGGCCTTCTTTTATCGGCTTCTCAGAACCTATACTAAAGCAAATGGAGGATTGCATTTCCAAGGGATAACTGCCTTCACCTGTGGGCTGCTTCCTCTGTTCCCTATCCCAGGTTGCTTATTTCAAAGCGGAATACTCTGCCAAACAGTTTTCATTGATTTAAGGATGAAAATGAATGATTATGAGTAAAATAAAGTGCCGCGAAAATGCAGCTAAATTGCCATATTTGTGCCACAAAATTTCCATATTGGTGCCGCTATATTTGCTAATCCATGCTGCTATATCCTGTGGGGTCTGATTGGGGCTATGGTTAGATAATTTTATCTTCACACACATTCGCTTTCACAAGGTAAATACACCAACATGGACAACTGCGGCACCTCCTTAAAAGGATCTCCGATAAAGAGCCCTCTTGCGGGGCGCGTGGGGGACGGTTGCGCCACCCCCACGAGGAGCAAAGTCCGATGATGAAGCACTACACCCGCAAGGGTGAGTGAGGGCACTGATTCACTTTGATCCTACCGATATATTATTTCCCTGGACACACTATATCTTAACCAGAATAGGTTGCACAGAACATTCTTTCCTTAGGAACCGCCACCATCCATTGTTTTGACATTCTCACAGCCCCTACCTGGAAGGGTGGAACATGTAGCTATTGTCGATTAGATCAACTGTATCCTTTCTCTCTCCTGAGTGATTTCAACTTTGACAATGGGAATTTATACTTTCATGTCTGCTTTGCCTGGTAGGGAGCAAAACACTGTCAAAGACCATTATACTATATATTGCAAATGCTTTTACAATTCAGATACTGTAATTTTGCACCTACATTTCTATTTATATTTCCAGGGACATACATATGTACATATATTCATACATATTTTTAGAAAGAAATTGGAGTAGTAGGGGAGGGGGTAATTATTAATAATCGTAGTCAGCGTGAACTACTCAAGTCATTAAATATACCTTTGCACAGGACTTAGATGCAATGTGTAAAGTCTTTAAGGAGTACCAAACCAATAACCATAAACCAATTTTAAAATCCTTAAAGAAAATGAGATGCATTTAAAGAGAAAAAGAATTGAAACATTGAAATTTCATTTTATAAGAGTAGGCAGAGGTCAGCGAGGTCACTGCCTGCCCTTATAAAGTATTTTTTCAACATTCACACAGGGTAAGGGGTCCCAAGGGGACCTATTCCCATTTGCAAATGCATTTCCATCCCTCTTAAAAATGATGGTGAAATATTACTGTTTTGCGACCGGAATCCAGTCATAAAACAGTAATACATACCTTACAGATTCGGTATTTCGAAGGGGCTCCCAAAGGATGCCCCTTCCAAATACCAAATTGCAAGTGCAAATGATTTGGTAATAAGTTTCCAAGTCACATTTTGCATATTGTCCATCATAAAAAACATTTTTCCAGCTGTGAGTAGCCGGATTTTGCAAATCAGGTCGCTTGTGACCAGAAAAATGCTTTGTGCACCTGGTCCTTAGTCTCTGAAATCGAAGTCCAAAATCCTCAGTAGGAAAAGGCAGCTGGCTACGGCAGAGGGTGGCTGCTCAATGTCTGATAGCCATCAGACAAGGTCTCAGTGAAACTCATGTCACAAAGCAACAACGACGGACCTCCTATGCCGCACCTCGTGCCAGTTCCTATTATGTATGGTTGCTGTGCAAACTACCCCTGCGCTAGTCGTTGAGTGACGTCACTGTGCTCCAGAGCAACAGGTAATAGGACAATTGGGGGTGTGCAGATCAAGAAGTCCAGTAGGCCAAAACATAGGTAGAAAAATAACTTCTTTATTTCAAATATTCCTTACAAATTCATTGAATTAAGACAATACAGCCAACGCATTTCAATCCCAAGACGGGAACTTCATCAGGGCAAACAATATGTTACGTGTAGTTCACACTTAAAAAAGGATGACAAAGAAGAGAATTGTAGAAGTACGGAAATCGGTCTCTTCACATAGAGCAGTGTACTCCAATGTAAACCTGTATGTGATAGGCAAATATTTCCAGTGGTTATCTGGAAAGAAGCGATTCGACCGTGATAAGAAGATCACACAGGAAGAAGTCAGCGACCAGGTATACAAATGAACAAATCACCCAGGACACTCCTGGGAAGGGCGGTGACTGTAGTCAATACAACGAAAATCCCATATCTTAAAAGACTTAATCGTGCACTTGGCACTTGGTAAGAGGTATATCAATGCCTCTATAGTAATCTTTGCAGAAGCAAGAGCTGTCCCAATTCTAAGTCCTCAGAGGGTACTGTGTATTGCACAGTGACCCATATGTCAACTGAGTGGAAACGAGTAACTCCTCCACGTCGTCAGTCAATCCGTCCTTACTCCTCGCAGGTATCAGTGAAACTTGTTGAATTTTGGCAGGAAGGCTCTGAGCGGGAGAAATTAGATTTTCATGTCAAATGAATGTTTCTCACCAGCTGGATACTTATTCAGTTTGACGGATCATGGATTCCTGGAGGTGGGAGGCCTTTTTAGCAAGGACCATCTAAATTGGATTTGCTGCTGTGGAAAATCTCCAAGTGGGGGATACCTAAATATTCAACTTAGTGTCAGGTCAGCTTGGCAGTTTGGTTCCGATCCATCAAAGGTCTATGGAGCTATAAAGTTTCTAAGTCCCATGATTCTCCGGATGTTAGAAGTACATTTTGACACAGCCCAGGCATCAATGACTTCAGGGGCAACACTTGGGATGAGGACTCCAGCAGAAGCCCACAGCAGGGTGTTCAAACTGGTCAGCAGGGCAGTTCTAGGATATGTCTCTTTAGCTTGTTGTGTTCCTGTAGTTTGAACAAGAGGTCAGCCTTAAGACCAGTGGAGGCAACTTCTTTGTCCAGAGGTGGGGTCAGGGGACTGAGCAAACCCTCCTCTGCTGTCACTTCAAAACATTTCTGGGCAGAACTCCCTGCCCAATGTCATTGGAGCCTGGCTAACTGGGGGTACAAAGAAGGGGACTGTGAAGGTGTACCCCGATATCTGCTTGTGACAGGAGAGACCCCTTTGAAGTTAACTAAGCTCTTGGGTACTGCCCAAATGGGCATCCTGAGAGATAAAACAGAAACACCTCCCCACACCCAAGTCTTTATCTCTGCTCTGGCAGCACTTTTTTTTACACCACATTCAGGGTGAAGCACTCAGAGGCTACAACTGGAAGGTAGTGCAAATTAGCCACCAGTGGCCTTTGGCATGGAAAAGGTAACTTTGTAATAGTACATTTTACTTAATATATATTAAAAAACAATCTCACCAGTGTATCAGGCTGGTAATAGATTGTGTAGAGTCTATGAAATTTCAAGTTGTTTTATGGCCAGAGATAGTATTATTAAATATCCAGAGTTTGCCTATGGAACAGCCAGCCTTGCTACATGTAACAAAATATTTCTACATGTCCTTCTTTTGAATACATGCAGCCTGCCTTATATGCAGTAGGGCCTACTTAGAAGTGACTTAATTTTATATGAAAGGAGAGTTTAGACCTGTCAAATAGGTGTATTTAGACAGGTCAAGTTGCAGTTTAAAAGCTGATTTGGTCAGGTGACAATGGTAGGCCTGATTCTGAGTTTTACACTGTACTACAGTGGATGGCCCATTGAGTTCTGCAGTCCACTACTGATATTTAACTTACAGGCTGGCAGTACATTTTTGTGCCATATATTAGACACCTATAGGTAAGTTAGGTACGGCAAATAGGAGTATACCAATGTCATCATGTTGAAAGGAGGAGCACAGGCACTTCAACTCTGGTTAGCTGGGGTAAAGTTCACAGAGTTCTACAGCCAGCAAAAACAGGTAAGGCAACAATCTGGAGGTATACCATGCAAAAAGGCTGTCATTTTCTACAAATATTATATGGTGGATTATTGGGCTAATATCAAGCACTGCATAATTTTCCTAGACAAATTCACAATTACTACAAAGTAGCATGGCATGAACATGCTTTTATAAGTGAGCATATTTTAACTAAAACGGCTTACATTTTTAAAGTATCTTTTGTTACCAAATTTTGGTTTAAACCATTTACCCTCTGTAGAAATTACTTGTGTTACTTATGTTATGGGTCGCTCTCCTCCTTACAAATCCATTACCTACCAAATTCTGCAGCTACCCACATTCCCGATAATGCTGTAGAAAATTTGATTTGTCTATGTCGCATTTGGGTGCCTTTCCTGGCAGGGGCAGAAGGCCCTGCCCCACAACAGATTGTGCCGTTTTCATCGGAATAATTGTGGCAATCCTGTAAATGCAGAGCATTTGTACCTGAGACTGGCTCCAATATGATAACTTATTTTAGGGTGGCCTTCAAACTGTCTTTCTTCTCACTGTTGATTTTTCCTGTTCTACAAGACGACAAGCACACTGCCAGTGAAGGTTAGAAAAGGTAAAGGTTGGAAAACATAACTAAGACAGCAGAGACGTGAAGGTTAGAAAACATAACTAAGACAGCAGAGACGTTTCCCTGAAACGAGCCTCATACCGGCTGGGTTTGGAACTACCAGCAGTCATTGGTTTAAAATTCAAATACTAACAAATGATTTCACATAAATCAAATCAGCGAAATCTCTGCTAAAAGATAATTTGAGTATCAGAAAACTGAAACCATGTTTTTAGTCTGAAACCCCTATCAAGGCACCAACCACTTTACGGTGAGTTTACACTGCTTTCATGTGCACTACACAAAGTAATTACCACCACCAGCAATGGGCCCAACACAATACAACACTCGTGCCAATGAACCTCTGCCATTCGGGCCCTTCACATTTATACATACACTGAACCAAAACACCAAACACATCAAAACGCACCCAGTCATCAGCCAACAGACATACAAACACACCTTCAGCAAACCCCTTCACACATACTACTAGCCACGCGCTACACAACAACCACACAATGATAGTGGTTGATGCTGTCATCTGTGTGTTACTTCTCATTTGACGAGCTGCCTTCTACCTGCGCAAGATGCCTATGAAAAGAAGCCTAGGTAGAGCTCTACTCACGTCTCTCTCTGCCGGAGTCCGGCCTAATACATGAGTGTGTCAGATCAACTTTAAATAATGCCCCCCCTTGGTAGCCAACATAGGCTCAGGGAAACTTTTGTTTAGTGTACCTTAGCACAATTACTGTACTAAATCCATCTACTTCCAGTCTTTGGAAGTAAGTTGGAGGTAACTGAGGATGCACTGGTGGTGGTTTCTTCAGATAGTGTAAATAGATCTACATTTGCAAAATGGGGTAAACCTGCCCGAGCAGACTCTTTTGAGATCCCTAAAGATCTCTTCCCGAAAGAATAAAGGCATTAGGATTAGGTGTGAAGAGTCATCCATCAAACGTTATTGTAAGTCCTATCCCTGTGCAGTGCACTGATTGTAATACACTAATAGTATAGCAGGCAGAATATCTGTCATAGTCTGATAAAGGAAGAATGTGGCAAACAAGTCGCAAGTATGACCTATGTGACTAATGGCGGGTACAATAATCTATGTGTTCCTGTTAACTTCACCATCTGCCTTCACCCTACATGAGATCCCTATGAAAACAATCGTGGATAAGCTTTAAGTACCTCTTTATGTGTCTTCCTAATAATGACTAATACCATACATGAGCCAGGTGATCCTTTTCCAACCAGCCAGCTTAGGTTCAGGAATGGAGACCGTTTATCGCCTTTAGGGTACTCACTACACTAAACTCATCCCCTTCCAGTTTGGGGATGCAAAGTGGGGGTGTCTAAGGATGCACTTATGGCCCATTCCTTGGGCAGTATTATCAACTCAACATTTGAACACAAAGGTAAATATTCTTAGGCACACTCTATAACGTTCCCTAAAGAGCACCACAAGGAAGACTAAAGGTCTGAGGGTAGGGGAGACAGGGCACATATCCCATATACAGTTATGTTCAGTGTATTGACTGTAATGCACTCGTTATATAATGGACAGAACAGTCACCATGTTTCGACGGATGATGAAGGTGACAAGCAGCCAAAAGCAAGGCCAATGTGTGCCTGTTTACAGGTGCCAGTAAAGACACTATGACCCAGATTGAATTTTGCAAGAAAAAGTCTTAGATCGTAGTTCATCTTTCCCAATCAGATGGAACAATTTAAAACACAATGCATCTACTTAAAAATGGGCCATACAATGGGATCGCTGTACCCCATATCCAAACATACTACTGGGTGGCGCAACTGTTGGGTCTTCCGCATTCTGGATGTACAGGCTGGAGATGTAGCTGAGGGGAGATCTAATGTTTCTTTTTTTAATCTGAACATAAACATTGTAGTTGGCCTCTAGCACACAGCCACGCGAGCCCTGGGCTGCAAGGGAAAGATCACACAAGCCTCTCCCTCTGGGACGCGGCAGAGTTAGGTACACTGGGAAAGTTACGAGTCAAATGGCACCTAATTGGTCTCTTTCGGGTGGGAGACTTATGGACCAGGGAGATGTTATCCTCTTAGAAGGTCTGTAGCGAGACTATCAGTTGGCCCCTGCTGAATCATATCTCTACACTCAAGTATGCCATGCACTGAGAGCGGTACTGCTGAGAGGAGCCAAGCGCCCGGAGACTTCGCTCCTGGAGGACAGACTGCTAGACGAATACATGCCATGTCAAGCCTTGTCACTGATGTATTTAAAGCTACTCAATCATGCTCCTGATGCCTTGGAGGGCCTGTAGGATGATGAGTGGGCGGAGGCCCCGGCATCCCACAGAGAGGTGGCTATATGGGCAGTTTTCCCCCCTCGTTCCATTGAAGATTCCCCACGACTCCTATTGCTCTCACATGGGTAGAGAACCGAAGGAGAGCTGCTGATATGGTTGTAGACATATTTTTTGGGACTGCCAAGTACTATAGAGCTTCTGGGTGGTGGTGGTCGAATGTATGGGCGAGGAGTGTGGTGATTCACTCACTGCATCAGCAAAGGGGTGTCTCCTGATAATCTGGGAGGAAAGAGATTTGCTTCTTTTGATGCATGCATGGATAACCCTGAGGTTAGCTGTAGCTAGTCGGAATGTTGGTTTGTGCTGGCGAAGAAGACAGTATGCGAAGGCTGGGGATGCCTCTAAAAGTGGGAAAAAGTCTGTGGACTTTTGAAATAGCTATTGAGGTAATAAATGTGACGACCTCACCCCGTCCATTTTGATAAACTGCCTTCTACTGCAGTCACGTCGAGCATTCCTGTTGGTTGTGTTGGGGAGGGGGGGATGGAAAGAATTGATGTTGCAATGACGACGATGTCAAAGAATTCATAGTGAACAGTCTTGTTTTGTATTTTATTAAAATGCCAATAAATATATCTATTTAAAAACAATGGGCCATGGAAGGTATGTATCTATGAACAACCATTTGGGGCAGATACTAACGCTTAATCTGTGTGCTCCACTTAAGTCAGTTTGTATGGTGTAAAGTGAAGCAAGTTGGAAAAAATGCCAGGCTTAGATAGGCACTGTCAGCATTAATATCTACTCTCATGCTTCTTTCGATCGCAAGAGTAAACTCATGCATCATTGATATTGGCAACTCTTTTGCTTTGATGCAGGAATGCAGTCATCAAAGTGCCAATCCTGCAGCCTGTCAGTGTCCTTTATAATAGTAGAGGCTACTGCTTTTACAGCAATAGGATTTTCTATACCAGGAAACTGAAAGTCAAGAAAGAACATCAGATTTCCCGTGGTGGTCTGACGATAGACAACATATGCACTGTCAACTGGTGGGTAGCCAACTTCTTATACCATGGGTGAGTTTTACTAGTTGTAATTTATGGTTGAAGGAACTGGTCGTTTTCATTTACTACACCTATGGGCTTGTATAGCTCTGCCAAAAGGGTCCCAAACTTTAACCAGGAAAAGAGATTTCAACATGAGGTGTGCATATATACTTCCCACCTATCTGAGAATTTGACAGCAACCAGTTTATTGTAATGCAACACTGCCAGGCCTAGACTGGCAAGGCAAACCAGCCCTGGCAATTATGTTGGGCTGGCCTGGGTGGCGGGGGAGGGGTGATGCTGGTGGGATACACTGCTGCTGCTTTTGTTACAGGGGGCTGATATTGCAGCTACTATTGTTGAGTTCTTCCCTGTATATACCCTTAGACTATTAACATAACCATTAGAGCTCTTGCACAACATGTACATATTGTTGCCATAACTAACTCATTTGTTTGGTATGTACTGCCTGAACAGTTGTCACCCTTTCAACAGGATTAATAACTTCCCGACTGCTCTATTATTTGCAGAACTATATATATCTATGAAAACTTAGCAGACAAATGTTACATGACAGGACACATTTTGAACAACCTGTCATGGCCTGGCTGGTCCCAGGGCAATGCAGAATAATTATCATTGAAATGCAGCATACGCTGCAAAATCTAGAACCTTCCTCTGCTCATGACAGATGCAAACCTCGGTATTGCCCAAACGATAAAAGAAGGCCAGCAAGAATGAACAGCGGTTTGTGCAGTGTTCCCACGTTGACTACCTAGCCCCCAAAAAATTCCAACTTTGTAAATTAAGTGGGAGTCCACAAGTGTGACCCAGAACGAGGATCAAGAGTGCCTCCTATCTTCCCCCAAGCATATTTCTTTGGGGCAAAAGTTCCTCAAGGAAGTCTTCATCCAGAAAAAGATGGAAGTAGTGAATAGGCAACGAAATTGCAGTATTAACTTTAAAGACACTATTTGCAGTGAATAGGGGAATTTTGGGCTGAACTAAATTGGGAAACTGCCAAATGAGCCTGTGTTTGGCGCAGTGCCTGTCTATACTCTGGATGGGCTACACTGCCACTGTCTCTCTTCTGCTCAGTTTCTTCTTACTGAGGGACATACGGACAGTCAAAAATGTGTTCCTCAGATTCGTTTTACGAAAAGTCATAATTGGATGTATCTCTTACTAAAAACACCACTTCCAGATTGTGCTCCCTAGTTTCTCCCTCAGGTTCTCCCTCAGGTGCTTTTTCACTAACCGCCCCTGATTCAGAGCTCTCCTTCATTATTTGGTTGTGGGCCAGGGTAGCAGCAAGTCACCACCTCAGTTTTCTATCCAAACCTTCCTGGCTTACGTAGATTGCAGAGGTGCTCATAGAAATAAATGAGTTGTGTGCTATGAACTGAAAAAATACAATACAGCGCTGTGTGAGAGAGTGTAGTAAAGTGTGATGTAAAAAAAATGAAAAAAGAAAAAGCTCTTTATCTACCTCCATCCTGTGATGTGTTGAACTTCACCAAGAAGTTAGAAGAGAAAAATAATCAATACCAATACTTGAAATTGAAACAAACACAATAAGACAAAAGCACACATTGCCATAGTCATCTCTGATGCCAGTACAAAGTTCTTTGTGTGACAATGTGCTCTTTGTGAAAGAGCAGTGTGTGGGTGGTTCACCAAGAAGTTTGCCATGTGCAGCATGCACCTCTCCTTCTGCCCACTACAGCATACAGCACTGTGTGAGGTCACTTCAGCCACTGATCAGTTATTGTGCCACTCTCATTTGACTTCCACCCACCATAACATACATCAGGGCCTGTTACAGCCATTGATCATTGATTCAGTCATTCACATGTTGCTTCTTCCGAAACAACCAAGGCAAATGTTTCATCCCGTTTCAGCCATTTATCAGTTATTGTGCCATTCATATTTTACCTCTAAACAGCAAAACATATATTGTGGGGCAGTGTGTGAGCTTCACTTCACCCCCTGTGGGATGCCCCTGCTACCCATCCCTTGGTATCTACAAAGAATGTCTGAACAGTGTCTAATCTTGCTGCACTCTCTCCTGCGGTTTTTGCTGTAGAGGGAGCATTTTTAGGGATTGGAAGCATAGTTCTGGTCTGGACCCGGTGCATTCAATGAGACTGAGATCATTATCACAGCTGTGTAATATGCCGTCAATTAGTGCAACTGATTGTGAGTCATTTCACAGGAACTGCACAGTGTGCTGTTGGTGCC
This sequence comes from Lissotriton vulgaris, assembly GCF_964263255.1. Classification (NCBI taxonomy): domain Eukaryota; kingdom Metazoa; phylum Chordata; class Amphibia; order Caudata; family Salamandridae; genus Lissotriton; species Lissotriton vulgaris. The sequence continues at coordinate 1,649,978,240 of NC_141693.1, read as the reverse complement.
ACCATAGTGTTTTGTGTCTGCACTAAGGTATGACAGCCGTAAAATATCTCACTTCCAAGGAGCAGCTTGTAAAACGAATACAACCAATCTCAACTCGCAGCAGTTTTATGGCATATTACTTTGGGTTTACTGCGCTTCTGCAATAACAAGTAAATGCATTGCTAATGAAAATAAATTTCAACTAAATAAACATCTCCAGTTTGTTTTGTGTTGCACTCTATCTAGCATTTCCCCACAGTTTTTCATTAGCTTCTAGTCATTTGAAAATATATTATTTCTGCTTTTGTAGTGTCTGGGAAGCATCCTTTTAAACTGCTGCTCTGCAAAGGTCACTAGTGGGACGAGAGAAGAGAAAGCGGGAGGAATGGCCCCGACGGAGGTTTACAAAGAATACCGCAGTGTGGGCCCGATGTAGGTAAATCTACATTTACCACTTCATAAATACCGAATCATACCGAATCGGTATTTATGAAGTGGTAAATTAAAGGGGGGGAGATGTAGGTATTTCAGATTCGGTAAATACCGAATCTGTAAGATTCGGGGCCCGATGTAGGTAAATCTACATTTACCACTTCATAAATACCGAATCATACCGAATCAGTATTTATGAAGTGGTAAATTAGAGGGGGGGAGATGTAGGTATTTCAGATTCGGTAATTACCGATTCTGTAAATACCGATTTGGTATCCCCCATTGCTGCCTATGGGCCTTGAAGCCCATAGGAATCAATGGGCATTACCGAATCGGTAATTACCGATTCGGTAATTACTGATTTGTGCAAGGGTGCAGGGGGTGTCACTTTGACACCCTCTAGCACCCCCAAAACAGGCATGTGAGCCATGTGGCACACAGACATGCCCTAAGGGCATGTCTGTCTGTCACATGGCATAGGTGTGCATGCACACATGTGCATGCACACCTCGATTCGGTATTTTAACACCCAATTGGATTGGGTGTTAAAATACCGAATCTGAAGGGCCTGTGGGACAGAAAGTAGTCCCACCTACATCCCAAATTTAAAAATTGGTAAAATTACTGATTCGGTATTTTTGCGATTCGGTAAAATACCGAATTGGACAAAAAAAGGTCCCCTACATCTCAGTAGGCCAAATACCGGTCGGAAACGGCCGAAATCGGCCGTTTCCGACCGGTATTTGATACTATATCGGGCCCTGTGTATGGACTGTTTAGGAGAGGAGGGGGAGGATGAGTATGGGCAGGGGACATCTGGAATTAACAATAAACGTAAATGTGCATACAAGAACCCATTCAAAAGCAGGGTCTGACTAGCCATATAGGGAAATCTGGTAATCACTGAAGGGCTGGTCTTATGGGTCAGTGTGAAGACCCATTTCTTGGCTTTTTGTTGGCCTCTTTTTGGCCAGTTTTTAGTGTTGATTTCACTAATACTACCACAAATATTGCTTCAATAACCGTAAATGCATGCTCCTCCCATAATTTACAAAACCTGTATACAGCATGTGTTTACCTCTTAAAAGATCGAAACTGCGGGTTTGTAAATGTGGGCCACTTTTTCGGCGATCTGATTAGCTGATGACCACCACTTTTATTTTGGTTCCTGGGCCTATATTTCTGTCCCAGTCCGTCCCTGTACAAAAGTAGTCTTGATGACACACAAAACAGAAATAAAATAAGTATTCTTTCTTTAAATGGCAAGAAAGTAATCTGTGCCACCATAGCCTAAATCAGGATTGTTACCAGACAAAAACGTCCAAAAACCGGTGTAGAATTTTATATTACTTTTTCCTAAAAGGGGAACTCATGCGCCATTAAAAAGGTTATTTTTTTAAGCGTGGGGGCCAGATGTAAGTTCAGAATGGTTTGTGATGACCAAATAGCAAATTTTTGCGATTCGCTTTTTGGTAATCGTAAGCATCCATGTACAAATTACCTACCTCATTAAAATTCATGAGGTAGGTCTCAGTTCGTGATAAATCACTGGGCTCAGCAGACCACCAAGTCTGTGATTACTTTTCAGTAAGCACTTATTGTTTTTGAATTGGAGCCTGTTTTCTGCCAAGGAAAAAAAAAGTTTTCTTTTCATTTTTTAAGACTTAGGCAGTGGTATGTGGGACCACTGCCTGCTCTTAAAAATTGTTTTTGCAAACATTCCAAAGGGGAAGGGGTCCCTTGGGGACTCCACCCATTTGCAAATGGGTTACCAACTACTTGAAGTAGGTGGTGAAATGTGAATGTGCTGCAACTGCATTTCGGTCACAAAACATTCCCACATACCACTGCGATGCGATTCGGTATTAGGAAGGGATGCCTTTAACACGCCCCTTCCCAATACCGATTCACGAACCCAATTTGAGCTTTATTAATAGGTTACCGAATCACAAATTGGGCCCTTGTACATTATATTTTTTCTTTTTTTGCGGTCACAAACGGGCTGATTCTGTGCATTGGTCCATTTGTGACCTCAAAAAATATTTGTACATCTGCCCCTTTATTATGTTACGTGTTCAAGACTCTTTTCAGACATGTGAAAAATGACCCTTTGCTTGAAAGCACACGATCAAATTATGCTGAGGGAAGAGTTCACATATAAATAAGGTACTTTTATGCCGAAGCAGAAGCAGTAGTAAATGACATATAGTGGTGAATGTACATTTTAACTGCTTGCAAAGCTTTTCAAAACCCACCAAATTATAATATTATAAAAAAGATAAAAAACAAACATGCACCGGGGAAAGCTTCCAGAGATATATCCAAGTGTGATGAAAAACATTTTAGCATGATAATGGAGATTGAATCCTGATTGATTTATCTGTTATGTAAAAATTAGCTCCAACATTTGCATAGATGTTTGTTTAGCTACATGCATCTGGGATATTTAGACCATGTGTGTCATGTTGATGAATTATACTCCGCACAATTTGCTTACAAAAGTCATTGTCTGTAGTTATGCTCATGGGGGCTTCCAAGTTACTCACTCTGATAATGGAACAGGACCCTATTAACCTTTTCTTCTCAACTCTGATCTTACAGCTATTGCTTTTTAAATAGTTATGCTGCAGTAGTTTGAATAATTTGCACAATTAACCTCTGTGCAAGTTATACTAACTTTCACATTTCAGTTATGTGAAATGCCTTCTTAATTCAGAGAGGTCAGATGTTAAACTAGAGGTAACCCTGAACTAACCTTTATGGTTTGCCGAGCTATGAGAATGTCTGACATAATATCGACAGACAGAATATCGAACTACAAAAATATCGGAACAAAAACATCGACATCAAAAATATCGGAATCCTATCTTCATAAAGGTAAGTACAAAAATATCGAAAAAAAAATCGTAGTACAAAAATATCGGAATTAAAAATATCGTTTTTTTAAATGTATTAATAATAATGTAAAAATAATTTTAAAATACATAAATTTTTTCCAATATTAAATAAAAATATTAAAACTAATACATATACATTTAAAATAAATAAAACACTTAGGGCTAGATGTAGGTAGAATAGATTTACCGATTTTTTAATTACCGAATTTTACCGATTCGGTAATTAAAAATCGGTAAATCTAAGGGGTGTTTATGTAGGTATTCCAGATGTGCTGGAATACTGAATCGGAAGAATTCGGTATTTACCGATTCGGTAAATACCGAATCGGTAATGCCCATTCATTCCTATGGGCTTTGAAGCCCATAGGAATGAATGGGCATTACAGATTCGGTATTTACCGAATCGGTAAATACCGAATTTCACAAGGGTGCAGGGGGTGTCACTTTGACACCCTCTGGCACCCCAAAAATAGGCATGTGCGCCATGTGGCACACAGACATGCCCTAAGGGCATGTCTGTCTGTCACATGGCTAGGTGTGCATGCACACATGTGCATGCACACCTGAATTCGGTATTTTAACACCCAATTGGATTGGGTGGTAAAATACCAAATTTGTAGGGCCTTTGGACTCAGAAGAGTCCCACCTACATCTGGGAATTACCGAATCGGTAAAAATACCGATTCGGTATTTTACAGATTCTGTAAATTTACCGATTCAGTAAATTTACAGAATCTGTAAAATCTGGCCCCCTACATCTCAAAATGCCAAATACCGGTCGGAAACGGCCGAATTCGGCCGTTTCCGTCCGGTATTTGCCACCTACATCGGGCCCACAATAATTTAATGTAATTTAATTTTTTTAAATGTTATTTAATTGATTTAATGTAAAAAAAAATGTTTTTACCCTGTACGCCTGTACCCCAAAAACCCAAAACTGACCCTGAACCCTAAAAATATCCCTGTACCCCAAAAACCCAAAACTGACCTTGAACCCTAAAAATACCCCTTTACCCAAAAACTGAAAACTGACGCTGAACCCTAAAAATACCCCTTTACCCAAAAACTGAAAACTGACCCTGAACCCTAAAAATACCCCTTTACCCATCAACTGAAAACTGACCATTATCCCTAAAAATACCCCTTTACCCAAAAACTGAAAACTGACCCTGAACCCTAAAAATACCCCTTTACCCAAAAACTGAAAACTGACCCTGAACCCTAAAAATGCCCCTTTACCCAAGAACTGAAAACTGACCCTGAACCCTAAAAATACCCCTTTACCCAAAAACTGAAAACTGACCCTGAACCCTAAAAATACCCCTTTACCCATGAACTGAAAACTGACCCTTATCCCTAAAAATACCCCTTTACCCAAAAACTGAAAACTGACCCTGAACCCTGAAAATACCCCTTTACCCAAAAACTGAAAACTGACCCTGAACCCTAAAAATACCCCTTTACCCAAGAACTGAAAACTGACCCTGAACCCTAAACATACCCCTTTACCCAAAAACTGAAAACTGACCCTGAACCCTAAAAATACCCCTTTACCCAAAAACTGAAAACTGACCCAGAACCCTAAAAATACCCCTTTACCCAAGAACTGAAAACTGACCCTGAACCCTAAAAATACCCCTTTACCCAAAAACTGAAAACTGACCCTGAACCCTAAAAATACTCCTTTACCCAAAATTAATTAATATTATTTAATTACCAATTAATTATTAATTAACAATAACAATAAAGTAAATATATTAGCACATTAGCTGTAATTAATTTAATTTAATAATTAATAATATTTTTCCCAATTAATTAAGAATAACAAAAAAATATATATAAAAAAATTACTATAATTAATGTAATTAACTAATTAATATTAATTATTACCAACTAATTAATAATTAAAAATATGTACAAAATTGTATTAATTAATTAACTAATTAATATAAATTAATTACCAATTAATTATTAATTAAAATATGTACAAACATATATTAATTAATTAATTATTATTAAATTACTTCCCACCCTATTCCCCTATAAACCCATAACCCGCTACAGAACATATTTATCAATTAATCAATTAATTAAAATTAATTAAAAATTATTTCTCAATTAATTAATTAATAATTCCTACGAATTAATAATTAATTTAAGATAATTAAATTACTTCCCACCCTATTCCCCTATAAACCCACAACCCGCTACAGTAGTAAAAGACAATATTTAATTAAATTACATTAAAAATAAATAATAAAATATAATAAATACAATATAATATACACTAAATTTATTTAAAAATTGATATTAGTAACATCGAAGTTATTTATTTCGATATTATTGACATCGATATTTAAAACTTCGATATTACTGATATCATACTAATATCGATATTAAGACTGTCGATATTACTTACCTTCAATATTTTGTCCCATCGATATTTAAACTTCGATATTATTGTATATCAATATTTAAAACTCGATATTTTGTCTGTGTACCAGCTATGAATCACTTGCTACACACATGCAAGCACATGTATTTAATTTACATATTAAATGCATGTGCTTGGTAAATGCTAACTAATGTATGTGTATGTTAATCCAAATCAACGGCGACCCCTCTGCTCTGGCAGATAAGCATCGCCCCCGCCTGCCAGCAGCCGAAAAATTAAAAACAAAATGTTATGTTATGTTATGTTATGTTAAGTACTTTTATAGCGCACTAACACCCAACTGTTTCATGGCGCTTTGAGCACAGGGTAAACAAACATTCAGCAGTGTAGGTAATTAAGAAAGAGATTGATTATCCATGGGCTTGGCGGAACAGTAGAGTTTTCAGGAGGGATCTAAAGCAAGGGTAAGAAGTAGTAAGACTCAGCTCCAAGGGAAGTGCATTCCAGGGGGAAGGGGCAAGAAAAGAAAATCTAAGGCCACCATGTCTTTTGCGGTTGAAGGTAGGAATTGTGAGTAGGGCCAAGTAAGAAGAGCGAAGGTTGCGCGAAGGAAGATAGCGGTGAATAAGGGAAGAAATGAAAGCAGGGACAAGGCCAGCCAGGGCTTTAAAGATGATGCAGCCTAGTTTAAATTGGCTGCGTTTAGCCACTGGAAGCCAATGAAGGGCTTTAAGCAAGGGGCGAACATGAAGGTGTCTGAGCTGATGGAAGATTAGTCTTGCGGCCTGATTCTGTACCAGCTGTAGGCGATTTAGCTGGTATGCAGGAATGCCAACATAAAGTGAATTGGCATAATCAATCCTAGAGACTACAAGGGCCAGCAGAGCCAGGGTCAGGGCCTCCGTGGTTAGAAATCAAGAGATCTTACGGATTTTCCAAAGATGGAAAAAACAAGAGGATACCACGGCACTAATCTGGGGCTTCATGGAAAGATCCTTGCTAATAATGACTCCTAAGCTTTTTGCTGAGTTGACAGGGCGGGGAGGGGAGCCCAAGCCGGAAGGCCAAAAATTAGAGTTCCAGGGATTGGAGGCACCTCCGACCAAGACCAGTTCGGTCTTGTCGGGGTTGAGCTTTAAATGATTGTCCTCCATCCAGTTACTAATAAGACACAAAGTGGACTGAAAATTATAAATTGATTGATCAGAGGAGTCAATGTCAAAGACTAGCTGGATGTCATCAGCATAGTTAAATGCGATGACATTACTACCCCGTAGGGACCGGATGAGGGGGGTCAGGTATAAGTTAAAAAGAAGGGGAGAGAGGGAGGAACCCTGGGGGACGACACATGTCAACTTAACTTTATCCGCTGAGAAGTTGGAAAGGCGAACAGCCTGATGACGGTTGCTAATGATGGATGATAATGAACCTGTCTTTATTATCGTTTTATTTTTCTCTGTAGCGTTGGCTAAGGGGTGGGACCACGGGGAAGACAGGTAGAGGGGGAGTGGTAGGTGCAATGTTTATCATTCCCCATGAGGGTTTGGTGAGCCATCTCAGGCAGGCCAAACCCTCATGCGCACTGAAGCTCTCTCCTCCCAGCTGCGTTGCTGGTTTGGAGAGACCAGTCTCTCTGGGAGCGCAAATAATCGTTGGTCAAGCCAATCCTGTTGTTGCTTTTATGTAGCACCAGGATTGACCCAGGGGATTCTGGGAACCTGTGCCTACAGTGCACGGTAATGTAGCCGGAGAAGAGTGTCCGAACGTGGAACAGGTAAGTTATTATTAATATTATTGTTATTATTTGGAGCTTATAAAGCGCACTTATACTCAAGGGTGTCCTGGAGCTGCACACTGATTCCCTGGAGTACAAGGGCTTAATCCCAAATAACCACGTCTTCAACCACTTTCGGAAGGAAAGGATCTCCTTGGCCTTCCAAATATGTGCCGGCAGACTATTCCAAGCTTTCGCTGCACTGTATGTAAAGGAATTTCCACCCCAACAGGCCTTTTTGTATTTGGGGCACCGCCACTAGTCTGCTTTTGGCAGAGCACAGCGCTCTCCCGGGCACATACCAATGGAAGCACCTAATCAAAAACTCTGGATCACTGCCCATCAATGCTTTAAATACTGTGCACATCGGCTTAAATTGAGCTTGTCTGGGTACAGGCAGCCAGTGCAATTGCCGTAATCCCTCTCGTACAGAGGCAAACCTTGGAATACCTGTTAGCAGTCTCGCCACAGCGTTTTGAACCATCTGTAGTCTGTACAGTTGTTTTTTTTTCAGATTCAGGTACAAACTATTACAGATGTCCAAACGCGACAGAATAAGGGTTGAGACTGCTAACCTAAAACCATCAGCTGGAAGACAAAATTTAATTTTTCTCAGCATCCTGAGGATATAGAAGCAAGTTGCAACCATTCCACTGACCTGCTCCCCAAAATCCAGTTTCTGGTCCATGATTACGCCCAGTTTCTTTGCCTTGGATGTGGGGACAGGTCGCTTCCCCAGTGCTTCAGGCCACATATTCAGAGTCCAGATGTTAGGATTGTTCCCGAATACCATGACTACGGTCTTCCCTGTATCCAATTTGAGGCAGTTCGAGGCCATCCAACCCGCAATGTCTTTCAGGCATTCTTGGCACCTCACTGCCATATCCACTTGCACCCCTCGTTGTATGGACAACACGATCTGCGTGTCATCTGCATAGGAAGTGAATTGCAGGCCATGAGATCTTATCAAGGATGCCAGCGGGCTAACATAAATGTTACAAAGTGTGGGGCTCAAGGAAGAGCCCTGCGGTACCCCACAAGGGAGGGCAAAGGGCTTGGACTTATCAAGCCCCAAATCAACTGTCTGGATTCTGTCAGACAAAAAAGACCTCAGGAGGCTCCAGGCATTACCTTTCACCCCCGCCCTCGACAACCGGTCCATCAACACCCCATGAAGGACCATCTCGAAGGCTGCTGAGAGATTCAACAGAATCAAGACAGCCACCCCTCCCAGGTCTACCGCAGCTCTAACCTCCTCCATGGCCTTTATCAAGGCCAGTTCCATGCTGTGCCCTGTACGAAAACCGAACTGCGTGGGATCAAGAGCCTTGGTTCTCTGAAAAAAAAAGAACTTAATTGCCTATTTATGGCCTTCTCCAGTATTCTAGCTGGAAGCGGGAGACGGGAAATGGGCCTATAGCTATTGGGATTGTCTTTATCAAGACTAGGTTTTTTTATTAGGGAAGGATAGAGGCTACTTTCCACCTCTAAGTTATTTTATTATTAGTATTTTTCATTGTTCTTCGTGGTCCCCTCTCCCTCCTCCTCACCACTTTTCCCAGAGACCGGCCACTACTGCTTTCAAATTGTTTTGAAAATTCTGTTAATCAACTTATTTAGAATTGTAAGGGTTGCCCCTTATGAAGGGATCATAGAATGCCTTAAGGCAGTTCCACTGACTGTAGCATCTATGAACTGATTAATTTCCTGGGAGCAGCCTCCCTCATACCCCTGGATCACGACAGGAAGGAGAGGCTGGTGATGCAGATCCCACCATGGAGTCTGGAGCCCTATCCTTGCAGCCAAGGCATGGTTGAGAGGTTCTGAGCAGCCTGCCCACTGTATCAGATAAGGTTTCAAGCACTTTTTCTGCAGGAGAGCACATTGGAAGGGCTACAGGTCCAGGAAAGTCCCTTGTTTCATGGAGATTCCAAGGACTTCCAAGGACTGCTGAACCTCACCTGGAGCTAATCATGTAAAGAGAATCAGGCACTGACTGCTTCCTGTACTGCTCTGGAGTTCGATTGTTGGACCTAATCCTCTTTGCAGGGTCATACCCAAACCATTTGCCTCTAACCCGCCTGTTCTGAAATTCATGTTTGTTGGCAGTAGGAATACTTGCACCTCACTACTGCTAACCAGTACTTAAGTACTTGTGCTCTCTCGATAAAACACAGTATGATTATCCGATATCTGACTCATAAGTCTTCAGTATATGGTACTGCTCGCACTCAGGTTCTGTAATTTCAATGCCACTAGTGGGCCTCCAAAGAAAAACCAAAGGGGATGATGGACAGTCAACTGATCTGGGTTTAATCCATCACTGTTCTTTAGCTCACTCCGCCACCCCAGTTCAGAAATGGCCATATGCAAATCAGTCTGACCCTGTGCCTCATAGGAACAGTCCAGCCCGAACTGCCAAGCTATGTCTTCCCTGGACCGAATCAAGCTTCACAGGACCGGTTTCTGGCATTACAGCCATCTTCAGCCAGACTTGCTTGAATTCAGTGGCAAAGTGAGCAAGGGACTCACTTCTGAGCATACCCTGCCAACTTAGAGCGAACAAAGAAAAACCAAAGGGGACGATGGACGGAGCGTTGACAATACAAACACTCACCCCCAGTCAACTGATCTGGGCTTGATCCATCACCGTTCTTTAGCTCACTCCGCCACCCCAGTTCAGACATGGCCATATGCAAATCAGTCTCACCCTGTGCATCATGGGAACAGTCCAGCCCGAATTGCCAAGCCATGTCTTCCCTGGACCGGAATCAAGCTTCCCAGGACCGGTTTCTGGCATTACAGCCTTCTTCAGCCGGTCTTCCTTGAATCCAGTGGCAAAGTGAGCAAGGGACTCATGTCTGAGCATACCCTGCCAACTTAGGGCGAACAAAGAAAAACCAAAGGGGATGATGGACGGAGCGTTGACAATACAAACACTCACCCCCAGTCAACTGATCTGGGTTTAATCCATCACCGTTCTTTAGCTCAGTCCGCCACCCCAGTTCAGACATGGCCAAATGCAAATCAGTCTGACCCTGTGCCTCATGGGAACAGTCCAGCCCGAACTGCCAAGCCATGTCTTCTCTGGACCGGAATCAAGCTTCCCAGGGCCGGTTTCTGGCATTACAGCCGTCTTCAGCAGGGCTTGCTTGAATCCAGTGGCAAAATGACCCTGTGTCTGGCTGAAGAAGGCTGTAATGCCAGAAACCAGTCGTGGGAAGCTTGATTCCGGTCCAGGGAAGACATGCCATGGCAGTTCGGTCTGGACTGTTCCCATAAGGCACAAGGTCAAGACTGATTTGCATATGGCCATGTCTGAACTGGGGTGGCTTGGTGAGCAAAATAACGATGGATTAAACCCAGATCTGTGACTGGGGTGAATCTTTCGCCATTGTGCAACATTCCGTCCATCATCTTGTGTGTTTTGCTGTTCACCATATGTGGGAAGGGTATGCCCAGACATGGGTCCCGTGCTCACTAAGCCACTGGAGTCAAGCTATCCTGGCTGAATACGGCTGATAGCCAGAAACCAGTCCAAGGATGCTTGATTCCGGTCCAGGGAAGACATGACTTTGCAGTTCGGTCTCAACTGTTCCCATGAGGCACAGGGTCAAGACTGATTTGCATATGGCCATGTCTGAACTGGGGTGGCTTGGTGAGCAAAATAACGATGGATTAAACCCAGATCTGTGACTGTGGGTGAATGTTTCGCCATTTTCCAACATTCCGTCCATCATCTTGTGTGCTTTACTAGTGGGCCTCCAGCACTCTTTGTGCCACCCATCAAAGTGGCCCTTTACAACATGTCTAAGGCCTGCCATTGCAGCTTGATGTGCAGTTCAAAACTGTCATTATGACCTGGCAAAATAAACCTTTTTCCAGGCCTAATATGTTCTTTTCAATACAAATAGGTCACCTCTTAGGTAAATCCTAATCAGCAAATAGTGCAGGGTGCATTGTATTTGGAAAGTAGGGCCTGCTTTTTTAACAATTACATATCATGATAGTGAAAAGCTCCAAAATCAGTTTTTTCACTACTGTAAGGCTTATCTCTCCCTTTGGATCACAATGGGTTATCTTTTTATATTTAAAAGTGCTAGTTTTGATTGAGAACAAGTAGAAAGGTCATGTTAGGTCTCAAATGAATTGTTAATGTAAAATCCACTTTAATGGTAAAGTTAGATTGTAAGTCAGAATTCTAAATATGCCACGTTTAGAAAGGTAACAATGGAAAAAACTTTGTCTAAAGCAGTTTAAACAAATTATTTACCAGTTGATTAGGAAATTATTTGGCATGATCAAATAGGTTTTTTACCATTCATTATCATCTTGTCACAGAAGAACCTTTCACATATCCTTTTAAGAGATAGGCAAAACATTCACAGTATATATATTTGGCCCCACAATATTCGTGTCTTGGTGAACACCTAATCCACTTAAAGTATTTCAATAAAAAATCTTTGCAAAAAAAAATAAGCACCACTCCCTAGTTAGACATAGAACTGGGGAAGGCTGTGAAATAATTAAAAAGAGGGGAGGATTGGTATTTGATACATTTTTGTGGGGGGTGTGAAACTAAATATCACCCTTTCGATGGCATACGCCTTTGTTTTCCATGACCGTGTGTAAGTCTAGTTAATTTGATTTTGTATGTTGCTCCGAAAGCCGATAATGCCAAAGTAAACCTAAGGTTAAGCCAACATAGGAGACAAGAAGAAGAATTAGGACTTAATTTCTGGTGCAGCCTTATTTCAAATCACAGATCGACTTCAATTTGAGAGTTTGGGAAAGACTTACTGAATCTTCAGTAAGCGCATCGGTTTCAGAATTATCCAACTGCCCACAGCAGAGCATCCTTCTTCAATATCTTGTAGTGATTTGTTCTCTGCCATTTGTCAAAGGCGCTTCCACGAGTCACAGCGCCTAAATGCTGCTGTCTTCTGATGCCTCCTTTTAAGCAGCTCCAGGCTTACAGCATGTACTACCTGTCTATAACTTCCTTTATTATTTCACAACTGCGCTTTCATGACCGGGAAGTGACTCCTGCACAAGTACAATAAAAAATCTGGGTTAATAGGATGTGTAGTTCCCAGAGTGCAGGCATTCCTAAAGGCACACACATCTTTGACTGTATGTCGCATGTAGTATCTCTAGTGAACCAATACCCTTGTGTTTTTAGAAAAACTTTTGAAGCTGCTGATTTTGTTTCATAAGGTCTGAAATTCAGGCATTTTATTCAAGCAAGCAATAACTGTATTAGAGCTCAAGAATAACTTTTCCTCTTTCCTAATTAAATTTCGTTCAAAATCACCCCTTCAAGGTTCACTACAAAGTCCTGTCAGACCCACTAGTCAATCATTTTCAAGATCAAAATCACTCAGCGAACAAGATAAAAAAATGGCCATGCTATCAGTCATTCAGCAGATCCCAGAGTGAGTGATTTTGAATGAAATTTAAGTAAGGAGGCAATTTTAATGTTAAGATTTAATACAGCAATTACTAGCTTGAATGAAATGTCTGAACATCAGAACTTATGAAATAAAATTAGCAGCTACAAATGTTTTTTCTAACTACACAAGGATAATGGTTCACTAGAGATACTACATGTGACACATAGTCAAAGATGTGTGTTCTTTTAAGAATGTTGAGCCTGCACCCTTGGAACTACAAATTCCATTGCCCCAAGATTTCCAACTGTGTCCGTGAAGGAGACACTTCCTGGTCATGAAAGCACAATGCTTTCGACAAACCACGATAAACAAATTACATTGAGAGACTGAAGATGGATGTCCTGCTCTGGGCAGTTGCATAATTTTGAAAGTGGTGCACTTGCCAAAGATTCAGAAAGTCTTTCCTGAACTCTCAAATTGAAGTCAAACTGTGATTTGAAGTAGGACTGCACCAGAAATGAGGTCTTAATTCCATTCTCCTTGTCTCCTATATTTACTTCAAAGTAGGTTTACTTTGACATTATTGGCTTCTGGGGCCATGCACCATATCACAGAAACCCGACTTACATACAGTAACGGAAAACAAAGGTATAAGCTATCAAAAGAGTGATGTCAAGTTTCACAAAAATGTATCAAATACTAATACTCCCCTCTTTTTAATTATTTCACAGCCTTCCCCAGTTCTATGTTCTGAGGAGATCCAAAAACTAACCATGTCAAAATCTGAAAGCTGAATGAAACAATTTGGTTGCAGAGTCAACTATTGAAAATTCGAGTTACTCTCTCACTAAGAGGACTTGTTTCAACCCCTTGATGTATTTTTTAGTCACAGTGTATGGACATTACAAATAATAGATTTACTCTGCACTTTTGCTGTGTTCAATGAACTGAACTAGTGAATATTTATACAATGGTGTTTTCGTTTTTTTCCACAGATTTTGTATTTAAATACATTATGTGGATTAGGTATTTTACAAAGACATGAATATTGTCATGCCAGATATATCTTCTGTGAATATTTTGCCTATGTTTTAAGAGTATATTATATGTGAAAGACTCTTTTGTGAAAAATCAATGAATAAGATGACAGTAAATGGCCTAAAACCTATTTAATCATGCCAATTAATTTCATGATTGTGTGGTAAATAATTTGTTTAAATTGCTTTAGACACATTTCTTTCTATTGTTAGTTTAATGTTATCCAACCTTGCTGAACTGTAAAGCTCCTAACTCAGGTGTATTAATTTACTTATAGAAAGTTGGCATTTTCATGTCCCATCCTTTTGGTGCCTGCAGCATGTGTACTCAGTCAGATAATTTCAAATAGTTTACCAGCTGCCTTTAATATTCCTCCTAGATAGTTGTAGCAGGTGTTGGCAAGATGGGCCATGCTTCCTGAATGAGTGGGGCAGAGACGTTTCCTGTCCAACAATGGAAATTGACACCAGTGTTTTGTTACCCCAAACTAATAGGAGCCTTGGAAGGGGAAGGGAAGAACTTTCCATATTCAGATGGGGGGTATCCAAGATACTACCCACACTTCAAAGGCTGCTACCGGGTATAACTGAGTATTAATATTGTACCCCTTTAACCACCACGTCAGTACACTCCCAGAACAGTGTAAATTACAGAAGAAGGACTGCCCTGTTGCTTGAGGCCTGCCTTGTTCCCCAGAGGACTGTCCTGTGGCTTAAGGCCTGCCGTGTTCCTCAGAAGACTGCCCTGCTTCTACCAGAGGATTGCCCTGCTGCTTGAGACATGCCCATATCTCTGATAAGGAAGGCTGGACATGATCTCTTTATCCAGGCTAACCTGAGTGACTCTAAGGATCAGTTAGCTGACCTCCTGTTCGGATTTACAGGGACACAACAAGCTCCAGAGGCCTCCCTGCAACTGCCAGATGAACTGCTGGAACTATACCAGTCTGGACCTGAAACTGGACATGCCTGACACTTGCAGTCCTCTGCTGGAGTGAGTCCCTGAATTCGAAGAGGTGCCTTCTCAGGTCCAGAAACCTTGGCGGGCTGTGGGCCCCCACTGCAAGAAAATAAGGAATCCTGAAGTTCTGGACTCTTTGTGTCTAACTTTAAGAAGGTAGCTGTTTCAGCTGAACTAACCTGGTCCCTGTATCCAGCCCATAGTTCACTGTGGTCGGCCTGATCTTGTGACTTTCCCTCGGGCAAGCAAGACCAGATGGCCAACAATGGTGCTTTGTGCTTTTAAGTGCCATATCAACTTAAAACTTTAAAATTGCATATCTGTGGTTCTACTGAATGGGCCAACAGCATAATAAAGCGGACATGGAATACCAGATGCCTCCACTCACTCAACTAATTGACGGGCTGTGATAAGGAACCAAGTGAAGCAAAGAAATGCAGTGTATCAGCGAACATCCAAGGAAAACAGCATTGTCACCAATGCGTTCATCTATGCGTATGCGTACGGAAACGTCATTTAAATGAAAAACGTCAAACTAAGCACTGTGCAAAGGGACAGTGCAACGTGCGAAGTTAAACTACAAAAAGGGCCTACAGAGTCCACGTTTATCCACACCACCGGTAAAACAAATGTGAATAGAAATAAAGAATTAAGAAATGTGAATAAGCAGAGTATTAAAACGAAAGCAAAGAGATAGGTGGGAGAATGAAACAATAGCCAATGGATATAAAGAAAAGACTATATAAAAAATGGTTGTGCTGCATATGTACAATGTATGAAACAGTACATATCAAGTACAGAAAAACAAATGTAGTTCATGATAACAGTGAAATCAAAATAAGACAAATGGTGAAAAACCAATGTCATCAATAAAATCCCTAATACAAAATATGATGCATATAGATCATCATTCAGACATCAAAGTAAAAACAGCACCTAAAGGTGAAAATGATTTGAGAACAATATGAGGACAGTACAAATTGAATTGGGTACCTTACCAGGTTAGGATCCCCCAACATAATTGCATGACTGATAGTAGTGACTAAAGTTAAAAACAATGAGTTAAAAAGTGTGGCACAGAAGAACACACATTATCAACTCGCAAGGTTCAAATGACCATGGAAATAAATATGAATGGCAGTGAAGGGAACATAAGTGGAAAAAGGCAAAAAGCAGGAAAAAACAAGAGGGCAGAAGGTAAAGTCACAGAAAGCAAGAAAATTCAAGTTGTCATTCAGACCTTTTGGCATAACAGTGTCCAACAAACGTATCCAAAACATTTCACGTTGAGATAAGTGTTTAGACATGTCTTTGTCTGTTTGAACCTTGATTGTTTCTAAAATGGAGAAATGAATTTGAGCTATAGTGTGGTGGTGTTCTTGCCAATGGGCCGCAAGAAGAGAAATGATGGTCCTGGTTCTAATGCGACTCTTGTGTTCGGTGCTGCATATACGTAAGGACCTCTTGGTTTTGCCCACATAGCACAATCAACAGGGGCATCGAATCATGTATATAACCCAAGCGCTGTTACAGTCTCCGGGGAAATTAAGTTTGATGCTTTTTCCAGACCAGTGATGAGAAATGCTATCTCCAACTAGGACATTGTTGCAATGGGAACAATTGTAACATTTATGCATGCCTTTATGCATGGAGTTGTCATTGAATACCTGTGTGGATAAGAGTTCTGTCAAGTTGCGAGATCTCTTATAGTCAAAAATATGGGGTGCCGCAAAGATGCCTTGAAAGTCTGGTTCAGACTGAAGTAGTTCCCAGCTTTTAAGAATTATTTTTTTAATTCCCGCTGATGATGTAGAATAGGTGGATACAAACACTTCTCTGTAAGATGATTGTTTAGTCTGTTTCGTCAACAAAGATTCTCTATTGAGATTCAATGTGCGTTTTTCAGCCTCATCAATAATATCAACACAGTATCCATGAGCCAAAAATCTATTTCTGGTATCAAGGAAAGAGGGTCCAAGTTTAGACAAATCTGAAGTAATACATTCGACCCGAAGAAACTGTGAATATATTGTAGGTGACGTTTCAGTGATAGTGGGAGAAAACTGGTGTATAGCAACGAATTGTTGCGATCACTGGATTTCTTAAATATGCAAGTGTTAATTGCTGTTTTATCTAGATCAATTTTAACGTCCAAAAAGGTGATATGTCAACGATCCATACTGTAGGTGAACTGAATATGCGGATGTCTAGTATTAAGGCGTGAAAGAGTTTCCAGGAGATCAATTTAGGTGCCATGTGAAACAATTTGTAATTTGTAATTTATATTTATATAGCGCATTATCACCAACGGTCTCTAAGCGCTTGCTTTGGGAACCCGTCCTGGTTTTTCCCTGTGAGATAACCCGTACTGGGCACCCCCAAGGTGAAAGCCAGGCATCCCGCCGCGGGGGGGGCATAGTGGAGATTAACCAAGGTATTGCCCAGAGTTGCAGAGTGTGAACCCGTGATTCGAGCAGGCACTGAAGCGTGAATTATCGAGTCCGTCGACATTTTGGGCTCAAGACCCTGCCGCGCCGGGAATTGTACCCTGGTCCCGGGTCTGACCTCTGCTTCATGGTCTTCCTCTTCTAACCATTGAGCCACACTTCTCCACTTGAATATATCATCAATTTATCACCTGTATAAAATGAGATGTTGAGTCCACCTAGTGTCTGAAAGAATATGCTGGAGTTCGAACTGCATCATAAAGATGGTGGCATAGCTGGATGCCCCTGAAAAACCCATTGAAGTCCCATTAGTCTGAAGATAGAATTTCTGTTTCCATTGAAAATAGCTGTGGAACAAAGAGAATTGTAGAATTGCTCCAGTAGAAAAACTTTGTTGGCTCCAATTTCCTCTTGTCGTAAAAGTGTCCACTGTACCCTGCAAATCCCTCGGAATGAGGGATGAATGTGTACCGCGCTGTAACGTCAATGGTACGAAGCCAGATTTCAGACGCTGCTGGTAATGCGAGTCCCTGTAGTAATTGCAGAAGATGTGTTGTGTCTTGTAGATAAGTGGCCCCAGATTGTACAATGGATTGACGAAACGTGTCAAGATAGTGCCCTAACGTTCATGTAGCGAGCCACAACCAGAGACTATGGGTCTCAGTGGGGGATCTTGCAAGGATTTATGTATCTTGGGGAGCATATAAATCGATAGGCATCGTGGATACTGTGTGTAAAGGAATTTCAGAGTTTTACTGGAAATCCAAGCCACCTCCTTCGCGTGTGTCAAAATCTTCATGAGGGATAAAGGGGGGCATTGGTCATGATGGACAGTAGTTTCTATGAGACCAAAGTTAAAACCATGCTACGGGACGAAACCACCTACTTACCTTTGGCTCATGATCCTACTGAGGAGTTTCAATTAACCCTCATGAAGATTTTGACACGCAAAGGAGACAAGCTCGTCCTAACTATACTCTTTTTCTTATTTTTTTCATAGATTGCTACCGATGATATTGAAGGTACTTAAATAATTTTCAGCTATGCATGATGTTGTGGTTTTGATGCATGGGATTTCTTTCATGTTTCGGTCTTTTAGTGCTGTGTTTACTTACTATAGTGATATGTGGTTTTGTCCTACACTTGCTAGGGGTTTTGTGTAAATATTGTTTCCACAATATTTCTACTTTATTTTCATTGTGGTGTGCTTTCACATGTTTAGGAGAGATGTCTGGTTCATATACCACTTGATCTTTCACGTGTATAGGTTTTTCTCCATCTCCCTGGATGCAGGGAATATAGGTGACACTTGTGCAACATGATTATTACAAATCCTTCTCACATTTAATGTTGATAAAGTCACAAGCATGCCTTTTAGGTTCCACTCTGTGCATGTGCATGTACTTGCACATCCAGTCATGGGAATATTATGAATTATGCTTTTGGAAACCAGTTTTTGTATGGTGTTACAATTGTCATTCTTTCTTTTGTTTACTCAGCCTTGAGAAAGTTGTGGGACTAATTCCCATTGCTTGCGATGAAACAGGTGTTGGCTGACAAAGAACTTTATGAAATAACTGAAGGAAAAGAATAAAAATAAAAAGAGGATTATGAACACTGTTTTTATAACTTGTGCACACTTGCATGTGTTATTTGTTTTTACCTTGCAGAAGTTTGCTGAGGATTGTGTTTATCTATTGCCAATTTCCCAATTGACCCAGTGTGACACTAAAAACACTGTGGGTAGCAATGTCGCTGGTGACGGTGAGCTTATCTTCCCAAAGATATGCATGAATGCAAGAAAGATACAACCTAGGAGAACAGGGACACTGCCTTGCTCTCACTCTTTGCAAATGTGTATAAAGAACTGTGTGAAAAAGCATAGCGCGCTCTCTGTTAAATAATAATGATAGTGTGTAAATAAATCATCCCTGCATTCAATATTGGTGATATTGTCAGCATATGGGCTTCCTTTACTTGTAGTTGAAGCTGTAAGGATGATTTCTCCAAACTCACAGGTTATTGTCACTATTCTTGAATGCTCATACATATATAAATATTATAATATTACATATTATAATTCTTACTGACCAAACACTACCCATGGGACATTGCCATTTAGTCCTATATCAAAGGTTCTAAGACGGAAGGCCCAGCTTTGCTCTTTTTGTAAGAGAATGAATTCAGCATCTCTGCCTGTCTCATCCAGTGTTTCCAAAATCACCCATTCAAGTTTGTTGGCTGTATGCTGAGAAGTAAGAAAGTTGTTACTCATACTTTGGGTGGCTTTCTTGCGTCTGATATTGCTACCTGTTCTCCAACCTGTGTTCTGACTCTGCGACAAGTCATGCCTATATATCTTAGTCTGTATGGACATGTAATCATGTATATGGCATGTGCGGTGTTGCAATTTGTATGTCGCTTTAGAGTCCTCTCCATGTTGTCGCTCACGTGAGGGCTTTTGTTACTTTTGTGAAGTGCCACCCTGCACTTGATGACAGGTGGTAGGCCCCAGGACGTGAGCATCATAGTTGTTTTCTCTTTCCTTTTAGGGGGTTGTGTATGTAGCAAAAAATCTCTTTTTTTTCCTACTTTTGTGGGCAAATCTAGGCTTCAACCAATTTAAAGATCGAGACATTATAATGTGCCAATGTTTGTTGATGGAATTCATGCTGTTGGACAATGTGCTGTAGGTGGTCTCACATGAGGATTTCATTTGTTTTTTGTGTTCTCTGTTTGCTCCAGTAGATTATCCATGTTCTGATTCCTGGCTCTCTTTTGGCACTAGTTGATAATCTGGTTGGGGTAATCCCTCACCCTCAGTGTTTCCAGCAGTGCTGAGGTTTGCATTTTATAATCCTTTTTATAACACTCATCGCACTACATCATTAATAAAGAAGAAAAACCCAAGAATAATAAACCTCAATTCAAAAAGAAAAAGGTAGCCCGGGATTAGGATCAGGCATGCCCAGAATACTGAGGTCTCTGCTTCTGAATGGGGAGTGGGCAGTGACAATGCTGGACAGCACAGCAGAAGTCATAATTTTCTCGCTGGAACCTGATGGATTATCTGGCGGCAGTAGTGCAGAGTGAGAATATCATGGTGGAAACACCTGATACTAGTGTAAGTGTTCCCCATCGTCTATTTGAAATAAAACTCCCGCTGGGGGGACATGCCCAGAAATATCTATGCTTTCTTTTGGAAGAACTTGACGTATAGTTTTGATATTCTTTCGGCTGAAAATGAATGGAATGCCCAAATGGGTAAGCAATAATTTTACCTGCTTTTTCCAACCTCATTCCAGAGTCAGTAATTATCTATATTAATTCAGAACTGACTTTTTTACTAGCTCATTATTCATTCTTAAATCTTCACAGTGTTCCAGGAAAGTTGCTTTCACCTCCATCTTGTCAGCTTTAGAGAAGCTGCGAGGCTCAGTGAACAAAGAAAAGAACCCCAGTGTTACTAGAGTGGTCTGAATGTATCTCAGCCATGGAATAATAGAATAAAATAAGCCATATCCAGGTTGAGACAATCAAGGATTATATCCCTACATATCGAATCTGCCTGTTTTTTCCAGCTGGTAATCCATAGCAAAAGAGGCGCCAAAATGACCTTTGTCAGAAATAAAACCCTGGCTTAACTAAGAATGAATAATAAAACTAGAGGTAGTAAGTGATAAGCTCATCAACTAACAGAGAAAATTATTTTCTCTGCCTGTAGGGAGCCGCTTTTAGTAAAACCCTACAACCCTGCACCATAGGTAGCAGCACTAATACACTGAGAATTTTACACCTTCAGTCTGCATCCTTCTGCATCCTGATGGGTCTTCTTGGGTAAGGAGGAATGGGAGGGGCCGACACTTCCACTTCAAAAGGCTGTGTCCTGTCCACACACAAAGCACTGGTTTACCCCCACAGATAGCCGGGCAGACAGGACTGGGTTGAAAGAGATCCTTGTGCACGTCAGAGAGCTGTTTTGAAGTCACCCTCTATATTAAAGTCACTTTTGGGTATAAGTACCTGGTCTCTGACCCCCTGAAATCAGACAATTCTAGATCTTGAACTGAACCTCTGTCAGAGTGACTGCTGTGCTGCTTGAAGGACGCAGCACAAATGTTTTTCTGGAAGGGCTGTCTTTCGGCTTGTTGTTAAACGCAAGAAAAGCCACTGAGATAATGTTTATTTGTTCCTTTGTAAGTGATTGCCAAAAAACGGTGGTGGGATGCCCTTACCCACCACTAGGTGTCCTGTTTCATCATAGGTCTCCCCTCACTCTTCAAAAACTCAGTTTGATGAAGAGCAGGCCTACACTTTATAGCAAAGGAAGCACTTCTACCTGACTATTGAACCCATGATATAAATATAATAATAAAACAATGTGATAAATCAAAACTACCTTTTGACTTTTCACTTGGTGTTAAAAACCAGTATGGAGACTAGGGGATCCAATACCCAATTCCTATTTAGATCGTCAACATGTTTCTGTCTTTTGGCTCACAAGAGTCTGTAGCATTCGTCAGGATGGAACACAATATCATATTGTGGCATGCACTCCTGTTAGTTCCACTTTAAATTCAGGCTGACCTTTGTCTTCCCACACATTCCTAGGTCTCTAGGTACCCAGATGATAACAAGCAGACACAATGTTTAAAAATCATAGGCTGAAAACGACAAACACAAAGCATGCATATTTGCATGCACAAATTTGAGTGTGACACGGCACTTGTGTATCAGACTTTCCATACTAAAATGATTTGAGGCCAGCTCACATCCCTCTTACCCAAAATGTGGGACTTGTCTGCAGCATGGAGGAAGGGCTCAGGAACCCCTGTAGTTGCATACTATGTAGGAGGGAAACACAGCAACCATCTTTATTGTAGTCCCCCAGTTCTCAACATTAAACAAGATTAAACAAGAGGCTGTAGTGCCAGAGAACTGTCTTCTCCCACTACCCACTTACTAGTCCAATGTGTTTTCCTCGTGGATCGCCTAGTGCTGCTCACTCCTTCCTCCAGATGATTAGGGTGGTGGATGTGTCAGCGATCGCCCATCTATTTTGTGGAGCAGCACTCCCCTTGTGATAATTATCAGTTGTGTTCCAGTTTTTTGTCTTTTATTAGGTATGCAGCTGTCCGCCTCGTGGAGTATAATATCCAGCTGCTGATCATATACCTGCGTCCGCTCTGAGTAATCTCCCCGCTGTCTGTAATACACTTCTAGGTGTGAGCGCCACTCGATGGCAGCCGCACCTGAGTTTCATTTACAAAGACGTGGCCAGCCCCCTACCCAGTCAGACAATTGCTATTTGCAGGCGGCAGTGTTTGTGTGTCCCTCTCTACATGTGAATGTACATGTGAGACCAATGGGACAATGCTGTAATAACCTGGTTTAGAGAACCAACGCTCCACGTGAATCACAGCGCATGAAAGCCCCCACCCCAAAGAATTGAATGCTGGGAGTTATAGTATTTTATGCACCCTATTTACTTTTAAAAATTTAAAATAAAGGTGGGAGTAAATACTGAATTCTGGGGGTTGTATGGCTGTATAAGCACCCTATTGTTTAGAAAAAAAGGAAAAAATAGGGTGTGTCATTGTATTGCCTCTAGGTTCAGGAATATTATCCACTGTGTATTACACGGGCTGTGGTTTTAAAAGGAGTTCATGAAACCAAGCAGTATTCAAAATACCAAGGTAAATCACTTTGTCCTGGTCCAATTTGCTCAATCATACCCCAGATGCAATACCTATGCCTAGTGTTAACTGGTAGAGACCGTGATTCATACCTGCCATTATGGTATCTTGTCATTCATGCCATTTTTTCAAAATCTCAGATGGTACACCAACCTCTGCTCTTGTGTGAACAAGTGTTTGGTTATGTCTGGGACATTTGCTGCCACCTTCTCCAGTACCAACCAGGGCAGGTCACCATCATTGTGGTTAGCGTCCAAGTAGTGTTGCGTCAGTTTGGTGTTTGTCTTTTTGCACTGTATAGTACTTTGATGCTCATTTATTCACATTTATATCTTTCAAGTAGTCATGCCAACAAAGAGCAGGCCACACGGGCAGGTGATCAGGGATACCACATTTTCACTTTTACAGTTCGTTAGGCCCTTCTGGCCCCATGGTCTCCTTGTCCTGATGTCTACTTCCTTTGTTGATGCAGTAAAGCGGCATGCTACACAGTTACCGCAAGGGTAATTACTCACCGGGGATGCATTATACCAGAGGATTGCTTGCGACGGACTAGTAGGTACAAGTGTTTTGGTATGTACTAGCATATCCTGTACGCTAGTGTTGCATTGAAACACAAAAAGTTTCCACTGTTCCGATTAGCCTAGTGTTTCTAAGGATTCATTGTACACTGTTAGAAATAGAGGTGTATGTGGTCACACATTCCTGTCCATCTCTGGTTTCCTGTGAGTCTCTAGAAGTGTCTCTCTATTCTTGTTTCTTGCCCTTTGAGTGCTCATTTGACTGTTTTGCTGAGGTAGTGGTGTGCCAGGCTGGTTTTGAAAATTTCCAAAGAGGAGCAGTTGCACCACACTCGCAGGAACTCGCCAACTGAAAGGTTCTCACATAGACCTCTTGGGTGGAAAATGTTGTATAGCAAAAGCCTATTTCTGTCTGTCATCTTGTTGTGTAATCTTGTCTCTATACCACAGTGCCCAATGGTGATCACTAAACCCAAGAATACTGCCTCTTTCCTGTAAATCCTGTGTAAAATTCAAATGCCAATCTTTAGAGTTAACCCAGTTGGAAAACTCTATCACCTGTTGTTCACATTCATGCCATACTATCAGTACATCTTTGATATTTTGACAGCAAAGATTGATGTTATCTTTGTATGGGTAGTCCTGGGTGAAAATGTGGACCACCTCGAACTGATGGGCATAGATGCAAGCCATATTGGGGGCGAGGGTACTCCCCATAGACTTCCACTGTATCTGATCGTGTATCACTTTCTCAAACTCAAAAATGCTTTCTGTGAGCGCCAGTTCTGCGCACTCAATCACAAAGTTCCTTGGAGTGATAGAATTCCACTCTGTATCTGCCAGATTTCCATCTACAACCTCCAATGCGCCTCCGTGGGATCCTGGTGACTAGTGCTTCTACATCCATGGTTATGATCATATCCTCAGGTACCTTGATCAATATGTCCTTAAGTAAGCACAAGACCTATTTTGTGTTAGTATAAGGCAGACTTCTTTACAATGCCTGTTCTGCTTGTTGCCCTTCCAAGTGATCTCAAACGGCTTGTTGGGTTGTCTCCTGTTTTCTGAAGTCCCAGGGACAAAAAAGACTTCCTGTAATTCTGCTGGTGCTACTGGACTCTACCTTCTGTGAGTTTGCCTGATTTCCCCCCCTTCTAGGTCTGGGCCTCAGGAGGGGGGTTTGCAGCTTTTTCCACATTGATGTCGATGCATCGCTGACTTTGCACCGATTGCAAAAAGCCCTTCGCCTTCAGCGCCGAAGCAGAAGCCGCTCGCTGACATCAATTCTGCAGCCAGCTCGACGCCAACGGACAGTGTGGATCGACATCGACGCACTGTCTGCATCGCAAAGGGGTTCAACAACAAAGCTTCCATCGTTTTCATTCACAGGTCAACGTGTCACAATGCCTCCTCAACTCCTCACCACACCTTGAGTCTTCAACGTCGACACTTTACTCCATCAATGGTACCTTGTTAGCATGACTTGTCTGAGTCCTGTAGTCGGTCTTCTCTTTATCACGGTTGACCTGAACTTTGGATTTACCCTTGTCTAGCACAACCTCAAGTAACCTGCTTGCACTATTGAATGAGCACTCTTTTTGCATTTAATCTTTAAAAATTAATGTCTCAACTTTTGCTGAATTTTGTTAATTGGGTCTTATGTTGCTCAGATAAAGATTCTCTATTCATCTACATCTGTGAGAAGCCTTTTTGTGGTGTATTCATTGTGTTAATGTGTGCATTTGTGTGTATGTGTGTGTGTATGGCTGCTTTGTGCAAAGTTGCCAAAGGGTGAGCACAGGTTATCTTCTAGTGCATAGGTCTCCAAACTTTTTTGTTATAAGAGCTACCTATGTTGAATGAAAATCATCCCAAGCTACAAATATTATTAACATTTTAATAGGGCCCAGATTAGACAAGACTACATAGGTGGCCATCACATGCAAGAGAGCAGCAGTGATCAACTAAACTCATCTGGCATGGTTGTCAGCAGTAATGTAAAAAAAAATGGCTTGGTCATTGTGGAATGCCTCTACATGGGCAATGCATAACAACTATAGCTGCTGTTCCTGGCACCAAGGTAATAATATTAGTCATAGGCCTCCCGAACGTCATTTGATTTACCACTTAAATATCCGTTTCAAATATATGTATTTTTTATAATTCAACCACTTTTCTCCAAACATCAGCTTATATGGTCTAAAAATACACACTTTTTGGTTCAAATAGTTGTGTTTCAATTTTTATAAACATACATTATTTGAAACGATCAAAAGCTTCAAAATTAGGTGGCTAGAATGCACCCTGGGGGGCTGCTTAAAAGTAGCTGGAGAGTAAGCATGGGCGAATTTTGCAAATCTGGCGTCCGCAAATTTTGCGAATTTGCGAACTCGCAATCCGCAAAATCCGCGAATTTTCGCGAATTTGTGGATTTTTTTTGTGTTCGCAAGGGTTTCTGCCAGTTCGCGAGGATTTGGTACTAGTTCGCAATTGCGAACTTACTTGTCGGCTCGCAACGGTCGCGACTATGTTGTTTCTACGTCTGGTTCATCATCACAGACTCCCAGCACCCTCTGTTTCACCACTGCCACCCTCTCTTTCACCCATGCCACCCTCTGTTACATCAATGCCACCCTCTGGTTCATCATCACTGTAGATGATGGGGGGGAAAAGCAAGCACACCTGCCCTGCTTCAACTGACATGAATTAATTCGGGGTTAGTTTATTAATGTGTCACTGTTTTAGAATTCCAGGTCTGGCACCTGCTTCCTTATCAGTAATTTGCTTTCTGTTGCAGTGCAATTTTTTTTCCAGGACCTTTGTGGCCTACTTCTAGCTATTCTATGAGCCTGCTGTGAGAGTCAGAGCAGGGTCATACAATTGTTGCAACTAGCAACTGAACTCTGGAGGGGCCCCAGTCAGGAAGCACTACAGTGAATTGTTACTAATGATGAGTTTGAACTCTTGCACCTGCCGATTGCTTTCAGTTTTGCAAAACTCGTTTTTCTGCAATTTCGCGGGATTTGCGGGGTGCGAACACGCGCGAGATCGGATTCAGAAGCCGCAAATTCGTGCGAATATGCGATTTCTTTTTTTGCGGCGTGTTAGTTCGCAAGGTTTTGTGCGTTTTTGCGAGCCGCTTGTAGCGCAAGGCGCGAAGTTACCCTCGCGGTCGTTCAAGGGCGCGGCCATCTTGTTTGCATGACGTATTTCCGTTTCCGGGCGCGAAGTGTAATCTCGCAAAGTGTGCGGCTCGCAAGTACAATTTTGCGAGTGTTCGCGAGGAACATCTCGCGCGAACTTACCCGCGCGGTCGTGAACGGGCCGGCCATCTTGTTTCTCATTCATTGCTATGGTTCTGGGCATGCTTCTTGTATCCTCTCTAAATCTGTGCCATCCTTTGCTTGTTTGAAGTTTTTTCTGATCTATTTTACTTATTATCTACCCCTCTATTTTTCTAGCCCTATATTTTTGTGTTTACTGCTACTTTTTGTTAATTTTAAACTACTTTTTTAAACTCTTTTCTTTTCTTCTCTTCCCTATTCTATTTTCTTTATTCCTTTCCGCCCAGACCATGGTGAAGGGAGCCGGGAAGCATCCTGAGAAGGGGAAAGGTCCCGCACCCCGTGCCCGGCTCCCGTGCGGGCGTTTGAGGGGGGAGACAGTCGCACCCCTGGAGACTTTCAGCCCGGAGGAGGTGGGCGCACTACTGTTCTATGTACAGCGCCACCTCCCCAGGACCATAATGGCAGGCGGCAAGATCGGAGGCGGGTACGGGATGCGGGATCGCCGGAAGCGGTGGGATAAGGTGTGCCGGGCCATGTACCACCACTCTCGGGTCCGGCGCACCTACAACCAGGCCACCCACCGCTGGACGGATGTCCTGACCCGTGAACGAGATCTGCTCGACCTGCTTGGCCTCGAGATCCCCGGGCTTGGTGAGTAGTAGTAGTAGCTATTTCTTTACTACTCTGTTTTCTCCTGCCGTGTTATTATATTGCAATTTTTTTTTTTTTACCAAGAGCAATAATGCTGCTCATTACATTGTAGGTATATTATATTTCAAAATCTTCTGTGCATTTCAGGTGCACTGCTCTCCTTCTCAGTAGTGTTGCTACTATGCTTATTTGTTTCCGATTTTGTGTTCATTTCATTGGCCAGTGAAATTATGTATGAGTGTAGTTTAAAGAACTGCGTAATGCTACACACTAAGGTTCAGATGTTTAATTACCGGCGCATCCCTGCAAAGTAGCAGGGATGCACCAGTAATTGTGCCCCACGCCACTATCACCCATGGTGTGCCGTATTTACAATGCGGCGCACCATGGGCCCAAAACGTCACCAAAGCGTTACGCATCTGTGCCGTAAGGGCGGCGCATTGCTGGAGTTGCGTCGCAACGATGGCGCAGCTTCATCAATGCTCTGGGGTGCCCTATCTCCCCAAAGCTGCGTCAAGCCGTACGTCTGCTTCAAGCAGGCACAGGGTTTGAGTCACGCATCATTGTCGTTAAAGTGAGTGATTGAAATCTTGTAAATTTCCCTCAGCCACTTTTAGGATGCGTTCCTGCGCAGGAACGCCCTCCCTTGCGTCGGAACGTCCCCTGATGGCTCAGGGCTTTACAACGTGATGCATCTCCCATATGCGTCACGTTGTTAATATACGCCGCACCATTGCGCCTCTTTTGTGCTGCCACTGCGTCACAAAAGTTACGCAACAATGGAGCAAAAGAGCGGCAAGGGGCTTCTAAATCAGCCCCTACAGACTCAAGTCCAGTCCTTCCTTTCTACACATGGCGATAAGAAGAAATAGTGGTGGTGGATTGATAGTTTGAGTACTTTAATGACTGGTTAATGAAGTAGGAAACTTTAGTGTTGTCGTTGATCTGCAATCACGGTGGACTTTGGCTGTCACTTCGCGTGCTGCGGACTGCTGCCTGCCAATCCTAGGCAAACCTTTTTAGTACTTTGTGTAGTGAGTTACATAAGAAGTTTACAATTTGACGGTCCGCAAATCAAGCAATACTAATAACGTAGTAGACCACATGAGATTGGTCAATAATATATCCCGTTGAATAGTTGTCTATTTGCTATTTCGCCAAAATATTTTGTTAGTTCTTTTGAAATGTTTGATTTGGTTGACAAATATCATCCATGTTTTCTGTTTTTCTTTCTTTCACGTACATCAGCTTCCCCCAGGGGCAAGAGGAGGACACAGGAGGAGGAGGAGGAGGGTGCTGTTGAGGATGCAGGCCAGGATCGGGCAGGCGAGGGCTCCTTTGCTGGCCCCAGTAAGTTTTAATTTTAATCTAGAGTACTTATTTTTTCCCAGCGTTCCTCATTCGATTTTTTCTAAATCGTCTTTGATATTCTTGTAGACTGGATCTAAATTCTTATCCTGCCTCGACTATGACTCCGTGTGGTATTACTAGATTATTCTTATTAGTCTGTCTGTGTAGCTAACTAAGATTGCACATTTGGCAATTCCATTGGACTCCCATTCTAGTCAGCAATAGCTCTATGCACAGAGTGCAGTCCTCTGGGATTGTCCATAATGTCTTTTTAAGTCTTTTAAATGTTTATGCTTTGATAATTGCCAACAATAAAAAGGTGAATGACCACCAAGAAAGAATAAGATACTACTTTACTTTTGGTTTGGATAGGAGGACAATCCATTCTACTAGTGTTGCAGTGACAAATCTGCACAAACAGAGCTATGGACACAAAATAATGCATTGCTTAGCTTATCAATTATAATAGGTACTGTTAGACTTTCCACATACCTCAGTGATAACAGACTTTGTAGTTGAACCCCCAATCTCCTTACTAACTAGATAGTGTGGCAGAGTCATTTAGCTCCCAAAGTCATAGATGATTATGATTATTCCCCAATGATGTCAGAGGCACGGACTAATGCTTGAAAAAATTGCAAAACCTTTAGCTCATCCACTCTAGTCTGGAGGACCAAAAACCACAAAGTCTATTTAAGTTTAAAAGCTTTATTAAAAGTAAACACATTTATTAAAATCAAGTTTGTCATAAAAGTAAACGTTTAACTGAAAATGGAAAAGTGCTTAGTGCTGACGATTAATTGGACACATTTCTTGTGGTCGAGCCGAGCTCTCACCTGGTTTGAACTTGATCCTGCTCGTGTTCTTAGAAGTCAAGCTTCTGTCTGTTAGGAGAAAAAGTGGTGCGTGTTAAAAATAAAAAGCAAGCATTCATCAGTTGTGCCAAAAAGTGCAGCAAGACAACAGCCTTCCCTGGAAAAAGGGACATTTTTACTTTAGAGTAGACAGTCACAAATTATTAAATTATATACTGTTTTTTTCACATTTCTTTCTTCCTCCTAGACCAAATATTATATAGTAGTGAGTGGTGTATTCTAACATTATTAAATGCACTTTGTAGGTGGAACATCTGGAGGCGGGGCCAGCACAGAGGTTGTGGTGGCATTGGACGAGGAGGACAACTCTGGGGAGGAGGCGGTGGAAGTGCCGGACCATTCTGTGGGGGATGACACGGTGGTGGCGGGCAGAGGTAAGCTATATATTCCTTACTCATTGAGATTGAAGACTGCAGAGTGTGCTTTCTGCACGGGTGTATTATAAATAAACCAGGTAGTAGCCTCCTCTAAATGTACTTCGACTTAGCTGTGAAGTTTTTGGCGAGAAGAATCCCAATCAGATCTGAGATGAACTTGATAGATGGGATGAACGAAAAGCGAAAGAAGGGTGTAAGTAAGTGTGGAAGGACGAGAAATGCAATGATGACTGGCAAAGAAGAATGATATGTGTTTGCTTGGTCCCCGAGGTGGCTGGGAAGGAAAGAATATGGTATGGTGCATGGCTGGGTGAATGATGAAGCAAGGATGGGTGGAAGGAGAACAGCCTGGGTGGGTGAAACAGAAACTGTATGTGTGCATATACTTTGAATGGATGGATGCCTGGATCATTGATGGTACCATCTGACTCTTAGATAGCATATGTGTATTTAGAGAGAGTAGACGGTCACTGGATGAACTAAGTGTTACTTTGAAGAGCATGTAACACCTCACCCGCACGTCCGTTCCAGTGTAGGAAAGGCAAGGAAAAGAAGTTGTAATTTTGTCCAAATACTACCATGAATAGTAGCAGTAGTTTGTATTGCAACTGCAAGCACAGCATATATCCGGTTATTACGGTCCCTACCTCTCTTAATAACTTTAGTTTAGTAGTAGTACGTCATTCATGTGTGGGTGTATCACTGTTCACTCAATAATAAGCAAAGCACCTAAAGTCATCCCATATGTCATCAAATACATCCCATGTGAAGTGATAGATAATCAGATTATTTAGCTTCATTTTCCTTTTCTAATACTCATTTGCACTGTAGGGTGAAAGCTAAATTAATTAAGCAGTAGCCCTTTTATCAGAGTATTCTCAGTGCCACCAGTAACAGAAAAGTAAAAGATTCACCACCTGCATGTACTGGACCGGTACAGTAACGCAAGTCTGTCTCACTCATCATGGTGTGCGTCTGTTTTTCTCGGGTGCAAGTTCACTGCGCTGGCATTATGCCGGCTTGCATAAGATAACGTACCAATTTTCCTAAACAAGAGAGAAGAAGAAGAATAAGACTGGTGTACTGTCATAGTCGACTGTAATGGAAGTCCATAGTGCTCGTAGAATTTGTTCCTTAAACTCCAACTAATGTTAGAGCAAGGATGAAGAAGTCGGAGGTTACATAGATACTGTCCTCAATAGTTATGTACTGTGCTTTCAATTTGCTACTTGTACTGTGACAACTTTCTACTCAATCATTTTGTGTTAATCTTAAGGAGCATTGGTTACAGACTATGTCTTTCTTTCTTCATGTAGTTGCTCCTTCCAAATCCAAGAGACCATCAAGGAGGAAGGAGCTGGCTCAAATGGCCCGGCAACGGAGGCTGGATGCCACTGTCGCTGAATATCAGCGGCTGGTGGCCCTGGAGGAGGAGGAGACGCAGTCTGGTAATACAACAACATCCACTGGGACAGCTGCATCCTCCTCCGTGTGGGCTGCCAGCCAGCGCAGTGCTCCAGCGGTACTGAGCCGGGCTACCAAAGCCAAATGCCAACGCCGAGCAGCAAAGACAGCAGCTGCCCCCCACAGGATTTGCAAGGCACGCTGGCGCCGCTTATCCCTCAGACTGTCCTACCTGGAGCAGGAGGTCCTGAACTATAAGAACTTGGTGGAGGGTCTCCGCTTCGAACATGCCACCCTCCGCAAGGAGCATGATGCCCTGGCTGCTAAAGTCAACAGCACCCTGCCAAAGTGTCCCTTGCCCCTTTTTTAGAGACTTTTGGGGGGTGGGAATTGGGAGTTGGGTTTTTGGGGACTTTTGAAGGACAATCGTTGGGGTTAGGGAGGGTCTTGCGGGAGATTATTTTATTAGGGCTATAAAGATATACTTTTTGAAATTTTATCTGACCATACCTGTTTTTTACTGCTTTTGAGTCTGGTGGGTGGGGGTTTAACAGTAAGTTTGTTTTCCTGAATAGTCCTAGGACTTTAGTAGTATTACCGTCAATTTCTCGTCTCTCCTAATACTCCATTATACTACCTCCAACCAAACGCTTATCTTACCTGTAATTTCTGTTTGAAAGTAGGGCTAGGCCCAGGGCTGGCTCCACTGGAAATGGCGATTAAGGTTGCAATCCAGGGCGGCTGAAATTTCCTCCTCCTTGTCGTGGTACTATTGGTGTGACACTGTGGCAGTTGCATGGCTATGGAAAAAAAGAAAATGAAACCTGGTTTGTCCTTACTGTAGCATTACAACGGTACGATAGAGAATATAGCAGGTGACAGTACACTAGACTACAACAGTGCCACAATGTAGCCTAACAAATGGTAAAGTATTTATAGTGTAACTTGTACTTGCGTAGGATTTCTTTGACATTGGCTAATACTACAAGAAATAGTACTGAAGCTGAGTAAGTCTAGAATATATCCTCGGATTCCTTCACCAGCCTGTTGCTATGACCTTATCCTCCCCAGCAAGTGTGTGGAATTATTGATGTCAGTTAGTCACACATCAAGCAAAACCACACAACCCGGGGGAAGAGGGTTAGGGTTTGTAAAATGGATAGGAATGGGGGTTTCTTTTTGGGTAGGTTTTGTTGAGAGAAAAAAAAAAGCACAGCATGGACAAACAATAATTGAACATAAAGAAATTTTTAGTTACAAAGCTAACCACAAATCTTTTACATGACATAAAGGAAGTGCATGCACTACTGAATGCATTGTTACAGAAAAGTAAGTAGTACTTTCGACAACCGTGAATGCCAGAATGCGACAGTACAGGGCTACATTAAATTAGGTTAAAAAAATAGCCGAAGTAAAGCATATAGAATGGCTGTAGGGATCAATTTAGAAGCAGAGAGAGATCCAAGAAATGCAGTCACACACACTCATTGAATAAAATAATGGATACTGTATCTGTATTGTTGTAGTTGTCCTGTTGAATTTGGTAAGTAAGTTGCATGCAGCAAACAATTCCTCTTATTAGCGGCACTCCTCCATTCCAGCTGACGCTTCGTCCATCAATGTTGGTGACCAGAAGACACCCTATACAATGCCTGCCTGGCGGATGCTGAATTGCGGCTCGCTAATGTGAAGCCTGACTCCATCCTTTTTTCCCCATTGCAGACTGAAACCCGGCCTGTAATTATTGAACGAAAAACAGCACTGATACATAAATATAAGGTATGTACGCTGTGTAGTGCAAAAAGTCACACTTTGATTTTCCTAATAGACAGTACAACATTTTTGAAAGTGCGTACTCTGTCTGAGTCACCTTTTCAAGGATAAATAAGTATGGGCGAATTAATTTAGCGGATCTTTCCCCTTAAGCTAGGTGTACTGTAAACTGTGTTTTAGAGCAAAATTAGACCTTCCCAGCAGTGCTTCCACCCAGACCCTTACTAAAGCCAGTTGCAAAAATGGAGAAGACCCCCAATCAAATCTCTAAAAACGAGGCCTAGCAGAAAACCGGTGACAAAACGTACTTCGAAAGTAAAAGTAGGCCCAAATACCCCCTTACCCACCATGGATTGTATTCAAACCACTTGCAAGCAAGCAAAAGTATCCATAGCCAGCATCGCTCCAAGACTCGAAAACCCCCCCACCCAAACACATGCAATAGAAATACTTCTAACCCTAACGAGCCCCAAGTTAAGAATAGTGGCAGAGGCTTTCTTTAACTATGCCAAATCCCCCCTTTCCTACCATGGATTTTCTTCAAATGACTTGCAACCAAAATTACACATTCTCACGAGTGCTCTAAGACCTCAGAACTCAGTTGCAAAAATCTAGAACACCCCAAAACACATGCAATCCTGCTGCTAGGGCTAACCCTAACGAACCCTAAGTTACAAAAAGTGCCAAAAGGCTTTTCCTTATGGATTTTGTCCCAACCACTTCTATCCGGTATTAGACCTTCCCAGGAATGCCCCAAGACCCGCCAACCCACCCGCCAAAAAGCACAACACCACCAAACAGCCCAAAAGCAAAATCTCATACTTACAATATTTCTCGGCCTTCGGTCCAAACGCGCTGTGTAGCTAGGCCATAACTCCGGTTTACCACCACGGATTTCCTGAAAAGTAAATGCAATCAAGTTTAGAGTGTCCCAGCAGTGCTCCCAGACCCCGAAACTCACCCACACACAGCCGGAACCCCCCCAAAGAGCACCTCAAAGGCAAGCAAGTCAGCAAAAACACCAAAAACTTTCCGCCTCGGATTTGGTCCAAACCACTTTTATCGGGTATTAGAGCTTCCCAGCAATGGCTCCAGAGCCGTCAACCCAGGAGAAAACGAGTAGAAGACCCCCAAACAGCCAAAGAGCAAAAGTACAAAAATGGGGACTTAGTAATTTTTTTGCCAATTTCCCAAATCACTCCGCGCGCGCTCTGCAGCTAGGCCCTAACTCCCCTCTGCCACCATGGATTTGCTTCAAATCTCTTGCAAAGTAAAGTATCCATAGCCAGCAGTGCTCCCAGACCCCGAAACCCACCCACAAACACCAGAAAGCCCCCCAAACAGGCCCCCGAAAACGCTACATTGAGCAAAATATCAGAAATAGCACCAAAAAAAATCAGCGTGGATTTTGTCCCAACCACTTCTATCCGGTATTAGACCTTCCCAGGAATGCCCCAAGACCCGCCAACCCACCCGCCAAAAAGCACAACACCCCCAAACAGCCCAAAAGCAAAATCTCATACTTACAATATTTCTCGGCCTTCGGTCCAAACGCGCTGTGTAGCTAGGCCATAACTCCAGTTTACCACCAAGGAAGATTAGAGTGTCCCAGCAGTGCTCCCAGACCCCGAAACTCACCCACAAACAGCCGGAACCCCCCCAAAGAGCACCTCAAAGGCAAGCAAGTCAGCAAAAACACCAAAAAATTTCCGCCTCGGATTTGGTCCAAACCACTTTTATCGGGTATTAGAGCTTCCCAGCAATGGCTCCAGAGCCGTCAACTCACCCGCAAAGAAGTAGAACACCCCCACAAGTGCTGAGTCTTTCTTCATTGGGCGTAAACCAGCCCTCTGCTTTGATGGAAATATGAGTCTGGAGGAGGAGGATAGAGGAGCATGTTCTTCTGAACTTGTGAACCTGAGGAATGCAGACCGCTGCACCTTCAAATCAATAAGCAAACAAGTGAAGACAGTTCTGCTGATGGGCTTGTTTTTGTGATTAGGTGATTAAAGTTTCAATTATATTAACTGTGTACAACAAAGAAAGACAGACACACAGGAATAAAAGTGAATAAGGACGAAAAAGAAAGTTATTGATTCATTGTCTCATTTTCAGGGCTCGGTGTCAGGGTCCAGGAATAAGAATAAGGCTTCGTCATCATACTCTGCGAATTCAGGCAGGGTGAGCTCAGTGTCACCTAACAGAGAAGAAATTCCCTCATCTACGTTGCTGTCCACCTCGTCTTCATCCGGCGTGCTTTCTCGTACTCTATAATCTGGTGGTATGAGGTGCTGATTCATCTTGATCATTGTTAACCTCTCCACATTTTTGGGCGAGAGGCGGCTCCGTTTGGAAGTTACAATGCCACCAGCAGCACTGAAAACACGTTCAGAAGACACGCTTGCGAGTGGGCAAGACAAGTAGTTTAAAGCCAGGTTGGAGAGCTGTGGCCACAATTCTTTTTTCCCATGCCATTACGCCAATGGGTCAGCATTAACATAGACCTCTGTTGAGTCATTCAGATAGTCCTTCACCATCGACTCAAGGTGCTCCTCCAAGGTTCCTCCACTTTGCTTAGCTGTTGCTGTGACCTTTTGAGAACCAAACCCAAGCCGAGCTAGCCAATCCTCTTCAGCCTCCAATGTTACTGTTGTGTCTGGTGGTGCAGATGATCGGGCTGCCGGTGTCTTTAACGGCTGAGAGGTCACTTGTGCCGCAGCCTCAGGTGCAGAAGTGGATTGTTGTGACTGGGGATGGCCTGCTGATGCTGATGTACTGCCTTTTCCTTCAATTTTCTGCAGTTCTCTTTCAAACCTCTTGGCTGAGGAGGCTAGCCACTGTTTGTACTTTGAAACATCTTCATCAGCAAAAGGAAAGAATGCTTGGCCTGCCAGCGCCTTTTTGTAGCGTGGATCCAGAATAGTAGCACAAATGTAATGCTGGTTTGAGTGGATCATTTTAAGACGTTCATCACCTTGTAGGCGCTCTAATAATTTCTCCGCCAGAACAAAAGGGTCTTGGTTTTTTTCATCTTTTTGAAACACAGAACATACCTCCTTCAGTTGGTGCTCCAGCATGTACAACAATGGGATAGCTTTTCCCAAATTACAGTCCTCCTTGCTGACTGCACGCGTGAAGAACTCAAAAGGACGAAGCATGCGTGTCAGGTTTTTAACTATGTCCCATTGCGCCGCACCCATCCTCAGGTCCTCCTTCTGAGCTGTACCCTGTGTTAAGAAATAGTGATCGAGTACCGTATACTGCTCATACAGACGCTCAAGCAAGTAGAAGGTTGAGTTCCAACGTGTTGCCACCTCCTGGATGAGTGCTTTAACTGGCATTCGACGTTCATATAGCAGGCTCCTCAGATGCTTCCGGGCCTTAAAAGAATGGCTGAAATGGTTGCACATGTTTCGGCAGGTGTCCACTACCCTGTACGCTGCACTGTCTTTATCACTCAAGAATTTTTTGACAACCAGGTTTATACAGTGCGCCAAACACGGCACTCTGTAATATTCACCCAGCTCCATGGCCTTAACTATATTGACGCCATTATCCGTGGAAACATAACCCTCTGGCGTTTTTTTGGGGACAGCCAGTCAAGGACCTGTGTGTTAAACACATCCAAAATGTTTTCTGCTGTGTGACGTTTCTCCAAACCAAACATGGCTAGTGTTGCATGTTTCCGAGCAGCTTTAAAAACTTGGTCCGGGTCAACACCTGCGTTTAGCTTTGCTTTAACCCCTGAAAAAGAGACCCAGTGTGCAGTGATACACATGTAATCAGCGCCTGCGCCACTGGTCCACATGTCTGTTGTCAGATGTATAGTGTGAACAGCACTCTTCTGCAAAGCTGCCCCAATCACCTCCAGAACATCTTCATGTAGTGCTGGAACCACAACTCGGGCAAAATAGAACCGGCTAGGAACCTTCCATTTAGGGCAGAGCGCTGCCACTAATTCTAGAAAACCAACCCCTTCTACAAAAGAAAAAGGGAGAAGGTCCAGAGCTAGCATTTTAGCCAGCTTAGTGTTATACAGACGCGTCAGTGGGTGGTTGCGTTCATATTGCGCTTCTGTAAACAACATCTTTTTAATGTTGCCCTGGACCAAGGATTTACGGGATGATGGTGATGATATCTTCGACCCAGTTAGGCTCGCTGATGAACTTTTTCGCATTGGTGTATCACTCTCTCCCACACTCTTAGTGTGGCTCACATGGGGTGTGCTGCTGACAGGGGTACTGGGTGTAAGTGAAGTGTTTGACACGTCTTCTTCCTCCTCGTCATCATCAGATGAAACATCAATGTTTTCATTACGTGCAATTCGGGGTTCCTTGATTGCCTGTAGGTGCGCAAACCATTGGACAGCGTGCTGTCTCTTAAGATGACCTCTCTGGCCTCCGGTACCATAGTTGGTACCAAACTTACCACGACTAACTCGAAGCTTACAAATGCTACAAATGGCTACGTTTTCCTTTTTTGGGCACACACTAAAGAAGTCCCAAACTGCAGACTTGAAATGTCTTTGGGGGCCGGAGGAGGCGGCGATACTGGTGGTGGTGGTCCTGCTGCTAATGCCAGATGAAGTGGAGGATGTGGATTGCCGAACTTCAGTACGTTTTGCACTTTCACCACCACTAATTGAGGTCGAGGTGGATGGAGGTCCCTTCTTGCGAGGACGAAATATGGAAGCGGTAGGTGTTGGTGTACTAGTTAACTCCAATGATTGTTGTGTTTCCATTGCCTCCTCGTCGACATCATCATCACGCTCAGCAGCTTCTCGGGCTAGGGTCAAAATGTCTCTTTGCTGCATGCCCGCTGGGGCTGCAGTGACCTTTATGATGACTGGCTCGTCGTCGTGAGAGGCTTCATCAGCAGCAGTATCCGTCACTTCTTGTTGAGCCTCATCACACTTCATAGCTATGAGTTTTTCGACAACCTTCCTTTTACGCTTAGGTACCTTTGTCAGATCATGGTGTGCCTCACTCGCAGACGGCCGTGATGGTTCCCAATCTTTATCCAGATCATCAGAAGGAGGTGGGCTTGAAGAAGATGTAGACACCCCCCTTGGTCTTTTCCTTGCTAGGGATGTGGAAGACAATGAATGATCATCAGGAGGAGTGGCTTCCTCAAATGATACCTCGGTTTGATTGTTGATTTCCTGATGTGCCCCTACTTCGGGAGGAACAACTATTGTGGGCACTTGTGACCCTCCATGCACCTCTGCTTGCGCATCTCCTTGCGCTGCCTCTCCTTCCACATGTACTTGGGCTTGTACTTGCACATGTGGTTGTTGTTGCGGCTGTGGTTGTTCAATACTTGTCAGATGAGTTACAACAACCTGTGTTGATTCAGGGACATTGCTGCTACTTTCTTGCGATGAGCCAACATCACTGGTCGATGGTGATTGAAGAAGTACACTGACTGCCTCTGCAGCACTCAAGGGCTTTGACTTAAGTTGGCGTGGTGGTGGAGGCACTGAGCCTAATGGAGCGGGGGTGCTGCTCCCAGCTTGGTCCCCAGCAGATCCCGCCGCTACTCCCAAAAAAACGCGGCGGCCGGCTCACCAGCCTCCTTGGTAACTTGCTTCTTCTGCTACTTACTGGCAACTTTCTTGCTAGAGGAGCTACGGAGAATTTTTTTTGGGGCCATCTTCTTCAGAGCAGGTCAGAACAGCAGGCCGCAGTTGCACGAGTTGCAGAGTTGTCTGTGGCCTGACGTGACGTCGCGTGACGTTATGCTGCACACACACACCGCTGCAGGACTTCTTCCTGGCACTGGTGGTTCTCTTGAGTCTTGTGCACCTAAAAGCAATGGAAGACAGAGGAACATCAGTTCAGTTATACACCCCCAAAAAATTGAAAAAAAACAAAAAAATCAGCACAATCCCATGCCCTCCATGATGTTTAAATTCAAGACACCCCACAGAAAGACTAGGCCCATGCAACACTCACTAGTCACTACCCCTGGTGAAAAGGCCACAACAACAGACCAAAAAAACAAAAATCACAGAAAAATCAGCACAATCCCAAGCCATACAGCCCCTCCATGATGTTTAAATTCAAGACAACCCACAGAAAGACTAGGCCCATGCACCACTCACTACCCCTGGTGAAAAGGCCACAACAGGCCAAAAAAATGAAAATCACAGACAAATCAGCACAATCCCAAGCCATCCAGCCCCTCCATGATGTTTAAATTCAAGACAACCCACAGAAAGACTAGGCCCATGCACCACTCACTACCCCTGGTAAAAAGGCCACAACAGACCAAAAAAATGAAAATCACAGAAAAATCAGCACAATCCCAAGCCATCCAGCCCCTCCACGATGTTTAAATTAAAGACAACCCACAGAAAGACTAGGCCCATGCACCACTCACTACCCCTGGGCATAATGGATGAAAGCTGGGCAAAA
Organism: Lissotriton vulgaris; assembly: GCF_964263255.1. Lineage (NCBI taxonomy): Eukaryota > Metazoa > Chordata > Amphibia > Caudata > Salamandridae > Lissotriton > Lissotriton vulgaris. The sequence continues at coordinate 1,649,938,575 of NC_141693.1, read as the reverse complement.
TGGGTGCAGGCCTGAGAACACTGCCTGCATTCAAAATGGCCCCCTCCCTCACAGCACATGGCCAGGGCCTGTAGCAGCACTCAAAATGGCCCCCAACCACATGGCCTGTCCACAACAGGCCAAAAAAACGAACATCACTGAAAAATCAGCACAATCCCAAGCCATCCAGCCCCTCCATGATGTTTAAATTCAAGACAACCCTCAGAAAGACTAGGCCCATGCACCACTCACTACCCCTGGGCATAATGGATGAAAGCTAGGCAAAATGGGTGCAGGCCTGAGAACACTGCCTGCATTCAAAATGGCCCCCTCCCTCACAGCACATGGCCAGGGCCTGTAGCAGCACTCAAAATGGCCCCCAACCACATGGCCTGTCCACAACAGGCCAAAAAAACGAAAATCACAGAAAAATCAGCACATTCCCAAGCCATCCGCCCCTCCATGATGTTTAAATTCAAGACAACCCACAGAAAGACTAGGCCCATGCACCACTCACAACCCCTGGTGAAAAGGCCACAACAGGCCAAAAAAACGAAAATCACAGAAAAATCAGCACAATCCCAAGCCATCCAGCCCCTCCATGATGTTTAAATTCAAGACAACCCACAGAAAGACTAGGCCCATGCACCACTCACTACCCCTGGGTATAATGGATGAAAGCTAGGCAAAATGGGTGCAGGCCTAAAAACACTGCCTGCATTCAAAATGGCCCCCTCCCTCCCAGCACATGGCCAGGGCCTGTAGCAGCACTCAAAATGGCCCCCAACCCCATGGCCTGTCCACAACAGGCCAAAAAAACGAAAATCACAGAAAAATCAGCACAATCCCAAGCCATCCAGCCCCTCCATGATGTTTAAATTCAAGACAACCCACAGAAAGACTAGGCCCATGCACCACTCACTACCCCTGGGCATAATGGATGAAAGTTAGGCAAAATGGGTGCAGGCCTGAGAACACTGCCTGCATTCAAAATGGCCCCCTCCCTCCCAGCAGCACATGGCCAGGGCCTGTAGCAGTACTCAAAATGGCCCCCAACCACATGGCCTGTCCACAACAGGCCAAAAAACCGAAAATCACAGAAAAATCAGCACGATCCCAAGCCATCCAGCCCCTCCATGATGTTTAAATTCAAGAAAACCCACAGAAAGACTAGGCCCATGCAACACTCACTACCCCTGGTGAAAAGGCCACAACAGGCCAAAAAAACGAAAATCACAGAACAATCAGCACAATCCCAAGCCATCCAGCCCCTCCGTGATGGTTAAATTCAAGAAAACCCACAGAAAGACTAGGCCCATGCAACACTCACTACCCCTGGTTAAAAGGCCACAACAGGCCAAAAAAACGAAATTCACAGAAAAATCAGCACAATCCCAAGCCATCCAGCCCCTCCATGATGTTTAAATTCAAAACACCCCACAGAAAGACTCAGTGCACCCACCACTGAGTACCCCTTGGCAAAAGGCCCCAAAACAGCCCAAAGATCGAAAATTCCAAAATTGTAGTTGCAGCAACTGTAATGCCCCAAACAAACTTACTTGTGAAATTTCTAATCCAAAAGTGATCCAAAGAAAGTCAAAAAGGCCTCAAATCCAAATATCCAGTATCATCCACAAAAAGTAATCCTTCCAGCTCCAGATCCAAATGAAAAGTGACCAGGAGATGGACAAAGCACTGGGAGGAGCCTGCTGGACAGGAACAGGAAGTTGAAGACTGTGGGGCACTTCCTTCCTCCTACCCCCCCTCCCCAAAATGGACTCCTCGCAAAAAAGTGCAGGCAAATGTCAACCTGAGGAGTTATTCAGATAAAAATCATCATTTCCCGAAGGTTTATGCTGCTTGCTGGTGGATTTCTTGTGCAGAATTGCAAATTTTGTATTTTCGCGAGTGCGAGATTGTTGCTGCTCGCCGCATCTCCAAGCTCGCAATTGTGAAGTACCGCGATACGTGATCACGGCGTACTCGCGTTGACAAACTCTCGCTGTGCAAGTTGGCAAGCCGCGATTACATAATCGCGCTCCCCAAATCCCCGCGGGATCCCGCAGCAAGATCCAAAATGGCGCAGCACTCGCAAAATATCAAGAAAAATAACTCGGCAAACGCTGAATGACGGTAACTAAACGCCGCGCGCCGCAAAATTGTATCACCAAGAAAAAAAAATCCGCTGCGTGCGAATTTGCGGATTTTCGGTAAATTCGCGAGCGTTCGCGGATTGCAAATTTACCCGTGGTGAAGTGTAGCACGCCGTGGATGGGGGAAGACCGTGTAGGAGGCTCCCCCCTTTGTTGCCTTGTCCGGCCATCTTGAAGCCCTGCGCCCGGAGTCGGCGTGTGGCGCCCGCGGGGCGGTGGCGCTGGCGGTCCCCCTTTTGGTGGCTCTCCTTTCTGCACCCAGATTGTCATTCCTGGGGCTCGAGGGGGCTCTTGTGGTGGCCTTGCTTGAGAGCCCGCTCCAGAAGTTGAGGCGCACGGGGACGCGGCTGGATCTGCAAGATGGCGGCCAGCGCCCTGAGTCACGGACTGAACCAGGGCGGCGACTTTGTGTCGCTGAAGTGTACGGGGGTCTGGTCATGTGAGCAGGAGCCCACGCTTGGTGATGTTCTTGATGCCTTACAGACTTTACGCGCGACCCTGGCCCTCAACGCCCTTGTGCTGGATAGAAGGACGGCCACCATTGCTGTCGGGCCGTCCCTCATGGACGCGGCTCGGCTCTGAGTGTGCGCTGTTTCGTCCCCCTCTGTGGCCGTGAGGAGTGCTGTCACTGTGCATCGGCAAGACTATACACCAGCGGCCCCGGATCCCGGGGACGCCTTGATCGTGGCGGGCGCGGGCGTGGGCACCGCGTCGGGGCCCGTTCCTGCTCGACTGATCGGGGAACAACTTAGATTGCAGATTCGAACTGCCCCGGCGAGACCCCAGTGTTACCCTGCGGGGACGACTCTACTTTCCTGGGCGGTGAGACTGTACCCACACTGTTTGTTGTTCCCATTGTCGTTGTTGAAACATCTAGTCTGCCGCACAAAGTCCTTGCTTGGCCGCTGGTTGCTGGAGTCCTCTGGTTTGCTCCCATGGTCTGTCCTGCTTCGACCATACGGCCTCTCCACTTTGATTTGTTTGCTGCCCACTACTCTACCACGCGCGGTAGCTATGGCTAGGAAAGGACAGGGGTGAGCCGGTTCTGGACCCGGAGGACTAATGGTTGGCGGATGGTGATGAGGAGTGCCCTCAACCATGATACTATGGACGATTCCTTCGAAGGTTTATGATACCCGAGACTATGTCGATTTCGTTTTGATGTTGCATTAATGTGTGTGATGGCGGGGGGTAGGGGCCGAATGGTTCGATTGATGGCTCTCCTCTCCCCCTGGTTCTTTTTCCTTTTTGTCTCTTCTGTTTCCTTTCCCTCTCTCTAACTTTTCCTATATTTTGGGTCTCCTATTTAGGGCGACAGGCACGCTGCTGGGGGGGGTAGGCCGTAGCCTTCTGCAGGGGTGCAGGGTGGGGTGGGTGGGTTGGGGTCTTTTTCTGACCGTTTTTTTAGTTTCTACAGCTCTTTTGTGTCCCTATCTTAGGACGCCGTGGCTGTGCGTGTTTCCATGATGTGATTGCTTGTGGGGGGGGGGGGTGAGGTATTCTTACTTTATACGATATGGATTGCACAGACATCCTGACTTGAACGCCACACCCCCAATAACGTGGCCCCAGTCACTTTGCTCGCCCTTATCGCTGTGGGGGCGCGTACAGCGGCACGGCGTTCCTTCTTTTCTTTCCTTTTTAGTGTTCCCCCTTTTTCTTACCTTCTGGGTCAGTATAGAGAATGACTGTAACTCCTTTTGCCGTTCTGGTTACTCAGTTAGGTATAAGTATAAACAATTTGGTGGTCTGGGTGCACGGGGCGGGCCACGATGGGTACTGATTGGAAATATGGCATCTATATTCTGATTGCTGTAGACTATTGCTGATAACCGTTTCTATTGATGCCTTAATGTTTTGCTGCTTGATTTGTGGCCCGCTATGGGCACTCAGATGATTAAACTGCAACTGATCCTGCTATAATTTCTATTATAAAATTAACCTTCTTTGATCCTATATCCAGCGGTCACACTCAGCTCCTCTACGATTGAACTACCAGTTCGCAATATACTGGGTGACTGCCGTGAGACCTCTTTATTGATTTACGTGCTTTTCAGATTGCTTCGTGGCTGGCCTAATTGGCTGTAGGCCCGTATTTGTATGCTACTATCTGCACAATAAAGGTTTTAAAAAAATAAAAATAAAAAAAAATAATGGGCAAGGTGCAGTCAGGAATACTGGTGGTAACAAGCCATTTGTGAACACGACTTGACATGGGTTGGGAATATAGTTAGATGAAATTTCCATGCAGCACTACCAGTAACACAGAATCCTTTCAGTTGTGCTCAAATGTCTGGTTTTGTGGTTCATTGGTGATACCTCATCACAGTTTCACCTTTTATTTGTGCTGTTTCGGAGGGGAATATTCAAATTTCTCTTACCGTCATCCTGAGCCGTGTTTCCATTTTTTCCTGCTTTGTGGTGTTTCTGGAAGGTTTCTCATTGAGGCAGGGTTCTGCCCTTTGGCATTGCCCACCTCAGTGCCGAATTGTGGCTTACCTGCCTACACATAGCAACCTGGAGAAAATACAGGCAGCACTTCATAGCTCGGTGCACTGAGGACTGAAAAGTCCTGCTAGTACAACTGCCTGATAACAACAGGAAGGCTGTGTGGCAGCATCAGCTACAGCAACACACACTGGAGTTGCCTTGCCTTAGCTACATGTAACCACCACACGTCTGGTGCAGATGGATTGCTTGATTCTCTTAGTGCGTGATGTAGTTACTGTAACTTGTCCCTAAATGTGCATATGCGGTGAATGCAATTGGGGGGAGTCAATGAGGGTGGTGGTACACATTATGCATACAGCTTTCTAATTTTGCAGGAAGTTTGCTTTGTTTCTTACTCGCACCTTTTCTCTTTTGCCTTGGCAATAGTTTAACGGTGGTGTTCACATCACATGTCCCCATGATTGTTTTTCGTCCATTTCTGCTTCTAATTTTGCTTTCTTTTCCAGCAGCTTGTTTGTTTGTTTTTCTAAATTTTCTCAATTTTAATTAATTGTGTTCTTCTTTTCGCATTAAATTTTTACACGAAGTGCCACACTTGGTTCCTGGTTTGGGGTTTATATTTGACGGTTGCAGAAATGTACATATCGGGGGTATTCCTTGTCTTCCTGCAGCCACTGAAACACATATGAAATCAGCATCAGATCAGCTTGGAACTGACCTTGGCTGATATCAAGTGGAATGTTGTCCGTGGTAGGACTTTCCTGGTGATATTTACAAGTTAAAGAAATGTTAGCCCTGATTGTAACCCAACATGGACATACTAATACATTATTGGAGTTTGTGTGTGTTTAGGCTTAGGGACTAGATGGTAGTACGAACAAATGTGTGGTAAATCCCTACATATGTATTTATTGCTCAGACTCCATTTTGACAGTGTTCACGTAAACAAGACAGATGGAAGTTTCCATCCTTGTGGCCAGTGCTTGCAGCCACAAGCCATCTCACCCTGTGCAGGTTTAGGTTGGAAGGCAGCAAAGCTGTCACATCGCTGCCTACACTACACTTCTGCAAGGAACCCTTGTTTGCATGCAGGAGTAGCAACAAACTCTCTCATCCTTTGGAAATCATTGAAAGCTACAAGAAAAGCCACAAAAGAGGGTGGGGGACGCTGAAGGACTCTGACTGCAGGACCGCAGTGAAGGAAAGTATGCAGGGAACCTAACATGACTTGTCATGCCGTAAATTAGTTTGGTGATGCAGCCAACTAATTAGATGGCTGAAGATACTTTTAAATAATAGACAGGAATTTTAGACTAATAGGGTTAGGAATCTGTGATGAGCCATGCTTGGGGCTTTCTTTGAGCTAGTTCTTGCTTTAATTATGACTGCAGATATTCAGTCATAATTGCTATAAAAAAATGATATACATGTCCTAGAGATGTGTTCATAAAAAAACAATCGATTGTTGTGAAATATCAATCATATTATGTGTACACTATTTTGGGGGACTAGAATGGGCTTCTGCGTTAGAAATAATACCTGCGGATAAGAGATACTTTGCCAGTCTCGCCTGACTACTAACACGTCCCTCTCTAAAGGAGGACAGCTTGTCAGTGAGAGGAGTGAGACACCTCCAGTTCTCCTACTCTACAAAAAGGGTCGAAAGCACATATATTTCTCTTGGTGCTAGAGTGATCCCAGGAGTCTATCCAGGTGTGCTCCTAATATGAGAGATTCATGACAAGAACGCTGCACACTAGGACCTCGGATCCAGCCAGTGGCAACACTAAGCAAGGGAGACATTTGTCAACTAGTTCTTTGGGGTTATCGTGGGAGCCAGAATTATTGGTTTAAACAATATCAACGACGACCCGTCACCAGACTCGCCACCACAAGCTGTGGCTGAAGGACCCTTGTGTAGTGGCAACTCTTCACATGTCGAGCATCAGCATCGTGAAAAGCAGTAGAACTCTGCTTCCTCCATGGAGCAGCCAGGTTAGCCCTGTGGGCCGGCTCCACTCCGACAGCACACCGTTCATAGCACATTCGGCTCAAACCTGCTACTTCCGAAATCCTGGCCAGTGCCATGTCGACTCCTAGGCAGAGCACACTCATTGCTGCTGGGCCTGCATTTCCCTCCAATGAGGAAATTCCTGGTGTGGGATTACTTTACCCTAAAATACATAGCAGTTTGTGCACTTTGCCAGAGGCCTGACAGTGAGGCGTAGTTAGGTTCTGTTAGACCTGGCATCTTTGGCACGGTTTCCCCTGTCTTTTTGCCTCTTTTGGCGCTGTGCTGGATTTCCTTTTTGCTGGTATAGATGCTTTGGGCACTTTGCCTCTGCTGATCAGTGTCAAAGTGCAAGTGCTCCCTCTGTAATTGTTTATCCATGATTGGCATATTTGTATCACCAAGAAGTCCCTAGTAAAGTGCACTGAGTGTGCCAGGGCTGGTGATACAAATGCTACTAATGGGCCTGCAGCACTGATTGTGCCACCCACATGAGTAGCCCTGAAATGGTGTCGCAGGCCTGCCACCGCAGTGCCTGTGTGCAGTCTGTGTCCTCCTGGTCAGTGTCCCCACTGACCAGGCCTAACCCATCCCTTTCTGTATACATTGGTCGCCCCTATGGAAGGCCCAAGGTTCCCCCTTGGGGAGGGTGCAGTGTATGTGAAAGATAGAGCATGTTGTAGTGCAGGTAACATGCTCTGGTAGTGAATTACAGCCATTTTCGTTTTTCACTATTGTACGGCTATCTAGCTCCATAAGCTATCATGGGGAATGCTGGCTACAATGGCAACCAGCATATCTTCCCATAGGAGCAAGATAGGACATAAAAGTCTGGTATGCCTGAACTCAGAATTTAATAACGCATCTTTTATGAAAGGTTGTTTTTAAATCCTGTGTTTGAGAACAGCACTTTTAGAAAGTTGCTGTTCTCTTGTCTGACCTTTCTGTGTGCCTTGGCCTGTTTGTGAATTGACTGTCTGTTTTGTAAGTGACAGGGGCTGGGTGGCTCCTAGAGGCTGAGTCAGCCATCCCTGGGCTGAATAGCTCAATCTGCATCTAGAGTGGTGGGAGGGGGTAGCACCTGCACCTGAATAGGGCTGTGCCTGCCTTCCACAATGCTGGCTCCACCTCCTGCTGGGCAGCTGATGACCCTGCCCCTCTCTCTGAAGGAAAGGAGAGGCCAGGAAAACAAAGTGCTCAAGTAACCCCCAGAACTGGTTCAGACCGAGCTCAGAGCCCTCCTGCACAAAGAGAACAAAGACATTTAGGGGTAGAAGTACAGGACCCCTGACAACAGAAAATTAGATCATCCTGGAATCAACAAGGGCCTGAGAATAGCTGGCTCCCTGTTAAGAAGTCCCAGGACCAAAAGGACTTCACCCCCAGCTTCCCTGAACTCTACTGAGAAAGTTCTGTCCTTCCTAGACTGCTTATGCCGGTATTGGTGCCTCAGGAAGGTATACCTGTGTTGGGAAGCAGGAAACCAAGATTTTAAGAACTTTCTGCAAAGTTTAATGCATCGCTCGCTTGCGGAGCGCATCTCCGTCAGTGCGAGGAAATTCCTGCCGCCGCGAAGCCCGTGATCGTCGCAGTGCCTGTTGCCACTACCAGAGTTGTCGCATCCTTACCTTGCGGGACGCACCAGTCCGGTGCGGGAAGACAACCATCAAGTATCGTCTCAGAGCCTGTCATCACTGGGTGAGATCGTCACACCGCTTGCTTGCGGACCGCATCACGTCACTGCGAGAGTCGTCGCAGAGCCATCGCATTGAGGGGCTGCGAGAGGAGAAGATCGCTGCTGAGCCACGCATCGTCCCCTCACCGGAGTTCGTCGCCGCCCCAAAGATTGTTGCATCATCCCTTTTGCGCGCCGCTTCCACGAAAACCTGTGCACCGGAATCCACGCAAGGTATCACATCCCTCCCCGTACAAACAGGAGTCACCGCAACACGCCCGCTACATCGAGCGGGGTTGTCGCATCACCTCCCCAGGGTCTCAGGAGTGGCGCATTTCTTTCTTTTCACCGCTACAGCTTTTCACTTGGAACTTTTGTCGCATCTAAAGGTACAGTTGGCTAAAACGTGACACAACCGTGGATGTCTTTTAAAGCAACCTCAAGAACTCTTTTGAAAACATATTCTTGAACTGTGTATGTTGGATTTTTGTGTAGCTTAGATTTAAAATACCTTCATTTTTCTAAACTGTTGTGGAGTCAGTTTGTGGTGTTTTCACTGTGTTACTGTGAGTGTTGGTGCAAATACTTTACACATTGCCTTTGATAAGCCGTGCCTGCTCGTGCCAAGCTATCCAGGGGGTGAGCAGAGGTTATCTAGGAGTGTTTCCTCCATACTCTGACTAGAAGCTAGGGTCCCTATTTGGACATTGGTACCTACCTCTGCCAACTAGAGACCACCAGTTCTAACAGGTTCATACTGAGGTGCATCAGGTTAGATGGTCGTCATGAAGAATCAACTTATGACTGTCTGGGCAGAGGAAACAGGTGCCCTTTCAATAGCACAATTTTTTCAATTTCTTCTTCTATGCCACACACGAGGTCACGCTACACTCAGTCTTTAGACGTTTGATGGACTAATGCATATGGCTCCAGATGTGTTGGCTAAGCTGGGCAGCGTGTTGTGTAAGTGGATTCAGCTGCATTCCTTACAGCTTGACTTCGTAGTGTCTGATAATGGGTACAACGCTATATCCCATGTACCATGTTTTTCCCATGTTTAAAATCTTGTCAGCTGCTTCCTTAAGGGTTTTGCAATCGCAGATATGCTGATTTGTGCTTGAAAAGTCCTGTAATTCTACCAGCAAAGGCATAATTTCTTTACAACATCAAATGAATGACTTGACAAACCTGTACCTGGGTAAAATTAGACATACAACCAGTAGGTTTATTGGGGCCTTGTTGACAAACCAATGTCCTGCATCTAGGCTACGCATGAATACACACATCAAGAGCAGAAACTACTATTTGCTGGGTACTTTTCTGGCCCCTCACTTTATGGACCGAGTAGCTGCTACTTATGTGGATACTACAGATATATTAATCTGTCATCTTTGGTTCTCCATCCAAGTTGAGGAGAGAAACCGTTTCTCTGGGTACTGCTAGGCACGATGGGGTAGCCCTGTAGTCAAACCTCCCTCAAAAGTCCAGCCCAGCCTTTGCACATACTTGTTTAGAGTCCCCGGCTTTCGCATTAAAAAAAACTTCCATATTGTCGTGGGACTCCGATGTGGGAGTCCAGCAGCCATCATTGAGATGATCAAGAGTTTTGTGCCCTTCTGCTCTGCCTTCTAAAAGGGGAAAAAAACGCCAGTGCTCCCTTTCTCACCGAAGTTGAATGTTATTGGTGAACATAAGAAGGACTTTGTGAGACTACAGAGGAATCTGTTGGGTGCGGTCAAGCAGTGTTTTGCGCAGACACAGCCAAATGCTTCAATTGCTTGCCGCCTGTCTGCTGGGATCAGGTTTGCCATGGTAATGGATGGCCTCACCCCCATCAATGCTGTGAAAGGCTGCCGCACTCCTGGAATGGGATCCTGTCCTGGCAAATACAGGGAAGTGCGGCCATTGCCATTACTTTGCCCTGCTGGGGGAAACCTCAAGGGACACTGGTCACAACTCCTGCAATCTCCAGAAGAAAGGCACAGCTTCGTGGGAGACACTTCCCATGCCAGAGGAGTCACTGGCCCGCGCTCCTTTATAGGCAGTTCCATAGGGAGTCTGACTCTTGCCTTCATGGAAGTCTGAGCAGCCACAAAGGGCTCCAGATTTGCTTGCGCTGGAAATCAATTGTCCTCTGGATCCCAGAGTTCAGGTTTGTTGACTTGCTTGGCCCAAAATATGATCTGCATGAAGCGGGCAGTTACATTTTATCCTAGACTTGTTTCCAGCACCAGAGAATTCCAAAGGGTAATCCCCGAAGGGGAACGTGGTCTAAACGTTACTGTGAAGGTCCTAGTAATTACATATGTGTTTTTCCTGCAAGTATCAAAAAGGGGTTCATTGTTTCACCAGGGCTCACAGAAATGAACTAGTAAAGTATAATAGGAGCACAGGGGTGCTGCACCCTATGTTTTTCATTGCGATTTGTGTGATTTACCCTAACCCTTTTCACTGCGATTGCATTAATTGAGTCATAATGACTACCATGATGCCAGATGTATTTAAAGTTATATCTATGCAAAGGTTAGCTCTGCAATTAGTGTGATACCTTATACTGCATACCTTGGAAAGTACTTATTTGTTACCTGCCTTTGGCGGATATATCTTGCCAATTGCATAAAATGCAAAGTGTTTTTGATGCAGGTTGTTCTGAGTTTGTGATATATATATATCTCCATACTAATATATTAAAGAGAGAGACCAAACCTTTGAGGCGGGTAATCTCAGGAACCACAGCACCCATCACAACACCCAATACAGCGTTGGAAAGGGCAGTTGCAGCAGAAGGACATAGGCTATGCAGACGCCCACTATATACATTTAATGGGTAAAAGAACCGTGCCAGAAAAGTAGTCCCTTGTGGGCGTGTCTACGTTGCGCTGTGGGCGTGACAAACGCTGGGGGCGTGTGGTACGTTCCGCCCTTCATGCCATGTCTCATATTGTGTGCTAATCCCACCCTGCTCCCTCTAAATACCCCTGCACCCCATAATCATAACCGACCCTTACTCCTTAAAATACCCCAACACCCTTAAACACTAACCCATCTTAACCCTATGAATATACCCTGTACCCTAAAACCCAAACCTATCCCTAAACCCTAAAAATACCCCTTTACCCCAAAACCCAAACCTTGCCCTGAACCCTATAAATACCCTGTACCTCAAAACCCAAACCTACCCCTGAACCCTAAAAATACCCCTGTACCCCAAAACCCAAACCTAGCCCTGAACCCCAAAAATACCACTGTACCCCAAAACCCAAACCTACCCCTGAACCCTAAAATACACCTGTACCCCAAAACCCAAACCTAGCCCTGAACCCTTCAAATACCCCTGTACCCCAAAACCCAAACCTACCCCTGAAACCTAAAAATACACCTGTACCCCGAAACCCAAACCTGGCCCTGAACCCTAAAAATACCACTGTACCCCAAAACCCAAACCTACCCCTGAACCCTAAAATACCCATGTACCCCAAAACCCAAATCTAGCCCTGAACCCTAAAAATACCCCTGTACCCCAAAACCCAAACCTAGCCCTGAACCCTTAAAATACCCCTGTACCCCAAAACCCAAACCTAGCCCTGAACCCTAAAAATACCTCTATACCCCAAAACCCAAACCTAGCCCTGAACCCTAAAAATACCCCTGTACCCCAAAACCCATACCTATCCCTAAATCCTAAAACTACCCCTGTACCCCATAACCCAAAACTATACCCGAACCCTTAAAATACCCAAACACCCCAAAACATATACCTCAGTACCCCAAAACATATACCCCTATACCCATACTTACCTTATCCAAACATTTAAAAAAAAAACATGCTTTTACCATTCATGCATTTACAACAAATTTCGTTGTAAATGTATGCGTAGAAAAAGCATAAAAAATGTAATGCCATGCGTTATAATGGCATTGCGGAGTCATGGTACTTTCGTAATGAAAGTATGCAAAGTGGTGGTATGCGAAAAGAAAGTTGAGGAATAATGGATGTTTACCCTCCCCCGGTAAGTACATTGGTGGCACGGCGGCCCACATCTCCAGCAACATACTCATATTTTTCACCACCCATTTGAAAAATGCACAGGTCTCTCTCATTGATGGCCAGCATTGACATACACTTTTAGACACACCTCCCGCCACAAGTTCTAGAATTGCAAACTTTAGAGCTGGGGAGCTACGTTCGAATCTCGGCATCAGCTCAACATCCTGTGATTCCAGGCAAATTGCTTTGTCTCCCCGTGCCTACCTCAAATGAATGTGTTCTTCTGTAATGTAAATTCTGCTCATGCCATGTTGTTGAGTTCACGCTATATAATATTGCAAGGAAAATTAAAGTAGGGAAACTCGAGTAGCGATGGCCGGTTGTCCGGAGGGGCAAGATGGCGGACGCATCGGCGTCTGAGTGAACAGCACTTGTCAGGGCTCGCGTCCGGCTCTATACTCAATATTGCGGAAACTCGACGGACGCTGAACAGATGTAATTAAGTATTTGAAGCATACTGAACAACGGCGAAATTGGGAAAACGGTAAAAAATTTTACGAGGTACTGAAAGACCGGCTTGGTATGCGGCTTGACCTCTGGAAAAGCTACCAACTGTCGCTCCGCTCGGCATGGTTACAGCCGACTCTGTCTTCTCTATCACCCTCACCGAGCGCACCTGATGCAGATCAACTGAGCTCGCGTCGGATTCTCGAGAGCTGCAGAAACGCCCGGGGAAGCCACAGCGGAGCCCACAGCAAACGTGCTTGCGATCGGATTTCCAAGAGCCGCATAAACGCTCGGAGAAGCTACAGGGAAGTGCACAACAAACGCAAGTGGAAACTGATCTGTTTCGAGGTCAGAGGACGAGCCGCTTTACAGCTGCAACATCTATTATGAGTCCAAAAAATCCGACTACTGGGGCACCACCCCGACAAACAAAACCGAAGACGAGGGCAGTCACCGCTGCTATTCAAGACCCAGCTCAAAACAGGGGAGTCTCAGATGAGAGCGAAAATGTGAGTACTACAAAAACTGTAAATTCGGCAAATACTCCAGCTGTTGTGATTAAAAATATACCCCCTGCTACACCTCCTGTCGAGTCTAACGCTTTACCTTTAGAAAGTACGAACATGTTGAATTCTGGGGGATGTAGGCTTGATGCCATACCTAAAATTCCAGGGATGTTCACTAAATAGAACTCAGCACCTCCTATAACCTCGAAAAGTGTAACCAACCAAAATAATGTGCAAAATAACTCCCTTGTAGATGGACAAACTGCGATGCAAACGGAGTCAATAAATCCAGTTTTGGATAAATTGCAGAGGATTCCCGAGTATTCATCGACTTCAACCATAACGGAAGAGACAGAATCTATTGACTCTGCTGGTAATTTCTATTCGATGACAGACTTGTCTCAAGCATTAGATTCTGACGGTGCTGAGCTAGATAAAGACCTAAATGATTCTGAAAAATCTCTCCCTGATCCTGGGCAAGATTATCTGAGCAATGCGGAGGACTCAGACCCTTAAGAATCTCCAAATAGACCGGACTGGGGTGACGAAGAGACTCCAAATATTACTGTGCAAGGCAGCAGTGTATCTGGCACACCAATGTTAACTGAAACATCCAAACCGCCCTCAGAGGGAATAGAGAATCATGTGATCACACTAGAAGTACTATATCAGGTAATGCTCCATCACAGAGAGGAAACAAGAGCAGAAAATCTTCGTACACAGGGAGCAGTTCGTAAGCTCCAAAATATTCTAAGAAAAGTGGTGAAGGCATCTAATGAGACCATTGCAAGAGTAACAGAGTCAGAAAGCAGGATCTCAACAACCGAGGATACTATGGCTCAGCAAAAGCATCAAATATTAGCAATGGAAGGGTTAAAGGAAGAGCTTAATTGGAAGCTCGTGGATTTGGAGAACAGATCAGGTCGGAGTAATCTTCGTGTCTTGGGAATACCTGAAGGGAAGGAAGGATCAAATCCTCGACAATTTATAACTGAATAATTCGCAGAGGCTTTCCCAGATCTAGTCCACTGGAAATGGGAGACTGAAGTACAGAGAACCCATAGATTCCCATTTCAAAAAAATCCTCGACAAGACTTGGCTTTAAAACCTCGTGCGATTTTGATTTCTTTAAACAATTCTTTGGCCAGGGAGGCCCTTTATGATCTAGCCAGGCCTAATAGGAAACGCAAGGGAAAAGGCGTAGAATTTTTTGTGCGTCCTGACTATTGTCACGCTACTGTTCAGCTACGTTGGCAGCTGCGTCAGTTCATACCCTTATTACAAGCGAAGGGTGCACAAGCTTTTCTCTTAAACCCTGCCAAACTCAAAATAATACATAAAGAACGTTCCTATTTTCTAACCTCGGAGGTGGCAGTGAAAGAATTGTTAGCTTCGATATGATATGCCCCTGTGCCAGATATTCACTGGCTTGGCCTCTTCTACTTGAAGGGGAAACTAGGGGTAAAGGGAAAAAAAAGAGAGAGGAACAGTGCTTTTTCTAGCCCTTTCTTTTCTTAAATCTACTCTGATTATATCTATTACATCAGTTTAACCACTATGTTTAAGTTGAGTAACGGTTGAGGTGATTTTTCCTTTTTTTTTTCTTTCCCCCTTAGTTTGTTTGCTTATTTACTCACTTATTTCTGAGATGGAATCTCTTTTTTTGTACAATGATTATTGGTATAGATCAGACAATTGAAAATTGTAGATTGTAGAATAGAGCCACATGAAGCGTGCCACCTAGTGCTTTCATACCATCAATGTTAGGGACTGGTAAGTCCCTTTGCCCTGATTGGGTGGGGTTGCTGGAAAGGGCGGGTTGGCTCAGGTTGAGCCTGGGGTGGGGTGGGTTTGGAAGGGGGGGTGCAAACAAATTCAGAAAAAGTCTTATCTTGATCTTGATTATTTCTTGTTTTCTTTTATGTTCTCTCGCTACACAGTATTTCTTGTTAAATATTAATCAATGTGTGAGGATAGTGATCTATCTGGCTCTCAACTGGATCGTTTATATATTTCTAGAAATCTTTTTGAAGGATATGCATGTTATAAGGATAATAATTGTCTAGATGGAGAAATTACGTATATGTTCTTGGAACATTTGCGGGTTAAACAATAAAAAAAAGGGGGGTTGCTGCACAAATCATTTTGACTATGAAAATTGATATTTTATGTATTCAAAAATCACATATAACTTTGAATGATAGACACCTGTATAAGGATCTGGGACTAAATGTAGTGGTATGCACACGCCAAGGAACAACTACAAAAAGAGTGGCAATCTTAATTAGGAGAGGCTTAGGAAACTCTATTCGGAGTAAAGCGGATCATTATGGTAGATGGGCAGTTACCGAAATCAGAATTAACCACAAAATATGGACCATATGCTCAATATATGCCCCCAATGTAGATGATCCAAATATCTTAAATCTCCTAAATCTAGAATTAGCTGACTGGTCCCCGTCTTTAATACTATGCGGAGATCTAAATTTGAATATAGAAGCCAATATGAATATACGCGATGATGTTATCTATCAAGGTGGGAAGAAAAAATTGTTTAAAGCTCTCCGCTCTATGATACTGGATTATGGTTTATTCGATGTTGCCTATGAAAAAAACCCTCAGGCACCTGGGTTTACGTTCTTTTCTTCGCCACACAGGAAATTTGTGCGCTTAGACTGCTTTTTTATTAAAAGAACATTACTTGATGATACTAAATTTGAGTCCTATCCACGTATAATTTCGGATCATAATCCAATTTTGATTGAAATTAAAACTAATATGCTTCCCAAACCCCAAGTCAGAAGCTGGACATTTGATCGCAAATTATTAATTGATCCTGACTATTTAAAATTAATATCAGAATGGGTAAAATAATTTTTTGATATTAATCGGGGAACGGCTTCTGTACAGAATGTTTGGGATGCATTCAAAGCAAGAATACGTGGAGAATCACTGTCATACGTTATTAAGAAGCAAAAAATTATTCGTCAAAAAGTAGATCTTAGTTATAAAAATGTTCTGGATTGGGAGAAGAAATTGGCAACAGCAATCGCCTTAACACAACCAACGAATGATATAGAAAATAATCTAGCCATCCACAAAGCGAAGTTATATGAAACCTTTTCAATTAAACTTGTGGAACAGATGGCAACCTTTCGTTCTCAGATCTATGAGATAGGTGAGAATTCAGGAAAAATTCTTGCTAAAAGAATCAGACAGAAAGAAATTTTTAACACCATAGATTCAATTCAGGATAATACCGGGCAAATACATAATAAACCTGAATCAATTTTGGAAGTTTTTCGACAATTCTATCTAAAACTATATCAATATAACAATGCATCTTACTCCTCAGATCTCCTTATGAACTATGGAAGCTCTAATTTTCTACTGTTACTTTCTAGTGATCAGAAGTTAGCTTTAGAAGCAAAGATTACGTGGGAGGAAATCGAAAAAGCTATAACTTCATTAGCAATAGGGAAGGCTATGGGACCTGATGGTATTCCATTAGAACTTTATAGGACTTTCAGGAATTGTATAAAACTAGATATGCTCACTACTTTTCATGAGGCTCAAAAGGGCATACCACCAGCCTCTTGGGCGTATTCTGTGATCATGACCTTTCTAAAAAATGATAAAGATCCCCTCAATGCTGCATCTTACAGAACAATATCATTAATAAATGCTGACAGTAAGATATATTCTAAAATAGTGGCCTCTCGACTCTCAAAAATAATAAATGTAATGCCAGAAACCGGTCCCCAATGGGGGGTTACTGTAGGCATCTGCTGTAATCGCTGTACTCTGATAGGAGCAGACGCAATACACATGTTCTGTTAATGTACTAAATTGTCTAATATATTATCAGAAATGCAGAAATGTATTCAGACCATACTAGGGAGAACAATAAATCTCACTCAGGATTTGATTTTATTTGGACTATCATCAGACTCCATAAAAAAAGAATATATGTCTTTGATCTTTATAATGATGGCTGAATATCGTGCATGTATCACCCAGGAATCTCGAACTCGCAATATATTCAACAAAAGGACGAAAAAGGAAACAATTAGGGATGAAAATCTGGGCCCCGATACAACAATGGACTTAAAGGGATTGAAAGTGATAATGATTGCCTTTTTTATTTTTACGTTAAAGATTATTTATTCTTAATCTCTTTTTTCCGAAATTGTAACTTCTTCATATTGACCTCTCTTTTTCTATTGGAGATTCTGGTCTCATGTGTCCATATTCTTTGCTGAATTTCATGATGTATAATGAAATATTCTGATTTGTTTGCAAAAAAACATTAAAATAAAAATATAAAAAAAATTTAAAAAAGGGAAACTCGAGTTCACACACTACTGAACGTGCACTCTTAAGTGCATCAGCAGTGCACTGTGAATCGGAGCGTTTCACAGGCCTGTCACAGATAAGAAATCCTATCAAAATGAAATCCTACAAAACAATATACTACTGGCCGGCAGCAATTCATACCCGGACAACGTCGGGACGGGCTGCTAGTATGTATATATATATATATATATATATATATATATATATATATATATATATATATATATATATATATATTAGGCTCGAACTTTTCTTATCTTTACTGAAAAGGCACAGCACTCAAGGAGGATTGTAGAAACCACAGAAAGGTTTAATCAAGGAAACTGCACAGACTCGTTTCAGCGTGCTGCCTTCGTCAGTGTGTATATGTATATATATATATATTTGGCCATGTGATCAAGCTTTGTAAGAATAAACACCTTGATTAAGCACTTAACTTTGGGTCTGTTCTTTCGTCATTCAACTCCAGGGCTGAGGTGGCTGCTTCAGCTGATGTGGCGAATTTACTTGTATATATATATATATATATATATATATATATATATATATATATATATATATATATATATATATATATATATATATATATATATATATATATATATATATATATATATATATATATATATATATATATATATATATATATATATATAGCTATTTTTATGTAGTCCTGTGTGAAGTCTCTTTTTGTAGTATATATTTATTGTCGTGCTATGTGAGGGTGTTGGGCAATGCTTTACACATTGCCTCTGATGATAAGCCTGACTTGTTTGTGCCAATCTACCAGAGGGTGAGTACAAGTTGTCTTTGTTGTGTAACTTACTTGCCCTAACTAGAGTGGTGAGTTCTGACTGGCTTAGGTGCATACCCTAGCCAACCAGAAACCCCATGTCTAACAATGGGAATCTCCATCTGCCTGATACCCATATCTGTAAATTTAGTGTAGAGAAGTGTTGCACAATGGTTAGAGGAGCAGACCCTGATGCAGAGGTCTAGCCCGGGACCAGGGTTCAATTCCCCACCTTGGTGGGTCTTGGGCTCAGAAATTCCACGGACCTGAAAATTCTCGCCTCGGTGCCTATTCTAATCATGGAATCCCACTCTGCAACTCTGGGCAATAGCTTGCTTAATCTCCACAACGGCGCCCACAACGCTAAGGATGCCTGGCCTCCACTTTGGGGGTGCCCGGGAGTGGACGCCTCACAGGGAAAGCCAGGATGGGTTCCACAGCGGTATTCGTACAAGCGCCTTGAGACCCTTGTGGGTGAGTAGTACGCTATACAAGTATCAATGTACATATATTTAGAAGTATGTGTGCAATAAACGTATTTTTCCTTTTTCAACAAAAATAGCACTGATTGGACAAATATTTGTTACAGTGTGCCAGCAAATGGCGATTACGAGCCCACACCACCTCCCCTGAGTAGGCCTTGGACTGTTCTTCTTCGCTACCCTGAGAGAGTCAAGCTTAGGGCCTGATTTAGATCTTGGCGGTAATGTTCCAACTATCACTTTTTCAATGCATTCACCCCCTGCCTACTTGGTGGTCTATCAGCTCTATTTAGATGTTGGTGAGCCCATGGACGAAAGACTGCCAGAGTACCGCCAACTCTGCCAGGAATTTACACCAAAGTTGATGGCATCATTGGCAGTAGAGACTATAAGTGGGAGCCCAGCTAAGATGACCGACGGGCTAATCACAATGTGCCTTTCCGTTGAGGAAACTGTGGCGGGATACCTCCTACTTTGAATTGGCAAAATCAAGGGAAGTTTGGTAAAAACTAACCTTTTTTTGTTGTTTTTCACTAATGTTTCTATCTTGAATAAGCATGGGCAGAAAATCCGTTCCGCTCGCGGATTTTCGGTAAATTTGCAATCCGCGAACTCTCGCGAATTTACCGAAAATCCGCAAATTCGCACGCGGCGGATTTTTTTCTTGGTGATACAATATTGTGGCGTGCGGCGTTCACTTACCATCATTCAGCGTTTGCCAAGTGGTTTTTCTCTATATTTTGCGAGTGCTGCGCCATTTGAATCTTGCTGCGGGATCCCGCAGGAGTTTGGCGACGCAATGCGAGAGTTCGCAATTGCGAACATGTAGGCAGCAACAATCTCGCACTCGCGAAATTACAAAATTTGCAATTCAGCACAAGAAATCCACTAGCAAGCAGCATAGACCTTCTGAAAATGATGATTTTTATCAGAATAACTCCTCAGGTTGACATTTGCCTGCACTTTTTTGGATTTGGGGCCTTTTGACTTTCTTTGGATCACTTTTGGATTAGAAATCAACTTTCACAAGTAAGTTTGTTTGGGGCATTACAGTTGCTGTTCTGCAGAAAAACGAGTTTTGCAAAACTGAAAGCACTCAGCAGGTGCAAAAGTTCACTCATCATTAGTAACCATTCCCTGTAGTACTTCCTGAGGGGCCCCTCCAGAGTTCAGTTGCCTATGTTTGTTTGGGGCATTACAGTTGCTGTTCTGCAGAAAAATGAGTTTTGCAAAACTGAATGCACTCAGCAGGTGCAAAAGTTCAAACTCATCATTAGTAACCATTCCCTGTAGTGCTTCCTGACTGGGGCCCCTCCAGAGTTCAGTTGCTAGTTGCAACAATTCTATGACCCTGCTCTGACCCTCACAGCAGGCTCATAGAATAGCTACAAGTAGGCCACAAAGGTCCTGGAAAAAAAAATTGCAATGCAACAGAAAGCAAATTACAGATAAGGAAGCAGGTGCCAGACTGGAATTTTAAAACAGTGACACATTAATAAATCAACCCCAAATTACTTCATGTCAGTTGAAGCAGGGCAGGTGTGCTTGCTTTTTCCCTCCCATTATCTACAGTGATGATGAACCAGAGGGTGGCATTGATGTACCAGAGGGTGGCATGGGTGAAACAGAGGGTGGCAGTGGTGAAACAGAGGGTGCTGGGAACCTGTGATGATGAACCACACGTAGAAACAACATAGTCGCGACCGTTTCGAGCCGACAAGTAAGTTCGCAATTGCGAACTGGTACAAAACCCTCGCGAACTGGCAAAAACCCTAGCGAACACAAAAAAAAAAATTCGCGGATTTTGCGGATTGCGAGTTGGCAAATACGCAAATTCGCGAACGCCAGATTCGCAAAATTCGCCCATGCTTAATCTTGAACCCCATCATCAGGTCCCTCCTTTGCTGCTCCACCATAATGGCAAATGACTCCATTGTCACAGGGATCTAAAGTGAGCTAATTTCACAATTGTCTTCCAATTAATCGTGTGTTGCAATTGATGTAGCCTCGTGCATTTTTGCAGTGTTCTTACATGCAACTTTTTCTTACGTGTGATACAGAAGTGTTCATTTTTCAACTTATCAAGGTGAAATGAACACACCTGTATTGACACTGTAAAAACATTTGTGATGTTGTGGTGCTTGGGGGTGTTGTGCTTGTGGTGCCGTGGGTGTGCATTCAATAGTGCGTGTATGTTCTTTATGTGGCATGCAATATGTGGCAAAAAGAGGCTTAAAACATTACCTACATATGATTTTAAAGCAAATACAACATATCTGTGTATTGACACAGTAATAAGTAGTATTTTCCACTCTCCACTCTGCCAGGGACTCACTTCATCAGCAAACCCCTGCTTTGACAATCCCAGAACAACAGGGATATCTAACTAGGCTCTGTGCAATACCGTCCACCGTACTGTTAACCAAAAGAGGAAACCGTCGCAAAAGAGGAGGTGTACGGCTTTTGCGACTAGCAACAGTCTGTTGATGCAGATGGAGGTTCAGCCACCACACATCTAAACACGGCAGGCAGAACTCCATAAACTCGACGGAGTACTTGAAACTGCCACCAGGGAGGAATGGCAGGAGTAGCACCAAGAGCTAAATCATACCCTCAGTTCTCACAGAGGAGAACATTGCGGACCGATTGCTTGTGCAGGCTTCACATCCTCCACAATAAACAGCCAAGTTGTTTACATTCATGTTGCTTAATTACATATCATTGACAGCATTTTATGCATGACATAATTTTTTATGCTTTTCTTCCCCTAACTAGCTCTTCTCATTATGCCAGTTACCCAGACAGGCAGTCGTGGGAAGGTAGGCTGCAAACTTATGAGAGAAAAGGGAAACAGTGGCACGAACGGAGAGAGGCAGTGCATGGAGTAAGAGGAGGAGGATTGGAAATTTGGAAAATAGATTATAGCAAGACTGGGAGAAAATAGCTGGGTAAGAGAAGCTTCTCCCACTTCAAAGGCAGAGCTGGGTATAAATATTGGACCGGAGACACCAATCCTCCAGAACACATCTGGACCCGTGGATACTCTGTCAGGAAGTACGACTGCTGTGTTGCTGAAAGGACTGCCAAACTGATGGACTGCTGCTCGGAAGAACTGCAGCTTGCTGTGCTGATCTGCTGCCCCCTTGCCAGGGTGAGAAGCCCTGGACCTGCATCTGTTAAGCCCAGGACCCCAGCGTGACTCCAAGATCTAGTTGGTTGGCCTCCTAATTAGAGCCTAAGGGACAAAAGGCTCCATCAACCTTAAATGCAGCACCTGTACTCTGCCATATGAGAGTAATACCCTACCAAGTGGTGCCAACCCACTCCTGGACCCTTTGAAGAGGGCTCTGCAAGCCCATCTGTGGAGTTAGCAGAACTGATGCATCGCCTCTGCTGCAAGGGGTTCTCCCAGCACAAGTACTACACATCAACCTTGCAGTCCCCACCAGAACCACCGGTGTGTGAAGCTTCACCAATGCAGTCCCTTGCATTGCCAATCCATCAACATACATATTGTTGGTTCTACTGATTCGTTTTTTTGTTGATATATTTTTATTTATTAAAAATTACTCTTCTTTCCAAGCTGCCGTGGGATTCTTTTGTGGTGTGTTTTCACAGTATTACTGTTCGAAGTGTTGCAGAAATACTTTATACATTGGCTCTAAGTTAAGCCCGACTGCTCTGCTCTGCTCTGTGCTCTACACAAGGGCTGAGCACAGGTTAATTTAGTGATTGCATGTATCTTCACACCCGCAAGGATTATGGTTCCTGCTTGAATAGGGTTTCACCCCCCTCTACCAGCAACGCAATTTCCTACAGAGGCAAATAAACATTTCTCTGGAGAAAAGGTGGTCATCGATGAGTCATAGGCATGGCAAGCTGGATCCATGACAGGTATATTGCTGAAGCGTGGGGTCCTGGACCAGCCATTGATGAAAGTGGGAAACCTCCGATTGAATGAAGTCCGGTGTCTGGGCCGAGAAACGCCTCAATTTTTTTTTCTGTTCAAAATATTTTATTAGATTTCTGAGAATAAATGGCATACAAAAAAGAGTTCCGAAAAGGTACAAACAATAATCCATGAAATACAATATAAGTAAAGGTATGCATTCTAGTATTAAGAATAACAACTTTAATAACTTACAATAAGTACCTACAAAAATAAAGGATATCTCAGTGAAAAAATAAATACGAAGCTAAAATTAGAGTCTTAAGTACAAGTACAAATATTTAAACTTGCATCAACCAGGGATACAACATTTCATCAATTGGTTTCCAAAATTTTAAATAGTTTGAGTTAGTATGACTAATTCTAGATAAGGTTAAGTTGACATCCTTTCTTGTGAAAATAATCCAAGCCCACCACATATGCTCAGATAGAGAAGGTGAATCTTTCCAATAAGTAGTAATCGTTTTTATAGCTGCTGAGATAACAAAAATCAGAAAGCTTATTCTGCAACAGTGGCAACTTAGTAGCAAGTAAAGAGGCTTTACAAATAACCAACTGGTATGATACAATGTCATCTATATTCAATATACAAGAAAGCTTTTGCCAAATTACATCCCAAAACCCTTTAACAAAACACAATGATATAACATATGTTTAATGAACCTACTTCTAAAGAACAATTCCAATAAATAGAAGAACTTAAAGGTTTGGCATTATATCATTTTAAAGGGGTCCAAAAACAATTAAGAAGTAAATAAGAGTTAGTGTTGCTCTCGGTGAAGCCCTCTACTTTAAAAATTAGAAACTTTTCTCGAAGTCAGATCTCCTTCAACAGGGCAGAACAGCGAATCAACGGCATCAGCTCAACAGTGGTCCCCATTTTCTAACGTTTAAAAAAAATAGAAAAGTCACAAAAACTTTTTTAAGTCCCGGGTTTTGCAGTTTGGCCAGGATGAGTATGCTCAAACACCATTTATTGGATCCAGGACCTCAGGAACTGCCCTTGGGGGTCAGAATGCACTCCAACAGAAGCCACCAGCAGACTACAGGGCAGGCCCAGTTGAAAATGGTCAGCTGGGATCTACAGTACAGTGGACTTCTTGCAGTTTTTGTGTCTATGTAGCATTACCGGAACTTAGCCAATTGATCCTTTGAGTACACTTGTTGATCCTGGATCCAGGTGGGGAAAGGTGCAGCCCTTAGGCTTCTCCTCACAGTTCACAACAGCAGGTGCAGCCCAACTTCTGTCTTCTGTATTCCACAAGTCCAGTAGTGTTCTTAGGAAAGTACTGGGGATATCACATTTATGTTCAGTGCCAGCCTGTGGGTAGGGGAATCTTCTGGCCTCTCCCTAACCGGGGGAGTGAACGTTTCCAGCAATGCCCCCACCTGCTTTTACGCGAAAAAGGGGAACAAGGGGACCCTACTCACAGCGGAACCAGGGCAGTGTGTATATCCAAAGAACAATGGTTTTACAGCACTTCCTGTGTGTTTGGCTATAAAGTATCCCACAATGACCCTTGTTACCTAAAACCAAAATTGGAGAACTTTGCTTTTCCTGTGAATAGCTCCTGCGGCCACCCTAGAGGTGTGGCCAAGGAAAAATGAGTCACTCACAGCTAGTTTGAGGACAGTTCCTCTCTCACTGGAATGGGCACCAGGTTGGCTAGCAGGGCAATAGTATGAGGAGGCCAAGAGGTGAACTACACCTCCCTTTGACAGGACAGATATCCTTTGAAGTTCATTGGGTTCCCTCGTATAACCCAGAGGGTCATCATCTCAGGGTAAGGTGAACTCCACCCACGTTTCTCAGCTCTGGGATTTAATTCAGAAATAATGAAGGAGCCATTCAGCTCCTGGGTGAAACTAAACACGTATATGCTGCAGTCCACCTTTGATATTTAACTTACAGGCACAGGAACACTTGTGTACCAAATACTAGGGACTTATAAATAAGTTAGATGTGGCAGTCAGGAGTGTAATCAGGTTTAACATGCATGAGGTCTCATAGAACATGCACTGGGGCCTGGTTAGCAGTGCTCCAATATTCAGAGTCATAAAATAAACAGCACTAGTTAACAAACGTGGAGGTGACCATACAAAAATAAACATTTGCTTACTCTTCACATTTCTCATCCTGTGATGTTGACCAAAAGGGGAAGAAGTGCTAATAACAGCTTTAACAATCTTGAAGAGATGATTTGGGTTATTTTTAGTTAAGTTAATTTGGGACCAGATAGTCACGGACTTGACATGAAAGAAAAGTTTTTGTTGGATCTTCTCCAAGCATGGAAGGTGTTTGCGGTTAACTTTAGAGGAGTATGTCTCAAAGTGTTCCATCTTCCAATGTAGTTGTTTCACTGTGTTCAGCCCTTAGCTCTACCAAGAGACATATCTAATATTGCTGGCACTTTTCACCTTGAGTGGAGCAAGATCGTTACCAATCAAACCAAAGCTGCCTGGAACTCCGCTCAGTCAGACACAGCACCACCAGCTCCAGATGCAGCATGCAGAGGTAGTTGATCCCATAGCACAGGGTTGTGCAGTCCTGGATCGGGTCTGAGGCACGTTTTGTCATCTCACTCCAAATCCAGGCTCCTATTGCAGATGAGTGGGCAAATGCATTTCAAAGATTTGTGAATATCCACAAAAGCATGCATTTATGTAGGTTAACCTGATTTGACTCACGGTTCTCTGACCTCTCTTTTAAAACTCTCTTGGGCATGGCTGCGAATTTAAATCTAAGTTCAATTTTTAAGGTGTTTAAGGCAATGCTCTGAATGAAACACATGTGGTGCCAAATGTTAAGTTTGCCCTAAATGTGGCTGGTCACTGAAATGGCTTTTAACTGAGCTCCTGCATGGGCAGCTAGGAAATCCATTAATGTCTTGTCGATTCCACGATATAAACATCATTGTTTTCTTCACAGTGTTACATTCCTGTTGAATTCAGAGGCCTTACCTGCCCCCCCCCGCATTCCTTCACCTTCCGGGTATCTGTGAGGCGGGATCTATGGGTCAGATGTAGGTCACCAAATACCGGTCGGTAACGGCCAAATTCGGCCGTTACCGACCGGTATTTGCTGATTGAGATGTAGGGGCCATTATTTTACAGAATCGTAAATTTACCGAATCGGTAAATACCGAATCTTACAGATTTGGTAATTCTAAAATAAGAATTACCTACATCTGCCCCCTTCCTATTTACCTACTCTTAAATACCGAATTGGTATGATTCGGAATCTAAGAGTAGGTAAATAGGAATTACCTACATCTAGCCCTTAGTTCTTGGACATTTGTGAAGCCTCAATAACAATCCTACGTCTTAAGGAACCAAGGGCTAGATGTAGGTAAATAGGTTTTACCGATTCTTGAATACCGAATTTTACCGATTCGGTATTTAAGAATCGGTAAACCTATGTAGGTAAAAAATCGGTAAAAAATACCGATTGGGTAAGATTCGGTATTTACCGATTCGGTAAATAACGAATCGGTATTTGCTATTGAATCCTATGGGCCTTGAAGCCCATAGACTGTGTTCAGCCCTTAGCTCTACCAAGAGACATATCTCATATTGCTTGCACTTTTCACCATGAGTGGAGCAAGATCGTTACCAATCACACCAAAGCTGCCAGGCACTCCGCTCAGTCAGACACAGCACCACCAGCTCCAGATGCAGCATGCAGAGGTAGTTGATCCCATAGGACAGGGTTCGGTAGTCCTGGATCGAGTCTGAGGCACGTTTTGTCATCTCACTCCAAATCCAGGCACCTATTGCAGATGAGTGGGCAAATGCATTTCAAAGATTGTGAATATCCACAAAAGCATCCATTGAATCCTATGGGCCTTGAAGCTCATAGGATTCAATAGCAAATACTGATTCAGTATTTACCGAATCGGGTAAAAATACCGAATTGCCAAGGGGGACAGGGTGTCACTTTGACACCCTATTGCACCCCTGTTTCTGGCTTGTGTGCCATGTGGCACACAGGCATGCCCTAAGGGCATGCCTGTGTGCCACATGGCCACATGGCCACATGGCCACATGGCCACATGGCCACATGGCCACATGGCACAGGTGTAAATCACAGATGTGCATGTACACAAGAATTCGTTATTTACCATGCAATTGTATTGCATGGTAAATACCGAATCCTGAAAGCCCTGTAGCAGTGTTAAAAGTGCTACCTACATTGGAAACATACAGAATCAGTAATTTTACCGATCGGTATATTTACCGAATCGGTAAAATTTACCGAATTGGTAATTTTAATGATTCAGTAATTTTACAGATTCGGTAATATTACCGAATCGGTAAAATTACCGATTCTGTATGTTTTCAAGGGCCCTACATCTCCATAGCCCAATACCGGTCGGAAACGGACGAAAATTGGTATTTTCGGCCGTTTCCGACCGGTATTGGGCTACCTACATCTGGCCTCAAGTGAACTGGTGCTGAACGTGCAGGTTTAAGTGCACTATTACATCCAGAGAAATAACGCAGGAAGACAAGAGATTTCAAGAAAAATACTTCCATGGTTTAATGATGAGAAATTCAAGCTAAGTTTATGTTTTCAGAATCTCTGTGGTGTGGGAAAGTCTTAGCAGCTATGTTAAGGAAAAGCCTTGGTATGCCAGGAAGGTTACCCAGACTTTACATCTTCCCTACACCATTGTAACATTGGACAGTCACACCTTTCTGCACCACGCATAGCTTCTAATAAAGCACTTCCCTACACTGAGCTCAAACTCAGTCTATCCCACGTGTTCTTTTCCACCATGCAGATTGTGTCATGATTGGAGACAGGAGATTTAGGGTGAGATTTACAAAAAAGTCACTCAACGCAGTAACAAACCACCATGAGGCTGTGATGCGTTGCGCGACAGGGATGGAGGGGCATTAACTTTTGGCACAACTGTGTCTAAAAATCTGTGTAAATATGGTTTGGCGTCAAAAAGGCGTGGGTGGTTGCGTGGGAACGCCCATGTTCCACCCATATAACACCCCCTCGGCGCTAAGTAACGCAAAGCAGTATCTTGAGCTCCTTTGCGCTCCTTTGAGGGTGCTTTCCAGCGCAAAGTAAATAGCAAAAATAAAACATTTCGCTGGTTAGCGCAAAATGTTTGTAAATCTCCCCCTTTGTGTCAACGTGGCCCATACACTTTATGGAGCAAATCGGATGTGAGAGCAAGAGTGGAGTTATCGGATAGAAAGAGACGTAGACAAAGTAAGAGAGAACATGTTGAACTGGGACTGTATCAATAACAGCACATAAACCAGAAGCCCGCATGTTTCTTAACCATTCGGGGAAATTAGGCCATACGGTTGAAAGAAAAGCGGCATTGAGTATGGGAGATGAGGCAGGCAATCAGCGAGTGATGAATAATTAAATCAAAATTATATTTGAGCTAATGACAATTCACAGTTTTAATTAAGTGATTAGATACATGCATGTGTCAATTAGGCTAAATTAAAAATATCTGGTGTTGTGCTCAAAAGTATAATAGGAGCGTATTTTGACATAGCATCAAATATCCACACTCCAATTTCTAGGCGATGAGAATAATACAGGCTGTTGTTGCCCAATTTACGGGTCTTCCTACAATTTAGTACTACTGTAATGGGAAAATATTCTCAAGGTGGCCGGGGGATAACGGGCATTAACCTTTGAAGGCGGGATATTTCCAAGTGTATGGGCTAGCGCAAGAATATTGGGGCATATTACCAAGCAATAGCGATAATTATCGCTATTGCTTGGTTAGAGACAAAAATGTACCGCTGAGCTGCGGCGATTTTTACTGCAAATAAACCTTGGTATTACCAAGGTTTAACGCAAATGCGATAAAAATCGCCGCAAAGCATGAATATCGCTGAAAAGTCAGCGATATTCATGCATTACCGAGCTAATGCTCCTAGCCATGTTATCCACCTCCCATTGGATAACATGGCTAAGAACTGCTCAGGGCAGGTGTTAGCTTTTGTAGATATTCGCACTTAGCGTGAATATCTCCAAAAGTTGGTAATAGGAGATAGCAAAGTTAGCGACTGTTTCCAGTCGCTAACATCTTGGCACGCCCACTTTGCATGTCATTAGTGATAAATATCACTGACATGCAAAGTGGGGCCCAAGATGGTCGCTATCTCCTACTAGCTGTCGCTAACTGGTGTTAACGACAGCTAGGTAAAAGGGAGATAATTTTGTCTCCGCTTTCTTGGCTTTTAAAGCCAAAAAAGCGGAGATAAACCCCCTTGATAATATGCCCCATTTTTTTTTTATGGCTTCGTTTCCCATTCAAATGGTTATCACCCATCACATTTAGGATATTTCGAGTCTTACTTTTTCACTTCCCAATTCGAAACATCCTTTTTCGAATTAAATCATATTTTATCAAACACTTTGTTTGCTCTTTGCTGTTGTAACGTTCCAGTCCATTTTTTCACCGAGATGCGCGTGGACGATTTCGTGAACAACTGCACTCGTATTATCAGCACTCATATATTGCTAAAAACGTTAACAATGGATAATGCATCTTTACGAATGAATATTTTGAACTTTGAGAAAAGAAATAAGCAGGGTGGTTGTATCTATAGACCTCCACCTAAGCGCGCTGGAGAGTGATTACACCATGATAAAATATCCGCAGTGATTCGAACTTGTGTGTCTCATCTCACACAGAGAGCCCTGCAACAGACGCCGTGACTCACGCCTTCCACGCCCTAGTTTGTGGACTCCAGCATCAGTGCAATCATTTAATTTGATTGTAGGTTGCAAGACAAATGTCCAACGTCACGTCCCACTTCCGCTGCAAACAGCTGGAGGCCCGCTCCTTGGAGCTGGGCAATCTCCATGGCAAATGTAATACTGTGGCTGAATGATTTCATACCTGAAGCCTGTGCTTCTTCGCATGAATTATTGGCCTTTGTGTCGAATGCTAAAGTAGACTAATTATGAGAAAAATCCATCACAGCGGAAGCAGGCTGCCACCTTCGAGGTGGCACGAGGAACCACCTGAATTTCTGATGCCCGCAGCTTTTGCCATATCCCTCTGACACATTATAACATCAGCTGATTAAAGCACACCGGGTTCAGGAGGATTTGTCGTTCCTTGGCCGGTAATTATCTGTCAAAAAGAAAAATACCGCACCTGTAGATTAATGCTGGGTTTGTTTTTAATTAATTAGGTACACGGCTTGTCGTCTCATTGGAAGGTCAACAGGTGAGGTGGGGATAGGGGTGTCTAGGTGATGGAGTGCTTCAGGAGCAGTGTATGTGGCGCTACAGTGGGAACTCATCCCAAGGACGAGCACTTTAAAGTGCTGCCAGCACCTTGCAGGTATTTGTGACATCCCTGGTCTAACTATGAGATCCCCTGGTATGCAGCAGAAAATCCTCCTCTCTGACATTAGGATCCTGGGTGCACCTGTAACTCTGAAGGGTGAACCACCAGTCAAATAAAAGTGTGAAACAAGCACTCAAGGGAGCAATCTGCAATTCCAGTCCTGATCCCATGGTAATGTGGTAGTGACATGTATTGAAATGAGTTGCCAAGGGACATATGCATGGGGGGTATGCAACCTGTACAACGCAACTTTTACCACACAGTGCTGTTACAACGCATGTATTACAACGAAAACCATTACAACGCATTTCACTGGGGGGCGCTCTAGGATAAGGAATATTTTTAATTTACTATCCAACACCTTCCCTAGTGTCCACGGGGACTGGAGTTGGAATAGTAAATTAAACTATTCACTATCCAGCACCCCAAGTGTAATGCGTTGTAAAGGTTTTCGTTGTATTACTTGCGTTGTAACAGCATGCGAGGTAAAAGCATGCGCTGTAACGTCATCCATCCGCATGCAGGTGACATAACCGGGTTCTGGGTGGACGTTAGAGGAGAGTAGAATGTGAGGAGGAACTATTGGGAATGGACATTTGAAGGAGTCCTCCTTGGTGGAGGTTGTGTTACCTGCTCTCCTTTCTGTATAATAGGCTCACTTGAGGGTTTACTTGAATTGGGGTCCTCTTGCCCTGACAAGGTGGTGACGGAATGAATTGAGGGAAGGGTTCTTAGGTCCATTCTAAGTGACAACAAACCAAAATTTGTTTTGGATAAATGGGAAGCATTTTTAGCTAGGAATGGTATAAAAGCTAAACATACTCCACTCTACCATCCGGCAGGTAATAGAACCTTTGCTTTAATTGCATGATTATGTGTTTCGTACAAGCCGCAATCAATGCTGGGAAGGATTGGGAGAAGGAGATTGCTAAAACAGTGTGGGCCTACTGTATTACTCCCACTGTGAGTGGTGGGTACAGTCCCTTTCGATATTTGATATGGAGAGAGCCATTTACTAGAGACAACGCAGCATGGATAAACACAAAGTTACAAAGCAGATGGTCTGTGTCAGTTGTTATGGGAAACCTGCTGAAAGCGAGTATTATGAAGGAAAACGTGCTGTAAAAGAAGTAAAGTTGTCTGTTGGAGACTGGTTTAGAGGGAAGCTCAGAGTATGTTCCAAGAAAGGAAGTTGCAAGTTTTCGGAACCACTCCAATTGAAGGAATTCCATTTACGTTCAGGTCTCCTGAGCGATGGAAAGATTTGGCACTCAAACAGAATGGCCAAATGCAATAATGTACTGTGGTGGAAATGTGATGGTGGAATGAAAGCAGACAGTGATGATCAGGTGTGGTCCGAGGTGGAAAATTTGGACCAAACCAGTTATGATGATGAAGTCAGAGATGAGGGGTTACAGAATGGTGAAGTGACACAAGATGAGGTGGTCACACGGGTTGTAGAATAAGTTCCCTCTTGCTCAGAATGTCAACTTGTGTGGACAAACCAGTGACATAGCCCTAGCATTATGGAGAAAAAAAATATGTAACAAATGTTATATTGTGGTTTAAGGATTTTGCATTTTATTATGTGCCAACCATGTGCTGGCTGGGAAATGTGGAATTGTATGATTGTTTGGAATCTATTATCTAATGTCTCTTTTGTGCTAATTTATGATTATACTTATTGAAATGTTATTATGTATCTTTATCGCAAAATTGATCATTGTAAAAGAGGGAGATGTGTGGTGTAGATATACATTGTCATGGTTTGCCAAGGGACAGATGCTTGGGGCTGACAGTACCATGTTCTGGATGGAATATAAAGGAGAGTAGAATGTACGGAGGAACAATTGGAGATGGACAGTTAGAGGAGTCCTGGTCGGTGGAGGTTGATTTACCTTCTCTCCTTTCCATATATTAAACTCACTTGAGTGTTTAATCGAATCGGCATTCTCTCATCCGTACAGTCAGTTACTAAATTTGCTCCATTATTTCACTCGGGGATTGGTTTTAAGAGAAAGGAACGTAATCCATGTAGCTACAGCAGATCAGGGTATTCCAATGGGACTAGTACCCTTCATCAGGACTACAGGTTTACCAGGACTCTCATAAGCGCCTTCTGTATCAGTTTATGTCTATCCCATTAAACATTTTTTTTAAATTGAATAATAAAAGAGCAACACCAACCAAAATTACAATTATAATGAAGTGCAAATCATCAGCAAGTATTACAACCACAAAATACAAAACAATGTAAAGACTAAAAAAAGTGGAGAAACAACAGAAAGAAGAGATGAAGGGGAAGAAGAAAGCAAAAAGGAAAGGATGATTGAGGAGAGGTGGGGGAGGAGGTAAAGAAGAGACATGTTCAATAAGATATTGATGATTGCAGGGAGAGGACAAATAGTAAAAGGTAACCAGTATAAATCAGAGGTAGTCTTCTGGTGTAACAACAATGATGAGACAGTATGGATTCTTTGTTCATTTCAAATAAAGTTTCCCTGTGTTAACATAGACAATTTAGAGCTGTCTTTCCAACAAGAAAGTATAACTTTAAAAGCTAGAGCAATAAAAATTTTCAATAATAGAGGATAAGGTAAGAGGTGTTAAAAATTTGGAGCTTTTATGAAAAAACTAGACCTGGTTGTAAATATGGATAAATCGCACGTTATGTCCATAGGGAAAGGAAAGAACACCACTAAAACCCTGCGATGCAATGGAGTGATTTTAACCAAAGTTAAAACATTTACATACCTTGGAGTCATTTTTGATGACATGGGCACCTGGACTCCACAGGTTGTCAATAAAGCAATGGCTATTCGGCGGTCATTTGGAGCGATACAGAGCTTCGCTAAAAGACTGGGGGGTAAACCAACGGAAGCCATTCTCAAGCTGTATAGAGCCAAAACCCTGGCTCTGGCTAGATATGGGGCTGGGATTTGGGGATTGAGGGATTTGGCCCCGATACAGAAGGAGGAGAATAGGTCCATGCGTTCACTATTAGGCTTACCACAGTCCACACCCATCTTTTCCGTCCTGATAGAATTAGGGCAAGGATACATTGAAGATACTCTTAACCTGGCCCCACTACTTCTTTGGGTGAAAATGTGGTTGAACCCGAACCTGACGTTAAATCGTCAAATTATTATTGACTGCATGGGGAGAGACAGAGCTAATGATATTAAATGGCTGAGCTATATTAAGTCTGCTGCTACCCTTCTGGGTCGTGTTGACTTGTATAGTAACCCCCAGAGGCTGTGTAAAGAAGATGTTACATGGATCAAAACACAATTTTTAGAGTCTAGGAACATGCTGCGTGAAGCACAAGAAATAGAGAAAACCACTGTTAGGGCTCACTATATTGTTGTATCTACCATGTCCATCCAGCCTTATTTAAGGGTAGTGAATAGGCCTTATCATCGGTGGCTCCTCACAAAATTTCGCTTCAACCAGACGCACCTCCTTTTGGGAGATTACCCGAAATGGAATAAACCAAGGGATAACGTCCCATGTAAATGTGATTCCTTTTCCGACCAAGACCAGACCCATTTTGTATTTTTCTGTCCCTTTTTTGCGGAGGGGAGAAAAAAATATATACTACCACTAATGAGAAACAGGGGATTTATGCAAGTGAAACCCGCATTGTTGTTTTTACAAATTATGGAGACCCCTATTGTGATGTACGGGGTTGCAAGTTTTTTGGTAGCAGCTATGAGAGCTAAACGTCTCAGATCAATGAACTCCTCAGCACCTGATTGAATCACGTAAATATAGGTGTAGTATATTATACAACCTATGTCTGTAGTTTTGTATAAAAAACTTGCACCATATAGTTTTTTAAATGTTTTTTGAACTTGCCAATGAATTACTTATAGAACATAAATGTGATGTTTTATCAAGGGGTTTGATCTATTCTAAAAAGGAAAAGTAAAAAGTAAAAAGTAAAAAGTAAAAAGTAACACCTGACCCCTATTTTCCCTGCATAAATGTTCTTTTTAATGTCTTTTTTAAAACATTGTTTTATATGTATACCACATCCCTGTACCGTATTTGTTGAAATATGAATGAAATGCCATCCCCATCTTTATATTTCTTTATATGCCTTTATTTGCCTTTATATGTTTTCATATGTGTATGTGTTTGTAGTATACTTTTATGATTTTAACTAATTGAATAAAGTATTTTTGACTCTGACTCTGACTCTGTTAAAAAGTAGGTGCTAGGGAACCTAAGAAAACATTTTTGAAAGTTAGAGGGGTATCATAATTGAAAATGTTAAAACATTTAGACTTTCAAAATTGATGAATATGGGAACAATAATATAACATCTGTCAAAGAACCATAACATGTGGAACATGACCAACAGAAAGTGGAAAGCAGAAGGGTCGAATTTGAAAATACACCCTGGGGTGATATTAGCTCTATTATAAATAAAGAAAGGGATTTAGTATTGCGGGAGCTTTATCCCAGAATTAAAATGGGGAACAATATGGATAAATCTGCTTCCCGTAATAATTCACGCGAATGTTTAACTCTAATAGAATTAGGTGAGACCAAAGTTTTATATATTAAAGCGGCTTTGGGGATACAGTCACAAGGGATCAAATCAAGAGGTGTCATAGGAGTGGGAGGAACTGGAGAAGGAGGAAATGGGTGAATGCAAATGAAAGAATAGAGAGCAGAATAGATTCATTGATATTCTTTTAAAAATTAGCAAGGCAATTGATATTGTAATCAGGGAAGGGTATAAAAAAGTATTAATTTTAAATTAGTGAACCAACATAATACCCTTTTCTTTCCGATGCTTGTAGTAAAAAGATTTATGTCAAAATGTAGGAAATTTATGACACAAAATGGCGAGGATAGAAAACATTGGTAGTAGGGAGTAGTTTAAAATAGGATTCTTGGAGATGAATGTGCAGTTGAACACATTAATGATATATTTGAATGAGAAACCATTCATTAGGGAATATTAAAACGGAATCCATTGTTGGGCTATCAACAGTTGAAAGTAATTTATTATGGCATAAAACTGCAGATTGAAAAAGGCAAAATGATGAAGTTAAAAATCAGGAACATGTACCCCACCCTAACTTTTTGGATGATTGATTTTAAGAGGGCAATATGGAAACTTTTATTATTCCATAAGAATTTTGAACAGATAGAGTCAGTTTGTGCGAAAAAAATATTTAGCGATCTTAACAGGTAGCATAGAGATTTTGTATAGAACATGTGTCACAATCATTTTAATGATGTCAAGTGTGCCCTACCATGACAACTGTAAAGGAGACCAATATGAAATTAATGTTCATAATTTGGACGGGAAATCTGTAAAATTGTGACTAAGGATGTGAGATATATTAGAGGCAAGCCATACACCAAGTTATAACATTTTTGGGAGACACCATCTTCAATTAGTATAAGTAAACATATATTATTACCATGAGGAATTCAAGGGTAGAATTTCAGTTTTAGAAAAATTAAGTTTATATCCAGAGATGCTCAAATACAATGAGAGCTCCTGTATGAAATGATACAGGGAGGATAAAGAGTTGGATCTATATATGAGCACATCATCCGCATAGTGGAGAGTTTACCCTCAAGGAAATTTTGTTTGAATCCTGATATGAGTGTACTACAACGTATTCTTTCAAGGATAGGTTCTAGGCACAAAAAATATAATAAAGGGGAAGGAAGGAAAAATTTTCTCGTACCTCTATGTAAATTAAAGTAAGCGCAGGGGTCAAAGTATAATAATTTTATTAAAGAAAAACATTTGGCCAAAACCAAACCAATGAAGAGTGGTAGGCATCAAACGCCAAATAATGAGCTCAAAGGCTTTTTCAGCAACCACAGAAGGTATAGTGCTCTTTCCAGCCAGCAAAAAATATTAAAGAATATTAAAGAATATTCTGACATTGTCTGCCCTTAAGGAATTCAAATTGGTCAGATTTGACAAGCAATGGCACAACCATTTCAAGGTGGGAGGCACGGGTTTTGGCATATATTTTATAATAATAATTGATCAAAGAAATAGGTCAATCATTTTTGCAAAGGGTGTGATCTTTGTCAGGTTTAGGGATAAGAACAATTAAGGTGATAAAAAAGAAACTAGTAGCTTTTGAACTCAAAAGAAATGAGACATACATTTCTAATAATTTTGGAACAAAAAAATCAGAAAAAGAGGAATTTAACTCAATTTAGAATTTATCCGGACCAGGTGATTTTGTCCTGCATTTCTTGATCTGTAATATCCGCTTCTAATTCCTTAAATAAATGGAAAATTGAGGGATGTATAGGGAGAACATTAAAAATGTTATACTGTTTAGAATTAGGATTAGATGGGATAATATGTTCAGTATAAATTGTCAGAAATGGAAGTGGTATTAGCAGCTTTATTTCAAATGAACTTTATTGTTATGCTCTGTCTTTATTTTTAAATAGTTCACAAGCATTTTGTCAGCTTTATGTTGAAATCTAGATTTGACATTATGCACAGTGTTACATGTATCAACAGCAGCAAGTTTATTAAGACTAGATTTAGCTTTGATTAAATCATGAAGAATCATGGAGGATTTGGAGGTAAAATAAGTATGTTCAAGAGTTTCAATTTCTTTAAGTAAGTATAAATATTGAGAGTTCAACCGTCTGGCAGAGTAGGCAATTGTAAAAGCAAAGAATGAGGATTTAAAGGCATCCAAATTATTAGAAAGTGAGAGAGTGAGACATTGGTAGCTTGGCTAAATTGAAAAAATCATGAGTGAAATTGTTGGCCTCATTTATAAATTGTGTATCAGCAAATAAGGAGTTATTACATTTCCGTCTGTTCGTTTTAGACTCAGCATAGGAAAAATCTGAGGAGTTGGTTCATGGTCAGAAATAAAAATAGAACCTATAAGAGATTGAATAGAAAGGAGTAAGGATTTGGTAACTAAAATATATTTAATCCAAGACATTGTGCTGTGTAAATTTGAAACGAAAGTGAATTCAATTTTATAAGGACTACATGTTGTTCAAACATTGAACAATGGTCGAGAGGCAATAGCCGATTGGAATGCCTTATGAGACTTATCTGGGTTAAATTTGTATTTAGACTTCATATCTGAGAAGGGATCTAACCACAGGTTAAAATCATCCACCACTATAATATTGGGAGTAGCAAAATTAGCAAGCTTTACTTTTATATCATACCAAAAACTAGAATCTGGTTTCACTGTACCATAAATATTGAATACGGAGACATGTCTTGTTGTATAGCATTTTAGGACCCTAGTGTAATTTTCCCGATTCATACACTTATATAGGTATAAATCACCTTGTCCTTATATAGGCATCAAAATCATAACCATATTTAGACATAGGCCATACAGTCCAAATACAGGCATGGA
The DNA here is from genome assembly GCF_964263255.1 of Lissotriton vulgaris. NCBI lineage: Eukaryota > Metazoa > Chordata > Amphibia > Caudata > Salamandridae > Lissotriton > Lissotriton vulgaris. Next base: position 1,649,900,997 of record NC_141693.1, on the reverse strand, counting down.
ATATTCCACTAGTTCCGAAAAGCCACAACGATTTCTTGGAAAACTCGGCTTCAGCAGTTAACACCTTCGCTGCTAGGTGTTTTCCCCTCCTGTGCTGGAAAGAGTGATTTTGCACCTTTCATGACGAGCTCAGCTCGTCATCAGCACAGCTCAACCGTGCATCATGATGAGCTGAGCTCGTGATCAGCATGGAAAGGGTTAAGGACTTCCCCATGCTTGAATATTGATATGTCCAAGAACTCATGGAGTTTTCAAAGAACTGCGATTCTTTGATGACGTTATTATGTCCAACTTTACGTCAAACTCTGCACCTTCAAGGTATAAATATGCCCACATTTGCCCTAGCAAACACACAGTGGTTTGGAGCAGTTTGACTATCTACTTGCCCGAAACAGCTCGCTACAGCAAGTGCGGAAGGAAGCCGACCCTCGAGCTGATGCACTGAGAGAGACGCTGTCTTTTCTCTTGCCGAGAAATCCAGCTCCAATGTTTCCAAGGTACCCTTGGGGGATGTAGGGAAATCTAGTCCTGAGACAGAGAGATACCAGACCTCCTTCATTCTAAACCAAGGTACGGAGCTGATTAGACCCTAAGAGAAATCTTGGATAGATTCTTGGCAAAGAATACTAAACTTATGCTACACCTCACTTACTTCTTCCCTCGTACTAGACTTAGGTTAGGTACATCGGGGTAGGCGTATTTTAGAAGCACTAGTTGATTACGTTTTAGTATTCATTTATTTATGTATGTATTTTATGGCTTAGAAACCATACCATGCTTTTACAGTATTATTTTATAATACTCTTCTTGCTATACGCATTATACTTTACAGCCAGTATTACGCTTGTAGCAGTTCATTTTTTCTGCATGTGAAAGAAGACTGTTCAATAAATACTTTTATTGAAAATGTCAGTCCCTCTATTTCTCTGCACCTCTGATGAAATGAAGCATGCACGATTGACTGAGTAAAATATCTATCTATTGTTTCCAGGACTCTGAAGATACGTTTTATCTTGGGGAAACAAAGTTGTCATGTTTATGCGGTTGTCAGAATGAATCCCCCCTTGTTTATTCGAGAACGTTTCTAGTGATCTCTGAGCTAGCTGGCACTGACAATTAAGTCTAATATATTAGATGGAGACCTAGTAGACCTAAGTCCTACGTCAAATCTATAGGATATATAATTTCAATGCGCAGTGCCTATTGGGACTATAGGAACTACACGGCGCCCAACATTTGGTAAGGCACTAATTTAACACTAGATACTAGAGTAACTCAGTTGTGCTTTTCACAGAGACCCCTTTTTCCTGTAAAATACTCCAATTGACGTCTGGAGTGGATGAAAGATAAAATCCGCCATAACTGAGTAGGACGAAAATCCTATGTATTAGTTTTTGGTTTTGTTCAACGTTGAAGGATACAGTGTTCCAAAATATTGAACACCTTATCTTTGTTTCTTTGAAACTTGCTCTGCAACTTTCATTAAACAATGTTGGTTAACAGCAACAACAACGCAACCGGTGGAGCTGCAGCAGCAGCCCAACCAGGTTTTGATGTTACAGGTTTTAACCACATCGCTGCTGTGCATTTTCCCCTCCTGTGCTGATCTATGGTGAACTCCATTGTTCATGACGAGCTCAGCTCGTCATCAGCACAGCTCCACTGTGCCTCATGACGAGCTGAGCTCGTCATGAGCATGGAAGGGGTTAATGAAGACGACGCGGATGCTATAATCATCCCGGAAAATCTAAGAAAAACCATCACCATAAAGCTTATAACAAATGGCTGATCATCGAGAGGTGGTAGGGTGATATTTGTCATAGAGGCACATGAATATCAGCAGACAGAGGTATTCTATTCATGGATTATCTTCCCAGAAGCAAATCCAACAACACATGTGTTCCACTTCTACAAGATAGAGGAACCTCCAGCGGAATACATTCCTTTCGAGGATATTGAAATTCCATCAACCTACCAAGATCATGCGCTCTGGTTTAAAGGCGCCCTACAACATCAAAATCACATTACCAGGCTCGGTCCACTAGGTAGACCAGGAGCAACTTGGCCGGTACTAGCCAGCTATACACCCCATCCTGACATTGAAAGAATGACAGATGTAGAATTATTAGCTCAGCAAAAACAATTAAATAAAATACATAGACAATTGGTTGAATATGTCATGCAGACTCTAAAAGTCTAACCTGCTATAAGGATTCCACAGCACACCCCTCATCAGGGGAACACAAACAAAATGACACCACCGACTATACAATCGTTCATTGGTAAATTATCTGCAAAAAGGGAACAAATTCCATTCTGGTTAGCTCAAAAAATTACTCACATCGAGGCTGAATTTCCTGATAGTACACCTGAAGAGAAACACAGGATTCTAACAATTTGTTTACCAATGGGGATTGCACCATACCTGGAGGACTGGGATACTTGGGGTACAGTCTTTTCTGCAATCTACACAAAAACACATGGTGTTCCGTCTATGGTGGTAATACCAGATGTCCTGAAACAGATTCAAAATGAATACGGGGCAGAGCCTGCTTTAAATCTCGGTATGAAGTTCCTGAAGGATTTCAAACAGGTCTCAGCTATAATATTAGCTAATTTTAAAGGTGAGCAGCATCCGTGGCGATTCGCCAAAAACTAAAAGAACTTGATGTAACTGAGCAGCCGTATGAACTGGCCAGAATAATGGAAAAATCCTATGAAGAACTAGGTAGAGATAGTTTGGGTGGGAAACCAGTAAAACCCCTACTAACAGAAAATCCTGAAAAGGTTTTTATTAAAAACACTCTCACTACTCCTAAAAAGAATTGGGAAAACACTAAACAGACACTTCCTAAAGAGAAGCGTTTTCAATCTACACCTAGGTTTCCTCAAAAGGAGCCCTCTGAAAAGAGGTATAACCTCAGAAACAGGGATAATTTGAGAAAACCTGAGAGATACCAAGATACTGATACACATTCCTCTCGTACCTTTCAGACTTCTTCACAGAAATCAGAAAGAAAAGGACGATCAGAACACAAGGAAGAACGCGTGAAGTCCAAAGATGATCAACACGTTCTAAAAAATAAGAGAACTCAATTCACCAAAAAGAAGGTAGCAGGTCTAAAAATCAGACATGCAGAGGATCTTGAGGACACAACTCAAGAACGGGGAGTGGGCTCAGACAATGCTGGACAGCGCAGCAGAAGTTACCATAGCTCGCAAGATCCTGAAGGATCATCTGGAGACAGTGGACTTGAATGAATACATTCAAGTTGAAACTGCCGATACCAGGGTTGGTGAACCCCATAAGTTATATGAAGTAATGCTCAGGATAGAGGGGGGACATAACTAGAAAAATAAGAGCACTCTTTTGGGAGAAACTCTCTAAGGGTTATGACATTCTTCTGGCTGAACAAAACTGGCGACCTGAATTTGTCAGGGAGTGCCCACATGGCGAAGACATAATTATGCCAGCCTTCCCAAATCATATTCCTATTCATAAAAAATACCCCTATGCCAGAAAATAGGCAGTAGCCCAGGCTCCAGCATTATATAAACATCAACATGTGGGATGGGATGAGGATTCTCCTCACCATAAAATCCAGTTAAAAAATCAACCAACTGCTCAGAGGCAGTATCCAGTTAAGCAAGAAGCTAAAAAACTGGTCAGGGAGATCTTAGATCAACTTGAATGCCAAGGGGTGATTGAAACATGCATCTCGTCCATGAACAATCCTTTGTTTCCTGTCTCCAAACCAGACAATACATATCGTCTAGTTTTGGACTACAGACATTTAAATTCTTGCTGAAAAACCTTTGCAGTACAAAATGCACACAGTGCAGCATTGATGAATAACAAAAATGCGCAAAAAATACAACACCACATTAGATATTTCAAATGGTTTCTTCTGTCAAAACATTGTACCTAAATCAGGTACTTTAACTCTTTTTTAATTATGGGGACACAGGGTCAGTTCTGTCGTCTCCCCCAGGAATTCAAGAATAGTCCAGGTTTATTTTCAGCAAGAGTAACAGAGTTACTACAAACGTATAATGATGATCCATTATCTTATGTCGATGACATCTATCTTACAGACGATGACTTGGATAGGCACTTGAATAGAGTGAATACCATAATACTTGGTTTCGCATCTGAAGGGTACAAATTCAACTTTAAAAATCAAGAATTGCCCATATCAATGTCCTATTCTTAGGATACAAACATTCAAGTGAAGGCAAAAGCCTGGCAGCAAACTTTTTAGAAAAATGTGCGTTGCCCCAACCTCCAAAAATGCTGAAAAACTTACAGTCAATTCTAGGCTTCCTGAATTTCAGAAGAACTTACATTCTAAATGACACAGAAAGGGTTAAACCTCTCTTTGAACTAACCAAACCTGATTTCAAATCAACTAATTGGACTCAAAAACACAGAGAAATTTTGCGTTCAGTGCAAACAGACATGTTAGCAACAACCCATTTACAGACACGCGTAAACATACGCAACCTTGTAATCCGAATCATCCCAGGAAGATGCAGATTAACGTACTTAACCTTTAATTAAGGTGAAAAAGTACCAATAGCTTAGAAATCACACTTATACAGACAAGCTGAAATGAAATTCACTTCAACAGAAAAAATTCTGACAATGGTTCAAACTGCAGTACAAAAGAGAAAGCCCTTGCACAGGGAAAACGCATAATGGTCGTTACGCCTGTACCTGCCTTAGAGGCAGTGACAAAAGCGAGCATTCCGAATGCAAAAGCTTTACATCCGAGGTGGATACAGTGGGTTAATTCTCTTGCTGTAACAGACATTAAATCCATTTTTGACCCTTACTTGAAAACTAAAGATCTTCTACAATACGAACAAGAATGTTCTCTGCCCATTGAGATTCTGCCTTTAGAACATTACGGATGTATAATTTATACAGACGGATCAACACAGCCCGCAATTGGGGGTAAACAAGCTTATAGTGCTGCATGTGAGATTGTTGAAGGTGCTGGTGCGATGGTAAATTCCAACCTATGGTCACAAAACTCACTCTCTAGGAGATTGTACAGCTCAGCGGACTGAACTACAGGCTTTCAAGATGGCGCTTGAAAATACCGATCGCGAATTCCCCACACTCTTAGTGTGCGAGTCGTATTACTGCGTCCAATCTTACAATGAATACTTGCAGAACTGGGTTCAAAACGGTTTCACAGATGCAAAAGGCTGGAGAAAGGGAGTAGCATGCACGCGCGCTATTCTGCTGAATTTGCCATTCTCAGCGCTGCTGTAACTTTTTAAAATATCGCTTTTTGCATTTTGTTTCGTAAATTGCATTTACTTTGTTTTTAGAACGATCTCTGTGTGCCCTCTCACTTGCACCCTAAATTGGGCCCCCCACCGCGCTTTTCGCGGAGCTATTTCATTTTCTTCTTAGCCTTCGTGTTTGGCGCCGGGCGCCATCTTGGGGGTGGTGTGGAGCGAGTGTGCCACTTGTGTGAGCGCTCTAGCGCTCATTTGCAACACAGGTGAGCCCTATTTAAGGCGAGCTAGGCAGTAGCTCGGCCTGGAGAAAGGGAGTAGCACGCACGCGCGCTATTCTGCTGAATTTGCCATTCTCAGCGCTGCTGTAACTTTTTAAAATATCGCTTTTTGCATTTTGTTTCGTAAATTGCATTTACTTTGTTTTTAGAACGATCTCTGTGTGCCCTCTCACTTGCACCCTAAATTGGGCCCCCCACCGCGCTTTTCGCGGAGCTATTTCATTTTCTTCTTAGCCTTCGTGTTTGGCGCCGGGCGCCATCTTGGGGGTGGTGTGGAGCGAGTGTGCCACTTGTGTGAGCGCTCTAGCGCTCATTTGCAACACAGGTGAGCCCTACTTAAGGCGAGCTAGGCAGTAGCTCGGCCTGGAGAAAGGGAGTAGCACGCACGCGCGCTATTCTGCTGAATTTGCCATTCTCAGCGCTGCTGTAACTTTTTAAAATATCGCTTTTTGCATTTTGTTTCGTAAATTGCATTTACTTTGTTTTTAGAACGATCTCTGTGTGCCCTCTCACTTGCACCCTAAATTGGGCCCCCCACCGCGCTTTTCGCGGAGCTATTTCATTTTCTTCTTAGCCTTCGTGTTTGGCGCCGGGCGCCATCTTGGGGGTGGTGTGGAGCGAGTGTGCCACTTGTGTGAGCGCTCTAGCGCTCATTTGCAACACAGGTGAGCCCTACTTAAGGCGAGCTAGGCAGTAGCTCGGCCTGGAGAAAGGGAGTAGCACGCACGCACGCTATTCTGCTGAATTTGCCATTCTCAGCGCTGCTGTAACTTTTTAAAATATCGCTTTTTGCATTTTGTTTCGTAAATTGCATTTACTTTGTTTTTAGAACGATCTCTGTGTGCCCTCTCACTTGCACCCTAAATTGGGCCCCCCACCGCGCTTTTCGCGGAGCTATTTCATTTTCTTCTTAGCCTTCGTGTTTGGCGCCGGGCGCCATCTTGGGGGTGGTGTGGAGCGAGTGTGCCACTTGTGTGAGCGCTCTAGCGCTCATTTGCAACACAGGTGAGCCCTACTTAAAGCTCGCCTCCTGCGCGCAGCGGTGACGCGCAGCGGGAGCGCCGGACTCTCGCCGGAGTCAAGCCAGAGTCCTGCCCGTCTGCGCCCGTCAGCGTCCCGGAGGCGGGCGGAGGGGCGGGTGGGATTCTTTCTACAGGGATGTGTCCTCCTGGGACCCTTGTCTTGCGCTATTCCTCTAGCGAACTTCGCTCTTTCTTTCCTCATGGCTATGGCTGTCGCATTGTATTCCCGGGTCGTTACCATGGGAAATCCCGTTGCCCGGGCTGTGGCTGGCGCCCGACCCGCTCGCTCTTTTTACGGCCGAGCAACAACATCTCTAGTATGGGCTTCGGGTGTATGCTATTGAACACCAGGTCAGCTTGCAAACATGCGCAGGACATCTATGAGCTTCTCGATGTAGATAAACCACTATGCCTCATGCTTACTGAGACATGGTGGGGTGACTCTTCGAACCCTGACGTCGCTTTGGCTATCCCGCCCGATTATAACATCTTCAGAAAGGATAGAGCCAACGGAAGGGGAGGTGGAGTAGCGCTAGTGGTCCGGAAAGGAACCCCCTGCGAGATCCTGCCAGCTATTGACATCCGAGGCTCGGAGACCCTAGCCTTCTCGATCACTCTTTCGCCCCACCAATCCTTTAAGGGACTGCTTGTATACAGGCCACCTGGTTCTCCCGGCACCTTCTTTGAAGATCTGGATATGGTGCTGGTGGAGTTGGCCCTGAAAGCCGAACACTTCATCGTGGCTGGCGATTTCAACTTCCGGATGGATGATTCATCCGACCCGGCTGCCGCCAAACTTTCGGAGGCGCTGACCCCGCTGGGGCTCATCCCCTACTTTCAGGAGCCTACGCATGAGAAGGGGCATACCCTTGACCAGGTCTTCTCGTCTGTCCCTCTCGAGGGTATAGAGATCACTCCTGTCCTATGGTCTGACCACTTTCTTGCCAAATTTGTGATCAAGGGCATAGTTAAATCAGTGCCTATCCCGGCACATCAACAGGGTCGTGTCCATAGGGCTTTCCATCGTGTAACCCCGGAGATGCTGGCCCACGCAGCTGAGGCCCACCCCTGCCTTCTTTCAGGTGATCTAGACAGGGATCTGCAGACCATGCAAGACTGGTTATTGGATAGGCTAAACGATCTTGCCCCGGAAGTAACATCTCGCCCGACACCGAAACGGGTCTCTGCGCCCTGGTTCACCGCTGCACTGTCGGCTACGCGGCAGCAGTGCAAGGTAGCCGAAAGAGCCTGGCGGGCACAATATGACACTGTTGCCAAGTTGACATACAAAACGGTGGTTAAGGCTTATCACCGGGACATCCGCCTGGAAAAAAAGGCTTATCTAGCCAGGAGAATTGATGCTGCCTCCAACTCCTGCAAGGAGATTTTCTCCATTGTGAGAGAATTCACCTCACCTTGGTCTAACACCTCGGACCAAAAACCATCTGACACCTGGGCCACGGACCTTGCTGACTTCTTCACGAGCAAGATCCAACGCATTCAGGAGTCATTCCTGGTACCAGTGTCTGCGGGCCAGACTGAACCTGACATCACCACACTGCCACAGGTCGGGCCAGGGGCGACGTTGAGTGTGTTTCCTTCAATCTCTGCTCCGGACTCCCTGGCTCTTATGGGCAATTTAAAATCAGGTTCTCCCCTTGACCCATGCCCTGCTAAATTTCTGGCGAAAGTCGCGGAGGTGATCAACCCGTGGCTAATCCGCTCTTAAATCTTTCGCTGAGGCTCGGTGTGGTCCCTCAGACCTGGAAGCAGGCGATGGTGATTCCCTTGCTCAAAAAACCTGGTCTAGATCCGAAGGCCCCGGTTAATTATAGGCCCATCTCTCTGCTGCCGGCCCTCACAAAGATTCTGGAAAAGCACGTCCAAGGCGTGCTCTCCAACTTTCTTGAATCTAATGAGATCCTGCACGCCACCCAATCGGGCTTTCGTCCCCATCTCAGTACTGAGACGGCGCTCCTGGAGGTCTCGGAAACCATTAAAGGGGTTCTGGACTCTGGGGGCAAAGTCATGCTGGTGATGTTAGACCTGTCGGCGGCGTTCGACACCGTTCCCCATGATGGTCTTCTCGCTAGACTATTCGAGATAGGCCTACGGGGGACGGTGTTCGACTGGTTTTCCTCTTTCCTAGCCGGCCGCCGGCAGTCGATCTGGGCCCCGCCGGATTCCGCCGTGATGCCGCCTCTGGGAGTCGGGGTCCCTCAGGGCTCTATTTTGAGCCCGACCCTCTTTAACATCATTATGACCCCATTGGCGGCGTTGGTGGAGTCGCATGGTGCCCAGATCGTATCCTATGCGGACGACACCCAGCTCCTCTTCTCTTGTAAGAGAGGAGGTGACTTTGATGGGGAGAGTATTCGGGATTGCCTTGGGGCTGTTTTTCACTGGTTCCATCTAAACAGCCTTAAGTGCAATTCCGACAAGTCCGAAGTACTCTTCTTTGGGTGCGACACAGAGCCAGATTGGCAGACCTGGTGGCCACGGGATATGTTCCCTCCGTCCTGCTCCTCTCAGGTTGCTAAGAATCTGGGGATGAAGATGGATAACAGGCTTACCTTGAAATCCCAGATCCTGGGGGTGTCGGGCATTTGCTTTGGCATCCTCAGGATGCTGCGGAGGTTCCTTCCTCTGCTATCCGTGGAACACAGGACGCTAACAATCCAGGCTCTGATTGGGTCCAGGTTGGACTATTCCAACGTTCTTTACCTGGGCCTCCCAGAGTACTTGTTGCAGCGGCTTCAAGTGGTACAGAATGCCGCTGCCAGGGCAATCTTTGGCCTTAGCAGGCGCTCCAGGGCCTCGGGCTTGCTGGCAACTTTACACTGGCTTCCTATCCGCAAGAGGATCGCCTTTAAGGCGCTGACCCTGGCCTACAAAGCTCTTCACAAGGAGGGAGCCGAGTACCTCCAAAAGAGACTGGTCTTTTATCATCCGACCAGGTCTCTGAGGTCGGAAGCCCTGCACCTTGCTGTTGTCCCCCGGGTAAAGAAAGCGCGCCTCGGAGGCCGCTCCTTTGGACTGCTGGCATCTCAGCTGTGGAACTCTTTACCACTGGCCCTGCGGGGAGCTACCAGCCTACTGGCTTTTAGGAAAGGCCTTAAAACTTGGCTGTTCACCCAGTAGCCGGTCTTCCGTGAATCTCTGGCCCACTCTTCTGTTAGTTTTTCATCTGGTGTTATGTTTGTATGTTGCAGTTTTGTCTCTTTCTCCAATAAAGCGCCGGGACACTCTTTTTGAGTAGCCGTGCGCTATAGAAATAAATATATAACATAACATAACATAACAAAAGGTGGCACAATCAAGCATAAGTTTCTTTGGGAACAAGTACTTCTATTACAGAAAGAACTACAAAAGACTCACATGATTCATACACTGAGTCATCAGCGTGATGGTGTTCACGTTGCAGGGAATTCATTGGCTGATGAAGCCGTGAAGGCAGCTGTGCAAATGGCTTCCATAGCTGCAATCACTAGTTCAAAAACAAAAATAGATGGCGAAACAATGCTAGCTGTCAATGCCACAAGCAAAGGCAGTGGTGCAGCGTTACCTCTAAACTATCCACTCGAATATTCTTATGTAATTGATGCAAACTCTGTTCCTTTTGCTTGAATCCCTGGAGTGGGGGATAGGGTGATTCGAAACAGGAAACGTAGAGGTGTTTTGATACAAGAAGCACATATGGGAGAGGGTCTGACACATCAAGGGATCTCAAAATCTCTACTAGAATTAAAAGAGACATACTGGTGGCCAGGGTTGAATGCCCACATTTGCGAATTTGCAGTTAATTGCGATGAGATCACCGCATATAATGCCGCCAGATACCTGACTACAGTATAGCCAGCCCTGTACAGACACCATTGTTAGACAGCACTAGACTTTCTACACGCAAATGTCACCATTGACGAATGCGGTCCCAATAAATATTAGAACAAGATTAATTTGGATGTGGCCTCAGCGCTTGGCTGATGCCCAAACTGTTATAAAAGATTTGCGAGTCTTTATCGGTACATACGCAATTGGCACGCTACATTCTGACCAGGGTCCTGCTTTTAGCTCTCGAGCTTTCAAGGAGGCTATGGCCAATCTGGGCGTTGCATTATGGTACTCAAGTCCATTCCATCCTGAGGGAAATTCAGTAGAGGAAAGAAAAAAACGGGACATAAAGCAATCTATGCCAGCGAGTGTATTAGGCTCGGGTGACAGGTGGGTCAAACATCTAATAAGTGTCCAATGTAGTTTAAATAATCTGCCAAGAAATTCTCTGGGTGGAATCACTCCATATGAAACCCTTTTTGGTACTAGAATGATTGTCGAAGACCTCGATCATCATACTTCAGTGGTAGAACAAAAACCCTTTGATATCAAAGACCATTTGGCTGTTTTGCAGGACTTAAATGAAACATGAAAAAGTCTAAGTAACACATTACAGAAGCCAACAACCACTGAAGAAAAAACACCTGTCCCAGCAAGACTTGTCTGGATACCAACGATTGGGAAACTAGTCAGAGAAAAGATCGCGGATAAGAAGGAATTTGGGCCTACTTACAGAAAATCAGTACCTGTGATAACAATTCATGGATCAAGAACAGTGTTACTGCCGCCACTTGCTGGAAGAAAGGAGAACTGGGTTGTGTCCATCGATTTGGTAAAACCACATCCTGTGGCCGATAATAAGTAGTAGACCCAGTGGACTCCAAAGATATAGCAGATGACCAGACCTTGCTACTATCCATGAAGTTCAAACTGAGAGACTCATCACCTTTGAAGAATCTGCAGTGCGAAAAGTAGGACTATGTAACAAAGCCATGGAACTTGTGCCTCCTGAGACCCAAATAACAGTTCGTCAAGACACTCCTGTCTACAATGATATAGCATCTGACTATACTAATATGACAAGGGATCAAGTAGCTCCAGTGATTTCAATTAATCCTGATGCAATACCAACAATTGACAGGACTGCCTCTGGCTATTTCATCAACTTTGATATGTTTTCTGAGGATCCCAGTGAACCTGAAACGACGCTAGCAAATAAAACTTTAAAGGAACAAGTAACAGAACTTTTCACCAGCTTGCAAATACATATCTGGTTTCACCATGGGTTGAATTTTGGATTGTGTTAGGTGTACTTTTTCTCCTACTTTGGCTCATTCTTGTTTTAAGTTTAGGAAAGCTGATAGATGGAAAATATAGTAAAATGGACACAGCAAGTAAGAACATCAACTTGCTCCTGAAGCTGCACAAATCATCTCATTGTGAACAAAGAGACCTGTCATCAGTAAACATTAAAGCAGTTCCTCTACCTGGTGGTATAGCATGGGACAGAACTGATTGTGACATTTATGGTCCTGTAGAGCTGTTGAAGATTTCACACCAATGTAAGGTTTCCTTGAGTGACTTTGTTTCACCCAGTACATTTTCTGATGATTGGGACTTTGAGACTGTTAATAACATGATGGCAGACTAAGAAGTGTCAGCAAAATTTACAAAACATGAATACTTAGAAGGTTCATCAGTTTATGGTCATCCTTATTTGCACAAATCTGCAAACCCTAGAAATGTTTTTACTTATAATCAATGGGAACAGTGTCCAACGCCACCAAAGGGTAGCTCAAAAACAATCTATGAAAAATGTCCATACTTCTTAGGTTTTAATGTCACAAATCCAGAAACATTTTACATTAAAAATGTTAATAAGACATGAAAAGTATGTTGACTAATACTAAGCAAATTTATTCTGCGGCCTTTTATGCTCAATTGTCTACATTAGGGGGCCGATTAGGATGGCGGACAGATACATGACCGCTGGGGGCGGCGGAAAATGCAACTCATCGTCCACCAGCAGCGGGCCTTCTGTCCTCCATATTAGGAAGAGGAACTGGCCACATTTACCATCTGTCGCGTAAAAACGTGAAACGCCGTGGGAACACACCAGACACCACAGCCGACGGAGCCAATCCAGGCTCACCGCCGTGCAAAATGACGTCCCGACCTTCCGCAATATTACGATGTCGCAAACAAACCAGAACAACACAGCGGAAACACCTCCATCTCATAGACGGTGGAAGCACCACAACGGAGAGGGAAAGCATTTCCACGAGACCCACCGCATGAACCCGCACAGAATGTTGGGGTGAACATGAACACAAGACACCCAGCCACAGGGCAATGGCAACACAATCACCAAAAGGCACTCCACATCGATGCCAAGTACACTCTGTACAATCACAAATACAACACTCACACCACTCATGAACATGAACCACCACAAACACACCACCAGACCATACACAAGCCACCAATACCCACAGCCAGACACACATATCAGAAGGCAGCTGCAATGAAGAGCATGCACTCAGATACTTAAAGCTAAGGGGACACTCAAGAAAAGGCATAGGGCTAACACAAAGCATGTATACAGCACATACAAGAGAAGCAACACAGCACAACACCTCAGTCTAGCAAACAACACCTGGATGGGACAGTCAATCAATGCAAACCACAGTAAACTGTGTGCAACAACAACTCTGGGTGACAAGAAGGCAAGCCTTTGCAGAGGCACAAGAAGCATAGGAAGTGCACAAAGTCAAATGCAGAATTTTCAGAAGGAGGCGCACTAGGCCAATGCAAGCCAAAATACACTGACAGCACTGCATGCATGACATGTTGTGGGAGAAAATAAACAGATGCACAACCACACATCAAAGGGACACAAAAAGAACCTCCACAACACTAAGCAGCACACAGACAACATCACATCCTGGAAGGGTAGTAGTGTTGTGGTGGATGGTGAGGTGTGTGTGTTGATGTGCAGGTTGTTGTGTAGCTATTGGTGTATGAGGTACTGTGCTCTGCTTTGTGCTTCTTCTTCTCAGTTCTGCTGTGATGCAAAGGATTGTGGGGATGGGAGGGGCTTCTTTTTTTTTTCTTCTTTGTGGCTGTGTCCCAATTGTATCTTGCAGTCAGGTATGGTGTGGGTGTGGACCCTTGCCTGTCAAGTTTTCCACCATGGGGTGTGTTTTTGATGTGGGTTATTGAGGGAGGGGTGTGTTCATGGTAGGTGTGGGTCCTGATTTGCTTGATTGTATGGTACCTTGCTGCCACCATTTTTTTTGCGGTCTGACCGCCGCAGTGGATTAGCTTTGGCCCTTCCGCTGATACTTACATTTGTCGATGTCATTTTCCGCTACGGTCATGGAGGGTGATTCTCTTTACATTGCCCTGGCGGTGTTTTCCTAATCGTGCGGCTGGTCACTCCGCTGCACTGTCGGTGGTTGGGCTTGTTACCGCGGCCACTCCGTCCGCGGCGGTCGGTTTTTCTATGGTTCCGTCTGCGGTCGGCGGTCTTTGGAGACATCCATCAGCCGCGTTCGCGTTTTGCTGGAGTGGAATCCTAATAGCAACGCTGGTTTCCCCATGGTGCGGTAGGACGGTCATTTCCCACGAGACCGGCGGTCCGGACGCTTTTCGTCCGCCATCTGAATCGGCCCCTAGGTTTTGACTTTTGGAAAGACAGCATTGAGACAAAAACTGTCTGGGGCACAAAAGACTGGCAGGTGCAAGGTTTAGACGTCTTATTCAGAGCCTGCATCATCCCAGAACAAATAATTTTCTTAAATGACACTGTTCAACAGACATCTTATTTTGGCTTAGCTAAGATAAAAGATTCAAACAAACCATCCATACCTAAACCCACACCTGATAGTAATAGAACTACAGATGAGGAGGTAGACGTGATATATATTTTACAAAAAAGAACTAATCCTGTTTGGAAAAAATGGTTAATCTTGCCCACAGATATGAATAACTGTCAAGATAGATTCCTGAACTAGACACAAGGGTTTACAGTAACTAGGCCAAGTCCAAGATATGTCCAGAGACAACTTCCAGGGATAATAACAACATACAGTGTAGGAAAACTGTGCCTTGAGTGGCTACAAAAGATGGCGTTGATTTGAGAGACTTCTTACAAGGACTTCGTAAACCACGTCATAAACGTTTCATATACGCCAGTATATATGCTACTTATAATGAAGCATGGAAACTCACGCAAATGGAAACTGCAGAACGAATACGCGAAATTGATCGTATTAATTTAGAGAAAAATCTCTCTGTAGTTGACAATGGGTTAACGACTCTGTCATCCATAATTTATTCTTTGGACAGCATTGTATCCTCTACCATAGACATAATGGAACAGGACTTGCTCATGTTACAACATGGACAGTCTCAATTACTTTCTATAATGCTGCTAGGTTGGACGTTACAAAACCTTCATTCAGGCTATGTGCCTTGGCGTCTAATCAACACCACGTCATTGTTTACTGGATTTAACCTTACAGATAAACAAATGTCTTTGGCACAGAGGGGAGCAGACTATACGGTGCTGAGCATAGAGAAACTGGAAAAATTACCATTAACCGTTTCAGAGAAACCAGCCGTAGAATGGATAATACATGGCACCATCACTATGCCAGTGACGATTTTCCAGTTTCAGTATTGCTTGAAACACATAACAGAAGGCCTGTATGAACGGTTGGGTAAAGAATACATAAAATCGACCTGGGATTTACCATACACACACAAATGTTGGAGTGGGAAAAAGGAGCTATTTCTTAGAGGTAAAAATTGTAAAAGCACACTGAGCGGTACACTTTTATGTCAGGGTATTAATTAGCATGGAGCTTGCGAAGGCTCTTTGACCAACTTATCCTGCCATCTGCAAGGTTCTCCGGCAGCAGTGATAGATCCAATTGTTGGGCAGCTTACCAATGGGAGCTACATAATGTTGAATGATCACAGCTGTTGTGGACTGATGCCAGTAATAGCCTATCTCCTTAGTGTGTCAGCCAGGGTCACTTGTTGTATGCAAGTATTGTTTCCTAAAACTAAGAGAGACGGGGAGTCGCCGCTATGGCCTTCACTGAACATCTCTTCTATACGAATTGATAATGTAAGCAGAATGAAAGCCATTCTTTTACAAAAAACTGTGCCACAGACCTCTTCCAAAGAGACGTACTATCTTCAAGTTGCAAGGTCCTCTGCAGAGATACATTCCCTATTATCAACAAACTGCCCCATACATTTCGCAGAAATGTTAGGTCATATCTTAAACATGTCTGATACTAGTGGTATTGTACATGTATTTAAAACAATTTTTTCGGGACTGTTAGCACCCTTTGAAGCAGTCCTAGGCATTTTTCCAAACTTCGTGCACTCTGTGTTCGGCGGCCTGCCTCTCATTTTGGGACTCGTAACAGGGATACTATTCTTGTTCCTTCGGCTCCGATACGGCAAGTCCAGTCACCAGCGATACCCAGATTACCATGGAGAACACTCTTCTGGCAATACAGTATTGTGAGCGCATAATACAGATTCTTGGCTCGGCTCGTTTGAGAGATCTGAATACCACGTGGTTCCTGTCTTTCAGACCAATCGGGCAAGATTGCATCTTACCTGTTCTACGATGCCTGCTTGTGGAGAGGAATGCGTCTTGGATATTTGTCTGACACTTCCATCAGCAATGCCAATGGATGTTGACGCTTTGCTTGGTTCGGTAACGGCAACCAATCCTGATGATGGCATTCATTAAGGTCTCACCAGCAATTCCAGCTGAGGGTGAGATACGTGGACCAACAGGCACACAGGTACCATCTACTGCGAACATTGCTAATGCGACTGACGGTGATGCTTCTCATCTGTGTACGATTGATCTACTTAATGAAGTGATTAAACTTTCACCTACTGTGGTAGACGATTTCTTTGTAAGCTTAGAAGATTTAATGTTTTCTCCTGACACCGAGAATAACTTTTGAAATTAGCACACAGCGTTCTATCAACTTTGAATTCGACCTTCATTTTTCAAAACGAGAAAAAAAAACGTCTAACTTTGGAACTCTATTTTTCTACGAGTTGATTTGACTTTTTTCCAAAATTGAACTTTGGCACAAAGTAATCTTCTTAAAGTAGAACTATTTTTAGAGAACAAGAATTCTTTGAATACTTCCTAGAAATAATATTGACCTTATTTGCAAACCAAACCAGTTTATATATTCTGCTATGGGATGGTCTCAACCTTTTTTTTCTGTATTTAAGAGCCCTTTCATAAATGTAATTTTCATGATTCATTCAGTTAGCATTGCCAATATCATACTATATGCTTAAAATGAAATCATTGCTCTCAAATGCGTACAGTACAAATACTCATTTTTGTGTGCAACCATTTAAAATGCATTTTATGTATTTTTGGGTGAGATTGTAAACACATGCTTTAGATATGTTTTAGTGCTTACATTTAGTAATATTGAACCTAATAAAGTGGAGTGGGTGTTTTATAGCATTTTAGGACCCTATATGAAAGCAATTTGTTCATTGGATTTCACCTCCTTCTTTATTTACTTCATTATGGGTAGGCTTAGAATGAGATGTTCTCTTGTTCAGTTATTCGGTGTCATCCTATAAACATGGGAACTTTCATGGAATCTCCCATTTGGCATAACCGTTTGATACAACTAAATAGTTGGCTTATCTATTGGCCCTCTTGGAGAACTAAGGGACTTCTTTGGGTCAAACAATTGTATAAAAAGTATTATTTTATATCTTTCTCAGAGGCTTCCACGTTGTTTGGTTTATTATCTACTTCTCATCATAAATTTCTCCTCCTTCAAAATGTCATATTTCAATCATGCACTTATTTTAAGTCAGCTCTCCTCACTAATACACCACCTCCCAATAATTTAAGCAGTCTTTTGCTTACAAACCCAAATCCTAAATCCCCAATGAACTTGCTTTGAAAGTTGATCTTCAAGTTAACTTGCCTTTCTCCACATGGAACTAGATTTGGATCAAGATTAGTAAATCCTCTCGTACAGCCAATACTACCAAAAGTTTTTTAATAATAAACTTTTTGCAATGCCTCTTCTTCTTCATAGGATTCATTTGGATACTCCAGACACATGCAGGATGTGTTCTGCACATCATTCTGACCTTAAACATTTAGGAGTAGATTAGGATCGCGGAAGCCACCGCCGGCCGGGAGGATGCGGGAAAACCGCTGCTGAGCCACAAAAGACCCACCGTCATATTAGGATGGCGGTGGGTCTTGAAATCTGTCCGCATCTTTTCCGCCGCGGTCGCCTTCCAACCACGGCGGAAAAGCGGTAACATGGCTGGCGGTGTCTATCAGACACCGCCAGCCATATTAGGATGGTGTAGAATGTATGCTTTTCCGCGGCGGCTTCTCCGCCGTGGAAAAGCATACGGACCTTCACTTCGGGGGCCCGTTGTGGGCCCCCTGGGTGAAGGGGGGTGGGGGTGCACATGGGGGGTACCTATGGTACCCCCCTGCATTTGCGTGAACAAAGCAGCAGGCACCGCGTGGTGCCTTCCGCTTTGTGCACGCAAATGCGGTGCATGCATTTTTAACATAGCGGCGGGTGCCGCTTGAAGCGGCACCCGCCGCAATGTTAAAGATAGAGGATGTGACCGCCACCCTGGCGGTCACATCCTAATCTGCACGGAGGGAACGCCGCAGCCCATGTGGACGTTCCCTCCTACTATGGGGTGGCGGACGGACTCAAGTCCGTACGCGATCCTAATCGACCCCTTAGTATTTACTTGTCCCTATATCTCCACTTTCTGGCACCAAGTTTGGGATCAAATTATTTCGATATTTTGTTTAAATGTTCCCTACTCTATTTTAAATGTTTTCTTAGGAAGTTTATCAACTGTGTGGGATACTGTGTACATAATAGACTTTTTGTTTGCAGTTGCCTTTCAACAAATTATTAAACATTGGAAAGATTTGATGCAGTTGCCGTCAAATGCATTGTGGTAAGCAGTCTGTTACAATCATAGATTAAATACTGCCTCTATGCATACTCAGTTTTTAGATGGCTTGGCCCTTTTTGCAGGGTCATCCCTTAACTTTTTCCATTCCTTTTAGCCTTTTTGTAGACATGGTTTTGGATGTTTTAGGCCTTTGGGCACTTTAGCACTGCTGTCCACTGTAAAGTGCATGTGCTCTCTACGATAAATAAAGTAAGATTGGTCTACACCTGTTTTGCCTATTTAATTTACCTGTCACTCCCATGTAAAGTGGTATTTTATATACCCAGGGCTGGCAAATTAAATACTTCTGGTGGGCTTGCAGAGCAGATTGCACCACCCACCAAAGAAGCCTTTCAAACCTGTCTCATGCCTCTGCCATTGCAGGGCCTGTGCGCACAGTGTGACTGCTGCTGTGACGTGGCACCTTAAGTGTTTGCTATGTCTGTGACCCCCTTTTACTACATGTCAGTCACCCCTAAGGTAGGCCCTAGCTAACCCTTTGGGCGGGGTGCATTGTAGGTAAAATATAGGACATGTACCTTAAGTGTGTGACATGTCCTGGTAGTGACCAATAGCCATTTTGATTTCTCACTACTGTGGGGCTGCTCTCCCTTAGGAATGCATTGGGGATTACCTGAAAACAGTTTCAGTGGTAATTCCTGATATGAGAGGTGCTGCCTGGTCAAGTTTAGTATGGTTGGAATAGTAATAATAAATGCTACGCAGTGGTGTGCACACATTTATTATAACTATTTTAGAAATGCCACTTTTAGAAGTTGGCATTTCTGTGTGCTATGTGTCTGCCTGCCTGATGTGTATTGCATGTCTGGCTGTTGAGTGACAGGGGCTGGGAGGTGTGTGTGGCTCTAGGAGGGGCAGGGTGAGTCAGCGCTAGACTGAATAGGGGCATCTGCATGTGGAGTAGTGGAAGGAGAAGTCTCTGATCCCTGAATAGGTCGGTGCCTGGCCTGTACAATATTGGCTCCACCCCCATTGGTGTGTCCCCAAGCCCCCACCTCACAATAGGACAGAGGAGCCTGGTAAACAGAGTGCTCCAGATCCAGTTGGAACTGGTTTCCCCAAGCCCTGTGCTTACAGACAATGGAAAATGTCCTATAAACGTAGGGGCTGTGACCCCATGAAGAGGGTGTGCTTGTGCTGTTCCTGACTTGGGGGCCCTGCTGCTGCTGGACTCCAGGAGGATTCGCCACAAGGGACTGCCTCCCTGCTGCAGGGGCCTGTGTGCTGGCCTGCCTAAGCCCAGCTTTGCCCCCTTCATCCCTGATCTTTGGACTCTAGCGCTTTGCTTGTATTTTGAGTAGTGCCTTGCTTATTTGGAAGAGCGCTTTATTTTTATCCTGATGAGCACTTCAGATTTTGGGCCTGCAGAGCTGAGCGGTGATCGATTTTGAGGGAATCCCAATGTAGGGATTCCCCCACATTGCTGAGATCTTGCGGGAGCCCAGCCCACATTTGTGCCTCTCTGAGGGGTGCCCACCCCTCATGTTTATCTCCTTTAGCTGGAGCCTACCCCGCTTTGCCGCACTTGTGAGGAGAAAATAAATCACAGCCGCTGCCCGAGCAGGAAGGCAGGCATCTTGCCTGAACTTGGGCGGTGATAGGAAGTGGAATATAGTCCTCTGTGAATATTACCTAGTGCTAGTTGGCACAGTGTACATGTCTGATTATGTTCCTAATGTGTTTATGATAATACAAAGGCTATTTTTATATAACCTTGTGTGGAGCTTCTTTTGTAGTGTGCCTAGTATGTTGCTGCTGTATGTGTGTGTTGTGCAAACACTTTACACATTACCTCTGGGATAAGCCTGACTGCTCGTGCCAAGCTACCAAGGGGATGAGCAGGGGTTATCTTCAGCGTGTAACTCCTTTGCCCTGACTAGAGTGGTGGTTTCTGCCTGGCTTTGGCGCAAGCCTTAGCAAACCACAAATCCCATTTCTAACACTGCCAAACGATTTTCTACACACTCCCCTACAATTCAAGAAGTACTTAAGTCCCCCTGATTTCACTTTTTTCTTTGCAAAGTTTTTTCCCATCTAATTATTATTGTTTGATTATATATGAATCCGTTCTTCTTGATATTTACAATCAGACATTTATGTAATGTGATTTCTTTTGTATTTCAGTCCTTCTCCTTTCTTCCTCCCCCTTCATTCTATTTTTATTGATCGTGCTCTTTTCTTTTTTATTTTCTAACGTTGTATTCATATTTATTCTAATGATTGAATTCCCTTCATGATTTCAATAAATCTCTCTTTAAACTTGAGAAAGAGAATAGCACAAACTGTGTCTCATCAACATCAGTTATGCAATGGTATTGATTCGCAATGCGGGCTGTACATTTTCACTATGAAGCAAATATCTCACAAAGGTTAAGATAGCACTTAAATTGCATGTGCATAAACAAATATGTTAACTCTAAAACTCTGTAACAAATTGGGGCATGAGTTAAGGAGGATGAGAACCCACCGCAAATAATAATCATAATCCTTGTCAGGGTGAACCAATAAAGTCACTAATTAAACCTGTGATTGACCTTCCGGTAGCTTGTTTAAAGCAGCCAGGCTTAACTTAGAGACAATGTGCATTTATGCAGCTCTCAAACAGTAATAAAGTGAAAACAGAGCACAAGGAAAATCCCAAACTGATTTAGAAAAATAAAGTAACTTTTAATAAATAAAATGACAATCAAAAAGTCAGTAAGTGGAACCAGAGACATTCATTTATAAAGTTGAATCACAAATAGTACCAAAAAGCACAACATAACAAACATGGTTATCTGGTTGTGCTAGACTGGGTCAAAGTCACAAGGTAAGGCTGACCACGATGGACTGCAGGTCATATTAGGGTGACTTACTGGCATGGGTGAAAATTCATGACAGTGAGTGTAAAAATTCAGGACAAAGGGTCATAATTCAGGACAGAAGGTCAGAATTTAGAACAAACATTCGGGACAAAAGGTACATTTTACAGACACATCAGAGGAGGTTGTACAATATTACATAGGTAAATGGACAACCCAAACAAGCACAAGTCAAAATAAATTATATTAGTTTGAGAGAACCTTGCACTGCACCTGTTGTGTGCCTGAGTGAAACTTAAATACCTGTGTTTGCATATTGGATGCACCTGGGTAACATGTGCCAAAATGAGACTTCCAGCCCCCCCCCAGATCTTGGCCCCTAGTGAGGTGAAAGGAGCCCATAAACAAAAGCAGTTTGCCATGCCCTGGGCTCTGGCAGGAGGAGGCCCAGCAAATGCTGTCAATGCACAGAGAGGCCCATTATCATCCTGTATGTGACGTACAGAATAATAATGGGCCCAATAGCAGCCTGTGCCAGGTTGGGGAGGGGCTGCTGCAGGCCACTGATCACAGCAGAAGCGCTAGCTGGCCCCTGCAGTGAGAGTTAGAGAACTCTCAGGCTGCTTGCAGGGGGCAGCTTGCTCTAAAGTCCAAAATTACGGACAAAAGGCATCCGTGAAAGAATTCTTCATGGACAGCGGACAGGAAAGCTAAATTACGGGCAGTCTGTGAAATTTACAGACGGTTGGTCACCCTAGGTCAGATACAGGGACCAGGTTTATTAAAGTTTACGTTCTGACTTTTGCGGAGAAAAACTGGTTGCCGACAAGTCATCGGTGTGGCAGGCTTCAAGCTGGATATGAAGTGGGGTGCGATGACGGTGGGCTTCTCGTGCAGTTGCCAACAAAGGTGGAAAAGCCCTGAGTAGGCGAAGTCTGTGCTCAAGAAAGCTTCAACATTGATGGGTTGCTGCTTGGTATCGGTCCTGATGAAGCCCTCTATGTTCAGTCCTCGAAACCTTTCTGGAAATCAGAACCCCTTCAGCAAGCTGATGCTGAAAGATGAATCAATGTGAATGGCTGCAGCTTTGACAGTGGTCCTTGACTCCAACATTTCTCCAGGCAGAAAGTAGGAAAAATGTTTCTAAGGAACATATCTTGCAGTTTGAAGAGAAGAGGAGTGCACCACTTGGGGGCATCATTAGCAGATTAGGAGTCTCTAACAGAGGCCAACAGCAGGGTACAGGGCTGGTCCACTTGGCCTGGCTAGCTGGGCTGTTGCAGGGGAAGGGCCTTCAGAAGCTGGTTCTGCCCCGATAACTAAAACAGGAGGTCAGACAGCTGACCTTTTGAGTCACTTCTAGGGTCTTCAGTTCAAGGCAAGACAGTCCAGTCTTCCTTTAAGATTCTGACAGCAGCAGGGCAGTCCTTCTTCTGAGAGGTTCAGGAGTATTCAGAAGAGGGTTTTGGGGATGCTAAATATATGTCCTGTGCAAGACTGTTGGTGGGTGAAACTCCTGGCCAGTCCCTAGCCAATGGTGTAATCGTCCCCAGGGGAAATCCTTGCCATTTTTGCAGCAATCAGGAGTATGATAGTGTTACCAAGTTTGAAAAATATAGAGCCCAAGCACTCTCCCACTGGTTAGCAGGAGTAAAGTGAGCTGAGTCCTATTTCCAACAAAAACATTTTCAGAACAAAAGGCCAGAAAATATGGGAATAAAAACACGGTCATTTCTAGCAACCTGCTGTGTCTGTGCCCTATTATTAGCTTCCTCAAATGTTCTGATTTTTCCTAGTCCATTTCAGATTTGAGGATTTTCATTCATAGGTTGAGGCAGCAGCTGTTTGCTGTGTTTTAGGATTGCTGCATTTTGTCTTCCTTATGTAAATTGTTGACCTTCATTTGTTTCCTTCTTCAGCTAGCCATCTCATAACATAATTATTTTCCCCATAAAATTGTGGGCCAAACAGTCAACTTAGTATGTGTGCTCATTGATTAATTCCTACATGTTTAATGTTTTTCCCTTATTCGTTCTTCTTGCTAGAATCCTAGTTGTAGGCCCATCCCTGGTATTGGCCTCTTGCTATGTGTATGGTAGGTAAGTTGGTGACGGTTAGCCTTATCTGTACATGCATTTATTCTACTGAAAAATGGTTTAACAATCTTGTGTAGTTGGTAGTTTCATGTCTACATCACAATATTTCTTACCTGAGCTATTTTATCACCACAATGTCTTAATCTGCCATATTGCAATTCTATATTTTCCTACCTGCAGGCTCCATAAGACAGAGATTCATCTTCTATTTTCTTAGTACTAAAAAACTTGGATTTAAAAAGAAATCATGAGAAAGTGTCCGCTGCCTCAGACATTTCGAGAAAGATCACTACTGTGATGCATCCTTGGATTAAGGACAACGCATACTTCTTGTGAAGTGCCAGCATGGAAAACGTGGTGCACCCCTGACATGTATTCAGCCAGAAGTAGAAGTGCTGCTGAATCTAATATTCCAGCAGCATTTGTCCTTCAGAAAAAGTCTCATATTTCTCTTAGTGCTTCAGATTAGGTAGCCAAGAGTGACACATGCAGGACTCCACAAACTGTAATAGAAACAGAGCTGAAAGAACAGAAAGAGGACACGCATCAGGTAGCGGCAGGATCAAGCTAAATTTGCCTCAAGCTTCATCTTCCTCTTCTCCTCCAAAAAAAGCCCAAGTAACTCAACTACTTGTGGTCTAACTTTAAATGATATCGACAGCGTCAGGACCCCCATCGTCAAGGGATATATGTGTGAATGAAGTTTAGGAAAGCCTGGTTTCCGGTGTCTCTAATATGTTTGCGATGGCAATCACAGCAATCTCCACCTGTGGCCTGTCGCTGGCAAACTGAGTTTGCCCCCAGAGAAGTAGCACTTGCTGTTCTTATCCCCTTATTTATTTTAAAGGTTTTATATAGCGCTGGCTAGACCCGGAGGAATCAGAGCGCTTTACATGAGTATCAGACCATAATTGCAGGTTACATTGTTACAAAGGTTACACAGTTATTAGAGCCTGCCAACATAGTGACAAGTAAGGTCGAGACAAAAGAAAAGACATATAAGTAAGGGTAAAAGCAGGCAAGGGGAGAGATTCAGGGGAGGAGGGGGTAAGAGCAGGGGAGGTAGACAGAGAATGGAGGAGGGGAGGGTGAGAGACACAGCATGGAAAGAGCAGGGAGGGGTGAAGGGGACACAAACCGGTAGAGGAGTCAGAGCTGTGTCCAAAGTCCAGTAAGCTGTGATCCCAGCGGAAGTGGTATCATTTCCCTATCTCTGTTGCGAGATTCTCCCTATATGCAGTAGACTCTCTCGGAGGGGTCTCTGAGTCTCCAAGGCCTACATACTGGATCCTTCCCTAAAAAGGGGAGAGGGAGTGCTTTGGCAAGTGGCGCCATACCATCCCTCAACTGTGAGTGGCTCCCTAGGCGCTGTGGACTTTCTCAGCGAAATATTGGATCTTTCCCCAACAAGGGGAGAAGGAGTGCTTAGCTGCTGAGGCTTCTCCTCCCACATTGCTTAACCTTTTTGTTGATATTTCTAGCACTGCCCGCTTTAAGCTTTAATTATAGTTTTTACACAAATTGTTTGCAAGCCGGATTTGCACCATGTTTCCCACATGTTGAAGTTTGTAAAGGTACATAGGTTTTTTGGTTTCCCTTGAAAGGAACCAAGAAAATAGCAAAAATGTAGTAGCATTTTTTTAATGGGGGAAAAAAGTGCTGCACAAGAAAGCATATGCTTAGATAATATCTTCCCAGCTTTCAGGAAAAGTCAAACTTGTAAAAGAAAATTTTCTGACATTAACCAAGACCTTTTGATTTTACAAAATACAAACAATAAACATGTTAATTATATACATACTTGATTATATACCCCTTCTCAGTTAACGGGGAAAACATACCATCAACAAAAACGTTCTCTTATCTAGGAGTATTGTTTGATCACAAACTTTCATGGGGCCCTGCCATAATTAAAAAGAAAGGCGAAATACTAAGGACCAACACTGGAATAATGGATTTTGCACGCAAATTGGGTAATACTCCAGTGTCCGCCGTAATGAAGCTTTACCAGGCAAAAAGCGTTGCGGTTGCCTGTTACGGAAGTGAACTATGGGGCTTCTTACCAGCAGACGCCCTTGTAACTCTTGAAAATAACTTCCTGAAACAGGTCCTGAGTTTACCAAAAAGCACCGCTAATTTCTCCGTTCACGAGGAACTAGGCACACCGTACCTAGGAGATAAAATTGCTGTAAATCCTCTGCTCTGTTGGTTGAACTGTTGGCGCAATGTCTCAATACCACTGACCCATAATATCCTCGCTGAAGCCCTCACTTGGGAAGGGCAACTCAAGATACCCTGGTTGAAATACATTAGAAACTGTTGTAAAGATCTGGGCAGGTTGGACCTTTACCTAACACCCCAGCATACTACCAAGAAAGATGTTAATTTTGTAAAGGATACTTTCCAACTAAAACGACAACTTGACAGGGAAGAAATTGAGTTGAAGAAGGCCAGCGTAAGGAGCCATATTCTAACCAAGACTTGTGTGCGCTCTGAACCGTATTTATCATGGAACATATCTAGACATGAGCGCTTCCTGCTGAGCAGATTCCGTTTTGGTATCTACCATCTGTTGTTAGCTGTACCGACTGGATCCCATAGAGGTCAAGTGTTGCCACCTTGCGGCTGCGACAACAAGTCTCCGCAAGACTTGGCTCACTTTTTATTCCTGTGCACTTACTATTCGAGACCACAAAGTATTTTTTTAAAACCCTTGCTTAAAAAGTTGAACTTTGTGCAAATCAAGCCGGCACTTTTATATCTCCAAATGTTGCACGGCGATAGCACTTTCTTTACTTGTAAGTTTTTAAAAACAGCCCTGAAGTTCAGACTAAGCATGGAAGGTTGATCCTAAGTTGAACTGTATTATACATACAACCATGTCTCAGAAAAGTACACTCATACTGGACTATAGTATCTTTTTAATCTTTTTGTGAATTGCCCTTTTTATACGTCTGTTGAAATTTTTTATGAATGAATTGTATACAAATGTATTTTATGTGCTTTTATGGCTGCATTTCTGTCAGTCGAATAAAGAATTTTGACTTGACTTGATTATATACTTATGTACATACATACATACTTTCAGACACCTCTCTTCATCCATTGGTCTGTTGTTGTGTCATTCACATCTTACTTCCACCCATCTTCCGCATAACTGCAGAGTAAGTAAAGATCTCCTCCTTAGACTTAAAGGGATTAAAGTATGAGAAAGGCCATCTTTAACACTAAAGTCGGAGAGAGAGAGAAAGAATCAATTATCTGAATAGGAAACGTTTCGAATTTAACTTAAAACGTAGGAAGTATCTTACACAAAAATAATATTCACAGCCATCATGCTTGAAAACTTTGTAAAAAATACCTATCGATAAAAAATAAGCTTTTTTTGCTAATAGACTCAACCACATCTCTAAATATGATATAAATTCCAAAACTACTATTTTGATATGTGTGCGTGGGGGGGGGGGGTGTCTCTGTAAGAGGAGATGCGCAGATGTATTGTCATACTAAAAAATCACATGCTTAATCTCAAAGAATACGGGTTTTTTTGGCTTTTAAATTGGCAGTTTTTGCTCTCAGACACAATTTTCTGCAAAATGTTGAGTAGGATGAACGAGGTGACCAACTTTCAAGTGGTCTACGATGTACATAGTTGTTGAGGTCCAGTGAATAGTCATTCAGCATCTAAAGGGATGGTGGGGAAGCAGGAAAATGTGTGAAAAGGGGACAAGGATATGGCTAATTAGAGGTAGGTAAAGGTTTTCTCTTTGCCTATGAGGTTTGGTGACGTCAGAAAAGGTTGCCTGAAGGTTCTTGATTTCACTAAGGTAAAGTTTAACTTGCAGACATTTATAGCCAGAGGAAAGAACTGTTCGAGAAGGCCCGAGCTGAGGGATTAATTCAGGTCTGGAGTTTTAAAAACTGACTTTGGAGCAGATTTGATGGTACAGGAAGGGCTCATGGAGAAGAACATGGTGCAAGGTTGGGGCAGATGACATATTTGGGCAGGCAACTTAAAGAGGAGGCAACTTCCTATTGGCAGCAGCCCCCTTGCTGCCCCTCACAACCACAGGGGTGAACGGGAATGTTTGCCATCTCCAATGGCCTGCCCACTTTAATACCAAACTTTGGGTGCTTCACTATTTGCAGAGCGGGGAGACTTGAAATGTCTTTTTGCAAAGTTGTGATCTACCCCAGTTCACAACTTTGCACACACCAAAAGCCAAGGAGGATGGTGAAATCCTTATTATGTGATCGAAAATGTCTCTCACTGACAGCCAAAAAGAATATCAGAGGAGCCTTAAAAAGGGGGGCTTCACTCTGACTCACTGGCTGCTTCTGGCCTCCTTTTACAGTAATTTTCAAGCTGCAGGCTCTGGTGCACATTCTCAAAGGCCCCGTGCCAGCCTGTGACATTAGTAATGTGGGGTGTGCATTCCCAGCTTTCGGCTCTTATGTGACTGTGGTCAGCAACTATTTAGTTTATTGAGCTGCCTTTGCACATGTGGGAGGAAATGTACAATAATGGAGTCCGAAATCACCAGTTCAAGTATTGTTTTTTTAGCGGTTCGTTCAAACTAAGGCAATTTAATTATTTGCTCTTCCTTTGTATTAAATACAGCCCTGGAACTGCAACACCAGAAATGTAACTCCAGCTTTCCATCTTCTAATCCTCTGGTGACTCATCCCCTGTAGCAATTACTGCACCAACTTCTAAATCTGTGTTCCCATTGAATTTTGGGTTGCTTTAAATGAAACGGAAAATATAGTTCACGTTAATAACAGCTTTAAGTAAGGTCTCATTAATTGAATATTTACTTACACTGATACTGAAATTAAACACGGTGCAAGGTCTAAGCGTTCATTTGTTCTGTTTATTAATGTCCAAATGAGTTTAATGCATCCTTTGCATGAAGTTCCCTTTGTTTTAAAAGGATTGGTGGCATAGGAGAGGACTAGTATTTAGTAATGTAGTTGTACAGCTATTAACAATAGGGATATTTACTATGCAGTCCATGCCGTGTTGGAACTGGGGATGGATGCAGACAGGGTAAGAGAGGCACCAGGGGACCCTGTAGGGCCTCCTTAATTTCCTCATCGCCACACTTTTATTGGCGGGCTCACCGCCATGAAAACTGTGGCAGCATGGGAACTTGTTAATATCCTTGGTGGTGCCACAGCGGCACCACTAGCATAGTACAGCCTCACACCGCTGCAAGACTGCAGAGGGATCACGGATCTCCGGCGGTAGCAGCGGTCTCATGGTGGTCGGACCGTCAAAGTGGTAATCCGGTAGCCGCACCGCCACAGCGGCAAAACTCATAATTAGGCCCTGTATATCGCTGGATGCATTTACTAAAGTTTTTGAACATTGTGATGAATTGATAAACTCATCCTGCGTCAAAGCAAATTAAGAAAACATAGCCCCTTTACTTCACTACTTTGATTACACCTGGTTGGAGTTGCATGCATCAACCAGGTCAACTAAGGTTCAACATTGCATGATGGCTACAAAAATTCTAAAAACAAAGAAACCACAATAAATATTGTCACAGACGTGAGCTTTGCTCTTTTTCAGGGAACCTGGAGATACCCGCCCGCCTTTTATTAAATTGACTATAATCCAAAAAGACATAGGGCCAGATGTAGGTAGACATTAACCGACCGGTAACGGCCGATTCAGCTGCTACCGACTGGTAAATGGCTATTCTAGATGTAGGTGGCCTATTTTACCGATTCTGTAAACTTACAGAATCGGTAAAATACCAAATCGGTATTTTTACCGATTCGGTAATTTTGAAATGTAGGTGGGACTCTTTTGAGTCCCACAGGCCTTACCAAATAGGTATTTTACCACCCAATCCAATTGGGTGGTAAAATACCGATTCCAGGTGTGCATGCACATGTGTGCATGTACACCTATGGCATGTGACAGACGGACATGCCCTTAGGCCATGTTTGTGTGCCACATGTCACACATGCCTTAAATCGGGGTGCTAGAGGGTGTCAAAGTGACACCCCCTGCACCCTTGCAAAATTCGGTATTTACCGAATCGGTAAATACCGATTCGGTAATGCCCATTGATTCCTATGGGCTTCAATGCCCATAGGAATCAATGGGCATTACCGAATCGGTATTTACCGATTCGGTGAATACCGATTCCTACAGAATTGGTAATTCAATTACCGATTTTCCCTACATCTCCACCCTTCTATTTTACCGATTCATAAATACAGAATCGGTAAAATTCGGTATTTATGAATCGGTAAAATATACTTACCTACATCTGGCCCTCAGGTACCAATAACTGAGACAATTACAATCTTAGTCCAAACTCTGTACCCTAGGGCCTTCTTTACACCCTAATAAAACTTCAACCTCAAACAAATTAACAATAACCAACAATAAGCTAACCAACCACACACAAAAAAGAAACCACTACTCATAAAACCATAAATCTAATACTTGCAAAAGAAATCTTTAAGTATATCACCAATTCTTTTTTCTTTTCATTTTGATACTTGCACATGTTTTTTAAAATAAATACTTCGTGCCCAGGCATGCCATGAAAAACAATGTAGCACATAAACCACTTACAAATACTTTAAAACATAGTATAGAGCATTAAAGTATGCCGACATACTTCTATTAAAACCTAACATAATGAATTCACTCTATTGATAAACACTTTTTTGCCAAGCATGTCAAAACACAAACATTTCCTATAAAGTATACAAAACATTAAGCAAAGCAAACGTAATTTTTCTATGTAAACCCTACACTCTTCAACACAAAACCTTAAACACATTATTAATAATATGTTAAAACTGACATCTTTAGCGTGGTATTCCCCCAAATGTTTTGCCTTCGTTCCCTTACTCTGCTTAATTTGTTTTTGTTGGCATTAGGACTCTGTCCACTTTTACTTGCGCTAACCAGTGCAACTGTGCTTGTGCTATCTCCTTAAAACATGGCAAAATTGGCCTTCACTTAATTGGTGCATTTAATGTACTTGTTCATCCCTAGTATTAAGTACAAGCTCTACCCAGGGCCTGTAAAATAAATGGTACTAGTTGGCAGCAGCACTCATTGTGCCACCCACTAATGTTGCACTGCAAAAGAGGACTTGGTCTTGCAACTGCAAACTGTAGTGCAGTTTTAAACTCCCATTTCGACATTGCCATATAAACCTTTTGCCAGGCCTAAACCTTCATTTTTATTACTTATAAGTCACCCATAAGATAGGCCCCCAAGGATTATAAGCGAGCATGTATGGTATTTAAAAAGTAGGACTTGTGTGTTTAAAAGTTTACATGTACTGATAGTGAAAAAATCCTAAAGTAGTTTTTCAGTGTTTTAAGGCCAATTTCTCCCATTGACTAGCACTGGGTTTTTCCCTATTATATTTAACAAGTGCAAATTTCACTTCAGATTGGGAGTAGATAGAGAAATAATGTTTGCACTCAAATTAATTGTAATTTAAATTTAAATTCTCTTTAATGGGTTTTAAAGTTACCATTTTTAAAATGCCACTTTAGGGAGTTGGCATTCTGCTGCAACTGTGCTTTCCTGCCAGTGTCCTGGGTCACATGATTGTGAATTGATCTTCTGGTGTGTATTTTTTCCAGACAGAAAGGCAAAGAAAGCCTAATTCTAAGGGAACAGGGTTTTCCTGACAGGATGGAATGGGAGGAGCTATACCTGCCCTAATTGAACTTTTAATGGCTCTACTTTCAACACAGTACTGACACCAGGCCTGCACTTGCCTTGCCACCCTAGACAGTTTAGAGTCAGTGGAAGGGGGAAAAATCAATGAAACCACATTTTTGCTGTAGGTCAGGGATCTCTCCCACACACAGGCTTCCACCAGGTATAAAAGTGAAGAGGAACTGCCCTGCTCACTGAAGAATTGGCCTTACTTGCCTTGAAGCCAGGGTACCCAGAGTGACTGCACAGGTTAGTTGGTCGACCTCCTGTGTGAGCTAAAGGAACACAGCATGCTTTCAGTAGCCTCCCTACAACTGTCTTTTTGACCAGCCCCAACAGGATCTGTCTGGACCAGACTGAGATCTGCTGCTGGCCAATGCTGGAGTGACTCTTCATTCCCGAAATGTGCCCCCCAGGTCTGAGACCATTGGCCGGCATCAGTGGGAACTCCTACTGAAGATAAGGTGAAGTTACACATGTTTTTGGCTCCTCAGAACGTAAACATGGCCTCTTCACAACAGGAATCCACTTTCTGCGACACTGGCCAATGCGAAGTTCCAGCGGCACTTCCTTTTTACAACAACAGTGAACATCTGTGCCGATCACCAACGCAAGACCTGTTCTTCGCATCAACAGTAACCCTCCACAATGATGACCATCACAAAGCTACAGAAATGACTGGCTGTTGTGCTACAGCAGCAACCGGTTGCAATGCTTGACTTGCTCCTAATGCTGACAGGCTCCACCTCGCAGCCCACACCAGCGCAAACAGAACTCTTTTATCGATTTTTGAGAAGGTAACTCTTCAGTGGGAGTAGCCTGGTCTCTGGATTGGACCCGCACTCCATCGCAGTCGGCCTTAATTTGTGATTTTCCCATGGTCTAGCATGACCAGATAATTACGAGTGGTGATTTGTGCTTCTTGGTGCTTTTGGAAAAATATTTTCCAAACAGCCCCAAAAAATGCAACAACAAAAAACCAATCCAAGATGAATCAATTGAAAAAATCCAAAGTATCCTAGAACCATAATACAACTGAAAATAAGGTTTAAAAAAAGAAACGTTTCTGGAAATGCACAAAAAAGGAAACCAAAGTTAAATATATTGTTTTGTAGAAACCAAAGCAGAGTTCCTTACAAAAAACACTAAATCCAAATGTCAAGGTCCATTCTTAAAGAAAAATCTGAAAAGTAGAACAGAATATCAACCCACAAAAACCAGTACAATCACAAATTATATATACATTACTCTTACTCATCAAAAGCAAGTAACATAACACATATGGCCGGGATGCCCGCCACCCCCTCTCAACACAATCCCCAAGGATGGGAGAAGTCGGACACAGGTTTGAACTTTTGGAAGGCGGGAGGGAGTCACCCTCCCGGCCGTATTTATTAAAATATGAAACAAAATTTAAAACATTAAATAAAAGTTTCATAATTATGTACAATTTTACATTTATTACATTTCGATGAAGACATGTTCTTTGGCTAACCTTAACAGATCTCTAATACAAAGGTTTCCTAGCCGAGTCTAACATCCTGCAAATGCATACATTCTAATTTAAAATTGTACATCCTAGCATTAAGGGCCAACGGCAAGGTCTTAACCGGTGTCAGATTCCTACTACCAAAACTCTCGCCCTCACGGTGTGAGTGGCGCATGCGCAGAGGACTCTACCCTCATTGCCAACTGTAACTTCCCTTGTCGTGGTGGGGGCCCCCTTTCCACTCGATGCCATCTTAAAGGTCGTCTGAGTTCCCGTGTGAGGTATCTGTAGGAAGGACAGCGTGGACTCCCCCCCATCCCCACACTCTCTATCCGCCGTCGCGGATATCCGGCCCCTGGGAAATTAGTAGGAGGGGCATCTAGCCGCCTCCCCCCCTGGGAGGGGCCTATGGCCGTCTCCCCCTAGGCGACCCATCCTTAGTGGGTGCCGCCTCCCTGTGGGAGGGGCCAATGGCCGCCTCCTCCCGGGCGCTCCCATCCATTCTGGGTGGCGCCCCCCTCTAGGGACCTTGAAATTACTGCTCACCGATCATGACTTTACCGCCACAGGCCGGATAGTTGACCGACTATCCGGCCCCCCCAACTCCTCCTAAAGGTCATGCTTCCTCAAACCCCTTAGCCAAGCTATGAAGTCTCCTATGAGTAAATCATTCCCCTCCCTGGACAAGTGTACCCCATCGTTCAGATACATGAGATCACCCCGAATACACCCGTGAGGAATGCTATGCAACTGCGAAGAGCGAAACAATTTACCAATTTTATTATTAACCCTTTTCACCGAATGGTTCAGTGCTGACACCGAAAGGCCCCCCCGCCATACCTTTCTGGGAGTTATGTGGGACCAGGCAATCGTGCACCCCGGGATTCTTTTAGCCAACCATCTAACAAGCAGACAAAATTTGTTCAAACAACACTCGTCTACCCAGTGTCACCAAGTCATTGCCCCCCAGGTGTACTATGACTACAGATGGCGGTGACCTTTGCCGCCCTAAGAGACCCTCAAAAAATGATTCGAATTGGTCAAAACAGAGCCCGCCCTTCCCATGGAAGGCCACTCTGTACCCGTATTCCCCAGCTGCGTGAGTCGCGTCACCTGCTTTGAATACGTCCCCGGCGCGCCACACATATGAGTGGCCCACGACCCATACCACTCTCTCTCCAGACGGTGGTCCTTGACCGCTGGTCTCCTGGTGCTGGGTCGACTGCAAATTCCGCCCCGCGTGACAGGCTCGCGAAACTGTAATTCAAACAAAAGACAAGAAGCGTGAGTGCATGTCAATTGATCTTTACAACAGGTGCAATCGCACATACCTTTTGAAGTAATTCGAGGACCATCGTCCCAACTGTTTCACTTCCTCCGCACTCTGACCCCTGGCTGTAGCTTCAGTAGCAGCCCCTATCCTAAAGGAGTGGGTCCCAAAATCGCACGGGTCCATGCCCGCAGCAGCGATTGTCAGTGCTAGCACCCTCTGGAACTGAAACCTCGTCAGTGGGGTGTCATACTTGTGTCTCAGCAAACTCCCCCCCATGTAGTCGCCCTCAGTGCCAAGTATTCCTCTATACACTTTATCAGGCACGTGGGGGACCCTCGCGCGCTCTGCACGACAACACTATTTCCCATAGCCCCCTGGTCGGTCTTGGACCTGGCTATCGAGACCACCATCAAATCACCCCTAATTTGGACGTGATCCCTGCGCAAGCCTCCCTCAACGTCTTTCTTATTCCTTGCGACCAGTTCGCTCACCCGCATAGCCCCATGGAATGCTAATGCGAAAGCTGCCCGGAACAGAAATGCTTCGAAATGAGAGGAGCACGTCTCGTCTAGTTTCACTACAAGTAGAGACAATCTGTCTAAGCCAATCGGGTGCCTCGCATCTTGCCTGCGACCCTCGAGGTGCTGCCAGCCGCGAAGGGCCTTCTTAACCAAAAAGGAACCCGTCGGGTCTTTTATGCCGTGCACCTGCGCCGTGAATGAAATGGCCGCCCTATGCCTATTGGCCGTTGCCGCTGATCGGCCTTCTCTGTGCAGCGCTACCAGGAACCCCAGGAAGGATTCCTCCTGACCCCAGATCTGACTCCCTGTCGGACCCAAAAATGTGCAATAGGAACGAAACGCTCCTTCGTATGCCTTCCTTGTCCTGGGGGCTAAGCTTGCTGCCACGAGGTCTTGTAATCCGGGGCACCGATTAGCCACAGTGCTTCGGGGAATGGTGCCGCCACTAGGTCCGCTGTAGGTAGATAACCCCTGAACGCCTGCATATGTGAACGAGAGAGTGCATCAGCTGCATGATTCAGTACGCCTGGCACATGTTTCGCCCTGAACTGTACATTCAGTCTCATGCAAAGCAGCACAACTTCTTTCAACAATCTCAAGATCCATTTGCAGCGTGCTGCCTGTTGGTTAATGCATTCGACAACAGTCATATTATCAGACCAAAACACCACTGAGCGGTCCCTGAAGTCGTCAGGCCATGCCATCAGAGCAACCCAAATGGGGAATAACTCCAAGAACCCAATGTTACCTGTGAGACCGCTGGAGTGCCACCACGTCGGCCATGTTTGCGCCGACCATCGATTACCTAAGATGGCGCCAAATTCCACGCTCCCCGCTGAGTCAGTCCACAGACCTAGTTCATCTGAAGACGCTGGCGGCTTGTTCCATAGGACTCGACCGTTGAAGTCCGCCAGAAATGCCAACCAAATGCGCATATCCTGGCGAACCTCTGCCGACAGTCTCGTACGGTGGTGCCCCTCTTTGAGACCAACCATAGCTTGTGCAATAGAGCGTGAGAAGGGGCGGGCCATTGGTATCACCCTCAAAGCAAAGTTAAGCTGACCCACTGTTTGTTGTAACTGGTGCAGGGTCACTTTCTCCTTGCCCAGGCATTGCGTCAAGGAAGCCCTAAACTTGGCCACCTTTTCCATCGGTAAACGGAAACATCCCTCCAAAGAATCGAGCTCAATTCCCAGAAACTCCAGTGAAGAAGATGGTCCAACCGTCTTACCTGGTGCCAATGGGACTCCAAACTCCCTCATGAGGATGCAGAAGTCGTGCAGCGCCTGCGCACATTTCGTATCACCGGCTGCTCCCAAGAACAGGAAGTCATCAAGATAGTGCATAACATGCCTATGCCCTGTGGCCTCGGTGAATGCCCACTCTAAAGAACAACTGAACATTTCAAAATAGGCACAAGAAATGGAGCAACCCATAGGCATGCATTTATCCATGTAATAACTTCCTTGAAATGCAAAACCTAGCAAGCGCTGATCCTGTGGGTGTACCGGGAGCAACCGGAACGCCGATTCGATATCTGATTTCGCCATCAGCGCCCCGGGGCCCAGGCGATTTAACATGGCCACGGCATCATCGAACGATGCGTACCGCACTGAACAAACTTCCGGGTCAATGGCCTCGTTCACCGAGGAACCCCTTGGAGCAGACAGGTTATGAATAAGTCTAAACTCCCCTGGGTCTTTCTTCAGGACAACCCCTAACGGGGAACAGATGAACTCCGCCACCGGCGGGCGATGAAAAGGCCCTGCCACTCGCCCTAAGCTGACTTCTTTTGCAATTTTCCTCTCTGCCACGCTTGGGTTGTGCTGTACCGATAACTGTTTTTTACAAAAGGAGTCCCCCCGAAAATCCCCCGCCGGGATGCGGAAGCCGTGTAAGAATCCCTTCCTCAACACCCCAGCGGATACATGATCAGGGTATTTGTTCAACCAAGGAGTCATAGCCATGAGATCAACGGGTGTAGGCAATCAGTCACAACGCTCTACTTCACTCCTGCTTGGACCCTCCTTTTCCTCCCGTTCCGCTATTCTTAGATCTACATGAACTCTCCGGGTGTGAGGAATTCCCACAGCCCGCACACACATGTTTGAACCTACATGTTCCCTGCGGTCTGTTACAGTTGCCTCGATTGAAGCCCCAACAGACCCCACGCTTGCCGCCATTCCCGCCGGTCTTAGGCTGGTAATCCCCTCCGGCGCCCACTCGAAAGGGCACCGTGGGCTTTTGGCGGACGACCCCTGACCCACTCCCGCCTGGCGAGGAATGTACCTGCCGCCCCTGGCAGGAGCGGCTTGTGCCATGACACCGAGTCCAGGCAATCCCACGTCAGAGTAGCATCATATTCTTTCGCTTTCCGGAATTTCATGTCATAACCTTTCCATTCCTCCCCCTCATACATTGCATAAAAATCCATAATACGATTTTGATAGCAAGACAATTCAGTCAACACCTCGGGTTTACGTTCCCCCATAACTGCAGTAAATATAGAAAAGGCCTTAACCCAGTTCGTTACTGTCTCATCCACCCTGAATTCCGCCATCTTGGCGCGCCAGACGCTCGGGTGCCACCAATCCTTCTGGGTTTTAGCATATTCCATCTCGCGATGGTTAGTTAATAATGAAAACATGTTAATGTATTTGTCTCCCCATATTAACTCTTTCGTGGCCATAGGGATGTGCTGTGCCACCTTCTCCCGCCTCGAGGGTAATGAGCCCTCCCCCGCCATTGGCAAAGCGAGCTTACCCGGTTCGGCCGTTGTTCCCGCCGTCTTCTCGTGACCAACTGCAGGTCCTACCGGTGCCACCTGTGGGGAAACAAGAGGAACATTCGCCTTTGCGGCATCTCTCGACTGCCGCAATTGCTCGATTAGTAGTCTGGCCTCTTCGGCCGGGTCTCCAGGGGCCACTGCGTCCCCTGCCTTCTTCTTGAGCCATGCTGCCAACTGGATGGCCAATTCGGGAGGCATTTCCTCATCATTAGCGGGAGTAATCACAACCGGTATCGGCTGACCCGCATCTGGGTTTGGAACCGGGACCTCCCCAGAAACCGCCCTCCTCTTGACCCGCTTCCCCCTACCCTCGGGAACGATTCCCGGCAAGGCCGGGCCTATTACCTTCTTGGGGCGAGCTGAATTGCTCAGGGCCGCCAACTGTTTCTTAACCTCCGACAAACCTCGACCGATCGAATCAACTTTTCCGAGCTTTCGGTCCATGCCAGCCATTCGGTTGGACAACAGGCGTAATACCTTCTCCATCTCGGAGCCCTTTCCTGCTTTCTTGCCAGCCATGGTTTCGAGTATTCTGCTCTTGGTCGATCACGAGGTCCTGGATCCTTCGTACTCCAAATAACTGAAAGAGAAACAACAAGATTACAAGTTCTCAAAATTGCTGCTTGTTCCGTCGAGGGCTCACGAGCAACGAGTGGGTGCAGCCTTCAGAGCACAGGAACAAGAGGACGCTTCTTCGGATTCCCGCTCTATTTATTCTTCTACTGGAGGGCGTGTACCCTCCTCCGGTACGCCTACTGGGCGTGGTCTTCGGTGTAGGTGTCTAGGACAACCCCTCTTGGGCGGGAAAAGGCATGGCCCGGCTGCGCAGCTTCGGGCATACCAGCTGAGCCGCGCCCCCCGCCCAAAATGGCTTCCCGGGGGGATCGGGGCACCCAACCATACGTTCGGGGGGATGAGTGGTCGCCCCTTTCCAATATAACTGTTAGACCTGGCACATTGGTGTGGGTCTCCCTTTCTCTTTTTGACGGATTGCCTCCTGTTTGTTGATGTTTGCTGGTTTAGACGCTTTTTGCACTGCGCCGCTGCCGTCCAGTGTGATACACTGCCTCTGTGATAAGCCTTTTTGCTCGTGCCAAGCTACCAAGGGGATGAGCAGGGGTTATCTTTAGCGTGTAATTTTCTTGCCGTGACGTAGACTAAGGTTCCCTATTTGACAAAGATGCATACCGTAGCCAACTAAAGACTCTGGGTTCTAACAATAACATAACATATTAATACATACTAAAATATTGTATGAAAACCTAAACCAACGCACTAATGAAAAACACTATAATTACTACAACTGAATGTCCTAAAACCCACAAACAACACTATACCTAAGCTCTGGAACTCCCTTATAAGTTCCTCTATCTTAAAATATGAATTAAAATGTTTTCAAAAATGTAAAAAAATCATGAAACATGTAAAACATGATTTAAAATGCTGTTAAAATATGTAAAAACAAAAACAATGTATAAATTAAATGATGGTATAAAAACTGTACAATTATTTAATATAAACTGAAAAAACATGTATATGAAACAACTGAAATAATGTTAAACAAAATGTATTATTAGAAAAAAAACAGAAAAAAAGAAAACATACAGTACCATTTAAAATTACACATAAAATAACATATGCATTTGTAAAGTGCCCCATTCACAGAGACGGAAATATTGGCAGTGAATAACAGATGTTTATTGTTACCCAACTGAATGGTACTCATTTTATCAACCTCAGAAGGATGAAAGGCTGACTGGACATACCAGGATTTGAACATGTGACCAGAGGTCGAACACAGACCCCTAAAGGGGATGAATTAGTCCACTGAGCCACCAGACCCAGCCTGATTTACATTATTTGTCCTTATATTAATGTTTTTATAAATTGAACTATATGTTTTAAAAAATGTAAAAATATACATTAAGTAAACTTTGAAAAAATGATGTTTTCGACAGCAGCAAATCCTGTTCAGTGGTACTTCACCAAAGGGGTATTCAGCCTTGTGGAACTCTCCTTGGCTTTAGCCCCCAGCCTCGTCACGCAGGAGATTTTTTAATTCCTGGCACTCCCTCCTCAGACACCACCTGCAGCCCACTTTGTTTGGGTTCAAGTAAGACTTGGATTGTCAGTTCGGGCTGGACTGTTCCAATAAGGCACAAGGTCAAGACTGATTTGCATATGGCTGGGTCTGACCTGAGGTGGCAAAGTGAGTTAAAAAACGATGATGGACTCAACCCCGATCTGTGACTGGGTGTGAGTGTCTGAAAAGTTTTAGCGCTCCAACGATCATCTCTTGTGTTTTCTTTGTTCACCCGAAGTTGGCAGGGTATGCCCAGACGTGGGTCCCTTGCTCACTCTGCCACTGGATTCGAGCTAGCCTGGCTGATGAGGAGTGTTACCGTGAAACCGGTCCCAGGATGCTTGTTACTGGTTCAGGGAAGACCTGGCTTGGCAATTCGGGCTGGGCTGTTCCCATGAGGCACAGGGTCAAGACTGATTTACATAAGGCTGGGTCTGAACTGAGTTAGCAAAGTGACCTAAAGAATGATGATGGATTCAACCCAGATCTGTGACTGGGGATGAGTGTCTGAAAAGTTACAGCACTCCGTCCATCGTCTCCTTGTGTTTGCAGTGAATAGGTAACTCCAGATGGGTTGACTGCTCTGTTTTTCTCTTATCAAAACATGAGCAAACTGATCCAAAAATTGGTTTAACTTTTGGATATTGTTATAAGTTAAGAGAGTAGCCCATGTTAAAGCTACCTTTGTTAATGATAGACAATAAGTGCCACCTTGGATTTTTCTATGGTAAATGCTTGAGGTTGAGGCAAGAAATGTAATTTGCATTATTCCAGGTTTGAAATATTTGGAGATCTCCATGAAATGTTTCCATAGAATCAGAAATCATGCCTGACATTGAGGGACAAATCATGGAAATGCTGTAGGACTGGATTGTGGAAGAGAAGTGTGTCCATACTGATCAGCACCTATGTTCCTAGATTCAGGATTTCCTTCTTAACACCACGTTAATTAACCTTATTCAACAAAATGGTTCTTTCCTCTCTAACAATATGTAAATCGTCTTGGATTTTAGAAATTGCTAGAGTGAATGTTTAGATGGGATTACGATCAGGCACATTTTTAATGTGGCTACCATACTGTAAGGACCAGGTTATTAGAGAACATGTTTTCTCTTTTTCCATTGCTAATAACAAAACCTCCACCCTCAGAGGTACACATAGTTGTGAGCAGGTTGTAGACTCAGAGCACACGTTCTCTACCGGGTAAATTGGGATAAGGGTTTGATATAGAGAGAGAAAAACACAGGAGGACACTTGTTATTGAGAGACCTGTTCAATACACTGTTTACTCACTGTCACTTATTTTAAAAAATGGCCCGCATTACATCCCCAATTCCAAACTCCAAGAGAAAAAATAATATAAATCCAAAAGGAGGAAACAAATAGTGGTGCTTGCCCTTCCTGGAACATCAGCCCATGGCCCATGAGTTTCATCCTTTACCGATTCAAAAACACCTTTTCTTTTAAATACAGCAACATTTTCGATTCTGGGTGACCTTAATTTGCACTTGGATGATCCTGCATGTGTGAATAGCACTACATTTATCTCTGATCTGGCGGCTTCAAATTTTAAACTCTGCAACTCTGGCCCCACTCACATTGCTGGCCATCTACTGCGCCCTATCTATTCCAGTTTGTCCAATATTCAATGCTTACCAGCTCTTCCCTTATGCTAGTCTGACCATTTTGGAGTCAGCTTCCGCTTTGAGATTTCAGCTAATTTACCTACAGTTGTCCCTAATATTAGCAAACCTACCAGGAATTGGGGTAGACTAGATATTCAAGACCTTAATAAGCTTTTATTCTCC
This sequence comes from Lissotriton vulgaris, assembly GCF_964263255.1. Taxonomy (NCBI): domain Eukaryota; kingdom Metazoa; phylum Chordata; class Amphibia; order Caudata; family Salamandridae; genus Lissotriton; species Lissotriton vulgaris. The sequence continues at coordinate 1,649,860,012 of NC_141693.1, read as the reverse complement.
AAGGTTCCTATAACCAAAAAAATGCTGACTACTCTTTCGGGTACTGCTCATGAGTGGCTTTTAAAAACCATTGATACCTGTCTTCCTCCCTCTATCAAGAAGGTGAGCAACCATCGTCCTCCTGCACCTTGCTTCACTGAGAACTTGAAATTGGAAAAATCTAAATGCAAAGTTCTGAAAAGACGCTGGAGGAGGGACTATGCACCTGACACCAAACTTGTATACAAAAAGGCTAAAAAGGACTACCATATTCTCTGCAAATCGGCTCTTGCCGAATATGTCACTTTGACTATTTCTAGTGCACTGAATTGTTCTAAGACCCTTTTAAAATGGTTAAAGAGCTTTTGGGCTCTGAACCCCACGCCATGCCTCCTGCACTAAATAATCTACAATGTGAAGACTTGGCCAAATATTTTCTCGATAATGTAGAAAAAATATATTCGGAAATGAAGGAAAGGAAACGGGACAACAGCCTTCAACAAACATCCTCATTTCCTCCTTTTGTCAGGATCATCTTTTACCAAGACAATGAGGCATCAGAATCGAGGGCTACACTTGAATCCTGGTCCTCACTAGACATTAACTCCTTACTACGGATTTTAGATAGCATTAAATCTGGTTCACCTCGTGAGCCTCTTCCAATCTCGGTGCTTCAACAGCTTCAATAGCCTTCACTTCTGATAATTATGGAACTTCTGAACGCCTCCATGAAGGAAGCAACATTACCTTCAGAGTAGAAGCACGCAATGGTGTTTACTCTCTTAAAGAATGCCAACACTGATCCGGACCAGCCATCCAACTATCAGCCTATTTCACTGCTTCCGTCCTTTTCAAAAATTCTTGAAAAGCACATCAACTCTCAACTAGCCCTATTTGTTGAAGCATAATTTTTTTTACATCCATCTCAGTCAAGCTTTAAAGCCGTTTTTTTTTACGAAAGCAGCACTCATTGGAGTCACTAAAAGACTGTGATTACATCTAGATGCTGGAACTACAGTAGCCCTCATACTGCTGGACTTAAGCACAGCATTTGATACGGTCTGTCATACCGTGTTAGTGGAGGCTTAATTTGCTCATTTACTTTCTCACGGACTGTACATTCCTGGTCTTCTCTCCTGCCACCTGTTCCAACAAGCATGTATCCCCCTATGGGGTACCTCAGGGCTCTATTTTAAGCCCTTCATTGTTTAACATGTATGTCAGACCTTTAGCCAACATTGCAGAGGAGGCTGGGTTGTCCTTGTTCTCCTATGCTGATGACACCCAGATTATCTTCTCCTTCTCTGCTGAGAAAACATCTGTATCATCTGTTTTGCAGCTAGATCTGTGTAATATTGCATCTTGGATGCAGGCTAATTTTCTTAAACTTAATGGGGAGAAAACAGAGGTCTTGATCCTGGGGAAGCATAAAAATCTTCAAGTCCCCCAACATTGAAATGGGTGCTGTCCCTGGACCTTCTTGCCATATTTGCAATCTAGGCTTCATCATAGACGACTCTATGAAAAACCAAGCAGTAAAGGTGGCTGCAAATTGTTTTACCATACTGAAATGGCTCAAAAAGATTATCTGGATGCTGCCCAGCTTTACCCAGAGAACCGTGGTCCAAGCTCTTGTCACCTCAAGACTGGACTATAGCAACATCCTCTATTTGGGGGCGAATAAGGAGATAACCCGCAAGCTCCATAACTCTGTCGCTAGACTGATATGTTAGGCTCCCAGAATTGCCTCTATCTCAGGCCCTCTGCGTGACCTTCATTGGCTCAGGGTGGAGAGCAGAATTAAGTTCGAAACCCTGAACTACATGTTCAAAATCAAATCTGGAGTGCCTCCACAATACTTGCAGGCTCTGGTTCAATCCTACTTGCCCTCTGGCGCAGTTCTCTGTACCAAGAATTAGACTGTCACGTATGGGCAGTCGATCATTTGTCTATTTAGGCCCCATTTTATGGAAATGTCTCCCTGTGCTACTTCGCGATGAAACTGTATTTGTGAATTTTCGTAAAAGCCTAAAAACGTGGCTGTTTAATAAATAATTGTTCCCTTCTTCTTGGTCCTTCCTAGCTGGTGCCGGGAAACCCTTTTTGGGTAGCTGTTATGCCTTATCAGTTAAAAATACAATACAATACAATCGAGATGATATCATTTTCAAAGAACTAAACTAAAGTCACTTGATTTTCCAAAAAAAATGCAAACAATCAAACTGAAAGAATCAGCCCAGTGAGTTATGCTTTCTATCCAGTTTCCAAATCCAAAATTACCAAGGACTCAACAAAGGACATGCAGGAGTCTTCAACAAAGGAATAAGATGTTGCTATTATATGTGAAGTAGTCTCACCTTCCATGGCACATCCACTGTATAAAAAGAAATGGATTTTGTGATCAAAAAGATGCCTGAATGTTGCCACTTGAGAAGAGTTTGACATAATTATTGTTGCCTAATGACCACCAACCGATCATACATCCACTGCTCACATTGAAATGTCTCTCTATATTTGCTACTGTGTTCCAGTGATGTTTTTCCCCAAATTAAGGGCCTGATTATGAGTTTGCCGCTCTTACCACCAAAGCGCCCCGGCGGTGGTGTCCCGACCTCTGTGTTATGACGTCACCCCTGGGACAGTGGCAGTGTTTCTGACAGCAGGAAATATGTTTTCATATGTGTCGATGGAGCTGTGTATATTTTGACTGCACAAGTGTTACATGTATACCATATGCATGACAGTTGTGAAAAAATTCCTACTACGAGTACTTTCCCATTGCAAGACTCCGGACCATATGTGCCCAGTTCAGTCAATGGGTAAATAGTGAAAAACGGTCTTACCTGTATTTTGGCGCCAACAGGGGCGTCTTCTTTGGGGTCAAGAAGTGGCTTTGAAAGAAGGTCCTGGATGAAGGGATACACGTGAGAGACTGAAGGGAAGAAAAGAAAATGGGTGAGTATGTAAACCAATTCCTTCGATTCCAGGCAGTCTTTTCACTACAAGGTAAAGCCGACTCTTAATTACGATGGCAGTGAACTTGTCTGTACCGCCCTCTGACAGCTGATTTCCCTCTACTGCCATTGCGGCAGTCTGCAAATGACTGACAGCATCAGCGACACTCTGGCAGTCTTTCTTTCAACAGACCGCCAACATCAAAATGCAGTGGGTAGACCACCTACTGTGCGGTGGGGAATCCAACACCACTTAGACAGTGGTTTCCTTATCGCTGAACTGGTAATCAGGCCCTTTATCTCTTTTATGAGATATAGCTTAATATCGTAAATTTTAAATTAAGTGAAAGTGCAAAACAAAAAGTCCAACATTATGCAAATTGAAGCCTGTGTAGTGTGGGCGGTGGGGACCCCATAACTTATTCCCATGACATCAGGTGAATGTGTCAGGGACAGTGTTAATCCTCAGTTTTATCAGGCAATGTATCCCTGGGATAAGACACTGTACAGTATATCAAAATACAGTTAATTAAGTAAGGACAGATTAAATTAGTGATTTCTAGAAAACAGTGAAAAATTCAAAAGGTTTGGTACCGAAGTTGAAAATACAAATGTATAAAGCTACTGCTCTCACTAAATAGACAACGCAAATAAATTGCAAAATCATGAAATTATAAATGCCAGCTGAGGCGCAAAATCAATAGGAAATTGGTTAGCATCCCTAGAAGCAAAGGAGGATCATCAAGAAATATCTCTGGCTCACCCCCAAATACTGGGGTTTATATACTGTTTTCTTGCACTTGGTCCATTTAATGCAACTAAGAGAAATCACGATATTTCGATATTTTACCACTGGCTCTCTGCACACCTTTGCACTGCTACTGCAGTCACTCAGATTTCCATAAATATACCAGTGATCTGACAGCCTGCAGTGATTCACAAGTAATGCTGGGCTGATTTTGCATTGTAAGTCACTGTGCCTTGACTGAATGAATCAGCCCTTCTCATAAATAATTAGATAAAACTGGAGGCTATGCATTGCCTACAGTTGTTGATGTAAGGGGGCATATGACTGGCAACATGTGCTTTAAAATACCTTCTGTCAACATCTGCAGCACCCTGTTTCCTCAGTCTGCTCCTGCATCACTATGGTGACTTATTGTTCAAGTCAGCTGTGTAATAGTAAATTAAAAATGTAACTTTTTTCATGCCACTGCCCTACATGTCATTAGAATGCCTATCCAAGTTGGCACGTTTACATAGTTACTTCTCATCTCTTAACAGATCTAAATCATAATGAGTGAGTGAGGTAGTATGTGAGAGATGCTAAGTGAAGTGAGTGAGGTGCAGACTAATGCTCCGATTACAAGATGGCTAACTGTACGTGCAGGGATACTGTTTCGTCCAAAAAACATTTCCTACAGATATACCCAACATAAATGGGGAATCTTTTTTATATCTGAACTTACTAGGTTACTTCTCAGAACAGGATGTGAGGGTGGTAGAGGGCAGGCATCAGGAGTGGGGAGGGCATCAGGGCTGAGGGCAGCTGCTGACTGTTAAGGGGAGCTTTCACCCATGCGATCAAAAGAGATCAGCTGGGCGTTAAGGGTAGACTGCACTTAAAGTTTAAGCCTCATTTGATTTTACAGGCTTCAAAATGTTGGTGTGGGACCTGATATACATGGGCAGAAACGTGTCCACCCTGGGAATATCGCTATGCCGTTTTATCATCATAAGAGTTGATGAAAGGAATCCGTGAAGGAGCGGGGAAGTGCAACTGGGAGATATCTTGCATAGTGAGAACGTCGGCAGCAAATTGAGAGCAATATAAAAGTAAAAGAATGAGAGTGCACAATTGATGAGAAAGTGAGTGTGAGAGTGCCTACGACTGACCATAGGGGAGATGATAGAGTGCATGCATGCAAGCCACTGAGAGTAAGACTTAGTGGAGTAACGCAGTGAGTGTGACAGCAAACGTGAAACAGTTGGAAAGTGAATGTGTGGGAAGAGAACGCATATTTTGAGTGGACACAGAGAAGGGACTGTAATTGATGACTGTATCTTGGTTTCTACCCATGCGCCTTTCCTTCTTCTTGCAGAGAGCAACTGGGATAAAGAACTTGGAGAAAAAAATTGAGTAAAGGAGAAAGCGAAAAAGAGAGAATAAGTGAGAGAAAAGCCATTTTATGGCTTACTAAGTAATAGCTCAATTATTCTGAGACATAAAAAAAGTCCTACGATTTCCTGTCATGGTACTGGAAGTGTATGCATCCTATGGCCCAGTACCTCAATACCCTTATTTTCAGAATAACCGGGCTAGTATAGTTTTCATACAGACTAAATGTTTGTCATTCTATGGTACAGTAACTCATGCAGTGGACATTTTGTGGCATATTATTGGAAAATGTTTTTGCTATTTTTTACATATCTTAACACTGTCTAGGTGAAGGGTGTCCCGAATTTGTATCGCTTTAACACCTAAATACAGCAATGAGTACCTGAAGGAGGACCTACCACTACATGGCAAAGGGCCTGTCATTTCCCAGCAACATGTGTGGCAGCATTTTTAGCAACTTCTGATCTGTTTGAGCTGGAAACAAATTTGTTTTGCAAAAAAATTGCAAATTATACAGCAGATAATGAATTCTTTGGCAACTTTGGCTAATTCCACAATTATGTGGAAAACGTAGCAACTGCAATGCCACCTGGCTTATAGGCCAGCATTCTTTGGTACAGTGGATAATGGGAAGGCTGGCTGAGGTGTAGTAACATTCTGAGTACAAAGTAACTGACGGTGGGACTCCGTGAAAGTTTGAGGGTGACCGTGATGGAGCCTTGGTCAGATATACTGAAGTGGAAGGACCAGTCAAAGTCAAAGTCAAAATAAGCTTTATTCGGCTTTTGTTTAAAACCATAAAAGCAGCAAAGAAATACAAACATGTATAAATAACTCAACATAACATTTGCAAAATAAAAAGAAAAACCAACTATTAAAACAAACTAAAATTAATTTGTCCATTTCAGGTGAATGAAAAGGTACATGCAGTAATCGGGAAAAGGGTAGTGGTTATTGGGACAGGGTTCCTAACGTCCCCTTTTACCATGATTTATAATTCCATGCCAATTGCCTGAGGGACGGATAGGATCGGGGGGCGGGATAGAAGTCGTACAAGTCCCAGGTGTGAATAGGGCCATCTCACGTCCCCTTTTACCATGAATTATGCCTGGGGGATGGATAGGGTCGGGGGGCGGGATAGAAGTCGTACAAGTCCCAGATGCGAATAGGCCCGTCTCCCTCCCTAGGTTGGGAGGATCGCAAATAAGGGACAATGTTCGTTGACTTGAATTTAATTAGAATGAGGTCGCCCGGGATGTCTTTGGGTGACGTGCCTAGCCACCCTACCCTCCTAACACTCAAGATGCCGCCATCTAAAGCAGGTTGCAATGGTCTGTGTTGTTTTAGCCAGGAGATGGTTTTGTGTAACAAGTCCTGTTGAGTTTCAAATTTGCCCTGGCTAGGTGCGGGGACCCCAGAAAGAACAGTCACATAGGGGGCAGCTTCTGGAGGTAGGTTAATCCAATTCCTGCTTTCGTGTGCGAGCCTAGGACATCTATGGGGTACAGGTACGGGATTAATGATACTGTTCCGTATTCTTGGCTTAGGTAGAGAAATGAGGGGTTCAGAGGTATGAACTTCCATAAGTTTCGAGGGTTTGAAGTATTCATTGTTGTTGCTGGGGAGAATAGGGTGAGTGGGTATGACCGTTGTTCCAGTTGGGGTATGGTTCCTTAATAGTTTATTTTCTATGCTGGTTAACCTATCTCCCAGGTTATTGATTTTAGTAATCAAAGGTGATAGTGCAATAAAAAACAATTGTTCGATCTGTGCCAGTAGGGTTGATTGAGGTGGAGATACTGGGTTAGGTGTTTTATTAGCCGCCCCAGTCGGCAAGATTGGTGGTGAGTTGGAAGGTAGTAGTGAGGGACTAATGAACATATTGTCGGTATCATCAACATCTCTAACCACTTTAGGGGGGGTAGATACGTTCTGGACATAGTTAGTACCACACAATGCATTCAGCTCCTCCCAGATGGACATGGTATAACGACAGTGCAACGTCAGAATCAATAGTGATGAGATGCAATACCTTCAAGTTAGTAGCAGTCAAGTGGGGTGGCCCGACCCGGCCTCCTTGTGCCTCTGAGGGCCACAGAGGGCCCGCCCTTGTCCCGGGCTTCTCCCGCGCGCGACTCGCGGGGCGAGTGGGCGCTCGGTGATTTGTAGCGCCTCCAGGCGCTGTGCTGACGCTTGTCAGCCGCGCCGCACCCGAGTTTGCTGAGGCTGCTGGGGATTGTAGGCTGTGGGGAAGTCTCCCGGTGCTCCCGTCTCCCTCTGTCCTGCCGTTTCCCTCACGGCGTGGTGCGGCGTCAGGAGCCGATGCCCCTTCTCCGAGTGAAAGTATTTTCACAATAGGTACCCCTGGGCTCACGGGCGCTCAGTGATTTGTAGCGCCTACAGGCGCTGTGCTGACGCTTGTCAGCCGCGCCGCACCTGAGTTTGCTGAGGCTGCTGGGGATTGTAGGCTGTGGGGAAGTCTCCCGGTGCTCCCGTCTCCCTCTGTCCTGCCGTTTCCCTACCGGCGTGGTGCGGCATCAGGAGCCGATGCCCCTTGTCCGAGTGAAAGTATTTTCACAATAGGTCCCCCTGGGCTCACGGGCGCTCGGTGATTTGTAGCGCCTCCAGGCGCTGTGCTGACGCTTGTCAGCCGCGCCGCCCCCGAGTTTGCTGAGGCTGCTGTGGATTGTAGGCTGTGGGGAAGTCTCCCGGTGCTCCCGTCTCCCTCTGTCCTGCCGTTTCCCTCACGGCGTGGTGCGGCGTCAGGAGCCGATGCCCCTTCTCCAAGTGAAAGTATTTTCACAATAGGTCCCCCTGGGCTCACGGGCGCTCGGTGATTTGTAGCGCCTCCAGGCGCTGTGCTGACGCTTGTCAGCCGCGCCGCCCCCGAGTTTGCTGAGGCTGCTGGGGATTGTAGGCTGTGGGGAAGTCTCCCGGTGCTCCCGTCTCCCTCTGTCCTGCCGTTTCCCTCACGGCGTGGTGCGGCGTCAGGAGCCGATGCCCCTTCTCCGAGTGAAAGTATTTTCACAATAGGTCCCCCTGGGCTCACGGGCGCTCGGTGATTTGTAGCGCCTACAGGCGCTGTGCTGACGCTTGTCAGCCGCGCCGCCCCCGAGTTTGCTGAGGCTGCTGGGGATTGTAGGCTGTGGGGAAGTCTCCCGGTGCTCCCGTCTCCCTCTGTCCTGCCGTTTCCCTCACGGCGTGGTGCGGCGTCAGGAGCCAATGCCCCTTCTCCGAGTGAAAGTATTTTCACAATAGGTCCCCCTGGGCTCACGGGCGCTCGGTGATTTGTAGCGCCTCCAGGCGCTGTGCTGACGCTTGTCAGCCGCGCCGCCCCCGAGTTTGCTGAGGCTGCTGGGGATTGTAGGCTGTGGGGAAGTCTCCCGGTGCTCCCGTCTCCCTCTGTCCTGCCGTTTCCCTCACGGCGTGGTGCGGCGTCAGGAGCCGATGCCCCTTCTCCGAGTGAAAGTATTTTCACAATAGGACCAGTCAAGATGTTATCTTCATACTTTGAAACCTTTCTGGAGATTTTTCTCTTGACTTGAAACTGGCCACTCCAGCAGGCCAGATTTGCAGCAGCTTTGTCAGCTTGTTTTCAGCGGGATCCTCCAGTTAACTCCTGGAAGTCTTGAACTCCGGAGTTTTCAGCAGGACTCACCTTAAATCCAGGTCATGGTGTGAGGTAGTCGGCTTGACTCTCGACATTGGGTCGGTCACCTTAAGGAGCTTTTGGAAAAAAAATGCTCTGAAATTCTCCGAACTTTTGAAACTTCTTTATGAAGTTCCTCTTGAGGGTTCAAAGTGTCCACATCACAATTCCAAGGCACAGAGTCTTTGAGTTGCTCCTCGGGCGTTGGAACTACAGTTCCCACAATGCACCCAGGCAAATCCTTTATAGTCCACTGGATGCGCTCGAGGCTGGGGACATCTTTGGGGAAATGATGCAGGTGAGCTCTGTTAATCTCCTGCTTCAGGGAGTCTACTTCTTAATCATTTTGTAAGCAGGGCAAAGTTATCAAGGCCGTAGTTCCAAGTGTGCAGCAGGAGCAGTTATTCAGAGTGTAATTCTGTGGGGTGCAAACCAAGGTTCCAGCAGGTGTTTGATACTCCTTAGCACACGTTTGGTCAATTATAATCAATGATATACATGTGTTTCCACCATACAGTTCAAATGAAATTAGATTCTCAATCCTTTTGTTCAGGGTTGTTTTGTAGCTTTATTTCAGGAGACGTCACAGCTGCTGGGGGTCGCGTAATTCCGATAACGAACGAGACTTCTCCATGCTAACTAGTTACGCGACCCCCAGCGGCTGTGACGTCTCCTGAAATAAAGCTACAAAACAACCCTGAACAAAAGGATTGAGAATCTAATTTCATTTGAACTGTATGGTGGAAACACATGTATATCATTGATTATAATTGACCAAACGTGTGCTAAGGAGTATCAAACAATTGTGTGGGTTTGCCTAACTAGAAGAGGATAGTGGTTCTCTTCTCCTTATAGCACCGTGAAATTATTATAAGTGAGTACCCAAACTTTGGACAGGTGCACATCCCTTAGTGGCGCCAATACCTGGTAAAATTACCACTATTCAAGTAATCATACAAGGTTCCAGCAGGGCAGTCCTTTATAGTTTGAGGTAGCAGATCTGAGTTGCTATGCAGCTCTCACGTATTTTTCCAATGTTTAGGGGTGACAAGTAGGGTACCGTGTGCCAACCAAAAGCATGCCAGCTTCCCACAAAGTGTGGCATATTGTTATCCGACAAAGCACTCTACTTTAAAATTCAAGACAGAGGTTTTCTCTCCTTGGGAGTAAGAGCTGGCTAAACCAACCCACTGATGTTGCTCGTTCCCTTTAACACTCCATTTCCAGAGCTCCTGCAGACTCCATTCCTGCAGCTGCATCTCACTGGAGGGTAGAGAGGTACAGGAAGAGGGGTAGTCTATCTGGAATTCCTTACTGTCCTGCTTTCTTTGAAGCCCCGTTTGAATTATCCAGACCCCTTACTGGCTTGTCCAATGAGGAAAGGCTAGTAGAAGGCTGAATTTTGGATCACAGAAAAGAAAGTTCTATAACGTATGTTCTGTATTAGTTGTGATAGATTTGACAGTGGCAAGTTGTTGACTTTATCATTAACAATCTGTTAAGTCCTTGAAATATTATTTTAGCTCACGCCTATCAATAGTTACACTGTATTACAGTATCCCCATGTTAGCCTATGGAGCTAAAATGCTACAACGAAGGAAAAACAAAATTGGTAGTATTTCACTCACCAGGGCATATAAAACATATTTTAAAATGTCCCTGCTTATTTTACATGGCACCCTTCCCTGGGGGCACTTAGGTTAGACCTTAGGGGTGACTGATATGTAAACATATGTTAGTTTAGTACTTTGAAAGTACATGTATATCCAAAGTCAAGTTTGCATATCATTTCATTTTAAAATAAGCTTGCAAAGCAGTGCTGACTTTCAAAATGACAGAAATGCCAGCAGGCAACACAGCATTGCACACTTAAATGTCCAAAAGCTGCTGGACCTCCAACCCTATATGTATTACCATATCCTAGGAACTTATAGGTAGATTGTTAGTGCCAATTGTAATTACTCATAATTACCTTATGCATTTTTTATCACAGCACCTGCCTGGAGTCTGGTTAGCAGAACCCAGGACAGTCAGACGAGTCAGAGTCATTTAGCACCAGTATCAGGCAAAATCAGGGTAAAAAGGATGGCTTTCTCACAGTCATATTCTTTGATGTAGTAAACCATGTACTGGCAAAGTATCAAAGCACAAAGTAACTGATGTCCTATTCGTGTGCAGAAATTCTGTTTGTGTTAAGTTGTACAGAACCAGTCATAATTTTTTTCTTTTACTAATGAACTCATTCTCATTTATTGGTCTTTATTCGGATATGCATTATCCATAAAAGTAAAAACATTTCTCATAATCATTTACATAATTTAACATCATTAAAAAGTTTTTTAAAACAGAATTAACTGTGGATCTAATCAATGAAGATATTGCAAAATGTCCACACATATTCAAATAGCAGCTTCAATATTACAGTGCAAAATTGCAAAGTGCAAATAATAAAGGGAATAGCAGCAAAGATGGACAAATTATTAAATCACATTAGAGTTACAAATAGCAGTATCATATAAAAGTGTGAGTGAAGACTAGGAACACAACAGAAACTCATTAGATTCCAATCATAGGGCTCTATACGCCAGCATATTATTCATGTTACCCTAATAAAATATAGAGTCCTAAAGTGCATATAGTGCATTCAAATCCACGTTCAGGAGTTCATAGAGGAACGCGAGCGGATAGCCATTTTCAAAAAAGTACAAACTCTATATATTAAATCATCATCCTTAAGCTGGAAAATAATTTTGTATGCAACCTTAAAATCCGTTATTCCCTTTGTCCTAAAAAACGGTATCAATATCTGCATGCTATATTTTTGATAAAAAGTGCAGAAAAACAGGAAATGCAGCATAGACAGTTTTCCTAAATTGCCACAAGGGCAGGCCAAATCCTCAATATTGGGTTGATAACCCAGGGGGAAGCACAGCAGGTATTTTATTGTACCCGATCTAAGGTGAAAAAGGAGACTTCGCTCCCAACAAGTAACGTCTCTTAAAAGATAACTAACGGTTAGACTGGAGGGAGGTCCACCTTCTTCTGCCATTAATATATACTGCCCTACGGATACTTTAATGGACTCCTGTGCGTATCTTATATCCCCATAATGTTTATATAAAACTTTACGGTTGGTCTTTCTATCAATTCTGTCTAATTGATCAGGTTTATAAAAGATATGGCCAAGGTTAACTGCTGTCAAATTTGCCCGTACTTCCACAAGCCACGGTATGTCGCCACCCCTGTCACATTTTAGACAATCAGCCAAGATCTCCCTTGTTAATGAGGCCGCTGGGTTTTGCCATACCTTTAGCCAGAAAAAGGCGGGTTGAGACCTAATATAATCCTCCAAATAAGGTAGTCTTAGTTCATTATGACAGATAAAAATAGATGATGAAATTGGTAAACCTAAAATTATCCTGCAGAATCTGTTTTCTTCGGCCTGGGCACTGTTTAGGCCTATGAAACCCCAAATTTCAGCCCTATAAATCATAATTGGTACACATTGTTTCCTATAGATTTTAAGTAGGGACAGTACTACCTCAATTCCTTTTGGTTGAAGGAGACTTATTACTGAATTAATTGCTTTAAAAAATGTGGTCCGTCCATAAGCCAGATCGGTGTCCAGGACCCACTATCTGAGAATTTTAGACCCAAATACGGGAAAGTGCAAGTGCGTAGCAAAGAGTCTGAGCCCCAGGTAATACTGTTAATGAGAAATTTTTAGGGCTGCAACCCATTAAAAAGGATTTTTTAAAATTTGTGCAAAGGTTCAGACTATTTATAAAAGCTACAAAACACCTAACTAAAATTCGAAGTGCATTGGGTGTTCGCCCCATTAAAACAGCATCATCTGCGTATAGTAGTGCGGGCAGTTTGTTACCATTAATTATTGGGACATCTGTAGTTTGGTTGAACAATACATTATGTAGCTCATTAACATATAAAATAAATAAAAGTGGGGCAAGAACGCACCCTTGTCTGATGCCTCTACCAACTACAATGTCCCCTGAAACTGCTCCATCCATACTTATGCACACCCGAGCCCTTAGGTCCCTTTGTAAATAGGCTAAAAAATGCACCAACTCTTTATCCAACCCATAATCTAAAAGGCATTGCCAAAGCCTGGATCTATTAACAAAATCAAAAGCGGATGTAAGATCCATAAATGCCAGGTAGAGAGGACTGTGTCATCATTTTTTGCCACATGACTTCTGGAGGACATATTTACTACATACTAAATTGAACCTGACTATATGTCCTTTCTGTGACAAAATGTATGATGTGTACTTCTTTTAGGGCATACATATTAATCTGCAAAATTTGTGTTTTTAAACTATTTCTTAAAAAGTAATGTTTCTTTTGTGCCACAAACGTTCTACTGGCAGTTTAATCTCTACATATATATATTTTAAAACGTTCTACTGTTCAGTATGTAGCTTTCTGAAAAGATATAACTGATGGTATATTACAGGAACATATATGTTTTTGCTGCCACAAACAGCAGCATTGCATTGAATTATTAATTTAAAAATTATTTTCTAGAAGACTTTCTAAAAACTATGGCTGTTTAGACAAAGTTGTTGGAACATATCCTTTAATTTGTATCATTTAATACATTTTCTTACATGAGTGGGTGGAGGGTTTTAAAAGTGGAGTGGTGTGGTGCAGCAGCCTGGGCAGCTGACTTCGGAGCACAGGGTCCACGGTTCGATCCCCAGCTCTGGCGGCAGCTTCGCTCAGCACCATTTGAATTCCAAGTTTTCAGTGTGTGTATATGTGACATTTGAAAGCTGATGTTGGACATTATATTGTGAGTAGGACATGCCGCTATGTCCAAGTAATCAGAAACATGACACAAATGATACCCTTTTGTGCAGTGGGGAAGGTCTAGAAATAATCAACAAACAACAGATCTCCTTAATGTGCTTAGACATAAAGGCAGCAACTTGTTTTCACTCTTTAGACTGAGTAAAGACACGAATGGGACTCTAGTCTAGCCCAACGGTCAGCCTGGACTGAAAAACGCAAAGGGAAAAGAAATCCATCATCTGCCCTCATGAAAGAGAACCCTCCAATGACAGTTGAAAAATAAGCAATGTATTTTGTGAAACATTCTATTCAGGAGTGCATTTAATCAGTTGAAATCATATACCCAGCCACTCAGCCTACATTTGAGTGCTGAGAGGCATCTGCAGTACTGCAAGGGCAGTCAAGCTCTGGAGATCTCATCTCCAAACAACCTTACTCCCAACCACTGGAACCACAATCCATAAGTTAGAAGAGTAAAAGTCTAGCATCAGTTAAATGTGAGAAAGGAGAGATTGTGCAGGGCGAGCACAAATAGAGAGATACTTCAAAAATATAAAAACCCACCCTGAATTAGCTTTGTATCACAGAGCAAGAGAGGTACCTGAAAAGTCTGTGTGATACTTCTACTAAGGTGTGTTTTGAGATGTTGCTTTATAGTTGCAGGTAGTTGGCTTTAGTGTGTGCCAATGGTATGATACTTCGTTTCAGTGGCATCTCTCTAGGGTTATCCTCTGCAAAGCAGCTCTACACCACAGATGTTTCTCTTGTGTTTATGTCTCCTACAATATTCTGTTCCAGAGAGGTCTCTTTGATGTCTGTCTCTACTATATATTTCTCTGGGTCAGACAGTTACATAGAACACTTCAATCCAGAGTTGCTTCAATCAATCAATCAATCAATCAATCAATCAATCAATCAATCAATCATAGCATTTGTAAAGCGCACTACTTACCCGTGAGGGTCTCAAGGCACTGGGGGGGAGGGAAAATGCTGCCACTGTTCGAAAAGCCAGGTCTTGAGGAGTCTTCTAAAGGTCAGCAGGTCTTGGGTCAGTCATAAGTGGATGGGGAGGGTGTTCCAGGTCTTGGTGGCGAGGTGGGAGAACGATCTGCCGCCGGAGGTCGCTTTTCGGATGCGGGAGACTGTGGCGAGGGCAAGGTCGTCGGAGCGGAGCTGGCGGGTGGGTGTGTAGAAGCTCAGTCAGCTGTTGAGGTATGCTGATCCGGTGTTGTTGAGTGCCTTGTGTGCGTGGGTGAGGAGCTTGAAGGTTATCCTCTTGTTGACGGGGAGCCAGTTCAGGTCTCTCAGGTGGGATGTGATGTGGCTGCGGCAAGGGATATCGAGGATCAGGCGGGCAGAGGCGTTCTGGATGCGTTGAAGCCATTTCCGTAGTCCAACCTGCTGCTGACGAGGGCCTGGGTGACTGTTATTCTTGTTTCGGTGGGGATCCACTTGTAGATCTTGCGGAGCATGCGGAGGGTGTTGAAGCAGAAGGAAGCGATGACGTTGACCTGCTTACTCATGGAGAGGGTGGAGTCGAGTATGACCCCTAGGTTGGGTGCGTGGTCGGTGGTGTTGGAGCCGTTCCCAGTGCGGTCGGCCACCAGGAGTCATTCCAGGTCGAAGGGGTGGATCCGAGGATGAGGACCTCCGTCTCTTCCGAGTTCAGCTTCAGTTGACTGTTCCTCATCCATTCGGCAACGGCCTTCAGTCCTTCTTGGATGTTGGTTTTGGCAGTGTGGGGGTCCTTAGTGAGGAAGAGGATCAGCTGGGTGTCATAGGCGTAGGAGATGATGTTGAGGTCATGCAGTTGGGCGAAGAGGGCGAGCGGTGCCATGTAGATGTTGAACAGCGTTGGGCTGAGGGATGAGCGCTGGGGTACACGCAGATGATGTTGGTGGCTTTGGAGTGGGAGGGGGAGGCGGACGCTCTGTGTTCTGCCAGAGAGGAAGGTGGTGGTCCAGTACAGGGTCTTCTCATGGATCTCGGCGTCATGGAGGCATGTTCTTAGTTTGGCAGACCGTGTTGAAGGCGGCTGATATGTCCAGGTGGATGAGGGCTGCGGTTTCTCCATTGACTAGCAGGGTTCTGATGTCATCGGTGGCGGCGATGAAGGCAGTTTCGGTGCTGTGGTTGCTGCGGAACCCGGACTGGGACGGGTCCATGATGCTGTTCTCCTTGAGGTAGCAGGTCACTTGTTGGTTCAAGGTCTTCTCGATGACCTTCGCCGGGAACGGGAGCAGGGAGATGGGCCAGAAGTCCTTGAGGTCCTTGGGGTCCGCCTTGGGTTTCTTGAGTAAGGCGTTGATCTCAGCGTGCTTCCAGCTCACCGGGAAGGTTGCTGTCTCGAAGGAGATGTTGATGGCTTTCCGGAGATAGAGTGTGATGGCAGTGCTGGCTTTGTTGAATATGTGGTGTGGGCGAGGGTCTGACGGAGATCTGGAGGGGATGGTGTTCATGATATTGATGGTGTTGTTGTCGTTAATGTTGGTCCTGGAGAGTAGGCTGTTGGTGTGGACGGTAGTTGTGGGGTTGGAGGCCTCAGCGGTTGTCGTGGCGGTCCTGGCGTTGAAGCTGTCGTGGATGTCTGCAATCTTGCGATGGAAGAAGGTGGCCAGCCAGTCACACAGGTCTTGTGAAGTTGGGATGTCGTTGGTGTTGGAGCTGGAATTGGAGAGTTCTTTCACGATGTTGAAGAGCTCTTTCCTGTTGTGTGCATTGTTGTCTAGGCAGTCTTTGACCCTTTTGGCTGATTTGATGAGGTGAGGGTATCTGCGGGTGAGGTGCTTGTGGGCTGCGTAGCTGTCCGGTGTTCATTCACTGAGCCAGTTCTTCTCCAGCTTTAGGCAGGTTTTCTTGAAGGCCTGGAGGTCTTCAGTGAACCAGCTGGCTTTCTTGCTGGTGGGACTGTTGGAGGGTTCCTTGAACAGGGCGAGGGTGTTGGGGCAGTTGTCAATCCACTGTCTCAAGTTGTGGGTGGCGGTGTCAGCGTTGGTGGGGTAGGCATGTGGGCTCTGGGCGAGGATGGTGGTTAGCTGGTCTTCGGTGACTTTGCTCCAGCAGCGGCAAGGCATCTGTTGGGTGTGGTGGTGCATGTTGGGTTTCCGGAAGGTAAAGTGGATGCAGCAATGGTCGGTCCAGTGGAGTTCGGTGGTGTGGATGAAGGAGAGGTGGGGGTGTGGGGAGAAGATAGGGTTGAGTGTGTGGCCGGCAGAGTGAGTGGGTGTTGTGACGAGTTGTCTAAGTCCGAGGTTGGCTAGGTTATCCATCAGGGTGGTGGAGTTGGTGTTGTTGTTGTTCTCGAGGTGGAAGTTCAGGTCCCCGAGGAGGATGTAGTCCGTGGAGGAGAGGGCGTGTGTGCTGACGAAGTCGGCGATGGAGTCACTGAACTGTGGTCGGGATCCGGGGGGTCTATAAATGAGGGTTCCTCTGAGGGTGGTGTTGGGGTCGGTGTGGATCTGGAAAGTGCAGGTGTTCGGCAGTGCTGTGGGTGTTGTCTGTGCTGGTCGAGACTCTGAGGGTTTTCCTCTGGACGATGGTGATTCCTCCTCCTACTCCGTTGGGGCGGTCCCTGTGGGTGATCTTCATGGATGGCTATGGCGATGTCGGGTGCCGAGGAGGGGTTCAGCCAGGTCTCCGTCAGGAAGGCGACATCTGGGGAGGTAGAGTCGAGTAGGTCCCAGAGTTCCATGGCGTGTTTGCGGGTGGAGCGGGTATTCAGAAGGATGCAACTGAGGTAGCTGGGTTCTTTCCTGGCTGGTGGGTTGGTGGGTCGGATGCTGGTGAAGCTGCAGTTCCGGCAGGAGAAGGGTCCTTGGGTGCGCTTTGGGGTGACCAGGCAGCAGGTGCGTGATCGTCCGGCGTTGAGTGCGTGGAGGGTGCTGGTGTCGTAGCAAAGACGGGCGTTGTGGCATTTGCGGTGGCCAGGGGTACTGCCGCTGATTGCGGTCCAGGCGTGGATGGTTGCAGAAGGGCTTGCCTTAGGCGCAGCCGCACAGCGGCGCCATAAGAAGGGGAGGTGGGAGGGAGGAGCAGGTGGGAGGAGGGGGTGGACGAATGGATGAACGGGGGTGGGGCCGCAGGGGACGCAGCGGCGGGAAGACGGGGGCAGGAACGTCGAGGAGCAGAATGCAAAAAGGGCACGGGGCACAAAATACAAAGGCGAAAGAAGGAATGAAGCGAGCAATTAAATAAATAAGCAGAGGCAAATACAAATGTAAAACAAACAGTTTTGCAAATGAGCAGGGGAAAAGAGGAGTGAAGCGAACAGTTAAACAAATAAGCTGAGGCAAATACAAATGTAAAATGAGCAGTTAAGCAAATGAGCAGGGGAGAGGGGGAGTGAAGTGAACAGTTAAACAAATAAGCAGAGGCAAATACAAATGTAAAACGAACAGTTAAGCAAATGAGTGGGGGAGAGGTGGAGTGAAGCGAACAGTTAAACAAATAAGCAGAGGCAGATACAAGTGTAAAAACGAAAAGTTAACGAGTAGGCAGAGGCAAATATAGATAAAAAAATCAAACCAACCCATGGCCTACCACTGGCCACCAGGGATGAGGCGCAGGTGGTAGCCTGCGGGTGGAGGAGGGCCTCAAACTCGCGGCAAGGCAGCAGTAGCGAGGTGGAACAAGGGCGCAACAGGTGGTGCTGTTGTGATGTGGTGTGCAACCTGCCTGGAATAGGGTAAAGGGTCGCTCTTCTCACTGAGCAGCGGCCACTATAAGAAGGGGAGGTGGGAGGAAGGAGCAGCTGGGAGGAGGAGGTGGACGAATGGGCGAGCACGGGGCAGGGCCACAGCGGCGGAAAGACGGGGGCAGGAACGGCGAGGAGCAAAAGGCAAAAAGGGCACGGGGCACAAAATACAAAGAGGAAAGGAGGAATGAAGTGCGCAGTTAAACAAATAAGCAGAGGCAAATACAAATGTAAAATGAACAGTTAAGCAAATGAGCAGGGGAGAGGGGGAGTGAAGTGAAGTGAACAGTTAAATAAACAAGCAGAGGCAAATACAAATGTAAAACGAACAGTTAAGCAAATAAGCAAGGGAAAAGGGGAGTGAAGCGAACAGTTAAACAAATAAGCAGAGTGTAAAAACGAACAGTAGACAGAGGCAAATACAGATACAAAAAGCAAACCAACCAATGGCCTACCACTGGCCACCAGGGGTAAGGTGCAGGTGGTAGCCTGTGGGTGGAGGATGGCCTCAAACAAGGCAGTGAGCTGGAACAAGGGTGCAACAGTTGGATGCTGTTGCGGCCTGGGGAGCGACCTACGTGGAATATCGTAAAGGTCCATCTCCTCTGTCTATTGCCTGATACTGTTTTCTATCATCGGCTTTGTATGGCCTGTCTCTACTACAACATTCTATTCATGGCATTTCTAAAGCCCATAGGTACTCAAAGGGACTCCCAGCACTGACAAATCATACCAATACCCATATCTCACAGAGTTAAATATACAAAAAAGCCTATAGCTGCTTTCTGAAGCTTAACTCATCTTTAGTCTTCCTCAACACTATAGGCAAGGAGTTCCAGAATTTAGAAGCCAGGTAAGCAAAAGACCTTCCTCCACTTCTTGATTTTTTAGTCCAGCTGGACAGCGCAGGCGCTGTCTCTTCGAGACCTGCTGTAATCGGTGTTTGGGCTTGAAGTCCATCCCCTTTCTTGTCATTGCTTTTCATTTGTCTATGTCAGTGTCCGTTTAAGATCTTTGATTCTTAGTGGTCAGTACTGCCGCTTTTTCCCTCCTTTCTCTCTTCTTTTCCTCCCACAGAGCAGGGACTTAGTACGGTCTCATTCCTCTATGGTTCTTTATCTGTTCTCGGGGGGGACTATTTTATTCTTGGCTTTCTGCTCAGTTACTGTCTGAGTGTATTCAGCTTCAGTACCCTAGCTGCTTCTTTTTAAATATAGGATTTTTCCTCTCACCTCCTTTAATGCCACTGTTGCATTACAGCTGCTTCTCCTGCTCTGCCTCCCACTCCCTTGCCTGTTTCTTCTGCTCAAGCACCATGGTATATGGGAAAACTCTCCTTATGACAAAATTAGGAGTCAGCGGACAATCCCGCTGTCTGAGTGGTAATATTGTGCACACTTCTACTCTGATATTATCATAAACAATGATACTCCATTCAAAGTATTGTTCTTATTCCAATCATTGATATTTATTCAATCTTCATAATCATCAATGTAAATTCATTACTCAGGACACTTCATGTTAACATATCCCATTTACCCAATGCATTTCGGGTCTATGGCGACCCTTCCTCGGGGGTCTCTGTGAGAAAAATCAAGGAGAATACTATCAGCCTCATAAACATCTCTGTGTTTATAACAACAACATGCTGCGTTTTTCATGATAAATCGGCTCTAAGACCATTACAACAACATAACTCTAACTCACAGGCAATTATATCTTATAGTCACGTGAATCCATATCGATTGACCCAATAATCCCTCTCTGGCCAAACTCTCATTGCTGTCAATGTGAGCTCCGTGAGTGCCCGTTAAAGTAAAAATAACCGTTAAATTAAGATAACCGTTAAATTAAAAAAGCTTCTAGAGCATAAGAAGAACCAGCGTTCGTGCTCGACTTACTGGGAGATGTGAACGTCCCGCGATTCAAACTCTCCTCCAACCCGCTAATCCCAACCTCTAGGTGTGTGGCTGTTTAAAGCTATGTGCGCTAGGATTGGCTATGCTTGCGATCACGTGATCGCGATGTTAAACTAATGTTGAAAACTAATCTGGCTTATGACTAACGATTCAGAATATGAAACATTATAAAACATACATGTTATATTATTGCCTACAAAGCCAAGATAGCGCGCTGTTTGAATTGAATTTCAGAAAGCATAAACATTAGAAAAAAATATGAACATCGGAAAAAATTCCACATCATGCACGCAATTATATTAACTCAGTTCATGCAAATGAATAACCAAAAATCAAGTATGTTTCAACAGTGGAATAAACCAAAATAAGTTACTAAGGTAAACATTCGAAAATAGTCGGCCATTTTGGGTAGGGGAAAATTATCGACATATGATGTTATGCAAAGGAATACTTTCAGCTCTCCCAAAGTATATTTACAAAAAGCAGGATAATTCTATCCTGTCATTCAATCCATTAGGTTGTAAACTCCCCATCTTTTTTATCCAAAAATATTCGGATCTCAGTCTTTGTTTGTGAGAGTCTCTGTCTGGGTGATGTTTGATGATTTCCAATATGGTGAAGCGTAATTGTGCAACATTATGTCCTGCTTCCAACCAATGTACAGTCAATGTAGATTTCAAATTTTTCAACCGGATATTGCTCTTGTGTTCTGTTATTCAGATTTTTATTTTCCGTTCAGTTTGACCAATGTACAGTTTTCCACAAAACTCTCCTTATGCACAGCTGCTCCTCCTGCCTTTTCATTTCAAGCGCAGGTTATGTTGCAGCCTCCCTCAGAGCATTGGGCACCGGTCAGTGCCTGCTCCTCGCGTGGATTGGCTCTGGTCTCCGTGGAGAACTGCAGGTATGAGCTCTTTCTATGAGCTCTGTAGATCAGCGTGGTGCCCTTTTTATGAGCGGCACACTGGTTTAGCTTTCACTGGTGTGTATTTTCAACCCGCTCCTTCACCCAACGCTCTGCTCTCTATCCTCCTACCCCTCCCTTAAAATCACTCACAGGGCTTGCTCCTTCAGAAAGGATACTTAATAAATGCCTGTCATTGCAGTGTGAAAGCTCTACAGAATAATTCTCACTGTTGCAGCCTTCTGGCTAACTGTGGTCACTGTATCCTGCAAATATTCAGGCTGGAACTATCTCCAGACAGATGGCATGGTACCAAGTGAGCCATATGGAATGGCAGCTCACTGGCGATAGGAGGTCAGGGTCTTCTTTTTCTTTCCTCTTCAGCTGACATCTGCTGCTGTTTCTCTTGGCCGCTCTTTTGGCTCGTCCCTCTCTTCTGCCTCGTATCTCTCTTCCGTCATCCTAAAACTCCACGATTTGGATGGCACCAATATTATAGCGAGAGACAAGCCACTGTGAATATTCCTCATTTTAATTTACATTCACTTACCTGTAGTGGAACAGGCTCACTTTGTAATCAGCATTGAAGTGCACCAATGTAGCTAAGAAAATATGAATAAATACAACCTCCGGCCCAAAAGTGAAACCCATCTAACTTTCCTCCATGGTGTAGGAAGATTTTCTTGCAGATTCTGGTTCAGGGCCTAGCATTTACAGAGATTGTGTTTGAATGCCAGTTTTGTTTTGTGGTTTTTGGACTAGAAGATGTGAAAGCTGTTGTCCGATTTTACTGGAAGACAGGCTCTGGAAACTGATCGATTAACCTCTTGTGTACTACTCTCTGTTTAGTTGAACCAGCCTTGATCACTTAAACTGAATGTCTGCATCTGTCCACTCAGTCGAGTGCAGTTCAGACATTCCCAGATGTCTTGAGCATCACGCTATAATCTACAAAGCGCATGAGTTAATGAGAGGTCAGAGACTGCCTGGCCCAGTGGACAACCTGCAGAAGACAAGTTCATTCCTGGTGCAGAGTTCTTTACCTAGGGTTCAGTTCACCTCACTATAGCCTTTGATTTGCATGGTGTACCTCCAACTGTCTGGACTGCTCTCTTTGAAGCCTTCCTCTCTACCCCATCTTATGGAACCCCAATAAAGATTTTACTGAGGGATCGTTATGTCTTCTATGAAACGTATTCTTTTTCTCAGGATTCTATCAGACTTAATTTGTTGAAATTTGCTGTGGGAGTGGAGATTACATTTTATCCCAACCTTCAGAAAGAGGCGCTTTGATGTGGTTTGCAATTCAGTACTGAGGGCCTGGTTTTGATGCAGCTAGGAAGGCCTCCTAACGGCATTTGCTCCATCCAAATCAGATCGGAACATGTCTTTCCGACCAACTCAGAAAGGTTTCCGACAGACTGAGTATGATGCGAGTTAGGCATTAGGAATATCCCAATCTGAACCCAACATAATTTGGAATGACCGAGCCGTACAGAGCTGAATCGTTGGCCGCTACTGGCCGCATTTCTGATTTGACCGAGTAAGGTGCTGGATCTGGACAGCCTTTCTGAATCATGCTGTCCGACTCAAATTGGCAGTCGGAATCAGACTTTGGGGGCCCGTAGTGGGCCCCCTGTAGCCAAAGCCTTCCCAATTGGGCCCGTAAGGGTACTCATGGGTCCCTCCTTACCAGCCATGCACAGTGTGGCAGGAACCACGGGGTGCCCGATTGCCCCCAGCCACCCCTTTCTTCAATGGGAGCCTTTGCATTCAGTCGGAACAAAGGCTCCGTTTGAAGCCAATGGAAGTCCAGCCAAATCGTATCTGGAAGCATCCGGATGCATCGTACTGCGTCGGGTGGACTCTCCCTACCTGATTCGGTCGGAAACCATTCCCAAACCCATTTGGTCGGGAAGCTTTTCAGACCAACCAACCCAACCATACATCAATAGCAGAGGGGCTCTCCTTGTTTCTTCTCCCTTCAGTAGTGTGATTTGTGATTAAAGAGGCAGTCACCCCTTGCTTGTTCATGGTGGTTTCTTGAAAATGAACACAAGAATGAAGCTTGCAACATTGCGTGGGAGAGTTTGAAATCCTTCTTGGTCTCTGCATTTGCTTTACACCCTGTGAATCGGGGTAAATCTCTTAATTCCCCCGTCCCTACAAATGATGAATGTGTCTTTGTGTAATGTAACTGGTGCTCATGTAAAGCGCTCCAATGCCTTTGGGTCAAGTTTGTGCTTTATAAAACTTGCAACATTGCGTGGGTGAGTTTGAAATCCTTCTTGGTCTCTGCATTTGCTTTACACCCTGTGAATCGGGGTGAATCTCTTAATTCCCCATGCCTACAAATGATGAATGTGTCTTTGTGTAATGTAACTGGTGCTACTTTAAAGCGCTCCAATACCTTTGGGTCAAGTTTGTGCTTTATAAAACTGCAAAAATAAATAGTGTTCACTAAAGTTTAAACCAAGTCTTCTTACTTAAAACTAAGGGGCATATTCTCAAGGAGCTATTGCCGAGGTAACAGCACTTTATTGCAGCCAAAGGCGGAATAACTTTATCACCCCATTCACAAGCTCATGCTAACAGCCCATAGCACCAGTTTACCTGCGATAGCAGCCGCAAAAATCATCGCCACTGATGACCCCCGCAACTATCGCTAATGAGATGCAGAGTAGGTGTTCCTGAGCAAAAAGCCGCAACAACACCACTCCACAACATTCTCAATGACAAGCCAGATCGGCGATAAGATCTCAAAACATGCGATAAGGCGGGTTAGCAGCAGGAAACTAACACCTACTCTGAGCTGGTGCAAAGCCGGGCAGCAGCCTGCACCACAAAAGGGAGCTCAGCCGACAGCCCCACATGAAGAACAACAGATGCCATGGAGCTACTGATCATGCAGCTTGGAGCCCCAACAGGTCCAAAACACCAACCGCCACCACCACCAGGCCCGCCACCACCCCCTAGACCCCCCCCACACCACCCCCCGGACCACACCAGAGGCAACGCAGACACAGACCGCAGACCTTAAAGAAACGCACCAGCCTCACAGACATGACACCAGAGTATGTATTTGACAACTACATGCTCAAAAGGACAGCCATGCTCCGCATCATGAACATCATTGCCCACAGGCTGACGGTACCAACACAGCGGACGACCAACATCCCTCCGCAGACAAAGCTTCTGGCTGTGCTGCATCTGTTAGCCTCTGGTACCTTCCAACCAACAACAGCCAGAGTCGGAGGAGTTTTACAGCCAGCCCTATCAAAGTTTCTCAAACCTGTCCTGGATGACATCATCAGCTTGGTACCAAAGTACCTATACTTCCCCCACAACGTGCAGGAACAGCTGGAGACCAAGCAAGGCTTCTATGCCATAGCAGGATTCCCGCATTTTTGGGGGGCAATAGACTGCACACATGTCCTACTTGTGCCCCCCTGCCGACGCTGCACACAATTACTGCAACAGAAAGCACACGCAATCCATCAATGTGTCGACAATAGTGGACCACCGGGGACTCTTCACCAACATCGTCACCAACTACCGAGGCAGTGTGCATGATTCCTTCATCTTCCGACAGTCCATCATCAACCGGCGCTGTCAGGATGGTACCGACGGAACAACACTGCTTGTTAGTAAGTACCAAATGAACACACCACGCACCTCAACTCCACAATCATGTAAGCCACAACTCTGGGAATGCGTCTGTTACAAACTCACATACAACATGCCAAACAACATGCCCACCCACCAGATACGACAGCACACTTACTGTGGGAACCTGGGCTGGCCATGTACACAAGTCATCATTGTGTGGCACCTCTGCCACACAATAGCAGAATTTGGAGAGAGGTGAGAACCAGGCATGTGCGAAGGGGACAAGTGACCCATGAATAAGCATGTACACAATGCCAAGTATGGCATGGATACGCTGCCAGACTGCAGTATGCAGACCACACACATATACATGTCAACACACCGCTGGTGTTTGGAGTGTAGTGGACAGTAGACGCAACCATATCACCCCAGCTAGTGGGGAAGATTGCGGAAATAAAAATCACATAGCTCTGGGAGTGGTGCTCTTCTGGAATACCTCACGTCTCTACCAGTGCGGCACCTCTCATCCCGCCACAAGGCCAATGCCTTGAGTGGAGTTGCCTGCGATCCTGTGTACCTGCTGGACCCCGGGCCGCTGGTTCCCGAACCCCTCTTGCCTGCCCCTGCGCACCCAGGCCTTGATGCCAACCTACCTAGACCAGCGTGTGTCAAAGAGGGCCCACCACGTGCCGGTGCATGCTCCTGGCAGAGGCCGATGACCTTGGCAGCCTCCTCGGACCATCACAGCCTCCGTGACACAGGCCTGCAGTACTCCATTTTCGTGACGTACTCCACCAGCACACAGCGGACAAGTAGGAAACACATTTGGAACAGAGTCTTGATTACACCATGGCAGGGAGTAGTATTTAAGGCTGAGGTTATGTCACTATACTCCTTTCAATGTGGTGCCTCCAAGACTGTGCACAAACATGTCTGTGGGCATTTGCTGACTGTGGCCTTTGGCCTACACTGCGCTCCTGCAGGCCTCGTCGCTGGCTAAACACACGCTCAGCTCTGGTGCCACTACCTATGTCACCCAGAAATCTAATACAAATGCCATTCCAAAGTCGTGTGTTAGAGATCCAGGAGGAGATGGCTGGACACTGTGGACAGTGGTTAAACCGCGCTGACCGAATCCTCCAACTGACACTGCGGCCAACTAGGTCGCATTTTTGGAACTGAGTCTTGACATCTTCATGGCAGTGTACATGTCACAGTACGAAAGGAGAGGAGTAAAGGGAAGACGCGCGTCAGTCCAGAGGAGAAAAGGCTCACCTTTACAGAGGTGATGGAACACTACTGCACTGGTGCCACTGGGCAGCGCATGCCTACCACATGTGGTTGTGGGCCGCTGACGACCGCTGGCTCTGGCACACACTGCA
This sequence comes from Lissotriton vulgaris, assembly GCF_964263255.1. Classification (NCBI taxonomy): domain Eukaryota; kingdom Metazoa; phylum Chordata; class Amphibia; order Caudata; family Salamandridae; genus Lissotriton; species Lissotriton vulgaris. The sequence goes on along the minus strand of NC_141693.1, from coordinate 1,649,833,992 downwards.
GTGGAGTCGCTCACACGTTTTGAATGGAGTCTTTCCCTCTACATTGCAGTCTATGTCATTGTACAGGCATCATCGCAGACTACTACCCCTTCCAGCTCTGGTGCCCTGAGTGTATGCCCTGAAATTCATGGTTGATCTCTGTTTATACGTTGGTCACGTCTGGGCCCAGGGGCAGGAGGTTGTCCTCCTCTACATGTAGCTGATACTGACAAGGTGGAAAAGTTCAGTCTTTAGCATTCAACTCCGCCATTTGCATGTTCCTGCTTGCTTCTGTCCTCTGCATCATGCCCTGGAGGGACACCTTCCACTGTCCTCCACAACCCTCCGCGATATTCCCCTTAGACATTGACGAGTACACGCTCAGCTTGCGTGGCCCTACCTCAGAGCACCGCAAGCCACGTCCTGTGGCGGTGTGCCTGTGCCGGCCGCTGTGCATCTGGGGCCACAAACTCTGTGCTGCTCAAGTCAGGGCAACATGATATCCGTACCTTGTACTACTGATTGTCTGCTCCCTGTTGTGGTTGTTGCCAGCACCACCCAACCCCTCAGTGGTGTCTTACACTACCCGCCACTTATCCAGCACTTATCCAGCACAGGTGTCACTGGAGATGCGACCCTGGCAATAAAAGGGGCTGTGCGCACTTGCCCGTAGCCAGTCCCACAAAGTCACTCAGTGTGTCCGTGTGGTCATTATGGATGCATGTGGGACCAGCGTGCGCAACCATGTCACCTCAGGCAGTGGTCTAGGCCTGGGAAATGTAACTGTGTTGTATCTGCATGTGTGCGTAAGTGGGAGGACAGGCGTATGACAGTACTGTGTTGGGGTGTGGCCCCTCCACATGGGGATCTGGGTGTGGTTCAGTGTGGGCGCTGCCAAGGATGTGGCTGATGCATGTGTCTCTGTTGTAGTGTCTGCGCCACCTGTCCCGCAGTGGACAATGTTGGTATGTGGTTGGCCTAAGGGGTAAATGGGGAAGGGCATGCCTGCTCGGGTCAGGGATCACACATGCAAACGGTTGTGTGTAGTGCAGCATGAGCTAAAGATGTACTCTCAACTACATGTTGAGTGCAGCCAGGCAGGTGCTCTATATCTGTGTCAACCCTGTCCGTGCAATAGGCCTACACACACATGGCCGGCCACAATCTGAGCAGCCTCCTCAATGTGTTGTACTCAGGCTTGTAGACAAGCACAGACAGGCATGCCAATGGTGTGCCATTGGGGTGCATGTGATGTAGTTGTGCTGCACACACTAGTGAATGCGCTCGGGGGGAGGTGCAGCTACGTAGTACACAGTGATGCAGCTCTTGTGCCAAACGCAGTACATGTCATTCAGGAATTGCTAGGTCACACCTTTCACACACCAATGAACCTGTGAGCCTGGCAACACATCATGCAGCAGGTAGTCGTGACTCATGTCTCTCTGCGCTGTCACAGGTGACCAAAGATATGCACTCTGTGCTTCAATGATGACACTCCTCCGAACCACGAACACATAGGCCCAGAGGCAGTCCAATTTGGACCAAAAACACACTAGGGGCATCGTGGAGTGCGGATTTGGCATGTTGAAGTCACGTTTCAGGTGCCTGGACGTCAGAGGTGGTAAGCTCCTGTACAGGCCGGACCTCGTGTGCAAGATGATCGTTGCATGTTGTGTTTTGCACAACATATGTGTACACAGCAAGGCCCCATGGATACAAGTGCCAGACGCACCGGACGATGATGATGAAGATGAGGCAGGTGGAGCACACACCTCTGCAGCCGCAGCAGGAATGCCAGACGCACCGGACGATGATGATGAAGATGAGGCAGGCGGAGCACACAACTCTGCAGCCGCAGCAGGAATAGCCCATAGGGATTACATCATTGTCAATTTCTTCTCTGGTTGGCGTCACATTGTGTGGGTCCTTAGCAGTCATAGCACAGTGCGTTGACAGAACACAAGCACTGCATGTGCTACTAAAAGCATTCCGATACACATTCCCTACATGCATGTCACTCATCTGTACAGGCACTTCACTTAGACAAGTGTGAGTGCAACATGTTGTGCTGTCAATTGAGGGATTTGTAAATGGATGGTGGGTGTGTCACCTCTGTGCAGTGAGGCTGCTTATGGTGTCACATATTCAACTGCCAGTTCTGTGTGTCACAGTTGTTAAGGTATCCCACTCTTCGGCGTTTCACATGTGTCTCAAATCATTCAATGTTGGCTGTCACATGTGGCCTACAAGTGACAACAGGGATTCTTTTGTGCTCTGCTATGTTCCAACATGACGCAGAGATGCACCCTGTGTCTCAAGTTCCACGACATGGGCAACATGTACATAAGGGGGAGTCACTGCCCCTGCATTAGTCCCTGCTTTCATTCTCGTTTGATCATGGACATGGCACGTCGGAGTGCAGGGGGTGTTGTTTGTCCCTCTGCAATGTGAGGGGAGATGCAGTTTCATGGTGTGTACCATGTTTGTTTCTGCATTGGCGCAGGTTACATACTGAATGCATGTGGTTATACATTGTGGCTGTTTGTGGGGAACTGCATATCTTTATATTTGTTGAAATGTTCTCAATAAAGAACAGACAATCAGGCTTCATTATCCGTAAAGGGACTGGGATGAGGGAAATGGGAATGCAAAGCAAGAGACACATCGGGATACAAAAATGCAGTTCTATATGTACATAAATTAGAAGTGCGGACTGTTATACAACACTAAAGAGTTATAAAGATGCAAGCACCAATCCGGACATCATGCTTTTGCCATTACATCCTGAGAATGAGGTCGCCAGCGGTCCAGGGGGTCCAACAGTATATGAATAAGAGAGATATTGTCCGGCAGGTGCTACAGAAGGAAGGTTCAGGACAGTCCATGTGGGGTGGGCACCTAGCAAATGCATGATGACTCTGAAGACTGGGCCCAGTCTGTGTGGGGATGTTCCAATAAATATGTCTGCAATGGGCCCCAAATGTCACGAGGTCAAAAGGAACGGAGGAGTTCAGCATAAGTGGAAAGTTGATCTGTGAGCCAATCTTTAAATGTGGGTTGCCCGACTCCTACCCCAAAGACAGGCCATGCGCCATTTAGCCAGTGCAAGGCAAAAAGAAACAAATTTGTAATGCTTGGCTGGGAGCTGCTCAGTACACCCCAAGAGAGCCAGCAGTGGAGATATCAAGAGCGGCATCGGGACCATAGCTCCCAAGGCTGCAAAGACATCATCCCAGAAAGCATGAATATCAGGACAGTCCCAGGCTAGGTGTAGAAAGTTAGCGTGTTCCATTTTGCATCTATCACACCGGTGTGTATCTTTCAAGCCAAATGTGTGTAACATAACTGGGGTGTAGTAGCTTCGATGTAGGAGACTATAATGTATAACCCAGAGCCTGCTATTAGCCGAGATCTGTTCCGTCTGTTTACAGCAATACAGCCATAGTTCATAAGTGAGTTCTTGGCCCAACTCAGCCGACGATTTAGCTTGGGTTAGGCAAGGAGGATATTCAGTGTCGCCATACAAATTGTGCTAGAGTATGGACACCAAATGTGAAACAGTGGGGGCACTCAACATAGCATGTAGGAGGGCCAATGTTGCAGGTTCAGAAGGGAAAACATCGCTGCTAGCCTGAACGCCATGGCGGAGACGAGCGTATATAAACGTTTCCATAGTGGAAGGAGGCGGATCAGGGCATAGTTGCTGAAGGTTACGGAACTTGCTATTACTATAGAGCTCTCCCCAGCAGCGAATATTATGCTTATGCGGAGCACTTTTGAAGAGACCATCTTGTAACAGTGATATGTCTGGATGGTATGTGAGGGGGAGAAGAGGTGAATAGATGATGGGTGGTGCATTCGATGCCGGATGCGGGACCAGGCCATGAGTGTACAATCCACAGAAGTCGGGCTACGGTCGCAGGGCGCAGTGGAGGAAAGAATGACTCCATCCAATGGGATGGGTTTGCGAGTCAATGTTCGGTGGCTAGGTGAGGTGTATACCGAGGTGGGTGGAAGCAGTGTTGGGCGTAGTGCGCTTGGGCACATAGGTAATAGAGCTCGAAATTAGGAATATATAGGCCTCCCTGGGAATAGGGCCGCATTAGCGTGGTTCATTGTATACGTGGCTGTTTTCCGACCCATACTAGTCGAATCAGCTCCGAACACAGGGTGGCAAAAAAATGCCTACCAGGGTTATGGGGAATATTTAAAAAAAGGTATAGAAATTTGTGGAGTATCACCATTTTTATCAGGGAGATGCACTCGGCTATGGTTAAGGGAAGGGCAATCCATCGAGTGATGCAGCCGGTAATATGCTCCATTGCACCGCCATAATTAATGCACAACAACGCGCCTCGGTCAGTTGTTACGCGACTCCCCAGCTATTTAGCATCGTCTGTACACCAAGCGTGCGGGAAGTCTGTGTCGAAGGGAACGACCGAGTCGGTAAGCGGAAATATCTGTGACTTGGACCATTTAATGTGGATTCCAGATTGTCCCCCGAATCTGACAAACTCACTTAATCGTGGGTTAAGATTGTGCTGTGGGTCTTTAACATAGAGGGTCACGTCATCAACATATAGGGATATGAGCATCGTGCGAAAGAAGCAGAGAAGGCCTATGTTACTATAAAGCTGCCTAAGTTTTACAGCTAGGGGTTCTGTGAAGAGAGCAAATAAAGGGGGTGAGTGTGGGCACCCTTGCCGCATACCTCAAGAGAGAGGGAAAAGGAAGAGGACGTATGTCCATTAATTAGGACTTTAGCCATAGGTGAGGTGTACAAGAGTCGAATCCATGTCACAAAATCATCAGGGAGGCCCATGTTTTGTAGTACAGTGAATAGGTAATCCCATTCCACTGAATCAAAAGCCTTTGAGGCATCAAGAAAGACCGCGACCAGGTGCAGCCGTGATTCAACTGCTTGCAAAAGGAATATAGGGTCCTGAGATTATGGGACGTGGCTCTTCCAGGGATGAACCTGGCCTGATCTAAGAGGACAAGCTTATCCATAAGGAGGCTGAGCCGATTTGCAACCAATTTGGCCAGAATTTTTGCATCGGTATTGATTAGGGATAACGGTCTTCTGGTTTGCCTGGTTTCAATGATGTTGTCATGAGTGCTTCCCTCATGGAGCCAGGTTAAATCAATGTCTCATAGGCCTTTGGGAAAACCTCTTTAAGCACAGGGAGAAATTGGTTAATGTATATTTTATAATCAATGGGTAGTCCACCTTCCCAGAAGCCATCTGCATGATGGCTTCTCGTAGTTCGTCATCTTCAAACGGAGCCATGAGGAATTCACGCTGAGAGCCCCAGAGCCACCCTAATGCTGTGTCTTGGAAATAGGGAGAGAAGTCAGGTGGGTTTGTATAGTACAAGCTGTATAGGTCAGAATAGTAGTCAGTAAATACTTTAAGGATATCTAGACTGTCTCAATATCGTTCCCCGTCATTGCCTACTACATCTAGGATATAATTTGAGAACCAGGGTGCCTTAATATCACCTGCTAATGCCCGGCCCGGGTGTTCACAATCCCCATAACGACGGGCAGTGAAGTATTTGCCCTTGAATTGTTTTTCACGCTGTGAAGTGTCTGTGAGTTTCTTGCGTAGTGCGGTGCGCACTGCACCAAAGACGTCGGCCCACATGTCTATCTCTACGCGTTTGATTTCGAGTTCAAGGCGCTTGAGATTCCTTCTAATGTCTTGCAGCACTCCAAAGCACTTGGAGATACAAGTGCCCCTGACCGTAACTTTAAATGCCAAAGAAGCCCCACAGTATCGTCCAAGCCTTTGTTCCTAGTGAAAAAGTATTCAATCTCTTCCCTAATTCTGCTTGGAACACCGCATTGAGCAATGCCTCTGGCATGAGCCTCCAGCAGTGAGGGGTGGCAATGGCATTAGTGGGCAGCAGCTCAAGGCACACTGGCGCGTGGTCCGAAAAGGTAAGAGCCAAATGAGTGGCCGTCTTGATCCAAGCAACCACTCCACGGGAGCATAGCCAGTAATCTAGCCTAGACCAATTTGCATGTCCCGCTGTATAATAGGTGCCTTCCATACCATCGGGGTGTACCTGTTGCCATGTATCTACAGTCTGTATTCAGCAAGCAGCCCGACGAGAACGGCTCCTGCGTGTGTGTAATGATGTGACTGGGGGTGGGAGCGGTCAACGGAGGAATAGAGAGAAATGTTAAGACCCTCTTCCCATATGACAGGTGTAGAGCCAATATTTAATATGTGTCCCCACAAGGTCGTGAAGTTTCCAGGGTTGTCTGAATTAGGGCCATAGCTACAAGCAAGGGTGACAGATTGCGTGGCGAGTGTACCCCAGAGGAGACACTTGCGGCCCGCAGGGTCGCTGTACGTGCCTCCCAGTATGAGCAGCGTATTTTTAAATTAATATGAGTGTGCCCGTGAGTATGTGGAGTAGGACAAGAACACCCGTACTGAGGCCCAAAGGGAGCCAAAACAGGACGGACGCTTGGGGTCCATGTGCGTTTCCTGCAGCATGGCTATGTGAATATGGTGCCTATCTATTTCATTACGAGCGTTTGACTTGATTACAAGTACGGTGGTACTCTTGGAGCCGATCGCTGGCGAATGACTGTGGGTTTCGTTGAGAAATGAAATGCGGCAGTAAGGTGAGAGTCTAGTACGATTGTTTTTCGCTTGAGGAACTAGTATAAGATCGTGGAAGATAGACAGACAGGGTTTCTTTCTCGTTAATGTAGTGCTGGAGTAAGACGTTTTCGAGCCGGTAGCACCCATTTTCTCATTGATGTTGATGACAATTTGAAGTCAGTCACAGGTACGATTCACATAACACGATGGGTAACAGTTAAATGGTACACTAGGTGCACGCGGTATACAGGTGGTCACTACTGTTTGTTGTGGTTTTTTTTACAGGTAGACAGCAACGTACAGGCCAGTTAAAGGTATATGGGTTGTTTGAGTATAGGGTTAAGGTAGCACGAGTTTATGTACACTATGGTTTGGATTGTGGTTATGGTATGGTGGCATTTAGCACCCGTTTACCTTTTGATTCATCTTTTAACAAGCATGACAACTAATCATTAAGCATCCAAGAGATGGTCTATTGTATCCCTATTGAATATTTGTTATATATATATACGAGTTCTTATTGTTTCATTGTAGAATACCCCTGAAGAAGGTTTATAATACCAAAATGCATTGGGAAACAACATAAGTATGCTGTAAAGAAGTGGATACATGATGTAATGCATTCACGAGTTGATTTGAGAAACTGATGCGAAAGCATAAAGAAGAAGAATAAAAGAAGAATCGATACACACTTTTATTGTGGATCAGCTTATTTTTGGATTATCTTGTGGAAAATACTTTTTTTTTAATGCTATAGGTTTTGAAAAGAGGGTTCACACGATTTGTAAAAAGATTAGCACCTACGGGGCGAGTGAAAAGTGCGCCACTCTCAAACAGGATCTGTTTGTTTATGTAGCCTATCTAAATACGCCAGGACCTGCCATTGCTTGCGAGGTTCACGCAAGCCCCTGACATTCCATGTGATTAGTTTAATGCAGAGTGGATGCGTCTGCACTGGCGGTGCATGAGTAGTAGTGGTATAAAACAATTCTGATGATGCCGTATGATAGAGTGCATTAGCACATGATGACAGGTGTGTTGAGATGTATGTGTCCAGCACAGTTTAAAGCGAAGGGAACAATATCCAGTCTAACATTTCCTCCCAACGTAATTAGTCTCATTACATTGTTTCCAAATGGTAATTACCCATTACTACGGAGGCATTACTCCACATACCATCACTTTGCAAGCGTTACAACGCATCCGATGTAACAACGTGTAGCCTCTACTACACAAAGTTGCTACATCGCATGCGTTGTAATTACGCATGTGGCGTCATGGGTAAACAATGGCGGATCAGGAAGCGATGCTGACACAGGAAGGTGCGCGATGACTGCAGACAATTTACTCCTCCCAGGAAGCGATGCTGACGGTGCGCGTAGAAAGCAGCGTCCCAGGCAGGGGGAGGTGACAAGCAGCGGCGATGTTCCCACAGCACCCATTTCTCTAACTGCTGGTGCAATCTTGTTCAAGATCTGTCCCATCACCAGAACAGCTCCTGCACAGAATAACAGTACCTCTTAAGAGAGCTTGCCGCATTTCACAATATCAGTACTGCCATCCCTTGCTGTGTGCCAGAGCACGTGACATGCCAACCACCAGAAGTGAGGGCACTAGTGAAAGAGGCACTGTGTAGCCTCACCATGAGTGGCGGTAGTGTTTCCGCAGCACTCGTTTCTCTAACTGCTGGTGTAATCTTGCTCAATATGTGTCCCTTTACCAGCAGAGCTCCTGCTTGTGCAAGACAGAATAACAGAACCTCTGAGAGAGCTTGGTGCATTTCACCACATCAGTACTTTCATCCCTTGTTGTGTGCTAGCGTATGTGACATGCCAACCACCAGAAGTGAGGGCACTAGTGAAAGAGGCATGGGAGCTGGGCCAAGGAGTCACAAATAGGTATCCTCACCCACGAGGAGAATGTCAGGAGAGGTAAGCCGGGGGCCTTGTCTTAGAGGGAGGGTCATGCATGGGGAATTTTATTAGGTTTTGGGGTAGTGTGGTTGTGTTTGTGTAGTGTAGAGTAGAGTATGTGGGTTTAGGGTAGTGTTGAGGGGTCGTGCAGGGTGGCGTTTGAGAATAGCGACAAGACTGGGGGTAGGGGCAGGGTCGTGCTGGGGGTAGTGTTTTAGGTTTTAGGGTAATATAGTTGTGTTTGTGTAGTGTAGAGTAGTGTATTTGGGTTCAGGGTAGTGTTGGGTTGTGAAGGGTAGTGTTTGGGAGTAGGGACAGGACTGGGGGTACTGGCAGGGTTGTGCTGGGGTAGTGTTTTAGGTTTTAGGGTAGTGTAGTTGTGTTTGTGTAGTGTAGAGTAGTGTATTTGGGTTTACGGTAGTCTCGGAGGGATCATGCAGGATAGTGTTTAGGAGTAGGGATAGGATTGGGGGTAGGAGCAGGGTTGTGCTGGGGTAGTGTTTTAGGTTTTAGGGTACTGTAGTTGTGTTTGTGTCATGTAGAGTAGTGGTTTAGGGTTTAGGGTAGTGTTGGGGTGTCGTGCAGGGTAAAGTTTGGGTGTAGGGACAGGACTCAGGGTCGGGAGAGGGTTGTGTAGGGGGTAGTGTTTTAGGGTTTAGGGTAGTGTTGGGGGGGTAGTGCAGGGTAGTGTTTGAGAGTAGGGAGCGGGCTGGGGAAGGGGAAGGCCGTGCAGGGGGTAGTGATTTAGGGTTTAGGGAAGTGTTGTGGTGTTTGTGTAGTGTAGTGTGGGGTGGTGTAGTGTTTAAGTAGTGTTTCAGAATTTGTTATGTGTAGGGTAGTGTATTTTTATTTAGTATTTAGTGTAGTGTTGGGGTAAATGTCTGTTTCAGATGTAAGGTATGCAAACTAAAAACTTGCTTAGTAACAGTAATTGCTAAGTAAAAATGTCGTAGTAAAAAGCTAAGTAATGGTATGCTAAATAACGAGTCATATTCTCTCCAAGATGTAGTGACATTATCCAAAACCCCCCACCAACAAGGGCACCTCAAACGTGCCGGTGCATCGTTGCCCACCCAACAGACCCAGGAAACAAGGTCAAGCCCATCTGACAGCATAACAAAAACAAAACCAAATTGCATATAACCAACAAAAGAAAGCACCAAGGGGGATCTACCATAGGGGGGCGACAGGGGGGCAGTGGACCCTTCCCTTAGCCAGCCTCAAACTGCAACGCAGTCCCTGGGTGTCAACCCATGACGGGGAGAGGGCGGCACTAGGGGGAAGGGTGCTTGAGGAGAACTTGGGTGTCAAGATTGACAATGGCTTGACGCTTAAGTCCCAGATCCTTGGACCAACTGGCATATGCTATGGCATCTCAAAATGTTGCGTAAGTTCCTTCTTCTGCTCCCTTTGGTGCATAGGAAGACTACGGTCCAGGCCCTTATTGGATCAAGGCTGGATTATTCGAATGTCCTATACCTGGGTCGTCCCGAATACTTACTCCAAAGACTCCAGGTGGTCCAAAACTCTGCGGTACGGGCCATCTTTGGCCTACATCGCCGTGCGAGTGCCTCGGATCTTTTACACTCCCTACATTGGCTGCCTATTCGGAAGCGGATTGTTTTTAAAGCACTTACGCTGGCTCATAAGGCACTCCACGCTGTGGGAGCTGAATATATTCAAAAACGTCTTGCTTTCTATAAACCATCAAGATCCTTAAGATCGGAATCTCTCGGCCTTGCCGTTGTCCCTGTTGTTCGGAAAGCAAGAGTGGGGGGGACGGTCTTTTAAACGTCTGGCGCCCCAGCTGTGGAATACCCTTCCTCTGTCACTCCGCAGTACTTCGAACCTGCTGGCCTTCAGAAAGGGTCTGAAGACGTGGCTTTATGGACAGTAATTTGTTTGCCCTTTTCTCCTTTGTGCCTGCCCTTTGTAGTATGCTGTCGGTGAGAAAGCGCCGGGACACTCCTTGGAGTAGCCGAGCGCTATATAAGTCACTCATAACATTACCATTAGCAGTGATGTTCGACTCATATAGCAACATATTATACAGAAACACAAATAGAACTATAGTCAATTAAAGGAACCATTCAGCCACTTATCTTTACGTGATTCTGTACAGGCAAGTAGATAAAGTCTGGGAGTGGTGACAGGATTGGCATTTGCCCTCAGAGATTGGCGTGTCAGTGAGGAGCGGCTCAGTGTACCACATCCAGTTGCCAGATGAAGCGGAAACAGCCTTAGGCAAATGGAGAGAATTGATGAACAGGAGGACGGTCCGGAGTCATGGTCGTCGTAGTTCGCGTAGCCGCACTCCGCGAGCTACGCGAAGATGCACTTGCACTCCGCGAACTACGCATAGCTCCGCGAGCATGCGTAGTAGCTTGCTTGACCCGTTCGCGAGCCATTTTTCGTCTTCGGGAGCACTGTGGAACTCTGGAACCTGCTCGACACCACATCTCCAGACGTCGCCCTCCTCACGGAAACATGGATGAACGCCTCCTCAGCGCCCGACATCGCCGTCGCCATCCCGGACGGATACAAGATCGCCCGGAGAGACCGCGTCAACGAGACAGGAGGAGGCATCGCCATCGTCCACAAGAACACCATCCGCATCACAACCAACTCAGACGACACCCTCACAGCCGCTTAACATCTTCACTTCCAGATACACACCGACCCCAAGACCACACTCAGAGGCACCCTCATTTACAGACCCCAAGGACCTCGCACACAATTCAGCGAAGACATCGCAGACTTCATCAGCCCGCACGCCCTCGCCTCCGCTGACTACATCCTCCTAGGGGACCTCAACTTCCACCTGGAGAACAACAACGACAACACCACCACCACCCTGCTGGACAACCTCGCCAACCTCGGACTTATGCAACTGGTGAACACCCCCACCCACTACGCCGGACACACGCTTGACCCAGTCTTCTCCTCCAGCAAGTACATCTCCTTCAGCCACTCCACCGGACTCCACTGGACAGACCACAGCTGCGTCCACTTCAGCTTCAGAAAGACCACGACTCACCACCACCCGCAACAGGTTCCCCGCAGGAACTGGACAAGATCACCACCGACCAGCTCACCACTTAACTGAGCCAGAACCCTCCCGCCAGCTCAACGGACCCCAACCAAGCAGCCAACAACCTCACACAGTGGATCACCAATTGCGCTCCCCCAACCAGCCTCGACCACTCGCAGTCCGGCTTCCGCACCAACCACAGCACCGAGACCGCCCTCATCGCAGCCACTGACGACATCCTAGCCCTGCTCGACAACTGGGAAACAGCAGCCCTCATCCTCCTGGACCTCTCCGCAGCATTCTATACGGTTTGCCACCGCACCCTAGTGCAGCGCCTCAGCAACATCGGAATCCAAGAGAAGGCACTGGAGTGGATCATCTCGTTTCTCACCGGAAGAACCCAGAGAGTCCGCCTCCCCCGTACAGATCCAAGGCCACCGAAGTCATATGCGGCGTACCACAAGGATCATCACTCAGCCCCACCCTCTTCAACGTCTACATGAGCCCCCTCGCAGCCATCGTACGCCAACACAACCTCAACATCATCTCCTACGCCGACGACACCCAGCTGATCCTCTCCCTCACCAACGACCCAGGAACTGCCAGAACCAACCGACATGAAGGGTTGAAAGACGTAGTCGAGTGGATGAGGAACAGCCGCCTGAAACTGAACTCAGACAAGACGGAAGTCCTCATCCTTGGATCATCACCCTCCGCCTGGGACGACTCCTGGTGGCCCCCTGCCCTGGGCAGCGCACCCAAACCAACGGACCACGCACGCAACCTGGGCTTCATCCTGGACTCCTCCCTCTCGATGACCAGACAAGTCAATGCCGTCTCATCATCATGCTTCAACATCCTACGCATGCTCCGAAAGATCTTCCGATGGCTCGCCACCAAAACCAGGAAGACGGTCACACAGGCACTCGTCACCAGCCGACTGGACTACGGAAACACCCTCTATACCGGAACCACAGCCAAACTCCAGATAAGACTCTAACACATCCAGAACGCCTCCGCACGACTCATCTTGGACATCCCCCGACCCAACCACAACTCCGGACACCTGAGAGACCTTCACTAGCTTCCCGTCAGCAAGAGAATCACGTTCCAACTCCTCACCCACGCACACAAGGCCCTCCACGACCTGGGCCCCAGGTACCTCAACAACCGCCTGACCTTCTACACTCCCACCCGCCAGCTACGATCGACCAGCCACGCCCTCGCCGCCGTACCACGCATCCGAAGATCCACCATGGGAGGAAGATCCTTCTCCTACCTGGCAGCCAAGACTTGGAACTCCCTCCCCATCCACCTCCGCCTGACCCAAGACCACCTCTGCTTCAGGAAGCACCTCAAGACATGGCTGTTCGAGCAGTAGCGGACCCCCCTCCCCCAAGCGCCTTGAGACCCTCTGGGTGAGTAGCGCGCTATACAAATATCCTGATTGATTGATTGATTGATTGCCTGCATGCTCTGGATGTGTAGCGTGCGAAGTTACCCATGAGGTTTGTCCCGCCCGCTCGCGTCCCCTTATTTCCGGTCACTACTAACGTGTTCGCGAGTTATTATGTGCCAGATTGCAGTTTCTGCGTGTTCGGCAACTCGATCTTACCGACAAGCATCCTCGCGCACGCGAAAATGCTATTGAGCGCGCGAGAACTACGCTACGCAGCAGTTTGCGGAGTATTCGACAACTTCGCGTTCTCCGCGGAGCGCGGAGTTGCCGAAACTCCGCAAACTCCGCAAACGGAGCGTAGTTCTTCGCCCAGGGTTAGTTGAGAGCGCCTGGCTATAGTTTTCAAAAAGTCCTCGACTTGTTGCGGGTTGGTACAGAAAACATGCTTGCCATTTTGCATGATCCGAAGATTCGCGGGGTATAGAAGAGCATATTCTATCTGGGCTTTTTGGAGTTTTTGCTTAACGGAGAGGAATTTCTGGCATGCCTCCTGCACCGCTATTGTAAAGTCTGGGTAGATGGAAAAGGTATTTCCCTCAAATTGTAGTGGCTTCAGCTCTCGGGTCTTCTGGAGTGCGACAACCCGATCCCGGTAGTTGAGAAGACAGGCATTGATAGGCCGTGGGACCTCACCGGGAGGGGGGCACGGACCAAGAGAGCGGTGTGCACATTCAACCACCAAGTATATCAAGAAGGAGTCGGCTCCAAAAGTGGTTTTTAGGAGGTGTTCAACGTAGTCCTCCATGCAACCAGTGTTCGTACTCTCAGGAACACCTAGGATGTGTATGTTGTTGCGGTGGCTTCAGACTTCAATATCCTGGTTATTGGCCGCAATCACCTTCAGCAGCTTATCCATCTGTGTTATCTGTGCCTTTATCTGGGCAGTGGCATCTTCATTGTCGGATATGCGCCGCTCTGCCTTCTTCAGCTGGCCGACATGCTTGTGTCTACCTTTTGCACCAAAAAGTCCAAGCGATTATTTATAGTGTCCATTTTCCCAGAAAGGTCTGAGATGTTCTGTTGCACGGCCAGGAGGAGAGCCTTAATGTCTTTGTTAGAGGCTTGCGTAGGTTGCTGCGCCTGGTCCATGGCAGCAAAGGTGGGCTCCTCAGAGGATGATTGAGTCACAGCTTTTTTTGTGCATCAAAGGTTAGTTGTGGTTGGCGGTTATCTGGCTTTCCCATTGCACCTTGTTAGGTCCAGTGGCTCCTGCACAGCGTAGGTGAGTAAGTACCTGCCCAGCAGGTAGGTCGAGCAGGGATAGAAACACGTGCGTCAGCACTGTGGAAGAGAGGCCACCAACAGTGGGGGTGAGCCATAATGGAAGAGAAAGTCAATCCAGCCAGACCTGGCACAGAAAGGAGATGTCTTCCGGCAAGAGGCGCAGTGTAGTCTCAAGTGGGAAGAGCGAAATGTAGGCAAATCCTGGCAGCAGAATATCAGCAGCGCCGTGCCCCGGCCCAGTCCACAAATGCTTGCACACACACAAGGATCCAAGAGAGAGAGTAAGTTCAGGCCTGTGCAAGTGTGCAGATCGAAGATGAGAGGCCTCCGCTCTTAGGCCGGCAGTGTGGACAGAGGTACTCGGGTCAATATCGGGGCATTTGCCACGTGGGCTGTCAAGAGCATAGGCTGAACACAGAGGCAGGTGCAGGGTGGTGCGTGAAGACGGACAACCAGCACTCAGTGTCCCTAGACGTGGTGTCTTAATGACAGAGCCCACTAATCAGCAGGTAGGTATCCGCACATCAGGGGGCCATTTGTTCCGAGCAGTCCTTACTTGTAGAGGGAGATCAGGGCATAGCGGAGAGCGGGCCCGCTGCGGGACAGTAACAGTGTGGGCTGGTATCAGCACGGATGCAGCTCAGGGGCAGGCGGAGAAAGGCGTGCGGAGATGTGTATTCAGCCCCGGGAGGTGGGAAGTGCAGTGGTCGCAGACGTGGTGCCCCAAGGATGCAATCCGCGAGTCGGTATTTCAGGCAGCCGCGTATTGGGGTGCCAATTTACAAAGTGGCACTTACTTGCGGGCCGGAGATTAGGGCCGCGGTGCAGAGCTCGCAGACAGTAGGGATCACGTTCTCACTGCTGCAGCACACTCCTCAAGCCCTAATTGGTGTCTCGGGTTGGCTCAGCAGGAGGCATCGGCAGGGTCACAGCCAGGTATTCGGCACGGATCAGCGGCGGCGGGAACGGCAGGCCCAAGTGTAAGCTGTACAAAAGGGGGTGGTGATGGACGGAGCATCTGAATCAATCAAACACTCACACCCAGTCAAAAGATCTGGGTTTAATCCATCACCGTTCTTTAGCCCAATCTGCCACCCCAGTTCAGACATGGCTATATGCAAATCAGTCTGATCCTGTGCCTCATGGGAACAGTCCAGCCCGAACTGCCAAGCCATGTCTTCCCCGGACCGGAAACAAGCTTCCGAGGACCGGTTTCTGGCATTCCAGCCGTCTTCAGCCCGGCTTGATTGAATCCAGTGACAAAGTGAGCAAGGGACTCACGTCTGAGCATACCCTGCCACACTTATGGCGGCCAAAAGTGGTACAAAAGGGGGTGGTGATGGACAGAGCATCTGAATCAATCAAACACTCACACCCAGTCGAAAGATCTGGGTTTAATCCATCACCGTTCTTTAGCCCACTCTGCCACCGCAGTTCAGACATGGCTATATGCAAATCAGTCTGACCCTGTGCCTCATGGGAACAGTCCAGCCCGAACTGCCAAGCCATGTCTTCCCCGGACCGGAAACAAGCTTCCGAGGACCGGTTTCTGCCATTCCAGCCGTCTTCAGCCCGGCTTGCTTGAATCCAGTGGCAAAGTGAGCAAGGGACTCACATCTGAGCATACCCTGCCACACTTATGGCGGTCAAAAGCGATACAAAAGGGGGTGATGATGGATGGAGCATCTGAATCAATCAAACACTCACACCCAGTCAAAAGATCTGGGTTTAATCCATCACCGTTCTTTAGCCCACTCTGCCACCCCAGTTCAGACATGGCTATATGCAAATCAGTCTGACCCTATGTCTCATGGGAACAGTCCAGCCCGAACTGCCAAGCAATGTCTTCTCTGGACCGTAAACAAGCTTCCGAGGACCGGTTTCTGGCATTCCAGCCATCTTCAGCCTGGCTTGCTTGAATCCAGTGGCAAAGTGAGCAAGGGACTCACGTCTGAGCATACCGTGCCACACTTATGGCGGCCAAAAGCGGTACAAAAGGGGGTGGTGATGGACGGAGCCTCTGAATCAATCAAACACTCACACCCAGTCAAAAGATCTGGGTTTAATCCATCACCGTTCTTTAGCCCACTCTGCCACCCCAGTTCAGACATGGCTATATGCAAATCAGTCTGACCCTGTGCCTCATGGGAACAGTCCAGCCCGAACTGCCAAGCCATGTCTTCCCCGGACCGGAAACAAGCTTCCGAGGACTGGTTTCTGGCATTCCAGCCATCTTCAGCCTGGCTTGCTTGAATCCAGAGGCAAAGTGAGCAAGGGACACACGTCTGAGCATACCCTGCCACACTTATGGCGGCCAAAAGCGGTACAAAAGGGGGTGTTGATGGACGGAGCATCTGAATCAATCAAACACTCACACCCAGTCAAAAGATCTGGGTTTAATCCATCACCGTTCTTTAGCCCACTCTACCGCCCCATTTCAGACATGGCTACATGCAAATCAGTCTGACCTTGTGCCTAATGGGAACAGTCCAGCCCGAACTGCCAAGCCATGTCTTCCCCGGACCGGAAACAAGCTTCCGAGGAACGGTTTCTGGCATTCCATCCGTCTTCAGCCCAGCTTGTTTGAATCTACTGGCAAAGTGAGCAAGGGACTCGCGTCTGAGCATACCCTGCCACACTTATGGCAGTCAAAAGCGGTACAAAAGGGGGTGGTGATGGACGGAGCATCTGAATCAATCAAACACTCACACCCAGTCAAAAGACCTGGGTTTAATCCATCACCGTTCTTTAGCCCACTCTGCCACCCCAGTTCAGACATGGCTATATGCAAATCAGTCTGACCCTGTGCCTCATGGGAACAGTCCAGCCCGAACTGCCAAGACCATGTCTTCCCCGGACCGGAAACAAGCTTCAGAGGACCGGTTTCTGGCATTCCAGCCGTCTTCAGCCCGGCTTGCTTGAATCCAGTGGAAAAGTGAGCAAGGGACTCAGGTCTGAACATACCCTGCCACACTTATGGCGGCCAAAAGCGGTACAAAAGGGGGCAGCTGGATTATGACGAAGTTGCTGTAGCGAAGGCAGAAGTCAGGGTAAATGAAGAATATCATTGTCAAGCTTCCAAAGCCTCAAAGGTGTGCGGCCATCTTGAAATGAAATATGAAATGAAATACCAGTATTACCTGCACAGCTACCTCCGAAGTGGTTTCCCGGCGCAAGAGTCACATGGTGCTGGACTAACCTGCCACCGGCGCCGGGGATCGAACCATGAACCCAGTAGTCCAGAGTCAGGCACCCTAGCCGCTGCACCACACCTCTTCCTCTTCTTCTTGGATGTGCGCAACCTAGTGCCCCCGGAATTGCATATCTTGATTTGGACAATGGTAATTTGTTCTGCGTCACAGCTGTGGGGATGTGCTAGCATGTTGTCATTTCATTGTTTATTTACTCTGCTTTTGTGGTGCATTTTCCCGCCAGACGTGTGGGATGTGCAGGTCGGTTTTTGCTGCTTTTTGTACTGCGATTTGCCTCATTGCAAGATTTTTTGCTTTTGCGTTTCACCTTTTTGCGGCATGGCGTTGATTTTAACGCGGACATTTGACACGTTATCTGGAGAATATCGTGTGGTCCCGCTGTGTTGAGAATGCTGGGTTAACACTGCGCAATTTTCCTGTGATAGGCTGCGATGTTGGAAGTTGCTTTAAGTTACTTTTGCGATGGTTATCACACATTCCTGAGAATATGCCCCATAGTTTGCTGTTAGTAACCTCTGATTGATAGCCCTACATGGCGCCTTTCTGTTACATCCCTGGAGAACTGGTTTTAATTCAAAGTCAAAGTCAAATCCTTTATTAGATCAAATACAAAATGATCATAAAAGTACATATATAAAACCACTTTCCAATGTATAATTTCATTTAAAAGTTAAAAATACCATAGTTCAATGTATCCTTAATAAAAATTTGAAAATTAGAACTATAAAAAAAATTGTCCTCTTCCAAGGTTTTACTCCTATTATATACTTTTCATCCAGGTGCTGCTTCTAACAGTTTTTACTTTTTTTTCATGCAAGCCCGTAGAAACGGAGCTAAAATAAAACAAGTCAAAGGATAAGATAAACTCTTTAAAAATATAATGCCACCCTGTTTAAAATTCATCTTCTGTAATATCGGCTTTACCTAGCTATCCCTCTCCTTTTTATACAGTTTGCAGAAAAAAACCAGGTGCAAATCACTTTGTCTTTACAAGCTGTCACATGGGCACAGAATTAAGTCAGCATGGTTGTATATTTTACCAGGATAACCTAACTGTAAGCGTTTGATACCTTTCTCTTTAAGAGTTATACTGCAATTACCAGACAGGCAGTGGCAGTCTTACAAGATATGCGTTTATTCACGCTTAACAGGTTTTTAAATGGTTCGTGTTTCTCACACCAATACTTGAAACCAAAGTTCATAGGGATTAGAACACAGTCTCTCGTAGAAAGGAGCCGGCAGTCTTCAGGTCTCTCCTCTCGTACTGTAGTAAGGACCAGTGTCTCCCCAAAAGGCAAACAGAAACAAAGGGCCACTGCCGTCACTAAGAGTCAGTCAACTTATAACTTTATTCTGTGCTTCCCGTCACCAATAACCTTGGGTAACCGAGGTTAGCGAAAATAGACCAAAGCGAGAGGAAGGGTAAGGAAAGTGCGGGCATTAAGGGTGTCTTCACATGCATGCATAGAATACAGCTTTACTGGTGCCACCAAACCAACAGTCCCTTTCCTCCCAACCTCCTCGCCACTGTTCTCCCCACATCACTTGCCTGGGGCTATGGTCCCCGGTGACCGTAGCAATGGGTAACTCGGTGTCCTGTTGCTTGGAGGGACAGCCGGATACAAGCGCAGTGGTTGTTGGGGAAACCTCCCTTAGACTCGCTCCGTCGCTCCCTCGATGCCTTTTCTCAGAGTCCTCTTGGTCCTGGTTCTCTGCTCCCTTCCTCTGTTCTCCAGTTCTCCCTTACCGACCTCCGCCAAGACTTTTTCACTCTCCGCTTTCCAATCATCCTCCTTTCTGCACCTGAGCCAACCGTCGTCTCCCCTTGCCTCCATTGACGTCACTTTCTCCTTCTTTGTGTCTAGACCGCTAAACCTCTCCTGACATGGCGTCCAGTCAGGCGCCATCATGGAAATCCCGCCACCCTTGATCCTAGAGCGCTCAATATCAAACTAACATAAGTGGGATCATATTAAAACAAAACCTTAACAATATGAATCTATGGTGTGCGTTTATAATGTCTGACAGGTAAAAGAAATGTCCTCTCTCTATCACTGTGGGGATTGATCTGTAATTTACCACTGCCTGCTTCTTCCATGAATATCCCTTCTCTCGTAATCTACCCTCATCCTAAACACATCTTTGACCTTTTCCTTGGAGAACTTTCTACATTCAGCTGAATTCTGGAACAATTGAGGTAACCCAATTATGTTCAGAAGTTTTTCTACAGAGCACAACCATCTGGATCTTCTCTAGTTATCCATATTTGAACAATGCTTGATTATTGTAGGTGTCAGGGGGAGTGTTTCCCTTCTCCAGAATGCGTGCCATAAAAGGACAGGGGCCAATTGTATTGAATCAGTGATACAGGGGAGTCCCAGTTCTAAGTGCGAAATGTGGTTAGGGGTTGAGATAGGGAGGCCAAGTATTGATTTAAAAACACATATATTCTATAGTTTGGAGTGCCCCCGTTTCTAGAGAGAGCCACCCGCCCCATACGTCACTGCTGCCGTAACTTTGGCCTGGTAAATTTGTTTTATTGGTAATAGTGGTATATCACCCAACTTTTTTGCAAAAGTTTTTAAAGCCGACAGGGTTCTTTCCATTACCCCTCTGCATCCTTGTACTAGCTTTGTCCATGTCAAATCCTTATCAATAACAATCCCCAAGTACGGGAAAGAATCCACCACCTCTATCCTCTCATTCTTCACATGGAGGTACGGTGTTCTCTCTCTTTTCCTTGCTCCCACTATCACTGCAAAGGACTTGGTACAGTTTACCCTCAAATCAAGTGAGTCCATAAACAATGTATACAAGGATATGAGGTGATGGAGGCTGGAGCCCGTCCTGGCCGCCATCAATACTGCATCACCTGCGTAACTCAAATGACTTTGAGCTGAACAAATGTTACTGTATTTACATTAAAAGAACTTTCTTTTTTCAATTTGAGTTTATTTAGTTTATATTTCTTTTGTACCTGTAAATTCAAGTGATCACACTGTTGAAAAATTCTTAAAGCATTAATTCATGAGATCAGTCAGTGATAGATTGTCCCTGTCCAAGTCCTGTTTGCTTTCCAGTGTCTAAAATAGTCTTTTATCACCACCTACCATAGGATAACCCTTGAGATCCACCTCGCTAGTCCACTGCAACCTTCACCCCTCCAAGGTGCAAAGCAATTAAGTTCTAGAAGGAAAGCAAATGGATTGCTCTGAAGAAGATTGGGCATAAAATGACTAATTTGTAAGTAACCACCCCTATCTAAATCGATTATGCCTTAACTTCTTTTTGTTCTGAGTCTCTAAAAAGGGTGTTCTTCCTTAATACAACTAGGATTCCAAAGGTAGCTTCATCATGCATGTTTCTCTGTGATTCAGGAGGATCACAGTCCAACGTCTTCCCTAGCAGCTCTTGGTGCAAGTCAGAGAAGAATGGCAACATCTAATTAGTATGATGGTGTCTCAGCTGAGCTAGAACCATGTTGAGGCTGCTCTCCTCTTTGAGCCAAGTGGTGCACAGAGATCTATTATAGTTTGTCCAGAGCTCCTTAAATTTAGGCTCACTTCCCGGGGCTATTCTTGGACCCATAGAGAAATTTGTAACTAAATCTTACACTGTTAAACTTAGTGTGATACGGAGAGTCACCTGCCATGAGAGCAATGTTCTATTAACTTTGCAAGCGAGTCTGATGTGTGCAAAGCCACAGTGGCTGAAGTGTAGTGAGTGGGTCACAAAGAGAACCAGTCAGCTGATTTTGCCAATGCAATGTCTTAGAATGAACCGGTTTAGATATGCGCAATGAAGTTTCACCAGCCAAAACATCCTTAAACTTTGACAATTCCATCTGTTTTAGCCTTTGTAAAGTGAAAAGATGTATCCCAAGCCACACTATGGCACTATAGGTACACCGGTCCATGAGCAGCAGCAGTGTCAGCTTCCATAACACAAAAGGTAGCTGGAGTTGTATGAACAGGAGCCCCTTCCCGACTGCCCCATGGCAGCCTTTTCATGGCAGGCTCACCGCCATGAAAAGGTTGGTGGTGGGAAAACTCGAAATATGCTAGGTGGAAGGCGGCAGTCCCGTTTTGCATATTGGATACCCCTGTCCGCTACGCCCCACCACCAGGGAACTGGGATTCTCTGGTGCAGCTGGCACAGCGGTGGTGGTCCAAATGGCTGCCTCTTACTACTGTGGCCACAGGACCCCCACCGCTTCACCACCATGAGTCTGGCGACTCATATTCAGCCCCTTCGTGGTCACATATGAGAATGTCTTGAAATACATGAGCTCGGGATGTGCTCTATGGAAGAAAGGTTTCTTTTTGCACAGCGCCAATCCTGAGCTCCAGTATTTCAAGGCACTCTCTGTGTGCTGGTGACATAATTAGCACATGTGAGGCCGTTTTGAAATAGGCTGGACTCTAACTCAAAATTATAAGGAGACACACAGCTTGAAGGAGGCCAATAGTAAAACCTTGCAGCCATGGACAATCAAATAAAAAACTGCTAGCTACATTACTCCTGAAAGGATATGTTGAATGGGTGTGCGTAGTGCATTCCTCACAACATCTGTGGACGGTGGGGCACACGCCCTCCAAAGTGCAAGCCCCAGTAAGCCACAGGCAGTACGCCAATGTAATTAGAGTGGCTAAAGCAGAAACAAACCAAGGCCTTGCATCAAATCCACCGTGCTGACCAGTCAACTATACAGAGTGGGAAGGGGCAACAATAGGACATCTAAATGGCAGTGGCAACTGTTAAAGATTGGTGGCTCGTATCTATGGGTGGGCATGTTCACATGCAAATAAAAGAAAAAAAGAAAACACTTACCAGACATGTCCTCCTCTCCGGGCATCTTTTTTCTTCGACTGCTGTGCTGGCACCAGCAAACTCACTGGCCCAATACTGGCACTGCTCACATGTTGTTAAACAGCATGAGAGCAGCACCCTGATTAGAGGGAGCGGTCTCTTTCGAGACTCCCCAGCGCACCAGAGGCCTGCACTTGCTTTCAGCCCAGCTGTCTTAAGACAGCTGGGTTGAGAGGTTTAAAGGCCACATGTCTGGCTGGCCATCAGAAGGCGACTGGCCAAAGAGACATGCGCCCTTTAAACAGTGAACAGGCAGCCTTCTACCTACAATTCCTGCCTGCTGCCACTCAGCAGGCCCCACTCTGTCCTGACACCTGGTCCTGGATGGGATGATCATCAAATTACTATTTTATTTTTCATCTCTAGAGCTTTGTGGACATTTAAGTGGGGTAAAGCTCCTCCGCAACAATGGAAGAGACACCCCTGCCTGACAGCATAACTCCATCCCACTCTGCGTAATGAAACAAAGTCTTCCTCTGCTCAAGCACCAACATATACTAATTTCCACTCAGTCCCTGGAAAAGACTCGACCTGTTTAACCCAAGACATGCCTCCACCTCTGCCCTTCACTCAACATAGGTAGCTAAGGAACTCTCGGCTCATTTGCCAGCATACCCTTGCTTTATGGTTAAGTCAACTTTTCTCTTTCTTTTTCACCCTTACTGCTGCTCATTCTCCTCATACATTTATACTCACAAACTTTTACACTGCTACCTCCTTCTCTTTTATCTTTTTATTTCTCCCTAGTTCATTTTTCTTCACCCACCGAGCTTTCCTCACTTTATTCCCTCAGCCTTCTATTCTCTCTTCAGCTTGTCCCATTCCCTGTCCTTGGTCTCACTTCTGCACTCTCTTCCATTCAAAGCTTATTGTTGTGTCCTTTCGTTCACTTGCACTACTTTTCTCTCCTATGTTGTTTCAATCGTCCTTTTTTTCCAGCAGAGACAGAGCAGGTAAGTGCAGTGGGACTGAGCAGGGTGGGAGGGGGGCAAGTCAACAGATGACGGAATAGTTAAAAAATTAATAAATAAATAAAATCTATTCCATCGTCCGTCGACTCCCCACTCCCCCGCCCCGCTCCACAGCCCCACCACACTTCAATGCATCGGCGGCGACTGTTTCTGATTTTCTACTTTTCTTGTTCACTTACCAGCTGCCTACGACTCAAGTCTTTCTATTATGTATTCTTCAGCCTCTTCTCTTTTCTCTAACTCTCCATATGCATGTCTCTGCCCCTTTTTATTACTTATACTTGGGCCATTTTTGGGGGCAATGACTGCCCATAGCAGTGGCGTCTTCAGCCATTATCCTTTCTGTTTCTTCAGATGACTGGAAACATGATTTGATTTTGCATTTCTGCCAGTAAAAGACATATTTAGCATACAGATGTTCTATCCACAGTGCTATGTTTATGCATGAAATAACTTCAAGCTTCATATTCTTTTTTTAACAGATGGTACACAGCAAGTAATGACTAAAATGACTGCTCCAGGAGGAGGGATGAAAAAAAATACTTTTAATTCATACCCCTATTTCAGCAGTCGAAAAAAGAAATCATTATTCTCATCTGCGCCATGTACCAAAATGTAAGGCAAGCATTTCACGCCTGTTGTTCCTGACTACAAACGCTTGAAATGAGAAACAACTCCGAGGACACTCAGATTTCTGTGATATTAAGCACATTAAAAATGTGACAGAATAATACTTCTTTGCAGATGGATTTAAGTTTATGTATACAATATTGTCATTGAACGGTACATTAGGGTACATTATATAAGTGTCTTCCTTTGAACAAAAAATGTATTTAACAGTTGCCATCTAATGGTACTCATTTTTTGAAGGGCTTTCTTTTGAGGACAAAAGTATATATAAAAAACCATTGATATAGGAAACATTTTACGTTTTTCTAGTGTAAAGCAATATAGTGCTCATTATTAAATATTTGTTCTGCAAATTACTGAGGCAGCATTAATAGGGTCGATTCACAGAACTAATTTACGACAAAATCCTAAACTTACTACTTTTGGTATTCACAGAAGGCATTTAGTCTTAAATTAGGATTTCATCGTAAATTTGGATTTTGTTCTAAGTTTGGATTTTGTCTTGTTAGGATTTTGTTTTAAGTTAGGATTTTGTCAAAAGTGAGAATTTTGTCTTAAATTAGGATTTTGTCCTAAATTAGGATTTTGTCTTAAGTTAGGATTTTGTCTTAGGTTAGGATTTTGTCTTAAGTTTAACTTAAGACAAACTTGAGTTAAACTTAGGTTTAACTTAAGACAAAATTCTAACATAAGACAAAATCCTAACTTAAGGCAACATCCTTATTTAAGACTACTAAATGCCTTCTGTGAATACCAAAAGTAGTACGTTTAGGGTTTTGTCATGTTAGTTCTGTGAATCAGGCCCATAGTGTACATGTTCTAAATAGGCTTACTATAGATAGCAATGGCATTAATGTTATATGTATTGTGTAAATAGTGTAAGATAGCAAGGATGATCTTAATGTAATAATAAACAGGACTAGAACCTCTTGCGTGTGGAAGCAGGCAGGGAAATGGACAGATAAACTAAACCTGGTAGTCTCAATCTGCCATCAATTATCTGCCATCAGTATCTATTTGCATTTGTATAGATATACCAGAGGCCAGACTAACAAGGCTAATGAATGAAGTCTGAATTTCTACTAAAATATAGCAAGCACTGGCAAAATCAATAGGACTTGTTTTCAAACTAGATCATAGCTGACCTATTTCCATTTCTAAAACTAGTTTGCACTTGCACTTTGGACTAGATGCACCGAGATTCTTGGCATTCGTAAATTGGTCAATTCTGGGCACTTTTATAACCGCCCAGAATGGTCCTATTTTTGCCCCGAATCAGCCCATTTGCGACCGCAAAAAAAAGGATATTGCAATGTATGAAACCCACCTAATTCAATTTGGGTTTCCGACCAAATACTAATTTGATAATTGAAAGGGGCATGCCTTCCAAACACTGAATTGGAATGGTATATATCTCAAATGAGAAGGGGTTCTCTTGAGACTCCTTCCCCTTTGTGAAGGCAAAATATAGTTTGGTTAGGAGGAGGCAGTGGTTCAATGGACCACTGCGTCTTCTTATTCAAAGAAAAAAATCTAACTTTTCTTTTTATACACAGCCCCGTTTCCTTCAAGGGAAAAGGACTGGATTTATTTAAAAAGGCTGCTTTATGAAAAACAAGTCACAGACAAGGTGGTCTGCTGATCCTGTAGCACTTTGCAGCTTCCCATCCCTCGAAGAAAAGGAATATTTTAAAATGTATAAAAAGGGGGAGCAGGACATAGGGAGGCTGTGTAGCACCCAGGGAGCAAAAGATGATTGAGTGGTTGAAGGGGGAGCAAGACCACTGGCTCACTGTCAGTGAAACTGCTCTCCCACCGTCACAGCTCCGCCATTAAGTGAGGCCCTCTTGAGCCCCTGCACTCCTATAGTATTTGGTGTTGGAGGCCCTACTCCACCCGCAGGTTATACCTGCACCTTTTCCCTGGTGGTCCAGTGGATCTCTGACTCCTTCTTTCACCCCACTTTCTGTCCCGTTCATTCTCCCCTTTCTGCTCCATTTAACCCTTTAACTTTAACTTTTTCCACTGTTTGTGTCACTTTTCTCCTGCTTTCTGCTCCGTCTCACCCTTTACATTTTTTCACTCTTTGTATCACTTTTCTCCTGCTTTCTGATCTGTTTCACTCTTTAACTTGTTTCACTCTTCTTATCACTTTTCTTTTGCTCTGATCCATTTTACCCTTTATTCTTTTCATCCTTTTTACTCTCATGCCCCCTCTTCTTTTTTGCTTGCTTTCCCCAGTAATTCCCACTGCTGCTGCTCCCGCAGCCCCTGCCCCCAGTGTGACCAGCCCGAGCCATTTCCTCTCCCCGCTCCTGCCTCCCAGCTGTCCAGCCCTCCCCGACCCCTACTTAATGGTGGCTGCTCTGCGGGCGCAAGGCGGGTGTGCTGCTGGCGCGCAAAAGGCAAGCCCGTCTGCACTTGTCCAAGACCCGACTGCGACCACTGCCAAGAACCCTGGACGTCCGCACCACCAACACTAAAACACAGGGGTACTCCATGACTCAACACGGGCCGCAACAACAACTGCAAGCTAGCCTCACAAGCCAACACTCATGGACCTTTCAGCTGTCAACGCTGTCGGCACACCTGCAGCATCGAAAAGACCACGGATCCAGCACAACCTGCTTGCAAGAAAACAACCGCACCGAAGATCCTGCAATACATCCTCCTCAATGTCAAATCCCTCCACAAACATGCCACCAAAATCTGTGACCTCCTTGATAGCACCACATCGGACGTCGCATTCTTCACCAAAACCTGGACCAACACCACCTCGGGACTGGACATCGCCATCACCATTTCCCAAGGATACAAGATCTCCTGGAAGGACCACCCCAGCTGCCCTGGAGGAGGAATCATCTACAAGTCCACCCTCTGGCTGAGCACACTCCCCGATAAGCCCACAGAACTGATTGAACACCTACACTTCACGATACAGGCCAGCCCCAACACCACCCTCCAAGGAGCCCTCCTCTACCGACCCCCTGGACCATGCGGACTATTCCCCAACTCCATCATGGACATCATCTCGCCGCAAGCCATCACATCCACCAACTACACCTTGCTGGGAGACCTCAACTTCCGCCTCGACAGCCAACTAGACCCCAACACCACATCCCTCCTGGACAACCTCCACAACACTGGACTCCGCCAGATTGTGACCGAACCAATGCACTCAGCAGGACAAATCTTCGACCCCCTCTTCACAACAGGAAATTCCGTAACTTTCAGCCACACCACCGAACTCCTGTGGACAGACCATCGATGCATCCACTTCTCCTTCAAAACACCCACCACCCACAGACCCCAGCACCTCCTCAACCGCTCCCAATCCGGCTACAGAAAAAAACACAGCAGAAACCATCCTCCACGCCACTATGGAAGACATCTGATCCCTCCTCGACAGAGGAGAAACAGTAGCCCTTATCCTCCTCGACCTCTCAGCGGCCTTAGACACAGTCTCTCACCGCACATTAACAGAAAGACTTCACGAAGCAGGGATCCGGGGTAAGGCCCTGGACTGGATCCACTCTTTCCTCTCCGGCAGAACGCAGCAGGTCAGACGACATCCTTTCCTCTTGGACCCTACACCGACCACCTGCAGAGTCCCCAGGGATCCCCAAGCTGTTCAACGTCTACATGGCTCCGCTCGCCCCCATCGTCAGAACACACAGATTCAACATTGTCTCATACGTAGATGACACCCAAACCATGCTCTCCCTATCAAGCGAACCCAATGCAGTCAAGCACAACTTTCAAGAAGGCATGGAAGCAGTCGCCAAATGGATGAAAAGCAGCTGCCTACAACTCAACACTGACAAATCAGAGGTACTCATCATGGGCCCACACCCTGATGCCAAGAACGATACCTGGTGACTCACCGCCCTCGGAAACCCACCCACCCCCACGGACCTCGCATGCAACGTCAGAATCATCCTGGACTCCAAACACAGAGTGGGCCGCCAGATTAACTCTGTCGGATCCTCCTGCTTCCACACCCTCCGCCTCCTATGCAAGACTTTCATATAAATCCACCTTGAGCACAGAAAGACCGTCACTCGTCCTGGTCAACAGCAGACTTGACTACGGCAACACACGCTACACCGGAATAAACAAAAAAATCACCGCAAGCTACAAATCATCCAAAACGCTACTGCAAGACTGGTCCTTAACCTGCCAAGACACTGGCACATCTCCCAGCACCTGCACACACTCCATTGGCTCCCCATCAAAGCTAGAATCACCTTCAAGATTCTCACCCACGCACACAAAGCCCTCCACAAAACTGGGTCTGCATGCCTGAACAGCCAACTCGAATTCCGCGCATCCCAAAGGACCCTACGATCAGCCCAGCTATCCTACACCATGGTCTCCCACACCAGGAAGTCCAGATCGGGAGGCCACTCCTTCTCCTTCCTCGCGGCCAGAGCCTGGAACACCCTACCACTCCACCTCAGACTGACAACATCACTCCCCATCTTCTCGAAAAACCTCACAACATGGCTCTTCGACAGACCTCCTCCATGATGGACTGGAACCTGCACCTTCCCCCCTTTCACCAACACCTTGACACCCTCACGGGTGAGTATTCATGCTCAACAAACCCATAATTGAAGGGGGGAGAGATAGAGAGTAAGGATGGCTTTTGTTAAATAAAGCAACAACAAAAATTGAGAGAAAATCAGCAAGCAGGACAGGGGCAAATGTATGACATGGGGAGTTTGAAAGCAGAAAAGGAGAGATGAGAAGAAGGGATGGCAAACAAGGGAAAGAGCAAAGAAGGGATATATACTCTGATGGCCAACGTCTATAATTGTTTCTAAATGGCTGTGCAACTAGCTTTACCAGTGTTTTTCCCTTGAAAAGACTTTTTATTCATATCCATGTTAGAACGCTAAATTAAAAGAAAAAGAAAGTGTACCCTGGCTCAAAAAATGAAAGCAAATGGACAGGTAGCACTTTGTAGTTTGTAGTTTCCTGGCCCTTATAAATGAAAATAGATAAAAGAAAAATAAATTGAAGCGGGTAGAATGAGAAAATGTGGGAAAGAGTAAAGAAAGTTTGTGTGGGGCAGAAAAAATAAAAAATAATTGAAGACCGGGAGCATGGGAAAATGAGGGAGGGAGTAAATGCAGAGCGTGTGGAAGGCAGAGGAACAAGAAAGGACAACAACAAGGAAAAACATGCGCTTTTTAAAAAAAAAAATATTCTCCTATTGTTTTGTTAACCATACAATACCACCCCCCATCCCTCCCTTCCCACCCTTCTCAGACAGTTAAAAAAAGAACAACAGTACATAATTCATCTGGTGCAGTAATAACAATTAACAACCGATACAATAATATAACAATTGTTTACTCTCAGATATTATTGTGGGTATCTTCCTTTAGGTTTCAGTACTATAAGAGAGCAAGCGTAGTCCCTACCCAATCTTATTGTGCCTTTGCATCCACTCTATCAAAGGCTCCCCGTTTGTGCTTACAACGCCCTTTTCTTTTATATATAGCTACCACGAGGCTACAAGTAGCCAACAATCGGCCTGCCATTGTAGAAAAGCTGCTGGGGTTGGATCATGCCAAGCTGATGCGATTCAAATCCTAAGGACAGCCATAGCCACAAAGATTAATATCTGTACATTCCCTGCTCAGATTGTTCCTGCCGTGCCTAACATTATTTCTTCAACTGATATTTCTATTCCTGTTCTCAGCACTTCCGATAAAAAATCTGAGATATCAGTGATTAGATCCTGCAAAACAATACAAGATGGGAACAAATGCAAAATGTCAGCTTCATACAGTTTACATCGTGGACATACAGTTCCTTTGCCTGACCCCCACTTGGCTATCTTATATAGTGTATAGTACAACAAGAAACAAGTTTTATAATATTGTGCTTGTAATCTGGTGGACATTAAAAGAAATTCCGGCAAAACCCCCAATTTAGCTTGCCATTTAAAAGAGCATTTGTCCATATCATCGGGCATAGTGGCATCCATACATCTTAAACTTCTCCAATAGATCCAGTTCTGTTTTTGATTAAACTTTCCATGGTTTTGACTCTTTGAAATTTGTCTCTTCCTCCTCTCTTTCTCCACAGATAAAAACTGACATGGAGCAATTTTAAAAAGTCTCTATGGTCTAAAATATGATTGTCAATTCATCAAAAGACTTAAGCCCTCAGGATGAGAAAAACAGCCAGTCTGTGTACACCCTGCCCGTACCCATCAGTCCATGCATGCCTGAATCTCAAAAAATCGCCAGGAGCTTATGATTATTAAATATCAGCGTATAAAAAGATACTCTGCCAATTCCCCGCATTTTACGTACAGTATTCCATACTTTATAGACACAAAAAAGAGTTTTAAAATAAACCTTCTTGCAATAGCTATCATGTAGTTTCCGCCATAGGCACCCTCTTGTTTCCTCACCCAACATAAGTTTCTGTGGTGAGAGGATCCTAGCATTTGACCTATTATCTACGTTTATCAGCAATAACTCCCGGCTATAAATTAGATTGGTAACCCTTTAAAATTTTGAAGTTGGGGAAGGCCAAATCCCTCTATCTTTTGACAAGATAATGAATGTAAGTGCTTTGCGTGGCCTCGTATATCCCCATATAAACCTGGCAAACATGCT
This sequence comes from Lissotriton vulgaris, assembly GCF_964263255.1. Classification (NCBI taxonomy): domain Eukaryota; kingdom Metazoa; phylum Chordata; class Amphibia; order Caudata; family Salamandridae; genus Lissotriton; species Lissotriton vulgaris. The sequence goes on along the minus strand of NC_141693.1, from coordinate 1,649,803,447 downwards.
CTCTATTGATTTTAAACCATTCAGGCGTAAATATCAAACATATTGCCCTAAAAAAGTTTAGACATTTTGAGAGGAATAACATTTTTACTACATTACATCTGCCCCAAATGGACAAATGCAAATTATTTACCCTTCCAAGATCTTTTTTTTTGTGTTGCATTAACGTTTCCATATTATTGTTGACTAAGTTATCCAGTTTTGATGTTATACTAACACCCAGATACGTGGCTCTTTCCACTACCCAATTGTCTTACATCGTGATTTTTTGATTAAGAAGTATCTGTGTTTTATCTTTATTCAGCGCGTAGCCGGATACGCACTCAAAGTGGTTGGCCTCTCCTTCTATTATCTTCATAGCCGTGTTTGGATCAGATGTGACCAATGCAATATCATCCGCATAAACAAGGGTTTTGGTAGGCCAATTTTGTAACCATATGACGGTATTAGTGCATTACTCTCTAGCCTGCGGATAAAGAGGTTAATAAACACCGCAAATAGAAGAGAACACGGGCACCCCTGTCTGGTCCATCTGGTAATAACAATTTTCTCTCAGGGTGTCCCATTCACCATCACTACTGCTGAGGGTTCAGTGTGTAACATGGGAACTGCCCTAATAAAAACCCTCCCTAATACAACTGACATAGCCGTCCATAGATATTGCTATTGAAGGCTTTTTCAGCATCCAATAAAATAAGTGTCATAGGGTCTCCTGTACCATCAGTGATGTCAAATCGAGCAAACACTCTTTTGACATCATCAATAGTAGACCTACCTGGGATAAACCCATGTTGGCGATCTGATACCACTTTGTGAATTACCGCCAAAAGTCATCTGGCCAATAGTTTAGAATAATATCTTGGAATCACCATTGATCAAGGTGATAGAACGATAAAATAAGCGCTTCCATGGAGTGCTGAAACGTAAAGAGGCAATCTGTGTCTAGACCAACAGTTCTGACACTTTTACTGTAAGTGCTTTTTGAAGGAGTGTCGTGTTTGTATGGGCATTGTTAGAATTGGGGGTCTCTACTTGGCACAGGTAGGTACTTGTGACAAATAGGGACCCTCTCCTCTAGTCAGGATAAGAGGATTACACTCCTAAAATAACACATGCTCACACCCTTGGTAGCTTGGCACGAGCAGCAAGGTTTTATCTCTGAGGCGTTGTAAGGTAAGCATTTGTGATCACACACAGTAACCCAGTGACAAAACTACAAATCAACACCACACAAGGTTTTTATATCAAAAAGAAGTATATTTTATATAGAGTTACTACAAGACCAATAACGACACAATTAATCCACAGTACTATTAGAATTCAAGAGTTTTGGTTAAAAAGGCTAAAATCAAGGTTCTATGCGAGTCTGTAGCCCGGTCTGGCTACAGCGTTATTGAAATAACCATGAGTCTAGCAAATCCATCTGACCGCGTCGGTAAGGGCCTATTCAAATGTCGACAGACTCAGTCATAGTACCTTTAACTTGAGGCGTCCGGCACAGATGTGCAAGCCGGTTCCGGTGTGCGTCTCGGTGCAGAAAGGAAGTGTTACAGGACTCGTTGACTCTCTATGCGGTTCAGGCAGCGTCCTGTTAACAGAGTCGGTGGATCAAAGGCACGCGTTGCAGGGCGAGATGGTGCTTCGATGCGGTGCCTGCAGCTTGCGATGCGGCGATACAGCCGGAGTTCGGTAACTGGCATCGATCAGTCCGGACAGCAGTGTAAGTCGGGCGGTACGTCGTGAAGCCTGCGAGGTGGTGCCCGACTCCGGTGCATTCACAGGACTCGAAGTCAGCAGCAATGACCGCGTCGGTCAGACCAGTACAAGTGGGTGTAGCGAGGCGTGGCACGTCGCGGTGTCCACCAGTCGCGGTGCAGGCAACGGTTCGGTGACAGCGTCAGGACAGAGTTGGTGAGCTCAGAGTTTGCGTTGTTCGAGGCGGACGTTGCTTCATGCGGTGCCTAAAGGACACTGGGTCGGTCGTGAGAGTCGGTCACAGCTCCCTGCCTCTGTAGCCACTGAAACAGCATTTCGAGTATTAATCCACAAAGGCTGGTGAAGTCTGCTTGTCCTGAGACTTCGGTCAGGGGGAAAGCACTCTTCCAAGCCCTTGGAGATCTTTTCACAAGTTGAAAGTAAAGAACACAAAAATCATTATCCTCTCTTTGGCAGTCAGGCAACCACTGCAGGACAATCCCCCAAGCAGCACTTCAGCTTGGGAATAGTCTCTCCTCAGTTTCCTCAGGTCCCTCTCCTGAGCAGAGGTTTTATCTTGTAAGTCCAGAAGTGATCTAATTTCATGGGATCAGGGTCCCAATATTTATACCCCAAAATCCTTTGTTCTCTGAGGGGAGAGGGACCTGTGCCTAGTCCAAACCAGTTCTGACGCACTCTGTTTACCAGACTTCTCCTTTCCTTTCACAGCGCAGGGCAGGCACATCAGATGCCCCACAGGAGGTGTAGCCAGCATTGTGGAAGGCAAGTACAGCCCTGGGGCACTTTGTTGATAGTCTTCCTTCTCTTCTTTCAGTGTGCAGGGCAGAGACATCAGACACACCACAGGGGGTGGAACCAGCACTGTGGGGGCGGGCACAGTCCTATTCATGTCCCAGGTGCAACTCCCCCCCCCATCTAGATGCAGATCTCTCTATTCACCACTGGGCTGATTCATTCTGTCTCCTGGAATCCCCCTGCCCTGTCCCTCAAACTCCAGACAAGGAATACACAACCTAGCAGAGGCAGCCTTGAAAGGTTTAGGCAAGCAAATACCTACTTTCTAAAAGTGATATTTGCAAACACAGAATGTTAAATCCCGCTCTACTAAAATATGTATTTTTTCATTCTGAGTCCAGGCATACTAAACTTGAATTTCGACCATATTGTCTGAGTCAGTTAGGATTATAAAATGCAATAATTCTAACAGCCCATTCTGGCCTATGGAGAACAAGTAGCCTTGCAATAGTGAAAAATGAAAATGGCGGTAATTAAGTATGGGCGTAAAATCCTTTTCCGCTCGCGGAATTTGCGGATTTTCGGCAAATTCGCAATCCACGAATTCTCGCAAATTTCCCGACAATTCGCAAATTCGCATGCAGCTGATTTTTTTGCTTGGTGATACAATATTGCGGCACGCGGCGTTCACTTACTGTCATTCAGCGTTTGCAGAGTTGTTTTTCTCCATGTTTAGCGTGTGCTACGCCATTTTGGATCTTGCTGCGGGATCTCGCAGGAGTTTGTCGACTGATTATGTCATCGCGGCTTGCCACTTGGCACAGCGAGAGTTTGTCAACGCGAGTACGTCATAAAGGCCAGTGATCACGCATCGCGGGAGTAAACAATTGGGAACACGTAGATACGGCGGGCAGCAACAATCTCACGCTCGCGAAATTGCAAAATTTGCAATTCTGCACAAGAAATCCACCAGCAGGCAGCATAAACCTTCTGAAAATGATTATTTTTATCAGAATAACTCCTCAAGTTGACATTTGCCTGCACTTTTTTTGCAAGGAGTCCATTTTGGGGGGGGGGTGGGAGGAAGGAAGTGCCCCACAGTCTCCAACTTCCTCTTCCTGTCCAGCAGGCTCCTCCCAGTGCTTTGTTCGTGTCCTGGTCACTTTGATTTGGATCTTGACCTGGAAGGATTACTTTTTGTGGATGCTGCTGGATATTTGGATTTGAGGCCTTTTTGATCACTTTTGGTTTAGAAATTTCACAAGTAAGTTTGTTTGGGGAATTACAGTTTTGGAACTTTTTCAGAACATTAAATAAAATATATTGTGGGTAGCCACAGTATCCAGTAGGACCAGGGTTAGGTATGGGTGCAATATGCAACTGTTTTGTTGAATTTCAACATGATTTAGGGCATGGATGGTATTAGATTGTGGTGATTTTTGTTTGTTTTTCGATTTTTGGGCTGTTGTTGGGCCCTTTTGCCCAGGGGTACTCAGTGGTGCATGGACTGAGTCTTTCTGTGGGGTCTCTTTAATGTAAAAAAAGATATAGAACGGATTGAGTACTGCTTATATTTGTGTGTGTTTTCCTTTTAGTTTACTGTGCTCCACGGTCCACTCCCCACTCAGGTGTGGTTAGATACTGAAAAATCAAGCAAGTCTTTGATCAACTTGTCTCCCTGGGCACACGTATAGGCTGGATCTCCAGCAATAGTTTAGTGAGCCAACAAATCCATAGTTGATTTCTATAGTTTCATTTTAATTGTAATCCATAGTATGTTCCGTATTTATAATGTTAATTCACATCAATCCAATTTTCACAATAGGTCAACAACTTGACTTTCTTTATATTATTGACATTAGATAGCCTCCCAATGCATTTCGGCGCGGAAGCGCCTTTGTCAAGGGATCTGTGAAACAAAGTTTAAAATCATTAGTACTACTTACTATCGCCATCCGTACAGTGCTATACCTAGCTACTTGCATGACATAGAAACAATATAAGGTATAAAGCGCATTCTCAAAATTACTCTGCTCTTCACAACCTCGCTTTTTAGGTGATGGGCTACATCCCCCGTGATCAAAAAAACATAGCTTCATTTTAACTGTTACAATGATTGTTAAAAGGCAACAAAAACATATATCATGTTGAGGCTTTAACGCGGTGTTTAAACACGAAAACAAACATGAGGAAAATGCTCGGCACAAGTGTTAAAAAACTATGGCTCTATGGTCAGAGTTGTTCAAATCAAAGACCGTTAGTAGCTTGTTCAAAAGCGGTGGTATTAAGTTTGGCAAGCCCGCTACAAACATGTTTTTGTATAACAGAGTATAACGTGTTAACCAAAATATATTTACTTGCTGCAGTTACGCCGAGTGCCGCTTACCGGTAGCCAGAAGTTTATCGCTAACCGATGTGTCAACCGTTGCGTGTTGCTCCGTTTAAACTCGCTCGAGTGTCGAGCAGGAAACATAAAAGAATTAGGGGGTGGGGTTCAAGGTTGTGTGTATGCGCTAAGGATTCTGGTCCTTGTATTCTAAAAAACATAGTGATATGTGTATATTGAAAAACGATAAACCTGTGGATCCATGACCTAAAGCAGGGTATATAGTAACATATATTTACAGGTAACATAAGAATTCCACTCTTTCATTAAGCCCCCCGTCTTAAAGTTTTTAAACGATAAATCCAAAAGTTCTCTCTTTTTAAGAGTTGTGTTTTGTTGTTGATGCCTTCATGTTTCCTGGCCATGTGGTGGGGGTCTAGGGGCCCTAATGAAGCCAGGCAGTGTGCTTTGTCGTGCCATAGGGTGGTGTTGGGGCCTTTTGCCCAGGGGTACTCAGTGGTGCATGGACTGAGTCTTTCTGTGGGGTCTCTTTAAAGTAAACATCACAGAGGGCATGGATGGCATTCGATTGTGGTGATTTTTGTGTGTTTTTCAATTTTTTGGGGGTGTTGATGGGGCCTGTCCATGTGGGTGGGGGCCATTTTGAGGCCTGGTCCAGCAGGGCCTGGCCATGTGGTGGGGGTCTAGGGGCCAAATTTAATTCCAGGCAGTGTGCTTTGTGCCATAGGCCTGCATCCAATGTGCCTTGCTTTCATCCATTATGCCCAGGGTTACTTAGTGGTGCATGGGCCTAGTCTTTCTGTGGGGTGTCTTGAATTTGAACCTGATTGTGGGCATGGATGTCATTGGATTGTGGTGATTTTTGTGTGTTTTTCGATTTTTTGAGGTGTTGATGGGGCATGGCCATGTGGGTGGGGGCCATTTTGAGGACTGGTACAGGCAGGGCCTGGCCATGTGGCTGGGGGTCTAGGGGCCATTTTGAAGCCAGGCAGTGTGCTTTGTTGTGCCATAGGCTGGCACCCAGTCTGCCATGCTTTCATCAATTATGCCCAGGGGTACTCTGTCAGTGGTGCATTTTATTGGTCTTTCCATTTTGGGGGGTGGGTATAATAAAAATTCTTACTTGCAAACTCTTAATTGAAGCGCTACATATGCAACATTTTTATAACTGATGTTCCTCTGGCTTCATTTGCTTTTAGGTGCAGAAAGACGAATCATCAGCCTCATCGTTCCTCATCAGTGCCAGGAGCAAGTCCTGCTGTGGTGTGTGCAGCACAATGTCACGTGTGGCCACAGACAACTCTGCAACTTGTGCAACTGCGGCCTGCTGTTCTGACATCTGAAGAAGATGGCCCCAAACAAAGCTGGCCGTAGCTCCTCTAGCAAGAAAGTTGCCAGTAAGGAGCAGAAGAAGCAAGTGGCGCCACTTACCAAGGAGATTGGTGTGCCGACCGCCGCATTTTTGGGGAAAAAAAGTACCCTGCAGCAGCAGCGTGGTCTGCTGGGGACCAAGCTGGGAGCAGCACCTCCGCTCCATTGGGCTCAGTGCCACCACCACCACGCCAACTTAAGGCCAAGCCCTTGAGTGCTGCAGAGGCAGCCAGTATAGTTGTTCAATCACCATCGACCAGTGATGTTGGCTCATCGCAAGAAAGTAGCAGCATCCCTCAATCAACACAGGTTGTTGTAACTCATCTGACGAGTGTTCAACTACCGCAGCCGCAACAACAACCACATGTGCAAGTACAAGCCCAAGTACATGTGGAAGAGATGCGGCGCAAGGAGATGCTCAAGCAGAGGTGCATGGAGCGGCACAAGTGCCCACAATAGTTGTTCTTCCCTACGTAGGGGCACATCAGGAAATCGACATTCAAGTTGAGGTATCATTTGAGGAAGCCACTCCTCCTGATCATTCATTGTGTACCTCCATTTCCTCAATTAGTGGTGCTGTAAGTGCACAGCGTAGTAAATTTCGGCAACACACATCCTCCACTTCATCTGGCATTAGCATTCCCAGTATCACCTCCTCCGCCCACCACAGACATTTGAAGTCCGCAGTTTGGGACTTCTTTAGTGTTAGCCCAACAAGAAAAAACATAGCCATTTGTACCATTTGTAAGCTTCGAGTTAGTCGTGGTAAGCTTGGTCCCAACTATGGTACCGGAGGCCAGAGAGGTCATCTTAAGAGACAGCACACTGTCAAATGGCATGCACACCTAAAGGAGATCAAGGAAGCCCGAATTGCAAGTCAATAAATTGTATCCGTTGATGTTTCATCTGATGATGACGAGGAGGAAGAAGCGTCAAACATTTCTTCACTTACACCCAGTACCCCTGTCAGCAGCACACCCCCTGCAAGATATATGAGCCAGACTAAGAGTGTGGGAGAGAGTGAAACACCATTGCGAAAAAGTTCACCATCACCGAGTGTAACTGGGTTGAAGAAGTCATCATCATCCCGTAAAATGGTCCAGCCCACCCTTAGAAGCATGTTGTTTAAAGATGCGCCATTTGAACGCAACCACCCAACGGCGAGTCTGTATGATACTAAGCTGGCTAAAATGCTAGTGCTGGACCTTCTCCCTTTTTCTTTTGTGGAAAGGGTAGGTTTTCTTGAATTAGTGTCAATGATCTGCCCTAAATGGAAGGTTCCTAGCCGGTTCTATTTTGCCAGAGTTGCGGTTCCAGCACTACATGAAGATGTGCTGGAGGTGATTGGGGCAGCTTTGCAGAAGAGTGCTGCTCACACTATACATCTGACAACAGACATGTGGACCAGTTGCCAAGCCATTGATTACATGTGCATCACTGCACAGTGGGTCTCTTTTTCAGGGGTTAAAGCAAAGCTAAACGTAGGTGTTGACCCAGACAAAGTTTTTCAGAGTGCTGTGTAAACGTATAAACTGTATAAACCTGGTTGTTAAAAAATTCTTGAGTGAAGAAAGTCCAGTGTGCGAGTTACTGACCACCTGCCGAAGAATGTGCACACATTTCAACCATTCTTTTAAGGCCCGGAAGCAGCTGAGGTGCCTGCAACTTGAACATAAACTGCCAGTGAAAGCACTCATCCAGGAGGTGGTAACACGTTGGAACTCAACCTTCTACATGCTTGAGCGTCTGTATGAGCAGTATGCGGAGGTCAATCAGTATTTCTTTATACTGGGTACACCTATGATGGACCTGAGGATACAGGTGGAGCAATGGAAGCTAGTTAAAAGCCTGACAGACATGCTTCGTCCTTTTGAGGTCTTCACACGTGCAGTCAGCATGGAGGACTGTAATTTGGGAAAAGCTATCCCATTGTTGCGCATGCTAGAGCACCAACTGAAGGCGGTATCTTCTATGTTTCAAAAAGAGGGAAAGCAAGAAGCATTTGAGTTGGCGGAGAAGTTATTACAGCGCCTACTTTACGATGAACGTCTTCAAAAGATCCACACAGAACAGCATTACATTTGTGCTACTATTCTGGATCCAGAGTACAAAAAGGCAGTGGCAGGCAGAGTATTCTTTCCTTTTGATGACGCAGATGTTACAAAGTACAAATATTGGCTAGCTGTGTCAGCCAGTCGGTTTGAAAGAGAACGGCAGGAAATTGAAGGAAAAGGCAGTACATCTGCATCAACAGGCCATCCGGACTCAAAAATATCCACTTCTGCATCTGTGGCTGTGGCAGAAGTGAGTGATTTTCCCTCTCAGCCGTTAAAGACACCAGCAACCGTATCATCCGCACCAGACACAACAGTAACATTGTGTGAAGAAGAGGATTGGCTAACTCAGCTTGGGTTTGCTTCTCAAAAGGTCCCAGAAAAAAGTAAGCAAAGTGGAGGAACCCTGGAGAACCTTGAGTCGATGGTGCAGGACTATCTGAATGACTCAACAGAGGTCTATGTTAATGATGACCCATTGGCGTATTGGCATGGGAAAAGAGATGTGTGGCCAGAGATCACCAACCTGGCTAAAAATTACTTGTCTTGCCCACTAGCAAGCGTGTTTTCTGAACGTGTTTTCAGTGCTGCTGGTGGCATTGTAATTTCCAAAAGGACCCGCCTCTCACCCAAAAATGTGGAGCGGTTAACAATGATCAAGATGAATCAGCACATCATACCACCAGATTACAAAATATGAGAATGCACGCAGGAAGAAGACGAGGAGGACACCAACTTAGATGAGGGAAGTTCTTCTCTGTTAACTGACCTACTCCCATCTGAATTCGCAGAGTTTGAGGACAAACTCTTCTTCCCTGACACCGAGCCCTGAAAATGAGTCAATGAATCACTAACTTTCTTTTTTATCCTTATTCACTTTTATTCCTGTGTGTCTGTCTTTCTTTGTTTTGCAAAATCTATATAAAAATACTTTAATCACCTATTCACAAAAACAAGCCCATCAGCAGAACTGTCTTCACTTAATAGCTTATTGATTTGAAGGTGCCACAGTCTGCATTCCTCAGGTTCACAAGTTCACAGGAACATGCTCCTCTATCCTCCTCCTCCAGACTCCTATTTCCCTCAAAGCAGATGGCTGGATTACGCCCAATGAAGAAAAACTCTGCACTTGTGGGGGTATTCTACTTCTTTGTGGGTGAGTTGGGGGATTGCTGTGAAGGTCTAATACTGGATAAAAGTGGTTTGGAGAAAATCAGAGCAGAAAAAGATTTTGCGCTTTTGATCACTTGCCTGTCTTTGGGGTGCTGTTTGGCAGGCTTTTATGTTGTTGGGGGTGGGTTTTGGGGTCTGGGAGCACTGCTGGCACAGTCTAATGTTGATTGCATTTGTTTTTCAGGAAATCCATGGTGGAAAAGGGGAGTTAGGGCCTAGCTGCACAGCGTATTTGGACTGAATTGAAGGTAGGCCCATTTTTGCTTTTTGCCTGTTTGGGGGTGTTCTGCTTTTTTGCGGGTGGCTGCAGGGGTCTGCGGGCATAGCTCGGAAGGTGTAATATTGGAATCAAGTGTTTTGGACCAAATCCATGGTGAAAAGAATTTTGCGCTTTTGATCACGTGCCTGTCTTTGGGGTGCTGTTTGGCGGGCTTTTAGGTTGTTGGGGTGGGTTTTGGAGGTCTGGGAGCACTGCTGGCACAGTCTAATGTTGATTGCATTTGTTTTTCAGGAAATCCATGGTAGAAAAGGGGAGTTAGGGCCTAGCTGCACAGCGTATTTGGACTGAATTTAAGGTAGGCACATTTTTGCTTTTTGCCTGTTTGGGGGTGTTCTGCTATTTTGCGGGTGGCTGCAGGGGTCTGGGGCATAGCTCGGAAGGTGTAATATTGAAATGAAGTGTTTTGGACCCAATCCATGGCGAAAAAAATGTTGCGCTTTTGATCACTTGCCTGTCTTTGGGGTGCTGTTTGGCAGGCTTTTAGGTTGTTGGGGGTGGGTTTTGGGGTCTGGGAGTACTACTGGTCTAATGTTGATTGCATTTGTTTTTCAGGAAATCCATGGTGGAAAAGGGGAGATGGGGCCTAGCTGCAGAGCGCATTTGGACTGAATTCCAGGTAGGCCCAAAGTTTTCTAAGTGTGGCTTTTCCCGGGTTTTGCCTTTTGGCTTGTTGGGGGGGTTAAACTTGTTTTCGCCCGGGTTGACAGTTCTGGGGCCATTGCTGGGAAGGTCTAATACCCAAAAGAAAGTGTTTTGGAGACAATCCCTGGGGAAAAAGTTTTTGCATTTTCTGAGATTTTGCTCACTCTACCGTTTTCGGGGGCTGTTTGTGGGGGTTCCTGGTGTTTGTGAGGGGGTTTGCGAGTCTTGGAGCAATGCTGGGTATGGATACTTCTGCTTGCTTGCAAGTGGTTTGAATACAATCCGTGGTGGGTAAGGGGGGATTTGGGCCTACTTTACTTTCAAAGTACGTTTTGTCACCATTTTCTACTAGGCCTCGTTTTTGGAGATCTGATTGGGGGTCTTTTACATTTTTGCGACTGGGTTTAGTAAGGGTCTGGGAGCACTGCTGGGAAGGTCTAATTTTGTTCTAAAACACATTTTACAGTACACCTAGCTTGAGGGGAAAGATCAGCTAAATTAATTCGCCCATATTTACTTGTCCTTCAAAAGGAGACTCAGACAGAGTACGCACTTTCAAAAATATTGTACTGTCTATTAGGAAACTCAAAGTGTGACTTTTTGCACTACACAGCGTACATACCTTACATTTATTTGGCAGTGGTGTTCTAATATCACTTCCTGTTTTTCCATCAATAATTACAGGCTGGGTTTCAGCCTGTGCGATGGGAAAAAAAGGATGAAGTCAGGCTTCACATTAGCGAGCCGCAATTCAGCATCCGCCAGGCAGGCAGTGGACATTGATGGACGGAGCGTCGGATGGAATGGAGGAGTCCCGCTAATAAGAGGAATGGCTGTATGCATGCAACTTACCAAATTCAACAGGACAACTACAACAACATACAGATACAGTATCCGTTCTTTTCTATTTATCTTTTAAGTAATGTTATTGCTGTGAACTTCTCTGAGTGTGACTCTGCATTTCTTTGATCTCTGCTTCTAAATTCATCCCTACAGCCATTGTATAGGTTTTACTTCTGCTATTTTTTAAACCGAATTTAATGTAAGAAGTGTTTCTCTGAGTGCAGAGACAGGCAAGTGAAAACGCATGATTATTACTGCAGCCCTGTACTGTCGTATTCTTTCATTCACGGTTGTCGAAAGTACTACTTACTTTTCAGTAACCATGCATGCAGTAGTGCATGCACTTCCTTTATGTCACTCAAAGATTTATGGATAGCTTTGTACCCAAAGATTTGTTTATCTTCAATTATTGTTTGTCCATGCTCTGCTTTTTTTTCTTCTCTCAACAAAACTTTTTCAAAACCCCCATTCCCATCCATTTTCCAAACCCTAACCCTCCTCCCCTGGGATGTGTGGTTTTGATTGATGTGTGACTAAATGACAGCAATAATTCCACACACTTGCTGGGGAGGATAAGGTCATAGCAACAGGCTGGTGAAGAAAGCAGATTTTCATGTGCACCATCAACTTGATTGGTCATCAAGAACATCCTCCTCCTAGACGTGGCAAATTATTACGCTTCTATGTCCTTCACCTTCAGTACTATTTCTTGTAGTAGTAGCCAATGTCAAAGAAATTCAATGCAAGTACTAGTTATACTTTCAATACTTTACCATTTGTTAGGCTACATTGTGGCACTGTTCTAGTGTACTGTCACCTGCTATATTCTCTATTGTACCTTTCTAATGCTACGGTAAGGACAAACAAGGTTTCATTTTCTTTTTTTTCAGATGCTGCAACTCCCACTGTGTAACACCACTAGTACCATCGCAATGATGACATTTCATCCACCCAGGATTTCCAACCTGAATCGCCGTTTCCCGTGCAGCCAGGCCTGTGCCTAGCCCTATTTCCAAACACAAATTACAGGTAAGATAAGCGTTTGGGGGAAGGTAGTATAGTGGAGTATTAGGAGAGACGAGAGACTGACGATAGTACTAGTAAAGTCCTAGGACTATTGAATTCACTTACTCTGTGAGAGGCACTTAGTTTTGAAAACATTTGGGCAATTACTTACACAACTTGAATCAAGATGCCACTTAAGTTTCAGGAAAACAAACTTACTGTTAAATCCCCACCCACCAGCCTCAAAAGCAGTAAAAAAAACACGTATGCTAAGATAAAGTTTAAAGTATATTTATATCCCTAACATAAAAAATCTCCCGCAAGACCCAACCCACACCTACTCCCTAACCCCAACGAATGTCTGTGAAAAGTCCAAAAAACCCAACTTCCAATTCCCACCCCCAGAAGTCTTTAAAAAAGGGGCAAGGGACAGTCTCCTCCTACTGCTGGCTAGTGTTGACTTTTCGGGCCAAGTTGGCATGCTCCTTGCGGAGGGTCTCGAGCAGGGTTTTGGTTTTGAGCAGCACCTGCTGAAGGTAGGACACCCTGAGTGAAAGGCAGTGCAACCTTTTTTTGGTACTGCTGTGGGGGCAGCTGATTTTTTTGCTGCTCGGCGGTGGCGGGTGGCTGCGGTACCCCGGCTGCCTACCGCTGGAGACCTGCTGCGCTGACCGGCTGACCCAGGGAGCGCGGAGGAGGATGCAGGTGTTGCCGTGGATGTTGTCGACGTACTCTGCGTGTCCTCCTCCTCCTGGGCCACCAGCCGCCGATATTCGGCGACAGTCGCCTACAGCCTCCGTTGCTGGGCCCTTTTAGCCAGCTCCTCCGTGTTGGTTTGGAAGGAACATCTATATGAATTAAGAAAGACATAGTCTGTAACCAATGCTCTTTAAGATTAACACAAAATGGTTCAGCAGAAAGTTGTGTCACAGTAGAACTAGCAACTTACATAACTATTGTGGACAGTATCTATCTAATTTCCCACTTCTTCATCCTTGCTCTAACATTAGCGGGAGGTTAAGGAATCAATTCTACGAGCACTATGGACTCACTCCATTAGAGTCGACTATGACAGTACACCAGTCTTATTCTTCTTCTTCTCTCTTGTTTAGCAAAATTGGTACGTTAACTTCTGCAAGCCGGCATAATGCCAGTGCAGTCAACTTGCACCCGAGAAAAACAGATGCCCGCCATGATGAGTGAGACAGACTTGCGTTACTGTACCAGTCCAGTACATGCAGGTGGTGATGCTCTTACTTTTCTATTACGGGTGGCACTGAGAATACTCTGTTACAAGGGCTACTGCTTAATTAATATAACTTTCACCCTATAGTGCCAATGAATACTAGAAAAGGAAAATAAAGAAGATAAATAATCTGATTATCTATCACTGCATATGGTATGTATTTGCTTACATATGGGATGAATTTAAGTGCTTTGCTTTTTATTGAGTGAAGAGTGATACATCCACACATGAATGACCGAGTTCTACTAAACTTATTAACAGAGGTAGTGAGTGGCCATTGTAATAGCCGGATATATGCTGTGCTTGCAATACAAACTACTGCTACTATTCATGGTAGTATTCGGACAAAATTAAACTTATTTTCATTGCCTTTCCTACACTGGGACGGATGTGCTGGTGCGGTGTTACATGCTCTTCAAAGTAACACTTAGTTCATCCAGTGACCATCTACTCTCTCTAGATACACATATGCTATCTAAGAGTCAGATAGTACCATGATCCAGGCATCCATCCATTCAAACTGTATGTCAATCATTCTTCTTCATGTCTCTCATCTGGACAAACCTTACATTTTCTCACGGGAAAACAACCTTTTCAATTTATTTGGGAAACCGCAAGCCATACATCCGTGCTTGACTTGCATTTGGATTTCAACCAAAGGATATATTGCGCACACATACAGTTTCTGTTTCACCCACTCAGGCTGTTCTCCTTCCACCCATCTTTGTTTCATCCTTTACCCAGCCATGCATCATATTCCTTCCCAGCCACCTCGGGCACTAATCAAACACGTATCATTCTTCTTTGTCAGTCATCATTACTTTTAACTTGCTCGTCCTTCCACACTTACTTACACCCTTCTTTCGCTTTTCGTTCATCCTATCCATCAAGTTCATCTCAGATCTGATTTGGATTGTCGAAAAAAAAATTCACCGCTGAGTTGAAGTAAATTTAGAGGAGGCTACTACCTGGTTGATAAAAACTTTGTTCTAAATTTGAAAGTCTGCTTAACAGTATAGTAACTTAACTGTTGAACATATATTCTACACCCATGCAGAGAGCACACTATGCAGTCTGCAATCTCAATAAGTAAGGAATATAAGAGCTTACCACTGCCCACCACTACCGTGGCAACCCGGACATGCAGTTTCCTCCAGCACTTGCACCGCCTCCTCCCCAGAAGTGTCCTCCTCCACCTCCGCGCTGGGCCCGGCACCAGATGTTCCACCTACAAAGTACATTTAAGAATGTTACATGTCATTGACATACACCACTCACTAGTATTTTGTCTAGGAATGAAGAAATGTGAATACAGAAACCAATCTAATAATTTGTGACTGTCTACTCTAAAGTAAAAATGTCCATTTTTCAAGGGAAGGGTGTTGTCTTGCTGCACTTTTTGGCACAACTGATGAATGCTTGCTTTTTAACACGCACCATTTTCTCATAACAGGCAGAAGCTTCACTTCTAACAACAAGAGCAAGATCAGATCATCATCACTAGGAAGGAGTGACCAACGATTCAGCACCAAAAAGAAAAATTAAAGTTCAAACTAGGTGAGGGCTCGGCTCGCCCACATTAAATGTGTGAAATAAATCACTAAGCTCTTCTCCATTTTTAATCAACCGTTTATGTTTTATGACAAGCTTGATTTTAATAAATGTTTTTACTTTTAATAAAGGTTTAAAACTGAAATAGACCGTACGCGTTTGAGACGCATACGGTAAACCTGGTAGAAAGTAGAGGCCCCATCCATATGAGCTTGGTCTACACTGTCAGCGTGCACTTAATTTGGTTTTGGTCTTACTTTTTAGTTATTTGAATATTAGGCTGGACGTTTGGAGCACTTACTTTTAAACCGATATGGACTTATAAAACAAACCGATGAGGAGGATATTTTTAAAATTGGCAGAACCCATTCACAGGGTAACATCAATCAACCACCATTTATGAAACTCAGACTCGATCTGGAGTTTACAAGGATAGAGAACCGCCTGTCTTCTTTTACGTAGGATTTTCACCACTTTAAACCGCTCAGGGGACATCTAATATCCCTCTGTTTCCCCACCTTTTTATTGTCCTGATGAAGACTCGCATGGCCCAGGCATCAAATGACCATATGGCCCTAAGACGAGTCGAAGCGTCGACACTGTATATATAAATAACCTGGGCCCCGTTATTATTTTCTATATTGAGGTGCACAAATTTATGATATATTCATCTAGAAAATATATGAAAAAATCTCCTCTAAATAGTTCAGTGGTCAGGTTTCGCAGGATGGGTTAATGTGGATCCGTTACTATGTTGCTAATTAACTGGAATATTTTATGTCACCATCTATTTGAATTTTTTCTTTTTCTTTCTTACCACCACACACATTCCTTTGGCACTCCCTTTGCTATGTTGCACGCTCCTCTTGGGGCAACCACTATGAACTGTAATGTTTTGCAGCTATGAATTTTTGTAACCTGTTTGATCGAGAAGCAATGGATTAAAAATATTGCTCTTTATTGATACTGTTGCTTACTTTTATGCCCAGATCATTATATTGTCGTATAAACATATGCATTATTGGAAAGAGCTGATCAATGTATATACGCTCCTAAAATATGTTGAATTAATGAATATTCACTGATTAATTCAGTTTGAAAATTATAGAGGTCTTGGACCACTGTATTGTAATAACGTGTTACACCCAGGTCCTGTACCTTTCTGGGTTACCCCATTATCTTAATGGCAAGCCCACTAGCAGCTTTGGATTTACACGCCCCGGGCACACACTGTGCACTGTACTAGGGTCTGACAAGTAAACAAAATCAGCCAATCATGGAGTCGCTAATCCATACATCAATTTATAATAGGGAGAGCATATGCACTTTAGCACTGATCAGCAGTGGTGAAGTGCTCAGAGTCATAAAATAGCCAACAACAGGTCAGAGAAAATATAGGAGGAAGGCAAAAAGTTCAGGGATGACCCTGCAAAAAGGGCCATGTCCAACACAAACCCCTTCCAGCCAAAGCGCAGGGTAGACCAATCACTACCTTTTTTTTAAAGGTTTTGTAGAGCGCGTAGTAACCCTAGAGCATCTCAGCGCTAGAACCTGAAACTCACGGTGTTCAGCAATGTAGGGGATTATGGGTGAAGGAAGAGGAGGGTCTTCAGTGATTTTCTGAACTGGAGGAGATTGGGTTCAATTCTCAATCTCCGTGGGAGGTTGTTCCAGTGTTTGGCCGTGTGGACCGAGAAGCGGCGGCCTCCGGACCTGGATTTTTTCACTCTGGGGACTGTGATGAGGTTCACTCCGCTGGACCGGAGGGCCCTTTCCGCTTTATAGGGGATGATGAATTCCTTGAGGAGGGGAGGGCCTTTGTTATGGAGGGTTTTGTGGGCCAGACAGAGGGCCTTGAAGGCCACCCTTTCTCTGACTGGGAGCCAGTGGAGAAGCTTAAGAGCTGGCTTTGCCGATGATCTGGCGGGTGTGTCAGTGAGTAGGCGGGCTGCGGCATTTTGAACTTTCTGGAAGGTGTTGAAGGTGGCTTCGGGAGCTCCCAGATAGATTGCGTTGCAGTAGTCGAGTCTTGCCAGGATGAGGCCCTGAATCAGGAGTTTCTTGGCGGTCGCGGGTAGCAAGGGGAAGATCTTCTTGCAGGCCCTGAGAAGTCCGAAGCAGATTCCTGCAGTCTTTTTTGCCTCTGTTCTGAAGCTCAGGTCATTTTCAATCCATACCCCAAGGCTCTTGACCTCTTCCTTGGGTGCGGGGGGGTCACCCAAGCAGTTGGGCCAGAGGTGTGGCGGCAGTGAGGGCCCTTTGTGTCCAAGCAGCAAGATCTCGGTCTTGGAACCGTTCAGTTTTAGTGAGGAGGAATTCATCCAGTTGTGAACTTCAGTGAGACAGCTGTGGAGATCAGAGGGGGGTTGGTGCGGGTGTGAGAGGGTTACCACCAGCTGGGTGTCATCGGCGTAGTTGATGATTGACACGCCGAACGGACTGACCAGTTTCTCCAGCGGGGCCATGTACACGTTAAACAACGTAGGGCTAAGGGAAGAGCCCTGCGGTACACCACAGCGTAGGGGGATGGCGGGTGAGTGGCTGTCGTTCTCCCAGACTTGGAAGGAACGTCCTTCAAGAAAGGATTTCAGCCACTTTAGGGCTGTACCCCTTACTCCGATTTCTCCAAGTCGTCGGATTAGGGTAAGGTGATCCACAGTGTCGAAGCCCGCACTGAGTTCCAGGAGGATCACTGCCACTGATCCTCCTGTGTCCAGAATGCTTCTGGCCTTCTCCACTGCTGCTAGGAGGGCGATGTCAGTGCCCTGACCTGGCCGGAACCCTGTCTGGGAGACCCCGAGTAAGTTGTTGTTCTCCAGGAATAGTGACAGTTGTTTGTTCACAAACTTCTCCGTGATCTTACTGTGACCTGGGAGAAGGGAGATAGGTCTGTAATTGGAGAGGTCCTGGGGGTCTAGAAAAGGTTTCTTTAGTAGGACTTTGACCGCTGCCGCTTTCCAGCTAGGGGGGACTAGGCCCTGCGAGAGGGAGGAGTTGATAAGAGCCGTGAGTGGGGGGACGATGGTGCTGGTCACTGTTTTCAAAAAGCGGAGGGGGGCTGGGTCGAGGGGGGACCCACTTTTGATTGAGGCCAGTGTTGCCGCTACCTCTTCCGTGGAGACTGGGCCGAAGGCGTCCAGGGAGGGTGAGGGGCCGTCGAAGAAATGTGAGAGATGGGTGGGATTGATAGCATAATCCCTGTCCATGTGACTCGGTTCACTGGGGGGAAGGGCAGAGAGCATTTTTTGTATTTTCTCATCAAAAAAGGTAGCGAGTTTAGTGCATTTGCTTTCCACTGCTTTGGGTCCAGTGGTTTGATAGGGGGGTTAGGAGCGTGAAGGAGTTCCTTGAGAATGGTGAAGGTTTCGTGGGCCGAGCAGGCGGCGTTTTTGATTCTGCCTTCATAGAAGGCGATTTTGGTATTGCGTAGTTCACTTTTATAGGATTTTACAGAGGCACGGAATGTGTCTTTTTTTATCTGCCGCTTTGTCCTTCCTCCAAAGGCGTTCGTTCCTCTTGCATTCCTTTCGTAAAAGGTTGAGTTCGGGGGTGTACCAAGGGGACGGGTTGACTCTCTTGATGCGTTTCAGAGTGCTCGTTTTCGGAAGGATGTCATCCAGAGATTGGGTAACTCAAGTGTTGAATTCATTGTCAGCGGTGATGGTGTCTTGAGAGGGGAGGGGGACGTTTTCATTTAATTTGGCTGCCCATTCGTCTGGGACTAGTTTATCCTAACGTCTTATAAGGGCTCTGATTTTGGGGGGTTGTGGGGGCGGAATGTTGGTGGCCCATTCGAAGGGGACTAAAAAGTGGTCGGTCCAAGGGAGGGGTACGTGTGCACGGGTTTTCAGATCTTGGATGTTGGTAAATACGGGGTCGAGAAGTTGCCCTCTGTCGTGAGTGGCCTGAGGGTTTTTTAGGTCGAGGCCAGTGGAGGTGATATCCTGTAGCAGTTCTATCGCCTGCTTGTCGACCAGGTCCAAGAAGTGGACATTGAGGTCCCCCAATAGGAGATAGTTGGAGGAGGACGTGCACTTAATGGTGATCTGGTCGATGAGTTTGCTAGGAAATTCAGCAAGTTGGCCAGGGGGGCGGTATACAGGCAATCCCGATAGCGATGTCACTGGGGAAATTTGGATGGTAAAGTGACAGCTTTCACATCCCTTGACGTTGCCGTCCAAGGTTCTGCAGGTGAAGACTTCCTTGTATATTATGGCTAGTCCACCTCCTCTGCCCTCTGGTCTGTTCAGCGAGCATATTAGGTATCCGGGCGGGAGTGCAAGGACTATGTCAGGGCCATTGTTGGGAGTGAGCCACGTTTCCGTGAGAAACAGGATATCGATGGCGTGGTTAGAGATCAGGAGGTTAATTTCGTGCGCGTGTTTGGCGAGCGACCTGCAGTTGAGTAGGCTTAATTGGAGTCCACCGGGTGCCGAATCAGGGCCGCAGGGTTGCAGAGGCTGCACCTGTTGAAAGGGTTGTCGCCCGTAAGGGTGTACGTGCAGGATGGGTGTTTCTGGGCGTTTAAGGCTAAGAGCTTGTCCCGGGAGTAGGTCGGGCATTTCTTGGCAGAAATGGGCAGAGTACCTGGACCTGGGGCCAGCTGGGCCCGGATGGGCCCAGACGGGCTTGACTTAGGCGCGCAAACGGCATGCCCGCTGCGCCCGTCCGCTGCGCGGACGGAAATGACACATACTTTATACAGATGAGGGGCGTGGCCTCCAAGGGGGCGTGGCCTAGTCGCACGCCGGCAATGGCGCCGTGTTTGTTTGGAGAGAACCGCTGTCAGCGCAGGGCAGCTGAGCGGTGGATTTACAGGGCCGAGTCCTGTGCAGGTAGGGAATGTTTTAAAAACACAAGATTTTCAAAAGTGACACACAAAATCACACGTGCATCAGAGGTTAAAACAAAGTCTCTATCTCCCGGCTTTTCGCCTCAGGAGTTTCAGGGTTCTGGCAGGCAGCGCTAGTGAGTCAGCTTATGTACCAGATCAAAAGGGGGCGTGGCCTCCAAAGGGGCGTGGCCTAGTCGCACGCTGGCAATGGCGCCGTGTTTGTTTGGAGAGACCCGCTGTCAGCGCAGGGCAGCTGAGCGGTGGATTTACAGGGCCGAGTCCTGTGCAGGTAGGGAATGTTTTAAAAACACAAGATTTTCAAAAGTGACACACAAAATCACACGTGCATCAGAGGTTAAAACAAAGTCTCTATCTCCCGGCTTTTCGCCTCAGGAGTTTCAGGGTTCTGGCAGGCAGCGCTAGTGAGTCAGCTTATGTACCAGATCGAAAGGGGGCGTGGCCTCCAAGGGGGCGTGGCCTAGTCGCACGCCGGCAATGGCGCCGTGTTTGTTTGGAGAGACCCGCTGTCAGCGCAGGGCAGCTGAGCGGTGGATTTACAGGGCAGAGTCCTGTGCAGGTAGGGAATGTTTTAAAAACACAAGATTTTCAAAAGTGACACACAAAATCACATGTGCATCAGAGGTTAAAACAAAGTCTCTATCTACCGGCTTTTCGCCTCAGGAGTTTCAGGGTTCTGGCAGGCAGCGCTAGTGAGTCAGCTTATGTACCAGATCGAAAGGGGGCGTGGCCTCCAAGGGGGCGTGGCCTAGTCGCACGCCGGCAATGGCGCCGTGTTTGTTTGGAGAGACCCGCTGTCAGCGCAGGGCAGCTGAGCGGTGGATTTACAGGGCCGAGTCCTGTGCAGGTAGGGAATGTTTTAAAAACACAAGATTTTCAAAAATGACACACAAAATCACACGTGCATCAGAGGTTAAAACAAAGTCTCTATCTCCTGGCTTTTCGCCTCAGGAGTTTCAGGGTTTTCAGGGTACTACCTTGATGGGCTTCCCTGCTTTGGTCGATAGAACATGGACCTGGCCTGCAACAGCAGGGGCATATTCCATTCTACGCCAATCTGAACCCATTTCAATTCCTCTTTCCATACTTTCAGGGTCCACCAAGCTAATCCATAGGGAACCCTTTTCTTCACCTGTGGACACCACCTGTGCAGCATCTAACCTTAACTTGCTCACAGGTGTGTCCAAACAGACAGACAGCAAGCCACAGTGGCCACTGACAGTAGTTAGGGATGAGACCCAGGCCTTATGCATCTCAGGGCTTTCAAACCTCTGTGGCATCCAAGAGCAGGGGGTAGTAGCCCCAGGTGCTTGGCACCCTTTGTCCACTCTCCCTCCTGGCAGGTCAGGTATGAAATCCTGGCACTGACCCACCAGCCCCAGGTCTGTACCCGGCGGCTGGATCAAAGACTAGGGTTGGCTCTCCAAAACCCGATCGCCCTCCTTGGGGCTTTGTACCCTCCCACCTGGGGCGGTACCCCCTTCCAGAATTGTCTGGGCACCTGTGGCAGGTGTCCTGCACAATTTACCCACCAGTTCAGGGGTTCTATCCTGCAACTGGGCAACCAGGTCAGGGGGGACACCCTGAACCTGGCCCTCCAACCTAGGGTCTAAACTCTCGGGTTGAACCGGGGTCAGAGGCGAGAACTCCCTCCCTCTGCACCCCCTTCCAGAGCGCTGTACCCTCCCACCTGGAGTGGTACACCTAGCACCTACACTAGTCAGGACACTGATTACAGTTGCCCCTTCCTCCAGGTCAGACAAAACCTGAACCTGGCTTCCCAACCCAGGGTCCAAACCCTGCAGTTGAACACTTGCCCGGCGTACCAGGACTTCCTTGGGAGCATGCATGCCCCGAGGGTAACTCATGTGTTGTGTGATAGTCTGCCTGGTGCAGATCTCCTAGCCCCTGTCCATCTGACAGTGCGTGAAGGTCCCTCAGGACAGAAGTGGTGTCACCATGGTCATTCAATGGTGACGCAGCCCTTTGGCTGGCCCCTGACCCACTGGTTCTTCCACAGGGGACTATTTCCCCCTCTCACCCCTCACTCTGGACTTCTGCCCCCTCCATTTAGGAGCGGCACTGCCAGACACCAGAACTGAAGGAGGCCTGCTTACAGACACTCCCAGTTCACCAGACACTAGGGGATCCCTCTCAACTGGCGGCCGATCAGGACACCCTAGGCTCCCTACCCGGTGTTCCCTTAAAGAACCATCCAGGCCCTGAGACTGGGTTTTATGCACCTGGGGACACGCTGCCCCACACTCACTACTTCTCCAATGAGACAGGCCGTGAGCCCCTACAACCCTCCCACTACACTGGGACCTAGCTGGGCTACATTGAACCACTTCCACCACTCTGGGTTGGAAGATATCTGAGCCACTCCCCACGGGGTCGCTCACCCATGCCTCTCCAGACCCTCTGAAATGCAAAAAAAGGTCTCCCTCCAATGTGAGTTCCCTGGGGTCAGAGAACTCCCTCTCCAATAGGTATTGGCATAGCTCTGGAAAACAGGGACTTACAATATGATTGCCCACAATTGGATCACATAGCCGCCCACAGGGGTTAACCAAACTATCCTTCACCTCACCATCCAGTGTTTCGCACACATACTCCACAACACTCTCCTGAGACTGGCAATACAGTATCTGACTGTCTCTGTCACACAACCCACACTCTTCATGGGTGGTCTTCACACTCACATACCATGACTTCAACTTTGGGGGAACCCCTCTCACTGCACCTCTCATCTAGAGTCAGTAGAGTGTCCCTCCCACCACTAGGACCATGAACCCCTATGCCAGTTACCCTATTCCCCTCAGGGACACTGCACACTACTGGTGCTACCCCATGTCCTTGAACCTACTGGTGTATGTTAACACCCTCCAAGTCAGGTGCCACATCTATGGGTGTGTGTACTACTTCCTCAGCACTAGAAAATTCCATTTTGCTGCCACCATCTGAGCTGGACTCCACCTCCAACTCAGCAAAGCTCAATCTCTGAGCTTCACACATTTCTTGTTGCTTGGCTGAGACACTTATGGCCTCAAGCCCCTCAAGCTCTAAATCAAGTTCCCTCATTATCAACTCATGCTCCATTTGCATTTTCTTTTCCTCCAGGGCCAATTTCCTATTCTCTAACTCCAGTTGTACACTCAACTGGATCTTGGCCATCTCCATTTCATGCATCCTGTTTTCTCTCCTGTCTACCAACTCCTCTGGAGACAGTCCTCTGGCAGAATCACTACTACCAAACGGGGAGGTTGCCCCCCTCCCTTCTGGATCCAGTTGTCCTTCAAGCTGCTGCTCTGCATCCTCATCAATATTCTCATTTCCAGGGACATTCCTTGCCTCGACCCAGGCCCCCAGCGCCTTTTGGAACTGCTCCTTTCTGGAGAGTCCGGTCATGGAAATTGTAAACTTTTTGCAGAAGCTCCTGAGGTGCTTGCTGGTGTAGCATTCTATTTTCTCTTCCTCCCAATCACAGTCAACAGATGCAATGGATGCTTCCCCTTCCATGGTGGTTGAACCAGGCATTACTTGGCAAAAAAATGGAGATCGCTGGCAAAAACAAGTATCAGAAGTACGTGGTTGCGTTATGGTCTGCACTCACTACGTAATGTTTACCAATCACTGTACATGAGTCACAAATGCAAATTCGAAATCCCTTCCGCTGACTACAAATGTTAGAATTGGGGATCTCTAGTTCGCACAGGTAGGTACTTGTGACAAATAGGGACCCTCTCCTCTAGTCAGGATGAGGGGATTACACTCCTAAAATAACCCCTGCTCACCCCCTTGGTAGCTTGGCACAAGCAGCAAGGATTTATCTCAGAGGCGTAGTAAGTTAGGCATTTGTGACCACACATAGTAACCCAGTGACAACTCTACAAATGGACACCACACAAGGTTTCTATATAAAAAATAAGTATCTTTTATATAGAGTTACCACAAGACCAATAACGACACAAATAATCCACAGTACTATTAGAAGTCAAAAGTTCTGGTTGAAAAGGCTTAAATCAAGGTTCTATGCGAGTTGGTAGCCCGGTCTTGCTACAGCGTTGTTGAAATACCACAGAGTCTAGCAATTCCAGCGGACCCCGTCGGTACGGGCCCACTCAAATGTCGACAGACTCAGTCACAGTACCTTTTACTTGAGGCTGCCGCCACGGATGTGCATACCGGTTCCGGTGTTCGTCGCGGTGCAGAAAGGAAGCATTGCAGGACGCATTTTCCCTCGATGCAGTGCAGGCAGCAGCCAGTTGACAGAGTCGGTGGATCCAAGGCGTGACGGTGCTTCGATGTGGTGCTTGCAGCTTGCGGTGCAGCGACAATGCTGGAGTTAGGGATCTGGCGTTGATCAGTCTGGAGAGAGGTGCGAGTCAGGCGGTGCGTCGCGAAACCTGCGAGGTGGTGCCCAACTCCGGTGCATTCACAGGACTCAAAGTCAGCAGCAATGACCGCGTCATTGGGACCTGTACGAGTGGGTGTAGCGAGGCGCTGCACGTCGCGTTGGCCACCAGTCGCGGTGCAGGCAATAGCTCAGTGACAGCGTCAGGACAGAGTTAGTGAGCTCAGAGCTTGCGTTGTTTGAGGCGGACGTTGCTTGATGTGGTGCCTACAGGACACCGGACCGGTCGTGAGAGTCGGTCACAGCTCCCTGCCTCTGTAGCCACTGAAACAGCATTTCCAGCAGCAATCAACAAAGGCTGGTGAAGTCTACTGGTCCTGAGACTTTGGTCAGGGGCAAGCACTCTTCCAAGCCCTTGGAGATCTTTTCACAAGTTGAATGTAAAGTACGCAAAGTTCTTTCTCCTCTGTTTGGCAGTCAGGTAACCACTGCAGGCCAATCCCCAAGCAGCACTTCAGCTTGGGAATAGTCTCTCCTCAGTTTTCTAAGGTTCCTTCCCTCAGCAGAGGTTTTGTCTTGTAATCCAGAAGTGATCTAATTTCATGGGATCAGGGTCCCAATATTTTTACCCCAAAATCCCTTGTTCCCTGAGGGGAGAGGGGCCTCTGCCTAGTCCAAACCAGTTCTGAAACACTCTGTTTACTGAATTCAAGAATAATTCAATGGAATTGGGGAGTTTGTGTGTAAATGAAAGGATGGATGAGCGACTGAGTGACTGAAACAATGGGTAATTGTTGCAACAGCAATGTCCCTCCATGATTCACAATTGTGTTCCCTGCCCAGAGTGCTCGAACAACATACTTGTGACCCGGTTATTTTTAATTTTGATCATGCCACATACTATTTTTATATGCCCGCACTGACCCTGATCTGGTCTTTTGTAGGTCTGGGTGGAGTTCACAGATTTTCACTCCGCAGAATTCCACAGATTTACTGGAAAACTTCAGTGAGCAGGCGCAGCTTTGTTGCCCATTTCGGAAGACTCATGGTTCATGCTCCAGGACGCTGAAAAGGCCACCTTGGAGTTTACAGTGTGCACTGAGATCCCCAGGGTAGATAATTAAGACCTCCTGGAGTCCTAGGTGGGATTCGAGTCACATACCACCAGGCACTTGCCCTCTAGTACTATGAGATCTGTGACATTCTGCACCCAGACATAATAGTAAATGTGAGGGCCATCAGCAGTGTGGGTGCCATGGACAGTGCCTTGCCAATACAAACATGACACTCAAAAGGGTCAAAGCTGTTGGTCTCGGTACAGATTGTCTCTTTAGGTTTCAGCACTCCATGGAAGTCCATGGCGAACATCAGCAGCGCATGTGCTTCACAACCCGGCAATCTCCATCCACAGAGAGATACTGTCAGGAGTGCTCCAGCCATCTGCAGAGTCACACTTCCAGTGATTCACGCACTCTCTTATCAGGAACAATGTATTCTTCTCCTTTTCCCACAAAAACTAAAGCTCTCTGGCCTCTCCCGTCCCAAAAATATCCAAATGCCCCAACTAAATTACTGCTGAGCGGGACAACAAAGTATAAAACATTAGGCACTGCCCTGACTGTCACCAGCAGAGACTACTCCCTCCGAGCTGGGGTCTGGTGAAGCTCTGCAACAAGTGGCTAAGGCCTAAGAAGAAGCTCTGAGAGCCTGTGCTGCTGCTGAATAGAAAAAAATCATATATCCTCACCCAAATTCCCTGATGAATGGTGCCATAGCAAAGTAATGCTGCCTCAGATGATACATGCTAATACGAGATTATGTTATAATCACAGGGTTAAGTAATTCCCTGAGAATTTTTATTTTTACAAGACGGATCAAGCGCATACTTCAAAAAGACCTGTGCATGCTAATTTGATGGAAATTCATGTACATATTGGCACATTTATAGACAGACCAGTGCTGGGTATTTACATTAAATTAATACCAAACAGAAATCTGGCATTTACATGTTGATATTCTAGAAATCACAAACTCAGGGCCTCATTTTGTTGCATCTGTGCATTAAAACAGAGATGCAACAGTTTTCACTGCACCCTCCTTGAGACATGATGGAAGTGCCATTTTAATTGTATGACGCATCATCTCGCAAGCAATGATAGATACGTCAGTATTACTGACTTTTCTGTCGGCGCAAAAGTAAAGCATTTCTCAGGTGTGTCTGAAGCAGCAATGTGTCCTTTCCCATGGGGCAAGCCCCATGTGAAAGGGCCTGCAACAGTCTTACGCCTGCTGTGAGGCAAGCTTAAGATATTGCACAGTAGTGTCCTAGAAGCTTGTCAAATCTACATAACAAAAAATAGTAATCCACCAAAAAATGATAAAAAAACAAATACAAAAATACCCCCAAAAATGCAGAAATATTAACAATCCAAACAAAATTCCTTGAAGCAATCTAAAGTCTAATAGTTTTAAAAAAAACTTTTCCTGGAAACACAAATAATAAGGAAATCTATGCAAAATCAGTTAGTTTATAATAAATCAAAACGGATTTCCCATAAACTCAAACTTTCCATTGAAATCATTCATAAACACTAGCCTGTTAAAAAAACGTTAAACAACAAACTGTACAATACATTACAATCCCAAATAAATACAGACATTCCACTTAATAATTAATAATGTAGCATTACATATTTTAGGAACAACATAATCCTACATTAATCACACTTTTAAAAAAACGGGACACAACAACACAGTGCAAAACAAAAACAAAAACCAGACTAAACATTCCAAAAGCTCTTAACCCCTTCTATGCTGATGACGAGCTCAGCTCGTCATCAGCCACGAGGGGCGTGTGCGGATGACGAGCTGAGCTCGTCATCTTACGCGGCTTTTAGAAAAAAGCTGCGTAGGGGAAAAATAACCGCCGCAGCGATGCGGTTAAACAACTCTGGGGCATATTACCTATAAACAACGATATTCATCGCTAAGTAGGAATAGCGTCAAAATTTTATTCGCCGAGATCACTTGCTATTAGCAAGGTTTATCCCAAAAACGATAAAAATCAGGCGAAATGCGTGAATATCGCTGACAATACAGCGATATTCACGCATTAGCGTGAAACAGCTCTTAGCCATGTTATCCACCTCCTATTGGATAACATGGGTAAGAACTGGTATTAGCAGGCGTTAGCTTTTGGAGATATTTGCGCTTAGCGCAAATATTTCCATCGCTTCGCCTTTGTAGGTGATAGGCGATAGCCATGTTAGCAACTGTTTTCAGTCGCTAACATTTTGGCACGCCCACTTTGCATGTCATTAGCGATAATTACCGCTGACATGCAAATCGGGCCCCAAAATGCTCGCTTTCGCCTACAAGCTGTCGCTAACTGTTGTTTGTGACAGCTTGGTAATTGGGCGACGATACGGCCCTTGGTAATGTGCCCCTCTATTCCTAACTTTTACACATCCATTCTACATCCCTACTACTCTCAAAACTCTTTAAAAAATCCCTTAAATTTGACTTACCTGTTCCTACGAACAGCTGCATTTAACTTGCTTCCTTTAAAAAGGACCCAACATAACAGCAATAGACTGCAAAATAGAAGCTAGTGATATAACAACAGTGTTAGAAATGGGGTCTCTAGTTGGCAGTGGGAGGTACCTTTGTCCAGATAGGGACTCTTGCTTCTAGTCAGGGTAAGGGGGATGCACTTCTAAAATAACCCCTGCTCACATCCTTGGTAGCTTGGCATGAGCAGACAGGCTTATCTCAGATGCCGTGTGTAAAGCATGTGTGAACACATACAGTAACACAGTGAAAACACTACAAACGGGCACCACACCAGTTCAGGAAGATAAGTAATGTTTACCTAAACCAAAACAAGACCAAATGACAAAAATCCACAATACAGTATTAAAAATAAGGCTTTCAAATGGTAGAAATAGTTTGTTCAATGCAAGTTGTAAATGCAACACTTTTCTCAAAAGTACCTCAGATGTGTCAAGCAAAACAAACAAAATGTCTGCAGGGAAGGTGCTGCATCGGTTCCTTACTTCAGTGCAGGGAAGGTGATCCGTTGACTCCATACTTCTGTTTCTTACTGTGTCCCCCAAAGAAGCAACAGTCTTGGCGCCTCAATGCAATGTTCCATCGATTTCCCAGCTCCCAGCGACAAACAGTCTCCAGTGGTCCTAAACAGTAACAGGCACCTCTTTGCAGGCTGGAATTGCCAGTAACGAAATACAGGGGAGCTGGTGGTGAAGTCGTTGTTCCCATGAGACTTAAAACAAGAGGCAAGCTCAATTTCAAGATAACAAATCAAACAGCAAAGTCCTTTTCTCCTTTCCTTGGCAGCAGGCAGCCACTGCACCCCAAACGGAGACAGCAAACAGCACAGGGGCAGTATTCCTTCTCAGCTCATCCGGCTCTTCTCATTGGCAAAGGTTTCTTTTGATTACCCAGAAATGATCTAAAAGTCTGGGGTCCTTGCCCCTCTTTTTATACAGTAAATCTATTTGTTTTCTCCTCGCATAGGGCGCTGAGCCCAGTCCAAACCAGTTCTGGTGGGCACTTTGCAAGTGTACAACAACCTCTACTCTAAGTGTGAGCCCTGGCTCCAGATACACAATAGGGGGCGGATCCATCACTGTGGAAGGCAGGCAGAGCCTTATTCAGGTACCGGTGCTACTCCTCCCATCACTCCAAATACAGACCAGACCTATTCAATCCAGCCCAGACTCATCAAACTTCTGGAGCCGCTGCCACTCTACAGCCCCTGTCATCCAAATGCCAGACATGCAATACACAAACCTAGCAGAGGCACACTGGATGGTTAGGCAAGAAAATACCTACTTTCTAAAAGTGGTATTTCAAACACAGAATGTAAAAATCACCCTCATTAAAAGATGCACTTTAACATTCTAAGTTCAGGCATACAGAACTTTACTTCTCTATCTTGTTCCCAGGGTCAGCAATGTTTAAAGATGTTATAAACAAACTCCCCATTCTGTCCCATCGGAACAGATAGCCTTGCAATAGTGAAAAATGGAATTGGCAGTATTTCACTATCAGAACATAGCACACACATATGGGCATGTCATACCTTTCACATACAATGCATCATACCCACAGGGGCACCTTGGGCCTACCTTAGGGGTGACAAATATATAGAAAAGAGAAGGTTTAGGGACTGGCAAGGGGGTGCACTTGCCAAGTTGACATGGCAGGTACAAACTGCTCGTAGACTCTGCAGTGACAGGTCAGAGATACCTTTTCAGGGCAACTCATGTGGGTTGCACAATCAGTGCTGCAGGTCCACCAGTAGCATTTGATTTAAAGGCCCTGGAGACACATAGTGCACTGTACTAGAGTCTGACAAGTAAATAAAATAAGCCAATCATGGAATCGCTAATCCATTCATCAATTTACAAAGGGAGCATATGCAGTTTAGCACTGATCAACAGTGGAAGAGTGTCATAAAACCAACATAAATAGGTCAGAAACAATACAGGAGGAAGACAAAAAGAGCTTGGATGATCCTGCAAAAAGGGCCAAGTCCAACAGACGGCCACCAAATGAAACTAAATTCTTGCACCAACTGCTGAATGTCTTTCTTTACTGTAGGCCACCAGAATGGCCTCAATACATCAATATTAAAAACAACACTTCAAACTAAATTTTTACTTTCTATATTCCTGCCCGCGATACACACGAGATCACGATATTCTTTCATATTTTTTTATCCGCTATTTTGTCCAAACACCCCTTGATTCATGGTGTGTAAGCTGTCGGATGTAGTTACCGACATTGTAGGAAGAAAGCTCCCAGTTAGACTCAACATATTGTCTTGTTTGTATTTTTTTGTGGGGACCACTCCTTTCAAGGTGAAGAATGGGCATCCTGTTGCAACCCAGAGAAACTAAGCGATATCACAAGGGGAAAGAACTCTACCCAGCGACACAGATAGTGAGAAAATTAGTTCTGAGACATTTAGACTGTAATAAACAACATCCTGACTGTCTATAAACTATCTATGAAAGCGGGGCATTTTTGTGACTGTATAGTTCTTTCACAGTAGTGTCAGAAGTGGGATTTTGCTGTAACCACATTCATGACACAGCCTATATCTACGGAAGTTATGATTGAACAACTAGCTGAGGTTTAGTGGAATTGAAAATTAGAGGTGGAGCAGCAGGCTCATGTAGCCCAACAGGATGTGGAGAATCTAGAAATGGAATTGAAATGGTAAGCCAAATTATTTAACTCCTTTATTACAAACGTACATTCTTCTGTCATTCTTTTACTCTAGGACCCACTCTTATGCCAATCCAAACAGCTAATAACATGCAGGGCCACTGGAATTATGCAACAGAAAAGGACCACATTACATGGCAGGGTTGACTAAATTATGAGGCAGGAAAAGGCAAGTTATGCAAGTCAATGCAGCACATTTTGTGATGGTATCACAGCATAATTTTGTTTTTATTCACACATGCTAACAGTGCATGGGCAACATAATTTTAGAATCCTTAGTAACAGTTTAAAAACTAAATACAGCAATAGGCAATGAAAGGTGGGACGTAATTTTTTGACAAGCGCCTTCCACTGCGTGGCAAAATGTGGTACAGAGTTTGTAGTGATTTTTGATCTGTTTGAGCTCCACCATTTTTTGGGGTGAACTCTGCAAATTATGCAGCATATGATGGAAAATGAGGCAAATGTCGGGAATTCATAATTATGTGTAAAACGCCATAGCCACAGAATCACATATATCTAGTGGCCCTGCTATTGTGTCTGCTCTATGCTCACACAACTTCTCCTCCCACAAGCACTGCAGTATGACATTCATTTAGGGTCCTCTTCTCTACCTAGCTGGACATAGAAAGAGAAAATGGACAGCACATACTTTGATGTCAAATGCCATTCCCTAACCCAAGACCTTTTGCATGAGATGAGGGTCATCTCTCATCCTTTGGTAGCTCTATGTGATTCAGACTGACAAATTCAGTATTTCTTTTCAAGTACTCTACTTTTAGCCTAACATAAAAATCTTCAGAAATTATTCGTAGGGCAGGAAGACTAAGTTGAAATATCTTTGGCATTAATATTTTATTTGTCGCAAAATTCAAAAGACTTCTTTAAGACAACAGGACTGTGGCACAGCTTTGATTTACAAAGCTTCCTAACATAAAAGCATGTTGTGTGTCAAATGTGTCTTTGGCATGAATATTTGATTTTGTCGCAAAATTCAAAAGACTTCTTTATTGCAAGACAACTGGGGCACAGCCTTGATTGATAAAGCATCCTAACATTATAGCAGCACTGCTATTAGTTTTAAAGGCATGCTTGCCTCTTAGCACTGCTTCTTCACAAATAGACTAATGGGAAATGGTTGTCCCAGAACTGAGGGAAGGGCTTCTGATGTATTTCCAAAAGTAGTATTTTTTCTCTCTTAATTGAAAGTTTAGTGAAATTTTATTTGTGGTAAGAGATTGTTAAGACAGAAGAAAGTAGGAAACTGTGCAATTCCTACAATCATTGCAACCAGTGGCGTAGCTGGGGGGGTCCACCCCGGGAGGCACTTTTTGGGGGGTAGTGGGTGTGCTGAGGAATTTCAGCGAGCAGTACAAGGTAAGTGTTTTTCGTTTTATAAAAAAGCATTTTCCAATGTCATTGTCTGTTGACTCCCCCCACTTACCTGCACCGGCCATCACTGGGTGGCAAACTGAGGGATGGCCCCGGGCAGAAAATGCTCTAGCTATTTCACTGGCTGAAACTATTCAACTCAATTTTCTTACTCACATGTGAAAAATTCTTCATTGAGCTTGGGCAGTGGACTAGCAAGTGTGTAGATCCCTAATTCAAGCAAGGCCAATGTCCTCTCCTTGACCCACTTTTGGTAGAGAAAGACATCCATAATTGGGGAACAATAGGCCCCTCAACCCACAGGGCCCTGCTTCCTTCATGCACTCTGCTATTGAATCACTGCTAGGGACTTGTGAGAAAGTAGCTTGTGCTTTTTGATGCTTACACAACAGTGAAGGCTTCTTGCAGAGTGTCCAGCAGCTTGTATTTAAACACCGTTCGAGGTTGCAACATAGTGCACACCAAGCTTAGTATTCTTTGCTGCTGTGCCTGAGGTTCCACAGAATTTACGATGCTGCCCCCAACCTTGGCTCAAATTAAAGTTACAAAAATGAAGCATGCATAAATGTACAAATACCTGTGAATATTAATCAAAAACAAACTGCAAAGAATAAAACTTGAGCACGGTTAAAACAGTATTGTGTAGTGTTTTATAACAAGCATCACAGCCAGTTAATGACATTCAGATCTATACTGAACTGTCAGCTACAAATGTTACATACCTGGAAAAGGAATCCAGAGCATCACCAGACTTAATGTGGTTGCACACTATGGACTCGCCAGCAGTGATGGGCTGTAGCACCAGCTGTGAGAAGGACTCTCACAATACGTCTTAAAATGCTCTCCAAAGCTTTATTAGTGATCAGCAAACTGAGCAACAGCTGGAGTATATTATTGACTTACTAAGTCACCAATGCAAACAATAACCATGCTAAATCCGAACATCTACAACATTCCAGAGGCTTTGGCATGAGCCATTGCCCTGAAGGAGCGACATTCAAAAAGAACTATAGATGAAGTGGATTGGCCTTTCTGTATGTGTTATTAATTGTGTGTACTTTGCTGTGTGCCAGCATGAGGTCTTGTCAGTTCTTAGCAAAAGCTGTGTGTTGTCTGAACTAACTTTCCTGGTTGTCCAGGTGCCATTTGGATAAGAGGGTTCCGGGCCTATTGAAGGTCGCTGTGAATCCTGCCATACCAGTGGCTTGTCTTTTAGGTAATTACCTAGAGCACACTATCTGGAAGGCAGTAAGTGGAGCTCTGGGCTCATGTGGAGATGTTGGGTTTACCCGCCTCGATATGTGCTACCAAATGGTCCATGGCTAACCGAGAAGGGAGCCAGAAGGATCTGGAGTCTGGATCAATGGCCCAGTCCACTGCTAAGAGGGGGAAAGGACGATGATGGGGTAAACCCTCCTCACAATGCATCTCCGGTGAGATGGTTGAGGAAATGTTTGAGGCCTTCCCCACATTTGTACATAACACAAGAGGTGTGGCGCCGCGGCCAGGGTGACTGACTCCGGAATCTGGGGATCACGGTTCGATCACCAGGGCCGGCGGCAGATTAGCCCAGCACCATGTCACTCTGGGCAATAGCTTGCTTGATCTTCCCGACGGCCCCCAGCGCCTAGAGACCCTTACGGGTGATTGTGCGCTTTACAAATGTGGATTATTATTATTATTAGTAACACAGTGAAAACACTACAAATGAACACCACACCTGTTTAGAAAAATAAACAATCTTTATCTAAACCAAACAATTTGTAAGACAAAATACCTACGCACACACAAATTAAATACAAATATTTGATAATTCTTTTGGTCTTATTCAAAACAACAACGAGGGGCAGTTTGGTGTGTCAAGCAATTTCATTTATTGCGCCAGCCGACACGTGTTTCATTGGAGTGGAGTGCACTCCAAATCCTTAGGGCTGTATCCTAATGGAAAAAGAGGGTAATCCCCTAAGACGGGGCATTCGCGAGTAGCAACCAAGTAGGTTTGTACTCAAGATGAGCAGAAGCCGCAAGTGACGGATACTTGCCGTCTTGGATAACCCGATGCCCATGAAGCGATAGTTATCGCTTCAAGTGTTTATTCCTGATCCAGGATAAAACACCCTTTTACACCAGACCACAATTTGTGGTCTTTATTTGAACGAGGGCTGGACGTGCCTTAGCGTGTGCGGACCACCCCGCTCATAACCCACGGTCCTGACGAAAACCTAAGAATTTTTTTCATATGGTTGAAACATGTAGACCTACTTTTAAATCACATAGCACACTACGCTATTTTTAAACTTATCACACTTCTCGAGACACCAAAGCCTTCCTAAATAGGCCCAGGTGCCACATTGTTTTTAACAGGGTTCAAGCACTCAAGAATAAAGTCTTGGAGTGAGTAGTCTTGGCCCTTTTTAATACACTTATCACTGTAATTTTTTCTGCACATATAAAACAAGAAACCCGCTCCACTGTAATCAGGTGTCGCAGCACACCCTATGGGCATTCGGCCTATGGGGTGGGACCCCAATGATGAAGCATGTCACCAACCAGGTTGGTGAGTGAGGGGTCTTCTTCAAGGACGAACACTGTCCGGTATAGGGCTGGGGCACTTAGTGCTAACCTGAGCCTTAAGCTCTAGATACAGAAGCAATCTTTTCTCTATTCACAGGCCTGCCGGAGGTCCTCAAGAAAAAGTGGGATGACCTCCTATCATGCCTGTTGTTTGCCTGCCTGGAGGTCCCTCAGATGGGAGTGGGTTTTAATCCCTTCAAACTTATTTTCGGGCACCCAGTCAGGGGACTTCTGAGTTTGGTCAAAGAGGGCTGAAAGCAGTCTCCCAAGAAAACTCCTAGGTGTATAGTAAGCTACATGCTGGCCTTCCAGCGACAAATGGCCATGTTGTGGAAGCAAGATTCCCAAAACTTAAAAACCATCCAGGATGTCATGAAGGAGTGGATCGACAGGAAAGCCACTCCTTTGGAGTAGACACTTGGGGCCGTATTAAGGAAGTGCTTCAGGGGCACAATGGGCATTTCCGCCCCGGTTATCCTTCCATGGTGCACTTTGGTATTACAGACGGGGTTGCAGATGCTTGTGCGACCCCTTCTGTAATTCTGATAGTGCTGACGCACAAAAGGCTCCAGCAATATCTTCAGAAGGTGTTCCCTCTTTTGCATTGTCAGTGCGTCCCCTGAATGCAGCCTTCTGGAGGGGAAAAGGGGATCCCTCACTGCACCCGTCTGCAAGGGGATCTCTAATCCCTTTTAAAATCCCCACCTAAATCAGGTGCAGCGGGCACAACCAGTGAAAGATCGCCCTTTGCATAATAGGGCCCCAGGAAAGAAATTGTGGGTGATGGAAGCGGTAGAATTGAGGGCAGTCCAGGACCATTGGACTGTGCCCTATGAAGTAATTGAGAGGAAAGGTAAGCATAGCCCGGTATTTAAGTACCTTCGACCTCACCTCCAGGTACTGGAACATTGCCTTCACTGAGGGAACCAAGGAGAAAACTGCCTACTCTACTCTAGAAGGGCATTAACAATTTAGGGTCATGCCCTTTGGACTCTAGAATGCCCACCACTTTCAAGAGGTTGATGAACCAGGCCTTTGCTGCCTTGAGGGTATATCAGCTGCTTATTGAGACAACATTGCCGTTTGCAGTAATAGTCACCTTCAAAAAGTACTGTAGGCTCTGCATCAAGCAGGCCTGAATATCAAGGCTCAGTGGTGTACTTGGAATATCCAGTTGGCCGGTGTAAGGTGCAATGCCTTCAGGCCAAGGTTGAAAGCCCCCTAAAAC
This sequence comes from Lissotriton vulgaris, assembly GCF_964263255.1. Classification (NCBI taxonomy): domain Eukaryota; kingdom Metazoa; phylum Chordata; class Amphibia; order Caudata; family Salamandridae; genus Lissotriton; species Lissotriton vulgaris. The sequence goes on along the minus strand of NC_141693.1, from coordinate 1,649,767,832 downwards.
CCAAACGGGCATCAGAGCCTTTTTGGCCCTTGCCCATTACCACCGGACATTCATCAAGGGATATGGCACTATTGTTCCCCTGTAAAAGGGCTGACTTCAAAGAAGCAGCCCAGAAATGTAATATGGACTGAGGCCTGCCAAACTGCATTTGACTCCCTCAAACAGGCTGTGTGTACAGCTCCTATGCTCCGGGCCCTGACTTCCCACAGGAATTCATGTTTCAGACAGATGCGTCCGAAAGCACTATTGTCTCAGTCTTAGTGAGGAGGAACTACCTAGAAGCTGGGTAGAGCCCCACTTTCAGCTGTGGAGCAGACATGTTAGACCCGATATGCTTGAGGTAGTGCTTACCTAAATGTTTTGCTTTTTCTTCATGGGTTTCTGCTGATTCTCTGCTTGTGGCCTTGGGGCTCTTGGCACTTTCCCACTGTAAATGCAGTGTGAAAGTGCACATGCCCTTCCTACACACATTAGGAAGTGCTGCTTACCTGATGTTTTTAAACATGTATCAATCCTGCCATTGTAGGATTGTGTGTGCACATTGTCACCAGTGATGTTTTTAAACATGTGTCAAGCCTCCCATTGCAGGCCCATGTGCTGCCAGTTTCATTTATGCTCAGGTTGGCCTTTCTAAACCACTGGCTAAACCTGAGCGGACTTTTCACTACCACTACAGCACTCCTAGGATTCGTCTTGAGGGGTGAAGCAAGTGGTAGGTGAAAGGCAGGGCAGGTACACATGTGTGTTCCCTGCCCAGGTAGTGAAAAACACCCATATGCATTTTCACTACCTATAAGGTCTGCACTTCCCATAGGCCAACATGGGGTAATGGTTAAAATTATTTCAAGCTGCAATAATGGTGTGCAGCAGAGCCACCTCATCATATTACCTATCATTAGGTTCACATTGACAAACCCCCTTCAGTGGTAAAGGTGGATTTGTCATTAATATCTTAGAAATGCCACTTCTAGAAAGTGGACATTTCTCTCGCCTAAAACTCTTTTGTGCCTTTTAACTTTATTCCAGCCCACACTGAAGGCTGGGGGAGCACATATTAGCATTCCTCAGCAACATCTATAAATATTGGTCATTCAACTGGAACGACAGACCTATGCCATTTGAGGACCTAGCTGGATAGATATGAGGGAGAGGTTTTGACACTCTGGGAAGCCAGATCAGGCCCCACTAAAATTTAAAGATCTGCATTCAACAGCCTCATGGAATAAAGGATGGCAAATTAGGGGAGAAGTCTGTGGTTCATGGGGTAACCATCTGAACCATCCCCAACTTCTAAGGAATACTACAGTATAACTACTGATGCCATACTGGCTGGCATGGGCTGACTGCCTGCTGCTATGTGGCACCCTGATGTTTGCTCCCCAGGGCTTGTTGGCTTGCCCCCTTGTGGAGATCTCACGGACATTAAATGTCTTCCATGAGGGCCCCCCACTGTCTACTGGTGACAGCTGGAGAGCGGTGCTCTCTTAAGTGCCCACAGCGTCTGTTGGATCCCAACTGGCAGTGCAGCATGAGGGTGGAACTCTGTATTGTGTCTGGAGACCAGGTTGCCTTGTGCAAACCCTCAAACATATGTCTTATTGGTGGTGAGTGTATTCATCAGCTGTGGATTCCAGCATGTTCTGCTTCTGCAATCGTGCCGCAACTCTCTTGTGTGGCACGCCGAGTGCATGGTCGTTGAGAGTAGTGTCAGATTCACAGGTTGTAACCTTCGGAGGGAGGGCGTACCCATAGTAGGGCCTCATTCTACCTTGTGTGGCACAGCTAAATTTGCGCCTGTGGGTATGAAACAAATTGTCTGGTGTGACCCATATCAACATGCACCAGATCTGGTGCCTCATTTCCAAAGAGGACTGGTGTGGCTCGGGCCAATGTGCACCAGACATTGTGTCTCATTTCCAGGGAGGTACTGAGTTTGTGACTTTTCATTGTGTGTGACGAGAACTGTCTATTGGGACTTGTATCAATGTGCACCAGCCGTTGTCCCTCATTTTAAGGGAGCAGATTTGAGTTCCTTTGTACCCAGATTGCCTGGGTGCTACTTTGATTGATGTGTGTCTGACAGGGTGGCTCTTTCTTACAAGAGGCTCTCCTGCTTTACCCCCATTCATTGATTGTTGCTTCTGGGCCCACAGTGCAGTGGATCAACTGTCTTCTCCTCACTTGGCCCAGACGACTTTGTGTTGCCAGGTAGTATTGCCTGGATCGGGCCTGCATGGTGAGAGCAATTGACATGGCTGAGGAACGTTTTTAAGAGCGATCACAAGTGGGTCAGGAGACGGGGTGACCTCCTCCTGTGCTTTGCAGAAGTGGGCTTCTGCCAGAAGGCACATTGTGGAATAATTTGATTGGGTGACTTTTGCCCTCAGCCCGCTTCTGCTCCACATTCTGTGGGTGAACTTCCCGATTGGTGGCCAAACCCCATTGGTAAACTACATCCTAATTTGCCCTGCTACCGACCCCCAACTTCTCCCCTGGGACCAGTGCTTTAAATGGGCCGGTACTCACCGGTACTGAGTACCGGCGCTTTTTCATTTTCTCCCCTTGAGTACCGGCACTTTTCCTAGCACAAAAGAGAGTACCGGTACTCATGGGACCTGATTTTAACCCAAGCTGCGCTCCTTTCATCGTCAACTAATACCAGGGCAGCCCCTTTAACGAGCACTGCAGGGAATGAATCACTGGAGTTCTTGTCACCAGGACCCAGCGTGAGCTGATTTGGAAGTCTTCAGAGCGGGGAGGGAGGGGGTCTGCAGAGTGGTTATCTTATCCACTGATCTTTCACAGTGGGGCTGAACGAACAAATGGGTGGCGGTGGGATGCACTGTCTAGGATAGAATAATCCGTGGACAGAACAAAAGGTGGTTTGCTAATGCTTTCACTATTGCCACACATGTGAATTGCCTACACTTTCTGTGTTTGTCTGTGGTTGAAAATGTTAGTTATCACTGACCAGCAGGCAGAGTTTCTTTTAAAAGTGGGTGTATGCTCCAACAGACCCACATGTTAAAGCACCGCACACCAAGCTTGCGACCTGGTGCTCATGTTAAAAGAGGTAACTGTCGCTTTCTATGTGGACTGTGAATGTGACACTCTTCACAACCTCATGAATGGAGTGGGGGGGGGGTGTACACTGATGGAAGCAGCATAGAAGATTCTCAAATAGGCATTAATCCTGAGTTTGTTTTCAGCAGCAGCTATTTCATGAAGCAGGTAGTTTCAAGGATTATAGAATTTGTTGCATAATTTTTCTAGTCTTGTCATTGTCGTGTGATAAACGAAAACAATGAAATGTATTCTGTTGTCCTGCGGAGCGGTTACTAATCAAAAGAGTTGCACTCAAAGTAGATATAGTGAGGGTTTAAAGCATATTTGAGGGGTGCAGAATGAAGGCTATTTGGAGCACTGTGTTCACGTGGGCATGTTTTCTGCAGAGTGCGTCCTTTCAACAATCTACTTGACTGGAAGAGATAGCAAGCCATTGTTAGAAACTGGACCCTGGCTGGCCAAGGCTCGCGCCAAGGTCAGTCAGGGATCACCATTCCTAAGGTCAGGGCAAGGGAGTCACACACCAAGGTAACCCCCGCTCACCCTCTAGGTAACGTGGCGCGAGCAGTCAAGGCTAAACTTGGAGGCGGTATGAGTTAAGTATTTGCGCACGCACCCCAGCAACAACACCCAAGGCCCACCACAAAGGAGACTCCACGCAAGGATATATAAAAAATAGCCTTTGTATTATAATAAAAAAAACACATTAGATAACACACGCAAACTTTACAATGTGCCAGAGGCACGGGCAGAATTTACAAGGGAATTATGTACAGGACAGGGCCACATGGACCACTGTCAGGGGTAGGCACTTGTTAGAAAATAATACTGGTAGGTATACACTTAGGACATAAACATTGAATGATTAGCACCAAAATTGAAAATGCAGCACACATCCAGTAATCACTGGTTAAGAGTAACTACCTCCTACGCAACCCTAAAACACTGTAGGCAAATCACGCAGGGAACTAGGACCTTATTATCAGGACCTAAGGAAGGAATACCAACACCTAAGCAATTCACTCTTAGCAAAGGGGAGGAAACCTAAACATAAAATGGGACATCAACAATCCACTATGCAGGTCAGCAAAAGGGGATAAACATAAAGTAGGACATCAACAATTGCACATGAGGTATTAAACACATTCAGAGGTGCAGGTTAGAACTTTTGCGCAAGAATCACATAGCAAAGAAATTACAATGCGCGGGGTGCACATAGCACAACACTCAAAATGTCCCTCAGGCCAACTGGCCTCGAAAGGGGCGGAATGCCCTGAGTCTCAGTGTCAGGGGGTCTGCGCAGGCAGCACAAACCCAAAGCCTAAACGTAGCAACTGTCCACTAAGTGCTGGACAGTTGTAAATCTGAACTGGGCAACCGTTGGAGCCAGGTGGGCTCAAGAACAAAGTGGGCAAGGAGCCTCTCAAGGGCTCGCAAAGCAAATGCGCAAACTAGAGCTTCAGCGCTCTCAACAATAAAAATGCCCCCAGAGCCTCTCTCAGGGCTCTCAAGCGATGTGGGCGATGAGCCTTGCTGGGCTCGTAGATCAGATGTGGCCCCACGAGCTACTCTGGCTCGAAATACACTTGTGGGCGTGGGGAGCCTCGGGGCTCAACAAAAACTATGCCCCTCAGAGCCCTGCAGGCTCGCAAATACCAGTTGCCCGGCTTCGTTGGAGTCCCTCACGGGGGACTCTGGAATCAGGTAATGCCCCCAGGAGCCTATCGAGGCTCCACACAGCAGCCTGCATGGGATCGCGCTACGGGGGAGGGGCGGACACCGGCAATGTGTCCCGCGGCCCCTTTCCCTCCTCTGCACTCACCGGGTGTCTCGTGGCGGGCAGGGCTCCTCTTCAGTCGGGGAGCCTCCCAGCAGCAGCAGCGCGGAGCTCCTCTCCACACGGGGTGCCTCGCGGACCCGGGAGCAGGCTTCCTTGGTCTCCCGCCTGGCCTCGTCACGACGTCCTTCTGCCTGACTTCCGCTGGGGCCGCCAATGGCAGCGCGGCCTTGGGGGTCTGGAGGCGGGACTTCCGGGTCGCGCTAGGCAGCGGCTCGGCAACGGCTTTCGGTGCTCCTGGGCTGCGGCGGTGATCTCCTGGGCAATGCCGGGTGGGCACCGGCTTTAAATAAAATCTCAACCGGGCAATGACAGGTGGGCACCAGCCTCTAATTAAAATAGAAAGCGAGGTGGGCACTCGCTCGTCCAAAGATCGGCAAATCGGCTCCAATGCCGGGTGGGCACCGGCAATGTCAATAAAGCGCTCCCAAGCGCTCTGGGAGCAAAGGAGAAGCGCGCTCAGCGCTACAAGGCATTAAAAGCGCACCCAGCGCTATAAATAAAAATCAGAGCGCCTCCAGGCACAGCAAAGCCCCAGCAGGGTCTGGAGGCAGGCAGAGGGGCAAGGCAGGGCCAGAGCCAGCACACTGGGTCTCCAGGCAGGGAGACAGCCAAGTGGCGGTCCTCTTGGCCCCAGCAGCAGCAACAGCCCCCTCTGGCAAGGATCCTGGAAGAAAACCAAAGAACGGACAAATTGTATGGGGACACAGCCCCTTCTTATACAGTAAAATCCCTTTGTCTCAGGGTGCAGGGTGGGGGAAAACCAGTCACAGCTGGTTTTGAAGTACTCTGTTTACCTCAAACACCCTCTCTATTGACTGGCAGGGCTAGGGACATCAGTCGCACTACAGGGGGTGGAGCCAGCATTGTCTGGGGAAAGTCCAGGCCCATCAGGGACCAGGTGCACTCCTCCCAAGCCATCAACATGCTAATCTCACACTCACCACCGGGCAGACCCATCCAGCCTTCCTGGAGCCAGGCTCACCAGCCAGCTCCAGTCAATCACACTGCAGGCATATTTTACATTAATATGCCAAGTCCAAGAAATGGCATTTCTACACATGACACACACATGCCACATACACCATTGCGAAGCATTCATTCCCACGAACTCGCACATACCAAATTCGAGCATGCACTCCCCACGCATCAGGAACTACTAGGGACACAGACATTCCCCATGCATCCCTATGGGAGAGCAGGCCAGCCTAACTGCATGCACGCACTTTACTCTGGAACACAGAGAAAAAGTGCGCACAGACCAGAAAATCATCCATACAGATCACAGATCTGAAAGCAAAAAGATTAGGGGTGATCCTGCCTTAAGGGCCAAGTCCAACAGCCATTAAATGTGTTGCATGGCTAGGTATGTGTGTGTTCTTCACACTCATGGTTGCAATTATTGCACACTGTGATCGAATGCCAAAAGCAGGAAAACTTAATTTTTTAATTTTGTTGTGTGCTCCGAGGTGATCGTCTGTACAAGTTATGCGGTACAAGCACAGAAAATATATTTAAAGTATAATAAGCCCCATCTCCTAACCAGGACTTTACATCATTGGCCATATTTTGATTCAGAAAGACCATCTTGCCATTTATAATGTGATTTAAAAGCCTTTTATTTTTATTTTTAATATTTATTTCATCCACAAATGCTAATGTAAGAATTAACTTGGTATTTAGTATAGCAAGTATATGAGGCATATAATATCAACTAATAACTGAATTAACACACCTGGGATCATGGTGTGTATTTTTATTACAAACAGTGCAGCCAAATCAGCCCAGTAGATACTTAATTTTTTTGGATATCCCATCTGCAGAGTGTTTACTCCTTCCACCACTCCTTTTCAACCTCATAAAATGGAATGTTGAAAGGGTGAGCCACCAACAGCAATATCGCTAGTGTCTGTGTGTCAGCATTTGTCATCCAGTAGCAGGGAGATAGAGAGATAGAATATGCTGCTCACTAAAGTTATACACAGTATGTTTCTAAGAAAGCAACTCTTGTTTCCAGGTTTGACAGAAACCCTCACTAGTAGCGAGAATGAAAATAGTACCAGATGAATTCCACCCTTTTTGCAGGTGTGCATTCACCAATCGTGAGAACCAGAAAACGGAGGCCCTTTCCATAAGTAAGTGAGCTTGGTGCATCATAAATACCAATAAAGTGGATAACTCTGGAGGTTAATGCACTTGCTAGAAAGATCTGTGTACATTCTAACCAAGGGTTTAACTTACCATAAAAGTGCATAGAGGATCAATGTGTCTACTTGAAAGCACAGCATGTAACATGTAAGTCACAGATTCGTTTTTTTAATGTAGATAGCTTAGTTTATTACTGCTTTTGATGCATAGAGCCGTGTGTAACCTGCAAGTCAAATGTTAACATCTTTGTAATGTAGCTCAGTGAGTTATGAACCTGCAGGAAGGACATGCCTGCAAACAAGAAGGCAAATATTTAGAACCTTGCTGTTTTTTCCTCAATTTTTCTTATTTTAAGGATGCTAAGAAAGGCTTTTTTGGGTAGTAATAAACACTTATTACTAAGTTCCATATATATAGTTATTAGTGAGATAAATAATGGACTTTCTAACATATGCATGCAGATTTAGTGCATACAACCATGGCAAAGTAAAAAAACTAACCCCGCCCCTTTTTGCACCGTAGCACCTCCCTAAACTCTGCCCACTGCTCCTTTTGGTGAGTACCTGCACTTATTTTTTTCCATTTAAAGCACTGCCTGGGACTCTGACTAGTGTGACTACAGCCGCAATTGGCTTAGTATCATTGAGAAGGGTTTCTCATCTCCAACCCGTTGGTGTGGGGTAGTCGGGGTTAGCAGAGAGGTGTAGGAGGGCTTGCATTTCAATCAATCAATCAGTAAATTTGTAAAGCGTGCTACTCACCCACTAGGGTCTCAAGGCGCAGGGAGGAGGGGGAGGCGCTACTGCTTGAACAGCCAGGCCTTGAGTTGTTTCCTGAAGGAGAGATGGTCCTGGGTCAGCCGAAGGTGGGTGGGGAGGGAGTTCCATGTCTTGGCCGCCAGTTAGGAGAAGGATCTTCCTCCGGCAGTGGTTCTGCGGATTTGTGGGACGGTGCTCACGGCGAGGCTGGCTGGAATGTGAGGCGGCTGTTGAGGTATTTGGGGCCCATGTCGTGGAGAGCCTTGTGTGCGTGTGGTCTCTCAGATGGGCAGAGATGTGGCCGTGACGGGAGATGTCCAGGATGAGTCGTGCAGAAGCATTCTGTATGTGCTGGAGTCTTTTCTGGAGTTTGGCTGTGGTTCCCACGTAGAGGGTGTTTCCGTAGTCCAGTCGGCTGGTGACGAGGGCCTGGGTGACCGTCTTCCTGGTTTCGGTGGGGATCCATCGGAAGATCTTTCGGAGCATGCGCAGGTTGTTGAAATAGGATGACAAGATGGTGTTGACTTGTTTGGTCAACATGAGGGAGGAGTCCAGGATGAAGCCCAGGTTGCGTGCATGGTCCGTTGGCTTGGGGGCGGAGCCCAGGGCCGGGGGCCACCAGGAGTCATCCCAGGCAGAGGGGGAAGGTCCCAGGATGAGGACTTCTGTCTTGTCTGAGATCAGTTTCAGACGGCTGAGCCTCATCCATTCCGCGACATCTTTCATTCCTTCCTGGAGGCTGGCTCTGGCGGTGGTGGGGTCGTTGGTGAGGGAGAGTATCAGCTGGGTGTCGTTAGCGTAGGCGATGATGTTGAGGTTGTGTTGGCGTGCGATGGCTGCAAGGGGGCTCATGTAGACGTTGAAGATGGTGGGGCTTGCGGAACACCCCAGATGACTTCGGTGGCCGCGGATTGGAACGGGGGAGGCGGACTCTCTGGGTTCTTCCGGCGAGGAACGAGATGATCCAATCCAAGGCCGTTCCTTGGATTCCGGTGTCGCTGAGGCGCTGTATCAGGGTGCGGTGGCATACGGTGTCGAAGGCTGCAGAGAGGTCGAGGAGGATGAGGGCAGCTGTTTCCCATTTGTCAAACAGGGACCTGATGTTGTCGGTGGCTGTGATGAGGGCAGTCTCGATGCTGTGGTTTGCACGGAAACCGGACTGCGAGGGGCTGAGGGATCCGTTCTTTTCGAGGAAGGGGGAGAGTTGTTTGTTGACGGTCTTCTCCATGACTTTGGCAGGAAAAGGGAGGAGCGAGATGGGGCGGAAGTTCTTGAGGTCCGTGGGGTCCGCGGTGGGTTTCTTCAGGAGGGCGCTGAGCTCGGCACGTTTCCAGCTCTCCGGGAAGGAGGTGGATGCAAAGGAGCAGTTAATGATGTCCCGGAGATGGGGTGCGATGATGGAGTCTGCTTTGAAGAAGATGTGGTGTGGACAGGGCTCAGTTGGGGAGCCAGAGTAGATGGTGTTCATCATGCGGGTGGTGTCTTCGGTGCTGACCAGGGTCCAGGTACAGAAGGTGGTGGTGGGGGGAGTGGTTCGGTGTTTGGGTGCGTGGTCTGTGGGCCGAAACTGTTGTGTATGTCGGCGATCTTGCGGTGAAAGAACGAGGCGAGTGAGTTGCAGAGGTCTTGAGAGGATGTGATGTCGTTGTTGCAGGCGCTGGGGTTGGAGAGCTCTTAAACAATGCTGAAGAGTTCCTTGCTGTTCTGGGTGTTGTTGTCCAGTTGTTCTTTGAATGTAGTCCATTTGGATGTGCGGATCAGCTGGTGATGTTTGCGGGTGGCGTTCTTGAGGGCTGTCATGTTTTCTGTTGTCTGGTCGTGGCGCCAGGGTTTCTCGAGGGTGCGGCAGGTTTTCTTGGAGTTTTTGAGGTCGTTGGTGAACCACAAGGCTTTCTTGCTGCTGGGTCTGCTGGGAGGGTTCTTCAGTGGTGCGAGGTCATCGGCGCAGTTGGTGAGCCACTGTGTGAGGTTGCGGGCTGCTTCGTTGGGGTCTGTAGTGTTGGTGGGAGGGTTCTGGCTGAGGGAGGTGATGAGCTGGTCGGCGACGATCTTACTCCAGCTTCTGCGGGGAACCTGTTGCGGTTGGTGGTGGTGGGTCGTGGTTCTCCTGAAGGTGAAGTGGATGCAGCTGTGATCTGTCCAGTGTAGTCTGGTGGAGTGGCTGAAGGAGATGTACTTGCTGGAGTAGAAGATTGGGTCAATGGTGTGGCTGGTGTAGTGGGTGGGGGTGTTCACCAGTTGCTTGAGTTTGAGGTTGGCGAGGTTGTCCAGCAGGGCGGCGGTGTTGCTTTCGTTGTTGTTCTCCAGGTGGAAGTTGAGGTCCCCTAGGAGGATATACTCTGAGGAGGTTAGGGTGTGTGGGCTAATGAAGTCTGCGATGGCTTCGCTGAATGGTGTGCGCGGTCCAGGGGGTCTGTAGACGAGGGTGTCTCTGAGGGTGGTCTTGGGGTCGGTGTGTATCTGGAAGTGAAGGTGCTCGGCGGTGGTGAGGGTGTCGTCGGAGTAGGTCGTGATGCAGATGGTGTTTCTGTGGACGATGGCGACGCCTCCTCCGGTTTGGTTGGTGCGATCCCTCCGGGTGATCTTGTAGCCATCCAGGATGGCTATGGCGATGTCGGGGGCAGAGGAGGCGTTCATCCAGGTTTCTGTGAGGAAGGCGACGTTGTGTCGAGATGGTTCCAGAGTTCGACGGCATGCCTGTGGACGGAGCGGGTGTTGAGCACGATGCACTTGAGGTGATTGTTGCTGGTGCTTGGCTTGGCGGGTGCAGTGCAGGTACGGAGGCAGGTGAATTTGCAGGCTTGGCAGGTGAAGGGTCCATGGGTGCGTTTTGGGGTGGCTTGGTAGCAGGCGGGGTTCCGGCCGGCGTTGAGTGCGTGGAGGGTGTTGGCGTTGTAAGTCGCCGGGTGGGCTGGCATCGTAGAGGGCCAGGGGTCCTGGCGCTGGGCGCGGTCCAGGTGTGGACAGGCGCATACGGGCTTGCCTTTGGCGTGCCTTTGGTGCACTTTTGGCATGCCCGCTGCGCGTGTCCGCTGCGCGGTCTCTGTGAGGTCTACATATGAGGGGGCTGGGAGGGAGGAGCAGTTGGGTGGCAGGAGCGGGCGGCGAATGGGCAGGGAGAGGTCGGGCTGCAGGGAGGCAGCAGCGGGAAGTCCGGGAGGGCAGGGAGAGCGAGCGCTGGAGAGCGCAAGGGCTGCAGGCAGGGCAACCAGACAGGGAGGCAGCGTCAGCGTGGGGGCTTCCTGACCAGGAGCAGAGGTCAGGGGTTACAAACAGCATTTGTGTTATCAACTGACCTTCCGGATATCAGTGGCACCGTTGGACCTGCCTGATATTCATGGCACTGCGTATCAATGCTGAGTGAGTGTGATAGAGAGTGACTACATGAGTACCACCTGTTATTAATTACACTTCCCAGTGGTGTTGCTTACACGTTAAGTCCTTGCCAAAAGAAGACTATGTTTGACATCGGTTTTTACCAGTGTATCCTTGGCTCACAGTGCTGTTTAAAAGTGTTGTATTTTTCTGTACACATTTTTGATTTCATTGTGGTCTGGGATGCACCCTGTAACTGTGTGGTATTAAATTGTAATAATTGCCAGGGTGGGCATTGTTCTGACAATGTTTTACCACATACGGGTGCCTCGGGTAAAGTTGGATCTTTCCGAAGTGTGCATACTACTGATGTCATTTTAACACAGTTTGACTTAGTGATATTTTCAAATGTGATTCATGCCCAGAAATACATGATGATCATGTTGTGTTAATTAATGTGTGTGCTTAATGCAAGCTTTATTTACATACACCACATGTGAACTCTCTTGTATGACACTCAGTGTATTTATTGTGTGAGAGTGCTGTGCCGTGCTTTACACATTGCCTCTGTGATAACCATGACTGCTCAGTGCCAAACTGCACTACAGGCTGGAGGGACAGACCCAAAACATATTTTGCAGGGCTACGTTAGTGGGTAGCATAATGAGTGCTACTGCCAACTAGTCGCAATAAATTTACAGGCCCTAGGTACATGTAGTACCATATACTAGAAACGTGTACGTATATTAAATATACCAATCAGGCTTAGGCCAATTTGATCATGTTTTCAAGGGATAGCACATGTACTGATTAACAGCTAGAAAATGTACAGTCTTAAAAGCCAACAAAAGCAGGTTCAGCAAAGTAAGGCAAAAATCTGAGAATACTTTGCACAAAGGGCCCAGTCCAACGATATGCATCAGTTTTTGTGGCTGGGTTGTAGATCACACAAAATTTCAGTTATTAAGTAGTCCCTGGAAAGATGGCCTCTGGATTGAGAATACTGCAAAGGGCCTATGACTATTGTAGTGTTCAAGGACCCCTACAGAATTTAAATTATTTTTTTAATATAAAATGCTGTGATTTGTGCTCATGTCATGGTCATTCTAACTGCTAAGCTCAGGTGTCAGGAAAAACAAGTTCGAGAAGTGCTTAATACCTCCTTTTTCTCATCTTTCCATGCAAACAGTGTCACTAGAGCCAAGCTGTATCAGGCTGGTGAGCCTATAACTAGGGCAAAACCGGTTCTATGTTGCTTGTTTTGAGGGCAGGGATGAACTGGCTTGGCAGTTCAGGCTGAATTGTTTCGATTAGAGCAGGGTCAAGACTGATTTGCATGTAGCAGCGTCCAAACGGAGGTGGCATTTTGAGCAAAATAACTATGGATTGGGATGTGGCCCTAATAATGTACAGTGGTTGAGATTAATTCAAACCTTCCATCCATCATCTTTTTGTTTTTGTATTTGTCGCTTGAAGTGCTCCAAGTATGCCCAGAAGTGAGTCCCAGGCTCTCTGTGCCACTGGAACCAAGCTATACATGGCTAAAGAGCCATAACTAGGGCAAACCGAATCCAAGGTTGCTTGTGTTCCGGTACACGGAGGACCTGGCCTGGCAGTTCGGGTTGGACTATTCCCATAAGGAGCAAGGTCAAGACTGATTTGCATATGGTCAAGCCCAAACTAAGGTAGCATCAACCAACCAATCATTCAATCAGGGATTTGTAGAGTGCATTACTCCCCCATGAGGGTCTCAAGGCGCTGGGTGGCAAGGGGGGTTTTGGTCAGTTCTGTCTCATCTGAAGAGCCAGGTCTTCCTGAATGCTTGCAGTGTGGGTGTTCATCTGAGGCTTTGGGGGAGTTCGTTCCAGATCTTGGCTGTGTTGTAGAAGAAGGATTGCCCCCCTGGTCTGGTTCGGCAGATGCGTGGGATTTTGGCCAGTGCAAAATTGGCAGAGCAGGAGGCTTCTCTGGAGTGCAGAGAAGGAGATTCTTATGTTGAGGTATTGGGGTCCGATGTTGGGAAGGGATTTTTAGGCGTGGGTGAGGAGCTTGAAGGTCACTCTTTTTTCAATGGTGAGCCAGTGGAGCTTCGTAGGTACAGGGTGATGTGGTGTTGTCGTGGGATGCTGAGGACAAGTCTTGCTTCAGTGTTCTGGATGGTCTGGAGTTTGAGGATTAGGGATTTGCTAATTACGGAGTAGAGGGCACTCCCCTAATCCAGTCTGCTGGTTATGAGTGTGTGGATGACTATCTTTCTGGATTCGGGGGAAACTATTTGAAGGTCTTACGTAGTACGCACAAGGAAGACACAGCATTGATCTGTCGGTTCATGGTGAGGGAAGAGTCGAGTATGATGCCAAGGTTGCGAGCGTGGTCAGTGGGTGTGGGGGGTTGCTGAGGGTGGTGGGCCACCAGGTGTTTGCCCATGTGGAGGTAGTGGATCCAGGGACGAGGATTTCCGTTTTCTCTGAGTTGAGCTTTAGGCAGCTATTTTGCCTATCCAGGAGGCAATGTCTTTCATTGGTGCAGAGCAAAAATATCGACGGAGAAATATTGTGGAACATAAATATCGCAGCAAAAATATTGTGGGGAAGAAATATCAACAACAAAAATATAGTTGACAAGAATATCGACTGACAAGTAAGTAATATCTATTACAAAAATATTGTTGAAATAAATGTAGTTTACAAAAATATAGTTGACAAAAATATCGATTTATTAATAATTTTATGTATTTTAGTGTTTTTAATGAGAATTGTTTGTCATTTTATTATATGCTTTAGAATTTTACTAGTTCCTAAATTATTTTGAGTTTAATTCTGCATTTTTAGTTCCGTAGCGGTTTGTGGGTTTATAGGGAAATAGGGTGGGAAGTACTTTAATTATATAAAAATGTATTGAATAATTGATGTGTTAATTGATTCATGAATAATAGTGTATTAATTAGTTGTTAATCAATTTCAATTAGTCAATTATTAATTAATTATGTTATTTGTTTAATTAATTTTAGGTGTGTGTAGTGGTGCTTATATGTGTAAATGGTGTGAATGGTGGTAATTAATTAATTTTTTATTGATTCATTATTACATAGTTTTAAATTAATCACCATTAATTAATTAGTAATTATCAATTGTAATTGTGTCATTAATTTTAGGTGTGTGTTGTGGTATTTATATGTGTAAATGGTGTGAAAGGTACTTCATAAATTATTTATTGATTCATTAATACATAATAATAAATGCATTTTCATTAATGAATTAGTAATTATTACATGTAATTGTGTAATTAATTTTAGGTGTATGTTGTGGATAATATAGTGTTGAATAATGTGTAATTAATTATTTTTTATTATCTTTGTTAATAATAATATATTTAAATGTATATATTAATTATGTTAATATTGGAAATTAAATTTAATACAAATGTTGATGGTTTTGTTTTTTTATTGTTTTGGGATCCAGCACTTTCCCTACTGTTGCACTCACTGGAATTAGAATAGTAATTTTTACCACTCCCCTATCCAACGCTTTCTCTACTGTTGCACTCACTGGAGTGGCAATAGTAATTGTTAACCCCTATGCTATCCAACGCTTTCCCTACTGTTGCACTCACTGGAGTTGGAATAGTAATATTTACCCCTCCGCTATCCAGCTCATCACTACTGTTGCACTCACGGGAGTGGGAATAGTAATTTTTACACCTACTCTATCCACCGCTTTCCCTATTCTTGCCCTTATTGGAGTGGGAATATTAATTTTTACCCCTCCGCTATCCAGCGCTTTCCCTACTGTCGCAGTCATTGGAGTGGGAATAGGTATTTTTATCCCTACGTTATCCAGCGCTTTCCCTACTGTTGTCCTCACTGGAGTGGTAATAGTAATTTTTACCCCCTCGCTATCCAACGTTTTAACTACTAATGTTTTTATATTGTTATTAAATGTATGTATTATTCTTTTTTATATAGTTTAATATTTTAACAAGAATATTTTTTTAATTTTAAATTATTTATATGTGTTTTTTTTATTTTTATATAAATAAAAAACTTTATAAATTAAACATAGATAGTAGTTAATAAAATGTATTTAAGTAAATTCATGTACACATTTGTTTCTGTTTATCAAGACTAAATAAGTTGATTTGTTATAATTAGTTAAAATATACTTTACATATAATGTATTTTGTTAATAATATTATTATTATTTAATTAATTGTATTTAAATGTTATTTTTAAAAGTCAATTTTTTTACATCTATATGTTTTACATCGATATTTTTGAGTCGATATAAGTGTACTTACCTGTTTAAATATAGGGAGTCGATATTTTTGGTATCGATATTTGTTACATCGATATTTTTTTCATCAATATTTGAACATGGAAACCTTTCATTCCTTCCTGGAATCTGTGTCTGGTGATGTCGGGTTGGTTGGTGAGGGAGAGGATGAGCTGGTTGTCATCGGCGTAGGATACTATGCTTAGTCAGTGTATTCTGACGATGGTGGCGAAAGGTCCATGTAGATGTTGTAGTGCGTGAGGCTGAGTGAGGATCCTTGCTGTACTTCGCAGCTGATCTCTGTGGCTTTGGAGAGAAAGGGTGGGAGTTTGATTCTTTGGGGTCTGACGGTGAGGAAGGAACGGATCCAGTCAAGGGTGGTTCCTCGGATGCCGGCATTGTGGAGTCTGGCGGTTAGTGTGTGGTGGGAGACAGTGTTATAAGCTGCTGTGAGGTCTAGTAGGATGAGGGTAGCTGTGTGGCTCCGGTCAAGGAGGGAGCCAATGTTGGCCTTGGAGGCTAGGAGGGTGGTCTCTGTGCTGTAGTTGTGGTGGAATCCAGATTGGGAAGAGTCAGGATCGAGATGACTTCTATGAAGTTGGTGAGCTGGTTGTTGACAATCTTCTTGGTGACTGGCTGAGATGAGGAGGCAAAAGATGAGTGGGTAGATCTTGAGATCTGTCAGGTCTGCATGGGCTTCTTGAGGAGGGGCTTGACTTCTACACATTTCCAGATGTCGGGCATGTGCCTGTTTCGAGGGAGTAGTTGATGGTGCATCGTAATTCAGGTGCTATGGCAGAGGCTGCTCCGTGGAAAATGTGGGATGGGCAGGGGTGGGTGGGGTCTCCTGAGTGTATACTTCTCATGGTCTTGGCGGTGCCTTCTGTGGTGGCAAGGGGCCATGCGTGATGGTAGGCTGGGTTGCATTGCCAGTTGAAGGAGTAGAGTCAGTGTCTGGGATCTGCTCTTCGAAATTGCTGTAGAGAGTTCTGATCTTGAGATGGAAGTAGGAGCTGAGTTTGTTAAAGAGCTCCTGCGAGAGAGGGACGTTAGAGACTTCTTGGGGGGGTTGGTGAATTCTTGTATCATGCTCAAGAGTTCCTTATAATTGCTGCTGAGTTGGTGGTGTTCTGTCTTGTAGGCTTGTGTGCTACTGGGGTTTTGCTGTTTCTCAAAGTTTTCTCAAGTCATTGGCATGTGCGCTTGGATTCTCGGAGGTCAGTGATGAACCAGGTGGCTTTCGTGGTGCTTTGTCTGTCGGAGTTCTGGAGGGGGGTGAGTGTATCAGCACAGTTGGTGATCCATCTGTGGAGTGCGTTGGCCGCAGAGATGGCGTCATTTGTGGTTGGAGGAGGAGAGCGGTTGAGGTACGCTTCAATGATCTTGCTCCAGTTGCACGGGGTGAGGTGTAGGCTTGTGTGCAGTGAGTTTTGAGGAGGGGAAGTGGGGGCTGCGGTTGTCCATCCAGAGGGGTTGCATGGTATGGCAGAAGCAGATGATGTGTCCTCCAGTGAAGATGGGATCGAGGGTGGGTCCTGCCTTGTGGATGGGGATGGTGATGAGCTGTCTGAGTCCGATGTTGGTGAGGTTGTCCAGGATGGCAGTGAGTTGGGATCACTGGCGTTGTCAAGGTGGGAATTCAGGTCTCCGAGGAGTACCTAGTCCGTGGATGCGAGGGTGTTGGGCATGATGAGGTCTGCAATGGTAGTGGTGTACTTAGCGTGTGGTCCTGGAGGTCTGTAGGTGAGAGTGTTGCGTATTGTTGTTCGTCGGTTGATCTGGATATGGAAATGGAGGTGTTCCATAGGTTAAGAGGGGTCATTAGTGCTGGATGTGATGAGTTGGAGGGAGTTATTGTGTACCATGGCGAGTCCACATCCAGGGTGGTTGGGGCGGTCCTTTCTCTGGATGTTGTAACTATCTGGGACAGCGGTTGTGATGTCGGGTAAGGAGCTGACATTTGTCCATGTTTCTGTGAGGAAGGCGACATCTGGCGAGAGGGTGTTGAGGAGTTTACAGATTTCTACTGCATGTCTATGCATGGAGAGTACGTTGGGGAGGATGCAGCTGAGTGATTTTGGTGTGCTGACATCCGATGGGTTGGTGGTGGCAGTGGGGGTCCAGAGGTGGGTGAAGGTGCAGCGGCCGTGTCGTCAGGAGAACTGCCCATGGTTGAATTTTGGTGTTGACAGCTGCCAGTTGTTATTTCTTCCAGGGTTGAGTGAGTGTAGGGTTGTTAAATCATAGCATTAGTGGGTGGGAGGACCAGGGTTCCCCATGCTGGTCACGGGCCTGTCACGGATGGGCACAGACAAGCTTGCCTTTGGCATGCCTTTGAACGTCCGCGGCGCGCGGCCGCCTTTAAGTCTGAGTTCGGGGTGGATGGGACAGCTAGAAGGTGGAAGCGGGAGGGGTCGCGGAGGCAGCAGCGGTGAGAAGAGAAAAGACACAGGAAATAACGGGGAAAGGGAATGGGGAATCACGAATGAGCAACAATGAAAAAACAAGGGCAGAAGTAGAGGAAACGAAGGGCAGAGATAAAAGGCAGATAGAAAAATGAAGCACAGAGAGGGAAAGAGTAGTTAAAGCGGATTCTGGAGGCTGGCTTAAGCAAGAGACTTGAACCGAGGCACTGGCAGGCTGAGCTACGGCAGAGCTGCGTGCTGGAAGAGCAAAAACCCAAGGGCTCTTGCTCGATTTCAGTGCGGAGTGGCCACCATTAAGTAGGGGTAGAAGGAGGGAAGGTCCGCTTGGAGGTGGGGGCAGGAGGGGCTGCGGGGGCAGCAGCAAGCATTCCATCCATCACCTTATTGTTTGTGTCTGGGGCAGGCAGGGGTTACTGGGACTTTTCTGCGGGGTGAAGCTTTTTACCACTGCTCTCGCGTGGTTTGCCCTTCTATTGATCTGTAAGCTGTGCCAAGTACAATCCTTCAGTACTTTACTCTCAGTAGTAGTGAGGGTGAGAACTCACAGGCTTCTCAGGGAGGTTAGTGTGGGACTTAATCAATACTATGTAATATATAGTAATAGGATAATTGTCTATCCCAGTGCTTCGCAGATTTGCAGCCAGATGATGTGTATTCCAGGTCTGCTTTCCTGGAACCGGTTTATGTCGGTTCCCCTTTCACATGCCGTGACCAGTCCACCTTCCAGACATGGCCTCATTCTGCAAGAATGCTTTGCCCAGCAGGACATTTTACAGGTGGCGTGCCCATTTCAAGTACGTTGTGAGAAGCAGACTGCTTTATGAATTGGCCTGTAAGCATGCATTCATGTGCTACAGGTTAAAGTCTGTCACTGTAATTCACCAACCATAATATGCTGCTGACATTGAATTCCACCCACAAATCTGTAACAGGAATGGTAGTCCTTTGTTATGATAAGGCAGTGGCGGCCAACACAAACAAAAAGTGGTGAGAAGGGCAGAGGGGGCACAGGGGAGCAAAGTAGTGGGAGTGCAGGGGGGGGTTTATAAATAAAATAATATGACTTACCTTAAGCTGCCGGCTGCTTCACACCTTGGTGTTCATTTTCTTCCTGTTCCCAACAGACACTGGGATCCCAATAGAGATTCCCTGTGCAATCCCCATAATTATTATTATTGCATTTATAGAGCGCACAGCTACCTCGCTAGCTTTCCCAGCGCTGAGCAGGTAGGGAGGGAAAAGGAAGTACATGATGAAACTAGAGTTAGATGTTAGAACAGCCAGGTTTTCAGCTGCATGCAGAAGGCACTATGAGGGGTTTCATCTCACAAGGAGGCAGGTATTCATAGCTGCCAAGGTTTCAGATTTCTATGTGTGGCATTTTCATAATTTCAGTGTAATTATGAGTGACATTTTAACGACTATGAGTGACACTGTCTCGTGAACGAAATCAAGTAAAAAAGATGAGGGAAACATTTAAGTATGAGAAAGTACAACTAGATGAACAACGAGAAACTCTAAGAAAATTGTAAAACTGCTGCAAAGAACCAGAAATGGAAGATCTTGACATTAGGGCTTGAAGTGGGATGAAAAAAGTGTGGGGTCTCGAAAAGGGGCGTGCATGGTCTACGTTATTAAGCATATGGCTTAAACACAAACAACATTTCTATAATTTCATAGTGTGCTGTCCAACCAGTATTTTGGTTCCTTGATAACTGGCATATCTCTAAAACCAGCCAGGCTATTGGCTTTGTCAATGGTTGTTAGCAGTTTAAGATAAATGAGTGAAAACAATAATTTTGTTGTAAATAATATTGAAAATGTTTCAATTAGGAAACAGCTAGACTGAATTAAACATTGATGAGGGCTGAGGACTGGTACTGGTCTTCTGGATGTCCCAATCACTCTGTTAAGTTCAACCTTTGTTAGTCATATGCGTCCTTTGTTTCTTTTGCCTCTCCACATATGCATAGCTTTCACAGGTGCACTAGCACTAGAGTGTACTTGTTTGTGTCACTTTTGCCTTGTAATTTGCAAACTCATTGAAGAGGACATATTTGAAAATTGGACTGGAAGACAGTACACAGAGACATATGATGGGGGGTAGCAGAGGCAACAATGGACAGGACATTTAGACCCATTCCTCGCAGTGAGCATGAGACTTACACCCCCAAAGCTAGAAGCAACACGTTTACACCATGGATTGTTAAACTGACATAGTTACCATAGTGAGCATTTTTCTCTGCCTGAAAACATTGTAAAGGTGGTAATGTGTTTTGAAGTACTTACTGATACTGCCATTGTGTACATGGGTTGGCCAAGGTGGTGTACAGAATAACAGTATGAGTTGTGTGGTTGAAATCTGAGGGTGCATTTATTTGGCCAAATATATATATCACTCATTGCATGTAGCCACAATTTATACTGTGGAAAGTGTGCTACTATCCTACAGGCTTTAGTAGGTGCATGCTCCTGCAATGGAGGTGGAATGATTGTTTTTTAAAAAGTGACCGGACAAAAAGCAACATGTCCAGCTCTCCTGAAACGGCTCGTTA
Organism: Lissotriton vulgaris; assembly: GCF_964263255.1. Taxonomy (NCBI): domain Eukaryota; kingdom Metazoa; phylum Chordata; class Amphibia; order Caudata; family Salamandridae; genus Lissotriton; species Lissotriton vulgaris. The sequence goes on along the minus strand of NC_141693.1, from coordinate 1,649,747,456 downwards.
CCGCCAGATGCTTTCAAGACCAGAGACCACCGTGTAGACAGCCCTGCCAAGTATCACGCATCATGCATTAGATTAATGCATTTCAGTGTTGTGGTCCGCATCACTGCACTGAAATACATTGTCACGCATATATAGTGCCTCCTAAAGTGAAGCCCTAGCGCTGCTTAAGTATCATTGACTGCCAATCTGTCCTTAGCTGTCAGCACGCGTTGCTGTGGCCGACGCAGGTGCTGGCTCAGGCAGGGGTAGCTACAATGTTTCTTTAATGACCGCGCAAAGACACTGATGTCACATGAAGGGACTGAGTCTTATGATTTCATTTCTCCAATCAAGAGACAGCAGACATGTTCACTGAACTTAGGGCCCGGGCGGCGCACTTTGAATTGGGACTGATTGAGACATGTGTGGCCGCCGCGGGGGAGTGGTGCTGTATGCAGCCTGGCCTACCGCCCTGCACTGTAGCCCACTGTTTGGGAGGGAGGGTGGCAAGCCAAACCGAAACCAATTTTTGTGTTTGTAAAAGGTCACTTTATTGAAACAGGTGCATATCACAGTTTATTAACACTGGCAACTGCCTTACAAAACTAAAACCTCACTATACATAAATTATCTGACCCCTTGTCACCCCCTACGTTCCCCACATCAAATCCCTCACCCTGCCGAATACAAAATAACATTACATAACAACCAAATTACACAATCTTGCACAATATTGCATTTACAAATCCTATCCTCCAATGACCCAAACCCCTACCTGCCTTTGTGCAACTGTAACTACCAAACATCTAGACTAAATTTAGCCTACCTTGTTACCCTTTTCCTGCCTCTGCTCACAAACTACCAACACTTAACTAAAAACTTCAGCCAATCTTGGCAACTTTCAACAACCCCGCCAGCACCTGTTCCAAGCGATGAACATACAACTTAGCCAAAACCCCTATGAACCTGTTCCAATATCCGCCGGTGGGAAAACACCCTAAACCCCAAGAAAAAACACCTTAACCCAGAAAAAGAGGGTGGGCGGGAGGGAAAACGCTAAAACATACAGCCCTTCCAGCCACCAGGTCACCAAATCTAAAATGGTGGCTGGAGAAGCACGAAAACGGCCCTTAAACCCTTTGGGATAAATATGAAATTGGGCTACAATTGGGCTATTCCCAATGTCGCCCAAAACCCGACAAAATGGCCACTACGCAGTCTGCCCAATCCCCTCCCAATCTGCACTTTGGCAGACCTCACTGTGTTTGGCTGCCCCCCCAAACCACCTTGTGCAGCCATGAATGCAGTCGGAGTCCTGGGCTGCGGTTGCAGCGCTGCTCAGATTGCGTCGGGAGTTCTCACAGCTGGCTGAGTAAGTATCTCAAATAACAGTTTGCAAAGCAGGCCGTGCCACAAGGCTCAGCTTTCTGTGGTCATCTGTAATGGCATTACATCAAACCCCGGTTTTCCACAGTCCATTTGGTTGATGACATGTTTGGTTGGTAATCTGCAGCATAGATCCCTAGCACCACCCTTCCACCAAACCTAGTGGTTTTCTTTTCCAATTATGCTTTCCAGGGCTTCTTTCCAGTGCTGCACTATCTTGAAGTGCCACTGTAAATCTTATGAAACTGTTTTGCGATCAGGCCAGTATAATCCCAGTAGCCAAAGTTGTTCATTTGCATCGCACGGGCGAGCGTTGCTGCACGTTGCCAGACAGGGAAGGTGCCGGAGTAGGGGGTTGGCATTGTATATATGTATGTATGTATGTATAGGCATTTATATAGCGCACTACTTACCCGGAGGGTCCCAAGGCGCTTCGACCGCTGCAAAACCCTTCCTGGCTTCCCTGAGAGATGGTCCCTTAATGGGTATCTCCAGGTTGAGACCAGGCATCCCCGGCGGTCTGGTGGGGCCGTTAGTGAAGATGAGGCAAGCTAATGCCCAGAGTTGCTGAGTGTGATCGCTGATCAGAGTGGGCACCGAGGCGAGAGAATTATTGAGTCCGCTGACCCTGGTCCAGAAACCTGCCGCGCCGGGAATCGAACCCTGGTCCCGGGCCGTCCTCTGCTCTCGGGTCTGCCGCCTCTAACCGGTGAGCAAGGAGTCTTCGAGCAGCATTGAAAATTTATAGTATGGTATATTGAGGAAGGTCCCCATGACCAGCATGTGACAGATGAATGTTGAGGCAGACGCGCTACAAATGTGCGCGTTTCTGTTAGTGCTTTCACCTGAACTATGGGTGACTCCATTCTCAGAGAAAAATACCCGCTGTTTATTTACGCTGTAAGATTCTGCAAAGGCCCAGCCATGATATTTAAAAACAACTTTGGTTAAAATCCTCAAAATTCATATAAAACATGGCCTTTCTGCCTTTGTTTACTTGAATTATCAGTAGGGGATCACCAAGGCAGATGTGGAAGTAGAACACATTTTAAAGTGCCTTCTATTTACTTTTTTTAATAAGGGAAAAATACCATTTTCAAGTAATTTCTTTTTAAATGTTTGATTGGCCTGGGACATTAAAATGCCGGTCACTCAGCTGTTCCCGGAGGCTGTTTCCTCAATGTCCTCCTAGAATAAGAAAATTGCGACCTTCTGCTTTGCCTAAAAAACTGTAGGATTTTTGGTTGAACAAGCTGAGGAATTTTGGGAGAGTAGCAGCGGGGAGGAAATTATGCTAGGCTGGTGGTGAGGAGAGGGGAGAAGGGGAGGAGAGATGCGGAGTGTACTGCTGGACAGAACTTCGTAGCACAGGCTCCATTTTAAAACACCTGAAGAGTTGCGCTCTGAATCTCTTTTCAGATCTCCGTTCCTAATCTGTAGCTGGAATAAGAAAAATCACTGTTCTGATTGTAATGATGTCCATACAAGGCAGTCACAAGGACCTGCCCGAGGTGGGACGAGGGCGGCCGGAAAGGGAGGAGCTGGGGACTAGGAACGGCAGTTAGCCGTTACCCCAAGACGAGGAAGGAGCCAAATAAAGTATCTGAGAACTGTGACCCTGCGTCCGTGTGTGTCTATTCCATGAGGGACACTACACTGATAAGGACTGTTCTATCTTTGGGCCTATGCTCAGATTGTAGGCTGGTCTGCTCTGATGCTACAGTGACGGGCCCTTCACTGCCTGAGGGCCCAACCATTGTCTCCGTGCACCCAGTGGCTCGGGAGAGCCTTTCAGGGCCAGGCAGTGATTGAAAAGTGATTTGGTTGTGAGGGGACATACTTGCACCATGCATCTCCCCTTGCCTCATTCCACCGATGTGGTAGCGGCACCAGCCTCTGCAGGCTGCCCCACAGCTGCCAGCTCTGCCCGGGCTTGCTCCAGCATGTCCCTGATGTTTGGCCAAATCTTCTGGCCTTGCAATCACATGGTGACTAGCACTGCGATCCTGGGGAACTTAGCAGGTGGAGCAAGTTTCACTGCTGGCCTTTGCTGGAGTGAGTTCCTTGATCCCCAAATGGTGGCTCCCCAGGTTCTGCACCCTTGGTGGGCATCAGTTGAGCACCTCCTGTGAAATTCTGAAGTTTTGAACAATTTTTTCAGCAGGACTGGCATGGTCTCTGTATCTGTGCTCATGGTGGTCAGCCTGAACTTGTGACTGTCCCCCGCTCAAGCATGATCAGATGATTGCGAGTGGCGCTTTGTGTTTAATGCGAGTGGTGCTTTGTGTTTTTATGGACTATACCTATCTAAAACTTTAAAATTGCATATCTTCTCTTTTACTATTTGGTTGTTAGCTGTTTAGGTCTAATATTATTTATTAAATATTTCTCTATCCTTCTAAATTAATGTGTGATTCTTGTGTTGTGTTTCTACTTAATGACTATTTCTGTGCTCCTATATAACTTAATTCAGTGCCTCTACATTAAGCTTGACTACATTTTTTTGCCAAGCTACCAGAGGGTTATACACAGGTTCCTTTAGTGAATTTTGTGATTCACCCCGACAAGAATTGTGATTGTTGCCTGAGAAAGGTTTCACCCCCCTAATCAAAAGCCTAGTTTCTTGCAGTAAGTGTTCCCCATTTTCCAACCACTCCCCTTAGCCTCTCCCAGATTTACTACTAAATTGCTTACTTACCAGTACATAGACTCTGCACTTGGGGTGGAGATGAGAGAGGCGGAGCAATAAACTTTGCACATATGTTTGTACAGAGCATGTTCTAGAACTGAAAAATGTACTACAAAATACAGTTTGTGAATCATCCCCACAATTTCTAGATTAGCAAAAAAGACTTCACCTACTTGAAAACATAAAGTTCTCAGACATAAGCTCAGTAGAAAATACTTTCATCCCTATGTTATGGAGATGTGTGATAGTATAAGAATCACTTTGGAGAGTGAAGGTCATCTCTCCTCATGGTTCCAGGATCTATGTAGGAATGGGTAATCCTTCAAGATCTTCCAGTATATGTAGTCCTGAATTTATCATAAACAAGACAACAACTGCCAGAACGAAAGCAAGAAATTCATACCTGAACATGCAAAGCCATTTAATGGGAAACATAGGAGAGCTTCTTCGAAAGTGTCAGTGCTGGAGGAGACGCTGCATTTTGTTCCTGCTGTCTCCTGATGTTCAGTTTCTGTGCTTGCTGATAGCTTTCAAGCCAGGGAACTTACCTCGCCTGCACCCTAACACTGACCTGGCAAGAATAGCTGGACAAGACAATAGCTATTCCTCGAATCATGAGACTAGAACTGTTTCCAGAACTCTTCTTTCTAAACTCTTTAGTTTGACAATAATTGAGAATGGCCTTAATCTGCTCTCTGCCCTTCCTTTCACACAAGACAGGAAACTGGAGTGCCTCCTGTAGATTCAATGAGAAGGTGGGTAGAATCTGCTATCCCCAAGTCTTCACCATTCACCAAAGGTCACAGTCAAATTTAGGCCTCGGATTTCTGGCACTGTATTGCAGGTGAACAAAATAAACATGCAGGTGTATGGCTCTACCAACAGTACTGCAGGTGACATCCCCTAACTGCAGGTTGGTTGAGAGGTCTGTTTTCACTTCATGTGTTCATCATGCAGTGATGAGAGGCCTCCAGGAACCCAGCAACATGAGCAGTGCAACAGCCATGGTGAATGGCTACCAGGCTCATGGTGCTCTGGATGGTAAATAGCGACAGACAGCTGTGGCACGGAGGCGATGGGGCAGTCGCATTTACCACGGTACTACGGGGCAGATTTACAAGCCCCCTGCGCCTCTTTTATGCCACAGTTGCGTCATTTTTGTGACACAGCGGCGGCGCAAAAGATGCTCGATGGTGCGGGGTATTTACAATGTGACTCATCTCCCAGATTAGTCACGTTGTATAGCGCTGCACCAGAAGGAGGCGTTCCATCGCAGGGGGGCGTTCCGGTGCAGGAACGTATCCCAAAAGTGGCTGAGTGAAATCTACAAGATTTCACTCAGTCACTTCTGGGCCCATGCTGTGCCAAAATCCTGTGCCTGCTTGAAGCAGGCGTAAGGATTGATGCAGCATTGTGGAGATAGGGCCCCCAGAGCATTGCTGGAGCTGTGTCGCACTTGCAACGCAACTCCAGCAATGCGCCACTAATACGGCACAGATGCGTGATGCGTCTGTGCTGTTTTTGCCCCATGGTGCGCCGTATTGTAAATGCGGCACATTCAGGGTGACGGAGCTGCGGCGCACAATAACTGGCACATCCCTGCTGATATTCTCACCAATATATGTAGTCAGGACCCAAAAAGAGTGAAAAGGACAGAAAGAGACAGGGAAAGCAAAGGTAAATCAGAAAGGGGTATGAGAGTGAGAAAAGAGAATGGGATAAAAAGTTAATGAGAACTATCTTAGAAGAATACGAATAATAAACAAAAAGGAAGAAAGAGCAAACTATATGAAAAACAAGGTACGAGGATAGAAAGAAGGAAAGCCAAAACAGAAAGAAGAGAAAAATAATGAGAAAAAGATTTTCCAGCTTGTCCCGTGTGCAATCATGGGGGAATATCCCATTTATTTGTATGAACTTTAAGCACTGCAAGCCCATTAAAAGGGTTATTGGCTCTGTGCTGAGCTAGCACAGCTGTTCATGATATGGGCTGTGTTTTTCATCCCTGGATGAGGGGTCCTATCCTAATTCCGTTTGCACTGTGTTGATTCAGAAGGGGTGTGTGCCACTTTTCCAGTCTTCAGCGCATGCATTAACACTAAAAATATTGCAATAGTGTAGGTGCTGTCTGGGCAGAGCTCAGGAACACGGATAACTGGCATGTATGTCCGAAATCCGCTGTCTGCAGCTCATGCACTACCTCGGGGATTTTTAGAGTTAATTTATAAAGACGGAGAAGAAAAAAAGGCAGAAACTCATCGTACCTACATCAGCGCAGCACACAGAACAAGATCACGACAGGCCCCCTGGAGTGCAATCAGAAAAAGCATGACTTTAAACATGTAAGAAAATATAGATGTCACGCTCAAGCCCGGGAGTCCCAAAATAATAGGAAATTAAGAAGCTTCGCCCTTGTACCAACATCAAACAACAGAGCCTTCGGTCTGCTGGCCCGAGGTAGATGCTCTTCTGTTTGGCTTCCTCGTGTTTTGTGCAGCATCAGCACTTCACCAGGCTTCTTGTCCTTGATTAATTTTGACAAAATGAATTTATGTGCTTAAAAAACATATATTTAACAAGTTATCCTTGGAAGCCGAGATCAATTACAAATTCCATCTCTCGAGGTTGTTCTGAAGGTTAAACAGGAGGCAAGCATCAAAAGCAAGCCAGCACAGCTTCTGACAGCTGGCTGTCTCTGCGCAGTTGAATTTTTGAAACATTTCCATATTGGATTGACAAGGCGGCAAAGCAGCCCTTGCGTTCATGCGCGTTGTCAGAGAGAGCTCTGTCGCGGTGAACTTGGACTGGAGTTTGAATCATAAGTTGAACATTACCAGGCCAGGAAATACTTCTAGTAAAAACACTTTAATATGTATGTAATCAGTCGGAAAAATGAGCAACCTACTGTAGAAAACAACGAAATGCCCGATTCAAAAATGTTTTTTTAAAAACCTGGCTGTGATACGTAGGGTCTCATTTATGGAATTTATACATAGGGTGGCGCAGTATGGCAGTTTGCTGCGGTGCCCTACGCCTAAGTGAAAGGGCAGCAATGCACCGTATTTAAGCAATGCATTCAGCGTCTTTCCGCCTGCTCTGGTGCCGTTTCGGCAGCCTAGCACCAACGTAGGCACCCATGCAGCATGTTGCAAGGGTGCCTGGGTTAGCGGAAGAATTGTTGTGTGCCAGAATGGGCACCTTTCTGCACAAAAACGATCCTAAGAGTCATTTTCCTCTTTCCGTATGTACTGCATAATGCAGCACACATGGAAAGGGGAAAAACGAGGAGAAAGGGTGTCTACGTTGGAGCTAGGGTGCCGAAATGGCACGAGCGCAGGCAGAAAGGACAGGAATGCACCATATCGCTGCATTGCTCTATGCAAAATTGCATAAATATGCCCCTTAATCAGCTACCATCCCATAGGAGGTGCAGAAAATGTCTAGGGGAATCTTGACAGAGAGGTTGGAGGTAGGTACTCTTGCCTGCGGTTGATGGAGAGAACACTGTTACACCACTACCTCGTGTGTGAGCCATGGGAGCAAGAGATCGAGGTACAATATCCATGTTTTTCTATTTCGCACATGAGAGAGTTGGTACCCAGAAAGTGAAGTACACTATGGATATTTATGTGCTCCCCATATGAGAGAGTTGGGGTAGAGAATGTGAGGTCCAAGAGTAATGTTTATGTGTTTTTCCACATAACAAAGTTGGGGCGAGGAAGTGCACCACAGTATGCATGTTTGCATGATCCCTGCATGACAGAGATGGGAGTGAGAAACTGAGGCAAGGTCACGTGTTCTCTGCCGGATAATGTATTCGGCTTCCTGGAGCGCTTGCTGTCATTATATGTATTTGTCCAGCTGCAGCAGTAGCTTATAATACATTTCCTAGAGCTATGTCACCGAGCCTACTTCGTATGAATGATTCTTTATTTAGTAAGATAGAAAGCGGATCCAAACACAGGAAAGAGGCAGTATGATTGATCCATCCATAAGTACATAACCAGAGCAATGACCTGCATTTGTTACTATTCTATACTTCAATCAGGGGCAGCAGCTAGGTTCCAGTGCATAGTGAACACATGACCCACATCTGGGTATACCCATGTCACTTAGGGCCACAATGAAGAATACAAGAGAGCGTTGGATACAATGCTCGAATAATTTCATTAATTGGTAATTATTTGGGACTGCAGATCAGTCAATAGTTTTTTATTTGTTTTTGCCACATTAGATTAGACCTAGCCATAGGCTAATAAACCTTGGTCCTGCTTGAAAAGATCCTCTCTGAACCAAAACAAGCAACCCAAAATGGGTTCTGGGGTATTTGGGTCTCTCAGTTGGGTGCAGGTTAATTCCAGTGGCACTGTGATCATGGGACCCATGTGTGGGTATACCTATAACACTTAGAGTAACACAATGAAGACTGCAAAAAAATGAATACGTGGAAAGCTTGAATTGATCTAAACCACTGGTAGTTACCTGGGCTGCATAACAGTTCATTTTTTAAACCACCATATCCCTTAGATAAGACCCAGCCATATGCAACTCAGCCTTGGTTTTTCTAGGAAATAGTTTTTTGATTGAGGGGTGAAGACTCTTCTCAAGCATCAACCACAAACTCTGTCAGGGTGAACAACAAAAGTCACTAAATTAACCTGTGCTTAATTCTCTGAGAGCTAGACACAAAAGCAGTCATGCTTGCTTAGAGGCACTTTGCCAGTGGCATAGCAAGTGGGCGTGGGGGGAGTGGTCCACTCTGGGCAGCACGAGTTTTGGGGGTGGCAGCCTCTCCCCTTACATGCATTTGCCTTGGGGCTGCAAACGCAGGAATCACCAGCATCCCCCTCTATCCCCTGCTCTTCCAGGTAGGGACTGCTTCGGGCGGCAGAGTGTCTAGCTACGCCAAAGCACTGAGTAAAGTATTTATGCAGCACATAAACAGTAGGTAAGTAAAAACATCACATATGAATAATTCTGAACCAATTTAGAAAATATACAACATTAAAATGAATAACAGATACCAACACAACACAAATCCAATCAGTAGAACTGGAGATATGCAATTTTAAAGTCATAGACTGGTAAAGCTCCTAAAAACACAAAGCATGACTCACAGTCTTCTGGTCATGCTAGAAGGGGTAAAGTCACAAGTTCAGATTATAGATGATGGTGTGTGGGCCGGGTGCAGGGAAAAGGTTAGTCCTGCTGAAAAAGTTACACTTTCAAAGAAAGTCAAGAACTTAAGGATTTCCCCTTTTACTGTAGAGAGGTGCAAACTGATGCTAACCAAGGGTTCAGGACCTGGAAAGACAACTTTTGGGGATCAGGAATTCACTCTAGCAGAAACCAAGAGGACTCAGGCATTTCCAGTTGCAGGTTCAGGCAGGTTCAGTTGCAGCAGGGCAGCTAGGCAGTTGCAGAGAGACCTCTGGAGCATGTGCCCTGTAGCTCAGAACTGACCCAACTAGGCCAACTGACCCTTGGAATCACTCAAGTAGCCTGAGATGAAGGGAAGGTCCTGTCTCTCTTCACAGAGAGTAGGACAGGCCTCAAGCTGCAGGCCTCAAGCACCGGGACTGTTCTCTGAAAAAAAGGCAGGCTTCAAGCAGCAGCGCAGTCCTCTGGGGAATAAGGCAGGCCTCAAGCAGTAGGGCAAACCTCTGAAAAACAAAGTAAGGACTCAAGAAGCAGGGCAGTCCTCTGGGAAACAAAGCAAGGCTCAAACATTAGGGCAGATTTCTTGAAACAAGGCAGGCCTCAAGCAGCAGGGCAGTCACTGGGGAGCAAAACAGTACTTCCTCTGTAATGTCTGCAGGTACAAGAGGGTACCGAGGAGTGGCTCAGACAGTCCACTATTTTTACCTGGTTCCATCCTTTGAAGCTTGAGAAAGTTCTACCCTTCCCCCACATCTGAGCTGGAAATTGCCTTTCTCCGGTGCTCAGTCTCCAACTGGTCTAGGATGAAAATTGGCTGGTATCAAGTTATTTTTGAGTGTGCTGGAGGCACCCCTTTGAAGTGTAAGTGAAAGAAGGAACAGCTCCACCCCTCCCATCCTGGCAGGATTGCCCACCCTGCCAACACCTGACCCCCTTTGTCTCCCTGTCTGGGAAAAATACACAATGGGAAAAGGCCACTCTGTTCACATTCATGTGAACCAACCAGGGCACAAGCTGCAGGCACCAAATGGTTAGTATAAGAATTTGCCAACTTTTTAAAAGTAACAATTTCAGAAATGCTTTTTAAAATCTAGCTTTTCCATCAAAGGGGATTTTATATTGAAATTCTTTTGAGACCAAACAAGACTTTTCTAACTGTTCCCAATCAAACGTTAGTGCTAATTAAATGTAATAAGGTAACCCAATGTTATGCTTTGGAAACCAAATTAGTGAGTTTTTCACTGCCAGGACTTATAAAACTTAAAAGTTTATATCAAACTTTAAATAGACTGCACCCTGCCCCATAGGCTCTTAAAGGCCTACCATATGGGTGGCTTAAATGTATTAAAAAGGAAGGTTTAGGCTTGGCAAATGGATTACTCTGCCAAGTTGAATTGGCAGCGTAAAACTGCACAAAGGCTGTAATAGCAGAGTTGAGGCATGTTGTAAAGGTCTACTTAACTGGGTGGCACAATACGTGTTGCAGGCCCATTAGTGGCATTTAATTTACAGGCCCTGGGTACATATTGTATCACTTTAGTAGTGATTTATGAGTAGGATACATGTGCCAATTGGATGTATTCTACTTTTACCACATGTAAAATAGTGAACCCAAGCTTTTAGCAGTGATACAATTAAAGAGTCCTACAGCCAACTAAAATGAATTTCAGCAAACAGAGGGGATGAGGCCAAACGTTTGGGGGACTACTGCACCAAGGCTGTCAGGTAAAACAGTTTTGCTCCAATACAAACAGTTCAGCCTGAACTGCTGAGCCAGGACCTCTCTGAACAGGAACATCAGCAACCAAAAACTGGTTTGAACTATTTGGGGCTCTTTAGTTGGGTGCAGCTTGGTTCTTATTGCATAGTGAGGACTGGACCACTGGCATACCCATCACACTTAGGGAGTTGTACTGAAGAATACAAAAAATTGAAGGATGAAATGCTTGAATTCATCTCACACCCTGGTCATCACTCAGGGCAGCATCAAAGTCCGTCATTTGATTTGCCCCCAATGCCACCTAAGATGAGACCCATCATTATGTTCCATTTACAGATGAAGCCCAATTTCGAGCGACTAATCTCCTAACACTGATAGAGTCATAAACCACTCTTCCCAAACTCCACTCTCTTTTGACAAAGTTGCCGACACAGGCTCCGGTTCCATTGCAATAATCAACATGAAGGTCAAGTGTGAGTGAGGGGATATATTAAAGTTGGATTACACCTTTTGTATAGCTTGCAAAAGGAAGTGCGGGGTATCCTGCTTTTTGATTGTAGACATTGTCAGAAAACTGGAGATCAGACTCACATCACCAGCCTGCAGCTCACAGGCAATCCCTTGCCATATTAATATACTTGTTGTAATGTCTTTTCTTATAGCATGATACTTTCAGAGGGCAAGTGCCGCCATAGCAAAGACCTCATAGCCTGCAACACCCACTGTATTGCCTATAAAATGGTATGCACTATGTGACTAGGCCACAGTCCCTACACAAGGTGCAGGTTTGCATCAGTGGAACAAAGTGGCCATATGTGCTAAAAGTAACATAAGTAGAGCAGATAAGGAGTAAAATGCTGGGGGAACTAAAAACAAGATATTGGTTACAGGTATTATTATTATTATTATTATTAAAAAGGATTTGGTACTGCGCACATACACCAATTGGTTTCTTGGCGCTCGAGACCGGGTGGGAGGAGAACATTCAGGGGCAGGGCCGCTAGCCATGTGCCAGACGGAACAGATGAGTTTTTAGAGAATTTCGAAAGCAACGATAATCGGTAGACAGACGAATGGCAAGAGGGAGGGAATTCCAGGTAGCCGGAGCAAGAAAGGAAAAGCAAGCTCCTCCATGTTTCTTGCGGTTAAACCTAGGGGTGATCAGAAGGTTATGAGCCGAGGATCTGAGGTGACGGGAAGGGACATAGGCAAGTAAACAGGAAGAAATAAAGGCAGGAGCGCATGAAAACAGGGATTTGAAAATGGTGCAGGCCATTTTAAAAACACACCGCTGTGCAACTGGGAGCCAGTGTAAAGTTTTCAGCAGAGGGGTGACATGCTGATGTTTAGGCTGCCGAAAAATTTGTCTGGCTGCCTGATTCTGGACCAGTTGGAGTCAGGAAAGATGGCAAGCAGGGACCCCCACGTATAGACAGTTGGCATAATCTAGACGTGAGGTGATGAGGGCAAGGATTACAAGAATAAGAGCCTCTTGAGATAGAAACCTGCGAATCTTCCCGATTCGGCGGAGGTGGAAAAAACAAGCCGAAGTGACGGTGTTGATGTGAGGCCGCATTGAGAGGTCACTAGAAATAGTGACCCCCAAGCTCTTCACTGTGTTCACTGGACTGGGAGGGGAACCCAAAGCTACAGGCCAGAAGTTGGGAGACCAGGGAGTAAGAGAACCACCGGTCACCACCAGCTCCGTTTTACTGGGGTTGAGCTTAAGTTGACTAAGGTTCATCCACTCATAAATGAAGAGCATGGCGTTTTGAAAATTAGAACAGGAGGAGGGAGAAGAATTGAGAGAAAAAATAAGCTGCAGATCGTCTGCATAGTTGAAAGCAATAAGTGAAAACAGACAAAGGGAGACAAGAAGGGGCTGCATATAAAGATTGAACAGAAGCGGGGACAAAGCAGAACCCTGGGGGACACCACAGGAAAGGGAGGATAGAGGGGCAGAGAAGGAAGAAAGCCGGACAGATTGAAAACGAGAATGAAGAAAAGATACCACCCATGACAGGGCCAAGCCAGAAATGCCAGCATTTCTGACACGGTCGACCAAGATACCATGGTCGACCGTGTCGAAAGCGGCTGAGAGGTCTAAGAGTACAAGGGCCTGGGACAGATTCCTGTCAGCTCCCTGTTTCAGCGTGTCCATAACTGCCACCACAACTGCCTCAGTGGAGTGGGCGGGTCTAAACCCAGCCTGTCGGGTTGGATAGTGGAGCCACTAGCAGGCATGCTGACAGAAAGATTTAATAATTTTAGATAGAATTTGAAATTTGAAATGTTTGTGGACTGTAAAGAACAATCACAAGCAAGTTCTTTATTTTTGAAATTTCGATATAAAGTTTTACCAGCAAATACATTTTGTGGTAGATGGTGTGTATCTGCTATTTCACATATCTGTCCTTTATGCAAACTGTGTCCTGAATCTAAAGAGCATTTTTTGCTTTTCTGTCCTGCTAATCGCCATCTAAAGAAGACTTCGTCAATTCCCGTTTGTTACCTTTTGGGTGTAAGAAGCTATGTGGAGGACATTCACATTTTTAGAACTAGTAACACTGAACATATTGTTTTTGCCTTGTGTCAAGATATTTACTGAACGCCTGGATGCAGATTATCTGAAGTATTTTAAGATTTTCGAATGATGGTTGAAATAAGTATTTTCGAAATGCATTTTTTATGCTGCATGAACTGATGGATTGTATTTTATGGAATGCTATATTGTAATTTATATTTTGTATATGTTTTATGGAGTCCTTTTTTCCCCCGATGTAAACTTGCTTAGTACTAAATAGTCATCACATTGGCACTCATTGGTTTTGATGCAGAGGGGTGCATTGATGTTTTGGCTTCAAAAGTCGCAAATAGGCAAGTCCATTTTCAGGACTTGATGCATAAAAAAAGGCAAAATTGTTGACCCTCGTAGTTCGAATCATCAAATGTCTAAATTCTACCACAAAGCTAGGTATAGGGTATTCAAGATATAGGGCCTCCTGATTACTCCGTCTCAAACGTGAACAAGACAAATCTGGCAGAAAATTAACTGCTGTCAAGTCTGCGGTAAGTTGTACAGTGAATGGAATTCTTTTTTAGTTATTAATTTTGTAAGCACATTTTTCAAGTTTCAAGTTTAAATACTTTATTCGACAACATTGTCATAAAAGCATGTTTCCCTAAGCTAAACAGAATAAATACTACCCTAGAATTTTAAAAACAAGATAAAATACTTATTAAATACCATTCATTTTATACAGTGTTGGCGAATATTTCAATTTATAAAATTCTTACATTATAAAATCAAGTCACAGCACAAGGCCTTAGCAAGTTGAAGTTGTCATTACAAATACATTTCCCATAATTAGTTACAGTTTTAAAGTGCGCATGCGTATTATCCAGGCCCACCCCATGTATTTGGCTACAGCGATTGCCAGATTGGGGGCACAGTTTGTTTTTAATATCCTTAGTGCCTCAAGATATTTCCTTGTCCTCAAATTCCTCCAAACCGGTTTTAGGCATCTACTTCTTGGGGCAGCATATAATGGGCAAACAAACAGAAAATGTGGGATGTCCTCTACATGTGCTTTACAACAAGAGCAAGTTTTTACATTACCAGGGGACCATTTAGCCGTAAAGGCATTGAGGGGTAAAGAGCCAATTCTAAACTGAAAATACAGCTTCCTATCTAGGGGTTCAGAGATCAAATCCCAGTACTGTTGACATTTAGGAGTGATTTTAAAATCCAAGAACTGGGATGTCAACAAAGATGGTTGATTGGAAATCAATACAGTATTATTTATCATGTCCCAATACATTTTTTTCAATGAAGCCTTAGATGGAAAGGCATGTGGGTCTACTGCAGTCAACAAGTGATCTAGGTGCAATTTTTTAAGCAAGTTACTCACTTCTTTGAGCCAAGATATTTTATGAAACCGGTCAGAGCTAACAACATCCATAAGGGCAGCTGCGTAATGTCCCAATTCAGGAGTAGTTTTTATACGCCTCCAATATAGGAGGGGGCGCAATCTGACCATGTCCTCAATCTTTTTCCTCCCGAGATCATATTGGAGCGGGATCGAAAGAGTAAACACATTTGGACACTCTATTCAGCAAAATCCAATTTGCACATTTATTTACCTATGCATGCCCTCAAGAAAATATTATCTTCATTTGATAGACAGACACAAGCTGATGCTACAATGTGAACCCCATCTTTTGTTACATATTTTTAGACCTGTCAGCTTTAGAGAGGCCTTCCCCCAAAACTGTTGCCTTACTCCTCCTGTTTTTGCTAAATTTGTTTTTGTTGGCTTTAGGAGTCTGCAAACTTTACCTCTGATAAAGTGTGGGTGCTCCCTCCTTTAAACATGGTGAAATTGGCTTACAACCAATTGGCACATTTAATTAAATTTTAGGTCCCTGGTAAAGTAGTTCTATATGTACACAGGACCTGAAAACTAAGGGCCTCATTTATGAGGCTGTGCATCAATTTTACGCCGCCGGTGCGTCACTTTTTGTGACGTACGAGTGGCGTAAAAAGTGCGCCTTGTTGCGCCATATTTACAAAGTGACACATCTAGGTAGATGCCTCACTTTGTAATACCCTGTAAAAGGGCTGCAATTCGGGCTTATGCTTTGTGCCGTTAATAGACTATGTATTCCCATATTCGTATCGGTATAATCTTGCATGGGAGAGTCATGCTTTGGGTAATTAACACTGTTTGAACCCACAGTTAGATCTGTATGTGGTTGTTTTCCGGGGTTAACTGCAACACTTAAGAGGCTATTATTATATAATACATGTTCTGTATGTACAGTTTTTTTTTAAAAATGCCTTAATCTATGTAATTACTTTTTCTTTTTCTTTTTCCTTCCGATCTAATTTTCCTTGATGTTAAATATATGGTTTGGCAATTATTGTCCCTAGTAAGGTCTGAGCAAGGTAATTTTGACTTTTTTGAAAAGTGGAAGGCATATAACAAATGTCCTGAGGATGAACCTGTATTACTCATAGGTTCGAAACGTCGTTGAATATGTCACACTATATGCAAATGAAATGTATTAATTTATGCCAGCAATAGTGTGTTTCTATCATCATCTGATTGTGAATTAACTACACAGACTGTTCAGTTGCCTTGTTTTTCCTTTTCCTTAGTGTGTCAGTTGACATCGGCTGGTGTCCTGCTGTTAACACTTTTAAAAAATTTCTAAAAAATTTTACTGACCAAAAATAAACCTGTCCGGCTGGACAAAGAATATAGTGTCTATTCAGCCTATATTTATTTAATTGTCAAATTGTGCCTTGTCTAGGGACCACTGTCCTACCTTGATCTGTAAAGCACTATTCATACTCGAATCTTTAAAATTGCAGATCTCCTTTTCTACTGATTGGATTGTTTTGGTTTCGGTCTCAAATAATTCAATTAATTTTACTCTATTATGTTTGGGATTTATCTTGTGTTGTATTTCACTTGGTTTCTGCTTGAAATGCTGAATAAAACGTTTCACATTCCCTGACTGCTGCTGTGCCAAGCTACCAGAGGGTCGAGCACAGGCTGATTTGGGGATCGCTTGTCTTTCAACCTGACAAGAATTGTGGTTGCTGTTGGAGTAGGGTCTCACTTCCCCCCAGCAAGGAACCCACTTTCCTACACATATTGAATTACATATACTTATTCTGCATATCTGTTACTACTCGTATGGAAATCTGAATATTTTTTTATTCAGTTTGCATTCAATGTTTAAACATATTCATATGAACAACGATGTGGTTATTTGAATCTTCCTTTATTGAGCAAGGACGGATGTTACATCACCGTTTGTGTTAATTTATTTACCTCTAAACAAACCTGTTAAGTGTTCATTAAAAAAATCCTTTGAGAGGACTTTGTTTATATTAATGTTCAACCAAGCCAAGGTCGCCTTGTACATCTGACAGGTTTCAGAGCTCCTGCAAGATGACGACAAACTCTTGTGAGAGTTTATGGTATAAGACCGTAACCCTCTCAGTGCACGACCGCGGGACTGCAGATCAGTAAACGTGTCTCTGCTTGGACTGAAGGGATGGGTGTTTCGGTGGCCCACATGCCAGAGTTGTTCTAATTCTTGCTGGACCTGTTACCTGTCCTCTTTCATCAGATTTGCTGACCCCCTTTTGCTTCACCACCACTGTACTCCAATGACATGGAACTAAGCACATTCATAATCAGCAGGCTTCAGGGAGCATACATTGCAGTGTATTCAGTAATATCTGCGCAGGTGCTGCTTCTGGGCTGCATATGCTGGCAGCGGTAAAGCAAATCTGGGTGCCGGCCAGAGGCCTCAACTCACTATTATTATAGAAGTTTCAAAAATTCTGCTGGGCAAGCGAACGGGGTGAATGAGTTAAATACTTTAAAGCAGGAAGTGGAGTTTTCAGGAGGAAAAGAGGTGGATAGGCCGGTAGTCCTCGTTTTTCATCGTGAGGCAATATTCTTGATTTGTATGGATAAATTATGTAAATTTTAGTTTAAAAAGGAGTTATTTAAAAGGCACCATGAACTAATCAGAGTGGGTTGGCTATGCATTGTCACAAGGGTAAAGTGTATTGGTTTATTTTCACACACTACTTCCCTTGCCACCTCTGCCTGGATTAGTTCCTGGGCTGGGCTAGCTTTGTCTAGTTCTGGCTGGTTCCAGCTGTTGCCTGGTTTTTGCTTGCTGACTGCACTGCTGCTGCCCAGTTCCCGTCCTCTCCATTCCTGACAATTCTTAGCCCTGCTCTCTCTACAACCTACTTGGTGCAGGCCACAGTGCGTGTGCAGCATGTGCGCCAAAGGTGCGCCAGTGGCAAGCCCGTCTGCACCTGGACCATGCCCAGCGGCACAAACCCTGGTCTTTTAGCTGCCCACAGATTCTCCCCAAAGAACTCCTTCATCTCAACCATGTACACCACCAAGACCGCTGCAGCCTCTCCAGACCCAATCCATAATCGTTCCTTTCACATGCTCACACTGCCACTTCACCTGTCACTGCACTCTCGAATCCACCAGCCACACCCACTCACACAGCACTACTCCTGATTCCTCCACCCACACCCAAACTTCACACAAAGCCTCATCCAATCACCAGCGATCACTTGCATGCATGCTCCTCAGCACCATCTTTTTCAACAAGCACGCAAGTGAGGTCTAAGACCTCTTCCACTCCCATGCACCAGACCATAACTTTCTCGCTGAGACTTGGTTCAACCTTTCGTCTGCCTCCGACATCCCCAACACTATCCCATCATGATACAAGATCCTACAACAGGACCAAACCAGGTGGTGGCATCGTTATCATCCAGAAAGACACCATCAAATACACCACCACCAATGACCCACAACCTGCTTTCTTCGAAAACCTACATTTCATGCAACAGACAGATGGCAAAACCACAATGAGGTGGTTCTTTGCATAATAGCCACTGTGATCCCCCTCTGGACCCCATCTTTACCTCCAGTGACAAAATTAAGGTCAGCCACATCTCCCGGCTCACTTAGAATGACCGCTTCATCATACACCTCAACATCTCGACTGCACTCCCCACATCGACGGAGAGGCTATGCACCCCCTACCGCAGCTGGAAGAAGGTGACCGAAGTCGCATGGCTCAACACCCTCCAGCTCCACCCCATCTTCTTAAACAGCACCAACAGAAATGCAGATTTTTACAATAACTGGAGCTCCGCCAGCCCAACATCCTCGCACCACACTTAAATGCCAAACCAGAGAGGACAAACAAGCACGCAAGCAGGTACACCGATGCACTCAGAGAGTCCAATAGGTGATCCAAACAAAAGGAAATGGAGAACCTCACACGAGCCCGCCTCCAGGAAGGCCTACAAGACCTCACTCAGAAGCTACCATCACAAACTGAAAGAGAACAAGAAGAAAGCTCTGTCCCAGAGGATTGAAACTAGCAATAACAAATACAAAGAATTTGTCACCATCGTTAAGGAATCCACCCATTCAGCAGTCACCTCCAACTCCATCACCCCATCACAAGGACTTTGCAACCAACTTTCTGACTTCTTTCACAACAAGATACCTAAAAACTACAAGAACTTCAACCACTCTCCAAGAAGGCCCTCATTACAGTTTCAGGTGACATTAGCTCCATACTAAATCAAGGTCACATTGCTGCAGTCATCCTCCTGGACCTCTCCATCTACTTTGACACAGTGGCCCACAACACACTCATCTACAGACACAAGGAAACTATAATCCAAGGATTGTCTCCTTTCTGACCGGAAGAATGCAATGGGTCAAGTTCCCTCCCTTCACCTCGGAACCCAAGGACCTCACCTGCAGAGTCTTGCAAGGCTCTTCAATCAGCCCCACTCTCTTCAATGTATACATGACTCCTCTAGCAAGCATCATTCGGACCATAGACTCAACATCATCTCTTACGCCGATGAAGCACAACTCATCCAATCCCTCTCAGAAGACATTAACACCACCAAAAGTGATTCTAAAGTGTGTGTGACCAACCTGGACAACTACATGAGAGACAATTAACTCAATGCTGGCATAAAGGAAGTACTGATATTCAGCAACGATAACTCACCATAGGACTCCACTTGGTGGCCCACAGCACTAGGCCCCACCCCGTCACCCTCCGACCACACCAGAAACCAGGGCATCATCCTGGACACGCAACTCACCATGAGACAACAAATCAATGACTTCACCTCCACCTGCTTTCACATGTTCTGAATGGTTACATAAATTGTCAAATGGCTCATTCCTGACACAAGAAAGACCATCACCCAGGCCCACCTCACAAGCAGACTGAACTACAGCAACACCCTCGACTACAGTTTCTCCACAACCTGCTACACAAGCTAAAAACCATACAAAATGCAGCTTCCAGGCTAATCCTCAACCTTCCTTGTCACATGCACATCATACCTCACCTCAGAAAACTGCACTGGCTCCCCATTCAGAAACTGTGCTAGCTCAAGATGCTCACCCACGCCTACAAGGCACTCCACACCCAGGGTCCCACCTACTTCAACCACGGTGTACACTTCCACCAATCAACAAAAACCCACTGCTCTGCATCACACATGCTCACCCACACCCCGTTATCCATAAAGGCAAGACATGAGGTAGGACCTTCTCCTACCTGCAGCCAAATCAAGGAATGATCTCCCCCAGCGTATCAGGACAGCCGCATCACTTATGGATTTCCTCAAGAAACTGAAAACATGGCTCTTCAACTGATTATTCTTACAGAACCTGCACCTACTCAGCACCTGGATACCTTCACGGGTGGCAAGTTTCATGCTCTACAAATCCACATTACATTACACTGAAAGGCCTCATTTTCCATTCGCTTTCCAAACTATCTCCAGGTCTGGGGGTGCTGTGGAACCTGCTGTGTCGCTCGTTCTAGTACCCCTGCTTATTGGCACTAACAATGTATGGGAAATCACTGCTGTGTTTCGCATTGTGTCAGCCATGTGAGTTTCGGCATCAAACTTTAGAAAACATATCCTCGTTTTCTGTTGAAGTCACACCTCAGGAACCTTGAGCACAATGTCCAGCCTGCTGTCTGCTGCACGGTATCAGACTATCTCTGGTAGCACACCTCGACCTCAGATCAAGACTATGTAAAGCCCCAGGTCCCACAAGATGATAAAGGACAAGTGCCATGTGGTAGATAAGAGAAACCTCCTGAGTCATAAAACATCACAGCGATATCATTGTCAAAGTTCTACACTTTTATGTATTTACTCATTATATGTGGTTAATTACATCATTGGAGACTCACAAACATAGAGTTGTGTATTAAAAGAGCAACACCAATTAGTAGTGCACTAGTTAAAAGGTGAACGGGATAGTCCTCAATGTTTATGAGGGAGTAACCAATGCCCCAAACTATAAATCCTACCCTCTGTTTTTTCAGTAGTGAATAATAAAGACATATTAAAATATTGCAAAGTGTATTTTTATTGTTGAATATGTGTTAAAGGTATTGACATATTTCATACAGTTTCAATGCATTGATGATGGCCTCTCCAGTGCATAAGGAAAATGTGCATCTATTGCAATTACAACTACAAAATTAACCCACTCTTTACATGGCTGTCGTTGAAAATTCATATCCAGTTTGCTTAATATATCACTACATGTGGATACTTAAGGGTGAGTATTGGTGATATATTTTAGATTATGCATTTATCAAAATTATCATATTTGTCTTGTGAGTAGTTAAAACATGGAACACCAGTTAAAGAGTGAGCATCTGCTGCTGCTCCTGATTATGCCTTTTCTGTCAAGAAGGAGGAGAAAGCAATAGCAATTAGGTCAATGTAAAAAGGGTTACGGGTAAATAGGTCAAAAACAAACTCAAATATTTGGTAGATTGAGAGATTGCTCATAAACCTGTAATTTGAATAGTGCTTTGCTAGAAATTCTAACAATGGAAGAATATGGAGAACTAGCCTAATTCATATTGCAAATAATATGTTCTTGATTACTAACTCCAATTGAGAAAACAAGCTCTTCGTTGTTTTATGAAGCTTGATTTTTAAAGAAACGAAGGAAGCTACTGCATAACATTGATTAAACCATTAGAAATAATTGCAACGCTTATTAGTAATGAAAAGCAGTCCATAAAAATATGTTGTTTGTACAAAAATCAGTTTACAAAATGTAAATGGACCCAGTTTTTTCAGGCAGGCCAAAAATACAATATTCCTAAACCTCTTTCTGTGATCAGAATCAACCGTGAATTAATGTTAAATTAAATGTAGTTATTTTGAATTCTTTGATTTGCTTGAAAAATGTAGGGGATTTATACAAGGATGGACTAAGTCTATTGCAGCAATAGAGCAATAATCCATGTATTTGTTGGTACTGGGCATTGTTTTCTTCTTGTATAGGGGAAGGAATATGTGCTCTGGAGAACAAAGAAACGTACTTCATCTCCCAGTAATGATCTGATGAGAGTGATTGATACTGATATTGGCTCTGGAAGTTTGCACTTTCCTTGCAGACAACAAAATATGGAAAACAAAAACGGAAACACCTTCATTCATGGTGTAGCTATTGTTACAGTAAAAACGTTTGGACTTCAGCCTGAATGAGACCTTTGTCAAGTTTGGCATACAAGTCGCTGCTGCTCAGCTGGCCAAGTTGAATATGGCCCTTCTATTTTTTCTTGTTGAAAAAATCAGTGGTTTAGTGATTTGTAATGTAATACACCAATTCAGGAATTCCAATAGAAATTATAAAACATAAAACTATGAACATTAGAATACGGCCATGGCATTCTAGGGCCCAAAACTTCCTTCGCATACTCACAATGTCATGCTAAGTGCAGTCATCTTTTCATACACTTCTTGGACCATGACAAGACGGTACATTTCTAGCCAGCGTGATTTTGTGTAAACTGTCGCTTTCATCACCTGATCCAAAAGAACCAGAATGAGGGCAATTCTGACCTCTCTTTGATATCCATTGCGTTTGTTACTCTATAATAAAAATCGATCGGCACAAATAATAGAGATGAAGAAACTGAGGATTTTGAGTGAGATTGCTATCTCAGGTCTCTTTAGGTTACTCTCTCAAATGTTTTTTTTCCAAAGCATAATTATGGCAGCATGCAAGGCGATGCCCAGGCCCCAGGTCTATGCAACATTAAAATCCTGATGCAGCGGAAGTACCTTGCTTGAGCGTCCTAAAGGCAACTTGAAAACTAATTTCATGATGCGATAACATCTTGTATACTAAACATAGTTTCACTGGGGCTAATTAAGAGGTGTAATATGAAGTTCAATTTCATAGAGGTGGTTCTATAGTCTACTGGAAAAGGATGTCTGACGGTACAACGCGTACCGTTACAACACGTACCTTTACGACGCAGGTTTAACAACGCAAGACGTTACAACGACTTGCGTTGGGGGGCGCTGGATAGTGAATAGCTTAATTTACTATTCTAACTCCAGTCCCCGTGGATAGTAGGGAAGGTGTTGGATAGTAAATTAAACTATCCCCTATCCTAGAGCGCCCTCCAGCGAAAGTCGTTGTAACGACTTTCGTTGTAAATCCTGCGTTGAAACGGTACCGCGTTGTAACGGTTTCGTTGTAAAGGATGTTTCCCACTGGAAAATATTCCTTCTGCAAATTAACTCAAGTATCTTTATATTAGCATTAATAGACTACCACAGCTAATAAAATGTAGCATGATAACCCCCATTTTCTTTGGACTGATGCAGTCTTTTTCACTCTGTGCATTGGGACTCTGCTAACCAGGCCCCAGTGCATGTGCGTTGACTCCTAAAACAAGTTGAGTTGACTATACTCCTAATTGCATATTTAACCTACCCATAATTCCCTAGTATGTGGTACAAACTGCATC
Organism: Lissotriton vulgaris; assembly: GCF_964263255.1. Lineage (NCBI taxonomy): Eukaryota > Metazoa > Chordata > Amphibia > Caudata > Salamandridae > Lissotriton > Lissotriton vulgaris. Next base: position 1,649,724,129 of record NC_141693.1, on the reverse strand, counting down.
TAGGGCCTGTAAGTTAAATGTCAATAGTGGATTGCAGCATACATTGTGTCACTAATAGAGTGACAGCGCAAATCATGACTGCAGGACTATTACAATGCCTATCAGTGCAGTATTAAAACTGCATGTTCAACCTGTCAAAATAACCCTTTTTTGATAGGCCTAAAATGTACTTTTAAATAGTAATGCGTCATCACTAAGTAGGCTATAATTCCCGGTTAAAACAGGGTACATGGTATTGAAAATTAGGGCAGATAAAAGTAATGTAAAACATGTCCTTACAGTGACAATGCACAAAAAACTCCTCTTTTTCCTATTGCAGGGTTAGCTTTTCCATAGAAAACATTGGGATACAATATTAAAGTTAAGTAATGTTATCTCTGTTTAGGAAAAAGCTACAAATGAATGTGTGTACTTTTTATAATAATTATTACAAGCCAAATTCACTGGCAAAATTGGACTTGTAAGACATATTTTACAAAAGTTACTCTTAAAAAGTCAATTTGTACCTGCCTAAAACCTCTAGAAGCCCATATGCATGAGTTTCCATCTGTCACCCATGAGCTAAATAGTTCCTTGATAACGCATGAACTTGCTCCCTAAGATAAAGGCCTTGGGTGTGGGGGTAGTGCTCTGTTCCTCTGATAGGATGACCCTCTGGGCAGTGCCCAGAAATGTAACTTCAAAGCACACTAAACGTTCCCAGGCAAATGTAGCTAACACCTGGGCCTGTCTCCTCCTTGGTCCCTCTAGTTAGGCACCTTTCTCTGTAGAAGAAGAGCTGCCCCTAGAACCAGTTTTGAGCGACCACAGAGAAGGGGTTGCTCATTTGCCTGAGCACACCTCTATGGTAGGAGCAGGAGCTCTCTACATGGGAAGAAAGTCTCTGTTGTAAGATAGTGTGTGTGACAATGGTGTAGACAGAGAGAGAAAGTAAAGAGGGGGTGGAAGGTCAAAGAAAACACCCCTAGCAGTCATATACCGAGAGGGTGATTCAACTGCCCCCTTCTAAGTCGTCAACATGCACAGGGCAAGGTGCTGAGCAGCGCTGGCCAGACTGACAGACGTATTCTCTTACTTTACTTTTAGTTTTCTTTTGGTGTGTGAGCTGGAATCGACAGGCCTGTTCCTCTAGGATGGTGTTCTACTTATTTTTTACAGTAACCTCCCAAAGTTCCTCCCAGTGCTGCTTTCATAGGGATGTGACACTCGGCGCCTTACTTAAAGTTTGGCAAGGTGGAATACCATAATCCTCTGCTCCTGCAGTCAGGAGAACCGCTGAGTTACCATCAGCCGAGGGCCTGTTAGCCCAGCCAATGGTAACCCCTGCTCCAGTGCTCTGTCTGCAACAGGAACGCTGTGTTACATTGACAGTCATCCCGCCCTAGAGGACCGGAGTAGCATCACTGACTTTTCTTGCCCGTGTCCGCCATATGATCGGTGGTAGACGAAGACAGGGAAAGTGAATAAGGGGTCTCACATGCAAGGAGAAAGCTACATACACGATGGATCATTAGTGTTTTGCTTTCAAGAAACATACTCACACTTTAACCCTTTCGATGCTGATGACGAGCTCAGCTCGTCATCACCCACGGGTGTCGTGTGCTGATGACGAGCTGAGCTCGTCATGAACAATGGTGATCAAAGCTTTCCAGCACACGGGAAAAATCCCTGCAGCAGCCATGTGGTTAAAAATTTGTTTCATGATAATAAAAAAGTTTGCCGAGCAGACACTTTAGATATAGAGCTGCTTAGCAAACCACAGCTGTCTGGGGGACCACGCCAGCACCATTCACAACAGAGATATCAACCCTGCGCAACATAGGGAGGAGGAGATCTCTAGGTATAGGGAAGCATCCTTCTTCAAGGCGAGCAGAAGACATCTCTGCTGAGATTGCTTAAGGTGGGTTTTCTGCCAGCCTTTTAATAAGGCTCTAAGTGCAGTTAGTTCCTTTACAAGCGCTCTCTTAGACAGACAGCTGTAAAAGGAGAAAGCATCAAGACAGTAAGGGGTAGATATGATGGATCCGTGACACTGGGGAGCTACAGACAAAGTGGTCACAATGTTTGTGAGTGCAGCAGGAGTTGATTGACAGGCTCCACCTTCCATCCTAACTCTACAGGTCCAGTGATTGCCCCTTAGCAGGAGTTTTTCTCTGTGTTTTTTAAAGCACATTTGATATGTACAATCAAATGTGTTATTGGCGATCTTTTTTTAAAGCTAAATTCACAAGGACATAACTCCAGTGATTACAATTGCAAACTGTTTGACAAGGCTGAAATCAAGGCTTCTACACTTGTCCAAAACGGTTGATAAGGACAAACATAGGTACGCCCCTATCAGACTGTAGTTAACAGGAACACCTGGGAGTAAGTCAGGTAAGAGTTTACCATGTACATAGTAAATGTAACAATAGTGATAATAATATTGACCATTTATATATTTAGCACTGTTAGACCTGGCATCTTTGGCGTGGTTTCCCCTGACGTTTTGACTCTACCTCCTGTATTTTTGACGCTGTGCTGGATTTCGTTTTTGATGGTTTAGATGCTTTGGGCACTTTGACACTGCTGATCAGTGTCAAAGTGCAAGTACTCTCTGAGTAAATTGTTATTGTAATTGGTTGTCCATGATTGGCATTTTTGTATTACCAAGAAGCCCCTAGTAAAGTGCACTGTGTGGGCCAGGGCTGGTGATTCAAATGCTACTAGTGGGCCTGCAGCACATATTGTGCCACCCACATGAGTAGCCCTAAAATGGTGTCTCAGGCCGGCCACCGCAGTGCCTGTGTTCAGTCTGTGAACTGCCGTGTCAACCTGGCCAGTGTCCCATTGACCAGGCCTAACGCTTCCCTTTCTGTACACATTGGACACCCCTATGGAAGGCCCAAGGTACCCCCCTGGGCAGGATGCAGTGTATGTGAGAGGTAGAGCACGTATTAGTGTGGGTGACATGCTCTGGTAGTGAATTACAGCCATTTTTGTTTTTTCACTATTGTAAGGCTATCTTGCCCATAGGCTATAATAGGGAATGCTGTGTAGTGTGGTTACCTGCATAGCTTCCCATAGGAGCAAGATATGACATAAAAGTCTGGTATCCCTGAACTCAGAATTTAATAACACATCTTTTAGGTAATATGTTTTTTAAATCCTGTGTTTGAAAACAGCACTTTTAGAAGGTGGCTGTTTTCTTGTCTGACCTTTCTGTGTGCCCTGGCCTGTTTGTGAATAGACTGTCTGGTTTGTGAATGGCAGAGGCTGGGTGGCTCCCAGAGGCTCAGTGGGCCATCTCTGGGTTGAATAGCTCCATCTGCACCTAGAGTGGTGGGAGGGGATAGCACCTGGGCCTGAATAGGGCTGTGCCTACCTTCCACAATGCTGGCTTCACCTCCTGCTGGGCGGCTGACGACCCTGCCCCTCTCTCTGAAATGAAAGGAGAAGCCAGGAAACAAAGTGCTCAAGAAACACCCAGAACTGATTCAGACCGGGCTCAGAGCCCTTCTGCACAAAGGGAACAAATACTTTTTGGGGTATAAGTACAGGACCCCAGACTACAGAAAAGTAGATCATCCTGGAATCAAGAAGGTACCTCTGCCAAGGAGAAAGCTGAAATACTGAAGAGGAAGGAATGTTCTGCTGTGTACTTGTGGGCTGACCTGCAGTTGCTTTGCTGCCAAGGAGAGGGGAAGGAATTTGCTTTGTGCTGTGTCCCCTTGTCTAAGGAGATCTCCAAGGGCCTGAGTAAAGCTGGCTCCCAGTTAAGAAGTCCCAGGAACAAAAGGACTTCACCCCCAGCTTCCCTCCTGAACTCTACTTAGAGAGTTCTGTCCTTCCTAGAGTGCTTGGTCCAGTTGTGGTGCCTCTGGAAGTTGCAGCTGTTGTTTGGGAAGCTGGACAGGTAGAAACTAAGACAATCTGCAAATTTTCACGCATCACTCGCTTGAGGAGCGCATCTCCAACAGTGCGAGGAAATTCCCGCCGCTGCGAAGATCGAGATCGTTGCAGCACCTGTTGCCGCTGCAAGGACCGAAGCATCCTTCGCTTGTGAAGCGCATCGCTCCGGTGTGTGAAGATTACAATCGCTGCGAGTATCTTCGCAGAGCCTGTCGCCGCTGGGCGAGATCGCCGCACCGCTTGCATGCTGACCGCATCACGTCTCTGCGAGGGTCGTCGCAGAGCCATTCCGTTGAGGGGCCGTGAAAGGAGTTCGACTCTGCGCTGCGCATCGCCTCCGCACCGGGGATCGTCGCCGTCCCAAAGATTGTCGCATTGTACCTTTGCGAGACGCTTCCTTCGATACCTGCGCACCGGAATCCATAAAGGTATCGCCTCCCTCCCCATACAGACCTGATTTGTCGCAACACACCCGCTGAGTCCAGCGGCGCTGTCGCATCGCCTCCCCTGGGTCTCAGGGGTGACGCATCGCTTGTTTTTCAACACTGCTACTTTCACTTTGGAACTTTTGTCGCATCTAAAGGTACTTTTGGCTAAACGTGACGCAACTGTGGATTATTTTGACACAAACCCTAGAACTCTTTTAAAATCATATTCTTCAACTGTGTATGTTGGATTTTTTTGTCGTTTTGGTCTTGTGTAGTTTAGATTTTTATGTTTCTAAACTGGTGTGGAGTCCCTTTTTGGTGTTTTCACTGTGATAATGTGAGTGTTGGTACGAATACTTTACACATTGCCTTTGATAAGCCTGTCTGCTCTTGCCAAGCTACCAAGGGGGTGAGCAGGGGTTATCTAAAGAGTGTATCCTCTTGCCCTGACTAGAAGCAAGGGTCCCTATTTGGACAGTGGTACCTACCTCTACCAACTAGAGATCCCCAGATCTAATAAGCACTAACAAGTTAAATGTGTGCTAAGGGATGGCATAGTTGTAGACAGCAAAGCCAAACCCCTGGCTCGCACTGGCTTTGTTTGTCTGTGCATTTGGTGGTTTTCCAGTCTCAGACTGTGTCCCACTGTTGCGTCTACACTGGGCGGCACACATAAGTGATGAGGGAAATGGATGCTCTTTTCACCCCATCATTGTTGAGCTTAAATGCTTATTTTTAGTAAAGTCTATAAGTGCAATTTTATTCATAAATACGTTTCTGTTACTCACAAAATAGTGTCTTTAAAACTTAATGTGTGCCAAATGCTATGCAACGCAGTGGTGCCCTTTTTTTAACTTACGTCGAATGAAAGATGGAATAAAAATTTCAAGCATTCAAAGTTATAACTTTCTGAATACAGACAGATGTTTCCATCAGAAGCAAAACCGGCTGAACTATGTCACCAGGAAAATCACTTGTAACTTGGAACAAGAGCAGGCGGAAGAGCCTTCTCCTATGTCACAATAAAGACCTGGAACAAGCTCTTATTCGACATCAGACGCTCCCCCACACTGCACACCTTCAGGAAGAGCCCCAAGACCTGGCTCTTCGACTGATCCAGAACTGCACCCTCCCCCACAGCGCCTTGAGACCCTCACACGTGAGTATTGCGCTTTATAATCCCCTGATTGATGGATTGACTGATTGACTCTCAGCGTACATGCAGATCCATGCATCATATGCATTGTCATTGTTAATGAGTTATAGTTTTCCTGGATAAAAAACAGACTTTGTAAAAGTCATGTCTTTGTGCTGACACACTGATTTTGACTGTACTTCTCAGAATTCCACTTTGCATCAGTCCGGAACTTTGTATCATATCCTTGCTCTCACTCCCACATTGGGTGTTCCTTGAGTAAACCTTTCCCATTTGTAGCATAGGTTATGTTATATTATGTGTATTTGTAGAACACGGTAATCACCCGTTAGGGTATCTTCTGCAGCTGAATAAAGCAGCTGCCTCCTTGGAGTGATTCTTCGAAAAGCCAGGGCTTCAACTTCTTGTAGAACTTGCGAAGTGAAGAGGGGTCTCTGACTTCCATGTCTTGAGGGTGGTGTAGGAGGAAACTCAGCCTTCATCTGTTACTTTATGAGACGGAGTAAATGTACTAGTGAGAGTCCATCTGAGCTGAGGTGCCTCGGAGGTAGGTGGAAGCTTATGCAGATGTCGAAGTAGGCAGGTCTCTTGTTGTGTTGTGCTTTGTATGTGTGATTGAGGAGTTCTCTGACATATGGTGTTGATATGGGTGCAGCAAGGTTGGCTAAGGATGAGCCTTGCAACAGTGTTTTGGAGCCTGTTCAGGAGCTTCTTGAAATTCCTGTGTAGACGTAGTCAATTCTGCTGGTAATCAGGGCTTGCGTGAATCTAGTACCCGCAGATCCACTAGATGCTGGATAGCCACATTTCAAAAACATGAGGAGGGTCACTTATTTAATAAAACTAGAGGGAAATGGCAGTTAAAGGAGGGAGTATTAATCTAGGCTGAGGTTTGGAACAAGATAAACATGTTTAATTTCTCTTTGTTAAAGGGTTCCAACCTCCACCGGATGCAATTCTACTTAAAGGGGATACTGTGTAGAGGTGAGCAGCCTTTACACCGCGAGCATTACCACGCGCTGTCATTACTACGCTGCTTTTACCATTCAAGTAGTTACAACGACTTGAGCTGGAGGGCGCTGTTGAATAGGGAATAGTTTAATTTTCTATTCCAACACCTTCCCTAGTGTAACCTGGGCTGGAGTTGGAATAGAAAATTAAACTATTCCACTATCCAGCTCCTACAGCGCAAGTCGTTGTAACGACTTGCGTTGTAAGAACATCGTTGTAATGGCACATGTGGTAATAGCCCGCGTTGTAGTGTCATACAACCCTGTGTAGATATCCTGATTTTATCCTTTAGATTCCCCTCCAGGTACAAGTGTAATGTTTTAGATATTTAAAAGAGGGTGAAAGGAGCTGGTGGTGTTAGACATGACCCTTTTTGCAGGTTTATCCCCAAACTTTTAGCCTTTTGTCTCCTATTTTTCTGCCTCTGTTTTCATTGGCTATAGGATTACGGGCACTTTACCACTGATGAACAGTGCTAAAGTGCATATACTCTCTGTCTAAATAGTAATATGATTGGTAATCCATGATTGACATGTTTGACTTACTGGTAAGTCCCTAGTAATTGCACTGAGTGTGCCAGGGTCTGTAAATCAAAGGCTACTAGTGAGCTTACAGCAATATTTGTTCCACCCACATGAGTAGCCCTGTAAATGTCCATCAGAGCTACCACTTTAGAGTCTGCACGCTCTGTTTTAAACTGCCATGTTGCCCTGGCAAGTGCACCCACTTGTCAGGCTCGACCTTCCCTTTACCTAAATGTAAGGCACCCCTGTGGTAGGCCCAGGTTACTCCCCTGGGCAGGGTCTAGTGCATGTAGGACATGTACTCGTGTGTGAGACATGTCCTGATTGTGAAATACTGTGTATTCCGTTTTTTTACTATTAAATGGCTATCTGTCCCATAGGCTAACATGGGAGTTGCTTTCTAACATCTTAAAAGTAGAACTTTCCAAATGGACAAGATGGAAAAATATAAAAAAAATTAGTTTTGGCTCTCTGAACTCAGACTTTATTAATGCACCTTTTGGTAAAGGTGTTTTGCTAAATTCTGTGTTTGAAAATGCCACCTTTAGAAAATGGGCCTTTTCTTACTTTACCATCTGGTGTGCCTCTGGCTGTTTGTTAATTCTGCGTCTGGTGTTCGAGTGACAGGAGCTGGGAATGTGCATTCATTCTGGACAATCATTGGAGGGGTTGAGGTGTGGCATGCCTTATCTGGGTGACTCATCGCTGGCCTGAATAGACTTGATCCACATTTAGAGTGGTGTAAGGAGTTTTTCTTGTACCTGAATAGGCTTTATCCCTTTCTCACAATGCTGTATTTGCCCCCTGTGGTCATGCTGCACCATGGGGTACAGAACTGGATTCGACTGGGTTCAGAGACCCTTTCCACAAAGAGAACAATAACAAAATGGGGTATTAGTATTAAACCTAAAACCCCAGGACTTTATATTACTTTAAGGAACAAGAGCAACCTGCCAAGAAGAAGAGCAGAAAAACTGTGTGAGGAGCGCTGCCTTTTCTGAGTGAGGGGTGGGTTGGCCTGCAGTTGCTGCTTCTGTTTGTGGTGGAGTAAAACTTCATGTTATTATGATGGAACTTTTATGATTTTTGCAACTTATGAGTACTTGCACTAACTGTGATGTTATGCCTAATGTTCTTAAGATCTATGTATTGTTAGGACAACTGTCTAGCGGGCAAAGTGATTTATGAAGTATGTAATGTCATGACTATTGCCTAGTTGGCATGTGAATATTGATTTATGTGAGTGTGGTCTAATATGCTTGGTGTATAATATTATGGAATTTTGTATATAACCTTGTATGGAGACTCTTTTGTGGTGTGCATGTGTGTCACTGGTGCGTTTCTGTTGCGCAAATGGTTCACACATTGCCTCTGGGATAAGCAGTGGTGTCTGGTGACATTTGAAAGTGGTGAGGCGTAACATTATTGTCATAATGCACTTTTATAATGCAGACAAAAAGTCAGACAGACATCCTCCTTCCCCCTTCCATCTCGCTCCTGACTCCAGTCTCTCCTCTTGGTTAGTGTACCCCTTTACTCTGCCTCCTATTTCCCCTCTCACACCTGCGCTTGGAATGCTTGTGCCACCTGCTGCAACAGCGGCAGCGCCAGCTCTCTGCCATCCCTTGACCTCCCGCTTGCTAGTCAAATGTTCAAGCTTGTACAGGACATGCGAGAATGTGAGTGATTGACAGATAACTGTTGCCTCCTGCAGCCAAGGACATCAGCGTGCACGCTTTTGTCTGTTGCCAGAATTACCCTTGTAATAAGAACGTGCTAGGTGCTAACTCACCTCACCTCACATTGGGTGGAACATGTACACCATGTTTTTAGATCACTAATCATGATACGCCGAGCTTCAGGGAGTAGTGCATTTCCATCCACTTATTTGAGCAGAGATGGGTGAATCTCAATTCTTTGACAAGAGCGATCCAAATCTATGAATGTTTGCTATAATAGATAAAACACCAGACAGAATTGAAACCCCTGATCTTCATACCACATACTGTTTGAGCGCAAACATATCAGTCTGCCCTCACTGCGCACCTATTCCTGTAATGCAGCTCATGAACATTATTTAAGTAATAACCATGCTGCGTGAAACGGCCTTGCCATTAGTCTGTGTTTCGGTGCTTTTTCAGAAGGCTACAAAGTGTTGCATTCCACAACATTCAAGCGTGAGCACGGTCCCCGCTGACAAAGATCAATGGGCTGGGCACACTGCCCGTGATTGGTGGGCAGCGCCTGACACTCTCTCTCCAGGGCTCGCTCAGCCACCCTCTCGAAGACTACAAAAAGCAATGTCATAATCACAGCGACTGTCTGCAGAATGCCCGTTGTCCCTGCAGGGGACACCGTGAGAGGGCAGCCCCCCATAGTACCTTTGAGGGAACCGGGCAGCAGGACCCTGGGGCGGTGCGGGCAGGCCACCGGTGAGGGGGCATGGCCCCAGGTATAAGGGGCTCCACTTTCTTCCAGCGGGCAAGATCACACCCCCCACTGGACAGCCTCATCGGCACTAGGACAGGGAAGAGTGAATTTTTATTTGTGCCCTCCTTTCATCACAATAGAGGCAGCAAAGGAAAGGACGGTGTGCGACGCCCAGCGGGGCACTATTTCGATGCTCAGGAGCAAGAAGTAAGTTGATCTCGGGCAAGGGAACGGACACGGTAAAGAGGGGTAGTCAAACGGCCGGGGGAAAGGGGGGGTAGTCAACGATCACATCTCGCAATCAATGTTCCCTCTAAATATTTTCCTCTGTGTGCGGCAGAGTAAGGTCTGTGTGCGCTGCAGCCAAGGCTATGTGCACCAAGAACCTGACCGCGCATGTAGACCAGGGCTTTGAGTGGGATGAAAATACTCAGTGATCTTTCAAATGGGCGGAACCGATGCAATTAAGGTTTGTGGCTTAAAGCAATTACGCAAAAATATGTGCATCGCATAGTGTGCCACCCTACTGATATTTTGCTGCTTCTGTCATTGCATCCAGATATATAATACAAGTAACATTACACCTACAAGAAGCCAAGACTATTGGCTTTGTCAATGGTTGTTAAGAAATAAAAAGCCTTTTGGAACCATTGTTAGACCTATACAGTGTCATCATATATTGGACTCCCAATTTATATACTATCAACTCACGTCTTTTTGAACAATACCATTGGACCTGTCAGATTGATGGACCAAAACACTCCAATTATTTGGTGCTCTGGAAATCAATTCAGGGTGATCCAGCGTGGTTATCGAAATTCTGTCTCTACAGCAGCACCATTCACTACCTAATACTCACCTTACTAAACTTTTAACAAGGCTCATAAACTGAGACAGAAATTTGAGGAGCTGAATCATGTGGCCTAATTAATCACACTATCAAACCCATATGTACATTATATACAACTGCAGTATAACATTTTATTCATATGTAAACAAGAAATAACATTTAACTAGACCACTTTGGCCGGTGGTTCTAACTGATGGTAATGACTAAATTAATCAAGACCAGCTTGACATTTTAGGTCTTTTATTTAAAGATTCAAAGTTTCAAATTTCAAACTCTTTATTAGCTCTTTATTAATAAAAAAAACATTTTAATTCAATTAGAATCATTTATTAGTTTATTGGCACAAAGGTCTGGCACTTCTAAATTGCTCAAAACTTAATGAATTAAACTAAACATTAACCCCTAATTCCCTAAAGTTAGCTTTCTGACCTGCAAAGAAAAAGACATATAATTCTGCATTTGCCTTACGTGTCCAAGGAAAATCGGTCAGCACTTCGCCCTCAGGAACAGTCAGCCCCGCTCCCCTCAAAAGGCTCAGTTCTTATACTTTTTCTAACTGACTAATCTAGCAAAACAACATATTTTTAATAAATTCGAGCATCCTGATTGGTTGCTGTCTGTCAGACCACCAGAGGCCAGCGCTTCCAAAAATGAAAACGTCATTTCATCATTGTTCATTGACATGAAGCGGCACCGGCTTCCGAGGATTAGCAACATTATACTAAAAGTTCACATTTCGTCCAGGACATGGTCAAGCTGCCTCTGGATGCTTCCTCGGCCTTGAAAGAATAACTTTTCGGAGCACATCTTAGCACAGAAGTCTTTGTTTGAGCTACAGTTAATTTCAAAAGAATGTTCCATGAAAATAAGCTTCAACATGGCTGTGCTTGGCTCCTTTTAGTCAGGCTAAACGAGATTCTCCAGAACTAGGCCTTAAGCCTTTCACTCGAGCTAGTATTTAAACAAAAACAAAAGAGTAATTAATTCAAGCAATGCAAACCCTTCTGTTACCCACCCTCCATGCTAATGATTAGCCCATTAATATATGTCACCTAGCAGAAGCAAACAAATAAAGCAGCACATTTAAAATCTACCATTCTTCATAAAGTCCATCAGGATTCTTCATATATCTGAAAGAGTAAAAAGATAGACAAACACAACACCAAACATAACATAACCAAAAACACAACATAAACAAAAGCACATATAATTTAAGCACATGCCATTAATTAAATAGCCGCATTAGTGTTGACAAAGACAATAGGACAAACAAAACAACATTAGTCATGTATTATAAAACATACTTGCAAATGCGACATGAGCACATTATCATTAATCCCGCGTGTAGTGCAATGAAGTATTTTAATCTAGATTGGTTTAGTTAATCAAATCATGCAATAATTCATTAATACATTAGTTCATGTTACAGAGAATTAATTTCAGGAGCCAGAATAAAATAATTTCTGAAACTCGCTCCATCAAGGGTTAAAAGGGTGAACTGGATTGGACCCTTCCATAAAAAAGGAAATGGACACAGTATTATTGCCATTTTTCAGCATCCAAATATGGTAAAGGCCTGCCTTTTTACCATTCAGGCCAGCCATCAACACCTTAATAATTTTGAGGAGAAGATTACAGCTACCCCCCTAGGCTTCCCTTATAAACCTCAAGTACCAATCCTTTTTTGGAAACAGGGCCACCAAAAATTCTTCCAACAAAGAAATCAAAGACAGAGCTTATCTATACCCTTTTCAAAATGATTTGCTCTTCTCTCCAGCCTCGGTAAACAAGACTGACAGCAGGTGGACTCTGGGATCCTTGAGAAATCTAGTTGGATGAGGGATAAAGATACAAGGGGTACGCAGCAGTGTAAGAAACCAAGTGAAAGATGTCTTGCTAAGATTCTAAACATGAGATCTTGGAATGAAGCAGAGATCAAAAACAAAATTGGTAACAAGTGATGGCAAATTTATATTTACTCCTTGCAGCTGCTGTTTCTACAAGAAATGTGGCACGCTCAGAATTTTAATATTGATGGATGTGTCACAATAAATTCCCCTGCAAAACCCTCACTCCACGGGAGGGCCAAAGACAGCTTGGCAAAACTGATATATACTACTGTCCTAGTAACAGTAAAGAAAACCTATACATAATCCCCATTCTTTCAACCGGCTCTTTTGCAGATGGATATGAAGCAAACGTTTGTATTGATAAACTTTTAATAAAAAGTATACGAGCCAAATTGAATTTTTGTTTGGATGGGGGATTTTAATATTAATAAATGTCGATTTTCAGGTTCCGACATTTGTGGTTTTGCTGATTATTTCAGAACCAATCAGGGGGCCCCGCCAGGCTTACTGGAAGAATACTTGCCTTTAGAATACCAGGCGGCGCTATGTCATCTCCGAGGCACTTTAGTATACCAGACAGCGCCTTTAGAATACCAGGCGGCGCTATGTCACCTCCGAGGTGCTTAAGAATACCGGGCAATGCCTCTGAATCCCAGGCAGCGCTGTGTCACTTCCGAGGCGCTTTAGAATACCAGGCAGCACCTCAAAATCTCAGGCAGCACTGTGTCACCTCCGATGCGCTTTAGAATACCAGACAGCGCTGTGCCATCTCCGAGGCGCTTTACAATACCAGGTGGAGCTATGCCATTTCAGAGGCGTCTCAAAGTACTAGGTGGCATTGTGCCATGTCGAAGCATGTGGCATGCGCCACGGAGGGCCAATTCTGAGAAGGCCAGAAAGATTTAAGAAACCAGTCAAGAGCTGGGTTCAAAGGGAGGGTTTGGTGGCTGTTGCTAGCGCGAGACCTCTCGGAAGTTCAAAAGGTGAACGCACCTGCTGAAGAGATTGGGCCCCTCTTGCTGGTTGAGTCCGGGCAGGACTAAATCTACCTTTCATCCTCCCCAAGTCGAAAAAATTTAACATTTTTGATTTGAATGTCTTTTTATTCATATTTGTGTAATAAAGATTAGATCTGCTTGATGTGGGCATTATAGTTCTGTACAACAGATAACTTGAAAAGAGGTGGTATTTCTGATACTGACGCATGTAAACTCTGTAAGATAGCCAGTGAGGTTACCGTAGCGCATTAAAGCACGCCATACTCTAGTTATGTAGTGCTTTACACCCCTGTCGAGGCACTAGAGTGCACTGGTGACCTGATTGCACGCTCCTCCATGGGGGATGGGGCTGTGGATGGAATAGTGCGTGTCTGGCCGGTGACGTAAGTGGGTAGTGTTTGCTGCTCTCTTTTCACTGTGCACTCTCGTGAGTGAGGTGAGACGGAGGGAAGGCCAGGACACTGAGACATTAGTATGCTGGTTCCTAGAGTCTAGGCACTAGATGGAGAAGTTTGATTATAGTGTGGCCTTTGTGGGAAGGACGCTGGAGTGTGTTCTTGGCAGAGATGGCTCAAACCATATCACACCAAGCATGCAACAGCCCCTACTCCTGGGTGTAGGAGACTGTTGTGATAAATATGTGTGGGGAAGGCGGGCACCTACTGTCTCCAAAGAGGTCTGCACAGAGCGTGGTTACATTATTGTCACCCTTCACTTCCTCTCTTTTTCGATGTCTCTCTCACCTCTGCACAAGGGACGGGGAGGGAAAGTGAGTGAAAAGAGAACGAGAAGGGAGAAAGAGAGTGACAAGTATCATGGGAGGACAGTGAGAAAGAAGAATGGAGGAGGAGAGAATTGAAGAAAGAAGGGGTGGGAAACAAACAGCTAAAGGGGCCCATGTCATCTACCTTCTGCCCGCACAGGCTTTTAGCAGCTGTCGAGATGCATTGCCGCAGGTGTATTTTCACTTTTTAATTTGTTGGTTAGGTTTGTCTCTCCTGCCTCGAAAATTCTTGTGCGTGCGGTCTTTCCCGGTCACTCTCTGTCACTGTTTCATTCTTCTCTTGCTGTCTGCCTCTGGTTCTCTCTTTCCATCTCGATGCCTCTGTCTCTCCTGCTCGCTCTCTACCACTGCACCCTCGTACTTTCCCACCCCCTCACTCCACCCTCCCACCTCAGCGTCTGTCCTGTTTACACACCTGCACAGGTGAAGTCCAGTGCAAACCGCCCCTCCTGCCAGGGCAGGATCTGGAGGCCTGGTGTGTGCCGGGACAGGAGTGACGCCTTGCGTGCGCGCCCCCTGTGTTTACAAGCTACTAATGCCAGGCTACTCTCATACTCTCACACCCCAGGGCGTCCAAGAGGGTTAAAATAGCCACAAATAAGGAATTCCCCCCTCCGGCGAAAAGCAAATCGCAAAACAGCACAACCCGCAGTGGATTACGCCACAAAAAGCGATCTGGGTAAGATCATGTTCACATTGCAAACTTTTATGACTGAAATGAAGGAGAGCGTATCAAACTTGGGAAGGGGGGGGCGAGGGGCCGGCCAAGGTGTGGGGGTCGGGGGTTCAACCCCTAGATTACCCACGCCAACCACCCCGGGCACAACACCCCCCCGCCACCGGTCCCACTGGCTCCTGCGGTGCCAGTTCCAGATAACAATTCCACACCAGATGTAACAGGGCCTGCACCCCCTGGCTCCATTGGTACCCGATTCTCCGGTACCTGCGCCATCACCTATACCAATTCCGCAAAGTACCATTCCCCCCCACTCCTCACCCCCTATAACTCCCCTTCCGACAGTCACTCCACCACTTACGGCACCAATAGCCGTGCCTACACCGACAACGCCAACAAGTGAGGAGGAAGAAGTGGTGTTAGATGCCCTCTTGCTGTCAGGGCGCTCATCCTTGTCCTGGCAAGTCCCCTTGGCGGCAAAAGAACTGAACAGGGCACAGATCTGCGCAGGGCAGGGCTAAAAGAGGATGAAAAAAAGGTGAAGTTCCAACATTGGCCTGAGAAAACAATTGACACATGGTTAGAGGCTTTTGCGATTTTATCATCTGTAATAATGGATTTTTTTTTAGATCAGGGACCTACTCTGGTGCAATATGGCAGACTAATTCACAACGAGGCAAAAAAGTGGGGGGGGCGTGGGATGGTTAAACTACGACAGAGAGTTCAGAAAGAAGATGTCCAAATGCCCCATAATGCGTTGGGATCACAAGGAGGTGCATCTTTGGATGGATCATATGGGGTCCAGGGCGCTGCAGGGAGCAGGGACAAGTGGCAGTATGCGCAAGCGGCGACAACGGAAAAAAGTTACACGCAACTGCAGCGGCAAAATGAGCAAGGGAGCACAACATTTCGTGGTGCACATCGGGGGAGGGGGCAGAAAAGGGGAGGTGGTAGAACACAGCCCGGAACGTGCAGGCTATTCAACAATGGACATTGCCACTGGGGGAGAACCTGCAAGTTCACACATACATGCAGTAATTGCGGAGGGCAAAATCAGGCGGGAGCATGAAGGAACAACTAAGGTCAGACACAGAAAGGGCAACACGGAGGGAGGGGGGGCCCTGGGCAGGGCAACTAACACAATTGCGCGTCCCCGCCCAACCCCCCTCCGCCCCCCCGGACATGGCTTGCGGCGCCCCCCCTTTAACACCGCGCGACCTGTTACAGGCACACAGCACCCAAGTCCCCCCGGCCACCTGCGACACAGGCTATAGCAGTGAAAGGGCCCTCACCAATTTGATTGGACCACCTGATCCCCTTGCTGAACAAATATCTCAACGGGGTCGACGGGAGGCTGCTACTGGGGGGTTTTGCTGAAGGTTTCGTGATACCTTATATAGGGATCGTACAAGCAGGAGATGCGGACAACCTAAAATCTGCTAAAGAAAAACCAGAAGTGGTGAGAGCGAAGGTTTACAAGGAGATCAAATTAGGTAGGGTAGCTGGTCCCTTCCAAGACCCCCCCCCCCTTGCGCACTTCGTAGTCTCTCCTCTGGGCATAGTTCCAAAAAAAGAGCAGGGGCATTCAGACTGATACATCACCTGTCCTACCCCGAGGGTGACTCGGTCAACCACAACTTGGCAGAAGGAGTTTGTTCAGTGTCATACTGCTCATTTGACGTACCGATGGACTTGGTAAGACGGGCTGGCAAAGGGGCATGGTTGGCCAAAGCAGACAATGAATCGGCCTTCCGCCTACTGCCGGTACACCCAAGCAGCCAGCACCTATTGGGCTTCAGGTTCGGTCAGGAGTACTACTATGACAGGTGCATGCCAACGGGGTGCTCCATATCTTGTGCATTTTTTGAGGCTTTTAGCACCTTCCTGCAGTGGGTACTGCAGGCTACAGAAGGGGTGGTAAGCATGACGCACTACCTAGATGATTTCTTGTTTGTAGGGAGCGAAGACTCGCAAGACTGCGCGAATGCATTAGCCAAACTCCAAAAGGTTACCTGGCATCTAGGCGTGCCTCTGGCCCCTGAGAAGACGGTAGGGCCAGCGCAACTCTTAACTTTCCTGGGAGTTGAGATAGATACCAGGGTAGGTGAAGCAAGACTCCCACCAGAAAAGGTCAGCGAGCTGGCGGAACTAATTTGGTCAATACTGGGGCAGGAAAAAGTGTCATTAGAGGACATACAGAGTTTGCATGGCAGACTAAGTTTTGCCACCAAAGTGATCCCCGCTGGCAGGGCGTTTGCGCGCAGATTAGCCAGGGCAGCTGCCAAGATAAAAAGAAGACATCATAAAGTGAGGCTCAGCAATGGGGTGAAAGATGACCTACGGATATGGGGGGAATTCCTGGAGCAATTTAATGGCTCTGAAATATGAAGAGCCCCCTGGACCAGCAGCCAGGAACTGACACTGTTTACTGATGCATCAGGCAGGGAGGGATTTGGCACGATTCTGGACAGGGAGTGGTGCACGGAGAAATAGCCAAACGCATGGAGGAAGAAAAGGATAACGGCCAACATCACAGTCTTGGAACTATTCCCTATTGTGGTGGCTTTCCAACTCTGGCCGACAATGCTCTCATCTAGGAGGGTGGTCTTGTGGTCCAACAACATGGCTGTAGTACAAGCAATCAACACACAGTCCGCTAGCTGCGCGCTCGTATTGTGCCTGCTCAGGGAGCTAGTGAAGGTATGCCTATACAACAATGTAGAGTGTAGAGCTAGACACATTCCAGGGTCACTTAACATAGCTGCTGACGCTCTCTCCCGTTTTCATTGGCAGCATTTCCGGGAGGCATGGCCCAGAGCGAGGGAGGAGATGACACCTTTCCCGGCCCGGCTCTGGCACCGGCTGCGGTGGCGCAGCGCATTAGAGAGCTAGGTGAGCTGGCACCGGCACCCCGGACAATGAGGAGGTACCAGTCTTGCGTGGAGAAATTTTGTGAAATCATGGGCCCGTGGGAGCAAGCAACTTACAACAGGGTCGACAGGGTGCAGGCGTTTATGATCTGGGCCAAAGATGGAGGGAGGAGTCATTCATGGATGGCCGGGCACCTATCGGCCATTGGTCATCATGCCAGGTTATTAGGGCAAGAAGACCCCACCGCTTCATTCACAACCCGAGCGGCACTCAAAGGTTGGGCCAGAATAGTGCCCAAGTCTCCTGACCTTCGGGCTCCCATTGACTATGAGACACTTCAAAGCATGCTAGAAGCCCTCCCATCGGTCGCTCAGTCTGAATACGAAGCAAAACTCTTTGCCACCACTTTTAGTTTAGCGTTCTTTGGGGCTTTCAGAATAGGAGAAATTGTAGCAAGGTCCAAGACGGAGACCAACCCCTAGGCTTTACAGATGCGGGACGTACGCCTGTCCGCAGAATCTGTTGAGATCTTCTTACGTTGTTCAAAAACGGATCAAAAGGGCAAGGGGAGAGGAATCTCTCTGAATCGGTTGGGGAATGACAGGTATTACGCGGTGGCAATGCTGGCTGCCTTCTTGGCCATCCGCCCGCTATCCGATGGTCTATTGCTGCTACACCTGGATGGCTCCCCGTCACTAAATATCAGGTGGAACACGAGATGCAGGGCTGCCTTTTCTTGGCAGGGTACACAAAGATGGGGCTAAGTACAGCTCCCACTCATTTAGGATTGGGGCTGCCACAACTGCATTTGAGGAAGGGCTACCCACTGAAGCGATCAAGAAGGTGGGGCGGTGGAACTCCAATTTCTACAAACCCTATGTGCGGCCAATTAGTGTGAGTCAGCCCTATACCAGGAACAATGCAGGGATCAGTTAGACAGGGCAATAATAGATATGACTATGCGCCGCCACAAAAGTGGCTTCTGTAATTTGTGTGAAGTGTGGAATAAACTAATTTTGCCAATCACTGTGTTTTATTTCAGGCACAAATGTGTGGGTGATGGGGCACTCTTATGTCGCAAGAACTGCAAGATGGGTGAAAGCAGTTCCGTGGAAACATGGTTTCACCAACACCATTATATCCTGGTTTGGATTTCCGGGAATGCACTGGGCTGAGCTAGTAGGAACACTGCGCAGGATTTTGAAGGAGGGTAGACCACAGCCCAACATCATAGTGGTGCACCTGGGGGGGAACGATTTAGCAACGGTAGGGAAGAGGCGCCTGTTGCAGGAAAGGAGGGTGGACTTAAGTACATTAAGCAAAAACCTGGGCCCATGCGGCATCTTGTGGTCAAAGATAACACCTAGACCCTTACAGAGCTAGATCTCAAGAAGCGCTGGAAGTAGCCCGCAGGCGAGTAAATGCAGCCATGCGGAAATTTGCAAAAATGCGGGGGTTGGGTTTCATTAGGCACGGCCTGCTGCATGTGAAATCTATAGGTTGCTGGGAATCGGACGGGGTCCACTGGTCTAAGGTAGGCATGGCGATATTCTTGCTAGACCCAGGGGAAGTGCTAGAAGTAGCAGGATGTAGGTAGAAGTAGTGTTGGGGGCTCTGGGTGCAGCGGCGGCCACACCCAGGGCTGTGGAGGATTTACAGGGCGATCCAACAACAGGAAGGTGCAGGAACAGGATCTGAAGCCTCCAGGATAAAGCACACGCGTGCGTAAGTCATACATGCTCTAAGGGGTCCTTCTTGGGAACTTTGAGTACGACGGCGCCCCGTTAGTCCTTAGGGCGGTTGTAAACCTGAGCAACCGGGGGCTTGCCATATGAAGCTCCGCCAGGCTGGAGAAGGTATGAGTCACTCTCTCTCCTTCAATGGGCGGAGTTATGGTGCACGTTAGGTTCACTGGTGGGAGTGTAAGTGCTCCCAGGGTACATCACCGTGCTATGGCCGCTGGTGAATTTTGGCTAAACTTCAGGTGCCCAGCAACTAGGGGTTGCGGGGCGGATAGGGATCGCCTGTAAGCTAACCCGCCTTTTTTATTTGTATAACAAATAAACCTGCAACTCCTTTTTCCAAACATCACTGTATCTGTGTTCTTATGTAAAATGGGGGTTGCTGTGGGTGGCGGTGTAACGATAAAAGTACTATGCAGGATGCCCGTGGTCCCTGCAGGGGACCCCGTAGGAGGGCAGCCCCACGTAGTACCTTTGAGGGAGCCGGGCAGCAGGACCCTGGGGGCGGCGCAGGCAGGCCGCCGGTGAGGGGGCGTGGCTCCAGGTATAAGGGGCTCCACTTCCTCACCCACGCCCTCTTTGCCGCTGCTTCCACCTTCCAGTCGGGTCACGTAGAAGGCAGGTTGCTCCCAGGCCACCATTTCTATTTTGCCCATAGGTAGAATCTCCCACCAGGACTAGGATCCCCCTTACTCGTATTCCCCTTCCTATCTCTCACCCGGAGTAAGGGTGTGAAGTGGGGGGGGGCTGTCATAACATATGTATTATGTTACTGTTGCAGGAGGAGTTAAGGGCGATCCCACAACAGGAAGGCGCAGGAACAGGATCTGAAGCCTCCAGCATAAAGCACACGCGTGCATAAGTCATACATGCTCTAAGGGTCCTTCTTGGGAACTTTGAGTACGACGGCGCCCCGTTAGTCCTTAGGGCGGTTGTAAACCTGAGCAACCGGGGGCTTGCCATATGAAGCTCCGCCAGGCTGGAGAAGGTGTGAGTCACTATCCCTCCTTCAATGGGCGGAGTTATGGTGGACATTAGGTTCACTGGTGGGAGTGTAAGTGCTCCCAGGGTACATCACCGGGCTATGGCCGCTGGTGAATTTTGGCTAAACTTCAGGTGCCCAGCAACTAGGGGTTGCGGGGTGGATAGGGATCGCCTGTAAGATAACCCGCCTTTTTTATTTGTATAACAAATAAACCTGCAACTCCTTTTTACAAACATCACTGTGTCTGTGTTCTTATGTAAAGTGGGGGTTGGTGTGGGTGGGGTTGTAGCGATAACAGTGCTGTTTTCAATATAGCAAGCTGCACACAAAGGCAAATTGACAATTCCCTGCGATGAGGTAACAAATTGAAGAGTTAGTAATGATTTTAGATTTCATTTTTCCACATTTATGTTCCAAATCGTATGCTGTCACTGACTTCTCACCCAAATTTCAGGTGGATGCAACACTGCCAGTGGCTGCAGCGGTCCATCTCCCACCCTCCTCCGTTGAATCCTGGGGGTGGGGAGGAATTCTGGAACTTTTCAACCCTCTGCCTTGCATATCTCACTGTAAACAGCCGTCCGGCCCGGAGGCATGGCAGCCTGGAACACGCTTCCTTATGAGGGGAGGAATCTGCGCCTCCAGTAAACACCGAGCTCCTGTTCCCATGTTCCAGTAAGGGCCGAGGCCTATGGGTGGGAGCTGCTCTCTCCAGGCCTTGTCTTTAGCGCCTGCCCCTTTAAAAGCATGGCACTGTCCGGCACGGTGTGAAGCGCGCCGCAGGCACTTGACACCGCTATCCTCTCCTTAATATTAATCTAAGACTGCAGCAGTCTTAGATTGACATTAAGTAGAGGATAGCTGATTTAAGTGCCTGCCACAGGGTGCGGCCATACCCGAGGATGTCCTTCGCTCTAACCGCCTCCCTTGAAGCACCAGTTGCAACGCCAGAGACTGAGGCGAAAGGAGAGGGATTCTGCCAGAGAGAAGCCCCAGCAGTGCCACCCCATGGTACACCATTTCAGCAGCGACCGTCATACTCGCGGGAGGGACGGGGTGGGTAATAAAAATAAAAAGTTACCTACCTTACCGCCGGTACCACTCCGCCTCCGATTCCGCTCCTGGCCGCGTGTTCTGAATCCTGGAGGAACAGGAACAGCCAGCAGGCAGCCTCCCTCCCCTACTCCAAGCCAATCACAATGCTGCGCTGGCAGTGTTGTGATTGGTGAGGTGAAGTGGAGAGCACCCCAGCCAGGCAATTTTCTCTATGTAGGCTGTATCATGTAGCCTACATAGACAAAAAGGGGAGTGCGCATGACTGCTTTGTTCAGTCGTGGGGCTGACCAAACATTCAGTACCCACAACAGTGGGCTAAGCCACTCCCCCCTGCCCGTGAGCAGCACCACCCACCCGCCTTCCCACAAGCAGGCACTTCTGTTTTTTCCAGTGCGAGAAGGCAGAAACATAAAATGGTAGTTTTACCATTTTATGTTTCTGCCTTCTCGCACTGCGAGAAAGCAGCGAGGCGACGCCCAAACACCCCTATGGAGGAGCCGCCACCGGGGATAAGCCTGATTGATCTGCCAAGATACAAAGGGGGTGAGCAGGAGTTATCAAGTGTATGTGTGCGCGTGTGTGTGTGTGTGTGTGTGTGTGTGTGTGTGTGTGTGTGCGTGTGTATATGTAACTCCCTTACCCTGACTAGAGTGGGGGGTTCTGCCTGGTTCAGGTGCATACCCTAGCCAACCATAAACCTTATTTCTAACAGGTGGCATATTAAATGTGATGGCCCAAAAATTGAGGGATACTGAGCTTCTATCAGTGAATATTGTGCACAAACGCTCAATATCGACTTGCCCAGGATATTCAAGCATCATATTGCGGTTTTCCTCAGGTGCTAGCATACGGATTGGAGACAAAAATAAGTTACTCTTGGTCGCTTTGATAGCTAAATCTCGAATACTACACAACTGAAAGTCTGAGGTTCACCTTACCTTCGAACATTGACAGGCCAAAATGTTGAAGATAAACAGCCAGATTCATCATTGTCCCGTTTTGCGAGTCATTAATAGCGATTATTAAGGAATCGCTATTGAGGACTTGCAAAACGGGATTCATGTAGGAATCGCAAAATAAATTGCGATTCCTACAGCTTCCTTATTTGCGATTAGCAAATTGCTATAGTAGGCCCATAGGAATGGATGGGGAGTTATTCCTTATTTGCGATTAGCAATTTGCTAATCGCAAATAAGTATGCGATTTCAAGGGTGCCAGGGGTGTCCAAAGGACACCCTGTAGCACCCCTGAAATGAAAAAGTAGACTGATGTTGCGCACACACATATCCAAAGGACATGTATGTGTGTAACATCCAACTTAGAAAAATGCACTAAAGTGCATTTTTTTCAGTTTTCGCTATTTACCACGAATTCAGACTTTGCGGTAAATAGCGGCCAAAAATTGCGAATTCGCAAATAAAAAATGGTTAATGAATTGCATTTAAGGAATCTCAAATAGAGATTCCTCAAATGTAATTCCTCGCAATTTAGCGATTTTGCTATTAGCGAATATTGCATTTGGGATGATGAATCCCAAATGCAAAAATTGCGCTCGCAAAGGGCCAGATTCTCAGAATCTGGCCCTTTGCGAGCGCAATTTTCAATGATGAATCCTGCTGAAAGGGTTTAGAACGCTGTTATGCATTGCGCTCAGGCTCGTGTAAGAAATTCCTTAAGCCTTGGGCTGAGATATGTGCACATTTAGCTTGTTATCATATAAATAAATTGCATGTTTCCTCGGATATATGGGGTTGGCCAGTGGCTCGTCCTTTTATGGTTATATGATATTTTTATCTGAACCTGCAGGGGTGTCTCAAAGACAAAATGCTGAAGATAAGGGGTAGAGCGTTGTTATGCATTGCACTCAGGCAGTATAAGAAATTATTTAAGCTTTGGAAAGGGATATGAACATATTCAGCTTGTTGTCAGAATTTTCTTTTGCATGTTTTTTACCAGTCATATAGGGAGAGATGTGTGGCTTGGCTTGCTTATTTATTGAAATGTAATGAACTCTTAACTCTTTTTTGAGCTTTATGATGTATTTGTGTGAACTCTTCCACTAAAAAAAAGAAAAGAAATGCCTGAAACTTGTTTTTATAAAAAAAAGATTTTACCAATGAAGATTGTGCCGAAAAAGATACCATTTGGACCTATTATTAAAAAATATATATAAACTCGGGCGTTGAAAAACCTTGAATCCATCAAGGCATCTAGGTAAGTTTGATCTTGCTCCCTTTACGTTCAGACGGAACTCTCAAATAGCGGAAAATATTTATTTCTGTCTGCTTCCCTGGTAAAAAAAAGAAAGTCCCACAAACACACAAATCTAGCCTTGTCATAGAGAAGGTGTTGATAGGAGAGTGATGCCGCCGTGTTGGACCAGCTGTTGATTAGCAGCGAGTTTTGGCGCTCTCTTTCTGGCCTTGCAGTAGGTCTAATTTCCAAACTAAAAAGAGGATCCATAACGTGTACAACACATACATGGGGGCAGATTTATGAAGGGCTTGCGCCACGTTTACGCCGCCGTTGCGTGACGCAACGGTGCGGAAACGTGGCGCATCCCTGCGCCCTATTTACAACGTGACGCATCTAGGAGATGCGTCACGTTGTACAGCACTGCACCATGAGGAGGCGTTCCTGCGCAGGGGGGGGCGTTCCTGCGCAGGAACGCCTCCTGAAAGTGGCTGAGTGAAATCTATGAGATTTCACTCAGTCACTTTCAGGGCAATGCTGCGTCAAAACCCTGTGCCTGCTTGAAGCAGGCATAAGGCTTGAGGCAGCATTGAAAGAATAGGCCCCCCCAGAGCATTGCTGGAGCTGCGTCGCGCTTGCGACGCAACTCCAGCAATGCGTCACTTTTACGGCACAGATGCGTGACGCATCTGTGCCGTTTTTGCCCAATGGTGCGCCGCATCATAAATGCGGCGCGCCATGGGTGGTGTAGCTGTGGCGCACTGTGGCGCATGTTAACTGGCGCATCCCTCGGGATGCGCCAGTTAACATAAATCTGCCCCATGGTGTATTTTTTCCATTAGAAAGTCTAGTTGCACATCCAGTGTTGTCCAGCTAAAGAAAATGATTATGTTAGAAAGTGAAAATAAAGTATTACAAGATAAAAATAAAGAAATCATATTAAACCAATTATAAAAATATGAACGTATGAGGTCATGAAAAGAACGACAATAACAAGCAAAGCTAGTACGAATAGCCTACAAAAATAGTTTGCTGAATTAATTAACGTTTTCAGGTGGACTGCTCTAAAACTGAACATGGACTGGAGGTCAAACCGTTCTTTAACATCTCGAGCTGCAAAATACAATCTCATTATCTCTATTACTATGGTAACTGAAGCAAACATTCTCAGGACTAACAAAACAAGAATTTGCAATGCAATAGGTCTCGCATTCACATGAGTTAGAGCTATTGGCATTGTAAATGACAATGCCTTTTATGTATTTTGGGGTTTTAAAACATAAATAAAAGGCATTGTCATCTACAATAGGGCCATATGTATCAACAAACCCTTTTGCGATTCCTAAATAGCGATTTTTAAGGAATCGCTATTTAGGAATCGCAAAATGGTATGTATGAAGAAAATCGCTATTAATTAGCGATTCCTTAATCTTCCTTAATTGCGAATTCGCAAAATGCGAATTCGCAAATAAGGAAGAATTCCCAATGCATTCCTATGGGCCAGGAGGCCCATAGGAATGATTGTGAAATAATTCTCAAATTGCAAATTCGCAATTTGCTAATCGCAATTTGAGAATTATTCCAAGGGTGCAGGAGTGTCTCAAAGACACCCTGCTGCACCCCTTAAATGTGCATGTGTGTGCATATGGCGCACATACATGCCCTATGGGCATGTGTGTGCATCACATGCCACCTTCAAAAGTGCCAATTTGTGCATTTTTTGAAGAATTCGCAAGTTACCATCAACTACAAGTTGGTGGTAATTTGCGAATTCTAAACCATAAATCGCAGCCCAAAAATGCTACATACATAGCATTTAAGGAATCACAAAATTGCGATTCCTTAAATGCTATGGCAAAATAAGGAATCGCAAAACTTTGCTATTCCTTATTTTGCGATTGTATTATACATACCAAAACATGCAAAAAGGCCTTTGCGATTCCCAAAAGGCTTGACACATATGGCCCTAACAGCTTAAACTCTCGCAAATGCAACACCTATTATATTGCAATAAAGGGCCTTCTCAGCCGCTTGTTAGATTGTAAAAAATCAGTTGATGAGACCTGACTGTGACGTCTTCAAAGTAGTGATATACAGTGCAGTGAAGAAGATGTATAAGTGTTGTAAATTGCACAAGAAACAATTGATGGACGAAATGCTAGAAAATGCAAACATTCACCCCGAGTCACAAGGATCTGGGTTTAATCCATCATTATTTTGCTCACCACACCACCCCAGTTCAGACCCAGCCATATGTAAATCAGTCTTGACCCTGTTCCTTGTGGGAACAGTCCAGCCAGAACTAACAAGCCAGGTCCTCCCTGGACTGGAAACAAGCATCCTGGAACCTGTTTAATGGCATTACCCTTCATCAGCCAGGCTAGCTTGAATCCAGTGGTGTAATGAGCAAGGGACCCACATCTGGACATACCCTTCCAACTTAGGGCGACATATGCAAAAGAAACAATTGATGGACGGAATGCTAGGCAATGCAAACATTCACCCCCAGTCACAAGGATCTGGGTTTAATCCATCATTATTTTGCTCACCACACCACCCAAGTTTGGACCAAGCCATATGCAAATAAGTCTTGACCCTGTTTCTTGTGGGAACAGTCCAGCCCGAACTGCCAAGCTAGGCCCTCCCTGGACTGGAAACAAGCATCCTGTGACAGGTTTCAGTGTGTCACCTTTCATCAGCCAGTCTAGCTTGAACCCAGTTCTGTATTGAACACTGGATCCTCGTCTGGGCATACCCTTCCCACTTGGGCCAACATATGCAAAGGAAACAATTGATGGAAGGAATGCTAGACAATGCATGCATTCACCCCCAGTCACAAGGATCTGGGTTTAATCCATCATTCTTTTGCTCACCTTACCACCCCCATTTGGACCCAGCCATATGCAAATCAGTCTTGACCCTGTTCCATGTGGGAACAGTCCAGCCCGAACTGCCAAGCCAGGTCCTCCCTGGACCGGATACAGGCATTCTGGGACCGGTTTCTGGGTCTCACCCATCATCAGCCAGGCTAGCTTGTATCCAGTGGTGCAGTGACCATGGGACCCACGTCTGGGCATGCCCTTCCAACTTAGGGCGACATATGCAAAAAACAAAATTGATGGACACAAAGTGTGAAGTGAGAGATACATATGATCAGAACTATAAGCACTACGAAATCACTCCAACGCCTTTCGCTCTATGATTACACTGTAGCAGCTCCAGAGGAAGACCAGGAGGGGGGATTTTTTCTTGCCCTCTCCATGATTTGAATGTGCAGTGTAGCATTGAGTAATGCCATTGCTATTTTTGACCTAATAAAAAAAACACTCCATCTGTAGTAGGACCTTGGCTTCACTTCCTGGTGCAGGGTGGGATGTGCTTTATGGCAGGTATGGTGGGAGGAAGGAATGGGCGTGGCTGCAGCTCCGGCCTCGTACAATGCCCCTGCTATTACTAGTGAACAAGAGGCGCTCAGGTGGTGGTGGTGATATTGGTATTGGTGGTGGTTGTATTAATATTGGTGGTATTGGTGGTGCCAGTGTTGGTGGTGGTGGTACTAGTGGTGGTAGCATTGGTGGTGGTGGCATTGGTGGTATTGGTTGAATTGGTCGTGGTGGAATTGGTATTGGTGGTGGTATTGGTATTGATTGTGGTGGCACTGTGCTAGGGCTGATGAAGGCATCTGGGGCACTAGAGGGAGGGTTCCATCTGAATATATATATATATATATATATATACACATACATATATATATATATATATATATATATATATATATATATATATATATATATATATATATATATATATATATATATATATATATATATATATTCACAGAAAAAAACATAGGTTTTAGGTCATATATAGTTAGGAATTTGCATTTACAAAACCTTGAAAATTCACTGAAAAAACCATAGGTTATAGACCATATATAGTTAGGAATTAGCATTTACAAAACCTTATTTTACTCACACAAAACCATTGAAATTCCATATATAGTTAGTTGCACTAACTATATATCGCGCACCCGCAATCCACTGCTGATGATGTCACATATTACATCATTCATGACATGGTCAGTGACATCACTGATGACATCACTGATGACATCTCAAATGACATCACTGATGACATCACTGATGACATCTCAAATGAAATCACTGGTGACATCACTCATGATATCATTCATGTGATAATACAATGAACCTCTTCAGACTCTAATATAACCTTAGATACAATCAGTGTAAACAGACACTCACAGACTGTCACTCATCCATGGAGTTACTCACACAACTAGTCAGTCATGCAAACAATCAATCACACCTCCATTTCCTCAACTATACAGTTATACAAACTTTACTTATTCAAACATATACTAACACATATTTTCTCTCTTATACAATCCCTGATACAAGTTCACAATGATCCATACAGCCACTAACACATTCACTGGCTCTTATGCACAGTTATTTATATATGTCAACTCTCACATGTACTGTGTTTTACATATGTACTTACTTTGACATGTAGCACTGAGATATCCATTCACTCACCAATACACTCATGCACACAGTTAACCTCCCATAGAGCTGTTTCCACATGCACTTTTGAAACCATACATCTAGTGAATCAACTGCTCACACATCTATGCACAGAGTCATACACCTCCCAGCCACCCACACACACACTCAGTCTCCCATACAAATACTTGGGCAACCAATCAATAACCCATATAGTTAATCATCTAGCTACTGATCAACACATGCAGCAGTTTACAGAACAACAGACATAATGATGCACAAATTAAGACAGTTTAGTCACTAACCCATTCACTCAGTGAGACACATTTAATCACTCACTCATACAGTCAGTCATGCACCTACTAAATCCTTCATCCAGACACTTATAAATCCACTCATTCTTCAATATGTAAGACATATTTTAACTTTACAGAAACATACAGTCACTGGATGTTGTCATCAGTGATGTCATTTGAGATGTCATCAGTGATGTCATCAGTGATGTCACTGACCATGTCATGAATGATGTAATATGTGACATCATCAGCAGTGGATTGCGGGTGCGCGATATATAGTTAGTGCAACTAACTATATATGGAATTTCAATGGTTTTGTGTGAGTAAAATAAGGTTTTGTAAATGCTAATTCCTAACTATATATGGTCTATAACCTATGGTTTTTTCAGTGAATTTTCAAGGTTTTGTAAATGCAAATTCCTAACTATATATGACCTAAAACCTATGGTTTTTTCTGTGAATTTCAATGGTTTTTTAATACCAAATATCAAATGCTGTCAAATGTCAAGTACATGATAGGTAAAAACATTTTCGTGTTTATGCACGCTGATGTGCTTTGAACGCTGCCCCCCTTCCCCCCCTCTTTTCTCTTAGCAGTACTCTCTCTTTGCAGATAGTGAAGGGTAGTTAACGCAGGCCTTTGCCCCCGTTGTAATCCGTCGTGCCTGCTTCTCTCTCTATTTGATTGATTGCTATCCAAGCATTTACTATTTTAGAATTGGTTCTCTTTGGTTCATTCTGTATTTACAAACAAGCACAGAGTCGCAATACTCTGTTTAGTCTTTGCAGATAGTGAAAAATAGTTAAAAAAAACAAAAGGAATCGAGCAAAATCAGTAGGCCACTAATGGGATCTGTTTTTGACCTCGCTAAAATAGAAACATTAAGAACAACCCCTCATGAGAAATACGAAACTAGTAAGATGAACTTAGCTCCACACCATGATGGCTGCAAGACAGCTCGACTCCGCCGCCCACCCCACCCCACCCAAAATAACGACAAACCCTATGCAAATATTATAAATATATACAACACACCAGCAAAGTAACAGGGTAAAACATTGTATTAAATAACTATTTACATAACTATTTTATACTTTTTGTTGCCCGATCCGGCTAGCTCAATCGATCGAGCATGAAACTCATGCACTCTGATAGCAAGCGTTGCTGCTGATGCTATGCAGACCAAAAGTGGTTTTCAGTTTGTACATTCTTCTAGATTTTTCCATCCAAGGCTGGTTGAGTTTGTAGAACGATGGCTTCAGATTTTCAACATACGGTGTGGTGGCGCGGACTGGGAGGGGGCGCATGGCTCCTGCCCCCTCCCCAAGTAAGATTTTCATACGTGAGTGTACGTTCATGGTTTTGGTCCCTGAGTTGCTTCGATGTCACTGCCATGCTCAAATGGCATAAGTTCTGGATGTTGGGTGCCATAGTTCAGAGTTCTGAGCAGCGCTTGTAACACTGTCTGAAGCTTATTTGCACCTACTGCAGCTTCACTATTCTCAAAGTAAGTGAGGGCCGTTTGTGGACCTGACTGCATTTGAAAAGAATGTGATATGGTACCTCCCTAAACCGCTTGACGGAGGCCCCCGAGGGGCGGTGTGATGGCACGGACTCGGAGAAGACGCTTGGCTCCGACCCCCTCCCCAAGTCTTATAGCACTGGTGTAGCCTGAGATCGCCCCCGACATAGGCGGCCGGCTCCCGGGGTCTGGCGGAACTTTTTGCCTTTTGATGATTCTTCCATTCTGGACCTTGTCCCACAATCCGTTTGACCTGAAGACACGCTGTAGTGGGGCGCCCCTTTACCGTTTCAGTTGCCATTCCGCCCGCTTTTGCTACACTGTGCCTCTTCCGCCACTCAGCTGTTTACCGCCCGCTCTTGCGACTATAGCGTCTCGCTCACCATGTAGTTGAGTTGCTCCCGCTCTTGCGATGCAACGATAGGCGGCTGCCACAGGACTCTCAAAATGGCGGCCGGCTCTTCAGATTTGGGCGTGGTCCACTAAAATGGCCCTGGGACACCTTGGAACTCAGACGCTTGCCTGATAGGGCTTGGGTCCCATTCTCGAAAGCGTCCCCTCAGCCTTGAAGATTCTACAAAAGTCTTGGGGGCCCCCGACTCCCGCAGGCTTCTGGTGGGGAGCGGCTGCCATGATTGCTCGTGGAATGGCCACGACTGAGCTACGAGATGGTGGTGCTCTGATGCTGACGCCAGCTTCAGTCTGAAACATCCAGAAACACTGTAGACTACCAATTCGATCAGTTCCGGTAGTGCCCCAACATGACCCGGAAGAGAAGAACTTGCCCTCCCCTCTTTGACTGATGGTTCTTGTTGCCTGTCCCTTCTGTTGTCATTTAACAGAACTTTTTAGAAAGCTGAAAGGGGTTGTGTTCCGAACGCTGGTTGGTGGAGACATTTTGACTATATTCTGGACCTACGTTGTCGCATAATGCGTTATATGACACGCCGCGTTAGCGCACCCGGAAGTGCTCCGGTGCGCGAAGCGCAGCTTCCCGGAAGCGATCCGGGGCGCGGCACGCAGCGCGTAACGTAAGCATAACAGGTCATGTGACTTGTTAATAAAACTTTTCATTGGTTCATTTTACTTTTGTTATTTGAATGATGAAAAGCTTGGTTATATGACCTAAAAATTACGCTTTTTATTGGTTTCGAACATTATTTTTTCTTAAACATATATGTTATAATGTTCCAGGCTAATGTACTTTCCCTGAAAATTTACAACTGTCCTGCAAGTAAAATATATTCCTTTTTCGAGAAAAAGGGCGTTTCTTCGTCCCATGACGGAGCCGTTGAGTAAAAGAGGCTCGGCCTGCTGTCTTAGTCGCCGATACGCCTGATTATCAGATTCTTATCGATCACTTTATGTTGCAGGAGTGGAAAACACAACTGCCCTTGACCATTTATCTTTACTGCGTTCCTGCGTATTATACCTTTTATCCGTCATGTAATTGGACTGCTTTATTTCACTTGCCTTTTACTGATTCGAAAACAGTGACTAAAATTAAAAGTTTTACCAATGTAAATACTACTACCATGTTTTGTTTTAAAAACCTTTATTGTGAAAATGTCAGTATACAAATACGGGCCTATAACCACGTGGGCCGGCCACGGAGCAAACTGAAATCGTATATGATGAGGAGACATTTACATTGTAGAAGAACGTAATGAGCGGGCCATTAGGTTGCAAGAACTAAGGTGTCTAACAGTTGCGGAATCGGTGGACGTACATTTTGTAATTAAAATACGACAGGGCCACTTTCAATAAAATTATCTAGATATACATTTGCGGGCAAGTACCATGGGTGACGTTAATTCGAACTTTCAATAGTACAGTAATCAATAACACATCAGAACTTAATATCAATAGGGATGTTGAAATATTCAATCAATTCTCATCCCCGCCCGCCATGAGCATCAAAACTGCATTCATATCTCGTGATATCAAAGTTGTTCAACCAGTACACAACAAGGAGTTACGAGTCCCATTTATACCGGCGCCATTTTGGGCGAGGCCGGGCAGGTCCAGGATATAGTCAAAATTTCTCCATCAACCATCGGCCAGACCAGAACCCCTTTCGGCCCTTTATGCTACAAGATGATGTCTTCCATTCAGAAAATATTGTTGGCAGCATTTTGAAAGGAAAGATAAACAGCCGTTCTCCTAGTGAGTCTCACATTGTTACATTTAGGAAGAATGTTGAAGAGTAGTATATTGAAAATCTGAAGCCATTGTTCTACAAACTCTCAACCAGCCTTGGATGGAAAAAAAAATCCTGAAGAATGTACAAACTGAAAACCAATTTTTGTCTGTATAGCATCAACAGCAACGCTTGACTCAGCTTTGTGTGAAGCCGCCATTTTGATTCAATCAATAACGTCCCCCTGCACACATTCAGGGACCTGGTCGTGTCTTCAGGTCAAACGGATTGTGGGACAAGATGCAGAAAGGAAAAGGAAAAAAGTTCCGCCGGACCCCGGGAGCCGGCTGCCTATGTCATGGGCGATCTTTGGCCACACCAGGGCGATAGTGAAGCTGCAGCAGGTGCAAATAAGCTTCAGACAGTGTTACAAGCACTGCTCAGAACTCTCAACTATGACACCACCTCGGTGCCATCCGGATCTTGGCGCCTTGTGCTGGTTCCGGCCTATTCACACATCGGTCCGCTACTGACACCACCTCACAGGCCAACGGGGCACCCCACGCCGACTTTCGGCGCAGCATTGTAGGATGGCCACACCAGAGCAGCAACTTGCTAAACACCACCTCGGTGCCATCCAGATCTCGGCGCGTTGTGCTGCCTTCGGCCTACTGTAGCCGCAAGTGCGGACGCAACTCAACTGGATAACGAGTGAAACACCAAGGGGCGCCCCACTGCAACCGAGGAGCCTCCATCTTGGGGGCGACGCACAGCATCACCAATGCAGTCAGATCCTCAAACAGCCCCCACTGACTGACGCGACCTCACAGCCCAACGGGGCGCCCCACGCCGACTTTCGGCGCAGCATTGTAGGATGGCCACACCAGTGCGGCAACTTGCTGGACACCACCTCGGTGCCATCCGGATCTCGGCGCGTTCGAGTCACTGTACCGCAAGAGCGGGAGAAACTCAGCTGAACACGCCGTCTTTCGGCGCAGCATTGTAGGATGGCCACACCAGTGCGGCAACTTGCTGGACACCACCTCGGTGCCATCCAGATCTCGGCGCGCTGTGCTGCCTTCGGCCTACTGTAGCCGCAAGTGCGGACGCAACTCAGTTGGACGGCGAGTGAAACGCTAAGGCGCGCCCCACTGCAGCCGAGGAGCCTCCATCTTGGGGGAAACGCACAGCCCCCACTGACTGACGTGACCTCACAGGCCAACGGGGCGCCCCACGCCGACTTTCGGCGCAGCATTGTAGGATAGCCATACCAGTGCAGCAACTTGCTGGACACCACCACGGTGCCATCCGGATCTCGGCGCGTTGTGCTGCCTTCGGCCTATTCGCACATCGGTCCGCTACTGACGCCGCCTCACGTGCCAACGGATTTTCTACGCTTTTTATAGCCCAAAGCCGCATAACAGGTCATGTGACTTGTTTATAAAACTTTTCATTGGTTCATTTTACTTTTGGTTTCCTAATGATAGAAGGCTTGGTCATATGACCTAAAAATAACACTTTTCATTGGTTTAGAATTGTTTTTTTTCCCTAACGATGAAAGCCCCACCTTGTTTCTGGATGTTTCAGACTGAAGCTGGCGTCAGCATGAAAGCACCACCATCTCGTGGCTCCGTCGTGGTCATTCCGCGAGCAATCATGGCAGCCGCTCCCCACCGGAAGCCTGCAGGAGTCGAGGGCCCCCAAGACTTTTGTAGAATCTTCACGGCTGAGGGGACGCTTTCGAGAATGGGATCCAAGACCTAGCAGACAAGCGTCCGAGTTCCAAGGTGTCCCAGGGCCATTTTAGTGGACCAGGCCCAAAAGGGAAAGAGCCTGCCGCCATTTTGAGAGTCCTGTGGCAGCCGCCTATCACTGAACCGCAAGAGTAGGCGCAACTCAGCTGAATGGCGGATTTTGGCACAGTGTACCAAAAGCGGGGGGAATGGCAACTGAAACGGTAAAGGGGCGCCCCACTACAGCACACAAGCCGCCACCTGGGGAGGCCCGTTCACGCCGCCCCTCCCCCCCCCCCCCCCCTGGGGCGCCCCACGCCGTTTTTCGGAGCAGCATTGTAGGATGCCAAAACCAGTGCGGCAACTTACTGGACATCACCTGGGTGCCATCCACATCTCAGCGCGTTCTGCTGCCTTGGGACTATTCGCACAACAGACCGCTACTGATGAGGCCTCCCCGCGCACCCCCCAGGACGCCCCACGCCGTTTTTCGGAGCTGCATTGTAGGATACCAAAAACCAGTGCGGCACTCAGGTAACATCACCTGGGTGCCGTCCAGAACTCAGCACGTTGTGCTGCCTTGGGACTATTCGCACAAAACACAGCTACCATTGTTGCTTCTTTTTTCAAAAAAATGTTTAAATGTATTTACTGTTTTTGTTGCGTTCTATATATTTATAAGTTATTAAAGTGTTATAATCTTACTACTTTGTTGGAGTATATTTTTAATGTGACACATAATTGTAAAAACTTTGATGTACAAAGAGGCATCCCTGGAATCTTCCGCTTCAGGTTCGGACCCACACACCCTCACAGTGAGAATCCCCTCCCCAAGCACAATACAGGATGGTTATCAGATAGTAGGAACCCGTATGGTGTGACGGATCTCATGGGGTGGGGGCCTTCATCTACTGTAACTCCTTTGAAGAGGGATGATTCTCATACATGCCAACATTTCAGAAGAGCAAAGTGGGAGATTTTTAAAAAAAAAATCGGGAGAATGGGGCCTTGAATCGGGTTATTGTCATGTGTGGGCTTTGGAAGTGTGCTGCTGCAGGATCGGACATTTCAAACTCAAATGCACGTTCTTTTTCTTACCTTTCCGAAGCATGGAGCGCAATAGCAGGCAGAGAAAGGGTGATGCAAGTGTTGAACACTGCCTGGCCTGGCAAGTTGCTGGCAGTGCCCCCCCACCCGCTCCTGAAACAAGGCACACACACCGCCGCCCCGAGTACTTCACAGATCTTTAAAAGACCATGCGCTTGTTAATGAGGCTTAAATGGTTTATCACCCCTTCTAGAGCCCCTGCATCGGCCCTCCGACGTTTCCTGGAAGAATTAGCACGTAACACAATACCAAGCCCTGTCAGCTGAAACCCCCGAGGAATCGGGTTTTTGCTTGCAGGAATCCGGAGGCGGGAGACTAGCACTGAAATCGGTAGTCTCACGCCTGAATCGGGAGGGTTGGCATGTCTGGATTCTCTACAGCTGGGGCCATAAACTACATCCGCAGGGCTAGGTGATAGCCTGGGACCGGCCTGGACAATCGGACACAGAGGAAGAGGAGTGTCAGAGGGTGCGGTAGTGAATAGGGTGAAAGGGAGGTGTCGGGCGGGCACAGGGTGTGATTCTCAGAGAAGAACAGCGCAGATGGGGGGAGGTTTATGGCCCATGCATGAGAGAGAGAGCGGGGGTGACCAGTGCGTGGGGGAGATGCTTGCGAGGGTGGGGAGCCGTGCTGAGAATCGTCGGCGTGCAGAGAGTGGGTCTGGTCAAGGCATCTAAAATGGCTGCCGTGCACGACAAAATTGTGGCATTGGAAAAAAGGCAAGATGGCGCAGACAATGTTTATCAATAAAGATTAATTTATAACATAATATTTTATCGCAGTGACAAATTGGCGGTCAACACGCTTGTGATTGTATGTGTGCCTTTGTTTTTGATAGTTTCTATATGTGTGCTTGTGTGTGTGTGAGTGTCTGCGTGTATGAGAGTGTGAGCACATTTGTGTGTGCTTGTGCATGTCTGTGCATGTGACGATGTTTGCATGTGCATTTGGGTGTTTTTGTATTAGAGCATGGGATTTTATGTGGGCTTGTGTTCTTGGATGTTTTTTGTCTATGTGCTTGTCTGTGTGCGTCAGTGCGCATATGAGAGTGTTTTCTCACATTTGTGTGTGCTTGTGCATGTCTGTGCGCGTGATGGCGTGTGCAGGCTGGATCTGTTATTCTCTGATGGCCACTGTCCTGGATATTAACTTTAACTGCCAGATGCCTGACCTTAGGATGCAAAAGTTCGGGGTGGGGAGAGCACACCTATTTTTAACCAATTGTCAAATAATCCTACTCTTAGTAGTGTAAGGTACAATGGTGCCCCAGTGTGACATTTGCTGTCTTGCAAGTGTGAATTGAACAGAAAAAAGAAATGCTACCGAACACGGTAGCAACACACTGGGCACTGTGCACTAATGTCCCTAGCGACCTTTAGTGGTTCTAAAACAGTCATCATTACTCAATCGCAATATACAATAAATCAATCAAGCGTTATACATCAATTGTTTTCATCAATTGTATTCATCAATGAAATATAACATGACAAGTACAATAAACATTCACTTAAACTAATCTTTTTTTTTTTTGTGTCCTCATATATGCCACCAGTTGATATTAGCTCTAAATGAGTGTACTCCAGGCCACTGACACAAACCAACCTTTCCTGCCCTTAAGTTTGTGGATAGCCGATGGAGATTGCCCAGAGGTAAGGTGGTTTCCAGTTCTACTCCCTCTCGCGATGTTGCTTGCCACATAAGGAGGACGGGACTACTTAACCTCTGGCATAATCATTGTACTTTTGTTGTTATTTCTCACACCATGTTTTTAAGGCATACCAAAGCTTTAATGACTTTACTCCTCCACACAGCATATCTCGTCTACTCACCGCCATGATATTTCTGAGACAGTCCACACATTTTGGAGGGTGTTCCAATTTCCACTCTTTACAGATCTCCCTTCTGGCGATGACAACCACATAGAAGATAAACTGTGATATACAACTGTTTATATCATAATCAGATGGAAAACCAAAGAAAACTAGTCTGGTAGTGCATATAATTGGTGATAACAGTACCTCTTCCAGGAATCCACACACCTGCCACCATAGCTACCTATTTCAGGGCATCCGACGAACATATGATCATCATCTGCTGCTGGAAGCTTACATCTTGGACATGAGTACTGTACTGTTTACATTTTTGAAAGTTTTGCCGGAGTCCAATAAGCCCTATATGCTGTAAACAGGTGGTTTCTTCTCAAGTTCGATGGTTTAATACTTTTTTGAGAAAGTATGAAAGAATCTGTCCAGATTTTTAGTATATCACCTGAAATCTGTACTGTAGAAGTATCCCATAACTTGATTATTTCAGCCTCTAGGTTATCTTTGCTTCTATACCACTCAGCTGCCTCGCCCTTCCATCCCTTCTCCCTACTTATTGATTCAAATGGAGGACTCTCTTCTTCTGTATTCCAGTTCTAACTTCCCCACCAAGCAGACAGCTGGTAAAACTTAAATCTTGTGATAGTACCTTCCGTTAAGCTTGATAGGGTTTCCCAACTTAATAGTGTCGAGCCATTACGAAGGTCCCCCCATTTCATAAGGCCAGCTTTCCTCAGCGGGAGAGCTAGTTGATCCATTAAGCATTCCGGAGTGCCGGGGGAATCCCAAATTGGGGCTTGAGAGTGGTAATAAGGGATGCCTACGATTTTTCGTATCAATTGCCAGTTGTCTAGGGCTGTCCATAGGAGCTTTAAACAATTTTTTTTTTAAACTTCTGGTCTCCAAACTTGAAAAGAAAGAAGTCTGAGCTATATGGAAGGTCTAGTAGCATAGCCTGAAAGAGTCTGCCATGTGAGGTAGAGTCCAACTTATTAGCTAAGAGTCTGAAGTTTTTAAACTGAAAGGCGTAGCAATAAAGAAGTACATCCAGGAGTGCCAGCCCACCTAGTTGTAGTCCCCTTCTCAACTTCTTCCAGGCTATTCTGGGAGACTTAGTAGCCCAAATAAAAGAACCAATCCTCCCTTGCAGATTAGAAATATCTTTTTTATTAAAGATCAAAGGAATAGAATTAAATAAAAAGGTGACCTTTGGCATGATTATCATTTTGACTAGGTTCACCCTACCATAGATGTTTAAAGGTAGAGTGTTCCATCTAGTCAAGAGCTTTCTGACTTCCTTTACAACTATTAACCAACTGGTCTTAGGAGTTTCTTCCAAATTGTGGGTGAGGTGGATCCCCAAATATCTAATTTTAGATTTTGCTTCTGGGATAGGGACAGGATTATTCCAGCTCATTATGTCCGTTTTGTCTCTGTTGATGCTGTACCCCGATATTGTACCAAAATCTTCGGCCAATTGAAATAGTCTTGGTATTGCCTCCTCTGGATTAGACGTATAAAGGAGGAGGTCGTCGGCATAAAGAGCTGTCTTAAGCACTAGGTCTCTTATTATGAATGGTTTAATTTCTGGGTCCTGTCTCAGGGAACAAACAAAAGGCTCAATATAGATATCGAATAAGAGGGGAGATAGGGGACACCCCTGCCTTGTTCCTCTGGAGATATTCAGCCATTCAGACTTACTGCCGTTAACCAAAATTTTTGCCCTGGGACCCCTATACAAAGTTTCAATTCCTTTAATAAAAATCTCTGGAAAACCGAATTTTATCATTGACTTCCATAAGAAGAGCCAGTTTACTTGATCAAACGCCTTAGCAGCGTCTATTGCTACA
The DNA here is from genome assembly GCF_964263255.1 of Lissotriton vulgaris. Taxonomy (NCBI): domain Eukaryota; kingdom Metazoa; phylum Chordata; class Amphibia; order Caudata; family Salamandridae; genus Lissotriton; species Lissotriton vulgaris. The sequence goes on along the minus strand of NC_141693.1, from coordinate 1,649,685,689 downwards.
ATAGTAAGGGGTGCCTTTTTTTCAATTGCAGCTCTGATGACTTGAAATGTCAGTTCATTCAATTGGCGGCCTGGTATAAACCCCCTCTGGTCTGGGTGGATAATAGACTTGATTATTTTAGGTAGCCTGGATGCCAAAATACCGGAGTAAATTTCAGATTTTTGAATCCGAATTTAGAAGAGAAATCGGTCGCTATGACTCTATCTTTTTCGGGTCTTTATTTCGTTTAACTATCAGAGAGATTGTGGCATCTGACCAGAAGGATGGGATTTGCTCTCCCTGAATAAATATTTTATTAAAGAGCCTCTGTAGTGGGACTAAAATTTCTTCCGTATTATCTTTATAAACCTCGGTCGGGAGTCCGTCAAGGCCAGAGGCCTTATTTCTAGCCATCTTTTTCAGTTGTGACCTAACCTCTCCCTCTCTAATCTCAGTGACTAAAAAAGCTTTGTCTGAGTCACTCAACTGTGGCAGCTCTCTCGAAGCCCACCAATTATCCAGTTCTTCCACCCACGATTATTCTTCTCTTGATATAGTTCTTCATAAAAGGTTCTAGCCTCTCTTTTGATCTCTATGTCTTCTGTTAAAGGCAATCCAGTGCCACGCTGTGTTAAAGAATTGATATTATTTCTGCTCCTCTCTGTCCTAGCCTTCCAGGCTAACAGGGAACCACATTTCTCACCATATTCGAAATTACGAAGCCCCACTTATCTTTGATTATTTTTTCGGCTCTAGCTCTGAAGTCTGTTTGTAATTCTAATATTCCCTTTTCAAGACCCGGAATGCTGGCTCTATCTTCAGAAGCAGCGAGTTGAAGTTGCTGTTCCTTTATTTTGATTAAGTTGAGCTCTTGAGTATCTCTTTCTTTTTTAAGCTTCCTATTTAAAATCATGTGAGTGCCATAAATTCCTCTTAGGTAAGACTTAAATGTGTCCCATATGATTTGATCTGAAGCTGTGTTCTCATTAAACATAAAGAATTCCAATAGACTTTCCTTAATTTTGTTTCTAATCTCGTCGTTTAACAGGATGGTCCTATCAAGTGTCCACCTATATTCTGAGGGACTGTTTTTAAAAGTTATTTTTACCTCGACCACGGAGTGATCTGACAGACTAACCGGGATGTAAGAAATTGAAGCAATATTAGCTAAAAGAGATTGATCTAACAAGAAAAAGTCTATTCTTGAGAACTGGCTATATTTTTTGCTATAAAAGGAATACTCTCTAAGATTGCCATGTTTGACTCTCCATGCATCTTGTAGTGTATAATCTTTCATGATATTTTTTAAGGCTTTTTTCTGAAGATTCCCTCTTTATCTTTATCAGTTATTAGTTACTATTCCTTGTATAATTCCCTCTTTCCCTCTTTTTTTCCTAGTAGGTATTTCTCGATAAGGTGGAGCTCCCCCCCCTTTTTTTATATCCTATTTTTTTATTTTTTATTTAAACAATCTCTACAGACACAATTTCGTGAAGAATTGGTGAAAAGTTAACTACTCTCTCATTTTAACTAGTAAATCATCAACTTCTTCTGGGAAATGACAAGTATACATCTTATTGTTCCACATTATTTTAAGCAAAGCTGGGAACTTCATTTGTACCTGAGCCCCCATTGAATGTAAATCTGGCATCCTAGAGCCAAGCCTTTGAGCGGTTTTGCCCCCTATATCAGATCTTATTTGGTAGGGGTTGGCATGAAAATGCAGAGAGGTGCGTGCCAAACATTTGCTAAGGATCAACTCTTTAACGCTGTATGTTTGGAAGTACACCAAAATCTTCCTAGGTGCTTTGCGATCAGGGTGCAACCTGAATAGATCTCTGTGCACTTGCTGAATCTCAGCTTCCAAGTCAATGTCCGGTCGATCCTTTAAAATATCTTCATGAAGTAGTTTACACACAAACCCCTTTATATCCTCCACTTCTACTCCTTCAGGAATTTTGAGGATCTACGATTATTGCGCCGACTCTGCGTTTCCAATCTTTCCAGATCCATTGTTAGAGTCCGATTCTGTGCTTTGATGGCTTCTATATCTTTAGAGTTTCCTTTGGCAGTCTCTGACAGTGCCGTGACTTTACTCTCCAGGACACTGGTCCTAACATTGATACCCTCTAATTTAGCCTCTTGGAGATCAAATCTATCGTGTAGACCCCTCTGATTTTTCTCAGAAATCTCAAACTTACCCAGAAGATCATCTCTCAGTGCATGGAATAGAGAGCCAAGTCTGTCATTCTCGTTTTCCATCCCAGTTAACCTATCTGCCCCATCAAGTTGAGGGACCGAACCATGTGTATCGTGGACTGGGGGAGGGAGAGATTGAAATTTGGTATTACCGTTTAGTGTGGTCAAAGGGGGGGAAATTACAACAGAGTTTGAAGTTACAGGTTTTACTGGTGGAGGAGGGAGGGTTTGTACTACATTCAATGAAGCTTCTGCACCTGAGTCCAAATTCTGCCTTTGGCTGCTCTGTGCTACTACTTCTGATCCCTCCTCGCTGGGAGTTAAATCTAATACAGCGTACTTGTTGCTCAAGGGTAGTATAACATGAAGTGAGGGAGTGGGTGTTTTATTAGACCTGGTACCTTCATCTGCTTCGGCTACTTCGGCTACTTTAGAGCCTGCATTAACCTCTGCCTTTTTTGTAACGTCCTCCTTGGAGTTTACTGCCTGCTCCATGATTTTAAAGTAACTTTTAAGCGAAGGAGTTCCTCTAGGCGCTTGTATTTGTTTTATCACCTTAGCTGACCTACCCCTTCTGGCCCCACCCTTCCTATTTTGTTTATAGGAAGAGACGGGTGTCGGACCCCCTCTCTCAACAGTATCAGTGGAATTCCAAACCCCTTGTTTCCTCAGGTCTTGTTTTGACATTAGCTGATATCTACTCCTTACTTTATGGAATAATCAGCTGAAGCAGCCCCCTCTATGTCACCTCCAGCCTTAATATCTCTGATTGAACTGTCACAATCGCTTTGACAAATTGTTTTATGTTTGTCTGCCTCCATGCAGTCCTCCCCTTCGAATGCCACCTTACCGCTATTAAGCGCTGTGCAAATCTCCCGACATATTGAAGCTCTTGCTCGAAAAAGGAGCGCCTCCCTTAAACGTGACCACAGATTTCCACAGCTTACTCGGAGCCCTCTATTGCCGTTTTTCACCTCCGCAGGCCGACTGCCACCGCTGACCTGCTTCTGCAACTCGCTGATCTCGCTGCTCGAGATTCGGCACAGCCGCCCTGTCTCTGCCTCCCTCGCGTATCGACGCTCCCCGCAGGGTCCTAGCGCCCTCGTGTTCACCTCCGTGGCTCCAACCTCCAAGACAACAAAACAGGAGAAAATTCAATAGCGCATATGATACTATTGTTAAAAGGTAACCATCTGTCCTCACCGTTTATTTAGACACCATCATCCTTAAGTTGTAGAATGAAAAGACCAGTCGAATTCATCGTTTCAGGGTGTTTTCAAGTGCGGAGCCTCGCAGCAGCCGTTAGCCTGCCGCCGCCATGTTCCTGCACTTAAACTAATCCAACTAATTCATTTGCTCTGTTTCCTTTTGTTGCAACAGTTTTTCTTGTATCTACTTTTAGCATAATGAACGAGTTTTCCCTCTAATGTGGAAGTCTGTAGTTATCTCTTTGGTATCAGCTATATATGACTTCAGGATGAACTATATGTATGTCTAATTTTGTTTCCTCTATAGATTTCCCCTGAAGAAGGGACGCCACTGTCCCGGAATGCATTGGGCTGTCCGCAAGCTTTCGGTTGTTACAGCAAATTGATGTATATCACAAGCATTGTTCATGATGCAATGAACACAAATTGTAAAATTAAAGCTGTTAGTTTAAGTCAATGTTTATTATAATTGTCATGTTATATTTCATTGATGAATACAATTGATGAAAACAATTGATGTATAACGCTTGATTGATTTATTTTATATTGCGATTGAGTATTGATGACTGTTTTAAAACCACTAAAGGTCCCTCGGGATAGAATTGAGGGTACATGAATGTTTTATTTTTTGAATTTATGAACACAATGTATCTGGAGATCCATAATATAGGGACATATGTGATGAATGTTAATGAACTGGTATGCACAATATTAATTGTATGTATATTTGTTGAAGGGTATTTTAATCGACTCTCTTGACATGACAGAACATTCCAAGTCTTGATAAAGATGGTTTAAAACAGTTGAATCCATCGAAACGCGTCGAGGCTCTACTTTAGTACAATTCAAGATTCCGCCATTTGTATTGATATACGAATTTGTGGGTTGCATATTACAAAGTGCAGTTATAGGATACTGAATGTATACTCTGTATTGAACAAATTCAATGTTTTACTTTTTTTCTGTCTGTTTTTCCAATTATGCAGGTCATAATTGTGTGTATTTTAATTCATGGTGAATATTTTATTTGTTAGGAAACTTGTATCTGTTAGATAACTGATTAAATGCGTTGTGTATGATTTTATATGTGTGATAAATACCTCATACCGTTTTTATATATAGTTGTACATTGTTTTTTGCTATTGTGACTGATTCAGAACTGTGATTTTTGTGGTTAAGGGGATACTATTGCTCTGGTGTTGAACCTCATTTTCCTTGACAGTCTTAAGAGGTAACTTTCATTTCCTATACATTGTAAGTACAATCTTTTGTTTGGAGAGGCAGTCTTGTCTCATTTATTGACTCTTTAAGTAGAGCACATCACATGGATAAAGCACGTGTTGTATTCTGGTATGGATAAATTGAAAACCTTCGGGTTCTCAGATGACCAGTACAACAAACTCATGAACTTGAATCCAAGGGTTGGGGGCTCGAAAGGACTCAATAATACTAGTCATGAGCAACTCGTGAAGATTCTTAATTTAAAAAAGAAACAAATCCGTACAGAACTTCACGCGGAAATCCTGATAGACTATTTAAAAGAAGGTGTTATACCAATAGGTCTTCAGGTACGCAACGCGCCTGGTCTATTCATCGAACATCCTAAATTTATAGAAACCTGGACCCTTATTGCCAACTGGTGCACTCGTGACTGGCTCATATTAATTATAGAAACAGCACAAGAAATCATTGAGATAGAAAAACAAGAAATTGATAAATTAGAAACATTACTTAAACAGTCACCCACATTGGAAGATGCTAGAAAGAAGCTACATGAAATGAATTTAGATGCGGAAGGCTATATAGAATATCTCAATAATAAGAAATTAAAGAAGTTCAAGAAAGATGTGGAAAAATATACAGAAGAGGGAGTCTACCCCTATATTCAAAAAGATTATTACACCACCAAAAAGGAACAAAGATGGGAAAAACCAACATATCAGAGACCCATTTACTCTCGAGGTGGTAGTAAACGTATCACCTTCTCTGAGACATCGGGATCCAGTAGTGAGGACAAATTGGATAGACCTCAGGAGAATAGCCGGGGACCCAGTTTTGAACGGGAGGCTTTTTTAGAGAGGCGTCCAAACCTGGGTCAGAGGAATTTCAGGGGATGCAATCGACCCGAGATACCCCGGAACCATCAACCTCAGAGTGATCCCCGGGATTATCTTGCAACCAGGAAGAAGCAGTACTGGAAGTAAGGGAATTCCCCATTATTAATCTTTCCAATAGGGTCCTTTGTAAGGTAGAACAGGATGTCTTACAAAAGGGGTTTAGCTTTGCTCCCACCAACATTCTCTCATTATTTGAATTAGAAAGTGACATGAGAAACTTCTTCAGAAAAATACGTCTCAATAGGTTTTTTGAGAATAGAGAATACCAACCTGCCCCCAATGTGACTGGATTTAAACCTAAATCCACTTTTCTTCCGAATTTAAATCAACTCAATAAAAATTTGGAAATTTTTGAAAGGATAGTTGAGTTTGAAATAAAAACCCTTTATACAGCTACCAACAATAAAAGACACAATAACAACTTATCAGGGGAACAAAGAACAGCTTTGAGTACCCTACAAAATTGTGAGGAGTTAACCATGAAACCGTCCGATAAGGGCGGGGGAGTGGTCGTTTTCGACACCCCTAAATACGTTAATAAAATTTAGGATCTTTTAAATATAAAGGAACATTACCAAAGAGCTAAATTCACAGAGATCAGTAAATTGAAGACAGAAGTAAATAGTCTCTTAAATAGAGGGAAAGAGGAAGGTTGGATTTGCGACTATGAATTTAAGTTCCTTCTCAATAGCCACCCCGTAATTCCAGCAATTTACGGCCTTCCTAAAATCCATAAGAACATAGCTGACCCACTAATGAGGCCCATCATCAGCAGCATTGGATCTATTTTTTTTAAACCTATAGTCAAAAAGCAAAGATCTTATTTGAAGGATACCTCCAATGCGATAACCACATTTGAAGGTAGAGGCTTTAACAGGGTGACCCAATTTTTGTTCACCCTGCATATTGAAGCTCTCTACACAAACATACCGCAAAATGACACCATAGAGGTTGTTGCTTCCATTTTAGAGACCAAAGAGTTGGGAGGAGGCAACAGTGATTTCATTTTAGCATGTATCCACCATATTTTGAAATTTCTTTTTTTGCCTTTTCAAGGATGAGTTATACCTACAAACAAAGGGGATCAGCATGGGGGCCACCTGTGCCCCCAGTCTGGCCTGCCTTTACGTGGGTAATTTTGAGAACATTCATATATTTAATGAAGCCGCCCCATTTTTTGAGAACATCTCTTGCTGGCACCGCTACATCAACGATGTTATCTTCGTCTGGAGCGGTGCCAGCAGTGAGTTGAATGTTTTCCTTGAGTGGCTAAACTTGGGTGATCCCAACTTGAAATTCACTGTTCATTATAGCAATGACCAGGTGGAATTCTTGGATATTATTGTCAAAGGCAATAAAGGAGTACTTAAAGTAGAGTTATATACTAAACCGACTGATAAAAACTCCTTACTCCTATACACAAGCAATCATCCTAAATCGCAAAAAAAAATTATATTCCATTTGGAGAGTTTCTCAGATTGAGAAGAAATTGCACAGACTTAAAAGATGTTTACCATCACGCTGAAAACACCAAAAAGAAACTAAAAGTATGAGGATATCCCAACAAACTTATTAAACACTCGTTAAAACGGGCACGGTTTTATGATAGAGACAGCCTGTTGGATCAAAATAAAGTTAAAAACAATGCCACGTTGGACAGAGTAGTTTTTGTAACACAATATTCACATGTAAGCAATCAAATTAAAAACATCGTAAATAGAAACTGGAAGATCCTTAATTACAACATGGAAGCCCAACTGATCAAACTTCTGTTTTCTTTTAGAAGAAATAAAACAATTATAAATGGTTCAGTCCACACTTATAAAACCCAGAGAGAGGGACAACTAACTATAACTGGAACTTTAGCAAATGGTAATCACAAATGTGGTACATGTTCTATCTGTCCGCACTGCATAGATGGTAAAGAACTTAAATTTTCAGGTAGAACCCTGACATCTAAGACTTTTAATAACTGTTGCAGCAAAAACGTAGTTTATTCATTGTTGTGTCCCTGCGAGTTAGGATACGTTGGAGAAACCAGTAGGGAATTACGAACATGTGTTCTAGAACACAAATCAGCCATCCGTACTAACAAGATGAATGCTTCTCTTACGGAGCATTACACAAAGATGAACCACACATGTGAGGACCTGCAGTGGTTTATTTTAGAAAAGATCAGGGTTAATAGACGTGGAGGAGATATTGACTCAGTGAGGAAAGTCCGTGAACAATGGTACATATGCCACTTGAATACCATACTCATGGGCCTAAATACTAGAGAAGATTGGGCTAAGTGTATATAATCTCCCCGTGCACAAACCTTTTTACAGTTAGTGCCTCAGAGATAATCCATTTGGGTTGGGGTTTGCCTCTCCACCCTGTATTGTATATTGTGCAGTTCGGCTACACCGGCAGTAGTATCTGAGCCAGGACCACTTTTTTGTTCTGTGCTCTCCCGATAATACAAGCCATCTTAGTATTAATATATAAACAATTCTGAGATAATACAGATATTCTAATGTTGGATATAGATAGTGTGCCTGAGTACATAGTCAGGCAAGATATCCCATCTGAGCCAGGACCACTTTTGTGTTCTGTACTCTCCCGATAATACAAGCCATCCTAGCATTAATATATAGACAATACTGAGATAATACAGATATTCTGAACCTTAGATGTAGATATTATGCCTGAGTACAAAGTCAGGCAAGATATCCCATCAACGTGGTGAAGTGAGTCCAATAAGGATAAAACAGAGGTGAGAATTTCACTAACCAATGGGCAATGAGATATGATAGTAGGCACCCAGCGGGGATTGTGCCTCTCTTTTTCCTCACCCGTAGGAGTGAGTCAATAAGAAGTCTAATAGACATGTTAGCTAGACGCCTACCAATAATATTTAAGAATTCAAGGAGCGGACCAGAGAGGAAACACCATCTCACTTATTTTTTTCCTCCCCAGGAAGGATTAAGCAACCAATCAGAGACGTCCTGAGGAATAGGCAGCCAGAGGGGATTGTGTATCTCATTTTCCTCACCCGTAGGGGTGAGCCAATAAGAAGTCCCATAGACAGGTTAGCTAGATGCCTTTCAATAACATTTAAGAATTCAAGGAGCGGACCAGAGAGGAAACACCATCTCATTTTTTTCACTTTTTTCCTCTCCAGGAAGTACTAAGCCACCAATCAGACACATCCTAAGGAATAGGCCTCTTTGGAGGCTCGGCATAAACTAGTCACACACCAATTGGTTGAAAATATTTCATCCAACCAATGAGCATGGAGGTTACACGGTATTTAACCCGGGAAAGAACACAGGGCCTTTGCATTTCATTGCAGAACCCCGATGGTCTGACAGCAGGACAGGAGCACGAAAGTAAATGCTAGCACCCTAGAAAACAGGATGGCCTTACTTGATAGCAAGTAGAGCTTTAAAACATAGGTTATTTTAGAAATTTTTAAGCCTGTTTTTTTCAATTTAATTTGCATTTTGTAGTACCCCGCCGCCTGCTCGTGTAATAAATCGGCCTCCTTCCACCACGACCAAAACACAGGTGGCAGTTTCAACTTTGGGCTGTGGAAACAGGTATGCCGCTTATTATGAATTTAAACTCAAACTTAGAGAAAAGTTAGGCTTATGGCATTTTCAGGAACTTAATACAATTACATCGATCCCTGACAGGTATTCATATTGGAGGTCCCAAATTGAAAGGAGGACAGGGACAAGTAGAACCTGGTTTTAAAATCCAAAGTTACTTTGAGGAGACTACGTATCATCCCAAATTAACCTTAAAGGTATGCCTTTTTACGTTTTTTTAAAGAATTTCCCTCTTATCTAATGGATTTTATCCGTGCGGTAGGAGGATGAGACAATATAAATATTAAGTTCCCACACATGAACTTTACATGTGTATTATCCCCCACAGGGTATTGAAATATTTGGAAATATTCTGACGTTAAAAAGAACATTCAGGAAAGGAACTGTCCCAGGACTGGACATTTTTAAAGGAGATATCTGGTGACCAAGGGTAAGAGATGGACTTGGGAGATTGCTGTAGTTAGAGTTCCAAGCAGTAAAACCTAGCAGGCTGGAGTTTATAAGGTATAAAGCCTAGCCACGGATTTACTGTTCACTTTTTTTGAAAAAAATTAAAAAAATAGGAAACATACTTCTGCCCAAAAGACATAATATAGTGAGTAAGGATTGGGCGGTGGAGCTCACCCCTATACAAGAGAGGGGAGTAATAGATTTGAGGGTACATGAATGTTTATTTTTTTAATTTATGAACACAATGTATCTGGAGATCCATAATATAGGGACATATGTGATGAATGTTAATGAACTGGTATGCACAATATTAATTGTATGTATATTTGGTGTAGGGTATTTTAATCGACCCTCATGACATGACAGAAAATTCCAAGTCTTGATAAAGATGGTTTAAAACAGTTGAATCCATCGAAACGCGTCGACGCTCTACTTTACTACAATTCAAGATTCCGGCACTTTTATTGATATACAGATTTGGGGGTTGCATAATACAAAGTGCAGTTATAGGATACTGAATGTATACTCTGTATTAAACAAATTCAATGTTTTACTTTTTTTCTGTCTGTTTTTCCAATTATGCAGGTCATAATTGTGTGTATTTTAATTCATGGTGAATATTTTATATGTTAGGAAACTTGTATCTGTTAGATAACTGATTAAATGCGTTGTGTATGATTTTATATGTGTGATAAATACCTCATACCGTTTTTATATATAGTTGTACATTGTTTTTTGCTATTGTGACTGATTCAGAACTGTGCTTTTTGTGGTAAAGGGGATACTATTACTCTGTTGGTGGTGGTATTGGTAGATGGTATTGGTGGAGTGGTGTTGGTGGTGGTGGTATTGGTAGTGGTGGTTGTATTGGTGGTGGTGGTATTTGTGATTGCATTGGTGGTGGTGGTATTAATGGTGGTGGTGGCATTGGTGGTATAATTGGTGGTCATGGTATATTGGTGGTGATTATATTGGTGGTGGTGGTATTAGTGGTGGTGGTGGCATTGGTGGTAGAATTGGTGGTATTGGTTGTGGTGGTTGTACTGTGGTGGTGGTATTGGTTGTGGTGGTGGTACTGGTGGTGGAGTTATTGATACTGTCAGTTGTATTGTCGGTGGGATTGGTATTGGCGGTGAAGGTATTGGTGGTGGAATTGCTGGTGGTGGTACTGTTGGTGATGGTGATATCAGTGGTAGTGTTGGTATTGATGGGTGTTTATTGGTGGTGGTGGTTGTATTGGTGGTGGTGGTATTGGTGGTGGTATTGGCATTGATCTTGATGGTACTGGTATTAGTGGTGGTATTGGTGGTAGTGGTAGCTATTGGTGGTGGTATGGTATTGATGGTGGTGCTATTGGTGGTGATATGGGTGGTGGTATTGGTGGTGGTGGTATTGCTGGTAGTATTGGTGGTAATATTACTGGTGGTATTGGTATTGTTGGTAGTATTGGTACTGGTGGTGGTGGTATTTGTGGTGGGGGTGGTATTGGTGCTGGTATTGGTGATGGTGGTGGTATTGGTGGTGATGGTGATATTGGTGGTGGTGGTGATATCAATGGTGTTGGTATTGGTGGTGGTGGTGGTATTGGTGCTCGAGATATTGGTGTCGGTGGTATTGGTGGAGATATTAGTGATGGGAGTAATGGTGGTGGTATTGGTGGTAGTATTGGTATTGGTGGTGGTGGTATTGGTGGTTTTGGTGGTATTGGTGTTGGTATTGGTGGTGGTAATATTGGTAGTGGTATTGGTGGTGGTATTGTTGGCGATGGTATTGTTGGAGTCAGTATTGGTGGTATTGTTGGTGGTGGTGATGTATTGGTGGTGGGGTATTGGTGGCATTGGTGGTGGTGGTATTGGTGATTTTTGTGGTATTGGTGGTGGTATTGGTATTGTTGTTGGTGGTATTGGTGGCAGTGGTATAGGTGGTGGTATTGGTGGTGGTATCGGTACTGGTGGCCGCATTGGTATTAGTGGTGGTGGTGGCATTGATGGTGTTGGTTGTATTGGTGGTGAAATTTATTTAGGTGGTAGTGATGGTATTGGTGGTGGTGATAATGGTGGTGGTATTGATGGTGGTATTGGTGGTGGTGGTATGAGTGGTATTGGTAGTGGTAATGGTGGTGCTGGTGGTATTGGTGGTTGTATTGGTGTTGGTGGTGTTGGTATTGCTGGTGGTATTGGTGGTCGCGTTGGTACTGGCGGTGGTGGTATTGTTGGTGATGGAATTGGTGGTGGTGGCATTGGTGGTGGTGGTATTGGTGATTTTGGTGGTATTGGTGGTGGTATTGGTATTGTTGTTGGTGGTATTGGTGGCAGTGGTATAGGTGGTGGTATTGGTGGTGGTATTGGTACTGGTGGCCGCATTGGTATTAGTGGTGGTGGTGGCATTGATGGTGTTGGTTGTATTGGTGGTGAAATTTATATAGGTGGTAGTGATGGTATTGGTGGTGGTGGTAATGGTGGTGGTATTGATGGTGGTATTGGTGGTGGTGGTATGAGTGGTATTGGTAGTGGTAATGGTGGTGCTGGTGGTATTGGTGATTGTATTGGTGTTGGTGGTGTTGGTATTGCTGGTGGTATTGGTGGTGGCGTTGGTACTGGCAGTGGTGGTATTGTTGGTGATGGAATTGGTGGTGGTGGTATTGGTGGTGGTGGTATTGGTATTGGTGGTGGTATTAGTGGTGGTGATATTGGTGGTGGTGTTGGTAGTGGTGGTGTTGGTAGTGGTGGTATTGGGGGTGGTAGTATTGGTGGTGGTATTGGTGGTGGGTATTTTGGTGGTGGTATTGATGAGGTATTGGTGGTAATGGTATTGGTGGTGGCTGTATTGGTGGTGGTTGTACTGATGGTGGAGTTGGTGGTAATGATGGCTGTGGTGGTATTCTTGGGGTGATATTGGTAGTTGAGGTTTCGGAGGTGGTGTTAGTATTGGTGGTGGTGGTATTGGGGGTGGTGGTGCTATTGGTGATGGTATTGGTGGTGTTTGAGGTGGTATTGGTGGTGGTGGTATTGGTGGTCATTATGTTGGTTGTGGTGGTGGTATTGGTGGTGGTATTAGTGGTGGTATTGGTAGTGGTGGCATTGGTGGTGGTATTGATGGTGGTGGTGGTTTTACTGTTGTGGTATTGGTGTTGGTGGTATTGGTGGTATTGGTGGTGATATTGGCATTGGTGGTGGTGGTGGTATTGGTGGTGGTGGTATTGGTGGTGTTGGTATTGGTGGTGGTATTGTTGGTGGTGGTGGTATTAGTGGTGCTATTGGTGGTGGTGGTATTGGTGTTGATGGTATTGGTGGTGGTGGTATTGTTCTTGGTGGTGGTATTGGTGGTGGAAGTATTGGTGGTGGTAGAGGTGGTATTGGTGGTGGTGGTATTAGTGGTGGTGGTATTGGTGTGGTGCAGTTAGTGATATTGATGGTGGTGGTGGTATTGTTGGTGGTGGTATTGTTGCTGTTATTGGTGGTGGTGGAATTGGTGGTGGTTGAATTGGTTGTGGTGATGATAGTGGTGTTTGTGTTGGTGGTGGTATTGGTGGTGGTATTAGTGTTGGTGTTGGTATTGAGGTGGTGGTGATATTGGAAGTGGTGGGGGTATTGGTATCGGTGGTGGTAGAATTGCTGGAGGTGGTGGTATCGGTGGTGGTGGTATTTTTGGTATTCATTGTGGTGGTGGTATTGGTGGTGAGTTGTTGTTGTTGATAAAACAGGCTTTTGAAAAAAAAACTCAGGTGTCTTTAGTGCAGATATCATGCAACACAGATGTGCTGTTGTCAGCTTCAGCCCATTAGCACAGGATTACCTGGAATTCTCATGACTTAACTGCTAATCCTTTTTAAATTAATTTTACTAAGGGGGTTGAAACAGACACAAGATAAATACCATTTCAAAGTGATTGGAAGCAGGTGTCCTTGTTACGAGGCAAAACACAAGCAGTTTCAGCTGAAGCAGCGCATGCCCGGCTTGCTGTAAGAGAAAGTCAATTAAGTAAATAGTGCTTACAGACTAAATAGTAGATCCGGTGTAACAACTGAAGTAAAAGGGCCAGTCGCCATGGTAGGATACAAATGAAGACGAGTCCAGTATAAGGAGGGACTAACAAGCCTATTAACAAATCCGAAGACACAAACCAATGAAAAATATGGAAGGAGAGTGGGCGGGGCTTTTCTCCCATACTCTACTAGAGCAGTCTCGCAGAGCAAGGAGCGCATTCACGCTTCCTCTAGACTTGACTAATGAGATCGTGGTAGAGAAACTGATCTCTTCTGGAAAATTAGACTAAAAATTTGACATATTGTGAAAGTCAGCACATTGTAGAAAGAAACACTGAACTTGCTAGTGCGATTAATTCAGGGCTGAGATGCCACCATATGCTCCTTATTAAATTATGTTTTTGAGGAATGTCAAATTGCTATATTATGCTATGTTATTCTTAAGCTGTGTGTTTGAATAAGGCAAAGCAGACTGAGCCTTCCATCTTACCAAGGGGAGTGCAGTATTTAGAGCTATACAAAAACAAGAAATTCGTACTCTGTTTTGGTATGGCTTGTATATGTTCTGTTGTTCAGTGTTATGTTGTTCTGTGCGATTTTGTGTTGTGGTATGATATGGTACGATATGGTTTGGTAGGCTGGCAGTGTTTGGTTGCTAATTCTATCCTCCATTCATTCAAAGCTACTGATAAAGTATGCCTTTTCCAACTTGAATTTGACAGCCGAAAGTTGACACCCACCTATCCTCCATTCATTCAAAGCTAGAAGTTGAATGTGCTTATTAACTAATACTGTGGAGGAAACCTACATACATGACATGGTTTATTGTGAGACTAATTAAATGAAACATGAAAACTAAGGTTTAGAAGATTAATGTGTAACACAACATTATATTTACTTGAGTGTGTTTTATTAATATTTTTTTGTCTGTATCATTATTTATGTGTTAAGAGATTTTGTTAGTGGTGTATTTACATTTGTGCACCAATTTGTAACTCAGTGCACTTGTTAAATTGACTTTGCTATGAGACCTTACGTATAATTTCATTGTAGCCTCAGTGCAATTATAAAATGCAGTCTAGCACTTGATTTGTGCTTAACCCTCAATGTGGAATTTTTCTGTTGCCTTTTGTTTCCACTGCAGGTGTTGACAAAGTCTTATTAGTTAGCATAAAAGAGTTTTTGTTTTCACTAGATAGCAAGGTATGAGAAGATGAAGTGTGGCAAGGAGCACTGCGGTAACGAGTTGAGAGGTGATTTCCCATGGTTGAGGAGAATAGTCAAGGATGAATTAAGGTGCATGTACCCTATTTGTGCTGGAGTCATGAAAGACTACTGGAGAAGGTCATGTGGGATTGTTTACATGGAATGCAACTGATAATATGTGTTGTAACTTAGTGAGGGAAAGGAGACATCTTAGGAGTTCATGGGGGGAAGACCTATGATTTTGATCTGTGTGACTTTATGCTACATGAACCAAAATCAATAAGAGAGAAAGGGCATGAAGGTTCACTCTTATACCCCTAGTTCTAGTAACTCAGATCAACAAAAGAGTGAATCAAAAAACATATAGCAACCTCGTGCTGAACGTCCGAGATGCAAAAGAAAAAAGAAAAAAAGGATGTAATAATACCTACATAAGGGAGTGGGACACAACCAAGTGATTTGAAGAACCCTCACTCACCACCTGGTGGTGACATGCTTCATCACCGGGTTCCCACTGGAAAGACAGAGTGTCTTTCCAGTGTGCTTCAACGCCTGGTTACAGCGGAGCTGGATCTTGTGAGTGTTGAGGGTGTGATAGAAGCCAAATTCAGCTAGAGTGAGTGCGAAGATAAAGAAAAAACTTAAAAAGTGCAAAATCGTGACTTTCAACTATTTTATTAATAGTCCGATGTGCACTGGTTAAAAACAAAATTTAGATGGACACATAGGTATGGCCTCGATTATGAAAGACCCCTAGTCCATAGTGAAAGATTAGGTCAAACTACTCTGTCTTTCCAGTGGGAACCCAGTGATGAAGCATGTCACCACCAGGTGGTGAGTGAGGGTTCTTAAAATCACTTGGTTGTGTCCCACTCCCTTATGTAGATATTATTACTTCCTTTTTTTCTTTTTTCTTTTGCATCTCGGACGTTCAGCACGAGGTTGCTATATATGTTTTTTGATTCACTCTTTTGTTGATCTGAGTTTATGCTACATGACCCATGGTTAGAGTACTTCTACTGAAGGCTCTGACAGCTGACATCTTTCTATTCTGATGCTTGAAATTCAAATAACTTTAAGAGTAGGTAGTGCAGTTATGGTAGAGTAGGGAAAGTTACGGCAAATACTTACCATTGAAAATCAACGGATGCAATTTAATTCTCAATTCTTTTTCCTGATTACTTGCATTGTGGTAATCAAACTGGTAATAGTTTTTCTTCTGGATATGGTAAATCTCTTCAGGAGATTCGGACACATTCTATTTGTTTTGTATTTCTATACCATCATGCTAAGATTGGTATTATCATGTAGTTTCCACTAATCAGTAGAAAATGTATGTTTGTGGACAACATAAACGTAAACATAAACGTAGGATGGTGCCAGACTAATTCCATGCACCTCCGTAGGATATGTTGTCCCTAGGACAAGGTAGCGCACAGTGCCACTGTTAGCCTCCATAGCAAACAGTTCTGGCAATCACTGAACATGACAACTCTGTTCGCTCAGGAAACACGGTGACAGACTTCAAATTTTCGCTCAGTCACTCCTGCTTTTTATCTGCTCAGAGAATTATATAAAGAATACACAAAGGGGCGTTATCAATGTTTATTGGACCGTAGTGATTCTGGTATAGAAGGTATTGAGTGCTATGATTAATAGACAGAAGCAGAATTATAATAAGTGTCAACACATTGAATAAAACAAAAAGTTGATGAGAAAGGGTATATATGCATACATATAAAAGATTGTAACAATCAACTGTACCCGTACAATGCTAACCCTAACCTACATGTCTAGGGTGTGAATGTCTGATCTGCCAAGACAACCCCCATCTGGGTGATCTAACCCCTTTACCTGGTGTGTAAGAGCCTATGACCCTGTCTTGGTCACAAACTGGACAGCCCTCACAGAGATGTCAGTCAGCTGCAGAACAAATGCCTCAGCATGCATGGACCTCTCCAAGTCATTAGAAGTTATTCTGATATGAAAAAAGGGCTAATATAGAAAATGACAACCTTTCCTTGGGCTGTGATTGTAATATCAACAAAAAGGGGGAACCAAGGTGGGCTATTTATAACGGGGTCCAGTGTACAAGCCCTGACAATATCTTAAACAAAGAGAGGTACACGGTTCCCCAAAAAGGAAAAGGGAGGTTTAAGAAAACCAAGCGAGGGAGGAAGAGGGGAAATTCCCCTTTCGGAACTAAAACCCTAACACCCAGCAAGCTAGGTGTCATGCTTCATCAACTGGGTTTTGCTCCTCGTCAGACATGTGCTGCAATATCTGACGGGAACCCATGAAGGGGCTCTTTATCAGAGATCTTTTGTTCCTGCCAGTTGTTGCATGTGGG
Source organism: Lissotriton vulgaris (assembly GCF_964263255.1). Taxonomy (NCBI): domain Eukaryota; kingdom Metazoa; phylum Chordata; class Amphibia; order Caudata; family Salamandridae; genus Lissotriton; species Lissotriton vulgaris. Next base: position 1,649,668,599 of record NC_141693.1, on the reverse strand, counting down.
TGTGAGGGCACTAGGAATAGTGTAGACGTGCAAAGTGAGTGAAGGTTAAAAAAGGTTAGGTAATCCACAAATTATTTTAATGGTGTGGTTAACTACCTTAGTAAAAACGGTGAAGGAGAGATACACACTGGTACTATGGTCCAGTGGCGTATCTACTACCTAGTGTTCGACATGTTTCATGCTATACTTGCAATTTGTAGGACCTAAATAAAAAATAACTGTGCTACACAAGGAAGGGGCTATACTACCTTCCACTGGAAACTACTCGGCAGGCCACACGGTCCTGCTCACTTAGGTGCGACCCTATTTTGGTAGCTAGTATGGTTCAACGGTCTGCTCCCGTGTAATGGCACCTTACTATAGGTACCTGTCCACTGCGGGAACTACACCATACACACCAACCCACACGTGTTTCAGAGGCGAACAACGAGAGGCAACCATTACTTATGTTCTACAGATAGGTGTGTATCCATATGGATGTAATAATAAACACATTTATATTACGCACGTGAGAGGCCAGGCACTTAATGCCAAGGCATGGTGATAGTATTCTCACGATGTGTTTCATGTCAGAAAGTTTAGTGTTTTGCAAGTGTGTCAAATGTCGGTGTGGCAAAGAGGAGTCAATTTTTTAGAAAAGTATATTGTACATGCAAGAATAGCACTCATTTTCACCAGGCCTAACTGGGGCACATGACACCCACTCCCCATACATATGTCTGTGTGAGAAGCTATCGGAAGTCAAGTAGGAAAATACTAGCTTTTATATAAAGGAAAACGCTAAAATTGTACATAATAAAATTGCTTTAAAATCGCATTAAAATCAAGCACTCATGCTTTTTGGACCCCCAAAGCATAATGAAAACTAAATGTATAAAAGTATAAATGAACTTAAAATCAAGGTAATTTAAAAACAGATTTGGAAGTAAAAAACAGTCCTAATAAAAAGTTACTGCCACACAGAAATCCAGATGTTTACATGTTCCAAGTGGTAAACAAAACATTGCTGTTCCCAGTGTCCAAATACAATGTTCCCAGAGGCCAACTTCCAAGCAAGTCAATAGAACAAATATGTTCCCAATGAGCCCCCACAGCAGCTGCTGAGGGAGGAAACACGGCCACCTGATGTTCCATTGAAACAGAGCTTAGAGACAAACAATTAGGTGCGGAGGCAACCCAGGGGAGCTCATGGAACGTGGCCAGGAGCAGTGGTATACACAGGGAACAGCTGTACAGATGGGCATTTAGTGGGTCCACCAGCATGTATATGTTCCAAGGTTCAACCAACTGTGATCCCAAGCACAGGTCCAGGGCACACTTGTAAGTGCACCAGAGGCAGAGGAACACAGACTGTTTGCAATGAAGTTCTACAGGCCGGAAAGACAGAAACCAATGCTCATCCACTTCTTGAAGCAAAGGTATGCCAAAGAAATGCACCATGAGTTCAAGGACAACAGGATGTGAGGCAGTGCCATCTCCATCTGATCCCGAACTGGTACATCCATTACGGAGCAAAAATAATGAAAGCAGTATCCCTGCAACTAGGATCAGGACCAGTGGAAGACCTCCAAAGATGCTTCCAAGGACAGAGTGGATGAAGGATGGAATAGCTCGGAACAGAGACTGGACAGTGCTGACCAACCCAGAGACTTTGTGGTTGAAAAACCCTACAATTTCAGTCTTATCAGACATTGAATATGCGATGAACCAGCTCTCCAAAATGTTATGGTATGTTAGTATGGAGATCTCTAAAGAGGAACACGCCACCTGAAGATCAAACGTCTTCTTGACCAAAGTTAAGGCCACATTTTACTTAAAACAATACAGCTTTCAGTTTGCTCAGGTTGTCAAAGTGCGTGTTAATAAGATTAATCGAAGTCCACAGTGTATCCTCACTAACTACACTGGCAGGTGCAAACAAGACCACACAGGCAACCCCAGTCTTAATTCAACCGCAACCTCCATCGTTTAACATCAGGTAACTCCTATTTGAGTGCAGAATGTAAGTCAGACCTACCTCAGACACCCTTTTAAGTGGCGAGAATGTTTGCCATGGATCCATTACACGCCCCGTAGAAAGAAACATCCTTGGACACTAGGGACCCGCTTAAAGTATTCTCACAGTACAAACCATTAAGAAAAACTTCAGTGTCTTTATTTCTACACATGAATGTGAAAGGAAGTTCCCAGTGTTCATTTATGAACCCTTCACCTACTGCTTCATACCTGCCCACTTGATGGTGTTATAGACAGTACTGAAAGTTAAAAGTGGAGACTGGCAATGTAATGTTTATGTTTGTTTGGGGGATTTGTAAAGGGCATGTATGCCCAACTGCTTCCCAGTGCTGAAAAGAGGAGGCAGATGTGATAGGAAAAGAAAAATCATTGGAACAGCCATGTCTTTTTCCTGAAACTATGTTGATCTTTCAGCAGTCTCAGTTCCATGGTCATTGAGTTCCAGCGCTTAGGAACCAGGTATGAGAAGGATCTTTCTCCCCGTCTTTATCCTCGGAGTATTCATAAGGAAGTTGGACGATGACTTGAGGGACCATTTGGGGGACATATGGGGAGATGAGGGTATTTAGCAGATCTGGGCCTCTGCCATTCATAGCTTTATGAGCCATGCACATGGGTTTGAATCTGATCCTGGATTGAACATGCTGCCAGTGCATCTTTTTCAGAGAGGCTTTCACTGACTCCTGTTTTTGTACCTTCATGAGTAACCTAGCTGCTGCCGCGTTTTGGGCAACCTGCAGTCTGTTGACTAAGCATGGGCGAAATTTGCTAATTCGCGTTCCGCGAATTCGCGGATTTCCCCGCAAAATCGCAAAAAAAATCTGCGAATTCGAAACTTTTCCAACAAAATCGCGGATTGTCTTGCGATTTGCCCTGGAGTGCGACCTCATTGGGTAAATGTATAGTGCTTTTACTACACTGCAGCTGCGTAAAGGGCCAGAAGTCGGGTCTCCAATGACCATGTGTGCCTGTAACACAGGCACAGGCACACATGGGCCCTGGAGACACATCTTCTGGCCCTTTACGCAGCTACAGTGTAGTAAAAGCACTATGGGGCAGATTTACAAGCCGCTTGTGCCTCTTTTGCGCCTCTTTTACGCAGTTGCGTCACTTTTGTGATGCAGCAGCAGCACAAAAGATGCGCCATGGTGCTGGGTATTAACAACGTGACACATCTGAGAGATGCATCACGTTGTAAAGCCCTGCGCCATCAGGAGGCGTTCCGGCGCAGGGGAGGGCGTTCCTGCGCAGGAACGCCTCCTAAAAGTGGCTGAGTGAAATCTACAAGATTTCACTCAGTCACTTTTAGGCCAATGCTGCGTCAAAACCCTGCGCCTGCTTGAAGCAGGCGCAAGGCTTGTCGCAGCATTGGGGAGATAGGGCCCCCCAGAGCATTGCTGGAGCTGCGTCCAGCAATGCTGAGAGATGCGTCACAATGTAAAGCCCTGCGCCATCAGGAGGCGTTCCGGCGCAGGGGAGGGCGTTCCTGCGTAGGAACGCCTCCTAAAAGTGGCTGAGTAAAATCTACAAGATTTCACTCAGTATCTTTTAGGCCAATGCTGCGTTAAAACCCTGAGCCTGCTTGAAGCAGGCGCAAGGCTTGACATGGCATTGGGGAGATAGGGCCCCCCAGAGCATTGCTGGAGCTGCGTCACGCTTGCGACGCAGATCCAGCAATGTGCTCCTTTTACGGCACAGGGGCGTGACGCATCTGTGCCGTTTTTGCCACATGGTGCGCCGCATTGTAAATGCGGCGGACCATGGGTGGCAGAGCTACGGCGGACAATAACTGGCGCATCCCTGGGGATGCACCAGTTATTGTAAATCTGCCCCTATACATTTAGCCAACGAGGGAGCACTTACTGATTAGACAGTATAAAGTACTCCAGTTGAGTAGAGGTATTGCACAAAACGGTGGCATCTTCGTGGACAAACTCGCAGGGCGGGATTCATTTCTGCCCCCTGTTAGACTCGTTTTTTGTGCCCTTCTGCCCTCTGTTAGACTCGTTTTCCCCTTGTTTTTCTGCCCTTCTGCCCTCTGTTAGAAACGTTTTTCCCTTGTTTGTCTGCCATTCTGCCCCCTGTTAGACTCGTTTTTTGTGCCCTTCTGCCCTCTGTTAGACTCATTTTTCCCTTGTATTTCTGCCCTTCTGCCCTCTGTTAGACTTGTTTTTTGTGTCCTTCTGCCCTCTGTTATTCCCTTGTTTTTCTGCCCTCTATTAGATTCGTTTTTTGTGCCCTTCTGCCCTCTGTTAGACTATTTTTTCTGCCTTTCTGCCCCCTGTTAGACTTGTTTTTTGTGCCCTTCTGCCCTCTGTTAGACTCGTTTTCCCTAGTTTTTCTGCCCTTCTGTCCTCTGTTAGACTGGTTTTTGTGCCCTTCTGCCCTCTGCTAGACTCGTTTTTCCCTTGTTTTTCTGCCCTTCTGCCCTTTGTTAGACTGCACCACCACATTATCACTCAGCACCAGCACAGCACCACTCAGCACCACCACAGCATCACTCAGCACCACCACATTATCACTCAGCACCACCACAGCACCACTCAGCACCACCACAGCATCACTCAGCTCCACCACGTTATCACTCAGCACCACCACAGCACCACTCAGCACCATCACAGCACCACTCAGAACCACCACAGCATCACTCAGCACCACCACAGCACCACTCAGCACCACCCCAGCACCACTCAGCACCACCACAGCATCACTCAGCGCCACCACAGCATCACTCTTCTCTACCACGTTATCACTCAGCACCACCACAGCACCACTCAGCACCACCACAGCATCATTCAGCACCACCATGGCATCACTCAGTACCACTACAGCACCACTCAGCACCACCACAGCACCACTCAGCACCACCACAGCATCACTCAGCACCACCACAGCATCACTCAGCACCACCACAGCACCACTCAGCACCACCCCAGCACCACTCAGGACCACCACAGCATCACTCAGCACCACCACAGCATCACTCAGCACCACCACAGCACCACTCAGCACCACCACAGCATCACTCAGCACCACCACAGCATCACTCAGCTCCACCAAAGCACCACTCAGCACCACCACAGCATCACTCAGCACCACCACAGCACCACTCAGCACCACCACAGCATCACTCAGCACCACTACAGCACCACTCAGCACCACCACAGCATCACTCAGCACCACAACAGCATCACTCAGCACCACAACAGCATCACTCAGCACCACCACAGCACCACTCAGCACCACCCCAGCACCACTCAGCACCACCACAGCATCACTCAGCGCCACCACAGCATCACTCTTCTCTACCACGTTATCACTCAGCACCACCACAGCACCACTCAGCACCACCACAGCATCATTCAGCACCACCATGGCATCACTCAGTACCACTACAGCACCACTCAGCACCACCACAGCACCACTCAGCACCACCACAGCATCACTCAGCACCACCACAGCATCACTCAGCACCACCACAGCACCACTCAGCACCACCCCAGCACCACTCAGGACCACCACAGCATCACTCAGCACCACCACAGCATCACTCAGCACCACCACAGCACCACTCAGCACCACCACAGCATCACTCAGCACCGCCACAGCATCACTCAGCTCCACCAAAGCACCACTCAGCACCACCACAGCATCACTCAGCACCACCACAGCACCACTCAGCACCACCACAGCATCACTCAGCACCACTACAGCACCACTCAGCACCACCACGGCATCACTCAGCACCACCACAGCATCACTCAGCACCACCAAAGCACCACTCAGCGCCACTCCAGTATCAATCTGTGCAACAATTCAACTACAACTGGTTCAAATATGTTCTCTCAATGTTTCAAGCTTTATTACAAATGTCACAAAAAGATGTTAATATTTCACTTCTGTTCTTGGATTTTCGTCACAATAAAATACACTGAACATAATCTTCACAGAAGTTATTTACAAAAGTTTAAGCTATTGCCAATATAAATTAAAATCTCTTTTATTTAAGTAATAATTATTTTAAAAAATTAAAAGCCATTGTAATTTGTAATGTCAATACATCTAAGTCACGTAAATACAAAATATGTTGCATTACAAATGCTATAGGTGTCACATTTGCGAATGTTATAACTATTGGCATTGTAAATGACAAAGCTATTAATTTAGCTATTTTCAAAACCAACACATAAATAAAAAAAATGGTCATTTACAAGACCAATAGCTCAAGCTTTCCTAATGCGAGACCTATTGTATTGCATATGCTTGTTTTTCTATCTGTCAGTGCTTCCTGTTGAGGTTTAATTTTTGTGACAGGCGCCTCATTGCCTACTTGTAACTATTCTCTGACCCTACTTCAAGGGTCAGAGCAGGGTCAGAGAATAGTTGCAAGTAGGCAACGAGGCGCCAGGAAGCACTTACAGGCTTATAGCAGCAGGTGCCCAAGTTGAAGTTAATTTCTTTGTAACCCTTTTGTAAAAGGTTACAAAAAATTTGCTTCAACTTTTGCACCTGCTGCTGTAACCCTGTAAGTGCTTGGCTGAAAATTCGTCCCCGCAGATTTGCGGATCGCGAAATCGCGGACAATGTGCAAATTCTGCGGGCGGAATGAATTTTAAGCCCATGCTTACAAGCCTGGATCACTCTCCGGGCCTGTTCTGGGATAAGATTTATGGTCAAAGCAGGTTTCTGAAAGCATTTTTGCTTGGGTTTTCATGGATAGGTTGTTGTCTAACCACATACCCAGATTCTTTATGCAAGGTTTGGGGACAGGGTGTACACCCCAAACTTCTGTCCAGCTAGTGCTGGCCCAAGGCCCAGGGCACTTCCCCAGGAACATCAGCTCTGTTTTATCGCAGTTCAGCTTAAGGCTGCAGCTGGCCATCCATCTGGCCACCTGTTCCAAGAATGATACAAATTGAAGTTGGTTGGAGTTAATCTCTTTGGACACTGAAACTACTTGTTGTGTATCATCAGAGTATGACACAATTGACAGCCCAAACTCCTGCACAATTTGCACTAGTATGTGAATATATATATATATATATATATATATATATATATTACACAAAGTGGAGCTGAGTGCCAAACCCTGTGGAACTTCACATGGGGCCTGGAGTGTGTCCGATAGGTTGATGAATTCAATAATCTGGAATGATCTATCATTTAAGAAGGAAGCTAGCTATTTGATGGCTTTATCCTGTATATCGATCTCCCTCAATCTTTGTATTAGGGTACAGTTATCCACAGTATCAAAAGCTGCTCTTAAGTCATGTACCCATGGATTATCCAATACATGGATGGTATCTCTGCAATGGTAAAAGTTAATCTATCTAGCATCTCAATGTATAACATTGTGTGTTTAGCATCTTTCAATGTCATAGCTATCTATTATTCTGAAAGATGGTACTCTGAAAACAGATTTGCCATGGCACGTGGCCAGAATGCAGTGTTTGCAGTGTCCAGCTCATGAATAGAAATGAACTTAGTTGGGACTTCCCATGTTGTAATGCAGACAAGTCTTGCAGAAGCACATCTATTGTTGATGAGACAATGCTACCTAGGGAATACATTCTAGATAATAAGGTAGTCATACCATTATCTACTACTGCTAGAGCGTGTTCAATGTTAGCCCTGTCAATCTCACATAGACTTTCAGTAGATTCTTGTTCAGAAATTTTCCATTCACATTATAGACAGCATATAGGAAGCATTTTTATGTTATTTTCGAGGACCTAATAGAAAGCCCCATAATTCCAGTTCATCAGATAAAATGGACAAGTGCTGTTTTACCTGGGACAGTGTAAGTTGCTACTACCCCCGAATGTTCACTTTGCGCATAAAGCATGTCAGACCTATGGGCAGTAAATTTCCTAATGTTACCTAGAAATCTGTTTTGACAATTGTTAGTGTCCAGTGGCCATACTAGCCGTCCCCTTAAATTGGGAACTGATGAGTAATGTCTACTCTTGTGTAGCATATTATCAATAGTTTGTCCATCCTATGGTGTTATTTGCTGCCAGTTGTAAAATCACGTAAAAGTGGGAACCCATGGTGTTCAAGTCTTTCATCTTGGCAAGACAGAGAAACGAAGTCTGTTGCACAGTTTTGTTCAGAAAAATCATCTGCTCTGGTATTAAGCAGGCCCTAAACAAAGCCTCAATTCCCTGAACCTGGCAATCTTTAGTCCCCCAGATAGATTTGACATCTACTGTATCCATCCATTAATCAAACCCTTGTACAGAGAGCTGGAAAAAAGGAAGCAGAATATTTCAGCTTAGTGTCTGTTAACCCATGTTTATTTGCTGGTAATGGTGCAAGCCTATAGTACAAAAAAGAGACTGGGTTGGTAGTGTCAAAACCAGAAAAATAAACAAACTTTTGTGAAAACTCTTTTAAACTACCCTTCGGTAGTGTCGGGCAATGTTCCCATTGAGTAAAGTTAAAGACCTTACAAAGTGGACTAGCTTTGTGTACAAAATGATGACCATAATGTTGATAACATTAACATCAATATTATATAACTCATCAGAAAAAAACACAGCTGAATATTCTAGATCTTCTAATATTTCATATACAGTGTGTCAAATCGTCAGAAATGGTGCTGGAGTGATAATGTAATTTAACCAAATTTTAAATAAATTTTGAATTTGTAAAAGTTCATGAGGATCATACACATCAAAAGATAGCTTGTCCCATACAATCCAGTCCGGAACTAGAACAGCTGAAATGTTCTCCAGGGACACGATGCATCTTTGTTTACGATGTGTTGATGCATGTGGCTTTAGAACTAAATTCATGGTGTGTACTGCAGAGTGTTCTGGGACAAAGAGTCTATACAAAAGCAGGAAGAACACAGTCACAAAACCAATCCAAACTACTGGGAAAAGCAATGCAATTGTAATCCATAGATGTTACCATGGAAAAAACAAGGTATGTAAGGTAAGTGTAAACCAAATAGGCAATGATTGTCCAGAAAGGAAGGAAATTATTTGGAGCATAACATTTTCTTTCATACACATGAAGCGTCAAATTAAAGATTCACAATTAAAGTCTCGTTTCACTGGTTCATTTCTTTCTCCCTGAATTATCAGTACATAGATAAGGAAGTTCTATCAATCCTGTTTTCAAAACAATGGTTGATAGCCTCCATATATTGATGAACAGGTTACATCCGTTCAATTTTCGGTATTGGTGTTAGCCGACACGTGTTTCGTCCCACAGTGACTTTTTCAAGGCTGTATGATAGTAATAGACATATACTGATAAACACATATACACTTAATCAAAAAATTGGATACAAAGGTTAGGGTGAGTCCCAGATGTGACAAGAATTTGAGTGAATGTCGAGAAGAAGGCCAAAGCAAAAACAAAAACCAGATACCAAAACAATAAGCCGTAGATATGTTCCACGTGTAGTAAAGAGTTGTGGACATGCAATCAAAAAGTGCAATAGATAGAGCCCTTACTTATGTGTTTTCCAAAATAGATTCTCTAGACAAGTAGAAGTTCAAGACACCATGTGTGAGAATTTAGCCCAAGAAAATATAAATGAGTGATCTAACCTCAATAAATTTCAAGGTTGTCAATCGCAATAAATCGATGGGAAGAGTATTGTCTAAGGGAAGGTTAATAATGTGACAGCCTCTAGTTTAGAAGTCTTGACTGCTTCGTGTGGAACAGTGAGAGAAGTAAAACTTGTCAGTGCAGTGTCCCTGTGGTCAAAATGCTGCAAGGTCTGAAAAAATAGAGAGAGACACTTATAAAACTATAAATGAACGCGTCTTCTCATGGCACGAGAAGTGATATTTTATATATTCATAGTGTATTCTTTCATCCCAGGCCAAAGAGCGAAGGGCTCCAAAATTTACTCCCCAAAAAAGGATGGAGTAAATATGAAAAATTACATGAGAAACAAACACACATCGAACCTTTGATATAAGTGCTATGCCACATATGTTGGGGGCGCTAGCATTGCTGATTACATATGCAAGACTAAACATAAGTATTAATTTAAAAGTACTGAGGAAAAACGTGTGATCTAGATGTCAAATATGTTGTCAATGTGGTTTAGGACCCAATCATGGCTTCAACAAAGACTAACAATATTAGCTTGAGAAGACTGACCTGATTCTCGTGTATACTTTTCTAGACTGTAAGAAAGCAGAGGAGATTCCCATGGACCTTGATATGTCTCTGTGAAGTGGGAGCAACATAGAAAGGAGGACATGCGTTACTGCCAACTTTGCGTAATGTCCACAAAAACATAAATAGTGGGTGTAACTCAATTGTTGTTAGTCTGGTAAATTGAAAAGCTATGTCGTTAGCCAAGAGAGTCTCATACTAAGTAACTGTCTCAGGGGCAGATTTACAAGAAATGGCGCATCACTGCATATTATTATGTGAAAAAACAAGGACCCCCTGATTTGGATAAAGTTCCTGGGTCAGGGCAAATAATATGTGCAAAGTAACGTACCCAGGCAAACAATGTGGACACTAGCGCAATTCAATTAGCAAACAAACATGAGATTAAATAGTGAGACACTGAATTAGCACAAAAAATACATTTTAATACATTTGATAAAAGGTGCCATGAGATATATCATTGACATATTGATAAAACATGATAAAAGATGATAAAAAAGATTCTATTACCAGATATACATTGTGCTGTACAGTAAAGTAATATAATGGAGGGATGGTTTCCTGTCTACGCGTTTCGACACGTTGAAGGTGTCTTCCTCAGGACATTACCATCTTGATACTAAAAGTAAACAAACAATGTTTAGAATATATCTTTGTGCTAAACAGTTTACAATGATAAATGCAGTTTGCTAGAGTATTTGGGCCATTGAGTTGCTATGGTTTCATGGTATACCGCATAGCATTGGTTCATTTTATCTAACATATAGAGAGATACTAACAAAACATCATTACAGTCATAATAATCCTATTAAAACAGCATGTAATGTAATTAAAGCATACAGTACATATTTCATTTTAAACAGCACAAACCGGAAATGGTAAGAATGGTACACAGTGTTGAGGAAAAAGAAAGGAAATGAAGTGGTGTTTATTTATACCTTACAAATATTAAAATTGTACCGGAAAAAGAACACCATTGATACTCATCCCATATACCAGGTATGTTCTTGTCAGCCAACGATAGAAGACACACACCTTTAGCTTGAAAGGCAGGGGTGGTGCAGGCAGTGGAACCTCCGATGAGTTGTCGGAGATGTCAACAATGTCGATGAAGTAGCAAAATGCCGTCCTGTCTATCTTGGGCAGCTCTGCAGGCTGGTTCAAATTAGAAGAAGGCTCGATATGTGGTCTGTTGATGTAGATCTTGTTCATATCTGGATTCCAAATTAAAGTCTGTGTTTCTGTACTTGTAGATTGCACACTAGTCATTGTTCTTGAAACAGGTAGAAGACAGACTTCGTAGTTGTCTCAGAGAACAGTCTTCATTTGCAATGAAAGCTTACATATAAACTTTCTGAACTGCAGCAAGAGGAGTTTGGTAGCTACCCAGGATTCCACATGGCCTACTGTTGAGAATTGGCCATATAGTGTGGTTATATCATATCAATAGAAACAAACCTTTTGTCTCTATGTCGGCAAGGGGCAGAAGAAGTACAGTTTGTGTACCTTTAACAGCCAGGATAGGCCCAAACTCTTTTTTGTCCATAATGTTTTCCCTGACCAGGTCCCCAATCTTTGGGATGCAGCCTGTTTTTTCTGGAACAACCTTCACTTCTCTACTGGCAGTGCGTTTTACTGCATGTTGCTTTGTTCGTCTTGTAAAACAGCAAAATGGTAATTGATGTCAAATGGTCATCACCCGAACATGCTTCCTTTTGAGTGGCTAGTCCAATCCCAGCTTCCGAGCATTCAAGAACATCATGTTCATCTCAGGGCAGTTTTGATCGACGCCAAGAAGCAGCTTGCATTGGCTCAACAGTCTTACAAACACTTTGCGGATAGGAATAGATCTTCTGAACCTGTTTACCAGGTGGGGGACAAAGTATGGTTAGCTACTAGGAACTTACACTGAAAGGGGGCGAACAAACTGAAACCTAAGTATATCGGTCCCTACGGTATAGATGAAGTCATAAACCCCTTAGCTATGAGGTTATCCTTACCCGAGTCGTGGCATATCCATCCCGTATTACATGTCTCCCTGCTCCAACCCTGTCCTCCTAGCGTACGACTATCAGAATGGCCCCTCCCTTTGGAAATAGACGGTCAGGAGGAATATGAGGTACAGGAACTCCTCGATTCACGTCTAGTGAGAGGCCGAGTACAGTATTTGGTTGAATGGAAGGGATTTAGGGTAGAGGATAGAACATGGGAGCCGGAACAGAACCTTTACTGTCCTAGTGGAACGCTTCCACGCTACTCATCCAGGTAAACCTGGTCGACAGTCAAGTCAGCGATCCTTGAGAGGGGGTTCTGTTGCAATTGCTAGCCTTAGACTAGACATGAGAGCAGACACCATACACCCTTCATGGTTTTGAATGCAACTGTAGTTTCACGTAATTCTGCTCCGTACACTACACATCCAAGAAGGCAATGGGGCACCTTCACATGAAGAAGAACCCATGTGACCAGAAAGGGCCTATTCCGATATAAACTCCGCCCTTCCCAAAGGCCCGTGCGTGACAATCGGATTTCAGACATGTAGCGGATGGTATTCCCCGCTGGATGTACTTTCTTCAGCAGCACCACAGAGACGCTGCAATTTCCCCCTTGTGGAATTCGTGTTTGGCCAAAGAGCACTATGGTGCTCATTTCCGACCTTCCGGTCCTCTGAGTGCTTTCATCGGCAGCTCCGCAGAGACGCTGCATGTCTTCCCCCTGATCTGGGCTGGGCCACGGAGCACTCGGTGCTGGTATCCAGGCTTTCCGGTCAACGGGGCAAGTCATCTCCCGGCCTGGGAGATAAAGGTATTGTTTCTGATTCCGAGAGTGGAAGACGGCGCATAGAAGCGCTTTCCTCTCGGCAACACTGCACACTGATATTCTGCCTGAAGTACTTTCTAAGTGTTTTGGGGCGATACTAGCGTATGAGCTCCCCGCATTCTTTGTTTTAGTCCCGGACGGGACTTGTTTAATTTCTTCACTGGAGTGACTAACTGCTCATGAGCCTCCATTCTGTTTTCCATAGATGTTGTAAGTTGCAGTGATTCCTAAACAGCAATATACTGTTTTGGTTTCCTTGGAGAAACATTTACCTGTGGTTGTCAAGTGTACGATTGTGGTGCACTGTGATAATTTATACTGGTCATCAATCCTATCCTGGGATTCTAGAAGTCCTTACAGTGTCTCCCAGTGAGTTAGTGTTTTTCTAGGTTGCAATATAATATTCTTGAATGTATACGGGTCATTTGTCTTACACCTTCCTTCTTTTCTATACCATACAGTGCTACCAGAGAGATAAATAATTCACACCAGACCTGTGAAGCCACAGAAGTGTCTTTTATTATTCTGTCCCATTCCCTTTTCCCCTGGGTGCTCCCTTCCATAGTGTGGTTAATCACGTTTTGGGGGTAGTGCTCAGGGTAAGAAGGAGGCCATTCTCCACAGCATCGTTCCTGCTGGTTGCTACAGAAAGGTTAGTGGCGTTTCTCCTTACCTGGCGCTTCTGACAAACCTGACACACCCCTTCCCGTTTGTCCAGTTTCGTGCCAGAGCTGGGGCTCAGGGCCCCAGCAACCGGTTTGAACTGGGAAATGCATGGAGCACCTTGTGTCCCCAGGCAGTGTCTGAAAAGCATTCACTGACTGCAGCTCCCCCCCCCCCCCGCCCCAATACACAAAAGCCTGTCTGGGGAGGTGTCAGCACCTCCTTGGACAGGAAACCTATTGTTCTGCTGGAGTTTCGTCCAGCAGCAGGAGGGCAGACTTGTGGCTGTGGCAGCAGCATCTATTTTGTGATGCTGAGGTTCTGTTTAACTTTAACCGGGTAAACCAGTAACTACATGTCTTCTCCCTCTAGAAGGGTGGAATGCTACCACTCCCCTGCCAGGACTGGCTGGGGGTAGCATTCCAAACTATTTGAAACCTTACACAACATGCTTTGATAAAGCCAAACCAAAGTTAGCATTAACCGCGAGGATTATAATGCACTTAGGAGTATATGGTATGGCTATGTCATAGAACAGCTATAAGGAGATGGTTCCAAAAGCTGCAGAGGGGTTCAGCTCATGCTAGGGCACCCTCTCACATAAAACCAAGCACTCTGCCTCCAGGATTGTCAAGGCCTGCCATAGGAGTGATTTATAGGTGTATATGTGTTTATATGCATATATAGATATAGGTATCCCATATCTAAGTAAGCAGCGATTACACCACCTTACCCAGGCTGTGTGACAGACCTGTGGTGTTAGCTTGGAAGGCAAACCAGGGGTGGCACAATACATGCTGCAGCCCTTGGTAGACCTAGGGTGCACCTATTCCCAGGGTACCTAGGGCGCACTATACAGGGGCTCACAAGGGTGACCCAGTAATCAATCTGGTATGTACCTAAAGTACATGGTATCAATTTAGACAGTGAACAGCTGGGCTGTGGGCCTGATTAGCAGGTCCACAGCCACACTAAATTCGAAAAAACAGAGAATCACAGCAAAAAGTGGGGGTAACCATAGGAAGCAGACCCTACTCTCCTACAGTCAGGGTCCTCCACGGCTGTTGTTTCTGGTGTTGTTGTACTGGGGGTCTCAGTGCCACCGGGCCATCATGTGTTCTGGTTCCTACTCATCCTTGCCTGTTCCAGTAGGCATTCCTTCTCCTGTTCCTGGTGGTCTCCTTGTCCCACGGTTCTGTTTTACCAGTGGTTGTGTCTCCACCGGTTCGGTCTGGTCTGGGTAGGTGGTGTCCATTCTCTTCCCCTTCTTCTGGGTTGCGGGTTGTGCAGCCAGCTCCCTTCCTGCTCTGTCTACAGGTGCAGTCTACGATCCTCATTTTCTTGTGTCCCATTCCCAGGTGGTTGCAGCCTTTGCCATTCTGTGGGACTGGGGGTGCATGCTTGGGTTCCCGGTCTGAGCAGGGTTGGTTGGTCCCCCTGCTGACGTGTTTCTTGTCTGGCTTCTGTTGGTTGTCCCTTTAGCTTGTCTGGGGTTTGTTCCAGTCCTGCGAGGGGTTCCTATTTATAGTCTGGGCATTTTTTTCAACTGCCTCATTCTCCGGGGGGTTGCTGGGCTTGCTCCCATGGGCTTTTTGACACGGTTGTTCTGTCCTTGACTAGGGTCCGGGGGTTGTCTCTTGTGACAGGTTCTCTCCCAGGATAGGGGGTGCTGCATGTTGTTTCCCTGGTGCAGGGTTTTTTTCCTCCCGTGGCTTCTGTCTTCCTCTGGGTAAATGTGTCCCTTTTTTTCGGGCACAGTTTGAGCCCCCAGAGGTGGCTCTGTTTGCTTGCTCATCCGGGCTCCCGGCTTTGCGCTTGCCTCTATTACCTCTGCTTACTCGGGGCATTTGTTCTGTTAGTGGTTCTCCCCTGGTTCACCCTGCAGAGGATGTTAGCTGTCCGGGGGTGCTGGGATTTCCCAGGTCTTCCTTCTCCATTGCGGGGCCCTCTGCTTCCTGTGGGGATTTTGCATCCTCTTCTTCTGCGGCCCTGGCTCTGGTGTGCTTGTGCCTGCTGGCTCGCGGTTGCTCCCTGGAGATATTGGCTTTGCTTCGGGTTTGTTTTGCCTGGCTCTTCTATCCTTCTTGCCATTGGTGTGGTTCTGCCTGTGGCCTTACCTCCCTGTATGCTCCTGTTTTTGTCGGCTCTCAGGTGTTCTGCTGGGTCGGGCCTAGTTAGTGGCTGGCGGGATGGCCACCTGGGTGTTCACTTTGGCTGCTAGTTTACTACGAGTGGTGTGTTTCAGGGGCAGTTTGCTTGGCCCCAGCACAGGGATGTCAGGCATGTTCGTGCATCGTTCCCCATGCTGCCTGGTGCTGTCTGCTTCCTTGTGTGTGGGGGCCCTGTGGTGGGCCTTCACTTCCCATTCTGGTGGCTTGGCATTGGGCCTGTGCTCCATTCTGCTCTTTGGGCTCCTTGGGCGGCCTTGCGGGTTTTCCACTTTCCACTGTTGGCCGGTTTGGTTCCGTTGGTGGCCTGGTTGCTTCAAGGTTGTTTCCTGAGGCTGTTTTGCCTTGTGCCTTTCTGGGTTCTTTCATGGTGTGGCTCTCCCTTCCGGGGAGTCCTTTGGGCCACTAGGGTCGGAGGCCTTCCTCTTTCTCCCCATGTTAGGGGTGTTTTGCTGGCCTTCATTTCTACCGGTCGGTTGGGTTTCTGGGTTCCTTCCTGCACCCTCATTGGTTCTTGCGGCTCCTGCAAGTCTGTTTTGGTTGCGTCTGGTTCCTCGGCTTCTGTCCTCGGTCGCCTCAGTTGCCGCCGGACCTGGTGGGTTTTTGTTTCCCTTTTTCCCTCCAGGCATTGGATTTGGGGTGGATTCTGTTCTCTCGTTGTTGGTGGTCTGATGTGCAGTGTTGCTGTGTTTGTGTCGGTCTGCTTCTTTTTGCTGCCGTGGTGTTTTGTTCTCTGTGGTGGTGTTGCCCTCTTTTACTTCGGTTCCGGATTCTGGGGCTTTTGCTGCCCTCTCACTTTTGGCTATCCTTTGGGTGTGGTGCCTATTTGTTTGTTGCTTTTAGCTTCACTTGGTCTGGTCCCATGTTTTCTCTGTCTGCCTTCTGTCGTTGGTTTGGGCTGGCCTTCTGGCTGGCCTGTGGGTCTCAGGGTCCAGGTTTTCAGCCCTCTGGTGTCTCTCGGTCCCAGCTGGTTCTTCCTGTGTGTGGTTGCCTGTGTCTTGGGTAATTTCTTCCACTCATCTGTGTTTCCTTGGTTTTGCCCTGTTTCTTTGGCATCTCCTCCTTGTACATTGGTTTCTTGTGAGTTTCCATGAAGCTGCTTGGCTTGGGTATATGTCTTTGAGGTTGTGAGGTTGTCCTCAGTGGTATATCATGATAAGGTGAACCAAGGTTTAATTGATTTTGGAGCATGGTCGGGTAAGGCAGGTCAATACATCACAGTCAGGTGGCCCACTTTTTCAGCCAGCAAAATGTCATAGCCTTGAGTGAGTTCCTCAAAAAGAGGACATTCATAAAACTAGGTATGCCGCTTTCCAGCCGTAGTTGGACTTCAGTTAAATGATGTGGAATACTTACCCTGGTATCTGTTTTTTCCACTGTAATATACTGACTTAGCACTACTCCAACCAGACAATCCTTCCGGTTCTGGCAAACTATTGTTCAGCATTGTCAATGCCCACTCCCCATTCAGAAGCAAGTCCTCAAAATCCGGGGCATGCATGACTTTTAGTCCGGCTACCTTCTTCTTTTTAAATTGAGGTTTTGATGTTTTAGGTTTATCTTCCTGTTTAATTATGTATTCCGATGAGTGTTGTGAGTCTTTTCTTTGTCTCACGTGCTCTTCCGATCTCCATTCTGGCCATCCTCGTCTCTCCAAACATCTGTCAAATGTATCCTAAAAGGAAAGAGAGCAACGTGTTTCACTATCCGGATACCTGTCAGGTGGTTTACCATTATCACAGTCATGTAATTTGTAATGTTTTTTCGGTAGATTCCTGTGTAGGAGACCTACCCTGGGATTAGGCAATTCACGCTGCTGTTGTGCAGTAGGCAAATCCCTCAGGCGTTGACATATAGCTAACGTGGCTGCTTCCCCTTTTATGTTATGGCAGAAACTGCAGCAAAATTGCCCATCAGTTTCATCTGTAATTCCAGGGCAGGTGTTACCCTGTGCTCAATCTCTACCTGTTTTAATACCTAAGGTAGAACCACCAAATATGGGGTACCATGTGCTCTGGCATACACTTTAGAAAGTTGTGCCCACATGCATCAAACTCCCGTTTTGCGATTCCAAATTTGCGATTTTTACCGAATCGCAAATAAGGAATCGCAAAACGGGATGCATTATTGAAAGTGCATAATATTTGCGATTCGGTAAAAATCGCAATTTTTACCGAATCGCAAATATAATGCGAATTCCAATTTGCGATTTCGCAATTCCCATTGATTCCTATGGGCCAAAAGGCCCATAGGAATCAATGGTAATTGCGAATTCGCAAATTGGAATTCGTAAAATGTTGATGCATTCCATGGGTGCAGGGGGGGTCCAAAAGACCCCCCCCTGCACCCCTGAAATGTATTTTAAAATGGATGTTTCACACACACATGTCCTAAGGACATGTGTGTCTGTAGCATGACAGTGTTTAAAAAGCTAATTTGAGCATTTTAAATTTTTTTTGCAAATTACCACGAGGTTCAACCTCGTGGTAATTTGCACTTGCAATCTTTAAATTCGCAATTTTTTTAAGAATGATGCATTGCATTTAAGGAATCGTAAAATTGCGATTCCTTAATTGCAATCGCATTTTAGAAAATCGCAAAATTAGCGATTTTCAACAAAAACAAATGATGCATTTCAAAAAGCATTTTTGGTATCGCAAACGGCCGATTTTAAGGAATCGCACCATTTGCGACTCCAAAAATGCTTGATGCATGTGGGCAATTGTTTCCCAATTGGCTCAATCGTCTATCGGGGGAGCCATCCCCATTGGCAAGTAAATTGTCAGTATCCTGTGTTTTTCCTGCGGGCCCGTATGGGGGAATACTGCTTCAAGCTGGTTTGTTTTTTGCGCAATCCAAAACAGAATTTCTTCCCTTTTTGTGGGAATTTTACCCATCACTGCATTCAATGTTTTAGGGCTAAAGCCTAATTGTGGTGCTACTGCTTGAACAGTCCACTCAGGGGCGAGTGTTAATGTTCACCTTGTATAATCTCCTGGCCTGTTGTCAGACTATCTACATTGGGATGTGGTATGTATCCGGCTAGGGCTGGCCATGTCACCCCCTCATTTTTGAGTAGGCCCAGTCTCACGTTTTGAATACTATGGTGAAGACCACCTTTAAACCAATTGGTATTTTCTTAATAAGTTAGAGGAATTTCTACCTCCTTGTGAGGAGAGTATTGGTCCAGTGTTTCACTTAATTCATATTTGTGAAATATCAGGGAATTTGACCATGAGTAAAGTACCTCCTTTCTAAACGCTTTGTGTGCCTCTACAACAAATGTAATATCCCCACCATCTGGTGTGCAGCCATGTTGAAGTAATTTTTGAGTTCATGTCTGTAGTTCTTGGAAATATTCAGTGCCATGTTTTATAAGAAATGTATTACAGAGTTAGGCTAACACAGCAGGAACAATGGGGCATATTACCAACAACTAGCGATATTTATCGCTATGTTGGCTTTGCGGCAATATTTTTATCGCCGTCCTGCGGCGATTTTTATCGCTTAGGAGCCTTGCTATTATCAAGGTTTATCTCCTAAGCGATAAAAATCGGCCGAAATGCATGAATATCGCTGAAAAGTGAGCGATATTCATGCATTACCCAGCTAATGCTCTTAGTCATGTTAATTATCTCCCATTGGATAGCATGGCTAAGAACTGCTCAGGGCAGGTGTTAGCTTTTGGAGATAGAGATGTTAGCGACTGTTTCCAGTCGCTAACATCTTGGCACGCCCACTTTGCATGTCATTAGTGATAAATTTCACTGACATGCAAAGCGGGCCCCAAGATGGTCGCTATCTCTTACTAGCTGTTGCTAACTGGTGCTAGCGACAGCTAGGTAATAGGGAGATAATTTTATCTCCGCCTAATATACTTTTAAGCTTGAATTTACCAGTGGTGAATACATAAGCTATACCAACTCAGCTGAGGAGGATGTTCCTTCCCACCGTGGACGTCTCTGGTTTTAAAAGGTGTATAGGAATGTCTGAGGAAGCAAGATTGAACAACTCAGTTGATCCATACTAAATAAGAATCCAACCAACGTTGGCTGCGCAATTTCGTTTAGTCTACACTAATCAGTATGAACTGCATGTTTTCTGACAACATATACTTAGGATGGTGCCAGTCTGATTCCATGCACCTCTGTAATGTTTTTGTATTCCCTTGAACCGGCTAGCTCACAGTGTCACTTTTATACCCCTAAACATGAACATGGAGCAAACAGTTCAGGCAACCACTGAACATGACAACTCTGTTCCTTGAAGAACGGTGATGACAGATTTCACACTTTCGCCCAGTCAATGGTGCTTTCTTCTGCTCAGAGAAATATACAAAGAATACACAAAGGGGCATTTTCAATTTGTATTGAACCATAGTGATTCTTGTATAGAAGATATGGGCTGCAAAGATAAATAGACAGAAGCAGACAAAAGTTGTAATAAGTGTCAAAACATTGACTAAAACAAAGAGTTCCACCATCTTGGCGAGACAGGCTATATATGCATATATATAAAAGATTATAAAAATCAAGTGTACCCACACTATTCTAACCTTAACCTTCATGTTTACGGTGTAAATGCATGAAACCCCCATCTAAATGATCTAACCCCTTTACCTGGTGGTTAAGAGTGCATGACCCGGTCTTTGTCACTAACTGGACACCCCTCACAGAGATGTCAGTCAGCTGCTAGGCAAAATCTTCAGCATGCAGGGACCCCTCAAAGTCAGCAGAAGTGTCTCTTCTGATTATGCTAGGAAACAAAAGTCTATATATAGAAAATGGCATCCTTGCCTCGGGCTGAGATTTTGATCAGGCAACCATTCGTATTACGCATGTGAGAGGCCTTGCGCCTAATGCTAAGGAAATAGTCTTCCCACTAAGTGTTTCATGTCAGCAAGGTTGGTGTTTCTGCACAACTAGTCCAAGCGTCATAAGCGCAAATGTATGTCAACTTCGATGTGGCAAAAAGGAGGCAATTTTAGGAAAAGCGTCATGTACATGTAAGAATGGCACTAATTCCTCCCGGGCCTAACTTGGGCACATGACATCTATTTTTGAATTTATAATTAAATCCTACTAAATTTAAATTCAGCACTGAATTATTGTGTGGCCATTATTTGGTTTTACGGTATTGAAATTTTACTGTGTATTCTCCCTCTTACCTCATATGCAGCTAATAAAGATTATCGAGTTGAGGACCAATATTTAAATGGGCCCAAGCTCTTTCAGTTTGTAGCAATGTGGGATGGTTAGCTTGTGAAGTAGAGGGAGACAGAATAGTCTAGAACACCTTAATGGCCCAAATCCAGAGTCTGGAATCAAGACACAGAAGATAGGTGAAGTTCCAGTGGTGTTTGTCGAAGCAGCGGTGACAGAGGAGTGAGTATTAGTGGATGCGTGGGGATTATGCTTAGATTGAGGTCAAGTATTAATTGTACTGTGTCTGGCAGAGATGTTGTGAGAGTTGTATGAATGTGATGTTAAGTTGTTGAAGATGTTATCAGTTCAGACGAGGCCTATGATGCAGAAGACACTGAGTTGCATTTGTCTGCTAATGTTTTGTAGGGTTTGTCGGTAGACGTTGTTGCCTGCAACATTGAAAAAGGGAAGTTTTGTGTGCGATAGGCCGTTGTGTGGTGGACCTTTTATGCTAAAAGAACTGTACTGATTTGAATGACAATTGTTGTTTTTGTTTAAGAAAAGTGAGCGAGAGGGAAAGAGTGTGGAGAAAATTGTGAAGGAGGGTGAACAGCTGCGAGGAGTGAGAGTTACGTCAGAGTGTGCCGTGCTGGGATAGGTCGGTTGGTATAATGCCACATTGGGAGTGATTGAAGTCATCAGGGAATTAGAAATGTATTGACTTTGGAATTGATTGTGATTGACTAAACAGATGATTTAAAAATTAGATGTTTTAAAGTGATAATGGAAATGACATGAGGAGATGTAGGAGTACCTACTAGAGTGGGTGAGGAAGCACCCCTGGAGGATACAATGACTCATCATAAGGCGACAAACTTAGGGATTGATACTGTTATTTGGCTTACAAATTGGCACAAGGTCACATAGAAAGAGGGTACATTGACACTCCATGCTATGGTATGTTTAATTTAAGAATAATTAATGATTTGAGAGGAAAAATGTTAGCAATTAAGTCTTTACATAGAGCCACACAGTTTGAAGCAGTTAATGCATGGGAACGTGCAGCACGTGTGAAAACAAAGAGATAAATATCAAGAAAAGATTAAGAAAGTGATGTATGCATATGCAAACGTGAGATGGGATGACCAACAAAGGAGATGGAGAGTAGACATGGTTGAGGGCGCAAGATTATACCCTTCTATAATGAGTGAGAGAAATGATGCCGACAAAAAGAGAAAGAAAAAGAAAAATGCAAGAGATGGGCATGAGGACAGTAATAGTGATGCAAGTAACAGCCTTTTGGATGGACTGTTAGCAGAACATCCACCTCCATATAATCACACACACTTTGGAACCAGGTGCGTCTAGGCCTGGTGTTTTCGGGGTTATATCGACAGGCATGACACAGATTGTAGCAGGAGGAAATATGTGAATGTGTGGTCCAGGCTCTTCGGAAATTGTAATTCAAATTTGGCTTCAAAATGTCTGGATGCTCTTACAGTGCCTGTAAATTGTGGTCCTATTGTCCCTAAGTACAATCCGGATTCTGTTGGAAATGAAAGTCAGAGAGTGCCTGCTTCCACATAAACAAAGGTATTAGAGAGAGGAGAAGACAGCCAGAGAATGCAATTTGTCCTATTGATTCCAAAGAATGGGAGATCACCATATACAGCGAGTGCAGACACTTCTGTAGTAGAGAATTCATTCAGCCCCATAAGGTCTTTTCCAGGATTCGCAGGAATGGATTCACCTGTATGGGAGACTCTTCCAAATGTATGTAATAGTATGCCTCAAGAATGCATTATTCTGAAAAGTACATTTATTTGATGCCAAAGATTTAGAGCAGTGGTTGAAGGAGAATAATGATAATTGAGATGAAAAACACAGTACAGAGACAAGTTATGGAACTATAACATTGGCTATAAAAGTGTATTTGATTGATGTGATCAAGCTAAAAACTGAATTGGATGAAATGATAAGTGGAAGTCTAGAACCTACTAGAATAGATACTTATCAACAAAGTGAACTGTTATTCATGAGTAAAGATGTATTTGAAAAGTGAGACAAGCACACAAGAAATTATCTGAATTGGCACAGATATATGATGTTGATATAGAATGAACAAAAGTTTTACAGAAGAATCACAGACTTGCATTAGGGATCAGGACCTAGAAAACCTGAGATTGCCATGATAAAAGATACAGATCCGTGAATTAAATCTGCACATTATGATTTGAACTTCTTTGGACAAATGGGATAATTTAAAAGAAAGGGTTCTGAAAGAGCAGTGGGAGAACCTCCTCCTTTAGGAGAAAAGGGGATATGTGTCAAGGCTTTCCCCTTACGAGAAGAACCTAGTGGAGGTTATCTGCATGTACATTGGAGTAGAGGTGATCTTGCCCTCTTTACCAATTTTTCCTAGATTGAGCGAGAAGCCTATAGAGTGGTACAAACAAGTTGATCGATTTGTCAAAATTTCAAAGGTGCTGTGGATCGGTCTGAATTTGCTGTTTGAAATTGTCGTTCTTAGTGATTTGTGGTAATTTTGTAAAATAGCTGTAGAATGGCTATAGACTGGCCTGGCCGTAATCAAGAGAGAAACCCAGTGACACATGGTCCTTCACCTATAGTGATGAAGAAATGCGAACAGGTGGTTTTGTTGATGAGGGCTTGTTGCAAGGATCCTGCTCATACACAGAACTGTGCACAGAGACCTAGGACATCAGTGAATTGTGGTGTACCAGGAACTCATAGCTCTTCGTCCTATAGCAAAGTAACCAATGATTAGACAACCTAGAGCATGTGACCTACGACAAACACAGGAATGGTGGGAAGTGAGAACACTCTTTTGTTGTACTCTCATACCAGTCCACAACAGGAGAAAATTAGAGACACAGGTAAGGTTAAAATATTTATTTTAACAATGTGATCTGAGGTGCATTATTTTAGCCAACATAAGCAGAAATATGATTAGAAATAATATGGTCAGCATTGTTACAATTCCATAAAATTTAAAAGGGGAAATCATATTACAATGATGGTAAAAACAGGTCTCATGCAGACCCTCCAGGATTTCGCAATTTTGTGATTTTGCTGTTTGCCGCGAAATCAGCACTTTTGTAAAAATGACGTGATTTTTACAAAAGTGCCCGCAAAATCGGCACTTTTGTAAAAATTCGGCGATTTTTACAAAAGTGCCCGCAATTTCATGCTACTGTTTTAGCATGAAATGCACCCTCACGTCAAAAATTAACACGAAGGATTATTTCATGCTAAAACAATAGTACAAAGTGCTGAAATCGGCATTTCATGTATTAATGAGTAATTTTGCATTTTTGGGGCATTTTCACAATATTTACACAAAGGTAATTAAAAAACGTCTCCTTTTGGGGGTTTGCATTGTTGGCATACGTTGCCTCACATCCTGACCCAGAGAACTGTTTGCATAAAGCCACTGTCACTTATGGGAATAACACTGGGCTCGGATTCCAAATGCTAAACCCGCAACCTAATGTGGCACTCGCATTTTGTCTAGGCTGCTCACAATGGACAGGCGTGGGCCAAAGGCAGACAGAAACGTGCGTGTCCACAAGCAGACGAGGCATCAGCTGAGGGAGCCATCAAGACACTAATGCAGGCCACTTGTAGTTTAAGACTCTGAAAGCACCTGTTCCGCGATGCATTTTAGTTTTACTGACAGGTTGGGTGACGTACGCTTGCACTGTCAGTCAAGGGCTTTGGAATGCCTTAATTTAGCTAGCGTCACACAGTTCAATAGCTGCTTCAGCGCGCTTACAAAATATACTGTATGGAGAGAAGAAAACTGCAGATGAATTGTGCAAAGAAGATGATTACTTGAAATGCAGCCATATTCTGCATCAACCAGCACCCATTAGAACCCAGACTGTGAACGAAAGTGTGACTCAGGCCTCGCTGCTCGTAAAACATGCCCGCAGTGCCCTCTGCAGCTGCACTGTGGCTTTTGGGTGACACTGGGATGCCCTGCTGAAAAACCCCAATCTAGAATGCACTGTCTTCAGCTGCATAAAGGCGCACAGTGTTCCTCTGGTTTTTAAGAATTCATGATGATTATTCTAAGTACATGGGATCAGTATGTGTTCCTAATTCATGAGCTGTTTTCATATGTTCACATAAATAGATCTATTTCTGTACTCTGGCCCGATTCACAAAAGTAATATGAGACAAAATCCTAACTTTACTAAAGTAAATGGAGGATTGCCCTTCCTAGGGATAACAGCCTTCACCTGTGGGCTGCTTCCTCTGTTCCATATTCCAGGCTGCCTATTTCAAAGTGGAGTACTCTGCTAAAACAGTTTCCATTGATTTAAGGCTGAAAATGAATGTGTGTGAGTAAAATAAAGTGCCGCAAAAATGCCGCTAAATTTCCATATTTGTGCCGCTAAATTTGCTAATCCATGCCGCTATATCCTGGGGGGGTCTGCTTATAGCGCCTAGTTTCAACATCCTCCCTATATAGGAACTGTTAGAACTGGGATTTCTGGTTGGCTAAGGCTTGCGCCAAAGCCAGGCAGAAACCACCACTCTAGTCAGGGCAAGGAAGTTACACACCAAAGATAACCGCTGCTCAACCCCTTGGTAGCATGGCATGAGCAGTCAGGCTTATCCCGGAGGCAATGAGTAGAGCATTTGCGCACGCACACAGCAACAACATCCCAGGCACACTACAAAAGGAACTCCACACAAGGTTATATAAAAATAACTTTTGTATTCTCAAAACACATCAGATAGTAATCACACAATATAGATTGTGCCAACTGGCACGGGAAATATTCACAATAGATTATTTACACAGGACAGGGCCATGTGGGTCACTGTCAGGATCAACACTTAGCAGAAATTGGTACAAGTAGAAATAGGTCATAAACCTACAACCAGTAACTACTGGTAATCACTGTACTCCACCTCAACCTGTAAATAAACTTCATTATGTACAGTCAAATCAGGCGCAAATTACATCCTGAGCCAACCTCACCTACATAAACACATTATGCAATCTCCTCACTAGTCTAAACATGTTAGACCCTACCTCCTAAGTATAACTCACATTTAGGGGGGTAAAGCACAGAGTGAAGTACAATCTCACTAACACAAACCTACATAGGTAAAACAACATCATACTCCTAAACCACAGTTTTAGAGGTATCAGATACAGGGTGCGCAAAACATACTGAAACGCATTACATTTACTAGCACCACATTTAGAGCACATCAATCACATTAGGGCCTTGCGCCCTATCCATATACCCGCCCCCCTGGCCAACTGGCCATCCAAGAAGGGGCTCAAATGCCCTGTGTCCAGAATGTCAGGGCTCGCTGCCAGCGCAGCGCTAGTCAGGGGTGTGCCATCTGCGCAAACCTAAACATTGCAGCTGCCCACTACTTGCTGAGCAGCTGAGAGCAAGAACAGGGCCTAAACGCTGCAGCTGGCACTAAGTGCTGTGCAGCTGTGGAAGGCCAAGGTAGGGCAAAGGAGTGCGCCTCACTCCTAGATTCACATAGACATGTCCTCTGAAAAGAAATGCCTACCGGTACAGCTACCCACTACTTGCTGGGCAGCTGAGAACAAGAACAGGGTCTAAACGCTGCAGCTGGCACTAAGTGCTGTGCAGCTGTGGAAGGCCAAGGTAGGGCAAAGGAGTGCGCCTCACTCCTAGATTCACATAGACATGTCCTCTGAAAAGAAATGCCTTACCGGTACAGCTGCCCACTACTTGCTGGGCAGCCGTGAAGTAAACTGCGGCATGGGCCCTCACTGGCCTTTAGGAACAAAAACTGCGCCAAATGCTGGAGTCCTCTATGCTCTGGAACACATAATGTGCACATTGGAGCCCTCTAGGCTCTGAAATCATCTATGTCCATTGGAGCACTCTGGCTCCTAAAATAACCATGCCCCCAAACACGGGTGCTTTAAAATAACTGGGCCACCTAGGAGCCACTCAGGCTCTGGAAATACAATGCGCCCATGGAGCGCACTGCCTCCGCAAATAGTCATGTACCCAATCGTTGGAGCGGCCAACTGGGCACACGGGTCGCTCTGACTCGGTGCCCGCACTGGCACCACCAATACCATTGGCTCCCTCGGGGAGCGGGAGCGGGAATGCCACCATTTCCCCCTTGCTCATACCTACTCACCAGGCTGCTCTGTGAGGCGGGACTCGGTTGGTCCGCGGTGGGGACAGGCACCGGCAGTGTGCCCCCTCTGCAGCATTAGCTTTCACAAGGCTCCTGGCTTCACCCGGTCCCCCATCTCAGGACCGGGACTTGGGAGGTGGAGCCCTTAAGGCTCCAGGCTCCTCTTCTTCCGGGGCTCCCTCCCGGTCATGGGAGCCCTGCAACATTTTGTGCAGCTTTCTGCTGGCGGCCCGAGGCTCTCACGGGAGCCCCGGGCCGCGGGAGGCCTTACCTCGGCCGGCCTTATTATTTTCCGGTCCTGCCGCGGTCCACCCCGTCACAGGCAACCTTGCCTGAATTCCGGGACGGCCGCGGCGGGACTTACAGGGGCTATCTCGGCAGCAAGAAAGGAGAAGTAGGCTCCCTCTCTAATCACAAATAGACAGCAGGGTGGGCACCCGCTACGAGGCTCACACAAGCAGGGTAGGCAGCCGCGTTAGGTATAAAAATAAACTGAAGCCACAGGGTGGGCACCTGCGCACCCTATTTAATAAAATAAGCCTTCCCCTGGGCCCCAGAAGCAGCACGCCCCTGGTAGATTTGTGTATCAGAACAAGAACATTTTCATGGGGCCACAGCCCCTCTTTTATACACAGAAACCTTTGTCTCCAAAGGTGCAGGCAAGGGGCAAACCAGATGCAACTGGTTCTTGAGGACTTTGCTTTGCTCAGGTCCTCTGCCTATACACAGGATGGGTCAGGGACATCAGACACACCATAAGGGGTGGAGTCAGCATTGTGGAGGGGCAGCCCAGCCCTATTCAGGTCCCAGGTGCACTCCTCTCTTCCATCAAAATGCAGATCTCCCCATTCACCACCGGCGCAGACCCATCCTGACTCCTGGAGCCAGGCACACCAGCCAGCTCCAGCCAATCACAAGCCAGACACATTTTCTGCACAGACATGCCAACTTCTAGAAGTGGCACTTCCACACTAGACACATTAAATCTGTGCACATCATCGCGCAACATTTTTTCTCACGAGTTTGCACATACCAAACTCGACCCTGCACTCCCCACACATCAGGAACTACCATGGACACACATATTCCCCATGCATTCCTATGGGAGGGCAGGCCACTCTCACCACACATACACAGAAAGCGCACATACTTTACACTGGACCACAGTGAAAAAGTGCGCAGAGGCCTAAAATCACCAACACCAGGTTACAGAAACAGGCTAGGTAAATGCAAAAAGTTTCGGGGTGAACCTACCAAAAGGGCCAAGTCTAACAGGAACTATGTTTATAAACTAAAGAACGTCTCTTAGGCTAGTTTGGGGGACCCCATTACCTCTCCGCTCAGTAAGAGTAGATCACATCAGGATCAGCAAAAGCTCTCTGCATCCCTGGAAACGGAAAATCTTCCAAGTGTGTGAAATCATGGCAACTGTGCAATAATAAGGGCGCCAGAATCTCAGTTGGCTCATAGCTGCCAGATTGTTGTGTCTAAATAGCATTACTCTATCATGTCGAACAACAGCTACCATGTTATGATAACCTTGACGGCTTCAGCACTCACTGTGCAGACTAGGGGCATGATGTAAGTCTAGAGATGTCGAAAACAAACCTTTTCTTATGTGTAGACCTTCACGAAGCCTAACTTACAAAAACAGCTATATGCAGTGTCATGTGCAAAAGCAGGCAACGGTAAATTGACGTTTAAAATTCTAATAAGCCATGCTAACATAACATGTGTGCAAAGCAGGCCTTAGGCCACACTACACCCTCCCTTGCATAACAAAGGGGGCAAGATTCATAGAACTCAGAGTTCAAGTTCGAATGAGACAGAATCACGTTCAGAAATGTTGCCACACTTGATAATTGGGAGCAAGAATCCGAATTAAAAAGTAAACAATTTAGTAAAACATTCATGACCATGGTGTGAACAAGACCTAAAAAATAAAATGTAGAAAATATTAATACACCATTGAAAAAAAATTCACGTGTTCAGTACGTGTTAATGAAGCAGAAAAAAAATCTCACTTCAATCCAACAGCAAATAGGCACTGTATATCGCAACCGCCTTCAACAGGAAGTGGTTGCTATCATCCGTGGGCATGTCAGCCATCCAATTCAGCAATGGAAATGAACATTCGTGTTCTTCAATAGCCGTAGCCTCTAGCACCATCAGAGGATAAATCGAGCTTTCTTCGAGATAACTGCGCACCAGAAAGTCATGGGCCACAGTCCATATGTTCCAATTGCCCAGTACCCCTTGAGCCGCTGCGCAGGCCATAATCACAAAACCAAAACAATTATTTCATGAGCAACTGAGGGACTCATTAGTAGATTAAAATCTGGGTCAGGAGAGACCGTGTTGCAGAGAGCAAATCCAAGACCCACTCAAGTACACAATCCAGGCAATGGAAAACAGGTTGCACGCAAGTAAAATACGATAACCAGAAAGATAAACCATACACCTCAGCGATCCATAGTATTCAAGTATTCGGTTACGAAGCTGGAGCAGCTGGGGCAGATCGTCGTGGAACATAGAATGTGCTTCCATTTTGGAATAAGCAAATTAACAGCAGTATGCCCGCTCCTAAAGCGAGAAATAACGGGAACCCACCAAAGACACTCGAAAAAATCGAATGGAAAAATGCTGGTATCACACCAAACATAGCTTGAAATGAAGTCACAACGCCAGACTGTACTACTTTAAAAAAAAGTGTGCCAGGCCCGTGGTAGGCGAGGCATTGAAGATTGTGTGAATCAAAGCCCTGAAATGTAGGGGCAGGTCTGTATTTAATAAGGCATGCACCTCAGTACAAGTATTTGCAATGTGAAGGACGAATGTTTCAAGCGCAGATGTAAGGGCGACTTCCTTCTGGGACAAAAGAGCTCTTATGCGACTCATCTTTTTGAACTCTACTTTCAAGGTCGGAATAGAAGGCCAGATGGAAACATTGAGCCTCCCGTGTGGAGGAGGAAACAGGACATTTTTCTAGCAAACTACACGTTGGGAAACAGTAACGATGTACGGAATTCACACAAGCATACCACATCAATCTTCATTATTTAATAACAAATAACTACCATTTGCTAACAAAGTGAAAGTTGGTGTAATAGCTGGGGTGGGGGGTGCCTTTCAAAACACACACAGGATTTGGTGCCATTAAATTACAAGTACCGTGCAATTGCAGATTTCTACAGACTAATGAGTTGCTTGGTGTGCATGTGCAGTCTACACTTTTCAAATAAACTTCCCTTCCTTCTCTCA
Organism: Lissotriton vulgaris; assembly: GCF_964263255.1. Taxonomy (NCBI): domain Eukaryota; kingdom Metazoa; phylum Chordata; class Amphibia; order Caudata; family Salamandridae; genus Lissotriton; species Lissotriton vulgaris. The sequence goes on along the minus strand of NC_141693.1, from coordinate 1,649,638,211 downwards.
AACACCTATATGTAAATGGGAGATTCCGGACGTCATGAAGATAACCACCACCTAAAGGTTCAAATCTACCTATGGCATAGTGTTTTATGCATGATACAAATTTGAACAGAGGGAAAGGTAGAGTTATTAACCCATGGATAAGCCACACTGCTGAATTTGTTTCGGCCACAGAAAATGGTAATGGTTCTAACTTTTCGATATGTAACAGTGAAAACGTGGCATCCTTCATTGATATAAATTGTTGTTTAAAAGTCAAATTAAAAGGCAGAAATAGCGAAGTTGTGTTCATGTAATCCCAAGGCACCTTTCCAGATTTTAACGTTTGAAGAGTCCAAGCAAACTGCATAATAGAACGCAATTGATTTTGTCCATGGTACAAAACTGCAACATCTTCTTGTACAATATCAACAACAGATAAAACAAAAATATATTATGTGTGAATACAGGAAGAAAGTGTGTTTATGCTATTATCTACAACGGCAAGCACTTTTTCTAAATTGGCCTGACCAAAAGCTCTGAGCCTAGAAGCAGCTTCAATTTTGGGATAGTTTCCAAACCTCGTTTTAAGCAGCATATATCCATCTGTTCAATCTGCCTGCTGCAGGACCTGCTACAAAATCATTCAAATTAACGGCGTCAGTCAGTTTAGACAAATGTGATTTATCTGACGTTAAGGTAGAGTGTTTGAGCCAACTCTGACGCAACTTGTCGACAGAATAAGTGGTGACTGAATGTTGACTTTCAAATCTGGGATCTACTCTAACCTCTGTATAGCCAGGGGTCAGGACTACATAACGGGGCTGGCAGGAATCTGCACTTCTTTGCCACAGCAACCAGCCTTCGGGATTAATGCTGAAAACATTAAAAAGGAATTTCTCAACAGGGCTTTAAATCAGTAAGGATAGAACTGGTGTAATTATTCCAATGGGGATATTCACCCAAATCAGGAAATGAAGGAGCATGTAATGTTTTAGAAGTAGCCAATGCAAAGCAGGTGGTTTGTGAAATAGAAGCATTCAAAAACAACATATGGTTCGGGATGAGCCATGCACAATGCAAAGCCTTGGTGCCTTGCACTTGCCAACTTTTAGAACCCCGAACAGATTTAAGATCAACTGTATCTTTCCACAGTTCATTGCCCCCAACAGCCAACTGGTCAATAAAAAACTTTGAATCAGTAATTTTGTGTGGGTAAGTCTAACCTTGGAGGAGGACTTCTCAGTCATCTTAACATAAAATGCATCAGGGTTTGATTGATCAAAATCAGTAAAATAAGAAATCTTTTTCAAAAGAGTCTTAGAGCTGCCTTCAACAGGTGTTGGACAATGTTCCCACTATGTGTAGTTAACTACATTTCTAAATGTATTTGCTTTATGCGAAAGTGATTTCCAAAATGCTGGTACCAGAATGAATCGCCATAGTTAGCGGAATCTAGATTCAATCTTCAGCATCAAAGGCAGCATAATATTTCAAATCAGAATATAAAGCCTCCCAATCATCAGAGCGAATATTTTGTTTAACCACAAACCCCATGGAAACACGTACATTGGGGACATTATTAAACTATGTGGGCCCATGAATCTGGTACTTCACAGCATCCCAGACAATCCCATCTAAAATGGGCCAAGCAGCTATATTCACAAAAGTCTGGTCCCTCTTCATGATGTGCGAAGAGGAGTGGGGAGCCAAAGTTCCATCAATTAGTCTAATTGTAGTTCTTTCATGAACGTAGTGTCCATTTACAAAACGAAAAAAGTACACCACAAAATTGAAAAAATCACCAGCCAAATGTAAGTCCAATGGGGAATCAAAACATTTTTTTAAACCATGCAGCAAAAATTGAAACTTTTGAAGGGGACTTTGATGTGGTTGAGCCAGTGTCAAATGAAAAACGTGATTGATTAGCCACACAGGTCTCCAAATCAGGCATAGATAAGTCAGTAAAGTATCATTAAGGGGATCACCAGCAGGTGGATGCAATAAAGGATTCGCAACTGTATTCATCTCAATGGCAACTTCAGGCCCAATGGCAGGATCCGGGGACAAAACAGAGTGTCCCACCATTGCTGGGCACGAGACTGCAGGTAACATACTAAGAAGTATCGGCCACCCTGTGTAGTTTGACATTGTCAATGGAGATGTACCTGTTCCCCTTTTGCCCAGGAAGAGGAGGTAAAATGACTATTCTTGTACCGTGCACGCCAAGCATGGGAACTGGAGCTCGATAGGAGGGACCGAATTCCTTCTTGTTCTCCATCTTCTCTCAGACCAGTTCTCCCACTTGTGGTAGTCAGTCGACTACCGGAATCTGCAACGCAGCATCAGATGTGGAGGGCAAATGTTCCTTTGCAAGGCTGTCTCTGGTCTTTTGTAGGTCCCCTTAATGATACCATGGTCTTAGTGGCTTCATCCGCAAGACAATTGCCAACAGCTTGAACTCCAACACATTGGTGACCCATAGTATGAATTACAAACATGAGTGGCAGCCATTCTTTAAGCTCAGCCACTCAAACCCAGATCATTTTATGTTTTATTGTGCGACCCTTGTAGTCACGATAATTATTTTGAGTCTAAAGGGGAGATTGCCATTGTATGATTGAACACAGTAGTAAGAGTCACTCACTATAAGAGTAGTCACACTGGGATCGGCGTACTCCAATGCAAGCATCAGAGCATGAAGCTCTGCCAATTGGGCGGTACAGTCCCCTAATGTCTGTGTATGCATGACATCGGACTTGAATTCACCATCCACCATAGTACCAACCACAATTGCGCAGGCCGAAGAATATGCATGCTTTGAATCCATAGCCGCTTGCGCGCTTCCGTCAGTGTAAATGATACAACGGGAATCCTCAAGTGGGCGCATTGTCAGAGGAGCAGGATGAACGAATTCATACTACAAGAACTCCTGAGTCAGCAGAGAGGAATCAAAAATGAATGTGACATTCGGAAATGTCAAGGACGTGGCCCATTGTATCCACCGTGGGTGCAAAGCTTTTGAATTTGGTACACTGGCTTTCGTCGCTGCCTTCAAGGCAGGATATGGAGTAACAACCAAAAAGCATTTTCCCTGAGACAGTGCACATTCTTTTAGAATCGACATTTGCATTGCTGTCAAAAGCTTTTCCACAGTGGAAAACCGCAACTCAGCCGAAGTGTACAAGTATGACTTGTAAGCAATAGGGACTGTGTCACCCTCATTAAAAGTGAGGTACGTGAAACCCACTGCCCCTGGCATCATTCTCATCACCAGGTTGGTGAGGTTATCACGAGTCAACAAGAATTTTGATTCTAGAAGATCAGCCTGCAATGATTGCAAGATGGCTGAATGTTCGAGCAGTCAGCACGATTTGGAGAAAGTAGGTTGTATCAAAGCGTAAAGAGGCTTGATACGCTGGTCATTTTCGGGAATGTAGGTACGCCCAAAATTCAAAAAGCCCAGTAAAGATTTTAGTTTCTTCAGAGTTGTGGAAGCACGCAAAAGTGTGCATTTCTCCAGGAAGTGAGGAGCCAAACCTCGACCTTCATTGTTGAGCTCGTATCCCAGGAACAACACTGTGTACTCTGCAATGTGACTTTTCCCAAGCTAAATTTATAGCCAAAATCCGCAAAACGGCAAATGATGTGGTCTACATGGCACAGATGTGGCCATAATTCATTATCTGTAAGATAGATGTCATCCACAAATGAACAGGCATCTGCGTCGATCCCCTCCAAGAGCGAGACTACGTGGGTGGTAAAGACACCAGGACTGTTCTTATAGCCCATAGCCAAACGGCGATATTGGCCCTGTTTGCCACCACTGGTAAAAGTTGTCAATTGACTACTAAGAGGGGACAGATTGTGGCATAAAAACCATTGGATATCTCAAGTGTGGTTTAGAAACCTTTATGCACAAGACTATCCACAAGAGCTGAACCTTGTGTATTCTGTACCGCACACGTACGACAATGGGAGTTTAAGTGGCGGTAATCCAATACCAAATGATAAGAGCCATCCGGCTTGGTCACAGTAGAAAGAGGGTTATTCATCAGAGACACATACGTTTCAATTACACCTTGATATTCCAATTGTTCAAGGATTTCCGCAACGGAAGCTTTCGCTTCTCACCGGATGGGGTATTGGGGTTGAGGCTGTGGCATTGACTGCATGTCGGGGGGGGAAATTTGTCCAATCCAAGTGCCTTAGCCCAATCTTCTGCAAAATGCCGAGCCTGCTATTTCTGCACTGTGTGCGCGAAACTAGGGAGGATTACCTCCTCCCCTTGCTTAGCAGCTAAGAGAAAGGGTGGGGGCCAGTCGACCTCCGCCAACAGAATATCATAGGTAGTAGTTAGATTTTCCCCCCAAAAAACTTTTATGGTATGTTCTATGAGACCTTCAATCATAAGGACAATTTCATAAAGTCTTTCAGGGGGAGCCACTCTAGTGTCAGCTATCTCAACTACAACGAAGGTGTCAGTCGCTGTCGCCTTCAGTAGTGGACGCAAAACCTCTCGAACTATGGTAATCTCCGCCGTGCTGTCCAACATTGTCAGCGCCCATGTCAGATTCCGAAGCTGTGTTCTCACTATCTGTGGCATATCTCGCTGTTACTACAGCAACTTTCTTCTTCTGAAACGGGGCCTTGTGACGCGGTGACTCGTCCTGCTTGCCTTTTCCGTCACCCTTGCGAGGCTGCTCACGGCTGTGTTGAGCACCTTGTCCTCTACCGCTGCCTCCTCCACTGGTGGGCGAGACCGATGTGTCCTGCAAAGAGCAAGGAGAACGTTGTTCAAGAACCTAAAATCTATCAAGTGACTTCATCGTAGTGCGGTCGCGCAACTCATAAGTATGCTCAGTAGAGGCAGGTGTAGGTGAAGCATGATGGGACCCGTGTTTCTGTTTATGTTTCCCCTGTTTTTTGTTCTTACTTCAATTTTGTTTCGGAACTTTCTGGCGTTCATCTTTATCAGATGACGGCTGCTGAGTTTGCTACTGTGTTTGTTTTTTAGCAAAAGGCTTAACACCCAAACTATTACAGCCAATGGTCTTATAAGCCTCTGTAAAAATTCTTGGTAACTGGCGGGGTTTCTCGGCCTCGGGAACATCGCGCAAAGCATTAGATACCTGGAAACTTACTGTATCTCCCATAACATTTGCAAGGACGAGATCGCAAACCATGTCAAACGCTCCTACGAGACGCATTCCCAAATCCACAGCCGCATCCGGTTGGTGTTCATCCTGAACACGCTTAATGATGGAGGGCATAACAGCCATTGACGGGGTGCCGAAGCACCTAGTATAGACTGCTGCAAAAATCACACCCCAAATAGTACAGTCATTCACGTCCAGCACTAAGTCTTTCTGCAAACTAATAGTAAGGATCCTGTGTTTCTCCACAGGAGTGGTGTTCGGTAATCCTGCCTCCAGTTGGTCAAATTTCTCGGCAAGCCAGAAAGGCATTTCATCCTTATCCTGGGCACGCTTGCCCATAACCGCATTAAACATAATGGGACTTAGCTTCAGCCCGTTTGGCCCAACTGGATGCACTGCACCACCTGGGAAGTTGCGGGAAATGCAATGAACCAGACCCCTTAGTACTGACACAGCAGAGGCATAATGGAGCCCTAATTCAACAGCTGTACAACGCGCCACATTAAGGTGTGGGGTTTAATCAGCTAAAACAGGCCAAGAAGCACCTGCAATTGACAATGGTCCCATTCTGACCACCGTCAAACTGTGAGGAAGGGTGCCATTAAACCAAACGGCATGCTGCCAAGCAGAAATCAGAACTTCCTGTGTCCTATATGGAGCGTACTGTACAGGCACGGCAGCCGGAGTGTAAGTGTGAAATACACCAGTACCAGCATCAACCGCAGGAAATGTGACCCAAGAGTAAAACAGCTCAAGCGTTTACGCTGCGTCAGCAGATACAACAAAAACTACTGCCTAGCCTTCCAAAGAGACCTGGAAATCCTGCAAATGATTGTGCACAGCCATGCGACTGTGAACTGCGATATCAACCGCAGCCATATTGACACAGTGAAAGATAAGTACAATGCAATAGAAAAAAGCACAACTAGGTAGTAATTGAATAGAAACCGTTTTGGTAGTAATTCAATAGAAACCGTTTTGAAATTTCAAGCTTGAATAGACCTATGTAACTATAGGTATGTTTACCCGTCAACACTGTCAACTGGAAACAATAGTGAGGGGGTCATGGACTGATACAAGCACCACTCAAGAGTCTCACAATAAGACCACTATGTTGGCGACGCCATTTTGCAAGGATCCTGCTCATACACAGAACTGTGCACAGAGACCTAGGACATCAGTGAATTGTGGTGTACCAGAAACTCACCTCAGTACCTAGAAAAACCCCAACCAGCTAGAATCAGTGTCACATTAGCTCTTCGTCCTATAGCAAAGTAACCAATGATTAGGCAACCTAGAACATGCAACTTAGGACAAATTCAGGAATGGTGGGAAGTGAGAACACTCTTTTGTTATACTCTCATACCAGTCCACAACAGGAGTAAATAAGAGACACAGGTAAGGTTAAAATATTTATTTTAACAACATGATCTCAGGTGCAGTATTTTAGCCAACATAAGCAGACATATGATTAGAAATAATATGGTCAGCATTGTTACAATTCCATAAAATACAAAAGAAGAAATCATATTACAATGATGGTGAAAACAGGTCTTATAGCGCCTAGTTTTAACACCCTCCCTATATAGGAACTATGTTTATAAACTGAAGAAGGTCTATTAGGCTTGATTGAAGGCCCCATTACCTCTCCGCTCAGTAAGAGTAGATCACATCAGGATCAGAAAAAGCTCTCTGCATCCCTGGAAACGGAATATCTTCCAAGTGTGTGAAATCATAGCAACTGTGCAATAATAAGGGCGCCAGAATGTCAGTTGGCTCACAGCTGCCAAATTTTTGTGTCTAAAAAGCGTTACTCGATCATGTCGAACAACAGCTACCATGTTATGATAACCTTGATGGCTTCAGCACTCACTGTGCAGACTTGGGGCACAATGTAAGTCTAGAGATGCCGAAAACAAACCTTTTCTCATGTGTAGACATTCAGGAAGCCTAACTTACAAAAATCTGTCTGTGGCTCTAATACCACAAAGAGGAGGATTTCAGGGACAAGAAAGAGGAAGATATGTTCCAACAGATCCTAAGACAGGAGATGATATTGCCACTTTGATGCCCCTTTGCGGTGGGGCATTGGAAGCATGCCTGTCGTCTAAATCCTGTAAATCGAGTACAGAATGGGGGAGTAGTTCAGTCTCAGGGGAATGTTGTAGAGTCTCAGAATGTGCCCAGACTGAGATCTCAAAATGTGGCTGGGTAACAAGGTCCTGTAATGCAAGTTCAACAACCCTCGATGACACAAATTACAGGTTATTCTCAATATAACTTGAACATAAGCATGAGTGGAAATCCGTATTTGTCCCATGGTTACCCCATGTTTAAGATGTCAAATGATACGGTTTAGACCAGACCTAATGACGGTACCTGAGGGGGTAGGAAGACTGTACACTTGGTGCAGTCTTGGACGTAGAGCTGAGTGGACCATACGTAGATGCTGAGGTAGATGGCCAAAATGTAATGTTTCTGATCGACAATTGTGCTACCCACTCAACTGTGAGAACAGCAGAGGTTCCAGACTTACCCCTCTCGTGAAAAACAATCCAAGTTGTAGGAGTTGCAAACACGAAATTAGCAAAACCACTGTCTGAAGAGGTACCCGTGCTCGGTGGAAGAAGGGGTAGGACCAATGCCTACTACACGGAGAGCAGCAGCCTACTAACCAGAGGCTTCTCTTTTGATGTACAACCCGCCGAGTATTGATGGGGCAAATAAATACTGACCTTTAGGCAAGGAACAACATAATTGAGGTAAAAAAAATTCCCAATTATTTAAAATAAGCAACACTTTTTGACATAAGGTTTCTTACTTTTTGTAGACCATACCATATAGGTACTGACAAATCGCAAGTCATTGCTATACAGCGAGAAACATGTCGACCGTTTTTATACTCCCTAGCCTAGTCTAGAATATGGAAACATTATTTTCCGGTTAAGTCTAGTCTAGCTCCACCTTTTAATTGTAATGAGGGACCACCCAAATAAAATAGTCTTAGGTACCCTGCGCTACATTTTAACTCACACCCAGGTCTGCAAACCCCTTGGCCCCACACCCACACTTCACCCATAGGCAGTTGGATTCAAAAGATCTCCGCTAAAGAGCCCATCTCTGAGGTGAGCCCGTTGGGAATTGCACCACCTACCCGACAAGGAGCAACGCCTATGATGAAGCATGACACTTGCAAGGGTGTGTGAGGCAAACATATCCAACACAATGGATACCCAGTGGGAGGTGAACATTGTTTAAACCACAACTTTTCCCTTGACCAGTGCACCTCACTTCCCGTTCATCCCTGAGGAACAGCCTTGCCAACTTTTGATCAATACACTTATTAAGGGCACGCACTTAGGCTGGACCTTCCGCTCTTAATTGAGTGGTAATTACGCCCTCCCTGATCCCCTCTGGATCAACTGCTCCCTCTTTTTGTACACTGTATTCAAATAAAGCCAAATGCTGAATATCCAAGAACTCCACAGTAAAATCTGATGCCCAAGACAGTTGCTGGAATCACACCTGTGATTGAGACTATGATTTAGCAATGCATTTTGAAAGAGATCCTGCGGAGTCTATGTAACTCACCTATTATGGGTTTAAAGAAGCCAAGTTGTAAATATCGCCTCATACAGGATCTCCGGAAAATTAATACTATAGGGGTTCCTTGTTGTCCTGTGATACCAAATCCATCTGTGATATTGTTTTTGATTCCATGTGAGGCTGAGCATTTCACCATTAATGATTCTTGCCAGACCATCTTCTTCATTCCGCTGCATGAGGAAAGCCAATTTTTATTTGCTTTCTGGTTAACTTATATTTTAAAATGGTGCTGTGTCCTACAAGGGTATACAGAAAGTCCATCCATTTTCAACCAGATCTTGAAGAAGAATCGGTAATCTTTCATTATGCCCTGCAGTTCTGTCCTGGTCCAGTACATCGATGACCTGTTGGTTGCATTGAATACTCAAGAAGAATGTAAGACTGATACAATTGCCCTGCTGAACCATTTAGATGGTAATGGACATATATTGTCCTACAGTAAATTGCAATACTGCATGACAGAAGTTCTTTACCTAGGACATCACATTGTGAAAGGTACGGGAAAGGTGTCACCAGAAGGAGCATTGGAGATCATGCAAATGAATCCGCCACGCACACAGAAATAAGTCAGGATGTTTCTAGGAATGGTGGACTACTGTTGCCAGTAGATACCCAGCTTTTCCTTTTTGCCAAAATCTCTGCTGAGGTTGATACACAAGGATGTGTGTGATCCGATACGCTGGGAC